>NC_132996.1:67632500-70132500 GCF_048564905.1 Vicugna pacos | reverse complement strand
AATGCGCAGATAGATTCTCAAAGTATTCAAGCCCTAAACTCACTATATCTGAAGCTCAGATTAAACACAACTGGTCAAATGTAGGAATAATTAATCCATCTTGTCTTAAGAGAAACTACCTGCAGAGCTGGAGTCTAAATATTTTGCTTTGCTATCAGCTGCATTTTGATCATGGTACTGGGTAAATGAGCGAAGGGAGAACTTAAACACGGTCAGTCCACGCACTCCTCCTACTGGGCGGCTCATTTCTCATGCTCTGCTCTCTATGCCACTGTCTTACCAGCAACGGCAGCCATGTTTTTCATGATTCCTGATAAACAGAAGGAAGCTCTCTCCAGACACTTTCCATAAATGCTGAGATCTCTTTAGATGGCTTTTCTTAACTTATTCCCCTTCTTGCTACCTCCTACTCTGCTTAATATTTGACCCAAATCTTTCTACATTTCCCCCCAACAACTATTCTTCCACAAATATCCTTATTTAACATTAGTTAAGGGAGTTCGTGTATTTCTATTATGACACTTTACCTTGTACAACTGATTAGTGAATTATAATGTGACTTCCTACAACTGGATTCAATGAAATCAAATCTATCTAAAGACATCCCTTAGGACTGAAAAGATATTTTTTCTTTCTCATGAATTAGAAATATAGATACCCAGGCCAAAAGAATTTTAGTGAGATATAAACTTACAAATCTTTCTTCTTAGGGTTCCTAAATGCAATTACGCAAGTTAGTAAGTCGCCAAAATCACAATTTAATGTTTCCCACATATATCCATGGATCCATGGTGAAATAGTTACATTGAAAAAAGAAACTTCTGTAGAAACAAAGAAAGACGCTACACTCAACTCTTGGGAAAATGTCATTATGTATGTCCCACCACAAGGGAAAACAATAAATTTGTGCCTTCTGCTCACTCAGGGGTGGGAAATGAGTCTGGGATCTGGTTTATGAGTCTGGAAAAGCATGGCTAAGTTTGTTTTGCTGCACATTAATCAGTACAGATAGAGGACCACACTCACCGAGAACTTTGTCACCTCCTCTCATAAATACAAGCCACAGTGATACCACCTGCCTTGTCTAGAATAAACTTTATAAAACCAAACTATAAAACCAACTGTCCAGCTTCTGTCACTATGGAGAGGACCAACCTCACTAGGTTACCATCCCTTTTAGTCTCTTAAAGCTTTCAGCATTTCATTGATGCATAAACAATACGATACAATTAAAATGTCAATCAAAGAAAGAAAAAATTTTAAAAAATAGGGAGTCCAGGTTCTATCCCAGTCTTTGGAATTCTTTCTTGAGGTAGCTATATCAAGTTTCTTTATGTTATATTATATATTTGTCTTCTTTCTAAAGAAGTCTCCCAGCATTAGTAATCTTCAAAGCTAGGATAAGTATGCTTAAAATGACACTTTTCTCAGAAGCTGCCCCAACATATTTAATTCTTAATATTAGATCAATTTGAAGCTAAATATGCTTAACCTGTTCAATATAACCCAACACAGAACAATTTCTTTCCTCTAAATCTGCTTAGGGTGAGACTGGTAGATTGTTACTGGCCACTTTTATTCTGAAAGAGGCCTCTTTATCTGAGAATAACTTAAGATTGAAGTAGCATTTCTTAATACAAACATTTTTTCAGGTTCTCCTTTATTTTTAAGGTCAGCCTGAAATCTGTGTTTTTAAGACTAGATTTAAGTTCTAACTGAACATACAAGTGTTAGTATTTTCGTAACAGGGGACTAATTTCATTCTAAGAATTGAAACACTGTATGGTACAAACACACCCATACACATATTAACTTCTTGCTGGTTGAACCAAGTTTATCCAAAAACCCTGTAATTTCTCTTTCAGCACCCAGAAACTGACTGCCCTAGCCAGATCAACAGCTGTCACGCAATATGACCAACCCTTACCTTTACATCAGCAATGAGAGCATCTTCATCTTCTATCCCTGTGGGGACACATTTCTTGTGCAGCGGCAGAGATTCCAATTTATCTACAAGGCAACGAAGGCCTTCAAGCTCAAAGTGGGTCAGATGCACCTGCCTATCCTTTCGGGGGCTACACTGGGGATCCCACACTTGGCCATTGTGGGAACCCCGGCTAGAGTCAGAGGACGAGTCCCCAGACAAAGTTTTCTTCAGACTTGGAAGACTTCGGCAGGTTTTGCCTAGTCCATCATAATCCAGGTTGACCCCATTGGCTACAGGGCTAGTGAGGACAGAACGTCTACTGCTCAAGCGCCGGGGTTCTCGATCCACTGCTTCCTCATCCACATTTCCAGACTCCAACCCATTTAACTCCAAATCTGCCAGCGTGAAGGAAAAAAAATGCAGTAAGAACATGCCACTGGCCATGTGACCAATGAGAGAAATAGGTAGCACGGGAGAGGCCCTGAGGTTATAAATGACAAAGCTGTCACATTTTAATAATGGTCTTTCTTATCCCAATCCATTTGTCCACTATTGAAAATCACAGTTACAGGTAAAAACAGGATCCTGAGCTGGTAGGACAACTGAGGTAACTGTCAATTGGATTTTTAAAAAGATTGGGAAGAGCGCAGTCCTTAAACTGTGTGCTGTAAATAAGTTACCTATGAAAATGGCTGTAAATTAGTTGCAAGTTCAAATTTGGGATTATGATTTCATTACCTTTTTAAAAAGCAGACAGTATGAAACACATATTTAAAAAATAGTTTTGTTCACGATTTGGTTGTAAAATTAAGCTTTGGAATTGAAATCCTAGCAACATGGCTAACAAAACAAAGTGAATATTTTTTAAAAGAAAGATTTTGACAGTCAAAATAAAGTGAAAATAAAAGTTTTAATGAAAAGAATTTTTAAATGTTAACTGATCTTTTATTATGAAAGTAATACACACTGAGTATTAGTAATTTAGAAAACACAGGAAGGTGCAAAGAAGTAAATAAGTCATCCCATAAGCTTCCACCTTTGGAAAACAACTCAACAGCGTGATGTATTTTCTTTCCACCTTTTTCTATACATATGTGTAAGACTATGCTTTGATGTATTTTTAAACGAAATTGGGATCGCGCTGTATATACAATTCTATATCCTGCTTTCACATATTGGTGAGCATGGTTTATTTTCAAATGACAAAATAAACTATCTTCACAGGAAAATGCTAAAGCAAAAAGTATCTTGCTTAGACTGAAGAGTCCATGAAATATGTGACCCCTCAGGATATTACAGTGTTACCTCCTTTTTTATTTTTAAGGCATGAAGTAGCCTAAAAATGTGTAACTGAAACTATCGTGACATCCAATAAAATATTTCTTTTGATAGAAGCAGAGGAAACATTAAAGCACAGAGATTAAGAAGATACATTTTAGACTTACCAACCTCAGTTAAGCTGTAGTTTTCCCACTAATTAACTCTAAAATCATGGACATGTTTTTTAATTTCCTTGAACCTTAATGTTCCCATTTATAAAATAAGGATAATAATACCTATCTCACAGGTAGTAATAAGAACTTAATGTATGTAAACTGCTTAGTTTGGTGCCTGGAATATAGTAAGAGTAATTTTGATGATATATTCCTAGTTTTTATTGTGCCAAAGACCATTCTTTATACAATAAAACATGTTAGACAACTGATCACTTTTTTGAGGAGCTAAGTACTAACAACTCAGACAAAGATGAGATCCAGAATATTTCATTTAGCCTAGTAATTCAGATCAGGGTAAAAGGATCAGCTGTCATCAGTATTCAGCTTTAATGAATGCATTTGGTACTTCTAAATAAGTTAAGTAAAAACGACAAAAGAAAAACAAAACTACTGAGCAACAGTCTGCATAATATTCCTGGTCCCACCCTCAGTCCTGCAGGGTGTTTTGACAGTTTGTGTAGGCAGGACACTTACCCATGCTCAGGGACTCTTTCTGAAACTCCTTAGTTAGGTGAGAGCGGTTGGTTATGCAGTACACGTAGCGCTCCAACACGTACCAACACATCTCATAGTAGAATGGATAGCGGAACTTATTTGGAACCTATACAGGAACAAAATAATGAGAAAATCGAGCTGATAACAATTTTCAAGGAAAGAGATTAACAAACAGGATCACTGGAACTACCAAGAAGCTGTCCTGGTTGGGAAAGCATCGAAAAGAAGTTCTGAGACGGAGAACAGAATGTTAGGAATAAGACACAATATACTTAAGAAAATTGCTTTAGGTTCTTAGGCTACAAAAGCATACCATCCACTCCTGCCCTTACTATAGTTTTACCCTGAATCAGAAGGCCATGAAACAGAACATACTGAAAAACAGAACATGAGATAAAGTTCTATGTTCTTATTATGTCTTTACATATACAGAAGTATGATTAGAGACTCATTCTCAAGCTATATCCAGTCTAGGACATGAGACTGAGTATTTTCCCCACCATTAATTCTCAGCTTACCTATACCATACTTTGCAGTCTGTCAAGATGGCATGCCTACAAATCGGATTACTATTCTGCCTGACCTAATAGCCACTATCCTTAGTTTTCTTTCCATTCTCCCCCAACGTAGCATGAAGTTATTCCAACTGAATAATAATAAAAAGAATTGCCTTTTAGATCTATTCATAGTCAATGAAATGGCAAATCAGCATGGATTAACCAGTGAGGAAGATCAATGATGGGGACTATCCTAAATACAGGCATGCCTCATTTTATTGTGCTTTGCTTTATTGTGTTCAGTAGATACTGTATCTTTTACAGATTGAAGGTATGTGACAATCCTGCACTGTCAGATGGTGCTTAGCATTTTTTAGCAATAAAGTATTTTAAAAGTAATGTATGTACTTTTCTTTTATACGGCACTCACTGGGAAACCGAAAAATTCCTGTGACTCAATTTTATCACAATATTCACTTTGTCGAGTGGAATCGAACCTGCAATATCTGAAGGAGGCCTATATAGTTTGCCCATTTTCTTTTAGACAAGTCATCTTTCAAAACAAGAAGGCAAACAATACTTTTAGGACTGTTTTGAATATGTAACTCCTGAGAATGTTCCCATCTCTTTCAAAGCTCCATGTAAGGTAGTCTTCCTGATTCAAGGAGACACAGAAGTCCCTTTTCAAAACCCTTTGCTAGGTCACAGGGCATCATTGTGGCATGGGAAGATCATTTTCTTCATTGCAAAGCAGAGACATACTTTTCATTAGCCTTCCAATGCAGGAGCCAGGCCCTGCATCTGGGTCTCTTATGTGACTACAGCTTTTAACAACCAGAAATTTGCTCATCCCTTATTTGAAAATCAAATTAATTTACTTCTGTTAAGGTAGACAGGAACACAAGAATTAAGAGATACTTGGTCCCCCCAAATTAAATATAGTACACTGGGTTTCTCTGCTCGCCTTTCAGGTGTATTACCACTTTTCTGGAAAGGTCTTTATTAGAAAGTTCAGGACAACCCAAAATTCTAAACCCTCTGGGACTCTATGGAGAGCTAAGTAATACTGACAGTAAAAGAAAAAAAAAAAAAAAAGAAAAAGAAAGTATTAAAAGGGCATTAAACTTCTGGAAGTCATCAGATAATGTTAGTAACAGCCAAGACATCATGCACCCAACCTGCCCTATTACATTTTACCTATGCTGCCAGATCCTGCAGAGCACACAATTTCTAAGACTTGGTTAAAAATTTTTAAAAATTGTATTTAATCCTCATTATAAAATTATTGAGCCTTTAAGCCCCATAAGTAGAATAATTACCAACACTCAAGTTTAAATAGTGTATTTTTTTTTTTACTGGCATGGCAAAAATAACCAAAACATTGCATGCTTTAAATTTACAACACAATTTATATTTCTTTTGTAAAGCCATTCTCTATACATTCTCTTTTAAGTTAAACTCTGTAAGTTCATAGAAGTTAGTAACATAATGAGCAGATGTCAGGTTGGTTTTAGAATGTAAAAGGTTGGTGTAGAAAGCAATAAAAAAAAAAATCACTCTGTATGTACATATGTAGAGGACTCAATGAAATAAGGGTTCCTTATTTGGAATGAAAGAATTAACCCATACTTAAGAAAAATGGAGTAATACGACAGATGCTGAAATTTGACATTTTCTAATAAAGTCTAGGAAAATTAGATAGGTAAATCAACATCAGTTATTATCAGTTTAACAGTCTGCAGGAAACTTTTCATGTAGAGATAAGGTGCTCATTTTACCTATGCTATTGAATATACATTCTCCCTTTCTTCCCTCAAACTGAGCAAACAATTAAGTCATGGGTATAACAGCAATTTTTAGCCAAAAAAATGGAATGCTTTTTAAAAACTAATTTTCAGATTGAATTTAATAGCAGGGTAGGTGGTATTACTTCTTACAATGATTTTGAGTTCAATAAGAGTATTTTACCATGAAATTATATAATTTTTCTTTTTTGAAACATTTAGACTATTTTTACTGTTATTATAACTTCAAACTACTAAACTACATACTATCTTTTGTAGTTTTAGTACTCTTAACAAGTGAGCAGAAGTTTTCTCATAAAGTTGATTTAAAAGCATTGCATCCTCTCTTAATTCTAACAGGGCAATCTCTGTTAACTTCAATAATACCAACCTTGTGTATAACAGGCAGCTCCTAACCAAAATAAATGTTTCAAAATAGGCACCAAAATGGCTCACTGACCATTCCTTCTAAAAGTTGTGAATTCTTCCTTAATTGCTACTTAAAAAAATTCTTTTTAGTCGAAGTATAGTTAATTTACAATATGCTGGTTTCAGGTCTACAGCAAAGTGATTCAGATACACACACACACAAGATCTTTTTCAGGTTCTTTTCCATTATAAGTTATTACAAAATATTGAATATAGCTCCCTATAGTAGTGTGTATCACTGTTATTTTTTGACATTTAGTTTTGAAAACTTTCCAATTCACCAAAAACCTCAAGAGCAGTACCACTAAGACTGCTACAGCTTCTCCAAGATTCACCAACTGTTAACACTGCCCCACATTTGCTACTCTCTATTCGTTTACACTGTTACTATTTCGCTGAACTACTTGTGAACATCACATCCCCGAAATACTTTGTACTTTAATTTCTGCTTAATGTCAATACCATTTACACTTTAATCATATATGATTCAGCCCTCACCAAGTAGGCTTCTTCTAAAGAATTAAGCCCTATTTCCCTAAGGCATGGGCTGGCAAACAGCAGCTAGTAGATTTGGTCTGCTGCCTCTGTTAATACCTGTGAGCTAAGAAGTTGTTTTGTATTTGTTTTTGTTTTTGTTCGCATTTTTAAAAGGCTGAAAAAAAGAGAGAAAAAACCTAAAAGCTCATTTTATGACATGGGAAAATTGTATGAAATTCAAATTTCAGTGTCTATAAATAAAATTTTATTTTATTTCAGCCATGCTGAATGGTTTATCAGCTACGTGATACCCTATGGAAGACTGAGAAAATTAAGACACAAACTATTTTCTACAGGGCTTAATTCTCTCATGGAACCCCAGATGAGAAAGGCAGTATACATACACATTTATGGATTGAAGTACAACAGTTGGGGGTTATGTAGTTAAGCTAAGAGAGATATATGAATTTACAGCTGTGAATCTTGAGTTGATAAATCCTGTTACACCAAATTATTCTAAAAGAGAATGAAAAAGAAAAACATGGCTCAAGAAATCACTAAATGTCCCCCTCTAGCCCTGTAAAAATCCAAGATATAAAAACCCTCAAAGAATTGGTAGTCCCCAATACCAAACATGTAGATCTTGTTAAAACCTTTTTCTCAGTTTTCCTAAAATGTGAACACTACATTTTAAGTCAAAGAAAAATTAAAGTTTTGAAACAAAGTGTCAGTGAATCTCCTGTAAAATCAGGCTTAAATGGAATGAACCTTCTCCCATCCATTATTGCACAGTTACGTACCCGTGTCCGATCTTCAATGTTGTATATTTTTAACTGCATGGGGATATTGAAGCTATGCAAAAAATTGCCTCCAAACACTAACGTGTCTGTAGGAGTATACACAGCATGAATCCAGCCTAGAAGAAAGGGAACGGAGGGCAGTGGCTGTAAGTACATGTTACAATTCGGCTCTCTCAGAGAATTAGTACAAGACTGTCAGATAACACTTTTTACTCTGATTCTGCCTCTTTGTGGTTGGGCAAGTTATTGAACCTCTTGCAGCCTCAATATCCTCTATAAAACCAGGATAAATTTTATGTAGTTGTTGGTAAGCATTAAATGAGAAAATGCATGTGAAGTGTTCAGCATATAATAAACTTTTAAGAAATGCTGCTTCCATTTATCGGCATACCTAACATGAACCAGGTCAAGTACAAGAGTATTTACATGCGTTGTCATTTACTCCTCACAATATGAGACAAGGATTCAGATATCTGACCTAATTAGTGTCAGCTGGTAAATGCATACTCAGAATTCTAATACAGGTCTGTGACTCCTAAATCTATGCTTTCTCTAAGTACTTATTTTGGAATTAGTGATTTGATAAAAATTACTACTGATTCAGCACTCTAGCCTTCACACTCACCCCTTAGCAGAGTAGACAGTTCTCAATCAGGGGTGTTTATCATCTGTAGAACAGGTTGTACCCCTAGACCCTTAATATCTAGGGCTAATGTGGGGCCCAAACTTGTAGATCTGAAAAGCCTCCTGGCAATTCTGATATACACTTTCAGTGGAAAAATCACAGACTTTTAAAAAAAAAAAGACAAATTCTCAGCATCTACTCCATAAGGATAGGAAGAGAGGCCATTGTTTTCTGCCCACTCCAGCATCATAAGCATCATAACCATCCTTAGCGGTAATCCATCAATTTCTTTTTCTGTAAGAAAAAAAAAGTGGCTAGAGTAGACACTCCACTTTTTCCCATCTTGCTTACCTGAAGGAATGACGAATGTATAGCCCTGCTTGAGCTCTATGCGCTGGCAATCTGACACCCGGTCACCCAGAAAGATGTCTCCCTGTTTCCCTGACAGCAGCCAATTCTCGTACAGCTCCAGGTTGTGGGCTGTAGGGGGGATGAGCCAGAAGACCTGTGAGTTAAAAAACTTCAGTCCGTTAACAGCCATTGACATGACCCAGTCGGCTCCCTCAACTAATCAACAGGTAACAAAGTTAAGACCAACGGGTAGAAGAGAAGCAGGTAATTCTCCCAGCCTACAGAACTTGACCATTTGGGAAATTCTAGAGGCCATCAAGGAGTAGATATTTTCTGACCTCCACTTGATCAAATGGCATTAGAGCTTCCCTGGGAATTGACTGTAGAACCCATAACCTGTCCAGGACTCAGAGAGAAGGATGGCATTTGGCTTGTCACCTAGATAGCCCCTTATTTGCCCTTGGCCTTCACAGTCCTAAGAAGTACAATTAGTTAGGTACAATATCTTCAAGAGACAGGCCTGGGTTGCTTTGTTCCAAAGTAATAACCAAGACCAAAAAGACAGAACTTAATAACACTTAAATGAATCCAAAGTAAGTAAAATGCCTTTGGATTTGAAGGTACACTTGTTCTAGATGAGGTCCTCACACTTTAAAAGCATCATCTGTTTTCATCCCAGTTCTAGTTTTCTCTCATAAATGCATTCACTTCTTAAGCGAGAGAAGGGAAACAATAAGAGTTTAATACTATAAACTTCTGATATTAATTCTACATTTCCATTCTCACATAGCATTCAGAAGCACTCTGACAAGCTAAAATATAGGTCTTTATGAATGAGGATAATCTTTCAAAATCTATTTATATCTTCAGACAGGACTTAAAGGCTTCCTTTGGCTACATTTCAGACCAATGTCTCCACATAGGGAAAAGTAGTTTGGATCTCAATTTGTTGATTTAATTGGAATCTATCCAAAATTTGTGTTCCTTTGTACTACTTCATTACACTTCCACACAGAGAAATTATCTCGTACTCCTAAAACCACATCTTTGCCTTCGTTTGGAGAATTCTGCTTTGAAAATCTAGAAACAGGACTGCTGAAGTTTACTAAGTACTGGTGCCAATTACTGGTATAATGAGGGTGGACTAGATGATTACTAATTCCTACTGGACTCTAGGTAAGAAGGTCAACTTAATCTATGATTCTCTCCAGATTCAAGTAGGAATAATCTCCTAATAGACTCGTTTCCAGAGTATACTTAAGCATGCAGGAACTGCAGCAAAGTCACATAACCAGCTTCAGATTCCAAACCCCATTACAACTATGACCGTACCTTTCCCCCTTGATGGATGTGATACCACACAGAGGTACCACCAAAGTCCACATGGAAGTCGGTATAGCAGCCTCGAACACTCATCAGACAGTACCTGACCCAAGAAAAGCAGCAGCATTAGAGCACTGACAAGAAAAAGAGGACTTTCCCCACCACAATGCCATACTCTCCCCTTATGTACTCTGCTCCCCAGCCCCCATCATCCATCCAATAAACTCTCAGTTGGTGAGAGGAACGCAATCTCAAGTCATCATATTATCAGAAGGATACACTTCTTTTTTCATGTGATCATGGGCTATGGTACACTTACATACACTCTTCCCTTTGGAACTAGAGTCTACCCTTTAAATAACTCATGTTTTCGATCACTTAGGACATGGAGCAAATTTCCCAAGAAAGGAACCACTCCTTGCTATCACTTTGGTCTCCCACAGCACACTGAAGAAAATGCAAGGTAAGCCGCATACTTCTGCACTTTAGGGTACTGCATCTCCAGGATGGCATTTGTTGATTCGGTCTGACTTTCCTTCAAATGCCTTGGCCACATGTTGTCTACCCAGTCAATAAAATCCACCTTTAAAAAGGAGAAAACTTTTAGACTTCAAAGGAAGGGTTGAGATTAAAGAGAATGTTTAAAGAAATTTGAAATACAGAAATAGAAATTAAGAAAAATAGAAATTCTCAAAATACACACTACAATTTAATGATAAGCAAACAATCAGCTGGTGAATCTTAGGGTCAATAGGCAAACATTTTAGAAATAATTATTAAGTGAGAATAAAGACTAATGGTCCTGTCAACATGAGTGTAAAGATAGCACTAATCAAGATGAAATCATTACATGATGCAGCAGTATCCAACCAAACTCTCTCTTCTATGTCAGTACTGGTATGATCAGCTGTTTGTTTTTGTTTTTGTTTGTTCCAGTAAAAGAACTGTCTGGAGGGTACTTGCAAACTTACTCAAAGATATAACACTGTTAGAGGAGCTAAGATATCAAATATTTTAAAAGCGGAGGGGAGGGAACGGGAGAGGAGGAGAAAGGAATCCAGTAGGGATTTGCAGCCTTGCATGAGCAATGTGCTACAGAATTCATTAGGTTAGCAATCAGGAGTTCCAGGTATATTGTGTTTTCTCAGAATCATATGTGAGCCCCTGGAACTTACCTGTAAAATGAAGAAAATTACCTTAAAGGGATATTGTGAGGATTACATGTAAATATATGTTAAATTTTTTTGAAATAATGTTAACAGAGTTTAGGAATCTGTTTTAAATAGTATATGCTTAAAATAATGAGACATGAAAACAGCATCATTTGAACACTTTACACTGAATTGTAACCTTCTTATACCTTCAAATGTCTGTACCCAACCACTGAACTCCAAGAAATAGTCTTAGGTAGACAAAGTGTGAGTCAAACAACCAAGACTCTAGCACAGCACTGATGATGCAAGAATCTACCATACAGCTATTAAAAAACATGTATCTGGTAAGCTTTGTAACTTATGTATGTATACATTTGATCATTTATTTCTCTTATAATATATACCTAGATAAATATATACAATCTGTGCATAATGACATGAGGCAGGTGTCCAGTGGACACCTAGATGTGAACTGTGAGAGGAGAGTAGAAGGGATCATCAGTGAAATGCAAATTGAAATAAGCAAGATGAGGAGCAACTATGAAGGTTAACTTGCTACCCCATTTCAAAGAATTTCTGCTCAGGGATCCAACAGTTTTAACTAAGCATCCACTGGGCCTAGGACACTGAGCCCCAGATTCCTTTCTTTCCATCAAACAAAATCTACTTTTTGTTCTCTTAATGTAGTAGCCAGTATCTCCTACTTCCTGGATTTGATTGTCCTTTGGAAAGCCTTTAACAGAATAAAGAATAACTGTGACTTGCTCAATACACTTACTACAAGTTCTATGTCTGGATAGGGAGGGGAAAGGTAAGGAACACATGAGTTTTTTTTTATCAACTGTTCATGCAGAGAAAGATAATTATCTCTGGCTAGAATTTCTCACCTGTAGCAGTAAGTCACTCTTTTTAGCCTCCTTTTATTTGATATTATTAGGTATCATCTGACTATCAAGAGAATTTTGTGGTGAGGTGTTCAGACTTTTTCCTAGGTTAATCTTTAGCCTCTAAAAGGCTTTTTGCTAAATGGCCTCATCCCTATGAAAGCAAGTCTCCAGCAGAGAGAATCACCAGTTTCTCCCTGTTCTGCACCAATACAGGGCCAAAGTGACCAGAAGCCCAATACGCAGGACATAATCTGATATTCATACACCGTGCAAAAGAGCTCATGGCCTTCCATGAACTAATTTCCCTATCACCAAACACATCTGCACACTGTATCTGTTGCTATTTTTCATTTACCTCTCAGTTATTGCTGGAATGACAGGAGAAATCACCTCCTTCTTCTCACTAGAGAATCCCACTTTATGCTACCATCCACATATTTATTAATTTTTGAAGCACTTACCATACTGCAGTTTCTATAAATGTCAATTCTCTGGTCTTTCTTCCCCATGAGACTCGAAGCATTTTGGGGACAATAATGACCTTGTTTACCATAGTATCTCTAGCACTTAAAAGCACAGTGCTGAGCATGTGGTAGGTGCTTAAACTAATAAACTAACTCTGAAGGTGTGAAGATCATAGTGAACAAGAAATTACGTAGTTTATGTAAAAGATTATTACCGAATTGAATGTATTTGTCAAAATTCATTGAAATGTACACTTAAAATGGATACACTTAATTGTACATCAATTGTACCTCAATACAGTTGGTTTTTTAAAAAGCATTACTGAGATATATTAGAAAAGATCTAGAAAAATGGAGAGATACACCTCAGAGGAAAACACCCCAGTGAGTAACACCCCCAGAGAATAAGCACGTTGCTGAGGACTTACGTAGCAAGGTCAAAAAAGCCTGCCTGCTTTTAGGAGGTGAACTTGGTAATAGAAAAGTCAATCTTTCCAGCCATATTTTAGGTCTCTGGAAGATACTAGTGCGTTGTTTCCTGCCCTCTAGAGAATTTTCTACTTCTGAGACCTTCCATGAGTTCTACTCCTCCATTTAATGGTACAGTTTTTTTCTAATTTTTATAAAATGATATATCATTTTTATGATTAAAACTAGGGGCAAAATGAATAAATTAAGGATGTTACAAAGATGGCTTCGTGTGTGAATAACACATTTTTAAATTTTAAGAATGGAAAAGTATGATTTAGGTCAAGTTTTTCTTTATAGCTACCATCTTATTACTTTTAAATTGAAATTCTAAAAATATTAAGGAACATATTTATAAAGAATGTTATTGTGATTCTTGTATCCCCTCTCTTATTGAATTCTTTACTTATTAAGTGCACCTTGTTTGGCTAATACAAAGGATAAATTCTAACCACCTGTCTTCCTGTATTTCTACATGACCAAACAAATGATAATTAATATAAAAAGGGTTTTTGTCATTCTAGGGGGGAAAAAGTTTTCTTAATGAGAAATGCTGTATTTGTTGTAGCATCTCCAATAACAAGAAACAATGACAAAAAAAATTATACTGTCTCTTCACATAACAGTGAAACACTGAGAACATTTTCCCTGTGCTCTATACATATCAACGTGTTAGTGATGATAACAATGCAGCTTACTAGCGAGCTGAAGGTATACATATGTGTGTATATGTATGTATATAAAATAAAAGCACTATAAACAATTACCATATTTCAACTTTAAAAGTCAAAGGGTACAACTGGGATAATTTAAATGGTGATAGGATAATACGAGACCTTCAATTAAAAAAAAAGTTTAGTACATTCCAAATTCTACTGTTCTCCAGGTGGAATATCAGACTCAAGTGAATTCTAAGTAAGGAATAAAAATGGTCCAAAAATGATCAGGTATATTTTAAATGTGAAATCAATGAGTGTTCTCACCATCCTGCACACAGCAACCATTTTACTAAGAGATAGGTTAAATCAGTATCTACCTTCAGGAAAGCTAAGCATCAAAAACAAACGAACTTTCCCTTAGGATGGGTTGTTAATTTATTGCTACGAGTCATCCAGTAGAATCTACTCAAGAAACCATCTCATAAAAACAATCATCTGATTCTAAATCAGTTTTCTCCCAAGCATCAACGCAACTATAAACCTGTAGGACAGAAATTTATTAGGCAAACTTCTTATTGACAGTTCTTACAAAAGTGAATTTTAAGACTCTTCTCCGTTATAGGCAAAGGCCAATGTTCCTAAATTAAGTTATTGCTGATGTAAATCAGAACAGCTTCTCCCTACATAAAATTAGGTGATGTTGAAAAATGATGAACCTTCTAAAAAGACAAGTTATTCTTATCAAACTGTCTTCTTCATCTTGGTATGTATAATAAGTAATAAGTTCTCCCAGTATATAAACAACCTTCTTGGTGACAATGCCAGTGTGGAGAAAATAACTAGACTAACCGTGGAGGGCCTCTGCACCATGTTCTCCAGCCTGGTGTGGCTAAACTCTAGGCTGATAACATTATAGAGTTTTTCTCGCTCCTCCTCTGGGGTCTCATAGTAGCGTGTCCACTGAGCCATGGTCATTTCAATGCCTTTCTGTGTGTTCACATCCATGACATCCACCATACGACGACTCCCTGCCATGAAAGAAGCACTGATCATCTCAACTGAGCCACCAATATCCTTAAATACATTAAGAAGATAAAATGCAGGTAGAAGTAAACAAGCTGTTCTTTCTTATTTAGGGTATTCAGTAATAGGAGATAGTTGTCACTTGAAAGAGGTAACCAAGAGAAAATCGAATCACAGAGAATAGGAAATACAATGGTAATATCACAAACAACAATCATTCCCTATGATATGTTTACTATATGGTCAGGTATTTAATCTTATATTCAATATCTCACTCAATCCTAACAGTTTTAAACACTGAAGTACCATTCATAGATGGGAAAATAGGTGTTAGGTAACTTCCAGGACAAAGCAGAACAAGAACCCAGGCAGCCCCACCTTAGAATCAATGCTCTTATCCACTGCTTTGATGCAGATCTGAAGATTGACCTAAGCTATCCCACAATTTGAATAAAGGATCCACAATTTAGTGAGTACTAGATTAAATTTCAATTTGTCTAATCTTCTATTTAAAGTGGTTATCTCTCAAACTTGTCAAGTATTTCTAATATAAATACGCCTTTTCATTCATTCCGTAAATATTTACTGAATGATAAAGACACCTTGATGGACACAAAGATCTGTATCAGATTCTCAACCAGCTGTAACCACCACAATGAGAGGCAGAGTGCCACAAGAGGTACATAAAATTATACAGGGAGAAAACAACAGCCTCAGAGCCAGAGATACCTAAGTTTAAATCTCAGCTCTAATATTACTTATTAGTTAAGTTATTTAACTTTTCCAAACCTTATTATCTTCCTCTATAACGTGGGGATAACACCACGTTTTAGGCCATCGTGAGGACTTAGTCAATGAAATAAAATGTTTGACACAAAACTGGTGCACAATTAAACAGTAGTAAAAAAAAAAAAAAAGAATATTAAAAACCACTTTTTTTTAAAACTAGACAGACCAGAGAAGACTTTCAGAAAAAGAGGGGAAAGAAGAGACATTTGAGTTGGGCCTGGAGGAACAAACAGAATTTCAGTAAGATACAACAGAGAGAATTCCAAGTAGAGGCAATGGCACAAGAGAAGATATAGAGAGGCAGTACTGCTGAAAGGTTAAGAAGATGGTGGTCAAGGAGGGGAGAGAGAGAATGAAGAGCTGCCATTGGAATATTAAGAATACTGTCTAATTTGTAAGAAACTAACAAATACCCACTATATATACTTAGCCTTGGTGGATATACCAAGTAGTGTTAGGACCTAGTCCCCTGCCTTCAAGGAGTTTACAATCTAGTTAGAGATAAGAGGTAATAAGAGGCAAGAGGACAAGAATATGGCTACAATGAAGTAGACATGGTAGAATACACATAAAAAGATAACTGATAATATAAGACAATGAACTGAACCTACCCTTCATTATCTGGAAGAAAAGGCAGATGCTAAATCAAAACTGTCTTGAAAGACCACTTCACACCCACTAGGATAGCCATAATTAAGAAAAAAAAAAAGAGAGGAAAATAACAAGTGCTGGCAAGGATGCAGAGAAATTGGAACGCTCAGATTTTGCCAACAGAATGTAAAATGGTACAGCTGCTATGGAGAACAGTTTGGTAGTTTCTCCATAAATTAAACATAGAATGACCATGTGATCCAGCAATTCCACTCCTAGGTATATATACAAAATAATCAAATTATTCACGTGTCCAAACGAAATGCATACATGAATGTTCCTAGCAGCTCTAGTCACAACAGCAAAAAGGTGAAAATAATCCAAATGTCCATCAATAGATGAACTGATTTTTATATGTATGTGTGTGTATAACTGAATCACCATGCTGTACACCAGAGACTAATACAACATTGTAAATCTACTATACCTCAATTAAAAAAAAACATAGATGAATTGATTAACAAAATGTAGTACACCCATACAGTGGATTATTCAACCATAAAAAGGAATGAAGTACTTTATGTGCTACAACGTAAACTTCAAAAACACTATGCTAAGTGAAAGAAGCCAGACACAAAAGGCTACATATTTTATCATGCCATTTACATGAAATATTCAGGAGAGGCAAGTCCACTGAGACAGAAAGTTTCTATTTGGGGTGATGAAAAAGGTCTGGAACTAGGTATTAGTGATGGTTGCACACTGTCATACTTAATGCCACTGAGTTGGATACTTTAAAATTATTACAATGATAAATTTTAGGCTATCTGTATTTTACCATAATTAAAAAAAATTAAAAACAAAAGTGAATGCCTTCCTTTAAGAATGTAGATCAAAGCAAATACAGTTCCACTCTGCCAGTGTTACCAGAGCACTTAGATAAAATAATGGGGGAAAAATGACATAGTAATAGCTAACATTTATTGAACACATCTTATGTGCTAGACACTGTTCTTCACATTTAAGTAATTTGTCCAAAGTTAAACAGCTAGTAATTAGTGGAGCTGGGATTGGAAGCCAGCCAGTTTTGAGTCCATACTCTAAATCAATATATCTTATCACATAAAGTTTACACGACAGAATGGTTTTCTTCTTTGGGGGACATGAACTGACACGAGATGTAACACTCTACTTTAGGTAGAAAAGAACGGATTAGCCAAAGTACACTTAGTAATAATGAATTATTGTATAGTCATCAGTTATCCCAGAAAAAAACTATCTAGACTTCAAACCAGCTGGACACAAAGTTGGGCAACAGTTGAAATTTCTGTTAGTTTAGATATAATCACTGCTTTATTTTAAATGACAACAGATACCTGTGACCATCCACAGGTCTGTTTGGAGACTATAAGGTTAGGAAGGGCTCTGAAGATCATTATTAGCACTATACATATTGAGGACATGAGGGAGTGGTAAGGAAGTGGGAAGAAATCCCAAAGAAGACTAGTGACAGAATAAGTTCTTATATATGTATAGCTCAAGAGATTTGGATACTGTAAGTCTATGATATAATCTAGAAGTCTATTATTTTTCACAAGTATCACAGATGATTCTGATACAGGTCACTTGTGGATCACACACTCATAAGAATGCCTAACCAACAGAGAAAAGCTGTGGTGGTCTGTTAACTTATGGATCCAATGAATTACTTCCTGGAGGTCCATTAGGAAAAGTCATGTGATGTACTGATAAGTATTCAAGTACTAGATTTTCTGAGGTCCCCTGAGAGCCTTGCCTTGTGAAGAGTAGGAAAACATTTTAATTACTCAACAGATTTACTGAGTTTCTACTGTACTCCAGAGACTGTGCTAAGTGCTAGGAAATACATAGTGACAGGCAGACAGCTGGACTCTGACACAGAAACAGACAGGAGAGTGAAAAATTCAGGGAGTTAGAGAACTTCCCTCTACCTAGGACATTTACTTCTTGGATAAACAGAAGTTATCCAGCCGTCTAAAAAGAGCCCTCAAGTGGTCAAGAGATAGTACTGCAATACGTCATTTCAAAGGGAGAGACTGCACTGGAGCATAGAGGACAAGACATAATAGAAGCTATATTGTTAGGAGGAAAGCATCAGAAAATTCCTTTAGTTTCTTGTCCTATTAGAAACATTTCTAAAGGTCTTAATCTACTTTACTGCCTAATCATGTACAGAAAAGAGTGACCATCTCTGAATTTCTAAGGATCCTGGCATGTCTCAGGGCCACAATGAACACCAATGATCTGCAGAAAATACACCTGAACTCTTACTGACCTCAGGAAGTTTTTTTCTTTAATCAGATTGTTCTAATTTGCTTTCTTTTCCTAAATTTTGAATACAGTGAAATATAAATCTGATTAAGAACTCAAATCAACCAATTGCTGATGAAGAGAAATTTTAATGTATTTATTTCCCAGCTTACAAAGTTTCAAACCTAGGCCAAATTACCTAATGTAGCATTGGTGAAAATTTCCTGGAAATTTCTCTGTGGGTTTAGGGAAAGGAAAAGAACCATAGATGTAAATGAAGCTTCATTCCTGGCTAAGGGATATAAAATTTCACTGGAAGGCAGGCTCTTCATGGAGCAAAGGATGGATGCACAGTGATAAAAATAGCAGGTAGGAAAGAAGTAGAGGTTCAAACGTTCTTTGTCTAAAGAGTACTACTGAATATACATATGTATATGTATGACTAAAACATTATGCTGTGCACCAGAAATTGATACACTGTAAACTGACTATACATAAAAAAATAGTACTAATGAAGCAACTCTTGTAACTCCCTTTGAGAAAATTCTCAGTTGCTAAATAGTAGTGTCTAATTAAGAAACTACTTCAAGTAGTATGTATGTCAATCAAATATATAATTCAATGTTCCTAAGCTTTAAATCTCAGTCAGAGATTTAAGACTTACTTGTAAATCTTAAATATTTGCCTCAAAGACACTCAAAAGGCCTCCAGTTTAATACTTACCCACACACATTTTGACATCATTCACAGTGAAGTCTGGATCTGGCATCCTATGAAACAAACGCCAGTAAGTATAATGGGAAGCACAACTCCTCTAGTCAGGGTGAGTTTTTTCTTAAAGTACTAAGAATTTCCCAGTCAAGACACATCAATCTTCATATTGAGGTTTAAAAATATATTTTAAATATAAATGTTTATATAAGTACATACACACATAGGGAAAAAGAATATATGAAAAAAGGTTAAAAGTGGTAATTATCTCAGGGTGGTAGATTCTAGGAGATTTAAATTTTATTTTCTTAATAGCTTATCTGTATTTTCTCACTACAACCATTTTTTTTAACAAAGGAAGAAAAATACGTATTTTTAAAACTAAGTGGGAAATTACTACTGCTTTGGGTTATCAATACTGCATTGTCTATAGCCCTGGGTGTAACATGGCCATTTTGCAACCACATCTAATCAAGCAGAGAACACTTACTTTATTCCAAGTCCATCGGAATTCTTGAAAATCAGAGGGTCTCTTAAGCCACCCCGCTGGATATACTCTACATTAAAATCTGTCACCGTGGGAAAAGAATTGTTAGAAACGCAATAGGTATATAGCTGAAAAAAGACAAAAGGATCATAAAAAGGATCCTAAGTAATAAGCTAGAGATTGTGTTTGCCATCTCTGTGTATACAGTTTTGCTGTTGATAACATGTGCTTGTTATTAAGAAGCATCTCTTAAGATATAGGGAGAGCTGAGAATCAGAGTTATTTCCACAATAACTCAGAATTTAACCAACGGGTGATAGTGCTGTTGAGTCATCTCATAAATCCTAAGTAGAAATTATCATCACCAGCCTCTTAATAGCCAAAAAAATGTATTTCTGTCTACTACAATACGTATCATGACATCATTGTTGGTTTGCCAAGGAACAAAGCTGCATGGTACACATGGAATCCCACCTCAGTTTTGGTGGGACAGGTACGTGCATAAAAGGATCTTCATTGTACTACTCTTAATTAAACCCAAACCAAGGGATGGGAGAAGGAAGAAGCCTTTAGGGAAAAATCCCAACATCATTCCTGCCCTAATAAACGTTTGCTTCCTCTAATATAGCAGAGAATGACTCACAGAGTGGGAAGATAGGGGGAGGGCAGTGCATGAGTGGCACTGTATAATAAGAGAAAATAAAGATAAACGGCATTACAGTATTAACAGGCTGCAGAGATGCTGACCTCCAGTTCCTAGAGTCTACAATTTCCCACATCAAGGAACTGCAGGTCTGAACCCAAATGATACTGACCTTTTCCTTCCATAAAAGTAACAAAATTTGCATTATATTTGTTGGTGTGGAGTTTCTCTTCCAAGTCAAAAGTTCTTTTCCCTTCAATTTCATCATCTGAAATGCCATCATCTTCATAGCGTCGTCGCATGGTACCACGCTGGGGAAAGAGGGACATAAGGATGAAATCAAGCACTCTTTCATGCCCATCTGAAAGCGATCAGTTTCCCCGACATGTGTGAAGTGCTACTTTCAACTTCAGTTGCTATGTTAAACATCAATCTATCTTGCCTTTATAGATCTTTTTCTTAACTAAGGATCAGCCAGTGCTCTCAGAATGCACAAATTAACAAAATTTTAGAGTCACTGGGTCCCCTACTTGTGAATTTTACCTCTGTTTACCCTTTGAGCCTAGAGATACACATTTACAATAAAAATATGACCCAACAGGGTCTACCGAATTATTTTGTCTATCATTGCTTATCAGAGTGGGGACAAACAATCTTTATATACAATTTATGCCAGGATACAAAACACAATTTTTTCATGGGGATGGTCATTCCGAGATTAACTTTCTAAAACAACTTTCAAGAATAGACTAAAACATTTGAATTAATGAAACAAACTCTTTCACAGCAGATAAAGAAAGTTAATCTAAGTAACAGCATTCTCAACAGCAGACCATCAGTATTTAGCTAAAGAGAATGTCTTCCCAAAGAAGATATACAAATGGCCAACAAGCGCATGAAAAAACGCTCAGTATCATCAGTCATTAGGGGAAATACAACTTAACACCACTTCACATCCACAAGGATGTCTATTAACAAAAAGGTAAACAATAACAACTGTGGACGAGAATGTGGAGAAACTGAAACCCTCGTACAGTGCTGATGGGAATGTAAAATGTTGCAGCTATTTTGGAAAACAGTTTGGTAGTTCCTCAAGAAGTTAAACAGAGTAAGTCATCATATGACCCAGCAAGTCCACTCTTGGTGTATATCCAAAAGAATTAAAAACACACGTCCATACAAAAACTTGTATGAAGAGGTTCACAGGCATTATTCATTCATAACAGCCAAAAGGCAGAAACAACCCAAATGTCAAACAATGAATCGATTAACAAAATGTAGTACATTTACACAATGGAATATTATTAGGCCATAAAAAGGAATGAAGTACTGATATGCACTACAATATGGAAGAATCTTGAAAACATTATGCTAAGCAAAAGAAGCCAAACACAAAAGACCATGTATCATATAATTTCATTTATATGAGATGTCCAAAATAGGAAAATCCACAGAAATAATAACTAGATTAATGGTTGCCAGGGGCTGGGGAGAGGGAGGAATAGAAAGCAACTGTTAACATGGTATGGCTTTCTTTTGGGAGCAATTAAAAATGTTCTGGAATTAATAGTGATATCTGTACAACTCTGTGAATATACTAAAAACCACTGAGTTGTACACTTTAAACAGATGAATTTTATGGTATGTGAATTATCTCATAAGCTGCTGTTTTAAAAAAAAGATAAAGTGCTGCTTATGCTGCAAATTTACCTTCTGGTATATTTTACTTTAGCCAGTGTTAAATTTGCTGAAATTTCTTGAATACATACACATGGGATAAATGGTATGGGAGACAACGGTAAAGTAGCCCTACTCTACTATGTGCTAGGAACAACCAAACCTGGAATTTAAAGTTAGACACTGATGATCTAGACCTGATTACACAGCACCTGAATTTACATAAACATGTAAGAAAATGAGACACTGGGAAAGGTCTCTAAGGGAATGAGGTCGGGTAAAGTGCAGAAATGAGTTATAAGAAGTAAAAATTAGAAGATGGGTATATCTCAGTGGTAGAGCACATGTGTAGGATGCGTGAGGTCCTGGGTTCAATCCCCAGTACCTCCAAAAAAAATTTTTTTAAATAAATAAAAATTAAAGGAAATAAAATTGTTATACACCAGACGAGAACAAGATTCAACTTACCAGTTTTAGGTAGAAACACTGATGGATACTTGATAACTTTTCCATATTTGGCAAAAAGCCTTATAACACTCTTACCTAGCAACTTTGTTACCACAAGTCACAACTCAGAGGGCAAAAGAGCCAATTTTAGTAGACCTCTTATTTACTCTAAAAATGCCATCACTGTTCAAAATATTTTTAGGATCTTGTATTTGAAGGCGGTGGTGGTGGTGCTATTTTCACTGACAATTTCTTACACAAGTTTATTTTTTGAAAGACATCATTCAGTTCTCTTCCTCACTCTAGTTCATATATGTGTCTTTGACGAGAACTCCAAAAGATGAGTTCCAAGTACATCATAGAACAAGAGCAATATTATCAGAATAAATGTAATTTCCTATAATAATCACTTTTACAAAACATTCATTTGCACCCAGAAATAAACCCACACACCAGGTCAATTAATTTACAACAAAGGAGGCAAGAACATACAACAGGGAAAGGATAGTCTCTTCAATAATGGTTCTGGTAAAACTGGACAGCTACATGCAAAAGAATGAAACTGGACAACTATCTTACACCATACACAAAAATCAACTAAAAATGGATTAAAGACTTAAATGTAAGACCTGAAACCATAAAACTCCTAGAAGAAAACAGGCAATAAGCTCTTTGAGACACTGGCCTTGGCTATTTTGGGGGAGATCTGACTCCAAAGGCAAACGAAAACAAAGGCAAAGATAAACAAATAAGACTACATCAAACTAAAAAGCTTCTGCACAGCAAAGGAAACCATCAACAAAATGAAAAGGAAACCTACTAAATAGAAGACATTTGCAAATCATATGTCTGATTAACATATAGTTAACATCCAAAATATATAAAGAACTCATACAACTCAATAACAACAACAAAAAACCCAATTTAAAAATGGGCAAAGGATCTGAATAAACATTTTTCCAAAGAAGACATATAGATGGCCAAGAGGCACATGAAAAGATGTTCAACATCACTAGTCATCAGAGAAATGCAAACCAAAACCACAATAAGATCATCTTACACCTGTCAGAATGACTATTTTTGCTTGTTTGTTTGGTCGGGGGAGGTATTTAGGTTTATTCATTGATTTATTCTTAGAGGAGGTACTGGGGATTGAACCCAGGACCTCATGCATGCTAAGCATGCACTCTACCACTTGAGCTATACCCTCCCTCCCCCTTTTTTTTAATCTTTTTTTTTTCAAGTAATGGAGGTACTGGGGATTGAACTCAGGACCTCAAGCATGTTCAGCATGTGCTCTACCACTGAGCTATACCCAACTCTCAGAATGACTATTATAAAAAGACAACAAATAAGTAGTGTCGGCAAGGATGTAGAGAAAAGGGAACCCTGGTGCACTGTTGGTAGGAATGTAAACTGCGGCTGCCACTTGGGAAAACAGTATGAAGTCTCCTCAAAAAATTAAAAATAGAGTTACCATATGATCCAGCAATTTTACTACTGGGTATCTGTCTAAGGAAAATGAAAACATGTATTCAAAAAGATATATGCATCTCTGTGTTTACTGCAGCATTATTTATAATAACCAAGACAGGGAAGCAATCTAAGTGTCCATCAATGGATGAATGAATAAAGTTGTGGTGTGTACACACACACACACACACACACACACACACACACAAGAATACTACTCAGCCATAAAAAGGAACGAAATCTTGCCATTTGCAACAACACTGATGGACCCTGAGGGTATTATGGTAAGTGAAGTAAGTCAGACAAAGAAAGACAAATACCACATGATTTCAATTATATGTGGAATTTAAAAAACAAACAAAACAAAATTCAGACTCATAGATAAAGAGAACCAATTGGTGGCTGCCAGAGGGGAGTGAGGCAGTGAAATGGGTGAAAGGGATTAAGTACAAACTTCCAGTTAGTTATAAAGTCAGTCAGTCACAGGGATGTAATGTACAGCATGGGGGAATATAGTTAATAATATCATATTAACTTTAGAAGGTGACAGATGGTAACTAGACTTATTGCCACTATATAGATGACCACTCTGCAAAGAATACAAATGCTCAATGTTGTGCACCTGAAACTAATATGATATTGCATGTCAATTATACTTATTTAAAAGCAAAAAGCATTCACTGGCACTGTAGTTCTAATATGCTTGTCCAAAAAAATCCCAGTCAAATTTCAAAACTTTGACATTTCCAAGGTCAACCATTAGGGATTCTTCTTCAGTCAGGATATAATCACCTGGATTATTCCAACATTTCTAACATAATAGCCAGAAGTTCTCCGTCCTTTCTTTCTTTTTACATGTTTTCATCCTTTTTATATTCAAGAATTCTTGGGGGAGGCTATAGCTCAAGTGGTAGAGTGCATGCTTAGTACGCATGAGGTTCTGGGTTCAATCCCCAGTACCTCCCCTAAAAATAAGTTAAAACCTAATTACCTCCCCCACCCCTGCCAAAGTAAAATAAAATAATATATTAAAAAAAAAAAAAGAATTCTTCTTCCACTTGAGTGGAGCGGGAGGAGGGAGGGCATGGGCAGTAAGTGCCGGAGGTAAGTGGGAGAGCGCCCAGCGGCCCAGCAAAACTGGTGTGGGTCTGTGACTGCACTCATGCCGGGCAGGGCGAGGAGGTGGTCGCTCTGCATCTGCGCAGTGGCTTTGGGCACCCGGTACTCGGCTCCGCCGTGCTTTTTGTCACCGGGCACTCCAAGAGCTTAGGGTAACCCCTGGACACATAAAGACAGCATGCCAGGAGCCCCAGGCTCTTTGGGTGGACACAGCCCTGGGCCTCTCGAGTCCGTACTGTGCCTTCTCCCTCCCACAGGCCCACTTGCTGGGAATCTAGGGTCTTCTTTGATAATACAGGACGTCTTGAAGCAAGACGTGGGTTGTTTACTCAGGAGAGCAGAGAACAGCGACGTCCTCCCTCTCATTTGCCCTTTGTGCCACAGGGCCATCACCCAGGCTGGTCTTTGTGACTGACGTCCCTTCACTACCTCCTGTCCCCGTCTCCGTCTTTGCAGATGTCCCCCAGCATGGCTAACATTTCTCAATACGTCTGATTCCTCTCAGTCTCTTGCTGCAGTATTTCATCCCTGAAGCCTCCCACCCTGACCTCCCTGCTCTGTGCTCCCACTGACCCAATGCTGCCCTTGTCACAGAGCCTGCTGTCTTTTCACCCCATCAGAATGTAAGTTCCCCGAGAACTGGGACTCTGTAATGCAGCAAGTTCAAAGTGATAGCTAACAACTGAACAAAAATGTTTTCAGACACACAGAGTAAAAAATTCAGAGTGTAAAAGACTGTTGGGTGAAAACTCAGTGTTCTTCCCACTCCTGACCTCCATGGCCTAGTTCCCCTGGGAAAGAGATAAAGCAGTTTTTCACGTGGTAACAAAGAAACTATGCATGTGTGCGTGTGTATCTAATGAGTTTATATGAAAGTGTGATCCTCTTACTCAACCTGGCTTGGAGAGTGTTTACCTTCTGACACAGATTGATTCAGTCCTCCTAATGTAATGGCTGTACCAATTTTATTACCACTATAATTTATTTATCCTGTTTCTTGTTGGTTGAAATTTAGGTTTATTCCAGTCTTCAGTATCCTTGTACAAATGTCTTTGTATCCAAGTATCAGTATTTCTGTAGGCTGAATTCCTTTGTGCAGAAGGGCTAGGTCAAAGGGCTTTCCATAGACTCCCTAAATGGGTATGTGATCTCTTAAAATAATAAATAATATTTCCTTGTAGTTTTGTTTCCTAAAAGTATAATCAAACATTTCAATGCTTCTGTCAAATTTATTTTTATGTTGATCATCTCTACCACTAATAGAATCATTTTGAAGCTAGAAAAATCTGTATTATAAACATGTATATATTTTAAAGTCATTTGTATTTCACATTCTTCTGTCCATATTCAACCCATTTTTCCATTAAGTTGATGGTGTTACTGTTTTCTATGGACACTTTACATATTAAAAATTAACCCATTGTTTAAAAAAAGTGTTTTTTTCCAAAAAAGAATTCTTCCAGTCTCAATATGGAGTGTAAGGATATAAGAAAGGCTCCTGCTTCAGCCAAGCCGCACCCAATTCTTAAAGACAACAGAAGAGTGAATTTGAATTCTTGTTTTCTTTTTGATTACTGCATTTGGAAGGTCAACAATAATGTGAAATTATCTGTGTCAGTTTTAACACTATCAAGGATAAGGGTTTTATCCTACTCTCCTAAGCGTAAACATCTACAGCAAATCTCTAAGTGCTTTAAAAACATATTCAATCCTCACAATAACCCTGGAAAGCAGCCACCAATCTCCTCCAGCCTACCAATGTTACCAAATAATTCAAAATGGTTTACTAGCATGCCACGCTTTTTTATTCTAGGTGTTTTTCGGCAACCTAAAGGATGTTTTTTGCCTCCCACAGACACCAGCCCTCGCTGAACCCAATGTCACAGTAACAGCAGGCACAAACTGAACACTGAAATCTATTGCAACTACCCTTCACTCAAAAGCAACTTGTACTTTCTAGGGTTAACAGTGAGTTATACTCTTGAATAACCAATCAGTTTATTTTATTTAGATGACCAAACTATATAGCAAACTCATGTTTTCCAGAATCCCAAATAATAAAAAGAATTTCAAAACTGCCTTAAAAAATTTACCACTCCTGATCAAGTGATATAGTTAATTATCACTTTTAAATGGTAAAAAAGTAGCCACACAAATGGAATCTCAGATTAACTCAAGTTCTGACAGCTACGTCAAGCTGAAGGGATACAGGTATTAGTTACACCACCACTCTCCCAGATGGCTAGCTGTAGAAAAGACAATGGTGCAAGAGTAGATGCAAACAGGTATTCAATCATTACATAGAAACTTCTGGCATTCTCTTTTCTAAACGTGTGGTAAAAAAGAATGATGGAAACGGCATTTTCTCAAAATGTCTTCATGTAAGACACCTAAAAGGTAAAAAAACAGGTAAGAGTCAGGAAGTCAGGAATTTTGAGCAGAGAATATTCTGATGCTAGCAGCCATCTGTTTCTCTTAGATATTTGGGGGAGTGAAATGGGGGTGAGAAAGAGAGAAATCATTTTTTAAAGGTCAGATAAAATAAGACTTGCTATAGAAAAATGGCTAAGACATCCAAAGTTGACATATACTCTAGAAACATAATGTGGCAATTAACATGTTTATTACAACAAATAACATTGTAAAGTGCTTATGAAATACTAAGTTTAAAAATGAGCACATGAAATTATGCCTATAACATAGCAACACTGTTTTTTTTAAAAATACACGCATAGGAAAGAAACACTGGAAGACAACAGTTCATGTCTGTTAGCTTTCAGTGATAAGGTAGGTAGTGGGTCTTTAGGTTCCCCATACTGTCTTTCAATACTTAACTTTCCTTTAATGTTTTTATTATAAAATAACATAATAAAGGACAAAAACCATATGATCATCTCCATAGGTGCAGAAACAGTATCTGAAAAAATTCAGCACCCTTTCACAATAAAAGACATTCCACAAATTTGAAACAGAAGGGAACCTCTTCCAGCTGATAAAGGGCATGTACCAAAACCCACAGCTAACATCATGCTTAATGGTAAAGACTGCAAGCTTTTCCCTGAGATCAGGAACAAGATAAAGATGTCTGCTCTCATCACTTCTATTCAACACTGTATTGGAGGTTCTAGCCAGGGCAATTAGGTGAGAAAAAGAAATAGAAGTTTGAAAAGTTTTGAAAAAGTAAAACAATCTCTATTCACAAATGACAAACAAAAGCTTTTAGAACTAATAAAATCTGTTCTATTTCTATATATTAGCAATAAAAAAATCTAAAAATGAACATAAGAAAACAATTCCATTTATAATCACATGAAAAAAAATACTAAGGAATAAACTTAACAAAAGAAGCCCAAGACTTGTGTACTAGGAAAAAAAAAAGTACTGAAATAAATTAAAGATCTAAATAAATGGGAAGACATCCTGTGTTCATGGACTGGAAGATTTATTATTAAGATTGCAATACTCCCCAAATGGATCTTCAGATTCAACACAGAGCCTAACAAAATCCCGTCTGCCTTTTATCTTAAGTAACTAACAAGATCATCTTAAAATTCACACGGAAATGCAAGGGAACCAGAATAACCAAAATAATCTTGAAAAAGAACAAAGTTGGAGGACTCACTTCCTGATTTCAAAACTTACTCTAAGGCTATAGTAATCAAGACTGTATGGTGTTGGCATGAACAGACATATAGATCAATAGAACAGAACTGAAAATCCAGAAATAAACCTTTACATTTACAGTCAGTTGATTTTCAACAAGGATACCAAACAATGCAATGGGAAAAGAGTTCAAGAAATGGTGCTGGAATAACTGGGTATCCACATGTAAAAGAATGAAGCTAGACCTATACATCATATCTTATATTAAAAAAAAAAACCTAACAAATGGATCAGATTTTTTTTTTAATTGAAGTACAGTCAATTACAATGTGTCAATTTCTGGTCCTACAGCACAACGTCCCAGTCATACATATACATACATATATTCATTTTCATATTTTTTCTTCATTAAAGGTTATTACAAGATATTGAACAGCCTCCTGTGCTATACAGAAGAAACTTTCTTTTAATCTATTTTTATATACAGTGGCTAACATTTGTAAATCTCCAACTCCCAAATTTATTCCTTCTCACTCCCTTTCCCTGATAACCATAAGATTGTTTACTATGTCTGCGAGTCTGTTTCTGTTTTGTAGATGAGTTCATAGTCTTTTTTTTTTTTAGATTCCACATGGGTGATATATGGTATTTTTCTTTCTCTTTCTGGCTTACTTCACTTAGAATGATGATCTCTAGGTCCATCCATGTTGCTGCAAATGGCATTATTTTATTCTTTTTAATGGCTGAATAGTATTCCACTGTATAAATATACTGCAACTTCTTTATCCAGTCATCTGTTGGTGGACATTTAGGTTGCTTCCATGTCCTGGCTATTATGTATAGTGCTGCTATGAATATTGGGGTGCACATTATCTTTTTGAATTAGAGTTCCCTTTGGATATATACCCAAAAGTGGGATTGTTGAATCATCTGGTAAGTCTATTTTCAGTCTGTTGAGGAATCTTCCATACTGTTTTCCATAATGATTGCACCAAACTACATTCCCACCAGCAGTGTAGGAGGGTTCCCTTTTCTCCATACTCTCTCCAGCATTTATCGTTCGTGGACTTCTGAATGATGGCCATTCTGACTAGTGTGAGGTGATACCTCATTGTAGTTTTGATTTGCATAAAATGGATCAGATCAGATTTTAAACTAACTTAAATGTAAGGATTAAAACTACACAATTGTTATAAGAAAACGTGATATAAATAATGAGTTTGGATTAGGCAATAGTCTCTTAGATAAGATACAAAAGTACAAGTAACAACAACAAAATAGATTAACTGGACTTCCTCAAAATTAAAACCTTTTGTGCTTCAAAAACACTATCAAGGAAGGTAAAAGGCAAACTACAGAATGAGAGAAAATATTTGCAAATTTCTTACCTCGTAAGGGTCTAATGTCTAGGATATATAAAGAATTCTTAAAACTTAAAAACGAAAAGACAAAATAAAAATGGGCAAAGATATGCAACTGGCTAGCTCAGTAAAATGCACCTAAATTGGAAACTAAGAAGTAAATCTGTCTCTTTTTTTTCTGCAGATAACCTAATTGGTTATATGAAAATCCTGTAGAATGTACAAAAATCCTACTAGATCTTAAAAATGAGTTTAGCAGTGTTGTAGAATATAAAATCAATATACACAAAATCAATTTTATTTTTATATACTAGCAACAATTATAAATAAAATCATAAAATATATCACTTTCCATAGCCTCAAAATTATTAAACGCTTACATATAAATATAACAAAGTTGTATAAATTATGTACAAAATAATTTTAATTGAGACCCTTTACATATTATAGGAATATTTTCTTCCCTTAGTACTTTTCCTATGCATTAAAAAAACACTTTAACTGAACATATAATTAAAGTAAGATAAATTATTATTTTAAAAATATACAACTGGCCAATAAGCACATGAAACATCATTAATCATTAAGGAAATGCAAATCAAAACCACAAGATACACCACTTCACACCTACCAGATAATAATTGTTGGTGAGGATGTGAAAAAAACAAAACCCTCACACACAGCTGGTGGGAACATAGATCAGTACAACCTCTTTAGAAAACAGTCCGGCAGCTCTTCAAATTGGTCAAGGAGAATTACCGTATGACCCAGCAATTCCATTCCTAGCTATCTATCTACTTAAGAGAATGAAAACATTTGTCCACACAAAAATCTGTACACAAATGTTCATAGCAACATTATTCATTATAGCCAAAGAGTAGAAACACCCCAAGGGTCCATCAACTGGGGAAGGATAAATAAAATACAGTACATATCCATACAATGGAATATGGTTTAGCAATAAAAGGGAGTGAAGTACTGATAAATGCTACAACACAGATGAACATTATGCTAAGTGAAAAAAGCTAATCACAAAAGACATAAAATGTCATATGAATTTTATTTTTTATTTTTTTGCACTTTAATTTGTTTTATTGCAAATTTGTTTTTAATTTTTTTCTTTTCCATTATAATTTATTACAAGATATTGAATATAGTTTCCTGTGCTATACAGTAGGACCTTATAGTTTATCTATTTTATATATAGTAGTTTGTATAAGCTAATCTCAAATTCCTAATTTATCCCTCCCTTTCCCCTTTGGTAACCATCAGTTTCTTTTCCATGTCTGTGAGTCCATTTGTTTTGTCAATAAGTTCATTTGTATCTTTTTTTTAGATTCCACATATAAGTGGTAAGTCTTTGTCTGAATTACTTCACTTAGTATGATAATCACTAGGTCCATCCATGTGGCTGCAAGTAGCATTATTTCATTCTTTTATATGGCTGAGTAATATTCCATTATCTATAATATATACACACACACATGTTCTTTATCCATTCATCTGTCCATGGACATTTAGGTTGCTTCCATGTCTTGTAAATAGTTCTGCTGTGAACGTTGGGGGTGCATGCATTTTTTCAAATTAATTTCAGTCTTTTCCAGATATATGCCCAGGAGTGGGATTGGTGGATCATATGTAACTCTATTTTTAGTTTTTTAAGGAACTTCCATACTATTCTCCAATTTACATTCCCACCAATACGGTAGGAGGATTCCCTTTTATCCAGACCCTCTCCAGCATTTATTATTTGCCCTTTTTGATGATGGCCATTCTGACTCATGTAAGGTGATACCTCATTGTAGTTTTGATTTGCGTTTCTGTAAACATTAGCATCTGTATGCCTTTTTTGGAGAACTATCTGTGTAGATCTTCTGACCATTTTTGATTGTGTTGTTTGGTTTTTTGATATAGAGCTGGATGAGTATTTGTATATCTTGGAAATTAATCCCTTGTGGTTTGCATTGTTTGCAAGTATTTTCTCCCATTCTGTAGACTGTCCTTTCTTTTTGTTTATGGTTTCCTTTGCTGTGCAAAATCTTTTATGTTTAATTAGGTCCCATTTATATATTTTTGCTTTTATTTGTATTACTCTAGGAGACAGGAGATATTTCTGACATTTGTGTTAAAGAATATTCTGCCTATGTTTTCCTTTAGGAGTTTTTAAGCATAGTCTTACTTTTAAGGCTTTAATCCATATTGAGTTTATTTTTGTATATGGTATTAAAGACTGTTCTAATTTCATTTTCCCCATGTAGCTGTCCAGTTTTGCCAGCACCACTAATTGAGGAGACTGTCTTTACTCCATTGAATATTCTTGTCTCCTTTGTCATAGGTTAATTGACTTTAAGTGTGTGGGTTTATTTCTGGGCTCTCTATCCTGTTCCATTGATATGTGTCTGTTTTTGTGCCAGTACCATAATGTTTTGATTACTGTAGCTTTGTAGTATAGTCTAAGTCAGGGAGCATTATTCCTGTAGCTCCATTCCTCTTCCTCAAGACTGAGAAAACAATTGGCTTTTGTATGTTAACTTTGTATCCTGCAGCCTTGCTGTAATTGCTTATTAGTTCCAGGAGTTTTGTGGTCAGTTCTTCCAGTTTTCCACATAAACAACCATGCCATTTGGTTTTTCCTCAAATGTTAATTGGGCTCTTTTTTTCCCTGTTGTTAAGTTTTGAAAGTTCTTTGTGTATTTTGGATATCAATCCTTTATCAGTTATTTATCTTATACATCTGCAGGGAATTTCTGACTGCAGGGAATGCAGTTTGGTGCAGCCACTATGGAAAACAGTGTGGAGATTCCTCAAAAGACTAGGAATAGACTTACCGTATGACCCAGGAATCCCACTCGTGGGCTTGTATCCAGAAGGAAATCTACTTCAGGATGACACCTGCAACCCAATGTTCACAGCAGCACTATTTACAATAGCCAAAACATGGAAACAGCCTAAATGTCCATCAACAGGTGACTGGATAAAGAAGAGGTGGTATATTTATACAATGGAATACTACTCAGCCATAAAAACCGACAACATAATGCCATTTGCAGCAACATGGATGCTCCTAGAGAATGTCATTCTAAGTGAAGTAAGCCAGAAAGAGAAAGAAAAATACCATATGAGATCGCTTATATGTGGAATCTAAAAAACAAAAACAAACAAACAAAAACAAAGCATAAATACAGGACAGAAATAGACTCATGGACAGAGAATACAGACTTGTGGTTACCAGGGGGGTAGAGGGTGGGAAGGGATAGACTGGGATTTCAAAACTGTAGAATAGATAAACAAGATTACACTGTATAGCACAGGGAAATATACACAAAATGTTATGATAAATCACAGAGAAAAAAATGTGACAATGAGTGTGTATATGTCCATGAATGACTGAAAAATTGTGCTGAACACTGGAATTTGACACAACATTGTAAAATGATTATAAATCAATAAAAAAATGTAAAAAAAAAAAAAAAAGAAAGTTCATGGGCAAATAGTGCCTAAATCCTCATTAAAAATGACTGGCAATCTATAAAAGGAAAAAGGTAGTACAACGTATATTTTTAAGTAAAGCAATGTATTTCTATAATACAAATAAAGTTTGATGTAGACCAACAGAAGGCACACTGCCTAATAACATTTTTTGAGAAAGTAGAATCTTTTCCTAGACAATTTCCATTTTAATTTTATATGAAAGGAAGCACAGACAAGTGACTAAAAAAAGTTATTAAGTATTTAATGAACTACCATGTTGTGCCAGAAAGGCAAAAGCAGTTCGTTAGTTCAGAGAATTTCCACTCCATCTACTGATGTTATTCACACATTAACAGATTAAAGGAGAAAAATTACATGATTTGCTAGATCTGTGCTGTCCAAAATGTTAGCCACTAGCCATATGTGGCTATAAGACATTAAGATTAAATACATTTTCAACAAATAAAACAGGGAAAATTTGATATCTGCATGTAAGACAATGAAGTTAGACTCTTACCTTACACCATATAGTACAAAAATTAACTCAAAATAGATCAAAGACCTAAATATAACAGCTAAAATTATAAAAAGCTTAGAAGAAAACATGGGAAAATCACATACTGGCTTTAGTGAGGATTTCTCTTAAACACGACACCAAAAGCAAAAAAAAAAAAAAAAAAAAAAAAAAAAAAAAAAAAAAGCCACAACCCAAATTGCACTTCATCAAAATTAAAAACTTTTGTGCAAAGGGCACTATCAACAAAGTGAAAAGGCAAACCACAGGATTGTTCAGGAGAAAATATTTGCAAATCATATGTCAGATACGTGATTAATTTCTAGAATGGATAAAGAACTCTTACAAATCAACAACAAAATAAGCAATCCAACTCAAAAATGGGCAAAGGAGGACTTAAACAGAAATTTCTCCAAAGAAGATATACACATGAAAAGATGCTCAACATCAGTAGTCATCAGGGAAATGCAAATTAAATCCACAATGAGATACCACTTCACATCCATTAGGACTCCTATCATCCAAAAAAACCAAAAAACAAAAAACAAAAACCCCTCAAAATAACAAGTATTAGTGAGGAAGTGGGGAACCCTCATGCACTGCTGGTGGCAACATAAAATGGTGACAGCCTGTGTGGAAAACAGTATAGCAATTCCTCAAAAAATTTAACATAGAATTGCCATATGATCCAGTAATTCCACTTCTAGGTATATACCCTAAAGAACTGAAAGCAGGGACTCAAACACTTTTATACCAATGTTCATAACAGCATTATCCACAGCAGTCAAAAAAGGTGGAAATAGTTCCAAATTTCCATCGACAGATAAATGGCAGATAAATGGTGTTTATATACACAATGAAATATTATTCAGCTATTATAAGGAATGCAGTTCTGACACATGCTGCAACATGGAGGAACCTTGAAGACATTATGTTAAGTGAAATAAGTCAGATATAAAAGGATAAATATCATATGATTCCACTTATGAGGTACAAAGAATAGACAAATTCATAGACAGAAAATAGATTAGAGGTTACCAGGTGCTGGGGGAGGAAGAATGGGGACTTCTTTATGGTTAAGAGCTCCTATTTGGAGTAATGAAAAAAGTTTTGGAAATAGTAATGATGGTTACACAACATTGTGAATTAATGCCACTGAATTATCCTCTTAAAATTCGTTAAAATGGCAAATTTTATGTTATATATACATTTAGCACAATTTAAAAAAATTAAAATGTAATAGATAAAAAAATTACCCTTTAAAAATCACTGGACAAGTCTTATCAGTTTATATCAAACAGTTTTTCTTACTAAGATAATCACCCTGTGCATATCAGGAATTTGTATTATTTTACAAAGAAAGAAGAAAGTAAAACTGACCTAAGTTAACCTTTTTAGATAACAGCAGAAAACAAGAAAGCAAAAGTGTCTAAAGAGAGAACTTATCCAGTGTCAATTCTACTACTCTACTTTGCTGGGTCATCTTAGGCAGTTAAGTAAACCCTAACCTCTCTAGATCCTAATTTTCCCTTGGAAGTAAATAACTGAAGGTCCCTTTGTGTTTTAAAATGAAGTCCTCTACAATCTGATTCCAGCTAAAATCTCAGCCTCCCCCCTTCTTTTTTTTTAAACATTATATACCATGTTGTAATTTTGCTACATACCAATGCCCCAGGTCTGTCTGCCTTTATTCAAAGAATATTTAAATTCCAGACCCAGCCCTACTCTGTCCTAACCAGGGACTCTGAGAGAGACCTGGTGGTGGGTTGGCAAGGTAGCCTAGCCCTCCTAGGGACTTCCACTTCTTCCTCCTGTTCTCCCACCTCCCATCTCTTTATATTAAACAAACTTCCATGTATCTCAGTCAACCATATGTTAGAGGCAGTTCTTTCTGGAGACTTTAGGCAATTCTCATTCCCCAAGGGATACAAAGGAGACAGAGAATGAAGAAATTGGTTTTTTATTAATGACACCCAGAAGGGCTACTGCTCTGAAGGTGAATTATGATGCCAAGGCAAAATAACAGTAGTAACAGCAGCTAACATTTGAGTGCTTACCACATATCAAGTACTATGATAAGCACTCTGCATGTGTTAACACATTTAAACACAACATCCCCTTTAAGAATATTATTCTCTCAACTTTACAAACAAGGAAAACAAAAAGATAGAAGTAACCTGCCCAAGTTACAAAGGTAGTAACTGATGCAGCTGGGATTAGAATCCAGGCCCCTTGGTTCTAGAACCAATGGTTAACCACTACTCTATACTACTGAAATCATTTTGGAATGAAACTTCACCCAGACCAGTAACTTGAGCTGGAAGTAACTGCCAAAGGAAGGAGACCCCAGACAGCTGAAATGGCTCTGGCAGAGACAGGAGGTAAAGTGGTGGGATCTGTTGGCAACAAAGGAGACTATCAATCAGAAAACCATGCTTGGTACAAAGAAGATTAGAAAAGGATCTTCCCCAAGAGCAGGGGGTTTCTGGTATCTGCTAAGGGACATTACATTTCTAGCTATACCACTGTTAATTTAACATTCCACCATTCCTGATTTCTGATTCTAGCTTTTACTTGACAAATTATTTTACTGGACAGCCAGCTATTTTGGCTGAAATAAAAATACTGCTGTTCCTAATCAGAGACCATTTTATAACACAGAGCGCTCTGAAGTTAGAACATTTATTGTATATACTACTAAAAAGTTTGTGCTCATTCTCTGCATTTATAGTTCATGACATTTATTACACACCCTCTGTAAAGATGAAATTGCCAATATTTTTTACCAAGACTAATTTCTACATCTCCTATTTTCTCTAAGATTCTGACTATTTTACTCTACTACCCGAGAGAAAAGTTTTAATTACAGAGCCTCTTTGCTGGTTATGGTGTAAGACGGCAAGTAACAAGTAGATTTTCATGTCCCACATATAATACTGCTTTTAAAAAAGTTTGAGGCATCTTTTTATAAACTTAGAAAGCTATATGAATTAAATCTGAATCTTTCTAACAATACACCAAATCCCTACTTGGTAAGTGCTTAATAAGTTCTTATTATACTTTAAAGGAAGAAGCAAGCTTAGGGTTCTCACCTGGCCCCCTTCATAAAAGTATGAACACATATATATCCCAAAAATCAACTGAACGACAAAGTACTGTTCTCATTTTCTTTCTTTCCATATTTTTGAAAATCTTAACAATTATCACAAGGTCACACATAGTGGGGGATACGTATGTAGACAGATCACTGTCTACCCCCTCCCTGTGTGTGTGTGTGTGTGTTTATATGTGTGTTTGTGCCACAAAAATTACTATTTGAACACTTACTCAAAAAACAGAACACACTGAATATGGAGTAACAGCCAAAAATGCTCTGCATACAAAGATAAAAGGCAGTCCTAGGAGACTGCTGGCCAGTAGGGGGAGACAGACACGTAAATAAATTGTAATTACAATTCAATGTGATATGTATTAATACAGGTATACAAATCTTATTAAAGTCCAGGAGGAAGAACAGCTAACAGAGTGGTTGGTGAAGGCTCCCCATAAGATGTGACATAAGAGGAAATGTTTCTTTATTCAGAATAACTACTAAGTTCCAAGGACTATGAATACAGACTATATGTTGCTACTCTGTAGCAGTGACCTTCAAATATTTTGGGGCTTCCCTCTTACCCTACTGGATCACTCAGTACCTCCTTAATGACAGATAGATAGACAGACAGAAAGACAGACAAATAAAAGGTTATAATTTTTTAGAAAATTTGTTAATTTCATTACACCTCATGAGGGACTTTAATGGAAACACCGTAAGGTAATACAAAAACAGTGGGAATCACTGCCTTGCAATGACTGAAACTTGGGCCCAAGTTTTTATCTTTTGATGTAACATTTACTGCCTTTAAAACAATAAACAGTCTGAGCACAAGGATAAAGGAAGACACATCATTTTAGTTTTTTAACATAACTGCCTTAATATATTACAAAGAATGTATACTGATCAACTGACATGGTTGAAAAGCTTGCATTTCTTTTGTTGGAAGTTCAGCTAGGTCAGTCTTCAAATATTTTCTGGGCTCATTTAAGATCAACTTCTGCAGAGATGAACAGTACACAGAACACTTTCTATATATGAAAAACATTAGCAAATCACAGCAATTCCAACTAGACAGAGCAATCCATAAAAGGAAAGAATCATCTATAGAATTTGGCAAGAAGCTTATACACACCTAAGTCTCTTTTGATTAAAAAAAAAAAAGCTGGGAATGCTCAAAAGAAAAGGGATATATACAACACAAAGTGAACTTTTCACTAAAGTTCCCTCAGAACTAATGTCAAATACGTACTATATACAGAATGACCCTGAAATTCTTTGAGTCAGGATACACTTACTCGACCACAAATATACCCTCCAAAAAACCAACTGGCTGAGAAGTGAGTTGAAGTGCTGGATCTCTTCCACCAACATTCTCTGCTTTTCTACATACTACTTGGTATAATCAACTGTTTAGTACGTTTGCTACAAATTTAATCATGATATTGTCACATTTCTGTAAAGGAAAAAAACTGGCTACAAGCAGCAAAATCATTCTCTGAAACTCAGGATGAAGACAGGCATCTCAACACCAACTTGAAGAGAAATAATTTTGAGTTCAGACATTATATCAAAAGCACATTTTTGTTTCCCTAAAGCTTTTTAATAGAATATACATATAGTCTCCTCTGTGGATACTGGTAAAAGCAGTACTCAGTAATATGACCCTTTCTATCAACTGCAAAAAGTTTGATGAGTTTATCCTCCAAAAGTAGCCTAGTCAAACCATCAGAGAAACTGGAAATAAGCAAGCAACAGCATCTATCAATGTCAAAGTCACCTTGGTGGTTTTATTTCTTAAGTAACTGGGAAATAAAGATGTGTAATTCCTCACTCTACCTTCTGTCCTACTCTTCCAAATCTTCATCTCCTTTTTGTAACCACAGAATGATTTTCTAAACTTAGTACTCTTACTATCTGACATTCAAAAATTAATCGGAGTTAAGTGAAATCATAACACAAAAGAAACATTAAATATTTGCTTTTTCTAACAATTCATTTCTTAGAGCAGAAAAGGGAATTTCAGAGGGCCTAATCACTAGGAAATAAACTTCAAATTACCTGCACACAGTCAAAAGTGGAAAAAATAATGAATTCAGAAATATTCAGTTTCCTCCTCAATTAAAAAAATTTAGCCAGCAAACATCCACTGAGATTCAAATACTCCCTGAACACTCCTGTTTACTGCCTGGTTTGTTTCTATAGCAACAGACATCCAGAACACAAAAAACGAAGATAATGCCTAGTTTTTTCACCATCTTCTGTAACTGATGCAACTCTAAATCACTATTTTGATACATGGTGCAAGCCAGCCATTTCAGTTCCTAGAAGGTAAAGACTGGTATATTTGTCAGGGAAAACAATTTATACAAAAAAAAAATAAAAGGCCCCTAGAAGTTTACCTTAAATCTAAAGGGGAAGTAAGAGCGACTTTTCTGCCAGTTACTGAGAAAGAAAGATACTGTGAACCTAAAGGATAGCCCGTTCTAGAAAACATGGGCTCTAGACATTTATTTAGTAAATGATATAAACCATTAACTGTTTCACACATGCTGCTTCTCCTGTTTTAGGTGAGTTTGGGGAGATAGTAAGCAGCCACTTGAAGTCAAAAGATATTATATAAATGTACCTATTTCCAGCCCTACTATATTCTGCTGATCAGGATGGTTTCCTCTATGGCACTTCTCTCTGGAGCTATGATTAATGTTTTGATTCGTACACAAAGGTCAAGCTCTTAACTAACACATGACCTCCTTCAAACTGTCAAACTTGAGATTTAGAGGAAATCATGAAATTTCACGTCTGAGTCAAAGTTCTGGGAGGAACTGGCAAAAGATCAAGAGCTGGTATTTTAAATTGTCCCCCCAAAATACACATACTCCTCCCCTCCCCCACTACCATGACATTATAATCCTGGCAAGACCTATTTCCTTAGTTTTCAGTCACCCATTTGTGCCAACTAAAGTTAAGGCACAGAAAACTGTCTTCACTTCTGAGTTCATCTAGGAGTGTTACTGTAAGAGTGGTAAACTGACTCACATCATTAAAAAGTCCAATAGTAAAACGAATACTTAATAAAGCAGTTATAGCTACCAGAGAAACCAATAATGCAAGTTAATGATTACATTTGCTGAATTTCTCCAGACATCTAAAACATCACCAGTCACCTTCAACTAAGTAAAAATTCTTAGAAAATTCATTTTCAGGTGTGACTCTATTTATTATCTGTTGTATTTAGCAAAACTATATAACGAAAACAAAGGAACTGGAGTCAAAAGTAGGTATGGGTCTGGGTTTAGGTACCACTACTTTGCACTTCAAATTCCCTAAGCTTCAATCTTCTTGTGTGAAGATGTCAAGAACTTCACCTAACACACAAGATTGTGGTAAGGTTTAAAAGAGAATATAGCGTATGAGAACTCTGCCAACTGTGAAGTGCCCTATAAACTAAGAGAGAGACTATATGTAGTAGTGGCAGCATCTAGGTAAGCTACTTAACTAACAATTAGAATAGAAGCCACTGCACAGGGCTGCATAAGGATTGAATGAGACAAAAGATGCAAAGTAGCCAACATGAGCTCAAAAATATTAGCAATTGTTGTTTTGAACATGAATTAGTATTGGCCTCAGAAACCAACTATCTTTCATACAAAAAAAGTGGTCTACATGGCTAGAGACAAGTCATCTTCACATGCCTTTTCTCAAACAACATTAAACATTACATAAGACTTGCTCCTTCTTTATCATCCCAAGTGGCAGGTTCCTAATAAGTTTTCTAAGTCCATCCCTTTCAGGAGCTCTTTTAAGTTCCACCATCTCTAAATCTCCTCATACCAAATGTCTAATTCTAGGGATGAAATTTTATGAAATCCAACAACTGTATCCTCTCCACCCCCAAACTGCCAGTAATTAAATATGAAGAAGTCATTTCCAGAAGATGTTATTTGGAAGAAGCCTCTGTTCTAAGTGGCAGAGTTGGTTCTCCTGTTGCTGATTTCTAGGTTGGAGCTTAAAGGAACCATCATATGTGAACAGGGGAAGTGTAGAGCCACAAGAAAGAGCAGCAACCTGCTTACACAAGAAGTTTCTGGACATCAAGATAGTTAGATCAGAATAGAAGGCTGAAGACAGGCTCAAGGAGAAAAAAAAGAGTGACCAACAAAAGTAGAAGGCTTAGAACACAGTTCAAATCTTGATGTAAAAAAATTTTCACGCCTGCTTGCCTGTGTGGCTCTAAATTTCAGAAGGTGCTACCGAAGTAATCATTACATATATTTACAGAGAATTAAATTGTCCTAATCTGAATTATTTGGCATCTATTGCTATGATTCTCTTGCATTGTTGGGATGTAATAAAAGAAACTCTGGTGAAAAGCATGCCAATTATGTTGGAATTTTATATTGCCAACCGAAAAATGGGGAATAACCAAAGAAACTGAAGTGATTTAATAAATTATAATTCATTCTTTACTATACTTGCTTAGGAAGCTTGCTTAGTAGTGGAAGAAAGTTCCTAAGAGAGAGTGAAGAATCAGAACTGAGACCTAAAAAGCTCTTTTCCCACCAACAACCTCATAGGGATTCTAAGCCTGTGTTCCAACTTTGTACTAGGACTTACAATAGAAATAAATAGCAGAGAGTTGCTATTTCAAGAAGATCACAATTTGTTTGGAAAACAAAACCCACTTAACTAAGAAAAGTCTAAAGGCATAGGAAAGAGCAGAATGAGAACAAGTACTTAAAGTAGACTTGGACAGTCCAGTTTCATACAGGTGAGTGTTGCTAAGAAATGCTACAGCTAAATATCAGTGTGACTAGATGTTACCACATCTTCTATCATAATAACAGTGAACATATGAATGCTTCCTACGTGCTAAGAATTTTCAAGTCCATTTTTCTAGCTCATTTAATCCTCGCAACAACCCTATGAAGTAAGATAGTAAAATGTCAATTTTAGTTACGAGGAAAGAAAGAACCAAAAAGGTTAGGTAATGAGCCAGGATTACTTAACAAGTAGCCAAGCCAGGACTCAAACAGAGGTCTAACTATTATTTAAAAAGCCTATATTCTAGTCAAACTCACAGAAGCAGAAAGTGAAATAGCAGTTGCCAGGGACTGAGGGGAAGGGGCAAATGGGGAGTTGCTGTTCAGTGTGTATAGTTTCAGTCATGCAAAATGAAAAAGTTCTAGAGATCTGTTGTACATTGTTCTTATAGTTAATAGTACTGTATAAAAAACCTGAGTATAGATCTCATGTTATATATATTTTTTAAACCACAAAAAAGTGTGCAAAAAACAGACAAAAAATAACACAAAACAAGAAAAACAAGCCTACATTCTTAACCCCTACACGAGAAGTTCTCAAATGTTCTGGTCTCAGGAACCCGTTACACTTTTCAAAAAAAATTTTGTTACATAAATTAACCCATCTGTTATAGGCTAGCAATGTTTCAAATGGTGGCACTTCTACTGGTCCTTCAATTCCTTCAGTTTTCTGATGGCAGACTTCGATGGCAGAAGAGGTGTTGTAGGTCCACCAGCTACTGCTTTCATGCAGGAACCACAGTGCCAGATGCCTTCAGCTCATCTCTTCATCTTGGTTTTGTCACAGAAGGAGCAAGTATACTTGGCAAGCTGGCTGATTTCAATCCTCTTCACCATTTTCTAGAGGGAGGCACCATAACGGGTCCCGTATTTACTGACGATTCTGACCTTCTTGGTGGGTTAGCCATGTCAGCACAAACTAAGTCTAATTAAGCCCAGAGAGCAGGAACCCCTCACACTCTTAAAAATTACTGCAGACCCCAAACAGCTTTTGTATATGTGGGTTATATATGCCAGTCTTTATGATTACAAATTAAAGCCGAGGAATGTTCTAAACATTTAACTGTCAAACAAGACAATGTCTTGTATTTACACAAAGGCTCGAGGAAAACTTCAGGATTTCAAAGTAATGATTCACTGGACCACAATGAGGGTACAGAGATTATAGCAGGTATAATCAGAAGCAGCTAGTAAGAGCGCAGTATGAATACTGAAAACTGAGTTAATCTCTGGAAAAAAAGAGAAAAACACATTTACATCCTACTACCTTACAAAATTTTAGAAAACAAAAGAACACACAAATATACATTCCATTAACCCTGACAGCAATGTCAGCACATCAAGTAGTTCTGGAAAATGCCACTGTATTTCTGGAAAAATCTCTACTTGTTAAAGAATGAGCAGAAAAGGGCAAATAACATTTTAGTATTACTGTGAAAATAGTTTTGACTTCATAAACCCCTATACATAAAAGAATCCTGGGTATATAACATACTGTGGGAATCATTCTTCCACACCAATCTTCTTTAAACCATGGGTCATAAAAATCAACTCAGGTCATATATGTATGTTTTTAAATGAAAGAATAGAATAAAATGAAATGGAGAGTATCAGAAAACAGTATGGGTAAGTATCATTTCCTGAAACTTTCATCACAGTTATATACACCCATGTGTATGAGAGTACTAGTTCCTAACAGAAAACGTATTTCCTACTGCAGCTCAGTCAAAACTGTGAAAAAACTGTACAACATACTAATTTCCCTATTCTACTGTCAAAACAAAGGTTATATACACATATAACCTATAATCTGTATACTGAAAAATGAGAATGTGATAAGCTAGATATTCTCCAAAATGAAGGCAATTCAAAGTCTCAAATGCATAAAATGTCTACAAATTGAAGAAAGTCACAGTTCACCTTACCATGATCATGCTGTTGCCACAGCCATCACTAAAGCTTTTCCTACCACCTTCTCTTCCACAGTCAATTCAGGCAAATTGGTGGGCAAGAGAGGTTATCCAAGCTCCATCAGCCACAAATAAATGTGCTCCTTCCTTCCCTCTAAACAGAGCTCTTGCTCATAATCACAGGATTTACTTCCTAAATGAAGGGCCTGCCTTCACAGCAACCTGGTCAACAACCACTTTGCTGCTTGCTTTATGGTTACTGCTTTCATTATGAATCTATAGATTTCTTGGGTCAAATGGCAGCATTCAGACAATGGTTTAAGTTGTAGATCTTTCTCCATATCCTGGCAAAGGCAGGCCTGCATCTGGCGAACTGCAACAAACGGAAACAGCACATAGTGAAAGGCAGAGCCTGTCTGCACCAACAGCTGAAGCTCCACCCACAGCCTGGGCACAATCCAGGACACCCAGAGATCTCAACAATGGTCTTCCTGAGAGGCCACAAAGACAAGCTCTACTGGAGGCAGTGGATGAAACATAGCATCACTGCCTCTTCCTCTTTACCAGAACTGAACTATAGAATTTTATCTCAGAAAGAGTTTCTCTGTCAGTCCAAACAGACCAACAAGAAGCCTGGTGAAAATTATCAGAGAAAAGGCAGTGACGCATGGCTAAGTTCAGTGATGCATTATAATGACATATACTTTTAAAAACTTGTACTAACATACAAATAACAAGATTTATCATTTTAACCATTTTTTAAATGTACAGGTTCAGTGGTATGAAGTACATTCACATTGTTATGCAACCAATACCCCATCCATCTCCAGAAGTTTTACATTATCCCATATGAAATTCTGTACTTATGGCATGTACTTTTTCAATGATCCTATTTTTTCTGATACCAACATACCGAAAATTGTAAATGCACCCCTCTCCAAGGATAGACTCAATCCTACTACTATCTTCAAACTTGGAGGGGAAAAGGCAAATTCTGTGAGAGCAGAAATCTTTCCTTTTATTGCTGTCTCCCAAGAATCTAGCACATGCCTGAAAAACAGATTCAAATATTCATTTGTTACATGACCAAAGTATTACACCCAGAGTACTTACTAATTACAAAGGGAGAAACAGACCTCTACAATGGAAAGATCTGCTGGTTACCACTTTAACCAGTCTTAGGATAACCTAGGACTGTGTACCTTCTGACTTGATAAAATCAATCACCCAGGAAGCATTCTTGCCAAAATTTTTAACATTAATCTAATCCTCTCGACCCAATTTCTAGTTTATGAGGAATACAGTTTAGGAAAACAAATACAATTGAGGACACAGACAAATCCAGAATGTAGGACATTTTAAAAGACAATGTCACTCACATGAGTAGAGTCAACTGATCTCTGACAAAGGACAAAGGGCAATTAAATATTTCCATGTGGAATGGACAGTCTTTTCAACAATTTCAGTGTGCTGAAACAATTACACATTCATATACTAAAAATATATATATCTAAACATTGACCTTATACCTTTCACAAAAATTAACTCAAAATGGATCAAAGATCTAAATGTAAAACAAAACTATAAAACTTCCAGAAGGTAACAGGAGAAAACTGAGGTGACCCTAGATTTGGCAATGAATTTATAGATATAATACTAAAAACACAATCCATGAAAGGAAAATTTGGTATGCTGGGCTTCATTAAAACTAAAAACTTGTTCTGCAAAAGACACTCTTAAGAGAATGAAAAGACAATCAACAGACTAGGAGAAAATTTTCAAAAAAAGCTGAAAACTTATGTCCACACAAAAATCTGCACAGTGTTTACAGCAGTTTTTTTTTCTTTATTTTTTTTAATAGACTTTATTTTTTTAGGGCAGTTTCAGGTTCACAGAATTGAGCAGAAAATAGAGTTCACACATAGCACTTCCCACCCACACATATATACTCCCCTACCCTCAACATCCCTCACTAGTGTGCCATATTTGGTACAACTGATGAACCAACATGGACATATTACTATCAACTGAAGTCCACAGTTTACATTAGGGTTCACCCTTGATGTTGTACATTCTATAGATTTTGACAAATGTACAATGATATGTAGCCACCACTACAGTATCACATAGAATAATTTCATTCCCCTAAAAATCCCTTGTGCTCCATCTACTCAATTCCTCCCTCCCGCTCTCTCCCCAAACCCCTGGAAACCATGATCTTTTTATTGTTTCTGTAGATGTGCCTTTTCTAGAATGTCATTTGGTTGGAATCGTACAGTCTGTAGCCCTTTCAGACCGGCTTATTTCATTTAGTAATAGGTCTTTTAAGTTTCTTCCATGTCTTTCATGGCTTGATAGCTCATTTCCTTTTTTTTTTTTAACTGCATATACATTTTTTAATTTACATATACGTACTGTTCATTATATCTAAGAACATTCAGAGCCTTAGCTTTTTAAACTTTCATAGTTATCGAATGAATAAAGCCAACCACAAAATAAGAATTAATTCAAAAAGATACATACACCCTGCTATTAACAGCAACATTATTTATAATTGCCAAGATATGGAAGCATCCTAAGTGCACATCAATAGCTGAAGAGATAATGAAGTTGCAGCATATATACTTATATATGTAATGGAATATAATTCACCCATAAGAAAGAAGGATATTTTGCCATTTTAGGCCCTTCATTCACTTTTTTTTTTTTCACTTCAAAAACCAGAATTTTATAACTGGCATAAATATTTCCATTACATCAAAAACATCAAAATACCTAGAAATAAACTTAACCAAGGAGGTTATCTATACTCCAAAAACTGAAATGACACAAATGGAAAGATTTCTTGTGCTCTTGGATTGGAAGAATCAACACCATCAAAATGGCCACATTACCCAAAGCAATCCACAGATTAAATGCTACCCCCGTCAAAATACTCACAGCATTCCTCACAGAACTAGAACAAACAAACCCAAAATTTATTCATAATTTTGTTTTATTCATAATTGCCAAAACTTGGAAGAAACCAAGATGTCCTTCAGTAGTTGAATGGATAAACACATGACGATACAGCCATTCAATGGAATATGATTCAGCAATAAAAAGAACTATCAAGAGGGGGAAGGTATAGCTCAAGTGACAGACTGCACGCTTAGCATGCATGAGATCCTCGGTTTAATCCCCAGTACCTCCAAGAATAAATACATAAACCTAATTACCTCCCCCCACCCCCCCAAAAAAATAAAAAAAAAATAAAAGAACTATCAAGACACAGAGACATGGAGGAAATGTGAATGCATATTACTAAGTGAAAGAAGCCAGCCTGAAAAGGCTGTAACACTATATTTGGATTCCAAGTATATGACATTCTAGAAAAGGCAAAACTATAGAGACAATAAAAATATCAGCAGCTCTGGTGTGAGAGGGAGGAGGAGGGGGATAAATAAGTGAAGCACAGTAGATTTTAGGGCAGTGAAACTATTCTGCATGATACTGTAATGGCGGACACATGATATTATACATCTGTCAAAACCCACAGAACTATAAACACAGAGAGTGAACCCTAATATAAACTATGTTGTGTCTGTGTAGGTTCATCAACTTAAACAAATGTATCACACTAACGCAAAATGTTAGTAACAGAGGAACTAGCAGGGAGAGAGGGGGTACATGGGAACTCTCTGTACTTTCTGCTCAATTCTTCTGCAAATCTAAAACTGCTTTAAAAATAAACTCTTTATTAGTTAAAAAAAGTCTATGTCACACACACACAAAAAAGGATAGGGGGATTGTAACTTTTACTGTAAAGGGCCAGAGAGTAAATATTTTAGGCTTTGTGGGACATAAGGTCTCTATCACAACTATTCAACTCCACCACTATAGCGTGAAAACAGCCATGAACAACACAAATGCATAAGCATGGCTTTGTTTACAGACACTGAAATTTGAATTTCATACAGTTTTTGTGTATCAAAAAATGCTATTCTTCTTTTGATTTTTTTTCAATCTTTAAAAATGTAAAAACCAAAGGACTGGAAAACAGGTATTTAAACAAATACTTACACACAAAGGCCCATCAAAACAGCCAAAAGGTGGAAACAATCCAAATGTACATCAGTGGGTAAAACAAAATGTGGTGTATAACCATATCAATGAGATTATTCAGTAATAAAAAAGAATGGAGGGGAGGGTATAGCTTAGTGGTAGAGTGTGGGCTTAGCATGCAAGAGGTCCTAGGTTCAATCCCCAGTACCTCCATTAAAAATGAATGAATGAATGAATGAATGAATAAACCTGATAACCTCCCCCCTAAAATAAAAGTTAGCAAAAAATAAAAAATTAAAATTAAAAAAACATTTTTTAAAGGGATGAAATATTGAAACAGGCTATAATGTGAATGAACCTCAAAAACACACTAAGTGGAAGCAGTTTGGCACAAAAGGTCACATATTATATGATTTCTTCTACATGAAACATCCAGAATAGGTTAATCTACAGAAAAAGGAAGTCAACTAGTGCTTACCAGGAGCTGAAAGAAGGAGCTAATAGGGAGACTTCAATGGTAGGGTTTCCTTTTTGGGTGTTAAAATGTCCTGGAACTAGTACACAACATATTGAATGTACTAAATGTCAATGCACTGTACACTTTAAAATGGTTAATTTTATGTTATGTGAATTTTACCTTACTTTAAAAACATGTAAAAACTATTCTTATCTAGCGGCCTGCACAAAAACAGGCGGCTAGCCAAACTTGACACATGAGTTGTAGTACATGAACTTTTATTCTAGACTAAAAGAGACTAAAGACTCATAATTAAATGCAATGCATGAACCTGAATTGAATCCTGGATTTTAAAAAGAAAAGCTATTGAGTACATATGGGAAAATGTGATTACTAGGTATCATAGAATTACTGTAACTGTCTTAGGTATGACAAAAGATTTGTAATAAGGTCATGTTCTTACTCTTAAGAAGGACAAGCTAAAATTTTTTAGGGGTACTATGTCATGATGTGCAAATTACTTTCAAATAATTCAGCCTCAAAAACATATATACAAAAATAACATGACCATTTTTTAAAAACTGAGGACTCTAGGTGAAGGATATACAGATATTCATTATACTACTCTCAACTTTTCTGTATTAGAGTTTTTTCAAAATAAAAGTTTGGGGGTAAGTGTATTTTATGAAGGAAGAAAACTGGATCTAGACAGCTGAATATAAAGGTTGACAACATCTTAAGCCTAATGTCCTGAATTACTTGGGAGTAAGGACTTCTGAGAACTGGGTTGAGGCCTATACCTGGTTCCAGGATCCTTTTCTGGGACAGAAAAGTATTGCGTTTTCAATGACAGGCTTAATTAGGTAGGAAGATTGGTAGGACTCATTCCTTGTGGACACGGGTATAAGAGGCACCATGAGCACTTCAAGAGGAATTTCTGTGAAATAATACACCATACACACAGGCATGCACATAATACACACTCACACAATTTGGCATCACAATTCTGACTGACTTATACAATTACATTTTAAATGTTTTTCCCCACCAAGGGAGAAAAATTTGATTATGAAAGTTAAATGATGCACCCCAATGTTCATAGCAGCACTATTTACAATAGCCAAGACATGGAAACCACCTAAATGTTCACTGACAGATGACTGGATAAAGAAGATGTGGTATATACATACAATAGAATATTACTCAGTCATAAAAAGAATGAAACAATGCCATTTGCAGCAACATGGATGGACCTAGAGATTATCATATTGAATGAAGTCAGAGAAAGACAAATATCATATGATATCACTTATATGTGGAATCTGAAAAAAAAATGGCACAAATTCTATTTACAAACCAGAAACAGACTCACAGACGTAGAAAACAAACTACAGTTATCAAAGGGGAAAGGGTGGGGAGGGATAAATTAGGAGTTGGGGATTAACAAGACACACATGACTATATATAAAATCGATAAACAACAAGGACCTACTGCATAGCACCAAGGACTATATTCAATTTCTTATAAAAACATATAATGGAAAAGAATTTGAAAAGAAAAAAATATGTATGTATGTATGCATATGTATAACTGAATCACTCTGCTGTATACCTGAAACTAACACTGTAAATCAACTACACTTCGATAAAAAAATTTTTTTATAAGTTAAACGATGGCTTAAATATTCTTACTGAACTAAAACTGCTCAATGTCTATGGAATGACCTATATGAAATTCTATAGCAAGGAAAAAAAGTACTTAACCTTGGTGTAGGTTTTAGATCAGCAAAGTCCAAAAGAAAGATAATGTGAGCCACGTATGTAATTTTTTTCCTAATGGCCATATTTTAAGGTGAAATCAATTTTAATATTTTATCTAATCCAATAAATAATTTCGTATGTAATCAATAATAGCACTACAGTATGTTATTATAAAAACATATATTTTACATTTTTTCATATTAACTCTTCAAGATTCAGTCTGTATTTTACACTCAGATCTCAAATTATACTAGCCACATTTCATGTGCTCAATAGCCACACGTGGATAGTGGCTTACTATACTGAACAGAACAATCTAGTTCTTGGAAGAAGCAACAGAAGCAAAGCTTAGAAAATGAGCTACCAAGAAAGGGGTTTAGTTTAAAGGAATCTCCCCAGTCAACATACGCTGGAATTGTTCTATGTTTTCATGTGATAATCAGTCAAACAACCATTTACCAAGGTACAATTTACAAACTAAACTAAATCCTGCTCTGGTAGCCTCCATGATATCCTCTAAGCAAAGGAGGTGATTTTCACATCTTTATTTTCAGCAAGGGAGGCTTAACTATATATCCTCCAAACACACATTGGGTTTAGGAGTTCTGCTCTTTGGCTTTCATCACTAGGTTAGGTCTGAAGACTAGGATGGAAAAAGAGGAGTTGAATCTTTTGCTCTATTCTCCCACAATGGTTAGAATTAGTACCATTTTACCTTGGCGTTTGTCTTTGTCTACTAACCCCCTCCCCATAGTTTCGTTCAACTGACCCCTAATTTCCCATGGAAGAGAGATTACGTCAAATCCATGTTCTCTGTTAGATTCCTGCTCCCAAAGTAACTGGCCTCTTCCTCTTGACATTCCCTTAAAAAGAAAATTCTATCAGAAAAAAGTGGTTTTAGGAGAACAACAAACATCACTTCAAGATCAATCTTCTTCCATAAGTGGCCTGGAGTTCATTTCCTGATGTGTATATATTACGGAAAACAAACAAAAAAACACATCACAGGTAACTATAAAAATAATTGAAATATATTTGAGGATCAGTGATACGCAAACAGTAGTTTCAATTACTGTTTCCTACTATCCTCCCCCAAATGCCTCCCTTGCCCCGTAAGGATAATAGCAAAATTTTCACATTTTTGAGAAAAGGAAACCATTTTTTAACTTGTCAGACTAACAAACAGTATCTTTGACCTCCCATTGTAGAAATTTAAGTAAATTGAGACAGTGAATTTCATAGGTTCTGATATTTTATTGGCCAAAAAAGCAAATGTATATTTTTGAGCTAAATGGCTAAATTTCTTATTTCTTTCAGTTTCTTCCCTTTGAATAAACCTTTCTAGAGTTATAAAGAATTCTATGATTTAGCCCAAGATCTGACACTACATTAAAAAACTGTTGAATTTTGCTATCCTTTGGTTACTGAGCCTATAAAATACAGATTCTAATAACCAGTAATTGTAATATTTACAAAATTACTGAATCATTATCTTTTTATACTTGATCTGTGAAGTAAAATGTGTGTGTGTGTGTGTGTGTGTAAAGGCAAAGAAGAAGACATGGAAGGATACATAAAGTGATAAAATAGTTACTTTTGGGGAAGAGAGCAAGATTGGAGCGGTTAAGGGGCTCTTTAGTCTTACCTATATTTTAATTTTATACAATAATGCATTCCTATTGTATTTGTATAATTAAAAACCAGTCAGATTTGAAATATGTAGAACTAGTTGGTTATACATTTTACTAAGTTCTGAAAATTATAACAGATACCACTTATTGAAAGCAAAGCAGTCTATATTCATTATTCCATTAAATCCTGAAACAAGGCAGGTATCATCACCACCCCCAATTTAGAAATGAATAAAATTAGATTCAGAGAGGTTTAAAAGTGTCTTGTTTAAGGTCATAAAAATGCTGGGACCTAGAAGGGATTCCAAAAATCATACTAAAGCAACCCCACAGGGAATTTGACACATTGGTTACAGCCCTGCTACTAAAGGAATATTCAATTAATTCTGGAGAAAAAGAGAAAAACTTTTTAACTTTTACCATTGTTAAAGAACTCCAGAAAAAAAAATTTTTGCTTATTTACCTGCCAGCCTCAGTAAAGGAAGCAGTAAGAACACTTTGGGGCTATTTCTTGACTGGCTTATTAACTACGCTGAACATGGTTGTGGCGTCCCAAACCCAATGAAAGCTTAGAGATTGAAGCAGAATTGTAGTGCCAAGTCATGTACCACCAGCCCATACCTCGGCTCTTTTGGTTAATTCTAAGCAAAGTACAGTCAATAATTTCAGCTGGATTGTACTTTAGGGTGTGGATTATTTGTTTGTGATAAAGGAAAAACCCTATGATTTGAGTTTTACCTACCAAAAATCTCCATATTTTTCTTAAAAGATAGTGACAGTAACAAGTACTTGTACCAACTGTAAGTGATCTAGTAAAAACTATGTTAATTAATTGATACGTGTGTACTGAGTCGATTTACATTACCACTAGAAGATTAGCTGTAAGTCTTGCTACAAGAATCTCTAATGTAAGGGAACTTTGCAGTCTCTCTGAAGCCCTTGATCCTTGAACTTCTCTTTCCTTCTCACTTTAGTAAGGTTTAGCTAGGTTCACCAACTCTTGAAATCCAGTGAAAGGCATCCCTTTCAATCTGACCTTTCCCAGGACGGCGTAAGAGATGCGGCTAAGCCTAGATGAAACACAAACAAGACTTATTTCTACTCTCATCTTCCAAATCTTCCATAAGAGTATTGTTTTTAAGTTGATTATACTCTGGATTTATATGGCAGACAGTTTCATAAATCTTAGTTCTGTTTCAACTTCCAACTTGCATGGGTTATTTATATCTAGTTCAGAAAATTTTTACTGCTAGTGCTACAAATTAACTTTAGTCCTGGGTCAGGTTCTGAGGGAGTTTCAAACATATTAACATAATCCCAGACAAAATCAGAAAGCCATTTACCTTTGAAAACTTTCATGAAACACTTATACTGCAATTAAGGAACGAATAGATAAAACTCACTAAAATGGGGGAGGGAGCATGGCATTATAGTTTATAACCAATATTTTAAAATTTATTTTATTTATTTATTTTATTGAGTTATAGTCAGTTTACAATGTTGTGTCAATTTCTGGTGTACAGCACAATTTTTCAGCCATACATGAATATACATACATTCATTTCCATATTTTTTCACCGTGAGCTACTACAAGATCTTGAATATATTTCCCTGTGCTATACAGTATAAACTTGTTTATTCTATATATAACCAATATTAAACTAAAGAGTTTTCTACAGCAAAAAATGAGAGTAAGTGGCTGTTTTCCATCCATCATTTCAATACTGCTCATTTTCTATTCAGTGGCTTTGGTTTATATTACACATGCTGTTTCAAGTTCCTTTCCTAAACTCTATTTCCAGTTCTATCACCTTTCCTTACAAACGATGACCTCATGACTTTATGAAGAACACCAAAACCTTTTTAAAAGCTAGCAATTATAGTTTTTCTTCCCCACAATGTTGGGCCAACCCCTGCCTCTTTCATCCTACCCCGCATTATCAAGGTAACTTCTCACCGTCTCACTGGGCCTCAGTAAATTCACTCAGATTTCAAGACAACTAAGTTCTAAAACTTGCCTTTCACCCTTTACTTTATAAAATTACTTCTCTGGCTCCCTGCCCTCACCAGTTTAAGATCCACGATTTCCAGAGAAGCCATTATTTAATCCTGATAAATACCTGTCATCACAATCCACCCAATTCTAACTACTTACAACCATAAAATAACTCTTCTCTTTTCTTTGCCACTACATCTAGATAAACCAAGCAGATCTTAATTTTCTCTTCTCCTGAAAGTTTCTGCAACTGAACGCTGTATCTGCTTACTGATGTCAATTTAAAAAGAAAACTCAGAAAGGTTTAACAGGCCAAAAGTGTGTTGTGCTATGTTCCACTAGATTACAACAATTAGAACAATGACTTTGACATACCTTCACAGAGCATACAGCTCTAAAATAATTTAGGAATTACGAAGTTATAAAGGAATAAAAAGCTCAATGGTGCCTTTGGACTTTTCTTCTACAATAAAGAATACATCATTTTCTCAATTTTTAGTAATAAATTTTTAAAGACAAAAGTATATCATAGCAAGGACAATAAATGGGTGATTAGTGAAAAGTTGTTGGGAGAATCGCAAAGTACCATCCCACGAATTATTCTCTAATTACAAAGGAAAAAAATACATTTTTTCAGGAAAGATCTGACAGTCACACCTGTAACAAAGTCAGCATCACCAACAGTGAGACAACCTGAACTGTCTCCTGGTATGATGCAATAAATACTGGCAGTGACCGATGTAGTATTTTTGCCAAGGAGTTTAACCTGAACCTAATCCCCTGAAGTTCTATAAACTTAAAATATATCTAAAATGCTTTCTGAAGTTTTAGTCTCAGTTTACCTACTGAGGTAAAATAAAGGGCCTCTGGACAGACCCCTCCACCAACCACACTGAAAAATGGGGTAGTAGAATGAGTATGGATTTGGGGCCAGACAGACCTAAGTTTAAACCCTAGATCTGCTACTTACTAAACTCACATAAGCCCTGAGTCTCAGTTTCCTCATCTATAAAATGAGGTTGTATCAGATACTACCAATTTCAGAGATTATTATAAGGATCAAATGACATATCTAATATTTGTAAAATATCTATCACCTGGTATGTTAGAGCTATTTAATATGGCTGCCCTATTATACCACATATTTGTTCTCTATAATGTGTAATGATTAACAAAGAACTTTTATATACATATAGTGTCTCATCAGTTGATCCTATTAATCATAGCTATAAGGCACTAAAAATGAATAAAATGACATAAATCTTCCTGCAAGGAGTCAATTTTTTAATGTTACAAAAATTAAAGGATTTGCACTCATTCACACATACTTTTTACCAGTAGTACTTGTGTATGGTCCCCTATGCACAAATTTCAGTAACCACAGTTTAGTTAAACAACATCAGTCCTCCAACAACATAGTTCAAGTATCAGTTACCATGGTATATGAACTGAACTGTGAGTAGCTGCATAAAGTACAAACTTTACTGCTAGTTCTTCAGTCCAGAAATCACTACCTAAATGATAGATGAACATCCTGACCAGGACCAATCACATTACTTCTTTCAAAGTCTGTTGGTGATGAGTCACTGGGCATGTTACTCAGTTCACACACAAACAGCACAATGTGTAGCTGTGTTGCCTCCTAGTCTCAAGTAATAAACCCACATGACATTTTACAAAAATGTATGATCAAAAGAGGGAACTGGCCTGCAGAGATGAAAATGAAGCAGAGATAAAAAGTGGTAATACTGGAAGTAAAATCTGAACAGAAAATAGAGTTACACGCATCAGAGGAACTCAGTACAGCTAAATTTATCAACATACATAAGGAACGTGATGATGAAAAGGATGAGGATGTATGTCCCAGAGGAAGTGACACCAGCAAAAAACTTAAATGAACTCTCAACGATATTTCATGACATTGAGAACTCTCAACGGTATTTTACAACGTTGAAAGTGCAAAAGATAAAATATGCTAGAAGCCAAGGCATCCAAAAGACGTTTGCTCTTTAAGTTATATGACAAGATGCAGGCAAACACTGCTCAAACTACTCTTGATAGGTTTTTAAGAAAGAAATAAAACACTTTAATATTCAGTGCTTCTAATGCTTTAAATTGTAAGTGTACCAAATAAATATTAGTTTTACTATTTTTTCATTTCCTCATACACTTATAACCAATGAAATAGTTTTCAATATTCCGACAGAAATTTTAAATGCCACATCATAATTTGTCCCAATGATCGATCATCTTTCATAGTTTCAATATGCATGATCATTTTTACACTCCCACACTACCATGCAAAGTGGGGATTACCTGTGTGCATATGCAATATATGAGTGTGTGTGTGTGTGTGTGTGTGTGTATACAGGTATGCATTTTTTTTCCCCACTTACTTTCAAGCCATCTGAGAGTAAGCTGCACATCTGATGGCTCTTTACTCCTAAATACTTAAGTGTGTGGCGAGAGGATAGCTCAGTGGTAGAATGCATGCCTAACATACGCAAGGTTCTGGGTTCAATCCTCAGTACCATCATTAAAACAAACAAACCTAATTACCTACCCCCCCAAAAAAAACCCAAAAACAAATATTTAAGTGTGTATTTCCTAAGAATAAGGATTTTTTTTTCAACTAACTACAAAACAGTTGTCTGTAAATTCTATCAGTAAATTCCGTAAGTTACTTTTTAATAACCTATCTATTCTTCAGGAATGAAGGATGGACTCGGTGCCTGCTGTTCAAAGTCAAAGGCAGCAGCTATGAAATGTATATATGTTTGTTTTTCAGATGTAATATTTTTCAAGCAATTATATAGTTTAACTTTGAAGTTTAAGACACTATCAATAGTAAAAGTAAATGGATAAAGAAAACTTTCTAAAGCTAGTCAAATATTCAGTTCAATAATTTTTAATACTCCTTAGGTATATATGGAATAAAAACAAATTTTTATAATCATCACTTTAAAATATTACAATCCTTTCAGGAATTCAGCAATCACAAGTGGAATATCATGATGCTACACAAAAATGCTAAATTAAATACACTATAGGGTTCTAGCATAAAGTATTAAAAAAATCTGTCACAAGTAGATAGGGAGAAAATTATATTCAATCAAATTCATTATGTTTTTTATCATCTACCATGTGCCAGACATTGTCAATATTCTGGTAAATAAGACTATAATGGTTCCTGCTCTCAGAGTCCAGAGAGAGTAAGTAGAAAGACAATCAGGGCATCATTTGTTATGACAGCAGGAAAACCTAATGTTAAAGAAATAGGGAAAAGAGGCACCTTATCTAGCTGGAAAGGAAGGAGAGGACACAGAACTTCAGCTGAGTACAGTATCATATTCAGGTAACAGGAAAAGAGAAAGGGAAAATGTGGTGTAATGGAAAGAAATTCAACCTGAAGTAAAAAGACCTGGTTTCCAAGCTTTGTTCTACCACTTATTAGTTGTATAACTTTAGGACAAGTCATTTTACCTCTCTGGGTCTCTATTTCATCATGAGCAAAATGGAAACACAATCATATTCCCCCTCAAAGGGTTATCTCATGTAAAATTTTTAAAAGCATGTAACAGACCATAAAAGAAAAAACAATTTTAAAAATTCTGCTCATCAAAATATACCATTAAGAAAATAAAGTGACAAGTCACAGACTGAAAAAATGTATTTGCAGCATGCAAGTCTAATAAGGAATTTGTATCCAAATATATAAAGAACTATAAATCAACAATTAAATGAACAAACCAACAAAACGGCAAAAGACTTGAACAGGCACTTCATCAAAGAAGATATACAAATGGTCAATAAGCACATGCAAAGTTGCTCAACATTATTAGTTATCAGAAAAATATGGATTATAATCATGAGATGCTATTTCACACTCACTAGAATGGCTAATGTCAAAAACCAAATATTGGCAAGGATACGGAGCAAGTGCAGCTCTCAAACATCGCTGGTAGGAGTATAAAATGGAATAACATTTTAAAGTTTGGCAATCTTTTTATAAAGTTGCACATACATTTACCATATGACCCAGCAACTTATTCCTCCGTATTTTCTCAAGAAAAATGAAAACATGTCCATATCAAGACTTGTACAAGGGGGGGAGGATGTAGCTCAGTAGCAGAGTGCGTGCTTAGCATGCACAAGGTCCTGGGTTCAATTCCTCAGTATCTCCTTTAAAATAAATAAATAAAAACCTGGGAGGGAGGGAGGGTATAATGCAAGTGCGTGCTTAGCATGTACAAGGTCCTAGGTTCAACCTCCAGTACCTCCTCTAAAAATAAATGAACCTAACTCTCTTCCCTGCCAAAATAAAAAATAATAAATAAAATATTTTTAAAAACATAATTACTTCCCCCACAAAAATTTTAAAAATAAATAAACAAAATAAATGTTTAAAAAAGATTTGTGCAAGAATATTTATCACAGACTTATTTTTAATAGCCAAAAACTGAAAATCACCTAAATGTCTGTCAAAAGGAGAATAAAATATGGTATATAAAATGGAATATATTCAGCAATAAAATGGAACGAACTATGGAAACTCATCGACAAATCTCAAAAACACAATATTAAGTGAAAGAAGCCCCTTACAGAACAGCACATGCTGTGATTCCATATTTATGAGAACAGGGAAACTTAGTCTATGGTGGTAGAAGTCATACAGGAATGGAAGATGACACTAAATGCAAAGGGGCACAAGGGTAACTCCCATGACTTCGGATCCATATCAACCATACACAACATGTGGATCAACCCTGCCTGACTCGTGACTCGAACAAACCAATCATTAAAAAAAAAATGAAAACAAAAAAACCTGATTAGGGAAATGTGAACAATGATGATATTAAGAAACTGTTCATTTACTGTGATACTAGTAATGTCATTTACGCTTTTAAAAAGTCTCTGTAGTATAGAGCAACATGATAAATTGCAAAATGTTGGGTGAAACAAGCCAGACACAAAATATACACTGTATTATTTCACTTTTAAAAGTTTCAAAATCAACTAAAACTAAATTATAGCATTAGAAATCTCCATTAAGGAAGAAAACCAGAACTAGTTATCGGAAGGGGTGTGAGGAGCTACTGATGTGGCAATTCCAAACCTTGATTAAGTGGTGGTTATAAGGGTATTCATCTTGTTAACATTCAATGAACTATAAATTTCTGTTTTATGTTCTTTTCTGTGTATGCTTTGTACTTCACAAATACTCAGTTTTACTAAAAACTTAGATATACATGATTGAAATATGTACAGATGAAATAAAGAATCTGGGATTTAATCAAAAATAACTGAGAAGGACTAGAGGACACAGATGAAAGAGTTCCATGTGCTGATAATCGTTCCAGCTGGTGATGAGTACAGGTGAATTCATTACACTACTGTTCATTCTGTGTATGTTTAAAATTTTCCAGTTAAGTTTTTTAATGTGCATAATCTTAATTACTGTACTTTTAGGAATGATAAAGATATACTCAGAAACATAAAAAAAATAGATAATTGAGTTCACTGCATTTTTATTTTTAATATCCCCTACAAAAGCAGATACAACCTAATGTTCAATAACAAAGAAGTAGGCAAATCAACTATAGGAAATCACAGCACACTTTTCACAAGAGTTTTTAGTGACTGGAAAATGACTGTGGTAAATTTAGAAAGCAAGATATAAAATGATATCAAGCATTATATATCAGGATATATAATATTATTATTAGCTACATAAAAATACTTTCATGCATGGGGGAAAAAACTGGAAGGAGATATGCTAAAATGGTAATGATGGTTAAATTTGGGATTATGAGTGATTTTCTTGTATTTTTCACAATTGGCATGTGTAACTTTTGTCACTAGGCAGGGTAAAATCCTTTAAACTTCTTCCTCATTCACTCACCCAAAATATCGATTATATCAAAGTTGAGTGAAGAAAGCAGAAACACTAATAAATTGTGGAAGAGACAGCAGTATTACATTCCAAAAGACTGATCAGTATGGGAAAACATAAACAAAATTTTACCCATGGGAAAATCCTATTTGAACTTTTCTCAAGTCCTTTGTATTATCCCTGTATTTAATTACAAATTCAATAGGAGTCTTTTTAATATCAAATTATTAACATAATACAACTAACCAATAAACTATGTTTAGGATTTAATAGCATATATAAAAGCATTATACCCAAAAGAACTTCTTTTCGGAAACCCAACAGGGCCTATTTCACATGTAAACCAGTGTGCCTAGTTTAAAGTCCTATGGCAATGAACCTATCAGGTGCTTGTGAAATGAACAGACAGGGTTTTTGGTTTTTTCAGACAGGTTTTAATTCATATGGGTATGTGTCAGCTTGCCATTCTATTCTCATTAGAGTTTTAGCAGAAGCTAATGAATTTAATTAACAAAGGTGGTCATACATAAGTCATTCAAATGATTATTACAACAGAGTAAGATTGAGAAATTTCAGCGAATAGTTTTCTGATAGGTTTTAAAACTAATTCTCTTATCAAATTAAGGAGATGTAGCCAGGTGACTGGAAAACTCTCAAACCATAAAACATGAGAGAGAAGACTGTTCTTACACAGAAAAGGCTGAGAGGACAACAGATGTAAGGCTGACAGGCCAAGAGATGTGATGCCTTCCCACATTAAAACTACAACCACCACCCACTTGACACTTGGCCATGGCACTAGAAATTTCTATTAAAGCAGAATACCTTGGCTCATGGCTGGTAGCTGAGAGTTCCTCACAGTTCCAACTTGACTTAGGATAGCAAAGTATCAACAGGGGCTTTCTCAAATGTGCTGTTAGAATGGCTACATGGATTTCATGAAGGGAGAAACTCAAGAAACATATTTATTAGAACTATAAAAGCTTTTAACAAGGTTTCTCTACAGAATTTTTAAAATGCAGAATCTAGAAGGGTTTTGTATCACATAAAAAGAACTGGTAAAAAAATTTTTTTGTAAATAAGGAACAGAAGTAAATGGATGTTTCCAGATGTTTATGTCTCCTACAACATAAGGAACAGTTCCTAATATTTTCATAACTAAAGAAGACAACATGGAGTAACATTCCCAACAGGGAGGAAAGAATGGAAAAAGAGCTTAGAAACCCAATGAATATTATACTATTAGCCTTTGACTTGGGCAAGCATGAAGTAAAAGGCCTAGAGAAAAACTAAGTAATCCTTGTAAGTAATTAAAATACAATGGTTTCTGAACTAGTTTTACCTAATAAAAAGTCATCCAAATCTATACTGATACATGACATTAGCCCAGAATCTCTGGTAGGGTTCTTCATAAATTAGACTCAATAAATAATTGACAACTTAAATACATTACTATAGGCATAAGATTAATACAAATAAATCAAAATTATATTCTTACCTTTGTGTAAAACCATGGTATTCTCTCAATTAGTGACATCACTCATCAACTAGGAAGGCAAGCCAAGAACTCAAGAGATATCTTCCTCTCTAAGAGCATCTAACAGGATCACCGAGTCCCATCGTCTCTGTTCCAGAATACCTTGATTCAGTCTCTTCTCCATCTCCATTCTTGGTACCAAGGCTTTAGTTATCATTTTGTTCTAAACTATTATAATAAATTCTTATTTCTTTACCTCTGCAATTCTTTCTTCTAATCTATCCTCCACAACACCCGCCTAGGGCAATCTTTCTAAAACAGATACCATCAAATCTCCCTCATGTTTATAGTTCCTATAATGTCTCCTCACTACATATTGCATAAGGTACAAACAACTTGACACAATTCAGACTCTTCAAATCTCAGATCTCCTCCTGTTCATACATTCTAGCAACACTGAACTACTAGCAATGCTGTTTTGAGCCTGTAGTGCTATTTCATATTTCTTTGCCTTTAGGCAAGCTGGTTCCTCTGCTTGGAACTTCCTTCTTCGCCCTCTGGCTCCTTAGACAACATTTAATGCTCCAATATCCAACTTAGTAAGTCGTTACCTCCTCTCTGAAGACTGACTTTTCTTCAGTCATACCTTCCTTACTCTTGCCTCTGCCGTTTTACTTCCTAAATTCCATTTATCACAAAATAGCATAATTACCTGTTTATATGGCTCTTACCAGACTATGAGGACAGAGTACACGATATTCATTTCTGTATACCCAGCATGTGTATTAAACATCAATGGTACACCAAACAATGTTTGTTGAATAAATTAATAAAAGAGCAAAAGACCAAAAACAAAACTTCTGAACCTACAATAATTCTTACAGTTTTTGGTAACCACACTAAGAAATAGTTAATAGGTAGAAAAGATTTGAAAAAAAGCAGTAACAGTAATTAAAGGGAAAAAAAGGAACTTCCATGTAAGGAAAGATGCAAGAAAATAATAGCCTTCTTCAATTTAGAAAGTATAAAATGGGTGATAACCAAAGGTACAAAAGGTAAGTGGAACAAACATGATACTGTTTATTAAATCCTGGAGGCATTCAACCAAGTATCTTAAAAGGAATTCTTTTTATGAACTCTTCCAAAAGGTTCCTTTTATTTAACAGAGAATAAATTTAAATCCGAGGTATTAAGCCCAAACAACAATGGTGGTTGTGCGCCACATAAAAAAACACTTAATATCTGGTCAAGCACAAAATATGTATCTGAGATACACTATTATGGTTTCCAACAGTAAAGTGTGCAACTCCCTCTACAGGAAGTAAATGAATACCAACAATAATCAGCATTTTTCAGTCCACAACAAACACCCACTTCAGGTAACACGGAAGCAAACATCCACTGCTAAGAAAGCTCTCCGGTATAAGAGGTTAATATAGTTGTCACTTAGCATTCACAAGGGATTCGTTCCTGGAACTTCACCCTTAACCTTACCCCAGCAGATACCAAAATCCACAGATGCCCAAGTCCCTCACACAGAATGGTGTAGTATTCGTATATAACCTATACACATCCTCCTGTATACTTTAAACCATCACTAGATTACTTACAATATCTAATACAATGTAAATGCTATATAAATTATCATGAATACAAAGTAAATACTATGTAAATACTTGCCAGCATGGCAAACTCAAGTTTTGCTTTTTGGAACTTTCTGGAATTCCTCCCCCAATATTTTCAATCCACATTTGGCTTAATACATAGATACAGAATCAGCAGGGACACAGAGAGCTGACTATATACATATCTGCTACTGCAAAAAAAAAAAAGGCAACCTCCATGTTTTGATACTTCTTATACTGCCACACCACTCACTCAAGTCTGTCTAATAAAGGCCTCTACTGTATCTTTCCCTTCCCTTCACCATTCATCATGGAGAAGTTTCCACTGATAGAGAGAAAAGCATATATGCTAGATGCATGTATATAGATATAAGTATAAGCGTGCACACACACACTGCTTGTGCAAACAGCAGTCTTCAAATACTTCTGAATCTACTGCCTCTGATTCAGAGATACCTTGTTATTTAGCTACAATTAGTTTAGAAAATGTCCTCAAATTCAACTGGTAGGAAACACATGAAGAAAAGTTTTAAAAATAACTAAGCTATGAAGTTTAAATTAAGGTAGTTAGAACTAAGTTTTTTGAATACACAGAGAAACTGCCAAAATAATTCCAGTGGTTCCCTTTACCATTATCAGAATCACTTGGTAGACTTGTTGAAACAAGTCTACACCCCACTCCCAGAGTTTCTGATTCAGTAAGTTTGGGGCAGGACCTAAGAATATGCATTTCTAACAAGTTCCCAGATGACGTGGTCTGGGTCACACTTTGAAAACAATTGGTTTAAACTATGAGAACTGAGAAGGAACTTGTAGGTGAATAAAATAAAGCTGAGATAACTAATACAGGCTTCCTGATTACCAATCTAAGGGTTTTTTCCATTGTTAGGGTTCAGTTATTACGTTACACATATTTTATGTATTTTTAAGGAAGTGCACAACACATTTTCATTCATTTCAATAGACATACAGGCATACCTCAGAGATACTGCTAGTTTGGTTCCAGACTATTACTAGAAAGTGAGTATCTCAATAAAGCAAGTTGCATTAATTTTTTGATTTCCCAGTACATATAAAAGTTATGTTTATACTATACAATAGTCTATTAGTGTGTGACAGCATTATCTAAAAAAAAATCTTAATTTAAAAATACCTTATTGCTAAAAAATGCTAACCATCGTCTGACAATGCAGTCGCCACAAACCTTCAATTTGTAAAGACTGCAATATTTGCAAAGTGCAATAAAGTGAAGCATAGTAAAATGACGTACGTATTTCTGACCACTTGAAAGAGATTTGGATGGTCCTTGCCTTAAGGAAGTCTATTCTAGTGCTTACTAAAGTGGGGTGGAAAGGGTGGGGATACAGCTCAGTTGGTAGAACACATGATGAGCATGCACGAGGTGCTTGATTCAATTCCCAGTACCTCCATTTGAAAAAAAAAAAAAAGAGAGAGAAACCAAAGTGGGGTGGAGGCAGGGGAAACTGGAGGAAGATGGCCAAAAGGTAGAAATTTCCAGTTAGAAGATAAATAAGTACTAGGGATGTAATGTACAACACAATGATGAGAGCTAACACTGCTGTATGATACATAAGAAAGTTAAGAGAGAAATTCCTATGAGTTCTCATCACATAGAGAAAAAATGTTCTTTTCTTCTTTTCTTTTTATTGTATTTATATGAGATGGATATTGGATGAACCTACTGTGATAATCATTTCACAATATATGTAAATCAAAACCATCATGCTATATGCTTTAAACCTACACAGTAATATATGTTAATTATTTCTCAATAAAACTGGAAAGAAGAGTCTACTCTATCTGGATGAAGAGAGACTCATGGTCAAATAATTACAACACAAAAGAACTAGTCCTACAGCAGAAATGCATATAAAGTGTCTTGGGAATGTAACTGAGGAGAACTCAAGAGAACAACATCCAGGCTTTGGAGGAAAACTAAGAGCTTACCCAAGAAGACAGAATCGGGTGGGAGGGAAAGTATTTTAGATATGCACATTCACAGAAAAAAAGTCCATCAACAACTGACTGTGGACCAGGCCCTATACCAAGAATGGGAATAAAATGGTGAGAAAAGGCACTGTAGCAGCCTTTAATGATGTTTATGCTCTAAGAGGGAAACAATCAAATAATGACCCAAGTAAATATAAAGTGGCAATTTTGGTAACTGCATAAGAGGTATTCTATACTAAGAGAACTTATAACTGGAAGATTTGACCTAGTCAAAGAAATGCTCCCCTGAGAAAATGGTCTGAGCTAAGGCATAAAGTATGGTACCTTAGCATTCTACAAACCATGTTCAAACCTTCACACATAAGAGTGCAGATGCTATTATTGTTAAATGGACATTTCTTTCTCCTTTAAGGTTCAGAGAAGGGATCTTGGTAGGCTAGTACTCAACTCTGCAAGACAAAAGGACTATCAATTAACTCCGTCACAATGCCTAGCCTTGACTATGAACGCTCATGTCCATTATCCAAGGAACCCATTTCCCAGTATCAGGGAACAGGGGAACCAAACTAATTATGAAAGTAGCCTGCTGAGCACAGTATGAGACAGAGTAACTGGATGGTCTCAGGGAATAAGAACTGCCTGTTCCTCCTTTCTCTCATGACCAGAACAAGTGGGGCAATCACATATGGCAAATTCTTGTTCCTTGGCTCCCCTTTTCACCACCCTCCTGGTAATTATAGTATTATCAACAGTTAATAAGATAATGGAGTAAATTAATTTTATTACATTCACTTTGTCTTCAGAACAAAGTTAACCAACCCGTAATGTCAGAGTCTTAGTGATATAAACAGTACTGTGCTATCTGTGTGCCAGGGAAGTTATGCTGTATCCTCAAGGAGCATATAATCTAGACATAATTAAACTTTCTATCTTGTATGCAGTCAGATATATAATAAGGTAGGGAGAAAAAAGTATGAGGATTCAGAAAAGAGGTTTCCTTCAGTATTTAGGATTAGGAAAACAATATTGCAAATTGGCTTTAGAGGATGAGAACTAGGGCAGGACAGGGGACAGGATATCACAAATGTGTGGGAAAGCCTCAGTACCAGGCTAAGGAGTTTGTGTTTACAATGGCAAACCTTTAGCCAAGCACTAATAAGCTACTTCTAAAATGTAGGTTTTATTTTTACTATTCCACACATGAAAAATTAAAGTTCCCATCAAGGTTAAGTAACTTGCCCAAGATTACACAGTTTAGGGGGGAGGGTATAGCTCAGTGGGTAGAGCACATGCTTAGCATGCACGAGGTCCTGGGTTCAATTCCCAGTACCTCCTCCAAAAATAAATAAATAAATAAATAAACCTAATTAACCCCACAAAAAGCAAAACAAATTTAAAACAAACAAAAAAAGATTACACAGTTTATAAACTGAAATTCAAAGCCAAGTCTATGAACCAAAGTCTGTCCCACACCATCAATGACTTTATAGAATGGAAATGTCACAGAGAATTGGAACAACATTATCAGAATCTTGGAAGTGCAAAATATGAAATAATGGAAAAGATACCTTAAAAAAATTCCGAAAAGGAGACTACTACAAAAGGCTAGGTTAAGAGTAAGAACTAGAAGTAGCAGTGGGAGACACAAGGAGATGAATATCAGAAACCAAATTAGCAACTGATTAAACATGAAGAATAACAGAGGAAGGAGTAACAGCTGATAATTCCATTAGCAAAAATATGCAATAGTTTCTTCTTCCAATTAAAACAAAACATAATAAACAAAAATCCAAGAGAAACTTCTCTGGATCCTGCACTTGTAGCTAACTTGCTGTCCTTCTCTCTTCACAGCCAAATTTCTCTAAATTGCTCTTCATTTGCTGTCTCTATTTGATCTCACATTTATTTTGAAGAATGTCTTCTGCCTCCAAGTGCCACTGAAACTCCTGTTTAAAGTCACCAATAACCTCCGTTTGCCAAATCCAACGGAAATCTCATATTCAGCCTCTGAGCAGCATCCACCTCAGTTGACCACTCTCTCCTCTTTGAAACACCATCAGTATAGAATACAAACTGGAGCCAGAAAATCTGGGTTTGAAAACCAACTTTTCCAACTACTACTTGGTAGTTTTGAGCAAATTACATAGTCCTTTCTTTGTGTCATTTTCCTGATCTATAAAATAGAGATAATAAAAGCACCTACATCATAGAGTTACAAGCATTAAGTGAGTAAAAATACATTAATGCTTAAAACAGTCTGATAAAACAGTTAAGTACCATAGTCCCTTGGCTTCTAAGATATCACCACTCTTGATTTTCCTTGTATCTCTCCCGCCCTTCCTTCCCACTACCTTTTTAAGTCACTCCATGTCTACCTAACTTCAACTACCACACATATGCTGATAAAACCCAGATGTACACCTATAAGCCCTTCCTGAAGCCCAGAATCACAGCCAGTTACCAGTTCTACCAGGACGTCTCACAGGCACTTCACTCTCAACCTGTCCAAACTTACACAAAACTGAACTTAAGCTCTTCCCTTCAATCTCCAAACCTGCTCTTCCTTCAGCATGCCCTGTATCTCAAAAAAAGGACTGTACCACAAGTCATTCACATGAGAAAAACCTGAGAGTCACGCTTATATGTACCCCTTAACCTCACCCTCCACACAACCAATGAACAAAATTCCTTTGATTCCATTTCTGAAATATTTCTCAAAAGCTCTCTAATTCTACTGTCAGCACTCTCAACTATACTACCATCTTATCTTACCTGAGTCACTGTGGTTGCCTAACTGGTCTCACCAAATCCACTCTTGCTCTCTCCCTGATCCTTTCTCTACACAGCAGCTGTTGGTACTAGTCCAAGCACACTACTCCTCAGCTGAACTCTTTCTGCATTCCCACTACCTCCAATATAAAGCCCCACTTGACCTGACCCGTGACTACCTTCTCAAGATTTTCACTGTCTCCACCACTCACTTCTCTCCAGTTACACTGTCCTTTTTGGTTTTGTTTGGTTGGTAAACTCCTCAAACATGTCAGATTCCTTTCAACCTCAGGGTTTCTGCAGATGATAATCACTTCTCCTTTCTGCCTGGTTACCACTTACTCACCCTTCAGATCTCAGCTTTAAAGGCTTTCTGAAGAAGTGTTCTCTGATGCCTCCTCACACTCCTGAAGTTTAGGTCACCCTATTATACACTCTCATTGCATTCAGTATTTATCTTTGCAGTCCTCTGCATAACTATAATATTACTAACAAAAGTATTTGTTTAATGTCTGACTTCCTCAACAGACTACAATCTTGATGACACAGGGACTGTGCCTATCCTGCTCATCACTGTATCCATATTCCAAGTGCCCTGCATGGTGTCTGACATATGGTTAAATGCTTGTAATATTTTCTCATTCCTACCACAGGGCTTTATATTAGCTGGTCCCTCTACCTAGAGCTCTGCTGATCCACACCTGGTCCCCTAAGCCCTTGAACTTTGCAAGATTGGCTCCTGATCACTCAGGTCTCAGTTACAAAACATCTTCTCAGGAAGTCTTTACCAATGACCCGAGCTCAAGGAGTAATTCCCCACACTACAAGTATTTCAGCATCCTCTTAATTTCTTCAAAGTATTCAGTGCTATCTGAAACCATAGGATTTGGAAGTTCTAAAAAAGCAAGATCCAAGGAAAGTGCCTGGCACAGTGTAAGCGTTCAGCAAACAAACATTTAAGTAAATGAATTTCCTGAATGAGAAAAGATGACTTGGGAACACCCTAAATTCATCAGCAAAGCATTTACAAACTGTGTTCCAACAAAGTAGAAAGAGGCAGTGCAGCTGAGTAGGCCTGGAAGCCAGACTGCATACTATAAATCCTGGTTCTTTCCCTACTTAACTGGAAAACCTAAGATAAGTTACTTAACTGCACTATGCTTCAGTTTCCAAACCAGAAAATGGGAATCACAGACTCTACCTCAAAGGGTTGGTGAGAATTAAATTAGTAATATATGTAAAGCACCAATACCAAGCACATAGTACACACTCAATTAATGTGTACTATCATCCATCAGACTGGGTTTTTTTCTTTCTTTGTTTCAAATATATGGAGTGGCTTTCCTTTACCTTATCCACCTAAAAAGGGTCACCATTTTTTCCCCTTCACAATCCCAAACTCTTTCACATAGGACATCTTTCACATAGATTAAGAAATGTGAATGGCACCCTCTGTAATTGTGTAACATGGTAGCACAATCCCCATGTCCTAACAACTCCCAAAACTGTGATGATCAAAAGAATAAAATGATCAAAAGACACAAAAACTCGGAAATACTTTGCAAATGATTAAAGTACTATAAAATGATGACTATATTTACAAATCTACATTCTCTTCAAGTCACTGTCAGAAACAAGAGATAGCTGGCTAGATTATTGCCCTGACACAAAAGAGTTTCTAACTTTTGTGATCCAGGGATAATAAAGAGATAAATTAAGGTTGGGGCCACCTTGAATTCACACTGAGGGCCACAAATAGATCATGAGGTTGTTTCTCAGGAATGGTCATAGGTTATTTAGCCACAGGGCAATCAACAATATTTAAATATTTGTCCACTCCAACACCACAGCTTTTATCTCATTTTTTTTCTATCTGAGAGTATCAAAAGAAAGTTTCTTGTTATATCTTAATTATTGATCTCAAGACAGTGAATACTTACTTTGATTACCAAAATTAGTTGATCTTAGGAAAAGTTAAAAGGAGCAACAAAATCTACAACTAGGTTGAGGATTTGCCATGACCATGTTTGTGAAAAATCAATCAAAAACACACACACAAAAAAAAACCCGCTTCATGCTTATTTATGCTTCATGCTTATTTGGGCAAAGCCTTGGGGAACACAATCTTGAGAGTGCTTTCGAGATGTTCTGTGTTAAACCTAACACTCTACGATTAACAGCAGATGATCAGGATGGAAACCTAGAACCCATCTACTGGTTATCTCTCTTTAGATCAGAGTTTTCAACCTTACACTATTAACAATGGGTAATTCTTTCTTATGGGGGATGTTTTAACAGCATCCCTAGCCTCTACTTACTAAAATACCAGTAGTATCCTCTAGTCTTACAATCAAAAATGTCTCCACCTATTGCCAAATATCTCCTGGGGAAGAAATCACCCCCAGCTGAGAATCTCTGCTTTGAACTAATTTATTCCAACTAAGACACCCACTCACATTCTCTCCTCCCTTTTTTCAAAAATCCCTCCCTCTGATCTTCCTGGTAACCCAGACTTAATCCTAGAGTCCAATTTAATTCTTCATTTGTCTCTGCCTCCAAAGTCCTCAGAAATCATTTAGTACAATTCCCTCAATAGTAGGTCAGTTCTCTTGTTCAAAACTACAGTTGGTAATAGATTTGACTAGGATTTAGAGCTCATGATCCCCAATGAAGGACTCTTTCCATCATAACATGCTGCTATCCATCAGTCACCAAGTTTTTTGAGTCCTTTACTGTCAGCATGTCTTGCTTCTATCCCTTCCTTTTCATTTCTACTATCTATACCCCAGAGCAGTGGTTCTCAAACTTCTGAATGCTTCAGAATCACCTGGCTTGTTAAAACACAGATTGCTGGACCCCATCCCCAGAGTTTCTGATCCAGCAAGTAGGGGTAGGGCCCAAGACAAATCTTGTACTTCAGTCCTACTAATCTAATGGCCTTATAGGCTTTCCACTTGATAGTAAAGCTTATGCTGTCTTTACCTGCAAGGCCACCCTCTTCCCTCTTCCTCTCTACCTACCTGAAGGAAGCCTTCACCACTGTATTTGCCAAAACCACTCGTTTGGTCACTATCTGTTGCCTTTTATCTTTATGGTTTAAGTTTTTACCAAGTACTCACAGATAGAAAAAACCCCCAAGAACCTAAAATTTAAAACAGAAAACAATGATATGAGTGACATGCATAAACAAAAGGCTTGACATATACACAAACTGCACAAATACTTCTATTTTAATAGATCAAGTGCAGTAAGTTCAAAGTTCACAAAAAGAAAGGTGCCAAAATTTTTTAAACATGATCGAACATTGTCAAATATTTGTAGCTATCTCATTTAGGATGTTAAGTCAGGTCTGTGTTAGGGAAGAAACTTTAAAGGTATTCTCAAAAAAAAGATAAAGTACTCAGTCTACAACTTCCTACAACAGGAATGTGTATCATTTGTTTTCTGTATGAAACACACTGCAAGAGAGATGATACAGTGTGAAAGAAGAAACATGTGGTTCAAGGTCTGGTTTCAACCCTTACCCCTTACCAAGCGTATGATCTTGGTCAAGTCAAGGCAGTTCTCTAAGCCTTTATTTACATAATAAAAAAAATTAAGGTTTATTTCAAAATTTGTAGATACTGACACGCATATGCAGAATTAACTAACAAGATTATACTGTATAGCACAGGGAAATATATACAAGATCTTGTGGTAGCTCACAGCAAAAAAAAAATCTGACAATGAATACACGTATATTCATGTATAACTGAAAAATTGTGCTCTACACTGGAATTTGACACAACATTGTAAAATGACTATAACTCAATTAAAAAAAGTTAAAAAAATTAAGGTTTAAAACTATACCATTACACGGTTGTTTTGAGGATTAAATAAGGTAATGTTATTTGAAAGAACCTAACCTAGTACTTGGTACATGATTAGTGTTTACTGAATTTTAACCATTGTTGATATGAAAGCACAATGCAAAAATATAGTAGTATTCCAAAAATGAGATAAAGAGAGCAAATTAATGAAACCTGATTAAGGATGTCCATTTCCCTAGAAGAAAAAGAAAGATATAAAATAATGTTACATCTCTCTGCATGGTATACAGTTAAATGTATCCATTCCCTGACTTAATGGTCAAAACCTAGACTTGAGAGTAACACAAACACCAACACTTGCAACTTCACAACTTTAAGGCTGTCTTAAAGTCAGCAAGAATCTGACACAGAGAGTTTAGGACAGGGTTGAGGTAAGATTTAAAATTTAGGCTGAGCTTCTACAGTTAACTAGACACTTTACTTGTTTTAATGGCCCAAATATTATAAATGTGTTCATCTGGCATGTGGACTAAGTATAAGTTTTTACTTGTTATACCTTAACCTTCTGGTTCTTATGAATACTACAGAACCCAATATCCAGATATTTTAATCATCCTTGAACAGCAAACTCTCCTCCATTCTAGTGGTTTATTTCTAGCACGCAAGAAAACTCATAGTAAATAAATGTACTTATGGCAATTTTATTAAATATCTTGCAGTAATCTACAATGAAAAAGAATTTGAAAAGGAATATATGTGTGTATGTATGACTAAAACATTATGCTGTACACCAGAAATTGACACAACATTGTAGACCGAATAACTTCAATTAAAAAAAACAAAAAGAAAAGTATTTATGGGAGTATGAGAGCTTTCATCAGTATTGAAAAATACTGAGTTTTTTCTGTATTGTAGACTGAGTACTTTCTTTTTGAGGCTACTTACTGAGCACTTTCTATGTGTCAGACACTATTCGAAGCATCCAATAGACACCATAAACAAAAACAAAGTCCCAATTGTCAAGGAGCTTATACTCTAATGGACAGATATAAGGTAGTGATTAGTGCTCAGCAAAATAAAACAAGAGAAAGTGATAGAGCTTAAATACAGTCCTCATTCAGGGTCCCCAAGATACATCTTACTGTGGAAGACTGACATGTAAGAATAAAGAATTAGCTCCCTCATCATCTGCACTCTGAATTACCAAAAAATGGACAACAAGTTTTTCCTACATCATCAGGAAGAAGGCTACAACACTCAGTACAACATACTCCTCCACCAACAGATTGATGGTTAAGTCTAATGAAATAATTACAAATAAGTAAATTCAACAATTTAGGCCATCTATAATTTGTTTCAGTTGTTAATGATATGATACTTTCAGGCTAAGGGGAAAAAGGCTTAAAATTAGGTTTTTATTTTGTCTAGTCCATTCCTGGCCAGAAAAACCTTAGAGTGGGGACATTCTAAGTGCAGCTACTTATAAAAGTGATAATCTGGTAATTGTTGCTGAATCTGGGGAGACAATTTCAAGGGTAACCCAAAGAAAGGAGAGAATATCATCAGGTTCAGTGCTCCCAGCTTCTTGCAACAAATAAATGATTGAGCTATTTCAGAGAGAATCATATATAAGGCACACTAACAGGATGGAATGCCCAATAGCATAACATCTTTTAGAAAATCTCTTAATCTCATCATCAAGTTGGACGAGCAAGGTGAATTCTCAAGTAAATCAGCATCTCCCCATTCAGATAACACTACTAGGCTTAAGTGAAGTAAAGAGAAAAAAATATTCAGGTTTTATAATTTCTTTTACCCTGAAGTATATGGTCTCCACTTTCTTTTACATTGATTTAGGTGTTCATTTGTTTCTACAAATTGCCTTTAGCAGGGGCTAGTGAATTTTTTCCATACTAAATAACTATACCTTAAACATTTACTTTAGGTGCATATTATTTTGCTCTTGATTTTCTATGCAATAATAAGGATTACTCAGAATTAGTGTGATTTCAAAAACCTAAAAGATAATCAACTACAATTGCTAAGGATTTAACTAATATTCTAGACTAAGAAACTGTAAGATACTATTCTGAACACTCCCTACAAATGAACACTTAATACACATGCCTGTGACAAACATCCAAAACTACTCCAACACTCTAGCTCCTGAAATCAAAAGAAAAAAAAAAAAAAGTCCCATAATTAGCTGTCAATGTTTCACAAAAAGGTCCTACATCTAAATTTACTAGGAATACAGAAATAAATCACTGTTACCTCAAGATAGCCAAATATTCAACCATCACCAAAATTGAAGCTTCTCACAATATTTCCTCAGATATATCAACTTGCCATGGAGATCTATCTAGCTTTGTTCTAGGAATCTATACACAAAACCACTCTTTTCATTTAAAAACAAAACAAACCATGTCTTAAGAAAAGTCAAAACATTATTTTCCCTCCCTTATATTTCCTATACTGCAAAATAAGTACATATTCTAGTTCCAGAAAGTAGAGCTTATGCCCTGAATATACCCATACATACCATCATCTTCAAAGGTAAAATTCTCTTCCACATGTAACAGACAATAATAGTTTGGCAGAAGACAAGTCAATTTTTTAAAACTAGTTATTCTGATTTTTTTTTAAAATGACTTGTCACAAAGATGATATAAAGATCAAATTTTATTTTACCAAATCCAGTCTGTGTACTTCAAGTAACTATGTCGGCTAAAAGTATTAAAAGGATCTATTCAATCATGAATAATACATATTCTTATTGGTAACAACTTTTTTTTTTTAAAGATAGGTAAAGGGTCCTGAATACAAAAAGTCACTCTTCTTCCAAAATGAGTTTGGACTGAGACTGTTAATACTGGTACTACATCTTCTCTCCCAAGAGGCTGTTTTGAAGGTACATCACAGAGGGATGACCATTTAGGTTTTGTCCTCTAAAACAATACGGAAGTAATACTCAATAACACTATAATTAATGTACTAGGTGATTCAATTCAATTTGACAAACATATGAGACCATACAAACTTTAATCACTAAGCCAAATTAGTAAACTTGTTGTTTTGTCTCTATTTCTAACTTTATGTTCCATGGCCAGGAACTGCAAAAAAAAAAACAAACTAAGTTTTATACTTTGACCTACTTGATAGAGGCACAGCATTATAACTACAGTAAAAGTAGGACTTTATGTCTTTGTCTTAAAATTGCTCAAATGTCTAACTTAATCAGTAGAGAATTCTGTAATATGAGCACTAGCCACAGATATATTAAAAGTTTGGCAGGCAGACTGCTACTCAAATAAGCCACCAATATGCTCTCATATCAAAAGTTATCTCATGAAAAGGATTTACACTTCAGATATAATTCTGTCATGTAACTTGAGAAAGGAAAAGACATCAGTCACTCTAAACTCCAAGGTTATTACACAAAATTCTAGGAAAGACTTCCCCAAATATATGATATACCTTCTTATATACAACACTGCCACAAAAGCACATTAACCAAAAGATAAATATGCTAGATAAGGAAAAGGTTAATGTGTGCAACAGGTAGCAATCATTTTACAATTAAATAAAAAAAACTTAACAGGACAAAAGTCACAGATTCCTTGGATTTCCTTACCACTACACCTTCCTTCCTTGTTAAAAAATCTGAAAACTTGCTTTGAAAGACTGGATCCCTCGATCTCTCAGATATTTACGTAACAGCTCAACAATTCTACCCATCTGACATGATAAAAATGAATTCCATATAGCAGTAACTAACTGGGAAGAGAGTTTTGCAGCATCCTCTTTATCATCTTTTCTCAAAGAAAAGTTGAATTCAAGAAATGTCAAAACAAAAATAAATCCTAAACATAAAAAATTCAACTAATGATATACTTTACTTCTAAAAGTTAGAGATAAAGAATTATAATTTCAACACATAGATTGGGATACAAGAAGTCAACCTCTGAAATAAAGATTGCCAGAACACACTGCCTATTGGATATACTTCCAATACACTCCATAACTTTTTAAGTCACATTAAGGGGAGAAAAAATAATAGCCATTACTCAAAGAGTGGAGATCATTAGAAAATGGATTAGAGAATCACTCTTTTTTCCTCCAAATTCAGTCTAAAATGCAGAGCCAAATAAAACTACCATAAATTTCTTTAGTAATCTTCTAGATCTTCCAGTTCACCAAATTTCATATAATACAATTCTGCGGCTTTCCTCATATCCCACTCTACAAAAACAAATTCAAATTTCTGAAATGAATATATGATGAGAATATTAATAAAGATCTCTATGACTAGGGAAAACAAAAATCAAATTCTTAAACTTCAATAGGGAAATCTTGAGAGGAAAACAGCACCCAAAGGACAAAGTATTCATGTGGACATATAAGCTAATTCCTTCCAAATCATAACTAAGTAAAAATTCTTTCAACAAGATATATCTCATACATCCCTCCCAAGATACAAAATACAGAACTATATCAGTATCCAGTATTCCACCTTTTCTCAATTCCCTCCAACCCTATCAGTGTTATCTTGTGTTAAAAAAAAAAAATCCATAGTTCTACTCCCCATCTCAAAGCGAGGAATCTTGGCACACCATAATCTAAAAAAAATTATATAAAATTATCCTTCCTCGTTTTGCCCCTAAAATTTATATTCTAATCTAACTTAATCAGATTTCTTCCAATGTCATTATTGCAAAATTACGAATCCTTCTCACGTTGTAATCCACAAAATCCTTTGATTTACAATGGTTTCTGTAGAAGTCAAAGGCTACACATAAATCCATTTCCAAACAGAATGAATATTAAGGCTCTAACTACTTGGCCTAAAAACCAAATGACATATTAATACACCTTCCCTCCTCCTCTGGTGCAGAGAAAAGCTACCTGAAAAGTTTTAATCACAGCATGTTCACAAATGGAAACAAAATAGTTATTCTGCTTCAAAAGTAGGAAAAAAAAAAAAAGACAAGAATACTAACCAATCTCTGGCTGTAACGAATCCTTTCTTCTTCGGGTTCCATCTCTCACTCTTCTGTTGAAATTACAGAAAGAAACCACTCCAGGTCTGCCTTCCTCTTCCTCCTTAGGAACCAGATTGCAACACTAAAGAATAATGAATGATATGAGCAGAGATGAGAACTCATCCTGGAACTCAAGCTTTCTTTCCACCGAATGGAGTATTTAAGATATGTGTAAGTTAAAGACTCCCTGAGAAATCTGGTTCCTCATCAGTTTGGGACCTCTCTGTTCCAGGGCTAGTGGTTCCATGTCATGATCTACATTAATCACATTAGAATTGCCTGAGGCCTATAGGCAAAAGATGTTGGTTTCAGTTCCTTATGGACGGGTTACACCACTTGCTTGTCCCCACTGGATTACAATAAGGCTACCCTTCATGGCACCATTAGCAAAAAAAAAAAAAAAAAAAAGGCGGGGGGAGAGGGGGCAGGACTTTTATCTCAGAGTGCTAACCAGGTGAAGCAGACACTGAACTAATAATCCAGATCTTAACCAAATTAGTTCTCTCCCACCGGTAATTAGAAACTAAAGGAAAGGACAGAGTAACTACATAAACAGAGAACAAGAAATTAGGATTTAAATAAAGACTTCACAAAACAATTTCCCATACACCTCTAGTAAATCCGTATGCAACGTCGCCTTCCTTCCTAGACTCCCCGGATCTTTTCATTTCCAAACCAACCCTCCCTCCACCCCGACACAAAATGTGTACAACTCTGAAACAAATTCAAGAGAGTTGCAAATGAGAAACAAAAATCATTCAGATCTTTCGGGATAAAGTAATAAAATAAACAATTTTACCTATAGATATAAGTAAAATACATCTTCCCCCAAAATTAAAGAATGGTTTGCGCGACGGTCGATCCCCAATACCAAGAAAGGTTTTTCTTTTTCCTAAATATTCTCACGGATAATGGCTTCCAGAGGGAATGCAGTTTTTTTTCTTTTTTGTCAACTACATTATGGCCACGTTAATAGCATCCTTTCAAAACTGCTACGAGACCAGAGGACCCGATGACATAGTTTGCAAGAGCAGTTCGTGGCAGAGCCCTCCTGGAGGAAGCCCTCGCCCCAAGTCGGGAGGGAAACCGTGCTTGCACCCCCTGGGAGAGGACCGCCCGGGCTTGGGAGCAGCCAGGGCCGGAGAGGAAAAATGGCAAATCTCGCCGGGTTCCTCCAGGGAAAGGCCTTTCAACGGTTCGTTCACCCATTGGAAAAAGAAATAGAAACTTTACATTAAGTCTTTAGATAACACAGTGAACCAAAACTTCAAGGGGGGGCGGGTAGGAGGGGGAATCTCACCGGGGATTTTGCTCGTGAGTTCTTGTCCAAGTGAGAAGTAAAAGATTCCAAAAACTGAGAGGAAAAATTAAATCCCAAACGTCGTCTTCGGTTTTTTCCGTGGATCAACTCAATATCCAGAGGGTCAGAGTGACCCGGAAAAGAGAGGAAACAGTTGCTGAATCAAACGTCCTCTTCTGGCTTTGGAGACCGGGAGTCGGAGGCGTCAGGAGAGGGGAGCGCGACCCCTCGGCGCCGAGCCCGGGGCGCCCCCGCCTCCCCCAGGCCAGCGGTCAGCAGCCAGAGCCCGAGCTCCGGGCCAGCCCTAGCCGCGGGGAGCGCCCTCTTCGCCGTGCCCTCGGCGAGCAGCCGCTCGGTCGCCTCCGGAGCCCGGGAGCGGGGGCCGATCAGCTGAGACCGGCCGACTCGAGGCTGCCCGCGCCGCCCCGGCCCCCCGGAACGCGGGCCCCGGCCCCGGGGGGCGGAGAGGGCGGGAGCGGCGCGGCGCGCCGGACTGGGGGCCCGGGCTCCCCTCGCGTCTCCCCCTCAGCCCGGGCGCCGCGCTGCGGGACGAGCCCCCGGCTACTCCCCAGTCGCAGAGGAGGGATTCCGGGGGATGGGCCCCCTGGCGTTGCCCCTCCTCCCGGAGTGCCCCCTGCCCAGGATAGACAGAGCGGCGACAGGCCCAGCCGCTGGGAAGGTGCTCTGGGAGCCGCAGCCGCCGCCGCCGCCGCCGCCGCCGCCGGGGAGGGGTGTTGTTTCCCTCACACAGGAGGAGCCGCTGAAGCAGCCGCCGCCATTTTGAACCCGTCAGACTCTCACATACACACAGCTCCTCGGCGGTGCACTGCGCAGGCGCCGCCTCCCCACCCCTCCTCCTGCTCACCTCTCCACCCCCCCACCCCTTTTCAAGCCTCTCTTCGCTTCTTACCGCTCTCCCGGGTGCACGTGAACGCGCACGCGTCACTCCCCTCTAACGCGGCCAGTCGGCCGGCGCGCGCACGCGCGGAAGCGTCGGCCTCGAATCGCCCGCGCCCGGCGACGCCGACGCGGCTCCCCGCCCCCCCTCGCGTCAGCCTGCCCGCCCTCCTGCCAGCCCACCGCCCCCGCTCCCCGTCGGCCTTCTTCCAGGGCTCGGGCCCGGCCCGCTGCTCACGCCTGCGCACAGGCCACGGATCCTCCTCCGCGAGCGCCCTGCCCCCCACACGCCCTCGCTCGAACACACACTTTGCCTCTGTGACCCCGCCCCTCGCCGGCCAGCTGCGCCCGCGGCCCTCCCCCACCTCTCCTGGGAGGATCGTGACCCCCCCCCGACCCCCTACAAAGCACAACCACCCCCCCCAAGCAGTGGGGAGAAGCACCCCCGTTCCCCTTCAACCGCCCTCTGCCCTAGTCAAGCCCGTCACAGTCACACAACCTGAGGGCCGGACGGCCTGGGCAAGGGCAGCTGTTGCCCGCCTCAAAGCAGGGTCTCCCGGGGTCAGGCCTCTGGGCCCAGCCGGCCAGACTGCCCAGGGCGAGGGGGCACAGGGAAGGGACGCCTTCCCGCCGGCTGCCCTCCCCTTGCGCGCCGACCGATGGGCCGAGGCTGGCCTGCCCGCCATCCCCGGGCAGGCCCTGGCGCCCCCGCCGCGGGGCCCGTCCGCCCTCGGCACGGGGGGCTCCTCGGTGCAGCAGCCCGGCCCCGCCTCACCCACTCCTCGCCGCTCCGAAGGGGCAGGAAACGGGAGTAGCATGTCTGTCCTGGGCTCGGCTCCCCCGGGGGGAGCTCCGGGCGCTTGACAAGGGCGTCCACGGGTACCAGGCGCGGGAGTGGTCTCCGCGACGGCCCGGGGGCGGTGGCAGCTCGCGCGCCCACCGCGGGCCAGAGGCGCCCGGGGAGATGGCCCTGGAAGCCCCTGCGCCCCGGCCACGCTCAGGTTTCCGCAGCGCCCGTGCCCCCGGCGGCCTGGGTGGGACGTGACCCCGCCCCCGGCGAGTCGGGGCGCCCCCCACGGAGGGGTGCGCGAGCAGTCCCAGGCCCCCGGGCCCACCCCGCCGCCTCGGGCCGCCGCGGGCGCGGGAGGCCTGGCCGGGAAGATGTCTTCTCTCGGTGTGCGCAGCTTCGCGCGAGGGTCAGCGACGGGGCATCGGCCGCCCGAGCCGCGCCGGCCCTGCCCATGAACGGGCTCCCGCGGCTCGACAGCTGCCCGACGGGCTAGCAGGCTGGGGACGTCGACAGAGCCTGGCCAGAGGTATCTGAGCAACACCATGCGAGCAGCCCAACCGCGATCAGGGCATTTCCCCAGCCAATCTCGTGCTTTGGGGCCCGTTTAAATTATAAATCCCATAAAGGACCGTGGCTTGGGCGTTAGGCAGCCGGGTCGGCACTCTTGACTCCACTACACTAGCTGAGAGGTGTCACACAGATCTTTTTTTTCTCCCTGCCTTGGTTTCCCACTCTTTAAACGTTTGATTCCTGGGATCCTGGGATGGAGGAGAGAGGAAAGGCATGGAGTGAATCATAATTTCCATAAACAACCTTCAACTCTTAGGAAGACGCTAGAGAAGGACAATTGAAATAATGATACCTTCTATTTTTATCAAGTTTTGAACTCTAGGGTAAAGGTACTGTGTAAACCCAAGATATTATTATTTATCACCACATGAGGTTTTTCTACATGCAAACTTAGGGAGTTTTACAGACATTTTCTACTTTGTCTCACAACATCTTTAGGAGACAAGCTAAAGTGCCTGGTAGCATTATACTCATTTCAAGGAGAGACACTTGAAGTACAGAAAGGTTAAACAGCCTGCGTAACTACTCTAACAAGGAGGAGTTTAGCCCTCTGCAATACCAGACTGCATCTTACAACCGACAACAACAAAAAGGTTTGTTATTACGGTATGACCCTCTCACCAGTCATTGGGAAATATTCTTTATTCTAATACCAGTTTTGTTCAGACTTCTTAACTTTTCAGAGCAAATGAAGATCCTTACCCAAATTTTATCAGATTTTAAAGCCTTTTTAAATCTTTCAGACTATAGTAAAATATACTTAAAAGGCAGCAGTCTTTAATACTGGTTCTACCAGATGTAATCCCATAGACATCTGGCTCTCTGCAGGTATAGAAAACGGCAGCATCTTGTCTGTTTTTAAGAAGGAGAGAAAGACTTTAGCCATTGTCAGATTAAGTAAGTGTTGGGCCTCGTTACTATTTGAAAATAAATGGCTTTATTTCCTTCCCACTCAACCCTGTAAACCCATGAGATACTTGGGGGCAAAGAGAGAGAAAAGGAGGTCTCTAGCAGAAGCTGAATTTGGTCTTGCCCTTTTTCTTAAAACCCAGGGACCCTTAAAGTAATCAACCCTCAGTGAACTGAGTTGCTCACTTTCAGGGGACAAATGCCTCCTAAAGGTTTAACTCAGGTGGGTATGCTGGGAAGCAACCCAAGCCGACTCCAGGAACACTAGTAGTAGTACTTACTTGAACAGGACTGCAAGTAAAGGTTTGTCACATTGCAGCCAGCTCTCTTCCAGTTGAAAACCATTTGTTAACTAGTCTGCACTGGGGGAAATGACGTTTAAACAGAGATACACAATGGTTTCTCCACAGGCAAGCTTTGTTAATATTCCAAAGCAGATGTGCAGAGTGAGGTAAGAGATAGGCAGATGGCTAGTGTTACCCCCACCATCACAATGGCTCTGGTTGGCAAGGGCATGTCATGAGGCTCACTGCTTTGCCCTGAAAGAGCTGATTTCAGTGAAAATAGAACTTGGGGATTCCCCCAAGAAGGCCACTAGAAATATGAATAACTATATGGCTTCAACTGCAGCTGCAGGGAGAGGAGGAGAGTAGTGGGTGGAAAGAAGGAAAGAAAAATTCCCTCTAGAAGCATTGAGAAGAGGATTTCTGACTGGAATAAGCTGGTGCCTTAAAAAGATATTAACGAATCTCTGTTTTCTTGAGCAAAGCTAAAACCCAACAAATGTGGAGAGTCAAAACTGCAGATCACCCATTTCTTTGGGGAGACTTCAGTGAGTGAAAAGAGAACCCTGTAGTCTTGTCAACTAAATTAAACTATTTCCAGTTTCTCTGCACTCCCTAAATGTTAAAGAGGAAGTATGGATGTCCCAAACAGTGTAGGTCTAAACCAAAATAGAAAAGTTGGTCTTGAAGATCCCCTGGGAGGTAGCATAGCCAGTAATTTAAAAGCTTTAGCATCAGAGACTGAAGGTCTACTCTGCTAGCTACCAGCTAGTCAATCCTAATGATCTCTTCAAAACCTGGGATTTTTATCTGCAAAGTGGGAAAAAACCCTAACTCTCAGGATGAAATGAATAAAATGAATAATGTCCTAAAACTCAGCATCTGGCGTGTAATAGCCATGGGTTATGAGCATTTACTTTGTTTCTGACCTCCAGTTTTAAGGAAAGTTTTAATTAAAGATACTTTAATATTTAAGCAAATTTACATAGAGTGTAAGCAGTGTCTTATTTATAGCTTTTCCTCTTTCCTTTCCTAGCCCCTAGTCTCTCCTCACCAACCCCTGGTGTCTCTGATCTCCATTTTTCTCTCCTCCCTGACTGTCTGCCTCTCCCTGATCATCACCTGATCATCGTGAGGTCTCTTTCTTTTCACACTTCTCTCCATCACTCTGCTGCTCCCAACTGCTGTGTGCGTTCCTCTCTCCCAGCCCCATGCATGTCATCTACTCGGTCATCAGCAGAGTAGACCTTGCTTGCCCACTTCCCTTTACCCATGTTTGGTGAACTCTAATCACATGTTCTCTAGTTTTGTAACTTAATCATCTCCTGAACATCTCCCTCCACCCACCTCCACTGGACTGTAAGTTCCTTGAAGGCAGGAGTCAGATCATATCTGTATCCCTCAAAAGATCTTCCATAATCGGTATCACATACTTACTGTGTCAACTCTAAGCAAGGATAAAAACTAGATGTTGGGTGATTATGAGTTTTAAGGGATAGAAAGTTTTCTTTTGAGTCTGAAAGTAAAATCTGAATTGATCAGGAAAAAAAGGAAGTCAGAAGTGCCCTGCAGATTCTCATATCATTGAACATGGATGGCTCGTGAGATTCTTGGAAGTTTCATAGAACATGACTGACCCTTTCCTTGGGACTACAGGACCAAAGCCCTCCCTGGCCCAGTCTCCTTACTGCCATTTTTTTCTAGCCATTTGGCCTGTGTTTGTGCAGACTCGCCTTTCCTGAGCCATGGGGTTGATTTCGGCTATGGGGTAGCAGGAGCAGCATCTGGGATCCACCTGCTCTATTAGCAGCCATAGCTTTGCCTCGGGGCCAGGCCACTCTCACTCCCACTTCTAAAAGGGAGAAACTTCCTGTCCTTCCTGAGAGGAGAGTGGGTCTGGAAGATGCTGAGCCCTGTCTCACTATACGTGTGTTTAGTTATTGGCACCCAAGGGTTTCAAGGATCTGTTTGCAAACTTGTGCTTGTTTGCTGCCTCGGCTAGTGATGTGGGGCACCCCAGCCACATCCCCAAAGGGCTAGTTGCCTAAACTCTTAGGTGTGTTTCTAGATCCTCCCAAAGTGTCTGATCTTTGCCCGTCTTCTTCAAGGGCATTGAGCCTTTTGTCAGCTTCGGCTAAGTCTGGTACTATTTCAGCTGCTTTGTGAGGGCCTTTACCAGCTGTGTGTTATTAGCCCAGTCCCTTAGTCTATCAGGAACTTCTTTAATAAAGCAAAGATCAAAAACTCCACCCTGTTTCCTCCTAGGATTTTTGAGGAGTCAAGTGGACCAATGGACAGCTTCCTATGGAAGCTGGAAGATAATATATTTAGAAAGGATTGCTGGTTCTCCTATTTCTTTGTATTTCTTTTTTTTTTTCCTACAATAAAGATTTGTTTTGTTACTGAGAATCTCGTGCTTAACACTAAATTAAGTGCTTGGATGGAGAAGGGAGATTTGCAAAATTAGAAAGCTTGGCTTTTACCATTGAAGACTTTACATTATAGCAGAGATGCTGTGAAGCTATGACATACTAAGAGAACAACCATCATGACAGTGAATCACTGGAAGACAGTGTAGACAATAAGAATTGGGTATAGAATTCCACATGGCTGTAGACCCCATGGGGCAGGAAGTTTTGTTCATTTTGTTCATGTTCACTGACGCATGGCCGGTGCCTAGAACAGTGCCAGGCAGATTTGGCACTCACTCGTAGGTGTTTAATGAATCAATGAAGACAGCAGTGATGCTATTGAAGCACAGAGGAGTATGAAGGCTGGAGGGCTTTGAACGCTTGCAGAGAAGTTTGATTTTGACAGAGTAAGAGAGGCACATACGTCCTGGGGCAGAGGGTTGATGTAACAACAGTTATTCCAGGTAAACTGGAATACCTACAGCTGTCACTTCAGCTAGAACAAGATGATAGAAAGTAAAGCCCGTACTACAGCAAATCGAGCCAGGAGGGAAGTATGTGAATCTTAGACCAAGTTCTTCATTTTTTTATTCCAGCTTCTTTTGAAGCTATAGAGTCCAAATCGGAGCACAACTTTCTTTTTTTTCCAGAGCACAACTTTTGATGTGATATTATAAACTTAATATCTCCACCCAATTGTTTTCAAAATGCATCTTTAACTATACTACTGTTCATTATATTTAAAGTATGTAATTTTAAAATAACAATCTCCTTTTGTTCCAAAATGCTTACTCAATATGTAAACTCTGAAATGTGTCCAGTATTCTTTTTCTTTCCGGCTAAATCTATTTTTGCTCTCTCTGGGGAATTGCAAGAAAGTATTGACTTCATTTAAGGTGAGATTCCCGTGTTACATTTTTTGCAATTATACTTGATTTGCCACAGCTTGGAGTTCATATTTTGATTTGATCATAATTACTAGACCTGCTTCTGCTGTTGATCTAATTGTCTTCTTTTTTTGGTGAGCCACTTATCTTTAGTTAATTGTCTATTCTTGTATAATTTTATTGGTGTAAGGAATGTGGGAGATACTACATCTATATCTTAATGCTTTATTATCAAACTGATTAGAAAGTTTACCCATCTATATTTTGAATGCGTAAGTTTATACTGGTAAAGGTTTATGTTTTGTATAAATGTTAATATTTTTATAATAAATTTTAGCATTTTCTATTTTACTTCCGTATTTTGTACTCATTTACTGTTGCCTATATTTTATGCATTTTTATAGTCACCAAATTCAGAAAAGTGGGCAAATTGAATTCTCAATTCCGGCTTGCTGAAAGATGAAATATACAATTGGCAGAGGCTTCCCTTTTCTGAACTCACATTATTCCTCTTGAAGGGACCATATTTCTTTCTATATGCATTTAAGTTGCTCCTTAATACACAGGCATGTAATTTGAATGCTGTTGATATTGAACAATGCCACTAATTTCCCACACTTTCTCTTCATTCTCTGGTGTGTTTCTGATTAAACCAGTCACCCACTGTCTCACAATTGATTGGATCTCTGTATGACCATTATCATCAGCCACAAAATACATGTCAATTTCTAACTACCTGCTGGGTCTTCAAGATTTAAAATATAAGAGCTGGACCCTGCCCTCAAGAAGCTTACAGCTTAGAGAAGAAATAACAAATGATTACTTTGAAAATGCCAAACTGTATAGACAGCCAGCAGTGGCCGAATTGGAAAGGGGAGAAGTGAAGCCAGCTCCGGCGCTGTGGCAGTACTCCCCCTCCTCCAGGACCGCATGGTGTGTTTCCTTGGGGCTGCCCTAGCTTTTCCCCCAGAGTGCCTGCTAGGTCCTCCTCTACTTAAAGGGAATATTAGCACTGAATTACAGAATCTTAGAATTGACATGGAGCTTGGAGGTCATTTAATCCAACTTGCTCATTTTAAAAACTGGCAGTCTGAGGCCCAAAGATGTTAAGCAGCTTGGCCAAGGTCATGCAGCTAGTTTAGTAATGAAATTGGAACCGTAAACTATGTCTTCTGATAGCTGCTTTTCCTGCTACTCCTCAGACTGATGGCATTTTTCACCATCAGATCAACTGTGTGTTCATTAATTCCTTCCGCCGAAAGAGCACTCGCTTGTTTGAGACACTGTGCTTGGCACTGGGGTTGCAAGGTGAGTGTGAATGATACCATGTTGCAGGGGGAGGGGTGCAGGTGATGGGGGGGTCAAGTGACCATATAAATTAGACTCCAAACTGAGACCCTTTGAAACAGTGAAAAGGTCTAATAATATTAGGTGAAAACCAAGACACGTGCCACGATGGACACCAGGTCTACACAGGATAGATACAGGATCTCTACAGGATACTGTGAGGGCATAAAGGTGGGAGGGACCGATTCTGCTATGGGGGAGGGGTGTCCAGGCAGGGAAGTCTTCATGAAGGAAGTGATGCTTGAAAGTTACTAAGGTTTTGATGTTCACCAAGAAGACAACGAAGGAAGGGTGCTTCCCACCCCTGGTGTGCTCGAGACACAGCAGGACAGCCGACAAGAACTGAGCCTACAGAGGGAATCCTAGCCTAGTGGACCTCTCCCACCATATTCAGCAAGTGAATGGGGCTTTGTCCTTTGTAGGGGATGAGTAATTTGTTATCCAGGCAGCAGATATTTACTGAGTATCTAGTAGGTAGCAGGCACTGTTGTAGGCACTGGGAATATCGTGGATGAGGCAGATACTTGCTCTGAGAGGCAACATGGCATAGTGGTCCAGCAGGGACCCTGGCAATGAACACATCACCTCTCTTGAGCCACACAGCTCCAGGGTTTCGGTTTCCTCATTTGTAAAATAGAGTTGAGTCCCTCCTCCTAGGTCATTGTTACAGTATCTGAGTGAGTTAACATTCACAGTGTTAGAACAGCACCTGGAACATAGTAGATGCTTATAAACAAGTTGGTAGGGGAGGATATAGCTCAAGTGGTAGAGTGCATGCTTAGCATGCACAAGGTCTTTGGTTCAATCCCCACTACTGCCTCTAAAAATAAAATAAACCTAATTATCCCCCACTAAAATGAAGAAAAAGAAAAAATTTTAAAAACCAAGTTTGTGAAATAAAAGTTACAGTTAGTTGGCAGAACCACAGCAAATTATTTATTAAAGTCTATGAAGGAAATAGGAATGCTTCTCTGAGGAGGTGACATTGGAGTTGAGATTGTATGATAAAAGGGAATGTTCCAGGGAGAGGGACAACTTTAGCAAAGGCCCTGGGTGGGAAGGGACATTGAGGTACTCAGAAGGCAGCAGGCCAGAGTGGCTGAGGCAAAGCCATGTGAGATGAAATCACAGAGTGGCGAGATGGGTCACAGAGCCTGCCGTGAGCTGAGCGTGTACTCCCAGGGCAGGGGCAACCCATGGTGGTTGTGGAAGCAGGGGAATGACAAGGTCAAACTTATGTTTTGGGCTAGCACTCTGAGGTGGGAAATCCAGGCAAGCAGGGAGCTGGGCCAAAAGGATGGGGTCACATTGGCACTCTTGAGGCTGAGAGACTCTGTAAGGACAGCAGTGGTGAGCAGTCTGCACCTAAGTTGGAGATCCGAGAATCAGCAGTATCAGGTTACAACCAGGGGAGGAACAAGAATGGCCCATGGAAAGTGTAGAAGGAAGCCAGAATCCCAGGGATGGAGCCCCATCAGGAAGGCTCATGCCTGACCCATTGTAGGTGCTCAGTTACTGCTTGAAGAATGAATGGATGTAGGAAGTGGCCTACAGAGGAAGAGAAGCTCAAAGAGGTAGGACACCAAGAATGAAAGCAGTGTGGAGGAGAGTGTCAAGCAGGAGGGAGGGGTTGAGATGCGAGATGAAGCTGGAAGATGGCCCCTGGATGGGGAACCACTGTGACATCACTGACCTTTGACAGCAGGGTCGGTGCAGTTGGGAGTGGGGGCGGAATGCTGTCAACAGAGAACAAGAAGAGATGGGGAGCGTACACTCTTCTTTCAAGGAATACGGCGGTGAAGGGAAGAGCAGAAGGAAGGAAACAAGCTTGCGTGTAGTCCTCAAGAACGTGTCAGGAGACAGAAAGGGCTTGAAAATGGAACCCGGAAATAAGGAATAAGGGTTAAAGCAGGAGATGCTCAGTGTGGAACAGCCCAGGGGGTGGGAGACAGCTCTGGCCCCGGGATTAGCTCTGGCTGGAGGACAACATGCCTGCCTCGGAAACCAGAGAGAGGTTGGGAGGGAGGTCATCTCAGGGGCACGGGGGTGAGAGGCTGAGGGAGTTCACACTTGGAATAGAAGCTTGGGCGTGGGGAAAGCAGTGTCACTGAAGCAGGCTTTGAATTCCAACCCCTTTCTCTCTGCCAGAAGCCGTATCTTATTGCCCTTAACTTCCTCGAAGGGAGAAACAGAACCAGTGACAGTAGGAAGCCCCCTTCCTATGACCACTGGTCATGCCAGAGGTCAACGGGGACCCAGGCAGGTGCTCCACACAGAAAGGTGAGCTTGGAGTCCAAAGCAGGGCACTGTGGCCCCAGCTGACAGATAAACAGGAGTCTCCACCCTGACTCTCCGGCACCACCTGGCCAGCAACTTCACTGCTGGAGCGTCTCCTGGATTCTTCTGTGAGGGATGAGGTCTCCTACATGACCCTCCCCTCCGCTCCCTGTGCCCTCCTCTGCCTCCAAACCCCCAGTGCACAAGGCCTTCCCTGCTGCCCCCGTCCCCAGTTCCCACAGAGCCCACCCAATTTGGTCTGACATTTACCGTGTGCCCTCTTGCGGTTAAAAATCCCTAGAATGTCTTATTCTCCCTTGAGAGGAGGAAGCCACCTGAAAGTCCGTGTTCCCTCCACTGTGTCGGGAATGATACTTTGAAAATAGTCATTTTTTCTCCCCCACTAAATGCTTGTGAGGATAGTGTGAGCAGCCGCTAGGATACAGCAAACTAGAGGGCTTGCCAGGAAAGAGGTGGACTCTGTAAAGTAACTGTCAGCTATCAAAAGTAACTCAAATGGGGTGAAAGGATGGGAGGAAGGGGATGTTGAGTCACTTTGCCAGGCAGACCCAGCCAGTGGGAGGTGGAGTTAGAGGAGGGGGCCTGGGGAGAAGGAGCTGGTGGTGACTTTGGCCCAGGATAGGAATGGGTTAGTCACTGACTGCCACAGAAGTTTCCAGAGAGAAGTGTAGTGTATGTTCAAGGCAAGAGCTGTGAAAAGCAGCTTTGGCACTGTACTAGGCGCCTGGCGGGCCGTTACTGGAGACCTGATGCCGGGGGTAGGAGATGGTAATGTGCAGGGTGGACAGTCAGAGACTGGAGTGAGACAGTGACCGAGGAACGGGGAGAGGAGTCAAAATGCCTCAGAGAAAGACCAGTGCTTGGCGGAGGGCATGGAGGGAGGAGGTGTTGGAACTCACATAGTCTAAGCTTTGCCCTGGAAAAAGGGCAAAGGAAAAAGGAAAGTGAATGAACATTGCACTGGTGGTCCCCATCCAACTCTATTCAAAGGGTGGTTCCTATAGGTACCCGGTGTCTTTCTTGGAGATCCCCCACCCCGGTGGTCCTGAGGGAGAGTACTGGCATCTTCCCTCTGTGGAAGCTGAAGGGGCCAGCCCCTCCTCTCCTCACCTGGTGCAGCTGGAGGTGTTTTGTGATGTAGGTGTGACCCAGCAGACCCTTTCTTGCAGGATGCTGACACCTAAGCAGGAGACCTTAGGAAGTGAGGGGATCATTCCTACCTGGCAGCCGGTTCCTACTAAGCCACTGGCAGTGGGGCCACAGAGCTTCTTAGCTTCCCACCAACCCAAACCTGGTCCTCCCACCCCCATCAATTCTGGGAGCCACCTCTGCCACCATCTCCACCACTACACACAGACGTGCTTTCCTTAAATTCCCCTCTGCTTAGCTGGAGTCAGTTTCTGTTGTTTGCAACCAAGAACTCTGACAATCTGAGAATTCAATCCTGTTAGTTCCAGGCTGTCAGATTCCTCTGCAGATGTGCAGTTTGCAGAAGAATTCAGAACTGCAGTTTGGTTCACCTCCTTAGTCTCCTAAGTGCCAGAGGCTGTATACCGAGTTCTGAGGATGGAAAGATGAACACAGGCCCTGGTCTCCATGTAACAAGTGAGTGTGTCTTAGTTTGAGTTCATCGTGAAGCAAACCCTGAGACAAAGATTCAAGTGTAAGTAGTCTGGGAAGTGGTCCTGGGGAGCACAGCCCAGGGAACAGGGAACTAGACAAGGAGGGGAGGGAAGGCCAGCGGAGGGGACATGGTCAGGAAAGTGGTGGGCCACTGAGCTCAGCTTGGCTGGGGTCTGGGGGAGACAGTGTAGCAGAGTCCTCAAAGTGTCATTTATCCACCAGCTGCCATCTGTCATTGGTGGAGGGCTGCCTCCACAGGCCATGGGCTCCCTGGCCCTTTGACTGCCTGTGTCAGAGTTAGCCACCCTCGGGCAGAGCCACGGGGTAGGGACTGCCGAGGGGCCATGGGCAGGGCACCACGTCCAGGGCTGCAGAAGGCAGGGGAGAGAAAGTCCTATGGATTCTTTGAGAGAACTAAGACAGGAACGCTGGGCACCAGAAGAGAGCAGTCAGTTCCAGAAAGAAAATGTCTTCAGACTTGAGCTACATCCTTCACTAAGGCTTTGTGGGCATGATGGGTTTTGAGTTCAAATTTGCAGATGTGGCAAAGGAAGGCCATCTGGAATGAAAACCTCCTGTGCCAAGGTTTCACCTCAAGAGGTGCCAGCCCAGCCGGAGGCAGCCTTCTGCGTTCTAAGGGAGAGGCGATAAGAAAGTGAGAGGAGGCCCGAGGGCAGCAGCATCTCATTGGAACCTCTGCTCCCAGGGGGCCCCGCTGCCACCAGCTGGTTCTCCACCAGCTTCCAGAGACACCCTTTGAACCACTTACTTTTACTGGAGGCCCAACCTTGTGCCAGCTTTTCACACTAATCCTACACTCTCTGTGAGGAGGTATAATGATTACCCCACTTCAGAGACTGAGGGAAGAGTGCTAGGAGTTCAGGGTCTTAGAACCCAAGGTCATGTGGCTTGAATAGGCAGGACTAGGATTTGAACCCAGATAGCATGATTCCCAGCCCTGGGCTCCCAACCTCCCCAGAAGGATTATTTAAACATACAAGTGAGGTCTTGTTCCTGCTCTGTTAACACACAGATGGCTGTGTGTGTTAAATGACAAGTGACATAAAATGAAGTTCTTGGAGGGCAGGTGGCTGCTCAGGTGGCTGCAGAGGCCCTCCCTCAAGAAGGTGAACTTGAAGGATGGGCAGGAATGGGTGGTCAGGAGTGCAGGGACATGGTGAGGCAGACGTTTCCCTGGGGTGCCAGGCACCGCTGCAGGCTAGGGGATGGGATGAGTCACGTGACACGGCTGAGGAACCCAACGTGGGAGTCTCTGTCAGGCACCGGCAAGCATTAGGTTTGCAAAGGGTGAGGAAGCCTCTGCTCTTTCTCTCAAACAGAACCACAGTGCAGTGGAGGAGATCAAAAAGGCCACAAGAAATGGCAGAGGGAGGTGACAGCTGCCAGGCAGGGTGTGACAGCAGCCTGGGAGTGGAGGAGGACCTGGAAAGTAGGAAAAGCAGCGTGTTTGGAATCCTTCTTTGGAAAAGCAGGTCCAGCCTCCCAGATCCTCACCACCCCTCCCTCCCTGCTTGCCGGCTCCCATCCACCCAGAGCCCAGGCTACAGGTACCTGGCACCCTCCAGGCCCAACAGTCACACCTGCCCACCCCCCAGGCCCCCTCCTCTCTCCTTGAGAGTTTCAGCAGGTTGCAGTTAACACACGTGGGCTACAGTTATCAACTGGAAAATGCTCCCATGCCCCACCACCCAGAAGTCCACTGTCCTCTTTGATCAATGTTGTGCATGAGGACATCGAGTTTCAGGCAACCGGCAGGCAGCAGTGTGCTCTCAGGGGACCCAGCTGAGGCCTGGGCGCTCACAGTCTTGTAACAAGTCTGAGGACACCAATTCCTGGGAGGAAGCCCTGAGCCTCCGCAGCTTAGCTGAGCCTGGGGTGACGTGGTGGGTCTTAGGGTCCTGAGACGATACACAGATAGAACAAGCTGATTCTCACGGGGTGCTGTGCTGGAGACACTTTGAACTGCACGGTGCAAGCTTAGCTTCATCTTCAGATTCTCCAAGGTAGGCACGAGGCAAGTTTGTTGACTTGAAGTTCTGTTTCCTAGTGAGGGAGAGAGTGAGAGCCCAGCCGGGGGCTAAGGTGCCTTTCTTTTCTTTAACCCCTGCAGCGATGGTGCACGGATGGACTGAAGGTTTGCAGGGGCTACAGCCAAGGGGCAGGCAGCAGAGGGTGGCCCCGCTGTGAGGAAGCTGCCCTGTACCCAAGCACACACTGCCCCCAGTTTCCCTTGGGTCCTAGCAGCAACCCCCCTGCAGCTCAGGGAAGCTGCTTTCAGGGAGGAGAGGAAGGTGGGGCGTGCAAGGAGGCTTGTCTGCAGGGCTGGAGCAGTTTATGAGACTGGAGCAGAAGCCTCTTGTAAAAAGTGGGATTCATGGCTATGGGGGCAGGGTTCCCTCCAAAAGAGAGATCTGGCTTGGGTCTTGCTCCACAGCTCTGGGTGATCTTGACGTCCTGGGTGTCAGGTGTGTACTTGGCAGGAGCTGATGGAGCAGCCGTGGGGGGAAGCAGGCTGAGGTAGGGGAACAAATTGGGCCTTTGCCCTTAGGTGAAGGGTCTCTGTCCTGGCCCCGACTAGCTTTCAACCTGAATGCATGCTTGAGTATTTCCATCTAGGCGGGTCTGCAGGCCCATCCCACCTGTGGTCCTCGCAGCTGCAAAAATTATCCAGGGTTTCTCTAGCCTGGCTTAGCCTGAAAATTTTTCCTCACTTCTACCACTATCCCCCATTCTGGGCCCAGCCTCAGGTACAGGTACAGGTGACCACAAACCACTGCCCTGTGAGGCTGAACTAGATACAGTTTTGGCCAGAGGCACAAGGAGGCTCGGACTGGGTGAGTGCAGGGGATCGGGGCTCCTTCTGGCCAGTGAACAGCTGTGCCTTGTGCCCCAGCAGGTTCCCTGGCCTCGCTAGTCCTCCCTCTGCCCCACCCTGACAGGCTTTTAATACCTGCATAATCCTTTCTGCTGACGAGGCTGGCCAGGGGGTGGGAAGAGGGGCTGGTGAGCTAGGAGAGGCCCTGGGAGCAGCTATGCCAAAGCCTGGAGACCCTGGAAGGGGTGGGCTGGTGTCCTGAGCCCTCAGAAACAGGGTCACTCAGGTTGTCAGCCCAGGGGGCAGGACTGTGCTCTGGGGCTCCGAATTGAGCTCATTAGGACAAAGTGCTTAGATGTGATTTGAAACTGTGTTTGGGTAATTGACTGATGTTAACTGACTTCCCTGGATTCCTGGGCTAAGGGAACTTGGGCTCTGGCAGACGGACTGAGAGCGAGAACATGTGAGCAAACCCATCAGGGGCTGTTTACATCTCTATTGTCAGCAGCCAGCCTCTGTTTGTTTAAACCTCAGGAGGTCTCACTGGTTCACTTGGGTCTCTGCTCCAGTTCCAAACTCAAATTTCACAAGTAGGTGTGAATTGCACTCACCTTATCTGTCTAGCCTGGAGGTGGACCAGTTCAAGCCTTAGATGGCCCACGTGCATTTAATGAATATTGTCTGCACTGAGGGAGACCCAGAGGGGATGTCACTAAGTCTCTGGGACCTGCCCTGAGCCATTTTGCCATTTAGGTACCAGAGGGGACTCAGGCCCTGCAGATTAGGGTCTGTAGAGGCTCTCAGCTGAGGATATGGGGTCCCACCCTGGCACAGATCATAGGACATCCAACCAACTGGCAGATTTCTCCAGGTGACTAGTTGGATTAATTTTTTTTCATCCACACAATGTTTTTATTTTTATTCAGCTATAAGCAAATAGCAGAGTTAACACAACATTCAGCAACTCCAAGCTGGCTTTTCTTACACCAAAGAAGAACGATCAATTTAACAGGCATAGACTGTCGGATTTCTGATAAACCTCTCACCCAGTCTTGCAGCTCTAGGTGGCCGGGCTCCAACAGCAAAGAAAGCTCTATTGCTTTTTCCAGTACTGCTCTTTAAAGCAGCCAGCGCAGGACACTGACACCAAGTAACCAGCCTGAGATGTACCACATCGCGGGTTAGTGAACATGCCAGCCCCGGTTGTCTTGGTGAGAGACAGGGCTGTGAAAACATGCCAGAAGATGCCACCACGCACGATCCTGGGCTCCGGCTACCACAAATCTTCTTTCAACCTCCCTTGAAGATTCTCTGATGCTCTTACTCTATTGCTGTAGACCTGGTCTTTCTACCAGAATTTTTTTCTTTAAATTCTGTGTTGCTACTCTTATATTAACATTTTGATGAGCCCATCATAGAACGAAAATATCCCCCCAAATGGAGTTCAGATTTGATCTAAACATAAATCAGAGTGTGTGGCCCTCTAGAATTACAGAAGACGGGTGGAAGGAAAAGTCACTCTAAGCCTAGATCTGACTGTTCAGAGCTCGGGAACAGGGAAGGGGAGAAACCTACACTTGAAACCCTGCTTGGCAGCTCTGGGGACGGTTCCCATCTCCCAGCCCTCCTCTGCTTCCCAGACTGCTGCTCATAGAGTTTGGGCACATAGTTGTCGCATTTCGCCTGGTAACACGTGCTGGCCACCGAGGCCCCGAGCTCGTACTTTTTGCAGAAAGACGCCACCTTGAATTTGCCGCGGTGGTCTCCAGACCGGTTGCTGAGGATGGGCTCGTCACACTCCAGTGGCCTGTTCTGCTCGTAAACCAGCCAGACGTAGCGGTGAAGACCTGTGCCCTTGGGAGGCCCAGAGCCCACATAATCAGAGAAGACTGTGCCACTGCTGATGTCGTTGCCCTTCATGCTGACCACCAGGAGATGGTGCCACTCCCTGTATTTGGGGTCCTTCCTGCTGGGGGCATCCAGGTCTGTCAAGACCAAGGTGTAGAGTTTATCTGGATCAAGGCCATCCCATGCAATGCTGGTGGGCCGGTTCTTAACCTGGGTGGGTGTCAGCACTTTGCCCAGCTCATCGACCTCCGTCCGTCCCGCCGTATTTGACCAGCAGCGGGTGCTGGGGCCGCTCATCCACTTCCTGCAGGCTCAAGGTCCTGGACCACTTGCTGAGATCCACTGACACTGTGGGGCCGAGCAGGGCGGACAGCAGGGAAAGCCAAGGGAGGGCAGGGCAGGAGCAAACCAGCAGCCAGATTAATTTTTAAATAATCTTTTTATTTTATAAGTTTTAGATTTTAAAAGAAAGTGTGAAGAGGGGGGGATATATAGATCAGTGGTAGAGCACATGCTTAGCATGCATGAGGTCCTGGGCTCAATCCCCAGTACCTCCCCTAAGAATAAATAAATAAACCTAATTACCTCCCCACCAAAAAATTTAAAAAAAAATGTGAAGACAGTACAGAGAATTTCACATACCCCTGCACCCAGCTTTCCCTATTAGCACCTTAGATTTGTCTGGTACCTTTGTTACAAGTAATGAACCAATATTAACACATTAGTTATCAGCTGCTTTTCTTAGTTTTTACTTAATGTTCTTTTCTGTCTCAGGGTCCCACCCAGAACACTACACACTTGGTTGTTATATCTTCTTAGGTTCCTCTGTGCTACAGTTTCTCAGATTTTCCTTGGTTTTGATGACCTTGACGGTTTGGAGGAGGAGTTGTCAGGTAGATAAAAGAATATCTGTCAACTGGGGTTGTCTGATGTTTTTCTTTTAATTTTTATTTTTTTAACTTTTTGGGAAGGGAGAAGTAGGTTTATTTGTTTATTTTTTAATGGAGGTACAGGGGATTGAACCCAGGATCTTGTACATACTAAGCATGCACTCTACCACTGAGCTAACCCCTCCCCCATTGTCTGATGTTTTTCTCATGATTAGATGGGTGTAATGGGTTTTGGGAAGGAAGATCATAGAGGTAACGTGCATTGATTCATGTTCAATATAAAAATCAAATTATTTCCAAAACTTAATTTTCTCTCCTCTCCCTCCCTCCCTTCTCTTTCTCCTTCCTTCCCTCTCTCTTTTTCTTCCGTAGTACATCTGCTTCCCTGGCCCCAACCACCTCCTCCATTTCTCTGTTGGGTATGGGAGCACTTGGCCTGGCCATGGGAGCTAAGAGGTTGAGAGGGGCACTCAGTGGGCCCCAGGGCCCCAGGAATGCTGTGGGGGCGGGGAAGGGGGTAAGTGTGGTACAGCAGTAAAGATCATGGACTTCCAGGGTCTGAATCACAGGAAGCCTTGCACTTCCCACGTCTCTGTTAAGAGCACCCTTAGGTGCTTGTTAGAGGTGTTGGGAGCACTAAGGAGCTGGCAGAGAATGGCCCCACCAAAGGGGGTGCTTGATGTGAGCCCCAAACAGTCCTGCATGGCTGGAGTGAACAGAGATGAGGAATGACACCCCCCAGTCCCAAAGGCCCTTCAGTAGCTACTGTAAGCTCTATGGAACTGTCCTCTGGGCTGGCTCTTGGGCTGTGATCACCAATGACAGAGAGGCCTCCCTAGAACACCCACTTGGCTCCCATCTGCTAGGGTCTTATGTTAAGTCCTCCCATACATGACCCCTTCTAACCTGTGAGGGAGGCACATCGCACGTAAATGGTGTTATCACCAATGAACAGAAGAGGAAGCCAGGCACCAACCACTGAGTTAGCCATGTTTGCCCAGTCTCTATCTGACAATGAATCACCACCTCTGAAACCAAGAGTGTCATGGAAAACTCCAGGAGTTTTTCCTTCTCTAAAACCATTCTCTCTAGTTTGCTGATAACTGGACTCCCTTCCACAATTCTGAATAAAAGCCTCTGCTAGCGTTTGGATGGGATGGGACAATTTGAGGACAGTCACTCCAGTCAGGATTTAGGAGCAGGAAGACTGAGCCTGTGTCCTGCTAGCAACGTGTCATCTTGGGTGGGTCTCCTAACCTCTGTTTCCTCATTGGCACACACGGGTGTGTGGGGAGTGATCCGGGGTCTCTGAGTTATTAATGGATGCTGCTGATCAGCAGGGCTACTGTTTAAATAGCATTTGTTGTTTTGAATAAGCTTTCTGAATTGCAGAAAAACTAGAAACAATGCAAATAAATGTACAACAGCCAGAAGGTTTGTAAAAACTTTAGAATATTTACTAGATAAGATAATATGCAGCTGCTGAGAGTGATATTCACCTAAATGCCCATGGCATCCCGGATTGGATCTTGTAACAGAAAAAGAAAATTCATGAAAAAACTGCTGAAACTTGAATAAAGTCTGGAGTTTAATTAATAGCATTAAAGTTAATTTCCTAGTTTTGATAAATGAATGTTAACATTAGGAGAAGCCAGGTGAAAAGTATATAGGGACTCTATGTACTATTTTTGTAATTCTTGTTTAAATCTGAAATTATTTTAAAAATGTAATGACATGCACAAGTTTTTTGGAATACAGGAATCACTTAGGCTAAAATGCTCAATGGAAAAAGCAGAATTCAAAATTGTATGACAGGAGAGGGTATAGCTCAGTGGTACAGCACATGCTTAGCATGCATGAGACCCTGGGATGGATTCCCTGGTACCTCCACTAAAAAAAAAAAACCTAATTGCCTCCCCCTGCAAAAAAAATTGTTTTTTAAATTACTGAATTCATGAACAGGCAACCAAAACAAATGCCACAGCTACAGCAAACAGCAGAGGCCATGCGGGAAGAGGTGCCAGGAAGCAGGCCAAAAGAGTGGCAAACGTGAGACCGGAGGCCACCACTGGAGTGCTGGGGTATTTTCATCTGTCCCTACACCCTGTGGTCAGGGTTGTCCTCGGCCCGGGGGTGGGGCTGGAATGTGGGCAGGGGAAGGGATCCTGGCAGTGCTGAGGGACCGATAAGGACAAAGCGCTCTATCAGGCCTGTTTTTGTTTTGTTTTGTATTTTTGAGAGGGAGGAGTGGGGGTGGGGAGTGAGAAGAGCTGGAGAGCCCAGGGTGTCGAAGGTGGCAGGTTTGGGACAGAGAAGGCCCTGAGGGCTGTCACCTCCTGGTGCAGTAGAGGCAACGTTTGTCACGTGACTCAGTGCCTTCAGCTGGTGGGGGCACTGGGAGGAGAGGTCGCAACTCCGCTGACTTTTCCCAGCGCCCTCCCGCCCCCGACCCAGGCTCTGGGCCCCCCTTGTGGGTGGTTCTCCAGATGCCCTCCTTTCCTTGCCCCCTCTTCCTGTCAGCTTGCCAGGATAGTTTTGGCTAAAAGGGGCAGGGTGTGCCCCCAGTTACTGGCCCACAGCAAGTTACTGGCTGGCAGCACTCCCTTGGGATTCCTTGCCATTCTTAAGTATTTTGATCATCTCCTGAACTATGTTACAAATTCTAGGGTAGGGTCGGAGGAAAGGAGGGCAAGGACCGAGAACCCTCAGTCCCAATCTGCCTCCCCAGGTGTTGCACAGAGCAAATTAAATGAGGCTGGGTTACACGGCCGGCCCCGTGGGAAACGCTCTGCAGAGCCATTTCATCTCACTCCAGCCCCCACACTTGACTGTAATCTTAGGACGTGGAAGCGCAGGATCGGGAATCGAACCCTAGATTCTGACCCTAGGACCATGACAGACAGCGTCATTTTCATTCTAGGTCTGCTCAGACTGGCCTAATAGTCAAGTCACTTGGCCTATTTTTCTGAGCCTATTTTTCCTTCAGTAAAATGTTGGAGGTGGGCCCAACTCAGTGGGTGGTGGCTGGTGGGAGTGGTGTGTCCCCAGGTCGTGCTCCAGGCAGGAGTGATGAGGTGGATCTCCAGCCTGGCCTGCCATGTGGTGCGTGCCAACCCGACTGTGCTGCGGAAAGCCTCCTCTCCTTGGGCCCTGCTGCCCTCTGCTGGTTGAGGTCCAGCCGCCTGGCCAGCACCAGAGGAGGTCAGAAACTGGGGCTTGAGAGACCGGTCCTGTTCTTTCCCCTGTCCAAGTGCCTAGCTCTGCAGCTCACTGCTTTTGGTCCCACTCGTTAGCTTCTGAAACTGTTTCCTTGGCTATAAAGTGTAGGGATTCTGAGGACTGAATGGGGTAGGATGTGCAGAACGTAACCTACAGTGCCTGGCCAGCAGGATTCTGTGATGCTTCTCTGGAGGGCAGACAGGAGCAGGAGACCTAGAGCACCTCTGCTGCAGATGCGTGGGTGAGAGGGGTAAGCTCTGTGTGTCTTTTGTTCATTGACACCTCTCTCCGAATTCCCCACCTGCCCCCACCCCCATCCTGGAATCCCCAGCTCCTTTCCGGTTTCTCTCTATGGCAGGAGCAGGCTGCTTAGTGAACTTTGGACTGTCCCCTTAGTCCACATCGGAGCTCTTGCAGAGGATGGAGGATGGAGGCTTGGAAGGCGAGGACCATATCCTGCTCCCTCCTCCATCCCGCTGCTTGGTGTGCAGTGGCTAGAACAGAGCCCACAGATGGTAGACAACAGATGCAAATTTCCTAATCTAACACATGGATTGTCTACCCTGCACTCAGCCCTGAACGAGGCTTGGTGTCTCCTCAGCAAACCTAAGCCCTGGAGGCAACTCCAACCCATCCCCCCAGCTCCCCTCAGAGGCTCCAGCCTACCTTGCAGAGAGCCATCTGCCTTGTCCTCTAGGTCTGTTCTCCTCTGAGGCTGCCCATCCTTGTCACAAGGAGTGTCTGTGCTCCTTATTTCTGAGGATCCAGATTGGGAAGAGGGGACCTACATCCATCCAACACTTCCATTCTTGCCTCTGCTGTGCAGCCCCTGCAACAATGTTACATAGCAAATAATAACCCTCACTTCATAGTTAATAACTCTAGTTAGTAGTTAACACTGAGTGAGTGAATAAGCACTAGTTGCATTAGCTTATTTAGTCTAACACTCCAGGAGGTAGGTCCTACTCTTACGCCATTTTACAGATGAGGAAACTGATGGAAAGAGAGCCCTAGTGACTCCTCCAAGGTCATAGGGCTGGTAAACTGCAGAATCAGGATTTGAACCTAGGAAAATCCCCTGCTTTCCACAACCTAATCTGTCAATCAGGAGCATTTAGCATGGAGGTTAAGCCCTGCAATGCAGCCCCTCTGCTGTTCTAGATCTCTCTGCCCCTCAGCCTGGTTTCAGGCTTTGTTTGTTCCCTAGCTAGTGGCTTTGGGATGACTTCATGGGAGCCAAGAGTTCTCATCCTCCAAAGGAAGGGCCCCAAGAGCAAAAGGCAGGAGAGAGCAAAGAGGGTGGCCTGAAGTGTGTGCTTCGCCAGCCACCGTCCCCTCCCCACAGCCAGATGTGGGGCCCAGGGTGCCGTCCAGGCAGAGGGGAGAGGAAAGCTTCATGACTCACAGAGTGCGCCCCACCCTCCCTGCCTGAGGATGCCAGGGAGTGGCCTGTCCTGGGGGAGATGACTTGGGGTCTCCACCCCTGCCCCTTGCCTTCCCGGCAGACAGCCCCAAGGCTGGGCGGAGGCAGTGTGGGGAAATGAAGACACTGTGGTTTGTGGCTCTTGGCCCCAGCTGGCCTCAGGGCTGCGCCTTCTCCAGGCTCCCACTCTGGCCCCGCCCAGCCAGGCCAAATGTGAGGAATTGAAAGCGGGGCTTGGAGGGTGAGGAGGAAGAGGAGGAGGAGGAGAACGACAGCCCATAATAACCACTCTGGCTCCTCGGGCTGGGCGTCTCCAAGTGCTGCCACTCACCGTGTCCTCCTGTGACACCTGGGATGGCTGGGGGCCCAAAGCCTCGCCTGGTGTCTCTCAGGGGCTGTCTTCTCAGGCACGAGGGTGGGGCCCGCCTCCTTCCCTCACTCTCAGCATCCCCGCCCTTCCCGCAGTCCACCTCACCGCAGCCACAGCTTCCCAGCCCAGAAGTCACCCGGCCTTGACTTGTGGTGGCTTGTTTCTCATGTCTGGGTGTCTGCAGCTGCCCTACTGGTCTCCTGCTCCTGCCACCAGACATGTTATCTTAAGGAGTCCAACCTGGCCTTTCCCACAGCATGGCGACAAAGGCCCAGTTCCTTAGCCAAGGGGCCCACGCAAAGACAAACACTCTGGTGTGCAGGCAGGTTTGGGTGCCTGTGGTGAGGTGGGAGTGAGGAAGCTGGCAGATCCCCAGGCTTCCCGGAGAAGGCGGTGTCTGGGCTGGACCCTGGAGGATCTGGCAGGGTAGGGGAGGGGGGTTTGAACAAGCAGTGATTGGGAGAAATGGCAGGCCGAGGTGGGGAAACAGTTTGAGAAGAGACTTCAAGGCTGGTATGGCCATCCTGGGTGTGGCTGGGGTATTAGTTGTCCTGGGCATGAGGTGGGGAGGGTGGGCTGCAGCCAGATGTGGGAGAGCCTTTGTCCCCAGCTAGAGAAGTGGGCCTCCTCTGGGCAGAGGGGCTGCAGAAAGCGCAAGGCGACATGACTGAATCCGTGCTTCGGAAGATTCCTGATGGTGAGAAGGATGAAGGAGGCTGAGAGCCTGGAGACTGGGAGACTTTTGAGGGAGTCCAGGCAGAAGGATGAGGAACACCGGTTCACAGCACTTGTCCATCCACTCCTCACATACTCCTTCAGTGCTTCCTACACAGGAGGCACTGCTTGAGGCACAGGAAGTTCCAACAAACCCAGTCTGTGCTCTCAGGGAGCTGGCAATTCAAGGGGAGACAGGACCACGGCAAAGGGTAATGAGCTCCCCCAGAGTCAAGGGTGGGGCCAGGGTGGGTGGTGGGGAGGTGGAGGTGTTCCTGACTCAACCGCTCCCCTCCAAGGACCTCCTCTTCAAGGGTCCCCATCAGACCAGGCGCGTGCCCATTTCCCTTTCTGTGAGGTGGCCCCGGAAGTCCCCTCCCCAAGCCTCTGCACACCTGTTGACATTCCACCTCCCTGACCCCTAGCCTGCTTCCCCTGTGCTCACAGAGAGTTGTTCCCTGACCTTGACCTCCTAGCATCAGTGCAGTGAGGGCATGAGTCGAATTCCAGTCCTACATCAGACCACGTGACCCTCTTCTTCAGGAAACCCCAGTGTTGAAGGCCTTCAGCTGATTGGATGAGGACCACACACATTAGGCAAGGTCATCTGCTTTACTCAAAGTCTACCAATTTAGAAGTAACCACTTCAAAAAAATACCTTCACAACATCTAGATTGGCATTTGACCAAATGCCTGATCAAGTTGACATTTAAATTTGACCATCACACCTATTTATTTTCTTATATAATTATCTCATTCTTGATATACTTAACACTGCAGAGAGCTAAGAGGCAACAAGGCAGAATTTACTCCTCCTGCTCATCAGGTGAGAAGACTGACACTCTCTCAGGACCAAGTCCATCACTCCATTTTCCTTCCCATTAATACTCAGCCTCCTTGGCCTGGCCCTCTTGTCCTCCCTGCCTTGCAAAACGTCATACAGTACCCAGCAGACTCAAGTCACCACCATAGCTTTTTTTTTTCCTTTTTTGAGTTGAAGTATAGTCAATTTACAATGTTGTGTCAATTTCTGGTGCACAGCATCATATTTTATACATATACATACATGTTTTCCATTTCATATTCTATTTCATTAGAGGTTACTACAAGATATTGAATATAGCTCCCTGGGCTATACAGTAGAAACTTGTTTATGTATTTTATATATAGTAGTGTGTATCTCATAACGCTTCTCATGCCCCGTACTCAACAGGCAGTCTCCCTTCCCCAGGAAGTGACTTCTCTCTTCTGGGAGCTTCCCAACCGCCCCCTCATGCTGAGGTCAGGACCCCTCTTTTGTGTGTATCCCAGGGCACTGCAAACAGACCTGGCTTTGATGATACAAAACCTACAGTTCCCTGTATCATAGCTCTAGTTCTTGTCATAGTGTTGGACACATCAGAGAGCTCCTTAGACACCAGGCTATTGAAGAAACAGATGGTGGAGTCCCTGGTTATCTCAGGGAAGGAGCCTGAACCAGCACCCAGGTCTCCCGACATCTTGTTCAGCATCTTGACCTCACCTAGAGGATGCACTGTCCAGCCCTGCTCTACTCCAGGTAATTCATTCCACGTTTGCTGCACACCTCCTTCATTCCTGGCACTGTGTTACACACCTGACAAGCATCTTATCATTTCATCCTCACAGCAACCCCCTAGGATGGGCATGATCATCTCCACTTGCCAGATGGAATACTGAGGCTCAAAGAGTATAGCTCTCATAAAATCACACAGCTACGGAAAACGGCAGGACTAGGATTCAAACCCAGATCTGCTACTGGCTCCAGAGACGGAAGACTCTGCATCTCTGTGACACCAACAGGCCAAGCCCCATCCCCAGACAGGGGCTAGGAACAAACAGACAAAGGAAACAACAATCATGACTTCAGGGAAGCCAGGAAGTCAGTGTGAAAAGCTTCATAGCCAAATAACCATCAAGGGTTCTGAGGACTCACATTTTGGGAAATCAGAGGAGACATCTGAGCTGGGTTTAGCTCACTGCGCTGGGGGAGGGCAGGAAGGGGAGACTAGGGGAGAACATTCTGGGCATGGGGTGTGCTTGGGGGAGGAGCAATCAGGCTAGAAATCTAGGCCAGGAAAAGTTGTTTCCCATCCCTGAGCAGCTTATATTAAAACCCTGGAGTGGAGCCTCTAATCCAAGTGGGGTTTTCTGAGCAAGTCCCTAACATAACTTCATCTGCCTCAGTTCAGCTCTGTAACCTGAGCCAGGAGTCCTCACCTGCAGGAAGTGGTCCCTCCCCTGGAGTTTTTTCTAATGAAACAGAGTGGGTGGGTGTTAGTGGCTGTTCTGTGTGGGTGGATCTCATCCAATCAGTTGAAGGCCTTAAGAGAAAAGACTAAGGTTCCCAAGAAAGAAGGAATTCTGCCCCAAGTTAGCAATAAGAAACCCTGCCTGAATTTCCAGCCTACTGCCCTGCAGAATTCAGACTCAAGACTGCAACATCGACCTGAACCTCCAGCCTGCTGTGCAGGTTTTGGACTTGCCACGCCCACAATCATGTGAGCCAGTTCCTTAATATCTCTCTCCATATCTGGTTTTATTTCTCTGGTGAACCTGGACTATACAGTTTTATGGATCATATTACATAATTACATCTATAGAATACCATGTATTGTATTTATCATAAATAAAGTGACACTTGAACATTTGTGAGCATTTACTGCGTGCCAGGCACTGCAAAGCTCTTTGCAGGTGTCTGGTGATGACGCCCTTACTCATCCAAAAGCTCCATGATGTCGTCTGTGATGGGTCCCATTTCACAGATGAGAGGCCCAGAGGGTTCAAGTAACTAGCCCAAGGTCCTCAAATGATAAAGCTGGTTTTGGATCCAGGTAGTTACACTGGGGTGGGCTCTTATCCACCATGGAACATGTGTGCAAAGGCATTTTGAATAAAGAAGCATGACACAGCCGACAAGGGATGCCATTTTAGTCTTACAGTTACCACTAGGATGGGCAGGGTGAAGGGGGACGGAGTGGGGTGTGAGTTCTGGCTGGAGGGTCCTAGCACCGCTGAGTCCTGAAGGTGCAGCCCCGGAAACAGCCGCGAGGTGGCGCCAGGCCGCTCCAGGATGTGTGGTTGGGGCTGGGAGCTGGGAGTGGTTCCGGGGTCTCTAGGACTAGCCCTCCACAGGGCTGGTGAGCCCGGGAACCCCCTCCCCCAGGCCTTGTGGGGTTTCCGCTCCGGTCCAGGGATCCTACCCCCAGGGTCGGGGGCCCGGCCTTGGTGGTGCCTATCTGTTTGAGGTATGATTTGGTGGTCACAGCCTGGGGACTGGGTCCAGCCCGGCCAACTGGGCAGAAAGTCAGTGCCCAGCTCCTTCCTGTACTGCTGGGGAGGGAGGGCCCCAAGCCATCAGGTCACCACACAAAAGCTCTGAGTAATCCGCCTCCAGAAGTTGCGACTGCGGCTGCTAAGGGCCACCTCGGCAGCCTCCTGGAAGACGGCGTGGATATTTTCCTGCAGCAGAGCCGAGCACTCGAGGTAGGCCACTGCACCCACGGCCCGCGCCATCTCCTGGCCCTAATGGGGAGAGTGGACATGGCTGCTGTGAGGTGGGGGCCGCTGGGGACCTCACGTCCAGCCTCCCCACAGCCCTCTTGGCCATCTTAGGTGTGACTGTCTGGAGTACCCACTGCTCCTGTCCCCTGGCTTAACCAGTCACACAGATGGCTTCACTGGGTTTCCCGCCTCAGTTCTCGGCCTCTGCCTCTCAAGACACCAACTAATTAACTTCCCAGCCTAACTCAGGTATGCAGCAGAGAGGGGCCCGCAGACTGAAGAGCTGGGGGTCCTTCCTGGGCCTCAGGTGAAGTGGGTAGGTAGGACCATTTGATGTACACCCCACTTGCTCTCCATTTCTCGGGTGGAAATTTCCAAGCCTTGCAGTTCTTGACCACGACTGTCAAGAAATTCTGGGAATTACCTATGCAAGCAAAACAACCCCTACCCTGAGCCACACCCTGCGTGTGCTAGATGCCTGGCGCTGCTGAGAGGCTGGGCCAGATCAGCACATCCTGTATCACAGAAGTTCCCTCTCCTGGCACCCCCTGCCCCCGGGCTGGGTTTCCTACCCTGTGGTAGGTCACAGGCTCCAATCTATTTTTCCGCAGCTTCTTCACCAGCGACTTGTCCTTGCGCAGGTCAGTCTTGCAGCCCACAACGATGATGGGCACCTCCTTGCAGAAGTGATTCACCTCTGGGTACCACTGCAGGGAGCAGGTAGTGAGGGGGTGTGTTTGTGAGCCTTGGGGAGAATGGGCTGCCCCCGGGTAGACTCAGCCAACGTTTAGGGAGACCTACTCTATGCCAGGCTCTCAGACTTAATACATATGAACTCATTTGCCCTCCAAGTCTCTCTGAAGCAAGTTCCACCATCAATCCCATTGTACAGATACACTAACTGAGGCTCAGAGAGACTCTGTAACTTGGCCTTGGTCACATAACTGGAAGTGGCAGGATGTGAACCTGGGGGGGTGGGGCCCAGAGCCCTGTTCCCACCTGCTCTAGAATCCTACCTTTGCAAGGCAAAGTGTACCATGACTGCCTCCCCAACAGGGTAAAATATGTAAAGAAATGTGAGCCTTTAAAAAGAAAATTGCTCACAAAACGGCTGCATCAGCTGTTTGCCTGTTGGAGGGAGTGCCCCCGTCCTGTGTCAGCTGCTCTTTGGAGTGTGAGGCTCCAGGGCCTGGTTATTTCAGTCTGGACCATAACCAGGAGCCTGGAATCCAGACTGTATCTCCAGGAACGCATGCCTGTTCAAGTTCACGAAAAATTATCATCAACCGTTTGGATTCTGGAGCCAATAGGGCTGCTGTGGGGTCCTTGGCAGACCCTCCCCTCCACAAACTGCCCTTGGAAAGGGTCTCCTCCCTGACTCCACCTTGCTGAACCCAACAGGGAATCCTTAGCCTTCATCCTACCTGAGCCCTGACACCAGCAATCACTCCCTCCTCCAAAACCTGGTCTGCGCTTCACCCCAGGACCCCACCCTCCTGATTGTCCTCAGGTCTCCAGCTGAGAGCCCCCTCCCCTACCCCCAGTCCTAAAGGGGCGTGCCCTGCCCAGCCCTGCCCCCTCCCAGTAACTGCAGACTCAGACATCTGCCTGCCCACCTGACCCTCCACTGGGATGCCCAAAGGCCTTCTTCTCCCACCTCCCACCCCTAGCTTACTCCTTCTCAACTTGGGAAATGGCAAGTTTACCTTCCAGTTACTCTGATCAAAATCTCTCTCCCACCCATGTCCAATCTATCTGTAAACCCTGATGGTTTGGACTTCCAAACAGATTCAGTGCCCACTCACCTCTCATCACCCCCTCTGCTAGCACCCAGTCCCGGCCACCACTGTCTCCCCTGGTCCCTGGTGCCTAGAACAGTGCCTGGCATGTAGATGTGCTCCATCAGTACTTCTGAATGACTGCGTGAGCAGACCTGTGGTTCAAATCTGACGGTTACCACTTTAATAGATGTGTATCTTGGAGCAAGCCATCCAATTTGGGGATAGCTGTTTTCTGCTCCACAGTGTTTTTAGGTTAGGTAAGTATATATATATACAAGTGCCCAGAACTGTACCTGGCACACTAAGTTCTCAATAAATGCCGTCATCATTGTTGTGGTTACTGTTACTAATGCTGTCATGGCTGTGCTCTGAGGAACCCTGGAGCACGACGTTCACATGAACATGAAGGCCCCGGCAGCAGTGGGGACAGGGCTGTGCTGAGGATGTCAGCAGGAGCAGAGGAACTCAGGGTACCATATCTCTGACACCTGTGAGCAGCCTCAGTAACCTCTGACATAACTGGGGGACAACCTCGGAGGCCGCTGGGAGATAGCAGTCACACTGATGGAGGCTGAGAGCTGCTGGAAGCTGATAGCTCATGCGATCTTGGGCAGGCCCAGGCTGGGGAGATGAAGGGGCCTCTGGATCACCCAGCATTTTCAGGTAGGGTTACAGCAGGAAGAGCCACAACATTGAGTCTGTAGAATGGGGCAGGCAAGGAGCACTGAACTGGGAGTCAGAGGCCCAGTACAGACCCTGCTACCAAATCCCTGTAGGGCTCTGGGTAAGCTGCTCCGGGCCTCAGTTTCCCCATATAAATGCCAAAGGCACTGGACTTGATGTCATCTGGGGCTGGCCAGGCTCTGATGGTCTGTTAGGTCAAAGGTAGGGTGGAACATGGGGACTGTGCCACCCAGCCCTCCCCCCTATGCCCAGTACCTACCCGGTTAGAGACATTGTCAAAGCTGTATGGGTTGGTGACATCAAAGCAGAGGAGCAGGACGCTGGCGTCAGGGTAGAACAGGGGCCGTAGACGGTCATAGTCGACTTGCCCTGGGTAGAATGGAGGTGGTCACTTCCTCTGGACTCCTGCTCTCTGTCAGCACCTCCCCAAATCAAAGAGGTCACCTCACCCAGGACCTAGGGGTGGGGGCAGTGGGGGTGAACTGGGTCAGGGCCTAGTTCTGTGCCTCAGGGTCCAACACAGGTTTGGCACTTAGGGGGCCATTCCACGTGAATGTTCCCTTTGGGGCAGTGTTCCCCTGGCCTGCCTGTGGGATGTGTCAGCCCTGGCCTGGATGAGGCCACTGGCTGAGAGAGCCCTGTTCTGGAATGAATGAGGGCTGAGGCAGGGGCCTCCCCCAGAGGAACTGAGGCCATCACTCAGAAGCCTGCTTTGCCCTGGGCTTGGGTCGTGGGGTCAGGTGCGGGGTGGTGAGGAGAGAGGCAAGCAGAACCCAGGTGAAGATATCATAGCACAACCAAGGTAAGGGGGTTGCCAGGATTCCCTGAGGTTAGCTTTGAGTTCTGGTGTATATTTGACTCTGAACCCTCTTGTGGGCAAGGTCAGGAGGCTGGAGGGCAGGTGTCAAGGTTGGGCAGATCTTATAGACGCTAAAGCCAAGGTAGAGGCCAGAGACAGTCCACTCCTTGAGAGTAGAGGTCTGTTCCCCTCTTGTCTGCTGGATGTGGTGGGCTGCTCTGGGCTGAGGAAGCAGCAGACAAGAGGCAGAAGTAAGGAGGGTTCAGGTTCCTGGCGGCTCTAATCCTGGCTGACACCTGTCCCTTGGAGACTGGTTGGCCTTCTGGTTCAGAAGGAAGGGAGTGGGGCTTGGCTCAGGGCGTCTGGGGCCCCTCCTCCCACTCCGTCCCTCCCCAGCCCTCACCCACCTGCTGTGTCCCAGATTTGGAGGTGCACGGGTTTGCCCTTCATTTGCAGATTAACGGAGAGCCGCTCAAACACTGTAGGGGTATAGCTCTGAGGAAGAAGGGTTCAAGGGGGCAGCCATGAGGACAGCTTCTGAAGGAGGGTGGTTCCCGGGCCCAGGCCAGAGCCCAGGAATGCCTGCGGCACTGCCCCTCTGGGAGTCAGCAGCGTGTAGTAGTTTCTGGGAAGCAGGTGGCTGGTAGGGTTGAGGCCTGGAGCTGCCACTTGGTAGCTGTGTGCCCGGCCGAGGCACCGAACCTCCAGGGCTCCTCGACTGCAAAGCGAGCCTATTAAAGTACCTTCAGCAGCGCATTGCGCTAAGAATTCAGTGAGCGCTCAGCACAGGGCCTGGTACAAACGAGCACTCGACACATGCCAGGACTGTTATTTTTATCTTTGTGCCCACCCAGACTGTCCCATTTCTGAGCCTTCCTTCATGCGGTCCCCTCCCCCTGGAATGACATTAACCTACGTTTGTTCGTTCGCTCCCTCATTCATTCACTCATGAGCACCTTCTCTGGGTCTGATTCTGGACCTGGGGGAACAAGTGATAATGACTCGTTGCCTGCCCTGGGGAGCTTCTAGCTTTTTCGAGTCCCTCCTTTGCCTCTCAGCTTCTCACAATCCAACCAGAACGCCCCATTTCTATCTCTCTTACCTGCCCCATCTGGCCTCAGAGAGGTCACCCAGGCCAGAGGCCCGCTGAGCTGGTGCTGCCCCCCTCCACAAAGGCTGGACGAATGAAAATAGGGCCGGCTTTTACACAAGTGCAGGAGTGAAGAGGAGGAGCTTTTACAGACAGGGTCTGAGCAACAGGTGAGGTTTTCAAAACCTGGCCACAGCACACCAAGGGGTATGCTGGACCGGCTACATCTTGGGTACCTGGGCCTTGCTCTCTTGCTTAGGGCTGGGTGGTGGGGCCACAGTCCAGGGGGCCCTGTCTTCCGCTCTTTCAGGGTGGGACAGGGCCTCCACCTGCCCATGACTCAGGACTCCCAGCCCGCCCGCCCGCAGGCCCTCTGAATCAGGCTCTGGTCACTGGGAGGGGCAGCCCCTTGGTGGTGGGTCAGTGGGGTCCCCCAGGGCACTAGGGAAGCTGCAGGGGAGGGTGGGGAGAACAACAGGTCTGAGAGTGGGCAGTGGGGCAAGATGGAGAAGTCAGGGATGGCCCTGGGGTAGGGGTTCAACCCGCCTGACCTCTAGTCACCTGGCACTTCCTCTTCTAACAGACAAGGGCTCCACACATCTCCCCAGGGCCCCTCCCTGCCCCCTCCCCTCAGGCCCTTTGCCTGGCGGGGGACAGTGTGACCCAGTGGCTGGGAGCACTGGCTTTGGAATCGGATGTGCCTGGCTTAGGCCCAGCTCTGGCACTCACCAGCTGTATGACTTGGGCCAGTGCCCTCACTGGTTAAGTAAGAGTGTCACTGTGTGACAGGGCAGTGTCACTGTGTGGTAAGCAGACCGGCCGGCAGGTGAAGCCAACCATAAATACCTGCCGCTTAGAAGGCTGGTTGCCAGGGGCAGAGTCCACACAGTGCCACCTACACTTCCAGGTGGTGGCCCTTCCCCAGCCTCTCCCCAGCCTGTCACTATGGAGACACTGACATCTTCTGAGCTCCCAGCTTGGCCACCCACTCACCAGTAGAGTGGTCCTGCAGCAGGACCCCTCCTGGTGTGAGGTGCAGGGCAGCCTGCCAGGAAGCTCTTGGGAGACACATGTCAGGACTTCACAAATGCCCATGGAGATGCCACCATCACCCACATTCTCTAGGGATCTGCTGGGCCTGGATCTTTACCTGCACTTCTCTGATCCTTGCAACCTTGGAAAGTCAGTAGTAACCCAATTTTCCTGCTGGGAATACAGGGAGGGGAAGTGACTTGCCTAAAGTAACGCTCTGGAAAGACGGCTAAGGATGGTCTCTCAGGCCCCAGAGGCCAGGCTCTGCCCCTGGCCACCTGTCTCTCCTGAGGTCACCAACTCCAGTGCCTGGCAGCAGGAGTGGGCAAGAGACCCCCCACGCCTTGGTTGTGGGGTGGGTTGCTCCTCTAGCTTGGAACTGTCACAATCCTCCCCTGGACTGTCATCCTGGAGACTGTCTACACCTTCTGACGTGTTCTTTGAACCCCCAGGCAAGGTCAATCTCTGCCCAGGGGACCAATAAGTGCCTAATGTTATCCACTGAGCTGTCCTCTTCCAGAAGGCCAGGGCTGGGCCCAAGTTAGACCAAGACAGAGATGACTCAGGCCTGGGTCTGCCTTCATGCGGTCACAGACAGATGGATGGATTATTGCAGGACAGGGGACACAGCTCAAGAGAGGAGAGTCAGGGGTTCCCCTGGGGAAGCACACCCCTGGGAGTCCCTGTGGGGACCAGGAAGGACTTGGCTGGTTCTGGAATGTCAGCTGGTACTCCCTGCCCTGTCCCACCCTGGCTGTGGGGCCCCTAGGCTTCTGGTCTTGTGGGGATATGTGTTGCCCCAAGTGCCAGTCAGGACTGGGCAGGGGTTAGTGCCCTTCCTGGAGTCCCCCTGGCTCCAGGAGCTCTGGAGCTCTCTACTGTGCTCCCCCTGCCCTGAACCAGACGATGGGCCACAGCAAGATGAGGCTCACTGAGGCCCCTCCAAACCCCAGCCTCCTTCTGCTCTTTGCTGCAGGAGGGGCCTGGGAGATGGGACCCCGGGTCTCCTCTCTGCTGGCTCCCTGGGCTTGCAGGACTGTCAGGAGGAGTCCAGGAGCAGGGCCAGAAGGCTGGTCTGGCAGGCAGAGCACTGGGGGCTGCAGACAGTGTCCTGGGCAGGGGCTGGAAGACCTGGTTTTGAGGCCAGCACTTCCACTGCTGGGCTCTGTGCCCTGAGACAAGACTCTTCTCTCTGGCCTCAGTTTTCCCATCTGTAAAATGAAAGCCTTTCCAGCTCTCAGACCTTGTGTTTCTTTTAAATGAAGAGGCCTCTCTTGTCTTGGTGGCAGAGAGGTACCAGGGAATCGGGATCCCCAAACAGGGGAGGTGCCTAGGAAGGCCAAGTCCAGCCCTCTGGTGACAAGCATGTCTTCCCCTCCCCTGGCCACCCAGAGTGTCCTTCAACACATATTTTTCATCAACTGTAAGATGCCCATTTCCACACTGTAACCTCTCTGAAATTGGGATGGGTGTCACCATCAATATCTCTGAGTCCAGGACACTTGTGGTGGGCACCACACTTCCCAGTCCCTCTTCTGGACCCTAGCTGGACCAGCCTCTCTGGGGCGCTCCCCATGTTGTGCCCTAATTGTTGGGTTCTCACAGGCAGGATCTGGAGCCTGGAAAAACATCCCCCTACTCCCAACTAAAAACAAATGTGTGACCAAAGGATGTGATGTCAGCTCTGTGAACCACAAAGCAAGAGTCAGCTTGATGCTGCCAGAGTGGAAAGAAAGGCTGAGGCTCTTACCAGGCCTGGCCTTTCCTGCCTCCCCCATTGACTCCCCAGCACTGCACACCCCAGGGGTTTGGAGGATGTTGGCATAGGCAGGAGGGGGAGGAGATGCTGGAAGCAGACCCATGGACTCCCAGGAGAACTGGGCTAAGAGGGGCAAAGTGGGTGGGTCCAGGCCCTGTCCTGGGGCTGGTGAGTCCGCCTGGAAAGTCAGTGAGCACGCTGACAGTCCACATGCCCAGGTGTCAAGGGCATGCCAAGTACCTCTCGGGGTTGTCTCTCAGCCTTCCCTTAATTCTTCCTCACCACCATCCTTGGGTCTCTCCACCCCATGAGATCATGTGAGCAAAACAGGGTCTCAGAGAGGCTAAGCAAGGTACCGAGGGCCCCAGAGTTTGTTCGAGGCTGAGTGCCAACCCAGCTGTCTGAGGAGTCTGCTGCGCTCTTGCCCTCCAAGGCAGAGCCCACGGGATGTCCACTGTAGGGGCAAGAGCTGTGAGAAAAATGTTTCCCAAGGAAAAACCTTTGCTACCTTTCAGTGAGTCCTTCCTGTTGCAGCTCAGAGATGAGCCCCTGACCTGCATGAACTCACTCATCACAGGGACCCTGGGAGGTGGGCACCATCATTATTCCTATTACATGGTTAAGGAAACAGGCACACAGAGAGTAAGGGGCTTGCCCCAGGGCACACAGCTATAAGTGACAAAGCCATGATTTGAAGCCAGGTGGTCTGGCCCCCGAGGCTCAGTCCCTCTAAGCCATGCTGTGCCACCAAGTGCTCCCTTAGGACCTGCTACGTCCCGTCCCCACGTCACCTAAGTCATTCCCTGTGACACCTCCCCCAGTTAGGTGCCATTCTTGCCACTTTGCAGAGGATACCATTGAGGCCTTCACTGGCAGAGGGAGACCTGCGGTGGACCCCACGCTCTGCTGGGAGGCAGGCTGGGCGCGCGGCCTGGGTGGAAGGATGCACCCGTGCCCCGCTGTGCCCGGAGGGGCCGGCACTCACCTCGGGGAAGGCGCCCTCGGCGAAGACCATCAGCAGCGACGTCTTCCCGCAGCCGCCGTCGCCCACCAGGACCACCTTGACCGACCGCGCGCCGGGCGGCGCCTCCTCGCCCGCCGCCTGGGCCGCCTTCATCGCGGGGCGGCGGAGGGCCGGGCGCGGAGCGCCGACCGCGGGGCCGACGGGGCAGGAATGTGGAAGGGGCGGGGCGGCGGGAGGAAGTGCGGCGGCGGCGGCGGCGGCGGCGGGCGGCCCAGGTGAGGGGCCGGCGGGGCTCGGGGCGGCGCGCGGCGCGAGGCGTGGCGCCGGGCTGGGCCCTGCGCCTCCCGCCCCAGGCGGCCGGGGAGAAGCGTTTCCCGCGCCCCTACTGTGTGCGGGCGCTCAGGCCGCTGGACGGGGCACGCAGACTCGGCCTCGACCTCGGGAGCGCACCTGGGTCTGAGGGGCAGAAGTCAGGTGGCTGGACGGGGACGGTGCGGACAGGGAAGGAGGAGGCGCCTGGCCCCCTTCCCCGGGAGAAGGGAGGTGGGCGTCAGTCTTGGCTTACCAAGGTGGGGACAGGGGCTGGGTCCCTGGTGCCCAGTCTAGGCGGGGCACGGAGCAGGAGACTGTGACTTTTGGTGAATGAATGAATGAATGAATGAATGAGTGAGTGAATGAATGTGCATTTCCCCCAGGGCTCTGGAGACAGAACACACCACAGGCCTCCCTGCAGGTTTTTCGGGGCAGGTGGGAAGAGGGTGACCCGGGCATGCCCTTAAAGGTTGGTCACAGGCACTGCCAGCCTGGCTTCCCCTCCCCTAGCCAGCACCCCGAAGTTTCACTACAGGTGGGTCTCTCCTCTGGCTGGGGCATGATCCAGGAAAAGTGATGGAACTTTCCATCTGTAAAGTGTTTAAAGCAGGGTCTGGCACATAGTTGGTGCTGTCGTATGTGAGTGATTCTTATTTAACCAGCGCTGATGACCCCTGTGCCCAAGTACCTGGAGACCCTGAGCCCTTGAGGTCAAAGTCTCCCATATGGGCTGTCTCCCACTGCCTAGAATGGGAGGCAGGCAGGAGGATATGGGGGATAAGAGCCACAACGGTGGTGGGGACAGGCAGGGGATGGGAGCTGGAGAGAGGCTCCTCACCTAGGTTGGGGGTGGTGGTCAGGAAACCCTTCTGAGAAGAGGGGCCAGAGTCTTGAGGGAAAAGTGAGACACAGATGCAGGGCAGGGAAAACTTGATTTAAACTGAGGGAACAGCACAAGCAACGTGTGGAGGCAAGAGAGGTGGGTCCCTGTGACGGAGGGTGAGGTTGGGTTGGGGAGCCAATGCCGGGGGTGAGGCTGAGGGTTCAATAAGGCCTGGTTAGTGGAGCACTTTGGCAAGGAATAAATACAGAATTGGACTGGAAACTGTCACCTGACTCCCTGTTAGTAGCCAGAATTGAAATATGTATTTTTCAAATGGGCACATGGACCTCCCCAGATCCTGGACTGTTTTTACTGAAGCTCAAGAAATGGGGGGCAGAAGTCTTTGGGTTTCACCCCCCCCACACACACAGATCATGATGTCATTCTCCATGGAGTTCAAAGCCAGACGGGTGAAAAACCACCCTCAGCCCTCTTTGAACCTCACTGTGGTCCAAAGAGGCAGCCCCCCTCTGCACAGAGGCAAGCCAAGACCCCTGACTCCTATTCCAAGCTCACCCAGGGCCACAGTCAGCAGACTGAAGCCTCACCAGGTTGGAGGGGGCATCCCAGGACATCCCCACCCTTCAGATGCCCCTTTCTCTTGGAAACCGCCAAAGGGCTGGGCAGTGACTTGGCACCGGGCTGGGTGTGTAGCTACTGAGTAGGGCTCCCCGCCCCAAGGAGTGGTGGGGAGGAACCCCATCCCCCAAGGATCAGCTGTCAGCCTTGTCATCCCTTATTCTCCCCAGTACTGCTGTCATCAGGCTTTGGGTGGCAAGGCTGGGAGGCAGGTGTGGCCTAGGGGCGGAAGGAGCTGAGAGTCAAGCAGAGGCATTTGGCCTTGGTTGCCATAGGGATAATCACTTTAATGACACTGCTGATGTGTGTCATGCTTCACAGTTTCACTGAACATTTCCTAATAAGAACAGTGCCCATTAATGGATTGCTAACTGCATGGAGGCATTGTCCCCTAGCAGGTGGGAATTGTTAGCCCATTTCACAGATGAGGAACTTGAGGCCCATAGAGGTTAAAGTTCTCATCTAAGATCCATAGCTAGCAAGAGGCAGAACTCTAATTTGAACCCAGGTCTGGCCACAAAGCTGGTCTCTCTCCCAACACCACACCCTACATGCATTATTTGACTGTGAGCTGGGCAGAGCAGGTGACCTGTCCCCCGGTCTACAGATTTGGAAGCTGAGGCTCAGAGAAAGACGTTGGCTTGTGTCAGGCTAGCAAGACACAGAACCAGGATCTCAATCCAGGTCTCCTGATGTTAACCCAGCCTCACTCCCATGCTACTCTCCTGCTTCTGCAAGGAGATTTGTCACTGGGCCCGGGAAATCTGCCCTGGTTGGCATGGAATTTTTCCAAATCTCAGACATTCCTGGGCCCTGGACGGCACTGTTTTCCTGGAGTTTATTTTAGAGTGGGGAGGTGCCCGGGTTACTGTCTGCCTGGCCAGAGTCCTGTTTACTGTTTTCTGTGGCTGCCGTTCACCACCAGCTTGGGGTGACTCAGCCCCTTGAGGCCCCATCAGTCCCAAGCCCAGAGTCCTTCTGCAACTTGCTCGACAGGTCACTGCCCCACAACAGCGGAGGTGGCCAGGCCGGCCCTTGGCCTGATGGCCTGACATGGAATCCCCTCCTTCAGATGCATGTGGTCAGGCAGGATCTTTCAGCCTCCAGTCCAGCCTTGAGCACCTCAAGGGCAGGGACCAAGGCCCACAAGTCTCTGTATCCCTAGACAGGAGTGCTGGCCCCAGGCTGGCACTCTGCTGTGGCTCAGGATGTTATGTCCAGTTGACTGCCTGGCTGGACAAACAGGGGAAAGGAAGGAAAACGAGGGAGCGAGGGAAAGGGGAAGGAAGGAAGACCGGCTGACTTGAAAGAATAAACAAACTGAAGAAATGAATCAAGTAGCACGGATGAACGAATTCAGCGCATGACCTGAGTGTGGGGTCAGCAGGCAGGTGATCACTATCCAGCCTCCATCTGCTCCAAGGCTCCCCTGGCCTTGGTCCCTCAGCCCCATTTTCTGACATCTCACCCCTATCCTCCCTGTGGCAGAGAATCCCCTGCTGTCCAGCCGAGTCTCTGCTGCCCCCATGTGGCCGCTCGGCTCCCTGTACTGTCTTCACCAAGGGCTGCTGACTCTGCCTGGGGTTCTTGGCTTGGGGCGTGGGGTCTTTACCAGTGGTTGAAGGTGGGGGAAGTGGGTGCCAGAGGGGGTGTAACTTTGGAGGTTCGGTCCTGCCACTTGGGATGCCTTGGCCGGGGACACAGACCCTTTGCTCCTCAGGCCTCTCGATGTCCCCTCCCCTCCATCCCAAACACCAGGTCCCAAAAGCTCCAGAACTCCTCCACCTAAAGTCTGGACCTCAGGGTTACTGAGCACCCACTGTGTGCCAGACGCTTGGCATGGGTCTGTTCATTCTGTCCTATAAAGTGTGTATAATTCTTATCCTCCTCTGAGAAATAAAGAAACTGAGTCCCAAAGGGGACATAATTTGCCTGAGATCCCACAGCTGAGAAGTAGAGGTTTGTGTGCCTTTGGAGGCCTTCTTGACCAATACACTCATCCTTCTGATGGGGAAACTGAGGCTCTTGAGCGAAAGGAACCTGTCACACAGCAAGTAAGCAGCAGACCTAGGCTATGGCAGGTGGAACCCAGGAGGGCTTCTTGTCCCAAATGTCCTCCTGTCTGGCCTCCCTCAGACCAGGTCAACTCCAGCTGCCATTTAATTGGAGATCAGTTCTGGGGTCGCAGGCCTTCTGTCCCTCCCTCACCACTACTGACTGTTCTGGGTGGGATGGGAAGTTTGATAATGGGGTGGGAGTGGGTGGAGAGGGAGGGAGCCCTGTGGCCGTCCTAGTGTTTGTTTAGCTTTTTGGTCTGTCCGTGCAGGTGTCTGCAGGCATAGACGGCCAGGCAGGAGAGGCAGTGAGGATTTGAACTGCTGTCACCTGTGGCTGCTGCCGTGGCTCATCCTGCTCCTCCCACGTGCCAGGGGGCCCAGCCACTGTTGCTGCTCAGGACAGTGACCTCCACACCTGTCCTTGTAGGTGGGACTCAGCCTACCCCTGACGGCTCTGAGACAGAAGGGGCCTGAGGCCCTCAAGGCAGGCCCACAGGCCAAGGGCTGGAGGAGAGGGGAAGAGTAGGGTGGGAACGGAGAAAGAGGCAGGAAGAGATGGGGGTACCTTGGTTTGGGCCCTGTGAAATGAACCTAAAACCTAAAGGCAGGTCAGACTGCTCCTTGTTGCCCAAGTGCAGCGCTGGCTGATTTCCCTTGTCATTGCTTCCAAAGCTGCTCAGAGTGGCCCCTCTCTCCCTCCCTCCAACCTGCTCCTGCCCAGGACCTCACTGCCAGCAGGACTAGGACCTTCAGCCTCACCCTAGACATGAAGCCTCCCCAGCCCAGCTGGCTGTGTGGCTCCCCAGACACATGTGACACCTTTGTATAGGCAGTTTCCCTGTCTGGAGGTTGCTCTCCCTCCTCTGCATGTACAGTCCTCCCCACACTGCAAGGGTGGTGCTTCCATCTCCTCCAGGAAGTCTTCCCTGGTGTCCACCCTTCTTGGGCTCCTGCAGTGTTCTGTCTCACTGGTTACGCCTGTCTTCTGGGTATTGGGGATGGGTCTGGGGTTCCACAGAAGTTCTTCAAAGTCAGGCCCCTGGGTACAGAAGCCCCCTGAGGGGATTCCCAGATCCTCCTCCTCCCATGCTTGCTGTGATCTTCTAGAGCAGGAGAGGGGAAAACTGGTGGGATTCCCAGATCCTCCTCCTCCCATGCTTGCTGTGATCTTCTAGAGCAGGAGAGGGGAAAACTGGAGCAGCCTGGAACCCAGAGGGGCTTCTCAGCTGCCTCTCAGCCCCACCTTTGCAGGGCTGGGGAAGAGGGCAGTGTGGTTTAATAATTAAGGCATGAGCTCAAGAGCTAGACAGCTTGAGCTTGAATCCCAGCTCTGAGACTCTCTGGCTGTGTGATCTTGGGCTAGTTACCTAAACTCTCTGAGTTTCAGTTTCCATATCTGCAAAAAAGGGGCTGACAGGAGTACCTATGTCTCAGTCAGCAGGGTTACAGGGTTGCAGGCTAGGCACCACACTCACTGAACTCACATGGCCCTGCTTCCCCTGAGCCTTTCCTCGGCTCCCTTTCCCCCTCCTCCCCAACTTTGCACTGGCAAGGTTGGTAAATTGGCCAAGTTTTTGCCCACTCTCGGCCTTGTCTACATGCTGTTCCCTTTGCCAGGGATGCTTTTGTTTTTGGTCTTATCCACCTCTTTTGGCCTGATCCTTCTTGCCCTGAAGACAGCTCAGTGACACCGCTGGGAAGCCCTGATATTGTGAACTGCCATTCTCCCAGCCAGCCCCAGCTGGGGACCCTTCTCAGAGCTTCCCTAGCAGCTGGCACTGGTCCTTGTGATGGTATCCCCACCAGACAGGGGCCCTCTCCTCCTCCAGGCACCCGGCAGCAGAGGAAGGCATGCTGGCAGCAACCCACACGGAGGCCCGAGTCCCTGATTTCTGGAGATGAAGGTGATTTGGGGTGAGCATGGCTCCCCAGAAGCCCCCTCCTTCCTGCCCCAGCTTTATTTTGGTTCTAGACTTATTCCAGTCAGCATACTTGGTCCCCACCATGCCCATCCAGGTGCACAATCAACATTTCATGCAGTTAGAGGGAGAGAGAGAGGGAGGAGGAGGTGGGAAGAAAACTGCCTGCACTGTGGAGCCACTGGGGTAGAAAGAGCGCCGGCTCCCCCAGGCTGCAGAGGCTCACCAGCTGCATGTCCCCGGGCGTGCAGACCTCCTGATGTGCTGGCCACATGGTGCAGCCTGGCCTCAGGGCTGGCCCGCAGCTGTCAGGTCCTGCCTCCAGTCCCATGACCACCCTGGCCCGCAGCTGTCAGGTCCTGCCTCCAGTCCCATGACCACCCTGGGCCCCCCAACATCACTGGGGACAACTGATTGGGCCTGGGTCTCCACAGTGCACCAGCCTGAGAACCCAGGCTCTCACCAGTGCGCGGCCCCATAGAGCAGACGTTGCTGCACCACCTCCCCACCCCTCCATCCCTTTGACCCTAACAGGTTTCTCCTGAGGGCACAGCCCCAATTAACCCCTTGCCTGAGAATCTCAGGGTCTGTTTCTGGAACTCGACCTAGGGCACCTGGTGTCCTGGGGGTTTGAACCTGTGCTCCAGAGCCACCTCCTTCCCAGTCTGGCAATCAAATCTGCCTCCCCAGCTCCATCCTGACCCCCCTGAACTTCCCCTCCCTGCCACTGCTCAGGCTGGCCCTTCCTCCAAGGCCCAGCCAAGGGACTCCTGTCCCACCACATCCTCCCGGGTGCCTGTGCCCACAAAGGCTTCTCCACGCCCCCGGCAGACTGTATTCTGGCCACCCCACTGCCCACCAGCCCCCCCAGAGGCTGAAGCATCTCTCTTCCCGACAGGGCCTGGGCCGGAGGGACTCCAACAAATGCTGTGGAGCCAATGCCTGACATGTGTGAGACTGAACACAAGGACCTGGGTCTGGGCCTCTTTGGGCCCCTGGGCCTTATAAGGGTTACAGTTCTAGGGATTAGATTTCGTGGAGATGACTTGGAGCCAGCGTCCCATGTGGCCCGTGGGCCACTGGTTGGCCTGGTCCCTTGGTCTCACCTCCTGCCTGGAGAGAGGCCCTTGCGTCCACCACAGTAGGCTGAGGACTGTGTTTGTGACAGGGAAGTTCATGCCCCTGCCATGCTGAGGCTGGGCCACTGGCCTGGGATACACTCAGTCCTCTCCCTGCCCCTCACAGCACAGCTCCCATCTTGTCCTCCCGGCCCCCAGAGCCCTCCCCAGGTCCGCCTGGTGGGGCCGCCATTCCACACTGAGCAGATCACTGGGGCAGGGGGACCTTGTCTTCCCGACATCCTAGGGGCTGTGTCTTGTTCATGTCACCCCTGCCTGTGCCTGGCACCGCAGCTGCCCCCCAAGACTCGCCCAGTTTCTGTGCGTGGCCTCCCAACAGGGGTAGGGTGTGGGGAGCTCTGCAAGGCCAAGACCCCCCGAGGCTGAGGCACAGACCTGTTGGGGATTTCAAAATGGGAGCGTGGTAGGCCTGTGCCTGGCTGCCATCCCTGGGTCCTGGCCCAGCCACAGCCGGTCCTCAGTGAGAGAAAACCCTGGGTCCCTGGACATCTAGCCAGGCCTACTCCGCCACTGCAGTCTGGAGAGAGGGACCAAGATAGTGCATGGGGACTCCACTGGGGGACCCCAGCGTTCAAGGCTCCAGCTGGACTATGGAGAAGGGTGTCAGAGCTAAGCTTGTGCCAGGCTCCCATGCCCACCCTGGCCCTACCCCGGCTGCTAGTTTCGCCGGACAGGATGCCACATGGACACGGGCCTGCGCAGCGTGGCCAGCATCTGGTTCCAGTGCGTGGTGCCCATGCCACTGGCTGATGGCCCGATGATGACATGGCCCACGTTGTCTCCACGGCCATCACCGCTGCTCTCAGCCACTGTCACACGGAGAGACAGGTCCTGGAGAGGAAGTGATGCAGGTGCTGGGGACCAGGGGCAGGGCCAGAGGTTGCCCAGAGCTCCCTGAATTCCCTCCTGGTCTGTCTAACCTCACAGCCTTCTGCTGCCTCCCTGCACAGTGGTGGCACTAGGTGGTCCAGGTTCAAATGCCAGCCTTGCCACTTCCTTGCTGTGTGGCCTCGGGCAGTGACTTGGGCTCTTCCTACCTGAGTTTCCTCATCTGTCAAATAGTGATAATAATAGTTTCTACATGCTTGGGAACAAAATGAACTAAAAAGTGTAAAGCGCTGAGAATAGTGCGCACACGGTCAGAGCATCATAGATGTCTCTTGTTATTCCTAATATAATCATATGCTGGACTCATAACTGAGGAGGGGAAAGAACTTGCTTGAGGTTAAAGTGGTGGAGCTGAAACTAGAACCCAGCCTGACTTCTCTCCTCCCGCACCCGCTCCCCCTACCCCCAGCCCCCCTCCCAAGAAGTCTCCCGCCCTCGAAGGCTGTGGGGTCGTGGCCCTAGACCACCCAGGGGAAGCAGGGGCAGATGGGTGGCCTGTCCCATGAGCACCCAGGACAAGGCAATGACACCCAGGACTAACCAGGGATGCTGGGATGTTTGCCTGGATTAGGAACACCCAGGGTGACATAGAGTTCTGGGCTTTCAAATGCAGATGGTGTGTCCCAGGAGGGGAAATTAGGGGGGTTCTGGACAGCCCCAGGGCCAAGAGGCAGCTTTTGGCTCAAGGCACAAAAGGACTTTCCCATGTGGTCAGGAATGCCCAAGGATGGAAGGAGGGAGTGAGGGGAGGTGGTGAGCTCCTCATCCTCTGAGGCATGCAAGCAGAGCCACCAGTCTGGTGCAGGCCATATCCTCCGCAGTCCTCTCACCCTTGGTCTGGGATATCTGTGCTGGGAGGAGGTCTCCCTGGCGTACATGGTCAGGGGAGGGTCTGGGGAGCTCATCAGGGCCTCTGCAGGAAGAACTTGGGAGATTAGAGCCAGAGCTCTGGGTCAGCCCTGACTCCTCCCCAGCCTCTGCAGTTCCTTCCACTGGGAACTGTCTTCCCCCAGATCTCAACTTGGCTACACTCACCTGCAGAGGCCTTCCTGACGGCCAAAGTCCGGCATGCTCTTAGTGGACCGGGACTGTCTGGGGGCTTTCCTGCCTGTCTCTTGTAAGCACCCAGGAAGTGGTGCCTGTGTCCCAGGCACTCACCAGAGGGCTGGTGCCTAATGGGTGCTCAATACCTGCTTCTAGGTGTAATGGCTTGAAGCAAACCATCACTCCCTGCAGGAGCCCTGAGAAGCTAGGCCGGAGGGAGGGAGGGGGCCCCCACTCCCAGCACCCCCGCACCTGGAGCACAATGGCTGGCACTGAGAAGATCATGGCTTCATTGAACACTGGGTTAGGGTCATCCCTCTTCACAGCTGTCTTCTTTTTGCTCATCTTCCTCCCATCCTGCAGCAGGTACACCTTGACGAAGGGGTCTGTGGTGGGGAGGGGGGTGGGGGTGGGGGTGAGGGCAGGGCCGCACTCACTTGGCAAGGACCTGCCCATCACAGCGGCTCACTGGCTCCCAACTCCCCAGACTCTCCCTATTGTCATCATCTCTGGCAGTCCTGCCATCAATCCTTCGTTTCTTTCCTATTTTACAGATGAGAAAACTGAGGCTCACATGCGAGTCAGGAGGAGAGCTGGGCTTTGGACTCAGGCAGCCTCCCTCCCAGCCCTCAAATGATGCTCTGGGGACCTTGGCAGACCTACCGCTTTTCATTGTATAAATGGCCCAAGCGCAGACGTCAGCCCTGAGTCACCCGGCGCCCGCTCAGTGGAGCCTGACTCAAGGACATGCAGCTCTGGAAAAGTCGCAATCTGCTTGTCACCTACCACCCACTGGGTGTGCCTGCTGCACCTGCCTAGACTCCAGGTCTCCCCAGGCTCCCAGCAGGTGGGACTCCCGCACTCTTCTGTCGTAAGTTTCCTGGGGCTCAGGCTCTGGCAGAGCTGGGGCATTAGGTCCTGCCTGGCACCTACATCATCTCAGTGGCCCTGATCCCCATCTGAAATCTAGGATGCAGTCCAACTGCTGGGAAGGGACTTGAATTCCAGGTCTGGAGAGTGGGTGCCCACTTTGTTTTCATGCCAGTGCCCCAGCCTCCTGATCAGATTCCCATCCCTCCCCGCACAGGGGCTCCCTGGCATCCTCCGTGGTTCCCATGTTTCCCTAGCTAGATTAATCCTCCCACTGTGCACGGCTCCTGAGCTCAGCCAAAGCTGGGGTGGGGGGAGCCTGGCACTGTGCCCCACACCTGCTGATGCCTCCAGGTGCCTGGGGCTTAGCAGCTGGGCCGCGGCTCCCACGGCACACGGAGGAGCCAGGAGGCCAGCAGGGCCTTACCTGCTGTGGTCTTGTCACTGGTCCAAATGAGATTCTTGGCTTTCACCACGACCACGGTGAGGCGCTCGGCCGTAGGGAGGTAGCTGAGGGAGAGCAGGATCTCACCCACGGCGTCGGCCACCTGGAGGACAGGTGGGTGGCTCAGAGGCTTCTGCTCCCTGGACTTGAGGGGGTCAGGGAAAGGCAGAAGCTTCCTTCTCTATTGAGAACTTGCTGCTCTTGGGGCCTCTGACACCAGGGCACCAGGCTGGTGGAATTGAGAAAGGGACTCCTCCCCCACCCGCTGCACAAGCACCATCCTCCCTCCCATCAGGTGTAGGTCCTGCCTTGGAAGAAGGGCCAGAGGTTGCCTGTCAAATGTAGCAACAAATGCAATTATGTTCCTTCATTCCAGACCAAAGAAAACAGTCTATGGTAGTAGTTCATAGAGGTCCAAGTGGACTGGAATTAGGTTATCATTTGTTTAAATAAGTGACGCTCCCCAAGCACTCCTACACTTATAAAGGTAAACGTCAGCTTGGCCTTTGTCTGAAATAATTCACTTGAGGGCCAGAGAGGCACTTCCCTAACAGACACTCTGTAGGAGCAGAGCTCCTAAAGGTTTGGTGGGAGGAGAAGTAGAAGAAGAGCTGTCAAGAGTGGTCACGGGTCTTTCATTTGGAGGCAGTAAACTGCATTTCCTTGAACGTGGCTCAGCTCTCTTTTTCTAATTTAAAGACGTCAGTGCTCAGGCTGTTGCAGAGAACAGAGGATACCCCCTCTGAGGTGGGACGCTCTCTGCAGGCGTGGGCCGGTGGGCGGGCTTACCTTGTTTTGGTCCTGTAAGTAAAGCCAGCCGCTGAAGGACTGCAGCGGGAGGTCAAGCACAGAGAGCTTCAGCTCCACCACCCCGGTGCTGACGTTCCGCTCATCCTCATCAATGCCGAACACGGAAAACCGCAGGCTCTTCTCCTCCAGGGCTGCAGGGTCCAGGGGGGTGGAGAACTTCTCGTCGAAGAAGATTGAGTAGGCGTTCCTCTGGATCTGCAGAGAAAGGGCCGTGGAAGGAGGTCCGAAGCTGGGAAGGAAGTGGCAGCGGATGCCTGTGAGGCCACGGGAGGGAGAGAGCACTGGACGGGAGCCTGGAGACCTGGGCTACAGTTCTGGCTCTGTTGTCTCCACACCTCAGTGCCAATCCCTCCTTTGGTGGCTCAGTATTGATGATTTAAAAGTCCCCTGTCCTCTCAGTGGTGGCCAGTCTAATGCCCTGGCATTCGAAGTTTCCACAGTCTGACCCCAACTAATTCCTGTCCTCAGTGTCCATGGAGGCTCCTCAGAAACCTTGCGATGCGCTGGTGGAGCTGGCTGTCTTTCTTGCACATGTCCAGCCCTGGGCCAGGCATGCAGTGAGGAGGGATAACTGTCTATGGAGGTGAGAGCCATTGATGTCCCAGCTCCTACAGAGCCTGGCCCAGGACTGTCTGAACATTGTTGAGGAGGAAAGGAGGGCATAGCTCAGTGGTAAAGTGCATGCTTAGCATGCACAAGGTCCTGGGTTCAATCCCCAGCACCTCCATTAAATAAATAAACCTAATTACCTCCCCTGTCCAAGACAAGACAAGAAAAGAAATGCCTGAATTTTGTGGGGTGGATGGGCCAATGGAGTGACTAGGTGAGGCAGGGCAGACTTTGTTTCTAAGCTCAGTCCTGCCCAGTGGGTACCACTGGCCTCCTCACAGGAAGCTGTAGGCAGGCCCCCTGGGAAGGTGCACTTGTGGGCACTGGTCCCCTTTCCGTGGGGGGCTGTCTTAGTCACTGGTGATATTTAAAGAGAGGAGCTCTCATCCCTGGCACCTCGCCTGAAGCTGGGGGGCTGCCCAGCCTGGGGGTAGCCGCCTACTCACTGGGATTGGCTGTGCTGTGATGCTAAGAAGCCTGAATTCTTGGGAATAAATCTGTCAGCACCTCCAGATGCCCTGAGCCACACTCTGTGGTCACTGCCGGGGCTGTGGGGTGGCTCTTCTTACATTGCTCCCTGGGAGCCACGTTCCCACCCAACTGCCTGCTTGAGAATCCTGACCCCAGCATTCAGGCTTTTCATGGCTTTGGTCATAAATCTCCTTCCTCCGGCCAAAACAAGCCTCTTGGCCATTCCCTGCCCATAGAAACGCAGGCTCCCTGACCATCCATTGTACTTTATGAGCACACAGGTGTAAGAAAATGGGAACCCTGGGGTCAAGTCCTGGATCTCCTGCTCACTTGCTGGGGTTGTCAGGGGCAAAGCACCCTCCTGAGCCTTAGTTTCCTCATCTGTAAGATGCTATCAATCCACCCTCCTATCTTTGGGGCTAATGAGGGAACTGCAGTCGCGTTGGGCTCTGTGAACCAGGTTCTCAGCACATATCAGGCTGTGGTGGTTGCTGTCAACATGCACCCTTGAGGGATGTATCCAGAACCACTCGAGTCCTCCAGGCAGCCGAGGCCACAGACAGCATGGATCTGGGCTCAACAGAAATGCATCACGGTCCTGACAGACAGTCAGTCCACTGAGCACTTACCAAGGACTGGATGAAGGACTTTGTATATATTAATACATCCTCTCCTCAAGCAATATGATGCCCATTTGACAGATGGGGAAACTGAGTCACAGAGAGCTTAAGACACCCACCCAAAGTCACACCTCTAGAAAGCAGGAAACTGGGATTTGAACCCAGGCAATCAGGCTCCAGGGTCCTGCTCTTAACCACCCACTGAGCTGCCTCCCAGAAGCTGGCTGCCCCTTCCTGGTGGTCAGTTCCACACCCTTCTAGAGTGAGGGGCGCAGGGTAGGGCAAGAGGGATGACAATCTCCACTTCTGAGGAGCAGCCAATTTTTAACACAGGGAATGGAACTCAAAACAGTTCGGTCTCCAAGGAGTCAGAAGGCACTGTTCCTGCAGGTCCTCAGGCTCCTCTGACTCTGGTCAGAGACTGCACTGGGCTGAGCCTGCCCACTGGTGCCGGGCAGAAGGGTGTCTCATGTAGATTTCGCTTCTCTCGGCAAGGTGGGGGGACCATGGATGCGCATCCTGGGGGGGGTGATTGGTGCCTCTCCTTGCCCCCCAACCCCGCTTATTTTCCGCCCTTCCCCCAGCTTTCGGCCCCAGGAGCTGACCTCCATGGGCTTCATCAGCAGGCTCCCTTGGCCTCTGGCTTCTGGTGGGGTCAGCCAGTGAGGGTCACTGGAGGGAAACCAGAAGTTGGAGGGAGGTTGGGGTACTTATTCCCCCAGGACCTTCACTGTAAGACTGCTGCCAGCTGACCGTGTCCCTTGACCAAAGGGCAGAGTGCCTGTCGAGGTGGCCCCCTCCACACACTTGACTCTGTTTGGGTAACCTCTCCTTCCCCTCCTCCCCTCAGACCAGGGTACATGCCATCCCTGAGGTCACCATACACCCCACCAGCAGCATTATAAAGTCCTGTTATTAAGCTTTCCCCCATTAGCCAACATGAACCTGTCATCCCTTCCCTGCCAGGACCCCAAGTTGACAGGGGACTGGTGTGAAAATGGGCAATGACCACACACTGGACTCGTGTGGCAGGACTGGTGAGAACTGTGCCAGCGGAGTCCCCAAACTCCCGGTTCTGTCCTCCCTAAGCCTGCACCTTCAGCTCTGGGATCAACACCTGCTCTCTAGCGCCTTCCTCACATCCAGCCTGGCCCTGCACCCTGCCTGCCTGGAAAGGACTCCTGAGAGCCCTGGGGCACACTTCCGCCCTGCTCCCATCTCTGCCCCACCCCCACCCCACTTACCCGGGAAATACCCACGATCTGCTCGTCTGGCAGCAGGCTGACGCGCATGAAGCAGGACTCGAAGCTGGCTTCCTCCCTCTCCAGGAGGTCCTTGCCCTGCAGCACAGCCACGTGGAGGGTGTGGGAGGCGGCATCGTAGTCCATGCTCACCTCCACCTGGCCCAGCGTGAAGTCCTGCCCGAAGGTGTTGCTCACGGAAGAGATAGAGTTCAGGGAGTCGGCTGACTGGGACTTTCGGAGGGTCCCGTAGGGGGCCAGGTCCAGCTCACGGCCCATCAGCACCAGAGGCCCCAGCTCACTGATGCTCTCAAAGGTGTCCTCGATGCTGAGGCTGGCTTTGCGACTGGGTGGCCCCCGAGTGCTGGCCCGCTGGGTGTTCCAAGCAGGCACTCTCTAGGGTGAGGAAAAGAACACGGGAGCATCGCCAGGGGAATAGGCAAAGAGATGCGGGAAGCCCCGTTCACGCAAAGCACTGCCAAGTTCCCCGTTTGCAAAAGCAGGGGATGCCGTAGTTAGGGAGGTCCTTCTTTAATGTTATTTCACGTCATTCAGTTTTCTCTCTCTAACCAGGATGTAAGAGAGCTTTTTCTCAAAATGTTTATTTATATGGACTGAGACCCATACGTAAAAATGTTCACCAAACTGATGTTTATGAAAAGGAAAAATACTTAGCAATCTAAGTATCCAGCAGAAGGGGAATGAGTAAGAAAACTAGAGTATATATACTCAATAGATGACCGAGCATCCTCAAAGGAAGTTTTCAAAAACGTCTACCACGTGGGAAAGCTTTCACATTGGATAACACTAACTATAACACTCGAACTTTTCTTTTCTCTAAAAAGACCTTGGGATTTGAGAGAAAAGCCTTTGTACCATAAGTGTCTGCCATGCTGGTGCAGTCTTCATTGCCATAATTTTTAATGGCCTCCTTCATTTGCCATTGAGTGCACAGCCATGGTTTATTTTACTATTCCCCTACTGTTGGACATTTATGTTGTTTCTAATTTTTCACAAATATAAACAATGTAGCACTGAATAGCACTCTTAAAAATCTTGACTTAGAGGACATAGTCCTTTTGAAAGCTTTTGACACATGTTTACAAAATGCTTTTTGGAAAAGTTGTGCCAATTTACAGTCTCCCCAACAGAGTGAGAGATAATCACTTCCAAAACCCCAAATAAGTGAGCATGTGGGACTCTTATCTGGTAACAGATTCTGGCTGTGCTCTTGGGAACTCCACATGATGTTAGAAAACTCTCTGCCAAGTGTCAGATGAGGAAGTGTTCAGCAATAGATATTGAGAGTCCCCAAAATGTTTATACTCTGTGATACAGTAATTCCACATCTGGGCATCCACTCAAAATACGTGATCCCAAATGAAGACAAAGTTTTACATATAAACCATTTACTGCAGTATTTATAGTGACATTTAGTAAATACATAAAAAGGAATCTTGTGTAGCCATTAAGATGATGTTTATGATGGATGTTCAACAACATGGGAAAATGCTTCGGCTTTAAGTGAGATGAAAAGAGTAGTGTATAAAGTTCTATGTAGAAATGATAGCCATTGTGTAAAAACCATGCACGAAGAAAAGACTATGGGAGGGGGCTAGATTTAAAATATTGGAAAGATATAAACCAAAATGTTAATAGTTAGAAAACAAGTCACAGTTGCTTGCCTCTGGGTGGTGGCATTTGGGGCGAGATTTTTCTTCTTTTTGTTAATGGAGGTACTGGGGATTGAACGCAGGACCTCATGCATGCTAAGCATGTGCTCCATGAGCTATACATACCCCCATCTTCTTATTTTTATTTTCCTGTGTTTTTCATAGGTTGTTTTATTAAACTGAAAGCAATCATTTATTCACAAGTATTCACTGATTACCTAGCACTGGGCTATGCTGGCAAATCTGGAGGAGGACAAGGGTCCCTGTTCACAGGAGGAAACTAACAGGGAGGGAGTGAGGGCCAATCCTGAGAGTGGACGGTGGGGGTGTGGGGTGTACAACCCAGGGTGCATCCATGAGAATGGAAGTCTCACCTTCTGCCTGGCCTCTGCGTAGGTCTCACCATATTTCTGCTGAAGGTACCTGTAGTCATAGTTTGGGAACGGGGAGGGGCTGGGGAAGGTCCCCGATGTCCAGAGCTTCCACAGGCTCACAGCTGCAATTCCCAGCAATGCCAGGGCCCCAGCAGCGTAGACACCCACCTCCCAGTCAGGGGGGCTCTTGATGACTGCAAGGCAAGAGCAGTCTCTGATTAATGGGTCCTATGGCCCCTCAGTTGTTACCCATCCGCACCTGGGGAGCCCGTAGTTCAGCACTGACTTGCTTACTCATTGAACAGCTACTGAGTACCTACTATGCACCAGGCTCGGTGCTTGGTGCTGGGGATCCAGGGTCCAACAAGATGTACACCCTCTGATTTCTGCTTCTATCCTCTTTCCACAAAGACATACATTTCTATGTCTTGAGGACACTTGGCTAGAGCAGATGGAGAGCTGTGAACAGTGGTTAAATATTGCTTAAGCTTTAAACAGATTGGGTTGTTCCTGCCTCTTTGAGTTCTCTCAACCTTCAGAGGACTTGCGCTTCCAGATAATCAAAGCAGCCTTTTGGGATCTGGGGGAAGTGGAAAGAGATTTGAAGGAGAAAAAGAAATGACCCAATTTTTGCCTCAAACCTCATCTAAAACAACCCAATGTCCATCAACTGATGAATGGAAAAATAAAATGTAGTACATCCATACAATGGAATAGTCTTCAGCAATAAAAAGGAACGAAGTACTGATACCTGCTGTAACACGGATGAACCTTGAAAACATCGTGCTAAGTGAAAGAAGCCAGTCCTAAAAGACCATATGTTGTATGATTCTTTTTCTAGGAAATGTCCAAAATGGGCAAATCCATACAGACAGAAAGTAGACTAGTGATTGTCAGAGGCCGGGGCGGGGGTGGTGGGGAGGATGTTGAATATGGAGTTTCTTTTTGGAATGATGAATATATTCTAAAAATTGATGTGCTGATGGTGGCACAATATACTAAAGCTCATTGAATTGTACACTTTAAGCGGGTGAATTTATGGCATGTGAATTTTATCCCAATAAAGCTGTTACCAAAAAAAAAAAAAAGATCAAAAATCAAAAATCTCAGCCAGAAGCGAGAGGTGGCTGTAGGCTGTGCAGGGCTTGGGGACAAATCCAAATGCTCAAACCCTTTTTGTCCACTGATAAGTAAATAACTTTCCTTATCTGAGCCTCACTGTCCCCAAACATGGTAATTAACTACCCCCTCAGCTGTGTTGGGTAAGTCGTCACCTAGCACGGGGCTTGGCACATGGTAGAATCATCCAGGTTAAGTCACTCTACTAAGAAATCTGGCTCTGCATTCCTCAAAGAAGCCAATGACATAGTGGGATTCATTTTGCAGAAGGTCACACTGTCGGCAAACAAAATTCTCTAAATCATTCTCAGTGTTGCCTCTATATTCAGTTCAGATGGAGAAACTGAGATATAGGAGAACTTGTCCAAGGTCCCAGAGCCAGGAAGGGGTGGTGCTGGGATTCCAACTCTGGCAGCCAGACTCCAGGGCCAGCAGGGGTAACCACTGCCCCACCTGGTCTCAACCCAGCTCAGTTCCCCGGCAGTAGGGTGGAGAGACGTGGAGAGGGTGTTTCAGGGGTGGAGACTTACCGAGCATCCATTGAGTGCCCTGTGGAGCGAGTCAGCCCCAGGCTCAGTCCCTGCCGTTAAGTAGCAGTCGAGAGGGTGGGGTGGGCAAACAGACAAAACAGTGTGTACGGGAGTGTGAGAATAGTCCAGGAGGGCTTCCTGAAGAGGGACATCTAAGCTGAGATGTGCAGGAGCAGCAAGCAGCATCCCAGGCCAAGGTGCCAGGGACTGGGGTTTAGGGAAGGAAACAGGGGTGGGTGCAAAGATCAGAGCATCCAGAGAGCCCAGTGAGGGGGGGGGCAGGCATTTGGAGCTGGAGGGGCTCTTTGACACTGCTCCCCAAAGCCTGCATAGGGAGGAATCATGCAGCTGGCCCCTCCTCTGCTGAGCCCAGCCAGCTCCAGCCAGAATCTACAACACTCACTCCCTCCAGAGAAGGGCAGGGCACAGACTTCAGCCCTGGCATTTACCCAGCACTGAGCATCCTACCCCCACTATCTAGAGGAGAACTTAGGCTGGGAGAGGCTGGAGAGCACATCTACTTATGGGCTCAAGCCCACAGGGGAGAAAAATTGAGAGCCTGGGTGCAGGTGCCTTGGCTCCCTGGGAGGCCACCTGGTCTCTCTGGCTCCAGTCTCCTCATCCAGAGAGAGGAGATGACGACAAAAACACCCCCCATCCAGCGGTTCCACCCGGGGGATTTATTCTAAGGGAAAAAAATCCCAATGAGTTTTATGTCTGGAGTGAGTCATCGAGTCTGTATTTATAACAGCAGAAATCCAGAAACAGCCTGAGGTCCAACCGAGGGGGCCAGTGGTGCTGTCTCTGGAGGGACTGTCACTGGGCTTTGAGAATGACAACTGAGGTCATTAGGATGTCGCTGCGGCAATGCAGAGAAAGGTTTCAGGCATTGTTAAGAGAAAGAAAGAAATCAGTCTCCAGCACGGTTTAACTACAGGATTTTGATGTCAGAATCACTCAGCGTGTGAACGAGAGCTGAGCTTCCAGGCCTGGCTGGCACACGGGGAGGTGCGGCTGGGGCGCGGAAGGAGGAACCCCGGGGAGCTGACGCGAAGTGCTGACGGCTAATGCTCCTTTATTTACTCATTTTATTGAGCGCCAGCCTTGGGATGGTGTGGGAAGATTCCCCAGGGAATGAGGTCTGAACTAAGACCAGAAATGAGGAGAAGGAGTCTCAGTAATAATTGCTTCCTTTACTGTTTACTATTTGCCAGGCTCGGTTCCAACGTTTCATGGATATTAACCCACCGAGTCCTCAGAACAACTCTATGAGGAAGGTTCTATTATTATCCCCATTTTACAGATGAGGAAGTGGAGAGAGAGAGGAGATATTCACTGCCAGACAATCTGGCTCCAGATCTGGGCCTGTCCCCTCCTCACCAGTGGTGAGGACTAGCCAGGCAGAGGCAGGAAGTACTCCATGCAAAGGGAAGGGCATGTGCGAAGGCCTAGAGGTGGGGGAGAGCTGTGTTGGCACCGTGGGTACTTTACACATCTTAGCTCATTTCCCAGCAATCCCCGAGGCAGGCCTCACTGCCCCATTTTACAGATAAGTAAGTGGAGGCTCAGGTTTCATCACTTGCTGAAGGCCACACCAGGGCCTGGGCCAAGACCTGCGAGCATGCAGATGAAAAGAGAAAATTCCTGGCTGGGAATTGGGAAAGGGAGTCCCTGGTACGTCCTTCAGCTGAGCCCTCAGCTGGCTGGGGGCTGAGCTAGGGGCGGAGCTGGAGTGACAGGGAGCACCAGCCCAGGAGTCAGAAGACCTGGGTTCATGTCCTGACCCTGTTATTTAGTCACTGCCCCTTTCCTGTACTGAGCCTCCCTTCTCCCCATCACATGGGGAGGGGAACACAAGGAGAAAAGATGGCAAGTATATTTCGGCTCTGACACCATCCACCATTGGTTGGAGTGTCTGGTGTCTTGAGGCTGTTCCTAAGCTCAGTGCCTGCTGGGGCCCACATGAGCCCACAGTGCCGTCCCTGGACTGGGCAGTCTCGGTGTTTAATGTCCTGTGGATTTAACAGCAACCTTCCTGGGTTTCCTCTCATTTGGCTCTAGGAATGGCCTCAGGGCAGTGGGTTCCGGATCACAGCCTTAACCTTAGGGAGCAGCAGAACATGGGCCTCCTAGGGGATCCCCTCAGGTCAAACAGAGGGAATCGCTTCCACAGGAAGGGGCCACTAGAGCAGAAAGATGAAGAGGTCACAGACTGGTCCCAGCCTGGTGTCCCCAAGGCTGTGTGACCGGGGGCCACTCACTCACTGTTCTCATCAGTAAAACAAGGCCATTACAGATGACCCACTGACATTCCCCACCCCAGGCCTGGTGGGAGGCTCCTGTGAGATGGCACGCTTGCTGCTGGGACTTACCGCTCAGGTGGTATTCGGCCACGTCCACGGCCATGGTGCCCGCTGCAGGGGCTGGCACTGGAAGGGAGAGAGAGTCAGCAGAGAGAGCTTCAGAGGGTCCCCACCCCTCACCTCACACCCCATGGGCAGAAGTAGTGGTTTTTTATAATAGTATTTTTAAAAAATGCTGTTTGAAGCTCTTTTCAAGCACTCTAAGACCTAATTTCAGGGTTGCCAGATAAAACACAAGATGCCCAGTGACATGTGAATTTCACATTAGTTTTTAGTATGTCTAAATATGGCACGGGACATGCTTATACTAAAAAAAATTATTCACTGATTATCTGAAACTCAATAGTCCCTGGCATCCTGTATTTGTCCTTGCTAACGCTGGCATCCCTCCTTTGCTGCCCACCTACCCCCAGCAGGCTGGCCGGCAGCCCCTCAGTGTGTGCAGAAGACTGACTTCAAATACTTTTGTTTAAATTGAACGGAAACGCTGCATTTCTACACTATTCTATTATCAGTCCTTCCTCTGCTTGGGATGGTTTCCTCCCCACCCCACCTGCCACTCCCAGGTTGTATGAACCACTGAAAGTTTGACTATGCTATTTTAGAAAGGTCTGGAAGCTCATACAAGCCATTACCTGAACCCAGGCAACTGCTCATAGTTTTATTATTGTTGTTGCTAAGAAGTAAGTCTAGCTCAGAGACACGTTCTAAATGGGGGGTGGGGGGAAAAAGGGAGGCTGTGATGAACTGTATGGCTCTCAGCTCAAGGGACACAGAGGACAGGAGAGCCCCCACTCCAACTTCTGCGTTCCCTCATGGTTCAGAGATATGGTTACAAAAAGGTGAGATGGGGTACACGGGGGAGGTGAGGGTTGCAGGGGAGACCTGTAGAGGGCCTGCCCACCCAAGGGCCTCTACTCTCCTGTTCCCACAAGAATGCCAACCCAACCTGGCTGAATCTCCTGGCTCTTTAAAGAAAAGCCAGATACCTGGGTTTTTTATGTGTCGTTTCTTGATTTTTAAATGTTGCAACCAATTCACAAAAAAATGTAAACACCATTCAGGTAGAGAGGAATGGGCTCCTGGGCAGTGGCTAGGCTGTTTGCAACCCGTTGAAGGAGTCTGTGGGCTCCTTCTGACACTGCGGTCAAATCAAGGGGTGAGCATTTTCCGGAATCCTGAGGTTGTCCTCAATTTGTAGCGCTGGAGTCAACAAACTGGGGTGCTTTGATCCAGACAGTGTTATCTGGCATTTAGGAGAGTGACATAGGTCCCAGATCAGGAGGCCTTGAGAAGCAGGGCGGAACAGGGCCCTGGGGTGAAGCCCTGACAGGTGCACAGACTGCTCCTTGCTCCCAGCTCCTCTGCTGATGCCCCGACTCCCACGGTGAGATGTGGGTTGTCATGGTGATGGGAGAGAGATGCTAACCAGGAAGGGCTTCACTCATGCCAATTCAAGTGGACCTCATTCCTGAGACCTGGGCGGGAGATCATAATGGCCCTGCTGAGCACTCCTTATACCCAAGCTCTAAGCACTTGCATATGTATTACCTCACTTAATCCTCTAAGAACCCCAGAGGCAGGGACTATTATTACCTCTTGTTTGCAGAAGAGAGTCCTGAGGCAAGGAGGTGAAGTCATCTGCCCGAGGCTGCACAGCTAAGAAACTATTCAACCCAGGCCTTCAGACTCCTGCTAACCCCGGTGCCTACTGAAGGCAGGCACGTTGTTTCAAAAGTTGCCTGAGAACCCACAGGCCAGATTAGGCACTGTGAGCAAGCCCAAGGTGGCCCCAGTTCCTGGTAGAAGGGGGTCTGGACACAGTGAAACGCACATGTTAACATGAACACGTGTCCCAGCCTGCCTCTGCCTTGTGGGCAATGGGATCATGCCATCGGCTTGCTTTCCTGCTCACCTGGCACAGGCTGACTTCTCGCGCTGGGACAGCCAATGCCAGCAGCACACTAGTGTGGGCTGGGTGCGCCCTGCGGCAAGTTCCTGGAGTCTGGGACAGAAACCTGTATCTGCTGTATCCAGGGGCCCCTACCTCTCCAAAGCTGGTCCAGCTCAGACCTCAGACTCCTCCACTGCATATCTTTCCCCATCTGATCACAACACCCCATGATCAGGAGCTGAGCTTTCAGGGAAGGTGTGAGTGATTCTAGGCACACCCTGGCCAGAAGGTCCGGCGGTGAAGGGGCAGAAGCCAAAGTGCATCTGCCTGAGAGGAGGGAGGAGAGAACTTGGGGGAGATGCTGAGGTTCTGAATCTCAGATCCGCCCCCTCACTACCTTCAAGCCTCAGATGTCCCATCTGTAAAATCGGGCCAATGATTGCCTTATCAGTGTGCCAAGAGGGGGGGACGGGAAGTGTGGTTGGACTTGGCAAATCTGAGCTGCTGTGGTTCCTGGCCTAGCAATGGTCCAGAAGGGCCCCGAACCCCTACTTTGAGCAGTGGAATTATGTGGGCAGCACTGCCAGCCTGCAGATGTGTTTCATTTGTCTTAAAGTGAGTGGCCAACATTTAAAAGTTGGGAGATTTCCCATTAGAAATAGCTTCCTTCAAAAAAGAGAGAGAGAGAGAGATCCAGCTTCCTTTTAAAAGTTAGAAGATTTGGGAACAGTGTGTCTGTATCCCCCATCCCTGCACACCTCTCCCCCCCAAAAAATAGCCAGAGCTGGAGCTGAGTAGGCTGCGTTCCTCAGACAGGGCTTCTGCCCTTCAGGCCTGGCACCTCCCACCCCTCCATTCATTTCCAGAACCTGCTGGCCACTGGAAGCATCTCCATTCCTGAGCCTGGTAAGCAGGCCTTCACATGAGCTGGGGCTGAGGGAGGGGGCTGGGTTGATTCAGAGAGGTTAAGTAACTTGCCCAAAGCCACACAGCCAGCAGTGGTGGAGCTGGGCCTGCTACCAGGTCCAGCACCTCTTCTATTAGGAGCCACAGCGCATGCGCCAAGGGCCTCAACATGTGTCTTCCCCGTCACCTCCCCCTGAACCCTATGGGGCAAATCCTGTTATTATCCCCACTCCACAGAGGAGGAAGATGAGGTTTAGAGAAGGGCGGTAAATTCGCCCAAGGTCACCCAGCTAGTAAGTAGAGAGCTGAGACTGAGCCAGATCTGGCTCTGCAGCAAGCGCCCTTCTTAATGACTTGCCTTGCTCTCACCGAGACCCCTGACTCCATCTCACCCACTACAACAACCTCAGCGGGCTCCAGCTGGTAGCCTGAGGTTTGCCAGTAGAGGGGCTGCAGCCTGGCTTGGAACAGGATGCTGACAAGGCACATTCAAGGCCAGGGCAGCCTGTGACCAGAGCTTCCCAGTGTTTCTGACACACAGGAAACAGAGCATAGCAGGGGAGGGTCAGAGCTGCCCCCAACCTTCATCTGAGCCCCTTCCTGGCACCCTTCCTCATTCAGTCTATTCATTCTGGCCCCAAACCCTAAATTGCATGGGGCTTGCTCATTGAAAACAGTGCTAGGTTCAAATCCAGGCTTAACCATCCCTACCCAGCAATACCTACTGATTGCTGTAAGAATTAGACATAATACATGCCAAAAGCCTAGTGTGGTGCCTGGCCCGTAGTACGCACATGATATAGACCTGACAACTGAGTCGATAAATGGACCCCTCTTTCACAGACAAGGAAGCCGTGGCTGGAGTCACTCAGCATGGGAGTAGCAATACTGGGATTGGCGGCAAGATGCGATGGTGCTGGGCCTGGGTTCTTGGCCACCATGCCACCTCCAGACTAGGCCTTTCGGTGGGGTGGCCACTGGCCTTACTGGAATCTGACCACAGTCAAGGCCCCCTCCTGGGCTTGTCAAGAAATGGCTTTCCAGGAATTTTGTGCCCCTGCAGGGGAGAGGGTCCCCATGGCTCTGCTCCCCCTCACCCCATTTCCTTGCTCACTGTGTCCCCATGTCACATCTCTGGCTCCCCCTACACTCACTCTGAGGCCAGCAGGTAATGGGAAGGACCATGGGTGGGGACAGGGGTGCCCTGGACCTCCCAGGCTGGGAGCCTTATTAGGATCTTTAGGTTTGAGAGCCTTTTCAAGTGATCCCGGCTTTCTGGAATAAACACATCTTGCTACCAACCCCCTCAAAGCCCACGGAAACCACAGTACAGACTGGCGAGGGTGATGGTTGGCATTTACTGGGCACCTACTATATGCCAGGCCCTGTACCAAGGGCTGGCCAGGTGTTATTTCAGCAAATCCTCCCTGCTGCCTTCTGATGGGGCTGCTACTCTGCCCACTGTACTGGTAAGAAAACTGAGGTGCAGGAAAATACTTTCTCATAGTCACCAGAGCTGACAAAAGGCAGAGTCCAAGCTTGAACCTCTCCCAAAATGCTTGGAGAAGGTTTCAGATTTCAGGGGCTTGGGTCTTCTCCAGACTGGCTGTGTCAATTTGGGCGGGTCTCCTGCCCTGTTCCCGCATCTCTAGCAGCACAGCTACTGCTCTTCTCCAAACCTGTCACCCTCTGGCTCAGGGAAGGGGCTGACATTCCTGGGTGCAGGGTTCCCAGGCACGTTGGAGGGAGGGTGGCCTCACTGACTGAGGAGTCAGTCACTGTCCCCTGACACAGTCCCTCCACAGATCCTGGGAGTGGGGTCACTAAGATGGCTGGCTCAGGGCTCCTCCACCCACAAGCCTGGTTCCAGGTCCCCACGTACCACCCCAGCCCCCAATTCTTCACTCCGAATCTATATCCCCAAGGCCCCAGTACGGCAAGTTTCCTCTCCCAAAGAGCGGTGGCATCAAAGGTTGGTGGGGCATCAAACGTTGGTGGGGAGACACTGGCAAGCTCCCCATCCAGGCTGGTGACACTAGACAGAAGCTGAAGATCCCTTTGGTCTCCCAGGGCCTCCTGGCAAAGGGGTGCGACATGCCTCTCAGAATTGGGGCATTTCCTGAAAACCCAGCAACCATGCCACGCGCAAACCCCCAGGCTATATGGGAACTGGAGTGTTGGGGGCTGACCCCGGAGCGCGGAGTGGGTGAGGCAGAGCAGGGGCAGTGGGACAGTCCGGGTGCTGTGTGTGAGTATGAGGGGCGTGCGTGGCGCGGGCGCCAGGGAGGCGTGTAAATGGCCGGGTGAGCCGCGTGTGTGCACACGCTGGGCGGGCGTGCGGGGCACGATGCGATGCGCAGTGCGCGGAGTGGCCAGGCCGGGGAAGGGCGCCCGGCGTGCGCTGTGCCGGGCGTGCGTGTGCAAGCGCGGCGCCGGTGTGGGATCCCCGCAAGTGTGCGGCTGTGCGGGGAGCGCGGAGCCGGGGGGACCCCGGCGCTGGGAGGGGGCACTGTGGGCGTCCGCGCGCGGGGGGCGGCGGGGCGAGTACTCACCCCGCTTCTGTGGAGGGGCCGCCGCTCCCGCTCGGGCTCTGGCTTGGGCTCCGGCTCCCGGCTCCCGGCCGGCCTCCTGCGGCGCGCACGCACCAGCGCCAAGCCTGGCGGTCGCCGGCGGAACCACCCCTGCAGTGTCGCCGGGCGCCCGCCTGGGAGGAGCGCGGCGCGGGCCGGGGGCTCGGCCGGGCCGGGGCGGCAGTCGGGCGCTGCGCCGCAGTCCGGGCACGCTCCCAGGAGCCCGCCGCGCGCTCCCTCGCGCTCGCTCGCCCGCCCGCTCCCTCTTTATTTAAAGTGACAACCCCGAGCGCTCTCTCCGCTCCCAGTAGCTGCTTGGCGCTTCCAGGGTCCGAGCCGAAGATCCCCAAGCGCGCCTCAGAGTCAGGGGTCTTCCGTGACCGAGCCCAGCCCCTCACTCCCAGGCCCGGGGACGACTGGGGGTGGGGGTGGGCATGTGTTCACCGGGAGCTCTGAGAGGCCGACCGAGCACTGGACGCAGAGTCAGCTGCCGCATCCCAGCTTCGTGTGTCCCCTTTCTAGGCCTCAGTTTCTTTTTCTGTAGAACGGGCTGGCTACTGTGTACGTCCTAGGAACCAATGAGAAAGCAGGCAGAGCAGAGGAAAGCAGCCCCTTCTCTGAATGGATAATTACCTCCTCCCACTAGGACTGGGCTGTTCCTGTAGGCCAACAGCGTCTCACTTAATCCTCACAATGACCTAATGGGGTCGTGGTCACTCCATTTTTCACATGAGGAAATGGGCCCAGAGAGGTGAAATAGCCTTCTCAAGGTCACAGAGCCAAGAATCAAAACTAAGACTTGAACCTTGGTCTGAGTGTCTTCAAAGCCGAGACTCTTAACCACTTAGGGGTCGTGCTTTCTCTCCAAAGGAATGAATGAATCATTCAGGAGATATTTATGACGGCCCCGCTGAAGGCTAGGCACAGTGCCAGGTGTGGGCGATCTTCCATGTTCCCGGAACAGGGGAACAGGACCCTCCTTGCCCGCGCAGCCTGGCAGGGAGGCTCGCAGGCATTAGGAGAGGCTGGAGTGTTCAGGGGAAGGTGCCACGTGCTGTGGGCACAATAACCAGGAGAGCAAGCTTGGTGGGCACCTGGGGAGGCTTCCCAGGGGGTCTGTAGGATATGGGATGGTTTGGGAAGAAGGGTGAGGATCTCAGTTGGCAAGCATGTGTGCAAAGGCTGCAGCGGTTTCTAGATCATCTACCCTCTGGGACTTTGGGGCTAAGAGCAACCTGTGGGCACTGCCCTCTCGGTAGGAGCTGGGTCTGTGCTGGCCTTGTGGAGAGGGGGTGTCCGTGGTCTAAAAGGCAGGACCATGGGGAGCCAGGGATGCAGTTTCACTCTCACCCACAGGGGCACCCTTTCCCAGTTCCTTTTCTGGATCTGGAAGAAAAAGGAGAAAGGGCATGAATTATGCCCCTTGGAGGGGGGAGGAGCTGGGCACCGGGCCATTGGCTCTCACTGTCATTTTTGTTTAACTTAATCTTCATAGCCACCTGCAGTTTGGGATGATTGAGCCCATTTTCCACATGAGGACACTGAGTCATGAAGGGTTCCCACTTCAAGAGGGAGTGACGAATTAGACACACCATCCACACATAAAATGGTGCACTCTGATGCCAGCTTCTACTGGAGCAGCTAAAAGGTGAAGATGAGGCTGGTCTGCTTCTGGTGTCAGCCCATTGGGCTGATGCGGGAACTGGAGTCTAGACTGAGCTTGAAAGGAGATCTTGTCAATTTCATGTTAAAAACCCTTCAGTGAAGTGGGGGGTGGTGCACAGTTTAGCAGTAGAGTGTGTACTGAGCATGCATGAGGTCCTGGGTTCAATCCCCAGTACCTCTGTAAATAAATAAATGAATAAATAAATAAAACCTAATTCCACCCCCCAAAATAACCCCTTCAATGACCAGAAAAACATATGTATGTGCACCAAAGACAGAGACTACAAGTGCCTGTCACCACTGGAACAGGTACAGGCATGGTGGTATCGTCACAATGGCACACCACGCAGCGGAGAAAAGAGCCACCATCATCCGCAACAGGTGGAAGAATCTCATTTGTAACACTGAGCGAAAGAACCCAGCCACAAAAGAACACATGCTGGATGATTCCATTTACAGAAAGTTCAAAAACCAGGCAGAACTGTTCTCTGCTGTTAGCAGTCAGCCTGGCAGTTACCAGGGGGCTGGTGATGGGCAGGGGCCCAAGGAGGATTCTGGGATACTTCTCATGTTCTGGTTTTTATTACAGTACTGGTCCTCCCGGCTCTGTTCACTTTGTGAAAATTTGTGGCACTGTGGTCTTATGATTTGCACACTTTTCTACATGTGTGCCATGCTTCAATACAATTTATGAAAACAAAAACACCTTGTGTGGCTGCCCACCGCGCTGGAATAAAAGCCAGACTCCTTTCTGTGGTCTACAAGGGCCTACTGGCCTCTCGGACCTGCCATCCTCATCTTCACCCACCGAGGTCCTGCCTCTCGACCTTCTGGTGTGCCTGACACCTGCCAAGCTATTTTCCACCTCAGGGACTCTCACTGGTCTCTCTGCCTGGAAAGCACTTTCCCTGCTCTTGCCAAGACTGCATACTCCATTCTCTTCACATCACTGTCAAGAAGTCACCTCTTCAGAGAGACCCTTCTGACCACCCCACCTAGAGTCCTCCACCCACAGTATGCTGTTTATTTCCTGCGGAACACCAGGCATAATCTGCAGTCATTTTATTTGTTTATGGTTCATTTTCTGCATCTACTACTAGATTAATAACCACAAGCACATGGCACACTTACTATGTGCCACGTGCTCTTCTAACATCGTATTAAGGCATTGAATCCTCACCCTAGCCCCATGGGGCGATACTATTCTTAGCCCTATTTTTACAGTTGAGGCAACTGGGGCTCAGAGAGGTTATATAACTTGCTCATGGTCACACAGCTGGAAAGCAGCAGAGTCAGGGTTTCACCCCAGGAGCCTGGCTCCAGAGTCCTTTTAATTCTGCACTTTGAAACATCTGTTTTCTTTCCTATAGTGTATCTGGGAGAGTCCGTGGCACTTAGTAGGTACTCAATAAAGGTGTGAATGATGTTTTTCTCCAGCCATGAGCTCTCTGGCCCTCCCAGTGAAATCCTGCCAGGCCCTCTGGCCTCTCCACCCACTTCCTCGCACTCCCAACCCCAAGGTCCAGCGCCCTCCTTGTCAGCAAGAGAGGCAGGAGCCACCGGACACATTTGTATTTAGTTTTTTCTGGTCTCACACAGGGAGGGATGTTAGAAAGATCAGAACACTAGACACGAAGGGATTCAAACCGTGAAGCCACAACAGCTGGGACCTGTCAGGCATGTTTCAAACCCTCTTTATATTCTTGATCTCATTTGATCCCACCAGGCTGATGCTGTTAGCTTTTGCTGATGAGGAACCCAAGTTCAGGAGAGCTGAGATCACTGGCCATGAGGAGCCCATGAACCCTGGCCCCAAATCCTGAGCCCTCTGTCACCGAGGAGCCCCTTAACTTCCCTTTGCTCCCAGTAGGCACTCCCATCATCGCATCACCTGGGGGCACCCACCTTGCCTGTTCCCATGTGCCTCCCCCATCCATGTCAGGGTAAGGAAGTGGCTCCATGAGCAGCTGCCCAGCACAGCTCCATGGAGAGTTGCCCCCTGGGATGCATGAGGCAGGATGGGCGAGTGTTGCAGCCTGCGGAAGGCCTGCAGATGCAGATGCTGTTAGGGTGGCAGGGACTCATCCTCCCGGAGTTGGCTGTGGCCTCACTGCTTGCCTGCTGTGGGTCCACCCCAAGGACTATCGGTCTCTGCACCCACCAGACACCTAGGCTGCCTCCTTCACCTGCAGCTGAGAGCCCGCTGGGTGGAGGAGTGTGGCTGCCACTGGCATTAGGACAGAGGGTGCTCAAGAGGGAGCTGCAGCTCTGGATGTAAGATAAGGGGCCCCCATTTCAGCCACCCAGCGTGTGCCCAGGGCGACCTGTCTGCCAGCCCCTTCTCTCCCAGTCTGTCCATCTGCCTCTGTGACTCCAAGGCCCAGGGTTGCTATGACCCTCCCCACCTCACTCCCAGGCCCATCAGCTTTCTGGGCCCAGGTTTGCTGGCTGAGATGGTCCATCTCACCTCTTGAGCGTCCTCTGTGCCCTCTGTCCCCTCACTGTCTTTGGCAGTCCTAGCCTCCAAGGAATGTTGATGTTGGGGGTGGGAGGTCATGAGGGTCCTGGCTGCCTGCAGAGGGCAGAAGAGGACACCTATGCCCATCTGTGTCCTCAGACTCTCTGGCCAACCCTTTTTGCTGCCACCGCCCACCTCTCCCCCTCCCACTGCTGTAATCCTTCGGCCTTTTATTCTGCAACGTGGGTCTTGCCCACAGTGCCCCAGGTCCCAATTGCTGGGGGCCATGCTGTGTCCGCAGCCGGGTCTCAGTGCCCAGGCAGAGGGCAGCCCAACAGGGGCCCTTTCCCCAGTCCTCACCAGTGAAACTGGTGCTGGGGGAAGCAGGGAAATTGCCTGTGATATCTGTAGTCCCCCATTCCATCCACTCCACCCTTCCAGCATCCCCAGACATCTGTTCTGGGCACATTGTATGGATTCTCAGTCACTGAGTCAGTCAACGACAACTCTTTTCTTCCAATGAGCATTTTCTGGAGATGTGGAGGTGAACTTGACACTGTCCCTGACCCCTGATGAGATGGTGTAGTGGGATGAATTGTGCCCCCCCTCCAAAAAACAGTCTCCCTAACCACTGGTACCTGTGAACGTAAACTTATTTGCAACCAAGTTTTTGCCAAAGTAATTAAATTAAGCATCTCAAGATGAGATCATCTTCGATATAGAGTGAGGCCTAAATCCAATGACTGGTGTCCTTCTGAGGAGGATCACAGACACAAAGAGGAGAAGGCCACGTGAGGACGAGGCAGAGAGTTAGGAAGCTCCAAGCCAAGGAACGCCAAGGGTTGCCAGTTGCTACCAGAAGCTGGCAGAGAGGCATAGGAGAGATTCTGCCTTAAGTGTCCAGAGGGAACAGACCCTGCTGACACTTTGATTTCAGACTTCTGGCCTCCAGAGCTGTGGGAGAATAAAGTTCCATTGTTTTAATCCTGTGGTCACTTGTTACAGCAGCTCCAGGAACCCAGTACAGAAGGCATGAACCCTCACCTGCACCAAAGGCCCTGAGCAGAGAGCCACAGAGTCTAGGGCAGACAAGGCTTTTCAGCCAAGGCCGCACTTGACGTGGGCCTATAACCTTGCTGGGAAGAGACAGGGACATGAGAGGGCCTCACAGACAAGGGTCCAAGACAGGACCATTTGGTGTTTTCAGTGCTCAGTTAACTGGCCAGTGGGGCCTCAACCCAGGGAGGGGAGTTGCAGGCCAGGGGCCTAGAGGAGTGACTGGAGTGGGCCCAAGGGCTGAGGCCTTGAATGTCAGGGTTGGGGCAGAGAGGAGAGAGGTAGGAATCTTGGCTGCAAACCAGAAAGATCTGGATGGCCTGCTCAGCTCCTGGAAGGGCTGCAGGGAGAAAAGGGAGAAGGTGAGATCCAGGCGGTCCTGCGGGACCAGCCGTCCAAGGAGTCTTGGGGGGGCAGATGTCAGCTCAGCATGAACTAGAACTTACTCATGGTCATGGCCCCCCAGAGGGAGAGCATCTCTGAGGGGTAACAAATTCCCCATCAAGGGAGATGTGTAAACAAGAGTGCCTGAGAGACACCTCAGCCCCATATAAGGCTTGATACAGGTGGTCCCTAAGGGCCCCTTTCCATCCTGGGACTCTATACATCGCCTGGCTGGGCACCTCGCCCCAGCAGGCAGCCTCCCCACTCCAGGACTCCATTTCCCTGAATTACTCTGGCTCAAGCCAGCCATACCTCTCTAGGCCCCAGTTTCCTCAAACTGCAAAATAAACATAACCACCTCTTAGATGAGTTAGAATCTGGAGTGTGGCTTCATAAGTGATGGCTCTTACCAGTTTGAGCTGATGGGGAAACCAGCCCCAGGGCTGATTTCAAGGCTCTTGCTTGATCTACCTGCTGGCATTTATAACCACCTATATTTTCAGGTGGATGCTGGTCTGAGAGCCAATGAGTGAGATAGACCCTACCCTCCTGGAGCTCACAGTCTGATAGAGGAGGCCAACTTATGACCAAATTACAAGACGATGTGATAAGGAACTACAGAGCACCATGGGAGCACAGAGGAACAGTGGCTCATCCCATCTGAGAAAAGAGGGCTTCCTGGAGGAGGTGACCTTTAAGCTGAGACCTGAAAGATGACCAGGTATAGGCCAGGCAAAGCAGGCGAGAGAAGTCATTCCAAGCAAAGGAAACCACACATAACAAGGAGCCACACTTTTCTGGGCTGTAAACTCCACAAAAGCAGGGAAGGGGGTCTGACCTGATCAATGTCCAGCATGTCCAGCACCTGGAGGCGCCCAGTAAATACTTGTTGAAGGAATGAAATTCCCTCGGGGAAGGGAATGCAGCAAGATGGGACTGTGAAGGTGGTGAAGGGCCAAGCAGGGTCTTGTGGGTCCCAGTAGTTTGGATTTTACTTCCAGGGTTTAAATGCAAGTCAGAAGGAATTCTTTTGCTGGGACAGTAGGGTGGGTGTGGGGCAGATCTAGAGTCTTAGCCACCTGTATAGATACCTGGTCTCCAGTTCCAAGACTATAGCCTGTTGACCTGTCCCACCGTGGGGCCTCCCTCTCTGGGCCCAGGCTTCCCCCTGCCTCCTCCTGTCCCTGAACCCCGGCCTGTGCCATTCCAGGTGCTACAACCCGCCACCCCCCCAGCATAGCCCCAGACCTTGAGCCTTTGTCCTTACTGTCAGTCCTGCTGCTGAGGCAACAAGCAATGGGGCTACCTCTGTCTTTTGCAATTAGTTTCTTACCTCTAGGGGATCTCATCTAAGAACCTCAGTTTTCCCACCTGTACAATGGGCACTCCTCATCCTTTCTAATTTACAGGCTTGTGAGGAGCAGTGAGATGGTGCATTGGAGATGTAAAGCGCTCTAAATACACATGGTTTTCATTTTTCCCTTTCTACATTATAGAAGTCAGACATGTTGATGAGAAAAATTGAAAAACACTGGTAAACAAACAAAAAAAAGAAAAACAGATATAATTTCCTGAAGTCCCATCACTCAAGGGGAACATCTTGGTTTCGGCCTTGAGTGTGTTTTGTGACCATTCTGAGCGGGGACCCAGCTCCGGGGGAAACATGGGGCAGGAGGTCAGGCCATCCCTCCAGGCTCAGGCTCTCCCCATCTGCAGGCCTTCTTTGAGGAGGAGGCCTTCTTTGAGGAGAAAAGATTATATGAGAAGTGAGTCAAGGCACATTTATTAAGCGCCCACTGTGTGCCTGAGCTGGGCCAGGAGGTAAGTCCCTCAGATTTAATGAGAGTGTTGATTTTCCAGGAGGTTTGTCACTCAGGGTGGGACTGCAGGGGGGACACTGTGGGGTTCAGAGTAGGAGGGTCCTGAGGGCTGAGAGGCTGGGGGCATCTGTGAGATGCTCTTTAAGGACAGCCTGGTGCCTCCCACCCAGTTTGCACCCCACAATGTCTGACACCTGGGAAAATTGTTGCCTCTAAGGAAAGAAAATCGAAGTTAATATTTGATCTTGCACAAATATTTTGTCAACTAGTAAACTGCACCTCAAGAGAGCATGTTAAGAATTCTATTTACTGTGAAATGTGGGCCCATTTGTGTGATGTGTTGTGTTATGGCGTGAGACCCTCAGGAGAAAGGGGCCTGAGGGTCTAGGAAAGTCTTTTTTTTTTTTTTTTTATGGAGGTACTGGGGAATTGAACACAGGACCTTGTGCATGCTTAGCATGCGATCTACCACCAAGCTACACCCCTACCCCAGGATATAAGGGGTCTTAAATGGGCCTGGTTCCCAAATTGTTTCCTCACTTCCCCAGGCCTGGAATCACCTTGGCTCAGCCTCTTCTAGGGGGTGAGGCCAGAAAAGTACAGTCACCATTGCCAAGAGGCCTCTTGGCAATGAACCACCAGAATGTATCCCCTGACCGCCCACCCCGCCCGCAGGCCCTGAGCTGTGGTTGAGGCTACCCTCCCCCAGGATGCCCAGGGAGAGGCCTCAGGGCCTTATGGGAGCAGGCAGGATGTAGGGCAGCCGCAGAAAGCATTTGGAGGAGGTGGCAGGTGTCTCCAGCAGGGTGCCGGGCAGCTGACGAACACAGAATCCTGGCAAGACGAAGGGGTATGAGCTCAGGGCTGGGCACAGAGCCCAGGAAGGGGTCAGGTGGGGCTGGGTACTGTCCACCTCCAGCTCCATCAGTCTGGACACCGACCCCACTCATGGCTCTCACCTGTCCTGCCCACCCCTCAGAGCCCAGCACGTCAGAACTCCAGAAACCATGCTATACCCTCCGCCTCAAGGGAGCCTGGAATACAGCTGGCATGGACACTTATGGGGGAGGAATGAATGACTGAAGATTCTTCTTCAGGGTAATTCTTAAGACTCTGCTCTTTCTTTTTTTAGCCAGGGAGGTGGCAAAGTATCTTCTCTAAATGCCTCGGTAAGCCAGAAATAAGGTCAGATATTTTTGTTGTATTTTCTCACCCCTCACTTCACCCTCCTGTCTTGCTCTCACCATCCTGCGGGCTATACACTTTAAGCTTCAGCCACAATACCCGACTAACTATCCCCCAAACACATCAACCTTTTTCTTGCCTCCAAGCTTTTGCTCAATGTAATTTCTTTTGCCTGGAATGCCCTCGATTTGTTTCTCTCCATGTAAACTCCTCTTCATCCTTCAAAACCCTCTCCTGGGAAGCCTTCCATAATTGCTCCAGCACGTCAATCAGTCTCCTCTCCACAGTACCTGGACCCTCCTTCTGGCACTTCACACACAGTATCTTCTCTGGAAGTATTTCTTTCCGTGCCTGTCCCTACTGGATGCTGGCCAACTGAGGAGTAGAAGCCATTTCTTAGTCATCTCTCAAAACTTCAGGCCCAGCAAATAGCAGGTGCTTTGTCAATATTTAAAAGTCAAGGACCCACATTTATGAAGGCCTTCAGTGCCAGGCACAATTTTCAGTGCATTACGTGTGTCTACTCATTTAAGCCTCCCTACACCCCTGCAACTAAGATTACTTTATCAGTTCCAACTTTACACATTCAGAAACTGAGGTATAGAGAAGTTAAGAAATGTGGTCAAGATATGGAAACAAGCTAAATGTTTGCCAGTGGAATGAAGAAGGTGTGGTAGATATACACAATGGAATGTTATTCAGCCATGAGAAGGAAGGAAATCCTGCCATTGGTGACAAACTGGATGGAATTTGAGGGCATTATGCTAAAGGAAATAAATCAGAGAAAGACAAATACTGTATGATATCACTATGTATGGAATTACAATAGCCAAAGTCATAGGACCAGAGAATAGAATGGTGATTACCAGGACCTGGAGGGGTGGGAGATGTTGGTCAAAGGATAGAGATTTTCAGCTATAGATGAACAAGTTCTGGGGATCTAATGCACAACATGGTGATTATAGTTAATAACACTGTATTACATACTATGAGAGTAAATCTTAAATGTTCTCACCGCAAGATAGAAATGTGATGTCTTGGAGGTGTTAGCTAGCATTATGAATTCTTTTGCAATATATGCATGTATTAAATCAACACATTGTACACCATAAACTTATACAATGTTATATGTCAATTACATCTCAGTAAAGCTGGGGAAAAGGTATCTTTAAAGAAACAGAGTGGTTCCTGACAAATTATAAATGAGACCTGATGAAGGAGTTCATGTATTCAATGCTCCTACAATTTGATTTTCTTAAGTGTGGCTTCTGCTTTTATCTGGTGGGGGATAAATCAAATAATTCTTCTACTCAAAACAAACAAACAAACAAACAAAAGATAGAGAAAGAAAGAGAAAAGAAAAGAGAAAATGTGACCAAGAGCAGACACTAATGGGCGGCAGAGGTGGGATTCAAACAAATGAGTAACAAGTAGTGATACTAGTAAGTAATGAGTTGATGAATGAACAGATGAATGAAAGGAGGAGAAATTCAAATGAAGAGGGATGTCCTCAAGATCTGGGAGGAAGTGCTTCCTCTCAGAAATGAAGAGAAACCTTTGATCCAAATCTTTCAATAAAGAAATAAAATCTTCCTTCTTCCACTCCCTCTTATTACTGCCTCCCACTCAGGAACTGAGAATTCTCATGTAAAAATAGCAAACCTGAAGGAGTGTGAAGGAAGCGATAGCAGAGCTCCCTACCAGGAACTCCATTCTCCTAACATGTCAGCCACTCCCTGTTTCTTGCTCATCCTTCAGAGCCCAGTTAATTTCCGCCTCCTCTGAGAAGCCTGCACCAACCCGCAGGAAGTAACAGAAACCCACTGAAACTAGCTGAAACATAAGAGGGGGATTTATCAAAAAGATCCAGTGTTTCAAGGCACCCTAGGGCATCAGTGCAGCCAGATGTCCATAGAAGACAAGCATCAGGGATGGAGAGACTGTCATGAACCCCAATGGCTCCCCTCTGTGGCTCAGCTTCCTTCTTTTCGGAGGTGCCCTTATGAGGGAGAATGGCCACCCACAGCTCCCCAGTCAACATCATTAGAATTTCATTCTCTGCCACGTTCTCAGGAAACAGCTCTTATTGGCTGGTGTGGATCCCGTGATCAGCCCTGCTCCAATCCCCTCGGCCAGGAGTACCGTCACGTGGTACAAACATGGCGCTGGAGGCCTGCTCATTCATCACCCTCACTCTTCCTGCGGAATTAATCTCGCTCTGCCTGTGCTTACTGCACTTCCTTTGCAATTCCATTTAAACTTCAATCGCACGCACTCTTCTACTTATTGTCTGAGGTGGTGCCTATGGGTCTATCTCTGCGTGCAAGCCCACAGGAGGACTCCAGCGTGCGGTATAGACAGACCCTCCAGCCCTGTTTTACTTAAAGGCCTGCATCCTGAACCTCTCTTCAGGACCCGCTTCATGGGCCTGCATGGTTTAATGCTCTGCTTTTGCCCTCTGGAAAGTGCCTTCTTGCAATTGCCTCTTGAAACGAGTCCAGCATTTTCATTTTGTACCAGGCCCTGCAGATTATGTAGCTGCTCTTGCCTCTCTCCTTGCCCCACCTTGAGCTCTTCTTCCCAACCTGACTCTCCAAGTCTGCCTGGGCTGCCATAATAATATACCACAGACTGGGTGGCTTAAGCAACAGAAATTGATTTTGTCATATGTCTGGAGATTAGACGTCCAAGATGAAGGTGATGGCAGGGTTGGTTTCCGATGAGACCTCTCTTTCTGGCCTGTCGAGGGCTGCCTTCTCGCTGTGTTCTCAGTGGCCTTTTCCCCTCTGTGTGTCTGAGATGGGAGAATGAGCTCTGGTGTCTTCCTCTTCTTACAAGGACAGCAGTCCTATCTGATTAGGGCTCACCCGAGTGACTTCATGTAACCTTAATTAACCTCCCTAAAGGCCCTGTCTCCAAATACAGTCGCATTGTGAGTTAAGGCTTCAACACGTGACTTGTGGGGGGATACAACCCAATGCATAACACTGACCTTAATTTCTGGCCCCTTTGCTTGCACCCCAAGCACTGCCTCATGCCCACCCCTTGGATGTGCCCAGTTACACTGTCCCTTGGGGTTGATGTCTGGTTTTCCTCCTCAGTGATGGCTTGTCTTGGATTCCTCACTCTGGGTAGCACCCTGCCCTACCCAGTCTATTCCTGACCTTGTCTGTTAAAGCCCTTCAGGGCCAAGGGTCGCCCAGGCCTGGAGGAGGAAGGGGCCAGATGGTCTCCTTCATTGGGTGGGGAGCACTCACACCCTTTAGGGACTTTGTCTGCTGCTTGGATGGTACTTTCCCACCCACCTAGCCCATACTTGACCTCCAGAACTTGCCTAGACCCCTCCTCTTCTTGCCTGGCATTTCTGCCCACCTTCCACTGCCCCTGTGGGTGAGATCTTATCTCACCCCATTAGAGTTCCAGTCATCTGTATCACAATGGCCAATTTCATACCTGTGGGTCTCACTGGTACCTTTGTGATGACAGGGTCTCTTGTCACCATCTTCACCCTGGTGCCTCACACAGGGTTGGCACAGAGCAGACATAACAGATCATCAGCCCCACTGAAGTCAAGGCTGAGACTTGTCACCTTTGATCCCTTCTCCCCAGACCATTTCTGATTCTACCCAGAAGATGTGCAGGGAGGACTGTCTGCAGGGACAGAGAGGGAGCTGGCCAATTCTAGGCCAAAGGAGAGAACAAACTTTTGGCTTCTTAATCATACAGCTTTTAAAAACTGGAGCCGTCAAAGGCCCCAGGTAACCTCACAGACTTTGCTCCTTTTTGTGTTTTATTTGCAGTCAAGATAGCCTTTAAGAAATACACTCAGCGAATTTTTTTTTAATTATGGAAGCTATTTGGTAATATCCTCACTGTACAAAAATCAAACAAATGGTTGTAGCTTAAGATTTGAAACACAAAAAAATTGGTATGAAAAAACTGTAACTCTTTCCAAATCTGTAATAACTGAGCTCAGCTCCCTAGCCCGTAATTCTGCTCAATAGCAGCAAAATCCCTCATATTGCCAATTTGTCACTGGACACTTTCGATTTACACTTACACTTTGTAATCTTTGGGAAAGTTTTCCTTATGTTTTTGACTTTTGTGAACAGTAGGAAATTCACTGCACTTTTAAACCCAGTGCAACATTTAATCAATAATCATGTAGCTCGAGTTTCATAAAGCAATACTTAAGTTGATACTCTCTGATATTTTCCATCCTGTTTCTATTTTCTATTCTATTCTGTGATGTTTTAGTGATTCTATTCTGTTGTGGCCACTCACTGAATTTCAGGAGCCACTGATGGATCATAAGCCAGTTTCTTCCCTTGCCCCTTTTCCTGTTGTGCCAGTGTTACCTGAAAACTGGGTTCACCTGTTGGTAGGTGTCCAGCCAAAAGACACAACCAAACCAAAGATTGGGAGGAGGAAGGATTTATCACTTGCAGCAAGTAAGGATCTTTCTCAAAGCAGCATCTCCCCAATAGCAAAATTAGAGAAGTTTTAAGATAAGGATATATGTATACTCATGAAGGGGCTTGGGTGGTATATGCGTATGTATAAAAGGACTTGAATAGAAGAGAATTCAACACAGGATTGGGGCAAAGGCTGACAGAGTCCAAGCTTTAGTTGATTAAAGTCACAAGGGTCAGAAAGGGTCAACGTCATCATGCCTTCAGTTCTGATCTGTCTGGGGTCCTAGCATTCAGTTACCATCCTCCACCTGGTGGCAGCTTTAGTTCCTGTAGAACAACTCAAAGATAGGTATGAGACTGTTACGTATACCCCTTGAGAAGGACTCTTTTATCACTGAACTATTGTTTCTTGATGCTTTTCCGTTGTTCCTGCATTTCTTTGTTCCCTTAAGATCATTAATTACTTAGACCTGTTCAAGGGCAAGCATTGTGGCCAGGGGTAGATCACAAACTGGCTTAGGCCAAAAATGGCTTCTCTCATGTCAAGAAAGCCACGCCTGGTCCCCTATTTGCTTACACCAGGGCAGAGCCAAGCTCTGTGGATTTGGATACCAGGAAAAGGGTACCAGCTCCCTGCATTCTTCTCTGTCCTCCCTCCAAGGGGGGCTTTCCCCTCAGCTCCTGGATTTTGGCCTCTGTCAACAGCATTGGCTGTTGCTGACCAGGGCCTGACCAGGCCTCCGTCAACTGGTCAACAGGCCACTTGAAAGCTGGCGGCATCTTCTTTTCCTGGCTCCACCTTCTTTTCCTGGCTCCACACCCTCAGAGCCTGAGCATGTGACCTTAGGGAGATCAGGACACTATCGGAAGCCTTTCCATCAATATGAGTGCCGGAGTGGTGATGAGGACTCCCCTGCAGCTTCCTGAGGCCTGAGGGCCCAGACCAGCTGCCTTACCTGTGTGGTTTCACCTCAAGTGTGGCTGAATTCCCTCTCCCTGAGGCTTGGAGGCCTCTCAGCTCTCGCAGGAGTCCAGGGCCTGGGGAAGTGGGCAGAGGTGGCAGGTATGTGTGCATGTGCGTGCGTGTTTGTGTGTATGTATATGATGGGTTATGGCCTGTCTCAGGCCCCTAGATCTGCTTTTCCTACCTGCTGGACACAGGGAAGCTCCCCATGACTCTTTCCCACTGCGGAAAACTTTTTGTTATGAGTCCTCCAAGGTCTGCAGTCCTTTATTTTTCAACAAACTTCTTCTCCCTCAGAAAGCCCCATGATAGAAAGTTCCCACAGGGAGAAGCTTGTACTGTTTCTGTGGTGAGCTTTGAAAAGCCTAATTTGAAACCCCAAACTGAGCCGTGACTTCTTTGTTCCCCTGTCTTCGCCCTCTCAGGAACCAGAGCTGAGGAAGCCGGTGGCTGCCAGTGCGTGTACGGTGACGGTGGAGGGTGGGCCAGAGGGAAGAGCGAAATGAAAAGAAAAACAAAAACAAGTGCAGAATCAAAACGAGACACTTGTACGCAGATCAAGTGACAGCCTCCCCATCCCCCGTCCCCCAACTCTGCCTTCTGAGGGAAGCGGACCTCTCAGGTGTTTGTTCATATATTTGTATATACAAATATGTACACAGATTTGTGTGTGTACATATGTATTTTGCCATTAGTCTTGCAATTTAGAGCCAGCTTGTTTAGATTTGAATCCTCACTCTGCCACTCACTTAGTGTGCAACCTTGGGAAAATTACTTAACCTCTCTGTGACTCAATCTTATCTGTAAAATGGGAAGAACAATAGTAATTAACTCACAGAGTTGTGAAAATTACATTTAGGGAGAGGCTAGCGCATGATGAGTGCCGCAGAGTGTCAGCACTATGACTGTTGCACTATTTGTGCTGTAGTTCTATTTGATGCTTTTTAAAATTTTTATTTTATTTTTTCATCCAACAGGAAGTCATAATTTTATTCATGATAGGAACTGTACAAATTTCAAACCAAGCCATGCTTTTTTGAAATTGCAGAGTATTCCATCGTATGGGTGCATCCCAGTCTCCTATTGACAGACCAATGGTGTTTTTAACTTTTGTTATTGCAAATAATGTTGCAGTGAACACACTGGGCATGTACATTTTTATTTTAAACGTTACAGACAAATTGCCTCCTCCAAAGGTCGTGCCAATTTATACTCTGCCAACACTGCCTATTTCTCTACACCCTCATTAACACTGGACACCATCAATTTGACTGGTGAGAGGATGATGTGGCATTTGGCAGGCTTGTGCAATATCAAGTTACTTTTTATTCCCCCATCTCCTGTCTGTTAACTGTGTTTCTGGTGCCTGTGGTTATGTAGGGAGCACTCCTGGAACACCTAGCCGGTGCTAAAAGCTGCCGCAGGTTGCCTCACCGATTTCCAAGGACAACCGTAATGTTGGTCCACTTACTGGCTCCATTTCATAGATGAGAAAGCAGACTCTTTCCGCGATTAACCACACCAGCGCCAGTGAGTGGCAGCATCAGGATTCTTACCCAGTCTGCCTGACCCTGCATGTAACTGCATAGATGTGGAAACTGAGGTCCAGAGACGGATGCTTGTCTGAGTCCCCCCAGCAAGTCAGTGGCTCTGCCTAGGCCCCCTGGAGCCAAGCCACCTCTGACCCCACCGAGTCTGTGGCTGTCTCTCACCCACCATGGTCTGCCCTGGCCTCAGTCCCCGCCCCAAGCTGCCCGCTCCAGACCCTCCTCCAGTTTGTGTTCTTTGGCCACTGTGGCTTCTAGCACCTCCAGCGGAAGGGACCCAGACTTCCCAGCAAATAAACACCGCCCACAGCTTTCCAAATATACGGAAATAAGTATTCCCTCCCACCTCAGCTGGGCTGGCTGGAACGCCACACATCCTGCTGGGCTTCTGCTTCTCCAGGTGCTGGGTCCTGGGTCGGAGTCCTCAGTGGAACAGTGGTGTCCTCCACTGTGTGGTGGGGGAAGCCTGTGCCCTCGGGCATCCTCGGCATCACCCATAGTAGCAGTTGCAGAAAGAGCTAAGAGCCACATCCCATTTAGATACATTTTCCAGTGTTCACGTTTTACAGAACAATTGTGAACCGTCTTCCCAAACATCTTGGACGACAGTGTCTTCCTGATCAGACAGAGCCTTTTTGTAGGTCGTCTAACAGGGCTGTCACCAGCACCCCGCAACCCAGCCTGAGATCCAGGGGTGTGAATCAGGATGCAGAGCTATTCAGTTACGTTAGCCATCTCCACATGGTCACCACTTCTAGAGAGGATTGTTTGTCAAAAACTTGACTGTGGAGAATTTTGAACATATACAAAATTAGGCAGAACACCCACCCTCACCCAGTCCCCATCACACAGCTTTCGCAGTTATTGGCTCACGGCTGATCTTGTTTCATCTGCATTCCAGTCCATTTCCCTCGCCTTTAAAGCAAACCCCAAATATTGTATCATTTCACCCATAAAAGGTAAGAGTAATCTAGAAGATGAAGAGTCTTTTATTAATATAACTGTAATATCATTTTCACCTCTAAAAAAGGAATAGTTCTATAATGTTATCAAATATCCAGTCAATGTTCAAAGTTCCAGATACTTTGTAAACCTTTTCTTTTCTTTTTTAAATTGAATTAGTATCCAAATAAGGCTAATACTGTGATTGGTTAATATGCTAGATTTCTTTTACTCTGGAGTCCCTCCTTCCATCTCTCTCTCTCTCTTTTTTTTTTTTTTTTGCAATTTATTTGTTGAAAAAGAAGCTTGTTTTACCTGGAACAATCACCACAGTCTAGAACTTGTTGCTAGCAGCCCCATGGTGTAGTTAAACATGTTTCTCTGTCCCCAGGGTTCTTATACATTGGGAGTTGCATCTAGAAGCTTGATAAATGCAGGCTCAGCTTTTTGGGGTGAGAATATCTCATAGGTGGTACTTTCTCCCATCTGGAGGAATATACTGTCTCGTTACCTCTCTCTCTCTCTCTTTTTTTTTTTTTTGGTGGGGGGAGGTGATTAGGTTCAATAAATATCAAATAACATTTATTTATTTATTTTACTGGAGGTGCTGGGGATTGAATCCAACACCTTGTGCATGCTAAGCACACACTCTTCCCCTGAGCTATACCCTTATTACCTCTCCTTTTGTGATGCTGTCATGTTGCTTTATATATTCAAATTCTGATTTTGAAAAAACTTCAAACCTATGGAAAGTTACAAGGATAGTGGGATGAACTCCCATAAATTCTTAATCTTGATTTACCAGTTTTTGCCGCATTTGTTTCATCATTCACACTCATATATGTTTTTCAAAGTCATTTGAGAATGGGTTGCAAACATGAAGCCCCTTCACCCTTAGGTATTTCAGTGTGAATTTCCTAAGAACTCTTTTCCATAACCATCTAAAAGAAAAAAAGTTTCTTCTGTTTTCACAACACTTCTGACACCAAATGGGTGGGGTTTTCCCTCACACTTAACGATTCACCAACCGTTCAGACACCAACTTGGTGTCCTCCAATTCAGTTCTGACATTAACGGCCCAGAGTTAGCACAGACCCTGCAGGTTAAGGGCTCAGTCCCACAAGCCTGCCCCCACTTCAGACTCCAGTTGTGGGTTGTCACCTGGACTTTTGATCAACCAGCTATAAATTAGCGGCTCCCAGATCCTCTCTCAAGTTTGATAACTTGCTAGAAAGGCACACAGAACTTGGGGAAATATTTATGTTTACCAGTTTATTATGAAGGAGACAGGTGAATAGCCAAGTAGAAGTGATGCATAGGGCAAAGTAAACAGAAAGGTCACCGAGCTTCCATGCCCTCTCTCGGAGTGTCACTGTCTTAGCACCTTGATGTGTTCACAAACCCAGGAGCTCTCTGAACGCCATTGCTTAGGGTTTTTATGGAGGTTCCATTACGTAGGCATGATTGATTAAATCATTGGCCATCGGTGATGGGCTCCATCTCCAGCCCCTCTCCCCTCCCCAGATGTTGGGAAGTGGGACTGAAAATTCCAACCCTCTAATCACCTTGTTGGTTCCTCTGGCAACCAACCCCCATTCTCTCAGCATCACCTTATTAGCATAAACTCAGATATGATTGAAAAGGGGCTTATTACAAATAACATAAGATGCTTCTCTCACCCCATCACCCAGGAAATTTCAAGGGTTTTAGGAACCCTGTGCCAGGAACTAGGGACAGAGACCAAATGTATATTTCTTACACCACACCATCAAATTCAGGAAATGTTACAGTGATGACATTCTGTTATCTAATTCCTAGATGGTACTCCAATTTTGTCAATTATCCTGTGTTCCTTTTTGAAATGACTTTAAGAGACTTATTTCCAAACATCTGATTCTTGGAACCATGGGGTCATATCCTCAGAAATAATTTATAAGTCTATATTAAATTTATTTTATTTCATTTTTATTTTTATCAAAGCAATAAATGTACTTAGTTTTAAAAAACCAAACAGTCCAGATTTATGAGGAAAACTAGCAGTCCTTTGTTATCTCCTACCGCACCAATGGCAGGCAGCCCCCAACCACTTCAGCTCTTTTTTAAAAAAAAATACTTTTATTGAAGTATAGTCAGTTATACAATATTGTGTCAGTTTCTGGTGTACAGCACAATGTTTCAATCATATAGGAACATACATATATTCGTTTTCACATTCTTTTTCACCGTAAGTTACTACAAGATATTGAATATAGTTCCCTGTGCTATACAGTATAAACTTGTTGTTTATCTATTTTATATATATTAGTATCTGCATTTCTCCCAGTTTATCCCTTCCCACCCCCTTCCCCCGCTGGTAACCATAAGTTTGTTTTCTGTGTTTGTGAGTCTGGTTCTGTTTTGTACCACTTCAGCCCTGTTAAGTGTTTCCTCTGGGATTTACCTTCATATTTCTAGATAATATGCTTCAATTGCAATTTCTTGGTTTTTCAAATGTCGATGTCATCTTTTGACTTCCTACTATGGAAGATGAAGACTTAGCCCTCTTGGATCATCCCTCACCCCCACCCCCAATAGAGTCACCTCATGGGTTCTGGTTAGACATTCATTGGTTACCTCATTTTGACTTTGTAAATAATGTTCACAGCTGAGCCACCTGGAGTTCTATGTGTTCTTTTCCTTTCTTGTACATTTTTGTTTTCTTTTCATGAGCACAGGACTAGGGCTTGATTGCTCAGGACCCCCAGGGCCCCACCCAGAGCAGAAGCTGCTGAATGTTTGCTGAATTAATGAATGATGCTCATTTAAGCATCTGGGTCAGGGCAGACATATTTTTTAATTCAAAATATTAGGTAAGGAAACCCAAATTCTCAAGTTCCCTATTTGACCCAAGTTAGCACCCCACCCCATGAAGTTCCCTAAACTCTTTTGGAGCCTGATGCCTCATTCAATGAGTCATTCATTCATTCATTCAATTCATTCAATAACTATTAATTGAGTACCTACTGTGTGCCAGGTATTGGAGTTATAGCATGACCCAAAACATATTTAGTTCCTGCCACATGGAGCTAGCAATCTGGTTGGAGAATAAGAGAACAAGAAAATAAACATGTTGTCCAGAATAAGCAGGGTTAAGGGGCAGAGAGGAAGGGTGAGAGAGGAGGGCTGTTTCAGACAGAAAGTTCAGAGAAGACCCCTGGGATGAGGTGATGAATGAGCAGATTGCAAGGAAGTAAGGTGGATATTGCAGGAGAGCATTTCAGTTTCAAAAGGGACCAGCAAGTGCAAAGGCCCTGAGGTGAGATAGTGTGTTGGTGTGTATAAGGAACAACAAGGAGGCCAATGTGACTGGAAGCAGAGTGTGAGGAAGAGCGGCTCCTGATGAGGTTGGAGAGGCAACCAGATGGATTTGGGAGTTATAGACCATGGAATTTATTGCATGTGAGCAGGGAAGCCTTTCTGAGTTTTCAGTGGGCCAGTAGTTAGGAGGCCATGGAGATGGTCCCAGTGAGGGGATAATGGCTTAGCCTAGGGTCATGGTCCTGAGTGGGAAGGGACGTGCTCAGAGTCTGGACGCATCTTGAAGGTGAGGCCAACAACATTAGCTGAAGTGGTATATGGAGAGAAGTGGGGGATGAGCCACTGACTTTGATGGTTAATTTCATTGTGTAGACTTGACTGGGTCACGGGGTAGGGGTGCAGCAGACATTTGGTTCAACCTTATTCTGGGTGTGTCTGTGAGGGTGTTTCTGAATGAGATTAACATTTGAACTTGTAGGCTGAGTAAAGCAGATTACCCTCCCCAATGTGGGTGGGCCTCATCCTATCAGCTGAAGGCTGAACAGAACAAAAAGGCTAAGTAGAGGAGAATCCACTCTCTTTGCCTCTGAGCGGGGACATGGGTTTCCTCCAGCCTTCAGACTCTGACTCAGACTTGAACTGGAATTCACACCATCAGCTCTCCCCAGTCTCCTCCTTGCCAACTGCAGATTCAGCCTCCATAATTATGTGAACCCATTTTTATAATATATCTCATTATAAATATCCTCTATTGGTTCTGTTTCTCTGGAGAACCTGATTAATGCACTGACCATTGAGGGGTCTGGTCTTAGCTGTGGGAATTTTGGAACAGATGGACCAGAAGATGGACAACAGTTTGGACATGTTGAACCTGAGATCCCTATTAGACATGGAGGTGTAGGAGTTGCAGGGAAGAGTTTAGAGTTGGGGATGGGCGTTGGGGGCTGTGTGACCTTGAGTAATCTACAGTTTTCTGAACTGATTTACATTTACATTCCATCCTGCCCCCATGTGATTCCAAGGATGCCAACTCAGACCTGACCAATTAGAGCCTTATGTTGCCTGTCACAGGGATTGGTTCAGAGATAACCATGTGGACAGAGGTAAGCACACTTTCTCTGTGGGCTTCAGGATATAAGGGCTGGGAGCTGCTACAGCAAAATAAGAAGACTATGAGGAAAGAATGAATCTGAAAGAGTGGATGGGGGAAACACAGATGTTGGGATGGCTTTGAGCCCTGATCAAGCTGCACCTGAACCTAAACCTATGTTCAGTTCAGACATATTTGAGTCAATAAATTCACTTTTTCCTCAAGCTACTTCGGGTTGAGTTTCTTGTTTGTTTGTTTGTTTATGCAGGGGAGGTAATTAGGCTTTATTTATTTCTTTATTTCTTGAGGAGGTATGGAGATTGACCCCAGGACCTTGTGTGTGCTAGGCATGCACCCTACCAGTGAGCTATACACTCCCTCACTTGAGTTTACTGTTAATTGAACCACAAATCTGTACCTGAAAAACCAGTCTTTTCATTTTCTAGATAAAAAAAGTAAAACCCAGAAAATATGAAGGGCTTCCCAGAGGTCACTCAGCTAGTGAGCAAATGGGTAATTGAGCCTGTTGAGTGGACAAACCAAACCGTCTGCTCAACGTCTCTGAAGAGCCAGGATTGCTGGTTGAGAATGAACTGCCCCAGTCCCCAGCCCTGCAATGGAGTCTCCCTCGTAGAGCAACTCTGAAGGCTGGCCTGGAAGACTGCCCTCTCCCAGGGTCTCCACTGGCTGCAGAGTCCACTGAGCAGGCTCCAACTCACTTAACCTCTTCCCAGGACATTTACACTGGTCCCCTGGAGCTGTCATCCCTCCAGCCACCTCTGGTCTGTGGACGTTTAACATAATCACACTAACTAGCAACTGTCTGGGGTCTGTGTGTTCCAGGAGATGGCAGCTGTGTCAGCAAATGTGGACACGGCTCCAGGGCGGGGGTGAGGACAGAAGTAGGGGGCGGTTGGGAAAAGACTGGAGGGCGTCCAATGCCAGGCAGATACCACTCCTGCCTGCCATGGGGACAGAAGCAGGGGCTCAGGCTTGCCACCAGCCCCCTCAGCACCCGTCTTCACTAACCATCACCTGGGAGGGGGAGGCCCAAGCACCCCACACTCTGGGAGCTGCTACTCCGGGCAGGTAGGACCCGCACAGAGGAAAGAAGACAGAATGTGAAGCTGTGCCCAGGCGTAGGGCGGGGCATAGGGCAAGGGGCGGGGCCTGATAGGGGAGGTGGGCGAGGAGTGCAGAGTGCTCAGTCCTGGGTCGAGTGTGTGACCCACTCGAGTCCGTCATCCCACTCCCCTCCCCCCAGGCCTCGAGATTCTCATCTGTAATTGGGAACGCAGTCAGTCTGCTCTCCTCCCAATAGGCACCCCCCCCATCCTCCGTGCTAAGCTACCTGCCTCCCTCCTCTACTGAGAACCTGTGCCGATTTCCCAGTGCTCCTCAGGTGAAGTGCCATCCTGGGTCCTTTGAGCCCTGTCCCTTGTCTATCTGTCTGTCCTTCCTCCCCACCCCCATTTTTTTCCCCAGCTGAACTGAGTCATGGCTGGATGTCCAAATGCTCCAGGTGGTCCGCGACTCCATGCCCTGTTCCCTCTGCCTGGAATGCCCTCCCTACCCCTTCCAGGGGGTGAAGCTCAGCTCTGCTGTCCGCTCCTCAGGAACCCTTCTCCGATGCCCACCTCTGAGAACTAACTTTGCCCTTCTCTGGGCACTGCTTCTCCCTGGTCAGCTCCTGGAGTTCCGGTTCATTCACGCAGCAGTCACCCCAGGGGGCTTGGAGGGCTATGTCTGTCACCTGTCTGAAGTCCTCACTGGAGCAGGGCTCTGAGTGAGCCTTGCCAAATGTTGCTTGAATTGATTGCTGTGTCTGGAGCTCAGAGAAGGGAGACCTGGCAGTGGGTGGAAACAGGGAGGGTTCAGGGACAGCCACAGTGTGGGATGGAGTGGGGCGGAGAGAGGCCTTCCGCCCACGCCCTTTCTGCACTGGCACTAAAGGAGAGACCACCTCCTGGGGGGCCCCAGGGTGGCCGTCTGGTCTGCGGCCGGGCCCGCTTCCCTGGACCCTGATGCCTGTGGCCCTGCCAAGGTCCAGCTTGGCCAAGGTGAGCTGAGGACATGCCGGGCTCCAAGTGCCAGGCTCCCTGAGGCTCTCATTGATAGGGCACTTCCGTGGGCTCAGCGCATGTGTGCTTTGGCCCATCGCATCCCCAAGACACCAGCTGCCAGGTGCTATTATTAGCACCCCCATTTCCCAGAGGAGGCTGCTGAGGCTCAGAGAAGGGACCTGCCCAGGGTCACACAGGGAGAACATCCTGAAACTCCTTACTAAGAACCATGGGCTAAATGTTCTAAGTGCTTTACATGCATTAATTTGGGTAATACTACAACCCTGTGAGGAGGGACAGTTATTACTTCTACTGAACAGATGAGGAAGTTGAGGCACAGAGAGGTTAAGCAATTTGCCCATGGGCACTCAGCTAGTAAGTAGCAGAACTCAGGCATTTGGCCACAGAGCTTTTATGCACTTTCCTCTCAGCCTGATGACATGGGTGCTGAGGAGGGGGGCGATGATGGTGTTCCCTCTCAGGACATCGCACACCACAGTTTGCAAACATTTCACACCCTTGCCACCTCACCTGTCCTTCAGCCCAGGGCAGACACAGAGATCATGATCTCCATTTTGCAGAGGAGAAAAGTAAGACCAGAGGAGGCTAATGACTAACCCAGGGTCACACAGCAAGTGTGTTGCTAGGCAGGGGCTTGGGTCCCACCTTTGACATTCAGGCCTGGGCTCACCTAGCCCTACCACTGGCTGGACACACTGAGTTTGGTGACCCTGGGGATGGGGGTTTGGAGGACAGAGGACAGGTGGATAGAGAGTTCTGGGCTAGGAGGCAGGAGCTCGGGAGGAGAGCCCAAGTCTTGCCTCCAGCTCACTGTGGGAGCCTCAGTTGCATCATCTGTGAAATAAACAGCCTGGATCTGTGGCCCCTGAGGCCACTTCCAGCCTGAAATCGCAGCCCTTGCTCTGAGAGGTGCCTGGGGACTCCATGTTGCCTGCTCACCTCGCTGCTTTCCCTGTTAGTGCTGCCCAGTGGCCTCGTTTCCCCTGCAGGATATTTTTTCCACCTGCTTGCAGCCTCCTCCCATCTGGCATGGCTGCAGGCTGCAGGAAGCTGGGGAAGGTGTCCAGCCAAGCCTGGAGCCTCACCCTGATTCGGGAATCAGGGCCTCCTGTTTCATCTGCCTCACCGTGCTGCCTGGTGAGCACTTACTCCATTCTGCTTCCTAGCAGAGCAGCCAGTCATCTGTCTGTCTCCCTCGCCAGAAGGACTGTCAGCTCCTTGAGGGCAGAGGTCACAGCCGAAGAACAGAGCTTGCTAGGCAGTGAGCTCTGCCACTCCCTACCATTCCGGAAACATGCTTGGAGAGGCTGGGTGTGGCAGGGACATTGAGCAGGAGATAGAATGGAGCTGGGGATCAGGGTGAAGGGTCTCAGACCCCTCCAGCTCCTGGTTCTGAGACCTTGTGAACAGTCCTCGAGACCCCACGGTGCATGCAGGAGAGGACTGGGAGGCTCTGCACTCTGTGGACAGTTGAAACAATAAAGAAGCATGAAATTGACTCAACAAGGATATATTTATGTGACCTTTGGGCAGACACTGGCCTGAGGGTGGATAGACTCAGAGCCCCAGGGCTTTTGCCCTGACAGAGTCCCCTCTCTGCATGGAGCATTGATAATCCACACCCGGTGGGGAGCCGCATTACCTCCCGAGGATCCGGGATGTCGGCACCGTCCTCTGAGGTCTGCTTGTCGACGGCCATCTTCTTAGAGTGAAATCTTCAGTGCTGATAAAACCAGGACGGGCAAGGCCTGAAGGTTGACTTCCCAGGCAGGCAGGGAGCTGGGGAGGTAGGAAGGGAAACCATCCGCCGTGAATACATCCAGAGCCTGAGCCAGTGGCATCGCCTTGTCTGAGACCATTCAAGAGGTTTGCACCTCTCAGATGCAACATGTTCTCTCTGGCCTGGAAGGCTTTGCCCAGGCCACTCGCTCCACCTGAAGAGCTCATCCCCTCCCTTGGCCTGGCTAACTCCCACCCATCCTCCCGGTCTCCGTTTCTGTAATTCAGCAACTGCTTCCTGAGCCCTTGCAATGAGCCGGACACTGTCCAAAGTGAGCTGTTCTCAGTGAGTGAATAGTCCTGTCCTCTCAGAGTGGCCACACACTGCTAATATTGAATGAGTGAGTTGGGAGAGCATTGTGGCTGTAATGAGTAGCCCCCAAGTCAATGGCTTAACCCAGTGAAGGTCTATTTTGCACTTATATTGGGGCCTCCTGGGTGGCAGGGGGCTCTGCTTCAGTGCCACTGCCATCCCCTAGCCTTGGCTGGGGTCCCCTTGACCCTCTGCATCAGGCCAGCCCATGAGGGAAGAGGGAGAGCTGGAGGGCTGGGCAGGCAGCTTTCATGGCTCTGTCCAGAGGGGTGCACTTGCCACTTCCACTCACATTCTACCGGTGCGAGCTTGGCCACAAATGCACAGCGTCCTGTGCTGCTGTAACAGTTCCCCAAACTCGGTGGCTTAAAACAACAGGAGGCCAGAAATCTGACATCAAGATGTAGGCAGGGCTGTTCCCTCTGCAGTTTTTAGGGGGATCTTGGGGGCTGTCAGCAATCCTTAGCATCCTGGGCTTGTGGCCATATCACTCCAATCTCTGTCTCCGTCTTCCCAGGGCCTCCTCCTCTGTGTCCTTCCCTTTGTGTGGCTCTTATCAGGATGCTTGTTATTGGATTTAGGCCCCCCGATAATCCAAAATGATGTCCTCATTGCAAGATCCTTAATAATTATATCTTGCAAAGAGTATTTTTTTCCAAATAAGGTAGAATTCACAGGTTCTGGGGGTTAGAATATAGTCATATCTGTTTGGGGACCATCTTTTAATGTTAGCAAGATCGCCTGGACTCCTTTGTGAGGTAGCCAACTTCCAGAAGGGCAGAAACAGAAGCTACAAAGTCTCTTCAGGCCTAGGCCCAGGAGTCCCAGAACATCATTTCTCCCGCTTTCTATTGGGCTCACCCGATTCAAGGGGAGGGAAGATGGAATAGCCTTCTTCATGGGAGGTTTGGCAAGGACAACGCCAAAGGGCATGTGCCGTGGGAGGGATGGTTGCAGCTACCTTTGGAAACAACCTAACAGTGTGTGTGTATGTGTGCGTGCGTGTGCGTGCATGTGCGTGTGTGTATGTGTGTGTGCACGTGTGTGTGTCTGCTGGGGGCCCTGGAGATGTGCTCTCTGATGATGGGATTGCTCACGAAGCTGAAGTAGGAAATGCTCCCCTGAGTGGAAACCCCTAACCCAGCTCAGTCATCAGCTGGGTGACCTTGGGCCAGTCCCCCATTCACTAAACAACAGTCTACTATGTGCCAGGCCCTGAGCTAGGCACTGAGGTCCCAGTGGTAAGCAAGCCAGGTCCCCGTGGAACTTTCCATCTTGTGGATGACTAAAGCTCCTAACTGGACAGACTGGCCTCAGAGTGTGCTGAGTCAAAGGAGAGCAGTGAGGAGATGGGCTGGAGAATCTCGGGACCAAGAGGCCAGGATGAGGTTTGAGCACAGAGGACCCCAGGCCTCAGTTTCTTCCTCTGAACATCAGGAGGGTTTGTCAGAGTCGTAAACTCAAACTCTGCTTCCTGGAGTCCTAGTATTCCCCAGAGACACCCAGGGACCCATGTAGGGGCTACTGCAGAAGGGGGCTGAGCAAGGGGCATCCAAAGTCTGTGACTAATTGGGCTGGAAGCTTCCAGTGGGCTCCCATAGTGTAGGTACCAAGCCGGGAGTTCCAGTCCCGTCCCAGTTGGCTGTCTAGGACAAAATTTCCTACCGGATTCCTCTTGTTTCTGAATGGCCTTGCCAGTGTTCTGGTCTCTGGGGAAACAGGGAACCTCCCCTCTGTCTGTTGGGCCCTCAGGTCCCCACACCACCCCAGAACAGACTCTGCACCACGATGCTTGCAGCTGCTCCCTCACCTTTGACCTTGGGTCAACTTGAGCCAGGAGAGCCCCAGAGACCCCACATGAAGTGCCAGTGTGTCTCACGGAGCTCAGGCTTTTTGGGGTCAGACCCTCCCCTCTGTGTGGCCCTGGGCGGGCCCCTTGCCCTCTCTGATCCTCAGGGTGAACCCTCCCTCATGGGGGTGAGCACAAAGGCAAGGAGCCGAAGAGAGTCGGGCCCCCTGAAGCTGGCTTGAGGTCAGCACAGGGAGAGTAAAGTCAGGAGAAGCAGCGGGAGAGGCCCAGCCTCCGGAGGAGCCACCCCGGTGCCGCTGGGAAGCCCTGGGCCCCGCCTGACCTCACAGGGGCTGACAGGGGACTGGGGAAGAGGTAGTCAGTAGGAAAATCATTTACTTCAGCTCTGCAACCTTTATTCCTGTGTTGGGCGCTGGATCGGGGTGGGGCCAGAGATGGAAGACAATGACCCCATCCACCCTCTGGGCCTCAGTTTCCCCTCTGTCACAAGGGGAGGCAACGCACCCCCTGCTTCCTTCACCTGGAGACTGAGTACCCAAGTGACAATACGTGGGCCCGGGCCTCTCAGCCCCAGAGCGCCAGCACTGAGGGCTGCCCAGACCTGGTCCTTGCCCTGGGGATGGGCTCGCAATCTGGGAGGGAGACCCATGCCCCACCCACCACTAGTAGCTGGCGAGAAGGGCAGGTGGGGTTTGGCCCAGTGACCAGGTGACGTTCCAGAGCCTCTCAGCCACGGGTCTGGCTTCATTGTGCTCTGTCCTGGTAGCAGATGCGTCTGTTGGCCACGTAAGGAAGGCCGGAGCAGTCTACGTAGAGGAGGCCACCCCATCCACAGTCCAGAGGGCCACGAAGAGGTAGGTCAGCAGTCACGGCCATCTTATCCGGTGCAGCGAGAGCCCCCATCGCTTCTAGCATCCTTGGCTGGTGGTGCCCAGCAAGGCCTCTGGGGAGGCTGGCCGGCTCAGGGTCACGTTGGGGAACCTGGTGATAAAGTTCTCCCACCTTCTTCTTATCTTCTGGAAGACAGAGGAGAGGGGAGATCAAGGCTCAGGTCCCATGACTGAGGGGTGGGCTTCAGGTGCTGTTCCACCTCCAGCCATGAGGTGGTGGTAGATCCCAGAGACCGAAGCACCACACACTAGTCACCCAGTCTTCTGGAGGCCAGAGGCAGGAGGCAGGAGCCAGTGGCTCCCACTGAGGGGGTCCTGATCCCCACTTTTCTGGGGGAGAGGGGAGCACAAGATGGAACCCTGGAGAGTTGTACTGGCTGATTATCTTGCCTCCAGCAAACTCCACCCACCCAACATACTGATAGATTAATCATCTTAGAACAGCCTGCTCTAGAACCTTTCATGACTCGCCTGTGCCTATGGGGTAAATCCCCAATGCTGCCAGTGCCCTCGGAAATACAGTTCTTGGATCTCTCTCTCTTCAACCCCTTCCCCAGACAGTTCTTTACCTTCCTGGTCTATGGCCCTGTAAGTTTCTACCTCTGAGCCTGTGCTGTCCTGGGTCCCTCTCCTTGGAGCCTCTACCCTCCCCCATAGCACTCCTCCATCCACCAACCCTCAGCCAAACCTGTTGATACTGCCTCAGCCACAGCCGGCTGCCTTCTTGCTGAGCTTGGATCAGCTGCTCCGTGTCCCCCAGGTCCCCAGGCAGCCGCTCCTGATGGGGGGCATCCAGCCTTTCTGAGCCTCTATCTGAGGACATGGACTTCTCATGCCCCTGTCTGAGGCTCAGCGCCCGGCGCAGTCGGCCTTCCAGGGGCCTCCCCCAGGGCTCCTGGAGCTTGCCATAGGAGGGCCGTGGTCCTCGCAAGGACTGGCTGCGTAGCCCTGTCCCCATGGCTCTGGAGGCTGCAGGCGCAGGACTGCTCTAGCCCCTTGGCAAGCCACTGGCCTTCTGAGATGGCCTGGTGCCTCCACCCCTGGGGACAAAGGTTGGTGCTGCTGAGGTGGCAATTGTGAACCAAAGGGCAGGCCACTGGGGTCAAGCATCCCTGAGTCACCAGCACCACTGCCTCTCCGCCTCCCAGAGAAGGGGGTGCAGGCTTCCTCCTCTTCTTCCTCCAGGCAGCCTTCCCTCCCCATTCCTGAAGAGGTTGGCCTCCCCTGAACTCCTGTAGCCCTGGCTGTCCAAACTCATTTCATTGACAATGTGAACAGATGGCTCAACAGCAAAACAGAGATGGGCTTTTAAGAAACAGGACAGCTCCAACCTAGAAACAGTTGAATTCACAGAGACAGAAAGTAGCACGGTGGTTGCCAGGGCCTGGGGGGAAATGGCGAGTTGTTTTATGGCCATAGAGCTCCAGTTTTGCAAGATGAAAAAACTTCTGGAGATTGTACAACAATGTGAATGTAAGTCACACTACTGAATTGTACATGTTAAAACAGCTAAGGTGGTAAATTTTCTGTTTATATATATATATTTTTTACTACAATTGGAGATTTAAAAAAAGAAACAGAATAGCTCCAGGCTGGAATTCAGGAGGCTTATTTTTTCCCCCAGACCTAGCTCTGGCCCTAATTTTCCAGCAGAGAATAGGGTTAGGAGCTCAGGCTCAGAGGACCAGCTACTCCTGGGTAAATCGCAGTTCCATCACCCACAGCTGTGTGATGTTGGATGCGTTCTCCCGCTTGGCCTCCCTGTCTGTAATAGGAACAAATAACTCAGGTGTTGTTGTGAGGACTTACTATGATGACGCTGTGCTAGACACAGGGCCCGGCACGTGGCCCTCAGTAAAAGTGAGTTGGTGGCAGGGGAGGGTATAGCTCAGTGGTAGAACACGTGCTTAGCATGCACATAGGTCCTGGGTTCAATCCTCAGTACTGCCATTTTAAAAAGTGAAAAATAAGTAAACAAACCTAATTACACCCCCCAGAAAAAGAAAATAAAGCCCAAAACAATAAAATAAAAGTGACATTTGAAAAGAAAAAAGTAGAAGTCACAACTAAAGTAAGTTGGTATTCATTGATTTGGACAAATCCTTTCCCCTCTTGGTCAGTCTTCTCATCTGTAAGATGGGTTGTTGTGAAAATGAAATGAAATCATGAATGTGGATGCCTTTAAAAGCAAGACCAGCAGCAGCGCTTTCTCTCAAGACGGTGGGGAGAGAGAAAGGTGCTTGGGCTGGGCCAGCCAATCCTTAGAATCATAGAATATGAGGATAGAAAGGGGACTTCACAAATTGGGTCCACACCTTTTTGTTTTAACCTTTATTTTTTTAAACTTTTTAAACTGGTTCTGGGGCTATTTCCTCCCTATATTTCATTTATACCTCATGATATTCCTATGAGGTGGGTCTCGTTATCCTCATTTGGTAGATTCCCATTTTGAAGGTTGGAAAACTGAGGCTCCGAGAGGTTAAGCAGGCTCAGGAAGTGGCAGAGCTGGGACTTCTGCCCCAGTGAGCCTGGCTTTAGAGTCTGTGCTCCTACCCTTCTGCTCCTGTCCTGGGGCTGGTGGTAGAGGCAGGACTGGAAGCCACCGTCCTCCTTCCTCAGTGTCTGGGATGCTGCACTGGGTACCCCATCAGGTCAGGGAAGTACTAGCTGCAATTCTCGGCTCACTCCAGACTCCCCTGCGCCTGGCCTTGTTCTCTTTTCTCTCTGAGTTTCTAGGCCTTCTTTGGGTGAAGGGTCTCTTAATACCCTACAGGCTCAGCTCCCAGCCAAAGGAGCCAAGGCAGGGCCAGTGTGAAGAGAACAGAGAAAAAGGACTCTGACCTTCTGGCCCAGGCTGTCCCAGGACTGTGATCACTATTCCAATCCTGACCGCACCTCTAATGCCTAACCCTCCAGCCAACCTTGACCTGGTTAAAAAGCAACAAAACCATCACACAGTGTTCAACGCCCTCACCCAGGCACAGTTAACTCGAATCCCCATTCTCCCCAGAGTCTGAGCCGGAAAGAGCTTGTGGATGACTCATAGGCTTCTGAGATGTGTTGGGGTGAATCACTCGCTCTTGTGTCACGCATATAGCTGCTGAATACCCTTATGCCAAGTGTGTAATCTTACAACAATTTCCCAAATCCATAAATCCATGGAGGACCAGGAGAAAATAATGTGTTCTCTTCCTTCCCCACTGCCTCCCTGCCTTCGTCACCTGGCAAGCTTACCTTCTCAGACCCTCCTGGGTGACAGCTCCCCTGGAAGCCTGCCCAACCCCTCAGCCCCTGTTGGGGAGGCAGTCCCCTCTCCAGCCCACCCGATACACACAGGAGCAGCAGTCACACCAGGATGATTTCCCCACCACACTGGGTGTCCCTTGAAGGCCAGGACAACATCTCTTTCATCTCTGTCCCCAGAATATGACACAGTCAATGCTTGGTCTTAAATATTGGAGACTATGATTTGTCTATTGCTGTGTAACAAACTACCCCAAAACTTAGTGGCTTAAAGCAACACGCATGTGTGATCTCACAGATCCTGTGAGTCTGGGATCCAGGCATGGCTTAGCTGGGGCCTCTGGTTCAGGGTTCCTTACAGGTTTTCAATCAGGAGGCTGTAGTCACCTCCAGGTTTGACTGAGGGTGGGTCTGCTTCCAAAATTATTGGCAGAACTTGGCTCCTTGCAGGCTGTTGCACTGAGGGCCTCAGTTTCTTGTAAATTGTTGGCTGTTCTCAAGGGATTATAACCTGGCAGCTGGCTTCAGTTGGAGCTGGCAAGTGAGAGGGCGAGAGATGGCAGGTGGGCAGAAGCCAGAGTCTTTGGGGAACTTAATCTCGGAAATGATCTCCTTTCACTTTTGCCATATTCTGTTCCTTCAAGGTGAGTCACCAGGTCCAGCTGGCACCCAAGGGAGGGGCTCCCACAAGGGCATGAACACCACGAGGCAGGATCATTGGAGGTCATGGAGGCTACTAACTCGTGAGACCTGGGTGCCAAGCCCATCGTGCTGCCTGAGTTGAAAGACTTGCACTTTCAGTGGTGGCTGATGCTTTGAGTGAGAAGCTTAACCTCATGTGCCAACAGTTAGCTATGAAATGGGGATGATAATTTATTTCATCAAGTCTAAGATGGCATTAATTGAAAGGTAGCATTATTTTATACACCACCCATTCATTGGAAGATGCAGCCCCATTTCAGAGGTTGAAATGGGAGGGCAGAAATGTGTGCCTTAAAATTAACGAAACACACAGACATACACAAATTAATGAAACACACAGTATTTATTTCTGAAAGTGGCCTGAGACTTAAACGGCTGTTCAAGGTTGTTGTGAGGCTTAGATGCATGGAAGGCTGCAACCTGGGTCAGCCTGCCCAGATGTTCCTTCTTATTAGTGAGCCAATGAAATTAATCCACATTTACATGCTGTGGGCAAGACCTTGTTCTGAGATGTCTAGGCTGGAAGTGAGGCCAAGGGGAGCAAGGTAGAATCTCTACCCTTAGAAAAGGAGGGATTCTCATGTACATAAAGGAAGGTGACTTAAAACAGACACCAGGTGCTCAGGGTGCATGGAAGAGAATGGGAGACTACATCTGGCTTGGGAGTGGGGAGAATCCGGGCAGGCTCCCTGGAGGTGGTGGTGTTAGAACCTGGCCTCAGGGGCAGGGAGGACTGTTGCAGTAGAGAGGGGGCTGGGATCATGGGTAACCAAAGCCTGGAAATGCAAAGGGTTACCCCTTGGGTGGGAGAAGAATTTGGAAAGGCAGACTGGAGCCCACTCTTCCTTGCCAGGAAGAGGAATGTAATTGATCTTGGGAGACAACAGGGTTGGAGTGTGCCCTCCACTCCAGGAGCCTTACCTCTGTGATTACATTTCACCCTCACACCTCTCTGGAGTTTAGCCCCATGTTTGAGATGAAATCACAGAAGCTCAGAGAGGTGAAGCAACTTGTCCAAGGACACACAGTCAGTAGTGGGCCTTGAATGCAGCCCCGCAGAGTCAGGCCAGTAAACAGAGTCCTCAGCAAATGTGTGTTCCACCTACCCTGGGGGGGACTTGGGTCTTCATGCACCCCACAGGACAGTCAGACAGAACCCAGACAGCCTAACGTTTAATGCCATTGGAACTTTCCTTGAAAACATAATGCCCACCAGAAATGAGGCAAGAGAATGTGAAGATACACATATTTGATTTTAAAATGTTTGTGTGTGTTTCAACTGATGATTTATTTCTTGGCCTGAGCAGCTCTTATAGTACTGTACATTTTAGGGGAGCTAGTTCTTTTACTTCAGAATAGTGATATCATTTATGTCCATTGTTTTGGTTTTCATTTCCCCACAGGAAGTTAGAATGACAGGCTGACAAGTTCAACATGAGATTTTGGTCATCTTATTACTTGGAGACATCAAACAAAGGGAACGATAAATAATAAGGATGCTGCTGGTTATAAAAGCTCTCACTTTCTCACGCAGTGCCAGGCAATGTTCGTAGGGCTTCCTGTATGGGGTCCTGATAGCAGGCCAAGGAATCAGGGGAGGATTATTCTCAGTTTAGACAAAGCACTTAAGAGTAATAATTTCAGGGCCCCAGAGCTGGCAATACGGATGCTCTTGCATGTTTTTTTTCAAAATATGCAGGACCTGGTGTTTGTCAGCGGTGGGTCTGCCCCTTCTCCTGTCTGAGCCTATTTCCTCATCTGTAAAATGGGGCTGAGTGGGTCTAGCCAGGGTGCCCCAAACTTTCCTTGTCTAAAAAAACACCGGTTACTGGGCCCTATCACAAGCCCCCTGCATAGACAGTTCTGAGCAGGGGACTAAGAAGCTGTCTATACAGTGATATCCTAGGAGGCCTGTTTCTTGCAGGAAATCTTGGAAACATAATTGCTCAAGGCCTTTCCACCTCTGAGGACTGTAATCTTAGGACTCAAATTTCAAACCAAACCTCTTCCTTTGAAATCTAAATTCTAAACATTCTTGTCTTCTCTTTGACACCAAAGTGTGGAGCAGAAAGAGCACAGCCTGGGGGTCAGGGGATTGGAAGTCCAATCTCAGCTCTGTCCCTGATTACTGCTGTGATCCAGAGAGGAGTCATTTCCTTTCTCTGAGCCTTCGTATCCACACCTGCAAAATGGGTACAGCATTTCTGTCCAGGTATGTTGAGAGGCCCAGAGGAATTATGGCTCAGAGCGGGGAAGAGGATATTACCCTCCTCTGCCTTAACCTGTGGGCAGTGGCCTTGGTATGGATCTGGAGAAGTGCTGGGGCTGTGATCTGCTAGACCAAGGCCCACCTTGGCAGGTGGAAGTTCTCACCGACTTGTAGAGATCCCATGATGGGATGGGCTTGTGTATGGAAGTTACCCTAGGAGACTGGGTGTCGAGGGCGGAGTGGCCTGGACCCCTTGAGGACCTGGGGGGAGGGAAACATCAAAAAGAGCAGAAGAGCTACTCCTGAACCATCCCTACCCCCATCACACACCGTGAGGGTCTGCGTGGCTTAGAAGAATGGAGACACGATTCCAGCCTCTGGAGAAGGCCTGGTGTGTCCATGCTTTAGGCAGTGAGGGGGCATGTTCACCACAGCCCAGTGCCCTGCCCTGTCCTCCCAACAGTAATGGTTTATCCTGTGGTCTTACCAGCAGCCAGGCTATCTGCGGCTCAGCTTGAACTGCCAGAATTTGGTTAATTAAAAAAAAAAAGGTGATTTTCTTTTGTCATCTCAGGAATGGGGTTCTGGGACATCTAAGTTGTCCTGTGAGATCCTCAGGACAAAGCTGGCCTTCTGAATTGTAAATACGGAGGGGTGGGCTGTTTCTGGGTTTATAGTGACTATTTCGTTTGAAGAGTTCATGACTTTATCTGGGAGCTTCCACCCACCTGGATGCTTCTGCTTAACCCAAGCTTCCTCAGTCCTAACTGCTCTTGGCCCTCCCCATAGCCCCCTCTGAGGCTGTGAGAACTTGCTGGTAAGCTGTCCTCAAGGACCCTCCCCACGTCTTGACTCCATCATGCCTCTCAGCCTTTGCTTGGGCCATGAATAGGATCCTTTTTACAAATATATTCACCTGATAAAGTCTTGATATATGTATGTATGTATGTATGTATGTATTTATCAAGTTTGCCTCCTCCAGAAAGTCCTCCAAGCCCCCTCTCATGGAGGTAAGGGACCCCTCCTGGACTCATAGCAGTCTCTAGCACAGCACCATACTATTTTGAAGTGGAGTGCTTTGAGGTTTCTGCACTTTATTGGTCTGGGAGCAAGCTTGGGGATGGGGAAAGTACGTCATTTTCACTGTATCTCTACTGGGTGCTGCTGACATGGCTGTGGAGTGAATCAATCTCCTTGTCCCCACCACCCCATTCTCCTTCCCAGGACTGTTGACACAGTGACACCCTCCCTTCTCAGAATGTGCTCCTCCCTGTCCGATCGTGTCTCCTGTCTTAAGCTTTCCCCTTCCCCTTAAATGTTGCACTCTCTGGACTCCTCTCTCTATTGGACTCTGTTCAGCCTCTGGGCATGGTTTCAATCAAGTGGGGGCTGATGGTACCTATTCCTTCATTTGCCAACTATATATTAAGCATCTACTGTGCGCCAAAGTCAGCTTTTGTACAGGTGATGTTCAGGTGTGAAGAGGGGAGAGGAGTATAGAAGATAAACAAAATCCAAGAACTTTCCAAAAAGTGATAGTTACTAAGAAGCAATAAGTCACATGTATCCCCAGCCTAACAGGAGCCCTGAGCTCTGCAGCTGCCCCTGGACCACTCTCTCCCAACAGAGCCCTGATGCCTATGCATCTCCTGGCCAGCCCACCACAGGCTGGTCTCAGCCTGTCTGTCCCGCCTCACTTCCCCTGCATCTCCCAGGACCTCAGCCAAGTTTCCCAAGCTTCCTGGGCCTCAAGAATCAAGGTAACAAGTTGGAGCTTGTTTAAAAAAAAATAATAAAGGAAATAAAAAGATTCCTGGGCCCCACCCTGTGAATCAGAATCCACAGGGGCATGGGGTCCAGGAATTTGTTTTGTTTTTAAAGAGCTCCAGGGGGTTCTTAACATCAAGGAAGTCTGGGTAATAACTTCTCTAAAGCCTTTCAGTGGGTCTCAACCCTGACCCACACGAGAACCATTTGGAGAACTTCTAAACCTAGCAATGCAATGAAGAAGATCCCAATCCCCAGAGGTGGGCTTACATGGTATTCTGCTGGTGATTCTAAGACCTCAGATCTGGTGGTTAATATGCATAAGAACCATGGTGTGGGGCTCAGGAATCTGTGTTTCCTACTAGCCCCTTGTCTCAATGAGATTCTGTCACTAGTGACATTAGCGTAGAAGCCCACACTGAGAAATGCTTTGTCTAGCCACATTGGACTCCCCACTCAGGCTTTTGCCTGGGCAGTTTTCTCTATCTGGGAGGAATAAGCCTCCCAACTTTGTCTTCCTGGGGATCTCAGTCTGGAGGTCGGACGTAGCCTGGATGGAGAAGTGTCTTGTTTCCTAATCAAACTTGAACTAATTTGTATGCCTGAGCTAACTATTCAGAATCCATACTATTGTTCTCAGCAGTTCATTTTCTAGTTCTCAATTAGTTTCTTTGTTCAGAGGCTATGTTTTCCAGCCCCCCCTTCTGTGTCTCTGCCATAGCAACAGGCCCCTACTAAGTGCTCAAAAGGTATTTGTTAATTGAATGAATATGTGAATCTGGAGAACTGGGATTTTAGTCCTTGTTCTGCTACTAAAATAGTTGTGTTGGACTGACCCAGGTTGGAGTTTAACCAGACATGTGGAAGGAAAGACAAGGCAGCTGGAGAGACAAACGCAACAGACACAACATAGAGAAGAGAATGGAGTTGTACTCTCTCCACACTCAATAATCAATTTTTAGTTAGCAAGATGGTCTTATAGTCCTTGACCCTCCCAGCTGTCTGGAAGTAGGTTATTCTTCCTCCATGCTTTAATTACCATCTGATGGTATTTTATTTTTAATTTAATTAATTTAATTTAATTTATTTTTTTGTCTTTTGTTTTTTTAAACATTTTTATTGATTTATAATCATTTTACAATGTTGTGTCAAATTCCAGTGTTCAGCACAATTTTTCAGTCGTACATGGACATATACACACTCATTGTCACATTTTTTTCTCTGTGAGCTACCATAACGTTTTGTGTATATTTCCCTGTGCTATACAGTATAATCTTGTTTATCTATTCTACAATTTTGAAATCCCAGTCTATCCCTTCTCACTCTCTGCCTCCTTGGCAACCACAAGTCTGTATTCTCTGTCTATGAGTCTATTTCTGTCCTGTATTTATGCTTTGTTTTTGTTTGTTTGTTTGTTTTTTAGATTCCACATATGAGCTATCTCATATGGTATTTTTCTTTCTCTTTCTGGCTTACTTCGCTTAGAATGACATTCTCCAGGAGCATCCATGTTGCTGCAAATGGCATTATGTTGTTGGTTTTTATGGCTGAGTAGTATTCCATTGTATAAATATATCACATCTTCTTTATTCAGTCACCTGTTGATGGACATTTAGGCTGTTTCCATGTTTTGGCTATTGTAAATAGTGCTGCTATGAACATTGGGGTGCAGGTGTCATCCTGAAGTAGGGTTCCTTCTGGATACAAGCCCAGGAGTGGGATTCCTGGGTCATACGGTAAGTCTATTCCTAGTCTTTTGAGGAATCTCCACACTGTTTTCCATAGTGGCTGCACCAAACTGCATTCCCACCAGCAGTGTAGGAGGGTTCCCCTTTCTCCACAGCCTCTCCAGCATTTGTCATTTGTGGATTTTTGAATGACGGCCATTCTGACTGGTGTGAGGTGATACCTCATTGTAGTTTTGATTTGCATTTCTCTGATAATTAGTGATATTGAGCATTTTTTTATGTGCCTTTTGATCATTTGTATGTCTTCCTTGGAGAACTGCTTGTTTAGGTCTTCTGCCCATTTTTGGATTGGGTTGTTTATTTTTTTCTTATTGAGTCGTATGAGCTGCTTATATATTCTGGAGATCAAGCCTTTGTTGGCTTCATTTGCAAAAATTTTCTCCCATTCCGTAGGTTGTCTTCTTGTTTTACTCCTGGTTTCCTTTGCTGTGCAGAAGCTTGTAAGTTTCATTAGGTCCCATTTGTTTATTCTTGCTTTTATTTCTACTAGGAGAAAATTTTTGAAATGTATGTCAGATAATGTTTTGCCTATGTTTTCCTCTAGGAGGTTTATTGTATCTTGTCTTATGTTTAAGTCTTTGATCCATTTTGAGTTGATTTTTGTATATGGTGTAAGGGAGTGTTCTAGCTTCATTGCTTTACATGCTGCTGTCCAGTTTTCCCAACACCATTTGCTGAAGAGACTGTCTTTATTCCATTGTATGTTCTTGCCTCCTTTGTCGAAGATTAGTTGACCAAAAGTTTGTGGGTTCATTTCTGGGCTCTCTAATCTGTTCCATTGGTCTATATGTCTGTTTTTGTACCAATACCATGCTGTCTTGATGACTGTAGCTCTATAGTATTGTCTGAAGTCTGGGAGAGTTATTCCTCCAGCCTCTTTGTTTCTCTTCAGTAATGCTTTGGCAATTCTAGGTCTTTGATGGTTCCATATAAATTTTATTATGATTTGTTCTAGTTCTGTGAAATATGTCCTGGGTAATTTGATAGGGATTGCATTAAATCTGTAGATTGCCTTGGGCAGTGTGACCATTTTAACAATATTGATTCTTCCAATCCAAGAGCATGGGATATCTTTTCATTTTTTAAAGTCTTCTTTAATTTCCTTCATCAATGGTTTATAGTTTTCTGTGTATAATTCTTTCACCTCCTTGGTTAGATTTATTCCCAGATATTTTATTACTTTGGGTGCTATTTTAAAGGGGATTGTTTCTTTACTTTCTTTTTCTGTTGATTCATTGTTAGTGTAAAGAAATGCAACTGATTTTTGAACATTAATTTTGTAAACTGCTACCTTGCTGAATTCTTCAATCAGCTCTAGTAGTTTTTGTGTGGACCTTTTAGGATTTTCTATATATAGTAACATGTCGTCAGCATATAGTGACACTTTTACCTCTTCTTTTCCAATTTGGATTCCTTTTATTTCTCTCTCTTGCCTGATTGCTGTGGCTAGGACTTCCAGGACTATGTTGAATAGGAGTGGTGATAGTGGGCATCCTTGTCTTGTCCCAGATTTTAGTGGGAAGCTTTTGAGTTTTTCACCGTTGAGTACTATGCTGGCTGTAGGTTTGTCATATATAGCTTTTATTATGTCGAGATATGTTCCCTCTATACCCACTTTGGCGAGAGTTTTTATCATAAATGGGTGTTGAATTTTATCAAACACTTTTTCTGCATCGATTGAGATAATCATGTGGTTTTTGTCCTTTCTCTTGTTGATGTGATGTATTACATTGATTGATTTGCGTATGTTGAACCACCCTTGTGTCCCTGGGATGAATCCCACTTTGTCATGATGTATAATCTTTTTTATGTGTTTTTTCTCACTGGGAGGCAGAAATTTTGGTTTGTTTTGGTCGCTTCCGTATCCCCTGGTTGGCACAGAGCCTAGTTTATGAAGCTTTCCGTTCAGCCAAGCCTTCTAAATCCTTTAGGTCCTGAGTGGCCTCCATTTACAAATTGGAAACTAAGGCTCAGAGAGGTGAAGTTGCTTCTCCAAGGTCACACAGAGATTCCTGCCCATCACCACTATCCCCACAGCTGCTAAAGGGAAGAATCAAGTAAACTCGTGTGCTTCAGCGCCTTCGCAAGTGCCTCCTGCTCTTCTCAAACCCTTTCCCTCCGAACTCTTCTCCATCTGCTTGCGTGTATCTGAATCTAGCCGGTAACCCTGAGCCCGGGTGCGATCTGTTACGCTTGCGGCTTTCGGAGACACGTGCTACTCGGGTGAATGAATCGCTCGTCCCCACCTCCGCCGACAGCCAATCGCAGCCGGCCAGAGCCCCGCCACTTCCGCCTATTGCGGGCCGTGGCCGGGGCCGTGCTGCCCACGTGGGGCTCTGGAGAAAGGGGAGTAGGCGGTGGTGCGCCAGAGGCGGGCTCCCTGAGCCTCGTCACCAATCTAGGGGCCCGCTGGGGACGCGCGGGGCGGGGCCGACGTGGGGCGCCAAGGCTTAAACGTGATGGGCAGGCGGGCGTAGGGAGGAGTCCCAGGCAGGGGAGCGGTGAGTGACAGAGTATGTAGCCCAATAACAGGAGGGGTTGGGCTGCCTGAGCCAGTAGGAAGTCCGTAAGGCGGGACCGGGACTGCAGCAAGTTCGGTTGCGCGGAGACCGCAGCTGTTCCCTGTCAGTGGAGGCAGCGGCGGTGGAGGCGGTGGCGACGACTTGCGGCGGCAGCGAGGAGGTGAGTGCCGGCGGCGCTGTGTACCTTCCTCTTCCCGCAGCGGGTCGGAGCGGGTGGGCGTGCGCCGGCGCTGCCGCGGGGGACGCTTATATAAGGGTCGCGCTCGCCAAGGCGGCGCGGGCTCCACGAGTGACGGCTGGAGGAGACGGCAGCGGGCTGGGCGCGACCCGACGCGACGTGCGCCTCCCCTCCCCTCCTCCTCCCGCGGGGGCGGCCTGCGGGAGCCCGTCATCTCCTGCCCTGGGAACCCCTCGTCCCGGTCCCCCGGGCCCGCGAGCATCCCTCCCGCGCGGGCGCAGCCCGGCCTCCTCCACCCGGTACCCCGGGGACCGCCGGCGGCTTTATTCCTGCTCTCGGGCCCATTTTGCAGATGGAGAAACTGACGCACGGAGCCCTAAAATGCCTCGCGCGGGGTCCTTGAGGGTTCGAACCCAAGTCTGTCAGAATCCGGAGCCCAAGTGTTTCCCGTCATACTGGAAGTTGCTCAGCTCTGAAGAAAGCCGTGGCGTGTAAGGCGAGGGTTTTCCGTGTTCCAAGTGCCTGCACTCTGCTTCCCGTTGGATCCTCCTAGTAACCTTGGGGGGCATTCTTGTAATTCCGCTTAGTTTCAGATGAGGACGCTTGAGGCCCCAGAAGCAATGACTTGTCCAGAGCTACTCGGTCAGGAGGAGGTGGGGCTGATCTCAGCCCGTTATTTCTACAGCTTTTAGCAGTTAACGAAGCGCAGTGAGGAGCAGCGGGCCCTCCGGGAAGTGCTCTCCTGGGCACGGAGTCAGAAGCCCTGGCTTTGAGGACCTGCTATACAGGTTCTTCCCAGCCCGTTTTGCTTTGTGTACTTTGAATTGTTTCGCCTGTGGGGATCCCTTTCCTCATTTCACAAATTTTGGGGCTAGTCCAGGTACCTAGATCCCTGGCAGCTTTGAAATTCTTAAAAATCTGATTAAAATTCATTTTGTGAGAAAGAGTAGGCCAGGGACCATTACCCCTATTCTGTAGTTGAGAAAACTGAGGCTCACAGAGGTGCCGATCTTTGCCAGATCACAACCATTCTCCTCAGTCTTTACCAAGAAATCCTTGCCTTCCTGTTGCTCCCTAACCCACTGCTGCCAGCAGCCCTGGCCCTCCGTATGACATCCTTCCCCTGCCTGTGATGCAAACAGTTGTGTTGGGGTGGAGGTGCTCAGCATTTCTCTTCCCTCACAGCTACGGCTTTTCTTCTTCATCCGCACTTTATCTAAACTCTTGAACTCTCAATCTCATTCTTTGCACACCTATCATGTTCAGAGCCCTAGACTGGGTGCTAAGAGAAGACCTGGGAGATGAGGTGCCCTCGAACTGCTGACAGAGTGGTTGGGGGAGACAGAATGAAACAGAACGTAAGCAGCAAGTCAGCATGCCGCAGATGTTTGTAGAGAGCTGGTGTGGGCGAGGTACGGCCCACGAAGGACGTGGAAGAGAAAATTCAGGAGAGGCTGGCAAATCAGGGCAAACCGCTGAGGCCAGGGAGAGGAGAAGTGGACCGGCTGGGGGTTGGACGGGCACGGGTTGGGGAAGGCTTTGTGAAGGAGACGAGCTGTGAGCCTCTTTTGATGCCAGCAGGTCCGGCTCAAATCAAAGGGCTTGGATTTGAGCAGCCAAGTTTTTATTATGGGATAGAGGTGAGTTTTAAGCAACTAGAACTTGCAAGAGGAAGGCTGAGGAAGGTGGGAGGAGAAGGTGGAAGAAATAGCACTTCCCAGTTGAGTGTGAGCAGAATGGCTGGTCACCGCGAAGAGGCCTCTGCAGGAGGCGTAACAAGGCGAGGGCACTTGCTAAGGTGAACGTAAGTTAGAAGTGAGATTGGGTCCAAAGGTGCCAGGGACTTGGCTGGACGCTGAGGGCCCAGCAGCAGCGGACTGAGCTAAAGTTTGTGCTGTTTGTGTCCCAGTAAGCAACTTGTCAGCAGATGTCCTTGTGAGCAGCTTCTTAGTGGCTGCTCTGCCCTGCCCTGCAGAAGGGGCTTTGTTCTATAGTTGCTCAATATCTGTGTGTTGACTGGGATTAGATTGGCATTCAAAGTTTCCATAGTTTACCCCGAAGTCTCTTCTGCCTCTTATCTCCTTATCTTTCTCTGCTGAAGCCTGCTCCAGCTCGACTTTCTCAGTGCTGGTTCTCGCCTCCAGGATCACCCCTCAGAGAGGTTTGCCTTGGTGGTTGTAACCCCGGTGGATCCCTCCTGCCTTTGATGTGCCAACACAGGTGGCTTGCTTCCTCCTTATCTCACTTTCAGTGCCCCGGGTGCTGTGCTCGGTGCCTGTCCTAACTGCTCACGGAGGTACCAGGACCGAGGCAGGGCTGGACTGCAGACCCAGGTCTCATTCCAAGTTGCAGCATGTACGGGGGCTGCAGGGATGATTGTTTCATGTCAGAGTATCTGAGAGGAAGTCCTGGACAGGCCCCAGACTGTCCAGATCTCTCTCTAGGACTCGAGCTGGATGCCCTGCAGGTAAACATTTCCCTGGAGGACTGGTATGGGCCTTCTCTCTAGCTGCCTCCAGGTAGCATCCTGCTCTCTCTCAATGGGGCCCATCTCCCCACATCTAGCAAGTGTGCTCGTTTGTAGGCTAGTCTCATCTGGAGACATCCTTCCCAGGAGTGGGGCGTTTTGCCTGCTCTCTGAAGCCTTATCTGGGCCCGCCTGACCATCCCTTCCCCTCTGTTTTAGCTGCCTCTAGGCTCAGCTGTGGGTGCTTTGCCAAACTGTCAAAGGAGTAGGGCCTGAGAGTGGAAGATGAGAAAGTGATGAGACGAGTCAACCGTTTCCTCTTACCCACTGAATGAAAAGATAGGATCCTACCTATTGGACTTTTTCTTCCATTCGACCCCGCAGGTACCCTCTTCTGCCTCAGCCTCATCTGACACTGTTAGCTGTTTCCCTGAAACTCACTTCTTCTTGTCCTTCCTCTGCTCTTGTTCCTGTGACCTTGTTCTCTGCAGAGCTTCTCTTATCCTGTCCCGTCAGAATTACTTTTCAGGCTTCCCTGCGTTAAAGTCTTGCTGAATCTATTCAGTTGGCTGTGGGTTCTCTCCTTTAATGATAATGATGATAAATAATGATTTATTGTTATTAATAATAAAAGCCAACCTTTTGAGCTCTGATTCTGTGGTGGCAAGGACCTTGTGAAGCCCCTTTTATGTATTACTTGATTCTCACAACAGCCCTACAACGAAAGTACTCTTAGCTCCTTGTTTACAGATGAGGGCCTGTGGGTGAAATAACTCCCCCAGAAGCACATAGCTAAGAAGGGGTGTGGCAGGGGTCCGCTGCAAGCTGCCAGGCTCAGAGTTTCCACGTGGGTCACTTGTTCTTACCTCGGTTAACTCGCCTCCACGACTTACTTTCTGGCACTTGGGGAGCAGAGCCTGTGCCTTTGGTATGGTGCCTTATGTAAGGCGTGTGCTCGAGAAGTATTTAATTGAATTGAATGCCCTAAACATTCATTTTCAACCTTGATATAATCTACCAAGGCAACTGGTTTTCTTGGAACATGGACTTAGTTCATTTGATGGTTTGCAGGCCTACGTCTCCATTTTGCTCTTTATTGACTAGTGGCTGGAGCTGACTGTCAGGTGTGGCCTTTCAGAAACAAGCAATCTGTGAACTCCAAAAAGTGGTCACCTACCACCAGCTAGGCTCCCATGGGTCCAGACGTGGGGTGTGCTCCTGTGTGTGTGTGTGTGTGTCAGGGGAGAGGGGATCTCTGCAGGAAAGGGTCTGAGGAATCAGCCAGGGAAACAGAAGACACATTAGCTTCTTAATTTGTGTCAGGTTACATAGAGGCAGGAACCAGGCTCAGAGGACCCCTGGGGAGGTGGCTTCTGCAGGATTGGAGGCAGCTCTGCAGAGGAAACGGGCCTGGGGCTGGGTGGAAGGAGGCAGAAAGACAGAGCACTTCAGATAAAAGAGTGAGTTTCTAGAAGTTCTTGTTCTTGTGTATTGGGTGCCAGGAAAAGGTTTTACTTAAATGTTTGTTACTAGGCACGTTGGCAAACGTCTGAGTGCATCCCCGGTACCAGGCCTGGTGCCAGTGCTTTGAGTGTTACCTCATTGGGAACCCTCTGACTGGGGTGTTGTTATTCCCATTTCACAGATGGGAAAACAAGCTTTGAATGGTTTCGGAATGGGTGGTAGAGCACGAAGTATGGAGCCCAGGCAGTTGGACAACAGAACTGGGGTCCTTACAGCCCTGCGCTGTCCTCGTGTCCCCCAGATGCCCCTGCGATGAGGGGATGCAAAGCAGCAGTTCTTCTCTGGGCGCTCAGTCTCTGTTCCCGCCACCCCTAGGTTCTCTGGGGAGTGCTGGAGAGAAACGAGGGTAACGCTTTCTTTTTCTTTTATTTAGATAGCGGCCTTCTAAGAGCTGACAAAACCCTGAGGGTAAGTGCTGTGCCTGGGTCCAGGTCGGGGGCGGGGGTGGGTGCATGTGGGTCCTTCCGGAGCAGCGGCAGTGGATGTGAGCAGTCCTGGCTCGTCAGTTATCAAGCTCAGTAAATAAAAAGGGCCAAGCTCTGACTTTTGGAAAATATAAGTTGTCTTTGTTCCCATCTCTCTTGGTTTTCTTGGTTTTCACAGGAAAGTGATGTCTGGCTCCCTGCTGGCCCCAGTTGGCAACTGGCCAGCCTCAGCAGGAGGCCCTACTTCTGGAGGGTGTGTGGCTTGAGACGCCTGTGGCCGGGGGGAGGGAGTGGCGAGGCTCCTAGGACCACGGGAAGCATCTCTAGGGCTGGGCAGCTTCTGAGAAGACCCCTTGAGTCAGTGTGGAGAGCAGGCAGCTGGGCGGTGAGAGATGTGGGGAGGTGTGCACAGCTGGGCGCGGGAAGTGGCTCTGGCGACTGGCTGTAAAAGCACACGACACGTGTTTCCAGTGATGCTCAGCCTTTGGGAGTCACAATGATGAGGGGGTGAAGGTGGACTAGGCCCCTCTTCCCCTCACATAGTGCTCTCTGGCTGCACCGCCCTGCATTAACCTCCGACTCTTAAGGTTTCCCCTCACACAGGAAACTCCACTGATTGCACTGATCCTGGTGCATCTCCGCAGTCTGAAGTCCAAGGCCCTCAGGCCGGGAGCCACCTGGTGGTCCCGTCCTATCTCCTGCTGCTGGTCTGTGAGAGCATCCTAGCCGGGCATGAGCCTGGCTCTGCCTAGTGTCCCGCCTGCGTTTCTGACACTGATATGCTCTTCCCTTCACCCAGAGGCAGGCCAGCCATCACCCTTGTTTCACAGCCAGCTGCCCTGGAAACTTTGTGGCTCAGGGACGACTTTGCCCAGAGCTCAAGTCCAGGGCTCAGCATGGGAATTCCTTTGTATGGGGATTTTTCTCAGGTGACCCTTCAGGACCCAGGAGCTGTTCTTCTTCCTGAGATTTTTCCACAGTCCTTGATTGTCCCAGGTCGTGGGCCAGCCATGGCCGTTTAGCACTCTAAGACTGAGTTTGGGAAAATGGGCAGAGTGTAAAGGCAGATGGGTATGAGTGGAAATGGCTTTGGACCTTTGATGGACTCCACCCTCCACAAAGTTTCCACTGCCCTGTTTTCTCTGCTTTCTCTCGGCCTCCTGCCTTGGCTGATAGAGCTGAGTGTTACGGCTCTTACTGGCATCCCTGTGGGGAGAAGAGGGACAGTTAAGTGAAGGTCCCCAAACCACTTCTGTTTTGGAGTGAGAAATTGGGGTGCAGAGAAGACTAATTAGCAGAATCTGAGATTCTGACCATCCCCCCACCCCCTGCCTCTGTTTTTTCAGAGTGTCTTCTTTTATTGCATGCCTTCCCAAAATCCATTAGTAGGAAGGGAATATAAGTCCCCAGGAAGGGCCTTCTTCTCCCAGGTCATTTAATTTGTTAAAGCTTGTTTGGCTTCTCAGTCCCTAAGTCCCTTGAGCTCTGCTTAGTTACTGTAACTAAGACTCTGCCATTGAAGGTTCCTGCCCTCCCCTGGCCTCTCCTTTCTGTCTCCTTGGTGATCCTGGAGGGAAGTGGATGTGGGTTTTTTTTTTTTTCAATGCCAGAAGGCATAACCCTGGGTCATCTCAGCATCCCCTCATTGCAGCTGTTCCTTACCTCCTTATCCTGATTTGCCTGCAGGCCAGAGAAGCAGGGGGGCTGGGATAGCCATGGCTGCTCTAAGTACATTTCCACCAGCTGTGTGTGGAATGGGGCCAAACTCCACATGTGGCAGCTCCTCTCCTGACCAACATCCATCCCTAAGTGAGGCCTCGGGAAAATTCCATGATCTGGCTGTGCTGAGTCATGCTTAGTCTCTGAGGATCCGTGTGTCACCTTTTGCATGTCTGTCACCGGTCAGCCCAGGGTCTGGGAAAGGCTGCAGTTAACTATGCAGAGATACCAAGCTGCTAACCTCTTAATATTTGCTTCTCCGAGTGCTTTTACTAATGTGCTAGTTATCATTATAAAATTGATTAATATTAAGTCATTAGTAATAAATGGATTATTTATTCTGGAAAACATTCCTCTTTTATGGGGAAGCTAAGATTCAGAGAGACTAACTGACTTGATGAGTTTTGGGTGGGTGGCATGTCTGGATGAGATTTTTGATGCCCCCCCCACCCCTGGGTTTTTGTGTAACACAAAGATTATTTAGAAGTTACTTTGATTGAAAAAAATTGATTTTCAATTTGTTCAAGTTACAAACTCAGAAATCTTGTTCTTCCTTTAAGGGCTAGTCTTTTACATTTAGCTTTTAAATGTAGCCTACAAATCTTTCTGTTCTATTTATGATTCCAGAAAATTTCAACAATCACTTTAAGAGGTCTTTTGTTAATACTTGATCCATTTGCAAAATTAACTCATTTGAAATTTTTAAATTGAGAGTTTATGAATTACATTCAACTTTCTTCAGTTGTTTTAGTACTTGCAATTAACAGAATCTTTAATACTTTTAAAAGTATTCCTGTAAATTTAATACATTAAACTGACTTACATTTTCTTAAATATTCCTATATTATTTTATGTTTTTTACACAGCTTTATTGAAGTATTTTTGACATAATAAATTACACATATTTAAAATATACAATTTATATTTTGACATATGCATACACTTTTGAAACCATAACCACAATTAGGATAGTGATTATCCAGAAATGTCCTCGTGCCCCTTGGTAAGTCCTTCCTCCCACCCCTCTCTGCCTTCCCGACTCCCAAGTAACCACTGAACTGCTTTCTCTTACTACAGATTAGTTTGCATTTTCTGAAATTTTACATAAGTGGAATCATATAGTGTATATTTCTTTTTTGTCTGGCTTCATTCACTCAGCATACTTATTTTGAGATTTGTCCAGGTTGCATGTATCAATAGTTCTTTTTATTGCTGAGTAATATTCCATTAGTGGATAGTCTACAATTTGTTTATCCATTCACCTGTTATTGGTCCTTTTAGTTGTTTTCAGTTTTTGGTGATTCTAAATAAAGCTGCTGTGAACCTCTGTGTACAAGTCTTTGTATGGACATATATTTAATTTTCTCTTGGGCAGATTGTGTAAGAGTGGAGTGGCTGGATCATATGACAGGTGTATGTTTAACTTAAACTGCCTGACTGCCTTCCAGAGTGGTTGTACCATTTTACATTCCCGCAGGCAGTCTATGAGAGTTCTGATCCTGCTACATCATCACTAAATTGGATATGGTCAGACTTCTTCATTTTAGCCATTCTAAAGATGTGTAGTGATATCCCGTTCATTGTGGTTTCAATTTGAATTTCTCTGGTGGCTAATGACGTGGAGCATCTTTTCATGTGCTTATTTGTCATCTGCCAATACTGATTTTAAATTAGTAAGATTCCAACTTAAAATCACAAGTTGAAGCCAGTTACTCAGTTACACATTTTAATTGGAATCTTGAGGCTGACTTGTTACTCTGACAAGACCAAATTTCCTTGAACATTTAAGTATGTAAAGTAACGGATACACACAGATTTCCTAACACGAAATTATAAATACTATGGTTTTAATTTTCTTAGGCATATTTGTATAATTGAATTTAATCTTCCTAGAATTAAATAAGCTTACCTAATAAGGAAATAATGATATGATTTCAAACTGTAGTAGGTTACTTTCCTGAGCAACTTTTGGATTTTCTTTCTCAACTGGATGACACTGCTTTAGAATTCAAGAGCTTGCTGCCCAGGGGGAACTGGGTCTTAGCCTTTGACTCCTAGTGCTAGGCAGGGCCCTGGGTCATTGCCATCTTCCCTGAGCCAGGGATGGTCTCACAGCCCACGTGCCCTAGACTGAAGCATGCCTAATCCTTTCTTCCCATGGAACTCCACTTCCACACCCAGGCTGCTGGGTTGTGTGACTGGATTTCATTAATCTGCTCAAAGCTTCATTTCTATGCACTGTGGCCACAAGATCAGTGGAATTAAAATGCAAAGTAAGGTGGAATTTAGATTCTGCTTATCTTCCAAGCTCTTGTCTGACCTAGGGCTAGTTTTAAAATCATGCCAGTGACACAGCCAGGCTAGAGTTAGAGTCCCAGACTTTTGAGTCCAGGTCTGGCATTTCCTCCCTGCATCTTACCCTTTTTCAAATGAAGAGAAAAGGACTCTGAAACTTTAGAGTTCTTGGTGACTAAGAAATTCTGGCACCTGTAACCCATGCTTGCCCTTTCCTGTTCTTTAGTTCATTCCACTGGAAATGGTGAGAACCCTGGCCTCTCCCTAACCTCCCAGTGGAGAGCTACAACTCTCTTTGGGGAGGAGATTGTCATCAAACGCTTGTTAGAGATTTGGATTTTAGATAATAAACAGATGTGGACTTGAGTTCCTGTCTTGGTCACTGAGTGTGGCTTTAGGAAGCTTGTGAGTGGTATGGGACCTGGTTGAAAATGATTAATGCAGTCTGACCTCCCCTCCGATGTCTGATGCTTACGTAGCTCCATATGGGTAAGACTGAAGGTCTGTGGAGTTCCAAGAAAAGAAAATTTGTGTGGCAGACTGTCTTAGAGTCCTGCTTTTCAGAAGTTTTAAATATTGTCTTCCTTACTTTTGGCTCTGAGTTCCCCCTTCAGGTGGTGAGGGAGCATTGCATGATAAATAGCATGAAAGTATATTATTAAGTGATGGCAGTGACATCACTGGGTGTCAGAATCTCCGTCCAAAGAGAGAGGAAAATGTGCTCCTCCACAGGGCAGGGCATTGAATGGCAGAGGGTACAGAGATAATTGAACCTAAAATTTAAAAAAAAGGCATTGGACATGGTAATTTCAGTTCTAGAAATGTAACCTAAGGTATAACGGGACTAGAACACAAACATCCTAGGCTGTTTAGGACGGCATGTTTATAGCAAAACTTGCAGTCCACTCAGTATCCTACAATGCAGCTTTACAAATAGCCTGTGTACCCTAATCAGAACAAGAGCCACGGTGCTTTTACTCGAGAAAAGTAAAACGATGTGTAAGGTCTCACCGTTGGTTATTTTGGAATATTATCCCAATTTTTTTTTCTGGATGCTGGAATTATAAAATTTTGTATTTAAAAAATGTTGCTGTGTATTTTATTTTAAATAATCAGATTAAAAAAATAGAAGTATGGCACTTATAACACTACTTGGGGCTTAAGATTAAGTACAAAGTATTTAAATATTAGATTTTTTTCCTATTCTCCAAAAAATTGTTTAGAGGGGTGAAAACCTCTTTCTAAATGCTGTAAGGGATATAGGTTCTTGGAGAATGGTGAAATAAGGACTTCTTAAAATATATTGCTCCATAAAAGAAATGAGAAAGCTGGCAAAAACTGTCAAATTCAACTTTTTCAGATCCCTGGAAATTAATCAAAGGCTTGCAGCAATCCAAGGAACAATCATTCAAGAAAAACGGCTGAATCTTTTTTCAACAAAAAATTATGAGACATGTAAAGAAACAAACAATGTCATGTACACAGGAAAAGGCACAATCAATAGACACTGTCCACGAGGACCTCAGACGTTGGACTTTGTAGACAAAGTCTTCAAATCAGCTATTTAAAGATATGTGTAAAGAACTAAAAGAAAGTATGAGGGGAAAAAAAAGTAAGAGAGCAGTGCCTCACCAGAGATGATCAAAAGTGACAGAAATTACAAACAAAAATTTCTAGGGTTGAAAACAATAACTAAAATGAAAAACGAATCACTAGAGGGGCTGCAGCAGAGCTGGGCAGGCAGAGGAATCAGCAAACTTGAAGACGGGTCAACTGAGATTAAACAGTCTGAGGAACAAAGGGAAAACGGGAAGGAAACTGTACACCTCAGACACCTGTAGAACACCTACCACACACACATGATGGGAGTCCTGGAAAGCACGTAGAGAGAAAGGAGCAGAACGAATCTTTGAAGAAATAATAGCCCCAAACTCCCCAAATTTGATGAAAACCAGTAATTTATGCACCCAAGGAGTTCAGTGAACTCCAAGTAGGATAAAGTCAAAGAGATGCATACCTGGACACATCATAATCAAAGAATCTTGAAAGCAGGAAGAGATAAGCAACTCATCACCAGGGATCGTTGATAAGATTAAGATTAATCATTTCGCCTTGGAAACTATGGAGGCCAGAAGGCAGAGAGATGAACACAGATACCATTTGAGGCAAAACCTACTGTATTTGACTTTTGAGTCTTAGATGGCTCTGATCTCTTCCATCTTCAGAGATAACATGTCAGTCTCGTCTCTAAATAACAATTACTCAAGCTCTTTTCACACTTGACCTGTTGGAATTCTTTTACCAAGTTCTCCTCTGCAAGTATTTTTTGAAATACCTAAGGAATGCTTACTATGTGTTCCACCAAGCCTGGAACATAGTTGGGGCTCAAAAAAAATTTGCTAAATGAATGAAATCTACCTGGGTTGCTTCTTCCTTGGCCAGCTGTCTACTCATTCTTCTCTTCCGCGTGTCGCCTGTCATTCTCCCTGTCTCAGGGCTGTTCCCTCTTCTTTTGCCTTAAACATGTAAACAGACCTGTCTCATAACTTCTCAGAGTACATCTTTTAAAAATATTACCAGATACTTCACAAAGTTTTACTGAATGCTTGGGGATAACAGAATAGAATTACAACACAGAGGGGAAAAATGTTCTGTCCCCAAAGGTGAATTTAATCTTTACGTCAAGAAAAGTAAAATAACTATTGTAGCCTAGTAGTGGCAGCCTCTCCCCCACCCATTAGCCATTAAGGCTTCAACAGATATTAGGGTCTGGTCTCCACTAGCGCACCCCAGGACACCATGGAACCAACTGCTGATGTTCTATTTGCTTCTGTTGTTGATAATAGGCCCTACATGTGTATAGCACTTTATAGTTTTATTATTTATTGGACAGTTCTCGCTGGGACAGGTTAAAGTCATGGATGGTGGACCAGAGGTTCAGGGGGCTTCAGTAAGTCACCCAGCCCCACCAGGAGGAGGAGCGCTAAGCTTTGGAAGCAACGAACCTGATTCCTGGCCTTGGAGTCTTTCTGCTGTTCCCCGGGGTGTTAGAATGTGGTGTCTCAGTGTCATTGTGCACAAGTCTGAAAAGACCAACCTAAAACTCTCTGTCTTTCCTACTGAAATTAATCTCTTGATGGGTGTTTGCAGCTTCTGTCCCAAGAGCTATTTGTTGTCACTTGGGCTTGTGGCCAGTTGGGAGTCTTCACTCAGGGCAGGACTTTCCTTCCCATCATGTTGCCGGAGGCCAAGCCCGTAAGACCTTAAGGCTTTCCTCAGCCTTTCTGGATTTTGACCATCCCATTCCAGCCGGCTGCAAAACAGCTGCTTGTAATTTTGCTGACCCAAACCATCTTTCCATCCCTTTTTACTTCTTATATTCTTAAATGGCAGTTTCAGTATTTGGCAGAATAAATTCCCTGTTATCTAATCCTGGGTTTTCTCAGTTGACTGAATAGTTTAAGACACGCAAATGCTATTACTGTGCATGATTCTGAGAAACGGTTTGTTCTTTCCTCGAGCATTTGCTGTGCACCTGTGGCAGGCACAGATGCTGGAAGCTGTCAAGCTACCAGAGGATCTGATGACATGGTCCCCGCCCACGGTCGCTAATCCTGTGGTTGAGGAGAGACGGGGTGCACGTGCTGGGGTGAAATACACGTTCCAGTAGTGACCAGTTGATAAGGAACAGTCATAATTGCCATTTACTGAGCGCTGTTTCTGTGGCGGGTAAGATGCTAAATGCAAAAAACAAGTGTATAAAATTATCAGGGAAGTGGTGTAGCCCTGGTTGAGACTAGGGCTCTGGAGTCAGGGGGACAGGGGTGGAGTTCGGGCTTAGCTTTTTACCAGCCCTGTCACTTCTGGAAGTTCCTTAGCCTCTTTGAGCCTTGGTTTCATCATCTATAAAATAGGGGCAATAAGACCTCCCTTCTGGGGCTACTGGGGGCATTAAATGAAATAACGTGAAGTGGCACCTGGTGGACACGTCATAGTTGTGGCTGTGTTGATGGTGCCGGCGGAGAAGAGTCCCAGGAGGACTCACTGGGAGAGGAGAGCGCGTGAGGCCCCGGGCCTGTGGGCTGCGGGGCTGGGTGGGAGGGGATTTGCTCAGGAAGGACTTCCCAGGAGAGCTGTCCCTTGAACGAGGGAGTCATATCTGGGTTAGTGGAGAGGAGGGGATAGCACCCAGGCAGTGGCACTTGGAAGAAAGCCATGGTGACGAGGAAAGCCGGGCACTGGGAAAGGGCGATGACCTCAACCTCACTGGCAGGAGGATGGTGAGGGAAGCTCCGTGAGGGAAGCTCCATGAGGGTGGAGATTTGTGTCTGTTTTCCGCTGAACCCATGGGACCCTGGCACGTAGAAAACCCTGTTGAAAGAGTGGATGCTGTTGTGGGGTAGTGAGAATCAGGGCTGGGAGATTCGTGCTGTGAATGCCCAGCTGCCTGTTGGACTGTGAGACAACGAGAAGCCTCTGAGATGTTTGGGCCTGCGACCCCACCAAAGGCGAATGGCCTTTTGAGAAACCCTTTGGAAGTAGTGGGCCGGCTGCCCTGGCCTGGAGAGAGTCTGGCATCAGACTTGGGGACTAGCTCTGAAAGGCCGTTGTTGCAATCCAGACATGCTGTTGCTGCGTGCATGTGGGAGGGAAGAAGCAAACAGTATTACAGGAGAAAGGTTGTCATGGGGTGAAGTGGACAGGGGACTTGGGGAGCTTGAATTTGCAACTCTGCCTCCATCCTGAAATGCAGAACTGGGAAAGCAACCCAATCATGCAGTGGAAGGACCCAATGTCAGGGAGAGAGGTAGAGATAGGGAGCTGGAATGAAGTGTCATCTCTGCAGGTGGGCATTATACCCAACTCAGAATTTCCTGAGAAAATTGAATTTGCTTTAGACCAGAGCAGTTAGTCCTGAGATCCGATCTGGAGAAAATATTAGAATAGACAGCGGGGGCTCCTGCTGATGGGAGGGGAAGAACGCGGAGACTGAAGTCATGAGTTAGGAGGTGGTATGCTTTACCTTTTAAGAAAAGGTCTGTGTCTAGTCCTGTAGCTGGCCTCTCTCTTTGTTGTTCTTACAGCTCTGAGTCAGTTTTCTTCTCCCTCATGGCTTGCTTCTCCAGCTGGAGAGAACACACAGCTTAAAGAGGCTTTTCTCTCCTTGGGGTAGATAAAGGACATTTTGGGGGCAGAGGGAATATGGAGCCATTCTGAGCAGATTTATGGCCCCAGAAGAACATTTCAGTATCGCCTCTTTGAGATTTTTGTCCCAGTTCAGCCAGCCCTGCAGAGTAAACCCAAGGGTCCAGTTATCGATAGAATCCCAACCAGTGGTCTCGGATTTTTTTTTTTAAACCTACAATGCCTCTGACACCAAATATGCTGTTTTCCCCAGCACCAGCAAACTCTCTGACTCTCTGATACCAACCGAGTGACCTACAATTTAATTTAGTTCTGACACTAACCACCTGGAGTTTGCGCAGATGCCGCAGGTTAAGGGCTCAGTCCCGCAAGACTGTTTCTACTTCTGATGTCAGTTACCACCTGTACTTCTGAGCAACTGGCTGTAAATCGACCTCCTCGGGTTTGATAATTTGTTATAATGGCTCACAGAACACAGGGAAACACTTTACTTGCGTTTATGGATTCATTTTTTTAAAGGATGCTAATAAACAGCTAGATAAAGGGGTACTTTAGGTGAGGTCTGGAAGGATCCAAGCACGGGACCTTCTATCCCCGTGGAATTGGGGGTGATCTCCCCTCCTGGCATCTGAATGTGTCCACCAACCAGGAAGCTCCCTGAACCCTGTTGTTTAGGGTACTTATGGAGTTCCATTATGAAGGCACGATTGGCAACTGGTGATTAACTCAATCTCCAGCCCTTTTCCCTTCCTAGAAGTCCAGGGGTAGGGCTGAAAATTCCAATCCTCTGATCATGTGGTTGGTTCCTCTGGCAACCAGCCTCCATCCTGGAGCTATGTCTTGGGACAAAAGACGCTCCTTTCACCCCGTCACTCAGGGAATTCCAAGGGTTTTAGAAACTCTTGCGTCAGGAGCCTAGGACAAGGGCAAAGACCAAACACATTATTTCTTATTATATCATAACATCTAGAGTGTGCGATTCTGGGCTTGGATGGGCTGGAGTTCTACCCTTGGCTGTGAAATCATTTGAGATGATGAGGACTTCTGCCTCGAAATCTGAGGTCTGGTGGAACAGTTACTGATAAGGCAAAGGAAGCCCACGTGTGACCCAGGTAACTGCCTTAGAGGTGCTCCACTTGAGCCTCATAGAGCCTTGTAACAGGTTACCAAGTGGTGACCCAGAGGCTTAGGGCTTAACTTATTTTAGCTAAGTAATACTTGCACCTGGTATAAACATTGGAATGTATTAAAAACTCTTTTTGTTCTCTCTCCCTTGTAACTCAGTTTCACTCTTTAGAGACCACCTCTGATTAAAGTGTCTTGTCTGTCCTTTAAGAGTCCATTTAAATTAGAAGTATATCTCTGTTCTTTTTTTCTTCCTACATTCTCTCTCTCTGCCCTGTGCCCTAAGATATATTTATCAATGTATCTTAGAGATCTTCCCATATCAGTACAGATGTCTGCCTCATTCTTTAACAGCTGTGTAGCATTCCATAGTTTTTTTCTTTTTGCCATGTTTGTTGCAAAATATGTCACACAGAAGACATATTTAACACACACACACACACACACACACACACACAAATAAATAATGAACATATATGTACCCATCCCCCAGGTTAAGGAATAAAAGTTAGGACCATATCAACCCCCCACCCCCAGTTGGAGCCCCTTACCCCCACAGCAATTCTGACATTTGCAGTAATTATTCCCTTGATTTTCTCAATAGTTTAACCATTATGAACAATCTCTAAATAACTGTTTAGTTTTGCCTTTCTTTGAACATCTTAGACATGGAGTCATACTGTAGACCTCGGTGACTTGCTTAGCATTACGTTAGCAATTCATCCTTGGCGATGCATGTAACTCCATTTGTTTTCAGGGCTATGTAGCTTTCCACTGTGTGAATGTGCTACAGTGTGTTTATCCTTTCTACTGCCAAGAAGCCTTTGGGCTGCTTCCCTGTGTTTACTCTTAGGAGCAACCTTGCTGTGCACATTCTTATACATGCCTCCTGGTGTAGTGAGCATGTTTCTCCATGGTACAAACTAGAGTGGAATTTCTGCCACATCTAGCTCTTCTAGGTTATGCAAAGTTCTCTTCCAGTGTGGTTGTGCTAATTTATCCTTCTGCCCACCAGCAATATAGAGCATTGGGTATTTTCTGATCACCCATGTGGTAGGAATTTGGCCCACAAATCTGTGAGGGTTGTCTTGTGGTTATAACTTCTCGGGGTGAGATTTTTGTTTCTCCAGTTGCTCAGTGCTGAAGATTGAGACACTTGATTTTTCTTGCAGGTAGCTCTAGGGGGTGAGGAGAGGTAGATCAGGTTTATTTCTGCTTCACTCATATTCTGGAGTGTCCTGAGAAGTTACAACTTTGACCTCGGGTAAGCTCTGGGCTCTGCCCTCCTGGTTTTAAAGACCTGTGGTTGGCCCATCTGTACCTAGTAGGTCTTGCCAGGGTCTAGGTCCACTCTAGCATTCACTGCATAGATAGGGTTGCTTTGGGGAGCAGGAATAGCACAATTATTAATACATGTCTTAAGGGATTTTAAAAATAATATTATCCTATCTCAGACCCTGGTCCCCCTTGACTGGTTGCAAATTCCTACTTCCACATAGATCTTTTCCCAAATATTTTCCTTTTGATTTCTAAAATTCCCTGTAATTTACACTTTTTTTTTTTTCATTCCTGGGAAGACTGAATACCCCGCTATCTTTCTGCTACTGCCAGATTGATCTTGTTTTGTGTTAATTGCAGGCTGGCCTGATTGTTGTTTGTTTTTGTTTTCTTAAAAACTTTTTAAAATTGTCCTTCTGTTGTCTGGATACAGAAAAAGGCTGCGTATTTATTTTTCCATTTTTTTATTGTGGTGTAATACACATAAACTTTACCCTCTGAACCATTTTCAAGTGTAAAGTTCAGTGGTATTAAAAACATTCACTTATTGTGCAACCATCACCACTATCCATCTTCACAACTCTTTTCATCTTGTAAAACAGAAACTCTCCCCATTAAACAGTAACTTCCATTCTCCCCTCCCTGCCAGGCCCTGGCAACCATCATTATACTTTGTCTTTTCAAAGTGCTTTTTGGGCTTTCATATGTCTTCTTTGAAGAAATGTCTATCCAAGTCCTTTGCCCATTTTTGAATTGGGTTGTTTGGTTTTGTTGTTGTTGTTGTTGAGTTTTAGGAGTTTTCTCTCTATTCTGGTTTTTAATCTGTTATCAGATACATGATTTACAAATATGTTCTCCCTTTCTGTGGGTTGCTTTTTTACTCTGTGAATAATGACTTTTGATGTGCAAAATTTTAAATTTTTCATGAAGTTCAATTTATCTGTTTTTTCTTTTGGTATTGTGCCTTTGGTGTCATATCTAAGAAATCCAGTGTCCAATGTCTTGAAGCTTTTGTTCTGTTTTCTTCTGAGTTTTATTTTTTAGGTCTTACATTTAAGTCCTTGACCCATTTTGAGTTTATTTTTGTACATGGTGCTAGGTAAGGGTTCAACTTTGTTGTTTTGAATGTGGATATCCAATTTTCCTAGCACTGATTGTTGAAGAATGTTCTTCTCCATCATTGAATGGTCCTGGCATCCTTGTCAAAAATCATTTGACCATATATGTGAGAGTTTATTTCTGAACTCTGTACTCTATTCCACTGGTCCATATGTCTATCTTTATGCCAGTACCACACTGTAATTGATTACCATAGCTTTGTAGTAGGTTTTGAAACTAGGAAGTGTGAGGTCTTCCAGTTTTGTTCTTCTTTTTCAAGATTGTTTTGGCTATTTGGGGTCCCTTGAGATTCCATTTTTCTATTTCTGCAAAAAAGAAAGAAAAGTAAAGAAAAGTAAAGAAAAGTAAAGAAAGTAAAGAAAAGGAAGGAAGGAAGGAAAGAAGAAAGAAAGAAAGAAAGAAAGAAAGAAAGAAAGAAAGAAAGAAAGAAAGAAAGAAAGAAAGAAAGAAAAGAAAAGAGAAAAGAAAAGAAAAGAAAAGAAAAGGAAAGGAAAGGAAAGGAAAGGAAAGGAAAGGTTATTAGGATTTTGATAGGGATTGCTTTGAATCCGTAGATAGCTTTGGGTAGTATTGACATTTTAACTCTATTAAGTCTTCCAAACCATGAACATAGGATGTTTCCATTTATTTACGTCTTCTTTAATTTCCTTCAGCAGTGTTTTGTAGTTTTCATGGTACCAGTCTTTCACCTCCTTGGTTAATTCCTAGGTGTTTTGTACTTTTTGATGCTATTATAAATGGAATTGTTTTTGTAATTTTCTTTTCAAACTGTTAATTGTTCATGTATAGAAATGCAACTGATTTTTGTATGCTGACTTGGTATCCTGCTACTTTGCTGAATTCATGTATTAGTTCTAACAGCTTTTTTAATGGAATCCTTTGAGTTTTTTACATATAAGATCATATCATCTGCGAACAGATAATTTTACTCCTTCCTTCCCAATTTGGATGTCTTTAATTTCTTTTTCTTGCCTAATTGCTCTGGTTAGAACTTCTAGTAGTGTGTTGAACAGAGTGGACGAAGTGGCATCCTCACTTTGTTCCTGATGTTAGAGGAAAAGCTTTTAGTCTTACACCATTGCATATTATGTTTGTTATGGGTTTTTCATGAATAGCTTTTATGATGTGGAGGTACTTTACTTTTATTACTATTTTGTTGAGTGTCTTTATCCTGAAAGGATGTTAAATTTTGTTAATGCTTTTCCTGCATCAATTGGGGTGATCATGTGTTTTTTCTCCCCTTCATTTTGTTGATGTGGCATGTTCCATTGATGGCTTTTTGTATGTTGAGGCATCCTTGCATTACAGGAGTAAATCGCACTAGGTCATGGTGTATAATCCTCTTAATGTGCCACTGAATTCTGTTTGCTAGTATCTTTTGAGGATTTTTACATCGCAGTTCATAAGGGATACTGATCTGTAGCTTTATTATTTTTTTTCTTGTAGTGTGTTTGGCTTTGTTCTTAGGATTCTGCTAGCCTCATCGAATGAGTTAGGAAGTACCCTGTCCTCTAGAGTTTTTTGGAAAATTTTGGTATTAGTTCTTCTTTAAATGTTTGGTAGAATTCACCAGTGAAGCCATCAGGTCCAGAGCTTTTCTTTGTGGAGAGATTTTGGATTACTGATTCAGTCTCCTTGCTAGTTACAGGTCTATTCAGATTTTCTATTTCTTTGTGGTTTAGATTTTGTGTTTCTAGGAATTTGTCCATATCCACGAGGTTATTAAATTTGTTGATGTACAGTTGTGCAGTTATCTCTCATAAGCCTTTTTATTTCTGTAGGATCATTGGTGGTAATGCCCCCACTTTCATTTCTGGTTTTAATCATTTGAGTCTTCTCTCTTTTTCCTGTTAGTCCATACAGCTAAAGGTTTGTTAATTTTGTTGATCTTTTCTAAGAACCAGCTTTTGATTTCATTGATTTTCTCTATTCTCTATTTCATTTATCCCTGCTCTTAATCTTTATTATTTCCTTCCTTCTGCTAGTTTTGGGTTTAGCTGTTCTTTTTCTAGTTCCTTAAATTATAAAGTTAGGGTGTTGATTTAAGATCTTTCTTTCCTTTTAAAATTTTTTAAAAATTTTTTAATGATTTAAAAAAATTCTACATTCTTTTCTATTGACATACAGCTAGTTTACAATGTTGTGTCGCTTTCTGGTGTAGAGCATAATGGTTCAGTCATGAGAGCTTTCCTGTTTTTTAACATAAGCATTTATAGCTATAAATTTCCCTCGTAGCACTGCTTTCACTGCATCCTGTAAGTTTTGGTATGTTGTGGTTTTGGTTTCATTTATCTCCAAGGTATTTTATTTCCCTTGTGATTTCTTCTTTGAACAATGGGTTGTTTAAAAATGTGTTGTTTAATTTCCACAAATTTGTGAATTTTCCAGTTTTCCTTTTGTTATTAATTTCTGACTTCATCTTGTTAGGGTAGGAGAAGATACTTTGTATGATATCTATCTTTTTAAATCTGTTGACACTTAATTAGTGGCCTAATGTATGGTCTGTCCTGGAAAACATCCCATCTGCACTTGAGAAGAATGTGTATTCTGTTGTTGGGTAGAGTGTTCTTTCTATGTCTGTTAGATCTAGTTGATTTATTGTGTTGCGTAAGTCCTCTGTTTACTTACTTGTCTTCCGTCTGGTTGTTTTATCTGTTATTGTGAGTGGGGTATTGAAGACTCCAACTATTATTGTGGAACTATCTATTTCTCCCTTCAGTTTTATCAGATTTTGCTTTGATAGTCTGTCATTAGGTGTGTAAATGTTTATAATTGTTATATTTTCTTGCTCTGTTGAACTTTCTATTAATATATAGTGTCCTTCTTTGTCTCTTTTAACCTTTTTTGATTTAAAGTCTGTTTTATCTGATATTAGAATAACAACCCCTGCTCTGTTATGGTTACTGTGCATGAAATATTTTCCATTCTGTCACTTTCAACCTGCTTGTGTCTTTGGATCTTAAGTGAATCTCTTGTAGACAGCATATAATTGGATAATGTGTTTTTATCCATTCTGCCAGTCTCTATCTTTTGATCAGAGAATTTAATCCATTTACATTCAAAGAAATTACTGGTAAGGAGGGACTTCTATCAGCTGCTGTTTGTTTACTATGTGACTTGTGGCTTTTTTGTTCCTCATTTCCTGTGTTACTGTTTTCGTTTGTGTTTAGTTGTGGGTTTGTTTTTTTTTTTTGTAGTAAAATGTTTAGATTCCTTTCTCATTTCCTTTTGCGTGTATTGTATAGCTATTTTCTTTAGGGTTACCATGGGGATTACATTTAAAATCCTAAAATTATAACATTAATTTGAATTTATACCAGTTTAGCTTCAATACTGTACAAAAGCCGCTCCTTTATAGCTCCATTCCCACCCCTTTCAGTTGCTCTGTCTAAAGATTACATTTTCGTATACTGTGTACCCCCAAACATAAAGTAATAATTCTTTTAAGTGCATTTGTCTCCTAAATTATGTAGAAACAAGATTTGACGTTACAAACCAAAGTTATAGTAATACTAGCTTTTCCACTAATAATTGTTTTTTTCTTTAACTGTATTACAGTTGACCTTTGAACAATGCAGAGATTAATCCATTTACAATTTATTGTCAGCCGTTTGTATCTGTGGTTCCTTTGCATTCGCAGATTCAACCAGCCATGGACGGTGCAGTGTTGTAGCTTTTACTATTTGAAAAATATCTGTGTGTAAGTGGTCCCACATAGTTCAAACCTGTGTTGTTCAAGGGCCAATTGTAGTCTCTTAAATCACCTAGAAAACAAAAAAGGCAGTTACAAACTATTGTTATAATAACATTAGATTTTATGTTTTTACTTTTTTTGAAATCTTTATTTCTTAATATGGCTTTGCGTTACTGTCTAGTGTACTTTTATTTCACTTTGCAGGATTTCCGTGAACATTTCTTACAGGGCGAGTCTGTTGACCACAGATGTCCTCAGCTTTTGTTTATCTGGGAATATCTTCATTTCCTCCTCACTTTTGAAGGGTAGTTGTGCTGCATATAGGATTTATCATAGTTGGTTTTTTTTTTTTTTTAGCACTTTGAATATATTGAACCCCTGCCTTTTGGCCTCCAAAGTTTCTGTATGAGAAATCTGCTGATAATCTTATTGATGATCTTTTGTATGTGACAATTTGCCTCTCTCTTGCTGCCTTCAGAATTTTCTTTGGCTTTTGAAAGTTTGATTATAATGTGTCTTGGTATGGATCTCTGACTTCTTTTTCTTGCTTGGAATTTGTTGAGCTTCTTGGATGTTTATGTTTTTCATAAAATTTGGGATGTTTCCAGATGTGATTTCTTCAAATATTCTCTGTCTCTTTCTCTCTCTTCTCCTTTTGAGACTTTTATAGTGTGTATGTGGTATGCTTAATGGGGCCCCATGGGTCCCTTATGTGCTGTTCACTGTTCTTTCTGTTCATCAGGCTTGACAATTTCCATTGTTTTACCTAGTTTCACCGATTCTTTCTTCTGCCTGCTCAGGTTTACTTTGGATGTCTCAGGGGGAGTTCTTCATTTTAGTTATTGCACTTTTCAGCTCCAGACTTTTTTGTTCATTTCTTCTTAGGTTTTTTATGTCTTTATTGATATTTTCATTTTTTAAATTGATGTTTTTATTAATTTTCTTGACTTTCTCCACATCTTCTGATAGTTCTTTGAGCATTTTTAAGATCTTTTTTTTTTTAAGTCTTTGTCTAGTATATCTGCCTGTAGATCTTTTTCAGGGACAATGTGTTACTTTATTTTTTCCTTCGAATGGGCCATACTTTCTTGCTTCTTTGTATGCCTTGTGATTTTTTGTTGAACGTTGGACAGTTGATTCTAATAATGTGGTAACTCTGGAAATTGGATATACCCCTTTCCCAGGGTTTGCTGGGTTTTTTGTTTTGTTTTGTTTTAATCATTGTAGGCTGTCTCTATCCTGAGAATCAGCCTGAATTGTAAACTTAAGGTCTTTTCAGGTGTTTTCTGAGCCTTTTCCTGAGCATGCCTGGTCACTTTCTAATTTTCTCTGTATATGCAGTTGTTTTTGAATGTCCTAGTCTTTAATGTCTGGCTTCCAAAAGTAGAAAAAGCCAAAAATGAAGTGGGGGAAAAGATGTTGTGGGTCCTTTAAATCCCCTGATAGTCACTTCAGCTGGAGAGGGAGGAGATGCAACAACAGTGTCTGTCTGCCTCTCTGTCTGCACTTCAGTGATTGTCCTCAATATTTGGAGGACAGAGTCCTTTCTGCCTATCCTGGCCCCACAAGCTCTGTGCAAGGTGCTCCAGGAACAATAGCACAGTTGCCTGCCATCAGGGTGGGCAGGGGATGGGTGGATGCTACTGTGCTAAGAGCTGAAATGGGCTGAAATTAATTGCAATTTGCTGTGTATGTATACCAAATAAAATAGGTAGCAGGATTCTGGGAATATGGAAGACAGGATAGACTTCCATTTTCCACACTTCTTCTGAAGAGGAAGGGAAGGTAACCATCTCTTATCGGTGTGTTCATAAACATAGAGGTGTTATTTCCCAAGTGTGTATTCACTTTTTGTAGAACTCTACATTTGATAACAATACAAAAAAAAATTAAAAGACAGCTTTCCTCCAAAACACCTATTTCTTTTTCATATTCTCCTTTACTAGTGCCCCTAGTCCTCCCGCTTCCTTTACATGAATTTTGCGTTTTTTATTGCCTCGGTTCTATAAATCGCCTTCTGAGTTTAGCAGTTGTAGCCATCATGTTTCTAGCATGTTCTGTGCTGTGGAGCTTTGCCTGTTTCAGTGTAATCAGTTACCCTCTCCCTTGTCCTGTCTGTATGGGGTCTCATTTCCCCTGTTAGGTCTCTGCTCTCCTGCTCCCGTTCCTTTGCCAGGAAAATGCCCTGGAACAACCTCCCTGTGGTTCTGCCCTCGCTCCTCTTTAGTCTCTTTGATATCTGCCTGTCGTGCTTGCTTATCACATGCCAGCAGTCTGCCCTTTGGGCCATTTTAGACATATATTCTTATGTTTGCTTTTATTTTCTTATACTTTTTTCCCTTCCTGTTTCTTCATGCAAGTTTCTTACATTCTTCACATTTTTCTTTCTTTTTTCTCTTAGTCCTGATTCTACAAACAATTCTTATTTCCCATGTTCTGGTTTCCTGCCTTCCTCACCACTCTTTCCCCTTAAGTAGGTTTGACGGCTTCAAGCCCTCTCAGAACCGAGAGTTAGCACTCCAGTTCTGTCCTTTTCTTCATCGCAGGAACAGATGAACTTTTACTGAAAGCCTGTTGTGTGCCAGGCCCTAAGTCAGTGCTTGCCCACCTGTCATTCTCCTTGTCTCATTTAGCCTCACAGCAGCATGGATGCACTTAACAGCATCCCTGTTTTACTGAAGGATCCAAAGGGTCAGCCTATGGAGTTTCCCATTGATTATCTGTAATGTCCCTCCTATTGGGTTGTGGGGACAGGAAGGAGTACAATCAGGTGGTTTTCTGCCTGGGCAGCTAGTGCTTCATGTGTATAGATTGTTGATGATGACTTTCACTTTTCTGCTGTTCTCCTCTGCCATCGAGAGCATTTTCTGGACTGCTGTTACCTTCCAGATCAGAGAATGAAAACAAAGCAATGTGACTGGGAGTCAGACTATTGGGTTCAAGTTCTTGACTAATTAAAGCATAACTAGGGAGGCCAGCCTCGGTGGTTAGAAATTATATATTTAAAATGTCACATATGTGTGAATGTTCACAGCAGCATTATTCATAAAGTGGAAACATCCCATGTGTTTATCAGGTGATGAAAGGATAAACAAAATGTGGTGTATCCATCCAATGGAATGTTACTCAGCCATATAAAAAGGAACGATACCTACTACAACATGGGTGAACCTTGAAAACATTATGTTAAAGAAGCTAGACACAAAAGGCTACATACTGCATGAAATGTATATGAAATGTACAGAACAGGCAAACTATCATAGAGATAGAAAGTAGATTGGTGGTTGCCAGGGGGTGGAGGGAGGGGGAAATGGGGTGTGACTATAAATGGTACCAGGTTTCTTTGTGGGGTGATGAATATATTCTGGAATTAGTGGTGATGAGGGCACACATTTTGAATGTACTAAAAACCACTGAAGTGTATACTTTAAAATGGTTCAAACAGTGAAAAAATGGTGGAACCCCTCCCAGAATTTAAAGTAACAAACTGAAAGTTTAATCACATCACTCAGACTGATTTCTCCTGTCCATCAATGCTCCTGTACATTTTGTACATACTTGTACCCATTGTGTGTATATTAGCAGGCCCATGTGCTAAACAATTTGAATTGGTCATGTACCTAGTCCCTGGTCGTATCAATTTACCATGAATTTGATACAGTTTTTAAAAAATTCTACTTCCTCTTCTATGTCCAGCACTTAAGAAGTACTCTATAAATACTTATGGAGTTACCTAAGCTCGCTCATTACCATTTTATTAGTGTGGACAGTTGGAGGTTAGCTCTGATTACCTACTGTTCCAAAAAAGATAATATCCCTTAAATTATGTGCCTGTCCATAAGAGCTCTACATTTTACATTTGTAAGCTGTGTATATGTTTTTTCCTGCTAGGAAGTAGCTTGCTGGCCTTTCCTGATCACAAGTATAATGTCTACTAATTATAAGAGATTCAGATAATGCTCTTGCCTAGACTGTGGCCGTTAGCTTTTAGAGGTCTTCAAGTAATTCCATACCCCAAAGGAGCCCTCTTTTTTAAGTTCTTTTTGCCCTATCATTCTTTTCATCATCTTCTTGAGTTTGCTTGGCTTTCATCATTTCCTACCAAATAGCTTCTCTGAGACAGGAGCCTAGGGCGCCATTGTCCTCTTGTCCAGAAATCTCGTCTGTCTTGTTTGCAAATAAGAAGGAAGAATAAATAAGAATGTTTGCCATTTGTTCTGCTAAGTCAACACCCCCTTAATTCCTAACCTTTTTCTTTCTCTCCCTACCCTTCTCTCTCTCTCTTTTTTTTTTTTTTTTTTGCCTTGTGATTTTCTGAATTCCAAAGCTGTGTGCTTTTCTGTGACCCATTTAAAACCTTCATCTATGACACAGCTCTTTTGCAGGAAGGAAGCAGTGGACTTCTAAGACCCCTCCCTTTCCCTTTGTGTGTGGCGCAGGTGCTCGCTAGCCTGCCTGCCTTCTGCCCAGGGGTATCTGGCCCCTTTCCCTGCTGCCCTTATGGCTTAGCAACCTTGAGGTGAGCGTGGTAGCAGTGACTGGCCATTCTCTGTTTATGAAGCTAATGTTCCTGACCTGTGCCTTCCTTTTTTTCTTGGGAGTTATTTTCCAGGAATAAGAGGATGCTCTTATACTCTCTGCATCCTTGTCTGAAGCCCTCTTTGTAGCGAACAGGAAACTTGGGCAGGACGGTTCATCAGAATGAGGGGAGAGCCCAGGACCTGGAGTGGAACTAACAGGCCTTCTCAGCGAGGGAGAGGCCAGCGCCGCTCGGCTTCCTGTGGGCAGTAAACGACTCACACCTGTGTCGCCTGCAGCCATGTGGGGATGTGCAGAGACAGGAAATGAACGGATAGGGTAGAGGAAGACCAGGCACTTCTCCCTGAAGTTGTAGATGCAAGTCCAGCAGAGCTGATGGCCATTGCTTTTGCTAACTGATGCTGAGACCGAAAGACTACTGTAATCTCAGGATGGGGCAGTTATTTTTTTGAGTGAAAGTACACCTATGTGTGGCTGCCTCTTCATCCTTCTTGTCGTTATTCTGTTTATTTACATTTCAAGCCCCAAAGCCTATTTCCTACCCTCTCTTCTCTGATATAAATTAATACTCTCTGAAACCGTCTTTCTTTGGAGAGTCTGTTCAGGAATTGTAGATGCTGTGTGGGCTTAATGCAGACAAAGGGACCCCTAACCTCATTCACGAGCACAGAGGAATTGTAATTAGTAAGATGGTGAGTCTCTTCCTTCTTAACTGAGCTGGGGGTTAGGGAAGGAGCTCCTTTGTGAATGAGGCAGGGGGTAGGTAGCTTTCCCTTTGTGGAGCCTTGTCAGTGTGAAACTCAGGAAGAATTCCAAAGTGTGGGCAAAGCGAGGCCAGAATTCTTGGGTGGTTTTGTATCTGTGGGTTGATTTTTTTCCTCATTTGGAACTAAATTTGTTCCAAAGGGCAGCTCCGTTCATTCTGCTCTGCTGTTGTCTCTCCTGGAGGCAGGAGGTGTTACCTGGGGGAAACCGAGTCTCCAGGGGGGACCCACTTCCCAGAGTCGTCCAGCTGCGAAGCGGCAGAGCTCAGGTCCAGACTTGTCTCCCTGCCCCACACCCAGGCCTTGCCCTGTGCGGGTCGAAACCCGCCCCGCGGCCAGAGCTTCGCCCGTGTGTGTCTTTGTCTTTGCAGTGCTCACGTCCTTAGCAAAGCCTGTGGCTTCCTTTGATTTTTCCTGCCCCACTTGCCTCTGATGTGGAAGCAGGGTTCTTTGCTCAGGTATCTTGGTGCTCGACTGTTTTGCAGGATTATCCTTGGCCCCTGTTCTCTTTTTCACTTGCATTTTCTTTCGGGAATGCTTCTTTAAGGCTTTTGTGAAGAGAAAGATAATCCTGCCCAAGGACCTGGAGAAATGTGAAGGAGAAGTTTCTTTAGCGAGGTTTGGGGCCACCCTGCTCGCTGCCCTAGTGCAGGGGGTCGTCTTCCTCACAAAGCAGAGGAGACGGGTGTCTAAGTGGACGCGGCTGGGGGCAGTGGAGCCGTGGGCCCAGGAAGGCATCTTGTCCCGGGCCACATTTCCCCTGTCACGTTTCTCTGCATTGAACAAATTCAGTGTGAGTTGCGGCCCAGGGCCCTTCCCTGAGGAGGTCTGATCCGGGGAGAAGGAAGGAAGCTAAACAGGTGAGGCTGCTTGGAGGAGGGTGCGGTGAAGACAGAGGAGTGGCCCTAAGAGTCTTGGGACTGACAGGAATCCATTACTTAGAGTTGGGCCTTTGCCCTGAAGCTGCAGACAGGCCTTTGGGAGACAGGCCTTTCTGTGACGGCCACGTTACATACCTGGTTTTAGGTTCATGCCATTTCTCCTGTTCCCCATGCCTGTCCCAGCCCCATATTCTGAGATCTGGGGCTGCCGGCCCTGCTGACGAGTAAGTAGCCTGGCACCTTTCTTCAGGGCGTTTACTGAGCCACCCGGGGTTCATCTTGTTGGCATGTAGAGTTGCCTTCCCACTCTTCCCTCCCTCCCCTCTGTGCCCCAGCTAGAGCGTGGTGTAATCTGGGTCTATGGTCACATAAGCTTAGTTGTCCCCAGTTGCTTACACATGCGTCTTCTTTCTGTCTCTGCTTTACTCTAACTTCTCCAGATCAGACCAGAATTCATTCACCGGTATATTCATTCAACAAGCAGTTTGTGCTAGGTGCTCTGGTCACCTACGTTCTCAAGGCTGTCAGACCAGTATCCTGTGCAGAAGTTTGGGTCACAGATCAGACTATGACCTGAGGCCCATTTTATAAACTCAGTCTCCTCTTGAGTAATACAGTACCTTTTCCCGAAGAGCTGAGGCCTAGATTTTGATTCTGACCTCATTCAAAGGGGGAGCCAGGCCCCTCACTGCCAAATCTCATTCTTTTCTCAGTAATGGGAGTTAGAAGCCCTCCCCCCACCCCCTGCTGTCTGTTGGCTGTTCCTGCACCGATCTGCAGGGTTGGCCCCGTCCACTGCCTCTGGCCTGGAGCCTATTTTGACTGTTGTCACTACCCTGCCTCCCAACCCGCAGCCCATGCTCCTCCCCCGAGGCAGTAGCTTCTCGTTCCTTTCCAGCTCGTCAAGCTCCTGGAGGTCTCAGGAGAGCCAGAGCACACAGGGAGCCCCACACTGGGTTCTGCAAAGATGCTCTTTACGGGTGTGAGTGGATGGTGAATTTGAAAATAGAAAAATGATTTCCATTCATTTTACCCTTTGAGACTAACCTGGTGGCTGAGACAGCCCACTTGGGCCCATGATGCCAGGATTGTCTGAGTCCTTCCTAGGCACTGTTCTGAAACCCTCTGGTTTCTGTGGGTGCTGGAGGCTCGTGTGGGTGCTGGAGGCCTGTAGGGCTTGGTCTCGCTCCGCTCTGAACTGCTGTGTTAGGGGCATTTCTGGATCAAAGAGATCTCCTGGGAGAAGCCCTGAGTGTTGCTGTCCTCTCCTCCTGGGCCCCCTCCACTCGACAGGGGCTCTGCTTTGAGGCCAGGGTGAGCACAACATCTGGAGGCTTAGGGGGTGGAGAAGCCTTTTATTCATTCTCTGATTTATTTATTCTTTTGCCTCTCATCTTCCCACCTGGCTCATCTCTGCACCCCTGCACCCGCCCCGCCAAAAGAGAATGTTAGAAGTAGAAATGTTAGCAATAGAGTAGACTCTAGTAGACTCAAGCCTGGTGGTTTATTTACCTCCCTTCTGCAGGAGTTGCAGGTGGAAACAAGACTTTTTTTTTTTTTTAGTTGAAGTATAGTCAGTTTACAATGTGTCAATTTCTGGTGTGCAGCATAATGTTTCAGTCATACATATACATACATTTATTTGGTTTCATATTCGTTTTCATTATGGCTTACTACAAGATATTGAATATAGTCCCCTGTGCTATACAGAAGAAATTTGTTGTTTATTTTATATTTAGTAGTTAATACTTGCAGATCTCAAACTCCCAATTTATCCCTTCCCACCCCCTTTCCCCTCTGGTAACCCTAAGTTTGTTCTCTATGTCTGTGAGTCTGTTTCTGTTTTGTAGATGAGTTCATTAGTGTCTTCTTTTTTCTTTTTATTTTAGATTCCACATATGAGTGATATCATATGGTATTTTTCTTTTTCTTTCTGGCTTATTTCACTTAGTATGATGACCTCCAGGTCCATCCATGTTGTTGCAAATGGTGCTATTTTATTCTTTTTTTAAGGCTGAGTGATATTCCATTGTATAAATAGACCACAACGTCTTTATCTAGTCATCTTCGATGGACATTTAGGTTGCTTCCATGTCTTGGCTGTTGTAAATAGTGCTGCTTTGAACATTGAGGTGCATGTATCTTTTTGAATTAGATGGAAATAAGAGTTCTAATTACCTTCACATGAATTTTTCTTTAATGCACAGTTATTTAGGAGGAGGAGAGAGGATTTCACTTGCTGTGTTCCTTACCACCTAGGGAGCTCACAGGCTGCTACAAGGGTAGGACCTTGGGCGTTTTGACTCAGGATTTCGCCATGGATGGCAGGTACTCTGTGGTAGGTAAGGACATGTGCTAATTTAGGGGATTGCTGACCAGATTCCAGTTTCTCCCCTCCCTGTAGCAGGAGGTCCTCATGGCCTGTCCCAGGCTCTAGGCAGCCCTTCTGAGGACGGTCCCCACAGCCCACCCTGGTCTGCAAGTGTTGCTGTCCCGAAGGCTGAAGCTAGGAGCTGAGAGTCCTCTTGCCCCAGGTCACCAAGTTCAGGCCCAAAAGTCACCTTTCCCTTGTTATACAGAATGCCAGCTCTTTTCCAGACCTTTCCCCTTGTCAGTATCTTTCTTACTTCAGAGCAGTTGACATGCATTTATTTAGGTCTGAAGCTTAAGTCTTGCTTAGGCAAAACACAGACATACCAGACAAAGCCTGAGAACAATGTACAAAACCAACATGTCAACCACTATATAATGTGATCAGTCCTCTGGCACCTGGTTCCTGTTTTCCTTGGAGCTTAGTTCTGGAATTTCAGACTTGGCCTCTTCTTGGCTTATCAATTTTCCATATCCTTGAACTCCTTATCCCACGTAGGAAAAGGTGAGGGGCCATCTCTGAAAACCTGTACAGTTTGCATAGGCCCTTCCAGTAAGCAAAGTACTTTTACATATGCTCCTCAGGGGATCAGAGAATCTCATTTTGCCAATGATTTGCCTGAGTTCACAAAGAACCAGGCCTGGGTTCTGGGTGTCCTGGCTCCGAGTCTCCTGTACATTCTGTGATCCCATGTCCCTTTAGGGCTTGTTTGTTCTCCAAACATTTACCCAGTGCCTGCTTGGGTCCCTGCTCTGCTGCGTTTCGGACGCCAAGATGAATAAGCTGTGGTCTCGGGCCTGGCGGTGGAGTGAGCCACTGGCTGCCTCTAGCCCGCCACATCACTTGGGAGGTACGGCTCTTCTTAACCTTGTTCAGAGCACAGACCGCAGGTATAAAAGTGCTTGGCAACAAGCGAAACAGGTATCCTGTCCATAGTGGTGAAGCTGCCCTGCCCGTTGCTAGGGGAAAACAGTGGGCTCAGCTGAATGGTGGGGGCCCTTGGGAAGGATTTGGTGAATGAGGACCAGGTGCCTTCCCTGGGCCCACACTTGAAAAGCCATTAGGAGAGCCAGGGAGGAGGTGGGGCCCCTGTGAAGAGGTCATTTGTTTAAGCCAGTCCCACCAGCAGTGGAGGGAGTTCTAGCCGAATCTGTTGGTGGCTTTGCAATCGTGGTTGGTGTTTGTTTTAGGGGGTAAGGAGGAGGAGGAACTGAAGCAGGGATGGGTGGGTAGGGGTATAAGCATTTAGGGAGAGACTGAGCCAGCGTGGGGAGGAAGGGTGGTTAGCACTTAGGTTGAGATGCTGAAAGATGCGAACAGTAGCCGATGCACAGGCCAGGGCTGGGAAGGAGAAGGGAGACTGAACGACTTTGGGGCCTCAGCGGAGTGGAACCAGCCTCCCCCTCCCCTGCCCATGCTTGTTCCCCAGGGCTGGGAATTCCACCTGATTGCCCTCTGTTCCTTTAGCACAAGACTTCAGGGCATTTGTCATGGAAGTCTCTGAACCTGGCCCAAAGCCTCCGAGGGATTGCTGCCTGTGGGGCTTGCTGAGGCCTCCTGTCTCACTCCCTGCACCCCTGGCGAGCCCCCACACAGCCCTCCGGGGCGGGGCTGAGTCCCCCCTGGAGCCCCTGTGCCCCGAGTGTTAGCCAGCAGCCCTCGTCTTCAGGGGCCGCTGCACAGCTGAGAGAGGCTTGTGTCTGCTCCGCAGCTATCTATCAAGCGCTCACCGTGTTCTGGACACGTGCTACGTGTTGGAGACACAGTAGGGAACCAGAAAGCTCTGATCTGTCCCCAGGGGAGACAGGCAGGAGGCCGGGTACTATGTAATAATGCCGAGCAGTTAGGAGAGCGCCGGAGCCCGGTGGGCCTGGGGGAGCCTCCCCGCCATGCTCCTACCTGCTCCACAGCAGGCGTGGCTGGGCGTGGTCTTGGTAGAACACAGGGAACCTTGGGCAGGTTTCAAGGACTCAAACTCCCCCCTGAACTGGAGTGGAGGGTGAGAGGAGCTCCGGCAGCCACGCCACCCCCTCCCTGGCTGGAGTCGGGGTCCTGTTGCTGTGTCTGCCTGGTGAGCACCCCCCACCCTTAGGACCCTGCGTCACGCTGCTATTAACCAGCCCCTGTGGTGTCAGTGGGCAGATGGCAGAAAGGCCCCAGGGGGCCAGGTCTGTTTCAAGTTGAATTAAATGCTTTCTTGCCAGGCAGCAGATTATCAATTTGTGGATTATTTTGTTCTCTCCTCACATCTGTTGAGCATCTACTTCAGGCCAGGCTCGGTCCTTCCCTCAAAGAACTCCCGGCAGAGTTGTCTTGGCATCTTCCTGGCCTATTACCTGCTGACCTCACTGAGACCTCACCTGGGCAGGGGTGAGTTGTGAAATTCACAACAAGTCTCCTTGGCACCCCTACGGCTGGCAGGTGGAGGAGAATGGGTGGCCCAGGCAGCGGTGACTGGGAGGCAGGAGGTCCCTGGGCTGTGAGGTCCTAGATTTCTTTCTTAAAGGCAGCCCTCTCACCTCTTCAGGCCACAGCTGTGGCTCTGTCCACAGGGTCAGTGCCATCCTCACGCTGGGCACAGGTGGCATCTGCCTGGAACTCTACACCTCAGGGGCCCCACACTTTGGAGCACCTCCTCTAAAGCTTCGAAGTCCCCCTCCAGCGCTGTTCCGGCTGGGCATTCCGAACCAGGCTGGGACCCACATCAGCCCCTTTGTGGTACTCTCAACCTTCTGCCCTGTGCAGGGACAACCAGATGTCCTACAGGGTTGTCACAGGGCCCCAAGTCCAGGCCCCGGTCCAGGAGGGCAGCTTCCACTGGTGGCCACAGTATTTCTTTTGTAGGATCATGTGAGATTGGGTGGCCAAAATGGTGCTGACACAGTAATTTTGGGTGACTCAGGTTTTTATACAGATGATGAGGATCCCAGAAAATATTTGCCTGGGACCCACACGTGTCCCAGGGCAGCCCTGTCCAGGGGCTACCCACTGGGCCATCCGGCTCTGCTGGGCAGCTCTTGGCCTGGCACAGAAAAGAGGATAAGGGCCTATTGTTTGTCCCTTGGGCCTGAATGGTGCTCTGTTTTCTGCATTTGGCTCCTGGGCCAGAAGCTTTCCTGTTGCTGCACTTGTAACAGTCTAGTCTCCAGAGAGAAATCCGTTCCCACCCTGACTTCACTTTGTTTTACTGAAATCCTAGGAGGACAGGGCTTCCAGCCAACGTGGGGTCTTGTGTTGGTCGCTGCCAGGTGGGAGCTGATAACTGAGGTGCTGAGAGAAGGGCCTTCCCTACCAAGAGACTTTACCTCTCTCTGGGAGCAGGAAAAGGGGGAAAAACCTTTCTGTTCACAGTGACCTAAGGGGCTAGTTGGCAGGAATCTAGGCCAGCTCTGCCCTGGCAGGAAGGGAATGTGGTGGGAAAGCCACCTCCGTGTCCCCCGGGTGAACAAGGCCGGGGGCAGCCAGGCGGGCAGATAATGAATCCGCTGCCTTCTTCCCTTTCTCCTTGCGGTCCACGCCCCCGCCCCCCTGCCCTGGCTGCACTCGCTCACTGCTTTGCCCTGTCTAGTGCAGGAGAACCGTCCTGAGGTTGGCAGGGCCCTCTGTTGTGTGAGGTCAAAGGAATGGAAAGGTGGTGTGGGTCAGAGGCAAGAGAAGCAGGGAGCGTGTCTGTAAGATTCTGAAACCGCAGAAAGCATCTGTCAGCTGAAACTCCCGGGCTCTCTAAGGCTGTCAGTTACCGGGCGCTGCGGTCAGCCCACCACCCTGACTCAGTACAGGGATCACATCCCACTCTGCGCTCACCACCGCCGCCTCCTCTTCAGTCACAAATGAAGAAGGCTGTTTGCTTTATTTTAAAGCTTTCTTCTCTCGGTCCATAGGGAGTGGCCTCTTAGACCTGTGGTTCTACAAGTGGGGTCCCCAGGTCCCTGCAAGTGCTCAAGGCCACTTGAGCAAGGGGGTCCGAGTCAGAATGATTTTCATGTATTACTTAGGGGGTCACTTGCCCCTTCCACCGTGTTGACATTTGCACTGAGGCACAAGGGCTGGTGGCTCTTCTTGAACCAGGGCGGACCCCTTCCCCTTTGCACACTTGGCATTCCAAAGAGCTAGCTCCACTAAAGACTGGCCTTGATGAAGCAGTAAAAGTGAGCAGTTAAAAAAAAAAAAGGCAGTAACAAAAAAATTATTAACTCTCTATGCTTGTGTGCACGTTTTGATATTCTTTGTGGTGGGCTGGGAAGTAGACATTCTGCAGCCGAACCACGTTGTGTGGCTCAAGGGAAGGCGTGTCCAGGGCTTCTGAGTTACGAGCTGACTAGCAGCTTTCCCCGGGAATGCTGCTTTTACTTGAAATAACTGACGGATAGCCGTCGTTATTCAGACTCGGGTATCTGACAGACTTTTCCTTGAAATGAGTGTAGTGAGCCTGTTGCTTCAAAGAAACCACTAGTAGTATTTGTTGCCAATGGTAAAATTAGAGCTTTCAAGCAAAAACTAGAGTTTTGGAAAGCTTGTATCCATCATCTTGACAGCTTCTCAGTACTTACAGGATTTTCTGATGAGACTGGTGGTGATATTACACCTGTGACATCGTGGCATTTTACAATAAAATGTGTCAACATTTTGAAGATCAGTGTAACTCAGTAAACTGATTTTTCCAAATAACGGATGTATGAGGTTACAAAATCATGCTGGGAAAAGGCCCATTTGCAATTTAAGAGAGGTGAATGGACTTGAATGTAACAGAGTACATAAAAGTTCATAAGGTTTCATATTTCACATTATAATTAACTACTACTTGTTGAGTGTTGGTGTAGTATCAAACAGTGGTATCCACAATTGTCTGAAAAGGCTATTAAAATATTCCTCCCTTTTGCAACTACATGTATGGGCGAGTCTAGACGTTCTTCATAAACATTACTTATCACAGTAAGTTGAATGCAGAAGTGCAGATATAAGAATCCAGTGTTTTCTATTAAGCTGGACATTAAAGAGATTTGCAAAAATGTAAAATAATATTCTCACTAAGTTTTAAAATCTTTTTATGTTTTATTAAAATATTTATGTGAACCTGTAATATGTCTATTATTGTTAGTTTTAAAGAAATGAATAAATACCAACCAGGGTACCACATCCTGAAATAACCTAGCACTGAATTTGCTTTGCCAAAAGAAAGCTCTCCCGCCCTTATTAGAAGACTCTCTGAGGTCAAGGAGCATATAACTTCTGACTGACGGGTAACTGACGAACACAAAAAAACATTTGCACAAGGATGTTAACTTTTTAAGAAGCTTTAACAAACATTACTTTTTTTCTTTTTAAATGGAGGTACTGGAAATTGAACTCAGGACCTCATGCATACTAAGCATGCACTCTACCACTGAACTATACCCTCCCCTTAACATGCGTTACTTTTTAAAATTTATTTTTATGAAAGCTTTATTGAGATACGATTCACATTCTATAAAATTCACCCTTTAAAAGTGTATAATTCAGTGGTTTTTGTATATTCAGAGTGTTGTGCAACCATCACCACTATCTAATTCCAGAACATTCTCATCACCTTAGAAGGAAACCCTGATCTCCAGAAGGAAACCCTGTCCCCTAGCCCCTGACAACCATTAGACTACTTTCTGTCTCTATAGGTTTACATTTTTTAGACATTACATAGAAGTGGAGTACCTGGCTTTTTTCAGTTAGAATGTTTTTAAGGGTTATCCACTGTGTAGCAAGTAACAGTACTTCATTCTTTTAATGGCTGAATAATGTTCCATTGTGTGGGTATACCATATTTTGTTTATCCATTCATCAGCACGTTTGGGTTGTTTCCACTGTTCGGTTATTATGAGCAGTGCTGCTGTGATCATTTATGTACATATTTTTTGTGTGGACGTATGTTTTTGTTTCTCTTGTGTGTATATTTAGGAGCTGGATCATATGATAACTATAAATTTAATCATTTGAGGAACTCCAGTCTTCCAAAGTGGCTGCACCATTTTATATTCTCACGAGCAGTGTGTGAAGGTTTCAGTTTATCCTTATCTTCGCCAATATCTGTTATTGTCTATCTTTTTGATTATAGCCACCCTAGTGGGTGTGAAGTAGTATCACACTGTGGTTTTGATTTGCGTTTCCCTAAGACTGAAGATGCTGGGCATCTTTTCATGTGCTTATTGTCCACTTGTATGTCTTCTCTGGAGAAGTGTCTATTCAGATGTGTTGCCCATTTTTAGTTAGGTTTGTTTGTGTTTTTGCCGTTGAGTTGTAAGAGTTCTTTATATGTTCTGGATATTAGACTTTTATCAGATTATATGATTTATAAACATTTTCTCCCATTCTGTGAGTTGTCTTTTCACTTTCTTGCAGGGGTCCTTGAAAGTACAGAAGTTTTTTATTTTGATGAAGCCAATTTTGTTCTTTTAGGTTGCTTGAGCTTTTGCTGTCATAGCTGAAAAACCAGTGCCTAAACCAAGGCCACAGAATTTATATTTTATTCTAAGATTTTTACAGTTTAAGCCCTTAAATATAAGTCTTTGATCCATTTTGTATGAGTTTCTGTAAATGGTGTGAGGTAGGGGTCCAACTTCATCCTCTTGCATGTGTATATCCAGTGATTCCAGCGCCATTTATTGAATTGTCTTGGTACCCTGTTGAAGATCAATTGACTGTAAATGTGAGAGTTTTCTGGGCCCTCAGTTCTATTTTACTGGACTATATGTATAGCCATATCCCAGAACCACACCATTTTGGTTACTGTAGCTTTGGAGTACCTTTTGAAATAGGCAAGAGTGAATCCTCCAACTGTGTTCTTTTTCAAGATGTTTTTGGCTGTCCTGGTTCCTTTACATTCCCATGTTAATTTTAGAATCATCTTGGCAATGTCTGCAAATAAATTAAGCTGTGATTTTTGATAAAGTTTACTTGCATCAAATCTGTAGATCAGTTTGGGGAGTACTGCCATCTTAACAATATTAAGTCTCTGATCCCATGAACATGAGACGTTTTTCCTTTTCTTTTAGGTCTTTTAAATGCTTTCAATGACATTTTGTAGTTTTCAATGAACCAGTCTTCACTTCTTTTGTTAAACTTGTTCCTCAGTGTTTTATTCTTTTTGATGCTTGTCTTACTGTGTATTGATTTAACTTTATCTTGTTTACCCCTCCTCCCCACTCTTTCCTGTCAACTGGACTAAGTTTCCATAGGACTTGGCACTTTGGTAGCATGGTTTACTGCAGTAAATATTTTATGCTTTATTATTTTTTCAATCCACACGGCCTTTGTGAAGAAGGCATGGTCATTATTTCCATGGCCTAATGGTTAAAGAACTAAAGCCCAGAATGCAAGTGACTTGCCTCTTAGCACAACACTGGTTAATGGTGGCAGAAGTAGGAGTAGAATTTTTCTGATCCACAGCTCCTTCCAGTTACCATCCTGCATGGGACTGACACTCTATTCTTGGCCCCCCAGGCTTGTTTCTGTGTCTCTACCTCTCTTATCTTGAGCTTCAAGGCATGATGGGAAGAGAGAAAGCTTAACGCTGTTATCACAAGGGCCGACCATTGGGGTCATTTTTCTGGGCACCTCTAATGTGCCAGACTCTCTGGGTATCTCAAAAGTACATGACCTCATTAAATCCTCAGAGCAATGCCGCAAGATAACTCAGATCATTCTACATTTTATAGATCAGGAAACTAAGGTTCAAAGGGTCCTGTAAACTCCCAAGTCAAAGAGTAAATTATGAGTTGGAGCCGCAATTCAACACAGTTCCCAAAGCTCAAGCTGTGGTGCCGGATGAGGGTACTGGTGGTGCTGGAATGTGTGAGCTGTGCGGAGGAGGAAGGGAATGGGGGTTTCCTGGAAATTATGAGGCTTGTTAACACTAGGGTTGGGTTGAGTCAATCCAGAAGCATTTGCTCATTGGTCCAGAGCTGATATCTCAAAATGGTTGGCTTGTTGCATCTTTATGGGGGTGATGAAGAGATAGTAGTGGCCTGGAAACAGCCCCTGGGATCCTATACCCTGTGGTATTACCCTGTGTGATTAACTCTGGTGGTGGAAGCTCACTTGCCTTGTGTAGGTCTTACTTCCAACATCCACATGGTGGGTTCTTGATGTAGGGTCATCACCTTCTATCTTTGTTTCTCTATAGCACCTAGCATTGTTTCTGTTACCCAGTGGGCATTCCTTGTAAGCGTTTGGAATAAATGGAAGACATTCTATCTGCTTGCTTTGCTACACAGAAGTCACAGAACCTCAGTACCTTGGTGGCTGGACTTGGGATGATAGAGAAGAATGGGGGACCGAGGTCATTAGAGGGGTCCTGCTCTGATGGTGTGAGACCAGAGGCTTGGGACAGATGCAAGATCTGCCTCTTGTTGACCACGTCCCCACCCCCAGAGCTGAGTGCAGACTGATGTCGTTCATGCCTAGAGTCCCCAATAGGAAGTCTGGTCTGTCCGAACCACCCAGGGTTCTTTCCTCATCCGAGCAACCCACAATCCAGAGCAGCAGTGAGTAACTTCACCATTGGCTTAACTGAGCCAGATCCTTACTCCCTCCCCCCACCTCTGTTTTCCTAAGATGAAGAAAACAACCATGAAAAAGTAGTCATTGGTGGTCTCAGCAATATTTTATGACTGTGTAGAAAGTTAATTGCTGCATTTTTCAGTGCTGGATGTTCTGCTTAGCCAGTGGCACAGATGACTGCATTCCTCGGTGATGCAGTGAGGGGTGGGGAGCTTGCGTTTCTACCCAGCCTTGTTCTGGCAACTGGTGTCCTAGCCTCCACCCATGGCTTGTGAACACGCAAAGCCAGGTGGCCTCCCTGTCACAATGCTCCCTCTTCCTGGAACGCTTCCTCTTCCTCCTTCCCTGCCAGGCCACCTGTCAGCCTCCTCCTTATCTTTCAGTCTCATCCCTGTGACCCTTTACTTGCTGTACCTCCTCCCACCACCAGCTTAGAGCTGACCTTTGCTTCTTAGGCCTTACTTTACTTGCTTATTTCCATGTGACAATACCTACCACACTTCATCTCTTTTTTTCTTTTTTAAAACATTGAGGTGTAACTGACGCATACCATTATGTTAGCTTCAGGTGCACAACATAATGATTCGATATTTGTATATATTGCTTATATTGAAATGATCACAGTAAGTCTAGTTAACATCCATCACTGCACATAATTACCATTTTTTTGGTGTCATGAGAACTTTTAAGAGCTACTCTCTTAGCAACTTTCAAATACACACTATTATTAACTGTAATCACCACGCTGTAGAAGTCATTTCACTTCTTTGTTTACACGTCTAGTGCCTTCCCTGACAATGAGCACCTTGAGGGCAGGGACCATGCCTCAGTGGCTCTGTATCCCCACTGCTGGTAGAGGCCTAGGCAGACTGCACTGGGCTCAGCAGAATTCCTGCTGCTGCTGTGGGTGATGATGCTTTGGTCCAGTCCAGTGACAATCTGTGAAGTGCCCGCTACAGGCAGAGCTGAGTAAGACGTGGGCCAACTCGCAAGCAACTTCTCTTCTGGAGGAGACAACTGTTCTGAGGGTTTTTCTTCTTCTGCCTGATCTCTGTGTAAAGCTGTAGGTAAAGCAGGAGCGAAGGTGGCTGGAGCCCAGAAGTGTCTGCATGAGGACTGGCCCCAGTACCCCTGGATGTCGTCCCAGTCCTCTCTGGCCCTGGGGAGGTCCAAGCAAAGGCCTACATCCTCTCAAATCCTCTGTGCACCGAGAACGCAGGTCTCTGTGCTTCCTGGGAGTGTTCCCGCTCAAAGCGAGGTGCCTTTCTTCCTTGATCTCATCCCAGATACCAGGTGCCATGGGAAGAAAGGTAGCATATATCACAGTGCCTCTGGGCTGCCAGGAGATGTCCAGGAGAAGATAACAAGGAAGGGAGGGATGTGCCCAACCATCTAACTGAGCCTCTTTGACCACCGATCTCTCCTCTTACCCTTGTCCTTCTTGAGCTGAGTTCTTCAGTGTTGGGAGATTAACAAAAGCTGGAGAAAAACTAGAATGTCAGGATATATTTCTTCTTCCTGTCTGCCTGTCTCTCATGAGGAAGGTTCTACTTTTATGAGAAAATTTGGAAACAGTTGGAAATAGAAACTGACTATTCATAGTAATCAGATCCATTGAGCCTCATACATAACCCAGCAAGATATGTGTTGTTAATCCCCGTCTTACAAGTGACAGAACTGAGACTTGGAAGTAAAATGACTTTCCCAAGGACATACACACAGAGGAGAACTAAGATCCAAGCCCAAATCTGTCTCACTCCAAAACTCCATTCTTTTCTCATGCCTGGCTCACCCTCCATGAGAATCGAGCATCACCCACCTCTGTAACCCGCGTCGCCAACATGTCCAGAGCATCCAGTGAAGGGCTTCCCATCCCTTCCAGTTTTGGCCAGTTCTTACCCAGGGGTCCTCACCCAGAGTTTGTACCCTTCCCCAAGTAGGCTTGGACTGTCCAGTCCTTCTCAGACCTGGTCTGGGGTAACCTGTTTCCTGCATTCATGTCATGAGGGTTTCAACTCCCCTCCATCAGTGGGTATAAATGTCCTGGTCCTGTCTTCTTCCCAGTGGTGTAGGGAGATTGAGTTAAGGCGTGTGAATGTGCTTGAAAAAACTAAGATTTCATGCTGTGGAAATTTCCCTTAGACCATCCTTGCTCCTGGGAGGCAGAGGCCTGTGTGACAGCCTGTTGCTGACTGTTCCCTCCAGTCACCCACCCAGCAGTTCACCAACCAGATGGTCAGTCTTAAGGTGGATGTGTGAGTCAGGGCATCTCTCTGCCTCCAGCTGGGGAAGAAGCACCGCGTGCCTCTCCCGATGCCAGTGCTGGGGAGCTCAGAAGGGCAACACTGTGAGCAGGGAGTTTCTGCTGGCTTTTCACCTTGGCATTCCAACTGACCCTCTACTCTTCCTGTTTCTGGGCAGAGCCTCTAGCTGAAGGGTCACTCTGGCCTCCTCTCCCAGGATCTCCAGCTGCCTGCCTTTGTAGGGTTTATCAGTGGTGAGAACCCTTCCTCGGTGGGCAGGAGGAGAGCAGAAGGCTGCTGGTTGCCAGCTCTAGGGGAGGATGGAGAGGAGGTGGAGACAGAAGCCCCTGTGTGGGTCAAGCTCTGGAACTGAGAGGAGCGGGCAAGTTCCCTCCCATGCGGGTTTCCATTTAACTTGTGGCCTCCAGGAGGCTCCTGGGATCCGGGCTCTGCCTGACCGAGGGCCCCTGCAGGGACAGGCATGTCCACACCTCGTTAGCGGGCTTGGCACACTGGCTTCTCTGGGTGCCCTGCCCTGCCAGGTGAATGCCCGGAACCAGAGAAGGCCCTCTCTGACTAATCAACCTGGAGTTCGGGAAACTAAGCGAAGATAGAACATCGAGTTACTGACTGACTGGTCAGAGCTCAGCCTGGTTTGTTTGTGCTTTGGTGATAGTGGATGGTGCCCAGTGGGCGTGAACTCTATTCCCGTTCTTGGGAGTGGTCTGTGGGATAAACCTACATTAAATGAAGGGGTCTGGGTGGCCTTAATAGTATGGTCAAGCATTTAAACATTTTGCTAACAAAATCATACCAGGCTCACGGCTCACAAGAGCCACTAGGTAATGTGTACCCTTGTGAGGGATCCAGTCTCCTGGCCTTGTGGGGAGAAAGGGCCATGATGTCACCAGTTCCCGGGAGGATGTCTGAGGTGTTGTGAGGTCTCAGCTGGAGGAGAAAGACATCAGACTCCTCACTTTTTTTCTTCTCCCATTGGAGCCTCTACTCCTTTTCTTAGGTCAGAAACTCTCTCTCCCAGCTGGCTCTCCCATCCCTGGCCCTGGCCCTCCTTCCCTTGTAAAACCCAAATACCACTGCCCTTTAATCCTTCCGCCAGAACCCACAGGCAGCGGCTTTTCACTGCCCTCTCCCTGCTCACCCCTGACCTGATTTTGTTTTTTTTTTTTTTTTTCCTTCCCTCAAACAGTCTGTTCAAGGTCTACTCCTGAGCTGGAGATTGGCTTACCAGCAGCCTCTCTCTCCTCTGAGCCTAGGGCAGGGGGCAGTCCTGGAAAGTCATTGACAGAGGCTTAACCCAGAACATCAGTTATAAAAAGACAGCAGGCAGAGGGCCCAGATTTGGGTGTTCCGGCACCAAGAACAGCGTGGTCTCCCTGGGGCTCTGCAGACCAGCTGCCATGGTAAGAGGGCTCTAGGCTGTCCTGGTGGGGTCCTGATGTCCTGATGCCTGCTCTGTGGCCACCACTTCTCTCCTCTGGAACTTGGCAGCCTTCTAGTACCTGGGAAAGAGAGGGCAGAGGGATTCTGGGGATGGGCCTCAGAGACAGGAACCCCGAGGAGGGATGGGCTGGATCACTGCTCATGGGCCTGTGGGGACAGTTCTGGTCAGGAAGGGGCAAAACTTTGGAGCCCGAGGTCACAAACCCTACCTGCCAATGGAAACGGACCCTTCCCGAGACCTGGGGACAGAGGAAGATGGGCCGTGCGTCCCAGAGCTCTGGGCCAGAATGCCTTTGTGTGGTGGTGACATTTAGGGAAAAGGTTACATGGCTCCCTTGACTGGAGTCCCTTGTGGAAATGGTGACGCTGCCAGCGGTCAGGGGCAGGGTCTGCTCTGAGCACAGCACCAGGCCAGGGCCCAGGGGCCCACATCTGTGGTGCTCCAGGTCCTTGGCTACCTTGGGCCTTGATGAAATGCTCTGGAGCTGCAGAACAGGAGCGCCAGGCTTTCCTTTAGGAACTGGGGAAATCGAAGGGCCAAGATCAGCTGTCCCCAAGACATGCGAGTGTGAGTGCATCCTGTGCGGCTGTGAGGGGAAGGTGGTAGCCCCGCCTCTGGGAGGCCAGACTCCCTGCTCAGATCTAAGGGGGAAGACATGTCTTGTTTGCTTAAAAGAAAATCTTTCCCCCTCAGTTCACGGGGAAGAAAATTGATAAGGGCCCCAAAGGGCTGCTGGTTCGTATCTTCAACAGCCAAACTCTCCTCCAGGTCATGGGATAAGGATCCAAGGAGAAGGGGAAATTGGCTCTATGTGTTGGGTGGGGGGTTGGTGAGTGGAGGGAGTTGGGGGGTGCTTCGAGGAACAGATGAGAGGGAGGGACACACATTTCTCTCTGTCCCAAACTTCCCAACAGCCCAAATTGATGAGGAGTTGCCTTTTCTCTCTGGTGTCCTCAGGGATGGAGGGATGTGGTTCCTAGGACTTTATTCTCTGTCAGGTGACTCTAAGGGACACCTGTCTTGAGGAGGAGGTCTGAGGCAAGGAAACAGCCAGTCCTCACTAATGTGGATGGATCTAGAATGATCTTGTTTGTGCATGTGGTCTCCTTCTGACTAGGATGAAATGTCAGTTTCATGAGGACAGGGACCTCCTCTCTTCTTGTGCAGGTGACTAACAGTGCCTGGTGCGTCGCAAAGGAATGAACGAATGAGTGCCTTTTCTTTGCTTCTCATTTCACTAAAGCTCTCCAACTTCATCTTCTGTTGAAGGCAGACTTTTCACCTGATCAGCATCTACTTGGTGCTGCCTGACCCTGGACTAGTCAGGCCAGACCGTCTTGCAGGGAGAGGATGGTCGCCTCTCACCAACCATCTGCCTGCTGAGCAGGGGCTGACACCCCGAGTGCCAGGTGCCGTGACCCGCCAGGGCCTCTTGAGTGGCCCAGGTCAAGTCCCCTCCCTCCTGACACCTTACTTACCCTCCCCCTATCCTCCTTTTCTCTCGTCCTTTTCTCACAAAGGAAACTGTATATGCTCTGTGTTTGATACTCCTTGTACTTCAAGTGTACTGGTCTTGTCTCCTCATCCGGACAGGAAGTTTCTTGAAGGAAGCAGCCATGTTTTATATTATCCTTGGTCCACAAGTGTGTGTTATAGGCGGTAGGTGCTCAGTAAACATTTGATGGCACTGATGGTGTGAAATCTAATCATAGTCCTCTGAGGATGTCCTGCAGTTTATAGTCCTTGAAACCAAAGGGACAGTTTGAAGTTTCACACGCAGCAGGTCACTTGGCAGCCCTCTGTGCTGGGCGGAGAAGCCTGCTTTACAGATGGTCTAACAGGTTTGAACTGTTTTTAATTCATGACACTTCTGACATCAAATATGTGGGTTTTTTCTTTACATCAACCGATTCTCCAATTCTCTGCAGACACCAACTATGTGTCCTCCAATTCAGTTCAGTTCTGACACTACCGAGTTAGTGCAGACCCCTCAGGTGAAGGGCTCAGTCCCCCAAGACGGCCCCCACTTCAGACACCAGCTGCAAGACCAGGCCTTCTGGGCATCCGGCCAGCCGGCTGTGAGTCAGAGATTCCCGCGACCCCTCCTCGGGTTCCATAATTGGCTAGAACTGCGCACAGAACTCAGAAAAGTACTTTACTTACTGTTCGCAGTTTCTCACAAAGGGTACAGTTGAACAGCCAGATGAAGAGGCACACTGGGGCGAGTCCTGCTGTAAGGGTCCTGAGTGCAAGAGCTTGTGTCCCCAGGGAGTAGGGTGGGCCACCCTTTCGGCACATGGATGCGTTCTCCAACCTGGAAGTTCCCTGAACCCCACCGTTTAGAGTTCTTAGGAAGGTTCCATCACATTAAGCGTGATAGGCCTTTGCTGACTAACTCAACCTCCAGCCCCTCCCCTCCAAGTGGGGTAGGGCGGTCTGAAAGTTCCAACCTTCCAGTCACATGGTGGGCTCCCCTGGCAACCAGCCCCCATCCTAAAGCTATCTAGAGGGCCATCACGAGTCACCGCATTTGCACAAACCCAGCTGTGATTGAAAGGGGCTAATTGCGAATGAGAAAAGTTGCTCCCGTCTCCCCTACCACTCAGGAAATTCCGAGGGTTTTAGAAGCTTTGTGCCGGGAACCAGGGACAAAACCCAAATTATATAGCTCTTACGTATCACAATATCACACAGGTGCAGGGAGGTAGAGTGATCCCCAGGGTCATATGACTGGACGATGGCCAAGCCGGAATTTGAACCTTGAGTTTTCTGACTCTCAGACTCTCCTCTTCCCATGGAAATCACAGCAGCCAGCATACGGCCTCCACCTTTGCTTCATCAGGGCATCTCCTGGGCTCCATGGAGGCAGGTTCCTGCCTGACTTCACCTGACTGTCACCTGCCCCCGCCCCGCCCCTCAGGCCACTGGCTGCTTTTCCCTTTTCTTTCCTGAAGCTCCAGCTCCTGGGATGCTGCTGCAGTGAGTGGCCTGCCCCCAGAGCCACGAAAGTGGGCTGCAGGAAAGAACACTGAGGAGGCAGGAAGTTCAGGAAGTGGCACTGGGGCTGGGGGCGCCAGTTGGTGCTGGAAAGCCATTTTCCTTGTCTACAGAATGAGGATGTCCCCTGCCTGTTCTGCTAGTCAAGTGTCCTGTCACAAGCAAATGAGAGTCTATTAAAGGACCTTATAAACTGCAGAGAGCCATAAGAATATTGTTGTTAAATATGATTATAGTGCACAATTACAGCTCAATAAATCTGTCCAGTGGATAGTGCCTGCCGCCTAAGTGCTGGGCATGACCTGGCTGTGCCTTGTCCAGGGCCAGGCACGCAACAGATACTTAGCTCTATTATTAATTATTACTCGTTTTGTAATTATTATAAGGCATGACCTCTTCCCTCAGAGAGGCGCAGGTGGTGGTGAGAAGGCTCCTGGAGTAGGTGCCTTTTAGGTTGGGACGGAGAAGACAGGAAAGTCAGCTTGTCACCTGGGGCTTTCGTTATTCATGTACGCCTCAGGTCCCCAAAACCCTGTCTTTCCATTGAATTTAAAGTTCTCAGCTGGCGTGCTCCTTCCTCCCCGGAGAATCTTCAGCAATCTAACTTCTCAGCATCGAGAAGAAACCGTTATCTTCAGAGGCACCCGCCCACTGCTGCTGGTTAGCAGGAAAGTGAGTCTTGGCTCCTCCGAACCTGCGCAGGAGGTGAAGGGGCCTGCGGTGTGGTTGCCAGAGCTCCCGGGCCGCCCTGCTCCTCTGCCCTCCCGGGGCCTGCACTGCGGGATAAAGGCCAGGGCGAGTCTGGAAACCTCTGGTCATGCCTGCAAAACTCCAAAACAACTCGGGGAGGTTTCTGCTCCACTGGGCCGGGTGCTGTTGGGCTCCCACCGCCGCTGGGCCTCGGGACGGCTGAGGCACAGGTAGCCTGTGAGCAGAAGGCTGTGCTGGGGCAGGGCGGGGTGAGGGGCATGCTTCTCACCTTACAAGGTTTTGGTGGTTTAATGAGATAATGTGAAGCACTTAATGCAGTGGCTGGTGCTCAGTGCCAAGGCCATGCAAACAGTATTTGTGGTTCTGACACTTACTCAGGGGTCTGCGGTCATTAGGATAAAGCCAGCAGGTGTGGATGCCTAGGACTCCATCTCCAGGAAGCCTCTGGCCACTTTTTGTGCTCAAATTTCAAAGCAGGGTGAAAGGTCCGACCAAGGGGCTACAAAGGTACATTTTCCTGGGAAATCAAGAGTAGGGAGAGAAGGCAGCAGCAGCCATAGTCAAGGTCATGTCCTGCCTGGGCTGCTGTTGACTTTCTTCCTTCCGGGAACTGAAGCTCTTTGCCGCTGAATTCCCTCACCATGTCCTGGGCTCATGGACCCTGTGCGCTGGAGATCAGTTTACCAGAGGACTGTTTTCACGCTGAGCGAGGTTCCACAGTGCCTTCTTCCATAGGGATGTTTGGGGTGTGGGCGTGGAGCAGAATCGCAGTCTAGGCTGGCCAGGAATGGTTGACAGTCACACATGGATTTTGAGAAACTGAATTAATCAGCCAAGGTAAAGCAGGCGCCCAACCAGGGAAGTGGAGGCACCCAAGGATGAGCAGCAGTGGGATGTCATTACTACCTCTAGGCTTGAAGGGGTCAGGAGAGGACCTCCAGACTCCAGGGAGGATTGACAGTGCGGAGGCAGGGATGCCCAGGGAGGACCGTCATAGAGGCAGGTCGCATCCCCAGTCAGGACTGTGGCACCAAAGCCAGTAGAGCAAGGGGAAGACCATACCCCACATCCTCCCTCCTCCCACCCTCCTCTCTCCTCCCTCTTCTCTCTTCCCACCCTTCCCTCTCCTGCCCGTGCCTCCCATTGGCTGAACCTCCAGGATGCCAGCCAGTAAGGGAGCCCAGGTGCCTCCATCCACAGGGCTTAGCTTCTCTGGGTGCAGAGCAGAGAAGGGGGATGCTGGGAGGTGAGCGGAGAGTAACCAACCAGGGAACCTCTCCTAAAGGCTAAATCGTGGTGGAAACGTCGACTCAACAGGTGTGACAAGCAGAGGAACAGCAACTCTGGATGCCTAAAGGTCATAGCAGCTGCTGCTTTTTAGGGAGGGGCCACCACATCAAAATTAGTCACTGCTTTCAGGTTTGATCAGCTGGAGCAATCAGAAAAGATAATGAAATGAAAGGCATACAGATTGGAAAGGAAGAAGTAAAAGTATCTTTATTTGCAGCAGACATGATCTTGTATAGGAAAACCTAAGGAATTCACTGGAAATCTATAAACACTCATCAAGGAGTTCAGTGAGGTTGCAGGACACCAGATCAAGACACAAAAATCAGTTGTACTTCTATACAGTAGCACTGGGCAAACTGGAAATGAAGAAAATTCCATTTATAAGTATCATCAAAAAGAATAAAATAGGAACAAATTTAACAAAAGAAGTATAAAACTTATGAGTATAAAACACTGTTGAAGAAAATGAAAGAAAGCTTAAATAAATGGACACCCTATGCTCATGGGTCAGAAGACTTAATATTGTTGAGGTGGCAACACTCCTCAAATTGATCTACAGATTCAGTGTAGTGTCCTTCACAATTCCAGCTGCCTTTATTTGCAGACAAGATGGTCCTAAAATTCACATGGAAATGCGAGGCAACCAGACAGCCAAAAGAATCTCAAATAAGTACACAGAGGACTCTCACTTGCCAATTTCAAAACTTACTACAAAGCTACAGTAGTCAAGACGGCGTGGTACTGGCATGAGGACTGATGTACAGATCAGTGGAATAGAAGTGAGACACAGAAATAAACCCTCATGTTTCTAGTCAATTGATTTCTGATAAGGGTCCAAGGTAATTTATTTAATGGGGAAAGACTAGTCTTTCCAACAAATGGTGCTGAAACAACTGGATATCTACATGCAAAAGAATGAAATTGGACCCCAACCTCGTACCACATATAAAACTCAAAATGGATCGAAGATCTAAATGTAAGAGCTACAACTACAAAACTTTTCAGGAAAAAATGTAGTCATAAGTCTTTCTGGTATGGGGTTGGGCAGTGGTTTCTTACATAAAATAGCAAAAGCACAAGCAGTAAAATTTTAAAAACAGATAAGCTGGACTTCATCAATATTAACCCCGTCTGTGTAGCCACGGAAAGTGAAAAGGCAACCCAAAGAATGGGAGAAAGTTTTGCAAATCATGTATCTGATGGGCACTTGTATCTAGAATGTATTTTAAAACCTCTTGCAACTCAACAATAAAAAGACAAATAATCCAAAGGCCAAGGATCTGAATAGACGTTTCTCCAAAGAAGATGTGCACATGGCCAGTCGCACATGAAGCAGGGAAGGTGTAGCTCAAGTGGTAGAGCACGTGCTTAGCGTGCACAAGGTCCTGGTTCAGACCCCAGCACCTCCATTAAAAAATAATAATAAATAAATAAACCTAATTACCTATCCCCCCCAAAAAGAGCAAGCAGTAAGCCCGTGAAAGTATGCTCAACGTTGTAGTCATCAGGGAAATGTAAACCCCAAACACAGGGAAACACCACTTCATCCCCACAGGGACGGCTGATCCGGACGGCACAGCAGTGAGCATCGGTGGGGGTGCGGGAGGACGGGGCCCGTGTGCACTGCTGGTGGAATGTAAAGTAGAGCAACGGTTGTGGGAAACGGGCTGGCTGTTCCTCAAGAGGTTAAACAGTTATCGTGCGATCCGGCAATATAGCACCAAATAATTTAGTATTCCTTTCACATGAAATGTTCAGAATAGGCAAATCCATAGAGACAGGTTGTTGGGAGGGGCGGAGCTGAGGGTTTGGTGGGGATGGTGACAGTTAAGGAGCATGGACACGTTCTATAATTGATTGGGCGATGAGGGCACAACTAAAAGCCATTGAAGTGTACTTCAAATGTGTGAACTGTATGGCGTGTGGATTATATCTCAATATAGCTGTTTAAAAAAGAAAGAAACCAAAACCTGGCCCCCAGGGGCACTCAGTAGGCTACGAGACCACGTATGACTTCATGAGGAAACTTCCCTACTGTTCTGTGGCCACTGGCCGGGCTCTCCTGGCTGGGCGGGGGGCTGCCTGCCACTGAGCACCCTTGGCCTCTTTCCAGGTCTCAAGGCATGAGAAGACCCCAGCTCCAGTAGAACGTTTTAAATTTCAACTCAATTTTGCTTTGGTTCAGTTAATTGTTTCTGGAACTGTGTTGCAAACCAGGCACCAAGCCAGTTTGTGAAAGAGAAAGGGCTCTGGAGCTGAGACAGGTGTGATGGTTCTCGAGTTGGCTACTCCTTGTGCGTCCTTCGGAGCCTTATTTTTCTCATCAGTAAAATGAGGGCTCATCCCCAGGGGACTGTGGTGAGAATTAAGCAAATAGAAGGTGCCTGGCATAGAGTTGGTAGAAGTGGAAGCTGCCTTCCAGAGCCCCTGGAGCAAGTTCAAAGACTAGTTAGGTCTGGCCCTGGGGCTTGAGTGGGGAACCAGGAAAGGCTTCCTGAGCGAGGATATTGAATTTGATCCATTTTTTGAATAATGAATTACATGATGCAAATTCAAAAGGGTAAACAGTGAAAGATAAGCCTTTTCCCCACACCTCTTCCCTGGAGGCACCCACTGTTACCCGTGTCTGGAGCCTCATTCTAGAGGTGTTCTACACGTGTCTGCGTATGTGTGCTTCTGTGCAGAGGGCTCCTCTACATGGGGCAGGATTTGACACCTGCCACCTAGTGGTCCATGAGGATCAGAAGGTTCAGGCTAAGATGGCAGAAGAAGCAAGGCCCCGGGCCTCAGGTATTGCTCATGCTGCCTTCCTGTCTCCCAGTCCGGTTCAGCCAGAGGCCATTTCCAGTAGTAGGAATGCTGGCTGCATTCTCTTTCAGGCCCTCACCTTACCCGGCGCCTCTCTGCACGGCCCGCTATGGGGACGCCCTCTGCCTTCCGCTTTTTGCAGCTCCTGCTGCCTTTCTGGCCTGTTCGTTCCCTTGTTTTGGTGGAGCTCGTGCATCCACAGGAGCTTCCTGAGAAGTGCCAGGAGGCCAGATGTGAGCCCTGTTCTTTGTCTTTTTTTTTTTTACCTTCACACATCATTGATAGTTCAGCTGGATAGAGCATTTCGGGCCAGAAATCATTTTTCCTTTGCAGTTTTGAAGAACTACTTTGTCCTTTTCTAGCTTCCCAAGTTGCTGTCGAGAAATTCAAAACCTTGCTGATTTGATTCTTTGTGTCCCTTTTTTTTTCTTTTCTCGCCCTTTCTTGAAAGCTTGCAGGGTCTGAAATTTCACGGCATGCCTGGTGTGGGTCTGTGTGCATTCGTCTTGTTGGCTCAGTGCGCCTTTCCTTGTGGAAACATGTCCTCCTGTCCTGGGAGTTTCTTGAGTTATATCATTTCTTCCCCTGTGTTTCCTCTGTCCTCTCTTCCTGCGACTTCTGTTATTTAGTTCTTGGATCTTACGGTCTGGCCTCTATTTCTCGTTCTTTTTTTTTTTTTTTTGCCTGTTTTCCATTCCTTTGTCTTTTTGCTCCAGTTTCTAGGAGATTTCCTTTACCTAACCTTCCAGTGCTTCTGTTGATTTTTTATTTGTTTTCCCCATCATATTTTTAATTTCCAAGAGCTTTTCTTGCTCTCTGAATGGGTCTTTCTTCTTCTCCTCCTCACATCGGCCGTTTCCTCCAAATTGCTTTTTTCTGCTGTGTTCCTTTGGTCTCTGTCTTTGAAGGAATCTGTCCTTGGTTGCCCAGTGACCTTTGGTTGCTGGCTCACAATTACTAGTAGGGACCAAAGGCTGCCTGGAAGGCCGGTTTCTGAGTTGCACAGTGGGTGATGATGTGCGCTGCTTGTTAGGGGACCTCAAAGTACTATCCTGAGGTCTTCCCTCTTGGGCTGGGTTAGGTCTTGGAGGAGGGGAAGGGCTGGCTGCTGGTGGTCTGGGAGCTGAGTGGGGTGAGGGGACAGGATATATAGGTTCGCTTACCCTTCCTGTCCTGTTTTTGGCAAGGTATCCAGGCCCTCGGCTGTGCCTGGCATCCCGAAGTGCAGAGCCTGGGCTTCGGGAGAGGGTGGGTGGGCGGGAGGGGGTGGTCTCTAGCAACGTGATAGGGGGAAACGAATCTTGGGATCTAACCACTTCTCAGAAGCTTTCACTCAGCTTCCATTATTGGTATCAGCTCGGCCAGCCCAGTCCCCGGGGCCCTGGAGCCACAGTTCCCAGCCTTTCCTGGATTCTGTGGTGAAAGCTGGTGGATGAAAGCGTCTCCACTGCCTGGTGGGGCTGCAAAGCCAGCTAACCTGAACTGCGTTCCAGCTTCCACAGCTGTGCTGCTGTGGTCTCCTCTCCTGGCCTCTCTGTCCTTGGAGATTTATAGCTAGTAAAACAAACCGGCAAAACCCCCAAAAACCTCTCACTAAAGTTTTGGTGGGCTTTCAGGAGGGAGAAAAATGAGACACATAACCCAGACGGGAGCAAGCTTTGCACAGGCGGGCACAGGGCAGAGGGCGTCCGGGTAGGGGGTGTCTTGGTGGAGGGCATACTCCGAGGGAGACGGGAACGTGCTTAGATTACTTGGAAACAAGGAGTGGGCAGTTTGGATGGAGTTGCAGGACCCAGGAGGCTGAGGAATGCTGGGAAATGAGGCTCCACAGGCAGGTTGGAGCGTTGATGGGAGGTGAGATTCTTACCCGTGGACATTGGGGGTCATAGAGGGTTTTAAAAAGTGTGTGAAATAACGCCTGTGTTTGGGATGCTGTCACCAGCAGATCGTGTGGATTGGTAGCTCTAGCCAAGCGGTAGTAATGGTTAATAAAGGCTTGGAGTCTTTTACAATAGTTCAGGGTAGGTTCCTGGAAATGAAAGGAGGAAGCAGGACATGAGGGACTTAAGAGGTAGGGCTGATAGGCCTTCTTGACTAGATGGTGGGGGAGGGGGAGGGAAGAGCAGAAGGCGACCCCACACCGGAGCCCTAGTTCCCTGGGATGGAAACAGGAGGAGGAGTCTGGTTTGGTTTTGGGGAGTGAGTGTCCTCCGAGCTGGGGGAGGGAGGAGGTGGGTTCTGTTACAGAATACACATCTGACATGTGTATCCAACAGCTATTATTTTTAAATCCTCACATTTCAACCTGCAAATGCCTATGCTGGTTAAGAAAGAGCAAGAGGTGGAGAGAGGGAAAAGGTGTCAAGGGTATGAACAAGGAATCAGCCCCTTAAAAAACAAAAGAAAAAATTTCACGTTGTTAGAGATTATCAAAAGCATCTTTATTCTGATATTCTCACAGGTTAATTCGTGTTGCAGGATGGCTTCTGAACTGCCTCGAGTCATGCAGAGAGTTTCTGATTCATTTCTTCCTTAGAAATCATGTTTTGATTGAATTAAGCACTCTGTACACGAGGCCTTTACAAAAGACACAGAGGCCTCTTTATTTGGGTTCTGTAGCCAAAAGGGAAAGTGGAGAGGGGGCACCACTCACCCCGCACCCCCTTACTGCCTGTCTCCGGGTCCAGGTGGGATGCTCGGGCTGACTGTTCTTTCAGCCGTGGTTCTTGGGGAGCTGAGGAAAGAGCCCTGATTGCAGTGTTTGCCAATTTCTCTGATGTATAGACACCCGCTATGGCCGATTTCAGGCTACCAACTCGATGTTACTGAGCACGGAGTTGGAAATCGCGGAGTCGGGTGAGCCAGTGAGAGCAAGCTGTGCCTGGTGCAGGGGGCTCACAGTGGGTCCCCCCCACAGGGTGCCGCTGGGCAGCACTCCATTTTGTAGGTTGTCCGACTTGTTCTGACTAAGGGGGCTGTGAGGGTCCAGTTGTGCTTCAAAGCATCATCTCAACAAACCAGGTACTGGCTCGGCTTCTTCGTTGCGCAGTCCCCTGGGGTCTCCGCTCATGGCCCCAGCCCTCCCACCTCTGTCCTCCAGAAGCAGGTCCGGTCCCCTGCTCAGTCTCCGCATTGCTGACACTAACAGCTGACATTTGTAATGAAGGCTGACCATGTGCAGGCACTCTTCCGAGCACTCTACGTGCATTAACTCCTTTGATCTTTGTAACGAACCTATGCACATTACTGTCATTATCCCTGATTTTACAGATGAAGAAATTAAGGCCTAGAGGTAAGGCAGCTGGCCCAGAGTTAGCGGGCTTGGTGGAGCCCTGATTGGAACCCAGGCAGTTGGACCCCTGGTGTCTGACCCACTGAGTTATCCCTGCCCTGTTACAGGAACATCTGGGAAGTCTCTTCACATTTTTTTTCTCCTAAGATCCATTCAGGGCCTCAGCACTGCTGGTGCACTGGGGCTGCCAGAGGAAATACGGGGATGGCTAGTTAAATTTAAACTTCAGATAAACCAATAGTTTAGTAGTGTATAAGTATGCTCCAAATGTTGCATGCAATATACATTTTTTTAAATGCAATTTATCTGAAATTTGGATTCTAATTGAACGCATTTTAATTTGTTGAATCTGGCGGCCCTTGGCTCAGCGGCTTCTCTTGGTTGAGAGGAGAGTCGGGCTTACGGGAAGAGAAGCAAGTAGTCGGTCTTGCTGCCCACGTTCTTCTGACCAGGTTGTGCTGAGGATATAAATCTCTGATTTGTGGTACATTTTAAAGTAAAATATACTTAATATCTAACTTCCAAACATGTCTGACTTTCCCTTTTTCCTCTAAAGAAAGAATATAAAAACACCATTTTGTAGGAATGTGCCAAGATATAGGTAGATCACAACAGCAATTTAAGAATCTCACACAGTCTATTTTGCTGTCCCAGAAGAATCACTTGACTTAAACACAACTCATTCAGAAAACTGTCTAAATTTTTTAAAAAACACCCTCAGGGAAAAGTTCCATTGCTTTTTCTAATCTGTATCTTTTGCTGATCTAACAGGCCAGATATTTTTCTTAAAGCTTAATCTCATCCTGCTGTGGCTGCCAGGGAGCTTGGGTGTGAACAGGCAGCACTGCCCTCTGCAGACTCACCCTCCCCGGGTCTCTCCCCACGTGGTGTCTGGGCTTCTCAGCCCATAGGGCCGGAGTGCAAAAGCTGCTGGTCATTTCAGCCCTTGGATGGGTCCGTGCATCGGGTGGTGCCTGGGTCCCATCCAGGGACATCCTTACAGCTGCCTGTGGCCAGGTGCTGGGGTGTTTTACCCGGGGACTGGCGCTTTGGCTTCAGGGGAGGGAGGCGTTCTTCATTCAGTTCAAGGCTAGTCTTTTACCTGAGCTGTGGATCTGCCTTACCCGGTTGCTCCTTTCCTTCAGCTCCTTGAAGCCCACGCTCCTGTTTCCAAAGCACTTTAGACTCTGCTTCCCGACCTCCTTTAGCTTGCTTTTACCCCCCAGCCCAGACGTGGACCCACTTTCCCCGCCTCCCTTCTTCCCGCATGCTTAGGCAACCATTTTTAAGTACCTTTTCAGTTTTTACATGATTAAAATCAGGTAAAGAGTCACAGTTGAGAACACCGACTGTATTTCACATTTTCCTGTGAAACTTCTCAGTTTCCTGGAGTCACTATTTACCTCATCCCAGATAAATTGTCAATTGCGGTCTCCTTGCCATGCCTTCAGAGACGTCTCATAATCCAGCCTTTTTGTTGATTTGTTTAGCTCTCCCCAGTGTTCCCCTTGGAGCCCCGGCCCGGAAGCTTTCTGGCCTGTGCTGCTGCCTGGAGCAGCAGTTCCTCCCCCACCCCCTGGGGGCTCCCTGTGCTTCCCTCTGCTGGCTCCCCAGGTCCCTCAGTCTTGGTTTATTTACGCCCTTGTTTTGTTAGTGCTCACCCCCCCACCCCACCGGAGCTTCCCGGGCAAATGCACACGTGGGTGGTAAACTTTCCTAGGCCAGACGTGTCAGAAAGTCTTTATTTTACTCTCACACTTGACTGATAGTCAAACCGGGTAGAGAATTCTGGGTTGGAGAGCATTTCCCTTAGAAGTGGCTCAGTGTCAGTGTGACTTCCTTCTTTCTTTGGGGCTGTAGTGGGCTGAGTGGTGATATCCAGGTCCTCTTTCCTGGCACCTGTGTCACATCATCAGGGAAAAGGGTCTTTGCAGATGTGTCAAAGTTAAGGATCTTCACCTGGGGAAATTATCCCAGGTTGCCCGGGGGGGCCCTAAATGCCATCCCAAGGGTCCGCAGAAGAGAATGTAGGAGATTCGACACACGCTGTGGCTCTAGAAGGGGAAGTGATGACAGAGGCAGAGACCGGAGTGATGTGGCCACAGGCAGAGGCGTTCCAGCAGCACCGGAAGCGGAGGAGACCAGGAAAAACACTCCCCCGCAGCCGCTGGAGGGAGTGTGACCTCCATTTGGCACCTCTGTTTGGCCCAGGGAGACTGATGTGGAGCTTCTTGCCTCCAGAGCTGGAAGAGAAGCTACCAAGCTTGGGGTGATTTGTTACGGTAGCCCCAGAAACATACAGGAAGCTCATGGGATCCCCCAGTCTGGTTACCAGGCGAGACAGCACGGTGCTGGGCCTCAGGGGGCCCTCACGAGCAGAAGCACATCCTTCAGCTCTAGGACAGCTCTGGCCCGCTCCGCCCAGGGCGGGGGCCTCGGCTCCCCGGACTCAGTCTCTTATTTTCTTACCTTTTCTCCTGTTTGCCATCTGTCAGTCTTTTTGTTATGCTTTCTGGGTAATGTCCTTGACTGTCTTCTAATTCTTCTATTTATTATGTTTAAAAATGTCTGTGATGCTATTTTAACTTCCCTGGAGCTCTTTCTCGTTGCCTTTTTAAAATAGCTGCCGCCTCTCAATGCAATAGCTTCTCTTCCTTCTCTGAGATTAATTATGGTTTTTTTGCCCCAAGTATCTGCTCTTTATCTGACTTTCTCCTCAGAGTTCCACGTTTTTATTCCGTTTGTTTTGGTGAATTTTTTCGGCCCTTTCCTCAGACATCTGGCAGTTTTGACTGTCCGTTCATACTGAAGGCCGACACCAAAGCCGATCAGAAAGCCTGGGACAGTGGGGCTTGTGGACCAGGGGTCCTCGCCCTCGGAGAGGAGGCTGCAGCCGCCTCTTTCTTCGGGGACCCATGACATGTCAGTAGCCATGGGATGTCCGTCCTGGGCTGGTGGTTTCTTAGAGAGGCGTCCTTGGGGTGCTCTGGGCCAGGCAGCCTGGGAACCACACTGTGGAAGCTGAGGGCTTTGATGTGCCCTCTGCCGTCTGTACCTCGCACGCACTCTCTGTCTGGTGCTCTGTCTGGTACCTCTCCCCGGGCTGGGCCTCGGGGCCCATGGTGGAGCCTTTCCAGGCACCTAGCCCCTTGTCTTCTGAAAGATGCCAGTGCCTGGCAGTTGGGAATAGGGTCCTGGATGCTCACAACCGGTTCACCCGGCTCTGACACTTCCTAGCAGCGTGCCCTTGGGCCCGTGACTCTGTGTCTGTCCTGCAGGAGTATGTTTCCACGGCTCGAGACCTGGGAACACAGGTGAACCATTGCTGGGGTTGCTGTGAGGATGCTGCGAGCGACTGTACCAGACCCTGCAGGGCTGAGGGTGTTTGCTGTTCCTGGCCTGCTGCTTTGGGGAAGGTTCCCTGGGAGACAGGTCTGGGGCTCTCACTCCCTTAGACTGTAACCAGCCTTCTGTTTGCAGCCTCCGCCATCTGAGGCACCCTATCCACTAAGTTCTGAGCCTTCCAGGAGCCTGCAGCTTGGATTTGCTTGTTCCGTGGCCTCCCCTGTGTGCTCTCCCGGCCTCTCGCTGCCCCTCGCCCGCAAGCATCGTCTGGTTTTATGGGCCTCTCATCTGCTGCCGTCCAATTTCCCATTCTTCATCCTTGAGGGTTTGTGCTCTTTAGAAAAAGATCCTTTTACTGATGTTTTAGTGGGATTTCAGAAGGGTGGAAACGAACCCCTGTGTTCAGTCCATACATTTCACCAGACCTAGTTCTTTCCATAAAATGTGAAGCAAATATGTCAATGTAGGGACATCAGTTTATTCTGGGGTCATGAGCCTTAAATTGCTAACTGGATTGTCTGTTTTTCAAATGTTTCATAGAAAGAAAGCAAGAGAGAGGGTGGGGAAAAGATGAGGGAAGGAAGGAAGGAAGGGAAGAAGGAAACAGAGAGAGAGAAAGAAGGAAGGAAAGAAAAGAAAAGGAAAGAAAGAAAGAGAGAAAGAGGGAAAGGAAGGAAGACGGGTCTCTTGGTCGTGGGACCTCAAGCTCATCCTGCCTTTGTCTTCTTCTTACTTAAACGTTCTTAAAGTTCTTGTCCAAGCACTGGGGAGCGTGCACCAGAGACCTCATCTCTCATTAACTCACTTTTACCTCAACCCAACCCGCACCCCCAAGCCGCACTGAGGCCACCAGTGAGCCCCCTGCGGCTGAATCCTATGGCTGTGTTTTTATTCCTTATCAGCGCTCTGCTGCCTTAGACCCTGAACATCCCTTGGAACCCTTGCTCTCAAGGTGACGCTCCCACAGCCCTGGCTGGTCCCTTGTGTCCCTCTGCTCATCCCGGTCCGGTCGGGGGTGTTTCCGGCCGTCGCACCCACCCCCTCACCCTCATCTCCCCCGCAGGACGTGGCTCCTAGATCTCGCCCTCCTGCTCAGAGCTCTCCCTGTGTGCCCTCCCCAGAGAGAGAGCTTGCGGTCTGTTCAGGCTCATCAGGCTCAGAACCGCGCTCGCTGGCCTCTGCCTACACCTGTGTTCTGTAACTGGGCGTCACCACCGTTCACCCCTTCCTATCACACAGGAACCAAGAGTCACCCTCACCTGTGGCCTCTTTACCCTTCATGCAACGGGTGCTGGAGGCGGTACCTCCTGTGTGTTTAACTCGGTTCTCATTACCTCTCACCTGCGTTAGAACATCTTCCTTGTTTTTCTTCCACTTCTAGTCTTTCCTTCTCAAATTCAACTTCCTCAGAATGGTCAGAGTGGTCCCTTTAAATTGCAAATCCCTCCTCCCCTGCCTGGTTTCTTGGGTCGCATCCCCTGACATGGGTGGTAAGTCCACGCCCCTTGCTGTGCGGGCAAGCTCGGAACCTGGAGCCTAGGTGTCCCCCCTTGGTCCCCTCCTGAGCAGCCTCGCTCCCTGCCTCCGGCCTCAGACGACGTTTGTCAGGCTGTTTGCTCCTTTGCCTTTGCTCCTGCTGTCCCCACGCCTGAACCGCCTCCCTCATTCCTCCTTGTCCTTTGATTCGTCCTTGGTCCCTGGTGTCTTTCTTCAGGTCTTCCTGCCGACTCTGCCCGCTCACCACGCAGCCACGTGCCGGCGTCGGCACTGTTCACATGCTCGTTTTTGCTGCCACCCACTCGGTCTTCCCTGGCCTGGAGCGCGCGCTGATCACAGTCCTAAACAGCTCCATGCTCCGAGCGCCCTCGCTGTGGCCGCATCAGGATGAGTCAGTGAGAGAAGGGGGCGTTTTTAACACCCCGTGCTCTGCAGCCCCTGGTCTCAGGGTCTCTATAGGTTCTGGTCATTTGTGAGGAGACTGGATCTGTTAGTTCCTAGGGCCACTGTAGCCAAGTACCAAAACCAGGATGGCTTACAACAACAGAGACATATTGTCTCACAGTCTGGAGACCAGAAGTCCAAAATCAAAGTGTCAGCAGGGCCAGGCTCCCTCTGACTGTCCTAGAGGAGGAGCCTTCCTTATCTCTTCTAGCTTCTGGTATTTTCCAGCGGTCCTTGGCGTTGCTTGACTTGTAGCTGTATCTCCCCATGTGTCGTCACTTTGTCTTCCCTCTGTGCGTGCTGGCTCTATGTTCAAGTTTCCCCTTTTTGTAAGGCCACCAAGCATATAGGATTAGGGCCCGCCCTAGTGACCTCATTTTCACCGATTTCCTCTGAAGACTCTGTCCATCTAAAGTCACACTCTGAGGTCTTGGGGGTTGGGACTTCCACATATTTCTTTGGGGAACAAAATTCAGTCCATATACTGGTGTCTCCTACCACCTTGAAAGTGGGGTGACCTGAGTAGCGAGGGGAAGAGGTCCTCGGTGACTCTGTCGTTGGGGTGGACGTGCCACAAGGGCACCCGAGAGCTCTCTGGACCAACTGCATGCCGACTGTGCTTTGGGGTCTGTCTCCCTGCAAAGCCTTGTCCGACCTTGGTTAGAATTGAGTCTTTAGTGCCTGTCACCCAACTCAGCCCTGAAATGCTCCTCAGTCTGGGAGGTATTTTTGCTGACCTTGCCCTCTTGACCTTCCTTGTCAATACTTTGGCCTCTAATCTATGTGTAAGGGACACTTGTGTGTCCCACTAGCTTGTGTGTGCTGCTCCAGGGAGGGGCAGTGCCCTTCTAATCTTTGTCTAGGAGCTCCACGGTGTTTCTGGAGCCACACTACTCTGCAAACTCATGTGGCCTGGAGTATTCATTAATTCATTAATTCATACATTCTCCAGACACTTAATTTTGGTGTCAGGCACTGTGCAAAGTGCTAGGGAGACAGTAGGGGACAAAATAGACCAAGAAACCCGTCTCCAAATTCCCCATGGTGTCTGGTGAGATGGGTCAGCTGATCATTATCGCATTAAGTACTCCTTCTTGAGAACAGAGGCACGACCTCACAGAGAGCCCCATAAGCAGGGGTGCAGTGGCCTGTGGCAAGGACAATGAATGACAGAGCCGTGCTGAAGACAAATGGCTGCCCGAGGAGGGTATCTGAGCTGGTTGGGGAGGTGGGGTATCCAGGGAGGCCTTCCTGAGTGAGTCCTAAAGGATGTAGAGAAATTAGGGTGAGTGGCTTCCCTCTGCAAGCCTCTCGTGACATTCAGGTGCCTGGGCAGGCATGCACAGCTGGGTCACTGGGCAGTAGCGCTCCTTTTGCACCAGGGGGCAGTGTTTGCCCTGAAAGTCTCCCTGCCCTCAACTGAGGCTGGGACAAGCCGGCCCCTCCTCGTCCTGTCCCTCCCTGCCACTCCCCTGCAAGCCCTGATCAGCCCTCCCTCCTGTCTTTCTCTGAGCCTCCTCCGTTCCCCAGTCCACAAATCCCCTCAGCCCACGCAGTGCCAGCTGGCCCTGTTGTCACCATTCCACCCTCTCCCCTCCGCCTGCCGCCTTAAACCGAGGGTTGCCGGGGCGATTTGGAGCCTTACTGGCGCTGGCAGGGCTGGGAACCTCTGCTCAGGGGGGAGCCGCTGCTGCGCTGCCCAGGCCCGTGCTGTTTCCACTCCGCCCCTCTTCCTACCTTCCGTGTTCTTGCTCTCCTTTCTTCTTCATCTGTCACCGTCATTGTCTCTCATGTCCTCCCTTTAGCTCCCCCGACTCTGAAATCTCAGCCTTAGTCTGTCCTCTCTTGGGCGCTTTGATATCAGCCGCTGCAGCCCTGAAAGTCAGGCGGAGTCTTTCCTTTCATCTGTCCCTGTTGGCTGCCAGCCCTGGGGCCCCATCGGACACGTTTAGGACAGTGCAGAGCTGCCTGGAAGGAAGGCTCCCTGAGAGCCACCCCATCCATCCGAGGCTCACTTCTGCCACAGCGTGGAGTCCTCTGCCAACAACTCCCTTTCCTGTTCTGAGGCCAGCTGGGGGTAGGGGATGGAGCCTGCTGAGGGTGCTCGTGTTGGGGGCAGGTAGTAGGAAGTAGACGTATAGGAGCCTCATTAGTTAATTTGGAGATTCCCGGGGCCAGTTTCTGACCTGCTGTCCCCTCTTCTCACCCTCTCTGGCTGCTCCCCAGCACACATCTGAGATGGATGTGCTGAGGGACCTGGGGCAGTTCAGGCTGTGATGGACGCATTAGCCAGCCATGCTCGAAGCAGGGTCATGGCTTTCCCTTCCTCTGTGCCTCCTGCCCACAGTTGCCCTCTGAGTGTGCAGGAAGTGCTGTGTGAAGAACAGGGATATTCAGGGTGGAAGCAATACAGCTCCTCAAAGGAACATTCCAGGACCTGAGGCCTGGCTGCAGCAGCCATTCAGGTGGCCGCCTACCCTGATCCCAGCAAGGCTGCTCTGGCTGCTGACAGCACATCCCCCTGAGCCCAGCGGCCATATTGTCTGGACCAAAATTAGGATGGTGATGGTGACAGCGGAATTTTTGCTGCTCCTGGTTGTAAGAGGCAGCCTGGGAGATGTAGTTTATGCCTGAAGTAGTGGGACTTCTGGTGACATTTTGATGATTTATTGGACACACAGGTGCTGGCACTGTTAGCGTGCTCCCTGGTGGGAGGCGCAGAGCACCACTGCTGGCCCTGCAGAAGTTCAGGCCAGTGACACAGTTTTTATCAGGAGTGGGGTTTGGTTTTTGGTTTCCAAGTGCCTGCCACACTGTGATTCTGATGAAAGCCACAACTTACCCCTCTAGCTGGGTGAGGACTCCCAAGGCCTAATGGGTCAGAGCTCCTGCTCCGGAGGGAGGCATGCAGATGGGCCTGACCTGGCCCAGCTGGGTGACCTTGAGTGCGATTCAATCCCATGATGCCTGGTTCCTTCTGTGAAAGGGAGTGATAAGCAGTCGTGAGGATTCCCTGAGATAGTCGATGCGGAGCCCAGTGCCTGGGAAAGACAAGAGACTGGTAGGTGTGCTGGTCCCTGCTGTGTCCCACCTGCTGGCACCAGCCTGGCGCGGAGGTGGCGAGCGCTGGATGTTGTAGAAGCCCCCGGGGCAGGGCAGGTCACCATGTGAGACCTTCCCCTGCCTCACGCCCCAGGTTGTTGTCGGTACCCTCCTGATTCACGTCACCACTCCCTTCTGGAAGGAGAACACGAGCTTGTCCATCAAGTGTCGGGGGAGGGGTGCGCGCAGGGAACTGAAGCTGGAGGAGAAGTAGACACTCTCTGGGGAGTCATGTTGAGAGGCAGCGGGGGAGAAAGCAGGTGTTCCGCCCCCCCCCCCCCGCCCCGTGCCTCCGTCTTGCTGGCAAGGCATTGCTTACACGTCCCAAGTGAGAGTGAAAGCCGTCTGACTCCCTGCCTCTAACGCACAACCCGAGGCCAAGGAAAGGGATCTGTCAGCTGGCATTTGCAAAAATAGCAAACGGGCCTCTCCCGGCCTGTCGGCTCTCTGGAGAGGAAGCCGGGGAAGGGATCTTCGGGCCATGTGGTTGCTTTTCTCTGGCCCATCCTTCCACCATCTCTGAGGTCAGAAAAGGAGATTTTCACTCATGTGTCATCACCGGCACCGAATGAGGCAACATGGTGTCCCTGAGGCAGGTGACCGGAGGCCCACTGCACCCTGGCTGCCTCCAAGGGGCCCCCCTGCCTGGGGAGACCCAGCCAGTGAGGGGGTCCTGCCTGCCGGGCAGCCTCCCTGGCTGAAGGCTGGTGGCTCCTGGGGGAAGCCTTTGCCGATGCAACAGAACAGGAGGGCTTCCCAGCGTGTCGGGTTTGGTTAACAAGGTCCTCGGAGTTTTTAAGGAAGATTCTCAGCCAAACTGTCAACAGCCTTGACTTCTGGGTTATCATCCACTGACCAAAAATCCAAAAAGCGGGGCACAGTATGGCCCCAGGTAGGAGCCTGGCTCTGCCCACACCGCTCTCCTGTAATGGTCACCATCGCCTGGGCTCTGCCTTGTGTGAGGGTGCCCAGGGTGCCGCAGGGAGCAGATCTCGAGGGAAGGCGGGTGCTCTGGAAGGTGCCACTATGAGGAGAGGCTGGTTACTTCAAGGTGCCAAAGCTTGGTCTCAGGGCGGGGGCAGGGGGTCCTATTTAAGGCCAGAGGCAGCCCCTCTAGGAGGGTTGCAGGAAGGAAGTTTGGTTCCCTGAGGCCTTCCCACCGCTCACACCTCCCGCCCTGGGCTTCTGCCCGTGGGTCTCACCAGGTGCCTTCAACTGCATGGCTTCCTGCCTCCTCTGCCCCAAGAGGGAATCTGCCCACTCAGCTCCTCCCTTCGGCCCTCACACTCACCCAGAGTGAACACCTCACACACACTAGCCACGAGGGTCCTGCTTCCCAGAAGGGAGGGCTCTGGGAGGGGGCCCCCACCTGTCCTGCAGGTTTTCTCCCAGCTGAGGTTGATTCTGGAAAGGCCTTAGGAGGCACCAGGCAGCTGAACCCCCTGGGTTTCAGGTCTGGGAGGGGAGTGAGATTTGACGGGGAAAAGGCTGGGTCCTGGGTTAACCAAGTTCTGAGAAGGGTGGAGATGTCCCAGTAACGCGGTGGTATCTTTATTCTCTGTTGTGTCCTTGGGCCTGGCTTTGGGGGAGGAGGGTGCGGGTCACCCTTCTGACCAGCCTCTCCAGAGCCCACTCTGCCAGCTGGCTGATGTTTCTGTGCCTTTAACCTCCAATGACTGTAGGAAGTCAGCTGTCCCTCTCCCGGCTGGTGTCCTGCCTCAGAACACCTCCTTTACCATCTTTCCAGGTCCCCAGGGAAGGGGGAGCAGGCTTTGGGCTGTGAATCTCCTGCTGCCTGCATGACCCAACCTCCCTGCCTCCCCTGCTCTCCCAGGCCTCTGGGCCTGCACAGGGGCGCCCGCCACCCCATTTCAGCCTTGCAGCCACCCCAGCCTCCAGCAGTCTGGGGCCAGAGACTTTGTATCCTGGGGTCAGTGACCTCAAGCAGAGCAGGCGGCTGCCCACAGCCTCCCTGGGGCAGAAGCAGCTCTGGGCCCCTGGCTGGTGCGGGGTGAGTGCTCAGGGGCTCCCTTTCAGGTGTGGGTCTTCCCGCCTGAGCAAGCCGTCTACTCTCTGCGTATGCATGTGCCGGCGCTTATCCAGCAAGAGCCACCTGGTAGGTGGCCTTGTTGCTAGTTTGGACGGCAATGACAGCTGCGCTGGTGTGGGTACCAGTGCCGGGGGGTAGTGCATGGCTGTGGGGAGGCTGGGATCCTCCTCATGCCCTGAGCTCGCCTGGGAGGAAAGGCCAGTGAGAAGACAGTGACAGCAGCCCACATTCACCGCCATGGTGCGCAGGGCTCCTGCTCAGTGATCCCCAGAACTACCCGCTGAGGTTGGGGGTGGCGTTACCGCCTTGAACAGAGGCCTCACGGGCAGGTGGAATGGGGCAGAGCTAGGCCTGATGACTCTGAGTTCATGCTGGGCTGCCAGTGGGGGGACACGGCTGCCCTCTGCCCCACTTTCCCCACTGCTCTGACTTCAGCAAAGGGCTGTGACACTTCCTCTTCTGTAAACTTCTGCCCACCCACTCCTGCACCCCAGGGTCTGCTCAGGTCTCAAGTCCAGGCCAGCGTTTGCTTCCCTCTGCCCAGGATATGGAGCTCCGGGGCATTCAGAGGCCCCCCAGTGCCTAGACTCTGGGTTCTTGGTTTGTAGATTGGGACGCCAAGGAATCCCTTGCTGTCAAGAGGTGTCTGAGGGTCAAATGCAAAAATGGGTGTGGCTCTCTAAGGCTGGGCAGCGGATAATTCAGACTCCCTTGTTTCCTGACTGACCTGGGAAGGCACTTGGTACCCACACTGGGAGCATAACCTCCAGGGATCTGTTTCTTTATCTGGAAAAGGGATTGGGGAGTGTTTACGGTGGGGCTGGGGACAGAAATGATCTATTTACCCACAAGACACTACATTAGTGCCTAAGGGTCCAAGGAGTAAACCGGCCGTGGTGGGAGAAAAGATCAGGCCTCCCTGGAAATAGATGCAACATCCCTGGAGGACGGAGAACCTTGGTGCCGGTGGCATAGCTGTGAGGCTCCTCGCCTGTAGACAAGTGAGGAAGACCTGTGGTCGGCTCACCTGTGGCAACAGGCAAGGAAGGAGCGGTGGCCCTACTGTGTGTGTCAGGAGGTGGGTCCCCGCCTCCTGGAAGCCCAGCCCCAGTAGAAGCAGGATGTTTTACAGGATGTAAGCCGACTCACCTCCTAGGGGGAGACCATTCAGGGACTCCCCTTGGCTTTTCTCTGCAAAGGTCTTCCTATTTCCTCTGTATATTTCCTTCATTTTGTTTTCTAATGGTAAATAATAATCCCCAATGGAGAAAATACAGAACATACAGAGAAACAGAAAGAAGGACGGGGAGGGTATAGCTCAGTGGTAGAGCGCATCCTTAGCATGCATGAGGTCTTGGGTTCAATCCCCAGTACCTCTGTTTAAAAACAAACAAACAAACAAAAAATGACACCTTGCCAGTTCTAGAACAGTGACAAGCTGAGTTCCTACTGGTTGTTTTCCTTGCCTTAAAAAAACAAACAAAAAAAACTTCATGAGATCATATTATTTAGGTTTTTTTTAAAAAAAGCATATTATATCATAAGCATTTCCCATGTCATCAAAACTGCAGCCATTTTTAATGGTCATATAGTGTCTATTGACGCCCTAGTGTTGGATATGTAAGTGGCTTCCAGTCATTTGTTATAGTAAATAATGCTGACTTGAACATCTTTCTGCTTCCATCTTGGTTCCCATTTTAGAATATTTCCTTGGGTTGGATTCCTAGATTGGTAATGACCTGGCCAAGGGACATAAATATTTTAAAGACTCTTGATAGGTTTTGCAAAGTGCTTTCCAGATAGCTGCCCTGATAATCCAGACGCACCTGCAGGTCTGCCTCCCGTCAGCCTTAGCAGCACTAAATCTGATTGTTCACGACTCCGTTGCTAATTTCCCAGGCAAAAGCAGTGCCTCCCTGTTCTGTCTGGAATGTGGTGAACTCTGGTTAGCAGTCACGTAGCCACTTGCTTCTCCTGTTCTGTTGCTGCATTTGCCCTGCAGGACACTTTGCCTTTTCTTGACTTGACCCTATGTGGTAGTCAGGGCTCTTTCTACTCAACCTCATCCTGCCTGGACATCCTGCCTGCAGCCCTGCAGGCATTTGGTGCCCAGGACGAGGGTAAGATTTGCATCCCAGGCCTGCTCTCTGGTGTGTGCCATTGACTGCCAAGGCCTGCCTGCTCCCAGCTGCTCTGCCAGGAACACGCTTCCCTCCCGATGGGCAGGCTGCTGAAGCCAGAAGCTGTGCTGAGGCTCAGGGGCTGCTGGTAGACCTGTGAAGGGGAGATAACAGAATAACATCTAAAGTTCACTGCCTTTCAGAAAGGTGTGAAAGTCAAATGTGTCCACTCGAAGGCCCAGCTGAGACTTGGCACCTATGGGAGCAGGTCCTGGTGGAGGTATCTGCATCTCTATCTGGGCAGCTGGAGATGATTTCTTTCACTCTAGATTCACAGAAAGGTTGCAAAAGTGGTATAAAGGGCTCTCGCACCCCTTCCCCAAATTTCCCACGTACTATTGACCACATTTGTTTCATTATTCTCCTTTTTGTCCCTGAACCGTTGAATGTAAGTTGCAGACATGATGTCCTTAAACCCCTAAACATTTAAGTGGTTTTTTTTTCCCCTAAGAATGAAGATATGTATTCTCTAACGCAGCCACAACATGACGGTTGGGATGGGAAATTGACACAATACTCGTTTCTAATCTTCAGGCCTTATTTACATTTTGTCAGCTGTCCCCCTCATGTCCTTTGTTGCAGCAGGAATCCAGGATCATGTGTGCATCTTGTTCAGTCTCTCTAATCTCCTCTAACCTGGGCATTCTTTAGGCTTTGTCTCTCACGACCTTTGACACGTGTGAAGGGTATAGGCCAGCTGCTTGTGGAACGTCTCTCAGTTTGGGTTCGTCTCCTGATTAGACTCAGGCCTGGTGTCTGTGGCAGGAACATCCCCAGGCCCTTCTTGGCTGCCCGTCAAGAGGGGCTTTCGTGTCGGTGCTGTTAATCTGAGTCTCATATTGGGGTGTCTGCCCACTCTGGATTAACGAGGAAGGACAGTGTCCTCCATTTTAGAAGATGAACCCAGCCCCTACATTCGCGCTGCTGGGCGCCCGCCTCCCACCCTCATCTCTGCCCCCAGCAGCTCTCAACTCCCTAGAGCTCACTTCTGCCCCGACGACCCGGGGCTTCCTGGCTTCCCTCCCTCAGTCTCCTTTGCCGCTCCTCCTCCTCCTCATCCAGACTCAGCACTGGTGGGCCCGCAGCCCCTCTCTAGACTATCCTCCCCAGTGGATTGAGCCCAGGTCCCTGGCTTCCAACACCATCCATCCGCCAACAGCGCCCGGTTTCCTGCCCGACTCGGACCTCTTCTGCGGCTCCGTCCCCACTCCCGATCTGGTCCCTCCTGTGATGGGGGAGGTCAAGTCCACCCACCCTTCCTGGGTTTCTTCTTTTCCCTCATCCTCCACGATGGGTCTCACCGAGTCTTGCCTGTTGTAACCCCAAATGTCTCCCCAGCCATCCCCCCGTCCCCCACCACTCCCACCCTAGTCACAGCACTGGGTCTCTTTTCTCAGCTCCCACACAGCCCCAAACCTGCACCCTCTTAACATCCTTACTGCTGCCAACCCAGACGTCTTTTCCAAACATGCAGCAGGTCATGCCCCTCCACCCCCACACTGTAAGGCCCAGAGGCCCTGCCTATCCCACCTTCAGACCTACTTCACGATGCGGGGTCCCTGTGCCCAGCTGTCAGACCAATATTTCTTGGAAACATCCAGCTCCTCCTTCCCTCAGGTCCTTGGCCTTCGCTGTTACTCTCCTCTGGGTGCGTTCCCTGCAGATCAGATCTGTGAGTGGCCACAGCTTCTCTCCAATTAGGTTTCCGCATCTGTGCCCTCCTGAGAGAGGCCCGCATAATATCTGGCCCCACCCTGGTTATTCACAAAGTGTTACCTGTTTTCTTGCCCTTGAGGCACTCCTCATGATTGGAAAGGACCTTATTTCTGTCTGGTTTTTCCCTTTTCTCCTTCCCCAGCTCTGCCTCCTGGGAGAGCCTTGTCCTCGCCTTGCCTGGCACTGTGCCGGAGGGCTGCCCTCTCTCCCCTGGTCTGAGGGCTTCCCTCTTCTTCTCTTTCCTCATTGCTTTTTTTCTCTTTTCTTTCTATTTGGTCTTTATTTCCCCTTCTCCATCTTGTTGGCCGTAATATGACACTGAGGGTTTTGCAGTATCTTTTATTTATTGAATATATTTTTACGTTCCTTACTTAAAACAAAATGGTTGAGTCAAGTGTTTAAACTTTACTAAGAAATAAATCACATGGTTAGCTAGATCAAGGCACCGGAGCAGGGGTAAAGGACCAAATGCTGGTCTGGGCTCTGCTGTCACAGCTGTGTGATTCTGAATACATCTTTTGAAACTTGTCTGGGCTTTGGTTTTCATCATTTGTAAAATGAGGGGGTGGTTGACCTCTGAAGATGTTCTACATTCTGGGATGTAAGTTGCCCTCGGTCGGTTTGAAAAAAAATTCTTTTTAATTGTGATAAGGTATATACAACAGAATCTGCCATCTTAACTAATTCTAAGTGTATAGTTAGTTCACTAGCATTAAGTATGTTATGTTACGTTACGTTATATTATGTTATGTTTGCGGTTCATGGAGTTACTAGGACTGAACCCAGGGCCTGGTGCATGCTAAGTACACGCTCTACCACTGAGCTAGACCCCTCACCCCCCAAGTACATTCACATTGTTGTGCCACCATCACTACTGGCCATTTCCAGAACTTTCTCATCTTGCAAAACTGAAACTCTGCACCCTTTAAACACTAGCTCCCCATTCTCCAACCCCCAGCCCCTGGCACCCACCATCCTACCATCTTGTCTCTAGGAATTTTCTGACTCTGGGAATCCCATCTAAGGGGAATCATGCAGTATTTGTCTTTTTGTGACTGGCCGGTTTCGTTTGCCCTCAGCTGATTTTCATGATGAATTTATTTAGTAGCCTTATGGAAAGGAAGGTTTCTGTTGTTTGAAGAAATCTGCATTTTAACCGAGTGAGCACACTGATGTGGGTTTACTCCTGAAGAGAGCCACTGTTACCCTCACTCCCCAGACAGACAGAACCCTGAGAGGGACACAGGGGTCAGTGTGCTGCACAAAGTTTCTGAAGCCTGGGGCTGCCTGGACTGCTGTGCCTGGCAGAGGGGACACTGACGATACACACTGTGGTCATGCAGGGCCTCCAGCTGGCCTCTGAGATTACTTTAAAAGCTTGAGGTGTTGAACTTTAGAAATCATAGTATTAGATAGGGTATTAGGGTAAGCTTGGGGTGCTGTTTGGGTTTAAATTTGCTCCCCTCCTGACATCCAGGCAGCCCTGCAGGGAATGTTGGGCTCGGCTAGGAATGGAGGCCGACGGTGACTCTGGCTTCTATGAGGGGCCCCCGTGGGGCTGGAGTGGGACCCTTACTCTTCCTGGGGACCGTCCGTATTAAGGCTGCTCTAACCTGCTCTTCCCTCCCCAGATGCTGAAGTTTCAAACTATCCGTGGGGGCCTGAGGCTCCTGGGTATCCGCCGAACCTCCACTGCCCCCGCTGCCTCCCCAAATGTCCGGCGCCTGGAGTACAAGCCCATCAAGAAGGTCATGGTGGCCAACAGAGGTGAGCACAGTGGGAGGACCAGCATCCAGCCCCTGCCCTGGGTCCCCGCCCCCATTTCTCCTCTTAGGACCCAGGAATCTAACTTCTTGTCCTGTGGCCTCACCCCTGCCCCCCAGGCGAGATCGCCATCCGCGTGTTCCGGGCCTGCACGGAGCTGGGCATCCGCACCGTGGCTGTTTACTCAGAGCAGGACACCGGCCAGATGCACCGGCAGAAAGCTGATGAAGCCTATCTCATTGGCCGCGGCCTCGCCCCGGTACAGGCCTATCTGCACATCCCAGACATCATCAAGGTGGCCAAGGTGAGCTGGGCCAGGCAGGGCTGGGCAGGGGCCCCTTGAGGGCCAGGACTGTGTTCTGTGGCTTCCCTGTGCTATGCCTGGCCCCATGCCAACTGGCAGTGAGTCTCTGTGAACGGGTGAATGAATGAATGAGTGAAAGGGTGAATGAATGAATGGAGTGAGGTGGGCCAGGCTCGTGGGCTATATGGTTTGGTGGGGTCCATGTGAAGGGTTTGAGGGCCTCTCCACTCTCCTGATCCCTACACCCCCAGGAAAACAGTGTGGACGCTGTGCACCCTGGCTACGGGTTCCTGTCCGAGCGAGCAGACTTTGCCCAAGCCTGCCAGGATGCCGGGGTCCGGTTCATTGGCCCGAGCCCTGAGGTGGTCCGCAAGATGGGAGATAAGGTGGAGGCCCGGGCCATCGCCATCACCGCAGGTGAGTCTGGTGGACAAGCCGTGGGGGTCCACGCAGCTCCTGAGAGGGGCCGTCTGGGCAGGGGCTGGAGGGTTTTGGCAAGATTTCCACCTGTTGCAGAGGCCTGACGTGCCAGTCTCCCTACAGGGGTCCCTGTGGTCCCCGGCACTGACGCCCCCATCACTTCCCTGCACGAGGCCCACGAGTTCTCCAACACCTACGGCTTCCCCATTATCTTCAAGGCCGCCTATGGGGGCGGGGGGCGTGGCATGCGGGTCGTGCACAGCTACGAGGTGAGCAGGAGCCAGAGCCGGGCTGGGAGGCCACCTGCAGAGGGGCCGTGGGTGCCGAGCGCGGGCGGGGGCCATGCCGAGGGTGCGACAGAGCTGTGGGGCCCACTGTCTCCTTGGCCTGCTCTCCCAGGAGCTGGAGGAGAACTACACCCGGGCCTACTCGGAGGCCCTGGCCGCCTTCGGGAACGGGGCACTGTTCGTGGAGAAGTTCATTGAGAAACCGCGCCACATCGAGGTGCAGATCCTGGGTGAGTGGGGTCCTTCCCGAGCGGCCCCGAGCTTTCTGGGCTTTGGGACAGCTCCAGGAGCCCTCCCCAGGAAGGCCCGCCCCAGTCAGGTGGGCTGCAGGGACCCAGCTCGGGGGGCCGGAGGCCTCAACTGGGTGGATTTCTGTCCTGTCTGACCCCGCTGGGAGGGTGCCAACGGCCACACGGGTTGTGCCGGGGGTTGTCGGGCATCTGGGAGGTGATTAGAGCCCAGGAGAAGCTGAGCCCAGTTCACCTCGCCCCCCCAGGGGACCAGTATGGGAATGTTCTGCACCTGTATGAGCGAGACTGCTCCATCCAGCGGCGGCACCAGAAAGTAGTGGAGATTGCCCCCGCTGCGCACCTGGACCCCCAGCTTCGGACCCGCCTCACCAGTGACTCTGTCAAACTTGCAAAGCAGGTGAAGGGCAGGGGCTCTCGGGGACAGAGTTTGAAAGCCAAGGGCCTGGGCTTCTCCCCACATGGAGACAAGGAGCCTGTTCCCGCAGGCATAAGTCTCACAGTCAGTGATCACTGGGGTCCAGGTGTGGCCAGCCTGCTGTGGAGCAGGGAGGCCCAGGGTGGCCAGCTCCCGAGGGGAGGAAGAAGGATGCTCCTGGAGGACTGAGGGCTGACGCAGGGCCCTCAGGATCCCTGCTGTGCAGGCGCAGAGGTGCTGGGCTAAGACCAAGCCTGGAGACCGGGAAGGGGTGTGGGGAGAGGCCGCTGGCCCCTCCTTAGCACCCTCTGCACAACTTGAACCTCTGGAACAAAGGGAATGAGATTCAGTCAGTTCTGTCAAGATTAAGGGACAGTATTAAGGCTTTTTTCCTCACTTGTTCTTGACTGTCCCCTGCATCATATTCACTGCAGCCCACGTGCCCCTGAGGTCCTCTTTCTGCCTGTCTCTGCTCTGCTGGGGCGTGGAGTGACCTACCCCCAAGCCTAGCCCGGGACAGTGCCTGCCGTAACCAGGCTGTAGCAGGGGTCCTGCTCTCTGTTCTTCTGGGGTCCTCCTGGCCCCACCCCAACTCAGAGGCCAGGCATCCTGCCCCCCTGCCCCTCTGCCTCTGCCTCCCCATCCCAGGGCCCTGAGTGAGGATCTTTTCAGATCTGCTCTCCCCAGCAGCCAGGCAGGCCCCTGGGCCTGCTCTCCTTCCAAGCTGAGCTCCCTCAGGCTCTCAGACCACCAGGGCACACTGAGCGCAGATGATCTGTAACCTCCTCCAAACTGAAAGCCAGGGTTGGTGCTTGGCCGTGAGGCCACGTGAGGCGATGCTACAGCTGACGTGAGGCATTGACTTGGGGTCTGATTATGGTTGAGATTTTGGTTACTTTATGTGAGGCATAGTCTTACCTTGAGTTTGGTCTTATTTATTGGCTTACACCATGTCTCATTCCAGAACAGATGTGAGGGAGCCTGGAGTAGTCTAGTTTGTGGTTTTGGTACAACCAGAATGAAATTAGAATTAGTGTTGGATCTTGAGTTAGAGTCATCACCTGTGGGCTCCTCTCAGTGGCATCTCTTTGGGTAGTGCCCAGAGGCGATGACAGAGTAAAGTAGGGGAACTTACTGAGACTCTCTAAGAATAAGATAAGAAGGGTCCAGGAGAGGGTGTGTGTGTGTGGGGCCTGAGCCTGAAAGCCGAGGAGTGGCTGGGGAGAGGGCGCCGAGTCTGAGTCTGGGGCGGACGGGAGCTCTGCTGGTGTCTCACGCCAGACACAAGCTGGGTGCAGCCCCCTGAGGCTCCCAGTGGAGGCCTGGGGGAGATGCCCAGGTAGGGGCCCAGCCTCCCCGGGGGCAGGGCTGGTAGGCTGACTGCCATCCACTGGGGCAGGGTTTGCCGCAGCCAGTTCTTTGATGGAATCAACCTGGTGGGTGAGACTGAATCCCTGTGGGGTCCCCATCACTGCACCCATGCTTACGCTGCCACCCTCCAGGTGGGCTACGAGAACGCAGGCACGGTGGAGTTCCTGGTGGACAAGCATGGCAAGCACTACTTCATCGAGGTCAACTCGCGCCTGCAGGTGGAGCACACCGTCACCGAGGAGATCACTGAGTGAGCACGGGGCTCGGCCGGGGTCGGTCCAGCGATGCAGAGGGCGGCCTCTGGGACCAGCAGCTGCAGACAGAGGGGAGCAGTGCCAGGAAGGGGCATCTCCCACATTCTGCGTAAAATCCAAATCATGGGTTTTAGGAAGCAGGTGGCCAGGAGCTTGGCTCACTGTCCAGTGGTAGAGAGCAGTTAGGGACCCGTGGACTTACTTTTTACAAAAGTTATTATAAAAGCATTAGATGGCTATTGTAAGAACGAGTACAAAGGAGCAAATAAAAATGATTCAGAGCCCCTTCCCTCAGAACCAGGATGCCAAGGAGGTTCCCGGCGCGCTGTGCTGTGTGCTGCGTATCACGAGCTCACTGGAGGAGGGGACCAATCATCCCTATTTTTCAGATGAGGAAACTGAGGCCCAGAGAGGTTAAGGGAGCTGCCCAAGGTCACACAGCTGGTCATCTCCAACCCCGTGCTATATTGCCTTTGCCCATGCTAAAGCTTTTGGTTTCTTTCCATCTCTATTTACTTTACTATGTAAACAGTTTGATGCAATTGAGATGTTTAGTACAGAAATTTTATTCTACTTTTTAAGTTTAAAATTTGTCAAAGGCACTCCCAGAGGCCATTATTATTTCTAAATACTTGTGGCTGCACACTAGTCCATCATCTGTATATTTTCTTTTCTTTTTTTTTTTAAAGAATGTTATCTGTTACTGTCCATCATTTCTTGTTGTTCACAGTAGAACATTTTTCTTTTCTTTCTTTCTTTATCTATTTATTTATTTTAATGAAGGGACTGGGGATTGTACCCAGGACCTCGTGTATGCTAAGCATGCTCTCTACCACTGAGCTATTCCACCGCCCCCCCTTATCTGTATATTTTATAATTTATCTACATAGTCCTCTATTATTAGACATTTAGGTTGTTTTTACTTTTGTGATTATTAAAGGAGTGTTGGTTAACATCTTTGGGCCTAAATCTTTGCCCACCTCTCTGAAGAGCTCTGAGGACAGACACCTTTTAGTAGGGATTACCTGAGCAATGGATAAGTAACATCTCACTTAAATGGCTTTCTAGATTGCTTGTACCAGTTTGTTCTCCCACAAACATCGTGTATAGACATTAAAAAAAAACCTGCCCATTTTATAAACAGTTAAAATGGCCTTTTATTGTTTCAAGATACATACTTTGAGCCATTTAAGCATTATGCCCCAGCTTTGGGCTAGTCCATCTCACCATGGAACTTTCTTGACAGTTCTGTCCCCGACCCTCGACCCCATCTGAGACTGAGGATGCTGCTGGCCCTCCTGCCTTTGCTGGCAGGTGCACGGAAGCCCCCAGAGTCCTTGCTGTCTCTTAAAGACTGAGCCGAGGCACATGCTCTAGCCTCACACTCTGGCCCCGTGAGACCTTCCCCATCGTGCTGCTGTAAAATTGCCGTCAGTCTTGAGCCTACCCTGAGCCTGTTCTGCTAAGGATAGAAATCTTTGCTTGCTTAAGAGCGGAGGTTTTGTGTCAGACGGACACAGAATGGGGGCAGATTCCTCCCAGGTCACTAGCTGCGTGGAGCTTGGGGGTGCTGCAGCATCTCTGACCCCCGGGCTCCTTCTCTGATGGGAACGACAGTGTCTCTAAGAGCATCGTTGTGGAGATAAAGCTTGGGAAGAGCACAGCCATGGTCCATGGCGAGTAGACGTAGTGATACATGGTAATCATCATCACTACTATGAACTGGTTTAGCAGGAAATACAAAACACTGAGGAAAATCTGCTAGTTTCCAGGCTGTCCTTACCACAAGCCTCAGTGACAATAAATTTAAAACCTTAAGTTTCTTTTAACAGCTGTTCCACTTGGATTTGTTGCTGTCCTTAGGAGCATGGCAGTCAGCGAGGCTGAGCTTAGAAAACCAGGCACATTTGGAAAGCTTTGTACTCTTAAGTTTCTCCCCGGCGGGGGAGTGGGGGTGTCTTGGGCACAAGCCCAGCTGCAACACAGGCCCTGGTAGGGCGGCATCCTGACCACAGTGGCGCCCGCCTGTTTGGACCCTCCAACAGCTGCAGCCCCATTTCAATGAGCCCAGCTTTCACCACAACCCTGTTCTTTTGCAAATTGACCCCCCTACTCCACCAGCACCACACAGGGGAGCAAATACTGCTCTAAGAATGAGGGTCTGAGGCTTTAAACCCAGGCTTGATGGTTTGGGTGAGGCAGGCGGACAGAGAGACCCCAGGGAAGAAGTGGGGCAAAGGTGGGGAGGAAGAGTTGCTGGTTGGTGCAAGACAGCTGCAGCCATCTCAGCCACCCCCCTCCAGCCGCCACGTTCTCGAGGAGCAGGGTTCTCGGCCCCGGTGGGTACAGAGCAGGGGCCGCCAGTCTGGTTGGGAGGAGGCTGGTGAGCGTCAGCTGGGGTGGTGGGGTCAGGGCTCTCCCCGCCCATCCCCTGCCTCACGCTCTCCCTGCTCCCTACACCTGCAGTGTGGACCTGGTCCACGCCCAGATCCACGTGGCTGAGGGCCGGAGCCTCCCTGACCTGGGCCTGCGGCAGGAGAACATCCGCATCAACGGCTGTGCTATCCAGTGCCGGGTCACCACTGAGGACCCTGCGCGCAGCTTCCAGCCAGACACCGGCCGCATCGAGGTAGGCTGCCACCAGCCTCAGTCTGTGTGAAGACACTCCTGGGCCAGACTGCTGCTCCAGGGAGCACAGGGGGGCCTAGGGGCCCGGCATTGAAGCAGACCTCTCACCTGAGCTGAGCAGAAGCTGCCTCAGAGTACATGGGAGCCAGGCACTGTCCTGGAGTGAGGGGAGAGCATTCCAGCACAGGCTGGAAAGCCAGCGAGTGAATCACATGGACAGGGAGCAGACCAGCTGGGTGGGGCCGAGTGCAGGGTCCTCAGAAATGAAGCCCAGGCCCTTGGCTCTGTCTTCTCACAAGAACCCAAAGCTCTGCTGCCCACTGAGCAATGCTGCTGACCTCTATACTGCCTTCAGTCTAAGGAGGGGAGGGTGGCTGTCCAGGCAGAAACCGGGTGCAGCAAAGGACACCAGATGTCCCAGTGGAGAGGGCAGGCTGGGCCAACGGACCCACTGGGGATGAATGAGGAGGTAGGGAGATGGTGGGGGGGCAGGGAGGAGGCCAAGAGACAGGCTCAGGCTGTGGGGCTGAGAGAGGGCCAGGGCGGCTCCCCTGCACACCAGGACCTGCACCTCCTCCAGGGCACGTCTTTCCCCCTCTGTCCCCGTGGCCTCCCCTCCGCACCCCAGCCTCTGGGCCTGTCTGGGCTGCTGGGGTGCCTGCTCCCTGGCCCTCTGTCTCACACCCCTGATAATACCTGCCGGTCCCACGACAGCAGTGCTGCCACCGGCTCTGCTGGTCTACGGCCTCCCCATCTGGTCTGAGCCTCCGTGGAAGCAGGATGAGGCGGAGCTCAGGTCCTGCTTGGGCGTCCAGGGAGATTCTGAGACAGAGACTGAGCTTCTGAGACCAGTGCTGTGGGGAGGGCTGGAAGCAAAGGGGAGCTCTCTGGAGTCTGAAGGTTGCATAGAGCTGGTTGGCTTGAGACAGAGCTGCCTCCGTTTCTGGAAGGATCCAAGTCCACAGGTGGGGGCCAGCCCAAGGCCAGAGTGCTGTCCAGTGGGTGGCCCCCCACTTCTCTGCCCTCGGCCGGGAAAAGGCGGCCCCGCCACTCAGCGCTGCCCACCACCTCCACTTCCAGGGCCTGGCTCCTCCGAGCCTGGTTTACCACAGAGTATTTTTAGCTGACAGTTCCTGCTCACAGCTGAGTGTTCGCCCTTAAATATTTTATTAAGTTCCTTTTTATCGAACACAGGCCTGTGTCCCTTAGACACGGAAACATGGTGCAGTGGGTGTCCCAAGCCCCCCGGCCTGCCCCACCCACTCCCCGGCCCCCTGACCTGTGCCTTCCCCAGGTGCAGGCTCTCCCTGCAGGGCTCACCCCTGCTCCCATCACGGTCTGAACATCTGCCCCCACCTGGGGCCCCTCCCTGTCTCCATGAGTCGCCTCTCTGACCTGTCACTCTCTGCTTCCTTCCGCATCTGGGCTCCTCGCCTCTCCCTGCGTCTGGCCCTCCTCTCCCTCTTCCTACTGTTTCTCACCTGCTTGCCCGCCTGCTCCTTCCTCTTTGCCTGTCTCCCTCTTCTTCCCCTTTGGAAGGAGGGGAAGGTGGGGGGTGACCGAGGCCTTCCCCGTCACTGCATATGTTCAACAAAGACCCCTTGGCCTGCCTCTCCCTGCCTTGCTCCTGTCCTGCAGTGTCCTTGTCGCCAGCCTGTGTGTTTCCTTGTTTGTTTGTCTGCCCCCTCGCTCAGCAGGCTGGGAGTCCGTGTGAGCAGGGACTCAGTTTTAGCTGCTCTGTCCCCAGGGCCTGGCATGAGGTGGGCACACGTGCTATGGAATGAATGAGTGAACAAATGAATGAATCTGAAAGGCAAGACGGTTGGTCAGGCAGGAAGACAGTAGGTCGGTGGGCTCCGGCCCGCCTGTCCAGGCCCCTCTGTGCCCTGTGGGCCCTGCGTCAGCCTGAGTGCTGGGCACAGAGCCCTGGTGCTGGCAGGGCACGCTCTCCCCATCCCCTCCTCTCAGGGTGGGGGAGTGGCACATAGAGAAGGTGGCACACCCCTGGGTTTGCTGCAGAAATTAAGCAGAACTTCACAGGCCAGAGTTGGGGTCCCCTGTGGACACCTGTGCATGGCCCTCAGCAGCCTGCCGGCGGCCTGCACTCATCCAGCCTGGGCTGGGGCAATGGCTCAGCTCCGGCTTCCACCCCAGGTCCTGATTCTGCTCGCCTTCCCCCGCAGGTGTTCCGGAGCGGAGAGGGCATGGGCATCCGCCTGGATAACGCTTCCGCCTTCCAAGGAGCCGTCATCTCCCCCCACTACGACTCCCTGCTGGTCAAAGTCATCGCCCACGGCAAAGACCACCCCACGGCCGCCACCAAGATGAGCAGAGCCCTTGCCGAGTTCCGAGTCCGAGGCGTGAAGGTGAGAGGCTGCAGGCCCCAGATGTCCATTGGCCTCTTGGTTGGTCCTGTCCTGTGTCTGTAGCTGGAGATGAAATCACAGCCACACGCTGTCCTGTCGCTGTGCTGCCTGTGTATCCTGGGTGTTCCCTGGGCAGCCACTGCTGTCAGACACCCTGCAAGGCAGGAAGAGCAGGAGGACCGGGCTCTGCCTTCAGGGAGCACACTGCCCAGCCCACGGTTCCAGGTGGCCTCCTCCTCTTCTGAGAGTCCCAAAGGATGCTCTCCACTCGAGGAGGACGCCGTCCCCTGCCCACCACATATGGAGGGAGCTGCGTGGCTGGTAGCCCCCCACACCGCCTTCTCCTTCCCAGCTGCTTCTGGCCCAGCCTGTGTCCAGGGTCTGGCGTGTGGGCAGTGCTGTCCTCTCCCAGCCCCGCGCCATTCCTCTCACCTGTCCACATGCTCTGTGGGTACAGAGCCTTTTGAAAAAGCACTCGGGAGGCAAGGGCCTGTGGGGCCAGTGCCAGGCCCCCTGCCCACCTCACGGGAACTGCCTGTCCCCGGTGCCACGTGGCAGAGACGTGTCATGACGTCTTGTGCTCGGCCCCTTCTCGCTGCGGGGGCTTGGTTTTCCCAGCACAGCGTCCTGGGGCTGCTTCCAGGCGGGTGGCCGGTAGGCAGGGGCCCGGCTACCCCACCCCTCGCCTGCCCATGCCTGTTGCTCTGTGTTGTCCTTGTTGGTGACCCTGGCTGGACCCCTCTGGTGGTGCCCCTGGGCCCTCGGACCCTCTAGCTGACCTACAACTTGGAGGGCTCCCGAATACCCACTGCCTTAGAGCCGGAAGGTGGAGAAGGGAGACCAGGGCCCCGGGGCCATGACGGTGGGGTGAGGGGAGGAAGGTGGGAGGCCTGCAGACAGACAAGCGTTTCCAGTTCCTGGGGCACCACTGTCCTCCCCAGATGTGCACCCAGACCAGGCCACCGGCCCTGCCGAACCTGTGCCTGCCACCCCTTTCCTGTCCTGCAGGCCACCTACCCTCCCCCCTGCCCTCCCACCCCTCTCTCAGCAGTGTGCCTCCTCCGCCCTCTCTCCGTGGCCCCTTGGAGGGCTCACGCTTTCCTGCTCCTCTCTGTTGAAGACTTTGTTTCATTTTATTTAAACCAGGATCCCTCTTGGGCCACATCCAGGTATGTGTTCCAGGGCTGGGAGGGCGGGCTTAGTGTGTGTGAGCTCGGCCTGCACACGTGTCCACACACGCCTCACCACGCCAGCTCTCACCGGGCTGCCGTCAGAGCCAAGGCGGGCCCGACACAGGAAGCCCACGCCCCGCTCAGCACGGGCGCCCCGGGGCCGGCCAGGGTGCCGGTGCCCGCCCTCCGCAGTGGGGCACGGGCACCTGCACGTTCTTGACGCACCTGGGCGCCCCTGGCGCTGGGAGAGAGCCACACGTGCCCCGGAGTGTTTGTGTTTGGAGCACTGACTCCTCAGCCACCGCCCGGGAGCAGCGGTGGTTCCGAAAGCTGGCGGGGGCTGTGCCTGGGCCCGGAGGAGGCAGGGAGGAGCATGCCGGCCCTCGGCTGTGACTCCTTGAGGTGGGAACGAGAGCAGCGCAGTGGCCAGGAGGGTGTGTTTGCCCCTGGATGTCCCACAAGAGCAAAGTCACAGGGGTGTCAGGGGTGTCAGAGGAACAGTTGGGACCAAGATCCCACTCAGGGCTGCATCCCTGGAGGTCCCAGGCTGACAGCAGGGCAGTGGGGCTCCAAGCCCCTTACCGGTCCCTTCGGGATGACATGTTACAAATCCAAAAGATGCTCAGGCACATGGTGAATAAGGCTGTCACCAACGGGAGTCATGGGGACCTTTTTACTGAGTTATGTTTCCAGCCCAAGTCCCTTGGCCTAGAAGGGCGGCACCATCTCCCTGCTGCTCCTGCTGCTTCTCTGTGCACTGTGACACCCGTGCCAGGTGAGGACGGGACGTCCTGTCCACGCCCTGCCAGGAAGGGGCATTCTCTGCACTTAAATTCGCAGGCACAGAGGCGCCTGGTCCCCACAGCACCCTAGAGCCTGAGGGCACCCCAGGCTGCTTGGCCACCTCCACAGGGCTGGTAGCCCCAGGCATGACCCTGTCTTCTCTGGGCCTCTAGTGGCCCCTGTGCCCCCCTCCCCTCAGGGAACCTAGCAGGACGAGACCAGGGACTAGCACTGAGGTGTCCCCAACGATTTTATTATAAAGAAAAACAAGACTTCCACTTGGCTGCAGCCCCTGCCTCAGAGGCTGTGAGCACCTGTCACAGGGACCTGTCCCATTTTGCCCATCTGAAGGCCAGAACCAGGGAAAGGGCCCCCTGTCCTGCCAAGCAAAAGGGGGCCTGAGGTACCCAGGGTAAGACTGGGAGGGACTCCCAGGCAGTGCTGACCCGCCAGGCCAGGAGGCTGCCCACCCCACCCCCTCTGCCCTCTGCCCTCTGCCCCCGCCTGGGCTGGCTCCCTTCCCTTCACACCACACTCTCCTCCAGCCGCTCCGCACTGCCCCCCACCCCCCGGCACCCTGCAGTGAGCAGCCCCCCATGCACAGAGTGGCTCCGTCGGGCCCAGGCCCCCCCGAGGCGCCTGGCATAACCGTAGCACCCGCCAGTGTCTCCCAGGTCCAGGGAGCAGCTACGCTGGGGGCGAGGCGGGGGGCTCCGTGGCGGGTGCACCTTGGGTGTGGGGCTGGGGCCTCCGTTGGTCTGCGATTGGACGTGGCTGAGCTTGAGGGGGAGGCGGCCATTCCCGGCCCCCCGGCCCCGAACCAGCAAGGCCACAGTGAAGACCAGTAAGGCAGCCACCAACACACCCCCCACAGCCACGGTCAGGGTCCCGCCCAGCACGTGGGCCTGCAGGGCGTGGCACAGGGGTGTGGCTGGCAGCGTGGAAAAGTGGGCACAGCCCAGCAGCCTGGTGGCGGTGAGGTCGGAAGGCCCAGCAGCAGGTGACAGGGCCAGCAGGCAGAGGTCATAGTCGGCACCGGGGACCAGGTGCTTCAGAAGGAAGTGGTGGCTGGAGGCTGGGACGATCCTGCGGGCAAGAGCAAGTGGTCAGAGCCCAGATTGGGGTCCAGGCCCTCATCCCCACCTCCCCATGGCCACAAAACCTCAAAGCCCCCTTCACAGCCCACCCACCCAGTGCTACCATCATGTACCCCCAGGTCCCAGCTCTGAACACTCCACACCCCTTTCCCCAAGACCACATGGGCCTCTGTGTTTAAGGAGGCAGAGAAACCAAAACAGGCATGTGTGGCACTGGAGATGGTGTAAGGGGCCAGAGGTGTGCGAGCTGACACCCAGGCCCAGAGCCAGACGAGGCAGCCGTGGAGGAGCACATGCCAGAGGCAGAAACAATGCGCATGTGTGGGCCAAGCCCACGTGCTTAAACAGATACCAAGAGCCCAACATGGGAGGCCTCTGCACCTGCTTGGCCACATCTGAGAGACCTCGTGGGGCACAGCCTCCCTCCTCCCGTCACCCCCCACCTCCTCTCTCTGCTGCCTTGCCCTCCTCTCCCTCCTCCCCCTGCAACACCAATACCCCCCAGGTAGCTCAGAAGCTGAGGAAGGGTGTGGGGAAACCCCAAGGGGGGAGAAGGAGCAGGAGAGGTGGCCAAGCCCGGGAGGGGTGAGCAGGGCTCGGAGGGAAAGCGGCGGGGAGTGAAGCTGGGGTCACGGACCGCAAAGTGCATCCTCACCTGTAGATGAGGGTCTCGTCCTCACTGCTGTTGTACTGGATTTGGAACATCCACACAGGGTCCGCTGGCCGCCCTGGCCCCCAGCTCACAAGCCCCGAGGTGGCGGTCACCTCCGTCACCTGCACAGCTGGCTCAGACTCCAGTGTCCCCTCGCCCTCAGCAGCAGTACGGGCTGAGGCAGCGATGTCCGAGGGCCCTGGGCGGCCCCCCTCGGTGCTGCTGTTCCCACCATGGGGCAAGGCCAGCACCCGGAGTTCTACGTGGGCTGTGGCCTCGCCAGCAGGGTTGGTGGCAATGCAGGTATAGCCCCCTGCATCCCCCGAGCCCGTCACCCCAATCTCCAAGGTCCCATTGGGAAAAGCCCGGGCTCGGGAGGAGTTGCCAACCAGCCGATCATCAGGGCCGACCCAGTGCATGGTGGGCACGGGGTCGCCAAGGGCCCGGCACCGCAGTGTGGCCCGCTGGCCCTCCAGCACCCAGAGGCGCTGCGTGTGGCGGGCAATGAGGGGTGGCTCACAGGAGAACTCGCCCTCTGGCACTGCCCAGAAGTAGCGGCCAGCCAGGCCTGGTGGAGAGGCGCACGTCTCCAGGTCATCGGGCCGGGCCAGCCGCCGCAGCCACAGCAGCTCACAGTTGCAGTGCAGGGGGTTCCCGCTGAAGCTCAGCACCAGGGGGGCGGGGGAGGCCTCGGCGTCACGGCCCCGGGAGAAGAGTGGGTCAGGTGCCAGCGTGGCCAGGCGGTTGGAGGTGAGGTCGAGACGGGAGAGCTGGCTGAGTTGGGCAAAGGCGCCCGGGGGCAGTGCATCAATGAGGTTGTGGTCCAGGTTGAGGGTGTGCAGGGCGGGCATGGCACCGATGCCGGCCCAGGGCACCTGCCGCAGGTTGTTGTAGGACAGGTCCAGGTCCTCCAAGCTGTCCAGGAAGTCGTCGAAGGCCCCTGGCGCAATACGGCCCAGCTGGTTGCCGCTGAGGATGAGGTGCTGCAGGTTGATGGGGCCTCGCAGGCTACCAGTGCCCAGCTCCACCAGCCTGTTGCCGTCCAGGTGCAGGGAGCGCAGGCTCTCTAGGTCCCCGAAGGCGCGGGCCCCAATGCGGGTGATGGCATTGCGGGACAGCGTCAGGTCTACCAGCCCTGTCATGTTGCGGAAGTCTGGTGGCCCCAAGGCCTGGATGAAGTTGTCAGCCAGACGCAGCTCCACTGTGCGCCGGTCCACGTTGGGAGGCACAAACAGCAGGCCTCGGTGGGCACAGAGTGTGCTGAGTGACTCGGACAGGTTCTGGCAGACACAGGGCAGTGGGCAGGCGGCAGCTCCACTGGCCAGCAGCAGCAGCAGGAGTGGTGGGGCCATGGTGAGCGCCCTGTAGGGAAGGGTCACAGCCCAGGCACAAGTAGGGCTGGCACAGGTGCCCACTTGCCCCAGGGCCCGGTTCCAGGGGCCAGCTTTGAGAGGCCTGGCCTGGGGCTAGGGTCAGGGTCAAAGGCCCAAAGGGCTCCCCAAGGCTGAGAGAAGGCTCGGGTTTGTAGGGCCAAGCCCCCCAGAGTAAAGGTGACACTCCCCAAGCAGTTAGGGGGAGTCCAGGCTCCGGGGACAAGGTGAGACATGAGGCAGGAAGCGGAGGTGGCCGTGGAGCAGGGAGGGTCCGGGAACTTCCTTTCCCTGGCGTCCCCTGGAATCGCCAGCATCCCTTCCGCACCATCCCCTCCCCCGCCTGGGAAGGTGCCCCCACAAACCCCTCCCGAGGCCCATTGCCCCTCCCTTGCCAACTCCCACACTGTCCCCCACGGCCCCCTCACCTGGTGTCCGTAGCTCAGGGGGCGCGGGCCGGCCTCCCCGTGGGCCCGGCCGGCCCCCGCCGACTCCAGGCGGCTCTCCCGCGGGGGTGAGGCCCGGGGCTGACCAGCCGCCCGCCGCGTGCCCTCTGGCCCATGGCGCTCGGGCCCGCGGCCCCAGCTCACTCGGTTCCCGGCACCTTTTCCCGGCGCGGCTCGCGGCGGCGGCGGTGGCGGCGGCGGCGGCGACAGGCAGGAGGGTGCGCGCCAACGAGCACGCGCACCGCGGACAGGCACGTGGAGAGCTGACGGGGAGGGGCGCGCAGGGATCCACCCGGGCCCAGGCAGGCTCCCGAGGTCACGGGGACACGCGGCCACTGCAGCGCCCACGGGTGGCTCCTGGTCACGCCCGAGGCCCGGGCCGGCGCGGACCCGCCGCGTAGCCCCGGGGCGCTGCCGCAGCGCACTCACCCTGGTACTGGCGCGCGCGCCCCCGGCCACCCTGGCGCCCCGGCATCCTGCACCGCACGGGCGCCTGCTGCCGCTGCGCGAACCGTCACTCTGCAGAAAGCCAGACAAAGCGCCAGCTCGCGGGCCCCTTCACCATCTCCCAGAGAGAAGAGTCTTTGTCACATGTCGCTGGGCACCCTCCCCAACACACCCACACATGCCTACACACCCACACGTCCCCGCACCCACAGGCAGGGCCGGGCGCAAACCCGCACTGTTGCTGGGACCCTCGCATTCACAGCCTTACGCTGAAGGTCATAACCGTTCTGCATCACTGAGTCACGTGGAGGGTCCACAGCAGGCACGGGCCCTGTAGGGGGTTAAGGGGGCAGGGTTGGGGGCGATGCGCCCCGGCGGGGCTGCTGCGGGGTGGGGCCGAGAGGGCTCGGCCTCCTGGCTGGCGCTGTGCCCCGCCCCCGCCCCGGCCCCTCCCTCCTCCTTCCCCGGCTCCCCGCCCCGCCTGGCGCGCTCGGGAGCCAACCGGTCCCCGCCTCCGGCCCGATTGGTCTGTGCGCCGCGGTTTCCCAGCAGGCCGGCGGTGGCACGCTGTTTGAAGCTGTGCGTCAGTGATCCTGGCTGTACTGGCAGCCCCTCTCTCCCACTGCTCCCCCTACTGGACCACTTCCCCGGAGAGTGGCCCGGGACGAGATCCGCTCCGCCGAGAAACGGCTCCCGGAGTGTGTTTGTGGGCGGGGGTGGGGGATGAATTTCTGGCTTTCTGCCTCCGAGATCCCGGGCTTTGGTGGGGGCGCTCAGGGCTCAGAACCAGGTCCGGCACCCCAGTCGGGAAACAAGGGAAGTCACTTCCCCCACCCCAAATATCTCCCGGTCTTCAGGCTACCCAGATCCCTCCCATGCCCTGTTCCTTTCCCTTCCCTCAGGGAAACAGACTGATGTCTAATACTGCCTGATACACCAAGTAAACTTGAGCAAGTTATTTAACCACTGAAAACAATTTCCTTATCTAGGCCAAGGGGTATTGATTATGTGTACTTCAGAGGAGAAGAAATAAGGCAGCCTGTGAGGGGCTCAGCCACCTGGCAGCTGGAAGCCATTCTTACTATTGCTACTCCCCGGGCCTCAGCTGTTGCATTTGTAAAACGGAAGCACCTGGGTTCTAGCCCAAGTCAACCCTGATGCTCAGTGGCTTCAGGTGTCTCCTTGTTCCTTTTCTCCCATCAGTGGTGTTTTCATTCATTCTAAACATACATGTTTCCTTGCATCCATCATGTGCCACACTCTGCGGGGAGCTGGGGGACATCAGGAACCAGATGGGCCTGGTTTCTGCCCCCATGGAGCAAACTCCATGCAGTACAGATGGGATGACAGATCCTCCAAAAAGCAAAAGGGGGCGGGGTCTACAAAAGGGAAATGCAGTGAGGTGGAGAGGCCTCTGAGGATCCTTCTCACTCCTGTGTGATTCTAGATTCTTTAGATGGTTTAACTGGTTTCCTCTTCCCAAATGCCGTGCCTTGGCCCAGTTGAAATGTCCCCATCTCTTTAAAAGGAGCATGGACTAGTCTCAGGGACAGACAGGCAGACCTGTCACACCAGACAAGGCAATGTTGGCTGAGCCCCATGCTGCAGTGGCCACCAGGGGGATAATGGTTGGGGAGGCACCCTTCCCATTCAGGTCTCCAGATGATAGGAATTCTGGGGGAACAGGCAGAATCTCTCAGAGTAGCAACAGGGCCCAGCGGCCCATCCTGGGCCTGGAGTCCCTACTGAAGGTGCCAGCAGAAATCATGAGTGGGTGACACCCTGAGATGCCTTCTCTGAAGTGACAGCCAGGCTGTAGCCTGTGGTCAAAGACATGCATGCTGGAATCCCATCCACCTGAACTTGCAGTCATGGGGTATCTCTCAACGCTGCCTCCCAGGCCCTACATGGCCTCTAAGTTGGACTTACCACCCCAGCTTCCTGCTGTCACCCAGCTGTTTAATGAGCAGAACTGAGGACCCTTGTGTACAAAGCATGTGGACACCAGCCCCTCAGACAGCACCCCTGCCCGTAAAGCCTCCCAGGCAGGTGAGAAATGGAGAGAAGCAAAAGATGATGAGGCCGAGGGAGGGGCTTTCCAGCAGCTGTCCCACAAAGTCCTAGAAAGTGGAGCATACAGCTCCTCTGTGAGGGCAGGAGGTGAGGACAAAGAAGGCCTTCCAGGTTCAGATTTCCAGGAAAAGCTTACCAGGCAGGTGCAGAGGTGTGGAGGTGTGAGAGCACAAGGCAAGTTTTGTGTGACTAGAGGTGACCATGACAGGGGAACCTGGTAAAGACATGGCCTGAGGGCACAGGGTCACAGAGTCTAGAGATGACTGTGGTAGAGTTGTCTGGCTTGACCAGTGACACAGGAATGGGTGGTGAGGTGGATGGAACATAGGTTTTGGTAACTGGGTAGATGGTGACACCCACCAGGAGGCAGAGGAGGACTGGGTGAGGGAGGCTGATTTTGGTCCTGATGAGCTTGTGTGAAGGACACACAAGGTAGAGGTCTCCAGGAGGGGTTTCCACTTTGGGTCTGGAGCTGGAGGCTCAGGACAAGGCCACCCAAGGGGACTGTGCTGTGTGAGGAGAGGAGGCCCAGGGACAGCCCTGAGAATTCCTACCTGCAGGGGTGGGAGGAGCCCCCAGTGGAGACTAGGGAGGGAGGAGGAGGGGAGCAAGATGTCGTGGAAGCCCAGAGAATGTCCAGGTGGGAGCTGTTAGCAGGAGACAGTGGGAAAGTGTCTGCTGGGCTTCACTGGAAGTGGGGACCTCAGTGAGAATATCATTGTGGCCGTGTGCTGTGGGGGGGGGGTGGGTTTGTTAGAGGTAGGGGCTGCTCTGAAGAAGCGTGGCTGGGAGGGCAGAGGGTGGTTGCTTTATGCCACAGTGCTGTGGGAAAGGCCGAATCGGTTTTCCAGGGAAGGGATCCCTGAGGAGGGATGAGGTGGGATTCAGCACAGGCTCCAGGGTGAGCAAGGAGAGAGGAATGGGCTCAGGCCCCTGACAGCTTAAGGGACTCTGCCAGAATGGGGGTGGGGTGAGATGGGGAAACGCCACTCCACAGAGAAGCTTGAACCTCAGCCTGGTATCCTGGGGAACTTGGGAAGCTGTGCTAGCCTAGATGGCACCTTCAGTCTCTCCTTTCCCTGTCCATGCTGCCCAGTGACACCCTCCCACCCGCCTCTGTCCTGCAGACCAACATCCCCTTCCTGCAGAATGTGCTCAACAACCAGCAGTTCCTGGCAGGCACCGTGGACACCCAGTTCATCGATGAGAACCCGGAGCTATTCCAGCTGCGGCCTGCACAGAACCGGGCCCAGAAGCTGCTGCACTACCTCGGTCCGGCCCCGAGACTGCCCCCCCTCCCCTCCCAGATGCCTTGCTTCTGGCGCCCCGCCTCCCCAACCCAGAGAGCTTCTAAGCACCCCTGCCCGTCCCCAGTCTGGTCCTGTGCCTTCCTCCTTTGCTTCACCCCACCCGCCCTCCTTGCTCTGATCTTAGAGGCCCCCCTTTTCTATCCATGTGGCCCTCAATAGGTCCCCACTGCCTGGACCCAGGAGGCCCTGGCTTTGGAGAGGACAGGGGCCAGCTGGAAGACCAGGGATCCTGGAGGAATCCCCTGATCCCCGGGCCCAACTACTCTCACTTCTGCCCTCAACTCAGACTTTGCCCAGCCTGCCCTGACCTGCTGCCCGCTCTCTCCCCAGGACACGTCATGGTGAATGGCCCAACCACCCCAATCCCTGTCAAGGCCAGCCCCAGCCCCACGGACCCTATTGTCCCTACAGTGCCCATAGGTAGGTGAGATTAATTTTGCCAACTTGTAGGGGAGACAGCGAGGAGGCTGCCCCCTGAAGGATGGGTGCTAATGCCCTGGTCTGCCCTAGGCCCACCCCCAGCTGGTTTCAGAGACATCCTGCTGCGGGAGGGTCCTGAGGGCTTTGCTCGAGCAGTGCGGAACCACCAGGGGCTGCTGCTGATGGACACGACCTTCAGGGACGCTCACCAGTCACTGCTGGCCACTCGTGTGCGAACCCACGATCTCAAAAAGATCTCTCCCTATGTTGCCCACAACTTCAGCAAGCTCTTCAGCATGGAGAACTGGGGAGGTAGGCTGGAGGAAGGACGGAATGTGGTATCCACCGTACAGGCAAGCCACTGGGGCTTTCCAGAAGTTGGAGATGTTAACACCTAGGGAACCAGTGAGAACTGAACAAGGCACAGCATTCATTTGTTTAGCAAATGGTGACTGGTGCCCACTCTGGCCAGGCCTGGTGCCAGCATGAGATCTTAGAGCTGAGGCCCAGGCAGCTCAAGAGTCAGAGAGGAGATTCCAGCCTCTTAGTTAATTATAGCACAGAGAATTGGGTGTGGGGGCTCTGAAAGGGAGCACAGTGAGGCTGAGCTGCCCCGAGAGATCAGCAAAGGGCAAAGTCTGCAGGGGTTGGGGCTGGGATGTGCAGAACCCTGAGGATGAGTAGGGTTTGGTGTTAGGGCCAGAGGCTCAGGCTGCAGAGCTGCGGGGCATGGTGGGGTCCCCAGGACCTGCAGGGCTGACCTGGGCTTCTCGGTTCCTGTGCAGGAGCTACATTTGATGTTGCAATGCGCTTCCTGTACGAGTGCCCTTGGCGGCGGTTGCAGGAGCTCCGGGAACTCATCCCCAATATCCCATTCCAGATGCTGCTGCGGGGTGCCAATGCCGTGGGCTACACCAACTACCCTGACAATGTGGTCTTCAAGTGAGCCTGGGGTGGGGTGGGCAGACACTGTACAGGACCCAGGCCACAATGCAATGGCCTGTGCTCCCCACAGTGGGCTTGAAACCAAGTTTCTCACCAGCTGTATCCAGCAGGGGCTGCTAAATTAGTCAGAGAATTGGAAGGGCTTCAGTGGAGGCGCCAGGAGGGCAGATGACTCGCCCCAAGCCACATAGTGTAGAGCTGGGGTTGGAAACCTCAGCCTGCCATTTCTTTGCAAAGCAAAGAATCCCCAGCTGATCCTTCTGACCTGGGCAGACTGAGCTGTGCCGCACATGACTGGCACAGACAGCTCTCCTCCTTGCCCAATGCCTCTGGAGCGACCCTGCCCAGCCCAAACTGCCCTGGAGAGGCCTTGTCCCCACTGCGGTGCCCCCCTAGCTCTGTGGGTGCCAGGCACCCTGCCAGGCCAGACTCTCAGGTCTTATTCCCTGGGAGTTGCAGGTGGGTCAGGAGCCAGAAAAGGATGTGCCCAGAGGAGTGGGATAGAGCTAACCCCTGTGCTCTCCTACCAACTCAGGTTCTGTGAGGTGGCCAAGGAGAACGGCATGGATGTCTTCAGGGTCTTTGACTCCCTCAACTACTTGCCCAACCTGCTGCTGGGCATGGAGGCGGTGGGCAGTGCTGGTGGTGTGGTGGAGGCTGCCATCTCCTACACGGGCGATGTGGCTGACCCCAGCCGCACCAAATACTCTCTGCAGTACTACATGGGCTTGGCTGAAGAGCTAGTGCGGGCTGGCACCCACATCCTGTGCATCAAGGTGCCTGGGCCCGGCCCACCCCTGGGAGTCTCCCCACTTGCTCATGTCTCCCTCTGCCTCCCCACCATCTCCCTCTTCTCCCCAACTGTGCACCCAGCATGCCCCCTCCTCAAGGTCTTTCTTTCTCCTCCGCTCTTCCCTCAGGACATGGCGGGGCTGCTGAAGCCAGCGGCCTGCACCATGCTGGTCAGCTCCCTCCGGGACCGCTTCCCTGACCTCCCACTGCACATCCACACCCACGACACGTCAGGGGCGGGCGTGGCAGCCATGCTGGCCTGTGCCCAGGCTGGGGCCGATGTGGTAGATGTGGCAGCTGACTCTATGTCCGGAATGACTTCACAGCCCAGCATGGGGGCCCTGGTGGCCTGTACCCGAAGGACTCCCCTGGACACAGGTGGGCACAGCAGCAGCCCATGGCCATTCCCCTCTCCAAGCGGCAGCCCTCAGGTCAGGATGGGCAGTCTCAGCAGAGTCGGGCGTATCCTAGAACCCAGATGTTCTTGCCAGGCCTTGCCTTCCATTACCCACATCTCAGATGGGGCCTGAGCTGGTCCTGGGGTCCTGGGAGGAGCACCTGGGAGCACATTTCTGAGCTCTCCCTTGCCTCTGGCCTCCCTGCAGGGGTGCCCCTGGAGCGTGTGTTTGACTACAGTGAGTACTGGGAGGGGGCCCGGGGGCTGTATGCAGCCTTTGACTGCACGGCCACTATGAAGTCTGGCAACTCGGATGTGTATGAGAACGAGATCCCAGGGGGCCAGTACACAAACCTGCACTTCCAGGCACACAGCATGGGGCTTGGCTCCAAGTTCAAGGAGGTCAAGAAGGCCTATGTGGAGGCCAACCAGATGCTGGGCGACCTCATCAAGGTGAGCCAGGCCCAGTGCTCTTACCCCTGCCTCTGGGCCTCTGTAAAATGGCTGGAACCCTCATCTAGGGGGCTCCTCTCCTCAGGTGACACCCTCCTCCAAGATCGTGGGGGACCTGGCCCAGTTTATGGTGCAGAATGGGTTGAGCCGGGCGGAGGCTGAAGCCCAGGCAGAAGAGCTGTCCTTTCCCCGCTCTGTGGTGGAGTTTCTGCAGGGCTACATCGGCATCCCTCACGGGGGGTTCCCTGAGCCCTTTCGCTCCAAGGTAAGGAAGGTCCAGCACAGTGTGAGGGTGGGAGTTGGGTCCAAGAATCAGGCCTGACCATCTGCTTTGCACCCCAGGTGCTAAAGGACCTGCCAAGGGTGGAGGGGCGGCCTGGAGCCTCCCTCCCTCCCCTGGATCTGCAGGCTCTGGAGAAGGAGCTGCTAGAGCGGCATGGGGAGGAGGTGACCCCGGAGGACGTGCTCTCAGCAGCCATGTACCCTGACGTCTTTGCCCACTTTAAGGACTTCACTGCTACCTTTGGCCCCCTGGACAGCCTCAATACCCGCCTCTTCCTGCAGGGACCCAAAATCGCAGAGGAGTTTGAGGTCAGTGGCTCTGGCCCCCATCTGCATGCCACCCCAGCACCCCTGCCATCCCTAAGGAGCCTACCACATCTGGAGCTCCAGGCTTTGGCTTGGCTGTCACTCGGCCTCATAAGCTGTGGGTTCACAAAGTACCCTTGAGAGACCAGGAATTAGGCCTTTACAAGTAAGGAGGTGAGACCCAGGGTGAGGGGACTTGCCTGGGACTAGGTCAGGGGGCTGCTCTCCTGCACTTGCCCCTACCCTTAGCTCTGAGCCTGCACGTCCTCCCTGCAGGTGGAGCTGGAGCGGGGCAAGACGCTGCACATCAAAGCCCTGGCCATAAGTGACCTGAACCGGGCTGGCCAGAGGCAGGTCTTCTTTGAGCTCAATGGGCAGCTGCGATCCATTCTGGTCAAGGACACTCAGGCCATGAAGGTACGGCTGCCCCAGGGCCAGCCAGGTGGTGGGGATGGGCAGAGCTGGTGTCTCATGTCCCCTCTGCCCTGTCTGCAGGAGATGCACTTCCACCCCAAGGCCCTGAAGGATGTGAAGGGTCAAATTGGGGCACCCATGCCTGGGAAGGTGATAGACATCAAGGTGGCAGCGGGGTCCAAGGTGGCCAAGGGACAGCCCCTGTGTGTGCTCAGCGCCATGAAGATGGAGACTGTAGTGACCTCGCCCATGGAGGGCACTGTCCGAAAGGTCCATGTGACCACAGACATGACACTGGAGGGTGACGACCTCATCCTGGAGATTGAGTGATCTTGCCCTGGACTGGCAGCCTGGCCATCCCCACCCCAAGCCTTCGAGACGCTGTGCTGCCAGGGCAGGCCCAGGCCAGCCAGTGCCCAGGGGCAGGAGGTCCCAGCCCTGGAGCTCCTGTCCTCAGCTGCCTGTAGCAGGAGACATGTCTGCAGTGGCCCATTCCCTTCCTCCTGCCATCTGTCCTTTCCCTGCTGGTGGACAGTTGCTCACATACTCATCTCTTGCCAAATAAGGGTCCCCTCCTTGCTGGAGATTACAGCTGGGGGCACAGGTGGGTCCCCTAGGACCCAGGGGAGCAGACTTGGGGATCCTACCTCCTGCAGGGGAGACCTAAATCCCAAGTCCTGAGAACTTTGCTCAATAAAGCTGGTTTTCCTCTGCTCTCCATTCTGGGTCCTGTGCAACCCACTCCACTCCTTATGCCACTCAGCAGAGAGGCAGGGCTGCTGCCTGGACTACCCCATGGGCAGGTCAGTTGTACCTTCCTCCTTGGAGGGTAGTGAGGATGACAACAGTGTGGCCCTGGTTTAAACCACTACTGAGTGCCTAGTATATACACACTCCAAACAAGACTAGCTAATTGTTACTGAGAGCTTGGACTGGGGAATGGGTTATTCTAAGCACTTAACACCTATTAACTTAAGGAGTCAATCTCCACCATTTTATAGACACAGTGGAGTCACAGGCAGGTTAAATAACTTGTCCAGGACCCCACAGCTAGTAAGAGGCAGAGAGGGCTCAAACCCAGGCTGTTGGTGGACCTGCTTCTCAAATACACTGATTTATTTTCTAAACCAACTTCCCACCCCTACTAATTCAGAACTAGATGCCGACAGACGCCATTTTCTAGGGGGCAGGTGAGACCCTTGGGTGTGAGTGTGAGGATTTTGGTGGAAGGTTAGCACTGGACTGAGGGTCAGGATCTAATCGTGCCCACACCCTACAACCAGCCCTTGGGACAATCCTAATCCTGCCCCGCAGTTCCCTCACCTGCGAGGTGGGACAGCAAACCTGCCTGTATCAATGCACCACCACACTGGGGAGGTAAGGATGGAGAGTGAAGAGAAAGGTTGGGTGGGGCACTGGTCTATTCCCGAGCGAAAGTGTAAGGAAGGAGAGGGATGGAGCCCAGATCCCCGGACCCTCAGGGAACCAGGCTGGAGGCACACCCCGTGCACCTGCCAGCCTAGCACTTGGCTACCACATCTAGTCTTTGGGGTGGGACTAGGCTGCCTTCCCTTTGGACTCTCAGATCCCAAATGTACCCTCTAAAACCAGTCTGTGCTGACTCCCTCGGCTTCCCTGGCAGCTGCCACACAGGGTTGGGGAGAGGAAAGCTCTCCAGCAAAGTAGGTACGTGACTGTCACGATGCCCTTTTAGAGCCAGGTATAGTTTAGTTACAGCCACAGGAGTGACTGCACACCCGTTTCCTTTCCTTCAACCACCAGCCTCAGAGAAGGGGACTCAGGACAATGTCCTTGAGTCTGGAATGGGACCTGAAGGGATAATTAATACTCTTCTAAGAATTTCTTTCAAAAGGGGGGCTGTCCTAGGGGCAGAGGAATGAGAACATAAGAATCATTCTAAAAACAAGGGGAAAAGCAGGTGAAACACTACCAGGTTCTAGAAAGAAATGTGAGTTACACTGTTGCTTGGCAGGGTTGCTCATGCTCTCTGAGCCTTTGTTCTGGGTTCCTCCAAGGACCAAACAAGTGGCACAGTGGCAGAGGTCTGAGGTGGAGACAGCCAGAAAGGTCTCTACTCCCAGGTGACTGAGCTGGCTCCTCTTCCGTTTTAGACTTATTTCCTCTTTTGTAATGTGAGGCTGGTAGACTCAGGAGGTCCTGATGGAAAAGCTTTCAGTGGACTTGCCACCCTTTCAGAGGACAGAGGCTGGAGGCTCCATCACTGGGGTCAGGGCCCTGGGTCCTACTCCCTGACCCTGGTAAAGAAAGGCACAGGTCCCAGGATGAGCTGGACCCACACCTGGTACCTACAGTCCCAGGTCCACATATATTAGGACTTGGCCCCTGACTCAGGAAGGAGGAAGCTATAGACCCAGGGCAGCCTCAGGCCCCCATTCTGTCCAGTACTCCAGGGAACTGTACCTACTGGGCTGACCTGCCTAGAGGTTAGTGTTCAAGGTAGCCAGGACAGGTGGTGGGCGTACTCCCAAGACACCAAACAGATTGATTCCCAAAGGTCCAAGGCCATGTTACCCAAGTTAAATCTCTTTAATATCCCAATACAAAGTCCCAATGCAAAAAGACAATGAGAAAACCCTGGGAAGTTGGGGGGAGGGTTTTTATAAATTCCACCCCCGAGCAGCTTTTCAGTGGCAGGGGGGGCAGAGAAGCTCAGAGAAGCAGCAGTCCAAAGTGAAGAAGGGAGTGCGTGGCTCCTGGGACCTGCCCCTTGTCCCCTCACTCCCAGCTGCTCCTCAATCCCCTTTCAAGAGGGGCCGCACCCTTTGGATATCTGCTCCTTTCTCTTGGTCCCTGGGATTCAACTAGCTCTGGCTTCAATCCCCTACAAAAATTCCTGAGTTCTCGGGGACCTCAGCCAGCTCCTCCCCTGCAGTACCCCTTGATGGGGAGGGGCTGGGAAGCCCATGAGAGTTCATAGGAGTGTGTACAGGAGCGTGCGTCAGGGACACAGGGGAGCCTCTGAGTCCCCTGCCCGCTCCAAAAGCACACAAAGGGGAAGGCTGCCGTAGAGCTTAGGGTCCGTGAGGGGCTGGAGCAGAAGCAGGAAGAGTCCCACACCCAGGGCATAGCCTGCCAGCAGGGGCCGCCTCTGCGGATGCTCCAGGGCTGCACATACGGCAGGAAAGCCCATGTAATTGCAGAAGGAGTGGCAGAGAACCGGCCCAATCAGGTGTCCTGGGAAGGGGAGACAGAGTAGCTCATGAAGCAGTCCTACCACCTCCCCGGGCCCTTCCAGGGCTAAGACCCTTATCCCCTGAAACAGGAGATCAGTGCCCCACCCATCCACCCACACACCATGGCCTCTGCTTCCTTCTACCTCTCAGGCCGGACCAGGCTGAGGGCCCTGGCTAAGCCTGTCTCAACGGCTGCAGTAGAAGAAACTTGTTGCTCCTAGAAAAACACAGATTCCCATTCTCCCACCCACTCCTGTGGGCTCTTGAGCCCCCGGGGACCCGTGAGAGACTGAGGACCAACCTGTACGGATGAAGAGGAAAGCAGTGTAGGCACCGAAGACAGCTGTGTAGGAGAACTGGAACGCTGGAGACGGGGAGGCCGCGAGTGACCACACCTGCGTGCCCTTCCTGCCCCAGCACTGCACACCCATCAGCCAGAGACATCCCCTTCCCCTGGGGGCAGTGGCTGCCTGCCCCAGCACCTGCTGTCCTCTACACCCCAACTCCCATGGTCAGCGGCCCCTCCAATACTATAGCCTTCTGTTCCCAATTCTTTCTCCACACTGACTATCAGGGATACCCTCACACACCCAGCCCAGGACTGCCCCAGACAAGCTCTCTAGGACTCACCTGCAGACAAGAAGATGCTCCCCACACTGCTCTGGCGGAAACGAAGCTGTTCAAAAATGTGGTGAAAATGGGCTGAATGGAAGAGGAAAATCACATTACATTCCTCCCGGCCTGCCCAATAGGCCCTACCCTTGCCTCAAACCCCATTCCCAGTTCCATGCTAGAGAACACCTTAGCAGAACCAGGTTACAGAAACTCACCAACTCCAAAGAAGAGTGGGCAGGTGAACACAGCAGGGCCCAGGCCTGTGCACGGTGCTAACATGGGCAGCATGCAGGCCCGGAACACCAGCTCCTCTGTTAGGGGTGCAATCACTTGGTTCCGAAGCCAACGCATGTCTGTGAGGCAGCGGGCCCAGGAGCGAGGGGCTAGGGAGGGGATTCAGGACAAGCAATGAACGACTAGCTATTGAACCAAGTGACTCTAGAGGCCCCAAGGGCCCTCTCTCACAACCTCCCCCTGGCCAAACTCAGGTTAGGCATAAACACTTGTGAGAACAGGTAAGGGTTGAGTTTTCTTTATCAGATCCAGTATAAAACAATGTCTCAAGGGGACTGAAAGGGAAGGCATTAGTAGCTGAGGCAGGGTATCCTGATAGTAAACTCTGGAAATACCAGAATTTGCCTAAGACCACTTCTAGTTTGGGAAACTAAAGGTTAAAGGAAGCAAGGGACAATACTTTCTCATCCACACCAAGTAATGCTGGGGGTCCCTGTCCCTATGGGCTTGGACATCAGGAACTAAATCTGAGAGCCTACCTGATATGTGTACCCATTTTACTGATAAGGAAACAGAACATCTCATGTCTCTTGTCCAGGTCCCACCATAAGACTACTGATCCCCTTTCCTCATTGTCTTGGAATGTCTGTGCCTACTTTTTCCCTCAGCCCTGAGGACTCACCTAAGACAACCTTCAACCCATCTGCCAGGTCACAGGGGCAATCCATTGAGAGCTGCATCAATGGACCCAGGAAAAGGATCTGGGGACAGAAAAACAGGAGCGATCAAAGGAAAGGGTCAAACCATAATCCACTGCCCTTGCCCAGGCAAGGCCTCATGAGACTTCAGGCTTCCTGTTCTCTGCCAGGATCTCCCGACGATGCGTACTCGAGGGCCCTGGGCCATCTCACAATTCCTGTCTTCCATCAGTCAAAGGCTGGACACAATCAGGATAAGGAAAAAAGACCGTGAAAAGGAGCCTCACGCCAATAACAAAGAGCAGAGGAGGAAAGCTCAAGCAGGAGCACTCACCATGGTCAGCAGCAGGGGCAGCAGCGCTGCTGGAAAAATGCCCTCCAGCCTGAATCCCATCAGGGTGAGCAGGGATGTGCCTGGCTGAGCCACAGGAAAAGGGGCATCAGTTTTGCTCCCTCCCCGAAAGAGCCCTGAGATCTCTCCCCAGCTGCCCTCTGCCCCGCCTCCTTCGCACCTGGATGCCTGTAAGTTCCCTCCAGAGTAGCACGCAGAGAGGCGAGAGACTTGACACTACCAGGACACTGGTGAAGCGCCGCTTGATGACGGCAGGGTGGTCCCTACGAAGCGGTCAGTAAGTTCAGGGGGCCCATAGCCGCCTCCCGACAGCGCGGCCCCGCCCCCTGTTCGCCCAAGCTCCGCCCGCAGCCCCGCCTCGCAGAAGCGCGGGTTCCGGCCGCGCGCGCAGCCCCCGCACCTTGGCAGCTCGCTCTTCCAGACGTAGAGGCTGCCCACGTAGGAGCAGGCGAGGCTGAGACAAGAGAACACGGACACCCAGCAGCACAGCCCGGGGCCTGGACCGCCCAGAGCCGCAGACTCGGGCTGCCGCTCCGGCCGTGACACCGACAGCAGGCGAAGCCCGTCCCCGCCCAGCGCCGCCATCGCGCCCGGACCCGAGGCGCACACGAGTGACGTGACCCTGCCACTACTCGGCCCGCGCCTGCCGGAAGCGCAGTGACGTCATTAGGCAGCGCGGGCTCCGGCCCCGCCCCCGACTCCGCCCCGACACTGAAGCAGACGCGGCGTTCGCTAAGCAGGTTTATTGAACAACAGACAGCGCGCGGCTCCGGCATCTCCCCGTCAGGTGTGGAGGCGCGGGGTGGGTGCCGGGTTCAGGGCCTAGGGCCGGGACTCAGCCACTCGGACAGATTGGAGACTTCCTGCAGCCACAACGCATCCTGTGGGAGGAAAGGGGGCCCGGGTGAGGACCCCTCGGCTGCAGAAGGGTCCCCGCCCTCCCGCCGCGCCCTCCCTTGCGCGGCCTTAGCCCGGTTACCTCCAGGCCGCTCCCGGGGCCCGTCCTGCTTCTGCTAGGGGTCAGAGGGGACACGGTAGCCTCTGCGCGGCGCCGGGCGGCCTCTGACGGGCTCAGGGCCCCGGCAGAGCGGAAAGCCCGAGTCTCCTCCACGCCTTGGTGGAGGCTGCTCCCCTTGAGCCTCTTGTTTCCTACTTGTCCGCTGGTCCCTAGGAGAAAACAAGATGCCCGCTCATTTTACTCCCACGTCATGTGCTAGACTCTTGGGGGAGACCTGGGAGAAAGGGAGCAGCTGGGGTCTGGCTCTCTTAGCCCTCCCACCTCAGAACCCTTTCATCTGCTGGATCAAAACCCTGCAGCCCCGGGTCTTCAGGGTCAGGCTGAGGCTGCACGGTGGCTTCAGCGTCTCCCTATCCCCACTGAGCTGGACTCTGGGAAAGTCATCTGGGATTGTAACAGGCTCTCACTTGGGGCTCGCGCCACTCAGTCACTACACACAGATTCTCCGTAGTCTGCACTATCCAGCTTCTCCCTTCTTGCCAGAAAGCTTGCCTCACCTCTCTCTCCCTTTGTTGCTCACGCTGCATTAGGCAGTGCAAATTTAAAGCGAGTCTGGATCTATAGATTCTTCCTGAGCAGGTGCTGAGAATGTAGATCAGCGAGCTGTTCCCTGGGTGAAGCTCACACATGCTCGGATTGATGCAGAAGTGTGTACAAAGTCCAAAGGTAGAACAGAAAGAAGCTGTTAAACATTTCTGTAGATGAAGAAAGGTTTCCTTGAGATGTCTGAGCTGGGTTTTGAAGGATGAAGAGAAATATGTCCGCTGACAAGGTAGAGGAAAGGAATTCCAGGCTGAAAGAGTTAGGAATTACACCCTAAAGGCATGAAACAGTTTCCTACTGCAAAGTGACGGCCCAAGGAGATGAATCTGAAGGGGTTAGTGGGAATCAGAGAAGGCTAAGAAATGGATTTTGATCTGTAGGAAATAGGAAGGCTGTGAAGAGTTTTAAGCACTAGAGATACATTGTTAATTATGTATTTCAGAAAGATCATTTGTCAGAGGTGTGGCTTAAGAGTCAAGTTAGAGGAGGGAAGACCTCAAGAGCCCAGGGGAAGTGAAGGCAGTGGGTATGGAAGAGTCAGAAGTATTCATGAGGCCAAATCAACAGGCTTTGGTTGAAGACTGGATGTGGAACATGAGAATGAGGGGCATCTCAAAACGAACCTCAGGTTTCAGATGAAAAACTGGATAGGTTGTGGTGTTATTAATCATGACAGAGACAAAAGAACTGATCTAGAGGTGTGTATGCAGAGGGCAAGATATCAGGAGAGGAAACTGAGGTACCAATGGGACCTACACATGGAGCAACCTAGTGAGCAGATAGATCTCCCATCTAATGCTCAAGAGAGACCTGGGCTGGTCATACCAACTGAGGAGTCTTGTGCCCAGAGGCAGAGGTCAGTGCTTGGGATGAAGAGAGCAGCTACGAAGGGAGTGCAGTATGAGCACATTTGGAGGTGGCCAGAGGAAGCTAGTTGAAGAGAGAAGATCAGAGAGAGGAGGACCGGGTGAGTCCAAGTTCTGCAAATAGTTCAGGTATGGTAAAGATAAATGCACAATTTGGTAATTAGGAGGCCTTTCCAAACAAGAGACCTTGCAGTTCACAGGCCACAGAGAGAGCACGTGCCCTGGGTTAGGAAGAGACTAAGAGAAAAGGAAACGATGCAGCTTGTTTTTTCGTTTGTTTGTTTGTTTGTTTTTTGAGAACCTTGAGTGAGATGTAATGGAGAGAGAGAAGTGGAAGTTCAAGATCAAGAGAGATAACCTTTTGAGAAATGAGAGACTGATCCGCTGAGGAAAAAGAACTCAGAAAAGAAGTTGAAGGGCAGAAGTAATAACTGATGCTATGGAGAAAACAGTAGGGATAATGCCACCCATGAGCCTGGAGGGGGTGGGTCCCCATGCTGGTAAGGTCCTGGCAGTGAAGGGGAGTACAAGTTGGGTGAGTTTACTGAAAAAAGTGATTAGTAAGTGAAGTAGGAGGCTAAATCAGGAGGCAGAAGCTGGATAGATTTTTAAAAGAATGGAGTAGCCACTGAGAAGACCAGGAAGACAATGGAAAGAATTGACAAACTGAAGGCCCCTCGGTGAATGGACCACAGGTTTACAGTGGCATCACACGGTGGTGTTTTTCTTCAGCAGAGCTGCCCACGTAGGACATAGGACTGATGGCAACTAGAAGTGCAGCTATGTAAGGCAGAGCAGCTCAATCTTCCGGGGGCCCACCAGGTCATAACACGTAGATTTTAAGGCATATGTTGCAGGTGGAGAAAGCGTGGGCTTTAGAGGCAGCAGGCTGAGATTCAGATCCTCCCACCTGCTAAGTGCTCTACCTCTAAACCTAGGTTGTCTTTTGTGAGAGGGGACCGATGCTGCTTACTCCCAAGGGTCACTGTGAAAGAGTGGTCACCGGGAGATCCTAGCATCTCCCTGGGTCTATAGAAGGTGCTGATTAAATGTTAATTTCTTCCTTCTAAGGAAAGTACTTATTCTTTTGTCTCTTCACTGCATAAATACTGATTTGTATGTGCTGAATACTGAACTGTAGAATGTGATATATTTCCATTCTTTTAGATCACCAAATCTAAATTTATAAAAATAGATTTAAAAAAATCTTTGCTTTATACAAGCATTCACTGCAGGGTTCTTTTCAGTAGGAACAGAGCCCACAACATTTAAACTATGGTTCAATTGACAGAATGATTCCGAAACATGTCTTAGAACTAAGCACAGACAACACATAGTGTGTTGTAGTTGTTACCCTGGGAAGAGGAGTTTTACCAACAAACACAGGCGCTGAAGTCAGTCCCCATATTCCTTCAAGCCCAGTCACTGTTTGTCTGACAGTTCACTCCCACTAGTATGGCTTTTTTAGAGACAGACCACAGCCAGGCTGCCTGGGTTTGAATTCTGGCTCTGCCATTTACTAGCTGTATGACCTCAGATAAGTTTATTGACATCCCTGAGTTTCAGTTTCCTCACCTGTAAAATGAGGATATAATAGTACCACAGTATTGTTTCGAGGATTAAGAGTGTTAGCACACTTTCAAAATCCAGACTAGTGCCTGGCACGTGCACCGTACAGGTTCAGGCACCAGTGGCTATGATTATTTTCTCACACACACACACACATACCCCTGCTGTTGCAAGCCCTGAAGGTTATTTAAGAGTTGGAGGGAGGGGGAAAGGACTTCAGTATAATCACCATCACATCACACACACTGACACCTCCCCATAACCTTGATACATCATAACCTTGACACAGCAAGGTTGGAGTATCTGCTGCACCCAGGAGCAGCCTCCAGAGCCCCAGAGTAATAACCAAAACTAGGGAGAACCACAAATCGAGAGAAGACATGAAGGAACCAACTGGATTCAGGGCCCTGGCCCATCACGTGCAGCTATCCGTAACCACAAACTACTAGAATTTCTAGTCCAGTCATATCAGCTTTTGGGAGGGAATGCCTCCTGCTGCCCCAGAATACCCATGGTGGTAGGAGCCAACCAAATCCCAGAAGGACATTGCTGTGGTATAAGGTGCAGTTTGAAAGCTTGAAGTCATGTTTTTTATCTCCCAGCTTTGATCCAGGACTCACCTGAAAAGCTGAAACCTTACCTGCAAGGAGCTCCAGGCTGCTGTTCTCATGTGCATCCTCTGTGCTCTGCTCTGCATCATCTCTCTCTGGGAGCAGCTGCTTAAAAAATCAGAAGCCCTAAGTGAGTTGTGCAGAAGCACGAACAAGCCCCAGTGAGATCATGTGCCTGGTGATCTGGCTTTGTTGACCTCACAGGGCTGTCTTCCCTTACCTGGAACTCCCTCTTACTTCCTCCTGGCTCATGTGAACCCCCCTGCACAGCCCCCAACTTTCAAGGCTTCCCTCTGTTGGAGCCTTTGCAGCTCACTCAGGCCACTCCCAGCATTTCCTTCCTCTTTTGAATGCCAGTTCCTCATCTGTCTGCTGCATTCCTTGGGCTCTGAAGTATGCACTGCATGCTCCTGTTCATCATTTTATGTGTTCATGTCCGTTTTCTACACCTTAAATTCCTTGAAAGGTAAGGTTTACTATGTCTGTATCTCTTTACAGCTAGCATAGTGCCTTGCACAGGGTAAGTGCTTAAAAAATGACTGAGGACAAACATGGGAATCCACAGGGCACATTTTGTAGTCCTTTGTAGCCTTTCAGGGTTCTGCTATTTGGTTCAATTTGGACAGAGAAATGAAGGTCAGAACCCAGTCCTCTGAGCCCCGTTTTTCAATATAGGTATATAAAAATAGATATCCTCTTCATCAAAACTAAAAACTTCTGTGCTTCAAAGGACACTTACAATGAAAGTGAAAAGTCAACCCACAGAATGGGAAAAGAATCTGAAAAAAATATATATATATATGTATATATATAATTGAATCACTGCTATACACGTGAAACTAACATTGCAGATCTACACTTCAATTAAAAAAATTTTTTTAAAGAATTGGAGAAAATATTTGCAAATCATATCTGATAAGGGACTTATATCCAGAATAAAGAATTCATAATTCAACAATAAAATAACAACCCAATTAAAAATGGGTTTGACAAAGGACTTGAATAGACATTTCTCCAAAGAAGAGATATAAATGGCCAGCAACCACGTGAAAAGATGCTCAACATCATTATTCATTAGGGAGATGCAAGTCAAAGCCACTGTGAAATATCATTTTACACCCACTGGGATGGTAATAATAATACTAATAATTAACAACTGCTGGCGAGGATGGGGGAAAACTGGAACCGTTATACAGTGCTGGTGGGAAAGTAAAATGATGCAGCCAATCTAGAAAACAGTTTGAGTTATCACAAGACCCAGCAGTTCTACTCCTAGATACGCACCAGAGAGAACTGCAAACCTCCACACAAAATGTTCATAGCAGCAGCATTCCTAACAGCCAAAAAAGGGAATAACATGTTCATCAACTGATGAATAGATTAAAAAATGTGGATAGCTATACAACAGAATATTTTATTATTCAACCATAAAAAGGAATGAAGTACTGTTACATGTTACAACACGGATGAACCTTGAAAACGTTATGCTAAGTGAAAGAAGTCAGACACAAAAATCCACTTGTAGTTGTTTAAGTCCATTTATATTAAATACTCACTATAGGCAAATCCATTGAGACAGAAAGTAGATTAGTGGTTTCCAGAGGGCAGGAGATGACTGCAGATTAGGTAAAAGGTTTCCTTTTGGGGTGATGAGGATGTTCCGGAATTTAGTGGTGATGGCTGCAAACCAGTGAATATACTTAAAACCACTGAATTGTATAATTTAAAGTAGTAAATTTTATGGTATGTGAATTATAACTCAATAAAAAATATACTCTATCGTATGTTGTTTACTAAAGCACGTTTCAATTTCTAAGTAATTACACTGCAAGGAACACAGAAAAGGTAAAGATGGCCCTAAAGGGCTGAAAGAAGGTATTAGGAAAATTTCCAAAAATTTTTTACTTCTTTGAGAGAAAGCTTATTCCTTTACTTCATTCTAGCCTAGAAAATCTCATATAATAGACAAACCTTTATCCTATCTTGAAATTGGTCTTACCAAGGAAATACCTACATTCAGATATAAATCTTTGAGCCCTAGGGGAGCCTTGCACACCCTCCATTCATCATCAGGCCCCCCAGATGGGACAGCCCTATCCTCAGGATAGACCCCCTTGGATTTAACACCAAGGAGATGTTTAATTCTGGTCGACCACCCGGGAAACAAAACCTTTCCTTAAAAAGCTGCTTCCTTGCTACTGCTCCTGCTTGTTCTGGGTTTAAGTTTTTAGTCCTATACTCATCTGTGACAGTAAGCCCAGGATTACTGTCTTGTCTACTCCTTCATGGCCTACTGTCCTCTGTTCCAACACACAGGTTTAAAACCTCCACTCCTGGCACAACCTTTCCATGAATATGTTCTATCAAACTCTAAATACACATTTTCTCTCATTTCTTCCATTTCTCCATAAACTATAATACAGCCATAGTTCGCTTTATTTTATACTATGCAAGAGATCAGCTATTCGACTTTACCTGTTTAGAAATGGAAACTAGGGGACTGGTCCAAGGTAAAAGAATTGGATCTATCATCATTGGTCCTATAGTTGGGGGTTTTTTGTTTTTGTTTTTGGTCTTGTAGTTTGTAGCTGGAGCCACTAGGTGCCACTCTTCTGCCACTAACAAGTTATCACTAAATGGCCATTATCAGAGGGAAACAGTAATGATCTTGAGTAGACAAGTATCGGTTCTACTCAATGCCTGTGGTCACTCAACTTCCCTGGGCTTGAGATCCAGTCCTTTATGATAAAAATGTTACTAGGCTTCGGACCCTGGAGACCTAACTATAAATCCGAACCTTGTCATTTACTGACTCTGATTCTGGGCAAATTAGGAAAGTTCTCTAACCAGTTTCCTCATCTATATAATGGGAAAACTACAACTTACCTCGTAGGATTTTTGTGGTTATTAAAGTGGAAATCTTGGCCCAGATTAGGGATTCAATAAATGTTCCTTCCTTCCAAGACTTATAACTTATACTGGGGTAAGACGTTGGGTTCACTACCCATCTGCCGAGTTAACTGGGCTATGAATGGCCCCAAGGCTATAAGCCATCACTATAGCAACACAATAAGGCAAAGGAGGTCAGATCATATCCTTTTCAGATCTCACTGGCATGTCAGAGAAGCCCAAACGAAAGGACTTCACAGGCTGAAAACACTTCTAGATCCTGCCCTTATGTCCCGGGTTCTATGATAATGCCACATGCCTGACCCTGAATCTATCCCTAGAAATTTGAATATATGGATGGCTGTAGTGAATTGAATAGTAGTCCCCAAAAAGATACGTCCAAGTCTTAACCACTAGACCTTAGTGAACGTGACCTTATTTGGAAAAAGGGTCTTTGTAGATAATTAAAGATCTCAAGATAAGATCACTGAGTATTTCGAGAGGGCCCTAAATCCAATGACAAGTGTCCTTATAAGAGAAAGGTAGAGGGAGATTTGAGAGACAAAGGGGAAAGGCCATATGAAGATGGAGGCAGAGATTGGAGTTGTGTGGCCAGGTGTCAAGGAAGATCTGGAGCCACCAGAGCTGGAAGGGATAAGGAAGGATTCTCTCGCAGAGCCTTTAGATGGAGTGTGGCCCTGCCCACACCTTGATTTCAGACTTTGGGACTCCAAAACTATGAGATAATTAATTTCTTTTGTTTTTTAGCTACCAAATTTGTGATAATTTGTTATAGCATCCATAGGAAACTGATACAATGGGTATTGGCTTTTATTTGCTCAAGTTGTCGGCAACAGCTTTCCAAGTTGAAGGGAAACAGCAAGAGTATTTGCAGTGAACCAGCTGAAAGGAAGGACAGATGCATTCCTAGGAAGGTGCTTCCTAGAAGGTACACAGAACCATGAAAAAACAGTGTGGTGAAGGAAGAATTTACAGGGCCTTCACTACTACAAAGCAGAGGAGGGTGGGCAAATCCATGAGATGCTGTGATCCTCGGGTGCCTAGGTACCTAAATCTCCCCATCCAATCAGGCAAACAGAAGTAGGAGAGGGAGAGAAGCAGAAGAGATGTAATTCTCTCAGAAACAGTGTCTGTAATTTTCTGTAACAACTTTATTGAGATATAACTTGCATATACATAATAAATTGCATATTTATAAAATGCACAATTTGATAAATTTTGCCATATGTACATATTTGTGAAACTATCACCACATCAAGATAATGGACATATCCATCACCCTCAAAAGATTCCTTTGCCCTTCACAACTCCTCCATTCCCTCCAATGCCTACACCTCCCATCTTCCAGCAACAACTGATCTGTAACTAGAGATGAGTTGGCATTTTATAGACATGTATATGAATGCAGTCAAACAGTATGTACTCATGTATTTCCAGGTTTTTTCATTCAGCATGGCTATTTAGAGATTCATCCATGCTATTGTATCAATAGTTCATTCCTTTTATTGTTGAGTAGTATTCCATTAAACGGATATGCCACAGTTTGTTTATTCATTTACCTGTTGACACTGGGTTGTTTCCAGTTTTTGGCTATTACAAATACGGCAGAAGTTTACACAAACATTAGCATACACGTTTTTGTGTGGACGTATGCTTTCATTTCTCTTGGGTAAATAACTAGAAGTAGAATGGCTAGGTTGTGTGTTAAGCGTATACTTTTTAAAAAACTGCCCAACTGTTCTCCAAAGTGGTTGTGCCATTTTTCATTCCTACAAATAGGGTCTAAAAGTTCCAGTTCCGCCACATCCTTGCCAACACCTGGTATGGTCAGTCTTTTTATTCTAAGTATGTTATTTCATTGTGGTTTTGATTTGTACTTCCCTAATGACCAGTAACGTTGAGAAACTATGTTTATTTGCTGTTTGTGTATCATCTTTTGTGAAATGTGTGTTCAGATCTTTTGCCCATTAAAAAAATTGGGTTGTTTGTTTTCTTATTATTGAGTTTTAAGAGTATTTAAATATTCTGAATATCACTGTAAGGGTTTTAACTAAAAATTGAACTTCTTTAATAGTCGCAGAGCTACCAGGTATATGGAGTTATTTCTTCTTGAATGAACTTTGGTCATTTATGTCTTTCAAGAAATTTTCCATTTAATCTAAGTTGTCAAATTGAGTGCAGTATCCATAATATTCCCTGATAATCCTTTTAATATCTGGTGCCACCTCTCTAATTTCTGATAGTGGCAGTTTGTGTCAGCCCTGTGTAAGCTCTGCATATTGTTCCCTCTAATCCTTCTGGGTGGCTCATCCTTTACCTGGATAGTGTCTTCACATGAATGAGCGGATCAGTGCTCAGTTGAATACTAGGGAGAGGAGCCTCTGCAGAGCCCCAGAACGCTCTTTGTGTAGCTCTCTCCTCTCTGGTACTCTGCCCTGGAAACGTACTGCCTTGGCATCCCTAAGTTCTCAGCTTCTCTGTTCAACTCAGGGAGATCACTAGGCTTTGCCTGGATTCCCTCTCCCTGTTTCATAGCCTCCATACTTTCTCTAGGCAGCGTGCTAGGGTAATCGTAGGGCTCACTTCGTTTGTTTTTTATCTCTCAGGAATGACTATCCCATTCATTGTCTGAGGCCCAATGTCTTGAGAACCACTGTTTCATATGTTGTATTTTTTGTTATTGTCCAGATTTTTTGTTATTTCAGGCAGAAGGTAAATCTGATCCCTGTTACTCTATCTTGGCCAGAGCCACTGTATAATTTCAGCCTTAAATCTCTTTTATTTACTCATCTTATACTTTAATTCCAGAAAAGTCAGTCCTGCTGATTGGAGCCAAGAGAGTCAGAAAAGTGGGCTTCAGTTGGAACACTACCACTACCTATACCTAGAATCAGGCAATATATAAAATTTGCCAGCTGTGATTTCTCTTCACTCATTAGAGAAGCCGATCTCAAAACCAGATGAAACTGACCTACATGAGGTCAGAGAGCCCAACTAATGCAACTCTGTATCTCCAGCATCCAAAAAGGTGAATAGATAAAAGTATGTTTTTCATTAGGCAAAACCAAACGTAAGAACTTCATCACTTCACCATCATCATCAGAGTAGCTATGTGCTTAGCACTGCACGTACATCATCTTATTCAAACCTCACAATGATCGCTTTAGGTATGCACCATTCCTATTTTACTGATGAAGAAACTGAGGCTTGGAAAGGTTAAGTAGCTTACATAATAATACCATCCAGCTAGTTTGTGGCAGAAGTGGAACTCAAGTGACGTCTCTAAGCATGCTCTTAACTTCTGTGTAATACTACATTCTGTAAAGTTTTTCTTAACCACAGGCTTCCTTGCTGAAAGGCTCACCTCAGAAAGTACAGTCTAAAGCATGGGTACTACCCATCCTGTATTCAGGGTTCCCAAATACTTAGATGGAAAATTTCAACAATTCTTCCCCTGCCATCAATGATACTTACTGAGCTCATGACGTATAAAGGACATGACAAATAAAGGACACTAAGAAATTGAAATAAACAAAAAAATTTCTCTCCTTTCATAGAGGTGACTTACTGACACAGACACATTCAGAAAAGACAAGCAGTTAAGACACTGGGCAAATTTCCATCTAAGTATTGATTATTACTTTACATTTACCTGCTTAACCTCACATGAGCAGTGGTGAAGAAAGCGGTGTTGGGTCGTCTCATGAAATGATTTATGAAGTTTGGTCCTAAACTCCTGTGTGTCAGTTGCCTAAAATGGGCCAGAGATAGAAAATGCTGAGTTCCAGTACAGACAACCAAAGGATAAGTACCCACAGGAAGTTTATATGGGGACAGGACAACTAGGAAGGTAAACCACTGACATCCTATATGTGTTACAAGTTTCCTTAGTTCCTCTGGACACAGGAGAAGCAGAAAGAACGTCGGAGTAGCTGACATGAAATAGGTAGTCGTGGCTCCTGTATATCTCCCAATTTCAGTTACCAAGCAAGATCTTTCAAACGAGATCTTTGTTCTCCTACCTCTATAGGAGCTAAATATCCCAGAGATCCATCTGCTTGTGAAGAGGTTATATAAACTGCTCTCCTTTAAAAAAGAAGTTCCAAGAGAACAGAGGTTCCACTAAACAACTAAGGCTGATATAGGAACTTTTCCCCAGATAAATCTTTTAGGGAGGAAAGGAACAAAAATAATATAGTTTGCATCCATAAGGAATGGGTAACAGCCATTCCATTAAAAAGTATAGAATTATAAGATATTAGAGTTGAAGGGGACCAGAGAAATCACCTAGTGCAACACACTAATTTTATAGATGAGAAAACTGAAATTCAAAAAGGAGAAGTGACCCACTCAAAATCTAACAACTAGTTAGTACAAAAGTTAGGGCTGACTTCAGGATTGCCAAGATAGTATTTTCTCTATAATGTAAACAACTTAAATGTCTATCATTAGGGGAATGGTTTAAATTAGATTAAACCAACACAGTAGAATATTGGTTAACCACTACAAATTTTAAGACTGCTGACGCAGGGGGAAATGTCAAATTATATGTGAACATAGAATACTTTGGTTCCAACTATAAAATATAAAGTACACGAGATAATATGCAAAAATTAAAAATTAAGTGATAAAATTTACTAGTTATTATTTAAAGTTTTGTGTATATTATACTATCTTTTCAAGGAAAAAAAGTACAAGCAAATGAAGCAACAGACATGGAATGAATGTGTTACCCCACTGATAATACCAATTGATCAGCACACACTAGAAGGAAGGAAGGAAGGAAAGAATCCAACAATTATTAAGAACCTACCATGTGCTATGCAAGTTCACATTTAGCCCTCAACTTCATGATAACCCTGTGAGGTACTATTACTTTTTCCAATTTGTAGATGAAACTCAGAGAAGTTCAGTACAGGCTTAAGTTCACATAGCTAGAAGTAAATGAGCCAAGATGTTAACTCCAGCCTCTGATTCTAAAATTTGTTTCACTATTCCATACCGCCAAACACATGTAATATTTATAGTTGTTCAGTTATTTACAGTATATTCTGTCACCATGAAGTAATGGAACATTCTTCAATGAGAAATTGGGAACCACTGATCTAATCTTAGTTCTGCTTGTAACTACCTGTGTGGCCTAAAGGAAGTAGAAATTTTAAATAACTTGTTTTCTCATTTATAAAATAGTATATGCATCACTATCTAGTCAACAAACATTTCTTAAAACACTCACCCAGACCTAGTACTTATGTAGGATCACAATAGGATCAAATTAAATAATGTTTCTAAGAGCACTGCACATATACTAAGATAGGTAGTGAAATGTCTCTAAAACCCTGGCACTTTTAAGCATCCCCAATCTCCTACGAACCTGAAGGGTCTGGAGGCAGATCTTTCGGAAGCTGCTGCTGGTGCTTCCAGTCATAATACTCATGATGGAATTCACAGCCACTGAGAGTGAGGCCTGTAGTTTCTGATGAGCCTAGGGACAAAACAAGTAAGAGGGAGACTGTAGTTTATAATAATCCCAATCAGAAAATCCCAAAGGAACCAAAGATTTTAGTCAGAGCAGGATTTCAACAATTCTTCCCCTGCCATCAATGATACTTACTGAGCTCATGACGTATAAAGGACATGACAAATAAAGGACACTAAGAAATTGAAATAAACAAAAAAATTTCTCTCCTTTCATAGAGGTGACTTACTGACACAGACACATTCAGAAAAGACAAGCAGTTAAGACACTGGGCAATAAAACAGATACACTTACTATTAAAGAACAAAAAGCTTTAAGCTTTACTCTTTTATTATGGCTTTTTTTTTCCCTCAAAAGGGGGCCATATGCAGTAAGAAGTGTGTTACCAAAAGTACACAGGAGTGGGGGGTGGGTATAGCTCAGTGGTAGAGCACATGCTTAGCATGCTCGAGGTCCTGGGTTTGATCCCCAGTATCTCTGTTAAGTAATAAATAAAATAATAATAAATAAATAATAAATTAAAAATTTTTAAAGTACACAGGATGGAGGAATTCAGAAAGTCAGGTAAGGAGACAAAATGATATAAAGGATTAGGAAATGGGGGAAGAATGTAAGATGTAGTGAAACAGTAGTTCCAGAAGCATGTGTGGGAAGGGGAGACGTATAGATAAGAAGGAGGCATATTATCAGTTATTTTTTCCTGCCTATTATTTGTCCCTATTTATGCAAACTCACCTACTGGGAGGTATGACTAAGCAAGCTGGTTACAGTGACCCATCTAAGTTAAAGCTTGAGTTCTTAGGCTAGATATAGTTTATAAGATCAGCCAGGAGACTAAAGAGGAGAGGAAGAGCATTCAGGGAAGAAAGACTCTGTCTGCCACATACTGTATCTTTTCCTGAGAGAGAGAGGAGAAAGGGAGTTGTGAATTTCTTATCACCTTGACAGCCTGGTGATGATGCTCCAAGACCTGGCCCACGGTGATCTGGATGGAATCTTGTACTGCGCTGTGGCTCTCCATGAAGATGGCACTGAGATGAGTTGTGAGCAAAGTCTGGACTCCTAAGGGGAGGGAGAATGTTGGTAACCTTGTGAGAATGACACTTCAAGACTCCTGTTCATGCGCTGAGTCAGAGCTGAGAATGGGCAAGAGGCCTCTTGAAAGAAGAGGCCACTTCTGCCTATCCACAAACAATTACTTTTTTAGACAAAAATAAAAAAATAAAAACAAAAAAACGCCACCCACTTACAAACCTAATTCTCACTTACAAACAAAAGAAAGCTCATGAAAATTAAAGTGAAGAATGACAATTTTTGAAGAATCAATCAAATGAAGGATCATGTTTAATTCACATTAAAAACAAATATATACCACATACTAGAAACAATGATACTGATGATTCCCAAAGGAGAGGAAAAGCCTCCTGGAGAGTTGTCCAACCCTACTCTGTTCTTATTTGAGTGTCACTGTTGTTGTGAGCCACTGTTACTGTCAGGGTGTCAATCCTTTCAGATACACTGTGGTATAAAAAAAGTTAAAACTCACAAAGATGACTCTGAGAACTGCTGGTATAAGGTCTTTTTATATGGGGGAATATCTCTGATAAAGTAACCACAGGCACCACTGCTTGGCATCCTGCTCAGCTAACATGAGACCAACAGGCAAAATATGTCATCAAACAATATGCTAACATTGATGATCCTGATACAGGAAGACAAATTCACTTTTCAGGGCACCTAGAGAAAAGCTTCCTAATTAATCTTTATTTTTTCCGTGTTTCTCTACTCTCCTCTGGATAGTCTGTTCAAAGACACTATGGTGAAGCAGCCTAAGGCTGGCTGGGTTTTCTTGGGCTGCATTAAAAATGCAAGCCAGAAAGAACATATTCTACCACAAGGCACCACGATGCTTTTCTGGAAGGGAAGGTAATAAGTGCTCTGCTCAAAAGGGGTCTGGAACTGGAGTTAAAAGAACATAGATTCTAGGGTCAATTTTACTGCCAATTAGTGGTGACCAAGTCACTTCACTTTTCTCACTTTAGTACAGAAAGTGGCTTTATACCATTTGCTCTCACAGGTATTTTGTGCAGATAAATGTGGATAATATACATGAAGTGTTTTGAAATGTACATTGCAATATTCAAAGAGAAAATATTGCTATTGCTATGATGATATCATCTGGATTACTATTTTCTATAGTTTGGTTCTAAGAATAGCCTCAAGAAATGAGTTAGACCCCCTTTGAAGGCAGACATTTAATTAAAAAGCTGCATTTTCGTTCCTAAAACTGACGATACTACCAGATGCCTTTCACATGGTGGCAAAATAAGTTAATCATAGAAAAGTTACCATGACAAGGTAGGCAGAAAGCCAGTTAAGTGATTTTTTTTTAGACACATGGAAACAGACTGTAGTTCTGCACAATCTGTTTCCTAAAAGGAGCTCTGGAGAAAGCTTTCAAGGATATGAAAAAGAAGATAAAATTACCACATGTATCTATATCTACCTACTCTCACAGTGCATCTTCTGCAAAAGCTAGTCCTAAACTATCAGATGTATGAAATTTTAAAAGATACTTACTATGTTTACTAATGTAAGTGATGGATTTCTATTTAATCCAATACTGAGTACAACTACCTGAGATGCTACAGGCCTTCAGAGTCAAGCTAAACAAAGGTGTATAAACTATGTCAGTGCTACAAGAATGATAGGCAACCCTGGTTTCTGAGGAAGTATGTTCAGTAGGATTCAGAACGTGGTATCAGACTTTATGTCATTATAGGGAAGACTGAACATGGTGCTCCCTCTAGCAGACCTAAAAAAATCCAAAACCAAAACCAAAAAACCTGCCAAAGATAGCAGATCTTATGTCTTAAGAGGGTCTTTAGACTTGTAAGGGCCTTTGATATCATCTAGTCTAACAATCTCATGTTAAATATATGAAAAGGGAAGATCAGATGATTTATGTGACTTGCTTCGGAAAAATCATTAAGGAATTTGGTAGCAGGACTAAAATTAAACCCAGGTCTCAATTGTACCCTGGAGTCCTTTCCACCATACTAAGCTGCTTCTCTTATGAGCCTCAGTCCATGCAAGCACAAGCTGGGGAACAGCCCTAGGCATTCTCACCTTTGACCTCCTTGTGGAAGCCTCATTAGTTTCAGTCTCTTCTACATTCTCATTCCAGGGACTTAATGGATGGAACAGTGGGACACCAGAGAACACCAGCTCCTCAAATACAAGAGTGGCAAGCCAGAGCCCAGGAAAGCAGTGCTTCTCTCCTAAAGAATATATGCATGATGGAAGAAGATAGGAGAGCCATGGAAGGAAGGTAGCAGGAAGAATCCCACAGATGACAATGGTTTGTTCAACAAATAGTTGGTACCAGTCAATGAGAGCTCTTATCAGGGTTGTAAGCTGTCTCATTTCTCTTATGACTCAGTGGGAGCAGGGCTACACCAAACAGCATGGGAATGCCTGGAGAGTAAAGTCCCAAGGAAAAACACTGGCCCACAAGAAAAAAAGAACACAGAAATGCATCAGGAGCACCCAAAGGAAGGCTTGTGAACCTTTCCCCAGACATTTATAAGCTCCACTTCTGGCTACTTCCTTCAAAGTTGAGGAGAGCACTAAGAAACACTTAAATGTATGTCTCAGGCTTTATAGGATTAAAATACATAAGCCAACTCTCACTCATACCCAGTGGTTTTCTAACTATACTACGTTTAAAAATCAGAGTTAACCCTTGCCCAGGAAGCTGTACATTTCCAAATACTACAGGTGATTCTGATGCACGTATTTCATGGACCACAAAACACTGAAACCACTGCTTTACCTCTAACAGAGAGAACCTTTCTGATAACAGGTTTTTACTTAATTGTTAGATAAATGCCAAAAGCTCCCCCTTGTTTGGCTGAACAAAGACAATTTCTCCCTTTCCAGAGGTTGATGTGGCAATCACACAAAGTAAATCATACCAATGCACTCCCACACCTCCTCATGTGCTATTTGAGATGTTGCATCAAGGCCAAGTAAGACTGATAACTATTCTTGATTCCACCTGGACAAGCAGTAGGGTGGTGAACAGTTTTCAAGCCCTAGAAGCTTTAAAAAATTACTGATATCTAGGCCCTACCTCAGTCCAAGTCTGAATCTCTTGGGATGAGGTTTGGGCATTTTTTAGAAGCTCCCAGGTAATGTATTGTGCAGCTGAGGTTGAAAATTATCCATCTAAGGTCATATACTCTGTAGAGACCAAGAGGAAGTGTCTGCTGATTTTTGGCCAACCAAATCTGGGAATGTTATCATCTAAGTGATGCTTGAAGATATAGATCTTTTCCATAGAGCATAAAATTTGTTTAAGTTATTTAAGCAAGGTTTTTCATTGAACTGTTATTCTACAGAAATACATCTAATTCAGATTTGTGCACCATGTAACATCTCCCCTCTTTATTCTCTTAACATTTAAGTACACCCAAGCAGGCAGCCCCTTCTCCTATACCTACCCCAGAGTTCCATTTGCTGGACTGGAAATCTGCTGTGGAAATCCACAAAGAGAAAAAGCAGCAGAGTTTGTCCCTGGGGGTCCATATTCTGAGACTGATCTCCTTCACTGGATTCCACCTGATAACTCACATCTGGAAGCACCAAATCTAGAGGACAAGGTATTACAGAGTATCCTAAGATAAGTAAAGTCCTCAAAATGCTAAGAGAATAAAGACCTACACCTCAAACAAGGAAGGACCTGAGATAGATCTAAATTCGAACATTTCCTTCTTCTCCTGAATGTTTCTCTACCCACATGATGGAAGCAAATAATAGTGACTCACTGGAAGAACATCAAAATAATACCTGGGTGTGTAAAATGCAAGCCGAAAAGCATTCCTTAGAATTTACTAGGAAGCATTATACAATAAATTCATTCATTCCTCATATAACTTTCCAAGTTAAGTATCTCTAGAAGGAGGCTAGTAAGACGTAGGTATCACTAGAAAGAGAAATGATAATGGTAACAGCTAACTTGAACTGAATGCTTACTCCGTGCCACATACCATATTAAATTCTTGGCATGTACTGTTTCAACATTTAGGCTTCACAACACTATGGTATGGGACCTAGTCTTACGCCTTTTTACAGATAAGAAAACAGTAATAGGTAGGTTAAATATATTGCCCAACATGAGACAGTAACTGGTGGAAATGTCTTATACTAATTCCAAAGTCTGTGCTTTTCACCACAATGCTATAGGATATTTGTATTTCCAAGTAATGTGAGTCTTACAGTCACTTTCTAGCACCTTGATCTTTTAGAATACAATCACAATAGTCCTAAATTCCATCCAGATCCATAGGGAGAAGTACTTCCATGTGGATCCTGGTTCTGTCCTTTATAGAGTAATGAGCGAGGGCGATGAGGGGACGTTTTCTATATTATTCATTTCCAAAATTAACTGAACAAGTCCAGGTACTACAAGGTACTAAAAGTTGGCAAAAATGAAGGAAACCAACAAAGCATGAAAATAAAATTAAAAAAAATGGAACAGAAGTTATGGAGAGCCCTAGAGATTAAAAAGTCCTGGTGGCATGACATCTCATCTGTTAAGACCAAATATTCTTTTTTTTCCCCCAAAGACATCAATGGTTTAATGAAGAGGAGGATCTTACACATCTGAAGCAAGGTCCTGGAGCAACACCCCACTGTCTGTGGCACACAGCAGACAGGACGTGGTTGCCAAAATCTGGAGACTATTTTTGATAGACATTCCCAAAACATAATTATTCCTATAGAGTTTACCTAAAGGCTCTTATCTCATTTACATTTACTTAAAGTTTCATCATATCAAGTTATGTCCCTTGCTGACAAATCTGCAACAGATACAATCTATTTGGTCTCTAATAAACCTAGGTACAACAGAAGTATTATACTTAACATTGATGACTCTAAAGACATGTCTATATTAATCAAACCAACAAGCTTAAGCTACCTTCAATACCAGATATTGATTCAGTACTGAACATTTCCCAGATCATGTGAACCTGAAATTCATTTTGGAGTTTCTTTTATATTTCTGAGAATTTATATGAGCATTTAATTTTTTTAAAGCCAATTAAACAGAGCTCATCCACAAACCAATCTTGGCAATGAGAGACACTGCATATTTATAAGGTACACATAGACATACAAATTTCTGTTTGGACACAGAAATCTCACAATCTTCCTGCTTGAGTTTAAAAGGCCTCCTTTTTTTCCCCATTCACTCTCAGGGATCAGGTGATTAAAGTTCTTGAGAGCCCAGGTTGATTATTTACATCTCAAAGGCAAGAGAAGAGAAATACCAATTCCTTCCAGAAAGCTAACTTCCTTTTAGGGCATATGCAAAAACAAGTTTTAGAATATCAAAAGAGTCGCATCTTGGACATTTTCAGGGATTTTTTTTTTTTTTTTTTAGTTTCTAAATAGCCAATTCAGTTTTAAACAAATAACAGTAATAGACAATAATACTTTTCATTCACTCACATTCACTTGCCTCGCATTCAGAGGAACGTGAATCACTGTTCGAGTTACTAAGGACCCCCTTATGAGGGTCAAAACCAGGAAGGGAGAAAAGGATTTGGACTCAGACATTTACACACACACCCAAGATAAAAGCCAAACCAACTCAAAAAGGCTCACTTTGATACAAAAGCAGAGCCATTTTAGGGGCCATTGTTCTCAAGAGGTGCAGTAGGTACATCCCCTTTGTTGGGCCAGGCAGCATTGCAGGTGGGCATTACCCAAGAGAGCAGGGAAAGAAAGCACTTTGCCTTCATTGATGGCCCCATATAAGTGCTGCCAGGGGTCTGGGTGGCTGGTCACAGAGGCCATCTGCAATGTCCTGGCCAGTTAAACAGAACGTCTTCCCTGATGCCTGGGCACCTAACCTTCGCCGCCACTGTTAGCTCAGTGTCTGTGACCTTTCTTAATATAAAAAGTAACGGCCAGCCCATAGTTTTGTGGCCACCACCGCCTTATTAAGACCGAACATTCTTTCTTCACAAAACTACTTACCTACAGGAACCCAAGGACACCCTCCTTTCATTCTACCCTCTGGAATAACTACCTACACCAGAAAAACGAGCCTTATCATGAGGCCTGCTTCCTAGATGAAGAGTCTGTCTTTCCCTGGAGATACTTCCCTATGCCAGGAGGCTTTAGTCTTCTCATACCAGCCACAGCTCTAGAGTACCTCTTCCCCAGTGGTGATCTTCCTCAGGATCCAACTGACTAGACTATCTTCTAAATTTCAAAGGATTCTAGCTAACAACAGTCAAGCCCAAGACTGTAAACCTCCTAGACAACAGCTCATGGTTGCATATTCCTATTTCTCAGTTTTATTTGTTGGTCCAATTATTAAGCATCCAACTTTCAGCATGATTTACCCAAAACTAATGTGGTCAGGCTCTATAGGAATAGTACTGCCAGCATCCTAGGTTTATTATTATATAGTTTGCCCTCGTGCTTTGCTTTTATGTAGTATTACAATTCTAAGTAATTTTATATGGATTTTCTCATTTCATTAAGAAGCATTTATCTTCCACAATGGTTCAAAGGTGTCATTGCTCCTTTACTAACCTTTCTAAAACCCCAGAGTTGACGGATTAAGGTACAACAGAAACCCTGTGAACAAATCTTTAGAAGATGAAGGCCCACTGACTACTTCAAGAGGACCAGGAATAGAGGAGGCAGTAGAACTGACAGAAGCAGCATCAACATGTAATGGCCAAATGGTTAGGCTCTGATGGAACTTTGCCTGTTGATACCTGTTTGACTCACTTCACGTGGACTCTCAAACTTAGTCTCCCACCTGTATCCCTCAACCTAAGCCCTCAGATCACTGGGTCCTATTCTTAAGTACCCCTGCTATTTATATTTCCTTGCATTTCTCTAATATTCTCCAAATTTCTTTATTCCTATGCAAACAAAGAGAGATATATTTACCTCCATCTAAATTGAGGTCCAAATTGGGCACCACACACAAGTGATATTTCTTCCAGTCAATGAAATAAGAGGTATCTTTGAAGATAGCAGCAGTTGGCTGCTCCTGGCTTGGCAATATCAGAGGCAGACCTAAAGGTCCATATAGAAATATGTACAGTTGTTAAAGAAAACTGCAAAATTTTAGTTTTTTATGACTATGTATTCATTTGTATAAAACAAACAGAACACTGACCTGGTTCACACTCTCAGAAATAAACTAGTATGCAAGGCGATTATATATTAAGCCTTTTCCACATGGGGGATAGGTGTGAGGCACTCGAGATAGATCCACTAGACTCCGCAAGAGTTTATTCTGGGTTTAATGAGTGTGAGCTACAAGTATAGTACTGGGACAATTTGTTTATTTATTGATTCTACTCACTCTATTATAGGTTTGAATGGTGCCACAGGCTAAACACTATATTAAGTTCTGGGTATACAAAGATGAATATACAGATTTAATACCTACTTTCAAGTTATCATATTTATACTATGGGAGACAGATACACATAAAAACCAGTAAGCTGTAATACGATGTGATACATGTTAGAATAAAAGTATATCAAAGGAATATTTTCCAGTAACATCTGAGTATATTCAGATTGAGAAGGAAATGCTTCACCTTCTCCAATCTGTTCTCTAACCAAGACTAAGGAAGGTAGGCACCTAAAGTGGTTTCCTTCTCTTGACTTCCCATTCCCACTTTCACCTTCCCTTTAACCCAAGATTTCTCAACCTTGGCATTTTGACACTCTGGGCCAGACAACTCTTTATTGTGGGGCCTGTCCTGTGCATTGTAGGATGTTTAGCAGCATCCCTGGCTTCTACCCACTAGATGCCAGAATCCCCTCGCCTTCCAGTCATAAGAATCAAAATGTCTCCAGACTTTGCCAAATGTCCTCTGACAGCAAAATGACCCAGTTAAGAACCACTGCTTAAACTTTTCTGTCCCCTGAACCAAGGCTAATGAGATCAGAATATACATGTTCCTTTATCTTTCTTTGTTTTCATCCTCTTTTTAATACAAGGATTAATAAACACAAGGCATTAAGTGTGAAGATTAAAATCCTTACCCAGTAGACACTGGGACGGAAAGCCACAAAAGAACAAAGGGAGGCAGTGCCTATAAATGAAGTCTCCATCACAAATCCAAGAAGGCAGTAACATGTAAGCTAAGGCCAACATATTCACTGTTAAGAGCCAGGGGAGTTGTAAGGTGCTGCAAACTCAGCATAAGAGTGGAGTATCTGAAGAGTCAAAACATGTGAATGTCTTTTAATTGGGTGGTTTAAACTATTTAGATTTAATATGAATACTGTTATGGTTGGGTTTAAATCTATCATCTTGTTACCTGTTTTCCATTTGTTCCTTGTATTCTATTTCTTTTTTCTTCTTTTCTATTTTTGGATTCTATTTTGGATTGGGTATTTTTTATAATTCCATTTTATCCCTACTTTTGACTTGCTTACAATATCATTATTCTGTCAGCCATCCATGGAAATCTTTTTTAACAGTTTTATTGAGACTTAATTTACATATCATACAATTTCCCATTTAAAGTATACTGGTTTTAGTATATTCAAAAAGTCATCCAACTGTCACCATCATCAATTTTAGGGCATTTTAATCACCCCAAATAGAATCATTCCCCACCTATTTTCTGTCTCTATAGATTTGCCTATTCTGGATATAGAATTCTTGACATCAACTTTAGCCCTATTCTCTCCCTACTTCAGCAATGAATTGGTTACCTCATTATGCTGATTCCTTCCAGTGATAAGTCTCTCCTTTCCATGCTCACCACACTTTTAAACTCACGCATTCATTATCTCTTGCCCAGTTCACTTACCTATTTACTGAATGATTACTGCCTTCTCTCTTCCACCCATCCTGCACAGTGCTGCTAGAGATTCCTAAAACATTCAATGGTTTCCCATTATACAGAGAATAAAGTCCACAATCCTTAGTGTGGCACTCAAGATCCACCATGTTCAACTAGAAACTACTTTTCCAGCCTCACCTCTCTCTCATGCATCATTCATAATATGAAAAGAGTGTGGCATATGCGTCATATCTTACAGTTTTCAGTTTCTTGGAAGAATTCTCAAGCTTAACTTTCATATTGGATTTTTGTCTTTATATAGATCATACTGGCTTCTAGACACAGAGTTTATATGCTACAAGCTTTTATGGAATTGAAATATAAAAATTCATTTTCAAAGACAATGGATTTGAACATTTTGATGGACTCTGTCATCAAAAGGATATGGAAATTGAAGAAATCCTATTCAGCTGGTTGGAAAAGACCTTTGGGCAAGGACACAGAGCAGCAGCTGGAGTCAGTATCAGCTCTCCCAACAAGCCCATTCCTGCCACATCATCAGGGATGAATAGTACTACTGGATGTCCCAGCACAGGATGGATTCTGCTGCAGAGTAATTCAGTTGTACCAAATTTAGGTGCACTGTCAAAAAAACAGGTAAGACAAATTTAGCTTTTTTCCCTCTTCAGAAATTGTTTTAAAGAGAATTCAAAATTCTTTTTATAACCTCTAGCATATGCATAACCATATAATGTACCATATAAATTTTGTTGGAATAAGTAACTTGTGTCCCACTCAGGAAATCACAAGCAATGGAAAAAGGAGACAAATTAGCATTTCAGGAATTATAGCATGACTCCTGCTTTTGCTGCCAGTAATGGCAGTTTTATAGTCTCAAAAGTATATTTCTTCCATTAAAATTACTCTATGGTTCTAAGCAGAAGTTTCCAAGATCATTCAGATCAGCATGGTGAGGGTGACGGTCGGGGCTCCCTGAATCACAAACAGCCTAAAACCGGTCTCATGATAGTTAGATGTCTGCTCTTATACATGCTACACCTTCCCCTGAAGAAGTCTGAGTTACTATTTGACAGGAGTAATGAGGGAAAAATGGGATATTTTCTCTCCTAGAAAGAATCTAGTGAAATTTCATATTTGCTTACTTTCCAACAGCTCTCTTCTAAACAGAAAAGAAATATTAATGAACCTTTCCCCCTCTCTCTAAACTAATCAGATCACCCAGGGAAATATGTCTGCAAACATTGGCTTAGAGGCTTAAACTCTTTCAGTAAATCTATGATAGCGTAGCTGTCTACCTGCAGGGAATGTATGATGCTAGAAGATTACTGAAGAAAATAAGGGGGGGGGGTTGTTTCCTACAGATATTAAAGTATAAAATATATTAGAATCTGAGATGTAATTTTGGGCAAGAGTAAGAAAACAGACTGAAAAACCACAGGTAGTCTCTTCAAGCCTTTAAGATCCTGTGACTACCAACGTTGATTCAGGGCATAAAAATGAAGGCAGAAACTACTGAAAAAAGAATAAATTAGTTGGACTTAAACACAAGTTAGGCTTTTTCTTGCTATAATTCATGTTCACTTTGGATTCTGTGGTAGTTGGGTAGCACAGGAAGGCAAGGCACACAGTTCTACTTCATTTATTTTTTCACCTTCTCCATGGATTTTTTTTTTTTTTTGTAGTCTGGAGAAGGTGGAGGTGGGAAGAGAGATGATTTCCAAACCTATGCAAAATGCTAACACACAAACAATAATAAAAAAGATTCCCTTCGTGTTCATAGTATCTCTCTAGCCAAGAGTTCTAGTAACCTTTTAAAATCATTCCTCTCTTGGCATGTCTAAATGGGATTGGAATTAGCAGCGTTTGTTTTGTTTCATTTACAGAAGAAATTAAGACATGGAGAGGAGAAGGAACATGTCCTCAGGTCAATTAGAATATATGCAAGGAGTATCTGTTTTTAATACAGATAGCTTAAAATTTTTACTTTCACTTTTCTTACAAAGAATCTTATACCTGGCACTAAGAATTGACAAGTGAGACCATTTTCAACTTCTGCCCACATTCATACTCATAATAGGAGAGTAAAACATGGAGAGGGACAACAATGCTTCCCCCTTCACCTCACATAATGCTGATAGTTTACGACAAGAGCAATTCCATTCGACAGGTTCAAAGTAGGTTCGTTCTCTGCCCTGCAAAGCAAAGAAAAGCTAGCCATATCTCAAAGATTCTAAAACCAGTCTCAGAGGGGAGAGGGCATAGCTCAGTGGTAAAGTGCATGCTTAGCATGTATAAGGTCCTGGGTTCAATCCCCAGTGCCTTCATTTAAAACCAACCAACCAACCAACCTAATTACCTGCTCCCTCCTCCAAACAAGAGTCTAAAAACAAAAAACCAATCTCTGCCTGATACAAATTTTGGCCCATGAGTACCAACCCCAGAGATTACTAGAATATAGTAACCAATTAACCAAGGAGAAAATGGCAATTTTTAAGTTTACTCATTCTAGTAAAAGGGAAAGATATGAAAGGTTTAGATTAATTTATCTACTCATTAAAAACTAATACAGAATAAGAAAATGTGGAGGTGTCTCAGAAAATTAGTTTCAAAGCGACTTTGAGTCAAGAAATCAAACTGTGAACCTACTGAAAATAGGCTAATAATGACTGAGGAAAAACTGTACAGCCATTGCATAAACTTAAACCATGGATTAAGGACTTACTCAAAGATCTCCATGGAGAAGATTCCATTCACCTTTACACTGAAATTAAATCTAATCTGCAAAATAAATGGGGTGTGAGATTTAACAGAATAGGGATTAAAAACTTTCATATCAATTCCTAAAGGAGAAGGTATTTTTTATATCACCCTTTTTTCATTGCACTTTCCCCAAACAGTTAACACTTGTCTGTGTTCAATTCTGCATCTGAAATATACTGAGTGCTACACTACAATTCCAAGTAGTCACAAATTATCAGGAGATACTACCGTTTTGTCCTCTGCTGTTCTCCTAATGTATCTCTTCTCCTCCTTAAACAAACTACCAGTTTCTCTCTCTGTTCTTTCCATTGTTTTCATACGTGGAATAGTCTGTGCTTTTTAGTTTGCTTTTTCTTCCCCTATATCCACCTGTCTCAAGTCCTCTCTCCCATTTACTTCGCTGTTCTAATTATTTTCTACCGTCAACCTGTATTTTTCTTTCTATATAATATAAAAGGTAATAAGGGACTCTAAAGCCAGGCTGCCTCATTTCAAATCCTAGCTCTGGAAAGTTATTTACCATCTGTACCATGGTTTCCTCGGCTATAAAATGGGGATGATGGTGATAAAATCTACTTCACAAGGCATGTTGGGAGGGTTGAATGAGTGAGTATGTGGAGAGCACTTAGAACAGTGACTGGCAAACAATAAGTACTGAATCCTGTTTAAAACAGAAAAAGGAGACTTTAAAGAAAAAGGGGGGAAGTTATATAGCATACTTAATTGTGAGTAACTTTATGAACGTATCTACCTATAGATAATAGTAAAAATTTGGGGGAGGGTATAGCTCAGTGGTAGAGTGCATGCTTAGCATGGACAAGATCCTGGGTTCAATCCCCAGTACCTCCATTAAAAAAAACATAGATAAAAATAAACCTAATTGCCCCGCCCCCAAAAAAGCACACACACACACAAAATCTTAAAAAAAAATTTTTTTAGCTCCCCAGAGTTCAAAGTACTTTATCGAATTTTCCTTACTGGCTCTTTCAGTCACTTTAGAAAAGGAGATACTCAGCAAGGTTTATTATCCAGGTTTAAAAGAAAAATGAAGCACAGAGGAGGGAAACAAGGTATCCAAAGTGATACAATAAAACAGTAAGGTAGTGAAAATAAGAACCCAAAAGAATGTTTTCTCTATATCCAAGGGTTCTCAACTATGTCACATGACCAACATCAGGCCTGCCTTAAGGATACAGAAACCAAATCAATTCAGTATTAAAACTTGTAAATGTCATTAAAAGAAAGAGAACCAATCAGATCCTTCCATGTCCTACAGAGTAGAGGTCTCTTAAAAACATATGACTTAAGTAAGAGAATCATTGTGCAAAAGAACATCTTACCTTAGGGAGCACTATGATGATTTTGTGTAAAAAATTCTTTATAATCAGACAATCTGTCATCAAAGTTTTGGGCTTTTCATCAACCTGTAACAATATAACAGAAACATCCACCACACATGCACAAACCCAAGAGCACAGATGAATTAAATTATGGTATTTCTTCTTATAAAAGTTAATTACATCTCGGAAAGTTTTTCAGACATCCAAGGGGAAAAATCTTTGTCTGAGAACTGGACATAAAAGAGAATCTGACAGCCATCACTTCTTGGGTTAAAGTACCTATTTCATGGAACTTCAGGAGACATATACAAACATCAGAGTAAAACGCACAATCTCAAAACCACCGTTTGGAATAAATTTAAAAGGAATTTAGATTGGAGCTGAGAAGAGTAACCCTACCTTAACCCTACCATCCTAATGTGGGTCAATTTGCATTAAGAGTCTGAGTGGAGTTAAAGGAGTAGACACTAAAAGGAACCTATTTTTAAATCTTAACCTGTTCATCTAAAATTTTGTTTTTAAAGAAAAGCTGTAAAGCAGAAAGCTCAGAAGACCTGTGTTCTAATACTGGCTCTGTAAAAATTACTTAAGTAACCATGAAAAAAAATCACTTAATTGCTCTGGACTTTATTTCCTAACCTCCAAAGCAGGGATAAAACTTTTCCTCTCTACCTCACGAAACTATTTTAAGAACCAAATAATAATCTGAAAATATATATTATACATGATAACAATAATAGATACCACTTGATGAATGCCTAGTATGTGGCAAGCAATGTGTAGGTGCGGTACATACATTACCCCAATCCTGGAGGCAGGTATTACTATCTCCTCTTTATAGATTAAAAAAAAAATGAGGCTCAGAGAAGTTAAGCAACTTGCCTAAGGTCACTCAGATGTTCAGTGACAGAGCCAGAATTTGACCCTACATCTATCTAACACCAACTATCCAAGCTCTTTCCAATATACCCTTATATTTCTCTACAAATCTAAGATTTATCACTTAATGAGGTCCTTCTCCATTCCAGGAATCATGCTAAAATATTTTACTTATATCACTTCATTTATCCCTCACAAAAACCGTATTAGATACATATAACCTACATTTTATGGGGAAAAAAATGAGTCTCAAAGAGATTAAACAACTTTGCCAAGGTCTGGCTGATACGGCTCCAAAGCTTTAGTGTTAATCATTTTCCTGTTCTGATTCACTATATTTAATATAGTGTCCCTAAAACCAAAGTTAGAAGGAGTCTCCTAAAAAAATGGGTAAGTCCAGGAGAATGAGAAGAAGAAACAGAGTCAGAAATCAGTAAGTTCTTATTAGTAGCTCAGAGAATACAGAGCCATGTATTAGGCGTATATTAAGGGAGAAAAATGGTCCCAGATCTCAAAATCTCTTCACACAATACAAAAGAAACATGTAAATTATCTAATAAATATAGTATTATAATACATTTTAGAAGTACATTGAAAAAGAGATCAAGAACTGTGCAGTGGGTGGGGATAATTAGAAAAACTATTACAAAAACACTTACATTCCTTTGATAACTATGTAAGTTTAAAAAGCTAAAGGTCTAAATCGTTCTTAGAAACAATGAACAGCTCATCCATGGAAATTTAAAAAAATATGTGCAGTATAGTGTATGTATTTATTTACATACAATATATTGTATATGTGCAAACTGTAACGATTCTATCTAATAAAACTGAAAAATGAAAAAAAAGAAATAAACCTTTGTTTTCCTAAAAAGAATATTTGAAAGTATTAGAAAAATGGATGGGGAACGTTAGAAAATTCTGGAAACAAATCTAGGATTAGTCATACATGCAAATAGCAGCAATTAAATAGTAACTGCAGCACATATACCATAGTCATATTTTTCTTTAACAATTTTTTATTATAAAATGTTCAAATAACAGAAAAGCAATGGTCTCTTAAAAGCATTCTCTATACTTAACACTTCCAAAACAACTTCCTGGAACAGTTTCAAACTTCTGTAACCTTAAGTGATTACAGGGTGTATCATAGAAAGGGCTTAATTATATCCAGCAGTAAGGCAACCAAATAAGTGAAGGTTCCTTGAACAGCTACTGGAGAGGGTTTACAATTAACAATGATGGGGGCTACCATTTACTGAACACCTGCTACATGCCAAGCGGTTTATACACATGTAGGAAATACCCCATTTATTGATAAGGATAATAAGACTACATAAGCTAATTAATTTGTCCAAGGTCACACATAGCTAATTAAGTGGCAGAACTGGGATTCAAACCTAGATCTTACGAACTCCAAAGCCCACATTTCACTGTGCATTGCTCCCTCTCCAAGAATGTTCATTTTCTGTACATCTAGCTATATGAATCAGATATTATGTTATCTGTCATTTTTTATGAAGCCTGACAGACAATGCTTACGCATGACTACTGAATATGTATATGCAGTTATTCACTGATAAAGCACTTAATGTGGCTTATTATGTATTTGGGCCTACAGAGAAAAAGAAAAAACAATCTCTGAATTTGAGAGTTTACACTTAAGTAGAAGAGAAAGACAAATAAATAATTTATATGACAATGTGAAAAACATTATGACTTAAATATATGAAAGATGCTAAAGAAATACACAAGAAGGATTGGCCCCTAATCCAGGGTGGGAAGATAAAGTGACAAAATATCAGGTCAACAGAGGATAGTTGACACAGAGCAAATAGCTCCTTTGAAGATCTACTCATAAAATAAAAAATGAGAATTTTTTTAAAAGGAAGGCATCATTTGCTCCAGGGCAGGAAAAGCATTTTGAGCCTTTTAAGTAAATTTCAAAACACTCTTGAGTTAAAAATATTGTTACTATAATAACCTTGGCTTTTTAAAGCCAAGTAAAAGAGGGTTTTAAAATAGTCCCATTGCTTTAAAATGTACTATTAGCTCAACAATGTTTTTTGTAAGTAAGTATGTTAGTTTACATTTTGGGTTCTTCAGTAAATTTTAGGTAAGATTCTCTCTTACCCTTCAGAGTGATGATTTCCTAGAACAAAGAAAATCTCTCTCTGTGAGTCCAGGGATAGGAACAACTTTTATTTATAACAATGGGCTTCAAAGTTTCAAATGTAGCATTATTTTGGGAAACCACATTAACAGAACATCCTTTCTTTGCATATTTCCTTAATTAACAAATAATATTCTTTCTGTTGGGTAAAACTGCAATAGACTTTGAAACGAAAAAAAAATCTACTCATAAATTACTGAGACATACACACACGTACTACACAGTCTTTTACAGCCTTTTACAGTTGGGTGTTAGAAACCCAATATCCCAGGACTGACATACCTACAGAAGCAGTTAATTTACTTACGTGTTGTTAGGAAAAAATAAATGCTGCCAGCCCTGGGCAGCGGGAGCCATTATTGAATCATGTTTCAGCCTTTACCTTTAAATACAAGCCTAATTATATGATAGAAATTGGGAGCTGTCTTATATTTTCAAACATGAACTTATGTGGTTACGGGCTCTACATGACTTTCTAAGAGAAAGTCAGTGTCTCTATCTCTGTCTCTTTACTTAGATAAGTATATAGATAGTAGGTAATAGAGAAATACAGAGATAGATAGGTATAAATACATAGATATGTTTGTATGTATATATGTGTATCTCTACCCATTTTATCATTTCGTATCATGGCAACAATAAATATAAAAATGGATTAAAAAAATGGATAAAGCTGCCAAGAAGGTCTTGTTTTTGGAAGGACACATTAACCAGCCTAATGGACCCCAAGATGCAGGACTGACTGAACATAAACATAAAACCCAGCATCTCTCTTGAAGCTTTCCTCAGTCCTCCCTGGAATCAGCTCTCCTCACATGCCCAAAGCAGTGGATCATTTATTACAGCTTTTTCATGGATGTCTCCATTCATTAGCCTTTACTATAAATCTCCCTACTTGATCCTCCTCCCCAGTTGAGGTATATGTATATGATGAAATCTTTCACAACCTCCCCTTCTTCTCTTCTCATTCTCTTCATTCAAATATCTTTTAAATAGCTTCACAGTACCACAGACAGTGAGATGTAATAGAACAAATGCTCTCAGGAAATCCTTGTTCTACTGCTCTTTTATCTCTCCTCACCCATCACCAACTGATTACTGGGCACTAAGCTCACGGTTTTCCTCTGTGCCCTAGGTCCTACCATCATCTTGGCTGACTTCCACATCCAAGTAGCTGACAAGTCTAAGTAACAACTTGGTCTCACATTTCTCTGACCTCAACTCCAATGACCTTGACCTCCACTCATTTCCAGCCACCTATTTCCATGGCCACAGCTTGGAACTGTACCGTCCTGGAAACCTTAAACTGAAATGTTCCACTCCTATGTGAAAAGATGCACACCAAGATGTTAATAGTGGCTATCTTAATTAGTCAAATTATCCGTGCTCTAAATGCACACTTTAATTTTCCTGAGGGAAACACTGCTTTTGCAATAAGAAAAAAAAAACAAAACAAAAAAGAGAGAGAAATGTTATCACTCTGAAGACAATTTTCTATTCTTTCAAGTCTCTGAACCCCATATACCCAGAAAATCAGCTTTTCGGTTTAAGACTCTAGACTTTGACCCCTTCCCATTGGATTAGGTCCCTTTCTCTATGCTACCACAGCATTCAGTGCTTTCCTCTATCATGATATATTTTACACTGTATTTGTTTACTTGTCAGTTTTTTCCAAGTTCCTTGGGAATCAAGCAATATGTCTTGGGACTCTGTCTAGCACAGTGAGGCCAACCTGAACAAATACAGGTTTCTGAATAAATGAGTGAATGAATGAACACTGAGACAGCACTGATCAACATGAGTAAGACTTTGGTTCAAATTCTAATTCTGTCACTTAACTTTGGCATGACCTTGGGAAAGTCAGCCAAATTTTTGAATCTGTTTTCTTGTATCTGTAAAATGGTGTGATGAACCCTGTCCTATCTACTTCATGGAGTTGTCAGGAGGCTTAAACAGCATATATTAATGTTAGGTATAACAATTACTATTGTTTGTTCAAACTAGCTAAAACATATGATCTCCTTTTCTAGAACTGCTTTCCTTGGTTCACTGGAATCAGCTTTTTTATTGCTACTTGACATTAATAGTTTTAGAGCTGACTAACCATTAATTGCTCTAGACTGTTCACCCTTAGTTCCCCTAACGAAGATAAGGCACGGACAGGGATATCTGTTGTCCTGATATCATACTCATTTCCTTTTAGAAGGAGCATATAATTCTGACATGGAGAGAGGCCTCCCAAGTGTTTTTTGGGAGAATGTTTAAAGTACTCTAATTCTTTGTCTCCACCAGCCAAAAGGAAAGATGGGGATCGGAGAACTGTTAAGGGGAATGGAGAACTCAATTGTTGCTCTCATAAAGCTGGGCTACAAATAAATCAATAAATATCTTTAAATCAACCTAATAAAAATGTACCCAAATAGGATCTGCACTGGGAATCCATTTTTATTTCCTTTTTCAGGAGGTCCAAATTCAAATAATGGGTTGTTTCAGTGGTTCTCAAATTTACTTGCATGTTAGGAATCATCTAGGATTTTAAAAATATTCCAAAGCCCATGCCACACCTTTTATGGACTGAATTGTGCCCCCCAAAATTCATTTGTTGCAGCCCTAGCCCCTGATGTGACTATATTTGGAGACAGGGCCTTACGGATGTCATTAAGGTTAAATTAGGATATAAGGGTGGGGCCCTAATCTCACAGGACTGGTGTCCTCACAAGAAGAGGAAGAGATACCAGAAAGCTCTCACTCCACAGATGCAGAGGAAAGGCCATGTGAGCAGAGTGACAAGGTACCCTGATCTTGGACTTCCAGCCTGCAGAAGTATGAGAAAATAAGTTTCTGTTGTTTAAGCCACCAAATCTGTGGTATTTTTTTTTGATGGGGGGGAGGGAGGTAATTAGGGGATTGAACCCGGGACCTTGTGCATGCTACCACTTAAGGTATATCTTCCCCCACAAATCTGTGGTATTTTTTAATGGCAGCCCAAGAAGACTAATCCAAAACCCCAGACCAATTAAATCATAATCTCTTGGAGTCAGACACAAATATCAGTAGTTTGAAAGCTGCCAGGTGATTTAAAATCTGCACAGGGAAGTTTGGGAACCAATGCCTTATTTCATTTCAACGTGGAACTATAATGGACCTAGGCTTTTCCTTTCTGTTATTCTATTTGTACAAAAATAAGAATCAAAACATCATTAATTTATAGAACAACAGCAAAACCTGCCTCAAAAATCATCTGGAAGGGTGTTACCCCTGATGTGTCCTGAGAATAGCTGGCTTCCTCTGAAGTCCAATTCAGCTTTGCAGAGAATCCATGCAGTATAGATTGTATTTCTGCATGAGAAGAAATGGCGACAAAATAGAACAAGCAATTTGGATAAGAATCAGAGTTTCTGGAATTGTTTATTAAAATAATGAGCCAAGAAGGCTTTTCCCTGATGAAAAGATTATCTGCAAAATTTAAAATATAACTGGAAACAGCTATGCATCAGCAAATTGCTTGAACATTTAGAATTACTCTATGGAGTTAAGACATTTAATCTCATATTTTCAATTTTACACAAACTGAAAATTTGCTAAATCAATTTGTATTTTCAGTTAATTTCCACAAGGTCATATCCAGTGCCAGAAATCTTCAGAGCTGATAGCTCTAACTGATATTCTTATATTTTTTAATAAATCAATTCATTATTTAATAACACAAATCCAGTAAGCGAGCTAATTAAGAACTGAAATCAGAAAAATTCAAGAATGACCCTCTCAGGCATTTTCCTAATATAGTATGTTCTTTTTTTAAAATTTTTTTTATTGAGTTATAGTCATTTTACAATGTTTTATCAAATCCCAGTATAGAGCACAATTTTTCAGTTACACATGAACATACATATATTCATTGTCACATTTTTTTTCGCTGTGAGCTGCCACAAGATTTTGTATATATTTCCCTATGCTATATACTGTATAATCTTATTTACATATTCTGCATATGCCTGTCAATATCTTCAAATTTTGAACTCCCAGTCTATCCCTTCCCACCCCTCCCCCAGCATGTTTGTTCCTTAAGAGGCAATCTTTAACAAAGAAGAACAAACTCTTGCTAATTTAATTTGTATTTTAGCCACTTGGTATATCTACATATGTTGACTCAGAACTCTTTCCACAAAGCCTCAGTGAATCCTGGATCATCATCAACAAAGAGAATCTCAAAGTATGCACCATCCTTCTTTCTTTCTGTACCGTGGCACTAAAATTACAAAGGTGAAAAACCCAAATCTCCCATTTTGTAAAATGCCATCCCTTAGTCTTCCTCTACAGTAATATTATAATGGAGAACTAAATATGAATAAAGATATATATCTCAGTCTCTGCAAGTTCTACTTTATAAATGAGGTTGACAATGTTGATATTATATAAGAATTCAACTCTAAAAATAACAATAAAATACATCCTAAGATAATAGCATAACTTTCTTCTAAAGAATTCATACCATATATCTAATAAAGCTTAAACCATCCCAAAAAGTATGGAATTTACCAAGATCAGGTTCTAGCTATCAATCGTAATGGGCAATATTTTTCTTGCCATTAGTTTGTTTTTAAACTATAATTCAGTCACGAAGCCTGAGATAATATGGGAGCAAGATTATGCTACACTGAAGTTTAGAGAGCTTAGCACTAAACCAGGATGACTTGCATCAGTCTTCAGTTTTACTAATGACTAACTTTCTGACCAAGGACGACCCTTTTTCCTGTGATTCAATTACTTTTCTGTGAAATAAGAAACAACTGTTCCAGAATCCTACTTCTCTTTAAAGTAGTAATGCCTGCGGAATGGGGAAAACATGTAGATACATGAGAAAAAGGCTTGTGAATAATTTTGAATTCTCTAGAACTCTTACTAACAATTTAAAATAAAATGAGTAGTTATTTGGGGGTAATCAATTTCAATAAACTCACTCCATACATCAAAAAAAAAAAAATCCAGATGGACTGACTAGAGTTAAACGTGAAAAGGTAAAACAACAGAACTAAAGAAAAAGCTGCCTATTTCTAGATAAGTCAAGCATATGGTGAAGTTTCATCTTCTCATTCAAACACATAAAATGATAAAGCAAGTATTTTAAAATCTTAACAAAACATAGTCATGGTAAGAAAAAAGAAAAGAGAAATCTTTATAGACCAGAAATGGAAAAGTATTCTTCCCTAATCTTCAGAAACGAAAAAGAGAGAGAATCCACAATGGTAAGTAAAGACCAAAGATGCACTGTATCTGGGACATGGAATGGAAAAAAACATGGCGCTACTATCGTAACATCAACAGGTGTAAGAACAAAAAACACAGAGGCCACATATAGGAGGTCTAGGCAAGGGACCAAAACATGGACAAAAGCTAAAGGTATGCCACCTACCTATGTGAGGGTTGGTTAAAGCCAAGTGATGCTAGTAGCAGCATCAGTAATGCAGGGTAAGGGCGTTAGACCCATGTGATGTAAGTGCAGATGAGGCTCAGAACTATATATTCTATTACGATGCAAGAGTTGTTTTTTTTTTTTACCTTGCCACTCAAGCAAAGTTTTTAATCCAAGATATATGCTCTGTAGATTACAGCCCAACAACCCAGAGAACCTCCTACTGGAAGGCTCTCAATACAGGATGTGTTCAGGACAAAAGGATCATGAACAATTAGCTGTTAACTAAAAATTACCAACCAAAAAAGATCAATACCATGAAAACTATGACACCAACAAAACATATACCTGAGGAAACAGTTAATAAAACAATCTGAAAGGGACTTTAAAATTAAGTGCTCTATATATTATACCCTCAAATATAAAAAGAAAATACATGCCATCAATTAAACAGAAAGTAACAGCAAAAAACCTTATTTGAAATCTTGGAAATTAAAGATACAGCGTTTGAAATGAAAACCCTATGGATGGTAGATTAGATACTATTAAAGAGCACATTTAAAAGAAAAGGTGGTCCTTGAATGTTCATAGAAGCATGATTCATAATAGGAAAAAGTGGAAACAACCCAAATGTCCAACAAATGATGAATAGATTAACAAAATGTGGAATATTATTCATCCATAGAAAGAAATGAAGTACTGTTATGTTACATGCTACATACAAACATGGATGAATCCTGAAAACATTATACTTATACTTAGTGAAAAAAGCCAAACACAAAAGACCACATATTGTGTGATTCCATTAAGCTGAGGTGATAGGGAATAGAGCTCAGGGTTGTGAAAGTACCTGGAATCTGCAAAGTAGGGCACTGGAGAGGAGGGAGCTGTGCAGAAGTGAGTACCAAAAGTCTGTGTGGAAGTTCCTCATGAGCCCTTGGCCAAGGGCAGGGCTATGTACGCACAGGTGAGACTATGGAAGATTTCCAGGTGAGGCTATGGAAGATTTTAGTGGTGAAGCAATCCTGGGAAAATGCTGACCTTCAGACCCAACCAAAATGGAGGGAACTTGATAAAACTGATGGTGTCCAGATGAGATGGCTAAAAGGTAATGCTTTAGTAGTAAAAACCAAATTCTAGAAGAAGGTCTGCTCCTGATCCACTGTAAAAAAAAGCCTAAAACCAAGCCTCAACAAGATTCATAGAGAAGATACAGTTTGGAGGTCAAGTTAGAGGGGTTTGGAAAATGACTTGGCTTTCTACAGATCCATCCTTTAAAATGTATAAAAAAAACAAGCCTGCACAAATTTAAGGTGATTAGTCTGCTAGAACTGCTTGCTAGAACAAAAATCAACTCTTCAGAGGTAGAAAAGAATATAAAATATGATCACATTATCCAATAGAAAATACATAATAGACATGCAAAGAAAAAGAAAAATATAACTCATACAAAAAAGCACTAAATAAAAATCAAGCCTGTCACAGATGTTACATTTAGCAAAGACATTTTTTTTTACATTTAGCAAAGACTTTAAAGCATATATAAGAAATATGTTCAAAGGCTTAAAAGGTAATTTAAATGAAATGAACTGATAGGGCATATCAGCAGAGAAATATGCCGTTAAAAACAAAAGAACCAAATGGAAATTCTATAACTGAAAAGTTCAGTAACTAAACTTAGAATTCACTAGATAGGTTTAATGGTAGATGACAGTATAATAATATTGAGATGACTGAAAAGTCAGTGAAATCATTGAAGGCAAAGAACAAAAATTATCCAATCTGGAAAGCAGAGAAAAACAGGTTGAAGAAAAATAAATAGAATTTTAGAGACTTGCAGGATAATACCAACTAGTCAAAAATATGTGTAATGAGAGTCCCAGAAGGAGACAAAAGTGAGAATTGGACAGCAAAAACATGAAATCAAACAAAATTTTCTAAAATTTGATGAAAAATGGTAAGATGTGAAAAACTCAGCAAACCTCAGTACAGGATAAATACAAAGCAAATTACACTTAGGTACATAATAGTCAAAGTGACTTTAAAAATGACAAGAAGAATACTTTGAAAGAAGCTAGAGGAAAAGCACATATTACACATAGAGAAACCATAACATGAGTTACAGCTGACTTCTGAGAAACAATGGAGGCCAGAGGACAATGAAATGACATCTTTAAAATGCTGAAAGGAAAAAACTGTCAAGCTAGAATTTCAATTCCAGTGAAATATCCTTTTAAAATGAGGGTAAGATAAAGACATTTTTAGATAAACAAAAGATGAAATAATCTGTCACTAGAAGACCTGCACTACAAGAAATGCTAAGGATGTTCTTTAGGCTAAAGATGGAAACCCAGATAAATAGGAAGAAATGAAGAGAATCAGAAATAATGAATAAGTGAATAAATATAAAAGACTATTTTTTATTCTTGCATTTTCCTTAACATACAAGTAAAAGATTAAAGCAAAAATAATAACATTATAAGGCAGGAATTGTAAAAGTTGAAAATATTCAAAATAGTATTGAATTATAGCCCCCCAAAATAAAAATCCACAAGTTCATCCTCTTATAAATAAATGAATTAATAAATTAAAGGTGAAGAAGGGACAGCTTTTCCTTACAGATATTCCAATAAATATGTAGAAGGAATGAGGACATATTAAATCACAATAACACTATAGTAACAATCACTGCAGGTAGATCTATCAATGAATGCTAAGTCAGTAGATGAAAGTTTAAGAAGAAACAGGATATTTGTATAGCCTCATTGTATTTCCTCCAAATATCTAAAAATTACAAAGAGTAACTCTGCTTGGAAAAATATGGCAGATAACATCTTAATCAAGTGATAAAAGTTAATATTACCAACAATAAGACATATCAACATCATCAGTTCCCTGATACGATGCATTGAAAAGGACACATCATCTCTGTGGTATTCTTTCTGACAATGTATAACCTCAACTTAACAAAAGAAAACATCAAACAAGCTCAAATTGAAGGACATTCTACAAAATGTCTGACAAGTATACTTCAAAAATGTTAAGGTAATGAAAGAAAAAGGAAGACGGAGGAACAATCACATATGAAAAGCAATTAATAAGACATGACAATTAAATGCAAAGTGAGATCCTGGAATGGATTCAGGAATTGAAAAAAGAACATTAGTGGAAAAACTGATAAAATCTTGAGTCTGTAGTTTAGTTAATATTTTACCAATGTTAATTTCTTAGTTTTGGTAATCATACTGCAGTTATTTAAAATATTAATTGTAGGGAAAGCTGGGTGAAGGTTATATAGGACCTCTCTGCACTGTTTTTGCAGCTCTTCTGTAAGTCTGAAAGTATTTTTAAATTAAAAATGTAAATACTCTGCAAAAGGATGAAACTAGACCACTATCCTACACCATACACAAAAATTAACTCGAGATAGATTAAGGGCTTGACTGTAAGACCTGAAACCATAAAACTTCTAGAAGAAAATATAGATGGTAACCTCCATGACATTGGTCTTGGCAATGATTTTTTAAATTTGACACCAAAAGCAAAGGCAACAAAAGTAAAAATAAATAAGTGGAACCTACATCAAACTAAAAAGCTTCTTTACAATAAAGGAAACTATCAACAAAATGAAAATACAACCTATTAAGAAAAAATTTGCGAATCACATATCTGAAAAGGAGTTAATATCCAAAACCCCACAAAGAACCAATACAACTCAACAGCCTAACAACAACAACAACACAAAAAACAAACCCAAACAGTCTAACTTTAAAATGGGCAGAGGATCTGAATAGACATTTTTTCAAAGACATACAGATGACCATCAGGTACATGAAAAGATGCTCAACATCACTAATCATAAGGGAATGCAAATCAAAACTAAATGAGATATCACCTCACACCTGTTAAAATGGCTATTATAAAAAATACACAAAATGACAAGTATTGGTGAATATGTGGAGAAAAGGAAACACTTGTACACTACTGGTGGAAATTGGTACAACCACTATAGAAAACAGTATGGAGGTTCCTCAAAAATTAAAAATAGAACTACCATATGATCCAGCAAATCCATTTCTGGGTATTTACCTGAAGAAAACAAAAACACTATTTTGATAAGATATATATACCCCAACTGTTTATTGTGGCATTACTTACAATAGCCAAGTCATGGAAACAACCTTAGTGTCCACCAACAGACAAATGGATAAATAAAATGTGGTATGTATATATCCACAATGGAATATTATTTAGTCTTAAAAAAGAATGGAATCTTGCCTTTTGTGACAATATGGATGGACCTTGAGGGCATTATGCTAAGTGAAGTTAGTCAGAGAGAGAAAGACAAATACCATATGATCTCACTTATATGTGAAATCTAAAAACAAACAAAAAAAGAGCTTATAGACACAGAGAACAGATTGTTGGTTGCCAGAGGTGGGGTCTGGGGGGATGTGGGGTGAAATAGCTGAAGGAGGTCAAAAGGTACAAACTTCCAGTTATAAAATAAGTAAGTCACAGGAATGCATAGGAATATACTGTATAGCACAGGAACTGCAGTTACTGTATTGCATATTTAAAAGTTGCTAAAAGAATAGATCTCAAAAGTTTCCAACAAGAAAAAAATTTGTAATATATGATGACAGATGTTAACCAGACATTGTGGTGATCATTTTGCAATATATACAAATAGTGAATCACTATCTTGTTTACCTGAAACTAATAGAATGTTATATGTCAATTATACCTCAACCTTTAAAAAATTCAGACTTAACCTATGTAGAAGCTGCATTTATGAAGATTGTCAATTACCAAGTATGCTAAGGAGGGGATTCTTTGGACCAGAGCTGATCATAAGTAGTTTAATCTATTTCCAATAAATATACAGAAGGTAAAGGAAGAAAACTTTAAAAAAATGTAAATACTCAAAATTAAAATACTGCATGCACACACACACACACACAAAAACCCTAAGAAAACAATTGCCTCCAATGACATAGAGGTTTACTCTACAAAGGATAGATTTTTGTATCAATTAGAAAAATACTAAGATCCTAAAGGGGAAAAGAAGCAAAGAATGTGAACAAACATCCAACAAAGAAATAAACAAATCAATAAACATAAGACAGACATTTCACTTGTATGAAAAATGTAAATGAAAATGAGATACAATAATTCTAGTTTTATTCTAAGTAGAAGTAGAAATATACACAAACACCACTAAGATAATTTGAAAAGAGGTATGCCAAAGTATTAAGTATGGTTGTCTCTAAGATTATAATATTATAAATATTTTCACCTTTTGACTTATTTTAACTTTTTTATAATAACTGAAATTGCTTTTAACGTTTTTTAAGTGTTTTAAATATCTAAAAAAATGAAATACAATATCCTGCCTATCAAGTTAACAAACCCTTCTGGAGTCAGAGGTGCTTGAGGTCACTGTCCAAGTCTCCTTTAATTAGTAGTACACAATACTGGTGAGAGGGGGATCAGACAGGTGTTTGTATGCACTGATGGCGAAAATGTAAGTTGCAATAACTTTATGCAAAACAATTTAATAATTTCATCAAAGTAATATTTACAATACCACAAAACTGGGAATCACCAAATGTCTTAAAAGAGGGGAAAGCTTTATAAATTATTATAATCTTCCAATGGAATTGTATACATTTTTGTCACTTATTATTATGTAATTTCAAACTTACAGAAAAGGTGCAAGAATAGTACCAGGAACGCCCATACACCCTTTACCCAGATTTAGAAATTGTATATTTTGACACATTTGCTTTATCCTCTTTCTGCTTCTCTGTGTGTGTATGGATGCATATTTTTTCTTGAACTAGTTGAGAATAAGTTGGAGGTATTGTGTTCCTTTACCCCTAAGTAATTCAGTTATTATTTTATAAGAGAAAGGTCTCTTACGTAACCTCAGTATAATTATCAAAATAGGAAATTTTGTATAAATATAGAATCATCATCTAATCCACAGTCCATATTCACATTTCAGCAACTATCCTAATAATGCTATAAAGCTATAAGCTTTTTTTTTTTCCAGAAACTCCACAAAAGTGATGTGTCCTTCTCAGCACTTATCAGGAAGGATGTATCAGTTTGTTCTAATAATGGTGATGTTAACTTTGATCTTTTGGTTAACATCTCCTATAGATTTCTTTACTGAAAAGTTAGTATTTTCCCCTTGTAACTAATAAATATTTTCAAAGTACCTCTCCACAAATTATGTATATATTCTTTTCCTCATCAAAGTTGCACTCATTAGTTTTTGCACCCATTGATGATTTCCTAAGGGATAAAGGGATTTCCTTTATCCCTTCTACATTTATTAGTTGGCATTCTACCTGTAAAGAAATGCTTTACTTTCTCCCTTATTTATTTCTATCAGTATGGAGTCATGTGTTCTTATTTTATTCACTGAGTTATAATCTCTTACTATCATTATTTACCCTATATTATTGTCCTATATTTGGTCAATGAAAGTCCCTGCAAGCTGGCTCCATTGTCCATCCACATAATCGTTGAGGAATTTCAAGGATGTTCTAGGCTCATCTTGTATTTTCCCTACCCCCCAACCCTGGAGTCAGTGTTTTCTCCAAGGAGTTCTAGTTCTTTTTAGTGGAGAAGGGTGTTTGGAAACCAAGATTTGAGAGCTAAGCAATTGCTATCAGGATATCATTATTTCTAGGCTCTGTCAACAGATAAAAGCTAGGATACATACATGTCTATTTCCATATTTATCTATCATATACAATACATATATATACACAATTGGAACCATGAGTTCCAATTCTACAGTGCATTTTAGTCTGCCCCCTTTCCATACTTGCAACTTCCTTATCCAACAGTGAAAAATCAGGTTCCCTGTAACCTCAAAATATTTACTCAATTTATCAAGCTAGAATACAGAAAGTAGTCTCAGAATTGTTAAACCATATCTCTGCAAAAGAAACCTACTAACTAGATTTCAATATTTGTTTACAGTTCTTTTACTTAGGTAAAGCTTACTTACAATATAATGCACAAATCTTAAGCGTAGAGTTTGCAGTTTTGACAAATGTATATATCCAGGTAACTTATGCTCCATCAAGATTCAGAACATTTCCATCATCCCAGAAAATACCTAATTGCTTTTTTTCCTGATGACCACTTCTCAGAGGCAATCACTTAAATTTTTTTTCACTAGTTTAAATGTTCTTGAACTTTGTATGAATGAAATCATATACAGTGATTCTTCTGTGTCCATTTTCTTTCTCAGCATAATGTCTGTGAGATGAATTCATGTTGCTGCATGTATCATGCAGGCATATTTCATTTTATTGTTTCACTTTACTGCACTTTGCAGACACTATTTTTTGAATTGAAGGTTGGTGGCAACCCCACGTGGAGTAAGTCTATTGGTGCCATTTTTCCAACAGCATTTGCTTATTTCACGTCTGTGTCACATTTTGGTAATTTTCATAATATTTCAAATTTTTCATTACTATTATGTTTGTTATGGTGTTCTGCGATCAGTGATCTTTGATGTTACTATTGCAAAAAAGTTATGACTCGCTTAAAGCTCAGATGATGGTCAGCATTTTTTAATAATATTTTCAAATTATGTTTATTTTTTAGACGTAGTGCTATTGCACATTTAATAGACTATGTATAGTGTAAACATAATTTTTAAATATTTATTTTTTAACATTTTTAAATTGAGTTATAGTCATTTTACAATATTGTGTCATAAACATAACTTTTATATGCACTTGGAAAACAAAAACTTTGTGACTTGCTTTATTGTGATGTTCACTTTATCTGGGTGGTCTGAAACTGAATCTGCAAAATACCCAAGTATGCCTGTAACTTATTCCTTTTTATTTCTGATTAGCATTCCATTACATTAATACACTCATTTATTTATCCATTCTGTTGTTGGACATTTGGATTTTTCCAGCTCTTTGCTATTTTTAATAAAGCTGCTATGAACAGCTTTTGTAAATCTTGCTTTAGACACGTATTTTCATTTCTCTTCGGTAAATACCTAGAAATAGAATTGAAGGGTCATGGCATAGGTTTATGTTTCACTTCGTAAGAAACTGTCAAAACAGACAGTCTTCCAAAGTGGTTGTACCATTTTACACTCTCATGAGCATTATATCAGAGTTCTGATTGTTCTATATCCTTGCTAACTAACACCTGGTGTTCTTTAATTTTAGCTCTTCTAGTGGACTGTGAATTTAATTTACATTCCCTGGTGACTGATGATGTTAAGCACTTTTTCATGTGCTTAATAGCCATTTGGATGTCTTCTTTTGCAAATTATCTATTCAAACCTTTAGCCTACAAAAAAAAAAAAAACAGCTTTATTCAGATCCAATTCACATATTATACAGTCCACTCATTTAAAGTGCAAATTAAATAGTTTGGAGTATATTACATTCTAAATTTTTAAGTTGTGGTAAAATAAACATAAAATTTGCCATTTTAACTATCTTAAAGTACACAATTCATTGCCATTAATTACACTTACAGTGTTGTACAACCATCACCATTATCTGTTCCTAAAACTTTGTTCGTTTGTTTTATTTAAAAAAATTTTTTTTAATTTAAGTATAGTCAGTTACAATGTATCAATTTCTGGTGTATAGCACAATGTCCCAGTCATGTATATACAAACATATATTTGTTTTCATATTCTTTTGCATTAAATGTTATTACAAGATACTGAATATAGTTCCCTGTGCTATAAAGAAGAAATTTGGGGGTTTTAAATCTATTTTTATATATAGCAGTTAATATTTGCAAATTTCAAACTCCCAAATTTATTCCTTCCTATCCCCTTTCCCCCTATATCTAAAACTTTTTCATCATCCCAAACAGAAACTCTGCAACCATTAAGCAGCAAGTCCCAATTCTCCCTCCCTCCCTCCCATCTCTGGTAACCTCTAATCCACTTTCTGTTTCAATGAATTTGCCTATTCTAGATATTTCATATTAGTAGAATCATACAATATTTGTCCTTTGTGTCTGGCATATTTCACTTAACATAAAGTTTTCAGTGTTAATCCATGTTTTAACACATATCAGAACTTCATTCCTTTTCATAGCTGAACAATATTCATATGCATATCACAATTTATTTATTCATAAGTTGATGGACACTGGGTTGCTTCCACTTTTAGGTTATTGTGAATGATGCTGTAATGAACATTGGTGTGCAAATCTCTATTTTAAGCCTCTGCCTTCAACTCCTTTAGGTATATCCATAGAAGTGGAACTGTTGTATAGCAATTCTATGTTTAGCTTGTAGAGGAACTCCCAAACTTTTTTTCTGTGGCAGCTGAACAATTTTACCTTCCCACCAACAACGTTTAAAGTTTCCAATTTCACCACATACTTGCCAACATTTGTTATCTTCATTATCATTATTATTCTTTTTTCAATTGAAGTATAGTTGACATACAATCTTATATTAGTTTCAGGCATACAACATAGTGATTTGACATTTGTGATTTGATATACATTATAAATTGATCACCACAATAAGTCCAGTAAGTCTTTGTAACATTCTGTCACCATACAAAGTTATTACAATATATTGACTATATTCCTACATTACATCCTTGTGACTTACTTATTTTATAACTGGAAGTTTGGATCTCTTCATCTCCTTTACCTATTTCATCCCCTTCCCAGCTTCCCCCCCATCATTATCACTGCCATCATCATCATCACTGCCATCCTAGGAGGTGTGCAGTGTTTGGCCCATTTTTTTTTTTAAATCAAGATGTCTTTTTTATCGTTAAGTTGCAGAAGCTGTTTTTATATTATGGATATTATGGGTAAAAGTTTGTTGCCAGACATGTTTTGCAGAAATTTTCTCACAACTATTGCTAACCTATTCATTTTCTTAAGTCTTTTGATGAGCAAAAGTTCTTTATTTTGATTAATTTTATCAACTTTTTTCTTTTATGGTTACTTATTTCTATGCCCTAAGATCTTTGACTACTCTTAAAGGATATTCTCCTGTTTTCTTCCAGAATCTTCACAGCTTTTATTTTTAGGTCTATCTTCTGCTTCTAATTTTTGTGTGACCTGCAGTAGATGTCAAGATTCCTTTTTTCCCCTTACAGACATCTGGTTGTTCCAGCAACGTTTGTTGAAAAGATTTTCTTCATTGGATTGCTTTGGTGCCTTTACAAAAAAAATCAAGTGACCATATAAGTATGAGCCTATTTCTGGACTCTATTCTCCATTATTTTATTTGTTGGTCCTTGTATTATTTAATTATAAATTAATTATTGTTTAATTACTTTATTTTAGTGGGGGAGGTAACTATGTTTGTTTATTTTTAGAGGAGGTACTGGGGATTGAACCCAGGACCTCATGCATACTAAGCAAGTGCTCTACCACTTGAGCTATACCCTCTCCCTACTCAATAAACAAAGAGAATTGATGCCATCAAGTTTCCTGTTAGCTTCCCCAAAACAAGTGTTTTATATTCAAGAAATCCTTTCAGAAAGTTTGGAACAAAACAAAGAGAAATTTTATTTAGAACCGAGCCTGATTATTCAGATTAAAACTGAATGTGTCATTATTAAACAATATTTATTAAGCATTCCCTATGTGTGAGGCACTATATTAACACTTTATAATATTACCTAACTAAATTTGCACAACCGTATGAGATAGGAATTCTATTATTATTCCTATTTTTATAACTGAGAAAAACTGATGTTCAATGTTACATAGTGTGTAAAAGTTGGGACTTAAGTAAAGGGCTGACTGACTCTAAAGCCTGTGTTTTTAATCACTATATATACCTATCTAGAATGAATTAAATTAAAAGACTATTATACACATATATGGAGACAGACATATATGTATAGACATTCAGTATCTATATATACAGTTTTCATTATTTTATTCTCTTTGGAAAAAATCATCATATAAGTAGCTGTTGTTTAAAGAACATCTCTAGGTAATATTGTAATTCTTCAAGAATACCCAGTGATATTCTTGTATCAGTAGAGTATTAGAAGAAAATGAGATTTAGGAAATCATTACATTAGACCTATCATTCTATAGCCAACTGTGCATCTTGAAATAAAATGGCATCAAAACAGTGAAATTGAATCTCACTGATCTGTATATCCTGGCGTCAAGCCTAAAAATACAACTAAGACAGTATCTTAGTCCATTTGGGCTGCTACAACAAACTACCACAGACTGAGTGGCTTATAAACAACCTAAATTTATTTCTCACAGTTCTGGTCTGGAAGTCTAAGATGGGAGTGCTAGCATGGTCAGGTTCTGGGCCCTCTTTTGGATTGCAGACTTCTCACTGTATCCTCACATGGCAAAAGAACCTAGAGAACTCTATTAGGTCTTTTCTTATACAAGCATTAATCCCATTCATGAGGGTGCCACCCTTATGACCTAAGCACTTCCCAAAGGTCCCATCCCCTAGTACTATCACATTAGCCATTAGGATTTCAACATACGAATTTTGGGGAGACACAAACATTCAGATCATGGCACTCAGCTAATGACTGAATTTACACTAAACTTCATCTTAGAAGTTTTTCCCTAAAGACAGGGAAAAAGTTCAGAAAAAAGAAAGTACAGATAGTAAACACTTACAAAAAGGTTCAAATAAATACAAATTTAAACTATATACCATTTCACTAACTAGTAAATTGGCTAAAATAGTTTAAGTAACTGAAGTTCCTAATGCTAGCAAAGTACAAGAAGTTGATATCCTTACATAAAAATGCTACTATTACATGACACAACTTTTTAAAAAGCAATTTCAAGAGCTATAAAAATATAGGCTTTTTTCAAGTTAAAGCTACTTCAAGAAATTAGTCCTAAATTTTTCAATTAAGTCAAATACTATATGCATTAAGATATTCATCCCAGTGACATTAACATTAATTAGCACTTATTGAGAACTATGTACTCAGAATAACCACTGTCCTACATTCATTATGTGTATTACCTCATTTAATCCTCAAAACAGTTCTGTAAGGTAGGTAATGTCAAAAGATCAAACAACTTGCTCAGGGGCACACAGTATGAGTTCTTAACCACTACAATATACCACTATTCATAGCGATGGAAAAAAAAAAGAATAAACCTAAATGCCTAAAAATATTAAATGGTTAATTAATTTATGATACATCTTTTTAGGGACAACTTACCCATTAAAAATAATGACTAGAAGACTACCATAACATAAAAACACTTACATGTCAAGTGAAAAAAGCAGTAAGACAAAATTGTGTATATATTGTGATTACAACTATACTAAAAATACATGGAAGGAAAGTTTGTAAGAATCTTTTTCCTCTTCTCTATTTCCCCCTAATTTTCTAAAATGGGCTATCTTGCTTCTTTAACAAAAAGTTCCATCTAAAAATAATTTCTCTGATGATGGCAAAAATTGAGATCTGACTGTTGTTATTATTTTTTTCCCAAGTGACTCAGCAAACCAGTAACTATTTAGTTTTCTTGCCTTTAACCAGTGAATAAAGTAGTAATATCAAGCTTTTTAAAAAATGAAGCTAATTAAGCCAAAAGATGAAAATGTCTTTGGTTGGCTCTGTGGTTTGATGTCATTAGTTAAATTGGCTAATGATTTCCACATTATAAAACAACCCCAGACATGCTTTAGAGAAGGAAATAAAAAGCGGGACATTTTAATGGAGAATCAGCAACATTTCAGAAATATTGTGTCAAATCTTTATTCACTTCCTCGAAAAGCAAAGAGACTAGTGTCCGTTTCTACATATTCAGTGGGACCACCCAGCCAAGCAAGCCAGTCAACAAAGGTGTGGTAACTCAAGTCCCTAACAAAGGAATATGCACCTGAGTCTCACACTACATTGGTTCCCAAATAAATAGGACGAAGATTGAAAATGGAAGGAGAAAAACATGACCATTTTTCCAAGACTACACTTGCCTCTTCATACAACCTCAACAACTCAACCAGCAAATGTGATACAGGCTATAGATTTCTTCAACTTGCGGTATGAGTAAAGTGAGAAGTAGTCAAAAGAAAGAGAAATTAGTATCTACTCATTCACTGAGCATAGATAAAAGAGTTGATTATCTGAAAAGCTAATATAGTAGTCAAACCTCTAGCAAAACAGTATACTGTAGAGTAGAACAAAATACTATGGAATAGTGGTTAAGACATAGCCTCTGAAGCCAGACTAAGTTCATATATCCTACTCAACCACTTACTAGATTTATGACTTTGAACAAGTTACTTAAACCTTTTTGAGTTTAAAATGAAATCTTTCCTGTTAGTGTTATCATTACCACCGTTAAGAAAAAGAGAAGGCACAAAAACAATATAAGAAACCCCAAAGAGATGAGTACAAATATTTTTAAATCATAAAATAATAATATAAATAACTTTACATCAATTAATTTGAAAACTAAGATGAAAATACCTAACACATAGCACATGCTCAATAAATATGTAGGGGATGAATGATTGGGAGTAAGGGACTCTGTGTGTGTGTGTGTGTGCACACACATTCATATAAAAAAAGAAATATATATATACAGTTGACCCTTGAACAACACCCATTTGAGCTGCATGGGTCCACTTATATGTTGACTTTTTTCTTCTTTCTTTTTTCAACTTTTTTTTATTGAGTTCTAGTGATTTTACAATGTGTCAAATTTCAGTGTAGAGCACAATTTTTCAGTTATACATGAACATACATATATTCATCGTCTCATTTTTTTTTGCTGTGAGCTACCACATGATCTTGTATATAAATTTCCCTGTGCTATACAGTATAATCTTGTTTATCTATTCTGCATATGCCTGTCAGTATCTACAAATTTTGAAATCCCAGTCTGTCCCTTCCCACCCAACTACGTCAACTTTTTCAATAACTATAGTATCTGCATTTTTATTTTACAGATCTTTAACTATGTGTGGGGAAAAGTTTGTGTTTGATTAGAGATCACAATATATGGAATCAAAAGAACTAGGGTCTGAGTCCAGATTCTATTCTCTATATATTCTATTCTCTCTATATATAAAGAAAACAAGTTGGTTAAGAAGAATATTTCCTTCTTCACCTCTCCCCACCCCAAAATACCAGGTAGGTTTGAATGATTTTTTTTACAGGTTAGCTTTACCAAATTTTCAGTGAAAAAGACACAAGAAGTTCTAGAACAGAAATGGATAAACCTACCCAACTCATTTTATAAAGCTAGTATAATTTTGATACTAAAAGAGGACAAGAATAATACAAACCAATCTCACTAGGAACACAGATGCAAAAGTTAAATCCAGGATATGCAAAAACGTACAATCAAATTGTGATACAGCTGCAAGGTGGTTTCCTTTTTTTTTTTTTTGTCAGAAAGTCTATTACCATAACTCATCATATTAATAAAGATTTTAAAAAAATATAATGGTGGGGAGGGCATAGCTCAGTGGTAGAGTGCATGCTTAGCATGCACGAGGTCCTAGGCTCAATCCCTAGTATGTCCATTCAGATAAATAAATAAATAAACCTACTTACCCCTCCTGAAAAAAAAAAAAAGAAAGAAAATGACAGAGCTGTGTGGTTTTGACTAGGTCTCAGAGGGAAAATAATGTCCCAAAAACATTCTCAATAGGGTGAAAATAATGTCACACATATATTCATGATAAGGTGAACACTGGTTCTTATGGGCGAAAAAAAACATAGCATAATCCCAAAAGACATGGAAAAAGAAGTTTAGAAAATACAACAAACACTACTAGCAAATTAAGAAGGGAATAGAAATTCCCTAACCTGACAAGGAGCAAATACCAAAAATCTATAGTAAAATCATACTTAATGGTGGAATTTTAGGTTATCTCACTGAAGGAAAGCAAGACACAGATGGCTAATATCACCCCTACTCTTCTATCCAATACTAATATTGTTCTATCCAATGCTATATGACAAGGAAAAGATATATAAGCCATATAAGAAGTAAAAAGGAAAAGAAAAACTGAGTTTAGAGATACTTCGATTGCCCATATAGAGGATCCAAGAGAATCTACAGAAAAACTATTAAAATTTATAACAGTTCAACAAGAAAAAAAAACAAAGTAAGTAGTGGTTACCAGGTGCTAGAGGTGTGTGGGGGAATGGGACAGATGTTGTTTAAGGGTGCATACCAGTAACTAGTAGATAAATAATTCCTGGAGATATAATAGTACAGTAATTAGAGATGACAAATATGTATTATAAACGTTAATCATGCTGAGAGACTAGATCTTAATCATTTCCACAACTAGGGAAATTGATAATTATATGTCACGATAGAGGTGTTAGCTACAATGTCAATCATATTGCAGTACATATAAATATCTAATCAATATGTTGTGCACCTTAAAATTACACTGTTATGCATCAATTATAACTAAATAAAAAATTACCAGAAAAAAAATTTGTAACAGTTCAGTTCAGTAATATTGAAAAAAATAAATGCCAACCACAATAGCAAAAAAAACTGTAAGACATTAGGAATAAATACAACAAAAGATGTCTAGGACTTATGAAAAAAATTATAGTGTTAACATAAAAGAAGATCTAAATAGGAGTGACATCAGCAAGATGGCAAAAGAGCAAGGCCCAGGTCCTCACTCCCCCTTGGAGAGACCAACTTAACAACAATATCAAATTGCCTCTGTGAGGACTCAAGAAACCAACTAAGAGGTTACAGCACGCCAGGCAAGCACAAAAAGGCGCCACTCCAAAGTAGGACCCAGGCTAAAGGAGCACTTTCTCTCATAGACATCCCAGTCTCATAGCAGAAGAAAAGGAGTTCTGATCAAAATACACACGAGCTCTCAAAGCTTCTCCTAGAAGGTGGTGCACATCACTTCCACTCACATTTCCCTGGCCCAAGCAAGTTACATGGCCCAGCTTTACATCAGTAGGGCAAGAAGTGCAGAAAATATTTTAAACAAATAATAAAATCTAGCAAAGTGGCCTCTGGAGTCAGGCAGGCTTTGGCTTTGGTGTTCTTGGGAAAGCTCCTTATTCTCCTATAGAGTCTATAATATACTGGAGATTATAGTGCCTACCTCCCAGTTGTGACAATTAAAATTAAATAACATTTTTTTTAAAAAGAAGACCTAAATAAATGATAAGGTATATCAACTCATAGATTGAAACATTTAATACTGTAAAAATGCTGATTCCTACCCAATTAACTGATAAATGCAGAATAATAACAAACAAGATCACAATAAGATTTTTCATGGAACTTACTAAGTGTAAAATTTATAGGCAAGAGTAATGATTTTAAAAACCAAAGACAATTGTGAAAAAGAACAAGGAGGGGAGATTTGCCCTATCATTCAACAAGATTCATTCTAAAGCTTTAGGAAATAAGACTGTGATACTGGCCTAGAGACAGACATAAAGACTAAGAGGACCCAGAAACATATATAGAACCTTAGATAAAATAATAACACAAACTATTGGAGAAAGGGAAAGATTTAAATTAGATTCCCTAACTTGTACCATAAATTAAAAAAAATTCCAGACTAACTATAATAATAATGATTAAATATAATTTTAAAACTTTAGAACTACTAAAAGAACTATTTAAAAGAATACCATTACTTCAGCGTAAAAAACAATGGTCTCAAATCAATGATTACAGCTTCCACTTAAAGAAACTAGGAAGAGAAAAGCAAAAGAGACCCAAAACAAGCAGAAGAAAGGAAAGATAAAAGATAAGAGTCAAAAATCAATGAAACAGAATACAACAGAAAGAACATGATTCTAGCCAGACTGGTTAAGGAAAGAGAAAGAGAGTGAGTGAGTGAGAGAATAAACATAAATTACTAATAGCAAGAGTGAGAGAAGTGATACTGCTAGAGATTCTATGAGTACTGGAAGGATAATAAGGGTATATGAAGAATTTTATGCCAATAAATTAAACAACTTAGATGAAATGGACAAATTCCTTGAAAGATACAAACTATCTACACTTACTCAAGAAAAAAATAGATAACCTGAATAGCCCTATACTTACTAAACAAATTGAATTTGTAGTTAAAAGATTTCCCACAAAAGAAAATGAAGATGGCTTCATTTAATGAACTGGACCAAATACTTAAGGAAGAGCTAAGGTCCTCCATACAAACTCTTCTAGACAACTGAAGAACAGAGAATATTTCCCAACTCAATCTATGAAGTCAGCATTACTCTGATACCAAAATAAGACAAAGTCATTATAAGAAAAGAAAACTGCAAATATCTCTTATAAACAGAGATGGAAAAATTCTTTTTAAAATGTCAGCAAATCAAAGCCAACAATATATAAAAGGATAATACATCACGACCAACTGGGATTTATCCCAGAAATGCAAAGTTGGTTTAACATTTGAAAATCAATGTAATTCACCATATTGACAGACTAAAAAAGAAAAGTCAGAAATAGAAAAATCAAAACAGAGTTTCCTCCAGATATACGCCCAGGAGTGGGATTGCTGGATCATATGGTAAGTCTGTTTTTAGTTTTTTTAAGGGCTCTCCATCCTGTTTTCCATAATGGCTGCACCAAACTACATTCCCACCAACAGTGCAGGAGGGTTCCCCTTTCTCAACACCCTCTCCCACATTTATTGCTTGTGGACTTTTTAATGATGGCCATTCTGCCTGGTGCGAGGTCATACCTCATTGTAGTTTTGATTTGCATTTATCTGATAATTAGCAATACTGATCATCTCACATGCCTATTGGCCATTTGCAGGTCTTCACTGGAGAATTGTTTGTTTAGGTCTTCTGCCCATTTTTTGATTGTGTTGGGTTTTTTTTGCTGTTGTTGTTATTGAGCTATATGAGCTGTTTATATATTCTGGAAATTAATCCCTTGTCAGTTGCATCATTTGCAAATATTTTCTCTCATTCCATAGGTTGTCTTTCCATTTTGTTTATAGTTTCCTTTGCTGTGCAAAAGCTTACAAATTTAATTAGGTACCATTTGTTTATTTTTGCCTTTATTTATATTGCCTTGGTAGACTGCCCAGGAGAACATTGGTACAATTTATATCAGGGAACGTTTTGCCTATGTTCTCTTCTAGGTGGTTTGTGGTCTTGTCTTATGTTTGTCTTTAAGCCATTTTGAGTTTATTTCTATGTATGGTGTGAGGGAGTGTTCTAACTTCATTGATTTACATGCAGCTGTCTAGCTTTCCCAACACCACTTGCTGAAGACACTGTCTTTTCTCCATTGTATATTCTTGCCTCCTTTATTGAAGATCAACTGACCATAGGTGTATGGGGTTACTTCTGGGCTCTCTATCCTGTTCCATTAATCCATATGTCTGAATATTTTTTAAATGATTGACTGTATTGACCAAAGAGTTAAATTATGTCAATAAACATGGGAATGAGGGGATATTTAAAATAAGATAAAAATAAGTAAAAATAATATGAATAGAAGAGGTAAAGACACAGTGAAATAAAGACCTGCAAATATTGTTTTTTTCATATTCCTCCATCTCATCACTCTCTTCTACCTTTTCTTTTCCTTCTTTTCTTCCCTAGAGTAAGGACATGTTAGGAAGTAGCTTCAAGGTCTGGGCAAGAAGGACAAAGTAAAACTATCACATTTAACCAAATAGATACTAATTACAGAATTAGTTCTACATAAGTGGATACCTTATTTATATAAATGGATACATAAATGGATTTCTACATAAATGGATAACTGTATGACGCAGGATAGTAGTACATATGTTAATATGAAGGGATGAGAATTTTTAAACACATAAGAATACCTATCTTAATGAGAATCATCAGAAAATTATTCTAATTGACAAAGGACCTCAAATCTGGTCTGAGGTATTTTATTCTAATAAGCAATTGGGATTCATTAAGGAAGGACATAAAGCTACGTTTAAATTAATATATAACTTAATAAATAATAATTCTACACTATAAAAGCAGAATTAAGCAAAAATTTCAATTCGATAATGAAGAGAAAAAAAGATGTGCCCCCTGACCCCCACCAAAAAAAAGCCAGAAATGTTAAGCTTGGAGAATTATGAGAATGTACATGTCACTGAAACGCATGGAGACTACACAGCAAGTTAGCTTCAAGAAAAAGAACCCTATTTTAGACATGTTGCATGTGATATTTCAGAGGAACCCTCAAATGGAAAAGTCTAATTGACAATCAAAGCCAGAAACACATTAGTGATAGAGAGGAAAAAAAAATCTTATCAACATAAAATGATAATTAAAGCTTTAAAAGTAGAAGCTATATGAAGTAAATGTAGAATAATGATGCAGAATAATAAAGGGAAGAAAGGCATATTGGTGACTGAACTTTAGGGAATATTCTCTGTTATCAAAGAAGCACTATAGTACTTATCACACTGTATTTTATTACCAGAGCTACCTCTCCCTAAAGCTTCCTTGTGGCAAGGTAGATGTTCAATTAAAGTTTACTGGACAAAAGTACAAATACTTAGGGACCAGAGAAGAAAGAAAATAAAAGAGAGAACACAAACCATTAGAGCGGTAAGAAAACGGAGGTAGCTTGATCATTACTAATCCAGCATAAATGAAATACCCAAAAATATGAACCTGCTTGTACAGTAACTGATCTGAAGTATTCCAGAGTCAGAGAAAAAGTACCTTGATAAAACTGATAGAACAGATTGAAGAGTAAGGAAAACTGAAGGTGAATGGTTCTACAACAGTATAGTTCCCCTAAAGAGAGAGCAGACCTTACTTTTGGCACTGAGAGAAGTCAACTGAGCAGAAGACACGGTTAACAAATTGAATTCAGAGGCATACTACTAATTTTTTACAGATAGGCAATTCTTTAGCACCTGGAAATCTGATGGTTAATTAATCAGCCAGAGACTTCCTGATGAAGCTAATTAAATAGTGTAAAGATTTGTGAATGGACCAATTTAAAGCAGTTTGCTAACAATGTTACAGGAATGCTAAATAAATAACAATAGCAATAAAGGCATAATTAATAGCATATAAGTCAACGAACTTTTGAGGTAGTCAACTCATGATTCTTAAAGTTGAATTCAAATTTCCTAAAAGTCTTAGAATTGCAGAAAACTCTCCAGGACAGTAAGCTGATTCTCCCTTTCTTCCAGGCACACACTTTGGTGGGGGGGACAGCAGAATTAAATGATTAAAATATCTTAAATATGAGACTAAGGGGAGAAACCAAATTTATCATGTTAACCACTGTAACCCCTCTGTACCAAGCACAAAGCTCAGTGCATAGTAAATGCTCAATAAATCATCATTTTGATTACTACTACAGGGAGAACATTCTACCCAAGTCCCCACTGAATATGTTATGGAGCTAAGAACAAAAATCTCAATTTATTTTTTGTGTTATTACTTTTCCTCCACAATTACTGCTTTTAAATGTGTGCACACCAAACACAATCTAAACAAATTAGGATCACAGAGTAAAAAGCTGAGGTCTATTAAGAATCCAGGGTACAGACACCTGGAAGGTAGATTCAGCAGGCCAAGACAATTTCAAAGGCAAAAGGGAATACACTTGATCACCCTTAAATTAACAAGCAAGCACTTTTAAATCCCCATGCTTAAACTAAAAATTACTTCAAAAAAGAAATTTCAAAAAGTAGCACTGTTTCCTATATGTTTATGTCTTTAGAGTCAACCATCTTGTGAGTTGCAAAAAATACTTTCTTCTTTTTCTTTGATATAAGGAAACTTTGGTTTATGCAGTAATTGAGTTGCTAGAAACTTATGTATGAATTGAAATTTAAATTCATTGTATTTTAAAAAGAATTAAGAAATCCTGCCATTTAAAAAAGTCCAATGGTAATAACTTTCACAAGCATTTATTTTATAGCATAACCTTGTAATGTAGCTTTTTGGTTGTTTCTATATTTAATGCACAGCATATTTTCTTAAAGCAATAACAGATGTAAATTTGAAAAAAAAAACACCACAATCTACTTATATTCCCGATTTAGTAGGGGAAAGTTTCTTTTAAAAAATTATTTTGTAAAATTTGTAAGTTAACTATTCATAACAAAAAGACATGCCCATTGGATAATATTTACAAACCACTCAACCACAAAAGATAAAAATGTAAGCACAATGGGTCTCAGATCATTTTGGTCTCCTTAAAATAATGTTTATCCTTTAGATTATTCTCAAGTCAAAGGGAATAACTTCTAAAACCAAGGTCACTGAAAACTCCTAAACCATACCAACTTTGGAATGTGGAAAACAGTATTAATACTAGCCAAAATCATTTACAGTAAAAGCATTCTCCATCCATTATTTCTTTGAGGTAGATGGGAACAAATACTTTACTAAAACTTTTATTTTACACCTGGGAAAATTTTGCCTGAAGTTGTATAGAGAGAATTCAGAGAAGCTACATTGACCTAGGTATCTGATCTTAAGTCTATACAATTTTCCTTTATCTATGCAATTTTATAGATCATCTTTCAGTAGGACTTTCAGATAAATCACAGGATAAAATATTGCATGGAACATATGTATACTAAAAAAAATTCACTGTTTATCTGAAATTCAAATTTCAGTAAGTGTCCTATATTTTTATTTGCTAAATCTGGCAACCTTATCTTTCAGTACATATTAAGTCTGTTTCAGAAATATACGAAACTTACTAACAGGAAGAGATTTAGTCTTGTGGAAGTTGGGTAATTGTTTACCTTTTAGGAACTTCTTCAGGACCAAGCCACCATAAATGCTTCCTGCAGAAGCAACTGTAAGAAATAGAATACAAAGAAGTATTACAAATAAAACAATTAAATGGATTTTACCTAAAGAATCACATGGGAGCCTGAAACCACTGTTTATAGATACAGAACATTAAAAAGATGGCCACTATGAATTAATTCAGTAAAAATGGAGGCACCAAAAAAGTATTAAGAGACTACAACAACTGTCTGGGGGCAGAGTAACTTTTTGGAAATGAGAACCAAATAGCAAGTCTTTTTATCTATAACAAACACCAGGGCTTCCCTTTTGGATATTACTATTGCTGATAGAAAAGGATCATAGGAAGACTGCAAACTGCTGCTAGTAACCAGAGTATACCATGCCAATAACCCATATTCTAGTATAAGATTCAATTTAAAATGTTGGTCTTTCTTCTAACCAAACTTCAACTCTACTACTTTTTAACTCCATAGACTTTACTCTTTATAGAAAATGCTTTACTAAACTACCAGGTAAGAATTCTCTGTACCTGGAGTTCTAAATCTGAACATTAGAAACTTTAGAGCAACAATTCTTCAGAGGAGGAGGAGAAGGAGGGAAACAAGCACCTAAGAGGGGGGAAAAGATCAGAACCACCTAGAGGCTTTTTTCCCAAACAGAATATGCCTTCTCCCAGAGCGATGTGACCCCATAGTTAAGAATCTAAGAATCACTGCCATAGAAACTAATGGAAATGTGTCTGTCCCTCAAGAAATATGTATTCTTCATGCAGGGAAAAAAGGTTGAGAATCACTGAAATAAAGTGAAAGGCAATACGATTCTTCAAATATGCACTGTCCAATACAGTAGCTACTAGCTACATGAGGGTATTTAAATTTAAATTTAGCTAAACTAAATTAAATGAAAAATTCAGTTCCTCAGTCACACTAGCCACATTTCAAGTGCTCAACAGGCCAAGTGTGGCTAATGGCTACTGTACTGAATAGCATAAAGAACATATCCGTCATCACAAAAAGTTCTATTGGCTAGCAATGAACTAGATCTCCAGATTTTTAGCAATTCTGGATAAATGATACATACTTCAAAAGGCTTGAGTCGAAATAGCATAGAACATTTAATAAAAAACAATTTTTTTTTTTTACTTAGTGTTCCTCACAGGCATACGCTGGTTCTGACTTAAAAGAACGGGTCACTGGGACAGGGATAGGAGGTGGGTGGCAGGCCTAATCTAGTGATTAGTAAGGAGCTAGAATATTAACAAGAAAGAAACCACAACGAGTACATCTCACAGTGTGTCCGTGATGTTTCTCAACTGCATATATCACACTGTTTCCTCTAACATCCTTTCTTAGTTTTAACAAGTATATCAACCATTGTTGAAAATCGGTCACTTTGGGTGAACACGCACAGGGAGGACAATCATCCTGCCTGCTCCACACCTATGCAGCCCCAAATTTTCACCAATACCTCTAATCTTACTGAAGTAATAAAGTGCTATCCTTCAGATGCAAAGATCACAGAACACATATTTTTAAAGCAAAAGAATTCCACCACATTCTCTTTACAGAACAGAAGATAATTTTTTTTAAAAAAAGCTATGAGGTCAAATGTGTTTGGAAATGCTATATACTATAGCCCATTTATACTATAGTTCATTTTTAAAGATTCACAGTCTATGCTGGCATATTAAAGGTTCTGAGAAGATCTAAAGTAACAAAACTCATTTGATTTTAACTAGCATACCCCAAGTTTAGATGACTGCAGAACTCCTTTCTTATAATTTATACAAACATCCTGTAGCATACATTTGGGGAAACACTGCAATAATATTTGTTAAAGCCTTCAACAATTACTGATGGGAAAACTATACAGTCACCTCTCAGCTTCTCATAGATGGCTCATTCTAGTAATAAAATTTTCTGGTTTGTTGTGAGTTGCATTTTGTGCCTCTAAAAGAGATTTTGACGAAGTAAGCCCCATTACTTGTGAATATGACCTTATTTGGAAATACCGTCTTCCCAGATTTTATCTGGTTAAGATGAGGACATACTGGATTAGGGTGGCCCTAAATCCAATTGGTGTCCTTATAAGAGGGCCATGTGATGACACAGATAAACACAAGGGATAACATTACATGAAGACAGAGGCAGAGATTGGAGCAATACATCTACAAGCCAAGAAACACCAAGGGCTTGCTGGCAACTACCAGAAGCTAGGAGAGAGGCATGGAATAGATTTCTCCCTCAGAACCTCCAGAAGGAACCAACCCTACTGAGACCATTCTTTTGGACTTCTGGCCTTCATAACTGTGAAAGAATAAATTTACTTTCTTTTAAGCTGCCTGCTTAAAAGGTATAACCCTCCCAGACTTCAGACAATACTACAAAGCTACAGTAATCAAAACAGCATGGTATTGGCACAAAAACAGACATATGGATCAATGCAACAGAACACAGAACCGAGAAATAACCCCACACACCTATGGTCAATCTTCAACAAAGGAGGCAAGAACATACAATGGAGAAAAGACAGTGTCTTCAACAAGTTGTGTTGGGAAAGCTAGACAGCTGCATGTAAATCAATGAAGTTAGAACACTCCCTCACACCATACATAGAAATAAACTCAAAATGGCTTAAAGACTTAAACATAAGACATCATAAACTTCCTAGAACAGAACATAGGCAAAACATTCTCTGATATAAATTGTACCAGTATTTACTAGGGCAGTTTACCAAGGCAACAGAAATAAAAGCAAAAACAAACAAATGGGATCTAATAAAATTTGTAAGTTTTGCACAGCAAAGGAAACTATAAACAAAACGGAAAGACAACCTATGGAATGAGAAAATATTTGCAAATGATGCAACTGACAAGGGATTAATTTCCAGAATATATAAACAGCTCATACAGCATAATAACAACAACAATAAAAAAAAACCCAATGCAATCAAAAAATGGGCAGAAGACCTAAACAAACAATTCTCCAATGAAAATATGCAAATGGCCAATAGGCACACGAAAAGATGCTCAGTATCACTAATTATCAGATAAATGCAAATCAAAACTACAATGAGGTATGACCTCGCACCGGTCAGAATGGCCATCATAAAAAGCCACAAATGATACATGCTGGAGAGGGTGTAGAGAAAAGGGAACCCTCCTACACTGTTGGTGGGAATGTAGTTTGGTGCAGCCATTATGGAAAACAGGATGGAGAGCCCTTAAAAAACTAAAAACAGACTTAGCATATGATCCAGCAATCCCACCCCTGGGCATTTATCTGGAGAAAACTCCATTTCAAAAACATACATACCCCAATGTTCACAGCAGTGCTATTTACAATAGCCAAGACATGGAATCAACCTAAATGTCCATCACAGATAACTGGATAAAGAAATTGTGGTGTATACACACACACAAACACCCACAAACACACGATGGAATACTAGTCAGCCATAAAAAATAAAATAATTCTATTTGCAGCAACATGGAGGGACCTAGAGATTATCATACTAAGCGAAGTGAGTCAGAAAGAGAAAGACAAATATTATATATCACTTATATGTGGAATCTAAAAAAAATGACACAAATGAACTTATTTATAAAACAGAAACAGACTTACAGGCATAGAAAACAAACTTATGGTTACAAGTGGGTAAAGGGGGTGGGGAGGGGTAAAATGGGAGTCCAGGATTTGCAGATACTAACTACTGTATATAAAACAGATAAGCAGCAAGGTCCTACTGTATAGCACAGGGAATTATATTCAATATCTTGTAATAGCCTACAATGAAAAAGAATAGGAAAATGAATATATATTTGTACAACTGAATCACTATGCTGTAACCAGAAACTAACACTACATTGGAAATAGACTATACTTCAATTTAAACAAATGAAAATAAACGAAATACACTATCTTAAAAAACAAAAACAAATGGACTTAGTGAACATAAACAATGAATGCTGAGATACACAACCCCCTCCCTTACCCCTTAATCCCAGAATATTAGCAACCTGGTTTTTTATCCACCTGGTGAGAGATATACACATACATAGAAAAATCTAAAAGAATATATATTGAATGTTAATAATCATCTCAATGGGTGAGACTACTAAAGAGTCTCACTTTCCATAATATTTATTTCTGTAATGTTATGTTTTATGACAAGCACATACCACCTTTCCTCCTGCCAAAAAAATAATAAAAATAATTACATAAAGATCAGAGACAATAAAAAGAAGAAAAATGCCCCTTATACTAGATAGAACTAAAGAGGTCTATTAGGCTCAAAATGCCTATGGAACTCAGTTTCTTACCAAAAGCCACTGTGACTCAAGTCCTTTGCTTTGACTGAAATCAACCCTGCCATCTTGGCTACAGTTTATTGGATCAGAATCAATGTCCTAATTATTACAACCATATGCAGACCAACATCACCCTAGCCATATGGCTAACCAATTTTCTCATGAATAGTGGAAACTCTGTCCAGTCAGAGAGGAGTTTATGCAGAGTAACAGCAAACCAAACTATCATACCTCTCTTGAGGATGTTTACTGCTAAGTACACAAAGAAAAGACAGGTCATTCCAGTTCAGGTGAGAAAACGTCTTATAGAACCTGAAGTACTATTCAGTCTCAACTGGGACTCAAGGTGACTCTTTTAAGGCTGATGGGACAACTTCATTCCAAAGTATTCATCAATAAACCTACGCATACACAAACACATACTCCCAGAAAACCAGACAGACAAAAATGTCATCACTTCACAAGTTCAAGAAAATTAGTTGTCAGAGCCTCTCAATGCATCAGCGTTCCCTCAAGAATACAGACAAAAATGATGAAAGAGTAAGAGCCAAATGGAAGAGATATGTATTTTCAAATTAACTGCAAGTTAGGACTATCAAAGTATGCACCATACATCATTTTATTTCTTTTCCTTTATTTTTTGGCTCTTTTCCAATTACCAAAGGCTGGACATGAAGGAAAGGAGAGATAAAATTCAACATAATATAATTTGGCTGTGAAAAAGGAGGTTAAAACCAAGAGCAAGAGTGAGATTGTTTCTGAGCAACATGAACTTAAACCAATAAAATAAATACTCCTTTGATAAGACTCATTCTCACCTTTCCTGTATGACAGATCTGTAAGTCCATCACCAGATACATATTTCATAATCATTTCAGTTTAACTATGGAACAACTCTGGAGTGATAACATGATAAAAGGTTACAACTAACTGAAAATTTTAAATAAATTATAACATAAATCATGACAAAACAAAGACAGAAATCAGTTATTTTTTTCTTCCTCCACTTACTAGTTGTTACACAATGAAGAGTATTTGCCTGGTGCTTAGAATTTAATGCTTCTATGGAAATCACTAGCTGTCCTTCTAGCAATGCTCCCTTTGATACTTCTGCTGTTTCACACTTCCAGTGAATTATTAAATATTTCAGTATCTGAAAAGGGCATAATTCAAAGAAAACAAAACCTTCTTTAGAAATCATGGTAATAACAAACTTGTATGATACAGTTAAATTAATAATTCTCATTTCCAAAAAATATCCTTGCTTACAAAATGTCAGATTTACATTTGTTCAGAACAAAGCATTGTGTCTAAACAGAAATTGCTAGGGGAGTAAAATTAAAAGAGACAGTGAAATTCAATACAATGTCCAACAAGACAGGAAATGGAGACAAAAAAAATTGCTTTATTCAAAGGATAAGTTCATCTGGAACTAATAATTTGGAAAAACTAACTGGGAGTGTGTTGTTCCTGTTTCTTTCTCTCCCCAAATAAAAGCCAACATTAAGATTATGAATAAGAATGACATCTGCTTATGAATCATCTTTACCTTTCACTAAATCAACACTTCTGTGGGTCAGAATACTAGTTAAGAGCACTGGCTCCAGAGGCAGATGCCTGGGTTTGAATCCCTGATGAACCATATTCTAGCATATAACTTTGGGCAAGTTACTTAACTTCTCCGTACCTCAGCTTCCTCATCTATAAAGATGTGAACAAATCTACTACATGTGGCTACTGCTGAATGTAAGCCAAATAATATGTGCAAAATGCTTAACACATTGCCTAGCACACAGTAAATGCTTAACAAATATTAACTATGATTTCTAATAAACTCATCTGTAGTAAAGACTGCACACAGTATTTTAAGTTGGACAAGTCTCCAAGATGTCCTCATAAAACATTTACTCTTAATGAGACAAATTTAAGGTAAAACATATTGTATTTAATTCTGATTACTATTTATGAAAGTAGACTCATTTCGACACTAAGGTCCCATAGTGGAATTTTTACTACTCCTTTTTTAAAAAGGCAGGGAGATCCTAGTATAAGAATTTGGGAACTAAGATCTTAATTTGTACCAGTTTATAAGGACGGTTTCCATGCATTTCTACAGTCTAACACTTTCCTTCACACATCCTCCGACTTACTGTGCTCCCTGTTAAGATTTTTCCCGCAGTTTCTTTCTCCATAATGAGAGAACAGTTGGGAAAAGAACACCGGCTTGTGAGTCATAAGCTCTGGGTTCTATCCTAGCTTCTGTCATCTGTAAAATCTAATTCTCCAACTTTCCTTGATAACAAAGAAGGCAGGAAAACTGGGAGAACTCGAGATGCCTTCAGATCAATCCCTTATGGCCGGCCTATGGTTCTATTTTACCTGTCTAGTATCCCTTACGAGGTCAGTACCTAAGAATTCAATCAAGTAACGACTGTGAAAACACTATAATGAACAAAGGTAGCGAGTCGGTGCCAGGTGTTCAGTCCCACCCTCCGGAGCCGAAGAGACCTCCAGACTGCGGTCTGTGTTAGCTGGATTTGTGAGGACTCCGAACCGCAGCCTTTCATCACCTAGCTGCTGTAGGAGCTGGGCCAGGAACCCACTCCACACCTCGGTTGACCCAAGGGCCCGAAACAGCTTTCCCTCGCTCCCTTTGTGCACCGGTTGGCTCCGACGCCTCCACCCCACCACGGTCGCCCATTCCCTTCTTTCTGTGCGCCCATCCAGCACCGGGCGGGTCCTCCTGGACTGGCGTCCAGGCTTGAACCTGGGCGCCCACTAAGGTTTGGCAAACACTCAACTTCCCGAGCCTGGGTTTACCCGGCGGTCACGTGGGGCGGCGCCAGCTTCTCCGCGTGGGCGACCGGGCCGCTCAGCCGACCGCCGCGCCCCCAGCTGAGGAAATACTCTGCACCCAGCAGCCCAAGGGTTTTACCGCCTGAGCGCTCCCACGCCCCACGTCTCATCTGCTCCTCACACCCCTGCGCGGGATAGGCTACCCTTCACAGAATCCTATCATTCCTGAACCTTCATTCTCCCCTTCAGGCAACGCCAATCCCCTCTGCCCAAACTTCGCGGCCTCCTCACAAGGCCAGTCTCCTCAAAGTGTCTTTCTCTGCTTTCTATCCATTCCTGGCATCACCTCGCAGACGGCCGCGGCCGTCCCTTCCATTCCTAGCGGGGAGCAGCAGCGACGGCCACTAGCGGGTCGCCGACCAAGGCTTCAACCTTCGACCACCGCCCGCGCCCACGCCCGGCCGCGCGACACTGTCCTTTCCCGCCCGCGCGCGCGCGCCCCGCCCACCGGCCAGCTGCGCCTGCGCACTCGGCGCCGCCCCGCCCCCAAGCGGCCCCCCTATCCGAGACCTGCTCGGAATGGTCCGGAGGGTTCCGCAGCTTCGGCGGCCCGTGGGCGGATGGCGGGGCGGGCCGCGGGGTTAGGGAGAGCCCACAGGCGGCGACCGAGACTGGAGGCGAGCAGGAATGAGGCCAGGCTACGACTCCTCCTTCCTCCCGAAAGAACTTTCCCACGGTACCAAGGAGGTGCAGCCCTCAGCTCTTTGCCTCCGCCCAGAGAGGGGCTGCTGGTGCCAGGTGCGGGATTCCAAGCCAGTTTTTGACCCCCAAAGCAGTCTCACCTCCTGTGGGGGCTACCCCAGGTGCCCCAGGCCAACCTCTGGTTCCTAGACTTAGCAGATTAAAAAACAGTTAATCTTGAATTTCAGATTTTAAAAAATCAAAATCATACATGTATTATTTGGGACATGTGTATATTAAAAAGATTACTCATTCATCTGAAATTCAAGACTAGGCGTCTTGTATTTTATCTGGCAACCTGTCCCAAGCAGGTCCCCAGCTTAATCCCAGGGTGCCTAGCCAGCCCCAGGCAGGATCTGGAAGGGAGCAAGCCCCCTCCCCAGGGATAGGCCCCTTTCCCCACTTTTGACTCTGCATTAAATATGCCAAGGGCAGGAGCTGGCGTTCTTAGTCTCTAGCTAACAGGAGAAGCTCTGGGGTTTTCCAAGAGTGTTCCCAACTGATAGGAAAGTACGAGACTCCAGCTGCTAAACTCTGGACTGTTCAAGGAGAGTGAAAAAGGCTTGAGCCCAAACTGATGGTTTGACAGCTGGTTCCTCAGGCATCCAAAAGAAAACTGGTGAGGGAGAGAGAGTCCTGCCTGGCAAAGAGTTGCCCAAGGAGAAGGGTGGGGCAGGGTGTTGGCTGCTTTCCTTCAGGGAAAATTCTTCCACCCCAGCTCCAAGAAGCCAGGACTAAACAGGACAGGCAGGGAGCTGGCAGGGTGCCTGTCCAGTACACAACCTCGGTGCTACTCCGGAGAACGTGTCTACTGAGACCTGAATCATAGTTTTCTGGATCTTTGCTCTGCACTGTTGACCACCCTCCCCATCTCTGTTGCAAACAGGTAGACCTTTTGGAGAAAGCTGGGTTTTACTTCTGGAAAATTCCTCATAATACCATCTCAGACTTGATAAGAGAGCTGACACATGAGGAATCATTGGAACCTTCCTCTCCCTTTCACTCTCTTCTCTATCCGGTATTCCCCTTAGGAAGGGGAGTTGCCAAGGAGAAGGGAGATACCATTGATAACTGCCTACCTGTTGATGGATACCACTGGTTCTTTACGTAAATTTTTTTCACTCTCACGTGTATCTTGTGAAATAATTGTTATCGTTACAATTTGATAGGTGAGAAACCAAGGTGCTGAAGACATCTCTTTGAAGTATTTCCCATGGAGAGTGTTGACTCAGCAGAAAATGCCCCACCTTGAGGATGGCATTGGGAAGGACCAGAGAAGAAACAGCTGCCAATGTAGAAGTTCTTCAGATGAGTTGGTTTTGCCGGCTTCCAGCCCTTGTCCTAACAGAGGTGGCCAGGAACACCGCCGCCCTCCCTATCAGATGTAGGCAGGAGTGAGGAAGGGAGCCTGTCACCTGAGGGCCTGCCATCAGGACTTCCATCGCATGAACCATTGTAGCAGCAAAGTTTGATGCAGGCTTGACGTTTGAGGGACACCTAGTCTGTGTTAAGTGGTCTTCACCTCTCTGTATGTATCTTAAGTCATCCTTCCAACCTCATAAGGGAAGTGTTATTGTTGTTTTTTAAATGATGAAAATGAAGTTCCAAGAAGAGGTTGTATAACTCTAAGTTTGTAAAATGGCAGAGCCAGAACCTGGAATAAAAATCTCTTAACCATTCTTTGCTTCCTTACAGCTGCCCAGTGCATCTCCCAAGTGGATATGACCTACCGGTGTGTCTCAGAGTTCTGGAGTGTGGGAACATTAACCTTACCATGAGAAGCCAACCCCCTAAGACAGTGAACTCTGATACCCTCATCGCCCTACAAACTAAGGCTTGAATGAACCACAGCTCCCACCCTTCTTTCACCCATCAGTGTGTGCCCCCATCCTGTTTGGGGTCCAGTAACTAAAATACTATTGGACTGACTCCACATTATTAAAAGGGTTGTTACTCAGACCCCATCCTCAGAGCAATAGCGTGTTTGAGCCAGAAGGGACTTTAGAGGTTATCACTGATCTTCAACAGATGGAGAAATTTGAGGCCCAAAGAAATTAAATGACCTGTGTAAGGTTAAGGTCACCTTAGTCAACCAGGTCAACCAAGGAGCCTTTAGATGCCGCTCTGAACGTTTTCAGCCCTGGCATTCAGAGTCTTATTAGCAGGGTCTTCAGGGGCCAGTTCTCCCCAGTCTTTAGACTGAGTGGCATATTGATTCTGCTTGCATTCCTACACCTCCCTCAGGATTTGGATTATTGTTGTATGCCCACTTTGGGTATCCTGTTTATTCTGAGAAGAAATCCCCTGTCTGGTCCACCTGAAGAGCCCTAGATTGATTCTGACCCAACCCCAAGAGTTTGAGTGGAACCAGAACATCCCAGGGAATGCTACCAGGTGAACAGTGACATTTTGGGGACTGTTGAGCTGTCTTTCCCTTTTGAATGTGCCCTGTGTACAGCATTCCTGGCTGCTTCTTAGGAGCTGCCTTGTTCTCAGGCTCCCTAGAATATTCAAAGGCCCTGAAGAGATGACCCTAGGAAGTTAGGTGGAAAATATCCCCGAGGTCCCCCTTATTAGGCTGTTGCAAAACTAAGTCCATTTGTGGAGTTTGTTTCCCCTGGGAAACTGAAAAGAAACTGTTTCCCATATAGACAATAGGAAAGGGTTAAACTGCTTCTCTTGGGTCCTGAGCCAAGTCTGTCCCCCACCAGTTCCCATAACCGGGTTTCCTGAAATGGAGCAAGTCCCAGGTGCCTCTCCACTAATCACATCCCTGGAAATGGGGCCAGGAAGCTCAGATTAGCTCATCCCTTCACCTTCTCGAGGCCTTCTCCACCTGGAGCACAGAATCTGGGGCAGCTTCACGACTCACCTCCCTCTGCTTTCCTATCAGGGGTCAGACAGGGATGTTCTCGCAGAGGAATATTAGGTTATGGGGGCACTAGGGGCCACAGGGGTACTGAATTTTGTGCCAATTCTTGGACTGCAGCAAAGGAAAGATTCTCCCCTCAAGACAATACCAATATTCATATAACTAGAGTATTTTCTTCTTCACCTCCATTCCCTATGTTTTCTTCCTCTCTTTAGAATGACTGACTGTGATACTGGGTAGCTTCCTGTTTTTCCTGGCCAACAGTCACCCTTTGCACAGAGATTCTTATTTCTCATCCAACCAATAGCAGGTTCTGGGGCCAGCCCACGAGAGAGCATTCTTTTTCTGCTAGTGTCCAATTTCTTCTCTTGCTAGATAACCAATAAATCTATATCACCAAGTGCTTCTGCTCTCTGTAATTGGCTTTGTAACTTGCTCTCTAGGCAGGGCTGGCTTTGTCCTGCCAGCTGGTGTCCACCAGAAAGGAAGTATTCTTTGTGGCAGTGAAGACTTCGGAATGGAAACAGCAGTGTAATCTGGTCACATATGGCCAAATAAACCTATTGATTCAAAGACCAGCTGATCAACTTCATTTGAAAGACAAGCAGGCTGTCTAGGATAAAGATTCGTCTTCTAGAGCCTCATTAGAGAGGGCACTGGCTCCATGTGGTCAATCTTGGTTCAATCTTTGTATGATTACAGTACTCTATTTTTCCAGGAATGTTTGTGTATGAAGTCTTTAAAGCTACCTTAGTTGAGCTTATTTTTCACTAATCTCTAAAGATGACTTGATTTTCACCCATTTGAGCTTTCAGGCCACTTCTATGTTTTGTTTTCCCAACTTTCATTCTCACCAGTTGAGAAGAGGCTGTGGGAGCACTTTTACCACTTACTTTAGGTGTTATGTTCTAGTTTTCAACAACTAAAATAGGGAAATTCTCCCAGGAATATGGTTAAAATAACATCTGTGAAACAATTTGAGAGTTTTAGAATCTTTAAATTAGAAGGAATCTTAGAAGTCATTCAATCTGGTACCTCCAAACCAGAGGAGCAATATTTTTTCCAATTCATTTCCTTTAACTCCACCCCTCCTCCTGAATAGCCAGCCTCTCTCTACCTCCTTCCTCAACCTCTTCCTGATATCCACGGTAGAGAATTGATCTAGTTTGCATATTTTGTTTATTTAAGATTGGGAAATACCTCCCTAATTTCATACAGTAGTCATTCCAGCTGCCCTGACAAGTTGGTATCTAGCTTTTACTTGAATTGTTGAGTTTCCTTGAATGGACAAATTTACTTGAATTGCTGGGAAATTTGCCACTTCAAAGGAAACCCATTCCAGATTTGGGCAGCCATAGTTTGGTAGAGTTTTTCATTATATTGAACTCAAATCTCCCCCACTTTATCTTTCACACATTGGTCCTACCTCTGCCCTTTGAAACCACAGAGAATCCATCCAATCCCTTTGTAAAGGGTAGAGGAGAAACCCAGGACTGTTACTGCGAATTTGCCACAGGGGTTCAGACCCGGCCTGGATGACTGTATTACAGATGTCCTTTGCTCTGTAGACCAGCTATGTTCCTAGAATGTTGTATAAACCCAGTTTTGTGTGAATCAGATCATTTTAAACATACTGGGAAACTGAAAGAAACCCTGTTATCAGTTCTTTCATTAACTGTAGAATCCTTTTGTAATGCAAATAGTCTTCCCAATTAATCTTTTTATCTTTTGCAAAGCTAGACTTTCATATGTTACGTTTTATTTAAGGGAAGATTTGCCTACAAAATAAGTGAAATAATGACAATAGCAATAGCTAACATTTATTGAGCCCTAAGCTGGCACCAGGTGTGTATTATTTAATTTCTTACCACAACGTCCTTTAAAATGAACCCCTATCTTCAGGAGAAACTGAGGTTTAGAGAAGTTAAATAACTTGTCCAAGATCACGCAATGAGAAAGCGATGGCCCAGAATTTCAACAAGGTCACAAGACTCTGGAACCTTGTGTCTTCACTGCCAGGAAGTTTCAGATGCCAGTAATAGTTGAAATGACCAGCTCCTAGCTATGTGCGACAGCACAAGTAAATCAGGCTATGATACAGAAAAGTGACCTAAGAGTTCTGCGGCTTCAAAGATGTACACAGAATCTCCTCTTTTTTGGGTTCTGGCACTATAGGTTTCCTAGCACAACTCACATTTTCCAGTGCAATTTGATCAAGGAACCCCAAAGACATCCCTTCAGCTACTAGTATTAAGCAGATGCTGCCGAAATTTATTTCAGGTATGTGGTTATCATCAGACATTTTTTTCAAGGGAGTCTGTATTCCCAGAAGTTTGTGGTACAAGCTTCTTAGAAAAAAAATTAATTCATTACTGACAGGTAAAATCAAAAGCACTAAGAATCATGGTTGATCCTCACCTGTTCCTAGGTGGGCTGGAGCCATTAAAATGATTTTAGGGCCCAGTTTTTAATGGTGTTTCAGTTTGCAAGTTAAAAATAGTTTGGGAGGGATGATCCATAAATAAGTACTGTTTTGAATCCAAACTGGACAAAGATAAATGGATGTAATACTTCGGTGTCCTCAAATCAGTTCCAGTTTCTCCAATTTAGTCAACAACAGCATGCACTCAAGACATTGTTCAGCTCAGAACACATCCCTCCAGACTCCTAGAACCCCAGACTTTTATACACTGCATAAGGGAGCTCCAGGTTGGACTCGTCTGTCCTCCGGCCCCTCCTACAGCCACTCACCATCAGAAGACCCCATTTGACTTAAGACTTATCTTGGCTCATCTGCAGACTTTTGCTTTTAAATACACACTCATTCTTTGCAAATCATGTCTAAGTTGGTGTTACACTAGCCTCCTGGCCACAGTAGTCTCAGAAAATCAGGTCAGTCCTTGTAAGGCACTGGAGCTCCCCTAGCAAGCCCACATTTCTGATCTTTACTTGTACAGCAGATTTGTTTAGAATCTCAAGTCATAGACTTAGATGAAGAAATATGTAATTTTCTGTATTTCTCAACCTAGCTCTTCAGCTCCCATTTCTAGTAGTGGAAGAAAAATAATAAAACTTGCCAATTCAAGACAACTCAGTCATTTCAAGTTTTAAACTCAGCCTTTAGGATTCTCCTCTCAACCCCCTTCTCCTCACCATGTTCTAGTTTGGGGTTTGTGTCTTATTCTGACATCAGGGAAGGGGCCTCAAGGTCAGGTACCATGTTCTGTCTCTCTTGCCTAATTGATAAAGTGCAGCTTCCTCCACTTGGTCTTGACCATTGGGCTGTATCCTCACTGCATCTGCTGCAGAGTTCTCTGGCAAGTGGAACCTCTGGTCCTGGTGTAGACAGAGAGCAGTGATTGCTTCATGGGGACTCAGTGGCTCCCACTTTCACTCTTCCTGGTACATCTGAGCCTCCATCTGGTCCCTGCCTTGGGTCATGTATCCCTTAGCCTCCACTGTGGGGTTCTCACTCCCTCACTCCATAGCAGTCCCCACAGGCACCCAGTTCTCAGCTCTCTCTCTTATCCTCGTCTCAGGGGCTGGGCACTGAGGAATTTTTCAAATTTCCTCCAAAGGTCAAGGAGCCAAGGAGACTTGGGCTCAAGGGGTGAGAAGGCTGGGCATGGTGAGGAGATGGAATTTATCTCTGACCTACTTTGCCTACACAGGTGACATTGCCACTGCTGCTCTGTGACAGTTGCCCTTGTTAGCACGGGGTACTTTGAAAGGCTGTGTCTCCTCAGAGTTCCAGGAATGAAATGGAGCATAAGCCCCTTCTGACTGTTGTTTGGTGGTCAGACAGAAAACAAAGCCCCATAGTTGCATCTAAACTCTCCTGCTCTCCTTCCCCAGTCCTTTTCAGTTCTGCTCCAAGCCCAACAAGGATTATAGTTTCTGTGTGGAGGGGGGAAACTCACGTGTTCTTCCCAGTTTGACAGCTGATGGCATAAACCCTGAGCTTTCGGTCTATCGGGTTCTGTTTCTTGATATTTAAAAGGAAGCTTCTATACTGACAGGCATATGTAGAATAGATAAACAAGATTACACTGTATAGCACAGGGAAATATATACAAGATCTTGTGGTAGCTCACAGTGAAAACAAAGTGACAATGAATATATATATGTTCATGTATAACTGAAAAGTTGTGCTCTACATTGGAATTTGACACAACATTGTAAAATGACTATAACTCAATAAAATGTTAAAAAATAAAATAAAATAAAAGGAAGCTTCTGAAGAAAAAAAACCCCTCTCAAGAAGCTAGCTCTTATAATTTAAAAAAAAAGGGAAGCTTTCAAGGACATCTTCTCCACAATAGACTTTATAAGGTCTAGTTAAGAGTTCAAAAACCAAGACTTTGAGGAGGGTGTAGCTCAGTGGTAGAGTGCATGCCTAGCATGCACCAGGTCCACGTTCAATCTCCAGTACCTTTATTAAAATAAATAACTAAATAAACTGAACTACCTCCCCCTACCCTGCCCCCAAATCCTAGACATATCATTTCACCTGTGAATATTTCAGTAGTCATCTTCAAAACATAAGGACTGTTTTTATATATATATATATATATATATTTTAAAACCTTAAACAAACATTTGTTTCATTAAACAAACAAACAAAAAACACCAAGACTTTCATTCTGCTGTTCTGTATTGTCCCTGTGCAGAGGGCAGTACATCTGGAAAGCTCTTGCTGCTGCTTAAGTGATGAGGGACAGACTAAGGGTTAAAGAAATGAAAAACACAGTGTTTGGTATGAAAACATCTAGTTTCATCTGCTCACAACAAGGAATCACCTTCTTTCCCAAGGTCTTTTCTGTTATTCATTGATTTATTACACAGATATCTACATGCCTGCTCTGCCAGGGATAACACTGTGAAATGGATGCCCTCTCTTCACTCACTGAGCGCATGCTCTAAGAGGTACACAACCAATGGGCAGTGATGATCCAGTAAGGAGTGATGCCAGAAAGCCCCTGTCGCAGACTTGGAAGCGACGCTGAAATTGAGAAAAGGCTGAGTAAACTTTAGGTGGATGGAAGAGGAAGATTCTAGCCAAAAGGAATACCAGGTTCAAAATCCCACAAGCACGGGAAAAACTCCAATAGGTTTCTTATGTCTAAGACATAAACTGTCAAAGTGAGGAGTGGTGAGAAATGAAGCTGGAGAGGTAAGCAGGGCATGTAAATTCTGTTAAGAACTTGAGATATGATTCCAAAGGCACTGGGGAGCCACTGAAGGGTTTTCAGCAGAGGAGTGATCTGTTAGATTGTTGTGTTAAAAAGACCACTCCAGCTGAAGAGATGTGGATCAGATGACCCAGGAACACTATGTAGAATGAGAAAAGGGCCTAGAATAAAACATCATCACTGATAATAGCAACAACAGAATTACTTGACAAGCAGAAAAGGAACTTACAAAAGAAACAAAGGAGAGACCACAGGGGTTGAAGGAAAGCCAGGAGAGGGTGGCCACCCTAAACCAAAAGAAGAACACTTCAAGAAGCAGACACAATTAGAGTCAACTGCTGCCAAGAGGAACAGTAAGCTAAGCAATTGGAAATTGACACTGCATTTAGCAATAGGATTATTGACAGTTTGTTGAAGGAGGCTTTAGAGGAAAAGTTATATTGTATTGGATCAAATCAATGGCATCAGTGCTCATCTATCCCCTCACTTACCATCTGTCTCTAAACTGATGTCTTCCAAATGTATATCTTCAGTCCAGATCTCCTCTTTGAGCTCCACACCCAGATTCAATTGACTACTCAGTATCTCCAAGACCAACAGTCTCTCTACCCAAACCTCATCTCAGCAAATGATACCTCCTTTCTTCCACCTACAGCTAGTAGGTGGCAAAACTTGGTTTAAACCCAGGAATCTGACTCCAAAATTGATGCTTTTAATGACTCTGCTACACTCCCTCTCTAGCAGAGGGGAAAGAACATCTTAGGAATCAGAAGACGTGGTGTCTCTATCATGAACTAACTTTGTGTGCTCAGGCATTCACTTAAATGTCTGAAGATCAGTTTGCTCATCAATCAGATGAGAATGAGAATGCCTACCTTATGAGTCTTTTAAAAAGATTATGAAATGCTGAAAAGGGTAATTCACTATACACAAGATATCATGCTAATCATGAGACCTAGTATCCTTGTCTTTCTGTTGGGTCACAATCTAAGAAGCTGTTGTGGAGACCCCCATTTCCCATAGCCTGCTCAGCAGCAGAAGTTTGGCTGATTCTCATGCCATCAGCTTCAACATCGCTGACCAAGTCTCCTTGATGACGAACAGCACACCTTGGTGCTCCCTTCCCCCTGAACACACTCACTACTACCTCTGGGAACAGCTGCAGCTCATGCCCTCACTTCTTTAATTTTGTTGCCCAAAGAAGTGACTGTTGAAAACTACATAGCCTGAATTACAGCAAATGGTGAAGTGCACCCCGGAAGGCCAAGTTTCATTTTGTTGGTAGAATCACTGTTCCAGTTTATCAGTGGAATATGGAAAAGAACTTCAAGGTCATCTTTTAGTGCAACTAATTCCCCAACCCTTCTCCCAACCCATTTTATAGACTAGGAAAACTGAGGCCAAGTAGGTGAGATGATACAACTAGTTTGGATTGCTCGCGAGGCTTTTTTTTTTTAACCTTGAAAATGTTTTCAAGTAGGTTTAACACAAATGATTTCACCTTACCAGAATCGTACCTGGAAAGTACTTCAGTTACGTATGTATTTGTTTCAGTATGTATACCTTTTTGGAAAGGAGCAAAATCCTAAAATGCCGTTACCCATAAATAAATAAAACCTTAAACAAATAATTCACACAAAACCCATTCTTCATATTGTTCTTACTTGGCCATTTCAGGCATTTCCCTGGTAGAAACAGATCCACATCTTCAGGGGCAGTATAACCTAGTGGTTAAATTCAGACTGCCCTGTACAAAGCCCAATCTATTATTACTAGTTTATCTCTGAGTTAAGTTTCCTAGTGTGAAAGAACAGTACCTACCTCTTAGAGCTGGAATGGGGGTGGGGTGGGGTGGGGTCACATGAGATAATGCACTTTTGGCACCTACCTAGCACTCTATAACTTTACTATTTGAGCATAATTCTTTCCTCTCTTAAGCAGATAATTCACCTTGGTTAATGACCTTTAGACCTTAGACCACTCAGATGCTACTAAGCCAAGGAGAAACACAGCCGTATCAGGCCTAGAAATGTCTGTCCCCACCCCCATTCCCTTTTAAGACAGTGAGTAGGCCGGAATTCTGGTTGATAAATGAGAGGAGCTGAGAAAGAGCTGAGAGGAGCTGCAGTGATGACTGTTCCGAGAATCTGATCTGCGAGGAGACGAATCTCCACCACATGTGCCATGGAGATGCTTTGGGAAGAAGAGCTGGCCTACCTGCCCGAAGGAGGACCAGACAGAGAAGGAATGGATGAAAGAAATGCTTAAAAGGAGATGGACTGACTGGAGGTGCCCAAGAGGAAAATCTGAAAAGGAAAACAGAGGCTGAATATTGGGAAACCTTCTAGGCGGTGAGTGCCATTAAAGGAAGGGTTGCGTGTCCCGGGGATACAGATTTTGGGCGAAAAGCGGAGTAGCGACAAAGGTGGGGTACTCAAACTGCGGATGTATAGCCCCTCAAGCTGTGGGGGGTACCCAGACGGCCCAGGGGTGACCGGGGTCGGCGAGGACCAGAAGGCGGGGCTCTGGGGGCACTCACAGGGAAGGTGGGGAGTCGGGAGCCAGCGGAGGAGCCAACTCCGCATTCGCCCGGGGAAGGTCAGCGACCCCAGGCCAGGGAGCTGTGCGGAGACCCGAGAGGGGCCGCGGTTGCCATGGCGCCGGGCGGGGAGGGGGTGACTCGGGCCCCGCCCCGAGCCCCGCGGGGCCGCCGGTTCCAGATGGTCCCGGGCCTCCCGCGGGAGCCGGCGGCCTGCGGCAGGGGGAGGCTATTGTCCTCCTTCCGCGGCGCCGCAGTCCCGCCGCTCGCGCCCGCGCGCCGCCACGCGCCCCACCGCCGCCGGCCCCGCGCGCCCCCCGCGCCGCTCGCGCCCCGTGACAGCGCCCGCCCGCCGCCTGCTGTGCGCCCCGCCGCCGCCCGCAACCGCCCGTCGCGGCCGGGCTGCGGGCGCGGCGACGACCAGTGCGCCCCCGCCCGCCTCGCTCCCGCCTGCACGGCCGGCGCTTCGCCCCGAGGTAGGTGCCGGCGCCCTGGCCCGCTTTGTCCCGGCCGGCGGGGCGGCGCTCTTTGTGCAACCGCGTGCGGACGGCGGGGTCGGGGTCAGGGTCCGGGCTGGTCCGGGGAGCCGGGGTAGGAGGATGCGGCGCCTGGCGCTCGCTCCTGCCGGTTCCCGGGTACAGGATGGAGAGTCAAGTGCCAGCCACCCAGGTACCCGTGTGCGGGCGGAAAGGGGTCGAGGCTTGCGGGACATGGGCCTTTCCGGAGCCCAGAGAAGAGTCTGGTAGAGTTGGGGCCGACAAACGCGTTAAGGGATCGGGTCGCTGGGCTCGGAGCGTGTCTGACGGCGCCAGCTGTTCGCGTCGCGGAGGCGGACCGGCCGGCGCCGGTCCAGGTGCTGCGGCCGCTCTCGGCGGTCTCTGCGAGCTCCCCGCTCCCTCTCAGGACCTGCCTGGGGCTCCCTCTGAAGCCGGGTGGGCTTCTTCTCATCGCCTCTTCAGTAGCTAGTTCCATGCTCTTCTTTATGTGTGTGTGTGTGAGGGGGACACGGCTGGCTATGGTGACCGGAATACTGGCAGAGGGAAAAGGCAGAATGAAGCCCTTGCGGGTGGTAGGGAAGAGGCGAGGTAAGGTGCCCCTGTGGCCGAGATATGCAGAGGGCTTGGAGTCCGCCGGCACAAGAACCAGCGGGCAAGGCCTCCTCCTGGGGTGTTCCAACTCCAGCACCCCACAGCCGGCATTTACCATCCACTCTGGCTCGGAACGACTTTACCCCATTAACCCCATGGCATTGCATGCTTGTCTGAGCTGCAGGCTTGCCCCTGTCCTAACCTGCTACATGCTGTCTCCGTGGGTTGTTTCTCAGCTGCCCTCCTCCCCTCCGCCAGCAGCCACAATTCCAGCACTGGAGAGGCACGGGCAGGGTATCCACAAACCAGTTTTCCTTGAAGGTTAAGAGGGCAGAGTGAATTCCAAATACGTGTCTTAGTTCGAGGTGCTGGGCATCCTCCTGACATATTCAGAAGAGGCAAAGATTAGGGGGGAAAGGGTTAATAGGGATCTTAGATTTGTCCCTTAGAGAAACTGATGTAACCCATTGGGTACAGGCTTGGAGGAGGGGCATAGCAAAGGAATGAAAATTAGTCTGCATAATCCTTCCCTGAGCGGAGGATTCTAAGGGAGAAGATCAAACAAAAATTCAGTCCCACTCTTCAGCCCAGTTCCTAAGTTCTTTGGAGGAGAGTTCCTGGTGCTTATTAGGAACACAGCCTTGAGGGGAACAGTTAGAGTTTTGTTTCTCTGTTCTCTGTTTGCCTTGAGTGCATCTTTCCTGTGTTGTCTTAGGAACCCTGAGTTTGTTTGTGATTTCTCCTTTTATGTCTCTGCTGGTGCACTCATACTTTGAGTCAAATAAAATTTTTACTTTCCCAAAGTCCCCTTTTCTTCTCATCTGTTATTCATCCTGCTGTCATTTGTTGAACTCTGCTTCCCAGTAGCGTCTCTAGTCATATCATCATCCTTCTGCACATCTGTGATTCGCCTGTGTCCGGCCATCAGCTCTGTTTGTCTCATTAGATCTAGAGTTCACTCCATCTTCATTCCCGCTCTCATTGCCTGAGGCTTCTGGCTCTTTGTGGGTCTTGGGGTTTCCGAGGGGAAATTGTATTTGAGTTTAGCCTGGGATAGAGCCTAAACAGACCCAGAAGTTAACCTCAGGTTACACTCATCCCTGAAACTTTGTGTCTTCTCGGTCCTCATAGCTTCCCTAACTAATTCTAACTGCTTCTCATCTTTGGACAGCAGTGGTCCTCAAAGTGTGGTCTCCAGGCCAATAGCTTTAGTGTCATCTGGAAATAGTTTAGAAATGCAATTCCCAGTTCCTACTTTGGATCTCCTGAATCAGAACTCCGGGGCGGGGCGGGGGGGAGGGCGCAGTGCAGAGCCCAGGATTCACGGAAGTTTGAGAATCCCTAATCCTGAACTATAGAACTCAACCCTGAGAGTACTCCAGATGAGGAGCAGAGGGTCTTCTCCAATCCCATTTTCATTCTTTCCTTGTGTTTTTCTCCAGCCCTAAACATACATTGATTTGATGGCCAAAAAAAAAAAAAAAAAGAAGAAGAAGAAGAAGAAGAAAAAGAAGAAGAAAAAGAAGTAGAATCTTGGCCCTTTCATTCAATATCTCTTTATTGAATACCTATTGTACTGGGAAAACAGAAACATGAACAAGACATAGCCCTTGTCCTCAATGGATTAAACGTAGAGCAGGCAGAGAAACACATAAACAACTAACTGTAATACAATGTAAGTGCAGTAATAGTTGCATGCTGAAATGCTGCGGGAGCACAGAGGAGGGAATGACCAACTCTCTCCGAGGGAGGTAAAGAATTAATCAGGAGGAGGATGTGGCGAGAGGAGGAATTAGGTACAAGACGGGCTCTAGCCTCCGGGATAGGATTTCTAGCTTTACATGCCAGCTAAACGGAGGAAAGGGGGAGGAGGGGCAGCTGCCCTCGTGGATCGCCACTAGGCTGAGCAGACTTTGCATCCAGCAGTGCTTGGGCGTAGAATCTAGCAGGACCCCAAGTTTGCAGCTGGCAGGAGTTGGCTTTCTTGTAGCACGAACAATGTAAGCTACTTGGGCCTGGCCTCCAGGTCAGTGGCTAAGAATAAGGCATTGGTGAGACTGTAATCTGGATTAGCTGCTGTACAGCCCTATTTCCAGAGTTCAGGAATCCATGGAGAAGAATAAGGTTGATGATTCTCCAGGACAGAGAGAGATGGAGTCACGGGAGTGAGAAGGAAATGAGTATGGAGACCCAGATCATAGTGAGGAATGATGTATCAGTGAAAAGAAACCAGAGAAGTATCTATGTAACGAGACTCAGAAAACTACAGGGCTCTGGAGATGGTAGCAGGGAACAGAGAACACAGCATATTGTCCAAAGGCCACGGGGTTGCAGAGCCCTAGTGCTTGAAAACTAAACTCAGAGGCCCTCAGAACCACTGTGCTGAATGACACCAGAAAGCATCATTCAACAATGGGAATAAACTTGGAGCCCCAACATGGTGGCCCTGTGGGGATCTGTGATCCCAGGACAGCAGTGTCATCTTGGCTGCATATCTGTATGATGGTAATTCAGGACACATGTGTGTATATTTCAAATTTGATTTGGCCAAAGAACCATTTAGATGGCTGAATTTTTATTTGGGAGAAGGGGAGTTTCCAGCTTAATATTTTCTCCCCCAAAGTGTAGGATTCCATGGAGAGGCTTTAATACCCAGACCTCACTGGGATGTCTGGGTCCCCTGCCTAGGTCCCAACAGAACCCCTCGGAGGACTAAGTGGGATCACCCAAAAGAAGCCAAAGCAGTACATGTTTAGGTTCTGTGCAGCTTACAAGGGTCCTGAGGACACACAGTAGTTTGGAGATGGGGTCAGACAGTCTCCTTCTTTAAGTTTCTGCTCTTTGTGAAATACAAAGATATTAAGCAGGGTTTAAAAACCTCAGAGGCCTTTAGGGGCCAAGCAGGTAGCAAAAATGTGTGACATGGCTGGGAAGGAGATGACAGAGAATGGTGGGGCATGTAGAGAAATGGAAAGCACAGGCCCACCTAAAAGAATCCCGAATGAATTCTTTTAAAAACAGCTTATTGGCCGTACCCCTTGCGTATGGCTTTAGAAGGTTTGTGACTCCTGATAAAAGGCAAAGAGGTCATGGAATAGAAGATGGGAGGGCGGGCATTGTACATAGCGAGTTTCGTGGGATGGTCCATGCAAGGAGAATGGGAGTGCTGGAAACGTCCATCCCAGAGCTAAGTGTGCACATGGCTGCTGGGGAGGAAGCCCTAAGATGAAGGACCCAGAGAAGTAGAATTAGAACTGGTCCTAGGGCTTGGGCTGCTTCCCTGTCCAGCGGCTGAGAGTATTAGGTGACTCTAGTTCAGGTCACACCTTGCCCACTGCACTCTTTGCTCAGGGTGACTCTGCCCTATAATTTATTTTTATATAAATATTTACAGAGCAGATTCTTTGAATCTGCTGAGGATTAGGGGAAATGATGGATTTTAAACAAGAAAGTAGTCCTCAACGTAGTGGAAGTTAAGCTCTCTCTCCTATTATGAGGAATGAAAAGCTCAAATCTAGGAACCTTAGACCTTAACTCCCTCGCACCTCATTACTGCTACTCCTGGGGAAATCCTTGTGTGTATTTTCTCTTTGGGAGAAAGGGGAGTGGCAAACAGTCTTTGCCTTCACTTGGGTCAAGTTCAACTTCATGGAACCAGTTAATGACAGAAGCCAGGTTCTACCCTGTACTCCCATGGGAACACACCTCCCTAACCACCCACATCTCATTGCCCAGTCTGTCTTCCTTCCAGAACCAGAGTTAACCATACCTCCTTTCCAGAACCAGAGACTGCCAGAGTCATAGCCGCAACCCTAGGAAGTAGTGCTAACAATTAAAATGTCTTTGTATCTGAGAGGTACTAGGAAAATGAGAAATGCAGAATTTGGGGTTCAGTTACATACCCAGCTCCCTCCATTCCCTTGAATGGCTGCTAAACTACTCAAGAAATTTGGACAGTAGGGTTTAAAAAAAATCCCTAGGAGCTAATCTGAAGCTCATTTGCTAATTTTGAGAAGGACAGGGCTTGTTTGTGAAACATAAGGTCATAAGTAGTGCTGGCAAACAAATATGGTCCCAGTTTCCCCAGCCTGGGCTCTGGAAGGGAGTAATGGATGCTGATTTCTCCCAGGGAGCTCTGAGGGGCTCCAGGAAGTTCAAGGAACATGTAAATGTGTTTAAGAGCTTGTTCCCGAGTCAGAAAGAACCTCGCTTCAAAACCCAGCCCTGCTCCTCCCAGCTGCTTTCCAGTGACCTTGAACCATAATTTAACTTTCACAGAGCAACTTCCTCATCTATGAAATGGAGATGATCAAGGACCCTTGCCCCTCAGAGGGTTGCAGTGAGGTGATGCATGTAAATGGCGAGGACACATCACAGCCAACATTTATTGAACACCTATTAAGTACTTCCTGTCACAAAGAAACAAAAAGGGAAGAGAATCATCGTACTGTGTCCTCCTTTGAACCCCTGAGCTCTTCATCCATACCTACTAACACCACATCAGTCATCCTAGTGTATCATAGGTGCTTCTTGGCTTGAGGGCAGGGTCTGGGTCTTTTCATCTCTAGTTGCTGACAGGGTATCGGAGGCCATCTTGTGTGGAGGAGGAGCTCAGAACAGTATGTGGAACCAGGAAAGGAAGAACTCTGGTTTATACTCACTGTCACCCGAGGGACCTCACACCTTCCTGCATTGCCCTGGTTCACACACTGCTGTCCTGAGCCACACTGATGGCCATGCCACCTTCAGCCCCCTGCCCCCGGTCCCTCTCTGGCCTGAGGCTCTGGAGCCCTTCCTCTCCTCTGTGTCACTCTGAGCCACTGCTGCCTTCCTGCCTCACTCCATGTGCCTCTGTGGTGGTGTTGTTTCTCTGCTTCCCACCATGGCTTCCCCTCTCCCACTGGGGGCTGACTTCCGTTAGTCAAAACAAAAACAAAAACAAAACACAACCTTTGGCCATCCAGGGAGTGGAGCGGATCATCTAGGGCAGGAGGAGAGAAAGTCATGGTGAGTGGTGGGCTCAGTGGCCCCGAGATTCCCCTCACCAGCCATATTCCCTCTTGCAGGAGCAGGAGGCCACCCACCACCATGAGCAGCACCCTGTCGCCCACAGACTTTGACAGCTTGGAAATCCAGGGCCAGTACAGCGACATCAATAACCGCTGGGACCTGCCCGACTCAGACTGGGACAATGACAGCAGCTCGGCCCGCCTCTTTGAGAGGTCTCGAATCAAGGCCCTGGCAGGTGAGGTTAGGGGAGGGCCAGGGGAAATGCTGAGGATGCTGGGGAGAGAAGCTGTGGTGAAGAGTCCTTTACCTTAAGGGGAAGACTGACTTTGTTTCTAAGCTGCTGCACTAGAGTGGGAAATCCAGATCACCCTACCTCCCCTCTGGTCCCTGCCTGCAATCCAGAATGTGCCCCAGCTTCCCTCCTCCAAGCACAGAGAAGCTGTGCTGACCCTGGGACTCCTGTTTCCCCTGCACTCAGCTGACTTCCTGGCCTCTGTCCCTGAGTCACGTTCCTTCATTCTTTTGCACTTAGTCTTGCCATTCTGTTTCCACCCATCTCTCCCTTACCTTTCATCCTCCTGTGTCTTCCTTGATTTCTACTGTCATCTCTCACACCTGTTTCTCCCTCCCAGTCCATTATCCTCCGCGCTCCCTCCCCACCTGTTCCTTCCACCTGCTGCCTGTTCCTTCCAGTATTTCATCTACCTGTTCCCTGAAGCAGGTTCCCTCCGCCCGTCGCTGGTTTCTGCAGCTACCCATTCTCCCATGTTGCTCTCCGCCTACTCAGCCCCTGACCTCCCCATGGGCTGGGATCTCCCCTTCAGCTCCACCAAACACAAGCAAACCCGTTCGACGGGCCTCCCTTCTTTCTGGGGAGGAGTTGTCATGGCAACAAGAGTGTGGCTGCCACCTGACACCACCAGCGGCTGGCGTGGGGCTGAGTCACCCACACACCCCAAGGCCACCCACCCTGTTTGATTTCCCTTCTCCATGCCATCCTCGTCTTTTCCACTGACCTGCTGGCCTCCCAGCCCCGTGCAGGGGAAGAGGCCACACCTACTCCCTCCTGAGAGGTAGTGCTCCCAGCTTGCGTGGGGTGGCCTCCAGGCAGAAGGGAGACTCTGAGGGGTGTGATCCCCAAACTTGCCGAACTTTTCACAGGCTCACCCAAGGATGTTTTCACGAATATAGGTTTTTAAACCCCTTTCTGGACACATTGAATTAGAATCTTTGGACATATGGTCCAGAAATCAGGATTTTTAAGTTCTCCAGGTAATTCTGTTTAGCCAGCCCAACACCAGACTGAGGACCCCCACATGGTGGCCATTGCTTCTGGGGACCCATTATCATTTTCCCCTGGGGTTCCCTGTCCTGGCTAGGTCTACAGGCTAGCTTGTGAAATACTCATATCACTGTTTCTATGGCTATGAGAAGACGGAAGACATGGGTTAGGGAGAATGTCACCTCTTTGGGGGAAAGTTTCCCTGGTACCCTGATTTTGGATAAGAGTAGCTTCTAGAACGGTCATGATGTCTGTGTGCGCACGACACGTGATACCCAGGACTGTGTGATGTCTGTGCACGTGACACATGCTGTCAGTAGCTGTTCATCTCCACCACTAAACTGAGCTCTCCTGAGGAGGCATGGCTGGATGGGCTTTGGCTAGCGCTGCACCTCCCACCAGTAGGTGCCAAATAAATACTGAATAAAGGGAGATGGGAGAGGGGCAAGGGTCGGCTGTCTAAGTGACAAGAGCTGAACCCAAAGAGAGATAGGAAGGGAATCAGGTAGATGTGCCTGGCAGTGGGTGTCCTGGGGGCCTGGCTTGGCCTGGCTGAGGAGGACATTGTGGGCCCCATGGCAGGGAAGGAGCTGGAACTGCAGGTAGTGATGGCAAACAAATGAGGAAGGTAGCAACACCTATTTCACAGACAAGGGAGGGTAAGCAAACACCTAGCACAGTGCCTGGCTGGTACTGAGCTGGCTTCGCCCCTTCGAGGATTTCCCTCTCTCTGCTCTCCGAGTTGGGATCAAAGCCCATGTCCTGAAGGGGGACCTCCCAGAGTCACAGGGAGGGGGCATCCTCATCACACCTTCGGGAGGCAGGACTTTGCTTCGGGGCCCCTCTCTCGGGTCTTCTGTACTCTTAGGCAACTCGGGGCCTGACCGGCAGGTCTCTAAGGCGCTGGCGGTTCCCTCCTCCGCCCCGCGGGGCCTGGCCCTGCCCCAGCCGGCCAGCTCCGCCCCCCACCCCTCCCCCGTCACTGTCCGACCTGTTTGTCTGGAGCTGCCTCCGTCTCCTCTCGCCGCAGCCAGGTGTGCCCTGCCGACGGGTCGAGGAGCTCAGGGGCTCAGACATCACGTAACTCCTTTTCTCCCTCCTCGAAACTTCCACCAACCTTGAACCACACCCCGTGCCACCCGGGACCCCAGGCTCTCGGGACCCCAGGCTCTCGGGAGAGCGGATCCTTGGCGCCTGCCCCGGCGCGGGCAGAGCATGGACTCTGGGCCCCGGGCGTGTGAGAGGCAGCAGCACCATGAATGGGAACGGAGTGAGCAGGCTGCACGGGCACGGCCTGAACGGGGCCGGCGAGTTTTACTATGAGGCTGTGGAAGGGTCTCAGAACCCCGGGGGCCTCCTGCTCTCGCCGGCCGCCTTCATCAACCCTGCTCCGTACGCCAGCGTGCTGGAAGGACGCTTCAAGCAGCTCCAAGGTGGGCTCCGGCGGGCGGGCGGGCGGGCGAGGGCAGCCGCGCGGGCGGGGCGCCCCGCGGAGAGAGGGGCCGGGGCCGGGGGCCGGGGCGTGGGAGAGGAGCGGAGCCAAGAACGCCGGGGAGCAACTTCTATGACTCACACGCTTGTGTTGGGGGACTGTGTGCCGGGGAAATAATTACAAGTGGCCGGAAAATGCGTGGATGCCGACAGAGAGGCTTGGACCCCCTGGAGGGGCCGTGGGAGCGGGCGTGGGCGGGACGGCGGCGGAGGCAGGCGAGGAGCGCGGAGGCGGCGGCGAGGCGGGGAGGGAGGGAGGCCCTGGGCGCAGCCTCGCCGAGGCCGCTCGCTTTCGGGGGTTTGGGAGGAAGCGCCTGCTGGGGTAGTTGCGGCGGAAGGGGGCAGTGCGCCAGGAGGCAGGGACCTCGGGCTTGTTTGTGCCGCCCTGGGTTTCCGAGTGGGTGTCTAGTGTGTGAGGAGGCTGTGTGTGGAAAGCAGGGAGTGTGGCAAAGGGAGTTGGTGCAGACAGGCTCAGGTATATGTCTGAGCAGGCTGTGTTCACCCGGGCACCCATACTTGGATAGATTCCTGGGAGCCGCTGTGCTTGTGTGTCTGTGGATGTGGTGATGCCTTGTCAGGTTACACTTTGTCCCCAGCGCTTAGCTTTGCACGTTTTTCTCCTAGCTGCCGCTGTCCCCACGTCTTCCCCTTTTATGCAACCTGTGTGCCAAAATGGCCTCAACCCTGTGTGCCTGGCATCAGGACGGTCGCCATCGAGCCAATAGTGGCCAATGACCCGGGCAGTCCCGGGTTCAGGCAGGGACCTGTGGACCCTGAAAGAATGCCCCCAGAGCATCAGGCCATCCAAGCAGTTGTTAGGACTCTGAGGTTGGCCCAGGGGTTGGAGGTAAGAAAGACAGGAATAGACATGGGTGTGTCACTATGTTTTATGGGTGAGGTGTGTAGGAATGTGAGATTAAGGGGTGAGTCTTTTCAGTTTCTGAGATACTGGTGCTGAGAAGGACACACAAGTGACTCTTCAGGCCCAGGCCACTTGGATTGGGTCCTTGCCCTGGGCTTCTCTCGGGAGAACTGGCAGAAATCTTAGTGGCTGGAACAGCTTCCAATGGCCTGAGCCTCTTCCCTCACTTTGTCATTGATAATATTTTTAATTTTTATTTTTCGGTGAAACTTAACAGCATTCTCTCATCAGCAGCTCCCCCTGTGGACCAGGCAGTCAAGCATCTTCCTTTTTATTTTTGAGACTGGCACTGAACTCTGCCTGGCTTTCCCCGGCCCCTACCCCGTGTTTTCTGGGCTCACTGTTTTCCCTGTTCCCAACTTTCCCTCTTAGCATTGGAATGTTGGTGTCCTGGGATAGGATCCCTTTGCACCCAGTTGAATGAACCCAGCCCAGAAGGAGAGAACCCTGTCTTTTCTTTAAATTATGCCAGGAAAGCAAGGTGACTCAGGAGGCCTGCAGCCTCTATAATGCCACATCCTCCTAATGACCACTTGGAAGAGCCGCTGCTGTAATTTAAGTCCACACCCTCTCTTTTGTCCACCACCAAAAGGGAACAGCCGTACCTCCTGCTGGACCTACCTGAGCAACTCTTGCTCTTTCCTTCCAGTTAGATCTTACCTGTATTACAGCAACTCATCAAGGAGCCATTTTGTGCCAGGCATCTTACACACACTTAATCAACACCATGACCTGTTGAAGGAGAAAGTAATATGCCCATTTTGCAGATGAGGAAAGTGAGGCCCTGGTGGATGAACAACTATGTCTCACCACTGTTACATGACAGAACCCTGATCCCAGGTCCCAGACCTTCCCTGCATATCCCATGCTTCTCATTTCTTCCATCCTTTCTTCTTAAAGCCTGTTCTCTGTCTCTCATTTTTGTTCTTTACCTTGCTTTTGAGCTCATACCAATTTATTTCCCAGCTTTTTAAGTTGTGGGTTTTCCTCTTGGCCATCTTCCTTCCCTTCCCCTTCCCCAGACTTCACTTCCCCAGCCCCACCAACTGGGGTTTAGAAGCAGGTGCACTGTCCTTGAAGGGCAGAAATGACCCCCTATTGCCACCACAGATGAGCGAGAAGCTGTGCAGAAGAAAACCTTCACCAAGTGGGTGAACTCGCACCTGGCCCGGGTGACGTGCCGAGTGGGAGACCTGTACAGTGACCTGCGGGATGGACGTAACCTCCTGAGGCTCCTGGAGGTGCTCTCGGGAGAGACACTGGTGAGCAGTGGTCACGAGGGAGGAGGGGGCCCGAGAGACGGTCAAGGGGACAAACTGTGGGAGTCACCCATAGCGAGAAGAGTGATGCCACAGAGCGGAAAATGGTGGCTGCCCTCTGCTCAGAGGATGATTGCATTTGGAGAGGCTTTGCTGAATGGATTAAGTAGGAGCGTTGCTTCATGGAGACAGAAACAGTGGCCCCATTGAAAACCTTTCTTTTCCCACTACTCTGGGTGCAATTAATTCCCTTGGGAATCTTAATCTGCCCCAAGCCTCATCTGCAACCTCAGCTTTAGCTCCCTGGGGCGGTCCCTGTGTTCCTGAGGGAGGTCATGGGGAAGGTGTGGGAAGCAGGGCCCCAGGGAAGCCAGGAGAGAAGGAGGAGGAGGCCCGAGGTCCCATGCCTTTGGGTCCCCTGTCCCTCGACAGCCGAAGCCCACAAAGGGCCGTATGCGGATCCACTGCCTGGAGAACGTGGACAAGGCGCTGCAGTTCCTGAAGGAGCAAAAAGTGCACTTGGAAAACATGGGCTCCCACGACATCGTGGACGGGAACCACCGCCTGACCCTCGGGCTGGTCTGGACCATCATCCTTCGATTCCAGGTACCCCGCACAGTGTTCCTTGGAGTGTGCTCTGCACGCCAGAGCTGCCGCCCTAGTGGTCGCTGCAAACGTGGAGGGCCTGGAACCTCATACGCCAGAGCAGGGCACTCTCCTCACTAGACAGCATGGGGGCCAACGTGGGTGTTGTCAAACTTCTGTGGCAAATTCCCTGTGGCCTGGTCTGTACCGGTCACGTGCCGTAGGACCACATGTTGGTGCACGAGAGACTGGAAGTTTTACAGAATGCTCCTTCACCATGGAGGGTTTTAGAATTGCATTTGGGGTCTGGTCACTGGCCCACTCCTCTCTCTCAAACGCTGCTTACCTCTCTCAAAAGAATTAGCCACCCTCCTCTTTCTTATGCTCTGAGCATAGCCAGTCCGATACCTTAACGCCACCACAACATTCCTGATTGCTCTGCTCACTCCCTGGGTGTAACCTCCTTTGCTCCTTCCAGCCCTAAGCAGAGCTTCCTCCGCTTCACCTTGGAAACCAGCTCTCAGAAACTGTTCACTTCTCCACCTGCAGTTTCCCACCCGCTGCAGGAGCCAGCATCCTTCGCCTCGGGGTGCTTCCACTCTTCTGAATTCCCACCCCATTCTGCTGCCTCACATCCCTTTGACCTGAAGTTTTGTGGTCACTAGCCCAGGAGGAAAGGTCCCGAGGCTCTGTCCTTGGGCCCTTATTCTAGGAGTCTAAAGAGAAGTTTCCTGCCATGTATCTCTGAGCATCTCTGGTAACTCCAGAAGCCCCTGTTCAGGGAGTGAGGGCCTTCCATCCTTCCTTCCTTCTTAGATCCAAGACATAAGTGTGGAAACAGAAGACAACAAGGAGAAGAAGTCAGCCAAGGATGCACTGTTGCTCTGGTGCCAGATGAAGACCGCCGGGTAAGGCTGCCCAGGGAGCATAGCCTTGGAGGGTTGGATGCACTGAGGCTGTGCGGTAAAGGAAGGATGGGCATCAGGAACTGCCAACTGGGGAATCTGTCCTCGAGGCCCAGACCGAGGTGGCCCTGCTCACTGTTTTCCCCGGTCTCGGTTTATAGGTACCCCAATGTCAATGTGCACAACTTCACCACCAGCTGGAGAGATGGACTGGCCTTCAATGCCATCGTGCATAAACACCGGTGAGAAGACAGGGCTTGCGAGCCTGTTTGAGCTGTTGGATGGGCTGATGACCCAGGGGCTCACCCACACGTAGACGAAGCAGGGAGATGAACTGAGCTACACGCAGTTACAAGGAATGAACGTTCAGAGGAGAGCCAGGATGTGGGGGTGCCTTCTGCACTGAGGGCTTGTGATGGAAGCCAGGGGGGTGGGAGCAGCAGGTGTGGGGAGTTGGGGACTTAGGGATAAAGATAGGGGTGGCTTAGCTCTTCCTCTTTAGGATCTCATGTCCTCTTGATACTGTCTATATTTCCTCCCTACCCAGGCCAGACCTGCTGGATTTTGAGTCCCTGAAGAAGTGTAATGCACACTACAATCTGCAGAACGCTTTCAATCTAGCTGAGAAGGAGCTGGGACTTACAAAGCTGCTGGATCCTGAAGGTGGGGCGAGCTTTGTAAAAAGAGAGGCTGTAGGGTAGAGACAGACGGTAGATGAGTGGGTGCTAGGGGCTGAGGGCGGGGAGAAGGGGAAGAAACTGCTGATGGTTATGGGGTTTCTTCGGGGGTGCTGAAAATGTTCTGGAATTAGATTATGGTGACTGTTGCACAATCTTGTGAAAATACTAAAAACCACTGAAGAGCATACTTAAAAAGGGCGAATTTTGTAGCATGAAAATTGTATCTCACAGGAAGAAAGGCAGTCCTGTAGCAGAGAAGAGCCCTGGGGTATGGTTCCGTCCCCACCCCTCGACGGAGCAGCTCTGGGACATACAGCCAGTTTCCTCATCTCTCAAACGAGATGATTGGTCTACATTGTCTCTGAGGGCCCTTCTTATTCCAAAATTCTGTGATTCTAAATTAGGCTACATGATCTTGAGGTCTCACCGAGCACTGGCCTTATGGCCAGCTGACCCTGCTGGTTGGCCCCTGTGGTTCTGACCTAACACTGATGAGACTGGTAACTGTCACTGGACTCTTGTTCTGTACCTGGCACTGCACTTGACATGCTCTAATTAATTTAATTCTCACAACACCTCCTGGAAATCAGTATCATTATTATGCTCTGTTTATGGAAGAGAAGCTGGGGGTCTATAACGATTAAGTGACTTCCACAAGGTCATTCAAGTGGGTGGGACTGAGATTCAAATTCAGGCAGCCTGGCTGCAGAGCCTGTTTCTGCAGCCACCACTCAGGGAGAATGGAGAACAGTCAGGGTGCAGCCAGAAAAGGGAAGGACAGAAGGGCCGAGTGATTTCCTTGCTGGAAAGGCTCCTTAGGAAGCCCCAGGGCAGATTTGAGTCTTGGTTATTCTCCCGCTTTTTGCTGTCCCACCAGTAGACCCATTTCCCGTGCCCTTTTAGTCCAGAAAGACAAGCATCAGCTACCTAGAGATGGCAGTAGGCCAAATACAAGGTCCTTTGGAGAGATTTGAGAAGCACAGCTACGATAAAGAAACATTTAAGTAAAGCTAAGTAATCTGTACCTCTGTGAGATTATTTCCATGGCTCCTGCCTGCCTGTGGGTTGCCAGAGGGGGTCAGGAGGGCTTCTGGTCTCATAGTCTTCCCTTTAGGTAGGATACAATCTGGCCTAATTAAGAGAACCCAGGGACTGCAAGTCATAGTCAGCCTCGGTGTCCTTGTGGTAGAAGTTAATTTGGCTTGAAAGACACTCACCTCCTGGGCCCACAGCTGAACTTTGGGACTGAGGTCAGAAATAGACATGACCGTGCCCTAAGGTGGTCCTAAGAACTGGCCTCTGTCCCTGCTGCCATGGCTCCCTGGACCCATCCCTCCAAACATTCTGGGTTCAGGAGGCCTCGTTCATTCCTTCTGTCTTAATGCCCCTAAGTTGGATGACTTCGTGGACATCTTTCCAGCCTATAAGTCCATCCCCAAATGAGAATGCTGTTTCCTTTCTTGTCTCTCTTCCTCCAAACAACTAGTTTTGGTCTTTATTAGAAACATTGGGTAAAAGCCTCCTTGGGCTTCTGGGGTTTTTATTCTGCTTGTTTCTAGGAGGTAAAAAAAAAAAAAGGCTTAACTTTTCATACACTTTTAGTCCAAAGAGTTAGTCATTTTGCTCTGAAGGGAGCTGGAAAGATGTCTGTCAGCTTTGGAGGGCTGGGAGGGCCCTGGGGTTGGGGTAAGTGATTCAAGTTGGGGGTGTACTTCTGGGAGGCTGGTTTCTCATCTCTGCCTGACCTGGATGGCCCTTTTTCTCAGATGTGAATGTGGACCAACCAGATGAAAAGTCAATTATTACCTATGTGGCTACTTACTACCACTATTTCTCCAAGATGAAGGCCCTAGCCGTGGAAGGCAAAAGGATTGGCAAGGTACTCTCCATCACAGGGGCCTGGCCTAGGCGTCTTACTCCCCGAAAGCAAGAGCAGGGGAGGACTGGGTCAGGGAGCCCATGAGCAGGAAGCCCACATCACTGTCCCACAGGTGCTGGACCACGCCATGGAGGCAGAACGCCTGGTGGAGAAGTATGAGTCCTTGGCCTCAGAGCTGCTGCAGTGGATCGAGCAAACGATTGTGACCCTCAATGACCGGCAGCTGGCCAACTCCCTGAGTGGGGTCCAGAACCAGCTACAGTCCTTCAATTCCTACCGCACTGTGGAGAAGCCACCCAAGTAGGTGTCCCTGGGCCACACCCCACCGTATCCCATCTGCCCTGAGCTGTGCTCACACACGAGGAAGCCTAAATTAGAGCAGCCTTTTGGGAGGGAAATTTGGCAGCACATAAACCCAGCGGAGACTCATTTCCCCCAGCTCAGAGCACCAGAAGCAGTTCCAAAATATATTTTTCAAATGATTATCCGTTACAAGAAATCATGCTGTGGAAATGACTGCTATGCTATCTAGAGCTGGTGCAATCCACTCAGATGAAGTTTGGTTGGGTCCCCTTAAGCGAGGAACCCAATCCTAGCCTAAGGATGGGGAATTGGACCTGACAGGCAGGCCGTCACTGGCAACACAGGTGTGTGGCTGGTGACTTGTTCTCTGCACATGTTCTTATCACTCATGCATTTTAGCAATTGACTATTGAAGTGTGGAGCTGCTGTTAGGCGTTTCTATACAGTACGTGCTAAAGCTTCTGTACATTTGGGGCCTTCTAGGAGGCCCAGTGGCTGGGACCCTCATGCCCCCAGCAGCCCAGAATTCCCCTAAATGGGAACCCCCTCGACCACCAACCCCCCCACCCCCGTCCACGTAATGTTAAATCACGCACACCCTTCTAATCTTCCCTATTTATTTCCCAGGCCTGTCTGGCCACAGATTTCTGCAAGACAGAGTTAAAAACAAACAAACAAACAAACAAAAACTTCTATACTTTTGTTATTGAGCTCTTTTGCAGTTAATATGTTTCATCTCCAAAACTAATATTAATCCAGAAAACATCTGTTCCTGGGCAATCCAAGGAATGATTTGAAGTGTGCCCTTTAACCCAGAAAGTCCTCTTCTGGGCATTGAACAAGGATGTAGCTTCAAGGATGTTCACTAATGTACTAATATGACCTTTGTAAAGGAGAAATAAGTCATGGGACAGTCACTGAAAATAATGTCGAAGAAATGCCTTTATTGACCTGAAAAGATGTTCCTGAAAAATGTGTTATGAGATAGTTACTTTGGATGATAAGAGCAAAGGGTTAAGCATCCAGGTTCAAAGAACCAGAGTTCAAATCCTGGCTCTGCCACCTAGCCGTTGTGAGCTTTGGGCAACTTACTAAGCCTTTCTGTGCCTCAGTTTTCTCATCCTTGAAAATGGGGGTAGTAAGGGAATAACAGAGCTGAACAAGCGAATGCACGCAGATCCCTGAGAACAGGGCCTGGCTTACAGTGGGTGAGCGAGTCCTTGACGAATGTTAGCCACAGTTACAGTATGATGGCATCTGTGTAGAGCAGAAATGTAGTCCATGCCTGCCCGAGGGTGACGGTGGTCGTTTCTGTGTAATTTTCAGTTGTTTTAAAATTAGATTCTTTTTCAACATAATTTGCCAGTATTTTCTGGCTTTCACACAAAGAGCATGTGCTGCTTTTACAAGAAGAAAAGCAACACACAACACTTCATTTTGAAACTTGACGCCTGCCCAGGCCCCTCCTGGCCTTTGACCCTAACTGGGCCTGGCCTCCTGCCTCAGGTTCACCGAGAAAGGGAACTTGGAAGTGCTGCTCTTCACCATCCAGAGCAAGCTGCGGGCCAACAACCAGAAGGTCTACACGCCCCGTGAGGGCCGCCTCATCTCTGACATCAACAAGGTCCACAGCCTCCCTTCCATTCCCTAGGTCACCCACCCCCAGCACCAGCCCCTACCGTCCCTGCTGGAACCCTCGGCCCAGCTGCCTGCACTGTCCCTGGTACAGACGTGACTCACTTGTCCTCTACTGCGTCCTGCACACCCGCCTCCTCCCCACTCTGTCTCTCCATGCAAGTTATACCCCAGTGCATCTTGTTCAGCCTGTCCCCAGCTCACTCTCCCTGCTTTTATTTCACTTTTTTAACAGACAACATAAGATTGATCAAAGTAATATGATTCACCCCTAGTCCCACCGCCGCAGACAAATCCAGTGATTTCCATTGTTCCCTGTCTCCCTCCCATCTTTGTCCACTAGCAGACGTTGTTTCCATGTGGCTCAGTGGTGCTCACGCCGCCTCTGCTCCTCACACTTCCCTGCACAGGCGTCACGTGGCTCAATGGTGCTCACGCCACCCCTGCTCCTCATAATTCCCTGCACAGGCATCACGTGGCTCAGTGTTGCTCACGCCGCCCCTGCTCCTCACACTTCCCTGCACAGGCGTCTAACCGCATTCCACAGACCCACTAGACCGAGCTTCCCGGAGACTCTCCCTGTGCCCCCAGCCTCGGTGACCCCTCCCCACCCTCACTTCCTGAGCCCTGGCCCTTTAGCACTAATCCTGCCTCCACCTCACAGGCCTGGGAGCGGCTGGAGAAAGCCGAGCATGAGCGCGAGCTGGCCCTGCGCACGGAGCTGATCCGCCAGGAGAAGCTGGAGCAGCTGGCTGCCCGTTTTGACCGCAAGGCTGCCATGCGGGAGACCTGGCTTAGTGAGAACCAGCGCCTTGTGTCCCAGGTAGAACGGGGCTGGGGGGCTCCTGGCCTGTCCAGGCAGGTCTGGAGAAATGGGGAAGAAACAGTGGTGGATAAGGAATCCTGCAGTATTGGGAGCGAATGAAATGAGAAATCTACCACACAGACAAGAAGACCAAGAGAACCCAGGAACTGGGGGCCAGAGACTTGAACAGGAGAAGGGGTTAGTGAGATGGGATGGGATGGGATACAGAGGAAACTTAGAGCCACTGGAGTTGGCATCTTACAGCAGGATGCTCTGGGTGAGGGTGGGCAAAGGGGTGAGCAGAGGGAAGCCCCTGAGCTCCCAAACCTCCCCTTCCTGTCCCTCACCCCAGGACAACTTTGGGCTGGAGCTAGCGGCAGTGGAGGCAGCGGTGCGGAAGCACGAAGCCATTGAGACAGACATCGTGGCCTATAGCGGCCGGGTGCAGGCGGTGGACGCCGTGGCCGCAGAGCTGGCCGCTGAGCACTACCACGACATCAAGCGCATTGCCGCGCGGCAGCACAATGTGGCGCGGCTCTGGGACTTCTTGCGGCAGATGGTGGCCGCCCGGCGGGAGAGGCTCCTCCTCAACCTGGAGCTGCAGAAGGTGTTTCAGGACCTGCTCTACCTCATGGACTGGATGGAAGAGATGAAGGTACCAGTAGATGTGGGTGGTAGGGTTGAGCTGATTGGGACCCTGGAGCTACGACTGGGGTATGTTAGCGCATCTGATCAGCTGATCTTTGTAGAGTGTGTAGCCATCCAGGGCCCTGTCCCCAGTTTAGATGAGCAGAGCAAACAGATCCCTGTCCTCATGGGCCATTCCAGTGGAAGGAGATCGATGATAAAACTGTTGGCCTGTCAATAAACAACACAGCAAGGGTGAGGAAACAGAAACAGGCTGTGTGATGGAATGGTCTGGGAAGAGCTGTCTGAAAAATGCCATTTAAGCTGAGAGCAGAATGTCCCAAGGAGCCAGCACAGGGAAATCTGAGGAGAGAATGTTCCAGGCAGAAGGAACTGCTAGGCAAAGGCCCTTGGCCTGCTCACAGCAGCATGTTCCAGATGAGAAGGAAGGCCAGCAGGACTAAGAACAGGGAGGGGACAGGGGACGAGGTAAGGGTAGAAGCAGCCAGCTCACTTAGGGCTTACAGGCCTGGTCAAGGAGTTTAGATTTTATTCCGAATAACGTGGAGCACTGAAAGTGATTAGAAGGTTTTGAAAAGGGGAGAGATGTGATTCTGCGTTTTTATATTTTTAAAATGTCACTTTGACTGCTATTTGAAGAAGGGCTGTGGGCAGCCGGAGTGGGAGCCGAGAGACCAGTCGGAGGCTGCTGCAGTGATCTAGGCGAGAGATAGGGATATGGTTAGGGCTAGAGACATGCTAAAGTTTGCTGGGGTGCTGGGGACTGAGCTATGACCATAGGAGGGTGGCGATAATTCTGGGCCTGAGAAGATGAGTCAGAGCAGAAATTCCAGAAGCCAGATTTAGTAAGAAAGTTATTCCACAGAAGGGGAGTTGAGTACAAAGAGACCAGATGCCAGGACAGAACTGGATGTCCCTCTGTGTGTGTGACAGATGGGAACAGGTGTGCTCACCTGTGTGTGACACCTGGAGCTGACCAAGGAGGCTCTGATGTGTGGTTGGTTCAGGAAGGTGGGGCAAGGTTAGCACATGTTTGCGGCGGGGCAAGAGGCCTGGCTGGGAGGGAACCAGGCAGCTCTCAGACGGGCATCGGCATGCCGCATGTCCCTGGCAGGGCCGGCTGCAGTCCCAGGACCTGGGCAAGCATCTGGCTGGAGTGGAGGACCTGCTGCAGCTGCATGAGCTGGTGGAAGCAGACATTGCTGTGCAGGCTGAGAGGGTGCGGGCTGTCAGTGCCTCAGCACTGCGCTTCTGTGACCCAGGAAAAGGTGAAAACTGGGGGAAGGAACTGGAAAGGAGGTGGGGGTGTTGGCTGGCAAGGAGAACATTAAAAGCTGAAGCAGCAAGACTGGGAAAACCTGGGGACAGGAAGGATGATGGGTGGCAGCAAGACAAGGAGGCCTAAAAGAGTGGGGGGGGGCAGTGGCGGACTGGCTACAGCTCTCAACCCTCTGGTGTGACTTTTTCAGAGTACAAACCGTGCGACCCCCAGCTGGTGTCTGAGCGAGTGGCTGCCCTGGAGCAGAGCTATGAGTCGCTGTGCGAGTTGGCAGCGGCTCGGCGGGCCCGCCTGGAGGAGTCCCGGCGACTCTGGCGGTTCCTCTGGGAGGTGGGCGAGGCTGAGGCCTGGGTGCGGGAGCAGCAGCACCTGCTGGCCTCAGCAGACACCGGCCGGGACCTGACGGGAGTCCTCCGCCTGCTCAACAAGCATACAGCCCTGCGAGGCGAGATGAGCGGCCGGCTGGGGCCCCTGAAGCTAACCCTGGAGCAGGGCCAGCAGCTAGTTGCCGAGGGCCACCCTGGGGCAGGCCAGGCGGCCGCCCGGGCAGCCGAGCTCCAAGCCCAGTGGGAGCGGCTGGAGGCCCTGGCGGAGGAGCGTGCCCAGCGGCTCGCCCAGGCTGCCAGCCTCTACCAGTTCCAGGCAGATGCAAACGATATGGAAGCCTGGCTGGTGGACGCACTGCGCCTGGTGTCCAGCCCCGAGCTGGGGCATGACGAATTCTCCACGCAGGCCCTGGCCCGGCAGCATCGGGCCCTGGAGGAAGAGATCCGAGCCCACCGGCCAACCCTGGACGCCCTGAGGGAGCAGGCCGCCGCCCTGCCTCCTGTGCTGAGCCGCACGCCCGAGGTGCAGGGCCGGGTGCCCAGCCTGGAGCGGCACTATGAGGAGCTGCGGGCCCGGGCCGGCGAGCGCGCACGTGCCCTGGAGGCGGCCCTGGCTCGCTACACCATGCTCAGTGAGGCCGGGGCCTGCGGGCTCTGGGTGGAGGAGAAGGAGCAGTGGCTCAATGGGCTCGCCCTGCCCGAGCGCCTGGAGGACCTGGAGGTTGTGCAGCAAAGGTAGGCCCCCTGCATGCTTCCTCCGGCGTGGCCTTGTGAGTTGGGGGTCAGTGTTGAGGGTAGCGATCCTGCCCTAAACTGCCTGCTTATGCTGTACCTCTTTGAGTCTTAACCAGTCGTCTAATGTTTTAATGAAAAATGTTAAACATACTCAGACATAGAAACATTATGTAACAGATTCCTATACACCCATCCCCCAGGTTCAGTAGTTATCAATGTCTTGCTCTATTTGATTAATTTTCCTTTTCAAAAACAAATCCCCAATTTAACATGTCACCTCTATATTCTCCAGGAATGTAGAAATTTGAAATATAAGTAAATTAGTTTTTAGATGTGTGTGCAGGCTTAAAATGGCTAAGGATTTGAAGTTATAAGCCTTTTAGACAGAGACACTGATGACCGTCTCATGAAGTAGCTTATTTACAGAATAATAAACCTTAAAATAATTTTAAAAGGACGTTTTCCTTATAGAACCATGATACCATTATCACATAAAACAAAATTAGTAATTTCTTGATATCATCTACTGCTCAGTCTATAGTCAGATTTCCTGTTGGTTTTAAAAAATGTAATTAAAGGTTCTTTTTTTTAAGTTTTTAAGATATCTCATAACAGGAGTTGGGAAACTACAACCTCTGTGCCAAATCCAGCCCCTGACTGTTTTTGTAAATGACGCTCTGTTGGAACATAGCCACTCCCATTCATTTGCATATCAGCCCCCTGGCTGCTTTTGCTCTAAAACAATAGGGCTGAATACTTACAGTAAAGACCTTATGACTGAAAAAGCCTAAAATGTTTACTATGTGGCCCTTTACAGAAAGCATTTGCAGACTTTGCCCTATGAGAATATAAAATGTTCCTGAGGGAAGTTATGCTTCACATCTTTATCACTTAAATTGTTTTGATTAGCAGTTCATTTTTTAGCACATATCAGTTAAGTGGGACCCAGGTAGGCAGCTAAGGGGTAAGACCCAGGAGGAACAAGGGAGCTTCTGATGAAGGGTGAGGCCCTGTACCAGGGATTAGTTTGACTTGTTGTCCAGATGTCCCTGACCTTCAATTTTCACCAAGTTTTTGAACAACTCCAGAGATGACAGTTTTTCTACTTGTTTCAGGGAGGGGTGGGTGGAATGGGTGCTCCTCCTTGACCCAGAGATGCTGTGAATCTCGTAGGGAAGAGGTGCAGGGCCTCCTATAAATATGCCTCATGTTGATGGAGAGGAGTTCTTGTGGGCATCTGAGGGAGGTGGACCAGAGCACCCGTGCCTCCCACTGCTGATGGCCAGCTCTTCCACCCCCTCAGGTTCGAGACCCTGGAGCCTGAAATGAACGCCCTAGCAGCACGAATTGCTGCCGTGAATGACATTGCAGAGCAGTTGCTGAAGGCCAACCCCCCGGGGAAGGACAGCATTGTCAACACCCAGAAGCAGCTCAACCACAGGTGGGGTGGGGACGGCAGGACTAGGGAAGTGAGGAAGGATTCAGCAGACAGGTGGCAGCTGGAAGAGAGTTCTGTAGGGCATGAAACAGAGGCTATAAATGAGGAGGGAAAGCCATCTGGAATATGAGGTGGGGGGGTGATGAAAGAGATGGAAAGGGGTAAAGTTCACCTGAAGAGGCTGGTGGCTGGACAAGGAGCAGGCAAGAAGGAATCAGGGCAGGGTGAGTGGGGAGCAGCCTCTCTATAAACAGCAGAAGCAGGTGGGAGAATATACCAAGGGAGAGCGAAGCGAGAAGCAGCTTCCAAATACACCCGGACAGGGCAGGGAGGCCGAGCAGCTCCAGACGCTCCCTCTGCTTGCAGGTGGCAGCAGTTTCGGTCCCTGGCAGATGGCAAGAAGGCAGCTCTGACGTCAGCCCTGAGCATCCAGAACTACCACCTAGAGTGCACAGAGACCCAGGCCTGGATGAGAGAAAAGACCAAGGTCATCGAGTCCACCCAGGGCCTGGGCAATGACCTGGCTGGGGTGCTGGCGCTGCAGCGTAAGCTGGCTGGCACCGAGCGGGACCTGGAGGCCATCGCTGCCCGGGTGGGTGAGCTGACCCGGGAGGCAAATGCTCTGGCTGCTGGCCACCCCGGCCAAGCCCCTGCCATCAACACCCGGCTGGGAGAGGTGCAAGCTGGCTGGGAGGACCTCAGGGCCACCATGCGGCGTCGAGAGGAGTCGCTGGGCGAGGCGAGGCGGCTGCAGGACTTCCTGCGCAGCTTGGATGACTTCCAGGCCTGGCTCAGTCGCACACAGACCTCTGTGGCCTCTGAAGAAGGGCCAGCCACTCTGCCTGAGGCAGAGGCCCTCCTGGCCCAACATGCAGCCCTGCGGGGAGAGGTGGAGCGGGCCCAGAGCGAGTACAGCCGGCTGCGGGCCGTGGGTGAGGAGGTGACCCGGGACCAGGCTGATCCGCAGTGCCTCTTCCTCAGGCAGCGACTGGAAGCCCTGGGAACCGGCTGGGAGGAGCTGGGCCGCATGTGGGAGAGCCGGCAAGGCCGTCTAGCCCAGGCCCATGGCTTCCAGGGGTTCTTGCGGGATGCTCGCCAGGCCGAGGGTGTGCTCAGCAGCCAGGTAAGAGTCTGGGAGGGAAACGGGGACCATAAATGCGGAGTGGTGGATGGGGAGGAAAATGGAAAATGGCAGCAGGTAGAGTAGGTGAGAAACAGGACGGGCAGGGAGAACATGTTAAAAAACACGTGGGAGTGAGGAAAAAAGACGTAACTGTAACTCACCAAAACTGACTTAAGAAGAAATAGAAAACCTGGCTTGTCATGTAACTATTAAGGAAATGTAACCAGTAGATATAAATAAGAGAGAACGGGATTTGGAGTGCTACCAGCCTCCAGCCCAGCTCCCTTCTAACTTCCCGAGACATCCGCATAAACAGGCACCATCCCTCCGTCTTCAGAGCCAGACGGTGTCCCTGCTCCTCCCTGGTTGGCCTCCCTGTCTCAGGTGGGCCCTTGTGTAGGCTCCTTCTGAGAGCCTGAGAAGTGAGCTCGGTACTTTCTCTCCCACACAGGAATATGTTTTGTCTCACACGGAGATGCCAGGGACACTCCAGGCTGCTGATGCCGCCATAAAAAAACTGGAAGACTTTATGAGCACCATGGAGGCCAACGGTGAGCGGATCCGTGGGCTCCTGGAAGCCGCGCGCCAGCTGGTGTCCAAAGGCAACATCCATGCCGAGAAGATCCAGGAGAAGGCAGACTCCATTGAGAGGAGGTATGATGAAGCCAGTGGGCACTTGAGGGGCCCTCAAGGGAAACCAGTGAGAACAGGATGGCCTCAAATATGGGAACATGGCACTCAGACTGACTAAGTAGAGGAGAAAGAACCAAGTGCCCGAGAGGGACTAAGCCACGGGTGGGGAAGTTCTGCCTCCCCTGACACTGGGACGAAATGAAGTCTCCTAGGGTAGCTGGATGCTGGACATCAGGATTCCTGCATGGTCTTGCAGCCCCACGGCAGGTATTGTCCCTGTAGGGGAGAACTGAAGGCTTCTGGGTCAGTTAGAGGGTCACAGCCCTTTCCCAGCAAGTTCAAGGGTTTCACAAGGGACTGTCACTACAGACACAGGAAGAATCAAGATGCAGTGCAGCAGCTTTTGGGCCGTCTTCGGGACAACCGAGAGCAGCAGCATTTCTTACAAGATTGTCAAGAGGTGACGCTCTCAGTCCCCCACATCCCCTCTGACACCCCCGAGCCATCCCTCTCCCACAGGGCCCTCTCTCTCTGAGCCGACAATCAGTCCATCTCAGTGTTGCCTGAGCACGTGAACCCCTGCACGGCTTCTCCCCACGTCCACCACCTCTCCCGGCCCACCCTGGTCTCCTTCCTGCCTCACACTCCCCTCCGTCCCTCCCTCTGAAACATTAACCTTCTCTGCCCTTCTCCATCCCTGCTCTGTGCTCGGTCCAGCTGAAACTCTGGATTGACGAGAAGATGCTGACGGCCCAGGATGTGTCCTATGATGAGGCCCGCAACCTGCACACCAAGTGGCAGAAGCACCAGGCGTTCATGGCTGAGCTGGCCGCCAACAAAGACTGGCTGGACAAGGTGGACAAGGTAAGCGATGCAACAGGAGTGGCAGGAAGAGAGCCTTTGGGACCTTCTCCTGGCGGGGTCGCAGCTGCAGTGCCGGGGAGGGTCCTGGGTCAGGATCTGGCTCTTTCAGGGTGAGAGATCATGGAGCCCTTGGTGCCAAACCTCCAAGGTGGAAAGTAATGGTCCATGGAACAAATGCCTTAGGTCTTTGGGCCAGTGACCCAGAACTTTGAGAAAGGACAAATTAGTCAGGAGCCAACCTACAGCTTTGGGTCAACATGATAACTATTCCTGGGTCCAGAGCAGGACGATGTCTTCAGCAGGGTCAGCAAACTTCTGTAAAGGGCCAGATGGTAAATGTTTTAGGCTGTGCGGGCCATGCAGTTTCTGCTGCCACTACTCAACTCTGCCAGCGTCATGCAAATGCAGCTATAGGGAATACATAAACGAATGAGTATAGCTGGGTTCCAATAAATCTTTATTTATAAAAACAGGTGCTGAGCCAGATTTGGCCCTCTGGCCACAGTTTGCCAACCTTGCTTTTGAGTCTCGCTTTCCTGGTTCTTAGACTCCCACCCAGCTCTTCCTTGAGAGCTGAGCACAGGTAGAACTTAATTTCTACTCAGCAAGTATTCCCGGACAGCATACTGTGAGCTCAGCTCTCTGCTAGGTGTTGCAAGGTATATAAAAGACACTTTCCTTCCTTCAAGGGCAGGATGGTTGGGAAGAGGAAGAGACCAGCAGGTATGCAGTTTTTCTATTTGTTCAGCAAATATTTACTTTGTGCTACTATATGCAAAGCTTCGTGTTAGGCACTGAGTGGGGAACGAAGGTGATTCCATCATGGGCTCCACCCTGGAGGAATGACCAGGATATGAGACATGTACACAGCTAAACTCAATCCAAAGCAGAATATAACGAGTGTGGTAAGAGAGAGCCCAATAAAGCCTGGGCACTAAGGAGTGAGGAGATGTGGGCATCTGAGAAGCAGGGGCCTCCAGGCCAGTCCAGGAAGGACGAGTAGGACTGGGACAGGTGGAGGGGTTGGGGGAAGGATGTTTCTTGGTAGAGAAACTGGAAACCAGGGGTGTGGAAGTATGGTGCCTGTATGGGAGCAAGGGGGTAAGTCAGTCTGGCAGAAGCACAGAATGTGTGAAGAGGCCATGAAAGAAAAGGGAGGACCACATGAGGACAGTGCACTGAAGAGTGGATGGTGCTGCGAGTTTGTGAAGTCACCCAGCAGTGCTTGACTCCTGGCAGTGTGTGTAAAACGGTCAGAAGGCAGCATCTTGGTTTGTCTTCCCCTGGGAGCGGACCCTGAATGAAGCTTCCAGCACAGGCCACTTCCATGGGAGGCTATGGCGGGGACGCCAGCAGGGGCCGGGGAGATGGAGTGGAGAAGGGAAGGTAGTCAGTGAAGGATCCCCTACCATGCCAGCTACTCTAGTGGGCAACTGGCGCTCAGCCCTCAGGGGGCACCCTGGGAGACGCTGTGGAACATGCATCAGAGTTATCCCAACCAATGCAAGGATGCCCAGTGTTCTTCTGCCAACTCCCTGTCTGTCACTGGTAAGGGTGGCTTCTCGGGGCAGTAACTCCCTGGCACTTCCAGCCTGCCTGGGTGCTGCCCTTCCCTCCCCAGAAACAAAAGTCCTCAAGCAGAAAGGCTGGGAGTGGGAAACCAGGTGAGACTCACTTGCCAGAGTTCAGGTGAGGGGTAATGAGCTGAGAAACATGAAATGATGGCCGATTAGACAAGACCACGTGCAATGTGACATTAGAAACCACAAGCACCAGGGAACGCAAAATAAGGAAAGAGCAGAGTGGCTTCTTAATTGAGATGAGGTTGGAGTTGGACCATGAAGAAGGAGTAGGGCAGAATCAGCTGTGAGGGTAGGGAAGCTAGAAAGGGTGGAAAACCTTGGAGAAGAGCCCATTAATGAAAACACCCAAGAGCTTGGTATGCCAGCCCCACACCCTGCTATTGGCCTGTGAAGTTCAATGGTGTCTCATTCTGACACTTGCCCCTCCTTGTCCCACACCCAGGAAGGGCGAGAGCTCACTGTTGAGAAGCCAGAGCTGAAAGCACTGGTATCAGAGAAGCTGGAGGACCTGCACAGGCGCTGGGACGAGCTGGAGAACACCACCCAGGCCAAAGCCCGCAGCCTCTTTGATGCCAACCGAGCTGAGCTATTTGCCCAGAGCTGCTCTGCCCTGGAGAGCTGGCTGGAGAGCCTGCAGGCTCAGCTGCACTCCGACGACTACGGCAAGGACCTCACCAGTGTCAATATTCTGCTCAAGAAGCAGCAGGTGCACAGCGGGCCTTTGGTGGGGGTGGTGAATGGCAGAAGAAAAGAGGGGGATGTCTGCAGCTCTTAAGATTCAAGAGGCCATTCTCAGGCCTCACAGACAACATCTTTACTGGTATTTCTCAAAGCAATTCCCATGGGCCACTGGGGTCAGAATCTCTAGGAGCGTGTGTCAGTCAGAGTGAAGCTGGGAGACAGAAACCACACTCCAACTTGAACAAGGACAAACTTTAGTGAAAAGAACTATTAATTAGTAAAAGGTGGTTAACTCAAAGGAGTAAAGAGGACTCGAAAGCAGGGGTCAGAAAACTTTTTTTCTGTAAAGGGGCAAATAGTATTTTGAGTTTTGTGGGTCATATATGGTCTCTGTCACAACTATTCAACTCTGTCCTTCAGGGTAAAAGCTGTTGTACGTAATGCATAAAAGAATGATGTGGCTGTGTGCCAATAAAACTTTATTTACAAAAACAGGCAGAGGGCTGGGTTTGCTGATCCCTGCTCTAAAGAACACAGGAACAGCAAATGTAGGGAGCAGCTCCTGCCCCTAGGGCTGAGGAGGGGGACCCCAGGAAGGAACAGGGTCCCCTCCTCCCATCCCAAGGCTGAGGCTCAGGCCTCATTGGAATTTCTTCACTGGATGGTGTAGAAATTTGCTGGGGTATTACAGGTCGAAGCTGGTCTGAAGCTAGCTGGCCAGCAGGAAGTTGCCACTGGGATGCCAGCAAAACTTGCTGGAGGGTGAGAGACACTGGGTCTCGTGCACACCATGGTCAATTGTGCTATGGGAGCAAGAAGAAAACACACTGGAACCATAAATAGAAGCCCCTCCTGTGCATTGTGGTGTCCCTCCAGCGCCCTCTACTGACAAGGCTTAGCACTGCTGCAGCTGGTGAAGGAAAAACGTTTACAGGGTCCAGTTTCACCCACTCAAAATGGGCAAAGATGGACTTAGAACTGCACTGGATTTGGGACTGAGAGACAATCAATTGTCACACACCTCCTGGATTATTATGTATATTAACATTAATGTACATAACTTGATATATATTAACGAGATCTGCTGATCTAGGCTGTGAAAAGATCCTCTCCCTGGGGTGAGCCCCAGGGATAAGAATTCACGACTGGCTTGATATAGACCAGTGTCTCCTCTGAGTTTGAAGGTGGAAGCTCAGTGACAACATCTTCTTCTGGTTGGCAGATGCTGGAAAGGGAGATGGCGGTGCGAGAGAAGGAGGTAGAGGCAATCCAGGCGCAGGCAAAAGCACTGGCCCAGGAGGACCAGGGTGCAGGGGAGGTGGAGAGGACCTCCAGGGCTGTGGAGGAGAAGTTCAGGGCTCTGTGCCAGCCCATGAAGGAGCGCTGCCGGCGCCTGCAAGACTCTCGCGAGCAGCACCAGTTCCACCGGGATGTGGAGGATGAGATCGTGAGTCCCTAGGATCTGGGATGGGGTAGAGTCTTCACTAGGACAGACTGCTCCCTGCCACTGGCTCTCCAGTCTCCTTCCTGGACACTGGGGAGATGCCAGCAGTGCTGTTTTCTCTTCCCTTCGGCATTGAACATCAACCCTCTAGGGACACCCACGGATGCCCTAGGTCCCTCTACCCCAGAACTGGAGATGACCATTCCCAACACACATCCACCAGGAGCCCTAGAAAACCTTCCCCCAGGTATCCCCACTATACGACCCCAGCTCTTACTTTGCCCTCTGGCCCTCATCTGACCCCCTCTTTCTCATCTAGTTGTGGGTGACGGAGCGGCTCCCCATGGCTAGCTCCATGGAACACGGCAAGGACCTGCCCAGTGTCCAGCTCCTCATGAAGAAAAACCAGGTGAGGCAGAGGCTAAAGGCAAAAGAAAAGGTCCTAAGAGCCTCCCCAGACTTGAAAGTTTGTTCTCTTAGGACCTCAGGTTTCTCTGGCTCCCCCGTGATGCTGTGCGTAACCCTAGACTTCAGTGGTTCACTTTCTCTCACCTCCGGAGGGTGGGTTTCTTTGATAGGAGATCACGTGGGTGGAAAGGGCGACCTCATCACATCCTTGGGCCAGAAAGGAAGGGAAGTGAAGAGACTCAGAAAGCACGAGGAGCAGGAGTAGGGGGTAGGGCTTGCTGTCAAGTGGGTGTGTGTATCGCAGGGGGATGGAGTGTGCGGAGGTCCCTTAGCAAGCTCTCAGCATTTCTTCTGCTGCCCTGGACAGACCCTGCAGAAGGAGATACAGGGCCATGAGCCGCGGATCGCAGACCTGAAGGAGCGGCAGCGTGCTCTGGGGGCAGCGGCAGCAGGCCCGGAGCTGGCTGAGCTACAGGAGATGTGGAGGCGCCTGGGCCACGAGCTGGAGCTTCGCGGGAAGCGGCTGGAGGAGGCCCTGCGGGCCCAGCAATTCTACCGCGACGCCGCGGAGGCAGAGGCCTGGATGGGCGAGCAGGAATTGCACATGATGGGCCAGGAGAAAGCCAAGGTGAGAGCCGGGGCAGAGCTCTGGCTGCTTCTTTCCTCCCCCGACCCCTGCTCCCTGATGCCACTGTCCCTCCCCCAGGATGAGCTGAGTGCTCAGGCAGAGGTGAAGAAGCATCAGGTACTGGAACAAGCCCTGGCTGACTATGCCCAGACCATCCACCAGCTGGCAGCCAGCAGCCAAGACATGATTGACTATGAGCACCCAGAGAGGTGAGCACAGCCGGGGGCCAGTCCCTGGGGGAGGGGAGCCAGTTCCAGGAAGGCTCAAAAATTGCAGAGCCTTTTGTACTGCGTGTGTACAGAACCATCTAGAAAGCTGGAGAAGCAGGGACTTGACGAGTAGCTGAAGGACTGAGAAGGACATGACTCTGTGGAATAGGCCAGGGGTCAGAGCAACGTATCCTGCGTTCTAAGGTGCCTCCCCCACCCCCGCAGCACGCGGATAACCATCCGTCAAGCCCAGGTGGACAAGCTGTACGCCAGCCTGAAGGAGCTGGCTGGAGAGCGGCGGGAGCGCCTGCAGGAGCACCTCCGGCTGTGCCAGCTCCGCCGCGAGCTGGACGACCTGGAGCAGTGGATCCAGGAGCGCGAGGTGGTGGCAGCCTCGCATGAGCTGGGCCAGGACTACGAGCACGTGACTGTGAGTGCGTGTGGGACGCCAGCTGCAGATCAGTCTGAGGAGAGTAGGGGACCCACCAGGAGACTGGCGCCTCCTCCTGGGCAGTGTCAAGGGGCAGGGCCCCGGACCAGGTTGCACAGATGCTGTCCTCTGGGTTTTGAGGTATTTAATTTGAAGAATTGTGCAGAAAAGAGGACCTGGGGCTGCGCATAGTCGTGGGCAGAAAGGAAATGACCAATAGAACTCACCAGGGCGGGGTGGGAGGACCGTGAGATTCTGTCCACAGTTTGGGGGTTTGGACCCTCACTGGTCCAGAAATATGGACCATAGTTAGGATATCCTGGTAAGAAAACCAAAGGTTCCAAGCACCCCAGTACCTTTACTGGGGGCTGGCAGCTGGGAGCGTCAGTCAAATCCGAGGTCATTGAGAATCAGCTTCTTCTGCTCATTATCTCAGCCCTGATGAAGAAACCTGTTTTGGCTCACATGGCCCTGGGGGAGAGAGATGGGTTCTCAGTCTGGGGTGGGAGGACTTGCCCCATGAGGCAGGGACCACATCCACCAATGTCACAGCGCTATCTGTGCAAATGCTTCATTCACCAGATGCTCCGGGACAAATTCCGAGAGTTCTCCCGGGACACAAGCACTATCGGTCAGGAGCGCGTGGATAGCGCCAACGCACTGGCCAACGGGCTCATCGCTGGGGGCCACGCCGCCCGGGCCACCGTGGCTGAGTGGAAGGACAGTCTCAACGAGGCCTGGGCTGACCTGCTCGAGCTGCTGGACACGCGGGGTCAGGTGCTGGCAGCTGCACACGAGCTGCAGCGCTTCCTGCACGGCGCACGCCAAACGCTGGCACGGGTGCAGCATAAGCAGCAGCAGCTTCCTGACGGGACAGGCCGGGACCTCAATGCCGCCGAGGCCCTGCAGCGCCGACACTGTGCCTTTGAGCACGACATCCAGGCCCTCAGTGCCCAGGTCTGACCCAAGCATGGGACGGGGGTGCCTCAGGGGGTTCAGAGGAGACCCCGTGGGGCATGTGGGAATGCTGGAGGGATGGCATCCTCAGCAGGGCCACTTAGGGATGAGGTTACAATGATTCCAGGAAACCACCTCTGGCCAGGGGACATCTAGCCACTGCATCCACATCTATAGTGACAAAGCTCTTTGAGGACCTGTGACATTTTTAGATGGTCCCGATGGCTAGAGGATTCTTAATGTCGTACTAAAATCCATCTGTTGGTTCCACTTGGTCGCTAGACCACCTAAAATAAGCATAGACCCTTCCTCCAACTGTTTAAACCCAGTCAGCCCCCACCCATGTCCTTTCTTCAGCTGAAAATCACATTCTAGCAATCTTTGAGGTCCCCCGCGTGCTGGACCAGCCTCTGAAAGCTCAACTGGCTAGCGGCCCTTTTAAAGGGCTGACCCTCCCCCCACCACTACTCAGGCTAAGACCAACCCCCTACCCCTGTGAGACCCAACCAGGCAGAGTGACAGGGCTTACTCTGGGCACTGGCCCTCATCTTTCCCAGTCCCCCACCCTCTGCTGCTCCTCCTGCTTCTCTGGCTGGTAAAATGGGCAGGAGGTGGAGAGCAGAGGCCAAGACCGAGAGAGGCTGCAGCTCCTCAGAGGCTCCCAGCTCTGCCTGACTTTGACCTGGGGCCCTGTAGGTCCAGCAGGTGCAGGATGACGGCCACCGACTCCAGAAGGCTTACGCCGGAGACAAGGCCGAGGAGATCGGCCGGCACATGCAGGCTGTGGCCGAGGCCTGGGCGCAGCTGCAGGGAAGCTCTGCTGCCCGCCGCCAGCTGCTGCTGGACACCACGGACAAGTTCCGCTTCTTCAAGGCTGTCCGGGAGCTGATGCTGTGGATGGACGGGGTGAACCTGCAGATGGACGCCCAGGAGCGGCCCCGGTGAGGCCCAGAGTGCCTGGCGGCCTCCAGGGGTTGTGGAGTGCTGGCTGAGAGGGTAGTGGGCAGCGGATGATGCGGTCTCTGTACCCCCAGGGATGTGTCCTCTGCAGACCTGGTCATCAAGAACCACCAGGGCATCAAGGCAGAGATAGAGGCCAGGGCTGACCGCTTCTCCTCTTGCATCGACATGGGGCAGGGGCTGCTCGCCAGGAGCCACTACGCGGCCGAGGAGGTGGGCAAAGCCTGGGCGTAGCGGGTCATCCTCACAGGGGGAGGCCTTAATGCTCATCTCGCCAAAGGTCTTTCTCTTTCTCTCATTCTTTCTTTGCAGAAACCTTTCACTTTCTTTCCTCTCAGTGTTATTTAAAGATTTCCCCATTTTATGTTTCCCCCAGAACAGTCCACCTTTTGAAATAAGAAATCATTAGTTCCCCCATATGAGACCCCAGGGTCCCCGGAAAAGCCCCACTGGGTGCTAACTCATGTCTCTGCCCCCAGATCTCGGAGAAGCTGTCTCAGCTTCAGGCCCGGCGCCAGGAGACAGCTGACAAGTGGCAGGAAAAGATGGACTGGCTCCAGCTTGGTGAGCGCCATGGGGCCGGAAGCTACTGAGGGCTCCAGGCACTGGGAGGAGGGCCTGGGGTCTTGTACCCTGTAGGAATCCTGGGCCTGGAATTCAAGGCACCTTCTCTTGGCACTGCCTGGCTCTGGCCTAAGACCCTGATGTGGGGCAGTGGCGTTCTCTGTGTCCCTGTTCTTGAAGCTGCTGTGGCTATAGTACCCTGCTGTTGCCCATTCTGATTTGCCGTCTCCCCTCAGTTTTGGAGGTGCTGGTGTTCGGGAGAGACGCAGGTATGGCGGAGGCCTGGCTGTGCAGCCAAGAGCCACTGGTACGAAGCGCTGAGCTGGGCTGCACGGTGGATGAAGTTGAGAGCCTCATCAAGCGGCACGAGGCCTTCCAGAAGTCAGCCGTGGCCTGGGAGGAGCGCTTCAGTGCCCTGGAGAAGCTTACCGCGGTGAGGGCCACAGGGCCCCAGGAAGCCTGGCCCCATCCCACTGCCCCAGGCCCTGTGCGCTCTCCTGCCTGAAGAAGACATTTCTTTCTTTCCCATTGCCCCAGAATCTCCCAGATGTGAGCCAAAGGTGCCCCGCTGTCACCTCAGCTTTAGGTTGCCCTGGGTGGCACTAAGAGACACCATCTCTCCCACTGCTTCTAACCCTCACCTTCTTCTGGAATTATATTCTCCATCCTTCCTGTTTCATCAGGCAGGAGACAGTTCAGCTGTCCCCAGCGCCCTGGTCCTCTTAAATGAGAACTTCTGTGCTCTGACCTCAGAATATTTTGACAGCTGGAGGAGCAGGAGCAAGAGCGGAAAAGAAAGAAGGAGGAAGAGGAACGGAGGAAACAGCCCCCTGCTCCAGAGCCCACAGCCAGGCTGCCTGCAGGGGACCTGGCCGACAGCCAGACGGCTCCTGATGCTACTTGGGACGGGTGAGAGCTGAGACACTTGGGGAAGACGGATGAGGCTGAGCCTGAACAACCCAAAGACTTATCATTCTCTATCGCCCTCTGCCATTCCAGAGCCCACCCCCGGCTACCAGCATCCTCTCAGCCAGCCAGTGTTAACGGAGTCTGCACAGATGCCGAATCCCCGCAGGTGACTGCCGCCACCCCCAGTACCCCAGCAGAACCTTAGCCCCACCCCCTGCACATCTTCTTACAGCCTCTTGTCCTTGTAGGCCCTGATGGAACAACAGAGACTTGAGCAGGGCAGCTTCCCAGAAGGGCCTGTGAGTTTCTCCAGGAGGTGTGGGTGTTGATAACTGGGAGATAAGGGATGGAAGGGGATGTGAGCTGGAGGCTGGGGATACTGGGGTTAGGAGAGGGCAGAGACTCAAAGGAAATACGGGGTGAGAAGACAGGCTCTTGGGCTTTAAGCTCCACCCCATTCAGGTTAGGTATCTCCCATCTTATCTTTTGACACAGACACCATTGTCTTCACAGGGATCTGGTGCTGGGGACGAGGCCAACGGGCCACGGGGAGAGAAGCAAACCCGGACGCGGGGCCCTGCCCCTCCTATAATGCCCCAGAGCAGGTCATCTGAGTCAGCCCGGGTTGCCACCTTGCCCACCCGAGGCCCAGAGCTCTCTGCGCAGGAACAGATGGAAGGGATGCTGTGCCGCAAACAGGAGATGGAGGCCTTTGGCAAGAAGGCCGCCAACAGGTACTGGGTCTGGCCACACAGTGCCTGTGGCCGCTCCAGTCTGCCTTATGAAGAGGCTCGCCCAAACCTCTTCCTGGATAGAGGGGGGACGGGTAGGAGCAGGGTGGGGCCTGCGGTGAGGGCTGGGAGGCTACAAAGATGACCAGCCTAGAGACAGGAGTGGCACTGGGCGTCCCAGGACAACTAAGCTGTTCCCAGGGTTACTGGTCCCTCAGAGTCACCTATGTCGCCTGCATCATGTCCCTCCCAGGTCGTGGCAGAATGTGTACTGTGTCCTGCGGCGTGGGAGCCTTGGCTTTTACAAGGATGCGAAGGCAGCCAGCACGGGGGTGCCGTACCATGGAGAAGTGCCTGTCAGCCTGGCCAGGGCCCAGGGCAGCGTTGCCTTTGATTATCGAAAGCGCAAGCATGTCTTCAAGCTGGGGTATGGATGGAAGGTGCCCTCAGGATGGGAGGGGAAGTCACGGTGCTACGAGGCACAGGGGAGCCACAAGCTTGGTCTGAGTGGACTGGAGTGACAGGGCCAGGCAGCTGGGGACAGAGATGCAGGTGAGGGAGTGGTGGGGGACCTGGAGGTAGTCTACCCTGAGGGGAGCAGGAGCACCGCAATGCAAGCCTGTCAAGCTGAAAAATTATCCTCCGTGGGAAATCTTTAGGCAGGGGGGCTGGCACTCCCCTGTCTCCAGGGACCTCTGGGGCCTGACTCTGCCTACCAGCAAGCAGCCAGAGCAGGAGGCAGGGCCTGGGATGGAAATGAGCTCAGCCTGGTCCCCGGCAGCCAATCGGGAAGGGTTTGCTTGTGCAGAGTCCTGGGAATCTGAAGAATGTGCAGCCCGTGTCTGATCTGGCTCCCAGGCCGGGGCATGTTCTCCAGCCTGGTGATAACTGAGCTCTCCCCAGCCTGATCTGGCCAGAGTCTCAGCTCTGCCCTGAGTTTTCTCTCTCTCTTAACAGCTTACAGGATGGAAAAGAATATTTATTCCAGGCCAAGGATGAGGTGAGCTGTCCCCTCTCTCTGTGTAGTCTTAGAACGTTCCAGTTGCACACCCTTTCTCCCCTGGCCTCTCTCTCTTTCCTTGTCTTGAGTGTCTCATTCTTTGATATCAGACAACCCACAGTGTGCCAAGTGGATGTTTGTGAAGGCCACACCAAAATATGTTCCCTACCTTAAAGGGGATTTTTCCTCCAATGAGATGAACTAATCATCTCTGCCTCCCCTACATCAGCAAGCCAGCTGCCCTGGCACAGCTTCCTCCAAGCTGACAGGTGTCTTCCCACACCCGTGCAGGCAGAGATGAGCTCGTGGCTGAGGGTGGTGAATGCAGCCATCGCCACTGCGTCCTCTGCCTCTGGAGAGCCTGAAGAGCCCGCGGTGCCCAGTGCCACCCGGGGCATGACCCGGGCCATGACCATGCCCCCAGTGTCACCGGCTGGGGCTGAGGGACCTGTCATACTTCGCGGCAAGGATGGCAGAGAACGAGAGCGAGAAAAGCGCTTCAGCTTCTTCAAGAAGAACAAGTAGTTGGGGGCGAGACCCAGGCCAGCTCCCTCCCTCTGTCCAGGAAACTGCCAGAGACCGTCGACAGGGACCACCCTCTTGTCAGGACAACTGCCTGCTGCTAGGGTCTGTTGCCAAGGTCAACCCATCACCAGGAACTGTCTCTGGGGATAAGTCAGTGTTCCCAAGGGCAGCCCTTCTCTTCTGCTATTTAATTCTAGACTGGTGGTGGGACCCAGGCGACCCCCAAATTCCACTCCCACCCTCTTCCCTTTCCCCCCCCCCGGCCTTATGCCTCTATCCCCCACCACAGCGCAGACAGCGCTGCACCCTCAACATAGGCCACGTGGGGAATGGTGGCCCCTGCCTCAGGGTCATTCTCCCACTACAGCTAGGGCACGCCATCCATTCCTTGCCCCTGGGGACCAGCCAGGACCCTCTCAGAGCTGAAGCAGGACCCGGGGGCAAGATTGCCAGATGACAAGCCAGGAGGCCGAAGCTCCCCCTTCCCATCCTTCCTTATCCTCTGACTCAAGTGGCCACTCCATCTCCATCGACTCTCAACAGCTTCCGGGTGTGAGTTGTTCAGGGGCAACCACAGCCTTAAGTCTGGCCAAGGAGGTGATTAAACAGCTCAGCTTCTTTTACTGCCTCTGGGTGTCTTTGCTTTCCTGACCACAAGCCTCCCTGCCTACGCCCATGTTCTTCCCTGTGACTCTGGTCTCCTGTGTGTCAGGTTTCCACTCTGCCCACAGCGTCCAAGCCCACCGAGAACCACATTATTTTGAGAGCCTCCCGACCGTGGTCTCATTTCCCCAGGATAATGACCTCTACTTTGCTGGGTTGACTAATGTCAAGCCTCTTTTCAGACCAAAGAAGTTCAGGATGATGTTAACAAGCAGTATTAATGTTAAAAGGCAGTGAATGACTACTTCCCTGGTGCACAGCTTTCTTCACTCATGATTCTCTCAACTGTTTTCAAAAATGGAAGACTGCAGAGCCTTGCCACAATCCAGTCTCGGCCACTGCTCAGCAGAGAGTGGAGCACATAGGTAGTGATGACTGACCCCACCTTATGTCTCAATAGAGAGGACCCCAATCAAGGGAGATCAGACGGGATCAGATAAATAGTAGGTTCCCAATCCACTGACTGATAGAATGACATTGCCCTGGGAAGCACGAGGTACATCCTGAGTATGTAAACAAACACACAAGAAGATCTATTCTAGATTCAGAGACATAATAAAAAAAGGAGCAGGTGGCTTTCCCGCATCTCTAGCTTGGCAACTGGAGGTTTCAGGGCAGTAGTATTTGCCTTGGCCTCCTACAGGAAAAGCCTTATTCTTTCATTGTTTCCCATATATACACAAACAACCATTTCTTTTGGGGGCTCAGAGATCTTTCCAAGGAAGCAGCCCCATCTTTAGCATAATCAGCCAAGAGCCCTGGCTGAGCAGACCCTGACTATCATCAGTCACAAAAAAGAAGGGGTCAGCTGTGTGCAGACCCAGGACTAGCACAGTACAGCCCCAGAATATTTCCAAACATGAGATGTGGTGGACCAGATAGCCCACAGAATAATTATCCCTTTCCCTTAAGAAAAGCATTTTTAGTATTCCAAAGTAAACATCTGGAAAATGTAACTGTAACAGTCTGTCGTGGACTAAATGAAATAATACATCAGCCCTATACAGACACTTTCTTTTGTTCTTCAGATACAACTGTAAAATCTCCACTGTATGATGGAAGAGAAAGTCAGATGCTGTGGAGTGCTCAGGGCATCTGGGTATTTGTACTCCACAGTGGCAAGCCTAGGGGTTGGGGGAGAAAGTAACATTTGGAGATGGTAGAAGGAAATGCATACAGGGGTGAGAAATCAATGGAGAAATTACCATTTTGGCTGGTAAACAGGGCAGTGAAGTAAAGCAGCCCTGCAGAATATGGTCAATCACCGTGAATGGAGACGTAATAAAAACATGTTTTGAGCACTTACATACACATGGTAGCTGAAGCTACCCGAGTGCATGAATCCTTAAGGACACAACATAGAAAAGGATAAGCATAAGGTCAGGAAGCAAGTCTTGGGAGACAGCTTCAGCTATGAGTGGAAGAGAAAGAAAGTTCCAGGAAGGATGACAGAATGGAATGGAGCAGTGAGGGATATATGGCAGGTTAGAGAACAAACATACAATAATGCAGGTACCACAAATCAGTGGGGGGAAAGGGACAGATAAAAGTGGGTCAATTATTTAGAGAAAAACATTTACATTCTTACCTAACCCCACCTCCAAGGATGAACTCTAGATCTGTGCTGTCCAATATGGTAGCCACGAGCCACGTGTGGATACTGAGCACCTGAAATGTGGCTAGTCCAAATTGAGATGTGCTGTAAGTGTAAAATGCTTTCTGGATTTTATAGACTGAAGAGGAAAAAAAATTGTTAATACCGCAATAATTTTTATGTTGATTATATGTTGCAATATTTCAGCTATATTGGATTTCAAAAATATTAAAGTTTCTTCAACTGTTTCCATTTATTCCTGAAATGTGTTTACTAGAAAATTTTGTATATGTTGCTCACATATTTTATTTCTATTTGGATAGCACTGCTCTAAATGGACTACAGACCTAAATGTGAAAGGTAAAAACATTAACGTTAATAGAAGAAAATGTAGGAGAATATATCTGTGACTCGGGGACAAAAAAGCAAGTCTTATACAAAATTTCAAAAGCAAAAATTTTAAGACAAAAATTGATTAATTTGATTACATAAAAAATGAAGGATTTCTATTCAATGAAGGACTCCACGGACAAAGTTAAGAATGTGGTGGAATGAGAGAAGGTATTTGAAACCAATAAGGGGGTAATATCGAGAACATACAAGAAAATCCTGCAAATCAACAACAAAAAATAGACTGTAACCTGATAAGAAACATGGGCAAAAGATACGAATAGGAAAATTACTGAAGAGTAAACCTCCAAAACTTAAGAGGAATAAGAAGAGATGCTTAAAATCATTAGTAATCAGAGAAATGCAAATTAAAGCAACAATGATATACCACTCTATATCTATTAACACTGGCAAAAATTAGACAGCCAGATACTGTCAAATACTGGCAGAGACATTGAGATGCAGGGCCCCTCAGGTGCTGGAGGTGGGAGGGCAGACTGGTTTCAGAGGCAACCTGGCACTACCTGGACAAGTTAGTTCCACATAAACCCTATGACCCAGCAACCCAGCAATTCTGCCCCAGTGTATTTCCCCTCAAATTCTCACACCAATCCATTAGAGCACACATAATTAACTTAAGGATGTCAACTGCAAGCTTGTTGATAACAGAAAGGAGTTTGAGGCAATCTGCGTGTCCTATACTGGGAGACTGGTAAATATGGTGGTTGCACAATGGAGTATTAGTAGTTAGTTATCACACAGAAACATAGCGTTTATGTGAAAAAAGTAAGAAACAATGAGCTATACAACACAGTTTACATAAACACTTGCATAAATTAATTTACCCAAATGTACAATGGGTGGACATTGTTTACATTCATATTAGAAGAAACCCAATGTAAAAAGATATACTTGCAACAATCTAGGGGAAATCTGAATATAAATATTATATATTAGTATAGCATAGAGCTGATATTTTAATTAGAGGCAGATAGTGAAATCATTACAAGCAAAATGATATATATAAAAAACTCCAGGCCACCCCCATCCTGACATGCACACACAAAAGTAGAGGGGCTACGTTAAATAAGATCAGCAAAATGTTGATAATTGTCAAATCTGAGTAAGGACTCCATAGGAATTGATAATATTCACTACTTGTGCCTTTTTGAAATGTCCACAATAAATCATTTTTTAAAACAGCAAAAGCAAAATATGCACTAAAAAGACATGTCTTGCAAGAAATAATACAAAGAAAATAATACGAAATTCATTTAATGGTTGCCTCTGAGGGAAAGGGAAGGGAGGTAAAAGGGAATAAATAAGAATGGGGAAATAGGTGAGGAGAAGGAGATGGAATTGTGCAGTCAGAGCTATGAGAAGGAACAGTATAAAAACCCATGAGAAAAGGATGGTGAATGAATGAAAATTTTAGAACGGTGAAAACTGTTCAAAGGACATCCGTTTTGGTGACTTCAGAAAACCTGGGGAATTGGAGAGGAGGAAAGAACACAAAATACAGTGTATACCAAGGTAAGGGACAGCAGGTTCACACTCTCTATTTGCGAAGTCCCGGTACACAGGGGAAAAACCCAAATTAGAAAACAGTAATAGTGAAGATGAAAGCTATTTCAGTAATGAGCAAGGAGGTCCCTATATATGCTTTAAAACTCTGAGTGTAGAGAGAAACTGGAAACGACCAAGAGGAGAAGGGAACAGGAGAGGTACACAGAATTAGGGGGAGACATGTGTGTTATCAAAATTGGAAGGACGGTGCCTCTTCTGAAATTGCTGAGAAACAAAGAATTCAGTGAAAGAAACAAATCAAAGTAGTTGGGGAGGAAGAGGGCAGCCTGGGGTATTTGTGCCTGATAGGAGAAAGAATAGCAATGAGGAATGTTGACTAACAATCACCCTGGCATGCTCCACTTGGAGATGAGCTCAGTCCATTAATCTCCATAAATGTCTTTTCTTTGTTCAAAGGTGGCCGTGAGTAATCCACCTTTATAGTTTCCTTTTTGCCACCAGGAGGTGCCCTTGGACCACAGCTGAATTTTGAAAGCTAGAAAGTGACCGGGGACTCAGTTGCCCAGTCCTCGAGCAGCTTGATGTGGACGTGGAGACTCTACCCTACCCGCCCCCCGCCCCCCACAAAAAACCTCTCTGGGCTCTGCACCAAATATTCCTTTGGTGTGCTCATCACGGACCAGGCACTGTGAAGGACATACAATTAGTGCTTAATTCTCTGGCTAAAGAGAGATAACTAACCTTCGTATACACAGGACAAAACACAGCTGATTAAATGTAGCCTGCAGAAAATGTCTCTTAGAGCTATCCCAGCTCTGCCATCTTTGGCTCTCAAGTTGCCTCACCAATGAATAACATGTTTGCAATTAAATTTTTAAAAATTATGTTTAAAAGCTCTTACCAAAAAAAGACTAGGTTTGCTTAAAATGTTGCGCGCCTGTATTCCCAAAATGTTGTCCCAAGCAGCCAGCGGCTGACCAGGCCGCTAAGAAAACCCCCTTTTAGGGGAGCCAGTGAGATAACCCTTTGTCATCAGCTGCCGCCCTCCCCTAGCCGGCCCAATAGCACGATCCATTGTGATGGTTGGTGACTCTCCCGGGATTCTGATTTCATCAAGGTAGTGGTTGCGTCCAGAGCCCTTCTGACGTATGAACGCCGGCCCCCACCTTCCAAGGTGGTGATTGGCTAGCCCAGGCAGGGGGCGGGCTGACCTCCGCTCCGCAGCGCCGTCACCAGCTGGCCCCGCCCCGATCTGGGAGCCAAGCCCTGGGCATCCATTTGTATGCGGCCGCGGGATTGGTCGCCTGGCTCCCGCGAGGGGGAGGGGAGGAGGGCAGCGCGCACCCGCGCGTGCGTGAGCTGGCGCGCGAGAAAGGGCCCGGTCGCGCCGAGGCTCGAGCGGCCGTCGCCATTTTGTAGGGTTCTCTCTGACGCGGGAGCCGCCGCTGCCGCCGCCGCCACCGGAGGTGCGAGGGGGTCTTGTGGGTGTGTGGGGAACCTGGGAGCGGGTCGGGCCGGGCCCCCGGCGGACGGGGATGGCCCGAGGTTTGGGTTTCTCCTCTTGCTGCGGGAGGTCCGGGGAATACAACGGGAGGAGGCGGGGCCGGGTCTCTGGAGGGGGCGGGGCAGGGGTCGGGTCGAGTCTTTGTTGGGGCGAACGAACTGAAGTTGGGCTGCTGGGGGAAGGGGCCTCGGTTTGGGGCCAAGGAGGCCTTTTTATTCTTAGAGCATCTTGAGAAGTGATGGCGCACGGAGAAGAGGTTCAGAGATTTCCCTCCAAAACCTTGTTACCAGGGACAGTCAGATATATATGCCTCTTGCCCCCTGGCTTGGGCTCTTCTTCTACTGGCCCCCTAAAAAGAGTATTTTAAGCTAACCTTGTTACTTAAAATGCACCTTATTTCACGGAGATAATGGACTAGGCAGTGCATGCTGACACCCGACCTGTTTGCGTGTCACACACAGCTCCACTACTAAAGAGCAAACCTTTTTCCTGCTACTGAAAAAATAATGAACGCGTGTGTGAGGATCTTAAAGGTGCCAAGAACTTTGGAGGCTTGATCCGAAATGCAGTGCACTGAAATCCTCCTCTCCACCCCTAACTTTTGGAAATCTCATTTCTTCTCTCCTAGGCTCTTGTCAGGATGGTGAAGCTGTTCATCGGAAACCTGCCCCGGGAGGCCACAGAGCAGGAGATCCGCTCACTCTTCGAGCAGTATGGGAAGGTGCTGGAATGTGACATCATTAAGAACTACGGCTTTGTGCACATAGAGGACAAGACGGCGGCCGAGGATGCCATACGCAACCTGCACCACTACAAGCTGCACGGGGTGAACATCAACGTGGAAGCCAGCAAGAATAAGAGCAAAGCTTCAACCAAGTTGCACGTAGGCAACATCAGTCCTACTTGTACCAACCAAGAGCTTCGGGCCAAGTTTGAGGAGTACGGTCCAGTCATCGAGTGTGACATCGTGAAAGATTACGCCTTCGTACACATGGAGCGGGCAGAGGACGCAGTGGAGGCCATCAGGGGCCTTGACAACACAGAGTTTCAAGGTGAACTGCTCTGGGGCCTGGGTGGCAGAACTGAATGGGGTGTAGCTCTAGACAGAGGGAAGAACACAGGACCCTTCCATTCTGTTTTCTATTTTAGCTGGAAATAATGGAAAGATTGTATGTGTCCCACTCTTAAGCACAGCCTACTCTTGGGGAGGCAAACACTCCTTTTCAGATTTGCTAAGATGTTCCTCAACAACTTTAGTGGGTTACTTTATCCTGCAGGCTTCATTCATTTGAGTGTTATTGGACGTTTAATCTGCTGGGCAAATGAGCACCTTATGGGAGAAGGGAGGATAAAGGTCTTTGGCTTCTTTTGTTATGGTGAGGAAGTGTTGTATTTGAGAGTTTAAATGATTAGGATTTATATTCTTTACTGCCTTGGGTGATGGGTTGTGGTGGGAAAGAACAAAGACGCCTAGAGTAATCTCTATTTTATAAATCTGGTTAGGGAATTTGGATTTGGGGGAGTATCTTGAGCACTCAGATTTGTTCAGTCTGAACTATACAAGCAGAGCCAAAAACCATGCCATAGACTATTCTACTCTACCTACTATTATTTAACCCTAAAAGAAAAAAAGGAAATTTCTAAAAATATTAGGTTGAATAGAAATGATGGTCCTGCTTCTGAGGAGATTCTGGTACGGACTTTCATATCGTATTATTTATGTCATTAATAAAGGTAAATATGTTGTCATTAATATCACAAGAGGTTGTCTGAAGGATGTCTAGAACTGTGCTAATATGGCAGCCATGTGTGACTATTAAATTGAAATTAAATAAATTTTAAAATTTAGTTTCATAGTTCTGCTGCACACATTGTAAGCAATCAAGTCATACAAGGCTAGTGGCTACTGTATTAGCACAGATGTAGAATGTTTCCATCATCACAGAAAGTTCTGTTGTACAGTGCTGTTCTACAAGTTTTTTGTTGGCAGTATCATTTTGGATCGCGTTTGTTTACAGCTACTTTTCAGGTTCATAAATTAAGACCATTTTTCACTGAGGGCCATTAAAAGGGTTGTCAAGAAGTACTTAAGGGTCCTCTACTAAATCTAGAAAACAGTGAGAAAAGAAATGGAGAAGAAAAGTTGGCCAGAAAAGTTTTTGCAAATAGTGGAGATTGCAAATGGTGTGTCAAGTATCTCTGGCCTTTAGCTGCTCTTTTAAAGCACAGGGCAGAAGTTGTAGATACTTGCTACCCGTAACTTGTCGTATGACTTCAGACAAGTGTTTTAACCTCTCTGTGCTTCATTTTCCCCACTTATGAAATAGAGTTAATGATTCCTGCCGTACCTCCCTCACAGGATGATAGTGAGGCTAGAATAAGGTAATAGATGTGGAAGTGTTTTGACAGTAAAAGCACTGTGTGATGAAAGGTGAGTGGTGTTTGCAATAATGAGCATGTTCCTATTATGGTTAGAAACTTATTTTAAAATGTGATAGTATTCCTTATTTATATTTGTTTTTCTTTTATTATTTTGGAAAGCTGTTGCACTTCAGACAACTTTAAAAATATTCTTAGTTACTTTCATTTGGTGGGGGAGGGGCTCATGAATGGACAGTGTTGGATATAGGGTTTCTCTCTTGACAGGTAACAAGGAAAATGTAGAAAGAATGCAGTTAAAGTCAGACACATACTGCAGAGATATTCTAGTGTAATACTGCATGTTCTTACCTTTTTAATATACAATTAAAAGAATGGGGCAAAAGTATGTATATGGAAGTCAGTTAATTGAGGGGAATTGGCTTGGAAAGAATGTGTGTTTTAATACAGTGGGCTTAATTATTTGTTTGGGGGGTATTTGAGGTAATTAGGTTTATTTATTTTATTATTTTTTTTAATGGAGGTACTGGGGGTTGAACCCAGGGCTTCATGCATGCTAGGCATGCGCTTTACCACTTGAGCTATACCCTCCCTGCTTACTTTAGGAAATGGGTATCTGAGTAACACAATGATCCCTGAGATTCTTTTAAAATGTTATTGAAGAAAAAAAGAATCCTTTATTTGATCTTCATTTTCTTAGCCTGGGTCTGGAGAAAGCACTCAACAATGAGTTACATATACAGGCATTTTTATAACCAGCTCTGTTTTTTTTCCAGGTGACAAGATTAACATTGAGTAATAAGTTGCAGTTTTACACAAAATACACTCTAGGCACCAGTTTGTCACATTTTTCCATAAAGCCTTTTCAGTCATCTCCTAATGAAGGGAGCCTCTTAAGAGTGCCACTTTGGGCATCTTTTGAACCTTCATATGTTAATGGCTGCCATTTAGGCTTCTGCACTGTATGACTTCTAAGAGGAAGCAGCAGAATCTGAGTTCACCTGGGTCTTTTAAGATCTGTTTCCTCTCCACAAGCAGCATTGAACTGAACCGCTACTGAGTTAGCAGTTTGCATTGGAAGACCCTAAAGAAGCTGTTCCCAAGTAACCATTCAGGCAGGTGAATTGGGAATGATACGTAAGAGTTCAGAGGTTTTGTTTTTCCCCAATATGTAAACAAGCATTAAATTGGAGTACAGATGTGCGTCAGCTACATCCCTAATCATCTCTAGATCGTGGCACTCAATAGGAGCTCAGCAATGAGGATCCCTAGTTGCCCACCTTTTAGCATTTTAATACTCTTTTCTGTTCCAGTTTTCAAAAGAAAACACTTTTATTGGGCTGGTTTTCTGGGAAATGGTAACACATTTTAGTAACTTTTGGAGATGTCAGAACATCTTTAAGCTTTTGGCATCTACAGATGTAGTAGAGTGGTAGGATTTAATCTCTCTTTTCTTTGCCCTGGTTCCGTAAGTTAATAGAGAAGCACAGTAGTTTTCAGTTATTATAAGAACTTTAGGTATTTAAATTAAAAGTCTTGTCACGACCTTCGGAAAGATTATGTGGGGCAAAAAAACAAACAGACCTGTTATTTCTGTTGCAGATTTTCAGTTCGAGGTGAAAATTTTTTCTACCTAAATCCTTTTCACAGCTACCAGAGAAGTGTATAAACTTAAGAGTTCTACTCTAAATAAACCAGGGGTGAAGATTGGATGTAGTAATAGAAACATCGAGGGAAAAAAAAATCACTGAGTTTTGTTAATCAAAAAAATGGACCCATAATCTATAAAAGAGCAAGTAAAATTGGAATATTTTCCTTAAAAAATGTACTTCTGGGTCTCTTGATTGGCTGCTTTTTAGAGTGGCATGGTTATAGTGACTTCAGAATAAAAGCACACTTTGTGTCCACCACACAGATTAGTATCACCATGCATGTCTGAGAGACAAGTAACTTATAGTCCTCCAGTCTGAATTACAGGGAACTCCACATTTGGTATATAAATTGGGGCAAAAATCTGTTTCTGTTCTAAGCACAGTTAGCATTTAGTCTGTAATAACTTCTAAGAATGTGTGTATCTAAATCTCTGAAAACAATGGAATGGCTAAATGCTGCTTTATTGCCATTTGTTATCTGTTGACTGTATCGGTGGTTTTGGTGGATGCTGCCTCTCTGCAGCTGGAAGTCAAAACCTGAGCACCTTTGTTTCTGCGAAAGAGAAAGTTTTAAGGCAGCAGCTACTAGAAACTGGGGTGGTAGGAATGTTAGACATTGGGCAGAACTGAGTGTGACTAAAGTGATGTTACTGCACTAACCCGCTCCCCTCTCAGGGTCAGTGCATGGCGCTGTTCTGGCTGCCGTCCTGAATCGGGCTGTTTCCAACAGGATGGTGGAGCACGAGGCCTCCTATCGCATAGCTGCATCCAGAACAAGGTCTGTTACAGAGAGATCAACTTGCTGATCGCGGAGGGGGGATTTGTTCGGAGCAGCCCTTAAGAGTGATGCGAAGCTCTTGTTCTCTACATCTGTACTGGCTGCCTTTTGGCTACAATTTGAAGAGCATTGACTTGATCTCCAAAGTCTTAGGCAGTTTGGTGCTAAATACTGCCAAGAATATGCCTTTTCTCAAACTGCTTTTTAAAGACCTTGGATGCTTTCATTAGTAAGGGTCCCTGGGCTTGATGGTACACAAGCCCAGGGCATAGATTGTTTCTTCTCTTAGCTGTTCCTAGTGCTGGTCATTTCCTAGAAGTATGGATGTGGCTTGTTTGTATGGGTGCCCAGAGGCCTTTAGGTAAAAGCTGTATTTTTCTAACAAGTGATAATCCCCTATAAAGAATTATAAACTACATGGCAGGATGAAATACTGATCATTCCGTTGCATGGAAACACCATCCCTGAGAAACCAGTACTGTTTTGAGACCTAATTCTTGCTGTTCAGAGACCTTGGTCAAGTAGTTTTCTTTTCCACAGTAGGCATGGATTCACCCTTGCTGAAAAAAGTGGGCATGGGTGGGGTTGAAATCTGGAGGGTCATATAACTAACTCCTAGAGGTACTGGAGATGAAGCAGATGGTGAGCCAAGTATGATTTGTATACCCATCACAGCCTTCTGGTGATACCTGCAAAAATGGCTGGAGGACGCAAGATGGACAGAATATTGCTGTGGTTTTTAAGCTACAGTAAATGCTCAGGCCTCATGGGGCCCTGAATAAATCAATGAAAGGTTGGTAAGATGCTTTCCTCTGGCGTAACAGGTTTTGTTGGATGTTTGATTTGGGGAAATTGTAAGGTTTTGAAATCGTTACAAATAATGATATTCTTTATAGTGAAAAGTGGAAATTTTCTCAGTTTCTGTGTTGGGGAGAATAAAGTTGTAGAGACAGGAGGAGGAGGGAATCCATCGGTCTACTGGTGCAAGTAGAAAGTATTGACTGGTTTCTGAGGGCTCAAATTTTCTAGCTCTCACCTGTATTAAAACTTTAACTTCTTTTGGAGGGGATTGCTGAAATAGGGTCGCAGGAGTGTGTGTACGTATGTGTGTCTTTTGCCAACTAGTTCGCTTTCATTTTGGGGAGGATAAAGAATGTCAGTGAGTTATAATAAATCTTCTTACATCTGTTTCCTCAAGGCAAACGAATGCACGTGCAGTTGTCCACCAGCCGGCTTAGGACTGCGCCCGGGATGGGAGACCAGAGCGGCTGCTATCGGTGTGGGAAAGAGGGGCACTGGTCCAAAGAGTGCCCAGTAGATCGTACGGGTCGTGTGGCAGACTTTACCGAGCAATATAATGAACAGTATGGAGCAGTGCGCACACCTTACACCATGGGCTACGGGGAATCCATGTATTACAACGACGCATATGGAGCACTCGACTACTATAAGCGTTACCGAGTCCGTTCTTACGAGGCAGTGGCAGCAGCAGCAGCAGCTTCTGCGTACAACTATGCAGAGCAGACCATGTCCCATCTGCCGCAAGTCCAGGGCACAGCTGTGACCAGTCACCTCAACTCCACTTCTGTTGATCCCTACGACAGACACCTGTTGCCGAATTCAGGCGCTGCTGCCACCTCAGCTGCTATGGCTGCTGCCGCTGCCACCACTTCCTCCTATTATGGAAGGGACAGGAGCCCCCTGCGTCGTGCTGCAGCTGTGCTCCCCACAGTTGGAGAGGGATACGGTTATGGGCCAGAGAGTGAGCTGTCTCAGGCTTCAGCAGCTGCACGGAATTCTCTGTATGACATGGCCCGGTATGAGCGGGAGCAGTATGTGGACCGAGCGCGGTACTCAGCCTTTTAAAAACTGGAGGTGAGAGTGGGGTGGGTGTGGTAAAGAGAGTCCATTTAGTTCCCCTGAAAGGAGACCCATGCTGCATAGAGGAGGCTAAAGCCACCTGTTTGCTGTCAGGACAGGATCTGAAAGGTATAAATTGCATGTTAGCCTTAAATATTTTTCTAACTTAGGCCAGAGGTTCATTCGGCCTGTCGAGGTTTTAGTATATGACTCCAACCAGCTTGTTCTTCTGAGAGAACAACAACAAACTCAGAATACTGTTCTTTAATCATGTGTAAGCAGATCTGGTTTACAGAAACATAGGTAAGAGAACCAACATTAGTTGAGTGCCCTCATTGTACATTATATCCATTTAGTCTATACAGCGAGCCTTTAAGATATTTTGTCTTTTACAGAGAAGGGAAATAAGGCTTGGAGTGGTTAAGTACTTTGCCTGAAGTCATCTGGTAATTGAGAGGTAGAGCCAGAATTCAAACTCCGGGGTGGATGACTCCAAAACCACTTTCTCTTTTCATTACAGAAGTCACTGTGGTGTAAACTGAAGAGTACAGGTTCAGGAATTAGTAACGAATGTCACAGTGAGAAGTTTAACTATAACTGTAGACTTCCAATTTGCTAATAAAGCTACCACTTAGGTCATGAGCTTTTATCAGAGGAAACTCTTTTAATATATCTATAAGCCAAATAAAATCCTCTAAATTTTAGGTGTTTAGTTCTGAGATACTTGCTTGAAAGCAGAATGTTTTGATGCCACTGTCCCATGGAGTCCCTTTTGGTTATCCAGAGTATCCTGTTCTACATGGGCACTTAAGCTGTATTTCTGCATGGCTTATAATGCTGTCTCTTAGAGCCCGACACTTCCCACTTCTTCAGCAATCTTTTTGAGAGGAACATTTAAGGAGCTAGATAAAACATAATTTTCTGATGTGTATAAAATCTCATTGGTGGTAACCCTAGACACTTAATTTCTCCTACTTTGGAAAATGTATAGCAAAGATGTTGGAATGGCAAGAATAATTACAAGTATGTAGAGATAATAAATCTCTCTGAGTAGAAATTGCATCGTGACAACTTTCTGTCCTCATTTCCCTGTACCTTGAAATTGAGCATCACTTGAACTGGAAGCCTGGTAGCAAAGTTACCACTGAGTTTCCAAAGTTCCTAACATACCCCTTTGGTATATGTGTGAAAGAAAACAGCGACAGAAATTTGCCCTTTTATGTAGTGAGAAGCAAATAATGGTATGAACCTGTGAGAAATTATATCCTGAGCGACCATGACAACACTGGGATCTCCGAGACCACTGTGTAGCTGTGTGTGTTCTTGTGCACAAAGTAGATAATCTTAGAACTGGTGTAGTTTGCCATTAATTTTTACTTTTAATGCTGCTGAATCTGCCATGAAGTAGGATATACCTCTAAAATAAGGAAGTATTTTCTATCAGATAACTTATACATCCTTCAAATATGTTCCAAAGTTAAACATTAAGTTAGTACATTGTGACCTTTAAAGGGTATTGCTAAGGTGTTTTCAAGTTAATTTTGACTACAAGCAGTGGTTGTTCTACTAACCTCTTTTTAGTGATGACTTTTAAAGAAACTTACCTTCCAGGTGTGAACCTCAAATGGACTGAATAACCCTGAGTTGATTGCAGTCCCAGGAGCCAGTTAATGAGGCTGCCAGGACGAAATACTCCAGAACTGTTGGGGATCCAAATTCGGGTCTCACCCTAACAGAACTGATTCAAGAACGTCACAACTTTTGAAGTCGATTGGCACAGATCAAGACCAAGATTTGGCCCTTTGTCTATAATAAGTAGAGGAACTTGGTGTGAGTTAACTCCCCCACCCCCCACCCCCAGCCATTGGTGTCTGGAGTTCCCATCATCAATGGAAGAATTAGAGATTTTAAGATTTCTTCTTTTGATTTGGTAAGGGAGATTTGGTTATTTATGGGAACTACTAGAATTATGGCTCTAAATCTGTGACAGTATAATATGCAGGTATGTTGGAGGATGAATGAACCACTCCTTGATACCCTTTGTGATTGTGACTTCTGAAAACTTGTTTACTATGAAAGACTGAAATGAAACTAATTTAGAATAGTGCAATTGGCCATATTTGAGACCTTGGCATCTTTTGATTTTTCTGGACCCCAAAACTAAATTATGGTTCTTGATAATATCTGTATGCCCTCTGTTGCACCGACAGTAGCCTTGTATCACGGAGATAGTCTTGCCTAAAAGATGGGTAAGAAAATGAGAAACATTTATCACCAGCACAAGTCTTCCAGATAGATTGCTGCTTGTTCTGTATGTAGCTTTAAATAGATTCCCATGTATAGCCATAGTAGACTTCTAGGTGATTATATGGGATATAACTTTTGATCCAGTCTGACTTGGTTTTGTTCTGTTCTTTTTTTCCCCCTGGAATACAGGACGGGACCAGGGCCCTTGTACTCGGAGCCAAGCTGCTCTCCAGGCATTGTGTAAGCCTCTTGTGTTGTGCTCTCTTTCAGGTAGGATAATTGCGGACTGAACCCTCGGGCTGCGGTCATAAATGAGAACTTGCTCCGCGCGGTCCCCTTTGCCGGGATGTTTCCATTGCTTCATGTTTCAGTAAACAAAGGAGTTTGTGACCAACTATGTTTTCTTTCTTAATTTAATTCTGAGTTGACTTCTTTCTTCCTGATAAGTCTCTGTAGCCTTTCACTCTATTCCTTATATTCTCAGCCTCTGAGCAGCCCTAGGTAAGGATTATGCTGGCATCCCCATTTTCCCAAACAGTGGAACCCCTCTTATCTTGCTTTCCTTAGGGATTGAACCCTTCTCCCTGTCTACCTGCAACATCTCCTTTCCCTTTAAAATGACCATGTAGTGGCAAGCAACCTCTTACTCTTCTCTGTTAGCTCTGGACTCTAACATTGAAGCTAATCTTCTGAAATTGCTAGGACCACTGGGGTTTTGGTGGTGGTTTTGGTTTTGTTTTGTTTTGTTTTGTTTTTTTAATGTCTGACCTGTGATCGTGGTACAGCATTAGCTGAAATTTAGCTTTGTTTTGCTCCACTCCTCTCACTTTTTTTTTTAATATTTTGACAAATAAACATTTCTAACACTTCAGTATCTTTTTTGTGTTTGTGTGATTATTATTTACCACCAGTATCTTCTGGTTCTCTCTCAGTTGTGCTCAATCTACAAAATTTAAATGGATACCTAAAATTTAGATGTAGAAGGAGGGATTTAGTGAGGTAAGTAATATGGCCTCAGTAGTGAGTGGAGGTAAGTTAGCCAGCATCTTGAAACACTGATAAATATGCTACACATGGTGGTTAAGCTCCTCTAAATAACCAGAGCTGCTTTTTCCCATTTACAGGCCAGCAAACCCAGGTTAGTAGTGATAGAAGAAAGCCCCACAGACAGAATCCTGCATCAGGAAAAGGTTGAGTCAGAACAGATTGGCTCAATTTGGTGTCACTGTGTATGTTCACTTAAATTCACCATTTAAACTAGGATTAAACTTTGGCTAAAATGAGTAAGATAGTTAAGATTAGAATGTAGGGAAACGTGTCAATATTTTGAGCAGAAAAGCAAGTAAAGGGGTATAGTCATGATTGGCAGTGACTATTCTGTAGTTAAATGTGTTCTCTAGAATTTTTTTTAAGATTTGTGGACATAGTATTCCTTTTTTTGGTGGGGGTAGGTAATTAGGTTTATTGATTTAAATATTTTTTTAATGGAAGTACTGGGGATTGAACCCAGGACCTTGTGCATGCTAATAAGTGTGTGCTCTTACCACCTGAGCTATACCCTTCCCCAAGACACATTTTCTTATCATTGCTAAGATCCTCATAAAACAAATTTAATGATGGGCTCAATCCCACTTAAGCTTTATTGTATCCTACATGAAAATGGTATCATGTAAATTCTGTGAATTTTTATCTAACAATTATGTAATATTTTCCCACATATTCTGTACTTACAAAAAATCTTGACATAGGTGAAGCAAAGCTTTTCACCTGATTTTTTGGGGGTAGGAATATATAGAGGTTAACCTATCTATGCACACACTCCAACTATTGATGATGTATTGAAGGCCCATTAGCTTCAGTGTTCCCCAAAGAGGCAGGATTGTCCATTTTACAAAAAAAAAAATAAGGCAGAGATACTGAGGTTTCCATGTGATCTGTAAGGCACCAGGCAGAAGAAAGAAATACGTACAGGTTTTCTTAGCCTCACCAAATCCCTGGTCCTGCTACATTAACATAGCAATTTAACACATCTTGATTTCTATCTCATTGGTGGGACACCCAAGAAAAAAAACTGGATTCTGCAAAACAGTTCTATATCAGCACTGCCCAATAAAAATTTTGGCAGTGTTGGAAGTGTTCTCTGCTGTCCAATTTGTAGCCACTAGCCACATGTGACTGTTAAACTTAATGTACTTGAAATGTAGCTAGTGAAGCTGAGAAACTTATTTTAATTATAATTAGTCATGTGGCTATTGAGGACTTGAAACATGGCTAATGAAGCTGAGAATCTAAAATTTTAAGTTTTATTTAGCCACAGGTAGCTAGTGGTTACTGTATTGGACAGCAGTTTAAATGGTAAACTAAGTTTCTTAGGAAAAAAGCCTTGTAAAATCTTACATTTTTCCCTTAGAAAATCCTTTCACTCTCCCCAAAATGAGTAACACTGGGAAAGGGGTTAGTTTTCAGCCAATGTAAGAGGACTGCTGAATAGGAACAAATGTTTATTTCTAAATCTCAGTTTAGAAATTAATTGGATGTTCTGGGTACTAAATTCCTTTTATTCACCAAGACCAAGTTTCTCATTGACCATTTTAGAGTGCCACGAATTCATTTATCAGTGATTTGACTTCCTACTGAGTGATGAAACAGACACTTCTTAACTTCCTAGTTGAGAAGCAAACTTGCTGTGATAAATACTACATAGGGACAAATACAGGGTGCTTTGAAAACATAGTGGACTGATGTGGGGGGAAGGGAGGAGGGGAGCAGTTGCTACTCCAAGTTGAGGAAACAGCATATGTGAAGGCCCCTGATCAGGAAGAGTGTGGTACCCCTTAGGAATCAGAAAGGGAGCTCTGTGGCAGGAGAAAATCTGTACAGTAGAAACCTGAAGAGGTAAGTTCCAGCACAGTTCATGAGGGCTCTGTAGGCTGTATTAAGAAATTTCATCTTTAAGACTAACTGGAAGCTGTTTAAGGGTGACAGGATCAGATTCATTTTCCTTAAAAGATCACTGACTAGACAGGAACAAAAGTGAACAGCTCTACACCCCACTGTTCATAGCATTATTTATAGTTGCCAAGGCATGGAAGCAACCTAAGTGTCCATCAACAGATGAATGGATAAAGATGTGTGTACGTACGTATGTGTACACACACAGACACACACACACACACACAGAATACTCAGCCATAAAAAATGAAAATTTTGCCATTAGAGCAACATGGACTTGAAAAGCATTATGCTAAGTGAAGTAAGTCTGACAGAAAAAGGCAAAATACTCTATGAATCTAAAAATACAACTAATGAATAAAACAAAAGCAGACTCAGGGAACTAGTGGTTACCAATGGGGAGAGGAAGTGGGGAGTGGCAATATAAGGAAATAGGGGAAAAAGAATTATAGGATTATACGAAATTGTGTATGAAACTTTTGAAAATTGTAAAGCACTGTAGTTTAACACGTTGATCGCCTACTGTGGATTGGGTAAGTAAAAAGAAAAAAGTGAATAGCATTATAAATGTGAGGTTTGTTAATCATGAAGCCAAGGGTTGATGTTTTGTTTAAAGGAAGAAAAAATATTTCAGGCAGGAAAAGAACCATGTACAAGGATATATGATACAAGGGGGCAGGGTTTAAGTCCCTGAAGTTGACTGATGGAGCCATTACCAGGGATGTGTTGTGCCTCTCCCACTCTAATGTTGCTGAGCACCTGTTGCAGGCTAGGCCCTGCCTAAGGGCTTAACTCATGGCACCACTAAGTGCTGAGGGGCAAGGGAGATGAGAGAGATCTCAGAGATCTTAAGAGATGGGAAAGTATGATCAAAATGGTATAATTGCTATAAGAAATGTAAAAGCACTGTGGGAATTCAGAGGACAATTATTTATGCATTCCTACCAAATCTCTATAGCTTACACTTTGTGCCTTAAAATTAAAACTCTTAAAATATTTCTCTCCTTTGGAATTGAAATAAACTTATCAGTATTCCACAAAGAGAGTGAAATGTTTGAGAGGGATGAAGAAGGCCAAGAGGATGTCCCTGGCCCATTTAGAGAAAAGGAAAATGAAAAATTAAATTCTAGGCCTTCCTTCTCCAAGAATTTCTTCCTGAATAGTCAAGCTATCCAGGTGGGGTCCTGGGCACCACTCAAGCATGGCCCAGTCACAGCAGCAGCACTCTGTGAGATACTTCAAGTACAATGCAAAATAAACCCCATACCCAAACCAAAAATGGGCAGAAGACCTAAACAAGCAATTCTCCAATGAAGACATACGAATGACCAATAGGCACATGAAAAAATGCTCAATCTCACTAATTTTCAGAGAAATGCAAATCAAAACTACAATGAGGTACCACCTCACACAGTCAGAACAGCCCTCATTCAAAAGTTCACAAATGGTAAGTGCTGGAGAGCGTGTGGAGAAAAGGAAACCCTCCTACACTGCTGGTAGGAATGCAGTTTGGTGCAGCCACTGTGGAAAACAGTATGGAGATTCTTCAAAAGACTAAAAATAGACTTACCCAGCAATCCCACTCCTGGGCATATATCCAGAAGGAACCCTAATTCAAAAAGACACCTGCACCCCAATGTTCATAGCAGCACTACTTACAATAGCCAAGATATGGAAACAACCTAAATGCCCATCTACAGATGACTGGATAAAGAAGTTGTGGTATATTTACACAATGGAATACTATGTAGCCATAAAATGTCAACAAAATGCCATTTGCAGCAACATGGATGTCCCTGGAGAATGTTATTCTAAGTGAAGCAAGCCAGAAAGAGAAAGAAAAATACCATATGATAGCACTCATATATGGAATCTAAAAAAAAAAAGACAAATGAACTTAAATATAAAGCAGAAACAGACTCACAGACATAGAATACAAACTTATGGTTGCCAGGGGGTAGGCGGGTGGGAAGGAATAGACTGGGAGTTCGAGATTTGTAGATACTGACAGGAATACACAGAATAGATACACAAGTTTATACTGTATCGCACAGGGAAATATATTCAAGATCTTGTAGTAGATCATGGTGAAAATGAATATATATATATATTCATGTATGAATGAAAAATGGTGCTATACACCAGAAATTGACTATAACTCAATTAAAAAAGATCAAAAACAAACAAAACAAAATAAACCCCATCCTGATTTAAATAGTGCTGCTGGGAGAAAAGCACCTAGAGCCCCCTTGGTTGTGTCTCAGAACTCCCTGGGTTCTGCAACAGCTTCCCCGTAGGGTGGTGGGGGAGACACAGACCTACTGAATCACAGCTCCAGCTTGGTAAAAGCTTAAGACTACTGCAGCCCAAGCCCTGCTCTGCCTTTTAGGCCTCCAGCAGCCTCAGATCTACCCTTTCCTTTGATTTCTGGCCACATGGTAAAGTTAGTGTGGCCAGAAAGATAACAGGTGCTCAGGGCACTCAATGGCACTGCACAGAGCTTGTTCAAAAGACAGAAAAAGGTTGGCTGGCTGCAAGGTAGCCCAGAAAAGGGAAGCAACTTACGTAAGATTGGCCTCATGGCTTGTCAGGATTTGGCTCACAAATCTGGTCCTCAGAGATGAAGTATCTCTTACCTTTGGATATTTGGGAGGAGGAAGGGAGAAATAAAAATTCATTGCTAGAAGAGCTGTCAGCTTTGCCAAAAGAAATCATCTCAAAGGTTTCTTAAAATCAGGGCTATGCTCTGCTGCCAAGAAATAAAGTGCAAGAAAGACGGTTCAGCCCCAGGAACCCACAAATAAAGAGGGAAAGGTCTGGTCAGATGATTCCAACCAGTAGTGCCTTAGGTCTGCAGGCCCTCTGAGGATCCAGGCCAAATTTAAATCACACAATGACCCACAGACCTGAGGACCCATCTATCACCTCTACAAAGTCCACAAGAGCCCTTTGGCTATCCTGGTAATTAAAGCAAGCCAGGTTAAATGATTTTCCCCCTTACTCACACACACAGTGGAGAGGAAAAGAGACCCCCTCCCCCCGACTCCTACTGCTTGTTCACCACAGCAGTAAGCTCAAGTAAGAAGCTACCAAAACGGAGAGGAGCAGCTGGCAAAGGCACCCATAAGTCCTAAGGGTAGGTCCTATGTACTTTACATGGAGCAGGTGTGGAGAGGGAGGAAAGCCTCTGCATTTGGCAAGGTGAGGCAGACTTTCAGTGATAGTAGCCCTGGCCCATCCCCGGCTCTGGTACCGATAGGCAGGATAGTGACTATGAGAATTAGGAAAACAAGTGATTAGGGAGAAGGCCTCACCATCCTAGGTTACCATTATATTCCCTCCATGTTGGGGCATGGCCAGCACACTTCAGTGGCTGTGTCATACCATGCCTCTCCACAGGGACACAGCAAGGAATTTGGGCCAAGATCACCTAAGCTAGGCAAGCGTCCAACACTCAGGGACTATACCACTGCCACCACACGTTGCCCCACCCCCCAACTTGGAACTGCACTGCACTGAACAGGACAAAGTGAGCCAGGCTCAAAGCAGGGAGGTGCAGGGCTGGTTGGAGAAGACTCAGAGACCTGGACCCTGCAGGGAGTCAGAACCCCGGATTAGACTAGGAGTAGACCTCACACTGCACAGGCTCAACACATTCACTAGACTAACAGCTGGAATTCAGGTCCTGGAGCTGGACTGTCAACTTATATCCAAGCCTTTTCTGTGGCCTTTGGCATGCAACTTAATCTGAGTCTGTTTCCTCATCATAATATGGGAATAACTGTAACATTCCTCTTAGAGTTGTTCAGAGCAAAGCGTTGAATTAGCTATTATTATCACAGAGGAACTGTGATGTGTGCAAGCAAAAGACAGGGTCCCACCCAGCTTCAGCTCACTGACAAATGGAGGAGGCAGACCCTCAGATACACAAATCTATCAAGAGGACAAACTTTTGAGAGGATTACCTGTGAAGAAAGATAGAGGGAGAGCTGTTATCACTCCCTCTTTAGTCTTCAAGGATTCCAGCTCCCCTCCTTCTTTCTTGCCCAGTTGTGGGACTGGGACAGAAACCCACTCAAGCTCTGCCCTTAGGGATCATCAAATCTCAAAGCTAAAGGGCCCTCCTAGGTTATCAGGTCCACCATCTCTGCCTTTTTTGACTACTGACTTATGGGATGGGGCACAACTCCAGCCCTAACAGGCCATCCAGAAATCCTCTGGTCCTACTCCAAGGCTTGGTCCTGTGCTGGCACTCAGTTTCTTGAATGACTGGTGACTGCTAAGGCAATGAATGGATGGGAGCAAGAGCAGAGCGTAGTATGTTCCCAAGAGGAGCACATCATCCAAGTGACAGCTTACGTACATACACATTTATTATTAAATGCCTGTTACATATCAGGCCAGGTACTGGGTCAATTTTCTATCCCTCTAACTTATAATTTTGTTAGGAAAATATTCAATAAGTGAGTAAACAAAGAAATTGGGATAAGAACCGTAAAATACACAAACTGGGCACAATGCTAGGGAAGAATGGCGGGGGGTGGGGGGCATCTCTTAGAGGTTGTCAAAGAGGACCTCCGATGCTTGCTCTTGAAGCCAAGAGCTGAAGGATAAGAAATTAGCCCTAAAGTGGTCAAGGGAAAGGTCCTTCCAAGTAGAAAGAAGGCCCTGAGGCAGGAAAGTTTTCGGTAAGCAGGATCTGAAAGGAGGGCCAGTGTCGTTAGAAAAAGGTGGGTGACAGGAAAAGGGCCTGAGATGACACTGGAGTGTGGGCCAGACATTTCAAGGCCTAAGGACTGGCATTTTAAATACAATGGGAAGTTGCTGAAAGGTTCTAAGATATGGAGTCATGATCTAATTTATATTTAACAATATCAACCCAGCTACTGAATGGAGATTAAATTGAAGGAAGACAAGAGAGGAAAAAAAGGAGGAAGAGAGGCCACAATGCCACTGCAGTAGTCCTGCTGGGACAGGACTGTATGGTTTTGACTATGATTGTGGCAAAGCCACGGACAGAAGGGGCAACATTTGATATAAAATGTGCTAAAGAACAGATGAGGGGAAATAAGAAATAAGGGAAGAATCAAAGATGACTACTGGGAATCTGGCTGGAGCAGCCACATGGATGGTAACACCATTAAAGAAATAGGGAAGACTGGAGGAGAAATTTTGAAATGGGGAGACTCAGGAGTTCCCTAGCAAGATGTTACAAATTTGAGGCACTATATTAAGACAACCAAAACGAACTCTCAAGCAGGTCTTTGGAACCCTGAACTTTTGAGCACAGAGCAGAGATTTGGCACAAGAGATATAAACTTGAGTCTTTAGCATCTAAACCAGCATTATCTAACAGAAACATAAAAGTGAGCTGCAAAAGCCACACATGTAATCTGAAAACTTCTAATAGCCACATTTTAAAAAGTAAAAAGAAAAAGAAAAAACAGGTGAAATTAACTCTTATTTTTAATAATATTTTATTTCACTTAATATAGCCAAAATACTATCATTTCAACATGATTTAAAAATAAGTATTTTACATTTTTTCATACTAAGCTTTTGAAATCCCACAGGCACTATATACTCACAGAACCATATGTGGTTGTGGCTATCATATTGGAGAGCACAACTTTAGATGGTATACAAAGCCAAGGGGATCAATGGAATCAACTAGAACAGGATTTCAATCTTGGCACTACACAAATTTGGGGCTGGGTAATTCTTTGTGCTGGAGAGGGGCCTGTCCTGCGCATTGTAGGATGTTCAGGAGCAACTCTGGCCTCTACCGGCTAGATGCCAGTAGCATGCCCCCCCGCCCCCCTGCCAAACTAGGACAATTGAAAAGGACTTCAGGCATTGCCAAATATTCTAGCAGAGGGTGGGGAGTGAAGAGGGGAAATCATCAGTGGCTGAGAACCACTGACCCAGAGAGTGGACAGAGAGAAGAGGGCCCAGGAGCAGTCTGGAACTCCAGCCTTAGCATCTGCCTTAGGTAGTATGCACGGGGAATTAACAGGAACACTCTGTGGTTCAATTTTTCTAGGATTATAGGTCCTAGGGAAATGAAAGGAAGGGGTGGGGTGAAAACTAGAGGTCCAATTTCTAGCATATGAAAAAACCCAACCAACGTCTGTAACAGCAACAGCAAGAGGTCCTCTCCCAGTGTCACTTTGTATATAATCAAGTTCTTCTCTTCTGACCCTTTCCTCTTGACAATCAGTAGCATTTACCAAGGACCAATGTCCTCAAAGAGAAACTCCATATAACCGGAGAGACTGGAGGTTATCCAAATTAGAGGAAACCACAGGGACAAATTCAGCATCAAGCTTCCACAGCCTTTTGGCCAGACATACAGCTTATTTGAACATACAGGAGAAAATTTGAGACTGGAGATATACATATAGGAATCTTCAGAATCTAGACGGTAAAGCCAAGGGAACTGGTGACTCCACCTAAATGAGGAGCCCTAGCCTCATTCTTACTTGCCCTGAAAACTTACCAGCTTCCTTTCCACCTTGAAAACCCAACTCAATTTTTAAAACAAACAGGACTTTAAGGAGTATCTAAAGGAATAGCTGGTACAAATGCTAGGGAAGAGGCCACTGAAAAAGATCTGTAAAAAGTCCAGTGTACAGTGTAGCTGAAGCCGAGTGAGCAAAGGAAAGTAGGACAAAATCAGAGTTAAGAGAAGGAGGGGGTAGATCACGTGCAGTTTTACAGACCTTTCCAAGGGCTCTTTTACTCTGAATGAAACGAAAAGTCCCTGGGGGGTGGGGGTGGGGGATAAATTAAGCTGACTTGTGACAATGTGACATCTGATTTCCATTTAAAAGGATTACTCTGGCTGCTAACTTAAATACACTGAGACAATGTAGAAGCACGGACATTAATTAGTAAAGAATTTAGGAAATCCAAGTGCAAGATGATGGTGGCTCCAACTAGGGTACTAACAGGGAGATTGCGAGGAAAGCCAGTAAGATTTCCGAATGGATCAAGTGTGGGTGTAACCATTTTTGGCCAGAGTGCATCACATCTTAATACACCTCTGCTTAAAAACAATGTAAGACTATTCCATTCACAGTAAAAGCCAAAAAGACCCAAGATGATCATTTAACTATCTGACTTCTTCTCCTACCTACACCACCCCACCAATCACTCCATTCTTGCCCCTGGCCTCCTTACTATTAGAACAGGCCAGTGATAATTCCACCTTGAGGCCCTTGCTCAAGTTGTTCTAACTTGGAATACTAGAGTAGAGGGTTGTCTGGTCAACTCCCACCTCGTCTGAATTTGCTTAATTTCTCTACAATCTGCCCACTTACGTTGCTCTGGCTCTCCCAATCCTTCCTCAACTCTACCCTTTTTAAGTTCTTATCTCTTAACACATAATTTATCTCAACATCTCTGTAGAATGGTTGAGATAAAAGCCTGATTAAGGAGGGTTTCAGAAAAAAATGGAAAGCAATCTTTGGGGACAGAAACCATACAGAACACTTTTGCTTACAAAAGAGAGTAAAGAAATAAAGTGGTGGCAACTGGCAGGGGATACAGTCAAGAAATTTTTTAAATGAGAATAGAATATTTGTAATGCTAATAAGATTGATCCAATAAAGAGGAAAAATGGATGACATGAGGGAAAGAACTGCAGGAGCAAGAAGATGGGCCCTCAATGTCTAAGTAGAGCAAGTGGCCGTGGATCAATGCAGTATTAATTAGAATGCTGGAAGGTGAGCAGGTGTGATGAGAATGCTAATTCCCTTCTGATTGCTTCAGTTTCTTCAGGAAGGTATGACGGTCATTCATTAGCTAAGTAAGCAAGAGGGTACAGGAAGTGAATGGGAGAGCAAATGAACCAAGGACCTACTGTCTTAACTGCTTGGCATAATTATGGGTCTACACAAGATTTAATGTTTATAATCATTTATTTAAGGTGAGAGCAGACACTGAGATTTTCTTTCCTCCAGTAAGCCTCAGCTTCACCAGTCAGACAAATGAATAAATTGGATTTAACCAGGGTTGTGGTTTTGCCAAGCAAGTATGATAAAGCTGGGGAACTGGGCAGCCTTGAAGCTTGCAAGAAAAATGGTGGTGTAGGCAAAGGAATGATTAGCTATGGTTTTCAAATTGGAAAAGGTGGTAAGAACATTAGAGGGTGAGGGGCAATGAAAAGTGCAATCAACAGACAGAAAGTTACAATGGGATCAAAAAAGCTGGAATATTAAAGAAAGCAATCTGGAAAGAAAGGATGGCTGAGTTGAGGGTAAGAAGCAAATTTCAAAAAAAAATATTGAGAGGCTGGCTTTCTGGAAGGATTATCTCCAAACCAAAAAAACCCACAAAATACAAAACACAAATCACTTTCATCAATTGGTGTTCAGGTGGGATGCACCACTGATGTGATTTACCCATCCCTCCTTGGTGAAGGGGGAAAACACTGCCAGCCAGATTTCTTATCTGCTATCTTAAGAGATATCCAACACTTAAACCTAAAGGAAATTTGTTTAAAGAAACCGTTTTACAAGTAATTATGACTGACTTTTGAGGATGCCCAGATAGTTATTTCATTCTTTACTTTGGTAAAGTAAATTCAATAAGGTTCTAACGTAATTCTTAATCCAAAGTTATATTAACTACGTAAGAAATTAATCTTTGATGAAAAACTGGACCAAACAGTAGGAATGTTGATCTATACATACCAAGCCATGTAAAATAAAGTCAGTCAAACAGTTTAGTGAAATCAGGGGGATCAGAAAACAAAAACAAAAGAAAAAAACTGTTCTTGTTGCAACATGACAATGTACCAGGACACCAAGAGGGGAAAATAGAAACAAAAAATCCATGGCTTTGGACACCAAGGAAGGTATCTGCTAGTAATAACCTGTAGCTTGACCTACAACCATTACAGAAAACCAACTGAGTAAAGGTTCAGCAAGTCTTCTACTCAGTACAAAACGTGGGGGGGAAAATCTCCACGTAGGCCAATGTAATGGCCCATAACTTAGTAACTCTAAGGTAAGTCTTGCGGTCAGATATTCTAAGAGGATACTACCAATAGTCTTGAAGACTAATTCAAGGAAAAGGGACTTAAGAAAACTCCTACCAGAGCGAAACATAAGAACAGGTCAAATATGGCAATACCTACATGGAACTGGAACAGATTAACTGCAAATCTCGTAAAAGAGATTTTTCACCTAACACAAGGTTCTAAAAACTGCAAATAAGCTGATTTGGATTGCCAACAGGGATACTTTGCCAAAGAAAAAATTTTTTCAAAAGTTAAGGGGTTAAAATTTATGTATCTGCCCCCACTTGTTCTGCATGTTGTCCACCAGAGATGGAAACAGTGTTACAAAACAGGTGAGGAGAGAAATTTCACTCTCATCCACCTTGACAAAAATAAGAGGCAGGGTGGGCCCCTGTAGGTTCAGTCCTGACAGAGAAGTACTGGGCATTGCCACAACTGGACTGGGGAGCACTACTAGTTCTTTGGCAGGCTCTGTAGGTTGACTCCTACAGACTGAACCCCTGAAAGACAGGCATGCCAAACCACAACTAATTTGATTAATATTCCAGAAAGTAAAGCCTATGGAGATTATTCAAAGTGTTTCAGAACAGATTTCAACAGCCAGAGCTGATTTTCCCCCAAGACCACAACCTAGAAACTGTATTATTGGTCTAAAGCAGTGGTTCCCCCTGTATAAGCAGGGTTGTTTAGACTAGGTAGGAGGGATCTGTCTTACTCATTCCAGTCTTTCATCAAAAGTGCTAAAATTTCTTGTAATCAGAAAAGGAGATATGATGTTCTAATGGCATTATTTTCATCCCTTTAGTTCTACTGCAATTAAACTGAGCTTTCTTTCAATATGGTCCCCAAGAAGCCATCTAGAAAGCAAAGTTAGATATCTACTTCATACTTTATATCAAATAAATTACAAATAGATTAAAATTTTAAACTTAAAAAATAAAACCATAGAAGTACCAGGAAAAAATTAAGAATTTTCTTATGTTCTTCAAGTGCAGAAATCCCAAGTATGATGCAAAATCCTGAAGTCCTAAGAAAAAGCTGGAAATTCAACTACATTTAATTTTCCTGAATGGAAAAAATATCATGAAATAAAATGACAAACTGGAACTGGAACTAGCAACTCATATCACAAAGAACTGATTTCCTTAATATATATATTGCTTCCACAAATTAACAAAGTGAAGACCCAATTTTTTAAAAAGGTAAGGACTAGGGACATGAAAGGACAAAAACGAAATACAAATGGCTCTTAAAAATATAATGATCATCCTCACTCATTATAAAAATAGATGCTAAGTATAAGATACCATTTAACCTATCAGGTTGGAAAAGATCAACAAATGCACTGATGAGGGTTTAAGAAAATATTTTCATACCTTGCTGGTGGGAATAAAACCAGAATAAATTCTAGAACAATCTGACACGTAGCAAAATGTAAAATGCCATTCCATCTCTAGGAACATAATTATTTACAGATATACTTGCCCTCATGTAAACTAACCATATTTCACCTAATCCAAAATGCCACTGATTTTAAAGGTCATCATTGATTTTAAGATGCATCATTATTTTATGTACCACTAAAACCAAAACATACCAATTAAACTATGGATATCAAGCAACATTCAAATTTCAGAGTTACTTTAAAATATGGGAAAAATTACGGATTAAATATATTTATGTCCTAGAATCTCATGTTAATTTCACTGCATAAATTTTTTAAAAATTGAGATATATTCAAAATCTGGTTCCTTCTCTCTGCTGGGCCTCCTGAATTTTGAAAGATGTGGCATGCTGAAATTCTACAGGAAACTTTTTTTCTGATTAGCTCCCAGGCTGCTTCTCTGCCTTTCCAGGCAAAATTTTCATTGCTCACTACTAAAGTCTGCTCTTCAAATCACTGAGTCTATAAATTGGAATGTCCTAATCTAGCTCAAGCCAGTGGCTAAAAAGTATCTTCCTTCCCCTTCCAATAGCCTAGATGAAACAGATCAGATTGGAAATTCTATACTTACAAAGCTTCAAATTCTCAATCTGGTTTCAATATTTCTTACAGTGAAAATGAGAAGGGGCCCTTCTTGTAGCTTAACTGAGTACAAACAATTCAGCATGTTCAACAGACATACTCTAGGAAAGCAGCAGGCTAAGTCCTTAAAGGATGAACTAGCCCCAGTGGACAAAGAATGTAGTACTCAGTTTCCCTATTGGCCCTGACAAATTAGACTGAACAGCAGTAATACTCAACTCAGCTTTTAAGGTTTACTTACCACTTAGCTAAGCACTTCCTCCTTCCCTGTCTTATCTCCTTAACAAACTGTTATTTACCAGGGGTGTTATTTACCTGCCTGTAAAGTAATACAAGTCCCTATTCATGTCAGAAAATTTGCTTTTGGTGAGAAGTTGGAAGGTTCCCTACATGTTAAGCCATCATCTCAGGCGTAGGTCAGAAAAAAGAGCTGTTGGCATAAAACTTATTTTTATCAAAATTATTCATGAACATGACTTAGCAAAGCAAACAGTATACTTTCAACAGTCTCTTGCACCACCCTCCTCAGAAACAAGTTTTTAGCTCTTTTAGCTGTTCCTTACCTTTGTGTCTGAATAAGATGCCCACTGTTCTCCATTTACCAGTTTAAAAACTTATGATTTCCACAATGAAATTTTGAGTTTTGCTCTTACACACCTCATTACTTACCCATCCACAATTCCCTCTTCTCCCAATTTAGATGTCAGTTATTTTATTAAATATATAAATTATGCCACCATAATGACTAGGTTGAGCATCACAATTAATTTTACAAGTTTCTGTTTACTCTGGAATTATCGTTTACATATTTTCATTTATTTTCTATGTACTTACCAGTAATTCAGCTCTGTTATCTTCAAATGAACCAAATTATTTCCTCAAAACACTCAAATACCTAAGTTTTTAATTCAGTCTTTGAGCCATCCCATTCTAGAACTCAACTTTCTCCTGCTTCAACCTAGACTACTGTTCTCCAAGGCCAGTACTGGGACTTCTCATCACCATCATTCTGGGAATTCCTTTTCCCTCAGCATAAGCCCACATGGTGAACTCCAGTAAACTTTACTCCAATAATTTGCACCCGCATTTTATGCAAATGGTCTACTACCTCTCACCACTCCACCCCCTTAACAGTCTAGTTTATTGCTGATGTAGCTCTGGGATAGGGAGCCTGGTTTAATCTAACACTCACTCAAGTCAACCCCAACTTTGAGGATGCCGAGAAGACTTTTAAGTAAAAGTTAAGAGTCCCAACACCAAATCAAACCCCAATTATCATCCTGAAAACTGCCCTAAGCCCTTTGACCCATCCAGAATCAGGCTGGGCCAGATGCAATCCAACAGAATAGTGTAACCATTCCCATCCCCACCTGACTTACTGTGGCACACGTTATTTGCACACCCTAGGCCTAGACAGAAAACTGCTTGTGGAAGCAAATTAAGGACAGGCATCTACTCATCTCTGTATGCACCACATGGTACTTACATATAGTAGGCAACCAGTGAGTACTTCATAAAGTGCAAAGCAAGCTCTCAGGTGGATGCTAACCACACTCCACTCAACCAAATGAAAAGTGGAAGGCTACAGAAAACCAATGTATTTAAAGCATTGCTCTTGAAAACCTACTGTATAACTTCTGAGGCTAAGTGATGGCAGTATAACTTTGTCAGTTACACAGAGCAGACTTTGTGGCCTCAATTGAGATACACCTGATTAGAAGCTTACACAAAAGTAATTCCAAAAAACTTAGTGTTCAAATATTAGCAAGTTAAAGTCAATCATTTCAAACCACCTCTTAAAAACTTGCTAATTTCCATTGTTTTTAATAGTTTTTCAATTAAAAAAAAAAACTACAGCAGGAGTGAGGAATGTAGCATTAACCAGCCCAGATTCTGGCAGTTATGAGTAACTACTTAGGTTTTGTTACATGCACTCAAAGGGAGTTAAGAAAGTGACTCCCTTTTAAATTTTAACAGCATGTTCATAATGCAAAAATACATTACTCCCATATTTAACCCACTGTAACGTCACTACCTCAAAGCCTTTATTGACCATTCCCATCTAAAGAAAATTCTCTACTTGACATCATGTACTGTATCCCCCTTTTAGAATGTATAAGCTCCAGAACTATACCTGGAAGAGTATCTTGCAGAGTTATCACTCAAAATTTTTCATTTGTTGAATCAATGAATACTGTTAGCCTCCTTCTTTTGAAACTTGCCAACCCCACCCATCAGACCAAGGGGTATGTTGATAAAAGTGTTCATCAGTGATGGGTCCATCTTTTGAGAAAAAAGGATCCAAGTAGGCAAACCCTCCAAGAAGTGGCAGTGGCGGAAAACCAAGCCAAATGCAAGGAAACTACCTAGCCTAAACATTAGCCATAATCTTCTTTGTTGACTGCTTCTTATCCATAGGAGCTAACTTTTCCCATGCCTAATCCCAACTCGACCAACAGCTTTCCTGGAACTGTTGTCTTAATCCCATAACCACTCACAACTTCTGTACTCAGCAACTATTTATGTATTTTGAGGTAAGAGAAATAAGATTTTAATTGACAAGAGAATGGTGGCTGGGAAATTAACACATACAACACCTATTAACAAGGCTTCATATAGAACAATTAATAAGTAAAAAACTGTATTGAAAGTTATTCCCACTCAGCTGAGAATTACCAACAGGTAGAAACATTAAGTTGAATATCTGAGAGATCACTCAACTAAAAACCAGCTTTTTCTTATCTTCGCTCACCACAACCCCATCATGCCTAAAAGCATAATACCTGGCATACAGCAGGTGCTCAGTATTTGCTGAACGATTCAGGGAAAATGCCCTAACCAGACACAGCCCCACTATACATAAAGTGGAACAAGAAGGTACAAAAAAAAATCTGGAAGATAGTCTTTCGATAGAAGCACGGAACTAAGCAGTGGCTTTCTTTTATTCAATCCCCACCCTAGTTGTTAAATCATCTAAAGCTCACTCACTGCTGGGTCCTTTTTCTATGCCTATCATTCTGAAGGCAATGAGACACTAGTGGGACATTGTGGTATTCTTTGGATTTTCGCAGAACTATAAAAATAGATGGTGAAAGGCATCAAAAGTATTACTTACTGGCCTAGAAAAACAGCAGGATGCTGTTGGAGCCACAATTTAATTTTTTCATTTGGCATGAAGTGAAAGCTGACCTCCTATTCCCTCAAATCCTTCCTTTTCCTAAACCTCTTCCTTGGAATTAAGCTAGATGTCTTGACTGGGTGGGGTGGTTGGAATGGCAGTAGTAAAGGCTGGGGGTGGGGGGAAGGATGATTGCTTCTAAAGCAGGGAAAGTCCTACATCTGAAAACTACTAATAAGTAGTTGGTTTTATAACAAAGGTGTACCAGAGGGAAGAAGTCTTTAATGAAATAAGGCTGCCTGCTTGAGTTCTTCTACATTAACCCCTCTTTTTCCTTTGGCACCTGTAAGTCCTATCTTCAATAAAGAAAACTGCAGTGATCATGTTAACTCAGAAATGAATTGACATTTTATACCCTCCCCTTCTCTTCCAGGGACAAATAAAGAATCCAGACACAAGCCCAAGCAAGAACTCTCTCAAAGCACACACTCCCTAAGTTGAAAAACCATTTATTTCACCGGAAAGAAAAAGGTGATCCAACTCTATATATCTACCCGCCACAAGCCTTTGGGCCAAATGACTCAGGAGCAGTGACACTCTCACAACACCCACTGGAAGCAGGAGGCAGGGAGACAGCACAACCCCCATCAGTTTCTGCACACAATGAGGCCTGCTGGGAGAACAGAACATGAATGGGAAGCTACAGAAGTACTGCAGGACAGGAAGAACAGGAAAATGGGCAGGACAGAGGAAAGGAAGAGGTGGTCTGAACTTAGCAAGGTAAATTAAGGTCCACGGTTCCTGAGGGACTGAACGCACAGAGCCGAGAACGTCCCGGAGACGGGGTACCACGAAGGGTGTATTCTCATGCACAACCGCAGCTCGGAATTTCAGCCCACACACATCCCACCTGAAAGAGAGCACAATACAGGGGCTTTACAGAAAAGCTCAAAAGGCTTTCCCAGTTAACACTTCAAAGAACATCTTTACAAAATATGGTAACGACACTCCTCTTAAGTTTAGCTATACCCATCCACAGTACCATAATAACCTCTAAAAGTGAAGAGTATGAAGGCCAGAGAGTAAATGGGAAGGTCAAGCAATCTCAGACTAGGGTCTTTCTCTAAATTAAATTGCAAACTTTCTTTCATGAGAACAGGTGGACATTGCATTTCTCTTGATGTTAACATTACCATTCTTCAGACAAGGTAATTTCACATTTACAAACTGTCACTAGAGGGCAGGAAAAAGGGAAATGTTCCAATTAGCATTCTGGAGTAAAAGTATGTTTGAATCTTGGAGTTAACAAGTTAAAAAACATTTAAGTCTAGGAAAAAGTACATCAACTGAGCAAGCTTTAAGACCTAAGGGTATTCATCTCTGCCTCAGGGAGAAACTAAAATATACCAGAGGGCATGCGTAAGCTACATTATCAAGTCACTCAAGTTTCTTCTCCAGTGATTTCCTATCCAGTAACCCCGGGCAAGTCACATACCTTCAGCCCTAACTGAAAAGGTGACAGTATCACCCATCTTGTTAGCACATGATTACAAATCAATGGTAATGTCTGGGACACAATGGGGGCTACTCAAAACAAAGGGGGTGTGAAACACCCTTTAATACAACAGCAATCTCAAAACACCTAGAGCCCAAAGCTGGCAAGCATCAGAAGAGAATACACTCAAGTAGAGCCAAATGGATCATGAGGCTCAAAATGTACAGTAGAGAAAATAGCCAGAGGACTCAAGGTAGAGCTGGTGGTTCAAGAGTGTTAAATGTCCATAACCAGTGGCAAGATGAAGGGAGTGATCTGCTTAAGGCAAAGCTCCCAACCCTGGATTTCAACATAACTGGAGAAAGTAAAATTAACAGGGGTGCATATATATTTATATTACTATATACCTTGAAGTGGAGATGAAGTCAAATCTAACACTGTGGGGACAGTTTAAAAACCAAAAAAAAAAAAACCTGAACAATGTAAACAGGCTCTTACGGGACAGATTCAAGGATAGAGCTAAGGAGTGGCCATTCTGTTCAGCTCAGGGAATGAATCTGAACTGACCAGAGAAGTTGAATGAGTCTATGCCCCAGATTCCTTGTTGAAATCAACTTTGTAAATTAAAAGATACCTTTTTTCTACTCCTTTCTGCCCCAACTTACCATCAAATAAGTTTTTTCTATAAAGCTCACAAGGGGTAAACTGTTCAGGAATGTCAGAAACATGCTGCTTCAAGATTAAGATGATGCCATTGGGGTAGTCTTCATAGTAACTGGGATCTGAGCAGTGATGACCAATTAACTAGTTATAGATTTTATCATCACAGGTCATATCAGACCTTTCACATAGCATGAAGGAGAAAAGTAAACTTGCAGACCTTAGTAATGTCGCACACCTAGGACAAAGGCTCTGAGAAACAGCACAGTGGGTCTGAATGTCTGGGTCCCAGGTTCGGTTCAGTTAAAGCACACAGGTGTGACCCAAGATTGAGCACACCATTCTTTGCTTTTCCAGGAACAAATAAAATCAGACTGACTCCCAGGACTAGGAGCCTTGGAAAAATAGCCATGAGGGCTAAGGATGTTTATATATTTCAGAAAGTTAATTAGTTAGGACTTCTCCCTATCCTCTGAACCATGCTAACAACTTTCCCTAACCCTGCGCAAGCAAGCAGAGCAGCCAAACTGGTGCCTTTAGGCTGCAGGAGGGATGGCAAAACCAGAACAAGGGACGCCCCACCGCTCTCACCTCAAGCTTTAAAAGGCTGAATACCGCGCCCGATCCGCATACTGCTCCCGCTCATACCGGGCCATGTCGTACAGGGAATTCCGCGCGGCCGCTGAAGCTTGGGACAACTCACTCTCATGCCCGTAACCGTAGCCCTCTCCAACAGTGGGGACTGGGGCTGTAGCGCGACGCAGGGGGCTCCGATCCCGCCCGTAATATGAAGTGGAAGCTGCAGTAACAGCAGCAGCGGCTGCTGCAGCAGCAGCGGCTGTAGCAGCAGCAGCTCCTGAGGTCGGCAACAGGTGTCTATCGTAGGGATCGAGAGAGGTGGAGGTGAGGTGACTGGCCATGGCTGTATTCTGGACTTGTGGCAGCTGGGACAGGGTCTGCTCTGCGTAATTATACGCGGAGGCAGCTGCAGCAGCCACTGCCTCATAGGACCGGGCAGCACGGCAGCGCTTGTAGTAGGCATCGAGCGCTCCGTACGCGTTGTTGTAATACAACGAATCCCCATAGCTCATGGTGTAAGGTGTACGCACTGCTCCATATTGCTCATTATATTGCTCGGTAAAGTCTGCCACTCGGCCCGAACGATCTATCGGACACTCTTTGGACCAGTGCCCCTCTTTCCCGCACCGATAGCAGCCGCTCTGGTCTCCCATCCCGGGCGCAGTCCTAAGCCGGCTGGTGGACAACTGCACGTGCATTCGTTTGCCTTGAAGAAACAGACGCAAGAAGGGTTGCTATCACTCTTAGTCAAAGCCCCAGCCCCTACCCCAGACACTGGTCATAGCAATGGCTTTAATTAGACAACTCTAATGAAGGACTCACTGCCATTTTAAAGAATTTTTTTTTAAGTTGAGTATAAATTCAGTATAACGACCTGATAGCAGGCAAAGATCAATTAAATGAAGAAATGTTTCAGCTCTAACACCAGTTTCATGCTTAAGAAAGAAACCGCTCTCGCTCAAAAATAAGCACGTCATCCTTTGCCAAGTAACTGGACAGTTAACTACTCTGAACAATGACCCAATGTCAAAAGAAACCATAATAAAAGTGCTCCACAAGATTCTGACATCTCCAATCTCCATTATTACGACTCTTGATTTCATTAAGCAGAATACAAAGGCCAGCCCCCAACTTTACCCCCAAATCAAAGAGAATAGATACAACTCTGAAGCCACCACTGATAGTGATCCAGACTTGACCCATGGCTGAGTTGCTAGGCAAGTTTCAAGATTTTTAGAAAAAATACTCATGAATTGGGGGAAGCAGGGCAATATATGAGTTGAAGGATTTCCTTTCCCCTTAACTGAGTGCTTTAAATTGCTAGTTCTGATATTCATTCTAACAATGATAATCTTTAGTGACCCCTTACAGCAGAGTCAAAGAAAATAGGGCAGTGAGTTCACAAGATTCCTGAGTTTTCAGAAGAGTATTATGAAAAATGTGAAATAAAGAAGGGGTTGACAAAAGTGGAGAATGACTAGCAACGTTAGTGGATCAAACTTATCATTTTAGCAAGATTAAAGCACTTTTCCAACTTAACCTAGAGATCTGAGATCCTAAGAACACGTACTATCATTTTTTACTGAAAATTACAATTTGTATTCTGGAAATGAAGCAGTTTCCACCTAACATGATCTGTCAACTTAACAATAAGCGAAATTCCAGCAAAAACTTTCCAATACAATCGGCTATCATGCACCTAAGCATGCAGATGTCAAAGAAGTGAATGCTTAGAACCAGGGGTCAACAGATAAGTCATCTCACACTATAGAAATAAACAATTTCTACAAAAGTAAAAGTGAAGTCCTAGGAGACTAGAAAAGGGAAAAGGGAGTGGAAAGATCAAAATATCAAATAAAGTCCTGGTTTAAACATTTTATCTGGTTAGTGTAGGTTGCAGGTGAAGAGCTAAGATGTGCAATTAAGTACTTAAGTGTTTTAAAGTGCTAACCTTTGTCCCTCTGGCATTTGCCCACATGGCCACTTTGGCAGCTAACAAAACCAGAGAAAACAAGTGCAACCAAGGAACCAACCATGCCCCTTCAAGACATAAAGGTCATAGTGTCCTGATCTAAGGATTTGCCAGAAAGGATTCCAAAGTCAGAAAAAGCAGCTAAGTTTTAAAAAGTATCTAAAATGGATGTTTCTTAAATGGGCAAAAAATAAAAATATACCCAACACCGAGAAACTGAGATATCACCGTAATAAATGCTGCTACTCTCTACGTACACGACTTTACCGGACAGTATTAAAGAAAATGGCTACTAGTAAGAAAAACACGGCAAAAATAACTATGCATCAGAGAACCTAGAGTTCAGATGCCAAGAGTTACTCTCTAAGGATAATTTGTCCTGAATCAGTCCACACTGTCCTTCTTTTATATATGTAACTGTTACAGGCAGACACCACTACCTCTTCTGGGTTAAAGTGTAGAAGAGTGTCCAAAAATTAGGCATCATACCGCAAACCCTTCATAAAAGCAGCCTTTGCTCCCAATTAAGTTGTTGACACAAAATAATTCTCAACTTACCAATTAAAAAAGGAAAACAAACTAGACCTGAGAGACATTTTTCTTTAATAACGCACAGCAACACCCATTACACAGGGCACCCATTAGCTTGGGGGAATGATGATCAGACTTCCAGGTCTAAGAAAGGTCAGTTTAAGAAAAATAAACACCAAAGATAGCAGCAATGACTTAACAAAAGGAGTGTTCAGCAGAAGCAGCAGCCACTATCTTGTTTGCGCTTAAAAAAAAAACTGGAATATAGATAAAAATGTAGCAAGTTTGGGGAATACCCCATAATTTGGAAGTAATTACACCCAAGGGCCCCCCCGTTTTTTTAAACATTCAAATCCAAAGCAGGTGGGAGAAGACTTAGCAAACTCACCATGGATACCACCCCCTTCATGACTGCCACTCTTGCCACAGGAGCTTAGATCTTTAACCAAGAAAAGAAAATACCTTCCAAATAAAGTGTCTGTCCCACAGCATCACTCACGCTACCTTCCAGGCACACTAATAATTCATCTAGTCAAGGTTCCAAGATAACACCCATCTAAGTGCTCTATTCACCAAGGATGTTAAAGCTCAGCCCCCAAACCAGTGAAAAGGCACTGCCATTATCTACCCCCAAGTCTCAGTCCCTCCCCCTGAGAAACTCCTGAAATGAGCCTTCAATTCTAGAGTGTACTCATCCTCCAAACAGAACCTCTTGAAGCATAACAGAAAAGCAGTAAGAGTGACAGCCCTTTAAAGAGACTAGTTCTCCAAAGACTAAGTATTTACAAAAAATTGTATTTACTGAGAAGTTATGAGTTAGGATGAGGTGGGGGAGTTTAACAAGATATTTTGCTCCTAAACGTGCTGCTTAAGTCGCTTTCTGCCAGGTTCTTCATGTGCAAAATAATGCATAATATACCGAAGCAATAAATTCTCTGAAAGACTCATGTGCTCTACTACTCCGCCCCCACCAAAAAAAGACAAAATAATTGGAGAAATCTTCAGAGGAAAGAATTTCTGCACTAATAGGCATAAAAGCCAATGGGCTTCAAACTAAAGCCAAATGTTTTTCCTCCTACACTTGAATTGCCTAAGGTGAAGTCTCTAAATCCCAAGCATTATCCATTTAAAGTTCATCACCCACACTTAATCCTTTACCATCAGCCAGTCAACAGCTGTATCTCTACTCTAGACCTCTCCTTTTACTTATCCAACCTATTTTCTACATAAGCTTGTGTTCAACACTCTTCCCAAAAAGGGTGGTTCACCTTGAAACTCTGTGTTGTCAAGGCCCCTGATGGCCTCCACTGCGTCCTCTGCCCGCTCCATGTGTACGAAGGCGTAATCTTTCACGATGTCACACTCGATGACTGGACCGTACTCCTCAAACTTGGCCCGAAGCTCTTTGTTGGTACAGGTGGGACTGATGTTGCCTACGTGCAACTTTGTGGAGGTTTTGCTCTTATTCTTGCTGGCTTCCACGTTGATGTTCACCCCGTGCAGTTTGTAGTGGTGCAGGTTGCGTATGGCATCCTCGGCCGCCGTCTTGTCCTCTATGTGCACAAAGCCGTAGTTCTTAATGATGTCACATTCCAGCACCTTCCCATACTGCTCGAAGAGTGAGCGGATCTCCTGCTCTGTGGCCTCCCGGGGCAGATTTCCGATGAACAGCTTCACCATCTCGGACACGGCCTGGGCAAGAAGAAACAAAATTTCTAACAAAAGACCTCAAGCCCATCTCAGTTAAATAAAAAAAAAAGAAAGAAAGAAAATCAATACTGCCACCTCCTTTCGGTCTGGCAAATATTTCCAGTTCCCACCCCCCCCACACGACCCACAAGCACAGCTCCATACAATAATCAGAAGGAAGTGGGAATATAAGGAGTCTGCTACACAGTACCAGCTATACAGAACCTATAAAAATGGGAAGGCATCTGTAACAGAGATCTTTAGGAACAGACAAAGGGTCTGGTAAGAGTTAAATAGTTTCAAACGGTAATCGAAATGAAAGTGAGGGCATAAATGTAGCCCTGGGGGTACTGGGCTTGCGATCTACTTTAAGGACAGTTAGGAAACAAAGATATAACTACTCGGTTGACTGGATTGACTATCTCAAATTATAAACTTGCTCTTCCTCCCCTAACCGAAGAATTAGCCATTTCCGGAAAAGTGGACCTTATAATGGCTACGTTTTACGGTTTCCTTTGGAAACAGTGAACCGGCGACTTGGGCCGAAGAGCGAGGCGTGAGGAGTACAGTAAGTGCTGGAGTGGGGAACGCCTCTCCTGGGGTGCTGTCTTACGACCTCCAACAGAACGGAGGAATGCGTGGCCAGAGAAGGGGGCTTAGACTCATCAGCCAGACGACAATGTCTCAGGGCCTGAGACATTCCCGAAACGAATCGTAATTCCTAAGTCTAAGGGAAGCGCGGTTATCTCGGCGGAAACCTGGAGGCAGTACGCCCAGCCAAGTCGGGTAGAGGGCAGGGTGGGGAAAAAAAGCAAGGTATTCTCGGGGGAGGTCGTGGGGGAAGGGCAGCTTCAGGCTTACCGCGCAACGCCGAGCACCGAGGTCGGCTCTCACTGAAGAGTGCGGAGGCCACGACCCCACAGGATATCCCTGAAGGCCAAGGAATAGGATAAAATTTAACAGGGCAAAAAAAGTGGAGGGGCTCGGAATCTCTCACCCGCACGGAAAGCAGCAGGGATCTTCCTCGCGGTGCGGACGCTTCTGACAAAACGCTAAAATGGCGGCGGCCGCAGCAATGACTCTGGGTAGAGAGGGGGAGGTGAGCCTACCACCGGATTGGCCCCTCAACAAAGTAAAAGGCAGGCATTCCCGTAGATCCTCTTCCTGATTGGTTACCACGAACGCCAATCACCTGAGGCCGGGAAGAGGTGGAAACGTCAGTAACCCCAGAACGTTTATGCGAAAGCCAATGAGCACCACTGTAGAGAAGCCGAAGTCACTGATTGGGTAAGAGGTCGGCGTGAGGGAGGAACTACCAACGTGGGCTTCGCCGGAGGGGTTCCGCCCGCCATTAGGCGGAGCGAGCTAAGGGTTCTGGTGTGGCGGTCTTTAGCTTCGTGGCGCCAACTTTCTGAAGCTTCCACCTCTCGCCAATCCACGTGTGCTCCATTTTGCCTTCTACTCCAAATTGCTCCCTCTAAACTCCCAAACACCACCTCCTCGCAGCCAGGATACTGCGGACGGTAGCTTACAGAAACAGAAGCCAGGTAAGAAAAATACTGGGAAGCGTCCCAACTTGAAGAAACCAACCTCCTCCTGCTTTGGCCAAGAATCCACACTGGAGCCCCGGGAGTCCCAGAGCTACCTCCAAATTGAAACTACTTTCATAAGTGGTGAAGAGCATTCTGAAAACGGTTAATGGGCTCAGCTTCATTAGGGTATAATGGCCCCAAAGTTGGCTTGGTTGAAGTTTGCATTACTCGGGAGGCGCCGAGAAACAGGTTCCGTCTTGGAACCAGCCTCTCGGGGTCCAAGATGAAGAAACGGCTTCTCAGTGTGACCGTGGAGACACAAAAACCCCCACCCCGCCCTGAGAAAAAACTGGAGCAGCAAAGTTTTTTGTTTTATTTTATTGGGCGCCATCAGGCAGAGCTGTAGGTTTAAACTCCTAGAACTGACCTTAGAGGCAAGAGCCTCTACCACAACCAGCTACAATTAAAAAAAAAAAAAAAAAAACAACAAAACAAAACACAATCGAAACAGCATTCTCCAGAGGGTCCGGATCCCCTGTCACACTTTTTCTCATCTTTGGCTTCTTCACATAATCCCATATTCAATGAACAAGCAATGACCCTTTTTGCAAGGCAGCTTTTGAAGAGGGAGTTTAAAAGGGGGTAGGGCGCTGGATGGAAGAACTTAAAACATGGTAAAAACCGTGAATTGTTTGAGAGGGATCATCAGAAGTGAAGATGACAAGTAGAACATACTACCATTCAAAGCAGCCCCCCAAAAAGGGGTGGGGATCATAAAGAGAAAGGTGAAGTCAAAGTTATGGAAATGGATTTTAAAACCTGACATGACTCAGAAATCAGATGGTGAAAAACTGGGCAAGAATTTATTCTAGGGTGGGAAAGGGTAAGAATCTAAAAATGTCAAAATGTAACATTTACAGATGTAGTAGTCACTAATCTTGGTCCGTTTTCATTGTGGATCCTGATGCTGACACTGAGATTGAGTAAAGGCCATAGGATCAGTGATGAAGAATACAAACTGAAGGTCAGTCAGCTGCAAGCGTACCCTTTTGAGGGGCCTGCTTCAGGAGGTGATCACAACTCAATCTGCACAGGGAAAAGCGTCTGGTATAGAAATTTTTTCGGCTCCTTTCTGTTTGATCTTCCAAATTTTTTGTTCCAGTAGCCCTGCAGATAAACTTTCTTCCAAAATACCAAAGCATATGAGTTCAACTCTATGAAACTAGGAATCTCTCCCAAGTCCAAAGGGGGAAAAATGGGAATATAAATCTTCTCAGGATCACAACTCAGGCCAGTTTGCAGACCACCGCCCACACCCCAAACTAATTACTTGATTTACCTTCTGAAAGCCCCCTAGGTCCAGTTATATTTGTTTCATTTTGCAAGCTCATCCAACTGAGTAAACACTTTAAAATCATTCCCCTGCTTTTTAAATTAAAACCCACAGCACCTGGAAGAAATTTCACTCACCCTACCCAATCTGGTTCTTGCCAAAATCTCCCAATCTCTTTTTAACAATTCTCCCACACCCAACACAGCTCCAGCACACTGGCCTCTTTGCCCCAAGCTTATTCATACTGGCCACCCCACCCAAAGACATCCCTCCAACTCCAGCCTTACCTTGGAACTCTATCCCATGACCCCAAGTTATTTTTCCAGATACTTACCACCACCTGAAATCCTATTTGTTCATTCATTTTCTGACTTCCTCCCATCCCCTGCCCCCAACAAATACTTGTTCTACAGGGGCAAGGAAGGACCTTTACTTGTTGCCTACTACATCCTGTGTTAAAATTGCACCTGGCACATGGTAGGCACTCAAATATTTGTTAAGTTAACAAATAGATAAATGAATGCCTGCATTAACTTTTTGACAACCAAAGGAGAGATGACTTTGGATTTTCAGTCAGTATCAGCTTCAGACCATGGACACATTACTAAAAACAAGCACTTTTATCACCTAGTACACTTTACAGTCTCCCTCAAACATAAAAAAAGCAGGTCCCCAAAAGCCAGGGGGTAACCTATCATCAGAATTACCAGTTTGACGAATGCTGCAAAATGAAGCTTTAGGTAGGGAGACTTGTAGCTCTCATCTCCATGCTGATGTTTATCTACCCAACTGTATTTTACCAAATACTAAAGGAGCTTAATGTTTGCCCCTTAAAAACCATGAAAAGTTTTAAAGTTAAAGATACCTGGTCCAAATCCTTTACCTTGCCACCCCTATTACAGAGAATGGGATGCTTTAAACCTTATCTGGAACACTGCAGATGCCATTTTGGTGATTCTTCTGATCAGGTTATCATACCTCTAAACCAAAAGATAAAGCAACTTGTCCAAAGTCATCTAAAAAGTTGATGTTCTGTCAGAGCCAGGCATAAATATAGTCTCAGAAGAGATGAAAGAGGCTAGAGCCTGGACTCTTGAAAGGGAAACGAGGAACAAATCCAAATTCAGAGGGGAAATAACATTGGTGTCTGGAAAAACCACTCAAATGTGAACAAGCAATTTGTATTCACTTCAAACCCTATCACAGCCTTAGGACTGCATGAAATCTATATACCTAATAAATAACTGGCTCCTAAACCAGAAATTAGTTACTGGTCTAATAAGGGCTCAAATTAAAAAAACGACTATTCTTCAGGGATGTTCAGTGGGAGCCACTAGGCCAGTGAGCAAGCTTCCTAAGCCTCCAATCCCACTGCCAGCTACTCTCTAAGCCTTGCCTAAATGTCCGTTTAAGTCCCCTGCCCCATACTTTTCTTCTCCATACCTAGGAGAATCTGATCCCAGGACACAAAAATGTCTGAGACTAGAGGTGGCCAAGACTGGTGTGGTCCTGTGGCCTATGTCACTCCTAGGTACCATTCATTACAAAAATCCCCTTCCTTCACTGTTACCCATGTGCTGCACCCACAGCTACATTGTTCTTTGCTCAGCTGTGTGCCCCACTAGGCCATCCCAGTCTCCTCAGAAAGTTCTAACTCCTTATTTCCATGAGATGGCTAGCATTTAATGAGCAGTTAACTGTATATGAGACCCTACACTTGCTACATATTTTCACTGTTTCTTCCAAGTAGTAGTACCATAATGATTACAGTCCTGGATGGCTCAAAACAGCTGGTTCAACTTGATCTACAGCTTTCTAGCCATGTGATCTTAAGAAATGTTACTTAACCTACAGTCTCAATTTATAAATTAATAAAATAGGTTTAAAAGTACCTAATACATTTGGGTTGCAATGAAGATTAAATGAAACTGATACATTAAAAGCGCTTTTAACAACTCTTAGCACATGTCATAGGCCACTGGACCAGCAGATGTTAGCTATCATCCCCATTTTATGGATTGAAAAAAAAACTGAAGTAGAATTCCTGATATATCCAAGATCACACAGCTAAGTGGCAGAACCAGGATTCAAACTGAGGAAGCCTGATTTGAGAGCCAATACCCTCAGTAATTCTGTGTGCCAAGTCAGTTTTCAAATCAAATAAATCCCATTTCCAGTTTTCTCTAGCGGGACCGCCCCATCCCCTCCTTCCTTACCTGCCACTTCCCTAGCATTGCCTAGTAACTGTAACTAGTTCATCTAGGTAAGTCCTGCCTCCTCTAGATTGTAAAATCCCCAAGGTTAGCCCAGGGACTCAGCTTCCTGAACACTGTATTTCCAGCATACACACACATTATTTCTAATGATTTACAGCTAGGCTTGAAATCATTTTAAGAACTTTTTTTCCCGGAAAACTCTAGATTCTACCCTTTAGGACCTTTTTGTAAGGTACGCAGAGAATTTAGAAGTAAAAATTTTCCACCTACCATATATCCATCTTATTTTCTTTATGACCCAAACTCCTATTACATAGCACACTAGTCCATAAACCTAGGAAATTTACTTTCATTATGACCTCAGGCATCCCATGTTATAGTCAACTTACTTGGCTGAATAGCACAAAATGACTGGAGAACCAACAGTCTGTGCAGACTTTGGCAGAGCTTAAATGGGCATGACTAGAAAGGCAGCTGACCCAAAGAGGCTGACCACTCAGTCATAGTCCCATTACTTCCAGTGCAAGGGATGGGGCCCCAGGCCCACTCTGGACAGAATTTGAAACAAGGTCCAAACCTCAGAAGAGAACACAGGCTGACGAGGTGAGACGGCTTTATGTGGTCTTGTTCCAGAAATAAACCATCTAAAACTTCTCCAATGAAGGCCAAGTTATAGAGGTAACAGATGCATAAGTGCAAAGATCTGAAGGACATTCAAGTCCATATTCCCACCTCCTTTTCCCGAAACACATGTTAAATGTCCACCCTCCCATTCACTCAACCCAACCATCTCCAAGTTATAAGACCCTGGAAATCAGAAATCCACAAAAAGTGAAGTATGAGGAATGGGAATAACACAGGGGGCATAATTTAAATTAAAGAGGGAGAGAATTTTAAAACAATCTGCAAGACAGAGGAAAATGACAAATGGTTTAGTTTTGTAGATCCTTCTAGCTTAAACGAGAAGCCTGGCAGCAAAGGCAGCAAGGGCATCAGGTCCTAAAGACGACAGGCAGAGTGATCGTCTAGGTCAGGTCACCCTGAAGAACTTGGGCTGCAATAAAGAAATACCAATACTGGCCCCGAGAGCACATTATAGGCTAGTTTTCACAGAAACCAAGGGATTGGGACAGTGGCAGAACCCTCACTGGAAAGGAAGACGACAGAAAGCCACACTGACAAAGAAAGAGTATTATAAATACACAGGCTACAATCACAGCTCTATAATCACCCAACCCTTGATTTTCCAGGGTAAAAAACACAGCTAAGTCTGTTAGCTTGGCCCTCAGATTACCCCACCCTCACTGCAGAAAAGTGACAAGAAACCTGTCCAACTTCCCCTCCTCACAGTCCTGCAAGGAAATGAAAAGGAGCAGCAAAGCACCTGAAGGCAAAGCGGTGAGAAGAAAACCAGAGAGCTATGGCCCTAGTACCCCAGGTTACTCCAGTTGGCATTCGCAAGTAAGCGATCAGTTATATGAAGACCATATGCTGCTTTTGCCCACTGGGCAGAGGAAAGAGCACGTAGGGCAAACTACTCCATCACCGGCAAGTTCACAAGCAGCCAGTGAAGGAGGCAGAAAAAAACCCACCTCAACTCCACTTGATTGACACACAGACCTCCCCAAAGTCACCCTGCCCCAATAGACTCCCAAATCAAATGTCTAAAGACCCCTTTCCCAAAGGAATGTCAGTAGGTTTCCTGTTAAAACCCCACCCAACCAATCTTCTTCCATTCACCCATCATCATGCCAAGCTTCCGTCTTGTCCACAGCTTCTACTGCCGTATTTTTTGCCCAGGTCCTCTCAATCCCAAGTCCCAGAATAAAAGTATAGAAGGAATCTTCAATTCCTCTCCCTATCCCAGCATCCCTATTTGGTTATGCTTGCACCTCACCTCCTTCCCAGAGTCTATCGTAACACATTCAAATATGAACCCAGCAAGAAAACTCCCAGACACTCTAACAGATGGAGAGAGGGAATCTGAGTCTCAGGTGACTATGATGGCAGGGGTTGGCAGGACGCAGGAAGGACACTCCATGGTGATGTTCAACAGGCGAAATACCAGGTCTATGGCCAGAATTCCCCATACCTGCTTCCAGTTGTCCCAACCACAGGGCATTACCAGACAGAGACATGACCCCCACCCCAACTACTGGCTCCTTTCCAGTTCCCGGCCCCAGTACTCACTGAAGGACCCACGAGCCTCAAAAGCACCAAAGCAGTCATTCCCCACTTCTCACTTGAGAAGCCAAACCCCAGAACCACCCTGCTGGAGCACATGTTGTTTCTGAACTGGAGACAAGTCAAGGAAAATGGCCAAGCATAGGCAGAGGAAAATGAGCAATAAATTTCCTGCAATTGGGTGTGATTAATTCAAGTTGAAGCAACTTGGTCTGGACTCTCCAGTCCTAAAGATGACAGACTAGCAGGGCAGGGAAATCATTCTAATTCCCACATTCAAACCCCTTTCCTCATCTGCTCTGGGTTCTCTGGCTGCCTTGCCTTCAGTTGTCATGTCTTCCTGGATGTCAAACTGGCTTCTCTGAAACTGAGTGCAATCAAGACAATGACAACCAGGTTTCCAAACTGCAAATTGCCCCAAGTTTTATTTGTAGTCCATACAAAAGGGAAAAAAAAGTAAGGTTTTCTAACACCACCTACTTGGGGAGATGGGGAAGTGGGACTGTGCCGCTCAGCATCAGCTAGAACATCAGGGGTCAGTAGGGATTTGGACATATTCCAACCGACTGTCCCAACAGGAACTCAGTCTCGACACAGTCTATAGAGGGACAAAGTCAGGGCCCCCTGGACTGCTGGCACAGCTTGGCGCATAGGAAATGGTTAGGCTAACCCTTTCCTGGCCTCCCTCACATCTAAAAAGAAAAAGGCGCCGCCGACCTCAGCTGCAGGTTGCTTCCCCATCCAGACGACCTTAAATATCGCGCACAAAAATAAAAGGGAGCCAGGAAAAAAATAAAAACATAAAAGAAATTCCCATCCTGGGGAGATGGGAGGCAGGGGAGAGGGGAACCGCAGATCTAAAGCCAGTAGCAAGATTTGCTGCTGAGGCGAAGGAATAAAGTAGGTTACTGCCGAACACTCAAAAGGATCGTCTCCTGGGGAAGGCCCACATGGTAGAGGGGATGAAAAACCGCAAACAGGAGAGGTATGGGCCAGTGGTTATAACCTGGGTCTACACCCTACCCCACCTCTCCTCGACTTCCCTCCCTGTGATGCCCCATCCCAGGATGGCCCTACATGCGGCGCTGGTAGCCAGAGTGCATCTGAGCTGCCCGCAGGTAATCATTATAGGAGCCCGAATAGCGTGCGTAATCGGAATGGGCATCGGGCAGGCGACGGTAATCCAGCGAGGACTTTGTCGGCGAGCGGCGGAACGAAAGCTGCGACTCTGATAAACGGCGGTAATCAGAGAGCTCGGCTAAACGCCGGTCGGAACCATACCTAGTCGAGAGAAGAAGACAGTTGGTGAATGAGACAATTGAGGGGAGGGCTCCAGGTGGGCACAGGGGAGGCGCCAATGGGGATGGGAGGGTGTAATCAGATTGGTCTCCAACAAACAAGATTTTGTCAGAAGGCTCACCACCCTATCCAGGGCAAGAAATCAAGCCTGGTTCAACTCAGTGGGAAACCAAGCCCACCACTGAAGCCCTCCCTTCTGAACTGGCCAAGGTGGATTCTGATCTATATTCCCAAACCACAAACAATCCCCACCCCCTGGGCCCTGCACAGAAAGACCTTGGTTGTTTACCAACAGCACGGCGGACGAAAGCAAGGTCCCCAACTTCCCAAAGAGTGGACGCACCTCATACACCTTGCCTTCAGCCAGTGAGTGCCAAAGGGACTACTCTTTCAAACCCACCCCCACCAAAGGTCAGGACAACCACATAACAAGCTTAAGGATCCTTGAGACGGTGGGAGAGACTATGAGCCACAATCTCGCAGGCAGTAGCTCCAATGGCACTTGGGCTAGCCTAGACAGGTGACACTTTTCCTGACCTAACTAGCTGGTACCACCCCAGCCTGAGCACTATGCTCACCCGAACCCTGGTGACCAGGAAAGTTCACAGACATCACCCCCCTCAGCCTCAGGACATCCCATGGGAATAGAGAAGACCAAGGGAGGGGCCGATGGCTCCAGTTTCCCTCCCATGCCAACCTCAGCCCCTTGCCCTGAGCCCCGGTTGGGGGCAGAGGCGGGGGGGCATACAGTACCTTTTCGACATGGCGACAGCCTTTTTGTAGGGATCGTCGTAGCTGGCCCGGGGTGGGGAGAGGCGGGTACGCTCATAGGGCGGCGGGGTGCTGTTGGCGTTGGCAACGGCCCCCTGGGACATGGACAGGTAGGCTGCAGACGGCTGACCTGCCCCATCGTAGGCATTGCCCGGCTGGCCACGGTAGGAGGCAGCAGCCTGGGGATGCTGCTGTGCAGCATAGGAAGCAGCCAATGAGGCTGACGACTGAGTGCGGTAAGGAGCTGCCAGGGTGGCAGAAGGCTGGGCCCCGTAGGCAGCTGCGGCACCATAGGAGCCAGTGGCCGCAGCAGCTGACTGAGCCCCATAAGAGCCTGACAGGCCCATCGATGCTTGAGCCCCGTAACTATTCAGCTGGGTCTGAACAACTGGCTGGGCCCCATAGGAACCAGCCATTGGGGTAGTGGCTTGTGCAGCATAGGCAGCTGGCTGGCTAGCATAAGCAGCAGCTGCAGCTGGTTGTGCCACATAGGCAGCAGGTTGGGAGGAGTAGGAAGCAGCCTGTTGTGCAGCATATGGGGCAGACTGGGCATTATAAGAGGCCGAAGGCTGGGCATTGTAAGAAGCTGCCTGGGCCCCATAAGCTAGTGAGGAGGCTGCAGACTGGGCCCCATAGGAGGCTGCCTGGGCCCCATAGGAGCCTAGGGAGGAAGCTGCTCCCTGGGTGTTGTAGGAGGCAGCCGCGCGAACCCCATAGGAAGATGCAGCCTGCGCGCCATAAGAGGATGGCTGGTTACCATAGGAGGCAAGGGAGGAGCCCTGAGCCCCATAGGAGTTGAGCGAGGAAGCCGCAGCTGGCTGACCCCCATAGGAGGAGAGGGCTGAGGCCGAGGGCTGGGCTCCACCATATGGGCCAAGCGAGGAAGCTGCGGCAGACTGGGAGCTAGGGCTAGCCAGCTGGCCCCTATATGGGGCCCCAAGGGAAACGGAGGGCTGAGCGCGGTAAGAGGCTGCCTGGGCTGTCATGGGCTGAGTCCGATAGCCGACACCCAAAGAGGCAGAAGGCTGGGCCCTGTAGGCAGCTCCCAGTGACACTGAGGGCTGGGCCCGGTAGGTGGCTGGCTGGGCCGTCAGCGGAGCCACATACGAGGCTCGGGGAGGTGAACGGCGCAGGGGGCTGCGGTCGCGACCAAAGAAGGGTGGTGTGGGCTGACGGGCTTGCCCATCAAAGCCACCAGTGCTGTTGCCAAAAGCCTGCTGGTAGTCGAAGGTGGCAGAGAAGCCACCAGTTCCAGGGAATGCCGTATCCCCAGCCCCTGGTTTCTTGGTCTTGTCCCCAGACTGGATAGCCAGGCCAGGCCCCTTCTTCTGACCCTTGGTTGAGAGTTCCACGTTGATGCGCTTGCCCTTCACTTCTTTGCCGTTGAGCTGCGCGATGGCGGCTTTGGCATCTGCTTCCTTCTCCATGTGAACAAACGCGTAGTCTGATAAAGCAGCAGACAGAGGGTTAGCAATTAGGGGGGGAGGGCATGCTACCCTATGGGTCCCAAACTGGACACTCCAACAGCACCCAGCTGTTGCCAGCTACCTCCAGGCCTCCAAACCCTCCTCTCCAGGAGTAGGTCATAAAACATGGCTCCCATATAACAAAGCTTCTGACTGTCCTGAGTAGTCACCTTTGCCTATGGCCTTCTCCCCATTCTCCCCGCTCCCCCGGCCACCTCACCCAACTTCCTGGTGAGAGAAGAAAGAGCATAGATGAACTGCAACACAGGAAAAAAATCTTCACAGCTCCTGTAAGTATAAACCAGCAGACAAAAACATAGAAAGGACTCCTGGATCACTCAGTTATTCAGTATTCCCTAACCCAAGATCACCAAACACTAATGTTCACCTTTGAGGTGAACCTTACTCTCAAACACCAGAAATGACCACTTACGTCTTGGCATGACCCATGTCTCAGCCCAGGACCAATTAAGGCAGGAGAGCTAGACTGATAATGCACAGTTCACGAAACTCCTCCAATATGATCTTCCCTTTCCCACAGTACTTCCCAGTTTTCAAAGCACCTCCATGCATAGGACCTCATCTGGGCCTCAGAACAATCCCAGGAGGCAGGCAGAGCAAAGGATCATTATCCCCATTTCACAGGTGGGCAAACACACTCAGAGAATTCATATGGTTTGCCCCGAATCAATGTTGTCACAGCCAGGAACAGAATCCCAGCTCTCCATGCTCCTTCACTACACCAGTTTATCCCTCAGAAGTCAACACATAAGGCAGGACTGTGTAATAAGGCTAGACATTTAAGCTAAGAAGGACCCTATATAAGCCAATGAAATGTGGGAATGGAAATTGAGCCTCTTGGCTGAGGGCAGACTCAAGTCATCCTCCGCACCACCCTACCACCCCAGCTACATTACATCCTCCACTGGTTACTAGTCAAGCGACAGAAGTATTCCTTACGCCTTGGCTCCTATTCACAGAAAAGATTTGGTTTCTCAGCTTCAAGGCAAGAAACTGCAATTACTGCAGCTAGCAGGCTCTACTAAGCAGGTTACCCCTGAGGTTCTCATTCAGGGCCTGAATGAGCTGGTGGGACAGGCTCTAAGACAGAATGTTGATGTCAAAGTCCTACTCATCTACCACACAGAACGAGAAAATTTCAGGAGGGGGAGGAGTGGAAAGAAATTCTTGTTCACATCCAAGCTCACAAAACACAGCAGAGTCTGAAGAACAGTGATAAGCTTGTGCTAGTGGGAAACAAAGCCCTGCACTAAACTCTATCTGGACCTGTGGCTACTTTAAAGTCCAAGCACCAGGACCCCATCTCTCTCAAATCTGTTTAGGAAATGAAGAACTACTTAGATGAAATTACTAAGGTTTCATTCTTGATAATAAGAAATCCTTTGAAATCCTCTAAACAATGTCCTAATTTCTAGAAACTTTCATACTGGGATCCTCTCTAGCTGCTCCTAAAAAGCAAGTCATTTTCCTGAATGTAAGGTGATGCCACCAACATGACTGTCATACAAATGAGAATAATCAACAGGTAGAGGTTAAAGTATAGTATAGCAAAAGGACTCCTGGGGCTAGGAGCTAAAATGCCTCAGTTGAAGATTCAGAGCACTGACTTGCTACAAGCCCTTAAGGAATTTACAATTCATTTCTCCAATTGACAATCTAAAAATGCCTTATAAAGTATAAATAGCTATATAATGATAAAGAATTCTGATAATTATTCAAGCCTGGGAATAACAATAGGCTTATTTCCCTACAGAATATCATTTTCATCTTTTAAAAAACAAAAGGGATACAATGCCACGTGTACGTGCAAATTTGGAACCTGCCAGAGATGATATAAGGACAAAAGGAACTATCACAGCTCTCAGTCTTCACACCCTCATGGCCAGAACCTGATTTCTCCTCATCTACCAACTGTGAAAAGCAAAAGTGTTACTTGGGGCCTAGCCACAGGGCACTAGAACTGTCCTCTGATCTCTCACCTCCACTTTGGACAGAATGAGCTAAAAATCAATGCTGGTGGTCCCAGATCTCCTGAGAAGTGGAGAATGAGCTAACCCTACCACCAGGAAAATGCAACAGTAAGCAGAAAGCAGGATCTTGTAGACAGATTAAAGGGAATTAAAACACAAACAAACAAACAAAAAAACAACTTCCAGGCATTGTGAAGGAATATTAAGGAACCTCACCGTATTTCTGGTGAACCTATCCTCACATTCCTAAGACTGGAATGAGCTAGGAAAAAACACTCAGCAAAAAAATTTCAATGGGTTTACAAGAGCAATAGGACATCACATTATCTACTCCTTACTTAGCTAGGTTTTATTAAGAGACCAACTTGTGAAACTTGAAAATTGAGATCATGTATGTACAAGTCAACTGACCACCCAAATGACCTATATAAATGATAAAAACAAAGCCATGAGATAAAATTATAACCCATTTATATCAGAAAGTTCCAAATTTGACACTGGAGGGAAGTGTGAATAGGTTGTCCAGCTGATTCAATCACATGAGGGCTAATCAACCCTTATCACAGTGAGCAGCCAAACCCAGACCTATCCCTGTCAAAGATGTCCATGAACCCAACAACTCCTAAGGCAATAAAGCAAACCAGAGACCTGCAAACTCCAGAGACCCACCTGCCTGGACAGCTAGTTCAAGGAAATGGTGACCTCTGAATGAAGTTCATCACATTTGAAGGGGCTAACAGGCAATGATTTACCGGTTCTCCTAATGGTCTGATGGCATCACAGTCCTTCTTGTACCGAAGTTAAGAGAATCCAGAAAAATGAATTTTCCTATCCTCAGAAGAGTAAAACCTTCTAATTTGAAACTACAGAGCTGTGTTTAGGAGTAAAGAATGACCACTCAAAAAAAGGAAAGGAAACAGTTTCCTCTTCTGCCTTTCAGATTTCCTATGAAATCTAAATGGCTCCTAATGCTGTCAGTACCTCTCAGACTCCATCTTTGAACACCCAATAGACCGTAGCTGTGGAGAGTGGGTAAAATCTGCTGTCTCTATGGAGATTTTTACTCTACAAATCAAATCATAATCTAAGCTCCTGGGGTAACCAAGCAGCTATGTTTTTCCCCCGGTGAAATAAAACAGAACTGGTTGTTCTGTGCTTTGCAAAGACCTGACAACAAACACAAGACAACTCAATCAAACACCCATTCCCGGACCAAGAAATGAGTAAGCTATTTATAGAACCAGAGCCAGTCTCTTCCACTACATTCCCAACTTAAAAATCTCACTTTCACTCCAAAGAAACAGAAAGCCATTAGTGGAGAATATGATCCTCAAATCTTCCCCACAGTCCCTTACATCTAAGTATATCAGGAGCTCTCTTAAATTTCGGCATAACTACAAATAACAGCTAACCACCGCTCCCTGAGGAACTCAATGCGTTTCTGCCAATCAAATGTTTATGAAGGAATAAAATGCACAAAACTTTCACTCTCTCAGGACTCAGCCAGGAGCTCTAAAAACCACATGCAGTTACACCCTTCACCCCATCCCACCACTACTGTCACATGGTTTCAGTCCCAAGTAAATTCAAACAAATTTTAGGCTTTCTCTACCGCTCAAAAAGAGGCTTCTTGACCAATGAGTTCCCAAGAGACTGTCCCCTCAGATGCTAGTTTCTAGACTCTTAATCTAGTAGCCACCCTACCTAAGAACCACAAAAGAATAGTAGGTCAATCAACACAAAATTCTCCCAATTCTGTGGGAGTCACGTACTCCCATCTAGTTTCGGGGCAAGTACCCAATCTGAGGCCCTTCCCATTCTTTCACTTTAAACAAAAGCAGAAATCCATGCACCATAAAGGGCTTCATCAGGGCACCCAGCAGGAAAGCCTGATTCCAGTTAGTCATGGATTCTCATATCTTGAGTTGAGGAAAACAGTATTAATGCAGAAGGAGGAAATACTCCTAGTGATGGAGACTACGACCCTTTACACTTTCCCAAGTTACAGAAAGGATAAGGAATGGCACCCAAAAGATGTGGCTTCCAGGACAGCAAACGATGTATATTGGTAGGAATGAATAGGCACCTGCTCCCAAACTTATTTCCTATCCTCAAAACTTCTCACACAGAATATAAACAGATATGAATCCAACTCCAGGAGTAAGGGATCAGATACTCACTTCAAGGTTGTATCCTTGAAGATAGTGGGGCCAAATCAACTCTGGTCTGTTCCCAAGTGAAACACAGACTGGCCATATACACAAGGTCTGTATGTAACTCTAAATCTTGCCAACCAAGAAAGAAAAATTTAGGAGGTAAGAACCCAAATTTAGGCCAGGCCCAAAAAAGGAAGTCAGGCCTAAATTATGGTGATACATTCTTCTCCAAGACCAACTAGGAATCTACCCTGACAATTAGACTACTAAAGCAAAGACGACTACTAAGTCCTCATGTTCCCCTCAGCCACAAAGTATGGCCCCTTACAAAATCCCCAAGCTTATAGAAAGGACACTGCCCTGGAGCACGGGTTTGGCAAGTAAAGGCTGCCCAGAAGGGGCCTTCATTTAAAAAAAAAAACAAAACCCTCCTTCCACATGCAGAAGGCCGAGGTTTCCAATTTAGAGATGTAAAATCGATCCCAAAAGAGGGGGTGGGGGACCAAGTCTGAGGGCGTTTGAAAGCGCAGAGTTGCCAGGCCTAACCCATCTAACAATACTGAAAGGCAAAAGTTGGTTCGGAAGGGGCCCCTTCTGTACCCACGAGTAAACAGACCCATGAGTAGACCCAGGCCATACGACACTAAAACATCCCAGCTCTAGAAACGTCCAAGGGCCCCGTTACCTTCCGCTCAGGAGCATTCACCGGTAGGGAATACAAGGGTGGACTTGGGGCGTTAGCCCCTACCTTTTCCCTCTTCCCTTGCTCTGATCGATGTCTGGAGAGGACGTGGGGAAGTTGTGAAATCTTCCCCGCTCCATGATCCGGCTTGTACCCATCACTTCCCAATTTCCGCTCGGTGCCAGGCCCAGGAGACCAGTGGAACGCGCGCCCCCGGTACATTCCCAAGACTCTCAAGCGCGTCCCCGGCCCCGCAGCTCGGCTCACAGTGGCCGCCGCACCCACCTAGAGCCGCTTCCTCCCATTTAGTTAATGGTGTCTGGATCGCAGGGAGGAGGGTGGCTCTACCCAAGGCGCCCCCAACACCTCCGGCCTCGCTCCCGCGGACAACCCCCCACCGCCAACCGCACCGTGACCGACCCCCGGGAAAGGGGCGTGGCTAACAAGCAGAGTGCCCCGAGCGCGCCCGCGCCCCCGCCTTCGCGTTACCTTTCACCACGTCACACTCGATGACGCGTCCGCGGCGCTCGAAGAGGCTGCGCAATTCCTGGCTCGTGCACGCAGCCGACACATTGCCCACGAATATCTTCCAAGTGTTAAGAGGCCGTGGGCGCGACATCTCCACCACGAGCGCGCGCCCTGGCCGCAGCTCGTGGCCGTGCAAGGCCTCGATGGCGCGCAGCGCGCCCGCGTTCTCGCGCATGTGCACGAAGGCGAACTGTTTCATGACGGCGCAGCTCATGACCGTGCCGTAGGGCGCGAAGAGGGCTGCCAGCTCCTCCGGCGTCGTATCCGCCCCATCGACGTTTCCCACGAAAATCTTCATTTTGCCGCCGCAGCCGCCTTCCCGGAGAGCCGGGACCGCTCCTCCAGCGACAGGCGAGACGTCCGACCGGCCGGCAGTCCTCCCCAGGAATGGCTGGCGACCGAGAACCCCGCCGCGCAGGCGCTCTGACCTAGCCAATCGGAACCTACATCCCGCGCGTCCTGCAGCCAATCAGAGAGGCTGAGAGAGGATGCCATCAGGCGCAGCCAATCCCAGAGGGCCTGGAGCCCGCTCGTTAGCGGAGGGGGTGGGAGAGGGACGACGGCGCGCGACCAACCGCCACTGCCGGGGGGAGGGGGAAGAGGGTTGGAGAAGGGGATACGCGCGCGGGGATCGCCGGGGCGGCCGAGAGGCCTAGCCGGTGAGCGGCCTCTGGCCTGGGTGGGGCCGGGATCGGCGGGCCCCAAGGAAAAACTTTGTTCAGTCGGTTAAGTCAGAGCCCCTCCCATTCTGGCAGCCTGGGCCAAACCCGCACCTAGAAGTGGCTGTGAAAAGTGTTCACGGGAAGGCCGGGCCTGGCGGGAGAACCCAAGACAAATGCCTTCACTCAGCAAACAGCTTCTGGGCTGCCGCCTCCGAAACTGTGCTGGGCGGCCTGAGGGGACCTGAGAGGCATCTGTCCCGGAAAAACTCTCGTGCTATTCCTTTCGTTCTTTAGAAACACATTCCCTGAGGTTGTGGAGGTCCCGGCGGATGCTGGAGACAGTGAAAAAATCAGAACCCGCCTCTGCCTTTGGAATTTCCAAACGAGGAATGAGATATACCTCTTTGTATGTTTAAAAATTTCCACAATAAAAAGTTTAATGAAGTAGAAAAGTAAGTCAAAAGAACGGTCCTGGGGAGGAGTAAAAGTTGAGCCTTTGAATAAAAGAGGAAAAATGTCAAAACCGACAGATGTGTGTATGTAAATAAGATTGTGCATGGCAGAACATCAAAAACAAAAACATGTGACAAACTCAGGGAAATATTTGCTTACAAGTTCATTCTACAAATTTTACTGAGCACCTACCCTGTGGGGCAGCACCGAGCATATAGCAGTGAACTAAAAGTGACGAAAATCTCGACCTTGGAGCTCATACTATGTTGGGGAGAGACATAATAATTAAGTAAAACGAATAGCCTGTTAGATAGTGGTAAAGACTCGGAGTAACTGAGGCAGCAAAAAAGACATCCTCTGAGGGAATTAGTCCAGAGAGTGCATGTCAAATGTCTGTTCAAGGAATCACAGAGAGTATGGCCGGAGCGTGGAACATAGTGAATAATAGAGCTTGAAGATTGAGAGGAGGTGTAGCACGTTATGGGTCATGGAAAGGACTTTGGCTTTAAATCTTTTTTTTTTAAGGGGGGAGGTTTATTTATTTACTTATTTATTTTAATGAAGGTACTGTACTGGGGATTCAACCCAAGACCTCACACATGCTAGGCACGCACTCTACCAATGAGTTATACCCTCCTGCTTGGCTTTCACTCTTAGACTGCAACTCTGTAGAGGACAGAGGGGTTCATCTGATATAACTTATCTTTCATAGTTTTATAAGTATCATTCTGGCTGCTATTGAAGTGGGTAAAAACGAGGAGAAGACAGTTTGCTCAGCAATTACCACTAGTACAAAAATTCGAGAGAGAGATGATGGTGACAGGGATCAGGGTGGTCACAGTAGACTTCAGGGGAAGTGGTCAGATTTGGATACAGTTTGAGGGTAGGGCCAACACAATATGCAACTGGATGTGCGTTGAGAGAGAAAGAAGTCATAGATGACACCAAGCAAGAGGAAGCATGGAGTTGCCATTTACTGAGATGGGGAACATTGTGGATGACTAGAAATTCAGTTTTGGACATAGTAAGTTTGAGATGCCTCTAAGTCATCCAAGTGGAGGTACCAATGGATAATTAGCCATGTGTCTGGAGCTCAGCTCAGAGGTCTGGGCTGAAGATACAAACTTGTGAGTCTAAAGAGTTAATATCTATACTGTACAAAGAACTCCTACAAATCGATAAAGAAAGATGAGCTATATGGGCCAAGGATGCGAACTGGCAATTTTCTAGGAAAACAAGTACAAATGGTCAATAAACAAGAAACTTCATTGCTATTCAGGAAATGCAGTTTCCTTTATAAATGACATTTTCACCCCTCAGGTTTCCAAAAAAATCAAAAGATTTTTGTCTATTGGTGGTAACGGTGTGAAGAAAGTTCACTCACATATAGCTGCTGATAGTGTGAACCCTGCATCCTTCTTGGTAAATATTCTGGCAATACCAAACCTTTAAATGTAGTGAGGCTTTAACATAGTAATTCTGCTCTATAGAAAACTCATCAATAAGGATATTGGTATAAATTTATTTATTGTAGTATTGTTTGTAGTAGCAAGCAGTGGAAGCAACCTGAATGTCTGTAAGTAAGGAAATGAGGTATTGCCTTATGGTGGACTATTACGTTGCTATTAAAAATAGGTCAGAATCTATTGATACGGAAGGATGACCAAAATTTAAGGGGGGAAAAAAACCCCAATGTCATTGTATGATATTACATCTGTCTAAGCTGTAGGTGAAAAAAATCATCCATATAGGTGCATATGTTTTTTCAGCATGGAGAAACAATGTCAGTTACCTTAAGGGGATGAGAGAAATAACATCAGTTACCTCAAGGGGATGTTAATTTTTTACACTTTTCTATATCATTAGACTTTCAACAATGAGCATCTAATTCTCTTATGGCTTTTTTTTTTTAAGTGGAGATACTGGGGATTGAATCCAGAACGGTGTGCGTGCTAAGCATGTGCTCTACCATGGAGCTATACCCCCCTCTATGGTTTTTTTAAGTACATTTTAAGGAAGAAAAGAGGAGCACCAGTTTGATACCACTCTGATATCTCTGCAAATCCGAACTACTGGCAGTATGCTCAGAGCTGGTTATCAGCAGGCCTCTAGCCACCCAGTAAGCATAGCAATTTTAAAGTTGTCATGGGAACAGTTCCATGTTTGTCCCAATAATGCTGGTAGGGTTTAGAGTCAGAACACTGCAACAGAAATATAATGTGAAACTCATATGTGCTTTTAATTTTTCTGGGATCCACTTTAAAACATACAAACAAACAAGTAAAATTAATTTTAACAATATGTCTTATTTAATCGAATATATCTAAAAAACTATCATCCATCAGATAATCAATATAGAAATTATTAATAAGATATTTTATATGCTTTTCCTTCAACTAAGTTTTTGAAATTCATTGCATACTGTACACTTACAGCACATCTCAATTTGGACTAGCCACATTTCATGTGTTCAGTAGGTAGCGACATGTGGCCAGTGGCTGCCATATTGGCTAATGCAGGTTTAGCCTTCCTCTTGAAACGGCCTTCTGATCATAAAGAGACATCCTTTGGAAAAGCAGAACTTCAATATCAGGGATGCATCTGATTTTTGAAAATAGCCCCAAGGTTTTCAGAGCCAAGTGTAGGGAATAAGGGTGGGCAGAAAGATCAAGCTCAGAAATATCCATCAACAAATAGTGTCAAAGCCGCCAAGGATTCTTAAGGATGAGCCAGGCCAGGCCAGGCCAGGCCAATCCAAATACTTTAAAGATCAGAAATTCACACCCAGCTGGAGGAAGGAAACGAGTTGCCGACCATCAAGTTAGTGGCAGAACCAGAGCTAATTTGCCGCTCTTCATTACCCCAGGTCAAAGAGTTAGAGCCATGTTCAAACCTCGATTTTCCAGCTGTCTGAACTTGAGCAGACCTCTTCATGTTCATGAGCATCACCTCCTTCACTTACAAAATAACTGACCTTCTGACAAGGATTTTTGGGTTTTGTTTTCTTTTTTATTAAGACTTGTATTATACTATAATATACATTATTATAGTATATTATTAGTACACATTGTGTATTAATATAATATTATTATAAGTAAAATATACATAACATAAAATTTACCATTTTAGCCATTCTTAAGGGTAGAGTTCTGTAGCATAAAGTCCACTCACATTGTTGTGACTACCACACACTCCATCTGCAGAACTCTTTCCTCTTCCCCAACTGAAAACCTGTACCCATTAAACACTAATTCCCTATTCCCTCCTTCCCTCAGCCCCTGGCAACCACCATTCTCCTTTCTATCTGTATGAATTTGATTACTCTAGATATCTCATGTAAGTGAAATCATACAAATATTTGTCCTTTTGTGACTGGCTTACTTCACTCAGCATAATGTCTGTCAGGTTCATCCATCTAGCATACATCAGAATTTCCTTCTTTTTTAAGGCTGAATAATCTTCCACTGTATGTATATACTACATTTTGTTATCCAGTCATCAAACAATGGACATTTCAGTTGTTTCTACCTTTTGGCTATTGTGAATAATGCTGCTGTGAACATGAGTGTACAAGTATCTATTTGAGTACCTATTTTCACTTCTTTGGGGCATATACTCAGAAATGAAATGGCTGGATTTTGTTTGTTTTCTAATTAAAGTATAATTTATGGACAATGAGATAACTCTTTCAGTGTGTACAGTTCTTTGCGTTTTGACAAACACATATAGTCCTGTACCTATGACCACAATCAAGATATAGACAGTTCCAATCACCCTGAAAAACTTTTTTATGCTGTTCCTTTCCACTCAGCCTCTCCTTGCACCTCGTTCCTGACAAACACAGATCTGTTTTCTTCCACTATAGTTTTGTCTTTTTCAAACTGTCATATAAATAGACTCATACAGTGTGTAGCTTTTTGAGTCTAGTTTCTTTCGCTTAGCATAATGCATTTGATATTCATCAGTGTCCTTGCCTATATCAGTAGTTCCTTTTTATCAGTAATTTACACTGTATGGATATACCACAGTTTGTCTTTCCATTTCCCAGTTGAAGGACATCTGGATTATTTCTAATTTTTGGCAATTATGTCTAAAGCTTGCATACAGTTCTTTTCATAAATACCTATGAACTACAAGGTTGTTTTGAGCCTTAAACAAGGTACAATAAAATGTTTAGCACCCTGTAAGGTACATAGTAAGAAGCTTAATCAATTGAGCTTTTAGAAAAGTTTGTTACACAATTCTAAGTCAAATAAAAAGAACCTATAATGTCCAAATTTAATTTTATTACGCACCTGCTATCTGCCAGGTATTTTTCCAGTTTCTGAAACAACATTTAATTAGAATTTACAATGTCGTTTATGTGTTTAAAGATAAAAATAAAAATAATCTCTCTCAGTTTTTGCCACATCTCAGACCCAAAACTGGATCTAGTTCTCTGGTAACAATGCTAAAATGTTCCTGATGCTTTACCTCTTCCCATAGGTAGCCCACCGACATACCTAGCCCATCACGGCTATTCCACATGGCCTCAACTATAATAAAAAGGAGAACTAACAGGAAGGCATTTCTAATAAAATATTTACAATGAGATATGTCTTCTGGTCAGTCACAAATGCTGACAGATACAGAGGCATTGCTTTGGCAACTCAAATAATACTATTGCCATTACCACTGGTGACATTCTCCAAAATGGTGAGCAACTCTCAGTAATATTTCAAAACCAAACAAAGAACAAGAAAACCAAATGTATATTAAAACGGCATCAACAATACTTTGTTGTTTATGAAGAAAAAATAAATAGATAAAATAAATTAGGTTTTTCACCTACAAGGATATCTGACGGGACATCTGAAAGTTGTACAGGATATGGGACAGTTCATTGTGCTGGGCTATCCCACACGCTGTGAGATAGGCTGAGACCTGGGACCCTTTGCTGGAGGGCTTGCACCTAGACAAATGTCTCTTCCAGCAACAGAATCCAAAGAATTTATAAGGGACTAAATATAACTGCATACATGCATAATAGGGGCAATTACAACTAATAAGATACAAAAAAGCCACAAACCAACTGCTGTTTCCAAGGTGATAGGAGCAAAAGCAGGGGACTGCTCGTGATCCCTGCACGCAGCACCACGAAGGGGGTGGGCAGATCACCTAAGCTATGCCTCCTGCCCAAGCCATGGATCCGCCTGGTAGGCAGTTTTCACTCCCTGCAGCAGAGTCCCAGTCAAGCCATGCCTAAATTTCTCATCTCGCCTCTTATCAATTTCTAGTGATTAAAAAATCCAAGGACATGAGTTGCTGACACTTGCAGGCTGGCAAGGATCCCTAGGCTTCCCCCTATCAATGCCAGAAGCACCCCCAATCCAGCATTGCCACAACAAGGAAAATTTCCCTCACAAACTCCCAAAGTCCCCTAAGAGGCTGTAGCACCCTCAGTGAGAATCACTGATCTAAAAGACAATTTCGTAGTAGGGAGGGTATAGCTCAGTGGTGGAGTGCATGCTTAGCACGAGGTCCTGGGATCAATCTCCAGCACCCCAATCTATCTATCTATCTATCTTAATTGCCTCCTCCCACCAAAAAAATAATAAAACTTAATTTTGGGTAAAAACTAATTTCTTTAATAAAGTGACCCTGTCGTGAAAGTCCTTATCTCTTTACAATGAGTGGAAGGAAACATTAGAAAGAAATTCTATCCTGTATGCTAAAGAACAGAGCCCAGGCAAACTGACTTGAAAGGACTTCCACCACAGTTATTTATATTAATGAAACGAAAGTTCTTTGGTTTAGTAGGTGACTGTTATAGGCCAAAGATATCAGGTCCTAATCCCTGGAACCTGTAAATATTACCATATTTGGAAAAGGTGTCTTTGTCCATGTGAGTAATTTAAGGATCTTGAGATGGGGAGATTATCTTGGGTTATTTAATTAGGCCCTAAATGCATGTACATGTATCCTAATAAGAGGGAGACAGATGGAGACTTGGCACAAATACACAGAGGAGAAGGTGGTGGGAAGACAGAGCAGAGAGAGTTTTAAAGATACTGGAAGACGCAAGGAATGAATTTTCCCCTGGAGCCTGTGGAAAGAGCGTAGCCCTACTGACACCTTCATTTCAGCCCAATGATACTAATTTTGGATTTCTGGCCTCCAGAATTGTGAGAGAATATCGTTCTGTTTTAAGCCACCCAGTTTTGTGTAACTTGTTACAGCAGCCGCAAGTCACTAATACAGTTGTAAACTATGTTTTATTAAGACAAATGAAGATATTTTCATGGCCTGGATTCATATTATTTTATTCCATAGATGTTCCTTCCTGATAAAAACAAGAGCTTTTCTCCTTTCAACCCCTTTCTCCTTGCTCTCCTCTCTGTCTTATGTGAGGATGTGGGGTCTGGAGGCTTGGGGCTATGGTAGTCACCCTGCAACCAAAATTGGAGGGGAGAATGCTAAGGCAAATGTGCACGTCAGGAGGACACAGTGTCCTGACACCACTGAGCCTCTGGACCAGCTCCAAATCATCAAATCTCTAGATTGCTTAAATTATGAGATAATTAAATGTCTTAATTGCTTTGACCACTGTTAGACTCTTGTTACTTGCAGCAGAATTCATCTGAACATGGAATTCAACAGGCGATATCAAAATTGCAAATAAGAAAAAGCAAAACATTTCCCTGATGATTAGCAATGATCTGATTCATTAATCATCAGGGAAGTGCAAATGAAAACCACAATGAGATATCACCTCACACTTACCAGAATGGCTATCACCAAAAAGAACAAAAATAAAAGATTTTGGCCAGAATGTGGAGAAAAGGGAACTCTCGCACACTGTTGGTGGAAATGTAAATTGGTGCAGCCACTGTGGAAAACAGTATGGAGGTTTCTCAACAAATTTAAAATGGAATTATCATATGACCCAGCAATTCCACTCCTGGGTATATATCAAAAAAACCCTCACTAATTCAAAAAGATACATGTACCCCAACATTCATAGCAGCATTATTTATAATTCCCAAGAAATGGAAGCAACTTAAGTGTATGTATATGTGTGTGTGTGTGTGTGTGTGTGTGTGTGATGAAATACTATTCAGCCATAAAAAAGAACAATTTTTTGCCATTTGCAGCAACATGGATGGACTTGGAGGGCATTATGCTAAGTTTTAAGTCAGACAGAGAAAAACAAATACTGTATGATACCACTTATGCATGGAATCTGAAAACAAACTAGTGAAGATGACAAAAAAAAAACAAAAACAGAGAACAAACTAGTGGTTACCAGTAATGGTGAGGGGGGCAGTGAGAAGTACAAACTACTGGGCATAAGATAGGCTACAAGGATGTATTGTAACAACATGGGGAATACAACCAATATTTTGTAATAACTGTAAATGGAGTGCAACATTTAAAATTGTATTTTAGAGGTTTTAAAATTTAACTTTAAAAAATCAGTTTCACACCTTAAAAAAAGAAAAAGAAAAAGCAATACAGTCACGTTGTCTAAAAATATGGAGGTAAATCCCAGAAGAAATGGCCAAAGGAGTTGAAATCTGTTGCTTCTAGAAAGTGGATTTGAGAAGATATGGGACAGAAATTGCTCATTTTCGTTATAAGCCTAGTAGTACTATTTGACTTTCTAAGTTGTGTATGTATATTACTTAGGTAAAAATAAAAATAAAAAATTTTTAATTTTAATTTTGAACAGCCTAGTGAAAAAGTAAAATCAAATCTACAGGATACAATGAGCTTTTTTTTCCTTTTATCTTTAGACTTTATTGATGATATTTTAAAAATATATAACCAGAAAGTCTTACAGTTGCCAGAGAATGAAAGTATCTATCTCTCAATCTCTAATTCCTGAACGTTAACTCTTGGAGATTCATGCCCTTTAAATCCATTATATCCTTCCTTTCTTTTTTTTTTCCTTTTTCAGTTTTATTAGGTAGAATTATTATAGTTTGACTGCACATATACATTATATCGCATGTAAATATGTATATACACTATACTGTACATTTTTTAGTTTACAGATGTGTATTGATCATTGTTTCTAAGAACAGGTTAGAGCTTTAGCTTTTTAAACTTACATAGTTATCAAGGAATATAGCCAACCACAAAATAAGAAGCACCAGAATGTGATAATCCAATCATAAAGGACAGTCATATTGTGCTTACACATATTCAAGAAATCAGTCATCTAAGTTATGAATAATAAGTAGTTCATTTGTGTCCTTATTTTTTAATTTTTTATTAGATTCCACATATAAGAGATAACATATGTCATTTTTCTTTCTCTTTCTGGCCCACTTCACTTACAATGACGATCTTCAGGTCCATCCATGTTGCTGCAAATGGCATTGTTTTATTCTTTTTTATGGCTGAGTAGTGTTCCAATATATATATGTACCATATCTTCTTTATGCAGTCACCTGTCAATGGACATTTGGGTTGTTTCCATGTCTTGGCTATTGTAAACATTGCTCCTATGAGCATTGGGGTGTATGTGTCTTTTTGCATTTTATTTTTCTCCAGGTATCTGCCCAGGAGTGGGATTACTGGATCACTTGGTAGTCTATTTTTAGTTTTTTAAGGAACTTCCATACTGTCCTCCATAGTGGCTGCACCAATCTACATGCCCACCAACAGTGTAGAAGGCTTCCCTTTTCCCTACACCCTCTCCAGTATCTATCATTTGTAGACTTTTCAATGATGGCCATTCTGGCTGGTGTGAGGTGGTATCTCATTGTAGTTTTGATCTGCATTTCTCTGACAATTAGCAATGCTGAGCATTTTTTCATGTGCGTATTTGTATGTCTTCATTGGGAAATTACTTTTTTAGGTCTTCTGCCCATTTTTGGATTGGGTTGCTTGTTTTTTTGATAATAAGCCATATGAGCTGTTGGTATATTTTAGAAATTAGTCCCTTGTCAGTTGCATCATTTGCAAATATTTTCTCCCATTCTATAGGTTGTCTTTTCTTTTTGTTGATGGTATCCTTAGCTGTGTGAAAGTTTTTAAATTTAATTAGATCCCCTTTGTTTATTTTTGCTTTTATTTCCATTACTCCAGGAGCTGGTTCAAAAAATATATTGCTGTGATTTATGTCTGTGAGTGTTCTCTGTATGTTATCCTCTAGGAGTTTAATGATATCTGGCCTTACATTTAGATCTTTAACCCATTTTGAGTTTATTTTTGTACATGGAGTTAAAGAATGTTCTAATTTCAGTCTTTTACACAAAGCTGTCCAGTTTTCCCAGGACCACTTATTGAAGAGACTATCTTTTCTCTGTTGTATATTCTTGCCTCCTTTGTCATAGATTAACTGACCATAAGTACGTGGGTTTATTTCTGGACTTTCTATCCTGTTCCATTGATTTATGTGTCTATTTTTGTGCCAGTACCATACTGTTTTGATTACTGTAGCTTTGTAGTATAGTCTGAAATCAGGGGGCATGATTTCCCCAGCTCCATTCTTCTTTTTCAAGATTGTTTTGGCTATTTGGGGGTCTTTTGTGTTTCCATACAAATTTTAACATTGTTTTTTGTTCCAGTATAATGTGCTTTAAAAATTTTTTTTCATTTAATTTTTAAAGAACTCTTTTAGGCTCATTAATACATGAGAAAAGACTGAAAAACATTTACATTCTGCTGACCTTACAATCACAGGAGCAAAGTGATCAGAAAGACAGGAAAATTCTTACAATCTTCCCTATATATTTGTGGGGGATTTGTTCCAGGACTTCTTGTGAATACCAAAATCCACCAATGCTCTTATGTAAGCTGCTGTATTAAATGGCCCAATATGGTTGGCCGGGTAGCCACAGGTTCCACATCTGTAGATAGAGCCAACTGTATATGAAATTATATTTATACAGACACCATCTCCTATGCTGGCTAAGAAGCAGCAGAAAAGATTCCTGAGATGGTCATTTGTTCATCCTTAACACGATGGATGAATGAATGATAAAATAATAATAGTTAACACTGATTTCTTTTTTTTTTCTTTTTTTGCCAGGAGCTATTCTTTACATGGACAATCTTATTTGATTTTAGGCTTGTGAGATTGGTGTACTGTAATCCCCATTTTACAGAGGAGCCTTGCCTGAGGTCAGACAGCTAGAAAGTAGTAGACCTAGGGTCTGGACCCAAAGCTCAGCTCAAGGCTACTAGGTTTTCCCAACTATGTGCATGAGTAAGAATGACTATTAAATGTGCTCATACATAGAACATAATGTGGCTTTGATGACACTCACATGGAGCTAACTCATCCATTATATAAAGATGGTCCTCTGTGGTAAACACATTTCAGAGCCAGAAACAGATTTGTCATTATTATGGCTTTAGGATTGTGGCCAATAGAGCAAATGAGAGGGGAAAAAGGGGAAGAAAGAAAAAGAAAAGCCAACTTCTAATAGATTATTTGTCTTTAATTTACTCAAGTAGTGAAGACAATGACAAGGTAGGGGCGGGTTACACAATTTTTATTGCCTAAATGTGGTGATAAAGTTAAGAGGTTATCAAAATATACTTTACGGGCTTAATTTAAATTTAGGGATCATAGTTTTTAAAGTCAATGTTGTCTGTAGAGTTTGTCCTTGGAGTTCCCTGTCATCACAGGAACAATTTAAGAGGTCCAGCAGGTACACTTGTTACGCCACCAGAAGAACTGCCGTTGGTGCATGTGCCCCAGAGGTAAACTGCCCAGCCTTGAGGACTATAATCCTAACTCCTATGCAGCTGAAAAAAAATGTTCCTTTAATGGGTCACTTATCTTATCCCTGGGAAGATTTAGAATTAAAACTAAACATGATAAACTAAATGAAATTCACAGGTAGATTTTTGTCATATTTGAAGAAATCTGAATATATTTGGTATTTGAAGTACATATCATGTTAAAGAAATGACATATTAGAGAATCTGACAGATCAGTCTTGTTTTTCTAATTTAAAAAATATAGTTAAGAAATTGATTCTATAAGCTAATCACTGAAGTACAAGGACTGTATGATTCTACTTATAGGTGGTACTTAGAGTGGTCAAATTCATAGAGACAAAAAGTAGAATGGTGGTCATTAGGGGTTGGGGGAAGGGGGAATGGAGAGTTAATGTTTAATGGGGACAGGGTTTCAGTTGGGGAAGATGAGAAAGTTCTGGAGGTGGATGGTGGTGATGGTTGTACAACAATGTGAATGTATTTTATGCCACTGAACTGTACACTTAAAAATGGTTAAAGTGAGGGGGAGGGTATAGCTCAGTGGTAGAATGCATGCTTAACATGCACGAGGTCCTGGGTTCACTCCCCAGTACCTCCATCAAAATAAATTCATAAATAAATAAAATCCTAACTACCTGCCCTCCAAGAAACTTTTTTAATGGTTATAATAATACATTTTGTGTATTTGCCACAATGAAAAAATAAATTGGTTTTAGATGCTAAAATCAGTGGGCAAAAGTTTGATGAAAAACAGAATCTTTAAATTGTCTCCAAGTAGCTCCCAAGATACTAACTGCAAAGGGAAAAGTCCTAAGATTACAGTGGAGGAACTCAGAAGATACCACCTTAACCAAACGACCACAGTAAATCACACCTATGCTGAGATCCGTCAGCACCACGTACTGAGGAGGCACAACTTCACTTCTGTGGTTAACAAGCCAAAAATACATCACCTCAACCTAATCACAAGAAAACCCAGACAAACTCAAGCTGAAAAGACATTCGACAAGGTATCTGACTAGTGCTCATCAGAAGTGTCAAAACGAGGGAGTGAAGACAAGGAAAGAGAGGAGTGGACACAAATTGGAGGATGCCAGGGAGATACAACAGCTAAAAGCAATGTGCCACTCAGGATTAGATCCTCAAACAGAAAGCAGTCAGTGGAAACGTTGGCAACATTTGAAAAAAGTCTTCAGTCTAGTTACTAGTATCTCCTGGGTGTTAATTAACTGGCTGTGATAACTGCACTATACTTACGTAAATTGTTAACCTTAGGGGGAGCTGCGGGAAGAATACAGTACTGTTTTTTTCCTATGTAAATGACTTGTCTAATATTGAGGGCTAATTAATTTTTACTGTAAAGCCTCTCAATCTCTTCCATTTGGTTGGTTGTTTGTTTTGGGGGGGCGGTAATTAGGCTTTATTTATTTTTAACAGAGGTGCTGGGGATTGAACCCAGGACCTTGTACATGATAAGCATGCACTGTACCACTGAGCTATGCCCTCCCCTTGATTTTTTAATATTAAGATATGATTTATATACCATAAAATTCACCGCTTTAGTGTATAATGCAATGGTTTTAGTATATTCACAGTTGTGCAACCATCACCACTATTTAATTCCAGAACATTTAAATTAATTACCTGCCAAAAGAAACCCTGTACTCATTAGCTGTCCCTCCCCATTCTCCTCTTTCCCCAGACCCTGGTGACCACTAATCTTTCTGACTCTGGATGTGTCTGTTCAAGACATTTCATATAAATGGAATAGTACAAATATATGTCCCTTGCATCTGGCTTCTTTCACTTAGCTTAATGTTTTCAAGATTTATCTACATTGCAACTTTCTTGTTAATCTAAAATAATGTCAAAATAAAGCAGTTATAAAAATTGACTTTCAGGTTGCAATTTTTGGTTAAAATGAACAATTTTTTTTAAGTTTGTAAACAGTAGTAGAATAGTTTCACTGTATTTATAAGATTTACCAGGAAGTATGTTGGGAATTTTATCTTTAGGCCAGGAATCTGTGGTATTTAAGAAAATGAAACATATTGAATATACAAAGGAAATTTTTTAAATTTTGAGGGAACTTAAGTTGCAAATGGGTATGATTATTGAAGGGAGGCTAATGTATCTAACAAGAGTTTATCAAAGAAAAGGTGAAGATAATAACCCTTATTTTACCAGATTTCTACATAGAACAATAAATCTTGTAAAGTTAAAGACTTAAGGAAAAATTTTTTAAGAAAAAAACTGATTTTTAAGAAGACAAAGTCAAAATCAAAGAAATCAAAGAGCATAGGACCCAAAATCATTCAGTGCAGAAGCAAACCAACCTGAGACATTTCAATTGTCCTTGAGGTGTCAGTTAAATTTTTTAAATTATTTATGTGAAAATTAAAAACTAGGCTTTAAGTGTATTACCTTAATAAATTGAATAGTAACTGTATTAGTTGCAAACTTTAGTGTGCTTCAAAATCACCTAGACGGCTTTTAAAACAGATTCCTCCACTTTACGCACTGAGTTTCTGGTTCAGTAAATCTGGAGTGAATCCCCAGAAATTGCTATTTCGAACATTTCCAGGGGAGCTGCTGGTCCAGGGATCACAAGGGCCCCCCAGTTAAGAGCCACTGGTAGTGGAAAAGTTAGAGAAGACAGAGGGAGAACGGAGAAAAATTTTCAAAGCCAGAATTTCACTCGCCTTCACATCACGGGCCCCTCTGGAAACAGCCCCACCTCTTCCAAGGACCCCCCCTCCCCGTGCGGCCAGGAGTCCCAGGCAGAGGCTCTGACAAGGCTCTGAAGAGTGACTCCAACTGGGCTCCTCTACCAGGATTCAGCTGGGGAGATCTCCCACTTGGGACAAAGGAAGTTTCTTGAAATGTTTACAGCTCTACAAATTCACAGTGTGGAATCCCAGGCAGAAACGAGACTGGAATGTTGGAAGGGGAAAAGCCAGGGAGAAGAGGGCAGAAGAGACAGGAGGTTCCCGAGACATGGATTATGAGGCTGGGTGCTGGCAGCAGCTGAGAAAGCAGCCAAGGCAGAGGATGGAGAAGAAGTGGCAGTTGAGAGGACAGGGTGCAAAGACAGTGTCTGGGTTTCCTGAAATGCCGTGCAAAAGCCACTGGAGTTACAATCTTGGGCAATTTGTGGAGGAACAATTTTTATATTAATAGCTATGTATGTTCTTTTTCTAGCAAACTTCTGCTTATGACAAATGACTCTTGCTTTCTATGCTTTACAATAAGAACCAATATGGACTTAGAGCCAGATCACCTGGGTCTGAATCTAGACTTGGCCACATTACTAGCTGTGTGATCTTGGGCAGGTTACATAATTGCTCTGTGCTTTACTTTCCTCATCTATAACATGAGATGGTAATAAAACCTACCTTGTAGTATTTTTTTTAATTTTAAAATTTATTTTATTGTAATCTTTCAATATCCTGTTTCCTTATTTGACCGCAGAATTCGGGGGTGGGGGAGGTAATTAGGTTTACTTATTTATTCTTAGAAGAAGTACTGAGGATTGAACCCAGGACCTCATGCATGCTAAGCATGCACTCTACCACTTGAGCTAACCCCTCCCTCCCTGCCTTGTAGTATTCTCATGGGGATTAAATGAACTGTGGCATGTGAAGTGTTTAGAATAGACTTAATCATCATCATATAGGTATTAGCTAGTAAGATTAAATTTTCCTTTTTAAGTAAGTTTAAAAGTGAATTAATTTAAAGAACAGTATTTTATAAATGATAGTACAGGTGGTGATGGACACGGTTGCAGTTGAGAGATAATGCAAAAATGCTTGAATTTGGCAAAGATTTTCCAACTGCGCTCCCTGGAGCCCAGGGCTTTTGGGAAGCCCTTAGTCAGGCAGAAGCATCTTTGGCTGCAGTTCCACTTAAAGATGTTTGAAAGAGTTCTGTGATTCAAAAGTAAATTTTGAAAACCACACAGCTAAGAGTTTGGAAAAGAGAAAAGCTAACGGGAACATTGATCCTTTAAGAGCAGAAACAGAGTGGTAGGGAAGGGTGAGTGGTCTAGCCATAAAAGGGTTAAATCCAGCTATAATCCAGAATGAAGGTTAAGTGGAGGTCATGGTTTGGCTGTGGGCAGAGTCCAAGAGGAGTTCCTGCAATGCTTCTGAGCTTCTGAGGTAGGAGAAACACAGCCTGCGCCCCAGGTTTAAAAGGATTTGGTTCCCCAGGAACGAAGGGGAGCTGGAAAGCAACTAGTGTAGGTTTGGCAAGAAAGAGCAGGGCTGGAGGCAGTCAGTAGCCTGAAGGGGGAGAAGGGCAGGGCCTGGGGAATGGAGCAGAGCCAGTAGCATCCAAGCCAAGGCCAACCGACTGTAAAACCACCCACGTGGTTCCAAGCCGGCAGTGTAAGGGGCAAAGTGTGTATACTCTGCCGGCCCATCAGGTCACAAGAGCAGCTTTGTCCTGGATGGACAAGCTAGGCATGGTCTGGGGTAGGGGTGGGCAAAACAGGTGAGTGGGGAGCCCTGGAATTCCCAGCCCCACACACTAGTTCCTGGCTACCGACCATCCCTGAGATGGGAGCTTGGTGGGGTTGGCCTCCAGGGACCCCATGGAGCCTCAGGATCACAGCCACTGTTTCCTTACCTTACCAAGTGCCAGGCTCTGTGCCAAGCACCCTATTAGATTAATTAAAAGTCTTTCAGTTGTGAGTAAAGAAATCAACTCAAGCCAGATTGATTTTTTTTTTTAAGTGGGTGGTGATGCATTGGGAGCATACAGGACTGTCTGTTGACTCCCAGGCCTTGGAGAAGGCTGAGTGCGGACTCTGGAGCATCTGGCCTCCTCCAGTGACTCTTAGGTTCTCCTTGTGCATCTCCTCACTCCTCCTCCTCAGCAGATCGGCTTTTCTGATATTCAGTCCATAACGCAGGGAGAAGAGGGCCACCCAGTTCCCGTATCCCCACGTTACAGGTTCAACCACAGGGAGAAACTAAAGCTGGATCTGCTTTGACTTCACCGGGAAAGCAAGGCCCTGCATGGATCAGGTGTCCATTTTGGTTCCAAATTGGCCACAGTGAAGGGAGGGGGACAGGCACAGGCCACAAACAGAAATAGGTCTGCTGTGGCCCTTCACTGTGACCCTGAGGAGGAGGACGTGGCCCTCAGGAGCTGTGTGGATTTGAATCTGGTTCTGTTTGGCTTCAAAGCCAAGAGGTGGCCCTTGACAGGGAGGGCAGAGGCAGAGGCACTGTGTTCACCAAGCCCATTAGGGGAAACGGGGACACGGACAAAACACGAAGTTACATATTAAAATAAAACTTTAATTTGCCAAGGGAACATCACGGCAGCCCCTACACACCCTGCTTGCTAGTTCTTCTAGGACTGGGCGAGCAGGGCCTCCCTCTGGAGTGGACGGCACTCAGCAGGGAGGATGGTGACAGACCCCAGGCCGAGGCTGTGCTCAGAGGTGGGCGGGGGGCTGGGTGGGCTCCTTTCGGCCTTTGCCTGCAATGGGCCGGCCTCGCTCCTCCCAGATGGTGAGGCCATCGCAGGAGCAGATCTGCTTGGGGTTCTGGAAAAGGCCGGATGAGCGAGCGATGATGCCACAGGCCAACCTGCGGAGGAGCATGTGGTTGAGAGTGAGCACCTGCCAGAGCCCCTCCAGGCCTCTGCGCATGCTGATGGCACAGTACCTACCTCTCTCCAGAGTTCCCTGTGACTTTGGATAGGGGGTGGCCGCCCCGGCCCAGGTCATCTTCTCCCTCATCAATGACCAGGCTTCGGCCAATCACATCCCACACCTAGAGGGGAGACAACAGCCTCAGACAGTGGACCTGTTAGAAAGGGCCCCCACCTTATTTTCCACCTCACCTTCAGCTTCTCATCCTCTATTCTGAAGACAGCTCGGCCATCAGCATCCGCCTGGACGTTCCCCAGGTCTCCACGGTGCTGCAATGAGGCCCGGGGAGGGGGGGAGCACATGGGGGCATAGCTGCTGACTTCTGGCTTCTCAGAATCTGATCTCCCTTCCCCAAAGTACCTGTGTCCTCCTGTGGTACAGTCTGGCAGGATGAAGGGACAGCCCAGGACACGAGGAAGGCAACTGGACTTTCCCACCCTGGAACTAAGATCCCGGGCAGAACGACAGCATGTTGAAAAGAGCCAGTGAGCGCCTTCGTGGGAAGTCATGCCCACTAGACCGGACTGCTTCTCCTATGAGGCTGTTGCCCAGTCTGCATCCCAGCCTCACAATCTAGCCCGATTCCTGTTTCTTTAGAAGCCCAGTTCTCCAGCTTCCTGATGACTCTGTGAGCACCCGACAGGCTGCAATTCCCCTGGGCTTAACTTGGCCAAGCTTGGCTTCCTGACCGTCAGAGGCAGCTAGCATCCTTCCCCTGACACCCAGCCTCCAGGAACAGAGAAGAAACACAGGGGACAAAGGGTGTCTCCTGCCCTCAAGACCTGGCTCTGCCACCTCTTCCCTTGGAGGTAATAAAAGTGTCATAACACAGCAACTGAGCACCTCCCATGTCAGATACCCTCTGCCAGGCGGGGCGGGGGTGCAGACGCGGTCAACCACCCTCAAGGGGTTTGGAGCATGGCGGGGAGCCAGATGTGGAACCAACTAATGATTACAAAACACAGGGCTAGTACAACACTGAGAGTGTTTTCTGGTGACAAGACCCTACTGATGAGTCACAGAGACCCACGTCTGTCCCCAGACCTGACACTTTGGGCAGGAGTCTGTGCCTTTGTGCCTGGTACACAAGGTCTTGCTGGAAACGTCGGTCACAAAGCATGTCACCATGTGCTGGGGCTGCCAAGCAAGTAGCAAGAAGAGTCCCTTCTCGCTTTATCTTGTGTTCCAGAGGGACATCTGCTGCTCACACCTGACACTCTCTGTTCCGCCTAGTGTTGGGGACTTTTGTGGTAGGAAGATAAAGGAGAGGGAGGCGTTTCCAGGACTGGGAGGGAGCAAATGGCTGGTGTGATGCTCCGGGGGCATGAGCTGCAGCAGGAGGTCGGGAGAGGCAGCTTTTCTAGTCCCTCCCCTGTGCACGGGTGGGTGGAAATGAGCAGGTGGCACTGAATGTCACAACAAGCAGCTGGGCAGCGTCCATACCCTTGGGCACTGGGGAGCCATGAAGGGTTATGACATGGTTACCCCACGCTTTGGAGGAATCCCTCTAATACGGTGTATGAAGAGAAAGGATGAGGAGAGAAGGGAAGGAAGCTTAGAAACCAGCTAGGAGATATGCAAAGGGACAACCAGGCTTGGAAGTAAATTCTCACACTGAATTCACTTCCATCTAGGCAAAACCAGATGCTGAAATCCAAAAGGATGTACCAGTCATCATGGCGGCTCAAACACACAGCTCTTGCTCGAGTCTTCCTCTGCCTATATCAAGGGCTTGGGGACAACAGAGCAGCTGGCTCCAGCCCCTTTGATGCCCTGTCCCAAGATGGGCCCACGCCAAGGCACAAATCACAAGGCAGCCTCTTGCTCTTCAGAAACTCCACCTCCAAAGAGGCATAGGGCTGCCAGTTCCAAGACTTCCTTCTTGCTGGTTCATGCCTCCAGGGCTTTGTCTGTGCAGTGTCCCGCTGAGGCTGCCATTCCCTCTCCGTCTCCACCTGCCTAATTCCTGCTCAGCACCTTTCAAGGCTCAATGAGGAAGACAGCCTCCAGGATGCACCTCTGGATTCACACTCTTGTGTGCTCTACCACTGACAGCCGGACCTGGCATCACCTCCAAGATTAGGTTCCAACAAGAGTGTCGCTTTGTGGGTAGGGTACAGCTCAAATGGTAGAGCACATGCTTAGCATGTACGAGGTCCTGGGTTCAATCCCCAATACCTCTGCCAAAAAAAAAAATCCTGAGTAATAAACAAATAAATAGACCTAATGACCTCCCACAAAAAACACTGAACATAAAAAAGGGGTGTGGCTTTGGTCTAGGACAACCACCCCCCTTCACTTGCTCTGAGGGACACCAGCTACTGCACTGTGTGCTGCCCCTAGGGAGAGGCCCACAGGGACAAAGGACGGATGTCTCTGGCCAACAGCCAGGGGGACCTGGGGCCTGCCAACAGCAACATGAGCGAGTGTGGAAGCAGATCCTCCCATGTCAAGCCTTGAGAAACCATAAGCCAGGGGCCCCCAGCTAAGCTGCGCCCGGATCCCTGCCCCAGAGAAACTGTAATATGACAATACTTGTTGTTTGAAACCCTCAAGTTTGAAGTATTTGATTCTCAGCCATAGCTAACTGACACACCCAGTGCAAGCATGGCGCTGGGCACTGCACCCGACAGAAAGGCTTCCCCAGCTTTCCAGGGGGCGGGGCGGGGTGGGGCGTGAGAAGAAGAAACTTTTGACTGTTAGAAATGTGACAGCGCTGCCAAAATTCAAGAAAACAAAAGATCAGTTACGTCAACTAAGAAACACACACCGTGTTTTCATTTGTTTGCCCAGGCTGCTGAATCCCCAGGGAGGGGGAACTCGCTCCCCAGGAAGCGGAGGAGATGGAGTTGGGTGTTTGTGGACTGGGCTTAGGAAGCGTCCCACCACCGGCAGAGAAGGCAGTCCTCCTGGGGTGACATCCAGGACAAAGTTCCAGTTTGGCATTAACATGTCTTTAAAGCCCCCTAACACCTGCTAATCACCTTAACAAAGATAAAGCAGTCCTCAGTCCCTGGCAGGACTCTAATTGCACTTTTTAGGCCTGCATTGATTTATTTTTACAGTGAGCCTCCTCTTCTGGCTAGAAGTGCTGGTTTTCCATTCTCTGGGGCAATATCAAGTTTCTTGTTAAAAACAAATCTACCTTAATTACACGAAACGATGTCTTGATTTTCTTCAAAGTTATGGTGGAGAAGGGCCAGGGGTGTAGATGAAACAAGACTGGCCACAAGTTGGTAACTGTTACAGCCGAGTGACAGGAACAGGGGGGTTTGGGACTCTAGTTTCTCTATTTTAGAACATGTTTGAAGCCTCCTGTGAAGGATTAAAACATTAAAAATAAAGCAGCTAAATTTACCTAAGGAAAAAATATGAGTCAATTTAAATCAAAACTTTTTTTTTTGGCAGAGGGGGCGGTAATTAAGTCTATTTATTTAGTTAGTTTTTAATGGAGATACTAGGGATTGAATCCAGGACCTCACGCATGCTAAGCACACACTCTGACTCTCTACCACTGAGCTCTACCCTCCCCACTAAATCAAAACAATGAGTAACTAACAGAACAAGTAGTACTCCGATAAGGCAAAAACCATGAAGGCAGCGCGTGACTCACTGCTGATGGGAAAACGATTCTCTGGTGTGAAATGAAACTTGCGGGCCAGGAGCTGCAGCATCGGGACGGCCTTTTTAGTTTAGGTAAAACCTTTAACTCCCACACCACCAGCTCCTCCAGGAAGCCTCCTCTCACTGCCTGCACCCCATGGGCTGGAGCAGGTGCTTGCTCTGGGCTCCCAGGGCCTCCCACAGGCTCCTGCAAAGGTCACCTCCCCGCATTGTAACTGCGGAGTCCTCAGGGGTCTTCCTCACCAGACTGAGTCATAGGGGGCAGGCCTTAAACACAGAAAGTGTCAATAAATGTTTCTAAACTGAACAAAATACAGTGAGGGGAAAAGACCCCAACAAAAAAAGGATGCCACTCTCAGGCCCCAAGAGCTGCGTGCCCTGCCTTGGAGACCTTGGGTGTCTCTCTCAGCCCAAGCCTCGCCCAGATGAACACTTACCCGGTCAGAGTCCTGGGGGCCCCCGTGAGACATTCCATCAGGGTTAAAGTGGTCCCCACAGCTGAGAAGAAAAGATAGCAGGTGGGTAGTGAAACAACAGTTCACAGGCCGGGTGATCCATCCTCTTACTTTAACTACATTTGTTTTATTCATTCATTCACTCATTCACTTACTCACTCAACAAACAGGCCCACTCTGTGCCAGGCTCTTGGTTGAGGACACTAAGAAGAATTGGATGTGGGACCTGCCCTCAATAAGCTGCCTGGGGAGACACAGATGAGTAAAGGACTAATTGCAGCACAGCATGACAAACACCACGACACGGAGAACTGACCCTCCCGTGTCCAGGAGTCACCTTCCGTCTCCAAGTCAGTAAGGTGGCTACAAGCGGAAGCGTCAAGGTCAGATTTTGGCTCAAATCCCCACTCTCCTATTTACATGCTCTAGGGCCTTTGACAGCCACTTTAACCTCTTTGAATCTCAGTTTCCTCATCTGTAGACCAAGCCTGTGTGTATATGCCTCCCAGGGTGCTCATGAGGACCAAAAGTGAAGATGTCTGTAAAGGGCTGAATACAGCCCCCTGCACAGCGTGGGTGCACAGCTGGGGCGATGATGATGCTACGAGGCATGGCACGAGGACTGACCTGTTGCAGTTCCTTGTGAGGTCCCCGAACTGATGGACGTGGAGTCCGTGCAGCCCAGGCTTCAGGCCGTCAATGGTCCCCTCGATGAGGCAGCACTCAGGGGTCAGCTGCAGGAAGCGCACCACTCCCTGCACAGGGCCTGGCCCCCCCAGAATGGCCACTGCTGCCCCCAGATTCTCTGTAAGGCATTAGACACCAGGACTGGCTCACTATCTCAGCCAGCCCCACCCCTTCATCAGCTTGGAAAGGCCATGCAGAGCCCCCCATAACTCTCACACAGTCTCCAAAGCCACTCCAACCCAAAGCCCCTAAATCCCATGGTTAGGTCTGTACCACACCCAGCACACCTCCCCCCCAGAGAGGCCAAGGCCAAGGTCACAGTGGTTACTCACGCAACAGGCCACTGCCCATGCCCTTGAGTACCGCCTGCCGCCCAGTGCCTTCTAGAAGGGCCTGCACCTCGTGGCTGGGCAGGGTGGTCTGCACCAGGACCATCTGGTTCTCCAACTGCACCTCCACACTCTGGACACCTGAGAGAACAGAGAGGGTAGAGGGCAGGAGAGGGCAGAGGGCAGGAGGGGGCTGGCACCCCTGTTCTGGGAGCAGGGAAGAAAGAAACAGATCTTCAGCAACCTGCCCATGGCTGGAGGCAAGCTCAGAGGCTGCCCTCTCACTGAGTAAGGCCTTTAACCTCCCTGAGTTTGTTTCTTTATAAAGTGGGGATAATGCCATTTTGCCCCCAGGATTCTTGTGAGTCCTTATTTTGTGCCAAATGTCATCTATAACTTATGAAACATAGATGATTCTTTTAAAAATCTTTTTATAAAAGTGGGCTATCAATAGCCACATTATTCATGATGGTCAAAAGGTGAAAACAACCCAGAAGCCCAACAAATGATGAATGGATAAACAAAATGTGTATCCATACAATGAAATACTATTCAGTCATAAAAAGGAATGAAACACTGACCCAGGGTACAACATGGATGAACCCTGAAAACATTACGTTCAGTGAAAGTCAGTCACAAAGACCACATATTAGATGATGCCATTCTGGGTGAAATGTTCAGAATAGGTAAATCTATAGAGACAGAAAGTAGATGGGGGTAGGGGGCCAGGAGGGTGATAGCGGAGGGGTACAATTTCTTCAAGAGGTGATGAAGTATAAAAGTGAGAGTGGTAATGGTTGTGCAACTCTGTGACTATACTAAAAACCATTAGATTGTATACTTTAATGGATGAATTGTGAATGGATGATATATGAATTACATCTCAATAAAGCTGGCACATGCTTAACAAAGAGGGAGCTATTATTATCATCATGAAAGCTAACATTTACTGAGCATGCACTGTGGACTTTTTTGTACTTTACCTGTATTAACTCAAGTAATTGTGAAATTATCCCCACATCACAGGTGAGAAAGATGAGACACAGACATTAAGAAACTTCTTCAAAGTCACAGTGTAGTAAACTGTAGGACTGGGAGTCCTAGGCAGCCGAGCTCCAGAGCCCGAGGACTCCGCCTGCGCACTGCTCACCTCGAGAAGAAGCTCCCAGCCCCCAGGATGGGCTAGAGACCCCTCCTTGGTCCTCCTGTAGCAGCTCCTCTTTCCCCATGTGACTCACACTGCACTGCTTAGAATCCTCTGTGTGGGCAGGAGCTCTGTGTGGTCCACAAGGGTCAGCTTCAAAACTCACTGTGCTTCAACTGCCCTCCAAATCCCTGAAGTCACCGTGGTGTGTACACAGCCTGCAGGATGATTCTGACATATGCTCAGCTTTGAGCATATGTCAAAGAAGGATGAGAGGGGCTTCTCTTCCATTCAGGTATTCAAGGCTCCTAAGCCTTCTAAGAGAATTCTTGACTCCTTAGCCAGAGCACAGATGGGTTGGGAACGCTGAATGCTGAGCTCACCTGTTGGACTTACAACCATTCTGTTCTGTGTGTGTATTTGTTGCTCTGTGGGGGTAGAGCCCACGGGAGCCGGGAGTCACGGGCAGCCCAGAAGACACAGGTTGAATGAAGCATTTCTCTCTGTTGAGCTAGAACTCTGGGAGCTGAAGGCTACACTGACTGTTGGTGCCCCCTTCATCCTTGGTTTCCCTCCTCCATATTCTTTGAACAAATGTATGCTGGGCATGGAGGAGACCAGGGTCAGGAAAAGCACTGGTCCTAGTCTTCACGGAGCTCACAGGAGGAGAGATAACCCAGACTATGCCTGGATTAACCATCAGGCAGAGAAGGGAATAACAAGCTCCGGGGTACAGACAAGGAACCTCAGCTGTTCAGATTCCTTCCAACTGGGAAATGCTACTGGGATGAGATAGCACCTGAGAGACAGGAGCATTTGGCCTGTGGTTACACGAGGTCTCATGGGATTGCTTCTTCAGGTCCCCTGCAGCATCAGTGACACCGAGGGGGAGGGGCAGAATCTGTAAACAGAGATCAGGCAGACACACCCATCTCCTCCCTGGCAGGTACAGGGCAATTCTGGAAGAAGAAAACCCCCCAAATAACCAGCCTGCCTGCCACTTCACACAACATCTCATCCTCGGCCACCTGGTAGCCTGAGGCCTTGGGGCTCAGGGTCCAACTAGAGGTACCTCTGGATGCAAAGGGGGTGTAGGGAGGATGGCAGAGAACTCTTGTGGCCTGAGCCTCTGGGGAATGTCGGGAGCTGTGTGCACATCAGGACAGTGATGCCGTCTTCCTCTGGCAGGTGAGGAAATGAGGCTGGAGGTTACACAACTGGCTTGAGGTCAAAAAAGCTCAGAGGGCAGCCCGCCCAACCCCAAAGCTGATGCTTGGTCCCCTTGTCCCACAGGAAGTAGGACTGGGTCCCAAAGGATTGATTTTCTGAGCCTCCCAGGGCTCAAACAAGCATGCAGTGCAAGGGATTCACTTGCCAATTCATTCATTTAACAAATGTACACTAAGCACCTATCACGCACCAAGTTACAGGCAGTAGGGATAGAGCAGGGAACAAGTCAGGTGATGTCTCTGTCCCATAACGCAGCATGTGTTCCAGTGCAGGAATACAGACATATCAATTACATGCACAGGGAGATTCAGAAAGTTAAAAGTGTGATCAATGAAACAGATATTAGGGAACAACGAAGTGGAGGTGGGGGGCAGCCACTTCAACCAGCTGGTCAAGAAAGGTCTCTCTATGCCTTTAAGCAAAGGCCTGAATGTAGTCAGGAAGGAGCATTCCAGCAGAAGGAACAGTCTGGGCAAACGCCCTGAGGCAGGAACGACATCTATGTGCTCTAAGAGAAAGACCAGAGTGGCTGGAGTTGGAGAGAAGAAAATAGTAAGATATGAAGTTGAAAGTGGAGACCAGTGAAGCAAAGCCCTGCAAGCAACAGGAAGGAATCTGGAATTTAATTTTAATGCAATGGGAGGCCTTTGGGAGATGGCACAGAGTACAGTGGTTGAGGGTGTGGGCTCCAGAGTTGAAATCCTGAGTCTGCCACATACTAGCTCTGTGGCCTTAGACAACTTACTCAACTTTTCTGTTGAGTTTTCTTTTCAGTTTCTTCATCTGCAAATGGAGATAATAATACTACCTACCTAGGGGGGCTACTGAAGACCTAAATGGATTTATTATCTCACATACAGCACTGAGAACAGTGCCTGGCCCCTGGGAAGCTCTTAAACACGACTTTTAGAGGAGTTTAAGCAAGGCAATGACAATATCTGATGTATGATTTCAAAAATCACTCTAGCTTTTATGTGAAAAAGCTACGGGAGAGAGCAACAGAGACAACAGAGAGCCCACAGATGAGGTTCTTGTGTGGGTCGGGGAGTTCTGAGGTGGCTTGGATTGATGTGAAAACCAAAGTACGGAAAAGGAGGGGTGTAGATACATAGCACACAAGACTTTCTGATGGCCTGGCTTTGGCACAGGTGGGTTCCTGCTCTGGGTGTATGAAGAGCTGCTTCTCTGCACCTCAAGTGTGGAGGGCCCCCGGGGGAAGCCCCTTATAACTATGCACTTCCAGAACTCTTCACCTGAGTCTGAACCAAGAAGGCTGGCTCCCCAGCAGAGCAGCAGTTTCGTTCAGCTGGTGCAGAGTGTGGCCAGGCCAGCACTTGTCTTAGCTCAGAGCCCAGTGAGGAAGATAAGATTAGGCCATAGGGAACTCTAGGGTAAGTGATAAGGGTTCAAGGAAGTCAGCCTTGGGCTAGGAGGTCCTTCCACTTAACCCCAAGGAGGAGAGCAGAACCCTCCTCCCCAAATCCCAGGCCTCCTGCAGAGGGCAAATCCCCTAATCAATCAATCTCTCTCTTTCTCTCTCTCCCTCTCTGCATTCTGAGAAGCTAGTTTCCCAGCCAACCCATGAGAAAGCCAGATACCCAGACCAGAAAACGTAGAGTCACCAGAAGTCTTTATCTGGTTTCTAAGAAACATGCTGAGGGGGAAAAACTGCCCTATGTCCAACAGAAGTCCAGCTGCTCTTCCAGCAAGAATGTTTTACAGGAGGCAGAGAGCCCAACATCCTCGGAAAGCTTTGCTCAGAACACTCCACTCCCAGAGGCATCCGGACTGTGAGCATAAAAGTTCTTCTGGCTCTTACCTGCTATCCCTTGCAGGGACGTGCGCACCGCGTCCACGCAGCTCTGACAGGTCATCTGCACCGCGAACTCCAGCTGTAAGGGAGGCAGGGACGGGTCGATAAGAGCTCGAGAACCTTCCAGCGTGATCCTGTTTCACTACCCACCCCCACGACCACCGCCAACGGCATGGAGTAACGCCCCACGTGACTCCTTCTCAAGCGCCTTCTTCCTTATCACTCAAGATCACTCCAGGACCAACACCTCCCAAAATTAACGCCAAGGGCCCTGCTACTCTCACATTCCAGTGTTAAGCCCCGGCCCCAGGCCTCTACCTGGGTGCCCGCTCCCTCCCCCATTCCCGAGTTAGAGATCACCCCAGGGGCCGAGGTTCTCTGCCGTGCAAGGCTCCCACTCGAGGCCTCGACCCTCACCGTGCAGGCAGTCCCGCGGTCCTCTGAGTCCGATGCCATCCTGAACCCAGACACCAGCCGGAGGACCCGAACTGTAAGGGTCCTTAAGCTCCAATCCCGAGTAGCGTCGCGGAGAGGCAGAGCCTGGGAAGCCACTCCTTGCCCCGCCTCCTGGTGCGCGCGCATGCAAGGCCCTGCCACTCCCTTCAACATCCACGCGGCGGCGGTCACGGGCCGCGCAAGCGCACTTGGGCCATCCGGACAGTCGTTGCCTTAGTAACCACTTTGCCTACTCTTCCCAACGCCGAAGCCGCCAGCGCTGTCAGAGCTAAGATGGAGCCCTATAAACCCGAGCCCGAGCTCCAGCGGTTTTACCACCGATTGCTGCGTCCGCTGTCGCTCTTCCCCGGCAGGGCGACGGGCACAGAGTCGCAGAAGCACCTCCCGCAGGAGGTCCCGATGCTGCTGCCCCAGCCGGTCTCACGGCTGACGGTGGAGTCGCTCTGCCGCCAGGTAGCTGAACGGCTGGCCAGCAGCGGGCTGGAGGCGCGCGCGCCTTCCGAGGTGCGACTCCGTTTCACCCAAGTCATTCTGGATGAGCTAAAGTGCAGCTGGCAGGAGCCTCCCACCGAACCTAGTCTGAGCCACTTGAACAATCTGAGGCTGCGGAAGCGGCTCCAGGTCTATATGCTGCTCAGCAGCGAGCAGCTCTTCATACGCTATCTGCACCTTCAGAAGATCATGTCGACCGCCGCAGGTGTCTTCACTGAATCAGCCACTCTCACCCGGTTGGCCGCCCGCCTCGCCAGGGACTGCACAGTCCTCCTCACCAGCCCCGAGGTCTACCGTAGCCTGCTTGCTGACTTCCGCGCCCTAGAGCAGGCCCAAGCCTGCGTGCCCAGGCTGCGCCCCGTCGGCCCCGCTGGGGCTTTCAAGCTCTGCCCTATCCCGTGGCATCACAGCACTGGCTTCGCCCAAGTGCCATATTTCAACCTCAATCTGAACTACCTCATCCAACTCAGCCGCCCTAGAGATTTTGTCGATGAGTCTGAACTGGATCCAGTGAAGGAACTGAAGTCCATTCCCCAGCTGAAGAAGAAAAAGCTTCTCCGCTGGCTGCCCTCCATGCAGAAGAGAGAAAGCAACTTCAATTCACAGATTGCGGCACAGCCTACGTACTCTGTGACTCCCGCTAGCCCGGCTCCTTCCTCCTCCCACTTGCCCCTCTACTCCCAGCTCCGGAGAGGCCAGTCCATGCCCTCTCTGCGTGAGGGCTGGAAGCTCGAAGATGAGTTGGGCCTTCCTCCGCTCTCTCCACGCCCCTTAACCCCACTGGTCCTGGTTGCAGAGAGCAAACCAGAGTTGGCAAGGGACACAGTGGCTGAAGACCTGAAGCAGATGATGAAGAACATGAAACTGGAGTGCACTCGCTACTCACCGCTGGACTCAGGCCTGCCCCTGCTCCTGGCGGCCCTGACCCACCACCCAGCTACAGCACATCACATGGAAGAGCTACAGAGAATGTTGAAGGACCTCGAGGAGAGTGAAGCTGCTGGGCAGTGGGACCTCCAGCCCCCCAGATGCCCTCCACTTCAGCCACAGCCAGTGACAGTTCCTCTGAAGCTAAGAAATAAGGTCGTGGTCCAGACAGCTGCTGTGCAGGTCTCAGAGAGAAATTTTTTGGACTCCTTTCATGTCGAGGGGGCTGGAGTTCTATACAACCACCTGACTGGTGAACTAGAACCCAAACTCATTAAGGAAATGGATATTGATCGCTCTGTTGGCAGTAACATCCAGGAGGTCTACAAGGAGCTAATGAGCCATGTCTCTAATAAGCACTTCTCTTTTGACCAGGGACCCCTGGTTGAGCCTGCAGCCGATAAAGACTGGTCGACCTTCCTGTCCTCAGCCTTTCTATGTCAAGAAAAACAGCATCGTATCATCAACCCCAAGCTGGCTGGACTTTATTTCCAGAGAGAAAACCCTTTACAGTCCAACCCTGATAGGATGTCCTCCCTCACATCATCCCAAGGAAGCAAAAGCTGGGAGAGGCGGCCTAAGAAGACCTCATGGATGAACTGGTGGGAAACCACTTTGTCTGTGGGTGACTACTTCAAGTACCTCATCAACCAGGAGACAGATTTCCTCCATGTCATCTTCCAAATGTATGAAGAGGAGGTGCCTGTGGAGATCGTGGCCCCTGTCAGAGAGTCCCTAAAGATTCAGCGCCCACCTCCCTTGCTAGAAGACGATGAGCCAGACTTTGTGCCAGGAGAGTGGGATTGGAACACGGTGCTGGGACACAGGCTAGGAACTAAGAGGAGCCACCTCCTGGAAGAATCTCACAAAATCCTGAGCCTGCAGAAGCGTCTGGAGCGGCTGTGGTCCATGCTTGAGGTCCCCAACAAGGACCGGCTGGACATGGCCATCAAGTACAGCTCCAATGCCCATCTGAGGCAGCTACCTTTCTTGGTGAGTGCCTGGGAGCGGGCCTTGCAGCCCATTCAGCTGCGAGAGATAATGCTGGGGAGACTAGAGTGGTTTGAGCGACAAGCCTCTGACCCTAACCGCTTCTTCCAAAAGACTGACATGGGCCTGAGTCGCTTCCTGGAGGAGAATCAGATCCGCAGTCATCTACACAGGAAGCTCAATCTGGTGGAGGCTCCTTTGATTCCCCTCCTGGAGGAGATTGAGTTAATCTTTGGGGAGCCAGTGACCTTCAAGGGGCGGCGGTACCTGGACAAGATGAAACGTGACAAAGTAGAGATGCTGTACTGGCTGCAGCAGCGGCGGCGGGTCCACCACCTTGTCCGGGCCCAGAAGGTCTCCCATCAGGCCTCCCTGTCCGGGAAGCCCAGCAGCCAGCCTTTGATAGTTCCTGGGAATACTCCCATTACTCTCTGACCAGGCCAAGTGCCCTCAGACCCCTCCCTCACCCCCACACACCCAGCAACTCATCCAGACCTTTTGACTGCTTTGAAAGAAGAAATATCTGGCTATGCAGGATTCAGGAGAATTGTGCTTCCAACTCCCAGGAGACTGAAATTAAACTTTGTTTGGACCATGAAGTTCTCATAAAAATTCCCCAAGCCCCTTATTCCCATTTATGTCAAGCCACACACAATACAGCCAAAATCTCATATACCAGAAGAACTGAGACCATTCCCTGAAGTTCATTGTTATGGGAAGTGTCAGCCAGGTGGAAACCATCCCCTTTGAAACACCTCAGTTTAGCATTTCCATCACACTACATTAGATGGGCTGATTAGAGCCCCAGACCAGGAGGCTCTGTGGCATACTGTCTAAGAGCTAGTGTTCTGGAGTTCAGAGATGTAGATTTAAATCCCGGCTGTGTAACCTTGGGCAACCTACCTAATAGCTCTGCATCTGGACCATCATATGTCAAATGAAGGAGCTGAGTCCAGATTGTCACTTTTCCTCTTTCTACTGTTGGTAGAGCTAAAAATTTTCATTAAATTTTTACCAGTTAATACAGACACATGGCACAAAGTACACAAGAGTGTGCATCCTTCCCTCCAAGACCTCAGTTCTTCTTGAGGGTAACAACTGTTACCAGTTCCTTGTGTATCTTTCCATTCCATTAGTTAGCAAATATTTATCCAGCACCTGCTAGGTGTTCATGCTTGGTCTACATCACTGAACAAAACGAAGACCCCTACCCTTTGTAAAGTTACATTCTACTGATAGGAAACAGACCGTAAACTGTAAACGTGGTACCTATGCACACAGAATGATAGAATGTTAGAGGGCGATTAGTACTGTGGAAAAAAGAAAAAGTAGAGGAGGTAAGAGGAAATAAAGGGCAAAGGATGCTGGTTTATTAGGATAGTCCGTGTAAGCCTCACTGCAAAGGGAAGATTTGAGCAAAGGCTTGAAGGAGGGGAAGAAGTAAGCCCCATGGACATCTGGGACCACAGCGCTCCTGACAGCTATTGCTAAACCTAAGGTGGGCGGGTGTCTGGAGTGTTCCAGAAAAGCAAGGTGGCCAATTACGGTGGAGCGGAGCGAGGGGGAGAAAGATGAGTCAGAGGGGTCGCAATAAGGTGCCAAGGGGCAGGCTGGATTATTTTAGGCCTTGGAGACAATTGTAAGAACTATTTCAGAGCTGGCCTGTGCACATATGAGCATGTATGAATCTATGTCTATGCATATGTTTATAACTACACCAGCAATAGCATGCTGTCCCATTTTGCCCTTTTATTTTTTTGCCTAACTTGCCTCAAGTTCATCCCGCATCAGTACACACAGAGCTGCCTTATTCTTTTTTGATAGCTATACAGTATCCAACTGTGTGTATTTTTATTTTGTTTAACCAGTCCCTTATTTGTTGGACATTACAAACAAAAACAATGCTCTAAAAAAAATCCTTGTTCATCTATTTTGCATTTGCAACTATATCTATAGTTTAAATTCCTGAAAGTGGAATTATATCTAAGCATAAGCATTTGTAATTTTGATAGATATTACTCATTATCCTCCATAAAGGTGATAACAATTTGCATTATCATCAGCATTGCATGAATATCACTTTTTCCCCACCCCCACCAATAAGGTTATCAGATTGTTTCATCTTTACCGTCTAATAGATGAAAAATAGTCTCATTTGAGTTGGGTTCTCATCTCTTTTATGAATGAAGTTGCATCTTTTATGTTTAAAGCTGTTTTTTTGTAAACTGTGCAAGCCCTTTGCCCAATTTTCAACTGGTTTTGACTGTTTTGCTTTCTTGATTTTTCAGAGCTCTTTATATATTCAGAAAATTTAGCTAACATGTTCATAGTTAACACTTATTAAGTTCTTAAATTGTGCAGAACACTCTCCCTACATGATCTCATAGACTCCTCATAACTGCCTTGTAAAGTATGTATTTTAATCACCATTTTACAGTTGACGAAATGAAGACTCAGGTAAAGTAATTTGCCCAGGGTCATAAAGGTAGTTAATGGGAGAGTCAGGACCCAAGCCCAGGTCTGTCCGACCCAGAAACCTACACGTGTCTTGGTGTACCAATTCTGTAAGAAGTGAGAAGAGAGCCCTTAGACCCAGTCTGCCTCACCTGATCCAAAAAATCCCCATTCACCATTTGCTGATAAATAAACACCCACTTTGTTTTGTTTTCCCAATAAAACAACACTTCTCAAACTTTTCCACCCAGGTACCCCTTAGAATAGAGGAACGGAAATAAGCGTCTTAGTCAGGTGTGAGGGACTGGGTTGGTGGTGGGGATTGGGGGAACAGCAGGGGAAAGCAGTGCTAGCCTGAGAAATTTATTAAAAGTTGTTTATTTTTTAAATGTATGCAAAATTTGCATTCTACTCTGTTATGTGTCCATGTTTGTTTTACTATACAAATGATGCTTACTATTACTTATCTTTGAATTCAATTGGCCCTCCAGGCACATATGCTACAGTTAGCATTTCTATTGTGGCTTCTCTCCCTGCCTAACTGCTTCACCCTCTCGAAGTTACACATGACCCAGGTGAGAGACACTACAGCAGGGGTCAGCAAACTTCTTTAAAGGGCCAGAGAGTACTAAATATTTTAGGCTTTGTGAGCGATATGGTTTCTGTCGCAAGGCTCCACTTTGCTTTTGTTGTATGAAAGCAATTATAAATAAATATAAGTAAATAGGCAGGGCTGTGTTCCAATAAAACTTTATTTATAAAAATAGGTGGCTGCTGGAGGCTATAGTTTGCTAATGGAAGTGTTTTGGCATCAGCCCCTCTAAAAAGCAAACACACGCAGGAGAAGGAAGCTGTGAAGCTTAGTGTAGCATTTCCCAGAGTGTGTGCCTAGTAATTAATCCCGGGTGATAGTCCTGGAAAAAGGGTCCATGGTCAAATAACTTTGGGGAACATTACATACTATGATCCTGAATTCCCTCAGAGACTCACAGTACATATTAGCATATTGAAAGCTCTGATAGGTCTTACAAGACACAAACCAGTTTAACTTTGACCAAAGAACCCTTTTATTCCTTCATATCCATTATGGTTATTGGGAAATAAACTTTGGGAAATATTACCTCATGTGAATTCGTCCTCTGGAATCACTACTGACAATTCTGGGTGGGGTTAGTGCACAGAAGTAGGGCAGGGAGGGTACAGTCTTAGACATACAGGCACAGCTGTGGCATCTGGGCCTCGAGTAGCATGAAAAGGCATCATCAAGCCTGGAACAGGCTCTAGAAGGGAGGACACAGGAGATGCGGAGCCTCCTAGGCCTGCTTCAAGACACTTCCTCAGCAGGTCCTGGCCTTTCAGCCTGGTGTTTGGATGTGGAAATCTAAAGGCCTAGGACTAACTTTGCCAAAGTTCCAGACTTAAACCCATTGCTGTGCAATTCCCCACTGCTGATCCTATTTATGGATTTGGTGAATGTAATAATAATAATGCTAACTAATGTTCATCCATGCTCTGCTGATGACAAAGTGCTTTTCACAGTCATTCAGCTGAGACTCAGTTGAATGTAACTTGCCTCTGAACTGGTGGAGTCATGACTTAAACCCACATCTGGGGACTTTAAGTCCTTTGCCCTGAGGGTCTGGCTGCAGTGGGGGCCCCTGCTCTGAGCCAGGCCTCCATGCAGCTAGAAGTCCCTGGTCCCACCCCAGCAAAAGTTGTGTTGAGAATCAACTGTTCTCCAAGTGCCATGCTCAGGTGCTTTAAGGATATTACTTCATTTAATCCTCCCAACAATCTTGCAAAGAAAGAGAAGGCACTGTTACCTCCCTCTGGGGAAACTGGACTCTAGGATAACTGGACGAAAATCAAGTCTCTAAATTACAAAGGATTTTTGTGGAAGTTTTAGTTTAGTGCTTGCCCTAGATCTGGAGGCCATCAGACAACTAACTTTACTTCCAGGCTGTGATGATGTGCTGCAGCCTTTCTGCATAAAAATTCAGCCCATGAAAGCCCAATATCCTCTCTATTTGCTATTGCATCAAAGGGATGGCTCATTCATTTGCACATTTAAATATATATTTATTAGTTATTTAAATTAACACTAATCCCATTATATTTTTACAGAGATCATGTATTTAACAAAAAATAATTTTTTTTAAAAAAAGGAGTGAAAGGGGAGAGGGTATAGCTTAAGTGGTAGAGCACATGCTTAGCATACACAAGGTCCTGGGTTCAATTCCCAGTACCTCCCCTAAAAATAAATAAATAAGTAAAACCTAATTACCTCCCCCCAAAAAATTAAAAAAAAATTTTTTAAAGAAGTGATGAGTGGCTATTTTACTCTTTAGCAAATCTCCTTAATGGGAGACAACTGGATTTTCATTTATGTTTCTGCTGTATCTGTTGCAATATCACACAGCATGCAACCTCTGGAAAACACTCTCCTCTAGAGACAGTGAGGGCAGAAAAAGCAGATAACGTGTCAGCAGTATTTGACATCATGAAACCCCAGAAACAGTCTGGAGGATTCTGTCTGTATTTTTTTTTAGTAAAGGAAGGGGCAGAGATGGGGGCAAAGGCAGTAGTAAGGATGGTGGTGGGAACAGTGAGACATGAGTCAGGGGAGTGGGCCATTCCTGGGGCAGGGGCAGAAAAAGTGGGGGAAGGGTTTGGTTGACCAGCTTGTTTGCTTATAAGATGTTGAAGGCAAAGCCAGAAGTAAAACTACAAGTTAAAAAAAAAAATCAGTAATTCCGCAAATGGTCATCTAGCTGCTAGATAAGCAGATTGGATTTTGGTGACCTGGACACTGTGAAGCTGAGACCCGCAGAGCTTAAGCCAAGTGCCAATGGCTCACAGGTGCAGGTAGGGACCAGACTTGGGCCCAGGTGCTCCTGAATCCACTAAGACTATAGTCCCACCCCTCTTGGTCTTGGGGTTTTGGTGTTTGGCACACCTCTTCCTTGCAATGTTGTTTACCAAACACTTTTCTCTATATTGACTCACTTTTAAAACTTCTTTTAAAAGGAATTTTAATCTTACTTGCTGATACTATATAGTGATTATTAAGTGCCAGGCTCCATTCTGAACACTTTTCCTGCAGTGATTCATTTAGTTCTCATGGCAATGCAGTGAAGTACGTATGGCTGTGATTTCAAGGTCCAAATGAGGAAACAGAGGCACAGAGTGGTTATGGAACTTGCCCAAGGTCACACAGCCAGGAACACGGCAGAGGTCTGACTCCAAGGGTATATTCTTAACCACTCTACAGTTTCGTTTCACAAAATTATCAAAAACAAATCTGCCCAGTTGAAGCCCAGGGAAAGAAGCTGAATATGGTCAAATGTTGAGCTTTCACTATTGCCTGTACCCTGAGGAAATCAGCTTTCTGCCCACCAACTGGATCCCCAGCAGTGACTCCAAGGCCCACATCATTCTTCTTTCAGGCCACAGAGCACGTTCATGGAACTCCTCCCAAGGTCCAGGCGCTGCTTGGGGCCCAGTGGGGGTGCAGAGCCAGAGGAAACCAGAGAGAACTAGACCCTGTCACTGAGGAGTTTAAGGTTTAGTAGAAAAGATAATGTCACCACTATGGCAAGTGAAGTAAAGGCTACCGTGGGAGCTCACAAAAAGGACATTCAACGGGGGGGTTGGTAGGGGAAGGGTGATGAGGGAGAGCTTCCCAGAGGGGGCCACACTCAAGCAGCGTCTGGATTCTAGAAGACTGAGTGGGAGTTATCAGGCACATGGTGGCAGAGGAGAGGAGGTTTCTAAGCCCCACACAAGCAGGAGTATGGAAGAGGAGCATAGCATATGTGGGACAACTACAAGCACTTTGGCATAACCAGCCTTAAAGTTCCTGGAAGGGAGTGAGGCTGGAGGGGGAGGCAGGCCCAGGTCAAGTGTGGGCTTTGTTCTGTAGGTGGTGGGAAGCCATGTATTCATCAGCAAATACCCGCTGAGCACCTGCTCTGGGCCAGGGGCTGGTCTAGGTGCCGAGGATGCCACATTGAACAGTATAGACAAGGACCCTTCATGTTCCACTGGGAAAGGACACCACAGTCATGCAGGTAAAACAAATGGTATGAGAAATGATGACAAATGATCTGGAGGAAAAAAGCCAAAACAGAGAAAGAAAATTCAGAGATTAACAATTTAAAATAGGGGATCAGAGGATGGAGTATTTGAGCAAAGACTGGGAGGAGTGGAAAGAGAGCTGTGTGATATCTGGGGAAAGAATATTCTAGACAGAGCTAATGTAAGTACAAAAGCCCTGAGCCATATGGATGTGTGCCTGGTGGGTCTGTGGAGGCCAGTATGGCTGGAGTGGCAGTTGAGGATAGCTTGGGAACTGGGTCAGAGAAATAATGGGGTTTGGACAGGCTGTAGTCAGAAGAGTGACATTTGGCTGCATGGTGGGTGAGGGTTAGGAGGCTGCCAGGTTGGAGACGGACAGACCAGGGTGGAGGCTGCTGCAGTGGGAAGATGAGCAGAGACGAACATTTATGAGACCAACTTGGCAGCATTTTGGCGATGACTGGATGTGGGGAATGAGGGCAGAAAGCCAAGGACACCTCCTGCGCGTCCAGCATGGGCCTCTGGTGAAGCCTTTCATGGAATGGGAGGATGGAGGATTTGGTAGGATGGAGGTGGGGGAAGACGATGAGTTCAGCCCCAAAAAGGTTAACTTTGTATCTACACTTTTTTTTTTAAATTAAAGTATAGTCAGTTACAACATGTCAGTTTCTGGTGTACAGCACAGTGTCCCAGTTATGCATATATACACACATATATTCATTTTCATATTGAATTCATATTGAAGATATTGAATATAGTTCCCTGTGCTATACAGAAGAAATTTGTTGTTTATCTATTTTTATATATAGTGGTTAACCTTTGCAAATCTCAAACTCCTAAATTTATCCCTTCACACCCCCTTTCCATTGATAACTGTTTACTGTGTCTGCAAGTCTGTTTCTGTTTTGTAGATGAGTTCATATGTCCTCTTTTTTCTTTTTTTCTTTTCTTTTTTTTAGATTCCACGTATGAGTGATATCTTATAGTATTATCCTTTCTCTTTCTGGCTTACTTCACTTAGAATGATGATCTCCAGGTCCATCCATGTTGCTGCAAATGGCATTATTTTATTCTTTTTTAAGGCTGAGTAGTATTCTATTGTATAAATATACCACAGCTTCTTTATCCAGTCCTCTGTCAATGGACATTTAGGTCGCTTCCATGTCTTGGCTATTATATATAATGCTGCTATGAACATTGGGGTGCATGTGTGTTTCCAAATTAGAGTTCCCTCTGGATATATGCCCAGAAGTGGGATTGTTGGATCATATAGTAAGTCTATTTTCAGTTTTTTGAGGAATATCCTTACTGTTTTCCAGCATGGCTGCACCAAACTATATTCCTACCAGCAGCGTAGGAGGGTTCCTTCTGAAAAGGTTAACTTTGATATGCCTGCAGGGCATCCAAGTGGAGCCCAGAGGCAAACAGTTTTTCTTAGACTGACAGAAATTTTGCTAAAGACAGGAATCCTCTTTGAACAGCATACTAATACAGTTATGTCTTGTGTAGCTGCACAGATATCACAATCTGTAGTTTTCTAGGTCAGTCTGGGGCCTAAAATATGTAAAAGATTTATTTGTTTAAAATGTTACCAAAACATCACTGAAAAACAAGTTAATTACGAAGTGCAAAGTTCACCTAATACCACTGAATTAGGCCTTGCTGTGGACTAAATGTTTGTGTTCCCCCAGAACTCACATGAGACGGTGTTTGGAGGTATGTACTTTGGGAGGTAATTAGGGTTAGAGGAGACCACGAGAGTGTAGGTTCTGTCCAAGCCCAGCCAAGCCCTGTGTTCCAGGCTTTCTGAGCTTCATCTCATCCCTGAGAGATGTTGACATGCTCGCTCCACAGATGAATAAATTGTCACAGAAGCAGAGCAACATGCTGAAGGTCTTATAGTTAATAAGTGATAGATTAAAATGCAGAACTTGTCCTTCCATGGACACGATCAAGAAACTGAAAGCCACCCCACAGGATGGGAAGAAAGATTTACAAATTGTATACCTGATAAGGGAATTGTATCTAGAACATATATTTTTTTAAAAATACAGCTCAATAATAAAAAGACAAATAACTCAACTTGGGGGGAAGGGGAGATAATTAGATTTATTTATTTATTTATTTTAATGGAGGCACGGAGGATTGAACCCAGGACCTCATGCGTGCTACGCATGCACTTTACCACTGAGCTATACCCTCCCCACCAATTTTTAAATAAGCAAAGGACTGGAGTAGATGCTTCTCCAAAGAAGATATGCAAATGGCCAATAAATACACAAAAAGATGCTCAATATCATTATTCATTAGAGAAATGCAAATCAAAACCACAATGAGACACCACTTCACACAAACAAGGATAATAGTAACATGTTGGCAAAGACGTGGAGAAACTGGAACCCTCATACACGGCTGGTGGGGATGGAAAGTGGTACAGCTGTCTTGGAAAACAATCTGGCATTTCCTCGAAGAGTTCAATGTGGAGTTACTGTGTAACCCAGCAGTTTCAATTTCTAGGGACAGACCCAAGAGAAAGGAAAACATGTCCACACAAAAATTTGCACATGAATGTTCATAGCAGCATGACTGTTAATAGCCAACAGTGGAAATAATCCAAATGTCCATCAACTGATGAACGGATACATGAAATGTGATTTATCTCCATATAATGGACCATTATTCAGCAGAAAAAAAAAGGAATGAAACACTGATACATACTATATATAACATGAATGAACCTTGGAAAATTACACTAAGTAAAAGAAGCCAGACACAAAAGACCACATATTATATGATTGCATTTATATGAAATATCCAGAGAGATAAAAAGTAGATGAGTAGTTGCCAGTGGCTGGGAGGGGATGGGGAAAATGGGGAATGACTGCTAATGAGTATGAGGTCTATTTTGGAGGTGATGAAAATATCTGAATTGATTGTGGTGATTATTGTACAGCTCTGAGAGTTTACCAAAAACCATTGGATTACACACGTTAGATATGCTTTTTAAAAACATTTTTTTGGAGAGACAGGTAATTAGGGTTTTATTTACTTATTTATTTTTTAATAGAGGTACTGGGGATTGAGTTAAGCATGTGTTCTACTGCTGAGCTATACCCTCCCCCTTTGAATTACACACTTTAAATGGATGACTTTTATATGAATTATAGCTCAAAAAAACTGGTACATAAAAAAATAAGTGGTAGAGACTGGGTGACTCCAGAGCCTGCATCCTTCTGCTACAATGGAGGAGGGGAGAACAAGACACCAGAGGGTCCTTTTTGATGTTGGTGCCATCTTATGTCTGCCAGAGAGGCCCCACTGCCCACTGCCCCACCACCATTAAAGTCTCCTGTCCTCCAGAGTCCTAACTGGTGTCAGCTCTTAACCCTGAACTCAGCCAAGAGCCCAGAGCACTGGCCTAGGCATGGCGAAAAAAGAAAAACCAACCATATTAAGCACCTACTATGTGCTGGACAAGTCAGCATGCCAGATAGATGGTTTTCTACAATCCTTGCATTTAATGCTCACAGGGAGCCCTGAATCTAAGTGCTCATCCTCTTTTCAGTGGACAAACCTGCCTTGAAGACAGATGACCCGAACCTTATTTCTAGGTCCACCACTATTTAGGGCCTTGGGCAAATCTGCTCACTTGGTTTATATCTATCAACTGAGGTGGGGAGGTGGGGTGCTGTGGGTCATCTCAAAGCTCTCCGTAAACAATTCAATAGAAGCTACTCACAAAAGTCTGAAGGATTCATGATATGTTGTTATTATTATTATAACAATAAATATATTTTAAAGCTTTTACTACTTGCCAGGCTCTGTTCTGAGGGCATTTCGGGCATTAACTCCTTTATTCTTCACAACAACCAGTGTAAGCACCAACATTAACCGCTGTTTTATAGATGAGGCGATGAGGTCCCCGGTTCCCATGTCAATGGCACGTTGACAGCGTGGTGCCAGGGAAAGAACACAGGCTTTGGGGGACATTCTCCATAGACCTTAGACAACTATCCCGCAGCGTCTCAGAGGCCACCAGGAAGTAGGCTCTGTTGACTAAGGAGTTCTCTGGGAAGCACAGGACTGGCTCAGGTGTTATTTGGAGATCTGTCCATTTATAGAGAGACACCTGCTGAGGACCAAGATTTGGCCCCTTGGAAAACAGACTGCTGGCTGGAGTCTGGAAACAGCCTGGGGGGTGGGGCAGGGAGGACCCCGGCAGGAGCACCCCAGGAAAGGATGAGGAGGCCGGCACTGAGGCATGTCTTGGGCATACAAGGGAACCCAGCCCCCGAGGCTCTGGACCAGAATGGGGATGGGTGTCCTCTAGGCTACGACCCCAGCACCTGGGGGCCAGGTGAGGGTGCCTTGCCAGCTGCTGACTCTCCGACCACCATCACTCACGGGTCTGTATTCCTCTATGCCGGAAGGGTCTGTGTGCCACCTCACCCCACACAACCTTTGGACGCTTGCAACTTGGCCTATGACTGCTTCCTGCTAGACCGCAGGTCACTGGGTTTCCTTGAACAAACTGATCTCTTGCAATTCTTGCATCACAGGCTCCCACTCTTCTTCCCTACCCCCACCCTGTGAATGATGGTATCAGCCTTAGCTTGGATCTTGTTTCAGGTGTTAAATCACTAAACCTCATTGGACCAAACTCCCCAAAATAACCACTTGCTGGCTGGTTAAGGCAGAAATTTAAGTGGGTTCCCCTGAAGGAGTTCTGAAATGCCATCCTCTCCTACTTCAAGGCCTGAAGGCCCCAGATCACCTGGAGATGACCTTTCTAAATTAAAAGAGTTCCTGTGAAGGGTGTAGCCCAGGGCATGGAATGAGTCCCAGCTATGCATGATTATTATAGTGGCTGTTATCCAATGGCTCCTCTAAGTTATGCAACTGTGAGGTGAGTTGAGGGTCATTCTGGGATTAGGGTGTAACAAGAATCTTCTGGGGCTCTCTGAAGGCGCTGCAGCCTGAGATCTTGGCCACAAAGCAGTGAGGATATGGATCAATTTATGTATGAAGCTCTAGATTGCTTGGGGGTGGAGGTACAGAAGATTGGTACCCTAACCCTAGGCCTAATGATTCAGCCAGGGAGACCTGGAGGTGGACCAGAGCTGCTCACACAAGGCCAAGAGACAGCCCCTGAGATAAATTCACCTCCAGGAAAGGAGTCTGCGCTCAAGACCTGGGTCCCAGATTCTCCACCATCCATCCATGCAACCATCCATCTTTCCATGCAGTCAGTCATTGAAGAAATATTAGAGCAAGCCCACTATTGGCCAAAGAAGGGTCTTTTTTCACCCTTGCTGGTCTTAGTCTGTCAAACTTTTGGGGTCCCCACCCTACATTTTATCACAGATGATCAAATGCACCTATGTCCCGCACTAAGTCATATTTTGCTGTAAATTTTTTGAAAGGAATTTTATAATTTTGCTCTTGAAATTATCCAACTTCATGTAACTTGTTTCAATTATAATTTGCTGTGATGTTTTTAAGCAATCATCCTGTATCATCCAGATGGTTTGGGGTTGAGAAATTCTAACTCATAAATCCTTTCCAGTTGTACCACAATTTTTATAAACGTTAAGTTTAACAATAAAGTCCATGAAATGACTTTATTTTCTAGGCATTTAATGAAATATATGGGTTTTTTTTCTAGTTTTGTTTTTTTTCGGGGGGGGGTAATTAGATTTATTTATTAAATTATTTTTTAAATGGAGATACTGGGAATTGAACCCAAGACCTCATGCATGCTAAGCATGCATTCTACCACTTCAGCTATACCTTCTCCCCCTATAGCAATTTTTTTTTTTAAATTTTGGCTGCAATAAAAATTTTTTTTCCAGGCTCTAACATTTTTACAGTCCTTGGAAAGCTCAGAGGCCTTTGGTGTCTGAGAGAGAAAATGGCCCTGAAGGTCAGGCATATCAAGGATAGAAACAGAAGGGGATAAGACAGTCAAGTCCCTGCTCTCAGATGTTTACAGTCCAGTGGGAACAATCAAATAACGACGTGGCATGATGCATGCTGAAAGATCTAGTGTTCTGAGATAGAAGGAGGGGGCGCCTTTAGATGAAGTGGTCCTTACTTTGAAGACATAGCATTTAGGCTGAGACTGGAGAGCTGGGAAGGAACCTGACCCCTACAGAGCAGTGGGAGTCTCTCCAGGCAGAAAGAACAGCCAGTGCAAAGGCCCTAAAACAGGAAAGCGCTAGCTTGTGGACAGGAAGAGGGTCACTGTGGCGGCGGCTTAGTGAGTAGCAGCGAAAGGACATGAGACGAGTTCAGACAGGAGGGCAGGGACTGGGGATGCCCAGCGTACAGGCCATGGTACTGAGTTTGGACTTCATTCTTTTTTTCTCTTTATATATATATTTTTTTTAACTGAAGTATAGCCAGTTTACAATGTTGTGTCAATTCCTGGTGCACAGCACAATACTTCAGTCATACATGAACATATATATTCGTTTCCTATTCTTTTTCAGCATAAGTTACTACAAGACATTGAATATAGTTCCCTGTGCTATACAGTATAAACTTGTTTATCTATCTTATCTATATTAGTTAGAATCCACAAATCTCATACTCCCAATTTATCCCTTCCCACCCCCTTGCCCCATTGGTAACCATAAGTTTTTTTTCTATGTCTGTGAGTCTGTTTCTGTTTTGTAAATAAGCTTTTGTTTGTCTTTTTTTTCTTTTTTTTAAGATTCCACGTATAAGTGATACCATATGGTATTTTTCTTTCTCTTTCTGGCTTCACTTAGAATTACGATCTCCAGGTCCATCCATGTTGCTGCAAATGGCATTATGTTATCATTTTTTGTGGCTGGGTAGTATTTGGCTTTCATTCTAAGTGGAGGGTGTGGGTTAAGTTGGGCTCCCTGGGGAGCAGACTGAGAGGGTGATTGGCCAGCAGGAGGGCTGTTAGGGAGTCCTCTCAAAGATCAACACCCAAGAAAGAGAAGGGATGGAGGCAAGACTGGGCAGAGTGGATCCAGCCAGGCAAGCAGCAATGGTGTCTGGTCAGGAGTGATGGTCATGGAAATAGAGACAAGTGGACAAATCTTGGCGATACTGGCAGGTGGAACCAGAGCACTTGAAGATGGGTTAGATGTGAGACGTGAAGGAAAGGGAAGAGTCGAGGACACTTCAGGTCGTGGACTAAACCAAGGGAACAGTGATGCCATATACTGAGACGAGGGATTCCTGAAGTGAGCTGGGTTAGAAAATAATACGCAGTTTGGGCGAAGTTTGAGATCCAGGAGTTGATGTCAAGTGAGTGGTGTGAAGCTCAGAGGCCTGATCTCTCTGTTTTAATTTTTATCTACATGTAGGAGATGTAGATTAGGGCTGATTTTCATCCAGTGATGCTGGACTCTTCTCTAGTCCTGCCTCCCAGGTCCTGCGGTGGTGCTCTGAGGGCAGTGGCTGGGTGGAAGGTGAGAGAGCCGGAAGAGAGTGGCCCTCAACTTCTTCCAGGGCTGGCGACCCTGAAAGTGTCCAGGATTAAGCCTCAATGGCGCCATCGTGTGGCTATAATAAGTCATAATAGCAGTAGACTCCAGACTCCAGTTCCCCACAGGATGGGCAAAGAAGTCAGACCTTGGCCAGTACCTTCAAAAACCAGCCCTACCACTCCCAATTTCAGACTAAATAAATCACTGAGGACTTTGGATAGCTCAGAGTGGGAAGGAGACAAGGAGCCTCAACAGAAAGAGATAGCTAGGCAATGGAGTTTAAGAAAGCTAAAATGGTGGTGTACCTGTTCCATAAAAGAAATCAATCAACATAATAATAATGTTGTCAGTCATCATTCCATAAGCAGATCTGAGAAGCTGCATGATCTCATGTAACCTACACACATCAGTACAAGGAACCAGAGGCTCAGAGAGGTGAAAAGATGTGCCCCAGTTTACATCGTAGTAGATGGTGAGTTAGGATTAAAATCAGGTCATCCTACCAGTGGATCTCAGCTCTATCAGATCCAATACGCCATTTTAACAACAGATATTTCACAATGCTCTCTTCACCTCTGCAGCATCTGAATTGTGCCTGATGCCTTATTGTACACTCAGTCAATCTTTGTTAAACAAATAAAATGAAATTCATGGATAATATCCTACCTACTGACATAATTTTTAAAGTCAAGGAAAAATAAAATGAAGATAATGTCTGCTAAAAGAAGTGTGCATTTCTACAAGTACGTAGTCAAGATCACACTGGAAGACGTAATGAAGAGATTATTGTGACCTGGGACCACCCCAAATACTGAGACATGATCTTCTGAAATGGTGAACACCCTTTGTAAAGATCGGAACTCATACAAGGAAAATTCTTCCCTGGATTTTCACTTTAGTAGAATTCCTGGAAAATTCAGTGTATGCTAAAACTGTACACATAATATTATGTGTTTATAGATATAACAGAGCTTGAGGCAGTTAATATAAACAGGTTTTTCTACTTACATAAATGACCAATGGGACTTTAGAAAGCTGTGCAGGACATGGAACAATTCTCAGTAATGTGGACCTGTCCTAAATAGTGAAGGACGTCTAGCATATCTAGCCCCTGTCTGCTAAGGACCAGAGAGCCCCTATCAATGTGATAACCATGAATGCCCTTACAAACTTCCAGATCTGACTTCCCAGGGACAGTAGATCTTCCTTTGAGACGTCCACTGTATGTGAAAGACTAGCCGCCCAAGCTCTGCTTATTGGCCTTCTCTTTTAGAGCCTCTCAAAGATCTGACCCTCCATACCCTCACAACTCATTCCACCCTTTAGGACTCTCTCTGCAAGTGTTCAAGTGTTTGTTTGCTAGAGGGTTAGAACTGGTGTGATAAATGAGGTACATTTCTATCTTCTTCCAATTTCTACAAAAAAAGCTCAGAGAAGTGAACTAACTTGCTCATGGTCACACAGCCAATTGACATGGTAGAACCAGAATTAAAATCAAGGTCAGTCAATCTGACTCTAAAGCCTGTGACTTTGTCCTCTTTTCTAATTCCTCCTCACTGTCTCCCACCTCTCAGTCCCAGAAAAAGACCTCTTTTATCCTGGGGAAATAAGTCTTAGGAAACTGAAGCATTTCATTTACTGGAAAGAAATTTTACAAGTTGTCCACCACTTCCAAAGATCAGGAAGTAAGTCAGAGGGATCTGGAAAAGACTCAGACCACACAGTAGTTACTGCCATTCTCATAAATCAGGTGAAATTCCCTGAAAGAAAGTCTGCTGTTTGCCCCACCTTGTCCTAGAAAGGTCAGTTCATCTGGCCATGTCCTAGGGGCTGAGCCATCCCCTAGACATTTTCATTTCTGGGCAGCATTTGCTTCAGTGTAAATATAGACCTTCTCAAACCCTGTGACAGTAGAGGGTGAAATCAACCCCTTATCCCAGGAACCTTGCTGCAAGCAACTGCCATTTCATTGAAAATTCAGGTCTTTAAAGAAGTGCTGCAAATTTTGCACACTATGCTGAATATCTGGGGACATGTTCCAATGGAAAATAAATTTAAAATAAAATTCATCCCAGTATAGCGATTGACATGTAAGGTATACTTTTCAAACATAAGTGTTCATCAGATGCACTCACATATTCCAAGTTCTTTACCTTGATCTACTGAAGCAGAAGCTGAGATCATGCATTGTCAACTACTCCCCTGTCCCTCACCCCACACCCCCTGGCCACTGGGTGACTGATCTTTTGTGTCTATTGAAAGTGCTGGGAAGAACAATGCTCTGTTTACCCTCTGGCTTTAAATGGCTTGTCTCCTGCATCCCGGGGGTCTGCAGAGGCCAGTTTGAGAAGTAGAATCTTTATCTGTATTAGAACAAGATTCAAACCCTGCTTACATCTTCACCACTTCTGCAACTTGGGCAAGTTACTGAATCTCTCGTTGCTTTAGTTTCCTCATCGGTACCATGTCTGTTTCACGGGGTTGTTGTGTGGTTTCCTGGGCTAATATGTGTACATGCCGAGAACGCTGAGTGCCTAGCATGGAGTTGGTGCTCTTTCAATGTCAGCCATTTTTTTTTAGACAGTTTCTTTAAAAAAATGTATCTCTATTCATTTTGGGGGGGGAGGGCGGCAATTAGGTTTTCTTTCTTTCTTTCTTTCTTTCTTTCTTTCTTTCTTTCTTTCTTTCTTTCTTTCTTTCTTTCTTTCTTTCTTTCTTAAATAAAGGTAGTGGGGATTGAACCCAGGACCTTGTGCATGCTAAGCAGGCACTCTACTACTGAGCTATACACTGCCCACCCTCATTAGCCATTATTTTTACTGTTGTTAATATTTTTGTGTACTGGGCACTCTTCTCAGGAACACCTGTGGCAGACAGACTCTAAGTTGGCCCCCATGATCCCCACTCCTGATATTCACATCTTTATGTAATCCCCTCCCCTTGAGTATGGGAGAGACCTGTGACTTGCTTCTAACCAGTAGAATACAGCAGAGGTGATCAACACATGTGATTAGGTGTGTGATTATATTAGACAAGATTTTAATATCATCCCTTTCCCTTATTGGCTTTGAGGAAGCGAGTGGCCACGTTGGAAAGGTCCATATGGCAGCAGCCAACAGCCACGTGAGCTTGGAGGCAGATCGTTCCTCAGTTCAGCCTCCAATGAGATCACAGCCCTAGCCATCCACTTTGTGGCAATGTTTCACACAGCAGGAGGTAACTGATATACCAGCCCTCGCTTTTCAAGCTCTTTGTTCCTGCAATTCTCTCCCCTCTCTTCTGAATCATCAATATCTCCCTTCTTTCTATTTGGCCATTCCATCAACTCACAAGCATGCTCTAGTGTCTCCCATCTTAAAAAAAAAAACACTCTAAATGCCCCAAGCTCCCCTAGTTTTCACCTCATCTCCTCTCCTACATGGTAAAACTTCTTGAAATCTTTGTCTCCATTCATTGTCCGCATTTCTCAGATTATTTCCTCAATCCACCACTCTTAATGAGGTCCCCAGTGACCTACATGTTGCCCAACTCAAAGATCACTTCTCTCTCCTAATCTTGCTTGCCCTCTTGGTGGCACTGGACAGTCAGCCGCTTCCTCTTTCTTGAAATACACTCTTGCGGGGAGGGTATAGCTCAGGTGGTAGAGTGCATGGTAGGCATGCAGGAGGTCCTGGGTTCAATCCTCAGTACCTCCTCTAAAATAAACAAACAAACAAACCTAATCCCCGCCCCCAGAAAAAAAACTCTAAAAAAATAATTTAAAGAAATACACTCTCTTCTTCCACTTCCTTGACATCACCCTCTCTGAGTCTTCCTCCTTGCTCAATGTCCATGTCTTCCCAGTCTCCTCTGCTGCCTCCCTCCTTTTAGCTCAGCTTCTGAATGTTGGCATGCCCTGGCTTCACTATCCCCGTATGGAGTTGTACAATTTCTCTCTTGAAGGTTGTTGGGACAATTGCCTGAGATAAATGTGTGGTTTTAAAAAAAAATTCCTTTCCCTCCATTAATTATCAGGGTGCCCTCTTGCCTCACTCTGGTGAGAAGATGAGCCACCCTTTCCCCCAGACACTTGTCAGGTGGCTTCAGTGTCCGAGGAACAGACCTTTGGGGAAGATGACCATTTCCCACAAAGGTGAAATGCAACACCAGTGTGGATCTCCAAAAACCTGGATCTAAGAAAAGTCCTACTGCCTCTCCTGTGCCTTAGAAATTCCAATTTTTAACTCATTCAGCTTTAGACCTTGTAGGAGGAGGAAGTTCATGGGGCTAGGAGTTGAGGAGTACAGAGGCAATGGCACTGAGGCAGCCAGGGGCAGTGCGGGTGGGTCAGGGACGCCTTCCTGAGGAACTGTCCCCAAACTGAGAGCTGAAAGGTGTCTGGGAGTTAGGCCGAGGAAGAGCAGTGTGAAGGTTCCAAGATGTGCAAGAGCTTCAACTCCTGCAAACAGAGTGAGACTGGAGTGTCAGGTGCAGAGCACAGACAGAGGACCACGGCAAGACTGGAACTTCAGGGCCTTAGGAGCCAGATTAAGGACCTGGGACTGCCTCCTGTGAGAGACAAAGGGAGCCCTGAAGAGCTGAAACTGAGGAGGGCACAAGCTGGGGAGCTCCATCACTGCTGGGCTCCCTCAGGCCCTCCCCTCTCAGACCTCAGCTGGGAGCATGGCGTGGCTCTGGTCTGGCTTCAGCACTGATTTCTGAGTAGCTCAGAGTCACTTAGTCACTTCATGTCTATAGACCTCTGCTGCCAAAAGAAGTCATTTCAGACCAGATGATCTTTAGGACCATATCTCCCCACTCTCCATGCCCAGATTAACCCTCTACCCACTTATGGGGCTTCCCCCAATTCCCTTAAAATCTCTCTCCCCTGTTTCTTCTCCCCCGGCTGGTAACATCTTGGAGGAAAATTCCTTTTTCTCATCTGTCTCTCTGGAACCGAGCAGAATCCCATGGGCCCCACCCCCAAGTACAGAGCCCCCTCCATGTCCCCTGCATGTTGTTTATAGAAAAGCTGAAGTCTCCCAGGCTTCCAGAGTGGAAAAGCTAACTGCATGAGGACCAGATCACAGCTGTGACATAAGCTGCTCCATCTCGGGCAGCACTGAATCTCTGGCCAGCACAATTCCAAGAACTGGCCTTAAGAAAATGGGATTAGCACTATTGCTCATAATAATCTGTCTTTGTGGGCATCAAAATAATTGTACCTTGTTCTGCCTGTCTATGTAAACAGGCAACTACAACTGTCAGCAAGGAGATGCTACAGACCCATGTCAACATTTTCCACCCTAAGAATACAGTGCCCTATGTCAGCATGAAGTTACAGAAGACAGATCTTCACCCATAATCCCATAGAAATGGAATGATGTTCTGACAAGTCGGGATTTATAAGCAGCTTTTGGCAGGAAAGAGCTCTTTGCAGGACGGAGCTCTCTGCAGGAGGCCTCTTTAGTCTTGTCACTAAACTTAAACCAGGCACGCCCCTGCTCTACCCGTATCTGGCCCCAACACATCTTTCAGATCTTTTGATCACACAATACCTTGCCTAACTTGTTGGTTCTTTCCATAGATCAAAGAAGCAGAAATTAAGAATAAGTAATTAACAGATGACCAGTTCTCTTCCCTAGCGTCCCCTTCAGTCATCTCATGAACAAACTGTGTGAACAAGATAACATGTAAAGAAAGATCACAAGTCAACAAGCCTGTACGCAGTGGCAGGTGGTGACCACTCTGACCCCCATCTCAACGATTAACTGAGATTACTTCCCTTTTTCCCTTTAAAAACTTTCATGGCTGAGCAGAATCTGGGGAGATGGTTTTGTGGGGACACTGAGTACACCATCCACCCACCCAGATTGCTGGCATTCTGATTAAAAGCAACTTTCCTTTCTACCATTTTGCCTCTCTCTGTCTCTGTCTCTGTCTCTCTCTCTCTCACTGATTTTTGAGAGGCGAGCAGCTGGATCTGAGTTCGGTAACATCTCCACTAGACTGGGAGCTCACGATAAGCAATATTTTGCCTAGCGCATCTGTTCATGTTGCTTGCGAGGCCCTGGAACACTTGGTAAATGCTTGAAGGAACAAAAGAACAGTCCCAACCCTGTGCACTGTTTGCATGTTTGCACTTGATCCCCATAACAGCCTGAGGCACTGCCAATCCAGGGGGTATTAGCTGTCATTTTGCTGATGAGATGAGGGGGCTCAAAGAGGGGATGCAACTATATCTCAATTTAAAAAAAGTGGTAATCGATCTGTGAATCCAAGCTCTGAAGCTAAATCCCTGGGTTCAAGCCCAGCTCTTTCACTTAGCAGATGTTTCGCAAGCTACTTAACATATCTAAGCCTCTGTTTCCTCAATTATAAGATGCGGATGACATCTACTTCACGGGATACTTACTACGATTAAAAGGAGATGGCATATAATGTGTAACATATAATAAGCATGTAATAAATGGTAGCTATTATTTTTATTCTCAGCCCAGCATCATTTCCCCTCCCCAACAGCAGCTCCAAGACCTAGGAAGATTACTTCAAAGCTGGAACCCCGGGCCATCTGTACGCAGACCCTGCTGCTGTCAGGCTGCCTTAGGGCGGCGCTGGGACCCACCCGTTTGCGCCGCCTGGCCGCTCCACGTGCCTCACGTAAATAAGCGAGCGCGCAGGCGCCCCCGGCCGGCGCCCATTGGCCGGCGCCCCGCCAGGAGCTGGGGGAGGACCAGGGCCCCGGGCCGCCGGCTGCTCCGCCCCGTCGGTTGGTCCGCGCGTCTGTCCTTGCTTGAGTCCGGGCCCCCGTCTTCGCCCTCGCCATGGCTCCCTGGCTGCAGCTTCTGTTGCTGCTGGGGCTGCTCCTGGGCGCCGCTCCCGCCCCCAACAAGCCCCGAGCAGTCGGCGCGCAGGCCTGGGAGCTGGCGTCCCCAGAGCTGCTGGGGCCCGCCCGCTTTGCCCTGGAGATCTACAACCGCGGCCGGGCTGCTGGGGCGCGGGCCGCGCTGAAGGCCGTGAGCGGTCGCGTCCGCCGGGTAAGGACGTGCTGGGGACTGGGGCTTCCAGGCCCGGGGTGAGCAGGGCCCTCGTCCGAGGGTTGGGAACTTTGGGCTAGACTTGGGGTGAGGGTCTTGGACGCCTGACTTGGGGTGGGGTCGTTGGACCTCTAGTGATTGGGAAGGGGAAGAGCTGCGTGGGGCTGGGTCTAGTGAAGACCGGGCTGAGGAGGGAGTGGCCTTGCCCGCCTTACCCGCTCCTCCATCCAGGCAGGCCAGGGATCGCTGTACTCCCTAAAGGCAACGCTGGTGGAGCCACCCTGCAACGACCCCACGGTGTGCCAGCTCCCTGTGTCCAAGGAAACCCTCGTAAGTGATGGGGTTCCTGAGATTTCCTTCCCCGAGACTGAGTCTGGCAGTAGTTGGGATGATGGGTCAAGTCAAGAGGGAGGGATCTGAGGCAGCAGCTACCTAACCCTGAGTCACTTCCCAGACCTGGAAGGCCAGAGACCAGGATGCTGTAAAAGGGGAGGGTGTCTGGTTGCTGACTGTCCTTGATCTCCACCGTGGAGGCAGTTGCCTTAGAGGTGGTCCTCTGAGGACCCTCCAGCTCCATCTTGCCAAGGCCTTGCTCCAGTCCCAGCCCCCTGACTGGCTTCCTCCTCTTGCTCCAGCTCTGCAGCTTCGAAGTCCTGGATGAGCTAGGAAAACACATGCTGCTGAGGCGGGACTGTGGCCCCGTGGATACCAAGATTACAGGTGCTAGGACAGCCCAGAGGTGCGGGGATGGCTCAGATCAGACTTCACTCAGGGTTCAATCTTGATTCTTCTCTGTTCCAACCCAATCCAGATGACAGAAATGACACTTTCAGTTCATTCCTTCCACTCTTGAACAAGGACCCCCTGCCCCAGGTGAGGCGTCTGTCTGTGTCTGGAGAGCTGACTGCTGCTTTATGCCCCCTCTCTTGCCCTCACCCTGGCTTGAGATTCCCTGTTCAGTCTGAGAAGGACTCTTTGTAAAGACCCCTCTGCCTTTCCAGGACTTTTCTGTGAAGATGACTTCCATCTTCAAGGACTTTGTCACCGCCTATAACCGGACATATGAAACAGAGGAGGGTGAGGACCCCGCCTTGGCTGTTTCTGTCCCAGTCAGACCAGGGCCTTCCCCCCCCCACACACTTGGTGTTTGGGAGGGGACAGGCACAAGAGACAGTGCATCCTTTCAAGGACCTCTGTATCCCCAAGCTCTTTCCCAACCTCCCAGGACTTGGTAGCCACCTCAGGTACCTGGTCCCTTCTCCCATCTGATTTTCTCGGTCAGAAACCATAGGTCTCCATCATTCTGGGTACAGTGGGAGGGGCAAAGGCCAGATTTTCTCTGCTGGAGCCCCCCTGGGATGGTGGCCTTTTCCCACAACCTCTTGGCTGGGGACATCCTTTGGAGCCCATTTTGTTTCTGCCTTCATACCTGGGAAGTCACCACCCCAGGGTGGCCCCTCTCGTATCACTTGCGGGTCTCTCACCCACCCCCACCCCCACCAACTCGTGTTCTCTTCTTGAAATAAGCTTCAGGCCTGATCCAGAGCCCACCTTTCCCCAGGGAAACCTCTGCCTCTGATCCCCAAGCACCTCTGTTTTTATGATCTGCCTGGGGCACAAGCCTCTCCTCTCCTCCTCGGTTCTCAGAAGCTAGGTGGCGCATGTCCGTCTTTGCCAGTAACATGGTGCGAGCACAGAAGATCCAGGCCCTGGACCGTGGGACAGCTCAGTATGGGGTCACCAAGTTTAGTGACCTTACAGGTAGGGGTGGTGGCTAGAGCCCTCACGGTGCCTGGAAGAGACAGGGCCTGCTGCCAAGGCCCCTCATCAGACTGGCTTAGTATACTCTTCCCCCACCCCGGCCCACCTTTGCCCGCAGAGGAGGAGTTCCGCACCATCTACCTGAATCCCCTGCTGAAGGAAGAGCCTGGCCAGAAGATGCCCCTGGCCAAGTCCATCTCCGACCTTCCTCCCCCTGAGTGGGACTGGAGGAGTAAGGGAGCTGTCACCAAAGTCAAGGACCAGGTTGGGACCCCTAAGAAATGAGGTGGGGCATGAGGACTGCACTGGCGTTTGGAAGGGACCCAGCCCTGACTCTCCCCGTCTCTTGCAGGGAATGTGCGGCTCCTGCTGGGCCTTCTCAGTCACAGGCAACGTGGAAGGCCAGTGGTTCCTAAAGCGGGGGGCCCTGCTCTCCCTCTCTGAGCAGGGTGAGCATCCCGCTCTGTCCCCCTGTCCCCAGCCCAGTCCCGCCAGAGGGCTCCTTGGGACTGGCCTTCTGTCTCCTAGAGCTCTTGGACTGTGACAAGGTGGACAAGGCCTGCCTGGGTGGTTTGCCCTCCAACGCCTACTCTGCCATAAAGATTCTGGGTATGCATCCCCGGGGTTTGGAAGGGGCAGGAGGAGCCACCGCTCCCTCCACAAGTAGTCAGTTTGTGAGGGGGAGAGACATAGGTGTGGCAGTCACGGGAATTGGGTTCAGGTCTTAATGCGGACCCTTACTGGCTGAAGACCTTGGGCAGGTCAGCTCTGTCAGAGACTCAGATGTCTCATCTGTGACATGGAATGCCTCATGCCCACTTTGTAGCATTGCCTTGAGTGTCAGTGAGGAAATGTGTGTACAGTTCCTGGTGCAGAGCCAGGGGTCTTGGTGTTTTTACTGCTTGGAGCTCTGTATTCCTGTAACGCTGCTAGACCAGGCAGCAGCACACCTCAGCCTTGAGGGGAGATACTGAGCTAAGTTGGCAGTTCATTTGAGCAGTGGTCTTCGAGCCTGGCAGGGGCCTGGGCCAGCTGGGGAGCAGGCTGTCAGAGCAGAACAAGCAAGCCGAGGTCAAGAGTCCTAGGAGTGCTGGGATGAGTGAGTCAGAAGTTGGGAGTTGAGTGCCACCTCTGCCACATTTCTCCCTGGTGACCCCCCCATCCCTCTGGGGCTCAGTTGCATCATCTCTAGAACAAGGCTATGCTCAGGGAGGATGGCCTGTCACCTGGGGTGGGTGAAGAATGTGAGACCTTGTGTATAAGGGGCTTAGCACAGCCCCTAGCTGGAAGAAGATGAGTAGGGTGAACTGGGGTCCACCTTTCCTCTAACCCCCTGATCTGCCCCCACCATCCCCCAGGAGGGCTAGAGACAGAGGATGACTACAGCTACCGTGGCCACCTGCAGACCTGCAATTTCTCTGCAGAGAAGGCCAAGGTCTACATCAATGACTCAGTGGAGCTGAGCAAGAATGAGCAAAGTGAGTTGGGGGCAGTGTGGTGAGGACAGGCCAGGTGGGGCAGGCCCAGGTGTCCCTGACGCTGCTCCTCCCCTGTCCAGAGCTGGCGGCCTGGCTGGCCAAGAAGGGCCCCGTCTCCGTTGCCATCAACGCCTTTGGCATGCAGGTGAGGTCCCTGGCCCCACTGCTCCTGCCCCATCACTTGCCGACTCCTCCCCCACTCCCTGGAGTTGGTCCCCTACTCTTATTCTCCTCCTCAGTTCTACCGCCACGGGATCTCGCACCCGCTGCGGCCCCTCTGCAGCCCTTGGCTCATCGACCATGCTGTGCTGCTTGTGGGCTTCGGCAACCGTGAGTTCTGCTGACCCAGTGACCTCCCTCCTGGGCCTTTTCACCCCAGGTCACAGGCAGAGGGTGGACCACAGCATCTCAGGACCTGTGGAGGGGGAGTTTGGGGGAATGCCTCGGAACCTTGGCCTTACCTGTGCCTCGGGCTATGGACCATCCATCCTCTCTGTGAATGGGAAAGCAGAGGTGGTGGGGGGTTGAGCTATTATGAATGAATAACCTGCTGGAGGCAGATGGATGGGTGCTCTCCCCAATCCCCAGAGCCACACCAGGTCTCCAGGAGGGTGGCAGGTGGGCCTGTCTTGCTTTCTGCTCTTTTCCTAGTGCTGGTCCCACAGTAGGCCCACAAATGAGTGCAGAGTGCTTGGGGCCCTGACTCCCTGCACTCTGCACTGCTCCCCAGGCTCTGCTGTCCCCTTCTGGGCCATCAAGAACAGCTGGGGCACTGACTGGGGCGAGGAGGTGAGTCTTGCCTGCTTGGCCCTAGCCCTCCAGCCCCTATCCTTCCCTGGTGCCCTCACCAGTGCCCCCTCTCTCCCAGGGGTACTACTACCTGCACCGTGGGTCCGGGGCCTGTGGTGTGAACACCATGGCCAGCTCAGCAGTGGTGAACTGAGGTGCAGCAGCTCAGGACCTGGTGGTGACCAGAGCAGCCCCTTCTCCTGCCTGACCTGCGTGGCCAGGCCCCTCCACAGGAGGCACAGCTGGCTGAGGGACGGGCACCAGGTACCTGAGGGTGAGCAAAGGCCACTGGGCTCAGGGCACAGCCCCTCCCCCGACCCCCACCCACCTACCCTGAAGTTCCCCAACTGCACCTTTGTTGAATTGTGGTAGCTAGGAGGACCTTGGGGTGAAGGATGAAGTCTTGGCAGCCGAAGCTGGGGCAAGAACCCTGGGCTCGGGTAAGGAGCAAGTGGGAAGAAAATACTGTGGTCTTAAACCCAGCTCTGTCCTCAGCAGGCTCTGGCTTCCTGCCCTGGCTTTCCTCTGATGCTATAAATTTTCTGGTCCCCCTGGATCTGGGGGCAGTGTTGTCTTCCATATCTAGAGAAACTATTGTAACCCACCTTTTCTAACACAATAAAGAGGTGTCCTGGGCCCCAGTGTGGTGTGAATGCTTGGTCCTTGAGGGCAAGGCAGGGTGGTGGGGACCCCTGGAGAATCATGGTTGGGCAGCTGGTCCTGCCCAGAAGCCCAGGGGCCCAGCCTCTGCTTCAGGAACCAGAAGGAGATGGAGAAAGGCCCACGATGCATCTTTATTCAGAAACACTTGGCTGGTCTTTCTCCGGGGCCCCTGCTCTGAGGGATGGATGGGCTCAGCCAGAGGAGGTACCCTCTCTCCAGACTTGGCGTAGGGGTCGAAGTCAGAGGTCGCTCTCCCCGTATAGGGCACTGGAGAAGGCCACATAGTCTAGGGCGCCCGCCGGAGCCCCGGACCCCTTGTAGGGTGCCATTCGGCGGATGCAGTACTCGGCCTGCTCAGCTGGGAGTTCCCGCCGCAGCTCCTCGGGGGTGATGTAGTTCTAGGGGAGAAGAGGTATTGAGGGCCTACAGGTCCTGTGCCTTGTCCCAGCTTGCCAGCCCTCTCCACCGCCAGGGACTCACCTTGTCTCCTGCCAGGATCTTGAAGGAGGCCACAACCTGCTCAGCCGTGTCGGTCTCGGCTGTCTCTCGGGTCATGAAGTCGATGAAGGCCTGGAAGGTCACGACCCCGGCCGCATTGGGGTCCACCATGGTCATGATTCGAGCAAATTCCACTTCCCCCTGCAAGGTTAGAGGCCGGGCACCGTGCCGGTGGGTGCTTAAGTCAGGAGGGCTCCTGGTGTCCCCTCCTGGGGACTGTCTAGCCTTGGTCTGACAACCCCCGTGATGAGGTGCCCCCTTCCTCTGGAGGCCGTCTGCTGCAGCCTGAGTCAGCTCTGGCTTGAGAAGATCCTTTCTACTAGGTTGAGCTCTGCTTCCTGCCCCAGCAATAACCCCTGCTGCCTGTTGGTCCTGATCTTTTTCCTGGGCCGCTCTGTAGTGCTGCTTCTCTGAAGTGGAAATGTTGCAAGCTCAAGCTCTGGAATCATGCAGAACTAAGTCCAAATCTAGTGACTTTGAGCAAGTTAACTTACCTCTCTGAGCTTTTGTGGCCCCTGTGTGAAATGGGGTAATTCTTCCCAGCCCCAGTGGGTGTGATGAGGAGGAAATGAGATGGTGTATGTGAAGGTGGGAGGGACACAACTGGGGTCAGTACGTAGGAGGGAGACATGGATGGGACTCCTCAATGGGCATGGGGGACACTCACCAGGTCGTAGCCCATGGAGATGAGGCAGGCCCGGAAGTCATCGGGTTCCATCATACCGTTCCGCTTCTGAGTGGGTCAGAGGATGTCAGGCTCAATCCCCAAACCCCACTGCCCCCAAGTCCACCACCACATGGGGCTAGGCCCCTACTCACCCGGTCAAAGTGGTTGAAGGATGCCCGGAACTCGTTGAGCTGCTCCTGGCTCAGGCCCTTGGCATCGCGGGTCAGTACCTGGTTCTCTACCTCGTTGATGGTGCGGGCAATGGAGGTGAGCAGCTGCTCCCAGCCCACGCGGATGTGCTGGGAAAGCAGGAGACAGGCCAGGTCAATGAGTGGCCAGGGCCTAGCCTCTAGCTCCACCCCCAATTCACTGTATGACCCTGGGCAAGTCCTCCCCTTGCTGGGCCTCTGTTCCCATCTGGAGGTTCCACTGAATGAAGTCCAGCAGCCCTTCCTGCCTCAAAGTTTGATGACTTAGTATGTATTACATATTGGTCAACCTGCCACAGCCAACCGGGCCTGGTTTTAGACTGCTGTGTGACTCTGGACGGATCACTGTCACTTGCTGGGTCTCAGTATCCCCATCCCCATGGGTATGTTGGGGACCTGGACAGCTGAACTGGAGACCCTCCTGGGGCAGATGTGCTGAGTCCAGCTGTGGCCGCTGCAGGCTTCCCCAGCCAGTGTCACTTCCCCTCTCTTCTGGGGGGTGGTGAGTTCACCTCCATGCTGTAGACGGTGTGCTTATTGTCAAACACCAGGCTTTCCTGCAGCAGCTGGTGGTCACCCTCTAGCCGGTCAATGTTGCTCTTGTAGTTGATGATGTTCTGCTCCTGCTGCCGCAGCCCAGCCATCTGCTCCTCCAGAGAGCCAGCCATCCCCGCTGCCAGGCGCCCCACTTCCTGCAGGGGGACCGGGGCTGCATGAGTGCTCCCGCCTCCCTGGGGCCCAGTCCCAGCCCCACTCTCCCAGGTGGGCTCCACTGTCCAAGCCTTACCTCCACCTTCGCCTGGATCCAGGGCCCGACAGCATTGGCCTGGGCTGCAAACTGTCGCCGGAGCCTCTCGTTCACTTGCTGCCGTGTCAGCTCCTCCTGCAGTGTCTGGTCACGACTGGGTACCAGCTTGCGGACCTGAGGAGGAGGGTGGTTGTGCCAGGGCAGCTTTGGGAGCCAGGATATGGCTCCAGCCCCTCATACAGCTCCTGCTGCTCTGAGCCAGGTGGCAGGGCTCTAGTGAGCAAGCTCTCAAGCAAGTCACTCAGCCTCTCCAGGCTTGTTCCCTCATCTGTAAAATGGGGCCCGTGACGTCATTCCTAATGAACTTAGATTGTTTTGTAAAGGATGTCCAAACTCCAGATCTAATTCTGCTTCACACTGATGAATGTTCTGCTTCACAATGAAAACACTGCTGTTATAGCCATTTTACAGATGTGGCCAAGTCAGGCAAGGGGACCTGTCCAGTGCCACATGGAGTCTGTAGCAGATCCCAGATCTCTCTCCATGTCTGAGGACATTTGAGCCTCTCAGGGTGGTTAGAATGCATCGGAGCAGGAGGGAGGCAGGGAAAGGCCACAGGTGGAACTGACCGTGTCCCATTTGGTATTGATGTCCTGCGGGCTGAGGGCGATGTAGGGGTTGGTGGAGCTGGGCCGCAGCCCGTACGTTTGGCAGATCTTCTGGATCTCACCCTGGATGCCCAGGATGGCGCCCCTCTCTCTGTCGGCCTCAGGCAGCGTTGCCTTGAACTGCTCGTGTGCCGTCAGCAGGCTCTGGGGACGACAGGCAGGAAGTGTCAGCTCCTGCTTCCCACAGACAATAGCTGAGGCAGCAATGTGCTCCAGGCCATCCAGCGGGTCCAGGGCATTGCTGGCAGGACAACCCAGGCCTCCTGTCTCCCAGCACTCGGGAACTGGGGTTTTCCTCCTGCCCCACCACTCCCCAGGAGGCCAAAGTGGTGGCTGAAGAAGACAGGCCACTTCCCTATCATCCCATCCAATGCCCCCATACCTGGGTCTCCTCCACCGAGTGCACCAGCCACACGTCCTGCAGGTCCTCCACTGCTCCGTCCAGCCAATTGTTGAAGGGTGCTGCCCGCCGGGCAAACTCCAGCTGCAGCTGGTCGATGGTCTCCAGGAGCTTCTCCATCCTCTAGGGGCCACCAGCATGTCCAGTTAGCAGCCTGCCCAGCAACACCTCACCTTCCTCCAGTGTCCAGCTTCCATCTGCCTGGCCCCCAGCCTCACCTCTAGTGCATCCCGCCTCTTCTGGGTCAGCGTGCCCAAGTTGTCCCACTGGTCACAGATGGCCTGGCAGCGGCTGTTCACTGAGGCTGCCTCGTGGTAGTCCAGCTCACTAGGGGCGGGAAGCAGGGGCAACTGTGGGGCCAGACTCCAACCCAGATTTTTTCCTGACTGCCCTCAGGGAGCTGGAACCCATGCCCAGTGATGGTGAAGGCGTAAGGGATCCAGGGCAAGTGGAGGTGAAGCAGGGCTTTCCTATAGCAGGGGGGGTCCCTTCCTGGGAGAAGGGGGTCTCCTGCAGGTCCTCAGCTCCAGGCCCTGGAGGAGCACGGGTAGAGGGGCTAGGCCTGGAGTTTCAGCTGCAGGTTTACAGGAGATGGTGTGAGGCCAAGGCTGATGGTGAGGACTTGACCTCCTGAAGCTGAAGGGAGCCGCCAGGTTAGCGGAAGGCCAGGTGCCAGTGGGGGAAGAGTGTGGGTGGCAGAGCGGGGTCTGGAATGGGAACAGGACTACTGGTGATGGGGAAAGATGTGGGTACCAAAGCAGAGTTACCAAACTGGGAAGTGCAAAAGGTCTTGAGGGCAATGGGAGCTGGGCGGGGCTCGGGGCCGAGGGGCGGGGCCAGCTATAGGGACTTTATCACCGGGGGCGGGCACCCTCGATCCCTGCCGCCTACTTGAGTTCCTGGGCCAGGGCAGCGATGTGCTCCACGCGGTCCTGGTGCGCTGCCAGGTCGCTCTCGAAGGCCTCGTGGCGCCGCAGCAACGCCCTCACCTCCTGTAGTGAAGCCGACTCGTAGTCCCGCTGGCTCAGCATCTCCTCCTTCCCTGCTCAGAAACAGGCCCGGCTCGGCTCAGGTCACCCAGCGGTGGCCACGGCAGGAGCAGGAGGTCCCAGCCAGGCTGTGTAACCATGAAGACTCCTCATCTGTGAAACGCCTGCCCAGCCCACCCTAGCCCTTGCTCTGAGGCACTAGTGTGATAAAGTGAAGTGAAGCTCCTGTTCCAGAGCATGGCCCGTGAGTAATGTTACGGTCCCGAGACCGTGCACAATTCCGGGTGGCCCTTGGTACACTTTTGGTATTATTTGATCAAGACTACCTTTCAATTACTGTGAGCCTGATGAGCCCTTGACCCGTTATCAGTTTCCCCAGTGCCTGGCATTTGGTAGACTCTCTAGGAGTACTCGTTGGATGAATGAATAATAAATGTAAAAGTACTTTGAGAATGACAGTTACCATAATTATGCAAATAAAACCATAGTCACAATAATCGTGGCAGAGATCATTTATTGAGTGCCTCTGCATTTTGCAGAGGGTAACCGAGGTTTAGAAGTTCAGAGACTTCCTCAGGGTCACATAAGTATATATTTATATTTAAGGAATTATATCCAGCCATTGTTATTCATTATGTCCATAATCCATTATTTAATGTTCATTACTTCTAGGTAGGACTCTTTCATTTGTAGTATTAAAATCCTTGATGGAATACAGAATGAGTAGTTTCACAGAGAGTGATATATTAGGTTCATGCAATATTTTGGCACATTATACTTTGAGTATAATGTAAGTGATTTTTGGGTTGAAGACTCACCTTTGATCACCTGCTACATATACAAATAAAATGCTAAATGACAAATTAATCAGAGCAGACCTACAGAGGGCCAGAGCCAGGAGAGAGTTAAGGGCCTGAGTTTACAGATAAAGGAACTGTGGCCCAGTTCCCCAAGTCAGGGTGGGACTAGAAAACCCATCTCCAGCTTCCTTGCAGAACACCCGCCTCTTACTTGTGCGTTTTGCCAGGACCCCTTCCCACCAGTCTCCACTCCAGGACAGAAGTGGGCCCCAGAGGTACCTACCCCGGGTCCAGGCTTCATGCAAGGAGGCCTTCTGCTGGAACTTCTCAGCCAGGTGCTGGAGCCGCTGCAGGCGCCGGATCTCCGAGAGCAGCCAGTCCTCATAGCCCTTCTCCACTTGCTCCAGGCCCCGCCACGCATTGGCGATGTCCTGTGGGGCAGGCAGAAGTGGCCTCCATCATGGTTCACCCATTAGATAGATGGGGACAGAGAGTCCAAAGCCACCCAGAGGATGTGGACAGGGCTGGGGTCACCCTGTTCCTGGGCCTGGCTCACCGAGACCAGCTTGCCCTCAGACGGCATGAAGGCAGGCCGGTGGCTCAGCCGCAGCTTGGTCTGCAGCGTGTTGAAGTTGATCTCCAGCTGGCACTTCTCCTGCACGCGGGGCGGCTTGTGCAGGCGCCGATAGTCCCGGAAGTCCTCTAGCTTGCGCTGCATGGCACTCATGCTGGGCTCAGCCACGCGGTTCTCCAGCCACGGCACGGTACGGCGGATCCATTCTAGCAGCTGCCAGTGCCAGGCAGGGGCGAGCAGAGAGCTCTGAGCGGACCTGCTCACCCTACCCACCCATCTCCACCCACATCTGGGCCGTGGCCAAAAGCTGGTCCTCAAGCAGAGAAGCAGAGTGGGCGTCCAGAGGGCAGGGTGGAGGGGGGAATCCCCACTAGTCAGGGAAGGAGAAGGATCATTAATTTCTGAGTCCAGGGACCAGTATAAGTTGGGACAGAGCAAAGGGCCATGAGACTGCCTAAAAATGAGTGAATGCAAAAATGATGAGAACTGAATGCATGATGATTGAATGGCATGAGCTTGGGATGGGCAAAAATGAGCAGGAGGTGGGTGAAGGCGGCAGCAGGATGCTGGGAGAGGCTCTGCAGGTCCAAGCCAGGGGGCAGCTGGGTTGGGAGCAGCAGCAGGGCCATGCTGGGAGAGCACAGATAGGGGAGAGGGAGGCCCTCTGGCCCCAGTCTCACCTCACTGGCAAGCTTCTCATACTCTTCCATCAGCTTCTCGTTCTCCTGGTTCACGGCCAGCACCTTGCAGATCCTGTTGGCGGCTGTCTCTGCCTGTGTTGGGAGTGGGCAGGAGGGCTGGCATTAGAACAAGCTGTCACAGACACCCCCGACCCCTCCCCGCTCTGTAAACCCATAAAACCGGTGCTGAGCAAACGAAGGAAAGGATAAGGGGAGCACATCTTTTAGGGGGAAAGGGGCCCTTCCAGGTCAGAGGCCTCTGCCCCTGACCTCCCCAAGGATCGAGTACGTGCAGCCGGGACAGTGGCACTCCCACCCACATGGGGCCTGGCACCTCCAAGTGTCAAGATGCTGCCAAGGCTGGGCCCCTGGGTCCGCAAGCCCAGCCAGGCAGCAGCAGCTGAGCCCCTTACCTGCTCTGCCCCCGCGAAGGCATGGTAGAAGCAGGAAACGTAGGTCATGATGGCCTTCTCATCAGGCTTTGGGGTGTTCACGATGTCTGGGGGATAGCAGCGAGATGTTGATGGCCAAAGCCAACAGTGGGGAGTGGGCTTCTGCCCCCACCCAGGCAGAGAGCTCCCTCCAGATGGGAGGGGGCAAAGACATCTCGTCATGGCCACCAGCTGCCAGATACCCAAGCCCAGCTCTTCCCTGGAGCCCTCTCTGATCACCCCAGGGCCCGGCAACCTCCCCTCTGTGGGGTGAGGAAAGCATGAGGGAGTTGGTGAGTGAGCAGACACCACAGCCCTCACAAGGCACCTCTAACCACCCCAATCTCCATCTGTCTGTCTGTCTTTTCCCCAAGTTCACATCTAGAGCACCAGGTGCAGCAGGGGCCCAGAAAACATTTGCTGCTTCAATTGACTAAAGCCTCTTACAGGTACAGAGACAAGAGGCAGGGCCCACCCAGGAGGAGCTCCAAGCCTTGGGCAACCATCTTGCCCGAGGTTACCAAGGTAACTGGGATAGAGGCAGAGGGCGGAGCCACTACATAAGGGGAGAGGCAGGAGAGGCTGGTTCCACTGGGTGGAGGGGGCAGGTGACGGGATAAGGGCTCCTGGAGAAGGGGGTCTGCTGGCAGGAAGGATTCTGACCAGGGAGCAGGGTGAGGGGCAGAGCATTCTAGGAGGAGAGAAGAGCAGGGGCAGAGGTGCTGACTAGTAAGTGGAGTCCTTGGCCAGACTAGGCTTACTCTCACCTTCTGCATCCAGCATCTTGGGGATGTCCAAGTACTTCTCTGCCACCTCGAAGGCAGTGTTCAGGTTGCCGATGGGGTCATCCTAGATGGTGGGAGAGGGGAGGGGTGAAAGGTCAGCTGAGGGCAGAGACTGGAGAGTTGGAGGGCCGGGCTGGGGAGACCTACCTTGCGTAGTTTGGCATAGTCAATGAGGTCAGGGCGGTGTCGATGGATGAGAGCACAGAGAGCCAGGCCATCCTTCCAGCTGGACAGAGAGAAGAGGTGTGGGGGTCAGGCCTGGGTTCAAGCTGAGGCCCTGTCCTACCCTTGTCCCAGGAGCACCCCTATCAGGACAGCCTCATCTGTAAAATGCAGTAAAGTCCAAACTCCCTGGCTTGGCATTTAAAGCCCTTCATTACCAGTCTCTGACTGTTTTCTCAACGCTCACCAAGATTCCCTCACCTACCCTATGCCTAAGCCACACCAGTTTCTAGATGTTTTTGGCCTCCAGGTCTTTGCTCACAGGGTTTGCTCCAGCTGCAATGCCCTTCCCAGGATGTCTCCAATGCTCCCTCCTCCAGGAATTCCCCCTCACCCTCCTGGTTTAATTCAACATTGACTGAGTCCTATTTTCAGACACTGTTACAGGAACTTGGCTGTGACCTCTCCTCCCCATGGCTTGTGCCAGGGGCCAGCTCTGTGCCCCAGCGCCTGACAGAGGCCCCCTCTCATGCTGACCGCAGACAGACCTGGTGTGGAAGTTCTGCACGTTGACGTTGCGGTAGGGTGCTGTCTTCCGCTGACACCACAGGAGCAAGCCCTCCTTGGCCGAGGTTTCTGGGTAGGGATGGGGGTGAGTGTTGGTTGAGGAGGGGTCAGGGCCAGCCCTCTCTCATCCTACCTGCCTCCCTGACGCTCACCTTCCACGGAGATGTCCTGGATGGCGAAGCGAAGGATGATGGTCCAGATCATGCCCAGGGTCATCTTGAGGTTCCCGTCGACAATCTCTGCAGGACGGGGGAGTGGACACATTTTGCCTGGCATTTGAGGCCTGTACTACCAGGCCTCAGCTACCTTTCCCCTGCTCCGCCCTCTGGCCCTTGTCCTCCATCCCAGGGCTGGCACCTAGTAGGTGCTCAATCGCTTTACTTAAAAATGATTCTTCAAATACCTACTAGGTGCCAGGTCCTGTGCGGGCACTGTGGGTACATTTACTCCTTACAGTCCCTCCTGGGAGGCATGGATAATTTCCCCCATCATTGAGATAAGGAAACTGAGGCTCACAGAGGTGATCTGTTGATGTCAGGAACCCCACCCACTGCCCCCACCCAGGCTTCCCCCTGCCACCCCCTCACCTTCAGCACCGATGGACACCAGCTTCACCCCCTTGCTGGCAATGAAGTCCAGGGCCTTGTTGACATTGGCAATTTTGTGGAAGCGCATTTTGCCTTTGTCTGGCCTGGGCAGCCTCTCCCCTGGGTGTAAGAGGAGAGGTCAGGGGTCAAAGGTCATGAGAGGAAGCTGAAGACATTGTCCTCAAACTTCCCCCTCCCTCACCAAGTCCTCTCCAGAGTTCTGCTGCCACTACCCCCCCCAGCACTCTGGGTTCCCCTAGGTCCTGGGGTCCCTGGGCACTGCTTTGCACCTCTCACCTGAAATGACCTCCAGAAGTAACATGAGTTTGAGGCCATTGCGGAAGTCCTCCTCGATGTTCTCGATCTGGGTGCCAGCCTTGCGCAGGTGTGAGTTACACCAGGCAGTGAAGGTCTGGAGGCAGAGGACAGTGCTCAGACCCTAGTACTGAGGACAGTGCTCAGGCTCCTTTGTCAGAGCAGCTCTCAGAGACAAGGCCCTGGATTCAAGTCCCGGCTCAGCTGCTGACGTGCTGTGCATGTGGGTCCAGCCCCTTTCCCTCTCTGAGCTTTATTTTCCCAGAAGAGAAATCGTGTCTGGGGCCCATTCAGGTCCCAGTTTGGACCTGGAGTGCCTCGCTGCCAGCACAAAGCTTTGTCCAGTCTCAAGCACTGGAGGGGGATTTAGAAAATTGTAAATCAGCCACTCCAAAGTGTGGAGCCCTCTGAGACCCAAGGGTCAATGTAGACTGATACTGCCTTTCTAAAATCTGAAAAACTCTGGTTTGAAGCACAGATGGCTCTGAGGATTTTGCCCCAGGGACTGTGTACCTATTATCTCAGCCCCACTGACCTCCCAGGTCGTGCATCGGCCTCCAAGCGGACCATGAGGCTGCAAGAGCTTTGCAGGCCGAGGGGATCAGCTGGGCACTCAGGCCTGGTCTGACCTACTTTCAGGAGGAGATTGCCCTCCCTCTCCCCCCAGGGTGTGCCTCGGCCTCAGCCTCTGTCTGAGGTGGGAGGGATGGTATATGGCCCTGTGTCTTTTGGGGATGGGAGTGACCTAGAGCGTGCACGGGTTTCCACCAACCAACCAAACCTGCAGGCCCTGGATTCTGCCATCAGCGTAGAATCATACATGGGCTCTGATCCTAGCTGAGCTACTCACTCTCTATGACCCGGATGTGCCCTTTGCCCTCTCTTGGGCTCAGTCTCCCCACTTGTATAATAAGGGGTCAGACTCAATGATGTCTCAGCTCCTTCTTCCCCCAACCTGGCAGGATTCTAGAACTCAAAGCATTCCCCCACCACAAAGCAGATACTCCAGGGAGGTAACCCTGGAAGTCCTTTGGAATTCTTTCCCTCGGGTGCGTAAGTGGGTGCTGAGCATTAACTGATGAGGCCCTGAGCACAGGAGAGGGCAGCTGAATTCCCTGTAGTTCCTTCTACCTGGAGTCTCAGATGCTCTGGGTCTAGACAAGGCAGGTCTGGGTGGGGCCTCCATGGAAGGGGTATTCTTTCATTTGATAAACATGACTTTTAATGAAATTTGGTTCCTGCCCTAAAGGAACTCACAAAGAGTTATGTTAGTCTGAGAAATGCTGGGAGAGACTAGTGTTGGGGAGTCGGGGGGAGGAATCCTTCAAATCAAATGGGGGAACCTCTTGGGGAAGGTTAATTATGGATCAGAACTGTGATGGAAGAGCAGGAGTAATTCAGGCAGGGAAGGGCAGGCAAGGGCATTCCAGGCAGGGGCAGCCACATGGGCAAGTGCCTGGCGACGAGAAACAGTTGCTAGGTTTGTGGAGCTGCAGCTCTCTGGGCACTGCTCTGGGGGTGTTTGGGAATAAGTGATGAGAGGCAGGCCGGAGGGGTGGCAGGGGCCAGGTCATGCACGATCTTGAGTGCTAAGCCAGAGTTTGAACTTGATCCTGAGGGCAACAGGGAATCAGGGAAGTTTTCAGGCAGAGGAGGGAGAGGGGCAGAACTGTGTTTTAGAAAGCTCATTCTGGTTACAGAGTGGAGACAAATGGCTTGGCAGAGCAGAAAGAAGACAGCAGGTGGGAACTGAGACGAGAGTGAAGGAAGAAAAGTTTCAGTGAGTGGGAGGGGCAGGATCAAGTGGATGAGACAGAAACATTTGCCCTGGCTAGAACGTAAGCTTCCTGAGGCAGGGACTTTATTTTGTCCCCTGCTGAATTCCTGACACCTAAAAGAGTGCCTACCACATAGTAGGACCTAAGAAATACAGAATGCATGTTTCTGAATGAGGTTGAATAAAGAGCACTTAGGTATCAGTTGGAAGGAGCTAGGACTGCTCCAAGATATGGTGGAGAAACCGGGATGGGGTGGGACTATAGCTGAGCACAGAGATGTTTACTGCATTGTAATAAACAATGTTGGATGAGAAAGAAACAACCAGAATGTCCAACTCTAGGATATGCTGATTAATTTACAGGGGGCCTACCACTGAATAAATGGATGAATGAATGGTGGCTGTAAGATGGTTTGGAAGGATGTTCCTGATGTTTTAAGTGATGAAAGCAAGCTACAAACTAGCCTGTGTCTTATGAGGGGCATGTAAACCTGGATCTGGGAGAGGCGTGGGTGGGTAGGGGCAGGGATCAGAATTGTTACAGAGCAGATGGCAGCTGGAGCCAGGGGCAGGGATGACATCACTGGGAGATGGCTAGACCCAAGGACCACAGCCCTGCTTGGAGACAGGTGCAGGAAGAGCCTGGGGGGAGGCGTGTCACCCGGGGCACCCTAGCCGAGTCAGCTGAGCCTCCCAGCTCCTGGGGTCATCTCCTGTCATCTAACCCAGCAGAAGTGCTCTGATTCTAAATCCTGGGATTCTCAGATCCTGCAGATTCCACTGAGCACCCCTGCTCCCTGCCCTTTCCTGGAGTCATACACTGTTGGCAAACGCTGAACAGGGACTAATGACTTCACGGTTCCCTCCCTACCCCTGGCCTGCCACTCTCCAAAGTTTCCTCACTCCAGCCCAGATCATTTTCTCTTTTAGGTCCCCAGGTGTCCTGCCCTCTCCACTTGGGAAAGTCTAAGAGTGAAAATAGATCAGGGAGGGGAGGCCTGAGTGCCCTACAAGGCTGGGCCTGGGCAGCAGCTGCCCATGTGCCCCTCTTAGCTCCTCCAAGGCGCTGCATCAGCACAAAGTGTCCATCTGGCCAGAGAGTCAGGTTACCGCGTAAGGGAACCCAGGGCTCCCCTCCTCCCCAACCTTGTGGCCTTTTCAGCAGACTTGAGGGGGGCCTTAGGGTGGGGAGGGGTATCTTGGGAAAGAGTGGGGGTGGGGCAAGCAATGGGCAAAGACCCTCAGATTTCGGGGGGTAGTTCCTGTGTTCTGACAGTATATGACTTGGGTCCTATCTCAGCCCCTTTCTAGGCCTTAGTTTCCTCGTTTGACAATTGGGATAGAGTGACGGTGGACCCTGTGCTGGAGAGAATATAGAGAGGGTGGGAAGGGGGTCTGGGACAGTTACCCCTTCCCCTACACACTCAAGACCACTAGTTGCCCTGCTGCAAGCCCCCAGGTGGGGTCTGGGAGTATTTCACTAGAGAGTAGGGGGTGTGGGGAGAATGATTATTCTCCCCCCCCAACCCAACGCGGATCTCCACGGCTTTGCCCACCCCGTATTCATTAGCAGAAGTGGAGCAGTGGGCCTTGGGGAATGAACTCCAGGATGCAGGGACTCCAGAAATTCTTTTCGTCGTCCTAAACCCCTCATGAGGGTCCCCAGCCCTCTCTTCCAGCCCCAGGGAACATCAGAGTCCTGGTGGGCAGAGCCTGGGCTAGGAAGTGGCATGAGGAGGGTTAAGACAGGCTCTGCCCCTGACCTGCTGAGATGCTAGGCACAAACCGCCTGGCTTCTCGGGCCTCAGTTTTGCCATCAGGAAATGGGCTAGCACTCACTTTCCGCTGCTGCTTCTCCCAGGCCGGGTCCAGCAGCAGGTCGCGGTCCCACTCTTCCTCCTGTTCCATGTACTCGCCGCCCCCGCCGCCGCCGCCCGCAAAGGGCCCCTCCCCGACCCTCAGACCCTCGGGCTGCATAACCATCATCATCTTGCTCGGGCTCCTGGCTCCGCTCCGCTCGGAGAGCTGCAGAACATGGGGGCCGCGTTAAGTAGCGCCCAGCCCAGCCCCGGATCGGATTCGCGCTAAATATGGGGGAGGAGGGAGGGGCCGGATGGGGGCGAGGGCGCTCGGATCGGGACCAGGCAGGAGGTTGTCCTGGGGTTAGGAGACTGCAGAATTTTGGGGCACTAGGATGGATCCCGTGGCGGAGATCCGGGGTTCGCGTTCCGGCTCCGCCGCTTGGGCGCTGTGTGACTTTGGGAAAGCCACGGACCCTCTCTGAGTCTGTTTCCTCACATATACAACGGAGATGACGATAATAATGGTGGCTGCAGGCCGCTCTGGGATCTGCCTTTTCGGGCTCCTCCCGACCCTTTTCCTGCACTGTGCTGGTGGGAAACAGGGAGCACCATCCCCATTTCACAGTCAGAAACATCGAGGCTCCCAGCTGTTTTGAATGTTTTCTGGAGAGATGAAGGGAGACACTTCGAGCATGGGGACAGGCTCCAAGCCAGCTGGTTGGGCCGAGGCATGTCTATTAATATCGGGGCGACTGGGGGGTGAGGGAGAATGTGCTGAGCCGGGAAACCCCGATGCCGCCAAGGCTGCAACTCAATCCTCCTGGCGTGAGGGCCAGCGGGACTAGCGCGCCAGGCGTCCGAGGGAAGGGTGGGGCCTCCGCGAGTGGGCGGGGCCATAACGGTGCTGTCCTACCGGGCTCTACAGCCAACAAGATTTCAAGCATCGACTTGGCTCGTTCGGCCGTCCAATCACATCTCCCTATCTGCGGGCTGCTGCCTGTGAACCTGAACGCTCGCCGCACCCTTTCACAGCTTCTATTGGTCGTGGCAGACGTCCGTTTGCCGCTATCCCCGCCCCAATACGGAAGCTACGGGGTACTCGGGATCCGACCGCGGGTGGGTCCAGGCCATGGGACAGCCCTGGGCGGTGGGGAGCGCTGAGGGGGCGCCGGCGCGGCTGCCCCTTGTGCTCACCGCGCTGTGGGCCGCGGCCGTGGCCCTGGAGCTGGCCTACGTGCTGGTACTGGGTCCCGGGCCGCCCCCGCTGGGACCCTTGGCCCGGACCTTGCAGCTTGCGCTGGCAGCCTTCCAGCTGCTCAACCTACTGGGCAACGTGGGGCTCTTCCTGCGCTCGGATCCCAGCATCCGGGGTGTGATGCTGGCCGGCCGTAGTCTGGGCCAGGGCTGGGCGTGAGTGGGGTGCGGGACCTGGCGGGGGGAGAAGCGGGAGCTTTGGGCAGGGGAAGGCCCCTAGGACCTAAAGATGTTAGAACCAGCTTACAATAAGATCCAATTGTTTGAGCCAGAGAACTCCTTTAGAACCAGAAGCCAGAAGGAGTATCATTCATTAACTTACAAATATTTATTGAGTACCTACTATGTGCAAGGTGCTGTCCTAGGCACTGGAGGAGATACAATAAAACATTACTGATTTCAGGGGGGAGGGGCAGATGGTAAACTTTAGGCGTAATAAATTAGCAAATAATGTAGAATGTTAGAAGGTGTTGGCGGTAAGGAAACAAAAAGAGCTGGGTAAAGGGGATGCAAATTGCTGCCTGAAATAGGGTGATCAAGGTAGGCCTCATCTAGAAGGTGGCATTTGAGCAAAGACTTGAAGGCAGTGAGAGAGTTAGCCACATTCATCTGGGAGAAGAATATTCCAGGCAGAGGGAACAGACAATGCAAAGGCCCTGAGACACTTTTGTGCCCGGCATGTTCCAGGAACAGCAAGACAGCCATTGTGGCTGGCGTGGAGTGAGCAGGGAAAAGAATCAGTCTGGCCACTGGGATGAGACTACACTAGATGGGGGCAAAGGTGGAATCAGGGAGACCAGTCGAGAGGCTGATGCAATAATCCAGGAGAGAGTTCATGGTGACTTGGACCAAGGTGGTGACTGGAGGAAATGAGACGTTTGCTCCTGACTGTTAGAGGCCAGAGAAAGGCCTCAGGACTAGGGCTCTCAGCGGAGGAGCCCTCAGACCTGCTGTGCTAGGACTGGAAGGGTCTTGAAGGTGGTGTTCTGCCTGCATTTACCTGTGAAGAACCTGAGGCTTAGTGAGCGCACTGGCTGTGCCTGCTTCCCCAGGGTGGACTCAGGGCTGACTGGGGCGTGATACAGGGGGTTCAGAGCTGCTAGGGGAACTGACCATGTGGTTCCTTCCCTGCAGTTACTGCTACCAGTGCCAGAGCCAGGTGCCACCACGCAGTGGGCACTGCTCTGCCTGCCGCATCTGCATCCTTCGCCGGGACCACCACTGCCGCCTGCTGGGCCGCTGCGTGGGCTTCCACAACTACCGGCCCTTCCTGTGTCTGCTGCTTCACGCCGCAGGTGTCCTGCTTCACATCTCTGTGCTGCTGGGCCCTGCCCTGTCTGCCCTGCTGCGAGCCCACTCACCTCTCCATACTGCCGCCCTCCTCCTGCTGCCCTGGCTGATGCTGCTCACAGGTGGGGAGCCACGGAGGCCTCCCAGGGAGGCAGAGGCCCATTCTGGTGGGAGGTGGGACTACCAGCTGGTTCTCCAGGCAGTGCCCTGGGGACCCAGTCCCAGTGTCAGTTGTAGGAGGTGAGGGCAGCCTGGCATTCAACTGAGGTGTACATTCTGCTAAAACACAGCGCCTTGACACAGGTACAGCGTTCTGGCTGAGAGAATCAGGGGAGGGTTCCAGGAGGTGTTGGCTGAGGAGGAAAGATAAGTGGGATTTCACTGAGAAGGGGTGGGAGGGTGAGGGAACATTCTGAGCTGAGGAAGCAGTGTGAACAAAGGCTTGGAGGTTGAGCTGGGTAGGGAGCAGTGAAGGCAACTCGATGGGAATTTTGAGAATTGAGCCTAGGATGACAGGTGAGGACTGGGTGGTGTGAGGAGATGGCCTTTCCTGGACTGTGCAGTGGGGAGCCGGTTAAAGTTACAGGCAGGGGAAGGTGCAGTCTTTGGAAGTTGGAAGGGGACGTTTTGGATGAGGATGCTGACTGAGAGGCTGTGTCCTGGGTGACTCTCTCCTTTGACACCACCCCAGATAGAAACCCCACTGGATTTTCATACTTTGTTCTGTGCCCCCGAGAATGCTTTGGGTTTTCTCTCTCCTGACTCCTTCCTCCTGACCTCTCCCCAGTCTTCCTTGTAACCTTGTCCTGCAGTTACTAAACTCTCCAACCTCTCTGAATAGTGGCTGTCTCTTCATCCTATTCAAGCCCAGCTTTGTCCCCAGGACCCCCTCCCTGCAGCCCAGGGGAGGCCTTGGGAGCCCCAGTGGGATTGTCAGGGTCTTCCTCTGCCCACACTGGCTTCCTGAGCAGCCCTCCTCCATGACCCCTGCCTTCACTGAGACTCAAGCCTTCCGGCTGCACCTCCCTGCACCTGCCCTCCGTCCACGGCCTCCTGCTCCCTCCCCGCAGTCACTGAAGACGTGGGCTCCTGCACCCAGTCTCTCTCTCAGCCCTGGGCCTTGTGGAAATCACAGGTTTCTGGAAGTCTGGGTGAATGGCCCCAGTCACTCAGCTTCTTGATCTTCTCCTCCATTTTCCTTCCTTCTCCGACAACCACATCCACACCCTAGTCCTGTCAGTACCCAAAATATGTCACCTCCCAGATCACCCCACCAGCCACCCCTCTCTCTGCTCCCACCTCCCCTCCTATTCATCTCTCACTCTTTTATCCCATGACACCTGCTCTGGAGCTCTTGGCCTTCACCTTCCTGTCCATCAGCACCTTCCCTCTTCACAGTCCCTAGTCCAGCTTGGAGCCCTCATTCCTACCCTTCTCCTGCAACATCTCAAACCTCTTTGCTCCATCTTCCTTCCACTGTGCTTTCCTGGCTTCTCTGTGTCTGCCCTTGGCTGCTGAGAGCTGCCAGAGATGCCTGGTACTTCATGGCTTTTGGTACCATGTCATGTTTATGGCTACGGACCTCAATAGGCCCTCTCTGGTTCCTGATGTCCTGGTTTCTCATAAGCTCACTCCCCTTAATCACTGCAGCTCAGACCTTTACACTTTCCTGTCCTCCGAGCCCCAGCCTCGCATGAAAATACATCACAGAGAAAATTAGACATCAGATGGCACATCCAGAGTTGTCTGTCCTGTCCTAGGGGCAGAAGCTGATGGCCCCAGCTGCTCCTGGGGTCGGGCCCCTCCCAGCTCGTAGGCCTCGCACTGTGTGTGGCCCCTCCTCCTGCCACTCCCTCTGCTGACTTCCTCTGGGTTTTCCCACCTGGTACAAACCCTCTCTTCACTCCACATCCTCCTCTAGCTCTTATCTTCCAGCTCTTCCATCAGCAGCCAAGTCAGAGGACTTACCTAGGTTCAGAGGCTGCTTTTCCTCGCCTCCCACCCATTCCTCCACCTGCTCCAAACTGGCTTCTGCCCCTCCCCGCCCTCTGAGACTGCCACAGTCCCCAGGCCTCTGTCTCCACAAAACCCAGAGGACCCTTCCGAGTTCTCATCTTGCTTCATGAGACCTTTCAGCCTCATAAAGCTATGGCCTCCAGCCTCCTTCAATGCCACTAACAGCTTGTACTGTGGGTTTTCCTCCTTCCTTACTGGTTTCCTTTATCTGGTCCCTAAGGACCTGGTTTTCTGGCTGAGGTTCAGGCACCATCCTCCTCTCACTCTGCACACTGGCAGATCTTGGAACCGCCTGTGTGCCGACCACACACAGATCTGCATATCCAGCCTGGGCTTCTCCCCTGAGCTTCCAGAACCATCCACTCATTTCACAGGCACCTCTCCATCCTGCCTCAGGACTGTCAAACAGAATGTTTTCTCCCCTCTTCACCTTGTAAATACCTCCTTAACCTTCAGGCACCATGCAAAATGTCACTATCAAAATAGATAAAGTTTACTTCCCTGAGCCTCTTAATAATTTTGCATGTCATCTCCTTTCCCCCAGCCACAGGCTATCTTTTTTATTGAAGTAAAATTCATATAACATGAAACTCATAATTTTAACCATTTTCAAATGCACAATTCAGCTGCATTTAGTACATTCACAATGTTGTGCAACCATCACCACTAATTCCAGACCATTTTCATCACCCTCCAAAACAAACCCTGTACCCATTAACAAGTCACTCCCCATTTCCTCAGAGTCCCCCAAGTCTGGTAACCACAAATCTTCTCTTTGTCTTTATGGATTTGCCTGTTTGGGACATTTCATATAAATGGCACCATACAGTATGTGACCTTTTGTGTCTGGCTTCTCTCACTTGGCATGTTTCATGGCATCTTGTAGTTCTTTAGTTCAGCCGATACTTCTTACCTGCTGTGGGCCAGGACGGTGCAAGATGCTGTACTTTTCCATTGTGATGCGCATCACAGCTGTAATTAAGTAGCTGAGACCTGATCTCTTGACCTGAGCTCTATCTGTGAGCTCCCTTAGGTCAGAGATACCACCTGCCATTCATCCTGGTAGTCACGGGAGGTGCTCACAAGTTTGCGATGCCTGAGTGAAAGTTGTATCTAGGGGATGAAAGTCATATCCAGTGCAGGGGGCCGTGTCTTTCGGGCTCACCAGTGTGTTTCCATCAGCCAGCATGGGTTGGCCAGGGAGCAGTGACTCAGTGTTTGCTGAGCAGAGGAATGAGCCCTATTTCATGGTGGAGTAGGGGTGGGAGGAGGGCAGAAGCTGGGCTTTGGGAGGGCTGAGCCCGCTGCTTCTCCCTGACCCTGTCTGCGCTCTCTTTGCAGGCAGAGTGTCTCTGGCGCAATTCGCCCTGGCCTTCGTGACCGACACGTGTGTGGCGGGTGCGCTATTGTGTGGGGCTGGACTGCTCTTCCATGGGATGCTGCTGCTGAGGGGCCAGACCACGTGGGAGTGGGCCCGGGGCCAGCACTCTTATGACCTGGGTCCCTGCCACAACCTGCAGGCAGCCCTGGGGCCCCGCTGGGTCCTCGTCTGGCTCTGGCCCTTCCTGGCTTCCCCGTTGCCTGGGGATGGGATCACCTTCCAGACCACAGCTGATGTGGGACTCATGGCTTCCTGACTTTGGGAAGAGCTTGAGCTGTACAAGGTGTGGGAAGCAGGAGAGGTGACTCAACTCATTTCAGACCCACCCCCAGCCTCAGGAGGGGAGGCGACTTGTTACTTGATGCCTGCTTTTGGCAACTCCAGCCCCACCCTTGGCCTTGGCCTTGGCCTTGCCCTTGCCCAGCTTGGACACCTAGTGTCCAGGGCTTGGGCCCTGTGATTCTGCCTCTGTCAGTGGCCCCTAAATACAGTGGAGGGTCTGGTAAGGGTCTGCTTAGCCAACCTAGCTGCCCCTTTGCCAGGATAATAAAGCTCCCCTCTTGGTTTTTGGACTTCCTCCAACTTTGTGGGTTTCTGGTCCTTCACTGTTGCTGGGGCTGCTGTTTTTGGTGCCTCTGATTGTCCGGCCTGGGAACCACAGAATGCCTGATAGTTTGGAGTCAGGGCTCTGCCTTCTGTTGCCTTGGGGAGGGGGTTGAGGGAGGCCAGCCGGCCAAGGCAGAATGTAGTAATCCAAGGAATGAGAATCTGACATTCTTTCCCAGGTTCAGTGCTTTACAGTTAGGTACACTGGGCGGCAGTTATACAAGTGATAAACTTACAGCGCTGAGAGCTGATGTGATAAGATCGTGGGATAGCAAATGGAGAAGCCTGGATTTGAACCCAGATCTCTGTGCTTTCTCCTTCACCCTTGCACAGCCGAGGGAAGGGAGTAGGAGAAAGCCAGAGAAAGCAGGTGGGGATGATTAAGCATCCGTGAGGAACGGTACTGAAGGCTGAGCTCCTCCTCTCTGGACTCTTCAGGAGCTACTGTTAACACTTTTACTTAAGTATAGTGAACAAACACTTCCAGTTAAATGCAGCAGGTTTAAATACATGAATTTACCTGTTTACTCTTAAAATCTAAAATGATAGTAGCAAAATAAAAAATGATGTAAATTTACAAAGAGAAAGAAAATAGGAGGGAGACAGCTGTAGACCAAAGAGCTTGACAACATTTTGAAAGATAGAAAGTGGACGGAGGCTCATTTACTCTCTCAGAGAATCAGAAGTTGAAATTAAGTGTTCCCAGAAGGAGGGGCCAAGAGGCAGCCAAACCAGCCCCCAGAGCCCTGCAGAGGCTCAGGAATTCCACCAGCACCATGGAAGCCAAGGTTTGGGGCTGACAGTAGGGACTGATCCAAACAGCCTACGTGAGGAGCAGCTAGGCTGCCCCTCCCCCCAGGGTCCACCTGACCCCTGGCAGCCAAGCAGCTACCCCACTGGGTGGGGGTGGGGGCTTTTTGAAGCACCTTTGGAGCACTCGGGAGGGTGAGGGTGAGGGGCTGGACCAAAAATGGGGTTAAGTGAAAATCTAGATGCTGCTGTTTGGGGGCGGGGTCCTCCAGTGACCTTGCCTCCCAAGAACCCTCAGAGAAGCCCACCCTTCTGACAGGCCCTCCCGATGCCCACAGAGGTTTGAGCTACCAGGACTTTGTTTTTCCAAATGGCATGCATGGTCTATTACTATTTTTTCTCTGTAAGGAACTTGGTGTCCCTGTTACTCTGTGCTGTACATAAGCATTGGCTGACTTCCTGTTTTCTCCTCTGCTTTACCCCTCTCCCTCCAGAATATCTTTTCTTGTAATTTTACTAAAGAGGAGATGCAAGAAAACATAAAATAAAGAGAAACACCACCATCCCCAGCCCCATCTGAGAAATGGATACCATTTCCTTTGAAGTCTCTCCTGGGCCCCTCCCTTGTAGAGGAAACACTGTGCTGGTTAATCATTCCCTTGCTTTGCTTTGTGATGTCATTATATATACTTGTATTGATTTTGCATGGTTTTGAATTTTATATAAAAGGAACCATACCATATTTATTCTTCTGTGATTTGCTTTTTCACCCAATACTATGTTTCTGAGATTTATCACAATTAATGTGTACAGCTGTAGGGCATTCCTTTTCCTTGCTGTATAGTGAGCCATTGAAAATACCACAATTTATTTTTCTATTTTGTCCCACTGATCATTGTATCTACCCCTGTATATGATCCCCTATGATCTATTCTTGGCCCTTGCTCTCCATATAAATTTTAGGATCAGTTTGTCAAGTTACACCAATAAAAACCCCTTTGAAACTGTGAATGGAACCCAACTGGACCTATAGATCGGTTTGGGAAAAATTGACATCTACATGAAATTGAATTTTCCAGTTCATGAACATGATGTATCTCCCCATTTAATGTTTTCAATAAAGTTATATACTTTTTCTCATAAAGATCATGCCTTTTTTTGTTAAGATTTATTATTTGATATTGTTATCCTATTGTTCATGGCTTATGAAAATAAATTATTTCCAGCAAAGCTAAAACTTATAATTTACTTGTAAATTCTTCTGAGTTTTCTATAGTTATATCTATGAAAAAATGGTTTTGCTTCTCCCTTTTAATCTTTTTTTTCATTTTTAAAAAACTGAAGTATAGTCAGTTTACAGTGTAATTTCTTGTGTACAGCTTGATCATTTTATATACTCTTACTTTTTTTTTCCTTTAAATATATTGAAAACACATATTCTATATACTGTTTGGTAATTCTAATATCTTAAGTCTTTGAGGTCTGATTATGCAGGCTATTGTTTGTTTGCTCTTGCTCACAATGCCTTATTTTCCTGTAATTTGTGAGTTCTGACTGTAAGTTCTTATTTCCTGCAATTTTATCAATGGAGATTTTTTGAGATTGGGTTAAAAGTAAATTCTTCCAGGGAAGAAATGTGTTTATCAGTTGCCTGATGACAAACCAATTCTGCACCACTTTAAATTCTGCACCACTTTAAATTCTCAGCTAGGGGTCTTTTGAGCGACCTGGGTATTGTCAATTTACGTTGCAAATTTATTCAGGCTGGCATGTGGTTAAAAATTTTCAGGAGAGATCTTTCCCCTCTTCTACCCAGTATTAGGCTTGGAAATAGGCAATTTCCCTTGCTGATCCTGGTAAGATTTCAAAGAACCAGCTTCTGGTTTCACTGATTTTTCTCTATTGGTTTCTTGTTCTCAATTTCATTGATTTCTGCTCTAATTCTTTTTTATTTCTTTTCTTCTGCTTACTTTGGATTTAACTTGTCTTTTCTTTTCTAGTTTCCTAAGGTAAAACCTTAGATTATTGATTTTAGATCTTTCTTCTTTTCTAATATATCCAATTTAATGCTATAAACTCCCCTCCAAGTAGTGCTTTCACTGCATTCCACAAATTTTGATAAGTTGTGTTTTCATTTTCATTTAGTTCAAAATATTTTAGTATTTCTCTTAAGATTTCTTCTTTGACCTACGTGTTATTTAGAAGCATGCTGTTGAAGTTCCAAGTATTTTGAAATTTTTTCATTATCTTTCTGTTATTTATTTACATTTTGGTCTGAGAGCAGACTTACATGATTTCTATTCTACTAAATTTGTTAAGGTTTAACATTTTTTATTGATTTATAATCATTTTACAATGTTGTGTCAAATTCCAGTGTAAAGCACAATTTTTCAGTTATACGTGAACATTCATTGTCAAATTTTTTCTCTGTGAGCTACCATAAGATCTTGTATATATTTCCCTGTGCTATACAGTATAATCTTGTTTATCTATTCTACAATTTTGAAATCCCAGTCTATCCCTTCCCATCCTCCACCCCCTGGCAACCACAAGTTTGTATTCTATGTCTATGAGTCTATTTCTGTTTTGTATTTATGCTTTGTTTGTTTTAGATTCCACATATGAGCGATCTCATATGGTATTTTTCTTTCTCTTCCTGGCTTACTTCACTTAGAATGACATTCTCCAGGAGCATCCATGTTGCTGCAAATGGCGTTATGTTGTCAGTTTTTATGGCTGAATAGTATTCCATTGTATAAATATACCACATCTTCTTTATCAAGTCATCTGTTGATGGACATTTAGGCTGTTTCCATGTTTTGGCTATTGTAAATAGTGCTACTATGAACAATGGGGTGCAGGTGTCTGTTAAGGTGTTTTTTATGGCCCAGAATGTGGTCTATCTTGGTGAATGTTCCATGTGACCTTGAGAAAAATGTGTATTCTGCTGTTGAGGTAGTCTGTAGATGTCTGTCAGTGATCCAGTTGGTTGATGGTGTTGTTGAGCTCAACTATGTCCTTGAAAAGATACCATAATTAAAGACTGAACAGAGAGCAAAAAGAGAATTAAAATAATAGAATTTTAAAAACAATTCTGGAGAAGAGTCAAAAGATAAAAATCTCTCAGAAAATAGAAAAGACAATATGAGAGAAGAAAGAAGAAAACCAGAGGATCAGTACTGCTCTCTCTGGAACTGCCATTTATCAAATGCTAGGCTTAATCAGAATTCCAGAGAGAACTGAGAAAATGGGAAGACATCTCTCAAGAAACAGTTTTCTGGAACCGAAGGATGTATGTCTCCACCCTGCGGCACAATGAATAATGACACGTGGTAAGGCACATTCAGACCTTTCAGAACCTCAGAGCAAAAATGCCATGAACTTCTCCACAGCATTACCAAAGATTAGAATACAAGGGAGTAAAAATGGTTTTCTTACATAAAAATAAAAGATTTTCAACTTCAAGTTTTATGACCCAAACTATTACATACGTGTACGAACTAAATAAAGAAATTTTCAGACAGATAGTGTCTTAAAAATGTTAACTCTAGTGACTTTTTAAAGAAGGTCCCTGTGGATATGCTTCACCAAATGAAGGGTAAAGGAACTATGAAGGAAGACATGGGGTCCAGGAATCAGGGAATCTAGCCCAGGACATGGCAGAGAGAATTCCCAGAAGTGCTCTGCTGCAGATCTAGAGAGCAAACAGCACTCAAGCAGCGGGATGAAGGGAAGTGTACAGAAAAAAGAGGAACTGGCACACTGAGCTGGGGAAGAATTAGCAATTGGTATACATAGAAAACTAAGCAAATGGAAAGAATAGGGCAATTATTAACTCCATGAAAAATAAGTAAGTACAAAAAAAGTAATTTAATTAGAGCCCAAGTGTTTGCTCTGCAGTGGGTAACTTTCTCCTAATAATCCAAATAATGAGTATGGATTTACCTAGAAACTGGGGAGAAAAGGAGAGGGCAGGGTGCTGTCACAAGAGAGCTAAAGCCTCATCTGTTATGAGGGAGCCAACAAATAGTGTCTAAATACATTTAAAGAATACACAGCTAAGTGGAGAAAAGGGAACCCTCCTACACTGCTGGTGAGCATGCAGTTTGGTGCAGCCACTGTGGAAAACAGTATGGAGAGTCCTCAAAAGACCAGGAATAGACTTACCATATGGCCCAGTAATCCCATTCCTGGGCATATATCCAGAAGGAACCCTACTTCAAAAAGACACCTGCACCCCCAATGTTCATAGCAGCACTATCTGCAATAGCCAAGACATGGAAACAGCCTAAATGTCCACTGACAGATGAGTGGATAAAGAAGACGTGGTATATTTATACAATGGAATACTACTCAGCAATAAAAAAACAACATAATGCCATTTGCAGCAACATGGATGTCCCTGGAAAATGTCATTCTAAGTGAAGTAAGCCAGCAAGAGAGAAAAATACCATATGAGACCACTCATATGTGGAATCTAAAATAAAAAAAGAAAAGAAAAAGACAAATGAACATAAATATAAAACAGAAACAGACTCATAGACATAGAATACAAACTTGTGGTTGCCGGGGGGAGTGGGGTGGGAAGGGACAGACTAGGAGTTCAAAATTTGTAGATACTGACAGGCATATGTAGAATAGATTAAAAAGATTATACTGTATAGCACAGGGAAATATATACAGGATCTTGTGGTAGCTCACAGTGAAAAAGAATGCGACAATGAATATATGTATGTTCATGTATAACTGAAAAATTGTGCTCTACACTGGAAATTGACACAACATTGTAAACGGACTATAGTTCAATAAAACAAAATTTTAAAAAAAAGAATAAAAAGCTAAGAGGACTGAAAATGACTGTAGCAGGCAGCAGTACTGGGGAATAGGGAGAGGCTGTATTCTTGTTATAAACTACCTAATTCCAGAGTACTAAGTATGTTTTTAGATACTTAAAAAAAAAAAACCCAAAACCCCAGAAAACTACCTCTCCTTATCCTTAACGCACACAATTTCTTGGAGCTCTATCTACCTCGTGGGGCCATTGGGTATCATGCACCGTTTCTTGCTTCATATTGTTTTATGTACACTGTCCACACCAGTGCAGTCCACATAGTTTTAATAATAGGTACACAGTATTACATCATATAAATTCACGTTAGGTGTTGGGCTTAGGAACAATTTCTCCACTTTCATCATCATGAATAACTATGAACAGAACCCAGATCAGACTTGTTTGTTCCGAGTTCACACAGTTCATCACTTGACTGGGGTGAAAGGGATCGTACAGTTATCTGGCCTAACATTCAACCTTGTGAAGTGACAGCCCAGCCCCAGTGACACAGCTCCAGTGACAGGGCTCAATACCTTCTAAGGCAGGCCCTTCCATCTTTGATAAGCTCTCTTAGAAAACTTCACATGAAGTTGAAATCTCTCTGACAGCGACACTCCCTCCACCCGTCTTTCCAATTCCAGACTAAACCTCCTGCTTATTCCAACGGTGCCTCAGTTGGCTTGATCTAGAAACTCTTGACCATCCTAACTGAACTGGTCTATGTTTGTGAGTGGCTGGACCATGCAGAGAGGGGGATGGGCTCTTCCTTCGGTCCAGACCCCTTGCTTCTCTTAACCTGGCCCCAGAATACATTCCATGGGAAGGACAGAGGGTGGCTGTGGTCTGTCCCTCACTGTGTCTTGGGCACAGAGGCTGTCGCCCAGCAGAATCAATCAGCTTGGGGCCCTTGGTCTCAAGAGCAAAAGCTCTGCACTGAACTCCTGTCAAGTACCCCCTTTCTGGAGTCGATTCCTCGTTTCCTCCAGAGGGGCTACCAGGCTCTAGGATGTTAGAGCTGAATCTGGTCTAACTGCTTCATTTTACACTTGGGGAAACTGAAACCCACAGGGATTTGGTTACTTCCCACAAGCCTGAGCCTTCTGCCACACACTAGGCTGCACCTGGTCAGACAGGGGAAGATACAGGTCCTTCCTCGGGGAGTAGGGTTCCTGGCTCACAGATGGCTCAGGGAGGCCCTGGCAGCATCAACCCAAAAGAAGGATGTTGAGGTGGGCCAGGCAGGCTAGCCAAGGGGCTCCAGGAGGCCTCAAGGGTCTGGACTGTGGGTCTCTGACCCTTGTGGTCTAACATGTGTCTTCAATCAATCGTCAACCTGACTCAACACCTATGATCTACGCCTTTCCAGCTTATTTCTCACAATATGGCCACTGCCCAGTGAACTTCCCACTCACATGATTGATCTGGGCTCCAGGGCATATAGAAGGGCATCTTGATCAGCAGTTCTGGGCTTCTGCCTCCTGTGTCCCCTGCCCCGGACCCCAGAGACACCTGTCCTGTGTGCCTGGGCCCCACCTGTGCTCTGTCTAGCTGAGCTGTCCTCTCCTGGGATGCTTTCCGGGTGTGAGCATCCAAGTCGGGAGCAGCAGCTATGTGGTCCTCAGAAGGCTGGTCAGGGCTGGGCCACTAGCTCCCTGCACAGGAACTCTCTGCCCTCCCACACCAGCTTCTCCCTTGGCAATCTTCATGGAGCATCACAGGCCTGAGACTTTGGCTGAGCCCAAAATTTCAGAAAAGCCCCCTGTGGGAAGGCAGCTATTCCCTGGGCCCCCTGAATAGAAGGAGGGGCCCTCTGCTCAGCCCAAGAGAGGAGATGAGAGCAGTGTTTTGCCTGCAAGCTGAGCTGGCAGCAGCCAAGCCTCTGGAACCCCAGGAGCAACAGGGGGCTAGTTTCACCCATGAAAAGCCTGATTGTCCCAGGCCAGGACCTAGCCAATTGGCTTGGGCCTGCAACAGCTGCAGAGTGACGTGCCCAAGGGAAGCGGCAAAGAAGTCTGGGCCTCTGCGCCTCATCTCACCTTGACCACTTCAGAACTCTTCCTTCAGACCTGGGTGTGGTTTCTGGAGAAAAGTGGGGAGCACAGAAAAGCAGCAAAAGCCCTGGGAGAAGGAAGGAGCTGAACCTCCTGGGTACTCACTGACCTGGGGCTGCAGGTCACCCAGTGGTCAGGTGGTGAGAAAGGGGCACTTAGGAGAGGAGAGGGAAGCTGTCACTCCTGCACACTGCTGCGCGGGGAGTGGGCCTTGCGCCACTGACTGTCCGGCCCGGTAGAAGGGCTGGATCTTCCTGGTCCTGGTTCCACAGGGGCTTTTACACCAGCCCGGGGGTCAGGCAGCTGCCAGCCCCTCACTCATGGGCATGTTGATATGGGCACTCAGCAGGGGTGCACTCTGGCCTTCTCGAAGCACCAGAACCTATGGAGAAGACACTCATGGTAGTAGGGAGTATTCTTCCTTTGCCCTTGCCCCTGAAAAGGCCAAGCAGAGCCTGGTCTGCACTAGCCCTAATGACAGGCCACCAGGACTCTGTCAAAGGGGATGAGGCTGGGAGGCCTCTACTGTGCCGACACCCACCCCGTCTTGGCAGCCAGCGGGGGGCCTTGTCCACAATCACTCTCGGTGTCCTCAAGTAGTACCAACGGGCAACCTACCTTGATAATGTCTGAGATGCCCTTGTCACTAAGACTCTCCACAAAGGTCTCCAGGGGGTAGCTGAGCCCTGGCACCAGCAAGGGGACCTGAGTGGGGACAAAGTGGTAAGGAAGTCAGGCCTCATGCCCAGACAGTGTCTGGCAGATTCCAAAGCACTCTCACACCTGCTGTCTCAGCTGAATTTCAGTGTACCCTGGCAGGGTGGGCATGGATGACAGGCCCATTCAAGGAGGGCAAGGGCTCAGTGGGGGGAAAGAATGCCCCAGGGATGCATGCATGTTCATAATTAAACCTAAACCTCTTTTTTCAAGAGGAAAGGTAAAAAACAAAAAACAAACAAACAAAAAAACCCCAAACCTCTTGACCCCTAACCAAGTCCAGGGCTATTTCTTTCACATCCCAGAGTCTTTCTCAGTTTCTGGTCCTTCCAACTTAAAAGAGTCAAATCCAGACCTGGGGAAAAACCAGGCAGGCCCCTAACTCTGGAAGATTCTCCTTAGGGCAAAGAGAGGCTCCAATTCCTGCTTCAGGAGTGGTGGGAAAGCAGGGAGGGCTCTGGGAGAACCAACATGCTTCTGAGAGAGACACCGGCGGGACCTGGACTCTCACTGTTCTCCCAGAACCTTCTGTGTGTCTCCGAGCCCCTCACAGGCTGGGAGGAAGGCCTTGGGTGCTCTTCCCAGGGCCCCTGCCATGCCCTGTTCTGGTCTGTGGCTGCAGCCACTTGCCAGCTCCCTCACCTCTGACCTGTGGGCATTAATCAGGCCCCTCCCCCCTTTCTTACTTCATGTCTCAGTAAGGTGGGTCCAGTACCTTGAAGAAGGCTCGGGGCAGAGCATAGAGCACCTCGTTGTACAGGAAGCAGACCAGCAGCCCCAGGATGGGTCGGGCTGTTGAGGTGTTCTGCAGGTGAAGTGTGAGCTTAAAGGTGGGGCCCAGGCCCTGAACCTGTGGAGGGGGTGAGGTGGGGGAGAAAGCCCTTAAGACCTAGTTGCCTTGGGCGCCGAATACAGTGCACCCTGGCCCTGCCCACTTGCTTCCTCATCAATGCCCTCCAGTCATCTTCCTCCAACTGCTCTAACGCTTTGTCCACCTGTCCCTCAAAAGGCACAGAACCCAGAAGGCTGGCTCCAGGTGTACGGGGATCAACAAAGGCCCAGATTGGAGAACGGGCTTAACAGAGGCCACTTAGCCAGTTGGTTGGAGAGAAAGCTGGCTGGGGAAGCAGGTCCCAGCTCCCGCCTGTGTCTGCACCACTGCCCCTGCCCCTCTCCTCCCAGGGCCTGGCCCACCGGCACATCTTGTCTTATGGCGGCTCAAAGATCTCACCTTCCTCCCTCTTACCTTTGGTTGCTCTGTAGCCTTTTCCTCTCTATATCTATCCACTTTCTTTAGGGAAAGAGAAATCAGAAACCCAACTGGGTCAGACAGCACACCTCAGGGACCCATTCAGAGCTGGTTGGAGCCGCAACCTCAAGGTCACTTGTGTCTGAGTGTAAGGCCTCCTCATACTCCCTGTGTCTGTGCTGGTCTGAGGATGGCCCCTTCCCTCTACCGGGCAGCCCTAACTCCCTGGGCTGCCCGCAGTTACTGAAATGAACAGGTTTCCTCCTGGTACCACAGCTGTAAGAGTCCCTCCAGGCTCTTGGGAAGAAATGCCCCAAGGTGACTACCTGTGTACCCTGCCCCAAGTCTGGGGGCTCGTCTGAGGCACAGCATGGAATGAGGGAGCTGGAGACAGCACCCCACTCTGTGGCCAGCCAAGGGGAAGAGGCAGCCCGGGAAAGAGAAGGTGAGAGCATTCTCACAAAGGAGGACACAAGACTTGGTCCTTGGGCCTGTGGGAAGGTGAGAAGGAAGCACGAGGCCTAGTTGGCTTGTCATCGGCTCTGCGGCTAAGGGGTTCCTGCCCACCCCTGACCTCTAACCCTCTGGCCCTGAGGCGGCCTGACTCCCCAACACCTGACCGCTCACCACAGCGTGCAGCTTGAGTGGCTCCCGGGCCGTGGCAGATACAGGGCTCAGGCTGGACTCAAGGGCCTGCACGTAGGCACGGGCGGCCCGGAGGCGCAGCAGGTACAGGTCTGCCTGGAAGGTCCGGTGCATGGCTGAGGAGGAGGGACACAAAAGGCTGATGCTGGAGGTGGGGCGGGAGGAGGGGGCACGGCCGAGGGTGGTAGTGCTCCTGCTCAGGCTGCGGGGGAGAGACTGCAAGTGGAAGGCACAGTGGGCAAGGTCCTCAGAGACTGGGAACATGGGAAACATGAGGACCAAGTTCCCACAGCCCAGCCTTCTGCTGACACTGGATGCTGCAGACCACTTCCTGCTTCTCCTTCCTGGTTCTCCCACCACCTGGGTGCCCACACAATCTCAGCCTCCTTCACTGGTTCCTTCTATTAAGGGCTGAGGTTCCCTTGAGTTTTGTCCTTGGCCCTCTTCTCATCCTCTGCCTTCCTTGCTGCACAATCTATGTCCTGCCTTGGCTGTGACCACCCCAAAGAGGAACCACCACCAGCTCCTGAGGGCAGGGACTCACCACTGCCGAGTCCTTAGTGCCCAGCTCAGGGCCTGGCCCATGTTCACATTTGGTACCGTGCACCATACCTCAGGCAGCTTGGAGCCTGGCCTGCCTGCTGCCTCTAACTGCCTGATGGTCACCTCCACCTGGACATCCCATTAACACCTGAAGCTCAACACTGTGGAAACCACCCTCATTTCCCTAACTCCATCACAGCATCCCCCTCCATCACGTCACCTAGGTTCACCCCTCACATCCAATCATTTGCCAGGATTGGATGACTCTTCCTCAAAGCCACGTCCAGAGCTCACTCCCTCCCCTCCATCCCCACTGTCTCCCCTTTCCAGACTGAGCACCTTGCTCTGCCAGTCTGTCCTCGCTCCTTGTGCATGTGAGGTGTCTTCGGCTGTTCAGAAGTTTGATGTCTTTATGTTACTCCATCCTTTAACCTTTCCTTTTTCCTCTAGTACTTTCACGGTTTATTTTTAATTTACCCAGAACTAACTTTTCTGTTTGGTATGAGGTAGCATTCTAATCTTTTTCCTATAAACAAGTTGTTTTTAATTGTGTTTTTTGGACAGTCTCTTCTTTCTCCACTAATTGGAAATGACACTTTTATCATCTACTGACTTTCCACACATACAAGAGTCTGTTTCTGGACTTCCTAAAGGTGCCACTGATCGTATCAATTCTTACACTGATACCACAGCTGCTAGTTCCTACAGCTTCATAGTTCATTCTGCTATGTGATGGGCTGAGTCTCCTCATTCTAATTTCTCCCAAATTTCTTAGCTCTACTCTTAGAATCAGCTGGTCAAGTCCACAAAAGAAACCCCAATGGGATTTTCACTGTAACTCTGCTAGGTTTCTAGGTTAATTTCAGAAGCTGTTAATTAATTAACAGCTTTACAACATTACGTCTTACTACCCTGAGACTTGGTAAGTCTCGTCATTTAAATACTCAGGTGGTCTTTTCTGTTCTTTAGAACAGTTTTATAATTTTCTTTATTAGACTCTGTATGTTTTCTTGTTACATTTATTTCTGAGGATTTCCTTGCTATTGTAAATGGAAACTTTCCATTATATTTTCTAACTGGTGACTGTTGGTATATACAAAAGCTACGGATTTTTGCATATTTTCATTCTACCTTAGAGAACTTCCTATTTATCTAATATATCCATCACTTCCCTTGGATTCTCCAGCTTACAACAGCCTGCTGCTATTTTCTTTATCCTCTAATTCATCCTTTAAACTGCAAGCAAGATCCCTTTTAAAGACAGAGGTGGTTGAGTTACTGTATTTTTCTGCTTAACGTCTTTCCCAGCTCTCCACTACACAGAATAAACCAAAACATTTGAACTTTGCATTTGAGACCCTTTTGGAGCTGGCTGACCTGCCTCTCCAGCCTCCCCTCTGGCCGTGGAGCCTTCCTGCAGCTACACGGCAGATGCTGTGTGAATCCAGGTAGGGCCCTGTGCCTTCACCCAAGCCTCGGCCTCAATTGCCCTTCCCTACCCGGCTCTGGCTGGTGGACTTGTAATCATCTGTTAGGCTCAAATCCAATCTCATCTCTCTCTGAAGCCCTCCCCAGTCTCCCAGGCAAACATACCCTCTCTTCTGTGCCTCAAAAGCCCTTTGCGGAGACTTCTACACCTGTCACGCCACATGAAGTTAGTGAGGTACACTGAGTTCTTCAGGTAGGGACTAGCCTAATTCAAGGCACCTGGCACAAGGCCTGGCATAATCATAGGTATGAATGAACGAACAAAAGAGCAGTAAAAACTGAATATGGAAAGGAAGAACCTTAATCAAATTCTACTTCTCTCACGAGAATTTCTGCATCTAGAAATGACTGCTCCCTCCTCTGAATTCTAAGAGCTCTCACCGTCACCCACAGCACTTTCCAACTTGAGGCCGGGTTCTTTGTTGGCAGGGTGTACCTCCTAGGCTGTCCCTGGGCTTCCAGAGGACCAGATCCACCTGGTTCACCCCAGTCTCCTCCCACTGCTCAGGGCACCCAGATGGCATTCACCCAGTTTCACTGTTTTGGAGCAATGCGGGGAGAGGAGGAGGAAGGAGCCAGTGTTTGAGTCTCACCGGTGCCAGCTTCCCGCTCTCGCAGTGTCTGATCCACATAAAGCCGGGTCTTCCGGGGCACGTTGAGCTTCACGGCCTGGGCTGGCGGGGGGCCCGCCTCACCTGCCCGCTCCGCAAACACTGCTGTACGCTTCAGGATCTTGATAATCAGGCCACCACCTAGGGAAGGGGACAGACATAAGCAGGTTTGTCCTCCCCAGTTCCACCCCACATTCCCAGTCTTTCTTCCCCAAACAGCCTGTCTCATAACAACCCATTACTGTCTTCCTGCCAAGACTCTGAAGGAATGAAGTGTGTCCTACCATTCATTCATTCATTCATTCAGCAGTTATTTACTGACCACTGTGATGGAAGATGCTGGGGATATTGGAGTGAACTGGAGACACAGCCAGGGCCTGGCCCCTGGGTAGCGACATCAAACTGCTGAGCTGTCTCCAGTGAAGGCGCAGTCCCGGATAGGACATGTGTCTGCAGGCCTGGCTTTCCAAACCCAGGCCCGCCGGTGTTCCACATCCACCTTTTCTTTCCCAGGATCCTTCCTGCCCCACTGACTCCCAGCTCTAAAACCCTCACCAGCTCTGACTCGCCTCACCTCGTGTAGTCATGATGAGGGTGTTATCTTCCCGCCCGTAGCGGCCAAAGCAAAGGCTGGTCACTGCATCCTGTGGTGGAAACACTAGGGTTTAGTTGGGCAAATATCTCAGCGAGGGGAGCAAGACTCAGGGGAGAGCACGGACAAGACTGGGAGAACCAAGATATGAGGTAACAGATGAGATGTGAGGCAAGGCCTGGGGCAATGCTGCCTCTGAAATAGTTCCTGTATTTTTAATCTCTCCAATCTCACTGCCACAGCCATAGTTCCAGACTGAACATTTCTGGTTTTTTAGGGTCAGCTCTCTAATAGGTCTCCCAGCCCAGCCTTCCTCCCTATTCTGTCCTTCACACTGCTGCCTCTGCTGCCTTTCAAAAACACAAATATGATCATGTCTGTTCTCTGCTAAAAGACCTCTGATGGCTTTCGTCCTTGTTATTAGGACATTCAAGGCCTTCCACATCCGACTCCAACCTGCCTTTTCTATCAGCTCTCTTTACCCTTTCCCCATCTCGCACACCACCTACTGCCTGCCCTCCCAGCAGCCTGTGGTCCAAACCAGTTGCTTTCAAATTTTATGTGACATAGGACACTTTATACATACATGTAAACAAAAGTCTCTAAACTTCTTTTTCTGGTTGCTGGTTGTGGCCCATTAAATTGGTCTGATGACTCCAACTCTGTGTTTGAAAAACTGGTTCAAATTCATCAAACTACCTGGATTCCTTTATCAAGAATACTTATGGCTCTCAGCCTTTGTTCATGCTATTTCCAGTCTGGAATATTCTTCCTCCATTTAGCCACTCCATTTATTGAAGCAAACGGAGTTCCATCCCCATTTATCCTTCACCACCACCCCCAGTCACCAGGCTGCCTCTGTGCTTTTTCAGTGCTCTGCTCTGCTTTAGTCTGCCTTGTGTCTGGATTAGCTGTGTCTATGGCTGGCTGTCACCTCAGACTGTAAGCTCCCTGACAGTAAGGATTCAGTCATTGGTTTATCCTTCCAATACAGTGAATTGTGCACATGAGATGCTGAACGAATGTTTTCAAAACGCACCAAAAGTTCAGGGTGGCAGGTGGAGGGGGATCAGGAGAGGCAGCTGAGAAGCCCCAAAGGTGGGAGTGGGGCCAGGAGGAGTGAGCAGCTCACCGGCGTGCGGATGACGTTGAGCAGGGCCTTGTCGTGGTATATGCGGACCTCTCCATTGGCCAGCCCGGCCATGACGGCCTGCAGACCCCGGGAGCACTGCTCCAGGAGGTTCATGGTCAGGATGGCTGCTGGCATCTGCACTGTCCACAGCCTCTTACCCTGGGAGGGAACAGGTAAGTGTCTGCAGGGTGCTCAGGGCTTTGGAGTGGAAAGAAGGGATATCTGGAGTTGCTGGGAAGGGAACACCAGAAGGGCTCGCTTGCTAAGGGGGATGGAGGAGACACGCGTGCAGGGACTGGGGTAGGGGAGGTGTCTGCACGGAGGCCACACCTTGTGGGTGAAGCCATGCAGGCTGTCTTGGTTGCTGCCCACCACCAGGACCTTGTGTACTCGGACAAGCCCCACAGGCTGGGCGCTCAGCTCGATGCAGTACTTAGGGCGCTTGGAGTCTCTGTGGAATAAAGACACAATGTCCCAATCCCAGAGCGACCCTCTCTCCTTCCCTGGCTGACTCTCCTCTTTCCAATCCCCACAGATTGTCCTGGAAAAAACTTTGGCCCAAAAGCAGATGACTGTGGTATTACTTCAACCTCTATAACTTAGTAGGTGCATTACCCTGGATAACATGAAGTGTGGGTTCCCCCCTAGTCTTCCTCCCAACTTTACTACAGTGATTTGTGTGATAACCTGGCATTTAACAGTTTACAGTGAATGTACCTCAGGTTAGACGAAGTAGTGGACTGACACAGTCCATTCTAGTAATTACCAGAAAAGCATGAGGTACTTGCTCTGTGTAAATGCACTGTTTTCAGTTTCCTGGCGTCTGAATCTTAATTTCTCTTACCCAGAAAGTAGGGATAATTCCTGTATGTCAATCACAGGCTATGGTCCACCTTTCTTTATCACCAAGTCTAGGCCAACATCTCCCATCTGATGACCCATTTGAGAGCTTCCCACTGGTCTCTGGGACTCCTTCCCATCTACCCTCCACCCAGCAGAGTAATCTCTTAAAAATGTAAATGGATCATGTCATTCTTCTGCTTAAAACCCCGTAATAGTTTCCCACTGCACTTTAGATAAAATCCAAAATCTTTACCATGTCCTACCAGGTTCCGCAAGAGCCAGCCCGGGCCTCTACACCATCTCTTGCCCACCAAGCTTGAGTGCACAAGTCTTTCCCACCTAGAGTTTGCTTATGTTCTCTCTGCCTATAAAACTCTTTCTCTACTTTTTGAACAATTGGCTCCGATTAACCTTCAAGTCATCTCCAAAGACAGCATTTGCTGATCACCCTGATTCCATTATTTTTACTGAGCCTGTATTTTTCTCCATAGCATGCATCCCATTTGCAATATTATCTTGATTTTAATATCTGTCTTCCCACAAGAGCAGGGACTATGTCTCTATTTCGTTCATCAATATAGCCCCAATATCTTATACAATGTTTAATACATAGGAGGAGCTCAAAAATATTTTTCTTTCTTTTTTTTTTAATACAGTCAGTTACAATATGTCAATTTCTGGTGTACAGCACAAAAAATACTTCTTGAATTAAAAAAATGAATTTTAAGAAATATCAAACTAATGTATAAAGACATTTCACATACTTATAAAGCAACAGAACAAATATGAGAGACTATTTTTATTTCTTCTAATATCTGACTGCATTGCTCGTGTTACAGCCACCCAGCCCAGTCTCTCACTTTGCCAGGCCCCATCGCACAAGCCTGCAGATATCCCCCTGCGCTCAAGGGCTCAGCCTCCGACATGACGTTCTTGGCCCTGTCCATTCCCATTCCAACCCCAAAGCCCCTGCTCATCCCGCAGACCTTGAAACCACCAGGTTTCTGAGATGGTCCTTCTAGCCCCAGAGACCACGGGTGTATTACCTTCTCAGCATATAGATGTTCCCGTTACGGCAGGCAGCGGCAAGACGGAACTCTACATCAAACTGACCAGAAACTTCCAGAAAGACGGGGACGCTGGGAAGGCTCATCTGCAAGGAGAAAACTCAAACATCCCAATTTCTCTGGAGCCCCAGCCCTTCCCTAACCTGAAGTCAGTTGGTTCCTTGCCTGAAGTCCCCACTCACACCCTGCTGGTCACAGTTTAAACTTGTACAATTTTCTGGAGGAAAACTTGGCAACATGTAACAAAGCCTTTAAGTTTATATCCTTTGACTAAATTATGCCACTTCCAGGAATGCACCCTGAGGAATTGTTTAGATAAGCAGGCAAAGATGTTTGGGCAAGGAAGCTCAATGTGGGGTGTTAAAAATAGCAAAAACCTGAAAGTAGGTGTATAAGAGGTGACAAGGTAAATAAATTATGGTACATCTATATAACCGATACTGTGCAGGCTTTGAAAAGGCTGGTGTGGTTCTATATGCATATGGAAAGATATTGATAAGCTCCTGTTATGTGAAAATAGCAGGTTACATGATCCTACAGTCATTTTTGTTAAAACAAAACAAAACAACAAAAGACTGTGTAAAGTTATATATCTGTGTCTAAATATGTCTGGAAAGATTTATGCCAAAACTTTTAATAGTAGACATCCCTGGATGGTGGGATTTTTGGGTATATATCTTTTTCTTTATGTTTATCTACATTTTACAATTATACAATTAATATACAATTATAAAATACAATTGACATGTACTACCAAGAACTGGGAGCAGGAGATATGGGGGAACAGGAGGAAGGAATGGAGCTTGGGCCTTGGGTGTGCCCAGGACCAGGCCCCACACTGACCTTGGCCAAAATGGTGAAGGCCTCTGGGTCCAGCACCAGAAGCTCCTTGCTCTCAGTGCCCAGCACCAAGCAGGACACAGCATCCTCATCAGCCAGGTTCTTCTTTAAGGTGGTCATGGTGGTGATGACTGTCTGCAGAAGGACTCCAGGGGTCACCCAGGAGATCCCCTCATGCCATCCCCCCAGATACCCCAAGAACATACCAGGACGAAAGAGGGCAAAAGAGGAGGAAGAATATCAGAGATGTGACAGATTTATATACAAAGGTGTTCATTGCAACAAACCTAACTTTCAAGCAAAAGAGGATTAACTCAGTAAATTACAAACTATCCTTGTGATCAAAAACCATGCAATCATTTACAAAAATCACATTTAAAATAACAGAAGATTCAATGACAGGGAGAATGCTTCTAAAGTATTAAGAGAAAAAAATAGGCAAAAAGTAATACAGAATTATCCCAGTTAAAAAAATATAAATAGAAAAACATGCTGGAAGGCTAAACCCTTAAATACAAACACTGGTTATCTCCGGACAAGGAAATCACAAGCGATGTTTAATTTCTTCATTGTGCTTTTCTACAATTTCTACAGTGGGCATACGTTCTTTTCTAACTGTGATTGGAGAGCAAACAAAATAGAAGAGGATGATCCCTTTTTAAGGAAATTCTCCTTTGGAAATAATTTAGCAGGATTAAAATGTTTCTTTGGATAAAGCTGTTCATTGTGTGATTATCTTTATGATTAAAAAGAACAATGAGGGGGGAGGGTATAGCTCAGTGGTAGAGTGCCTGCTAGCATGCATGAGGTCTTGGGTTCAATCCCCAGTACCTCCATTAAACATAAATAAATAAATAAACCTAATTACCTGCCCCCACAAACAAACAAAAACAAACAAACAAACAAAAAAAGCAATGACTCTCAATGCCTAGTGGAAGGAGAAAGGTTACAGAAACATGGATGTGAGTGGTCCCCAGTCATGTAACTATGACACATACTTGGAAAGACTGCACCCCCCCACCACAAAACTGCATCTTTCAAGCAATACTTAATTCATTTCCTGATTTTAGAAGTACTCAAATATATTGACAACTGTGGATCTGAGCTGCTGATCAGTGGGAGAGAACAATGTTTCTCACAGAACTGGTCTAAGGCTAGCCAAAGGCTGAGGCATGTGTTGGTCAATGTGTTCAGCTCAAGTGGACTCTATAGGAAGTGGATGGTTCCCACGAGGCTCTCTGAAATGCAGAGGACAGCTCTGGGAGTCCGTCCTGCACCAAGAGTCAGTCCCGAGGTTAGGAGCCACTGGAGTTCATCAATAAAGCCATTAAAATCATAAGTAAGGAAAGTATTACATGAATAAAGGGAGGCATTTCTTTTCAATGCACTGCATGTGAACAGTTATACAAACTGAATTAAATAATGAATAATCAATGAAACAATCAAGGGGCCACTAAAAATGGAGTTCTAAAGACCAATGCTCAAGATATAATGTTACATACAAGGGAAGCAGTATATAAAAGCATATTCACGAAGGAAGTATACCAAAATGGTAAGAGTGAGTCCCTCTAAGTAGTGAGATTGTATATTTATATTCTTCCTTTATATTTCTCTTTATTTTCTTAATTTTCTCCAATGAGAATGTATTTACCTCCAAGACAATAAAAGTTATAAAAAGTTATACAACTACATATCAGTTCAAAGCTGTCACCAATAACGGGAATGCAGAAGACCCTGCAGCCTTGTGACTATATGTATGCAGCACAGGCTAGAAGGAAAACTGTGAAGTAAAACTAGTCAGGTTTGGCTTTAGAATTTACCACCATTGCATGGTCTTTTTAAAAACTGCCTGTATTTTTTGTAGGGAAGTAAGCAGAGAAGGGACATTACCTGCCGCTTGATGGACTTGGACTTGTGCTGGTTCACAAATGCCTCCATTTCACTCAGTTCCAGCTGCAGAAACCTGGACACACAAAGAACTGACATCCCTGTGCCCTGGGCTGGGTGCCCTCCACAGGCCACTCCACAGCCACTCCCTTCCCCGGGGGCTTCTGGAGCCCTGGCCCTCCACAAGGCCCTTACCTGAGTGACTGTACAGATAAAGGCACCTCTGCCTTCTCCCTGGAAGGAGAGGGACCATCACAGCTGCTTTAGTTGAGGAGCAGGGCCTGGGGTCAGACAGAAGGCTCCGGGATGAAGGAGCAAGGGTGGGGGAGGGAGAGAGGGAGGGGTTGGGGTGTATGAAGGGAAAAGTGGGCTCTTACCGGATGCCCTCCAGCATCTCCTTCAGGGTCAAGGGGTCAATCCGGTCCTGTGCCAGCATGGGAAGAAGGTAGAGCCTGTGAGCTCCAGAGCCAGGCAGGAATGAGGACCCCCCCCCCCCCCCGCAGCTGCCATCCTTATCTCCTTGTTCTCATCCCCCACATCACTCACCTCCTTGGCCTGGTTCCAAAGGTCTTGTTCCAGGGGGTTTGGAGGCAACTGGGGCAGGCTGAACTTGAAGTAGGGCCTAAGATTCTTATACACATACACACAAGGGCCTGACGCGAGTGCCAGAGCTGGTGTCCGGGGCTCGTGCTGCTCCATGAGGAAGGTGACAGCAGCGGCTGGCAGTGCAGGTAGTGGGCTTTCACTCAGCACTGCGGGTCCTTTAAGCACCTTCAGGCGGGGCTGCTGCCCCCCTGGGCCAAGGTCTCCCACTACCAGCTGTAGAGAGAGGCTGGTTTATTCCAGGCTCAGGGTCTAAAGATCCCTCTACTGTCCCTCCTCTTGGGCTTAGTTTTTTTGATGGTGCACATTCATACAAGTTCACAGTGTACCATAGGGTTGGGGAGGCTTTGCAATAAGGCTTGCAAGCTATGTGACTTTGGGAAAATTGATTCAACTTCCTGAGCCACAGTTTTCCCACCTGCAAAATGGGACTATCTACCACACGACACTTGTAGTGGAAATCAAATGAGATAATGAATTACAGAACCTGGTGAGTGCTAGTCAGGAATAGGTGGCAGCGGATGTTTTCATTATTCATTCAGTAAAGATTTCTTCCGGGCTTGCTCCATGCCAGGCACTGCCTAGACAGGGTGGCGGTGGCTGAGGTCAGTGAGGGGCCTGAAACTCCTATCTGGGCTTCTGAGGTCTGGCTTCCATATGGGAACAGAGCTAAAGATGCAGAATCAAGCACACAGAGAGGAGAACCAAGCCCCTCAGCCTCTATTTTTCACCCTCCAAGCTGCTGCGGCTGCCATGCAAGCCTGTGCTCCTGAGTGAGGCCTTCAAGGCCCCTCTGATCTGGTTCCCCACTTGTCTTCTGTCACCTTCCCATCCACACTATGTTCCAGCCAGAATGGGAGCTGCCACAGAATGTCTGGATTCCGAGCTTGCACAGTGTCCCAGAAGCCACACCAGGAACTTTATGCATCCTTTCATTTAATCCTAGCGACAACCTCTGAGGTGGGTACGATTACTAGCCCCATTTCACCAATGAGGAAGCTGTGGCTCAGAGATGTTAGGTAAAAGTCACACAGCTAGTTGGTGGTAGAGCTGGGACTTTAACCTAGATATGTATGAATCCAAAGCCAGTGGTCCTAACTACTACTTTATATTGGCCACAACTTTCTAATTTCAAATTTCCTCTTTCCAAACGTGCTGTGAACTTCCAAGCCTCTATACCTCCACTTGTGCTGTTCCCTCTGCCTGGAAAGCCTTCCCCTTCCTCTCTTCCATGCCTTTTAGTGCATTTCATTCATCCTTTAACACCAGTTCACATGTCCCTGCCGCCTACTGCCTCCACATAGAATTCACTATTCTCTCATTGGTGCTCCCATAATACTTTCTATATATTCTATGTTAGGATCCACTCATTTACCCCCAAAATTTATATCAAGTACCTAAGATTGTACCAGGCTCTGGAGTGGATGCTGGGAGTCAACAGTAAGCAAACTCACCATTAAAAACGTTATTATATGAAAACATTAACATTTTACTTTAGTTATTGGGTCTGTGATTTCTCTACTCTTCACTGCTGTCAGTCCAGTGCCAAGCATACACTAGGTGTTCAGTCAATATTATAAATGAATTAAGGACAGTATCTATATCTCTTTCTGACTATGTATGGATTCATTTCAGATTTTAGTGTCTGCACAACGCCTGACACACAGTAGGGGTTCTCTGTATGCTTGCCGATTGTTGAATGCTTTACGGATAGGAATTTGGGGGCAAAAGCCACCTAACCCTACTACACTCTCCACATAGGGTATGATTCCCTTCCAGCTGCAACATAATACACCCATTGTGGGTTCACTGCCCTTGGCGAGGGCTGATCTCTAATGGAACAAACACACGACTAGGAAAGCTGACAGACCTAGGTCTGCCACTTTTTACAAACTTAGTAAATTTAGCCTCTCAGAATCTATTTTCCCATTAACAAAATAGAGATAATAATACTTACGTACATGAAAATGCCTCAAAGAACATCCAGTCCAGAAATGAATACTCAATATATGTTAACTCCCTTTCTGTAGCCCAATATATTCTCAACCTTTTTAAAATCTGTGCTTTTAAAATTTTAATTTTTTAATTTACATTTTAGTTATTTGTATTTTTAATTAAATTTAAAATTTAACCTTTTTATTGTGGAAAATTTTCAGTCATAGACAAAAGTAGAGAGACTCGGATAATGAATCCCCAAATGGCCATCATCCAGCTTCAACAATTATCAGCTCATGGTGAATCTTAAAATCTATGCCCTTTTGATAAACATAAAACTCTCACTTTCCTCCCTTCTACTTTCCCTCTGGAGTCTAACGGCCAACCCCCAACCAAGGGATGTGCCCTCCCAGCAAAGAATTACGTTGTTAACAAAAATAAGAGGCTTTGTCGTAGTAGAGTCCCCAGCAGCATTCTGTTTTGCTTTACTTTCTGCAGTCTGTATTATGATATCGATAGGTTCTCTTCACCTTCCACATAAAGATAAAGTTTAACACTAAATGTGTTTTTTCAGAGTACACATGAATTACAGATTATGCTGAGCTTATTTGGAGCCATCAGGAAATCTCACCTCTGGTATTCCCTGGCCACCCAATTCTCTTTCTACTGGGGCGATATGCTTACCTTGTACTCCCCATCCCCGTGCAAATCTGCCAGCGCTGGAAAACACAAAAGGACTGTAAGCCAGGGTCTCAGAACCCTAGAGGCTTCACTACAGAACCATCGTGATTCCGTCTCCCCAGAACCGGGGTTCCTGGTCCCAGAAACTCACCCAGGCATGCGGAAAAGGTGTGGATGTTGGCCATGGGGTCGTAGTGTGCATCCAGCCATTTCGAACTGGCCTCATTGCTGGGAGAGGAGGGAAAGAGTTGCGGGGGACGGAAGACGAATCCCAAAGGAGAAGAAAACTGAGGGAGCTGGTCTCTAAGAATGAGGTGTGTAGGGAGCTCTGAACTGGGGATATAGAAGGTCTGGGTCCAAGTCCAGGTCCCACCACTGGCACACTGGGTGACCTAGCGTCACTCACACACCCACCCATTCACTCCTTGGGCCCCAGTTTCCCTATTTGCGCTCTAAGAGCTCTTCAAGGATTTCTAGCGTTGCTGAGAACTGCAGGAGCCCAACATCCCGGGGACCAGGGCACCCTCTTTACATGTATAGGAAAGGAAGCCTCAAGAACCCCAGGCATCACCTCTCAGCTCTGCCGCTGTCGGAATCCGACGAAGACGCGGCAGCCATCTTCGCAGGCGTCGCCCTGGCAACCGGCTCTGGCCGACCGCCGCGCAACACCCAATAGAGCCCGGGTTTGGGGAAACGCGCGTGTAAAGGTTCCGGGAGCTCAGCTTTCCGGCCCGGAATGGTGAGGCCTACATGCGGAATGAGCTGGCCTCTGCTGGGTTTCTACTTGCTGAGATGCAAGCCCTCATTCCAGCTCATATCATTTATCTTTGATCCTTCCCAGCAGCAGTTTCTGGGCCTTGCAATCTCTGGGTCAGCGACAAGGCCCTCTGGCTTCCATGCGTGGAGAGGAGACTTTCTAGCGTCTATGAACAGCAAAACTAACTCTTCCTCTCTTCATCCTCACGGTTAAGCCGGTTGAAAAGGGGATATGTCCTTTCTTCCCTCCTCCCTCTAGAGGTCCAGGCTCAGAGATACAAAACACAGAGCTTAAGAGATTAAATCCTAGGATTCTGACTGAAGTTTTCCAGTTTTTAGGTTCCTAGAATACTTAAAAATAGAAATATCACAGAGGACTGCAAAAATTGTGCTACGTTCATCTTTGTGACTCTCTGTATATCCACGTTTAGAGGCGACATCAAAATCATGTAGTAGATGGAAGCCTAAAACTGACCCTCCTTCCCAGTCCCCAGCCCTTGATCCCACCACCCTGCAGGGAGCAAATGAGAAGTGAGTCAAAGGCAAGGAGGAATCACACACTGATGGCAGTGGTTTTTAATATTTATTTTTCTGGTTATAAAAGTAATACATGAAGAGCACTGGATTGGGAGAGGTTTTGAGTCCTGCAGGATTTAGAGAGGTCACTTTCTCAGAACTTGCCTTTCCTCACCTGGGAACCAGGATAAGGAGCCCTGTCTTGCCCTGTCTGCTGAGAGGAGCGCGGATCAAATGGGATAACACAGGGGAAGCACTTGGTAAACGAAAGTGCTGGAAGGGCTTAGTGTCACCACCTTTGACTAAGGTAGCACCAAGTTCCGAGCTCCTACCCCTCCCCTGGCCCCTAAGACACACATACAAAGGGGGCCCCTTGCAGCCTTGTTTTGATGGAGTGGAGGGGGCAGGGGGAGTGGCTGTACAAATCTGCCTCAAGCCTGGCCAGATGGGGCCTCACTGGGGCCCTTCCAGAATCGGGCATCGGCTGTGGCCAGCTGGATGAGGATCTCCTCCAACTTGGGCCCATCCTCTGGGAAGCGCTCAGAGAAGGATCTGATGAGGCCAGCAGCTGAGGCCTCGTACTCAAGAAGCTGTACTTCTGAGCCTGGGGAGGAGATGGAGAAAAAACAGCAGCAGAAAAAGGTCTTAATAAGGAAACATAATCATAAGAGCAGCTAGTTTTCCTGAGCTCTTATGTGCTAAAAATTGTGCTCAGTGTTTCATTATCTAACTTAATCCTTAAAATAACCCTATGATAAAGGAAATATTAAAGGGGGAGTAGCCAATGAATTGCTTCATTCATTCATTTATTCATTCATTCATTCACTTAATAAAGATTTAACCAGTCCTTGGCTTCCAGGAGCTTGCTGTCCAGAAATTGCTTAATCTCTGTCTACTGTGGAAGCCTTGGCAAGTTCCTGAAACTCTCTAAGCCTCAGTTTCCTCATCTGTAAAGTGGGAGTGAGTACAGTACTTCTCAAGAAGCTGTGGTAATTTAATACAGTAATGCAGGGGGAGGGTATAGCTCAGTGGTAGAATGTGTGCTTAGCATGCACAAGGTCCTGGGTTCAATCCCCAGTACCTCCATTAAAAAAAATTTTTTTTTTAATAAAGAAAGAAGTAAACCTAATTACCCCCCCAAAAAAATCCTAAAATTTAAAAGAAAAATACAATAATGCATCAAGTAAATACTCAAGTGTGAGCTACCATGAGCATCATGATCTCTGAGACTATTTACTCATCTGTTAAATGGAGCCATTCCAAGGGCACCCATGTAACTTATGAGGTGTTCTTGAATAGTCATGGGAAGCATTTCCCTCTGACATACTTCCACTGCTATACTGCTCACAGTGCATTGTTGTGCTCTGTGGCATTATGGGGTGTATGCAGCTAAGAGCCCAGGCTCTGGGTTCAGGTGGCCCAAGTTGAAATCCTAGTCCTGCCACTCATTAACTATCTGACCTCAAGCAAATACACAGCCCCTCTATGTCTCAGTCTCCAGCTGGAAAAATGAGGACAATAACTTTCTCGCTTAGTTGTTGGGAGTTAATCCATAGAAAGTTTTTACCCAGAGACAGGCACATGGAAGTCCTCAAAAGTTAGCAAAGATCATCATCACTGCTACCTTTGAAAATTCAATCTGTTTTTCAGGTCTAGTTTAATCACCACTTCCTCCCCAAACCCTTCCCTGATTCCCTCAGAGATAGATGTGATCTTCCCTTCTCTAAGTGTTCAGACCACTGTCTGTGTCTGTTGGGCACCCCAAAACACTTCCCCTGTAAGATCATTTCTCTTTGTCTTACATTCCTGTGGCTTGTGAACTACTTGAGATGAGTAGTCCATCCTCCATGCCTACCCAAGGCTGCACAATCAAAGCAATGAGGATACGGTCCACATAATGAGCACCTACTATGTGCCCAGCATGCTTCATTCATTCAGAGGCATTGACAGGCATTGAGCGGCTCCTGTGTGCCAGGTCCTGTGCTTGGCACAAGGGATGTGCTGCTCCTGCTGTCATGGAGACAAGGCAGAAAGGAAGATGGCAGAGTGATGAGTGCATGAAGGAACGGAAGCTGGGTGACGGGCTAGTGGGACTGAAGGGATTACTCTAGGTTGAGGGGTCAGGGACAGCCTCTCCCAGGAGATGCCATTTAACAGAGACCTGAGTGACAAGAAGATCAGACAAAGATGTGGGGGACGACTGTGCCAAGCAGAGGGGACAGCGAGTGCAGAGGCTACAGGAATGGAGTGAGCTCAGGGGGCTGGAGAAACAAAAGGTCCGTGTGCTGGGGGGTGATAAGCCAGGGAAGAGGGCCGGCAAGGGGTCGATGCCAAATCCCATGATGCCTCTGGAGTTAGAAAGAGTTTGGAATAAACCTCTTAAATACTCTCCTCACCTTAAGAGGTAATTATTTCATTTAACCCTCACAACTGTCTGTGACTACGGCAGTGAGGAACAAATGTTCTTCATTTGACTCTTAGCTTCTCCAGTAAAAAAGCTGTAAGCCTTAAGTAATTAACTCTCTGTGCCTCAGTTTCCTTATCTGTAGAATGAGGATAATAAAAATACCTACCTCATTGGGTTATTGTGAGGACTTAAAGGGTTAATCTCTGGAAAGCACCTGGAACTTGAAGGGAGTACTTAATTCAGTTTCACTATAGTGTCAGCACACAATCAACACTGGCTTTGTGAATGAAGACTCCCAGGCCCAGAAAGGTTAAGTGACTAGGCCAAGGTTGCAGAGCAGTTCTGAAGCTCATGCTCTAACCACAGCATGGCACCACCTCTTCTTCGGTGCCTCACATGACAGGTGTCAAGAAAGATGAATCAAGGGATGAGAGGAAAATGAATGTAGCAGGGTGGGTACCTGACAGGCCTGACTCCCCAGTGTAAGGCCTGGCCTCCCAACAGGCCTGCGGTCTGTCTGTTCCACTAGCCCTTGCTCTGCCAGCCATCTTACAAGCAGCATGACCCTGTGTGTGCAGGGTGGTGGTGGAGGAAGATGCCAAGGTTTGGGCCCAAGGTTTGGCATGGGGAGGACTGTGGCAGGGAGGGAGGGAAGTAGGAGCCACCCCACGTAGTCTTCTCTGAGCCCCGAAGTCAGTTCCAGGCCTCCTCTGTGCTCCCATGAGGCCTTGCATGGCCCTGCATCAGAGGCAGCTCAGGAGTCCATTACCTTCGAGGCGAGTGTTGGGCTGAACAATGAGTTTTCGAGCCTCCTTGCGGAGCAGCACAGTGTCCCTGAGGGAGAGGAAGCACTCAGGGGGTGCATCGGTGACGGCCGCATACCCCTCGTATAGGGCCCGGCCTCCGGCCACGTCCCCCGTGGACTTCAGCACCTGTGGGAAGGCAGAAGGAGTGAGTGCCTCTGATGGCTGCCTCCCCGCATCCACAGGGCTTTGCCAGGGGCCACGGCTGTGCCCAGCCCTGGACTGTATCCACTCTCTCCCAGCTTTACTGTGCTGAGTATGTGAGGAATGCGAATCAAGTGTTAGCACATGGTAAGTGCCCGCATTAAAGAAAGCTCATTTGAACTGTAGACAGGAAGGCATTACCGTCACCCTCTTTTTTTTTCAGTTTCACACACCCAAAATATATAGTATATGTTTTATAAAGAATAACAAGACCCCCATACAACCACTTCCCAGCTTAAGAGTTAGTTAAGGGGGGAGGGTATAGCTCAAGTAGTAGAATGCATGCTTAGCATGCATGAGGTCCTGGGTTCAATCCCCAGTACTTCCTCTAAGAATAAATAAATAAATAAACCTAATTGCCTGCCCACCCCCCCACCCCCAAAAAAGAGTTAGTTAGGAGCTGTGGCCTATACTGGTCTGTTTGTATTAGTTTGAAAAGAACGTATGTGCTCTCTTTGTTGGTGCAGATTTTTATACAAGTCTACTAGATCAAGATCGTTATTTGTGTTGTATCAAATCTCCTACGTTTTATTATTCCTCTTCTTCTTAATCTATCAATTCCTTAAATAAGTATGAAAATCTTCCCTTGTGATGGATTTGCCAATTTCTCCTTGTAAATGTACAGAATTTTATTTTGTATATTTTGATGCCATGTTATTTGATACATACACGTTTAGAATTATTATATCTTCTTGATGAATTGGACTTATAATTATTATTTATTAAACCCTTTCTATCTCTAGCAATGATTTTTATTTTCTTGGGGTTTTTTTTTTTCCTAGCAATGCTTCTGTAAGTCTATTTTGTGTGATTTTAATACAGCTGGAACAGTTTTCTTTCACTTAGTATAGTTTTGTCCTGTCCTTATGTTTTTAAGGGTATCTCTTGCAAACAGCATAGAGAAAGGTCTTGTTTTTTAATTGAGTCTAACAGTCTTTTAACTAAAGAGCTTGGTCTCACTTTTACTACTGACATATTTGGAGTTATTTCCATCTTATTTTTTTGCTTTTTAAACAAAGTTGAAGTATAATTGATTTACAGTATAGTTAATTTCTGGAATACACCATATTGATTCAGTTATACATATATATTCTTTTCCATATTTTTTATCATTAAAAATGTGGAATGCTTCATGAATTTGCATGTCACCCTTGCACAGGCACCATGCTAATCTTCTCTGTATTGTTCCAATTTGCTGCCAAAGCAAGCACTCCACCTTCTTATTTGGGGCTTTCTGTTTCCCTGCTTTTCTGATTCTTTTCCCTCCTTTCTTGTCTTCTTTTGGATTGAGTTTTAGAGTTATACTCTCTCTTTCTATTCTTTTAGAGTTTACCCTAGGCATTACAGCATGCATACTTAATAAAGTCTGAAGATATTTAATGTATTTATCCCCTCAAATTATAAAAGGATCTCTGAGTGCCTACCCCAGTTCTGAGACCTGTATGCTGCTATGGTCCAGTATTTAATTATCTTTTTTTAACCCCACAAATTGAACATCTCAATTATTGTACAGAGTTCATGTTATCTAGATTTACCTTTATATTTACTATTTACATTACTCACTACCCTTTTTGGCTTATCAAACCTTCCCTCTGGGTCCATGTTTCTTTTCTAAATTACCTCCTATAGAAGCTTCTTTAACTTCTAAAGAGGATTTGTTGATGGTAAACTCCATTTTTGTTTGTCTAAAAATGTCTTCAATTCCCTGGAATTCTTGAAAGATGATTTTACTGGGTGTTGATGGTTACTTACTCTCAGCCCTTTGAAGATATCATTCCATTGCTTTCTGGCCTTCACTGTAGCTAAGTCAGCTCATAGTCTAATTATCATTCTTTTTTAGGTGATCTGTCTTTATTCTTTGGCTGCTTTACAGACTGTCTCTACATCTTTGATGTGTTGCATTATTCTACGATGTTTCTAGACAGAGGATTCGCTGTCATTCTTGGGATTTCTTGAGCTTCCTGGATTTATGAATTGGGTCTTTAATCAGTTCTATAAAGTTCTCAGCCACTATCTCTTCCAATATTCCCTCTCTTACCTTTTCTCTCTCTTTTCCTCTTGCAACTTCAGTTTATTTATGTTAGACCCTCTCACACTGAGGTGGGAAGCCCCATAAAAAAGACCGGCAGGACCCCCAGGCAGGGCCACTACTCTTCTGCCAGCACCATCTGGTTCCTTGGCCCAGAGGCTTTTTGCCTCTGAAACCGCTTACTTCTAGGAAAGTGGAACTTACCCCTACAATTCTATTGGTTCCCTGAGCTTACTCCTGACTGGTTATTTCCTTCACTCCTGATTGGTCCATTTCCCTAACTTCTTATTGGTCCATTTGTAGTACTTCATTTGCATGAAGCTCACTCCTGATTTGTTATTTCTCTCCCTCCTGATTGGTCCATTTCTACAAAGCTTGTTCCTAGTCAGTCAATTTTTGTTATACCTTATTTGCATATGATGTGGCAAAGTTTAAGCTGGCAGCCTATAAAAGCCTGTGTAAACCTACAGACCGGGTCCAGAGTTTGGAGTGTTAACTCTTGTGGGCCTGCTGGCAAAATAAACCTGAGTTCTCCAACTCTCCCAGTGCTGCTTGGTCTCTCACCTGGATCCAGGTTGCTGTCACAACCGAGCTGTAACACGTTTTTCTGCAACAATGCCAGCCTGTGTGTCTCTTAACCTCTCTTTTAAATTTTCTATCTTTGTCTCTCTGTGCTACATGCTGTATAATTTCTCTTACCTTCAGCTCCATCTAAAACCTGTTTAACCTGCCTATTTTTAGTTTCAGTGATTATAAAATTTATTACTAGGAGATCTATTTGGTTCTCTTCCAAATACCACATTTTGTGAGCCTGATCCTTACTCATTCTGCCAATTTGCAAGTGACAAAGTAGGACTCCTACTAGGGCTCCCTCTGGGTAAGCCTTCTCCTCTTAGACCCAGGGTTAGAGTGATTTTCTTTAGCTTTGGAGTAATTAAAACCAGCTGGGAACTCCTTGGGGGAAGGTTAGAGAGAATGTCTCACCTTTCTCTCTTCCACATAATATTTAACACCTAGAATGTGAACACATATTTGTTAAGTCAACCTATTAGACCCCAGGAGCTTAAACCAGAGAGCTGGGACCATGGGTGCCAACAGGAGCCAGGTGGTATCCTAAACCAGCGACTAAGGCAGGCACGGGAAATAGGAAGTGGACCCAGCAAACTGGAGAGTGGTGCCACGTCCAAATGTCCAAATGTCTTGCCTGCTGCTCAGTTCCAGCCAGCGGTTCACATGTGAATTAAGCCTATTAATGCCAGACCTTCCAAGAAGCCAGAGATACAGATTTAATATCTCACCTCGCCAATTTTTACAATAAGGGTGGCCCAAAACTATGCCTTTGCTTGTGACCCGTGGCTGAAGCCTTTCCCTGTGGAAATGCCTTCATCTTCCCTGCTTGCTGGCTCCTCGCTGTACTCTTGGCTTTTCCTAGGAGGCTAGTAAAAGAAACAGCCACACCAAAAATGCTTCCACATTCCATATCTTCTGGAAAACTACTGCTATGGACACTATCCATTCTGTTGTATGATTCCCCTTGTACAGAGACCTACCTGGTTAAGAATGCTCTGTTCAAGATACTAACTATTATATATAAAATAGATAAACAACAGGTTTCTACTGTAGAGCACAGGGAACTATATTCAATATCTTGTAGTAACTGATAATGAAAAATATGAAAAGGAATATATGTATGTATACATATGACTGAAACACTGTGCACCAGAAATTGACACAACATTGTAAACTGACTATACTCAAAAAAAAGAAAAAAAAGTTAAAAAAAAAAAAAAGAATGCTCTGTTCAATACTCAGGCACAGTTCAATACTGACCTAAGATTTGGCAGATTTGATTCCTTTATCTAGTGACTTATTACTATTAACTAACTGTTTTGGAATAATTTTGGATTCATAGAAAAGTTACAATAGCATGGAGTTCCCGCATGCCCCTGGCTCAGTTTCACCTGTTGTCAACATCTTGACAAAATTGGTCCATTGCTATTAACTGAACTCTAGGCTTTATTTAGATTTCACTAGTTTTCTCATTAATGTCCTTTTTCTATTCCATAATCTAATCCAAGACACCACACTGTGCTTTGTGTCTAATGGTTTTTAATTTCTAATTTTGCTTTACTTTAGTGGCCAAACACATATCTTTTATGGAAAAATGCCTTAAATACTTTCTGGAAATAGGTGGGAGTATAATCATAAAAAGATATTTGCTGAATTGAAGGCTGGGCCTTCTTCAGGTTGAAAAAGGCGACAGGACCCTGTTCTGATGGAAGGCACTGCCCAGTAAATAGTGGGGCATCACCAGTGGTTCTCAAACTTTGCTGAGTGTCAGCATCTCCTGGCAGGCTAGTAAACATGCAGATTCCTGGGACCTGCACTCAGAATTTCCAAACCAGGAGGTCTAGGGTGAGGCCCGAGAATCTGTAGTTCTAACCTGCTGCTGGGTGATGCTGCGGCTGCTGGTCCCTGGACCACACTATGTGTCACATGACATTCTGTTTGCTCAGTTCCACATACATGTTGTTTCATTTAACTCCCTCCTGGTGAGGCAGGTGATGTATGCTGTTTAACAGATGAGCAAATAGAGCCCAGGGAGGCAAAGTATGCTACCCCAATGACACAGCCAGTCAGTACTGGCACCAGAATCCCAAAGGTCTCCCGACTCTAAACATCCCTCCACAGGAGGGAAGCCAAGTCTGCACTGACCACTGTCCTTCCCTCCTTCACTCACCAAACTTCAGGCTTCTTTCTGTCCCTCAACCCACCAAGCCCATTCCAGTCCTAAGACCAGCCTTTCTACTTTCTGTTCTTTCTGCTCTCAGATCTTCTCATAGCTGGTTCCTCCTTGGCACTCAAATTCATTTAAACCACCTCCTCCAAAAAGCCTTCCCTGTTAACAGGGTGGGGAGATAGGGTCAAGTGGGAAGGGGCCTCCAAGGTGAGAAGCCTCTGCTTACCTGGAGTCTCCGCAGGAACCTCTCCAGGGCGGGCTTGCCCACAGACCGGATCTTGTTGCGGTCAAGGCGGACCCGGGCATCTGGGCGCCCATCGGAGCCTGTGGTGGGAGTGACGGTGACAAGCCCCTCGCCAGCCTCCAGCAAGACCCTCAGGATCACAAACCGGGCCTGCATGTGGGCCTGCCAGGGACCAAAGAGAAGGGAATCCTTTGCAGCCATAAGAAGTATCAAGAGTTCATTCCAAGGCCTAAAACACCATATGTGCTCATTAACTGTCAACTATTATTATCGTTTTATTCTCCCCCACCCTGTAGGTCCTTTTGTGCCTCTGCTCATAAGGGAGGGCAAGCTGCCCTGGGGAACACAGAGGCCGCTTCCAGGCAGGAGCCCGAGCCCCATGCTCTCCCCCATCACCCACATGCCCTCTGTTGCTCCACACTGCCTGGATGCCAGCAGTTACCCCAGAGGGTCCCTCACCACTAGGACCCTGAGCACTTTCTCCTCCATAATCTTGTTTGCATAAAACAGTGGGACCAAGAGGGGGTGGTTATCCCCAGTTTACATATGACAGAACAGAGGCCCAGAGAGCTGAAGTGACTTGCTCAGAGTCACAGAGCTGGTAAGAGAGAGCAAGCATTCAGACCCAAGTTTCCTCATCCTAAAATGTGTGCTTTTAATGACTCAACATTGCCCCCTCAAAACAGACTTAATTGACTTTTAAAAACATTGCTGCTGCTTCCTCTGTTTCCAAAGTACATCTCATAACCGAGCAGTGTAGCCTGATGGCTGTGGAGGAAGGCTGCTGGAGTTTGAATTCTGACTCTGTTACTTACCAGCAAGTTACTTAGCCTCTTTGTGCCTCAGTTTTCTCATCTCTAAAATGAGAGTAATAATAGTCCCTACGTTCTGGGTTGATACTGGGAACCAGTGGGTCAACTTAAGTAAAGTGCTTAGAACTCAGTGGCACAGACTAGGTCCTATGCAAGTCATCTGTTAGTAGTCAGAGTAAAATCATCTCATCTGGTTCACCCTCAAAGGTGAGCAAGGAGATTATTATTCCCATTTCACAGACAGGGATGCTGAGACTCACAGCAGTGATGTGACTTGCCCTTATACCAGTGGAGTCTGGGATGAAACCCAGTTCATGTGCCTCATAGGTACAGTTATCCCATCCCTACACCCAGAATCCTGGTCTTGGTCCCCACCATAGGCTCTCCCCTCCTAAGGGGTCCCCTGGCCCCCACCTGTCTCCAGCTGGAGGCCTCAGGGGTGTAGAACTCCAGAGCAAGCAGTCCGGCTCGAACCATGTTGAGCCAGTTCACGTAGACCACATCCTCTGCATCAGCCCCCTCAAAGCCAAAGATCCTGGGGAAGGGAGGGGACGTGGCGGGGAAGGGGGTCAGAGGCTGCTGGGGCCCTGCCCTCCCTGCCAGCACCCACTCCATCCACAGAGGAGGCCCACCCCCTAGGCCTGCTGCTCGTACTCTAGCACTTGGGGGTTGAGGCAGAGGTAGAGGCCCACGCTCTCTGCCCGGCACTCTTCATAGCTGGAGGCGATGGTGCTGAACTTGCTGTCCCAGGTCTCCCCACTCCGGTACCAGCTCTGAATCTGGGAGGGGAGGCCCAGGAAGCAGACTTAGGGGTAGCTGCCACCCAACCTGGGCCCCACCTCCCAGCACCCTGGGGCTCCACTGAAGCTGCCCTCACCTGCTCCCCCGTCTCTGGGTTGATCACCGTCTCTGGGTCAAAGTTGAATGCTCCTTTCTCATCCTGCAGGAGGGTCACGGACATGGGGTGGGTGAGGGCAAAGGGCCCTGATCCGGAGCCAGGCTTTCAGCCCCAGATCCAAGGGCCTGATGAGTGGCTCAGAAAGGTGACCAGGGAGCAGTGAGTGATGGCAGGAGCAGGAGGTCTGACAACACACTGCTGCCTCCAAACCTGAGTCCTGTGACACCTCTCAGAGCCCCCAGAGGTACCTACCCCACTGCAGAGAGAGCGACACTGCGGGCCACCGTGGGGAGGGATGTGCCCAAAGTCACATGAAGACCCGGACCCAGTATCCCTAGACCCCAGCTGGGTCCATGCTTCCTGGCCCCTCTCCTGCCAGAGGAGGCCACAGCATGCGATTCTCTGCCCCAAACAAGCATCACTCACACTGTTCTCTCCATGGGCTAAGTATCTTCGTGCATTATCCATTAATTCTGGCAGCCACCGTCCAAGGAAGTTTCCATTATTACCCCACTTCACAGAGGAAACTAAGGCTCAGAGATTAAGAACCCCAGAGTGGAATCAGAGCATATAAACTCTGTGCACAGTCTCTTAACAATAATACCCATTTCCAGAGGGCCTATTGGGTACCAGGCAAATCCCAGGGCTTTGCTTTTATTACTCACAAGAGCCATACAGGAGGAATCAGGAGCCCCATTTTACAGATGGGCCAACTGAGGCTCAAGGAGGGGAACTGAACCCTGCAAGGGGCCACATTTGTCCCTGCTTCCCTGGGACTTCAGAGCCTAGGCAAAGCCAAGCTGCTTCCCCACAGCTGCTCTCTGGATCCTCCTGACTTCCAAGCCCAGCCCTTCCCTATTCGGGGAGGCAGCCCCACCCTACAAGGAGCAGGCCCAACCCAGAACCCCACACTGTCTGACCGCATTACACCACCCGTCTCCAGTCTTCTCATCTGTGCAGTTCCAGCCCCAGGGTCCACAATGGGCCCTTGGGCTCTTCCCAGCCAGCCAGAAAAGCTGTCTTCTCATATTCCCTGAATGGGTGCCAAGGGGGCGCCAGCCACTCTGGCTGGCCAGTACGAAGGGGCTACTCGGGGGAGAAGGGGCTCCCTACAATACCTGGAAAGGTACAAGCTCCAAGGAACAGCAGTTCAAAGACACAGTGCTGCAGCCTCAGGGCTAGGAGTGCCCAGAGACAGCCCCCTTCCAGCCTCTCTACCCCTGGGGCTGCCAAGGCCACACCCTCAGGGCAGGCTTCCCTGGCATGAGCCAAGCAATTCCTCCTTTGTGGGAGACTGTGACAGGGGAACCTCAGCAGGACTGTCCTACAGGTCCCACTCAGTCCTTAGAGTTCCTGGGATGTCTTGAGGGAGGGTGAGACACTGAGGGCAAAGAATGGAGCAGCTGCACCCCTGGAGGGCTGATTACGGAGGAGGGGAGCTGTAGGCCTGGGCACTGGGGAGGCTTCTGTTGGCAGCCGGGGTGACTGCTGTGTTCTCACCTGCACAAAAAGCTTGCCGCTGCCGTGGCCCAGCAGTTCGTGCAGCCCCACCTGCACATCAAAGGAGGGCCCCTTCCAGCGGATGTACAGGTCCTGCCAAGACAAGCAGAGACCCATGCTGTCCACAGTCCCATCGTGGCCACATAGCCTGCCACCACTCCCCGTGCTAGGCCGAGGGCCAGTCATGATGTGTGCGTTTGCTAAAGGCCCACTGCACACCATCTCCACACTGGGAACCGCATGGCCCCGCTCATCCTTGCCACCCTCTGAGAGGAAGGCACTGCCTCTACTGTTTGACAGCTGGGGTCACAGACTCTGAAGACACAAGGTCACATGGCTGGAGAGCAGCCAATCCAGGCCTGAAACCCTGTTCCTTCCTCTTCTCTGCACTGGCTTGTCTGCCTTCCCGTGTCAGCCGAGGTCAGGCCAAGCCCAGCACTGGCCCTCAGGCTGCCGGTGCCCACCTTGTCATCCTCCTCCAGGAAGGTGAGCTTCTCCCGCTGCGTGGCATAGGCCACCGCCAGCACGTTCCCTAGCGACACGTTCTTGAAGCCTTCTGTCTGCCTCAGGTCGTCATCTGGAGAAGGTGAGGAGGGGACCAGGGAGAAGGGGCAAAGTTCAAGTGCCACAGACCAGTTGTCTGGACAAGAGGGACAGGCAGGGATGGTGAGTGGAGTAGGGTGATTTGCGGCCAGGATAAGTGTGTGGAGGGGGAGAGGGCGACTCTAAATGGAGTCTCCTGGGGAACTGGGGGAATCTGTCAGGGCTGGAGGGGCAGGGCCTGAGGAAGCTCACAGTTGGGGATGTTGATGCCAGCAGGGATGCCGGAGCCAGCGAAGGTGAGAACATCTAGGGAGGTGAAGTCAGGGGTGAGGAACTTGTCCTTCTCGAAGGCTGGGGGCCAGGGCAGCTCCTTCAGCAGCTGTTCCGCACTTGCCACCAGCCACTCAAACTTGGCGCTCATGGCCTTGTTCACCATGGCCACGAAGCCTGCAGGGGGGAGAGCAGGCTGTGGGATGGCGGGCTTTGGGAGGGATTACACACCTTACTCAACCGCTCTAATCCTCCAGCCAACATGCGTGTATGAATGCCTGCTGTCTGCCGCGACCCTGTGCTGGCCACCAGGGAGAGCAGTGACCCAGGCCTAGGCCCTGCCTTCGTGGAGGTCACTGTTTAGGGTGGGTGGGGTGTAGAGAGAAGGCTTCGCTGAGAAACTCCTGAGATGGCTCTTAAAGGAGTTTGTTGGCGGCACATAGTGGGTGATAGGAAAAGGATCAGATGCCTAGTGGATGGGACCACACACACACAAGAAGATGCTCTTCTTTTGGGGGGAACAGTGAGCCATAGCTGGCTTATGTGGTGGTGAGGCCATTGCACAGGAGGGCAGGGACTGATCTTTTTAGATTTAACGCAGTTAGAGCTCCTGGCTCAAAGCAATGTTTCCAAAACTGCACTCCAGAGAACACATTTTCTACAAGCGCCTCCATAAAGAAAGAGCTCCCGGGTCAAAAAAGTTTGGGCAGCACTACATACTCTATCTCTAACTTTTTAAATGTTCCTAATGCACATGTGTGTACTAAAGGTACTGAAGAGTCCTGCAAGCAGAGACTCCTTGCTCTTAGCACCGAACCCTTCTTGATGTAATTCCAGTTAACCCTGCATGGACTAGGCCTTGGAAAGGCCTGGCCTAGACTGATAAAGGAGTTAACCTTAACCTAGCCAAGGGATGGGTTTGGCAAAACCTCCCTATCCAGATCCACTTTGTCTGGTGAGATCATCACACCAGGACAGGAAGAGAGGATGAAAAACAAATTTCTTCTGTAGAGCACAGGGAACTATACTCAACATCTTGTAATAACCTTTAATGAAAAAGAATATGAAAATGAATATATGTATATATATGCATGACTGGGACATTGTGCTGTACACCAGAAATCGACACATTGTAACTGACTGTACTTGAATAAAAATTTTTTTTAAAAATAGCCAAGAAGGAAAAGCAACCTAATGTCCAACAATTAGGGATTATTAAATAAATTAGGGGACAGTTAGATGACGGCACACCATGGAGCTGTTAGACATGCAGTACAATATCAAATGTTGTGGGAAATTATTTATAATAGATTGTGAATACTATACACCTATTAAAAAGAATGTGGTAGGTCTATATGTACTGATATGAAATAAGATATCCAAGATACATCATTAAGTGAAAAAAGCAAGTAACAGAACACTACAGAGAATATAACCTCTTTTGCCTGGATGAATTAAAAGTAGTGTGTGTGTGTGTGTGTGTGTGTGTGTGTGTGTGTGTGAATGCTTAGACGAAAGTCTGGAAGGACCTGTACTCCACTGTGAACTGTGGTGAACTTTGGAGGGGAGTGACATAGGAGAAGGTGGTAAAGGAGGGATTTCACATCTTAGCCTACATATTTCTGTCTTGCTCCAATGACTTACAACATGGATTTTTAAATTACACACACAGGTTTTTAAACACTTACACCTTTATATAAAAACGAAAGCTAAAAATTCCATTCCAGATTTTAACCTTGGGGTGGGTGCAATCACAGTTGGTTTTTTTAGCCTGTATTTTCATAACTTTTGCCCATGAATGTGGACTACTTTTCTAATAATCACTGTGAGTTATGTAAAAGGGAGGACCTCTGAGATTGAGGCTGCTGAGGAGGCTCTGGGTCTCGGCCCTCAGAGCTGGCCTGGCAAATCAGGACCCGGGCAGGAAAGCTGCGGGTATGCATACCTGTCACACCCTCAGGCCCCTGGACGGCCTGCCCCTCATGCCTCATCCCTGGGCCTGAAACTATCAGCTCAGATCAAGACCCTTTGGGAGGTTGGGGCTTTCTTCTATCCCCCCAAGCTAATCTCTCTGGCTTCTGGCAGCTGGCTGCTCCAGAATCTACGTCCAGGGGCTGGGAAGGATAAGGCTTGGCAGAGACAAGTCTGAATCCCCAGGCTGGATGCTCTGCCCTGCACCACTGGATCCCATGCGGCCTTGGGCACAAGGGCCAAGGCAGCCTGCCACCTGCCCTGGGATGACAGCAGGTGAGTCAAGTTCACAGTCACAATGTTAATTCTGCTCCCATCAACCAAGCACCATTTACGTGCCTGGCACTATGCAAAGCAGTCTGCATATGATACCTCACTTCTCACGACACCCGAAAAGAAATGACTGATGCTCAGAGGTGGGGTTAATTGGCTCAAGGTTACACAGTCATTAAGTGACAAAGCCAGAGCCTGTGCTCAGATCAGATACCAGAGGCAGCACAGCAAAGTGGCTCACAGCCAAGGCGCCTGGGCTCCGCCATCCACCAACTGTGCCTCAGTTCCCACATCTGTGAAGTGAGGCTAGAAATTCTCATAGGACAATGGTGTCAAAATGAGCTAACATAGGCAGGTGGCCAGTCCATGGTAAATCATCAGAGACTGTTGTTATTACTGCTGAGGGAGGCGCAGGGAGGGAAGGGCCCTCAGGGGACGCAGGGTAAGGGTTTCCAATCTGACCTCCCACCTCCCAGAAGTTACCTTCAAACTCTCCACGGGAACCAAAGGGGTCTCGGTAGCTCTCGATGAACCCGATGTAACTGGGGGAGAGAAGGGCTGAGATGGAGGAGGGGCGGGCAGGAGGGGGTGGGTTGGGGTGAAGGCTGGCGCCTCACCTCTCCACAATGGGGCCTTTATCTTGGATCCAGAAGCGAGAGCCCCTCTTGTGGGCCTCGATGGAGCCCTGAGTGAAGCTTTCTATGTACTGGGCCAGCATCTGCTCCTGGTGGCTGTTGGCTGCATACGTCTGGGGGTGAGCAGGGTTTGGTCAGCCTCAGGCCAGCCACCCATCCCCATACCCGGCTTTGCTGCCCAGAGGGGTCCGGAGCTGCATACCTCAGCTTCCAGTCAGCCCTACCTTGGCTTTCTCCAGGTGCTCCACCACCTTCTGGAGGATGGGAGCATAGTCCCCCCTTGTCACCCGGAAATGGCTCCCCTGGTATTCATAGCTCTTCAGCTTGGAAGCCATTTCGGAGTCCAAAGTCGGCTCTGAGGGAAGAAGGATGCTCAGGGAAAAGGCTAGTATAAGACACACCAGCAGACTTCTCACTGTGACATTCTTTTACTCTAAGATTTCAATGGCTCCCTATTGCCTACAGAAATTAGTATAAACTTTCATCTTCAAAAAAGTATTTATTATGGAACACAAAATGTCCTAAGTTATTTATATGTGTTAACTCATTTAAGCCTCACATCAACTCTTTGGGGAGTGGGACATTATTATCTACATTCTACAGATGGGGAAACTAAGGCACTGAGAGGTTAAGCCAGTTTTCCAAGGTCACACAGCAGCAAGAGCAGGGCAGGATTCAAACCCAGTGTGGAAGACTGTATTTAAAAAGCTAGCCATAGACTAGATGTAATCATATCGTCCTTATAAGAAGGAGAAAAGAGGGTGAAGGGAGGTAGGAGATGTGATGAGAGAAGAAAGAAGTGTGAGAGCTATAAGGAAGGGGCCATAAGCCGGGGAATGCAGGCGGCTTCTAGAGGCTGAAAGGAACAAGGAAACAGATTTCCCCCTGAAGCCTCCAGAAGGGACTGGAGTTTTGTTTTAGACTTTGGACCTCCAGAACTGTAACTGACTAAATTTATGTGGTTTTATGCCACTAAATTTGTAGTGATTTTTTACGGAAGCAATGGGATATTAATACACTGTTGTATTTTGCCTGTTGTCTCTGATCTCTATAATACACTTCTAGGTTATGCTGAAAAAAAAAAACAAAAGATAGACTCAGTTATCTCCCATCTCAAATGTGAGTTCTCCCATCAGGAAGTGGGGTCTCTATTCCCTCCTCTCGAACAGGGGCAGGCTTGTGACTACAGCAGAAGTGATGCCAAGTGACTGCTGAGACTAGGTCATAAAAAGCGACACAGCTTCTGCTTGGCTCTCTTGAGATGTCTCTTGAGGCTCTCTTAGAGCTCACCCACCATGAGCAGTATGAAGATGCTGCATGAGGCCCCAGCTGATCACTAGCATCTACCACTGCACATGTGAGTAAGTGAGACTGCATATGATTCCAGCCCCAAGCTGTCGAGTCACTCTAGCCTCTAAGTCTTCCCAGGTGAGGCTGTAGACATGGCCAACCAGAGATAAGCTGTTCCTGGTGTATTCCATCCCAATTCCTGACCCACAGAGACTGTGAGCATGAAAAGGCAGCTTTATATCACTAAATAAATGGGGGCGTTTGTTACACAGCAATAGATAACTGATGTACTCAGGCAGCTGGGCTCCAGAGCCACATTCTTAACCACATCCTATACTGTGCCCTGTGCTGCTAAGCATAGGCCCAACTTATGTTCCAGTATGATCTACTCCTATTCCCTTGAATTCAGTATCTTTTTCCCTAGTCAAATCAAACTACATACTAGCTGATCCCTAAACTTTCCACCACCCTGCTTTGGCCCATGCTGTTCCATCTACCAGGAAATCAGTTCCCCACCTGTCCTCATTTATTCACATATTAGCCATCAAGGCCTTCCCTGGGGAGACACGGGTAAACGAAATACATAGTTCCTCCTCTCAAGGAGCTTGTAGTCAACAGAGGTATAACTGGGAAATTACTAGGTGTGCTGATGGGAAGACAAGGAAAGGCCCTGGGGAAGGTGATGTCCAAGCATGGGGTCCAGGATGAGTAGGTGTTCAACTAGTGAACACCTAGAGGTGAGGGAAGACATTCCAGGCAGGAATGGGGAACAGACTGTGCAAAGGCCAGGAAGGTGTATGTGAGAACGTGAGGTGTTCAAGGAATTGGAAGTTGCAGGTCTAACTGGGAGGCTGGGGGCTGGGAGGTGGGATGTGGGATGTGGGTGGGGAAGGGAGTGCCAGGTTGCAAAGGTCCTCATGGCCAGGATGCTTCTATTACTGCTGTATCCATGTCCCCATCACCTGGTAACAGTCGCCAATTTTCCTTTGAGAACCACTCCTAACAACCACCCCGAGTCCAGGTGGTGGGAGGGGCTGCCCTAGCTCTGAAGTAGGCTTGGGACCAGGTCTAGACAATCAGAGATCTGGCTCTTAACCACAGGGATTGGTTCACAGACAAATATAGGACCAAAATAGAGAAACCTGAGCTACTCCCAGACCTTATGAAAACACTTCTGAGAGAAAAGGGCCCTCTTTTTGCTGGAATGGCCAAGCTGGTGGCTATCAGTCCCTGTGTAGGAGCAGTCTGCTGTGGAATGAAGTCAAAGAAAGCTGAGTCAAGAGACGGAGGGAGAGGGGGAGGATACAGCTCAAATGGTAGAGCGAATGCTTAGCATGCATGAGATCCTAGGTTCAATCCCCAGTACCTCCTCTAAAAATAAACAAATAAACCTAAATTCCATCCCCACTACCAGAAATATCAGGATACATTAAAAGAAAAGAAAGAGAGAGAGACAGAGGGAGAAATTTCTGAGAATACTGTCTGAGCAGCTGGATCCAGCTGTGCCTGAAGCCATTCTATCCTGGGCTTCTTAACTACCCAAGTCTGTAAAATCTCCTTTTGCTTTAGGCAAATTTGAAATAGGTTCTTCACTTGTAGCCAAGAAATTCCGGATGATGGAGCCCTTAGAAGTGAATCTGGGCTTTACCCTGAAGGTACTTTGAGAGATATTTAGGAAGCGGAGTTTAGTAGGTACAGCCCCACACCTTACTCTATCTTCCCCAACCTCCAAGACACATGTGGTCACCTTTTCTGTTAAGCCTTCACTGATGTGCAGTTTGGATTTCTCCTCTAGGCTGTCATGGGACATGTGGTTCAGCCTCTATTCCCATTGTTTACCTGGACTATTATCTTCTGCGCCACTGCCTGGAGGATGGGGATCATGGCCAACACAGGGCTCCTGTCAGAGGCTTGCAGTGGCGACGTTCATCAGCTGGAACCTAGGCCCTTCCCCTGCCCTCATGTCTCCCCCTTACATCACCACCAGCACCAGAAATAGGAGTGCTCACCCCACAGGAACACCATATGCTGAGTACAGCATGGAGCTTGGCACCCAATAAGCCTTCAATCAATATCTGCCATTACAACAGGTGTTACTCTGTGCGGCTACCGTAGTTGGCTAACCCCTGTGCTCAGCCCCAGCCCCCTCCACCCTGGACCAGGAATGCCGAGGACAGAGTAGAAAGGGCATGAGCTCACCTGTGCTGAGCACGGAAGCCAACCGCACCTCGTAGTGGGGCTTCCCATCCTGGCGGACCTCCTTAAAGAGTCGTGTGTTGTAGGCACTGAGGTTCTGGAAAAGACCAGTGTAGGGGTTTGGGGGAGAGTAAGTCCAGAGAGGGCTGTGGAATGGGGGGAGGGAAAGTGGGTCACCCCAGGAAGAAGATACAGAGGCAAAGTAGAATGGGGCCTGGGAGGGGAGAGAGCGGGGTGGGCAGGCCAGGGTAGACTCCTGCTCTGCTCATTACACTGAGCACTAACTAAGTGCTAATTCAACTATGCCAGGTACCGTGTGACCTCAGTTAATCCGGGGGCTACAGGAAAGGCTGAGTGGCTGAGCTGGGAAGGGAAACCAACATATGGACACCAGAGCCTAACAGAAGCGGCTGTGATGTTCTGTGTCATCCTTCCCTGAGGCTGTAACAAAGCCCTTCAGCCTGGCATGGGGTGGGGGCCGCTCCATCAGGGCACACATGGGGACACCTTCATTCAAGCCAGGCTGACCCTCAGATGAGGATTCCCAAGTCTTCTCCACCTCAAGGACCCAAGACGCCCATGCCTCAGGGCCCAATATGAGACCCAGGAGTGGGCGCCAGTGTCAAGGGGACCCCGTCAAACCACTGTCCCGAGTTCCCCAACCCCCAAACCTGTGAGTCCAGAAAGTCCTGGGCTAGTTTGGCATCTTCTATGGTACAATTCCCAGAGAAATAGGTGGTGATACCCTGTCAGGGAAGAGGCAGATGGGAAATAGGAGTTGCTGAGATTGGGGGCCGCAGGGGAAGCTGGCGAATTTCTTCCCAGCCACCCTCTCCAGCCTCAGGCCTCCTGCACCTCCTCTCAGCAGCCTCCACTGTCCTCCTCCATGTCTTTCCAGGGGAAAAAATTATAACGCAAACAACAAACAGAGGTCCACCTCCAGCCTTCCTGCAGCTCTGCTCCAGCCTCTCACAGGCCAGCCCACCCCAAAGGTTTGCTGTGTCCCTCACCCCATGCAGCTCCCAAGCAGCCTCCAGAGGTGGGAAGCTGGGGCCCCCTCCTTTCCCATCCCCCCTCCTCAGTCCCTCCAGCTACCAGCTCTTTTCTCTTTCCTGCCTCCTGCACACAGCATCCTCGGAACTGGGAGGGCATGCAGAAAGCATTCCATCCAAACTGCTTACAGGTGACAACACTGAGGGCCGCAGTGAAGAGCAACTTTGTCTCGGGCGAATGAGGGACAGTCCACCACCTCCCCGTTGGTGCCTTTCTCTCCACACCAGGCGGCCTCCAAGTATGCCCTCTACTCCCTAGTGCGGTTGGGGCCTCACCTCCTTCCCCAGCCCAAGGTGCCGAAGCCTCGATTCCAGAGAGAACATGAGCTCCCCACAGGTCTGCCAGAGGCCCCTGACTTCCTCCATGTGCTGCTGAGCGGCCTTACTCCCCAGGATCACACGTTCCAGCTTCTCCTGCGGGGGAAGGGAAGCCATCAACCTGGCCACACCACCCGAACCTGCATCCTGGGGCCCCACACCCACCTCCCAGCTCTTCTCCCACAAGATCTTCTTGCTCAAAGTGCAGTCGATGGACCAGCAACACTGGCTTTGCCTGAGAAACGCAGAACCTCATGCAACATCGCAGGCCTTCTCAGTCAGAAGCTACATTTCAGCAAGACTGCCAGGCAATTTGTGATCATAGTAAGGGCTGAGAGCCCTGGTGTAAGAGCTGCCTCTGCCATAGACAGCCCGAGTCCCATGGTTCTGGGGAGGGACTCCTTGTTCCCAGGCTCCTCCACTGTCCCCAGGGGTAACCAACAGGTGTCATTTCTGCAAGCACCTAACAGTGCACAGAGCCCTCCCCTCGTTCGCCCCTTGGGTCAGCACAGTCGGAAGGAGGCTGCAGCACCCAGCAAGGCTAGTGACAGGGTCAAGGCTCCACTCAGGGTCCCACTCCCACAGGGGCTCCATCTGCTCCATCCCCTATCCCACCAGCCCCACATTCCCCACCTTCCCCAGCCCTTCTCAGCTCACCTTGGGCAGGTTGGGAACAAACTTGGTGTCGCCAAAGGACTTGTAGTTGCCCATGTTGGAGTAGACGCCCGCAGCATAGACCAGGAACGCCTGGGGGAAGGTGGCATCAGAAGCCGGCAGCACAGCCTCCCTGCCCCACGGATGTTAACGCCCCAGAGAAGGCAGTATGGGGGAGGCTGGGAAATCTGGGGGCAGCACTCACACCCTTGGAGGCCCCAGTCGGCCTCAATACACCTTCATAGACCAATCTTCATACATCCATTGTCCAGCCAACCTGGTCTTCTCAGCAGCTCCCAAACACACCTAAGCCCTCATCTACCTTTGTTCCCTTTACATCGGCACACTGCCAGCCACCTGCAGCTATCTCATATGACATTTAAGGCCAAGTGCGAACACCACCTTCTTCTGCAGAAGCTTGTCCTCAGTCCCCAACCTGGCAGGCAGCTGTCACCAGAAGTATCAAATATTATATTAAGGCTGGAGGGGCCTTGGTCAACTACTCGATGGCTTCTGCTGGCCCCAAATCTAGTCTTCCTTCCTCTGGCAACAAAACCTCACATCTTCCTTTTGGGATGCGGGGAAATCTCCCTTCCCCAACTCCAGGCGTGGGCATAGGCCCAAGTTGGCCAGTAAGAGCCCTACCAGGAAACTTCCCAGTGGCAGAGAGCCTCTGTTTTACACCAGGAATCATCAAACCTGAAGCCCCTGGAGCTGCCCTACCGAAGTGAGGAAAGAAAGCAAAGCTGAGAGATGAAGACTGCCTCACAGTTGTATCACTGAGCTCCTGAAGCTGTGCCTGAAGCCTCCCCAGCCCTGGACTTTTCAATTATGTGAGCCAATAATTCTCTCCCTTTAAAAAAAAATAGACTTTATTCTATAGAGCAGTTTTAGGTTCACAGTGAAATTGAATGGAAGGTACAGAGATCACCCCAAAGCCCTCTACCCCGACACATGTACAGCCTCCCTCATTTCAATATCCCCACTAGACTTGAACATTTGTTACAGCTGATGAACCTACACTGCCACCTCATTGCCCAAGATCATAGTTTACATTAGGGCTCACTCTTGGTATTGTACATTCTATGGGTTTGGATAGATATATAATGACATCTCTCTACCATTATGGATACATTACTCTGTATCATACAGAGTAGTTCCACTGCCCTGAGAATCCTGTGCTCCATCCTCTTTCCCAATGCCTAGCAACCACTGATCTTTTCACTATCTCCATAGTTTTGCCTTTTCTGGAATACTATACAGTCAGAATTATACAGTAGGTACCCTTTTCAGGTTGGTTACTTTCACCTAGTAATATGCGTTTAACTTTCTCCATGTCTTTTTATGGCTTGAAAGCTCACTTCTTTTTAGCACGAAATAATATTCCACTGTCTGATGTACTACAGTTTGTTTATTGATTCAGCTACTGAAGGACATCTTGGTTGCTTCCAAGTTTTGGCAAGTATGAATACAGCTGCTATAAAAATTACTTGCAGGTTTTTGTGTGGACATAATTTTCACTTCAAGTTTTCACCTTGGTAAATACCGAGGAGCAAGACTGCTGGATCATACGGCAAGAGTGTGTTTAGTTTTGTAAGAAACTGCCAAACTCTCTTCCAAAGTGGTGGACCATTTTGCATTCCAACCAGTGATGAACAGAAGTTCCTACTGTTTCACATCCTTGCCAGTTGTGTTGTCAACATTTTGGATTTTGGCCAATCTAATAAGTATACAGCAGTATCTTGTTTTTTAAATTCACAATTGCCTAATAACATGATGTGGAGCATCTTTTTATGTGATTATTTGCCATCTGTATATTTTCTTTGGTAAAATATCTGTTAAAGTTTTCGGTCCATTGCTTAATCAGGTTGCTTGTTTTCTTTTGTTTTATTAATGGAGGCACTGGGGATTGAACCCAGGACCTCGTGCATGCTAAACACGTGCTCTACCACTGAGCTATACCCTCCCTCTGTACCTATCTTTTCATTCTCTTAACAATAGCTTACACAGAGCAGAAAACTTTAATTTTAATGAAGTTCAGTTTACCCATGATTTCTTACAGGGATCATGCTTGATGTTATATCTAAAAAGTCACCTCCATACCCAAGGTCATCTAGATTTTCTCCTATGTTATCTTCTGGGAGTTTCATAGTTTTGCATTTAAGCCTGTGATCCATTTTGAGTTAATGTTTGTGAAGGATGTAAGGTCTGTGTCTAGATTTTTTTTTTTGCAGGTATATGTCCAATTGTTCTAGCACTGTTCATTGAAAAAACTATTTTTGTTTTATTGTATTGCCTTTACTCTCTGTCAAAGACTTGTTGACTATATTTATGGGGGTCTATTTCTCTGCTCTCTATTCTATTGCACTGATCTATTTGTCTCTTCTTTTGCCAATATCACACTGCCTTGATTACTGTAACTTTATAATAACTCTTGAACCTAGAGTGATACCAGCCCTCCAACTTTGTTCTTCTTCATTATTGTGTTGGCTATTCTAAGTCTTTTGACTCTCCATGTAAATTTTAGAACCAGTTTGTCAACATCCACAAAATAACTTGCTGGGATTTTGACTGGGATTGCACTGAATTTATAGATCAAGTTGAGAAGTGACATCCTGACAATATTGAATCTTTCTGTCCATAAACAAGGAATATCTCTCCATTTATTTAGTTCTTTGGTATCTTTCATCAGAGTTTTGTAGTAGTGATTATATAAGTCTTATACACTTTTTGTTGGATTTACGACTAAGTATTTCAACTTTTTTGGGTGCTATTGTAAATGGTACTGTGTTTTTAATTTCAAATTCTACTTATTCATCACTGGAATATAGGAAAGCAATTGACTTTTATGTATTAACTTAGCATCCTGCAACTTTTCTATAATCACTTATTCTAGGAGTTTTTTGTTGATTCTTTCAGATTTTCTACATAGACAATCATGTCATCTGTGAACAAAGACAGTATTATGTCTTCCTTCACAATATGTATACCTGTTATTTCTTTTTCTTTTCTTATTGCAGTAACTAGGACTTCTAGTACAATGTTAAGAAGTAGTGGTGAGAGGGGACATTCTTGCCTTATTCCTGATCTTAGTGAGAAAGCTTCAGTTTCTCACCATTAAATATGATGTTACCTGTAGGATTTCTAGTTTACTGACAGTTTTTACCATGAATGGGTGTTGGATTTTGCCAAATATTTCTTCTGCATCTACTGATATGATCATGTGATTTTTCTTCTTTAGCCTGTTGATGTGATGAATTACATTTATTGATTTTTGAATGATGAACCAGATTTGCATACCTGGGATAAACCCTACTTGGTCATGGTGCATAGTTCTTTTTATACATTGTTGGATTCAATTTGCTAATATTTTGTTGAGATTTTTGCATCTATGTTCATGAGAGATATTGGTCTGTAGTTTTCTTCTCTTTCATTGTAATCTTTGTCTGGTTTTGGTATTAGGTTAATACTGGCCTCACACAATGAGTTAGGAAGCATCCCCCCCACCCTTTTCATAAAGAGATTGTAGACAATTGATATAATGTTGTCCTTAAATGTTTGGTAGTAAGCCTATCTGGGCCTAGTGTTTTCTGTTTTGGAAGGTTATTTATTAATTATTGATTCTATTTCTTTAATATATATAGGCCTAGGTAGCTTATCATTTCTTCTTGTGTGAGTTTTGGCATTTTATGGCTTTCAAGGAATTGGTCCATTTCATATAGGTAATCAAATTTGTGGGCATAAAATTTTTCACAGTATTCCTTGATTATCATCTGAATGCCCATGGATCTGTAGTGATGTCCCTTCTTTCATTTCTGACATTAGTTTGTGATAGTAGTGATAGTAGTTTGTGATCTCTCACTTTTTTCTTAGTTAGCCTGGCTAGAGGTTTATCGATTGCTATGATCTGAATGTTTGTGTCCCTCTAAAATCAATATGTTGAAATCTAACCTCCAAAGTGACAATATTAGGAGGCGGGGCCTTTGGAAAGAGATTAAATCATGAGGGCATAGCCCTTGTCATTGAGATTAGTGCCCCACAAAAGAGACCCCAGAAAGCTAGCTCACATGTTCCATCATGTGAAAACACAGTGAGAAGTCAGCAGTCTACAACCTGGAAGGGGGCTTTCACCAGAGCCATCACGCTGGCACCTGTCTTCCGTTCTTTTTCTGCCTTTTGTGGTTTTAACTGAACCTTTTATATGATTCCATTTTCTCTCCTTTCTTAGCATATCAGTTGTACTTTTTTTTTTTTGCTTTGTTTAGTGGTTGACTTGGAGTTTGCACTATACCTTTACAACTAATCCAAGTCCACTTTCAAATAACACTATACCACTTCATGGGTAGTTTGAGTACCTTATAATAACAAAATAATCCAAATTCATGCCTCCCCTCCCTCATATCACTGCTGTCATTCATTTCACTATACATAAGCATACATAGTTGGATATGTCGTTACTATTATTATTTTGGACAAACTGTTACCTCTTAGATCAATTAAGAGTAAGAACAATAAAAGTTTTTATTTTACCTGCACTTATTCCTTCCTTCTCCAGTGCTCTTCCTTTTTTTATGTAGATCTGAGTTTCTAACCTATATCATTTTCCTTCTCTCTAAAGAAATTTTGGGGGATGGGTATAGCTCAGCAGTAGAGTGCATGCTTAGCATACACGAGGTTCTGGATTCAATCTCCAGTACCTCCATTAAAAAAAAAAGAAGAAGAACATCTTTTAAAATTTCCTGCAAAGGAAGTCAACTGGCAACACATTCCCTCAATTTTTGTTTGTCTGAGAGTTTTTACTTCTACTTCATTTTGAAGGGTAATTTCACAGGGTACAGAATTCTAGATTGGTAGATTTTGTCTCAACACTGTAAATATTTCAGCCCACTCTCTTTTTGCCTGCATGGTTTCTGGAAGGTCAGATGTCACTCTTATCTTTGCTCCTCTGTAGATAAGATATTTTTCCCCTCTGGCTTCTTTTAGGATTTTTTTTTCTTTCTCTTTGATTTCCTGTAGTTTTAAAAATGATATACCTACATGTAGGTTTTATTTGTTTTTTATTTTTTGTTTTGCATTTAGTATCCTACTTGGTGTTCTCTGAACTTCCTGGATCTGTGGTTTGGTATCTGACATTAATTGGGGGAAATTCTCAGTCATTACTTTCAGATATTTCTTCTGTTTCTTTCTTTTTCCTTCTGGTTTTACCCCTATATGTATGTTACACTCCTTGTAGTTGTCCCACAGTTCTTGGATATTCTGTTTTGTTTTGTTTTGTTTCAATCTTTTTTCTCTTTGCTTTTCAGTTTTGGAAGTTTCTGCTGAGACATCCTCAAGCTCAGTTTCTTTCCTCAGCTGTGTCAAGTCTACTAATAGGCTTATCAAAGGCATTCTTCATTTCTGCTAGTGATTTTTGATCTCTAGCATTTTTGGCTCTTTCTTGGAATTTCCATCTCTCTGCTTAAATTGCCTATCTTTTTCTGCATGCTGTCTACTTTATCCACTAGAGGCCTTAGAATATTAATCACGGTTATTTTAATTTCGGGTCTGATAAGTCCAACTCCCTGCCATATCTAAGTCTCATTCTGATGCTCACTCTGTCTCTTCAAACTGTGTTTTTTGCCTTTTAGAATGTTTTGTAATTTTTTTCTTGATAGCCAGACACAATGTACTGGGTAAAAGGAATAGCCACAAATATGCCTTCAGTAATGTGGTGGTAAGGTGTGGGAGCAGGGGAAGTGTTCCAGAGTCCCATTATTAGGTTTCAGTCTCTTAGTGAGCCTTTGCCTCTAGACTGTGAACTTCACATGTATTTCTAAGTCCTACGTCCCCACCACTCCCCTTAGGTGGGACAGAATGTTCAGAGCTGTCTGGAATTGGGTATTTCCCTTCTTTTAGATCAGTTAGGCTCTGATAAAACGCTAGCAGGTTTGGTTCCGGTCAAATAGTTCCTCCTGAGGGAAGATCATGTTAAGAAGAACAAAATGTTCTAGCCTATTTCAAAAATGATTCTTTTTTCTCTCCTTCCGCAAGAAGCATGAGGGATTTTTTTTTTCTCTGAAATTCATTGTGAGAACCAGGTCAAGCTGCTGGAGGTAAAATCCCCAAAAGTGTGGGGACCCCCTTATGACTGGGTCCCCCTAGAGTTTTTAACTCTCAGAATTTTCTACACTGAGCCTCCAGCAATTCATCAATTACAGTTCAGGTTCTCCTACACCAACACTGGTTCTGTGGAGGTTTCTGCTCCTGAATTTTTGCTGTGGTAAACTGTGATTCTCTGTACCTGCCTGTCTGTCTTTTCCAATTTGGGGGGTTTGCCCTATGACCTCACTTCTTTTAAGGATCTAAGAAGAGTTGTTGATTTTTCAGTTTCTTCAGCTTTTTACTTGTTGTTAGAACAGATGGGTGTCATCTAAGCTCCTCACACGCCAGACCAGAAACTGGAAGTCATGATTTTTTTTTCGTTTAAGCCAATTTGAGGTGGGTTTCTGCTACCTACGAACAAAAGAATTCTACTGAAAATAGTTAATACTTGGGTAGCATTTGTCCCACTTTCCCAGGCATTAGCTTTTTTAATGAGTAAATCAAGGCCTAGAGATGGGATGTGACTACTCAAAGTTCAAAAAATGTAGAAGAAACAGCCTGGGCCTCCACTCAGAGATAAGCAATCCATCCCTTTATTTTACATATAGAAAAACAGACCATAGCCTCATACATTCTTGGTGAAGCTTTCTTAGAGGATGATTTAACAGCACCAATTGTAAATGTACAGAGCCTTTGACCTAGCAATTCTGCTTTGAGAAATAGGTCCTCCTCACACACGTGCAAGAGTATGCTCATTGTGGTATCATTTGTAAGAATAGCGAGCAATCTAAATATCCATCGATAAAGAAAAGATTAAACTGATTGCAGTGTACATTGCTCTGAATGCTTCACAGTCAATAAAAAAGAATGAGGTGGATTTATTTGTACCCCATAGAAGTTCTCCAAGACATGGTGTTCAATGGGAAAAGCAGAACTCGCAAGAATATGTAGAGTGTGATCTCATATGAAAAAGAGAAAATAAGGACCATGAACACATGTATAGGTATGCGATACCGACAGAGGACTGAAAAGACTATACACTGCACCTTCTTTGGTGATTACCTCTGGGGAGGGCACTGAGAATGAATGATCTTCGTGTTTTGTTTTGTGTCTTTCCACATTGCTATAATGCATTAAGAATGCATTCATGTATTACTTGGTCAGTAGGCCCACAATCAAACAAAAACAAGAGGACAGGCAGAACATTCTGCCCAGGGACACACAACATGGTAGAGGAAGTTCTCGGTCCAGAATTCAGACCTCCTGATTCCTACACTGGACTAATTCCTCTACCATCTCTGAATCTCCATAGCTGTTTCCTTTAATCCACAGCCCTTGTTATAATCACAGCAGCCACCATTTATCTTGGAGTCAGGTCACTACAACCCTAAGAGGTACAGACTACCCTCATGCATAGTTTGCAGATGAGAAGACTGAAACTCCAGGAGGGGGTGTTCCTGTGTTTGACATCTTCGGCCTAATCCAAAGAGAGAAAGTCCTTGGTATCCCTGCTTCCTGGCCCCTCACACCCAGAAGCCACTCAGGAAATACAGGTTGGCCTGAGAGAACTGACCTGATATTCCTCCTCGGTAAGGCCCTCAGCTAGGGCATGCTGGCGCAGCTCGTCGGGGTCCTGGGCACGGAAGATGCGGCTGAGCAAGGCATAGATGTAGGGGGCCTCAGGAGAGGTCTGCAGCAGCACAGCCAGGCCTCCATACCAGGCGGCCCGTGACAGGTGATGGGCATAGAGGCGCTCTGTGGGTGACAGCAGGCGGAAGGCCTCACGGCAGTCCAGGCTAGACACACCGATGTCATTGGGGAGGATGTACTGGGTGTCCGCCATGGGCCCTGCTGAGAACCATCACCAAGATCACAGCCATCATTTTTCACATGCCAACTGCACACCTGGCTCTGCATGCTCATGGTCTCATTTAATCCTCCCTAAAAGCCCATGAAGAAGGGAATCCCATTGTCCCCATGCACCAGATATGCTAACAGGCTCAGAGAAGGTTAGGTGACTCACCCAAGGAAATTACAAAATATATTGGTGGGCAAAGTTTGGCTTGTGCCTCTCAAACTTAAAGACTGAACCCAACTACCTAGTATTACAGACAGGGAAACAGGTCCAGAGGGGCTAGGAGCTTTGCCCAGTAACCTAAGGGAGGGGTCAGAAACAGAGATCTGCATCTCTAGACTCCCAGCCTAGGCCTGGTCTCCCCTCTTCCTACTCTAACCTCCTAGCCTCCTCTTCAGAATTCTCCTGCAGATTCTTCAATCCTGCCCACCAGTGTGTTCACATGGACAGAGTCCCAGCTGGAAGATCCAAGTTCCAATCCAGGCTCAGCCAGAGACTCCTAATATCAAGTCAATTGTTTTACTTTTCTGCGCATCGATTTCCGCCTATGTATGATAGGCTTGATAATAACCCAAACTTCACTGGGTGGGTGTGCAGATTAGATAAGGTCACATCTGACGGCGTGTATCTACAGTAGTAAATTATTTTCCTGGACTCTTCCTCTCTCACTGCTCCACGGATCTGTTCCACTTTCATCCCTCTAACTGCCATTTCTTCGGCCCTGCGCCCTCCTGCCCTCTTCCTGCGCTCAGCCAGGGGAGATACCAAGCCACAGAAGTTTCGCGCCGGAAGAATACACATTTTACAGATACGGAGATTGAGGCTTAGCGAGGCCAATGAACTTACCGAAGGTCTCACTGCTCCGTTGGGACCTGGGTATCTCCCAACCCAGGGTTTTCTTCTCAACGCCCTCTCTTGCTGGGACTGAGTTTCCAACCTCCCCCAACACTCCCGATCCTGCCCCCGAATAGCACAACACCCTGGGTTCTGAAAGGGGCGTTAACCCTTAGCTGCCCTGAGCGCTCCTTGGCCATGGGGCCGCGATGAATCTGGAAAGGGTACTGGATGGAGAGGCGGGGCAAAAAGGGAATGATCTTGCGCTCGGTCCAGGCTCGCCCTGTCCCTCGAGTATGACACACATTGTGACCCCGAATCCCGGGCGCCGTGCCTCACCTGCAGCAGCTGCTCCGATCGCAAACTCACTTCCTGCTTCCGGCTCCCCCATTCATTGGGGCTCCGCGAACTCCGCCCCCACCGGCCAATGGTCGGACCTCGGGGTCCGGACGGACGTCAGCTCTAGCCAATAGGCGCGCCGAGGCGAGCTCCGCCTGCACGCCGGCTCCCCGCCCCCAGGCGCTACGGGGTCGCACGCCGAGTGGCCCCAGCGGCCTTGGCCTTTGGTCCGCAGGCGGCGCTCGCGATGGGGTCAGGGACCTCCGCGGCCCGCGTGGCCGCGGCCTAGTTGCGACAGACGGGGCTGACAAGGTACCCCGAGTCCAGGCTGGGGGACGTGGCTGTCACTGACAGAGCACCAGGGATTTCCCCACACACAGTCTCGACCCTCGCTGTCCTTTGGGGTTTTTCTGAGTCCCCCGACCTCAGTTTTGCATGTGGGATTCTGCATCCTGAGGATGATGTGAACCTTCCTCACTGGATTCGAGAGCCAGAGGGGGGAGACTGCAAAGCTCTCGGTGTAGGGAATTGGGGCTACAGGCGAGCAGGCTCCTGCCAGGGCTGAGATGGTCCCACCACCAGGGCTCCCCAAGTTCTCTGCACCGCCACCAACTCGCCATGGGCCTGGTGGAGGCAGCAGCTCAATATCGTCGAGGCTCAGCTTCCTCAGCACAAAAGGGCAAGGGGCCTGGCAGTTTCCTGGCGCTTGCCAAGTGTCTGATGGATAAGAAAGCCGCCTGTGACTCTCAAAGTCTGCCCAGGGCATAGCCGAGCCTGAGGTCCGCTCTGGCATGTCTGGATGGTCTCACGGCCTGGGTAGGGCATGCCATGTTGAAGTACCTAGCTCCCAACCTGGGCCAAGTGGGGTCCCAGGTCAGAGCTAGGACAGAGCCAGGCCATCTAAGATTGAATCAGGTCTCTACTGCCTACTGGTTATGTCGTTGGGTGGATCACTTTATCTGAGTCTTGACTTCCTCAGCCAGAAAACTGGGCTAAAAATTGTCTCCAATCCAGAAGATGTTGTAGGCTTGAGTGAAGTGTTAACAGTTAAGGAGACTGAGGCTCCGAGAGTTGGAAGCCAAGCTGAGCCAAGGCCAGGGCTGTCTGACACCCTCCACCAACCCCTCTGAGTTCTCCCTCATATTGTGTAGAGACAGGCGGAGGAAAGGAAATACCTGAAATCCACACACTCTCCTTGCCAGACTTTGCCACACCTGTGTCTAGGCACAGACCAGCATGTGCCCACCACCAACACAAGCTTCTCATTCACAAAAGGTGCCCAAGGGCCTACTTGGCGCAACAGTGCTGCTAACTTTTGACTCTGATGGTAATTATCATTATAGAGAGAAACTCAATAAATTGGTCTATGTCCTTAAGAAAATCACCCCTCTTATTCCCTGTGCCTCAAATTCCATTGTCTTTTAAATGGGTGTAAAGTCTTACCTAACTTGGGTGAAGTTGAAATGTACATAAATAAATAAAGGAGGTAGTGCTGTCCATTGCCACCAATGGGCAGCTCAGGCCAATGAAAGAACCCAGTACTCTTGGACTCTTCCACCCAAGCTGCACTTTTATCATAGCTAATATGAGCACTTCCTGAAGTTCTGTGCTAGCAGCCTGACATGGAGGATCTCATTTAATTCTTGCAAAAACCCTGAGATAGGATATCATTTTACCTATTGTACATATGGGGAAACTGAGGCTAACGGGCTTACTGACTTCCCTAAGGCCACCCAGGAAGTCCTTGGGAGTCTCTGAACTGGGGTCTAGCCTTACTCAGACCTTCCACCACAGTGTCCCCTCCACCTGCCCCAACACACACAGAGTGTGCACGCACACAGACACACAAATACACACTCACACACACTCACATGGAGCAGTCCACTCACTGGAGTCATGACCAACCCCAGCCTTGGCTCTTTCCCATGAGACTGAAGATGGGGTAGATGAGGAAATAATATTAAGCACATACTATGTTACAGGTGCCCCCCATGTATTCACAGCCACCTGGCGATGTAGGGATTGTTACTCCATTTAACAGTTGATGAGACTGAGGCTCCAAGAGTAGAAAGCCAAGCTAAGCCAAGGCCAGGGCTGTCTGACACCCTTCACCAACCCCTCTGAGTTCTCCCTTGTGTGGTGTCTGTGCCTTTTCCTTGTCCCTCCCCCTAGAGTCTGAGGTTCTCTGACAGAAACAGCATGAGAATGTTCTCCTGTCTGGTTCCCAACAGAGTCAGAAGAGAGAACTGGGAAGAGTTGAATTCCTATTGCTGTGTGTGTGTGTGTGTGTGTGTGTGTGTGTGTGTGTATGCAAGATTTGCAATGTTCCCACACCCACCCCCACGTCCCCATCTGGGCTTCCCCTCTGCGGCAGCATGATACTCCGTGAGCAAGAATCTGATCATGTCCTCCTCTCACCAATAATGGGTGCCCTCTGTCCTCTCAACAGCCCCCTGTCTGGTCTCTTCGGCTCCAACCACCTGTATGGACTGGGGCAGGTCCCTCTCCTTGCAATCTGTACTCCCTAAAGCTCTGTCTTCCTCTGGGGATGATGCCCAGGTCAGGCTTGTACTCAGAGCCTCTTCAGATTTTTATATTTCCAGAACCTCCTTCTACTTGTCTTTCTAGCTTGCTCACCCAAGAAAGGTCTGGGGCAACCCCAGCAGCACCCCAAGCTTGCCTTGGCTTTCAGGGAGAGGAGACACTTTGCTAAGATGAATAGGAATACAGTTCAGACTTGGCCTCCTTGGTAACCAAGGCCCCCCAGACACCACCCCTCACTCCTCTTTTCTGCCCCCTCCACACTCAGCTCATTGGTCGTAAGCATTTCCCCTGCCACACCTTTCCCCATGCTGTTCCCCTTACCTGGCCTGCCCTCCCGACCCCTCCCAACCCCTCCTACCCCTGTCCAAGGAAAGCAGCCCAGTATGATGAAGAAGAGGGCAGGCTCTGAGGCCAGGCAGGCAGCTGTGGATTCAAATCTGACTTGGCCACTTTCTAATCATGTGACTTGGAGCATGTGTTTTAATCTCCCTGTAAACAGAAAGAGTAACACCTCCTCCCTGGGTTATAGTGAGGATTAAATAACAAAACCTCTGAGCAGCAGAGCCCAGTGCCTGGTGAGTGCTCAACGAACATAGTTACTACTATTAGCACAGCGCGGGGCACACGGTGGGCATTCGGTCATGGTAGCCCTTGTGTCACGGCCAACACTCGAACTGTGAGTCCTCTCTCCTCCCTCAACTCTAGAAATGAGGTTCCCAATCTCCACCCAGCATCTTCCCTGTCAGCACAACCCCAACTTCTTGTTCCCCTTCTGCCCGCCCCTGCATCCCAGGCTCCAGCCACTCTGAACCCCCCTCACTTGGTTTCCTGCTTACTTACACCTTAGCTTGTGCTCAGCCTCCCTTCTGCCTAGAGCATCCTCCCCGCCTGCGCATCCTTCCTGTGGGGATTCCCACCCAACCGCTGAGGCTGAGCCCTTATGTGCCTCCTCCCTCAGTGAGAACCAGCTTCACAGCCCCTGATAATTCTCTGATCCTAGCACACAGGAAGCCATGCTGTCACTGGGTAATTTGGCCTGTCATCCACTAGACTGTGAACTCTACCAGGCAAGGAACTAGGTCTGACTGTCTCTGTGTCCCCAGATTCCACTTGGCAAGGAGTCCAGCCCACAGTGGGTATCAACAGATGTTGGTCCCAGCCTGCCGCCCACCCATCACTCACTGTGGGCTGGAGGCACTGTGAGCATGCGGGACACGCGGGATTTGTGAAGGCAGCTGAGCAGCAAGGTTTATAGAAGAACCCAGAGCAGCAGCAGGGAGATTATCTGAAAGTGGGTTGGCAGGCTCAGGCACAGCCAGCCTAAGGTAGGGGTCAGGGGCCCAGGGCCCCTTCACTCCCCCAGGGGCACAGTGTAGGCGGCATGGTGTGGGATGCCCCAGGAAGGGCTAAGGTATAGGGGTGGGCCTCCCTCCATCAGCCCAGGACAGAGCTGGTGCTGAGGCATCATTCTGACTGGGGCAGGAGTCCCAGGGACCCCTTTCAGAGCCAGAGTTAAGAGGGGAAGGGCACAGCCCATCCAACGCATCCATCTGGTGTGGCTATACGCCAGCAGGTAGAGTCCCACATGCAGAGCTCCCTCTGGGCTGCAGGAGGTGGGGGACCTGGGTAGGCAGGCGGGCATGGCAGCAGGGGACCCCAGGGAGTCTAGTCCAGTGGCCCCTGGAAAATGAGGCGGACACAGCCATGCTCGCCAGTGAGCCAGGCCCCACAAAAGGGGCAGGCAGCATGGAAGGCGTGGGTGCCATGGGGCAGTGGTGTCTGAGCCCAATAGCGGGCAGTCTTCTCAGAGCAGACATGGCCGCAGGGTGCAAAGGCGTGGCTGGGCGGCCCGGGGTCCAGGCAGAGGCCAGCCTCCTGGCCGAGCCACAGGGGCACGTAGGGGCCCACGAGGCGGCAGAGAGGACACTCGCGCTCCTGGGGGCCCCGCTCTCGCCGGCAGCCCCAGCCATGGTAGCCGTGGACATGGCCGCAGCGGACGTAGACCCAGGGCTGCTGCTTGTCGGGGGCCGTGCGGCCACGGGCCGGACTAGGGAAGGCCAGGGTGCTGAGGCCCACCGGACACTGGGGCCGTGCCGCGTTTGCCTCCTGCCGCTGGGCCTCCAGCTGCTTCAGCGTGGGTGCCCGCAGCAGCCCCGCCGGTGTGCGCCACAGCAGTGTGGCCCCACAGAGGTCGATGAGGGAGCCGTCCTGCAGCACGTTGGACTCGTTTTCCACCTGCAGGGGCAGTAGAAGGGCCTTATTGCCCAAGGGGCTCTGGAATTCCCTGCTATTGGCTGCTATCACCCCAGTCAAGCCACCCATCCATCTCACCGAACCTCCCTGGAGAAAACACACTGGATCAGTGGGGTTGGCCATTTCAGAGGAGCGGGGTGGGCTGGATCAGAGGATGGGGAGGGCTGGGACTGAGGAGCAGAAAAGACAGAAGCAAGTGGGGGGGCAGGCAGGTGATCCCAGGCAGGAACCATCCCTTACTCTCAGTGGAACATGGGCCTTGGTCACCTCATCTGCCAAAACAGGTTTGGACCAAAGTTGGGGTTTTCTAAAACATTTTCCCTGGCTCTCCCCTAATGGCAGAGTCAAGAAAGTCCTCTGTCCAAAATGCTAGGGGCTTAGCCCAAAGCAGCTGTCCTAAGGGCTGTGGCTAAAAGCAAGGATGCTAAGTGCTTGACTGCCTTGGGTTGAATTCCAGCTCATGATTTCTAACTCTGTGTCCTTGGTCAAGTAATCCATTCTCTCTATGTCTTGATTTCCTTATCCTAAGATGGATTCTGCCTCCCTGTATATCAAGTGGTTCTCGTGAATCAATCAATGTAAACACTTGGCACAGTGCCTGGAACATAGTAGGTGCTCAACAAGTGTATACAAGTGAAACACATGCATACTTAAAAAAATAATGTTTCCTCAGCTCTCCCAGTAGAATTTATGCTCTGGAAAGATAAGCCATACTTTTTCCTTGAGGTTTGGCATCTCCTTGCCTGAAGTGCTCATATGTAGGAAAAGCTCTGCCTGGCCCACGTGAACTTGAGTAAGCCCCTACCTCTCTCTAGGACCCTCCCAGCTCCTAACATTAGTTCTCTGATCGGTACCATGTGGAATGCTCACTGTCACCTGTGTCAGAGCTACTCTAAAGCCCTTTCCTGCTGGGAGAGAATAAAGCTAAACCTGTCTGAACGTGACAGACACATTACAAACTGCCAACACTTTAGGCTATAAACTGCTCACACGCAGGCCATGTCACCCTCATAAGAGGGTGTGAATTTTTAAGCTGCTGGCATCCTCAAAAGTCACTGGGTACTGCCCAGTGTGCTTTTGTGTGCTCCAGCTCACGTCACCCCATGGACCTCCGGCAGTCATGTGGTCTGCATTTGGAGATGCTCATCTGGTCTGCTCTGTGGGTCAAGCGGCTTATGGCCCTAGATGGAGCCTGCTGAGGCTCCCCTGTGCAGCAAGACTGGACATCACCTCCTGGCTTGGGCAGGGGGAAGGGCAGATCGGGAGGGCCCGGGAAGGATGAGGGGTTTGGGGGGAGGGTGGACAGTCCACCTACCAGCTTCCCCCGCTGCTGTGCTGAGCGGCTGTCCCTCAGGGTATACACGTTCCCACAGACTGAGATCTCCCGCCAGACACCCGGGGCTGAGTCCTCAGAGAAGCCGCCTGCTGGGTGCATCACCAGGACCCCGTTGGTGGTTAAGCCGTCCATCAGGCCGTCAGGGGTCCGCCATTTGGCCGCCCGCTCCTGGGACCACATGTGGGATCAGATCACATTCCTGAGTGGCCCCCAGCAGGCTGCAAGCCAGGAATGCTGCCCCTCTACCCTCAAGGTCAGAGGTGTCCCAGAGAGGATTGGAATTGGTGCTGAATGACCTTGGGCATCACCTGACCCACTCTGAGCCTCACTTTGCTCATTTGTTAAGCAGGGATGCTAACCTCTGCAGAGGTCATGGTTATGATTTCTGCAGGCTGGTCCATCACCCCAGGATGCTGCCCCTCCCCAGCCTACCCCTTGGCTCACTCTCAGATAAAGCACTGGTCCCTGCCTGGGGGGCTCACTCACTCCAAGGAAGATGTTGCTGGAGGCATCAAAGCCAGCAGCATAGATGCGGGCAGTATAGGGTGGCCGGCGGTCACAGAGGATGCGGCAGGCATAGCGGGAGATAGTGCTCTGGGCAGAGGGGCCCTCGGCAGCCCCTCCTCCAGGGGACGTGTCTGTTACCACAAAGTCGATCATGTTCTCCGTGGAGCGGCCAATCTGGGAGGAATGGGAGGTCAAGCACAGATCAATCCCACCGGCTTCCTACGCCAGGGTTTCCTGCTCTGTATGCAGGGTCACCAAACAATGAGTGGCCAGCATCAACCCAGTTCCCCGGGGGTCTCCAAATCCAATCACTGCTATTTGGGGTTTCTCCTTCTCTGTCTCCCCCACAGTTCTGGGAAGCACCTCCCTCAAAAAAACTAGTCGATTTGTGGAGAGAACAGTGAAAGGGAAACTCACACCCATAGTCTGGGAATGCTCAAATAGTAAAGTGAATTTTTAGTAAGTATTTACTATATACCCATGCTAAGCATTTTATGTGCAATAGCTCAGTTAATCTTCCCAATGATTCCACGGGGTGGCTACTACAATGGGCCCCACTTTACAGAAGAGGAAACCAAGGCCCGGAAAGGTTAAGTGACTCTTGCCCAAAGTTATCCACTTACTAGTTGACAGGGCTGGGAGCTGAAGTCAGGAAGTATGACTCTCACACCACACTCTGAACCCCTAAACTGTATGCCTTCCGAAGCCTGGGAATCCAGTCTTGGGTTTGAATCTCGATACAGCCACTGACTTGCTGTGTGACTGGGAAGTCAACAGCCCTCACTGGGATGTGGTCCACTGAACTGAGTAACCCAAAGCACCTGCTCCGTGACCTTTGGTCCTCCAGCCTCCCCCTGGAACACCTGCAGAGCTGCGTATCCAAGCCTGGTGGCCCAGTGGCCAGAAGACTTGTGGAGGTGCCGGGGCATACCTGGAACATGTCTGTGTCGCTGTCATGTGTGTACTCGACTATGACTGAGTGGCTCCGAGACAGGGTGTATGAGATGCTGTGCTGACCACGGTTGCTCAGTGCCTGGTGAAAGAAAGGAGAAGTCACTTCCCTGGGCAGGTGGCCAGAAGTGTGAGCCTCTGAGCCAGAAGCTGGAGCCCAGGGCTCAGCGGCCACTCCCAAGGAAAAGGCAGTTCCACCCATTGGAGAGGGTGTATTGTGCAGCTGGCACTTTACACAGGTTACCTAATTTGATCCCTACAACCACCTACCCGAAGGAGGCATGGTTATCATTCTCATTTTATAGTTGAGGGAACCGCAGCTCAGAGAGGAGAAGACACTGGCCTAAAGTCACGCAGCTGGAAACAGCAGAGCCCGAATTCTAACCCAAACCCAAAGGCTTTTCCTTTGTCATTGCTGTATGACTGTCACATCCCCTCTCTGAGCCTTGGCTGTCTCTAAAATGATGCTGATCACTTCCATCCAATGGATGGAGTCTGGAGGTCAAGGAATTGCTTTGCAAACTGTAACACACTACAAGAGATCTCCCATCAGCACCATTTCTCTGGTAGCCCAACGCAGTGAGTGAAGACACAGTGGGCTCCCCTGCTCCAGTGGGGCTGGGGGCTGGTAGGACTGGAAAGACCAGTGCCCAGGTCTGCTAGGACAGGCTGCTTGCCTTAGAGACGAGTGGTGTGGAGATGTGGTGCATGACGTCTGGCTTCACTCCATTGGCATGTGGCCGGCGGCTCAGTGCCAGGCGGCTTCGGCGGCGGCCCTTGTCCCCACTTGCCAGGCACCCATTGTAGCTGTGGATGTGGGGGTCAAGAAGAAAGGGTTGCAGGGAGAGAGAGAAAGTGAGCCCTGGAAAGACTAGGAGGAATTGCCAACTGCTGGGCAGATCCTACCTTAATAACAAGCCCCAGAACCATCCCAAACTAGAAGACCCCACTATATCAAACTGGTGCCTCTGGGGAGTGGGGTGGGGGTCTGAATATCTTCAAAAGGCCTTTCATCTACTTAACCAGTGTTTTCTGGACTCCTGAACCATGCCTGACCAGGTGCTAGGCACTGGGGTGGCAGAGGTGACACGGTGACACACTGTAAGTCAGTTCTGTGTCCCCACTGGCAGGGGAGGGGTGTCCTCAGTTTTTCAAGGAACCTAGGTGCCACCTGCCATGACCCAGGCACAAGCCAAGTGCGCCACAGGCCCAGAGACAGGAGAAGGGAATTCTGGCCCCAGGGTCAGGTTTCTGGGAGGGAACACCTATACTGGGCCTTGAAGAACTAGAAAGGATTCACCTTTAGCAAACTGTCATTTATGATAGCACAAGTACTATTAGAAACCAGAATGAAAGAAAAAAAATAGACCCACATGGCCACTACCTCCATATACTCACACACATCAAATATCTACCTTCCTTTCCAGCTCTTGTCCGGAGGGAAGGATTGTGGAAGGCAGAGATGGGGTGAGTCATAACCTTGACCACTGCCATGTACTGGAGCTTTCCGTGTTCCTGGTGCTTCACGTTATTAATTACCTAATGGAATCTGTGCAGTGTCTTGCCAGGCAAGTATCTTTCTTCTCATTTTACGTATGAGGAAAATTGAGGCTCAGGGAGGTAAAACGACTTGCCTGAGGTCCTAGGCTAGTAAGTGGAAAAAGTCTGGATTTGAACTCGGGGTCTGTCTGACTCCAGCCTCTTTTGTAGAAGACCTTCTGGTTGGAGGGCTCACTCTGAGCAAAGGCCCTGAGGCTGACAGGGTTTCATGAGATCAGGGAGTGGTGACTTGGGTGGTGAAGTGCAGTAGAGGAAGATTAAGTTGGTGGGAGGGCCCTGCTCACCACACTAAGAATTCTGGACTTAATTCTGTAAGCAGCAGGAAGCCACAGAAGGTTTGGCAGCAGGGAGTGAGAAGGATGCATAGCTTCCAAATACTGTCAAGGACCACTTGAAGCAGAATCTTCTGTTAAACTTGTTAAAACACAGATTCCCTGGCCCCACCCATGGAGATCCTGATTCCGTAGGTTTGGGATGGGCCTGTTAATGGGTATTTTTCAATGTGCTCTCCAGGTGGCTCTGATGTCCAGCCAGTGTGGGGCTTCACTGCTCTGCAGAGAACAAACAGCAGTCAAGAGGGCCTGTCGCCTTAGGTTTGATCGGTGGCCTCACCCTCAGCTGCAAAGCCAGCTCTTCCTTTGGGAAACCAAGCAGCTGCTTTTCTAACACAAGACCCTTGAGAGGGGCATCACTTTTGCTCTTGTAAGCTCTTCCCACATATGGGGGTGGGGCAGTTCAGGACACAGGCTTGGGGCTCAGACCGGCCTGGCTTAAATCCTGACTCTTCCACTATCACCTGACCTCTATAAAATGGGGCTAATTTATCAGGACCTACCTCACAGGTTCATTGTGAGAACTAGAGATAAAGCATTCAAAAATGCTTGGCAGAGTTTGGCATATATACGGGTAGCCCTTGACAAACGTTAGCCATTATTATTATTGCTAAAAAAGATAAATGCATGTGGCATGTAATGTCAACAAACAGAAGTCATTCTACTTTCTATATAATCATCAGAATGATAACACAGCTAATCAGATACTTTCTTCAGGGCAGAGAAAGAGGCCAAAAGGAGGTAGAGATAGGGGAGGAAGACGGATCTGTGCCTGGGGCCAAAGTTAAGTGAGTGGTGCAGGGACCCCAGTCAGGGGAAGACTAGGAAAAGATGAGGTCCACCCAGCCACCAACTCACGTCGCTTCCTCTCTCCTGGCCTCAGTTTTCTCATCTGTAGCATGAGGGTCAGCTGTGGCTTAGGGAAAGTTCACTAGACTTGGAGTAAGAAAGACCTGGGTCCAAATCCCAGCCCTGCCACTTACCAGCTGTGTGCCCTTGGGCCAGTCACTTCCCCTCTCTGAGCCTTGGTTTCCTCACCTCCTTCCTCACAGCATCTTTGTGAAGATTGAAATGAAATAATGTCCATGAAAGGGCTTGGCACAGGTCTGCCTCCCAGAACGCTTGGTGCGAGCCACGCACTGTTCTACGCGCTTCACAGAAATCACCTCATTCATTCCTTCTGACAACCCTCTGAGGTATTATTATTATCATCATCCCTAATGGTAAATTGAAACAGGCACAGGGAAGTTAAGCAACTTGTAGAGGCAGGATATGAACCAAGTAGATTTGCTGGAGAACCAAAGTTCTTCACCCCAGGCTACACACTAGATGCTTTGTGAAAGGCAGCTGGTTTTACCTTCTTCTGCTCAGAAACTTAGATGGGCAGTTAGAGTTGTCACAGTAATTTAGGGAAAATGGGAAGATAAAACAATTATGAATTCAGGTGGGTTTCATCAACTTTGTGAGCTAGGAAGGTGTGAAGGGACAAACAGCAGAAGGCCATAAGTGGGGAGAGCTGGGGCCCTTGGTCTGGATGTCCTCTGGGGTGCCTGATGCCCCACCCCACCTAGACCAGAGAGGCTCACCCCAGAACGATGAGTTCGCCATACTTGATGGGCTCCTCCCCTGGCTGTGCATCTTCACCAGGAGAAGAGAGGACACAAGAACCCTGGTTCCCCGAGTGTCGGAGGTCTGAGGTTCGGGGAGACCCCACTTCAGGGTTTCCTTCCAGCACCATTCTGGGCAGAGTGGGAGAGGAGAAAAAGAGCTTTGCAGCCTCCGGCCCCAACCTCTCTGAATGCCAGGACCACCTAGGCTAAGACCAGAGTGACCTTTCACCCACTCTGTTGCTACGGCAACCACATCACACACCCCACCCCATCCCACAAACTGCTGGGGTTGCTGGGATACCAGGGAAGGGAGCTAGATGGGAACCAAGAAGGAGGGGCTACATAGAGGGTCAGAATATTTGGCAGGGCCAAACTTAGGATGGCCAGAGGCTTCTTTGCTTGGAAAAAACCCACCCCAGGAGTTAGGGGCCCTTACTGCTTATCTTAGACCCAGTTCCTGGGTTTAGCTCTCAGTCCCAGGACCTTTGAGTAACCCTTCTATCAGGTTCTTGGATTCTATCTGTCCATCTTAATCTTTCTGCCCCTTTGCCGGTCTAGGCCTCTGTCTGTTTTCTCAACGACTCTCTGTCCCCGCCTCTGTCCTTTCTGCCGTCTCTTCCCACCCTCCCCATCTCTGCCTGTCTGGCTACCTCTACCTCCACATTCATCTGCCTCAGTCTCCCTATTTTGTCCTCGCCCTGTGGGTAGGCCTCTGGACCCCTCCCGGGTGCGCTCCCTCTCCCTCCCTCAGGTGTCAGTCTGCAGTCCCCGGGCCGCCTGGGTCTCTGGAGGCCTGTGGGGGCGGTGTTCCCCCCTCCCGCTAGGGCTGCAGCAGAGCCCATCTCCGCAGGAAGCCTGTTTGGAAAACATCCCCGCGCAGTAGGGACTGCGCCGGGGCAGGCACAATGACGGCCCAGCGCATACGCAGATACACACCCGGCGGCCCCTCCACACAAACACGCGCGCGCACGCACATAGTCCAGCACTACCCAAGCCCCGCGGGCACTGCCCGGACGGGCGCAGAGCCCATCCTAGACCAGCGACCGCAGGTGCGATCGCGCAAACAGCCACAGGCGCCCGCCCTCGGACCGAGTACCCCTGCCACCCCGACACGCAAACACGCCCCCTGCGCCCGCTGGGACCCGCCCGGCGAAGCCCCCGCCCCCTCCGCCCAGGCGGCCTCACCTGGCCGCACTTCGGACCCCGCTTGGCACCGCTCCCTCTGCGCCTCGCCCCTGCTCGGCCCCAGGGCCGCTGCGGCGGGATGGGCCCGGCCCGCGGCGGCTCCGCGCTGCCTCGTCACGGGGACACCCGTGGCCGGGGGAGGGGTACGAGAGCGAACAGTCACACTCCGCCCCCTGCCCCTTTGCCCCGCCCCATGGAAGCCCCGCCCCACTCTAGACTCCACCCCTTGCGGCGAAGCTTAGCCCCAGTCGGCGGAGCCCCGCCCTTTCCCAGGAGGTCACGCCCCTTATTTGGCCACGCCCCGAGCCCTTAGAAACCCGCCCACCACTCTGTCTGGAACTCTCGCCCAACTTCGCCAGCTCAGGGACTCTCCCGCAGTCTACAAGAGCCCTTCCCCAATTCGGGCTACCCAGACCCCACCCTCATTTCAGGGGACTCCCGGGTTCTCGAGACCCTGGCGCCCCCTCTCCCACCGCAGTCTAGGGCCTTTGCACTGAGTGGGAGGACCTTTCCCCACCTTAGGCCGGGACTCTCCACCTCCTGCCCGAGACCCCGCCTCCCAAACGAGGGTAGCCTTGGAAATTAGAGGAGGAGAAAGGCAGGGTCGGGAAGGAGAGACCCAAGGAAAATTCAAGAGGAGGCGAGAAAGGGGTGTACGTCAACAGGAAGGCAGAGAAAGCGGCTGCGTTTGACTCGAGTCCCAAACCTGTCTTCCAGCCCAGCTCTACTACTTTCTCGCTGGACGACCTCCGGCCGACTTGGGCCCCCAGGTGTCCAGGAACGCCTCCCTCCCTCCCTGCAGCATGCACACATCACCCGAGATGCCACAAAGGGGATGGAGACTTTGGGTGTTTGCAGTCCCCTCCCGGGCCTGGGCTTGCAAGAGATCTCGTCTAACAGTCTGTGCCAGGTGCTAAGGGCTGTGCTTTGAGCAAAATAAACCCTTTAATTCCCGGGAAACAAGCACTATAAGCACCCACTTTACATTTATGTTCTTTTTTTTTTTATTCCACATATGAGCGATCTCGTATGGTATTTTTCTTTTTCTGGCTTATTTCATTTAGAATGACATTCTCCAGGAACATCCATGTTGCTGCAAATGGCATTATGTTGTCGGTTTTTATGGCTGAATAGTATTCCATTGTATAAATATACCGCATCTTCTTTATCCAGTCATTTGCTGATGGACATTTAGGCTGTTTCCATGTCTTGGCTATTGTAAATAGTGCTGCTTTGAACATTGGGGTGCAGGTGTCTTTTCGAAGTAGGGTTCCTTCTGGATATATGCCCAGGAGCAAATCACCCACTTCACAAATGAGAAAAAAAGATTTAGGAACCTTACTTGGTCATGATTATTTTCCTAGAAAGGGGCCAAGAGTGGATCTCAGCTATGTGACTCCAAAGTCTGGACTCCTACCTTGTTATTATGACTCAGGATTATGGGATGGCGCTCAGAGATGCAGAGCAGGAGAGACCCAGAGATGCATCAGATCAGATCCCTATAGCTCAGTATCTCTTGGTCTGTTTGGAACTAAAACCAAGAGCTGAGGGAAGCCCAGAGGATGGACCTTTAATCCGAGTCTTTAGAGTGCATGTTTTATTGAGGAAATCAAGGAAGGCTGCACACAGGAGGCAGCCTTTGCCCCCAGTCAAGAAGGATAAGTGAAAGTTTGCCCAGACATTCCTGAAAGGGAGCATGCATCCCTTCCCTCTCCCTAGCTTGTTGCTTGTGAAGCTCCCAGTCTCCGAGACTCCTCCTGGGCCCACCACATCCACACATGCCACTAACTCCCCCACCTAAAAATAGTCCAGGGTATCAACTGTTTTGCCAACTGTTCTGGGGCCCCAGCAGCCAGATGAAACAAGAAAGCAGCTGGCAGCACACCCTTTTGGGGCAGAAGCACTCATTGATATAAAAGAGAAACTCCCCGAGAGGCCACCACCCAGCACCTAGCAGGCTGGACTGCTGGGCTGCCGGCAGCAGGTCATACAAACCCTGCTCTACAGGATAGCTTCCAGCCACAAATGTGTACAGTATGCCCACCTCCATACCAGCCACAAAAACACAGGGATAGGGACAGACTCACTCCCCTTTGCACTCCAGCACATTGCCTGCCAGAGCAGGCCCTCTGTGAATATGCACTGAATTATGAGACTCCTCAGTTTACAGAGAAGGAAACAAAGGCTGGGGGTGGGGGGCTGCCAGGTCACACAGCCAGGTGAGTATGGAGCTGAGGTTTGACCAGGGCCCCAGTGCTACCACCTGACACTAGAATGCAGGAAGGACTAAGAGAGGTTCCAAGGATTTGTCCCAGGAGGCAGAGGTTTCTCCTGTTGTAGAGAACTGGGCTCAGAGCTGCATGGTGGACACAGCCAGACCACGAGGGACCTCTGGGAGTGAGGGATGGGCCTCATTCCAGCATTGCATTGTCCAGGTCAGGTAGAAGAAGGGTGAATTGCAATACCAACAGAGACACGGATTCTCAAGTCCCAGCCTTGGCTTCTGGCTCTAAGTCTGGTGCTCTGTCCCAAGAACTCCAGCTTCTTAATAATACTCACTTTCCATATTTATAAAATGGGAATAATAATAGTACCTACTGGTAGTGGGATAAAAATTTGCACCATTGTTTTGAAATCTTTTTGTTCAGCCCCTCCCTTCTCTCTTCAGTCTAGGGCTTGAACTTATTGTGTTAAAAAAGAGAGAGAGAAAGAGAAAGTGGAAGGAGGGTACAATCAGTGGTAGAGTGTATGCTTAGCATTCATGAGAACTTGGGTTCAGTCCCCAGTACCTCCATTTAAATAAATAAATAAACCTAATCTCCTCCCCCTAAAAAAACTCCCAAACAAAAAAAGACAAAGAAAGAAACAAAATATACAGCCTCTATGTCTTCAATTCTTGGGTTCAAGTGCCCAAAGACAGGGGCTGGCATAAACAGTTTGGAAGAATATTTGTGTATCTAATTGAGGAAGGATGTTGAAAAAGCAAAACAAACAAAATGGCAACAAACTCTTTCTGGGCTAAAAGATTTGGAGAAGAGAGAAGGAAGAGCTAAGATGCTGGGCTCTGCATGTGAGGCCTTGTTGTAGGTTGGAGGGTGGGACTGGTGGGAAGAGATAGACCCCTCAGGTACATTTAGAGATCCAAACCCTGCTCCTTCATAGCCCAAATTTGATTGGATCATTTGTAGAGCAATTTATGTCCCAGGACATTGTTGAAAACAATAGAGAACTCAGCTGGAAATGAGAGGAGTTTTAACAGCTGAGTGTGGTCAGGGAAAGAATCAGTCAAAGGAAGAGCTGTCCAAACCACTGTCATCCCAGGTGACTGCAGGTGGGCGTGCTCAGGGCTGCAGTCCCTGAAGACCGATGACAGCGGCTTTAAACTCAGGCTGTGGGAAGGGGGATGGACTTCACTAAAATAATCCAGCCAGTTACTAAACAGCAAATAACAATAACGGGGGAGGGTATAGCTCAGTGGTAGAGTACATGCCTAGCATGCATGAGGGCCTGGGTTCAATCCCCAGTACCTCCCTTAAAAAATTAAGTAAATAAACCTAATTATCTCCCCCAACAACAAAAAAGTTTAATGACAACAACAATGACAAGCCCTGGGGCCGGGAGTGGAGTGGGGAGAGGTGTGGACAAGTGCCAAGTCGCCACAGTTTATTATCTAAAATCTTCAGCTTCTGACAAAAAATTGTAATTCATGCAAAGAAAGAGGAAAAGATGACCCATAGACTAGGGGGGGAAAAAGGCAGGTGTTGTCAGGATGTGGGGAAATCAGCACTCTCACACACTGATGGTAGATAGTAAAATGGTGTAGCCACTTAGGAAAGCAGTCCAGCAGCACCTCCAACAGTTAAATGTAGTTACCACGTGACCCAGCAATTCTATTCTTAGGGATAGATAGACCCAAGAGAAATGAAAACATGTCCACACAAAAACTTGTACGCACATGTTTATGGCAGTGTTATTAAAATAGCCAAAATGTGGACAAGCCAAGTGTTCATCAATTGTTGAATGGATCAACAAAGGATAGCATATCTCTATAATGGAATATTATTCAGTTATAAAAAAGAACAATGTTCTGATATATGCTACAACCTTAAAAACATTATTCTAAGTGAAAGGAGTCAGTCACAAAAGACCACAAATTGTATGATTCCATTTATAAGAAATATCAGAATAAGAAAATCTATAGACACAGAAAGTGGCTTTGAGTTTACTTAGGGAGGGATGGCTGGAATGAGGGGTGATAGCTAGAGTATGCGTTTCTTTTTGAGGTAATAAAAATGTTCCAAAATCAAGTGGGGGATGGTTACATATATCTGCGAGTACACTAAAAACCACTAAACTGTACAATTTAAATGGGTAAATTGTATGATATGTGAATTGTCTCAACATAGCTTTTATAAAAAGAAAACAATATAGCACTGAGCAAGCAAAGCCAAGCAGCAGAATTCATATTCTATAAGTCCATTGATATAAATACCCGAAATAGCCCAAATTAAGCTATAGCAGTCCAGGATGCTCACTTAGGTGGTAAAACTGAGAAAGGCAAGAAAGTTAATAGCACAAAATTCCAACCGGCTGGTTTTACCCGGGAAGGCTTACAGAGGGAATCTCCAAGGTGCTGTCCAGGGTGCTGCTTGGTTTCTTGACTGAGTGCCCCTCACTACTTACTCACGGGGTGCTTCTTTTATAATGTTTGTTAAGCTGTACATTTATGTTGTATGAGCTTTTGGTTTGTTTATTATACTTTACAGTAAAAATGTTTAAAGTAAGATTAATTGGTTCAATCACACCCTCACATTTGAATGGGTAAAGAGTTGTTCCAGGTGAAAGGAGGCTGGTGAGGCTGTGAGAGCCATGACCAGAGTGAAGAGGGGGCAGAACCCGAGGCACTGAGGAAATCAGTGAAAGCAGGTGCATAGAGAGACTCAAAAACCATGGGAGGGGCTAGGAAGGGCCCCTAGAGCTTCAAATATTGATAGCCTTCTAATTTATTCTTTTATTTACCTACTGACCAACAATGTTATTAAGTATCTGCCTTCGGTCATTCCAGTGAACTGACTTTTCCCTAATCCCCAGTGCAGCATCCCCAGCAATCATGTTTAATTCTGTGATGTCATCCCATGGCCACAGCTAAAGGGAGTAAAGGTGACAACCTGACAAGACTGGGCCAATCTCATTCTGTCTGCTAGGAATTTGGAATGGAGATTCAGAGATAGCCTTCTTCTGCTTCACCCTTGATGGGTACTTGACCAAGTCTCAAGAGACAATGGGAGATAACTGAGCTAATTGCTTTGCCACTGGATACAAGAACTGCCACTGGCATCCTAGGTCATGAAAATTATCCCTTCTTACCACTTGGCCTCTATTTGGACATTTCCATAGTTATCATGGATGTTACTTTCAAACCCCATTCCTGGCACCAAGTTCTGTGTTATTTATGGGTTGTATAAGGATTTTAAAAGAGAGAGAGAGATTCCACAATTAGATGAAAGAGGGTATTACAGAATCCTAGTGTATTTTTTGGCTGTCTATAATCTGAAACCTTTTATTGTGTCTCTGTGTGCATGTAATCCCAATTTGATGAGACAGAGACCATTTCCAATTATAAAAGTTGAAAATGCCAGGTACTCCCTTTCTCAACATCTCTTGCATCTCAGGTGCAGACATATGCCTTGAATTCTTCCAATCAGAGGCATCTGCTTCATACTAAATCAGAGGCTATTTCCTAAAGAAGCAAATGTGGTGAAGACAGTGGCTATGTCCAATTTCAGAAGTAGCAGTGAAAGTAGTTCCAACTGCAGAATCTGCAGTCCTCTGCCAGTGGTGCCAATGGTGACGATGCTGGATCTATGCCCAGTGGGAGGCAGTGATATATTCTTAGGACCCGTTCTGTGGCATGATTTTGGGTGTGTTCCCACTTGCCTAGCTACTGCACCTAATTGCCTGGGCAGCCTAGAGATTCTGTGAGTTACTCAGTATCCATCATAAATCCTCTTTCTGCTTAGATTGTCCAGAATCGGTTTCTGGGCTTGAAATTAAGAATCCTGACTGACACCCTTAGAAACCTGAACACAGTCCTTCCTGAGGAGTGGCAATAGATGGCCAGAAGCTGGATGGAGTCGTCTCTCCCCATTTCTTGTCTCTTTCTCTCTGTGTATTGACATCACTCTTCCCTCCCTATAGACCAACATACTTGGCCTGAGATAGGAAGTGGCTGCCCCACATCTCCCAAGTTTTGATATCTTCTCATTTCAAGAAGCTAGTCCAGAATGAGAACAGAATTTCTAACCTTTAATGAAAAATTGCAAGTGGAGGAACTTTGGCCCAACTTGGCCAGTCAACTACAGATAGGCAGGATCATGTTATACAAAAATGGTTGCTGGGTTTCAATCCCCTGGATTGGGAGTGCATTTTCAGAGAGTGGGGAATATCTAGGTCATGGATTGGACCCAAAGGTGTCCACTACAGAAAGCAGTTAAATGCAGTGAAGTGGTGGGGAGAGGGTCAAAGGGCCAGGAGAGTGTAAGGCTGGAAAGTTAGTTCAACCTAAGATCTAGCAACCCTAAGGAGGCAAACTGAAAAATTAGAATTTTACTTTCTGAATGCTGGGGGACTACTGAGAGGCTTCTGATAATGTGTTACATATTCGAGGTAGGAAATTTTTAATGTACAGAAAAATTTAAATAAGAAAAAAATTATTCTCAAATGTACTGCCCACAATCACTGTTACCATTTGGGTGCATTTCCCTTCCAGTCTTTCTTCTACGTGTATACACACACACACATAATTGTAATTACACTCTATACGAAGACTGACCCTACTTTAGATGCCAATCAAAAGTCCAGATTGTCACCTGTGCTTCTGACCAACCGACTGACAAGTGATAAATCAGATGTTCCCACAACCCTTCCTTGGGTTCCATCATTTGCTAAAATGGCTCACAGAACTCAGGAGAACAATTTACTTATACAACTACCAGTTAATTACAAAGACTATTTCAAAGGGTACAAATGGAAGATGGAAGAGACTGCACAGGGCAAAGTATGTGATGGAGCATGGAGCCTCAGATATGCCACCCTCCCAGCAGCTCCACGTGTTCCCCTATCAGGAGGTTCTCAGAACCCAGTCCTTTTGGGGTTTTACAGAGGCTTCATTAAGTAGGCATGATTGATTAAATCCTTGGCCATCAATAATTAAGTCAACTATTTATCCCTTTGCCCCTCCCCAGAGGTCAGAGGTTGGGGAATGGGTCTGAAATTTCCAATCCTCTAGTCACGTGGTGGTCTCCCTGGCATCCAAGGGTTACCTAGGGAAACTCACCTCATTAATATAAAGTTACTAGTTGTTAAAAGGGGCTTGTTATGAATAACAAAAGACTCTCCCTTCACCTTTATGTCTCTTATCACTTAGGAAATTCCAAGGATTTTAGGAACTCTTTGCCAGGAACAGGGACAAAGACCAAATACATGGGCCCTCTGAATTCAACCAATCTGGAGTTGAAAATATATATATATATTTTTTTTAATTCCAGAAAGCTCCAAAAAGCAAAACTTAAATTTGCTTCATGCCAGCAACTATTTGCATAATATTTACATTTTATTTACAACTATTTACATAGTATTTACATTGTATTAGAATCTCCTGGTCTTCCTCTTAACTGTGGCTGCTCCTTCTTGGTTTCCTTTGCTCACTCCCTCCTTTCCTCTTTTCACTTTTTAAATGCTGAGTTCTCTTTTCCTCCCTTCTCCCCACTGCGAGCAATCTCACTGCTGGCCCTGGTGTTAAGGACTATTAGTCTCTAGGCTACAGATGCCAGTGTTTCTGTCTGCTTCTCCCAGACTCTCTAGCTAGGTGTCACACAGACACCCCTAAGCTCAATTGATTGTCTTCTGCCTGAACCCACAGCTTCTGTGTCTCCAACACTAAAAATGAAAGGCCTAATTATTCATTGGCATGATTGTTCATGCCAGAATCATGGCATTACTTCTGATGCTGAAGGAGAATTAATAAAATGGCCACACTTAGGCTAACAGATTGCTTACTCTTATGCTTGCTCTTAAAATGGCCAACTAACCTGACTGACCAGTTGCTACTCACAGCTCTAGGCCCATCCCCTTGTTAAAATAAAGCTATTAATGTTACTGTTTCTACTTTTTTCCAGTAATCAAAAGTAATAATCATGCTTGGTTTCTGAGTCCTTCTCCAGGGAGAAGGTCATGATACTGTAACTTTACAAAATAGCCTAAGAAGACCACGCCTTGGGCTCTAATAAGATAAAGAGACTGAAAGACAACCACTAGCCTCTACAGAATTGGTCACCTGGAGACACCATGATGCCACCCTGAGTCTTATGACAAGAAAATAATTCTGTTGATTGTTATTGATGTTTTATTGTTTAAGCTATGGCTATTAATCACCCTGCCCCATCCCCAAGATGGGTTCACAGTTTTTAAGGCACTAGCCTGCTGTGAGTTCTCTTCGCCTGGCAAAGCAATGAAGCTGTCTCTTTTTTTCTAAGCTCCAAGACCCTGTCTCTGACTTAATTTGGCTTGTCAGGGATGGGGGCTGATCTTTCGACAGCAATGCCCTTGTCCCCATTCTTCCACAAATTACCCATCAAGCACCTGCCATGCCCATCTGCTTTCTGATACCTTCACTTAGGAAGGATTTATTTTTTCATTTGTAAATACAGGCTAGATGATATGGGGCACCCAGAGAGAAATCCTACAGCTTGGCTTTCTCTGGGCCAGGCCCTCTTCTATAGGCTTTATCTGAATTAACCAACATCCTGGGAGGTAGGTACTATAATTAACCCCATGTTACTAGTGAGGAAACCAGAAGCACAGGGAAGTTAATTACCGTGCCCTAGGTTTTATAGTTAGTAAATCAAAGAGCCTGCTTAGTTCCAGAGTTTTGATAAGGCTAATGAGGCTGCATGTTGTAAAGAACATGACTGACTTCAGAGTTAGGAACAGTCACATTCAATTAGTGGGAATCCAACACGAATTTCATAATAAAAAATCTATGTGTCTCACAGTTTACAGTGTGGTTTTACATGTATTATCCCATTTCATCAGATTGGCAATATAGAGTCATGGTAAATGGCACAAGGTCTAGAATCAGGTAATCCCAATACTCTTCCCCAGCTCTGTCACAAATAGGGTAGGTGTTTGGGGGCCTCTTTTTGTGCTTCAATTTTTCTTTTGTAAAAGGGGAATAATAAAATTTACCTCATGCTATTGTGAGAATTAAATGAGATGATTCCTTTAAAGTGTTTAGCATAGTACCTGGCATGTAGCAAGTGTTCAAAAAAAATTAAATGAAATTATAAGATGCTGGCTTATTTTATTGGACACAGAAGATGTGTTAAATACATTCTGGGCCTCTTAAGTCTCATGACAGCTCTGCGAAGGTTTTGTCCTTATTGTATAGTGAATAGCACATGCTGACTAGGTGTCAGGTATTGTTCTAAAGCACTTTGCTAACTTGCAAGAATCCCAAGTGGGAGGTGCTACATATTATAACCCCTATTGTACAGGGGAAGAAACTGAGTGGAAGTTAAATAACTTGATCAAGTTCACAGCCAGTAAAAGAAGCAACCAAGCAATTTGTTCCCAAAGTCCGTACCCTTAACCTTATTCCCTTTTAACGACAGAGGAGGAAAACAGGCTCAGAAAGTGAAAATTCCCACTCCTAAGAAGGAGCTCTAGGCTGTTTTCAAACCCAGGAATTACCAACATGTCCAGCAGATGGCGCCCCAGGGCATAGCAATTGGTGGGATTTGCATAAGCGATCAAAACTATCATACCCACAATGAAGTGCGGGCATTAAGGCCCCCGCTTCCAGTTTAGCTGTCTGAGGCACTGCCTGTTTGCGCTCCAGGAGGAATGTGTTTATCCGAGCCATTCGGGTCTTTCCCCAATCTTAAGATGGCAAGTTAGAAGTTTTACCCACTTCATCTCGCTCTCCTTGTCTTACTCGTTGGAGAGCAGAAGTCTGAAACAACGCTGCAATTTGTTGGCTTCACCTGCCCTAGCCTAACGTGAGGACCCTTCAACTTTGACCCAAGGTGGCGGCGCCCGGAGCCGTCGCTCTTCCTGCCGACCTGACATGAACTAAGGCCAAGAACCCCGCATCATGTCGAAGCTAAGCCGGGCCACTCGGGCGCTCAGGAAGCCGGAGGCCGGCGGCGTGATCCGGACCATCGTGCGGGCAGGCCAGGCCATGCCCGGGCCCCCGCTGGGTCCCGTCCTCGGTCAGGTGCAGCCGCGGCAGGAACCGGGAGTGGGAGGAGCCCGAGGGAGCTAGAACGCTGGTGGAGGGTGCGGGCTGGAGCCAGGGAGGCCTCGATTTCAAAACGCGGCTCTAAGACGCACACGCTTTATGTCCCTGGGTTAGTTACACAGCCTCTTCGAGGCTCAGCTTCCTCAGTCCTTTGTCAACGGGCTGTTGTGAGGATAGAGAGGTATGAACCATACAAATCACCTGGTGCGTAAAATGGTAGTTAAATCCAAGTAAAAAGGATGGGAACGTACGGAAGTGAAGCCAGAGGAGGTAACGGACGGAGCCTCCTGAGTGGTAGAAAGCCGTCCCTTCCTCCCCACGCTAACCCCTGTGCCTCCCTCACAGCGAGGCGTTTCCATCAACCAGTTCTGTAAGGAGTTCAACGAGAAGACAAAGGACATCAAAGAAGGCATTCCTTTGCCTATCAAGATTTTTGTGAAGGTGCGGAGTTGGGACTCTGATCCCCAGTTTCCTTCTCATTCCTTCAGTTCTTTCCAGGTCATGGAGCGAGGTGGTCACCTGGGGTTGCTACTCTGCTCCAGACTTGGAGCAAGCCTCTTTTTGTTACCGGGTCCCGCTTTCCCCATTTATAAAGTAGAGACTAAACCACATTTTTCCTGAGTCCACCCTGCCATATTGCAGATTTTTCCTTTGCCCCTCCAGCTTACTGGGGCTTCCAGAACAGAGATGGCCTGGAATAGAGGTGACAGGGATGTTTGTTGCAGATTTATTTTTCCTGTGGCTTTGTGGTCAGTTCAAGGAGCACTATAGGAAGATAAGGGAAGGGTAGGGGACAGGAAGTTAGAAATTCCCTGGGCTGAGGCAGCAGGGCTTGGGAGAAGCAGGAAGAAATATTCTCGTATTTCTTTTTTTCGTTAAGCCTGACAGGACGTTTGAAATCAAAATTGGCCAGCCCACTGTTTCCTACTTCCTGAAGGCAGCTGCTGGGATTGAGAAGGGGGCACGGAACACAGGTAAGGGACAGGGTGGGCATCTGGGATTCTGGGGGCTCTGGAGGGAAGCAGTGACATCTGAAGAACTACTTGTTTCTTCCTCCCAGGGAAAGAGGTGGCAGGCCTGGTGACATTGAAGCACGTGTATGAGATCGCCCGCGTCAAAGCTCAGGATGACGCCTTCGCCCTACAGGACGCGCCCCTGTCCTCTGTTGTTCGCTCCATCATTGGCTCTGCCCGCTCCCTGGGCATTCGTGTGGTGAAGGAGTGAGTGTCTGGGAGTGGTACAGCATGAGAGGAGGGCCTGGAAAGTTCTTGACTCTGGGAAAAGGCTGAGGGCCCACTGAATAGGAGAGTTAGCTTCTGAGTCAAAGGACCTTAGATTCTTGGGAGTAGGAGGCTTGTTCATTCATTTGGAATATAAATTACCCAGTATATATTGGACATTTTTCTGGACATTGGATGCAGGCAGGAAGGAGGTAGCCATGCTTGGCCTAGCTTCTGTGGAGCTCACAGTCCAGAGATGGAGGCAGGTCCATTATACTGCTGGGTGAAAAAAGGTGAAGGAGTGAAGCAAAGAAGTTCAATGTGGTCTGGGTGTCAGACCAGAGTTAGAGTGGGAAATAGGAGGCAGTGAGGAAACAGGAACCAGTTAGTTCTCAAATTCAGACCTGATCCTGAGGCCAATAGGGGGCCCCCTCATGCACTTCAAATAACATCAGGAATTATTTCTTTGAAGTGAGATTTTGGGCGAGAGAGCATCTAGCCCAGACAATGGCAGGGGCAGCACTCAACCCTTCGCTGGCCTCTTGTTGCTGGCGTCCTGCCCCCAGCAAAGGCTGACGGTTGTTTCCTGAGAGGAGTGGGGTTAAGCATGAAACAGGGATGGACTTGACTTTGCTTAGATCTTCACTTTTACCAGGGAGACAGAGGTGAGTAAATCTGATCCCTGCCCTGAGGGAGACATACATGCACCACTTGATGACTTCTTGATACAAAGTGTCTTGGAGCACAGAGGAAGGGCTGATTCATTTGGGCTGAGCTACAGCTGAGGGCTCAAAGGATGAGTAGGGCTTTAAGAAGGGAATGAAAGGCAGAGGTGATGGTGGAGTGGCATTCCTGGCAGAGGAAACAGATGAGCAAAGGTATGGAGGCTGGGAAATCCAGGAGGGGAGAACAGGGTCTGAGATAGTGACATGGGCACTTGTGAGCTCCCCACCAGTGACTGACCCCTTACTTACTGTCCGTTTTTTCTGTACCTGCAGCCTCAGTTCAGAAGAGCTGGCAACTTTCCAGAAGGAGCGAGCCCTATTTCTGGCTGCTCAGAAAGAGGCAGACTTGGCAGCCCAGGCAGAAGCTGCCAAGAAGTGACCCCTGCGCCCCCAGTTCCAGGATTTTGAAGGGAGCACCTCAGGATGGGGCCAGTTGGGAAGGCTGTGCCAAAGGGGAGGAAGGGAGGTCACACCACCCTGATTATTATTTTTCTGACTTTTAATTATGTATTTTTTATGTGTATGGCTGTTTAAGGGATCAAGTCTGAATAAACATCTTTTGTCATCCACTCTCCATTTCTGCCTTGGGACCCCAGGGAAAGGGACTAGTACTGACAGTAGCCACCAGGGACAGACATTAGCTGCCCTGGGAAGCAGGAGTCTTCACACTGTTTCTCAGATGTACAATCTGAGGCTCATCCAAGCAGAGCGACTTGCACAGGGTCTGAATTGGCAGAGACTGGAGTAGAACCCTGGACTTCCAATTCAAAATCCTGTCTTTCCCCCCTTTCAAGGGGTGAGGGAATGGTCAGGGTGGATGTGGGCCTGGGTATACAGGAGCAGCAGATGTTTCTGCTTCTATCAGAAATACCTCTTATCTCTTGGGGATTTGCCATTCTCAACAGAAACAGACCCCTTTGGGGACTTCAGGTCACAGCCCCAATCAGGGTTACTACATGGAGTGCCATGGATCCCAAGGGCTACTTCAGGCTCTTTTATTAAGCTGAACCTGGCTCTGGGTCAGGTGTTAGCTGAACATGAAGTATTGGGGGTTTATGGCTACAAACTGGCAGAAGCAGCAAAGCTTCAGTAGATTCCTGCCCACAGTGGGAGAAGTCCTTGGGAAGTCCCTGGCCTTTTGTTTTCCCATAATTTGTCGTATCAAGGACCCTTCTCCTCTCAGAGAAGAGAGGAGGAGTCGGGAGAAATGGGGTTCACATTTATCAAGCACTTGTTACATGCTTGGCACTTTGTTTTACACTGAGAAGGTCTGGAAAGCACAGAACAACTCCTACAAGAAAATAAAAGCCTCAAGAGGTCCCTCCGCCCCGATGAGACTCCTGCCGATACTTTGCTGTGTATCTTGTCTATTTCTTTTCCCTTGTGCATTTATATATAATGCTTTAAAAAAATTAATTTGGGTCATACTCTAGGTATTGTTGTATTCTACTTTTACTTTTAACTTGGTAATTTAAAACATTTTTTCAAAATTATCTTCCTAAAACAATTTTTAATGACTCTTAGTATTCTGTCTTATGGGTAGGCTATTATTTATTTAACCAAGTCCTCAACTGTTGAGTATTTTGTTGTTTGCATTAAAAAGTGAAAAATACATACAACCCTGTGATGACCATCATTTGGTCCTCTGCTTCAGGGTCTCCCAAAGCTGCAATCAGTGTTAGCTGGGGCTGTGGTCTCATACCAGGTTTGACAGGGGAAGGATCTGTTTTCAAACTCACGTGGTTGATGTCAGCATTTAGTTCTTCTGAGCAGTCAGACTGAGGGTCTCAGTTTCTCACCGGTTGTAGTCAGAGGCCACCCTCAGCTCCATTCTGCCTGGCTGTCTCGGGCAAGTTACTTGACTACTCTGTGCGTTAGACCCCTCATCTATAAGACAGAGAAAATGATGCTTATCTCAAAAGGCTGCAGAAATCAGAGCATATGTGGTCAATTAATTTATGACAAAGGAGCCAAGAATATACAATGGGGAAAGGACAGTCCCTTCAATAAGTGGTGTTGGGAAAAGTGGACAGCCACATGCAAAAGAATGAAACTGAAGCACTGTCTTACAACAGACAAAAATATTAACTCAAAATAGATTAAAGATTGAATGTAAGACCTGAAACCATAAAATTCCTAGAAGAAAACAGACTCCTCTTTTTTTTTGTCTCTTTTTTTCTATGAAGGTTGCTCTATTTTGTGCTTTAAAAAATCTCTTTAGCTTTATTTACACATTTCTTGGAGGGGATAATTTGGTTTACTTATTTATCTATTTTTGAAGGAGATACTAGGGATTGAACCCAGGACCTTGTGCATGCTAGGCAGGCACTCTACCACTTGAGCTATACCCTCTCTGTGAAAACAGACTTCTCTTGACATTGGCCTTGGCAATGAGTTTTTTTATCTGACCCCAAAAGCAAAGGCAACAAAAGCAAAAATAAGTGAGTGGACAAGTGGGACTGCATCAAATTAAAAAACTTCTACAACCTCAAAAAAAAACCAACAGAAATTGACGCAACATTGTAAACTGAGTATACCTCAATTTAAAAAAAAAAAAAAGATGCACAGCAAAGGAAACCATCAACAAAACGAAAAGGTAGCTGCTGAATAGGAGAAAAAAACTTTCAAATCATATATCTGATAAAGGGTTAATATCCAAAATATGTAAAGAACTTATATGACTCAATAGCAAAAAAAAAAAAAAAAAACCTAATCTTGAGTGCACAAACACGTACTCGGGTATCCTTAAAGAACAAGCAACATTTCTGACATCACATCTCCCTTTGGCCACTGCCCCATTTCTCTGTTTTCTGTCACTGCAACACCTGAAAGAATTATCTAAACAGATTGTTGATATTGTTCATCTCCCAGTCACTCTTTGTCTTGTAATGCTTTTTGTCTTAAAGTCTCTTGTGTCTTTTATTAAATACCCCTACATCAATCTCTCTTTTGTTTAGAGCCAACATGATATATCTTTTTTTACATCCTCTCAACCTTTTTCTATCTTTATGTTTTAGATGTTCTTGTAACAATGTTAGTTGGTGTGGCCGCCACTCTCAAAAATGACTCCCGAAGACCTCCACCTCCAGTAATAAACACTCTCCTACATTGCGCCTGGGTTAGTCTGTATCACTGACTATGGCAGAAGTGATGATATGTCACTTCCAAGATTAGGTTATTCTAATCCCGACAGCTTACATCTTAGTTACTTTCTGTCTTTTGAAGTAGCACCCACCTGCCTCTCTCCTACTACCCTAATCACTGGCAGCCACTAATCTTTTCTCTATGTCTATCCAAGGAAGGTCTTTGTCCTCGTTTCTAAAATGTTATATGAGTAGGCTCATACAGTATATGCCCTTTTGAGATAGTTTTCTCACCCAGCGTAATGCCTTTGAGATCCATCCAAATTCTTGCATGTACCACTACTTTTCTCCTTTTTCATTGCTGAATAGTATTCCCAGGCATGGATGTAACACAATTTATTTTATCATTTATTTATTGAAAGGCATTTAGATGTTTCACTTTTTGACTATTACAAATAAAGCTGTTTTGAGAATTCTTGAAGGATGAAATTTTCATTCCTCTGGGATAAATGCCCAAGAGTGCAATTGCTGGGTTGTATGGTCAATGTATTTTCAGTTATTTAAGAAAGAGTAAAATTATTTTCCAGAGTAACTGTACCATTTTACATTATCACCAGCAACCTATGAGTGATCTACTTTCTCTGCATCCTCATCAGAACTTAGTAGTGGTGTTGTTATGATTACTTTAGCTGTTCTAATATGTGGGTAGTTGTGTCTTATTGTGGTCTTAATTTGTGTTTTCCAAATGGCTGATGTTGTTGAAAATCTTTTCATGTCCTTATTTGTTATATATCTGTATTCTTTAGTGAAATGTCTCTTCATTTTCTGTCCATTTCTAATGATTTTTTTTACTGCTGTGTTTTGAGAGTTTTAGATGGGAGCCCTTTATCAGATATGTAGTTTGCAAATATTTTTCCCACTGTGTAGCTTGTCTTTTCATCTTCTTAACAAGACCTTTCACAGAGCAAAAGGTTTCAATTTCAATAAAGTCTAATTTATCAAATTTTGTTTCTTTTCTGGATCATCTTTTGATGTTATACCTAAGAACTCTTCACCAAGCTCTTAGTATCTAAGAATTTCTCCTATCTTTTTTTCTAAAAGTTTTATATTTGCAGTTTATTTTTAGCTCTCTGTCCCCATCATAAAAACTTTATTTATAGCCATGTCTTAAGAACCACGTCCTTTTAAACGATATCCAGAGCATGGTTATGTCTTACATTTAAGTGTATGACCCATTTTGAGTTAATTTTTGTATAAGATACGAGGCTTAGGTTGAAATTCCCCTCCCCCAAAAGATATCTAATTACCCCAGTACAATTTGTTGAAAAAGACAATCCTTCCTCCACTGAATTGCTTGTACAATTTGAAAGGCTTATTTTGTTTCAGCTCCAAAACACTGGGGAAATTCAGTTCTGCCCCTCAGAGGTTTTGAGCTTAGCATCTCTTCCCATGCAGATCTGAAATCTGGCAAATGTCTAGATGGGGAACTTGGCAAGAGTTTTTGGCAGGCTCTCTTCTTCTTAAGGGTCTTTTCCCTTTAGTACCATGAGACTATGGGAGATTCTTGGTTGCCTTTTAGCTTTCGTCTCAGCCTCCCAGTCTCCTGCACCATTCCAGAATTCAGCAAATGTTCCGTGGGTGAAAACAGACCATGCATTTGGGAGTTCCAGTCTATTAATAACAGCCCCTCATGACCACCCAAAGCTCACTCTCAGTAGGTTCCCTCTGCCTGGACTTAACCCAACCAGCATGCATCCAGAATAGGAAGATGTCTCCAGGGAGGAAGATGACTGTGATCATCAGTTCACACAGGAAGGGCTCTTTTCTCTCTGGAATTTCAGTTCATCTAGTTCTTGTTGTTTCTACAGCTCTATGATGTCTTTGGTAGTATGAATTTTATAGCTAATTAATGTTTCTCTGATTATCACAATGGAACATTGTGTAATAAACCATTACACATAAGTAACTGCCACTGTAAATGACAACTATAGTTCATATGCAGTATATGCCCACAACTTTTTCTTCAAATACTGTTTTTTTTTAAACTATGTGTTCATTGTATCAATAGTGTGATTTTCTTTCCTTCAAGTGCTGAAATAACTGAAGTAGAAAATAATTTTTTTTAGAAAATAATATTTTAGATTGTGCACTTTCACTAAAATTTGGCCCAGTACATGATACATTAAAACAACCAGATCATAGACAGTTGGTTTTCAGACAATGTACAAGTGGGCCACTCAGCACATTGTTTTATAATCGTTGGCCAAAAAATAAATCTTGATATGGCTCTAGTATGTGCTGACTCTTCCAATATTCTATTTCCAGTTGTTTTCCAATTGAGTTTTAAATTTCAATTTTCATCTTTTTTTTCTTTCTAGAGGTTCTATTAGTTGTTTTTCAGGTCTGCTTTATCACTGTTATCATTTCATGTTCCCTGTAGATGTTCTTGACTTTGGAATTTATTTCTTTAAATACAACAAAATATAGTTGTTTTAAAATCAGTGACTGCCTATTCCAATATATGTACTAGGTTTGTCTGTTGCTAGTTCTTGTTCATATTGTCTTGCCTCATCGTGTGTCTGGTTATCTTTGATTGCATCCTGCTCAATGCCTGTAACACATTACTTATGTAAGCTCCTTGAGGCCTAAGATAGATATGCCTTCATCCAGAGAGGCTTTGAATTCTTCCTGCCAGGTGCCAGATGACACTGCAACAGTCCTGCTGTTCAACTCATCTCAGTCTAAATAAACAGCAATGCTTCACCCAGTTACTTAAGTCAGAGACACAAGACTTCTCTCTTTTCCTCACCCCACTCTAAGCGCATAAGCAAATCACATTAGTTCTGTGTCCAAAGTGTCCCAAATCCAGTCACTTCCCCCAATCCATGTCTGGCAATAGCTCTCATCGCCTCTTGCCTGGATCACTGCAGAAGCCCAGCTGGTCTCTTAGCTTCCACTCCTACCTCCTCCAGTCTTGTCTCCACACACAGTCAGAGGGATGGCTTAAACAGGTGAATCAAATCATGTCGTTCTCCTTCTTCAATCTTGTCAATGGATTCCTATTGCACGCAAAATAAAATCTGAGTTTCTTATCATGGTGAAAAGCCCCAAGTAATCTTACCCCTCTTCTCCAACCAGTCTTCCTCTTGCTGGCCTTGATCCAGCCACACTGATTTCCTTGCTAGTCCTTAAAAGGTCAAAGCTTTTCTCATTTAAGTACCTCTGTTCTTGCTTTCCTTTGGCCTGGAACATTCTTAATCTTGTTTCTCATCTTTCAAGTCTTAGCTCAATGTTGCTTCCTTAGAAAGGGCTTCCCAACACCTCCCTCTAAATTAGGACAGTCTAAACCACAGCTGTGGTTCTCTACCACAGTATCCTGGCTCTGTCCCTTACTGCACATACTACAGTATGAAAAATAATATGAAAAGGAATATATGTACGTGTATGTATGACTGAAATGTTATGCTACACACCAGAAATTGACACAACATTGTAAACTGACTACACAAACAAACCCTCCTTCGAGACTGTTTGCATTTTGTTGTGTCTCCCCACAACTAGAATGTAAGCCCTGTGAGCCCAGGGACCTCGTCTGTTCTGTTCACTGCTGCATCCCCAGCACCCAGAACAGTTCCTGGCATGTGTAGATATTGAAAATATTTACCACATTAAAAAATAAGGCTGCCAAGGCAGCATTTAAGGTCAGTCTTTATGACCCAAAACTTGAGCCCTTTCTCCTACATTCTTCTCCCACAGCAGAATCTGGTATTTGTGGGAAGGAAACTGGATGAAGGTCAGATCTGGCTTCTGCACTGACTCTGGGAGTGTTATTGGGCAAATCCTTTCCTCTCCCGACCTCAGTTTATCTATCTGTTCTAAGCTATGATGCTCTGAGCCACACGGACCTTGCCAGAGAGGAACAGAAGCAGATACTTCTCTATCCAGCAGGTGGAGCCACTGGCTCTTCTAATTTTTATCCCTAACTGGGACTTGGCTTCTGGCATCCTTGGTTCTGAAAGTCCAGATGCCTTCTCATAAAAATGCACATTCTACTATCACCTACTACCACCACCACACACCAGCGAGATGTTCCTTTTTTCTTACATATCTTTTATTTTTAAAATGTTCATTTATTTAGTTTTACTTTTTAAAGAAACTTTTAATTTCAGAATAGATTTAGATTTACGGAAACGTTGTGAAAAATAGTGTAGTTTCCATATACTCCATACCTTTTATCTTCCCTATTATCGACATCGTACACTTATATGATACATTTGTCACGATGAGCAAAGAGTGATACGTTATTATTAACTAAAGTCAATACTTGATTCAGTTTCCTTCATTTTTAACCTAAGTTCTCCTCCTGTTCCAGTACTCTATACAGGATACATTACATTTCATCGTGGTGTTTCCTTAGGCTCCTCTTGGCTATTGGCTGTTTCAGCTTCTCAGACTTCCCTTGTTTTGATGACCACCAGAAATGTTTTATTTTATTTTATTTTATTTTTATTGAAGTATAGTCAGTTTACAATGTTGTGTCAATTTCTATTGGACAGCATAATATTTCAGTCATACATATACATACATATATTTGTTTTCATATTCTTTTTCATTACAGGTTACTACAAGATATTGAATATAGTTCCCTGTGCTATACAAAAGAAACTTGTTGTTTATCTATTTTATATATAGTAGTTAGAATCTGCAAATCTCAAACTCCCAGTTTACCCCTTCACACCCTCTTTCCTCCCCACCCCTCTGGTAACTATAAATTTGTTTTCTATGTCTGTGAGTTTGTTTCTGTTTTGTAGATGAGTTAATTAGTGTCTTCTTTTTTCTTTTGTTTTTGAGTCCACATATGACTGATATCACATGGTATTTTTCTTTCTCTTTCTGGCTTCCTTCACTTAGAATGACAGTATTTAAGTCCATCCAAATTGCTGCAAATGGCATTTTTAATTCTTTTTATGGTTGAGTAGTATTCCATTGTATAAATATACCACAACTTCTTTATCCAGTCATCTGTCGATGGACATTTAGGTTGTTTACATGTGTTGGCTATTGTAAAGAGTGCTGCTATGAACATTGAGGTGCATGTATCTTTTCAAATTAGCCTTCTCTTCAGATATACGCCCGGGACTGGGATCTCTGGATTATATAGTAAGTCTATTTTTACAGTTTTGAGAAATCTCCATACTGTTTTCCATATTGGCTGCCCCAAACTACATTCCCACCAACAGTGTAGGAGGGTTCCACCAGGGAGGTTTTTAGATGGGACTCCAATGTGTGTCTCTTGAGCTTTGGTCACTTAAGATTCAAAGCTGAGAGTTACAATCCTTAACCCTCTTGGGAACTTAGGAACAAAATTTTTGTGGTAGAAATTGGTGACTCTCTACTCAAATCCTTGGGCTGATCTTCAGAAGTGGTCTTCTCAATAAAATATTTCTAATGTGGGAGGAAGGTGTAGCTCAGTGGTAGAGCGCATGCTCAGCATACATGAGGTCCTAGGCTCAATCTCCAGCACCTCCAGTAACAAATAAATTTTTAAAAACCCTAGTTCCCTCCCCCACAAAAGAAAAAGAAAAAAGAGGGAAAAAAAAGAAAAAAAATTTCTAATGTACCTGCTCTGTGTCTGGCTCTGTGCTTCAGCATTAGTGAGGGACAGAGCTTAGACAGAAGCCTCTTGGGGCTTGCAGTCCAGTTCTTTGTTCAAGTTGAAGATCAGATGCACAGGAAGGCAGAGGGCAAGACTGCACCCTCCTGTTCCACCCAAGGATGCATCCAAGGTGGAAAAGGGGTGACAGGTCCCTGGAATGTTATCCCTCCCATAGGACCTCTGAAGGACACAGCCCCAGTGCTGGAGAATTTGGAGTGAGAGGAGGTTTGTTGTGCTCTCTGCTCCTAGAACCCAGCCCCCATATTTCACTGTTGGTGGGAGCAGACTGGGGCCTGGAGTTTCCTTCCTCTTCATGAGAAAGAAACTTGTTGTAAATCTTTGTGATCACCATTGCCTTCTAATTGACTTTATTTTTTTTTAATTTTTTAATATTTTAAAATTTCCCAGGTCTCCCGCAACTTCTAATTCACTTTATAATTATTATTTTTTATGTATTTTTATTGAAGTATAGCCAGTTTACAGTGTTGTGTCAATTTCTGGTGTACAGCCCAATACTTCAGTCATATAGGAACATGCATGTATTCGTTTTCATATTCTTTTTCACCATAAATTACTACAAGATAGTGAATGTAGTTCCCCATACTATACAGCATACACTTGTTGTTTATTTATTATATATATATTAGTTGGTATCTGCAGATCTCAAACTCCCAATTTACCCCTTCCCCCCACCTCCATAACCGTAAGTTTGTTTTCTATGTCTGTGAGTCTGTTTCTCTTTTGTAAATAAATTCGTTTGTCTTTTTCTTTTTTTAGATTCCGCAATGTAAGTGATATCATACAGTATTTCTCTTGTGCTCCTCAGCTTATAAAGAGATCCCCCTCAAGTCCTAGCAGCATCTTTGGGAGGTCAATCCCATTTCTTTCAGCCCCATTTCACCTGGGAAATAAAAACCGAGTCTCAGGTTCCCACTCAGCAAATAGTTGGTGGAGGGGGAATTTGAATCCAGGTCTGTCTGGCTCCTAATTTGCATTTCTGCCCCCACCATACCTTGTGGTTTTTGGCCCTTGATCTTGGAGGAACATACTGTTGGAAACTTCTTCTCTTGGTCTATTAAGTTATTACATTCTGCTCAGAAGTTTGGGGTCCACTCTAGCTCACAGACCTGGAAGAGAAGAAGCCCCTGCACCAGCCCAAGCCTGCCCTCTTGGGTAATCTGGGACAGGATGATTTGAAATGATGATTCATGGGCTTTGGGGCAGAGAGGACAGACCAGGGCTTGGACCCAGATGGCGTGGATACGTTGCCCATCTGTGCCTCTTACTAACTGAGGGGGCAAATCACTTTTTACCTGGATCCTGTTTCCTCATCAGTGAAATGGTGCTAATACACCTGTCCAGAGGATTTGCTGCAGTGAGTAAGTGATATAAAAGTGTATGTTAGCTGAAAGCCCCATGCAAGGACCACAAAGGTGCTTATTGTTTCCAAAGAGAAGATCTAGCTGCTTGCCTTTAGGGCCAGAATGAAGAAAGAAACTCATATCCTGAAACTTCAAATTCATGTCCAGAAAAATGCCAAGCTGAATCCCCTCCGCATCCCCAGGCCCGTCTGCTCCCTCCCACACTGGAAGCACCGCAAGCCTGGAGAAGAGAGGAGACTCCAGTACCCTTTAGCATTGGATGCCAAAGCATCTTGAAACCAAGATTTAGCATCTGTTTCAGCTCCAGACTCTCAGCTTCTAGCACACACTGAACACTCACAGGCTGAGTGAACAAATGAATGAATGCATGAATGAATGAAATGCCAGGGCTGTCAGCAGATCCAGTCTTTAACTCTTGGCCTCCAGGCTCCTGTCTGGGCCTCCCAACCTTCTCAAGTCCCCACCCTTCCCTTTCCACAGCAGTGCATGACACTAGGGATACCAAAAAGGCAAACTGGACTTTATTATAAAGTTAGCTACAAAGTCACCGCAGCACCACGAGGGGGCCACCTGGGCAGGCCCAGGCAGTCTGGCAGCCGGGTGAGTCCCGCACCAGGTACACGCACTCGTGCAAGCACACGTGTGACGGCGGCAGGTCTGCCTTCCTCCATCGGAAAGGAACGTAGCGTCTCTTCGCGCCCCCACCCCAGGTGTGGGGCGCAAAAGTCACAAGAAGGGCCGCCGGGGCGGCTGAGTCCATCGGAATTGAAATCCCGTTACTGGTGTGTAGAGAATTCTACGTGGGTGTCAAGAGCCCCTCAGGGCACAGGCTGGCCCGGGTTGGGCACTGCCTTTCCCCCACCAAGGCCCAGGGGTGGCTTGGCCCCCAGGAGTGGAGAACTGGCCCAGGCCCATGGGGCAGCGCGGGGTGGGGAAGTGAGACTCCCCCGTTCTCCGCTTGAAATCCCATTCAAGGAAACTCACTACGAGTGAATACAGATTGAAATGGAAACTGGGATAGCTTGATGTCTCTAAATTTTAAAAAGAAGCTCCCCTCCCTTGCCCTCCCACCTCCCCCCCAAATCCCATAGGGCCTGGGGAATCAGATCTATTCCCCTCTGGCCCCCAGAATCCCCCCAACAATCCCGGGGGGTGGAGAGCGGCTCCACGTCTTGATGACAATATGCCATACTTGACGACGTTAAGTCACAGACTTATTCAAAACGTTGGTTCCCCTCCACTTCCATCTGCAGAGAAAGAGAGAGATACAGTGAGAGAGAATAGTTAGTTAAGTCTATCAGGAAAGATAGGCTGAGGACGTGGTGCACTGTTGGACATAGTATGGAGTACAAATACGTTGGTCCAGTGACTGAATGATCACCAGAAGCTCAGCAGATAAAGGAGCAATTTGGATGAATGGAGTGAAACTATGGCTGTGGTTTTGAAAAGGATGCAACCATAGTAGAGACCCTCGAATGGGGCCAGGGGCTGAGTCCCACTCTCCCAAATTTCTATAAACTCTTGCTCTGTATTAAGGGGCAAGAATACTGAGACAGAGTTCTAGTCCCTCTTCCAACAACTTGTTGTGTAACCTTAGGCAAATTTCTTTAACTCTGGGACCTTGATTATCTTCATCTGTAAAATGGGGTGGGGATGGCTTATATAGGTCCCTCCTAGAGTTAAGAAGCACAGACCATTACCCAAGATTCTCTTACATTTTATCCCACACCACTAACCTCTGCCCCTAGGCCTACTTGTTCAGAAATTCCATATCATTTTTTATTAGTTCTTATCCCATTGCTATCCTATACAGCACTAATTAAACTGAGGTACATAGAGGAGAATTTTCTTGTCTAGTTCTACCCAGCGTCTCATTGGCAGGACAGGCTTGAATTCTTGAACATTTTGGCTGGACTCACCTTCATGGAAGCTGTCTTGAACTTGGCTCTGGAGTTGATGCAACTCATCAGTAAACCCATCGTAGGGGAATGCTGAGACACCTGTCTCAAAGGCGGTTTCATATGTGGCCAGGTCCTCCAGGAAGCTGCGGTCTTCTGGGGACAGGTTGTTGCAAGGCGATGGGGCCCCTCCTGGGACCGCTGCCTCAGGATCCCCTGAATTCCATTCCCCATTGGGGTCTGGGGTAGAGAGATCCATGAAAATGTCTTCCACGGGTGTCTCTTCCAGGAATATGTTATCAGGGTCCGCCAGGAAATCCAGGTCCTGACATTTCCAGGGTTTCAGGTCCAGGCTGAGCACAGGGGGGCCAGCCCCCGACAGGGAAAGGTTGGAGTCCAGGGGCTCCAGCCCCCCAAGTGGCTCCAGCTCATCTGTGCCAGCCTCAGCTGAGAAGGGCCTGTCCATGCCCTGAGCCAACTGGCTGATCTGCTGGATGAGACGATCTATTTCATTCTGCTCCTTTTCAGAATAGTGGAAGAAACTCTGCTTGACTGGAGAGGCCTCAGGTGTAAGCAGGCCTTCAGGCACCAGGGGGACATCCACAGAAAGGGGGCCCCGGAGCTGAGCTAGGGCCAGGAGTGTGCAGTCCCCATTACCAGGGCTGCTAGGACTTGGGGGCAACTTCTCATAGAGAAAACTGCATCCCTCCTGGGCGAAGTAAGTCTTGGTGGAATTGGGGCTCAGTTGCTCTGGGAAAGTTTGGCTGGGGCTGTTCAGGTGTGCTTGGAATGCTGTGCTCGGAGGAGTCAGTTGCTCATGGGCAGGGCTGCCTAGAGGCTCTGAGAAGGTGGCAGAGCTGGGAAGCAGCTGGTCAGGGAAGGTGGAGGTGCAGGGAGTCAACTGATCTTCATAGCTTCTGGCTGAGGTTTCAGTCAGCTGGCATTGTAGTGGGCTAGTGAGTGAATCTGGGAAGGTTGCACTGCTGGGCGTTAGTTGATCAGAGAAGGTCGTGGTGCTTGGAGTCAGCTGTTCTTGGAGAGAGCTGGATGGAGTGGGCAAGTGTGGCTGGAAGGGCTCATGGAGGCTGAAGAGGAAGGCACAGCCTCCTGGCTGGTGGGGTGTGTAGGGTGGGGTGCACACAAAATCCTTATTCAGGTCTGCTTGAAGAGAAGGCTCAGAGCCAGATGAGAATGTCACATAGCTGAAGCCCAGCTCTTTGGGGGGTCGGGGAAGCTCTTCTGATGTTGAGACAGCACCCAACTCAGGAGCACTGGGGAAATTGGTGCTTCTGGGTGGCCCCATGTTGAAGAGTGGATTAGGGCTGGAGCACTGCTCCTGAGAGAAGATATTCTCAGGAAATGAGGGCAGCATGGCTGGGGCACCCAGGACATAGGCTGCCTGGGTGTCTTCAGAATTCAACTGCTGGCGGAGGCTCCAAGCTTCCGTGTCACTGGAGAGAAGAGAAGAAGCAGCCGGTAAGGTTTGGTGTCCATTCCCAGAGAAGTTCTCTGATTTGTATCTCCTCCATGTCCACCTCAGCTGCCTCCCAGGCCCCTGCCTTGCAGCTCACCTGATTGGATAGTTATTGGCAGTGATGGGACCCTCTGGACCTTCTGAGTACAAAAGGCAATAAATCCATGCCCAGCCTCCAGTCTTGGCCAGCAGCCTCACCACCATCTCTGCCTGAATATCTCCACTCTCAGCCACTGAGGGGAAAGAAGAGATGCAGAATTAGGACACTCATCAGGCAACACAACTTAAATTCCAACCCCCTGCTGACCTCTCCATTAAACTGGGGTATACATGACATCCTCTTTTCTGACTACCCTAACCTGTACCATTCAATTCCCTACCTTGACCTCACCACTCAGAGCCCACCAGTTCTGATTCTATTCTCACCTTGACTCATCACCCTAATGTTCTCCCTATAGTACCCAAAACTATTGGCCTCTGATATCTCCCCAACATCAGTCTTGATCACAGCCCTTCTTGGTCAAGTTTCTTATGCCTTTTCCCGGATCCCTGTCTTGTCCCCAGCCTCTCTGGACACTCACACAGGCGGTAGTGTTGAGCAGAAGCGTGGCCCAGGTCCTCAGGGTGCAGCAGTCCATACCATGATTTACAGAGGAGTTCACTGCGCTCAAAGCCCAGGTAGATTAGGACACTGGGGAGGTGGAAAGGGTGAGGTCAGCTTTCTGTTTTTCCACTTGATACCCAGACATCTCACTCCCTCCAAATTTCTCTGCCCCTTTAGATCCAATCCTCCCTGCCCCTGACTCCAGAATCTAGGGTCCCCTCACCTCTGACCTGTCTTTTTCCTGGGATCTGAACACTCTGAGCTTACCTCTCAGAGATGTCCAGTAGGGCAAGATCCTTAGCATGACGGCTCTGGAACATGGCCAGGAAGAGGGAGGCAGGGCCAGGGCCAGGGCCAGGGCCAGGGCCAGGGCGAGGTCTTGTCTCCAGTGGGGCACAGAAAGCTGTGAACACAGGATTTCCTGCCCAGTAGGCCCCAGGTGGGTGAGCATGGAATCTGCCTCGAATAAGCACCAGTTTGTTGCCTGCACTCTGGCGCCTGAGGGACTTGGATGTGTTGAAGCGACAGCGGAAGAGGCGATCTGTGTGAGTGAAGAGAAAATCTGTTGAGAGGGTAAATGACTGAGAGAGATGGCAAGTGGGAAGGAGCAGGGTAGCAGGAGGGATATTGGATTGAGGAAGGGAGAAGGAATTTCTTACCAGTGTCCAGGGCAGAGGGTAGAGTGAGTTGCTGGCGCACAGTTAGGTGGTCAGCTGGGTCAATGATGTCATAGATACTGTCACCCTGGGCAACTAGGTCCACCTGGAGAAAGGTAAAGAAAGGATGATCATTAGTGAAGGCAGCAATAGACAATCCTTGGCACATAGCATCTTGTAGGGTATAGCCACCCCCTCTGCAGTAATTCTCAGATTCTCAGAAGTGGAAAGCTCATCGTGTTACCATCTGACCCCCGGCCCAGGCTGAAAGTACCCTCAGCACTCACCATGGAGTGGCCCAGGTGCTCGCTCACACTCTCAGAGAGATAAAGCAGCTTTCCCTCCGCTGTGAACACAAGCAGAAAGCCAGGTAGTGCTGCCACTATGTCTTCAAGCTCTTGAGCTGAGAGAAGCCCTGTGGAGCCCGCCAGAGGAGTGCCTGCAGGGTGAGAAGGTATGGTGAGTCAGGAGTCACACTGGGAAGCAAAACAGAAGTGAGAAAGACGTGGACTAAGTTTCAGAAAATCCAGAGTAATTTCTCATGAACCTGCCTCTGCACACACCTGTTGACCTGCTGCCCGCAGCTCGCCCGGGGAACCTGTTGCAGGATCTCCCAGCCAGCGAGCCCTTCGACTTTAAGTCGGGGCTACGGCAGGTCTGAATTTCAGAACCACGGACAGCATTCCAAATGCTGGTAGAGCGTTCAGCACCGCGGGCAGCGCCTTGCACGCCCGGCAGTGTTGTCAGCACCGCGGACAGCGCATCAACGGCTGCGGAAGAGCCCTTCCAGTACCTCGAAGAGCTGCTGTGCTTCTTCAGGGTTTGGCGGCTCCGTCCCTACAACTTCTGGGCTTCCCTTCCCTGGCTCTCGGAGCACCTCTGCGCTGGTAGGGACTGGGGCCATTCTGCCCAGGCTCTCCTCTCTTAAGTCTGGAACCAGGGACACTATCCAGGCTCTCTAACCCTCATCCAGAACTAAGATGGGGTTTGGACAGAACTCAGAAGGAAAAGTAGGAAGTCCTAAGTTCTCAAAGTCCCTTCTCACCCCAGCTCGCCGACACGCTGCCCTAGACCTGCGGCAGTCCCAGAGGGTTCCCTCAGATTTACTGTCCCCGGTGCGCGCCAGCTCCGGTCTCCGGCAGCCCCAGTTTGCTCACCTCCAGCGAAGAAGACGCCCTTGCGAGTGTAGATGCAAGCAAGACTCATAATGTGCAGGTAGGACAGCCGGACTTTGTCTGCTTCGGCAAGCGGTAGCAGCTCCTTGAGGTTCCGGATCTCAGCGTTGATCTGGTCGCGGCGCGCCTTGGAGGCGCCCTTGGTGGAGCGGTACATGACTAGCGGCTGCGGAGCTCCAGCTCGGGCGCTCCGAACACCTGCGTTCCTGTCCCGACGCACCGGTGGCTTCCTCTTCTTTGCTTCCCCGTTTCTCGCTCAGGTTCTCTCTCTCCTCTCCTGGGCTCCGCTCGGCTGCGCTGCCCCCCTAGCCTGCCTCGTTCCGCCTTATATAGCTCCTGTCAGGCGTGGGGGGCTCGCTTTAGAGAAAGGGGGGGCGGGAGAGCGGGAGGCTGGGCTAAGCAAGCTGCAGAGGGAGCTGCTGGCTTTGGAGGGGGGGTTGCGCTCCTCCTCCCTCCCTGGCTTCCGACGTCATCTCATGACGTAGAACGCGAGCGGGAGGGGTGCCGAAGGGAGGGGGAGAACGGAGGCTGCGGAGGGGGCCACGGCTGGCGGCAGCTGAGCCGAGAGGCAAGTGCTGCGTTAGGAAGGCCTGAAAGGGGGTGCAGGGACCCAAGTGTCCGAATGCGGTCAGTTGAGGGAAGGGACAGGACAAGGGTTGAGGCGGTCTGAAGCCTCTGGCAGGAGAGTCTGCAGAGGGCAGAGAGGCACTGGTTCCGACATTGACTCTTTTTCAAGGAGATAAGGGAATGGGGAAGAGCAGGGTCGTCCACAAACTGCCCCTTCCTATTTGTCATAGTTCATTTTCGTCTAAAGGGGGAGAAGGACCTTCCTTGGCCTTTGTGAGAAAGGTCACAGCTGGAGTTTCTCTCTAGGGATTACTCAGTCTAGGATTCCCTTAGTCACTTTCAAAGAACAAATCCCACCCCCTTTTCTAAACTCGGGCCTTGGCGATTTAGCAGGGGGAGCTTCGTGGAGGGGGGGTCTAAGTCCCTAGGAAGGGTGGGAAAGGGTCCTGAGGTCCTGAAGGAAAGAGACCAACTGAATTTGGCCTTGGTTCTATTTTCTCACAGCCAAAAATAGGAATACCACACCATCGCAGCAGTCTACAGTGTTCTTCGTTTCTGTCAGCTAATTAGCCTCAGCCACTGACTGAGGAAACTGAGGCAGGGTCCCAGGGCCTGGTGAGGATCTGGGTCTACACTAAGTATCCCATCCCCCACTGCCATCCTCCAAAGCCAGAAGTTTCCCACCCCCACACACACACACACCCCCATTGCAATCCTCGGTCTCCCTGCGGGCCGGGGGCGGGGGCGGGGCCGGGGGAATCCCAGCTCCATATTAGGACAGGAATCCTCCGGCAGCTGCCGCGGCGGCGGCCGCGGGCGGGGCCTGGCTGCCTCCGCACAGCTCGGGAGGGCTCCCCCCTGCCTCCAGCGGGGAAGATGGAGAAGCAGCAAAGAAGCGAAAGGGCCGTCCTGAACCCTCCGCGCAACCCATGCACCTACCAAGGACCCCTTAACTCTGTCAGGCTGTCCTCCACACTCCCCTCAACCTCCTCCTCATCATCGGCAGTAGGACTCCACGCTGTCTCTCCACCTTCAACTCTCCACAACCCCCCTCCCTCCGCCATAACTAGTTTCTTTATCTCACTGCCTAGTAGGTGGTCTGTCTCAGCTTTGTGTGCCCTCTACCCTCAAAACGTTCCCCTTCTGCTCTCTAGAGTCTCTTCTTTTCTTTGTAAATTTTGTCTCCACATCATGTCGCTTTTGCCCTATCTCCTTCTTTCCTTTTCCTCTTTTTAGCACAGATGATCCCTCTCTAGGGGGTGAAGGGTGCCTTTGTTCCCCCCCTGGAGCTCATAAAAGGAGAAAGAAATGGGGACATTTTATCTGAAATTGAATTCTGTGGGGTAGGAGTATGTGTGAAGTTATTTGAGGGGCTGGGAATTAGGCCAATTAAAATTTGGGGGAAAGGGATTGGCCTCCTTGTATAAAATCACATAGGAGGGACGGGGATAAGCTTTGACAGCAATAAGCAAAATTTGGGGTCAAGGAAATCTTCATTTCTCACGAAAAAGGTGGTGGTAAGAGAGGCAGAATGGGAGGAGAGAAAGCTGAGGAGAAGGCTGTCAAAAAAGAAGATCTCTGGAGTCCCAGTCCTGACCTCTTGTGTGTTTTGGTGGAGGTTGGGGCCATCCACACCAACCATACTGTATTCAGTGCAACAACTGAGATGGAAGGAAGGGTATGTCTGTCTGCTTGCCACTATCTCTAGCCCTATTTGCCTCAGTGACAGAAAAATGGTTCCCTCAGACAGTGTGTCTCCGTTCCACTTTCATCTCTAGCTGACCCCTGATGTACCCATCTACTCCTCACTCAAGTTTCTGTTTGGACAAGCCCTTGATCTTTAGGCCCACCTCCTGTATGAAAATTCAGGTCAATGTTCCTGTTTTCTTCACTCACTGGTGCATTATCCTTGACTAAGAGATATTCTCAGTGTTCCTCTCCAGGATAAGAGGTGTCTAATGGTTGGGTCCAGCTGGTCTCCAGTAAGCTGAGCAGATCCGCAGTGAAAGAATGTGTCCCTTTCCGCTGTCCGTGGTCCTGAATTATCACCTGGTATGCCATATTGATCATGGTCTGGCTGGGACATTAAAGTAGAACTTGAGTCTATATATGCCTCACAGTGAGACCCAGATTGACTGTCCCCTTCTCCTCTGAGGGTGAGCAGGGTAGTGAGTTGCAGGCGAGGGGCAAGATTTCTGAGCTGTAAGAGTGAAGTAAGAAGGGAGTTACTGGGCTCAAGGGAAAAGCCCTTGGATTTTTCCAAGAGAATGGACTGGAGGGGAAGGCACTCTGAAAGGGAAGAACGGTCTAGAAAGGGACAAGGGAAGGGGCACAGAAGGGCTTATACTAGTTTACCCACTCTTACTCAAGTTGAGAAGCTCTGTATGCCCCCAATGTCTTCTCTCCCTAGGCCAGCTCCCACTCCCCTTGCCTCCTACCTCCATGACGCTATTTTTAACTGTGAAGAACCAAAAATAGCTTGGCAGCAGCTTCAGGCCGTGGGAGAGGAGCTATTTATATCACCAGTGATGGTTCCAAAATAGCAAGCAGGAGGAGGGGGGCGGCTGGCACGCTAGAGAGCTCCTGGCTGCTGCTAAAAATACTGGCAGTATGAGTCATCCTGGCCTGGCTGAGTCACACACACACACACACCCCTCCCCAAGCAGCAGGCAGCAGCAGCAGAATAGGCTAAGAATTGGAAATCCAAGATGGGGGAGGTAATAGAGCCCATCGGCTATGGAAGAGTGGGCAAGGGAGTGAACTGAGAGAGGGGTTTTGGGGTGAGTTTGTAGAAGGAAAGGGGGAGCAGGGGTCACCCACTCAGACCCTCTCTGTGAGCCTGCAGCGTTCCCAGCTATCACTGCTGCTCAGGGTGCTTGGGCAGTTGAAGGAAGGGAGCCAGTCTGTGAGAATGTGCATGTGTGTCTGTCTGTCCATTTGATCATGGCGTATTTGTCTCTGTGTGTCTGTTTGCATATGTCTTTGTAGCTGTGTATCTACATTCCTTTAAATCTGTGCATTTGCCTATGCCTGCATCTATACCTGTCTTTATAAAAAGTGCCTATGACTTTCTGTGTTCTGTGTAGTTCTGTTTGTGCCTGTATGTGTTTATATGTTTGCAGCTTTCTGTGTGCTTCCCTATCCATGTGTGTGTTTGTGTCCACATCTGAGTCGGCTCTATGCCTTTCTCTCTCAGCATCCAATGGTGTGTGTGGATTTGCATGCATCCTTAGCCTCAATGCACCTTCTGTTGCTCTCTCAGATGGCAGTTGTTGGGCTCTTGCACAATTTATCACCTCTCTTAATCACCTTAATCACCTCTCTCAACCCAGCACCTTCCCTCCTTTCCAGTCCTGGCCCCCAACCTTTTGTGAAGGTCTCTGTTGTGTGCAATCTCTAGCTAAAAGACAGAGGAAGGGAATCCCATAGGATCTCTCCCTTTTCTCTTGAACCATCATGAATCGTCCCTGGCCTGAAGGAGTAAGTAGTTTTCCATCTCTCCATATTTGGGGAATTGAGGGAAAAGAGGGCTTTCTTTGGGTCTAAAAAAAATTCCTGGTGTGGGCATAGGCATGCGCAGCGCGTGCACACACACACTCATAGACACATACACAACTGAGAGAAAGAGAGAGAGAAAAAATATCAAGGTCCCTTCTTTACTGAGACAAGCTCGCATCTGTTGCCATGGCAACCCTGCCCACTCCTTCCCCGAAAAATCACCAAGAAGAGGTGATGGCATCGAGAAGGGATTGGCTGATTTCTTTCTTTATTATTTTTTCCGAAAAAGGGATTTTTATAGCAAGAACAGGCAGTGAGATCCCTTGTTCTGTCTTATATGGCTTTACTGGGGACCTGGAGGGACATCACCCCTCACTCTCTACAGAGTAGAGGAGGTAAATCTTTTCCAGAGATTTCAGGGAGAATGACTTCCTGGGAGGGAGCTGGAGGGTGAGTGGGGAGTCTGCTTCTTTAAAACAGCAATGGAGACTTCTAGTTAGGGCTGCTTTTCTGGTGACTTGGGGCAAGAATCTTGACAGAGGACTGTCAAAGTGGATCCTATCTTGCCCTGGACAAATGTGTTTATGAGATGGAGAAAGAGAGAGGAGGGAAGGAAGGAGGGAGTAGGGGGAAGAGAGGGAAAGAGAATGAATTGATGAATGAATGAATCACTTGACAGGTCTTCAGAACAGGTGACAAGATGCCAAAGGATGAAAGATCTTAATGGTGGCCAGACAGATAGACAAGATGGTTCAAGACAGATCCATTAAGGCAACTGGTCATGCTGCAAGTGACCATCAGACCACAGGTGTGGTGGCTACTTGACTTTGACCCCAGGGCCATAGGTGAATATCTAGGGGAGCAATGAAGATCAACTTTTATAACTCTAGTCCTAGTCTGAGTCTCAAATGCCTCCTCTAAAGCCTGGCCACCAGCCACTACAGCCACATCACTTTCTCAAGTGAACTGTAGCCTCCTGCCAAATGACTGAATGGTGGAAAGGAAGGGATTCCTCGTTTCCTCCTATGCTTGGCTTGCTGCTGAAATGGGGTCACTTAGGGCTGGAGGCTGGAAAGCCAGACCAAGAATTTGACTCACCTCTCCCCTTCCAGCAGGATGCCACTACCCTCAGCAGGCAAGGGCATGGCCGAAGGAGGGTGATTATCTCTACTTGAAGTGATGGACCAGAGGGATGAAAAGACTTCAGGTTTGCTCTGACATGTTAAAACTATTCTCATGACAAATCTGACTGATATTATAATGCTCATTTGATCGACAGTGAAACTGAAGCTCAGAGACAATGACTTGCTCAAAGTCACACAGTAAGTTATTGGTGACACTGGGCTTTAAGGCTAGTTCTTGCCCCCCAGCCCAGGCTCTTTCTCTTGCACCATAGGGTAGAGTTGAAGTCTGCAAACTCTGACCTGCATACCAAATCTAGTTCACCGAGTGTTTTTGCAAATAAAGTTTTACTGGCATGGAGCCACCTCCGTTTGTTTATATGTTGTCGATGGCTGTTTTCACCTTACAAAGGCAGAATTGAACAGTTGCAACAGAGACCATATGGTCTGAAAGTCTAAAATATCTACTAATTGACCCTTTACAGAAAGTTTGCTGTCTTTTATAGTAGAGGATGTATTCCTTAAGGGTGAAGAGATTGGGAAGCCCTATGGGCTAGGCTTCTTACAAGCTTCTAGCCCCTCTGTAGCCTCCCTATGCAGAAGGGATACTCCACATCCTGTTCCCTTGACAACATGAATTGGATTTAGTAATGAAGAGTTAGATCATTCCATTCCATCCCTATCCCAACCTCAGCCTCAGAACTGCATGTTGGGTGGTAATTAAGGTACTAATAGGAAGAATAAATGTCCTGGTGGGAGAAAAATAACAGTACTGTAGTGTCTCTGGTCTTCTGGAGCCTCTAGTTTAACCCAGAGGGAGAGCTTCTTTACACTTTCTCAGAGAGGTTTAGTAACTTGTCCAGGGTCACACAGCTAGAATTAGATAAATCTGGAATTAGAACACAAGTTTCCCGATTTCTACTTCTTTGTACTTTTAACTAGATTGTTCTTTTGAATTCATGAATTTGAAACAATGTGAAAGTTTTCTAACAGATTCCCAAGTACCTCCCCAGTCCTGGGTCTAGGGTCCACCGGTCTGCAGTGAAAGTATAATCCTCATGTAGAGTTGGTTTGTGCAAAGGCTGCATCTTAGCAGGCTGTTTTCTTTCTCTTAAGGTCTTTTCATTATGTTATCACTCTCCCAATTCTACTCGCATAGGGAAGTATTCAGAATGTTTCATCTATTTATGGTTATGAAATCAACAAATCTCATGTGAAGAGGGTACACCCTGGCATCCACGCATTGAGACGGTCAGAGCCAGGTGAGTGGGCTGAGCAGAGAAGGTGAGGGATGTGGAACCATGGAGAGGGTGGGAGGGGGAGATTATAGCTCAGGTGGAAAGCTTTTCTGGGCAAGGAACTGAAGCAGGGGCTGTGAGAAAAGAGCACAAGCAACACAGTGAGGAGTGTGTCAGACCAGCCATATTCCAAGGAGGGAAGGAAAATCAATCAACTAAAACCATTCTTTGAATGCAGAGCAGGGACCCAACACTCCTCTAAGCACCATGGGGGAGACAGGAGTGCAGGACATCTGCCTTGCCCTTGAGGATCTAAAGGTCTAGGGGGGAGAGAGAGTCTCCACACATTCATTCATTAATTTAGCCCAGTTTCAGAGTCCTCTCCACCACCACTCTCCAGCTGGTGAACTCCTTATCCTGCTGGTCCTCTGGTTGGATCCCAGGCCCTCCTCAATGCCCCCTACAGCTCCCTGTGCTTTCTCATCAGTGCACTTCTCATCCTTCATTGTCACCACCTGTTTACTTGTCTGTCTTCCCCACCAGCATCTACGCCTGGTCTCCATATTCTCAGCACCCAGCACAGGGCCCAGCCCAGAGCAGGGCCTCAGATATGTCATTCATTCATGAGCACACATCCAAGAATTGAGTTTGTGCCAGGCTCTGTGTGAGCACTGGCAATGCAGTGGTTTAGAAACACAGGCTCGGTCTTCATCTCACAGAGCATCCAAGCTGGTGAGAAAGTGAGAACTCAGTCAAGCCATTTATGTGGGATGAATGCTGTGGAGAAGGAATTTAGTGTGTTTGGGGAGAGCAGACGCAGCCTGGGAGTCCGGGATGGCCTCCACTAGGAGGTGTGTTTCGGCTGAGTTACCAGGTGTTAAGTGACTGGCTGACCAGGTTAGGCTGAGCTGACTGGGTGGGGTGGGGTGGGCAGGGTGTAGCATCATAGATGGGACAACATAGGGACACATAGCCACAAAGGAAGCCACCGAAGCCCAAGGTTGTTTTAGCAGAAGTACAGTATGAAAGTGCAGAGGGGCAGCCACTGTTAGGGGCAGCCACTGTTAAGCGCAGCTGATCCCCACTTTGACAGAGAGGTTTGATTTCTGGGGCAGGACTGAGCTGAAGTGGCTCAGCCTTGAGCAGAAGCCCCCCGAGGGCAGAAGGCCAATAAGTTCTTTGTGGAAAGGTGGATGGGAGGGAGACTGTGGCTCAGAGAGGCAGGAGAAGATGGAGGTCAGAAGGGAGGCTATGAGATGAGACTTAACCTCTTGTGCTTCAGTTGGCCTGTCTGTTAAATAAGGATGTGAGAATTGTAGCACCTACATCAAAGGATTAATGAGAAAATTAACTCAATTTAATTGAATGAGTTAAAGCATTAAAGCTCTTGTAACAATTCCTGGCACACAAAAGGAGCACAATAAATGTTGAATGATAGACTGTTAGTCATCACTATTTTCACTTTATGAAAATATGATTTTGAGCAAGGCTCTGAAGAGATAGCAGGAGCTGGTTTGGGAGATAGCACACGCCCTATCACTGTAAGTGTGGAAACAGGGCCTGAGCACCCATTGGCTTTTTACAGCCTTGGTCCACTTTGGTCTGAGAGTGCCAGCTGGGGTGGGGCAGGCTGGGGGCTGCAGCAATTCCAAAGAGGAGGACAGAGATGAAGCTGGGGGCCTGGGGAGCTCAGGGGATGCACACAGTCATCCTGGGGGCTCCGGCCTGGGTCCCAGTGTGCTTCTTCCTTGGGCATGGGCTGGCTGCCATACTGCTCAGCAAGTCCAAGGATGGAGGCCCAACGTGGCGTTCCAGTATTCAGCCACCAAGCTCCCTGCCATTTTTCTAGAAGCCAACCAGAAGATCGTGTTCTTGTCCAGCTTAAAACCCTCATGGCTCCCATAACTCCTCATTACCAAAAGTCCTCCTGGCTCTCTTGCCCCTTTGACCTACAGGTGCTTAGGTCGCCATTACCACCTAACACACCTTGTAACATGAGAGTCTGTGGATGCTGCACTTACCTGTGCTTTATATGCCTCATCATGCATTGACTCATTCACACCTCACAGCAACCCAGTGATACCTGGGCTATTGTTACTTTCACTGGCCCTGGGCCCAGCAGAGAAGAAGTCTGCAGGGAGTGGTCCATGAGGTCCCAGGAGAGACTGATGAGATTCAAGGCTGGGGTGATAGTAGGCCTGGGCCCGTGATAGATGGGAAGCCCTAGGAGCAGCCAAGAGACCACCCAAGAGCAGGGAGAATAATGACCCCCGCCCCGGGAACGCTGGAACTGCAGGGAGCTAGTTGAACCACAGCAAAAAGGGCATAGCAGCAGTTATGGTCTCTTGATAGAGCAGCTTCTGGAGCCAGGAAAATATGAGTCCTGGATGGGTGGGGAGGGGATACCAGGAAGCTTTAGGAGAAAGGACCATCTGTAAGGAAAGCTCCTGAATCACCCAGTGCAGATCGGGGTGGGCTGGAGGAGGCTCCCATCAAGGATTCGAAGGTCTGGGAAGAGTTGGAGGTGGGCTCAATCTAGATGTCAGTGGATTATGTTAGATGTGGGGAAAAGAGTCCTGAACAGGAGGATCAGGAGACGCGGATTCTGGTCCAAGCTCTGGCACCAGCCTACTAGAGTGTTATGCAAACCCCTTCCCTTCTTTGGGCCTCATTTCCCTATTTGCAAGATGACAGATGCAGTGGGTTGGATCCCTTAGCTTAGAAAGCCCCTCCCATCTCCAGCACTGTGAGCATCTCTGGCCTCAGGTTCCACCTGGCCAATGACCCTCAAGCTTTAGAATGCTGCTGCCCCAAGACCCAGTTTCAGGTGCGGATGAGCCCATGTGCCAGTGCTAGGGTCTGGGTGGGCCTGAAGTCTCCCAGAGGACCAAGTCCTTGGCCCTGGATGGTCAGAGCCACCTTGGGTCCTGCACACCTGGCCTGTGTGGACATGGTGGCGGGGGGAGGGGTACAGGAAGAATGGAACCAAGTGCTCGTATGATTTTCCTTCTTCAAACCGAACCCATGAGGGGCCATTCTCATAGGTCTGTGCTAAGAGCACCAGAGGACTCACCGTTAGAGGGATCTGATGGGTTCCAAGGTTTGTAAAACAGACCTCAGGTCATCCTCAGGTATACACATTCTGAGGCTGAAGCAAGTACTGCTTCCAGTATTCCTTAGCTTCAGTCTGGAGGAAGAAAACACCCCCAGAATGTCCCACAGACCACCACAGAGAGGATCCACAGCCTGGCAAGATACCCAATCCAGAGAACTCCAGACTCAAAGCTGGAGTAGGGGCCTCTCAGAGATCATCCACCTGGAGTGACTGAGGCCTAGTTCACAGAATGGAGTGGCCCAAGTGACACCACCAACACTTAGTAGAGGAGACTCTGAACCAGGTACCTAGCTCACAGCACAGTGACTTTTGTGCACCTCTCAAAGACTGGTCTCTGGGATCAAGATGTAGAGAGAGTCTGAGCCAGGATGCAGGGCTCTGGGTCCTAGTCTCAACAGTTCACTGACTTGCTGTGTGACCTTGGTAAATACCATCTCGCAGAGGGTTGCCTCAGTTTCCCCTTCTGTGCATTGAAGCCTTGGCCCTGGCAATGGATGCCCTTGGAAGAGCAATTCAAAGCTCCAGGACTAACTTCTCCAGGACACAGACCCCTCTCCTTTGCCAGACTTGATGCCCACAGCTAGGCTGGATTAGATCCACCTCTGGATACCCAGCCCTGGTCCAGAGTAGGGGCTCAGAGAAGTCCTTTATAGCTCCATGGGTATGAACAAGTACTTCACTGCTGTCTTCAGTGAGTCCTGGTCAAACACCCCTGCAGGTGCTGCAGGAGAGCAGAGGCATCATCAGGATGGGGCAGGAGAGTCCAAAGAGCTGGGTCCACAGGGCCCTGGTGAGCTCTGCCAGAGACTGCCGGTCACATCTCCATCTGGAAGCCAACTGGCATTTGTATGCAGTATGGAGAAGATTTAGCTCCAGAAAGTTCCAGAGAGCTGGTGGTCTGCTGAAAGCTTTTGATGGAAGCAATCTGGTTGGTTGGTCATGGAGTCCATGGGATCCAGAATCTTGTCCAAAGTCTTTATCGATCCAGAAAGCCTACCTAGGCCCAGACTCTGCTAGGGGAAGAAGCAGCTGGTGCCACTGACACAGGAGGAGTTGTCTGGCCTGTTTATTGGGTACAAGGCAGGAGACAGACTGGCATGCTGTGCCAGCTATTCTCAATGTTAAGCAATGGGGGAAGGACCTTTGGCTAGGAAGTCAGCCTCTCTGGGCTGTGGCCCATGCTCTCCAGGAACATGCCATGCGACCTTGGTCAATTCACTACTCTTCTCCGGGCCTCAGTTTCTCTTTCAGTTTAATAAGAGGGTTGGAGAAACTAAGGGGGCCTTCCAGCTAAGATGCTAACCTGATCTCAGGCTGAGCCCAAGAAGAAAAAGGCTAAAGTAGGAGGCTGGAGGGGGCGTGGGTCTCTAGAGACCCAGGGTGGCCTGGCCAGCAGTGAAGTCCTCACCTGGTGTTTTAACTGTGGCCTTGTCCAGAGAGGATCCCCAAACGCTCTAGGCCTGGCATCTTGTTTCCTTCCAAGTCTCCTGCGGAAGAAGAGTCTCCCTGTTGGAGAGAGGTGAGGAGACGGGGGAGGGGAGTAGTGGTGGCAAGGGCCAGGCCTTCTTTCTCCATGGTTGAAATGTCCCCAAAGTGTGTGGAGGGCACTAAGATTGGGGAGTCGGGTGCATGGCACCTGGGGCTTCCCGGGCCCGGGCCCCGTGCGGGACTTGCGTCTTGGGGGCAGGGACAGTTCTCGGGCTCTGGCGGAGCCGCAACTCAGCCAGTTGCCTTTAAAAGGCGCCAGCGCGCGCGCATCAGCAGAAGGGCTGCGGCTTTCTTCCAAAATAGGCAAGAACTGGGAGACCGCGAGAGACGAGCTGCTAGCAGCGCGGACGTCACCCGGGGCCTCCCTCTCCACCGCCTGCATCACGTCTCCATGGCAACGGCGTACCGCGGCCGCAGATGAATGAGCTACAGGGAAGAAAGGAGCGCGCCGAGATGAGCGCTCCCTCTTTCAGGCGTCCAGGCACGGAGGCTGGGCTGCCCCGGGAAACGAGATGCAGACGCCGCCCTGGGAAGAAGGGGGTGCCCTCATATTCAAAAGGGCTTCAAAACCCATTCATTCCCTATTGATTCTATTATGTCCTAAGAATCCGGGAGCTACTCAGTCCAGGCAGAGATCCCTCATCCTTTGGTTCAGGGATCCTCAGCTCCCAGGGTTCCCCTTCACCCTTCTATACCGTCTCACTCCACCTCTCACTGCTCCCCAAAACTCGGCTGAAAAGCAGACATCATGTGGCTTAGCGCCATCGCGTGGCTGTAATGTCGTTGTGTTAGGCGTGCTTGTAGCTGTGATCTCGCCGTCTATGTCGCCCTCTGGCGTTTGTGAGAGGGAAGAGCTTAAAAGATCTCAGTCTTCACATTAAGACCATAACTAACAAAGGCATCATTACAACATTAGTAGTTAACATTCTGTGAGTGCTCCCCATGTGTAGATCACTGTTAAGCACTTTCCCTGTATCACTTCATTTCATTCTCTCAGCAACCTTGAAATACAGATGATGATGATGATGATGATCATGATCATGAAGACGAGAGAACTACCATTTTACAGGGGAGAAAAACAGGCTGTGAGAAGTTTCCTCTTGCCTAAGATCCTACAGCTGTAAGGGGCAGAACTGCCACCTGAAGTCATGACTGTGTGAAAAGCGCTTGTGACCTCTTCGCTTCCAAACCTACAGTCTCTTTTGATCCACCTCATAGTCTCTTGAGATAAACAAGTTAGCGCTCACTGAACGTAACCCCATTTTACAGATGCTGAGACTGAGACACAGAGAAGTGAAATGTTTTGCCCAAAGTTTCAGCAGCCATGGATGGAGCCCAGGCCTCTAGGCCCTGGATCTAGGGGGTTTTAGGATGAGGTGGCTGGGTAACGGGGAGTCCAGAACATCCCTCTGAGACTTTACCTGTTCACAAGAGAGACGGAGGGGCCAGCTCATCTGGGGCTATTCCTCCATGCACTATAGAGCAAATGGAGCAGCCCAAGGTCAGAAGAGGGTCAGGGACTCTTCCCTATCTCCTGTGGCCTTGAGAGTTCACAGGAGCTAGATGTTCCAGTTTATCTTACATGTATTTTTTTTTTCAAATTTTATCGTTATCTTCTAATGCAGTCTTCCTGCTTATGTTGGTCTCCTTGCAATTATCTACCGCTGGGGTAAGAAAATTCTTCCTGGTTTCAGCTTGCTGCTTTTAAATTGACCTGTCCAATTTTCCAGGGAATAACTGTTCTCAGGTCTCTTGCTTACTTGTCCCTCCTGCAGAGATGCTGACTCCATACAAATCTCTAGGGGCTGTGGGTGGTTTGTTCCTACCAACTTATACTTTGGATGAAGGGATACACTCTGTCACCTAGTTTTGTTGTAAAATTTTTCCATGTAATTTGGTTTTATTATCTAGTTACTCTGTTTTCAAGTGGAAATTCATGGAGATTCAAACCCTGTGCCTCTGCTGCTGCTAATGTCTTCCCCATTATTCTTTGCTAACCCACTTGGGGATGCCAAGGGTTGAGTGTTAACCTTTCAAGGGAATCCAAGGGGCTTGTGGTCACAAATTCTAAAGCTAAAGGCACTGCTACCTTTGTGGTTTAGGTTTTCAGGAATTTACAGTGAACCATCAACTACAAGGCATGTTGTCCCTAGGTGGGTGACAATAACTCCACTTACCAGATCCTGGACTTCCAAGGCTTGTCAAGGTCATCTTGTCCCATTCAAGGGACATCAACTCAGTCAACATCTTTCCTTCACCCTGGATGGCTCTGCTGTTTTCCCATGAGCTTGTTAACAGAATTTGCTGCCATTACCACAATTCTGACAGTGCTGGAGAAATCCACCCGGAAGTAACCTTTACCTAGACTTCCCACATATGACCCCAAGTAGTTTCTCCTACATGCTCTCCTGCTGTTTCCACCAGCTGCTGAATGATATTGGTGTATCCCCTGTTTCTAACCCCGAAGTTTCTCTTACAATGTGTGCCTACAGTTGGCCATGTAGACCTTTTTTGCCTCCTGACACGAATGTCCTCTGGAGCAATCAGTAGCTCCAGAAAGTCATAGGGGTGGGACAGTTTGAGGCTAGTTGGTAAATTCCTTATTCACTCACCAGTCCACCATTGTGTTGTAGTTATCCATGTGTAATGTCCCATCAATCGCATATCTGTCGTTGAGTGACTCCCAGGGGTGTGCTCCATGCCCAAGATTTTAGCTACATAGCGGTGGGGGTGGGGATGGGCACAAGGATGTGGCTGTCGCTGTGGTTTTCCATGGCTCTTCTAGTCTGATTTCCAGTGTCTCGTGAGCATGTTCGATTGGAGTCATATCTAGTACATTCTTATAAACTAATCACACTCCACGTGGTGTAGATAGGCGATCGGATGAAGATGAAATTTCCCATGTTATTCCTACAGTCAGTAGGGTCAGTCTTTGTGCATTGTACCCGAGAGGGTGATCTCTGATTGCATCAGAGGGCTCCTCTGCCCCATTTGTTGCCAGGTGAAATGGCCAACAGGGGTCATTGGAAAGAGAATAGAAGACAGGAAAAGAGTAAGTTCGAGGTATTTAAGGCTCCAAGCTCCATCTCTGCTGGGCCTCCATTGATTGGTGGCAGTTTCCTTGTCAAAAACTGGAGCCTTGTCTCCGTGCGGAGCCCCCCTTTCTAAGTTCAGGCTGAGGTGTGGTGATGGCCCTCTGGTCTTGCTGTCTGACCCTTATTTCTCTAAACCCATACCTTTGTAGATAATCCTGTTTCCCCAGTTTGTACTACCTGCTTCAGTCCCAGGATTCTGACAGATACTCTCCCCTACAGATCTTTCCCACTGGCTTATTGGCTGGAATTGAGTAAGATGCCTGTATCTGAGCCAAAGCAACATGGGAGGGAGCAACAATGTAAAATGATTATAGAGAAGAGGATAGAGATAGAAGATTCATAAGTGAAGTCAAATGTAAAAGAACTAGCTTTCCCAATAAAGAGCTCATAAAAATGTAAAAGTAAAAATATTAAAATATATAGCGTCACACTTTTCTGAAATAAGAAATGGCCTTTATTTATATATAAAGAATTCATAGATTGAAAAACCATGCATGTTCTGGGGGAGGGGAGAAGTCACTTGAAAGGATAAAACAAAACTGTACCCTGAAGGTACTAGATTTCATGGATACAGAAAGATTCCTGTTGACCTTCATGGAAAAAAACATGTGTCACATACAAGTAGGACAACATCATTCATGCATTCAACAAATGTTTATGCCAGATCTTGCTCAAGACACTGGAGATACATCAGTGTACAAACCGGGTAAAGTCTCTCCCCCTGTGGCACTTACAGGCTAGTGGGGACAGACAGATCAAATAATGGACATAATGTACAAGAAAACTAGAAGATGTTAAGTTTATGGGAAAAAATGTAGAGCAGGGTTATGACATTGGGAAATCTAGGGTTGGACGTTTTGGTTTTGTTCTGTTTGTTTGTTTTGGGGAGAGTGAGGAGGTAATTAGGTTTATTTATTTGTTTTTAAATGGAGGTACTGGGGATTAAACCCAGGACCTCAGGTGTGCTAAGCATGCACCTTACCACTAAGCTACACCCTCACCCCTGGGGTTGGAATTTTAAATGAAGTACCAAGGAGGATTTGTTGACAAGTTAGGAGCTGTAATGGTAAGCCACGTTATACTGTGGCAACAGAAAAAAATCCCAATTCTTCATTGCTTATAACAACAAAGGGGAAGGAGATGTCAAGGAGAAAGTTAGAAACTAAGTGTGGAATTCAAGAGGAAGGTCTGAACTGGACAGAGAATTTGGAGTAGTCTTTGGTGTATAAATCATATTTAAAGTCACAAACCTGGAGTGAATATGACAGAAAAGAGAGGGGGGTCCAGGGCTAGAGACCTGAAGAGATCAGGGAGGAGGGAGAGAATGGGAGGGAGATACCACTGAGGCAAGAGGAAGAGTAAAGGAATGTGTCCTAGAAGGCAAGTGAAGAGAGGATCTCCAGGAGGGGTGAGCAGCCCACCAGGTCACTTCTGAGATGAGAATAGATGAGGTCAATAGATGAGAACTGAGAATTTAGGGCTTGGATGTCATGGATGACCTTTTCCTTGGATGGTCAAGTTGGAAGCCAGGGTGGAGTGGGGTTAGGAGAGAATTGAAGGAGAAGAATTGGAGATAAGGCGTATCAACAGTTTTCTTTTCTGCAAAGAGAAGTAAAGGTAGGGGTGGTCATTGACAACAGAAAATCAGTTCCTCCTAAGATAAGGAGAATGTTTATATGTTTTTAAGATGAGAGGAATTAACTACATGTAGAGAAATGTCTCTCTGGAATTACACCACTTTGGCCAAGGATGGGGGGCTTGCCATTGGACAGTGCTGGTTCTGGGAATGCACTGCCTTGTCTGGCATCTGTGGAATAGGAAATCAATATCAGAACTTTTGGCTCTAGAACTCACCATGCCTGGTAGGCGGCACAGTACCCTGTCTCTTGTGCCACTGTCCATCCTGCGTGACCAGCACTGCAGTCAGGTCTCACATTAGTACATCCAGCTGGCAGGATCCAAATCACACCCAGAACCTGAGCTATAAGCAAGCCTGGGAAATGGAGTGTTTACACTTTACATAGGTATAAGTCTAACAGAAAATGTACAGGACTGGAAGGCTAAAAGCTTCAAGACGCTTATGAAAAAAATCGAAGATCTAAATAAATGGAGGAGCTACTGTGTTTATGGAAAGGAAGATGACATAGTAAAGATGTCAATTGTTTCCAAATCGATGTATAGGTTAAATAAAATTCCTATAAAAATCTCAGCAAGGTATTTTATAGCTATAGGCAAGATTATGCTAAGATACAAATAGAAAGGTAAAGGAACTAGAATAGTTAAAAATAATTTTGAAAAATAACTCGAAGAATTCAAGACTTACATAGCTTCAGTAATCAAGACTGTGTGACAGCAGCAGAGTAATAGACACATAGATTGATGGATAAGAGAGAATCCACTAATAGACCCACACATATACCCAATGATTTTGGACAAAGGTCCAAAAGCAATCCAAAGGAGGAAAGACAGCCTTTTCAACAAATGGTCCTGGAGCAACTGGATATCCATAGGAAAGAAAAAAAAATTGAACTTCAACCTGTCTCACACCTTATACACAAACTCAAAATGGATCACAAACACCAAACTCTGGCAAGGATGCACAGAAACTGGGTCACTCATACACTGCTGGTGGGACTGTAAAATGATATAGGTATGCTGGAAAACAGCTTGGCCATTTCTTTAAAAACTAAACATGCAACTACAATACAACCCACCAGTTGCACTCCTGGACATTTATGAAGACTCATGTTCACACAACAACCCAGACATGAATGTCTATAGCAGGTTTATTTTTTTTTAGTCCTAAACTGGACATAACTTAGATGTCCTTCAATGGGGGAATGGTTAAACAATCTATGGCATATCCATACCGTGGAATACTACTCAGCAATGAAAATGAGTGAACTTCTGATGGAACAACCTGGATAAATCCACAGAGAATGATGTTGAGTACAAAAAGCCAACCCACTGTTGTTCATTCATTCAAGAAATCTGGGTTAGCTCACCATTTACGTTTTATTTTCACAACTCAAGATTCATTAGTCTGTGTACAAATATACAGTATGCTGTTGGTCTTATGGCAATAGTTTTGCCATCTTCCCATACATAACGAGCAAAAATATCTACATGGAAAAACCATTATTAGCAATGTCAAGTGGCAAATAACAAACTGGAAAAAAATTCACAACTCATACAACAGACAAAAGGCTAATTTCCCTAATATACAAAGACTTCCTTTCGGTCTTTATTTTAAATGCAAACACTTTTAAATATACTAGCCTGAACTGCATAAAACTACCAATACTAAGGGCTTTTGAGCTATAAAAATGGCAAGTTTATATTATGCAACTTATTAAAAAGTGCTAAACCAGGACAAGAAGATCAATGCCGACTAAAACCACACGAAGATACCATTTTTCATCTACAGTTTCATTAAGAACTGATAACATCCTGCTGGCTGGGATGGGCATAATAGGCGCCAATATATGCAGATGGTCAAAGAGTGTATACTAAAAAGATTGCTCTGAAGGGCAATTTTGCAGCATCTATTAAAATTACAGATGTACATATCCTCAAAAGCAAGTCTACTTCCAGGAATTTAATCTACAAATATACTCCCAAAGGTTATTCAGTGCAACATTATTTAAATAGCAGAAGACTGAAAACAACCTAACCTAAATGGCCATCAATAGGAGATTAATTTAAAACGTGTGTTTAGCTACACAATGAACGACTATGTAGGGGGTTTGTTGTTGTTGTTGCTGCTGTTGCTGCTGTTGTTTTAAGTTTAAGGAGTCTGGCAATATGATTTTGAGAAACTGCTTCTGACATTGCACTACTGAAGTGCTGGGGGGAATATAAAAACATCTTTTTTTAACCATTTTAAAATTGATTTATGTATTTATTTTATAATGTCATATTTTTAATTGAAGTATAGTTGATAAACAGTATTATATGTTACAGATATACAGTATAGTGATTCACAAATTTTTAAAGATTATACTCCATTTATAGTTATTATAAAATATTGGCTATATTCCCCATGTTGTACAATACATCCTTGTAGCTTATTTTATACCTGGTAGTTTGTTAACTATTTTTGATGAATAGTTAAGCTATAGGAAAGGTAAGAAAAATTCTTATTTTTTAAGCTTTTTGTTATAAAAAGCTTCAAGTCTACAGAAAGATAGAATAGCACAATGACCAACCATATACCCACAACCTAGGTGCAACAGTGGTTGATACTTTGCCACGTTAAAAACATCTATATGATAAAATTATATAAAGATATAATAAATAAAAATAATATATACATAAGGTAAAAAAAAACAAGTATTATGACATTTCAACTCTTAATGACATCCTATGTCGCGCCGGCATGGCGCGGCGGGGTGTCGTGGACGCGGGGGGTCGCGGCCCTAGGCAGGCCGGCGGCTTCCCCTTCTTTTTCCGAAAAAAAAAAAAATGACATCCTATACAACTGAATTTTGTCCTTTTAATTACCAATGTTGCAAGCTAAGAGTTGACGTAATGGCCACCTCCAATGGCGGCAAAGAAGGTTGGGTTTTGTTTTCTTTTTTTATCTCTTTTTTATTTTTATGGACTCATGGCGGGAGGGAGGGTATAGCTCAGTGGTAAAGTGCCTGCATAGCATGCACAAGGTCCTGGGTTCAATCTCCAGTACCTCCATTAAAAGTAAATAAATATGTAAACCTAATTATCTACCCCTCCCCCCCAAAAAACCCACAAATAATTTTTTAATGGGCTTACGGGTTTTTATGTAGATTTAATGTATTCTACTCAATTACAATCATATATATATTTAATATTTTGTTTTATTGGGGAGAGAGGTAATTCAATTTACTTACTTATTTATTTCCATGGAGCTACTGGGGATTGAACCCAGGACCTCATGCACACTAAGCATGTGCTCTACCACTGAGCTATAGCTCTCCCCTGCTACATTCATACTTTTAAAAACATTTCCCATAAGCATTCCTAGCCACACCCCTGTACACACCTGGGTTGGGAGCCAATGAAACTTTGTGGCCATCTAACAAAAAGGTAGCAGCAGATAACTCAGCAATTTGTCACACTGACAACTCTTGGCTACCGAGATCTTCATGAAAGACTGAAAATTAATTAAAGTTTCCCCATGTTATTAGGTTGAACCATGTGGAACTGACATTTTTTGTGGTTAAAAAAGATCAAATATTGGCATTTTGATATTGTTCAACTAAACAGTAAAATAAAGGGTAACTCCTCAAACTGTAGATTATTTCCTCAACTTCAGAGTGACAATGAAGAAGGGTCCAAACATTTGTCTTACCCTTGGAAGTGAAATGATTTTCCAAAGGAAATTCTTCAAAAATATTTTCTTTACTCTTTCATACTATTGGGGAAATCTTTAATCCAATCAGGAAAATATTAAATAACATAATAGAGATATTGCAAATGATATAATATATCTTTAGATATATTTGAAAAGTTTAACTGCCAGAAACAAAGGTCAATCTGACCAAAATAAAGTGAATTATGGGATTTCACATAATCCATCTTATAGGGAATTTCTAGTTTCCATTTTTTGTAGCAATTCAATAAGGATAAGCAGGCTTCATGGTTCTGTATTTTGGATACTATTGCAAAAAACACAGACACGATGACCAGATTTAAGGATTAGTTTGAAGTTATTGCCTTGTTAGAATATTAAATCTATTCGATGCATGTACGGGATGTCAGTCAACATTGACAGGGAGAGTTAACTAAGCTTTAAACATCTTTGAGACTCGTACATGATTTAATCAACCTATTTCTGAAAGGTTTTGGATCCAGTTATGACTTTTATCTCCACTTCTTTGGAAAGAGAAATACAACGTATCATAGCATTTCCAAAAACGTATGTATATATTTCAAAGATTCTTATGGTTGCCTCAAAGCTACAAAACCAACTGCAAATATGTATCAGAATAAATCTGAGGGGACTTCCATTAACAGACTTAGAACAAAATATTATTAATTAGTAGCAATAAATGAAATGCAAGGATCTCACTGTATGTAGCTAATAAAAGTTGTTTTAAAAGTACTTCACATTATTAAAGTCATATTTTAAAATATTTACAACCCAATGACAAGAAATCTACAATGTGAGAATTACACATTGTAATTATTTATTTATGTTGGGATTACCTGGATTTTTAAAGAGTCTTACTCAGAAACTTTTCCCAGAAATCTAACCAATTCCATAACCTCTTAAATTATTGCTTGTTTTTTCCAAACACACCTTATATTAGTCTTTGCCTACCATAAGACATTATGGTCCCCAAGTTCTTAACTACTAGGGACTCATGCTATGCCTTAACCTGTGGTGAGATTTCAAAGGTAAGGTTATTTCCCCATTTCTCTCAGCACACACAAATAAGACTGGTCCTTTGTTACTGATCCGAGTTGTGGCTTTTGTTCTAGTGTTCACTTGTATCATTGTGCTTTCATTTTTCTGTTCTTCTTGTATTTAATTGACTTCCGATCTTATTTTTCTTAAATCTAAATGTATTCATTAGAATGCATCAAAGTCTTCACTTTAGTGTAGCTGTGCCCAAAGATTTACATCCCAAAATACTCACTGTCTTATTACAAATTACTTTCATTTTATTTTTCCTTTGTATTACACTTAGAGCATTATCACTGTGGGTTTTTTTTGTTTTGTTTTGTTTTGGCAGGGGAGGTAATTAAGTTTATTTACTTATTTACTTAGAGGAGGTATTGGAGATTGAACCCAGGACCTCCTGCATGCTAAGCATGCACTCTGCCACTTGAGCTATCCCCTCCCCCCATTGTTTTTTAAATTGTATCCGTGGATTATGCTGCTTGTGAGTCTCTTTTAGGATTACCAAAGTGATGTTACAAGATGTTATAAAAAGACAGTGTTGGGTCTGGCAGAGCTAAGAACAAGTGTCCCAGAACATCAGTTCTCAACCAGGGGGGGTTTGGTCCCCAGGCGACACTTGGCAACATTTGGAGACATTGATTATCACAACTGGGGAAAGGTGCTACTGGCACCTAGTGGGTGTGGTCTAGAATGATGCTTAATGTCCTCTAATACGCAGGACAGCCCCCACAACATAGAATTATCAGGCTAAATGTCTGTAGTGCTGAAGCTGAGAAACCGTGACGATAGAAGCTCTCGGCACAGGGGCCCAGGAGAAACATGCAATGGATACAATACCACTCAGAGCAGCATTGCTTATGCTAGAATAAAACTGGAAAGAAGCCTAGGTGCCTGCAACATTTATCCAACAAGATTTATCCAGAGGATGTGGTAGTGGAATACTACACATCAATGAACAGCGAGTGAACAACAGCCAAATCCATCATTATGAATGAATCTCAAAACTGTGTTGAATTTTAAAAAGCAAATAGCATTTATATGAAGTTCAATATGAAGCAAAATAAAAATCATTTTTTGGATATATGTGGTAAAACTGACAGCAACTCAGTAACCTTTCAACAGCTTATCTGAATGCCTCCCTCCCCTGTCTCCCATGTCAGGGGGGTATGATCCTTTAGAAGGACAGTATTACCTGCTAGGGCATTTGAGGTTTTTCTTTTTCAGTAGTCACAGGAATGGGAGAAGAGGCAATGGCAATTAGTGGGTGAGGACAGGGATAATAGTTATCCCCAAATGCACAGGACAGTCCTGCTCTGCATCCCTCACAACTTGTAATTGACTCCTTGGGCATTCACATGCAAGCAAAAAAAATCTCTTTCACAGAAATTACCTCAAAATGAATGTTAGACCAAAATGTAAAACACAAAGTGATAAAACTTCTGGAAAATTACATAGGAAAAAATCTACATGAATTTGGGCTTGCCTATAAGTATTTAGATAAAATGCCAAAAGAATGATCCATGAAAGAAAAAAATTGATAAGATGGACTTCATTAAAATGAAAAACTTTTGCTCTGTGAAAAAAAAATTGTTGAGAGAACGGAGAAGCGACAGACTGGGAGGAAGTATTTGCAAGACACATATCTGATAAAGGACTTGTATACAAAATATACAAATAATTCTTAAAACTCAATGATAAGAAAACAAACACAATTCAAGAATGGATAAAAGATGTGAACAGACACCTCACCAAAGAAGATCTACAGATGGCAAATAAGCATACAAAAAGATGTCATGTCATTAGGGTTAAAACAACTACATACCTACTGAAATGGCTACAATCTAAAACACTGGCAATATCAAATGCTGCCAAGGATATGGAGCAGCAGGAATGCTCATTCATTGCTGGTAGGAATGAAAAATGGTACAGGCATGTGCAAGAGAGTTCGGCAGCTTCTTACAATACTAAACAGTTTCACCATATGACCCAGCAATCGTGCTCCTTGGTATTTACCCAAATGACCTGAAAACTTATGTCCACACACCCAAAACCTGCAACTGAATGTCTATAGAAGTTTATTCATGATCACCAAATACTGGAAGTAACCAAGATGTCCTGCAATAAGTGAATGGATAAACAAACTGAAAATCCAGGAAATGGAATGTTATTCAGTGCTAAAGAGAAATGAGCTATTGAGCCATGAAAAGACATGGGGAACCTTAAATGCATATTGCTACAAAGCCAGTTTGAAAAGACTACATACTATGTGATTCTACCTATATGACATTTAGAAAAAGGCAAAATTATACTGACAGTAACAAGATCAGTGGTTGCCAGGGGTTTGTGGCATGGAGTGGAGGAGTGAATATGAAAAACACAGGGGACTTTTAGGGCACTGAAACTATTCTGCATGAAAGTATAATGGTGGATACCTGACATTATGCACTTGTCAAAACCCATAGATTGTATAATACAAAGAGTGAATCTTAATGTAAACTATGGACTATAGTTAATAATAATATATCAATATTGGTTCATCAATTGTAACAAATGTACCACACTGACAAAAGATGTTAGTAACAGGGGAAACTGGGCAATGAGGTGGGAGAGTGAATATATGGAACTCTTTGGACCATTTGCTCAACTACTCTGTAAATCTAAAACTGTACTAAAAATAAAATCTGTTATTTATTTTTAAAACCTATGTTGATGATTTTCTTAGCCTACAAGCTAACCCCATTTCACATGTGGACACAATGTATTATTTGTAAGGTTTGAATATATATAGCACTTTTTGGTACCTCAGATACTCTCTGTGTAGAGAGACAGCTGCACTTTGTTTTGTTTGGAACTTTGCCAAGACTTGTTCACCATTTCAGAAAATCACATCACCAGTAGCAAACTAGTGGTCTCTGAGTGACTGATTTGCCTGTACTCTGTATGCATTCACAGCCGTTGTGTTCACAGTGGTTTTATAAAGAGGAGCCAGCATCCGACTGTGTCAGGGTCTGAGCATCAATATATTCAAACACACGTTATTTTATTACTTAGATACTTTTTTTTATCCCAGGTAGTACTATTAGGATATTTTACTGGCATTAAATTTTGGCATGTAGATAGGTTTTATTATAGGTGAATTTCATTGCAGGATAGTAACAAAATATTTGCTATTAGTGGGCGACTGAGCCTGATTGAGTTGAGAACCTCTCCTTTAAAATGAAATCCATACTCCTTACTTGGCCTTCAGGCCTGTCATAACCAGACCAGCTGTCGCAGAGGCTCTGTCCCCTCCTCCCATCATCCCTGCCAAAGGGATCTATTTATGTGTCTCAGAATGTGTTGGCAAACTTGTGTTCCTAACCTTGGTACAGGCTGTTCTCTCCATGAAATGCCCTCATCCTCTTCAATCACCACATCTCAAATGCAGTGTTTCTCAAACCTCAGTTTTTCATGTCCTTCCACTGTAACTTCTGTCATAACTGTGTCCCACCTGCAGTCCCATTTAGTTTCTTTAAATGACTCATTGCTCATAAATACATTTATTTTAATTTATATTAAATGTATAAATAAATTTATTTCCAAGGAAAAGTGTATCTTTTTATTGGAGTATAGTTGATTTACAATGTTGTGTTAATTTCAGGTGTACAGCAAAGTGATTCAGTTATGCATATATATAATATATATTCCTTTTCAGATTATTTTCTATTATAGGTCATTACAAGAGATTGAATATAGTTCCCTCTGCTATACAGGTAGGTCCTTGTTGTTCATCTATTTTATATATAGTAGATTCCTAATTTATCCAAATTCCTAATTTATCCCTCCTCCCCATTATAATAGATAAGAAACCAGCATAAGTAGCCCTAAAATTAACTATAAAAATGGATAGAAGGAAATAAAAGTTATTAACCTCTATTGGGTAAAATTTTCAGCAGAAGCCCTGAGGCCAGCTGTGTGTGTGTGTGTGTGTGTGTAAGAGAGAGAGAGATTAACAGGTGTAAGGAACATTTTATCATTGGGATTGAGACTTTCCCCTTGATACATTCTGAAGGCTTGAAAGCAAATTGAAGAGAGAGTAACTTTCTCGTTCACTGTAATTTAATGCTATCTCTGTTCTCCCTAAATATCACTTGTGTATCATCGGAAACCATTCATTAACCAAACATTTATCAAGCACCTGCTATGTACCAGGCTGTGGCGCTAGATGTTTGCAGTAAACACTAACCAGGTAAGCACAGTCTTTGTCTCACAGGCTAACAGTTGGCTGGAGGGAAAAAAAACACAGGCAACCTGGAAATGGCCATAAAATGTCATTACTTATGAAAATAACTTGTGATTTACAGCCTGTCACTTCTCCAGCATTCCGAATACACATGGTGATTGCAGAGAAAACAAACCCACTCGTAAATTATATGAGTTAGAGAAAATTAAGCTTTTCACAGAAAAGAAAATTGCTAAGTGGATTCGTCTTAATCTTTGATACGCTGTGTCCTGGGACCGCTGAAAGTAATTTTTTTTAAAGTGGTGGTAGTGGTAGGGCACCAGGCGAGACTAGGAAGCAGGCCTGGGCTCACCGCCGAGTCTTCGTTTCCTCCCGAGCCTTTGTTTAGCCCGTCACTGTTCCAAAGGCAGATCAGCCACATCGCCACCGGGAAGCCCGCCTGGACGCCCCGGAGGGGCAAGCCCTTGCGCTGTGCTCCCCAAAGGTCAGGAGCTTTCCCAGGCACCCGCTGAAGAAGGGTCTGTTTGTCCATCTGTCTTCTAGATGGCCCGGGGGGCTCCACGAGCACCGGCGCCTGGCCCTCTCGTCTGCCTCCCGGGAGACCCAGCTCGGCGCAGCTCGCCAGAACCGCCGGCGACAGACGGTCTCTCCAGCTTCCCCCGGGGCCAGCCCCGCTCGGGTTACACCCTCGGCTGGGGGGGCTCCCACGTTAGGGGGCGCTAGCACCGCCACGGCGCCACCTCGGAGCTGGCTGAGCCGGGAGCGCCAGGTCCTCTCCACAGCACTTCGCCGGGGGAGGGGGCTACCTCCCCTCCTGCTGCCCCCAGCTCCGCGCGCAGTGGTCCGGGCCAGGCGCCCGCAGAGAGGGGAGGCGGCTGGGGAACCTCCCCGGATCAGCGCCTCCCGGACGGCGCGGGGAGCGGGGAGGGTCCGAGCACTACGAGGTCGGGCCGGGGTCCGGCGCGGGAGTGTAGGCTCCGGCCAGGACGCCTGGGGTGGGGGGTGGGTGCGACCCTCTGTCCCCGCCCCAGAGGCGGAGCCGAGGTCGGAGCTTGCAGAGCTTGAGAACTGCCGAAACCGCCCGGGGCTCCGGGCCTGGCTCGCACTCACCCTTACCCGACCGCAGGTTCGCCTACACCTGACCCCCCTCCCCTTCCCTTGCCCACTGCCGGCAAAACTCAGCCTCCCAGGTCCCCGGCTGGGCCCAAGGGCGCCGGAGCAGGTGCAGGTGCGGCTTCTCCACCTCTCTTCCACCCGGGCGCATCCCGCCGGGCGGCCATGGCGCGAGGAGACGCCCCGCAGGACAGGCGAGTTGGGGACCAGGTGGGGTGCTTACGGGGATCCGGTGACCGTGGGTAGCACAGACCCGCTCCCTTTGAGCGCTCCAAAGCTCACAGCAGACCAGATGGAACTACAATTCCCGTCAGCCGCCTCCCTCGGGTGCCTGAGCCCGGGTGATGGGGATTGTAGTCCGCTATCCCGAGGGGCCGGCCTGGGAGGAGGGAGGGCGGCGAAAGCGGGACGTCCTCCGGGTGACCTTCTGACTGATCCTCACAGCTACCACCTGGTCGGGATCAGCTTCTTTATCCTGGGGCTGGGCACCCTCCTACCCTGGAACTTCTTCATCACAGCCATCCCGGTGAGACTCGTGGCTGGAGTGACAGCCAAACCGCCACAACCATCATCCGTCTGCTGCAGCTGCCTTTGATTCCTCATTATGCCTGTTTGCTGTTTGTCGGCAGAAGCAGGAAGCCTCAGAGAGGGGAGGTGCCTCTCTCATGGCTAGGAAGACCAAGCTTTCAGGGATGCCCAGATTCTACAGGGACTAGGCCACCAGCTTAGAGGGTCCTGTGGAGCCAGCAAGCCAGCCAGCCATCTACCTCCCCTGTTGGTCATTATTCCTGGGCTAGTCACTCCAAAAGTGGGTTATCCAAGCCTTTGGTTTTCTTTGAAATAGCATGAATTGCATTCATTCATCCAACAAATAGTTAATGTGAACCTAGTGTTCTTAGCACATGCGTGCAGGAGGAGACTCAGCAGAGGAAGTTTTCATCCTCACATAGCTCACATTCTCTCAAGGGAGGGCAGGCATAGGGGGCTTGTGTTCTCTTTGGGACTGAGTTGTTCGTATATACTCAATGCAACAACTTTCCAGATGCCCCTTCAGTGCCTGGCTCTGTGCTGGGCCCTGGAGATCCAAAGATGAATCAGCCCATGATCTTGAGAGCAAGGTGGGTGCCAAAGAAATATTAATAATGTAACAAGACACATGCCATCCAGGCTGGGAGCAGAGTCCTGTGGGTCCCCAAGGGAAGGAGCAATTCCTTCTGCTTAATAGAAGAGCTGATCTGTAACTGGGGAGAAGGCTAGATAAAGCATTTGTGTTGGGTAGGGGAGTGGTAGGAGTGCGGAGGGCATTCCACGCAGCCTTGCAAAGTGTGCTGGCCTTTCAGAGAGGGCCAGAGCTTGGGATGCCCGGAGCTTAGAAGGATGGAGCAGGAAATGGGGCACAAAAGGGAGGCCACAGTCTGATTCTAAAGGGCCCCAAATGCTGTTCCAAAACCCTGGGGCTTTGCCCTGTAGGCAACTGTGGGCAGGGAGGAGGCAGAGGGAGGAGTTAAGCAGAGGCGTGGCAGGACGTGTGTTCCTGCACTTGGTCAGCACCTAGGCCAGAATCTGGCTTATAGTAGGAGCTCCATAAATATTCTGAAATAGAAGCTGCTGCAGGAGTGGGGGTGGGGGCTGGAACAAGGGCAGGAGAGAGGGGTGATCCAATACGAAGCAAGGCCCAAGTTGGGGGTTCTTAGGGCTTGGGCTTGGTCTCAGACTTCAGCCGTTCAATTTGATGCACATTTATCGAGCTCCGACCATGTGCCAGGTGCTAGGGACAGTACAAGGACAGACGACAGTCCTGCAGAATCCCAAGCATGCGATTAGGCAGAGGGGGAAGGCTGGGGGTGTTCCTGAGGGTAGGCTGTAGGGTGACCCTGTACCCCACTCCCCTGGCATCCTGGCAGTACTTCCAGGGGCGGCTGACGGGGGCCAACAGCACCGCTGAGACCCTGGGCACCAACCACACAAGCCCTGCGGATACCTTCAACTTCAACAACTGGGTGACGCTGCTGTCCCAGCTGCCCCTGCTGCTCTTCACGCTCCTCAACTCCTTCCTATACCAGTGGTGAGAAGCCCTGCCCCCTGGGCTCAGTCCCCCGCCATCCCTCTGTCATTCCTCCCCTGCCACTGCTGAGGCAGCTCCCAGGGCCCAGGGAAGACCTCTCACCCTTCCTCCCCTCCCCCTGCATTGTTCCCAGCCCCCGCTGTCCAGCCCCGGGATGATATTCTTGCCCACCTCCCCTTGCCTGGCCTGGGCCCAGCAATGCCCGCTCTGCCCTCCTTATGAGCAGCATCCCTGAGACGGTGCGGATTCTGGGCAGCCTGCTGGTCATCCTGCTGCTCTTCGCCCTGACGGCAGTGTTGGTAAAGGTGGACATGAGCCCTGGGCTCTTCTTCTCCATCACCATGGCCTCTGTCTGGTTCATCAACTGTGAGCACTGCTGCCCCTACCCACCCCCTACTCAGCCCCTCAGAGCCTAGACTCTTCTTTACAACTGAAAGGGCCCAAGGTATCTAAGAAGGGAAGACAGCAGCATTACCTATATCCCTGATGAGAAACTGAGGCCCAGAGGAGAGGAAAAGTCACTCGTCCCAGGCCCCACAGTGACCTAAGAGCAGGCCCCCTGGCCCTTAGCCCCTCAGACCTAGGGCTGTACCTTGGAAGAGGAATGAATGTGGGGTATTACACCAGAGTATCCAGAGTCTCATGCCTACCCACCCTAGTCCACAGTCCCCTGTGCACCCTGCCAACACCTCCTCCAGAGAGCCCTTGAGGCCTGCCTCATTGAGCAGCAAGCCTCCAATCCTGTCCCTCCACAGCCTTTGGTGCAGTTCTGCAGGGCAGCCTCTTCGGGCAGCTGGGCACCATGCCTTCCACGTACAGCACCCTCTTCCTCAGCGGCCAGGGCCTGGCTGGGATCTTTGCTGCCCTGGCCATGCTCATGTCCATGGCCAGTGAGTAGACTTGGATGGCTGGAGGGCAGGGGTGGCCTCTGGGATTCTGGGGAGCAGAGAGAGTGTGCCAAGAGTGAGATGCCTTGGGCTCTGGTGGAGACAGAGGTGATGAGGTAATGGGGGAGCTGGGGATGGAGTTTGGGGGTGGGGAGTTGGGCTCTTGAGTTCTACCTTGAGAGAATGACTGGGGCAGGATTCCTGAGGCCAGTACTGGCATGTGGCAGTAGGTTGGGTGAGGGAAGTGGAGACAGGTTTGGGATTCAGATAGACTGGTGTTTGAATCCCAGTTCCACCGCTCCCTAGCCATGGGCATCGGACAAGGCACTTACCTGTGTCAGTTTCCCCACCTAAATGATTATTATAGTTCTGTCCTCAGACGGTAAAGAGCATGCAGTAATAATGAGCACATAGTAGGTGCTCAACAAAAATGACCCTGAGAGAAGAGTGAGAGAAGTGAAGAGCTGGGCTGAGGCCCCTGTACAAAAGTTCTGAGTTTGTCAGTGGGAGGAGTGGAAAAGGCCAGGAGGTGAATCTGAGACATGCACAAAGTGAAGGAGGACAAGAGTTGTAAGCCCTGTGGGAGCCAGTGGACCAACCACCTCCCTTCTGCAGCTGAAGTTTCTATACAGGTGGCGTGGATGCCCAGACCTCCGCCCTGGGGTACTTCATCACGCCCTGTGTGGGCATCCTCATGTCCATCGTGTGTTACCTGAGCCTGCCCCACCTGGTGAGCCTGGTATTGGGCTCAGGCCCACTTCAGAGCATCACAGATACAGCCCTGAGTCTGAGGCCCTGAGAGAGGCCAAAGGAGGCAGAGGGGACCTGGGCCCCGTCCTGATCCCCAAAGGACTCAGCCACTGGGGGACCCCAGCCTCTAAGCCAACAGGGTGGGGCGGGATCCAGACATCGCAGCCAAGCCAGGCAGGGACAACGCTTTCATTCTGCAGAAGTTTGCCCGCTACTACCTGGCCAAGAAACCATCACAGGCAAAGGGTCAGGAGCTGGAGACCAAAGCAGAGCTCCTCCAGTCTGGTGAGCCTGGGACCCTGCTGGGGAGGTGGGAGAACCAGAGGAGACTAGAGCCACCTCCACAGAGAAGCCTTTCCCCTCTGTCCCCAGCTAGAGCCATCATCCCTAGTAGCCTTGTGTGAATAGAGGCAGAAGACCATGAAGTAAAGTCAGTGAGACTGAAGTCACCCCTGTTGCCCTTTAGACCTCATTTTCCTCTATAAAATGGGGAGGCAGTAGAGCTTCGGGCATGAAAATTCTAGATCCAAGTGCATCTGAGTTTGAATCCTAGTTTCATAACATCCAAGCTGTGTGACCTTAGTCAAGTAACATAACCCCTCTGAGCCTCAGTTTCTTTATGTGTAAAGCAATGGCAGTGAGACAATCCATGTAAGGTGCCTAACTGCCTGGCACATGTGTGTGCTTACTAAACAGCAGCCAGGCATATTTCCATTGCTCATTCTCTTTGCCTGCACCCCGGGCTAGTGGAGGGTCACTTGTTTGAATCACTGGGAATTTCCCTCCATCAGGTCTGGTTGTCACAGGCATGGCTCACAGGCATAACCCTGCCCTCCTCTTCTGCCCCAGATGAGAACGGGATTCCCAACAGCCCCCAGAAGGCAGCCCTGACCCTGGACCTTGACCCTGAGAAGGAGCCAGAGATGGAGCCAGAGGAACCCCAGAAGCCAGGGAAACCTTCAGTGTTCCTTGTCTTCCGGAAGGTTTGGCTTGGCTATAGCCCCCTGCCACCATCCCTAGGGAAGAGAAGGCTGCTCTCTCCAGCCTTCCCCAGAGGGTCCTAGGATGGACTGGGGCCTTTGTACTCACCCCAAGGTGACAGGGTCATGGTGAGTCAGGGACATGCTGGGCCAGGCCCCAATGTCCTGCTCCTGGGCCAGGGCTTGGGCGGGAGGGTTGGGGCTGCATGTGGGGCTCCGGGTCTGTTCTATCCACTCACACCCCTGCCTCTGGCTCCCAGATCTGGCTGACGGCGCTGTGCCTTGTGTTGGTCTTCACAGTCACCCTGTCCGTCTTCCCCGCCATCACAGCCATGGTGACCAGCTCCACCAGTCCTGGGAAATGGAGTGAGTACTGGGAAGCAGAAGAGGACAGGGCATTGGGAGTGAAGGGGGAGAGACGGAAGAGGGGAGTTGGACCGGGATGAGCCTTCTCCCTCTTCCAGGTCAGTTCTTCAACCCCATCTGCTGTTTCCTTCTCTTCAACATCATGGACTGTCTGGGACGGAGCCTGACCTCTTACTTCCTGTGGGTGAGCACATCTTGGCTGGAGTCATCTGACAGTTTTAGGAAGCAGCTGGGGATCAGAGGGTGTGAGTGCACAGAAAGGCGATATCCCAACAGTCCACCTGCTCTGGGTCAGGCATCGGGACAGCCAGCCAGTTGGCGGTGAGCACCTGGCCCCTGGAGACACACAGCCAGGGCTTTCACTGTGAACTCCTTGAAAGCAGAAGCCATGTGCAATTGACCATGTTCATGTCAAGCCATGTCCATGTTCCCAGCACCCTGCGGAGGACCAGACCCTCAGTGCTTAGAAACTATTTCCACGCCACGTGAGAGGTTGGACAAGGTTCCTAGTATTTGGATTGCTTGTAGCCAAGATGCTGCTTCTTTAAACGAAATCTTCCAAAGACACACAACAAATGAAGTAGATCAAAGAGGAGCTGCTCTGATCCACGCTAGGACAGGGCCTAGATGCCAACTTCCAATCCCATTCAGCCACCCCACTGGCCCCAAAGGGGTCTTTGGAATCCCCAGGGGTGCTCAGAGTAGCTGAGTTTGAAAACCAGAGATGCTCTTCCATGTCTGCCATGGAGAGCACCAGCTGGAGCTCAGGAGAGGCTGAGGCCAGCCCCAGGCAGGTCAGGGGAAGTGATAGTTGAGTCTGTCTGGGGTGCTCTGGAGCAGAGACCATGGGACTGCCCTCACCCCTACCTTCTGCCACAGCCAGACGAGGACAGCCGGCTGCTGCCCCTGCTGGTCTGCCTCCGTATCCTGTTCGTGCCACTCTTCATGCTGTGCCACGTGCCTGAGAGGTCTCGGCTGCCCATCCTCTTCCCACAGGACGCCTACTTCATCACGTTCATGCTGCTCTTTGCTGTTTCAAATGGTTACCTGGTGTCCCTCACCATGTGCCTGGCGCCCAGGTCTGGAGGTTGGGGAGGTAGAGGGAGGGCCTGGGAGTGGGGAGGTGGGCTTGCTCTTTGAGAGGGGCAGCCTGCAAGGGTTAGGCTTCTGGCCAGCCCAGCCCAGGCCTCACTGGTCCCAGCTGTCAAGTCAGGCCTTAACCGCTGAGCCAGCCCCAGGCCAGGAGCTGGGGAGAGGAGGACTTGGTGGGTGAGATGCCTGCCTAGTATAGTAGCCCAGGCACTGGTTCTGGGGCCTCCTCTCTGGCCCTCGGTTTCCTCATCTGTGAAATAAATAGGTTGGATTATCATCCCTTAGGGTCCAGCTACTCTCAAAATTCTTAGTTGCAGGGGAGCTAAGGTCTTGATCAAAAGCAGAGTTCCTGGGCCATTTCCTCTCAGGACAAAGGAACTGAGAATCCAGGCAGAGTAGAAGTGACAGAGAGGACCAGGTTGGGGACATTTTGTCAGGAGGGAAGACAAGAGCATTTAGACCCCAGGGGCGTGAGAGATGTCCTTGCCCAGTGGCCTCATTTTACTGATCAGGAAACTGGAGTCCAGAGAGAAGGGCCTAATCATAGAGACTCAGAGGTTGGGCCAGCCCAGACTGGAACTCAGGCGTCTTGTTGTAAGGGCAGAGGCCACAGGGGCTGGGTCCAGGTTTGGTGCCACATTTTCTAAGAGTTTCTACTCCTGTGTGTTCTAGGCAGGTGCTGCCACACGAGAGGGAGGTAGCCGGCACCCTCATGACCTTCTTCCTGGCCTTGGGGCTCTCCTGTGGAGCCTCGCTCTCCTTCCTCTTCAAGGCGCTGCTCTGAAGTGCTCCGTCCAGGGCTCTCCCAGCATCTCTCTTCGGAAATGAGACCCAGCATGAGGGGATGGCAGGCGGGGCTCAGGACTCTGCCAAGCTGGGCCTCTTGGTCTTGGAGTGCCAGGAGGAGGCGGGCGCTGCTCTCCTTCCCAGGCCAGTGGCCACTTGGGTTGCTGCAAGGAAGAATTCACCACCTGTCATTCCAACCCTCATCTAAGAGTGGAGCTGGCGCAGAGGCAGACTATCTAGATGCACAAAAGACCTCACTGAAAGCGTGATGATCAGGAGAGAGAGGGCTGAGGACAATGACCCTCCCTTCCCACCAGGAGTGTATTTGTTAATCACCAGAAATGCACTTGCTAATCGCCAGGGCTCAGAGGCTGCAGGTGGGGCCCCGACAATGGAGTGGCTGGTGTGGCCCCAGCTTTGGGTTCAGAATGGGAGTGGGGCTTGCCCAGGGCAGGAGCTCCTCTTCTCTCCAGGCCTCAGCCACTCCATGGTCTCGGACCCCAGAAAAGAAGATTCCAGGGAAGTTGAGGGGACCAGGGAGAAGGAACAGGAGTAACAGTGTTGTTGTCGCCAACACTGACTGTGTCTACCCCCCAAGCCCCGCTGGGCCTGGGTCCCAGAACTGCAGTTAGCCTGCATGTGTGTACAGCACTTTACAGTTTGCAAAGCTCTTCCACACCGTCTCTCACTGAAGCCACATTGAGGCCCTTGGAGGGAGCCGGGCAGGGATTGGGCTCCCCTTTGTACAGGTGAGGAAACTGAGTCCCAGGGGGCAGTGACTGGTTCTTGGCAGAGCCAGGACCCAGCCCCCACCTCCCTGTAGGTGCTGTTCTTCCTGCCCACTGCCTGCTTCTCTTTCCCCAAGGGGCTCAAGGCGAGAATCCCAAGCACTTCCTCCACCTTGTTGCTTGTTTTCCCCTCTGACCCTGCTCTTGGGTCTAATAACAACGTTCTTCATTTGTACAATGAATTCACTGAGTCTTTATTTCCGAAGTGCTCTCATCTCTATTGGCTTTGATGAGCTGGAGGGGGTGGGGGTGGTTGTACCCATTTGACAAATGGGATGACTGAGACCCTGAGAGGGGCAGGGATTCATGGGCACCTCTGTGTTGGGCCCTCTCAACCACATGATGGCCAAGGGGGACTGGCCTGCCAGGAGCCCTGTGCTCCTGGGCGGAGTGCCTGGCCATGTGAATGACTATTGCTCTCTCCTGCCACCGGTGTCTTCTGCCTTCCCAGGCTTCCCCTTCTCAGAAATGGAGCTTCAGAGAGATGCAAATTCTTCAGAAGGATGGAGGAAAGGCCTGCTTCACGACACACCTGTGCTACCCCACCGAGCCCACAGAAAAGCAGGGGGTTTTGAGGCTATAGGCACCAGCCTTTCTGCCCACTTGCCCTCCTGCCTTCCATGACCATTCACTGAGCAGCTATTACACACCAGGCACTAAGCCAGCGCAAGGCCCCTGCTCAGAAGCCAGAGGCTGCTTTGCTGCCAAAGAGGAAAATGAGGCAAGATATGACCTTAGTAGCTGGATAAAGCCAATAAAGCCAAAGGACCAACCCCAAGTGAGGATTCATTGCTTCAAATATTATTTACCGTGGCCGGTCTGGTGACCCTGAAACAAAGGAGATGTGGTCCATGCTCCCAAGGCCATGGGAAGCAGAATGTAACTTGTCATGAAGATTGTGAGGGCCCTGCAGAAGTGTGTTATCTAAGACTCCAGAAGAGGGGCCCATTGACCTCACTGTGAAGTCAGGGTAGTCATCCCTGAGGAGGTGTCCTCTGAGCTGGGCCTTGAGGGATGACTATGAGTTTGCTGGGCTGAGGTGGGGGAGGGGCATCCCAGGCAGAGGTACCAGAGAATGTGGAAGATATGGACATGAAATATTCACAGAAAAGTGGGGACTTCTGGCAGCAGGGGCAGGGGTGGGGAGGAGAAGGGGAGAGGATGAGGCTGGGCAGTGGGCTGTGGACAGATGATGAAGGGCCTTAGGGTTGAGGCCTAACCAGGGGATTAGAAAGAACAGGAGGCAGACAGGAGACAAGAAGTTGGCTGCCTCTACAGAGGCCATTTAACTTGGTGGGTAAGTGCATGTGCACTGTCCCAGGCTCTTTCATTCACAAGCAGTGGGAATTGGGAGGCCTGGAGCCTGGAGTCCTGGAGAAAGGGCTGGAGTACAGAATGACATTTACTAAATGGTGGTTGTAGTCCTGGGAGTATCTTGTGCAGACCACTAGGCCTAGCTGCACCCTTTGACTGGGACTGCTGGGGGCAGGACCCCAATACATCCATAGCCCCTTCTTCTCTACCTTCAGAGACTGTTGTCTGTTATACCCGAAAGCTCCCTAGACCTGCCAGACCTACCCTTGCAGGCCAGGCAACAGTCCCAGGGAACCCACTGGTGCTGGTCCACAGTCATCTGGAGTAAGCCCAGTTTGGGCTGAGCAGCGAAGGATGGGCCCAGAAAGAGGATACTCACCCCTCAGAAGTTCTTGTGATGTCACAACCTGGAATTCCTTCTTCTCATCCTCCTTCCAGGTACATCCAGCCCAACTTTCCCATCAGATAAGGATGCAACTGGTTTTTGACGTTGGAAACAAATGCTTGGTCTGATGGGCTACACTCACTCATCCCTCTCCTAATGCCCAGCCCCCCTGGCCACTGCCACCTCCCCAGCCTGACACAGCTCTGCCAGCAGGCCCAGGTTCCCTCAGAAGCAGCCAATTTCCATGAGCAAACATTTGGAGAGGCCTCTGTGTAGGGCACTGAGATGGACTCGGTGGAGGGACACAAACGTTGGAAGGCCAGCCCTTATCCTCAAGCTGCACACTCTTTTATGAGGAGGATACTTCCTGGTTTGTAAATTGATTTGGCTCTAAAAATCAAAAAGATTAAAAGTCAGAGATTGTCAGAATGGATTAAAAAATGATTCAACTTTATGGTATTTACAAGAAATTCAACATTATAAAATTAACATTATAAATCAACTACACTTCAATAAAATTTTTTTAAAAGATTAAAATCACACAAAGTATCTTTTTCAATCATAGTAAAACAAAACTAGAAACCTATAATTGAAGAAAAACTGGAAACCTCACAAATATGTGGAAATTAAGTAACTAATGGGTAGAAAAATAAATAAAAAAAAGAAACTAGAAAACGCTTTGAGACAAATGGAAATGAGAATAACATACTAAAATTCATGGATGCAGCGAGAGCTGTGCTGAGAGGGAACTTGCAGTTGTAAACGCCTATGTTAAAAAGGAAGAAGGATCTCAAACCAATAAACTAACTTTATATCTTAAGGATCTAGGAAAAGAAGAGCAAATTAAACCCAAAACTAGCAGAAGGAAGGAAATGATAAAATATTAGTGTGGAGATAAACAAAATGGGGGACAGAAAAAAAAATTAGAGAAAATCAATGAAACCAAAAGTTGGTCCTTTGAACCTAGAGATTATCATATTAAGTGAAGTCAGTCAGACAGAGAAAGACAAATATCATATATCATTTATATGTGGGATCTTTAAAAAATGATACAAATGAGCTTATTTACAAAACAGAAACAGACTCACAGACACAGAAAACAAATTATGGTAACCAAAGGGGAAGAGGCAGGAGGGATAAATTAGGAGTTTGGGATTAGCAGATACAAACTACTATATATAAAATAGATAAACAATAAGGCACAAGGGACTATATTCAATATCTTACAATAACCTATAATGAAAAAGAATATGAAGAAGAATACATATATGTATAATTGAATCACTATGCTGTACCCCAGAAACTAACACAACATTGTAAATCAACTACACTTCAATTTAAAAAAACAACAGCACACCCTCCAAGCTCCTGAGGGCAAAACCCTCCTCCTGACGGGGAGCCAAGAGAAGCATTTTCATTTTTTTAACTTTGGTCCCAGAAGATGTATACAACTTAGGGGAAAAAAAAGCTGGTCCTTTGAAACAATCAATAAAAAGAAGAAACAGGAACTCTAAATACATCTATAACAAGGAATGAGATTGAAACAGTAATTAAAACCTCCCCAAAAAGGAAATTCCAGGACCAGATGACCTCACAGGCGAATTCTACCAATCATTTAAAGAACTAACACCAATCCTCAAACGCTTCAAAAAATACAGGAGGCAAGGACACTTTTCTAACTCATTCTATGTGACCAGCGTTATGGGGATGTCAAAGCCAGAAAAAGACATCACAAGAAAACTACAATATCCCTTATGAGTATAGATGCAAAATTCCTCAACAAAATACTAGCAGACTGAACCCAGCAATATATTAAGAGAATTTTACAACATGACTAAGCGGGATTTACTCTAGAATGCAAGGCGGTTCAACACACAAAAACCAACCACTGTAACATGCCACATTAATGAAAAGAAGAGGGAAAACCACATGATGATCTCAACTGATGCAGAAAAAAGCATCTGACAAAATCCAGCACCCTTTCAAGGTAAAAAACCCTCAACAAACAAGGAATAAATGGGAATTTCCTCAATCTGATAAAGTGTGTTTATGAAAAATCCACAACTAACATTACGCTTAATGGTAAAAGACTAAAGCCTTCCCCCTAAGATCAAGAAAAGGACAAGGATGCCTGCTTTCACCATTTCATCTATTCAACTTTGTACTGGAAGTCCTAGCCAGAGCAACTTGGCAAGAAAGAGAAATAAAAGACATTCAAATTGAAAAGGAAGAAGTAAAACTATTCAGAATCACAAATGATATACACATATACAGAAAATCCTGAAGAATAGACACACACACACAGAGCTAATAAATGAATTCAGCAAAGTTGCAGGATTCAAGAATAACACACAAAATTCAGTTTTATTTCTATACATACAGATTTGACACCAATTCTGAAGTGTGTGTGTTTTTTCCCCACACCAGTAAGTCTACAATGCAGCTCAATTCTGACACTACCTGGAGACAGCATCAGATTCCACAACTGGGGAAGCAAAATACAGGTCTCCTGGTCACTCTTCAACTCAACCACCTTAGTACGCTGTTGTCTGTAGGGGTACCCAACAAACACCTTATCCTGACATCCGAAGTCCTCTCCAAAGCACCTTCCCAAGATTCACAGCATTCGAACAGTTATTACAGATGGAAGTACCTGCTCTTCCCGGCAGCCACTCCTCTTTTAGAGTCCATGAATTAGTCATTCCACAAACACATTAAGCATGTTCTGTGTAAGTTGGCTGGTGTTAAGATATTCAGGGCCTTCTGCTTGTGTGTGTCTGTGTGTGTGTGTTAGGGAGGCAGAGGAGTGGATACATACAAGGTCTCTGCCCAGGGAGAAGTGCTGGAGGGAGGGGAATCAGTGAGTTTAATAGATAAAATAAAACAGATGTAATATTTAAATAATCAGACATCACTATCACCACCACCACCAAGTTCCGCTACTTTAGGCAGGGAGGGCGGCTCCGCCAGGGGGTCTTGTCTAATTCCTGCAGACAATCAGCTCCCAATTTGGCTTTGGCCAGAATTCCGGTTCTGGTCTTTAGGTTGCCCCGAACCCTGGGTCCTCGTTCTAGGGAGAAGGAAAAACACACTCCGAACTTTGTCCAGAAGGTTCGGTTCAGATACGAAATGGTCAGAGATGCGCGTTGAACAAAGACGGAAGAGAAGCCCAGTCTGGGCCGAATTGTGTCACGCTGGCTGTTCAGTTCTCTTCAATCCGTCGCTTCAGACAAGAGGGACGCGGAAAATGAAGAATCACGCCCAGTATAAAACACGACCGACGAGGATGGGATTCGAACCCACGCGTGCAAAGCACAATGGATTAGCAGTCCATCGCCTTAACCACTCGGCCACCTCGTCCCACGTAAAAGCTCCACCTTCCGTATTCCCTTATCTCTTATTTCCCCACCATCCGGGATACTTTATGCCCACTCTTCAGTACAGACCAGGTAAGACCTAGAGAAGGAAGACACCGCGGAAAGAGCTTTTTGTGTTCCTTTCCTGCCTGTCACTGCCGAGAACCCGAGCGATCCTTCACCACACTGCAGCCGAGCTCTGCCACAGTTTCCCCTCTCTAAGTTGGGGGCGAGAGCGCTGGGCTTTCAGGACACGCTTGGTCCAGGAAGTCGCACGCTGACATGGAGGGAGGGGGTGCATGTCCCGGGGAACCAGGCTGGCCGGCGGCGAGGCAGCGGCCAGTTTTCAGCGTTTGCAAAGCGCGCGGTGCAGTCGGAGAGTGTAGTAGCTCCTCCTCGAGAGCAGGGGGCGAGCTGGCACGCCCTAGGCCCTCGCGGGCTGGCGGGTGGGCGGGGCTGCGTGCTGAACTCGGCTCGCCTCGGCTCGCTTCGGCCGCGCTCGGCTGGCTGCGGTAAATCCGGGCTTGAGGCTGCCGATAGAGTCTGCGGCCGGGTGGTCCCTGCTGCGCATCCTGAGCCCCGAGAGCCATGCAGATGTCCTACGCCATCCGATGCGCATTCTACCAGCTGCTGCTGGCCGCACTAATGCTGGTGGCGATGCTACAGCTGCTCTACCTGTCGCTGCTCTCCGGAATGCACGGACAGGACGAGCAAGACCAATATTTCGAGTTCTTCCCCCCGTCTCCGCGGTCGGTGGATCAAGTCAAGGCGCAGCTCCGCACCGCGCTGGCCTCCGGAGGCGTCCTGGACGCTAGCGGCGACTACCGCGTCTACAGGGGCCTACTGAAGACCACCATGGACCCCAACGATGTGATCCTGGCCACTCACGCCAGTGTGGACAACCTGCTGCACCTGTCAGGCCTGTTGGAGCGCTGGGAGGGCCCCCTATCTGTATCGGTGTTTGCGGCCACCAAAGAGGAGGCGCAGCTGGCCACGGTGCTGACCTATGCACTGAGCAGCCACTGCCCCGATATGCGCGCCAGGGTCGCCATGCACCTTGTGTGCCCCTCGCGCTATGAGGCCGCCGTGCCTGACCCCCGGGAGCCAGGGGAGTTTGCCCTGTTGCGGTCCTGCCAGGAGGTCTTTGACAAGCTAGCCAGGGTAGCCCAGCCCGGGGTCAATTACGCGCTGGGTACCAATGTCTCCTACCCCAATAACCTGCTGAGGAATCTGGCTCGTGAGGGAGCCAACTATGCCCTGGTGATCGACGTGGACATGGTGCCTAGCGAGGGTCTGTGGAGAAGCCTGCGGGAAATGCTGGATCAGAGCAAGCAGTGGGCGGGCACAGCCCTGGTGGTGCCTGCCTTCGAGATCCGTCGAGCCCGTCGCATGCCCACCAACAAAAATGAGCTGCTGCAGCTCTACCAGGTGGGCGAGGTGCGGCCCTTCTATTATGGGCTGTGCACACCTTGCCAGGCGCCCACCAACTACTCCCGCTGGGTCAACCTGCCTGAAGAGACCTTGCTGAGGCCGTCCTACGTAGTCCCCTGGCAAGACCCCTGGGAGCCATTCTACGTGGCAGGAGGCAAAGTGCCCACCTTCGACGAGCGCTTTCGGCAGTATGGCTTCAATCGCATCAGCCAGGTGCTCATAAGGGAGAGGGCAGGAGAAATGGGACAAGAAAGGTAGTGGAGTCAGGGAGCTATGAGTGGCCCTGGATGGAAAGGAGGCAATAAGGCAGGAGGGATCATAGTTCAGGAGGTGGCTGGATGGTTGGAAGATCCAGGATGCCTCCAGAGGAATGGGGATGCTGGAGTGAGCAGGGATGTCAGTCTCTGCCCTGGGAATGTCTTCAAACTTTGCTGACCTGTCTCTCCCTCTACAGGCCTGTGAGCTGCACGTGGCCGGATTCGATTTTGAGGTGCTGAACGAAGGTTTCCTGGTTCATAAGGGCTTCAAAGAAGCTTTGAAATTCCATCCCCAAAAGGAGGCTGAAAATCAGCACAATAAGATCCTTTACCGTCAGTTCAAACAGGAGTTGAAGGCCAAGTACCCTGACTCCCCACGTCACTGCTGAGCCCTTCCCTCCCCTAGTCTGAGAAGTCTCAGCCTCCTCCCTCCTTAGGCCTCCCCTCAGGCCTGACTTGGGTAAGAAATGTCACTCCACTTTACAGTGGTAGCTGTGGTGTTTGAACACTGGACTTGAATATGGGGTGCTGGGATCAAGCTTAACCACTAGCTTAACCACTAACTAGCTGTGTGGCCTTGAGCAAATCCTGTTCTCTCTCTGAGCCTCAGTTACCCCGTCTGTAAAAGGGAGGTGAGAATACCTACCTCACAGAACTGTTGGGAGGCTCAGATGAGATGCTATATGTGAAAACATTCTGTAAGCTTCGTACAAATGTGAAGTATTATTAATATTATTACAGTATTATTATTGTTATTATTGTTGTTATTATTATTAACAATTTTGGGTGGGCTATAGGAGAGCACAAAGTATGAATGGGGCACAGCTGAGAAGTCTGAGTACTTAACAAAATGGACTTTTTGTAAAGATATCAGATGAGGACGTTGAATTTAGTTCTTAGCTTTGGGACGGGAACCTAAACTTCCTGGTTGTCTTAGGCCTCCTTCTCGGGGGCTTTGGAGAAAGGAAGGGTCTGCAGGTTCTGTGCTTGATAGTCTGAGATGTGTACCCTTGAATAGGCTGAGCTGGGTAATTTGCCTACCGTTTACAATGTGTAATAAATGAGTTTTCACACCTATAGCTGGCTCCATTACTCTCCTGAAGCGGGCAGGGATGGGGACGGGTTGCGGGTTCGCCCCTTTCACGCCGCGGGGAGGCGGCTGCAAACAGGCGCGCGGGCTGCAAAACAAGGAAAACACAAGGGCCTTTACTGCGAGCTGAAGGCCTGTGTGAATCTCGGTCGGTTGCTATGGAAACGCGGTATCCCAGCAAGCCTCGGCCCCAGCTGTCTAATTGCGAGCACTCCTACGGGCGCCTCCTGATGACGCATGCGGAAACGTGGACAGGCCCCGCCCCAGGAGAAGCGGGACCCGCGCAGCTCTTCCGGGAGCCCCGCCGCGGCGGCCGATACCGGCAGCCTCCGGCACCTCTCAGGGAATCTTGGAAGTGAAGCCGGAGGCCTCACTCCCTTCTGGTGCGTAACGCCAACTCTGGTGCCTGGTTCACTCTCTCCGGCCAGTCGGTCGGAGCCGGCCCAATCTCCAAGGCCAAAGCGGCGCCTAAACCGGCCGACGCGTGCGAAGGCCGCGGGACCGAAGCTGGCCGCGGAAGAGCCAGTGATTCTCCTGCCCGCGCCGGCACCTACGGAGATGGAGCCAGGCGGGAGGCTCTCGGCACGCCGCGGAGGGGCTGGGTTGGCTTCTTCGAGGGTAGGGAAGAATCTTCTTTCCAAAGAGGACTGCTTTCGACATGCTTACTTTCTGAGAAGATAAATTGCATATGTACAGCGCCTTATGATTTGCTTTTCCATCCCTTACTGCATGCAGTCTTTACAACAGTCAGAGTAACAATGATTACCCTCTTTTTGTACCCAGGATAAAGAGGGGAGGTTGTGGTTTAATTTAGGTCACTCAGTAGACTCAGAGACAGCTGGAGAGACCGCCCTTTCTGGTCCTGAAAGGTAGGACTTACCTACTGTTGCGTCTTACAAAGTAAATATATTTAACATTGAAGAGGAATTGCAGTTTCTAAACTGCAGGAACTGAGGCTTGAGAATGGGGAGGATGAGGCTAGTTTGGCGAACCGAGATTAGATTCAGGTAACTCATGAAATCACTGAGAAATGTTTCCAAACTGTCTTCTAGACCAGTTAATTTACTCGAGTTGGTGTTTTCTACCATCACAGAGGCCAGAAGCTACCTAGAAGTTGAAGCCTAATCCCTGCCCTGCAAAAGTTTATTTTGTTTAATTTGTATTTGCAAATCCTCCAGTCATCAAGTGAGTCAGTACTGTGCTAGGTGCATAAAGCACATGTGTAGCCCTGCCCTGGTGAGGCTTACAGACTGACTGGGGAGACATAGACATGAGAAATAAGGAAGGATGTCTACAAGGATCTAAAGGACAACACAGAAGTGCCCAGAGAAGAACATCACAGTGAAACAGAAGACCCTAGTAGGCAAAGAGATGATCTGTTGAGAAGGCTATTTAGTCTTCCTCTTGGGTAATCTTTTGGCAGCATTTGGCATTGTCACCTCTCTTTCATTTTGAAATTCTCTCTCCCCCTGCTTTGAGTTTTTCCTCCTCCATCTCTTGTTAATCTCCTTTTCCTTTTCTGGGGTCTCATCATCTGCCACTTTGGTGACCCTGGGAGTTCATCATGAACCTCTTCTCACTCCACGCATTCTGCCTTGCTGTACCCTCTCCCAAGACCTGCATAACTCACTGTATGTGATAACCTGATCTCTACAGCCCAGATTTCTCTCTGAGGCTTAGACCCATGTGCCCCAACCTGCCCCTTCTCTCGTTTCAAGGTCTTTACACATGCTACTCACTCGACTTGGAATGCTCCTTCCCTCAACCACCTCAGCTCATCTGCCTGGTCCATCTTCCTCTGCAAGCCCTTGCTGCTGCAACAAGCTCCAGGTTCCAGTTAGATGACTATCCTATATGCCCCTGGTCCTAACTCTTCTCACCACACAGTAATGATCTGCTTCTTGGCCTCTATCTCCCAGAAACTTGTAAGCTCCTTGAGGTCAGAGACTATGTCTGTCGGTCACACTTGTGCACAGTACCTACCATAGTATCTGATGTTACCCAGTGTATATTAGATTTTCAGGAAATATTAAATGAATAAAAGAAGGAATGCTTAACAGTGTTCAATGTTGCTGATAAGTCAGTCTAAGATAAGCACTCAAAAATATCGGCATTAGGTACAGGGAGGTCGTCGGTTAACTCTACAGGATCAGTTTCAGCCAAGAGTGATGATACAGAAACAGATCAGAACAAGTGGGAGGTGAAAGGGTAGGAATAGCAAGTGTCCACAAGGCCTTGAAAAGTAGCTGTGAGGTGGAAAACAGGGGGCAGGTAAGTGGAATAGGGTGAGGTTTTGTGTTTCTGCTTTTTCTGTATAGTGGGAAATAGCTGGGTATGTCTAAGGTTTCACGGGAAGGAGCTGTCAAGAGGGAGAGTTGAAGATGCAGGAGAGAGGGGAGCACTGATGACATCTTAGAAGAAGCAGGAAGAGATAGGGTCTGAGCAGACTGAGAAGACAAGAGCATTGTAGTGTTCTCAGGAAGAGAAGTGGAGGGGATTATAGGCAGAAGGAACAGCACAGTGAGTGGCGGGGGCTGGGGAGGAAGTACGTGGTGTATTTGAGAACTGACCATTAGATGGTGGGGTGGAGGAGCTGGAGTTCAAGTCTGGTCTCTGCAGGTCTGGTCTCTGCAGGGCCTTGAAAGCCCTGGTCAGAATTTGGGCCAGTCCCATTAGGCAGTGAGGAGCCCGCCCTTGGCCTTTCCCATCTTATGAGTCATCACCTTGGCCAGTATCCCAGAATGGGCTCACCAACCACGTCCAAGGGCATGGGCCTTCCCTGGCTCCCAGGCTTCTGGGAGATGTGCAGACAGGGTCACTTGCACCCACCCCACCCAACCTGTGCGTGTGCTCAGGGTGTGGCGAGTCCAGTCACTTCCCCAGTTGTCCCCGTCTGCATTTAGGTGTGGTCTGACTCCCTGAGTGGCCACTTTCCCGCACGGAGCTGTGGGCAGTGGCAAGTGATGGCTCCACTCCTTCTCCCACAGCCCAGATGCCCGTCCAGCCTCCAAGCAAAGACACAGAGGAGATGGAAGCCGAGGGCGACTCAGCTGCTGAGATGAATGGGGAGGAGGAGGAGAGCGAGGAGGAACGGAGCGGCAGCCAGACCGAATCCGAGGAGGAGAGCTCAGGTGAGCCCTGACACGCCTGTGCTCCCCGCCCGCTCCCCTCCAGCCGGCCCTGACCGGCCTCTTGTCGCAGAGATGGACGATGAGGACTACGAGCGGCGCCGCAGCGAGTGTGTCAGTGAAATGCTGGACCTGGAGAAGCAGTTTTCCGAGCTGAAGGAGAAGTGAGTTAGGGACCCTGGGGCCGGGCTTCCAGGCAGCAGCAGGCCTGGTGCTGGACAGGGCTGGCAGGGGCCCAGAGCCAGTGAGGGCCTAACACCCGTCCCACCGTGGAGCAGGCACTCGGCCCATGTTTGACAGATGAGCACAGGGGTGCGTGACTGCCTTTTACCTCCCAGGTTGTTCAGGGAACGGCTGAGTCAGCTGCGGGTGCGGCTGGAGGAGGTGGGAGCGGAGAGAGCACCCGAGTACACGGAGCCGCTCGGGGGGCTGCAGCGGAGCCTCAAGATCCGCATTCAGGTGGCAGGTCTGTGGGCTGTCCTGTGCCCTGTCCCCCAACCAGAACCTGTGGCGCTCTGTCCCCTTCCTCCCTCACCCCTGCCCTGCTTCATCTGTGCTCCTAGCCCCCCTTTTTGGGCTCTTGGGTCCCTGGCCAAGCAGGGCCTCCCACCCCTCTCCCTCCACAGGGATCTACAAGGGCTTCTGTCTGGATGTGATCAGGAACAAGTATGAGTGTGAGCTGCAGGGAGCCAAGCAGCACCTGGAGGTGACTGTGCCAGGGAGCTGGTGGGGGAGGGCTGAAATGGGCGCCGTCCCACCTGGCTGAGCTGCTCCGCTCTTCCAGAGCGAGAAGCTGCTGCTCTACGACACCCTGCAGGGAGAGCTGCAGGAGCGCATCCAGAGGCTGGAGGAGGACCGCCAGAGCCTGGACATCAGCTCCGGTGAGGCAAAGGGCCGGCCCGCCCCTGCCCCGGGCCCTGCCCTGTCAGTGCCCATCCCCCGGTCTGGACCTCAGCTTCCCTGCCTGCACAGGGGATTATAAGAGGACCTGTTTTGAGGGGTCGCTGTGGGGACTGAATGAAAGCAAGCGGAGAAGGGCCCAGCCCAGAGCCTGGCACACCATGGGGCTCAGGAAGAGCAGGTCCCCCGCTCCCTGCTCTCTTTCTAGAACAGGAGGTGTCATTGTGACACACCCACACATGCCATGGCCACAGTGCCTACATTCACGCAGGGCACTGGGGAGGGAGAAATTGTCATCACGCCACCATCCACGAAACAAATGAAGAAACTGAGGCTCACAAAAGCACAGTGACCTCTTCCCCAGGGTTGACTTCAGCTTCCAACCCCAAGGCCAGGGTTCTCTCTACCGCCCTGGGGGTGGGTGATGGGGGAGAGCAGGCCTGGCCCATGTGAGGAACACAGACTACAAGGTGGGGGTGTCCTGGAAGGGCCAGCACCTGATCCTGACTCTGGTCTTGGGACACAGAGTGGTGGGATGACAAACTGCACGCCAGAGGCAGCTCGAAGACCTGGGACTCCCTGCCACCCAGCAAGAGGAAGAAGGCGCCTCTGGTTTCTGGTATCCTTCTACCCACGGTGGCCCGAGCTCGGCAGGACGTCAAGGTGGAGGCGGGTGGAGGAACATGGAAGGCAGAGGCAAACCAGACTTATTTATGGTCACTTGGCATCCTGTGCTTTGTCCAGGCAAGTCTAGCTATCAGGGATACTTTGTGGGGCCCTGGACCTTTCCTGGGCTCCATGGACTGTAGAAAAGTAGAAACATCTGTCCAGAGATTCCCCCATAACTTCCTGAGTGAGGTCTCTTCTGAGGCCCTTCTGGCTTTCCCATGACATCCTGGGCATGTCCCAGGCTTTCCCACCCCTATTCCTTTGCTGACATTCCACCTTCTCGGACGTCATTCTACCTGTTCAGTCATCTCAGTTGCTACTTCCTCCATGAAGCCTCTCCTGGTCTCCCCCAGATGGCTAAGGCTTCTCTCTCCTCTGCACCCCTGTTTAGTACCTAAACTACACTGGGGCACCTGCATCCCACCTGGGAGTAGTTACCTCTGCCCCACCACAGGTGCGAGCCCCTTCAGTCTGGGGCCTGAGGTGCCTTCACTCCCAGCACAGAGTTGAGTTGAATTGAATTCTCACGTGCACCCCACCCACCCCTGCCTGTATTCCTGCAGCAACCAGATTCTTAGGGCATCACCATCTCCTGGTGATGGGAATTTGGTTCAAGCAGGGAGGGAAGAGTCTGGACTATATGGACTTGAGGGGCGAATGGGAGGTGAGGGTGTGGAGATGTCACAGATAGAGTGGCTGGTCCCCAGAGGGGAGTGTGAGACCAAAGGAGGATTGTTTTCAGGATAAAAGAGAGTAGGGTCCCTTTGCAGATGGGGAAAGGGGCCTGATGAGAAAAGAACAAGATCTCTGAGTGAGTGGGATGGGCCTGGGCCTTCTGGCCTTGAGACCAGAGAGAGGAGGTGAGGGGAGCCAAAGGGTGGTAGGGTTGGGGCTCGGAACTCCCCCGTGGATTGGAGGGGTAGAGTAGGCCATAGCGATGCTACCCCCACCCCACCAAGAATCTGAGGGCCAAGAGGTAGGTGGAGCCCAAGCTGTAACCGGGTTCCTGCCCTGCTGTCCATGGCACCCCTCTCCTGAGTGTTGGAGCTCCCAGGCCGAGGCCCATCACCTGCCCCATTGGCCAGGCCTCCTGCTTCCTTGACCCCTGCTGCAGGCCCTTACATCGTGTACATGCTGCAGGAGATCGACATCCTGGAGGACTGGACGGCTATCAAAAAGGTGGGTCCAGTGCTGCTTCTCTCAGGTTGGGGCTTGGCAGTGCACCCCCCACCCCCAGCCAGACACCACCTTTGGCCTCTGCAGGCTCTCCATGTGTGGACTCTCTTGAGGGTCTGAAGGCTCTCTGCTCAGAACCTCGGCACCCTCTGCCGAGGTTCCCTGGCATTGCTGTGAGCTCACAAGCCACTGTTTGCCTGGGACCGCCCTGGAAGACAGAGCTGGTCTGCATCAGCCCCTTCCTTGTTCCAGGGCAGGTTGGGACAGGGCGGGAAGAGGGAGGGAGGGAAGGCAGGACAGCAGCCTGGCTGCTTGGGCCTCTACAGGAGAGCACAGCAGACCTTTGCCTAGACGGGGTCTTGTGCCCCCAACCCCAGAGAGGCAGATGTGGAGGGGGGACTTGCCTAGCTGGAGGCAGGCTCTCAGGGGGGTTTCCTTCTACCCACCCAGGCAAGGGCGGCTGTGTCCCCTCAGAAGAGAAAATCAGATGGTAAGAACCCCTGGTGTGTTCTGCCTCCCATTGCCCCATCCCTGGCCCAGCCTCCAGGAAGAGAGCCCAAGGGGAGGCAGGGGCTACGTCAGATCAGTGACCTGAGAGTGAGGACGGTCTGGGTTTGAGGACGTTGTGGGAGTTAGGGTAGGGGTGGGGAAGCTGTAGGTTGACGGGACTGGGAGATGGCCCACTGCCACCACCACCACCACCACCACCAGAACTGCCTAGGAAGGGCTGGAATGCTGAACCTCAGCAGTTGGGTGGCCCTGGTGGGCCTGGAGTACCAGGGAGGCCTGTGGATGAGGGCTGAAGGGCTGACCTGTGCTCTTCTGGCCTCGCCTGCTCTGGGCTGGACTGAGGCTACCCTTCTCGTCCCCCTAGTTGAAGTGCCTGTCTCCCTCTTGGTTCAGCTTCCTCTCACCTGCAGTGATTTTTTTTTTCCCTTCCCGTGTACCCCTAGGACCTTGACCCTGCTGCTCACAGCCAGGGGGCCCCTTGGAGCAGCTGGCATCAAACCCAGGATACGAATTTTCCCGCTGCAGAAAAGCAGACTGCCAGGGCCTTCAGGTCTGCCAAGCTAGCTCTGGTGCTGCTGCTGGGCCCTCCTCTCCAGCCATCACCGGTCTGGACTCTTCCTCTGACCCTCCTCGGGGGCCTGTACAGCTTCAGCCTGGAGCTGCCCTAGCCAGGCAAGACTGTCTCCCCTATCCCCAACCAGCCCTCCCCCCCACTTCCCAAAGGTCAGCTTCCTCAGAGCCTTCCCTGACAGAGACCTGCCTGGTCTGAAGCCAAAGCAACATCCTTTCTGCTGACCTTGGACCTGGCTCCCTAGTCACCGAGCCAGTGAGCTGGGCTCCGCTTTGCAGGAACTGTGAGCCAGAAATTATATTTGGGGGGGCCTGTGTGTCCTGCCTGTTGTTGGAGGTGAGAAGGCAGGCTCCCCAGGTCTTCTCAAGAGGCCTTGGTGCCTGCCTCCCAGGTTTCAGAGAATGGAATTAAAGCTTTTCCTAGGGCATGACCTGCTTGTGTCTGGTTTACCTTGCAAGGGAATTGGGCTCTCATGGGGAGTGCCTGAGATAGGCCGTCTCCTCTGGAGTCCCTGGTACCTCCTCTCACTACCTAGCAGGAGCCTACCCTCTCTGACTTGGGGTATAGGCTGGGGAAGGGGTGTTCTCCCACCCCTCACCCCCACAGAGGTTGGGTGCTGGGCCCTGGACTGCCTGGTGCTGCTGAGCAGAGTCTGAAGCAACATGTGGCACAGGCTGAACACGTGGCCTTGGGCAGGGAAGGGGGCTGGGTGCCTGGTGCTTGGAGACTGGGTCATGTCTGCACCTGCCCCAGTAGCTTGGCAGATTGGTGAGGCAGGCTGGCAGGGCCTGTGCGCGTGGGAGGCAGCCATCAGCAGCACCATGTGCTGACGACCTCACAGCCAGACTCCCCCCTGTTTAGCACTGAGTGTTGGAACCACCCCCAGAACCTCAGTTAAGCAGAGGGGTTAGTTTCCATGGAGACACAGCATCCTTTCTCCATGGCAACCTAAAATCCCAAAACCCAAGTTAGGCTCAGGAATGAGTCACTTTTAAACAGTAGGGGGCGCTCTCCCATAGGCTGACCACAGGGCCATGACCAGATGAGCAATTGACCACAGACTTAAAGGTGCCCCAAGGGCGAGGTCTGGGCCTGTAGGGACATTGATGGGCCTTGCTTAACCCCTTCCTGCCCACCTGTATGGTTCAAGGGGGCTGGCAAGGCTGCAGGACATACAGCGTGAAGGTGGTAGCCCCACAGCTGGGCCCTCGGAATGCTGAGTGATACTTGCAGGGAGAGGTTCCCTGCCCCTAGAGGCTGGGCGCAGAACAGAGGGAGCAGGCGCTGCCCGGGCTGAGTGGGCACACAAGAGTTAACTGTCGGGTGTGACAGGGCGAACCGCCCTCAGGAAGTGTTACTCACCACTGGGAATGTGAGTGCTTTTGCCTTGGGGGCTGGCTTATCCTCCTGAGTTCCAGGAGAAACCGAAGGAGCTCCCAGCCATGGAAACCCCTGGGGAGCCAGGAGCAGACCCTTTCGGAGCCCCCACCCGAACCAGCTTCTTGCCTGAACACCCAGAGAGAGAAAAGTTAGTGAAGTTGGAAGGGTATCCCGATGGGGCAGGGAGGGATGGCAGAGCAGGGTCTCTCCTGGGGCAAAGGAGGGGGAGAGGGTTAGGTCAGGGTCCCAGCCTCTGGGTCCCTGCTCAGGTCTGGTGCCCGCCCCTAGGCCAGCCCAGGACCCTCTGTATGACGTGCCTGATGCCGGTGGTAGGCTGGCAGTTAGGCCCCAGCGGCCCGGGCGCACCGTGAGCCTGCGGGAGCGCCTGCTGCTCACCCAGCCCGTTTGGCTGCAGCTGAGGGCCAACGCCGCGGCTGCACTGCATGTGCTGAGGACTGAGCCCCCGGGGGTGAGTCTTTCCCCACCCCTGGGTCCGGGCGGCTAAGGGTGGGAGGGAGAGGGACTGGACATGGAGGTCCTGACCCTCGGATCCCTGTCCACTCGCAGACGTTCCTGGTGCGGAAATCTAACACTCGCCAGTGCCAAGCCCTGTGCGTGCGGCTGCCAGAGGCCAGTGGCCCCTCCTTCGTCTCCAGCCACTGCATCCAGGAGAACCCTGGGGGTGAGAGGGACTGGCCTGGCGGGAAGGGGCTGGAAGCCATCCGGGCAGGACGCAGAGGGGGTTCCCCAGAGAACGACCTCACTGCCCATCCGTCTCTCAGGCGTCTCCTTGGAGGGCTCAGAACTCGTGTTCCTGGACCTCATCCAGCTCATCTGTGCCTACTGCCACACCCGGTGAGCCTGCCCACAGGGCACCTGCTGTCCATAGAGCCTTGCTCCCTGGGACACCCTGTCCTCCCCACCCGACAGTCCCACTCAGTGCCGGCAGCCTGAAGCATTCTTCCTTCACCCCTGACTTACTGCTCCCCTCTCTGGCCTCAGGGACATCCTTCTCCTCCCGCTTCAGCTCCCCAGAGCCATCCGTCAGGCAGCCACCCACAAGGAGTTGGAAGCCATCTCCCATTTGGGCATTGGTAAGCATGCCCCTGCTACCCATTGCACAGATGGACAAGCTGAGGCCAAGAGGGAAGGGGGAGGCATGTAAGCGCACAGCCTGAAGCCTGTACCTTTCCCTCCATCGGGCACCCTTCCGGAACCCCGAGGCCCCAAACGGCTTCTCTTCCCTAGAGTTCTGGAGCTCTTCCCTCAACACTAAGGCTCAGCTAGGCCCATCTGAAGGTCCACTGCTGCCCCGACTGAAGCCCTGGTCCCCGCAAGAGCTGGACCAGGGCACCGGAGCTGCCTTGTGCTTCTTCAACCCCCTGTTCCCAGGGGACCTGGGTCCCACCAAGCGGGAGAAATTCAAGAGGAGCTTCAAAGTGCGCGTGTCCACAGAGTCCTCCAGTCCCCTGTCCCCCCCAGCTGTGCCGCCTCCCCCAGTCCCAGTGCTGCCAGGGACAGCCCCCAACCAGACAGAAAGTTTGCCCCCTCGCCAGCTGTTGCGGAGGGAGAGCTCAGTGGGGTACCGTGTGCCTGGGGGCACCGGCCCCAGCCTCCCACCACTGCCTTCCCTCCAGGAGGTGGATTGCGGCTCCCCCAGCAGCTCAGAGGAGGAGGGGGTACCAGGGTCCCAGGGGAGCCCAGCAACCTCACCCTGCCTGGGCCGCCGGCGGCCCCTACTTCGGTCCATGAGCGCTGCCTTCTGCTCCCTGCTGGCACCTGAACGGCAGGTGGGCCGGGTGGCCTCAGCGCTGATGCAGGACCGGCACACGGCCGTGGGCCAGCTGGTGCAGGACCTACTGACCCAGGTGCGGGCCAGCCCAGAGCCCCGGGAGCTGCAGGGTGTCCGTGAGGCACTGAGCCGGGCCCGGGCCATGCTGAGTGCGGAGCTGAGCCCTGAGAAGCTGCTGCCCCCTGAACGGCTAGGTAAGACTAATTCAGAGCTCCGCTGGTTCAGCTTGTCTCCATAATTCCAGCTCTTCCGCATTCCACTTTCCACCTCTCCACAGTGCCAGCCTGTCTCTCTGAGTCTGTTTCACCGCTTTACAAACCCACCTTGTCTCATCACCATTCACATCAATTCCATCCACTGCCCGTCTCCCCCAACTCTCCCATGTCACCAAGATTCTTCCTCTTTTCCATCCTTCTCCCTCCCTGGTCATGCCGCTCCTTCCCAAGAACTAGCCCCCACCCCCGCCCTGGTTCCCTGACCCCTGCCTGCCTCTCCCCCACAGAACGCATCCTGGAGAAGTCCCTGCATCGCTCTGTGCTCAAGCCTCTACGGCCCATCCTGGTGGCCCGCCTTAGGCGCCGGCTTTCCGCCAATGGCTCCCTGGGCCGCCTGGCTGAGGGCCTCCGCCTGGCCCGAGTCCAAGGTCCTGGAGTCTTCGGGTCCCACTTAAGCCTGCCCTCCCCAGTAGAGATGGAACAGGTGCGCCAGAAGCTGCTGCAGCTGCTTCGCGCCTACTCACCCAGCGCCCAGGTCAAGCGGCTCCTGCAGGCCTGCAAGCTGCTCTACACAGCCCTGAGGACCCAGGCGGGTATGCCCCTCCCTCCACCTCCTGCCGGCCCCCTGCCAGGTCAGAGGCAGACTACCAAGCAGAGGCTCCAGGAACAGCACAACAGGGAGGAGAAAAAAAAACAAAGGGTCCAATCCTCCCGTTTCACAGATGGTAAAACTGTGGCCCAGAAAGTAAAGTGTCTACTGCCTAGGCCCTACCCCTAGTTGCCATAGAGACCACATTGCCCAAGTCCTGGCGGGCAGAGGGGAGGGTCAATTTCTAAGACACGTAGTGGATTCTGAGCTTGGGACCCCCAGAGGAGCCTGAAGCTCCCTCCTCCACTGCCCCGCAGGGGAGGGTGCGGGGGCCGATGAGTTCCTCCCGCTGCTGAGCCTCGTCCTGGCCCAGTGCGACCTTCCTGAGCTGCTGCTGGAGGCCGAGTACATGTCAGAGCTGCTGGAGCCTGCCCTGCTCACTGGAGAGGGTGAGAGACCCCACACTTCCCTCCTGTCTGGGTGAGGCTGGGGTGCTTTAGTGGCTGCGTGGCCCTGACTAAGCAGGGGAGGGGGAAGAGCAGGCCACTCACGCCCAGAGCTGCATTCATCCCCTTGTGTCCCAGGCGGCTACTACCTGACCAGCCTCTCAGCCAGTTTGGCCCTGCTGAGCGGCCTGAACGAGGCTCACACCCTCCCTCTGAGCCCCTCCCAGGAGCTGCAGCGCTCCGTCAGTCTCTGGGAGCAGCGCCGCCTGCCCGCCACCCACAGCTGCCAGGTAACAGGAACCCACTCCACACTGTCCAGGCCTGGGGAGAGTCTGGCATCATCTGGTGTAGTCCCCTCCTCTGCCCAGTGAGGCCCAGCAGGGGAAGGGCTAGTCCTGTGTCACCCTGCAACAGAAACAGCTCCTTGTGCTGAACACATATCCAAGCCAGCCCTTCTAGAGGGTGCATTCCAGGAGCCAGCGTGGGCGCAGTGCTCCAGCGGCTCAGGCTTGGATCTTCACAGAAACTCTGAAGTAGGATCATTATTATCCCCACTTTACAGATGAGGAAACTGAGACACAACATACGGAGGGAAAGGGACATAGGCAGGCTCAGGCCCCAGATCCTGGCTTCCAGCTTACGCCCCCCTTGCCCTCCCATCGGGGCTCAGGCCTGGTGTCCTCAGAGCCAGAAAGCATCTCTGCCCTTCACCCTCCCTCCATCCAGTCAAAGGACCCTCCCTAGCTTTGGGTTAAGAGTCCAGATTTTGTAGCCAGATCTTGGGTCCAAATCCTAACTCTGCTCTTTTCTGGCTATGGGAGCTTGGGTCAAGTTATGTAACCTCTCTGTGCCTCAGTTTTCTCATCTATAAAATGGGGTGATAGTACCCAACTCCTGGGGGTAACATTCGGACTGAACGAGTTAATTCAGGACAAGCGCTTAAGGCACCAGATAAGCGCTGAGTGTGATTGTTACGCTGTAACGGTGCGCGGGGACCGTCCTTCCAGCCCGAGCACAGCCCTCCCGTCCTCAGAGCACCCCCTTGGAGCTCACCTTATCCACAAAGCTTTCACCACTGGTTCTCCCAGTGGGTCTGTACCAGCCCACCCTTGTTCCTGCAGAGCCTACAGCAGAACCTCAAGCTTTGCAGCCAGATCTGCACCCGGCAGGACTGAGTTCTTGTTTTTGCTTCTCCTCCTACACAGCACCTCCTCCGAGTAGCCTACCAGGACCCCAGCAGTGGCTGTACCTCCAAGACCCTGGCCGTGCCCCCAGGGGCCTCGATTGCCACGCTGAACAAGCTCTGTGCCACCAAGTTCCGAGTAACCCAGCCTGACGCTTTCGGCCTCTTCCTGTACAAGGAACAGGACTACCACCGCCTGCCCCCCGGAGTCCTGGCCCACAGGCTCCCCACAACCGGGTACCTCGTCTACCGCCGGGCAGAGCGGCCTGAGACCCAGGACACCTCACCTGGGGCTGCAACAGAGGAGGGCAGTGAGGGGCCAGAGGCAGGGGGCAAGGAGGAGGAGAAAGGGGGCCAGGGAGATGGGAACATTGAGGTCAAAGCTCGTCCCTGGGACAGCAGGGGAGAGTCTGAGACAATTGCAGAGGGGCATGAGGGCCAGGCCAGGGGAGGCCCTGCTCCACCAAGAGGGCCAGAGGCTGAGGGAAGCCGGGCAACAGAGAAGTAGCCGGGAGTGAACAGAAGGGCCATTTGGGGCAAAAAACTCTGAGCCTGCTGGGAAGGCCTTCCAGAGCCATCAGCCCCACCAGCCAAGGCCACCGCCCCCTTAGCCTTCCCTACCCAGGCCGCTCCTGTGTCTGCCACCACCTCTGACTGTCCAGCTCTGTGATCCCACCTGCTGGGAAGTGACTGGACTGGCCACATCTAGGGCACTGGAATAAAGCTGAGGGGATACAGGGGACCCCAGACCAAGGGCCCAAGGCCTTTTGCCTCTCAGCCTTCTCCCCCAGCTGGAGGCCAGCCAGCCTGCAGTGGTGAGTGTGCCCAAAAGGGGACAAATCCAACGGGGACCCAGACTCTGGCAGCAGGGGAGAGGCACAGCCTAGGCAGCCCTTCCAGGCTCTAAAAGGCACCCCCACTCTTGGGTGTCAGGAGGATTCAGGGAAGCAGCATGGGCTCAGGGCCCAGTCCTGCCCCAGACCACCTGGAGGCTGAGCACCTCCAAACCTCAGTGTCCTCACCTGTAGAGTGGGGTGCTTGTGCTGCCCTGCCTTCGCCCAGGAAACCTTCCAGGGGTCCAAGATGGATAATTTTGCTGCTAAGCAGAGCTCAGACGGGGAAAGGGGGGGAAGGAGGTTGGATGTTAGCAACCCCCCCCCACCAGGGTCTGCACTCACCGAAGGGAGAGGTTCTCTAGGCAGCCCAGGGGACATCCTGGAGGTCGGGTCCAGCCAAGAGAGTACCCGAGTTCCAGCCTTTCCCCAAGATGGGAGGCCCTCCCAAGCACTCTGGTGTCCCAGGGTAACTGGGTAGAGGAGACAGACTTCTGAAATGGAGTGAGGACTTGGAAACAATTTTCTCTGCACTTAAATCTTTTGGACCTCACAAGAGCTTCACAGGAGGCAGGGCCTGGCTTATTACCCACTGAGGTTTGGGAAACTGACTCTAAGATACCACACAGCAGGCCATTAGGTGTTCCCACACCCAAACCAGGAGTCAGGCTCCAACTCTTTGTTCTAAGCCACGGATAAATTAACCCTCAAGGCCCACAGACCCCAAAGGGAGGCCAAGAATAGGCCGCATGCCAACGAGCAAAGAAAATACCGAAAACCACCACAAGGGGGTGCATGTGGCCCAGGAAGCACCTGATGGGCAAAGGCAGCTCCAGGATGTTAGGTGGTCACTGGCTTTGGCCTCTTGCAGCCGCCAGGCACCTGGGGACAGAGCAGGGGCCAAGGCTGCCGGCCTTCGGCGCTGTGGGAGTCAGGAGTCTGGATGAAGCCAGCTCAGGGGACCACTCCCTGGGAAGGAACCATCCCCTGGTGGAAGGAGGACTGGACCCCATCCAGCCTCTGAGGTGCCCCCTCAGGGGCTGTGTGCAGAGGGACACCAGCCACTTGTGAGCCATGACAACTGGATATCCTGGATGTTGGGGTTCCAGACACTCCAGATACTGCCCAGGTGCAGGGCTCCCAAATTCCTCACTAGGCCACCAGCAGCTCTTCCTCCCCCATATCTACCCACTCAAGCTTCTCTCTGGTGGGGAGTCTCCCCTTCATTCTTTGTATGTCCTCCCCGAGCCCACACCCACCCCAGTGCCTTGTACAGTGCTGAGCACGCCGCAGGCGCTCAATAAATGTTTTCTACTGATTGGAGTCTGATAACTAAGAGTAAAAGTCAGTGAAGTGGGAAGCTGGGAGGTTAATGGAGGGCTGAGTTCTGGGAATCAAACACAGGATGTCTCAAGTTCAGTCCCAGAGGAAAGACCTGGAAGGGTTGCAGGGGGTGTTCAGAGAACCCCAGGGCCGGATATGGAGCTGGTCTCATAAGAACTAGGACTGGCCCAGGCTTATCTGGGCCCCTGCTAGGGGGCCTTGGCAAGCCCCTCCCACCCATTTCTGGTGCTCAGCCCTCATTCCTGGCTCTGGGAATTCGTCATGTAGCCAGTGCTGGCTCATCAGAGCACTGCCAGGCCTGCCTGCTGCCTTAATCTTCTGGTTTATCTCCTGAAGAGATTCTGATGGGTGAGGGGTCCTGGCCGGGTAAATCAGCACAACCAAAGGTCGTGAGATGGAGACTGGGGCTCCCGGTAGAGCAGGCAATGATAGGCCAGTCTAGGACTGATCTCATTATCCCCATTTTACAGGTGAGGAAACAGGCTTGTTATGAGGCAAAGCACCCAGACCAGATTCCACAGAGCTTTGGGTACTTCAGTCCTCCAAAACAGAAGGACCCGTTTACTCATCCACTCAGCAATAATCTATTGTGTCCGTATAGACCAAGTACCAGCCAGAGGATGACAGGTGGGATCTGGGCAATAACGGTCTACTGTATGCTTGGCTTGTGTACTGCCTCCCACTCCCACCAATCTTGCCTCCCACCTCTGGCCTTCTGGAAGAGGAAGTCAAGGCTCTTAGAGGTGCCATGTCTTACCCAGCGTCCACTGCTCCAGGTCAGGGCTGAAGCCCTGACATTTGGGTCTTTGCAGGAGCAGACAAGTCATTTCCTCACTTGAGAATGTACTTAATCACGTCACAGTAGTTCTATGTGTGTTTGTTTATTGTCTGTCTTCCTCACTAGAAGGCCAGAACCAAGTCAGCCTTGTTCCCTGATAAGTCCTGGGGGTCTAGAACAATGCCTGGCCCAGAACTGACACTTCGGAAGTGTATGTGGAATGACTGACTCAGGAAGACAGCCTAAACCGTTCATCCGAGTTCTTGGGAAGTGGTACTATGTATTCTCCATCAGTGCCACCAGGGGGCGAGTGTGCCTGTTCCCAGTCACTTGCCAGGTTTTCTTCTCTCCTGAGGCCACCTAGGGACCCAGGACTGTCCTGCTAATGGAAGTTGGAAAGGGAATGAGGAAAGGGCCGCTTCCCACTCCAGGGCCCTCTGGCCAGGCAGGCTTAGGAGCCAGGCCTGTAGGGTGGCCTGAGACGAGACCCTGCGAGCGGTAAGGAGGAAGGCCGTCACTGAGACCCACAACAGCATCCTGATCCACCTTCAGCACAAAGCGTTTAACACCCTGCCACGGCCTTGTGACCACGTTCATGCCCACAGCTTAAACACAAACATCCTGACTCATTTACACACAGGGTATGTGATGCCTGGTGTGCCATGGTCAGGCACAGTAACACCTGGCCACCACCACACTTAACAGGAACACCCAGAGTGTGAGGAACACCCTGACACTATTAACCATTCATGCCCTGCGAGAATGGGACATGGTGACACACATGGGCCTCTTTGCCTCCGAGCCACACCCTGAACAGACATCTCTAGATCTGCAAACCCTGAGATACTCCCTCAACACCCTCCCCCTGGAGTTCAGAATGTAACTCCCTGACACACACACGGGGACAGGCCCACCCAGAGATGTGCAGTGACCTGCTACACGAGGACCCTGTGCACGCTGACACCTGCCCATACCAGACTGCCGCGGACACCCCCAGCCCCCGACTTGGTCAGGCTTCCTCCTCCGCACGCTGCACAGACATGGAAGCACAGGCATACTCCCGCACCCACAAAGACATACAGACTTTTTGTATTTTTGATCATGCAGAAGAGGTCCGAACCCTTCTGATGAATCCCAGCCCCAGCCCTAGCCTATCCCTGCTACCACTCTGACACCCCACCCCATGGTGGACCCTGGTGGGGGCTGTGAGTTGCTGAGAAGACCCTCGTTGTCGGGGGTGGGGGGGAGGCGACCCCACAGGCCAGGCAGGAGGCCGAGGCCGGCAGCACTGGGTGGGGAGGCCTGAGCTCATCAGATTCCAGCCTGAGTGATTCACGGGAAGTGCCTGGGGAAGGGGGGGTGAAAGGACTAGTCCAGGGGCAGGGGCTTTGGAGGCACGGGTGGGCTTCAGACCAGAGGGCCTTGGGTCCAGAGTAAGCCTCTCATCTGGGAGGGGGCTTCCTGAGGGGGTGGCCCAGCCTGAAGGGGTATCTGCTGGTTCTGGCTCCTGGGAGGGGCTTAGGACACAGAACTGAGCCTCAGGATGAGACAATAGGCCCCTCCCGCAAATCAGGCCCAGGGCCTGGGCCCCTGACCCCAGGCCTTCCCGGCCCCAACAGCTGGGTGTCTTTAGCAGGGGTTAGGCCAAGGGTGGGGGGCAGGGGTGGGGTGACCTTCATGGCATCATGGCCCCTTAGGCCCTTGGGCAGGCAGCCCGAGTGGCCCCCAGACGCCCTGAGGGGCTGGACCAGCCTGGCCCAGTTGGGGCCGACAGGGTTACAGACCCTTGCTGCCCTGCCAGGCAAGGCCTCTGCCAGAGAACTGAGAACGCGCCTGTCCCAGCGCCAGGGATGTTTTCTCGCTGAGATGGAGCCCTCTGCTCCTGCTCCCCCTGGAGCCCTCTGCCTCCCAGGCCAGGCTGATGATCAGAGGACCCAGCTGCTCCTGCAGGACGACAGGAAGAAAGGATGGGGTTGGGGGCAGGACGGGAGTGCAGGAAGTGCCTTTCTTGGAACTTTGTACCAAAATAGCCCATTCTGTTCCTACTCTGGGTCTCAGTATCCCACGGGGGAGGGGTGTGTCACCAAGGAGACCCTCACCGGGGAGGGGCCCAAGCTGACCTCAATGTGGCTTTTGCTCACCACCCTCCCACCCCTCGGCAGCCCTCACCAGCCCCCCTGCCTTGGGCTCTGCTCCACTTTGAAGTCCCAACATAAATATCATGTCTGCTTGGGTTCCCCTTCCCGGCCCGGTCACAGCCCCCAGACCTGGCTCCCACCCCAGCCAGCCCTAAGGGTGCAAGCCGGGGGAGAGGAGGGAGGCCTAGACCACCCAGGGACCCAGGTTTAGAGACGGGGAGACAGAGGGGGCAAGACTTCAGAGACAGAGAGGGGAGACACAGAAGAGGCAGAGAATGGAGACAGACCCCTGAAACCAACAAGGCAACAATCCTGGTGACAGAAGAGGAGACAGAGGAACCCCAGAGACAGACAGGGGAGCTAGAGACCCCGACAGAGAGGGAAAAGAGAGAAGCAAGGAGGAAGAGACCCTGCAGTCAGAGGGAAGGACAGTGAGACCCAGAGGTCCCTGGGGAGTGGAGGCTGTGAGCGGGCTGGACGAAGAAGACACTGGGCCGGAAGAGAAGGGGAAATTTCCAGCGGGCACTGAGACTAGGGTAGCAGTGAAAAGGATGTGGTGGAAAAGAAGCGTCCCTGGCGACAGGGTGACCAACCATCCTTGTTTTCCCAGGGCTAAGGGAGTCCCAAGGACATGGGACTGGTAGGGCTTAAACCATGAAAGTCCTCAGCAAACCCGGAAGAGTGGGTCACCCTAGGTGGCAGGCCTTTGTCAGACACCAGAGGGGTGAGAGTCCCCTCCCATGGGTACCCCTCACACAGCGTGGAAACCCTGTCCTGAGAAGAGCCAGCCAGGATGTCCCTGGAGCACACAGCCAGGCCAAGCCAGGGCCAGCATCATGGCCTCTCCACGGAGACTCACAGCCAAAGGGCAGCAGATGGAGGACAGGAACAGTGGGGACGGGAGGGCACCTGTCCAGGCCTGGGATCCCCAGGCTTGGGTATAGTCTCCGCTCTGCCTCCACCTGTGTGACCTGGGACAAGCCATGCCCCTCTCTGGGCCGAGTGAACCCCGAGGGGAAAGGCTGGGCCCTTCTAGCTCTGCTGGGGGCTCCAGGATTCCTGGCCTCGTGGGCAGATGTGGCCATATGTTCAGGTCAGGCATCTGCCAGGGGAAGGACTGGGGCTCCAGCTGGACCCAGGTTGGGCAATCCAGGGCAGCCACGTGCTTCTCCCCTCACAGCTGTGGGCACAGGTGCAGGCCCTTGGGGACACATGTCACCCAGCTGTGCACACCCACAGCAATGCCAGGCTTGTGCAAACACACACAGGTGTGCACATGGTCACACACAGGTGTGCACATGGTCACGCACAGACACTGAGGCACCCCCACGAACACACAGTCTCTCTCACAGTCCCTCCAGCTGTCAGACTGCTTTACCCCCAGGGGCCAGGCCTGGACGACTCCCTTTCTTCCTGGGCCCCACCTTCCCCAAGCCTGTCTCTCCTACCCTGTCCATCCCGCACCGCCCCCCTTCCTGTGGGGCTCTCCCATCCAGAAGCACACAGGGTGCGGCACCAGCACGTGGGGCGGGGGAGGGGACAGCCAACCCCCTCCCTCCCAGATTCCCCTCCCTCCCCAATCCTGCCCTGGGACCTCTCCCACCTCCTCTCCTGTGGCTCCCACCCAAGGCCAGGCGCCTCCCGCCCACCCGTTGGCCCTTCCTCCTGAAGCCTGAAGGCTGGGGTGGTTTGGGAAGAATTTAGAAAGGTGGGGGATGGGGACAAAGGAAAAAGGAGGAAAGGAGGTGATTTGTACACAAAACAATGTGCTGGCTCAGCGGCCAGTCGTGCCAAGGCTCTCTAGGATGCCTGCCTGGGGGGCGCCCCCCATCACACTCAGCCCCTCCATCCCGGCTGTTCCACTGGGCCCTCCACAGGCCAGCCCCTCTGCGAGCTGCCCTCACCCCCACCCCCATGGGCCCACACACTGCATCCAAAACCACCATCTGGCTTATCCCATAGCTGGAAGACAATGTTCCTTCTGGGGAAGTGGGCTTCTGTTTTCATACCCCTCCTGAGGTGAGCTCTCCCTATAAGGGCCATTGTCACAGCAGGGAACCCCAGCCTCCTAACCCCCAGTATGAGCCAAACATGGCATCCTGAGCTGTCTCCACTCCAGCCAGGGAGACACATTGGCCCCAGGCCCCAACAGAGAAAACAGGCTATGTGGTAGCAGGGAAAGGTCACACAGGATCCCTACCAGTGGTGGCCCAAGCTGTCCCGTCCTCCTGGGCTGCACTATTGCAGACCATCCATCATGACGGGGGGCTGACTATAAATGAGCACTTCTACCTGAATCTCTGTATCCAACATGCATCTAAACATCTTCTCATCCACACACCCATCCACTTAGCTGTCCATCCATCTACTTATGCATCCCTACATCCATCTATCTATCCTTCTGTCCACCCATCCATCCATCTACCCATTCTCCTCCCTAACTCATCCTTCCACCTACCCATCCACCCACCTATCCTCCAAGCATTTATCGCATCAGTCAGCATCTTCTCCATGCTGTGGAGGAACCAAGATGAGTCAGTCTGAACAGGACTCGTAGGAAGACCCCCAACGAGCTCCTCTCTACTCCCTCACCCCAAGATCCATGATGCTGTGTCTGCTACATCCTGACTAGGGTAGGAAATTCTTAGGCAGCTTCCACCCCATCTCTCTCAACCTGGACTGGGAGCAGGTGAGTGCTAGACATCCACCCAAACTGGGCACCCAGGTGCATCTCCAAGTCTCATTCTCTACCTACAAAACACTTAGTCTTGTTGGGATTGGGGTGCCTCACTCCTCCCTCTCTTCCTGGCTCAGGCTTCCCTTCACTTGCCCAGCAGGCCATCTGGAATTTGGCCTTTGACCCTTCTCCCCTTGCTTTGCTTGCCTGCCCCCCAGTGCCTTGCCCCGACTGCTGCTATAGTCCTGACCTCTCATCTGACCCACCCACTTGCCAGACGGCCTGCAGCCTCCCCTCAGACGCCCCAGCACTGGCTATTGCCCGAATCATGACTGGGCCCACCACACCCTTGGACCAGGCTCTGGCCCGCCCCTAAGGAGCCTCCAGAGGCTGCCTCCCCCAGCCTGCCCCGCCCTGCGGCCTGGCTCTCCAGCCAGCTCCCTCCCCTCTCCCAGACTGTTGCAACAATCTCCTGACTGGTCCCTGGACTCCTGTCCCCTCCTCCACCCACCACACAACAGCCACAGGGTTCTCCCATCAAGCCCCATCCCCAGGGCCCCCATGATGGAGGCCAGCCTTCCAAGCCAGGCCTCTATCCTTTTCTGCTACTTTCCATTTTCACTGTTCCTCTAACCCTTACCCTCCCTCCAGGCCCGGTGGAGCCCTTTGAATCCTCTGAACTATCTTGAGCTCTCCCGGCTCGCTAACTTGTTTAGGCTGTGCCTTCTTCCTGAAGTGCCTCCCTCCCATCCTCCTTTCTTGACTTCACATCCAACTCTTAGACTGCTCCAATGACCCCTCAGGGCGCTGCAGCAAAAAGAACTAGAAAAAGAGTCCAGAGGCTTTGGTTCTTGTCCCAGCCCTGCCACCAACACACTTTTGAGACTCCCTGGGCCTCAGTGTACCCACCCACTTGCTGATTTCCAGGGACCTCCCAGTTGTAGGATGTTAGGACTTCGGGGGAAGGCTGGCTGAGTTTGGGGAGCAGGTGGGCTTTGGCTCCAGGAAGAATCCCAGCACTCCCCCACTGTGTTGCCCGGAGTCTTATCTGAGTCTCATTTACTCATTCATTCATTCTTTCTTTCATTCAGCAAACCCAGCTGAGCAGCATCTGTGGGCCAGGAGGTTTCCAGACTCCAGGGATACAGTAGGAAACAAGACCATGACCCTGACATAGTGGAGCTCTGTCTCCCAGGGCAGGAATTCTCCACTAGAGGCAGTGCTGCCCCCAGGGGACACGATGTGTGACAATGTCTGAAGTCATTTTTGGTTGTTCCAACTGGAGGGATGCTACTGGCATCTAAAGAGAAGCCAGGAATTCTGTTAAACTCCTTACTCTACAAGACATTACCCAGCCCTGGATCTCAATAATGCCAAGCCTGAGAATTCTGATTCTTGGGGAATTCAGGCCAACAAGTAAATATATACCATGTCAGATAGTGGTAAGTGCAAAGGAGAAAAATAGAACAAGACCAGGGGGCCAGGGAGCCCTACGGCATGGTGGAGGAGAAAGGTAGTCTGGGACTCTGATGCTTGAGCTGACACCCAAAGAAAGTAAAGTAGCAAAGCATATGAATCTTGCAGGAAGAGTGCCAGGCAGGGGAACAGCCAAGCCAAAGGCCCTGAGGTCAATGTGTGCCTGGTGAGTTCAAGAAATGTCCACAGGCCAGAGTGGCTGGAGCAGAGGCAGTGAGGGGAAGAGAGTGGGATGAGAAGTTTGGGGGGAGATCACATAGGCCTGGGGGCCAAGCATGGGAAAGACTCTGGTCTTTCTTCGGAGCAAGATGAGGGCTTCGAGGGTTCTGAGTAGGGGAGTGACTGGCTCTGACTTATGCTTTAAAAAGATCCTTCTGGAAGGATGGAGAAGGCAAGAGAGACCAGAGGAGAGGCTGTTGCAAGACTCTAGATGGACCGGTGTGGCATGGACCAGACTTCGGTAGCAACGAAGGTGGTGAGATTCTGGATCTGTTTTGAAGGTGAAGCCAATGGGATTTGCTGAGAGATTGGACATGGGGTGTGGGGGAAAGAGGAGTCAAAGATGATCTCAAGGCTTTGGGTCTGAGCCAGTGGAAGGATGACTTGCCCCATATTGACTTTCCTCTCATGAGAAGGACTAATTCTAGATGCTTTAGGGATGTAAATCATGAAAGAATGGCCTTACTGGCATATAGCAAGCAATTCTAAAGTCCTGGTTCTCAGGGGACTGGCCACGTCTGCAGGGCCAGCCCCCGGCACTGCAAGAAGGTTAGCAAAGCCACCCTGGCCCCACCCCCCACCCAGATTTGCTCGGAAGACTAAGGAACATTTGCCTCATTCTTCGCAGCTGACAAAGCACATCTGCAAACCCTGCATGTTATGATACAATAGCCCTGCTGGGCTGAAAGGCCCCTGTTTTGTAGATAAGAAACCTGGAGACCCAGAGAAGGTCAGTGACTTCCCACAGTCACACAGCAGATGGTGACAGAGGGGGAAGCTGGACCAGGGCAGCACACTGAGGGGCAGAAACTCTCCTCCACGTCCTCACCCCTGGCTCAAGTTTCTGCTAAGAGTGCAGTGGGTATGCAGGGGTTAATCTGACAACCAGCTCCCCAGGGACCATCCTGAATGATGGCCTCAGTACACAAGCCTCCAGAGGCTTCCAGGAGGGGTGGGAAGAGGACCCTGGCCAGGCCTATGTAGCAGGCCCTGGGGGCAGGGAGGGCTCCAGACATGTGATGCCTGTGTCACACATGCACGTGTGTGTCACTGTGCACCCCATGCCCATACAAGGCCTCTCACCAGACCCCTCCCAGCCAGCCCAGCCACCCTCCCCAGCCCCCTCCCACATGCACTCTGCCCTCCAGCAGTAGGAGAAGCATTTCCTGTCTGTGGGCTGCCTCCTCCCCCTCTAAACCCAGGTTCCCAGGGCCCCAGGCTGAGCAGAGGTGAAGGGAGGGCAACACTCAGCCCCTCCCTTCCCACCCCACCCACCCCGCCCCTCACACAGGAGGCTTGAGGGCAGAGGTAGAGGCAGGAGCTCAGTATATAAATGTGGGTTGAGGATGCCCATTCCCGTGTGACCCTAAGGTGGTTCCCACATCCAGGGCTTGCATGCAAACCTCAGGGACTTCATGCGTTAGGGCATATAGAATGCCACACCCCTTTTATATGTACACCTCAGGGGCTTAGCCTGTCAGATGTGCAAATCTGAGACAAAGGGACAGAGCGTGTAGAGAGTGCTCTGGAGTGGGGAGAGAAGCATGCACGTGTGTGTGATGTGAAGGGCGTGAGTCAGAGCACGCTTCCACACGTGTGACAAGCAGCTGTTCACGGGTGTGATGAGGTCGGTGTGTCCCGACTTGGGTCTCTGTGAATCTCTGGGAAGCGACGGCATCCCATTGCCAAGAGCCCCAGACTGCGCTGGAATTTTCTGAGGGTCGTCCAGCCTCCTCTCCTCCTCCCCTCCCCCGCCCTCACCTCCAGCACCCCCAACCCCTGCCCCCCGCCCAAATGCTTCCTGCTCTGGCGGCCCCGGGGAGCGGGAGCAGGGAGCTGGCAGCGGCCCCAGCCCACTCCTTACAAGGCCTCAGCCCGGCCCGGGCCCGCCCCCCGGTCCGCCCTTCGGAGGCCCGGGTCCCTCCCCTTGTCAAGAGCAGCCGCCGGCCGGGCCCGGGCCAGTCGGGGGGCGTCGCGATGCTGCTGCGCCTGCTGCTGGCCTGGGCGGCCGCGGTGCCCACCCTGGGCCAGGCCCCCTGGGCCACGGAGCCGCGCGCCGCCTGCGGCCCGGGCAGCTGTTACGCGCTCTTCCCGCGGCGCCGCACCTTCCTGGAGGCCTGGCTGGCCTGCCGCGAGCTTGGGGGCGACCTGGCCACGCCGCGGACCCCCGAGGAGGCCCAGCGCGTGGACAGCCTGGTGGGCTCCGGCCCGGCCAGCTGGCTGCTGTGGATCGGGCTGCAGCGGCAGGCCCGGCAATGCCAGCCGCAGCGCCCGCTGCGTGGCTTCACATGGACCACGGGGGACCAGGACACAGCCTTCACCAACTGGGCCCAGCCAGCCACGGGCGGGCCCTGCCCTGCCCAGCGCTGTGCGGCCCTTGAGGCAAGTGGCGAGCATCGCTGGCTCGAGGGCTCGTGCACGCTGGCTGTCGATGGCTACCTGTGCCAGTTCGGCTTTGAGGGCTCCTGCCCAGCGCTGCCTGGTGAGGCGGGCCAGGCCGGCCCAGCAGTCTACACCACGCCTTTCCACCTGGTCTCCACCGAGTTTGAGTGGCTGCCCTTCGGCTCCGTTGCTGCCGTGCCGTGCCAGGCTGGCAGAGAAGCCTCCCTGCTCTGTGTGAAGCAGCCTGACGGTGGTGTGGGCTGGTCGCGGGCTGGGCCCTTGTGCCCCGGTACTGGCTGCGGCCCCGACAACGGGGGCTGTGAACACGAGTGTGTGGAGGAGGTGGATGGTCAGGTGTCCTGTCGCTGCACCGAGGGCTTCCGGCTGGCGGTGGATGGGCGCAGCTGCGAGGACCCCTGTGCCCAGGCCCCATGTGAGCAGCAGTGTGAGCCTGGTGGGCCACAGGGCTACAGCTGCCACTGTCGCCTGGGTTTCCGGCCAGCCGAGGATGAGCCACACCGCTGCGTGGACACAGATGAGTGCCAGATCGCAGGCGTGTGCCAGCAGATGTGTGTCAACTACGTCGGTGGCTTTGAGTGCTACTGCAGTGAGGGCCACGAGCTTGAGGCCGATGGCATCAGCTGCAGCCCTGCTGGGGCCATGGGTGCCCGGGCTTCTCAGGACCTTGGGGACGAGTTGCTGGATGACGGGGAGGATGAAGAGGATGAAGATGAGTCCTGGGAGGCCTTTGATGGTGGCTGGACAGAGATGCCTGGGATCCCGTGGATGGAAGCCACGCAGTCATCTGACTTTGGCCTGGCCTATAGACCTAGCTTCCCAGAGGATGGAGAGCCACGGATGCCCTACCTGGATCCCACCTGGCCACCCCCGCTTAGTGCTCCCAGGGTCCCCTACCTCTCCTCAGTGCTCTCTATCACCCGGCCTGTGGTAGTATCTGCCACACGCCCCACACTGCCTTCAGCCCACCAACCCCCTATTATCTCTGCCACACGCCCACCCCTGGCCCCTGCCCCTCAGCCCCCTTTGATCCCTGCCATGCATCCATCTTTGCCCTCTGACCAGCAGTTCCCCATGATTTCAGCCAAATATCCAGATCTGCCTTCAGCCCACCAACCTCCTGTTATCTCTGCCACATACCCAGGACCAACCCCTGCCCACCAGCCCCCAATTATCTCAGCCAAATATCCCGAACTGCCCCCTGCTCACCAGTCCCCCATGTTTCCAGATACCGAGGCCATTGATACCCAGACCACCACTCATTTGCCTCGAATCCCAGCTAACCACACCCTTCTGATCACCACCTCCAGTCCCCATCCACCCAGTGTGACTCCAGATGTCCCAGTCCTCAAAGCCAAGGCCCCCCACTTTCCCATTACTTCTACTGTCCAGCCTTTTCTGACCACTACCTCCAGGTTCCCTGTACCCCCTGCCCATCAAGTCCCTGTGCCTGCTGCCACCCAGCCCCCAGCCTTCCACACTCCTCTGCCTGGTCAGAGCCCCACTAACCAGACCTCACTCACCAGCCCTACACACCCCCATTCCAAAGCCCCACAAGTCCCAAGGGAAGGGGCCCCTGACCCTAGTCTGATCCCATGGCTGCCCTCAGCAGCTCCCACAGCTGCCCCGACAGCCCTGGGGGAGGCCAGTCTAGGAGGCCGCAGTCGGAGGGATGATCGGTGGCTGCTGGTGGCACTCCTAGTGCCCACATGTGTCTTCTTGGTGGTCCTACTCGCACTGGGCATTGTGTACTGTACCCGCTGTGGCCCCCACGCACCCAACAAGAGTGTGACCGACTGCTATCGCTGGGTCACCCACACTGGGAGCAAGGGCCCGACGGAACCTGCGCCCCACCGGGGCAGCCTCACAGGGGTGCAGACCTGCAGAACCAGCGTGTGATGGGGCACAGCACCCCTTCTGCGGGGTGGGGGAAAGAAGCATGTGTTGGACACATGTCTCAGGCTGCACCAGGGACCCATGCAGGCTGCCCAGCTGGACAGAGTGCTTCCTGCTCCCCTGGGCCCAGCCAGACTCCTCTGTCACTCAACCACTAGACTTGACTCAGGAACTCTGTTTCCTGGCCCAGCACTCACGACAGAGGAGATGCTGAGGCCTCCAGGACCTCTGGGGGTGGGTGCTGGGATCTTCTCCAATAAACGAGGTGCCAACCTCACCCAGATCTCCTGACCTCCATTAGTGCCTGAGGGGAGGGTCTGGGAGGACTCAGGAAAAAGAAAAGGACCTTCTTTCAGCTTGCTTGGGCCTGCAAGGAAATAAGGTAAGACCCCTTGAGGGAGTGTATGCACTAGAGATTCTCAGGGAAACAGGAACCCGGAGGGCAGGACCTTGCCCAAGGTCACACAGCGGGCCTAGGAATGGGAGCTTTGGCATGGAGAGAATTCCATATTTGTTCTTCTTTTTACCAAAACTCTAAGAAGGTGGGACTGAATCTGGAGGAGGGTTCTGGAATGAGGGCTTCTGCTGAATTGGAGCCAAACTGGGGCTTAGGAGGTCAAAGGTAAGCTCTAGGCCTGGTGACTCTGGGGAATGAAAGGGGTCTAGTGGGTGAGCTTCTCCTTTCTTCCAGTATTTCCCTTCCTATCCCCAAAGGCTGCCCAGAAATTGGTGGCTGAGGTTCAGGTCACTCAAGGGTACTGCCACCCCTCTGGGTTGTAGGTGCTTATGAGGCACGCCTCCTCTCTGCTCTGGGGAGGAGGTGGGAGTCAGAGCCCAGCAGGCTGGGTTGGGGAGAGCAGGGAACCCAGGAGGGGGATCCCATATTCAGCTCCCTAGGCAGCCTCCTGAGCAAGGCCTTCCCATCTTGGGCCACACTGTGCCCTTCTATGCATGGACGGTGCTGGGACAGGGAGAACCCAGATTGAGTGATGGTTCAGGGAGCTCCAGGCTGAGGTGTCCCATGAACAGGAGGAGAGGCTGGTTAAAAAAATCACAGCCTGGGGATACCCAGCAACCTCCCTCATCCTACACTCACATACTTGGGGAGAGGGAGAGGCGGGACCTGGGAGGGGGAGGCGCCGGTTCCCACCACCTCTGTAATTTTTCAGTTACAGCTTCTAAGGGACCTCTAATTAGGACAGAGCAGAACCACCACGACCACCCAGCAGGCGAGGACGGATGGCCCAGAGCCCCTTTCCCTAAGCAGTACCCTTTGCCACCCCCTGACCCCAGGGGCTAGGCCTGGGCTAGAAGATTGAGCCGGGCCCCAGAGGACGGGGAGAGAAGGGGCGGGAATTAGGGACGATCGCGGGTGCAGGGTAGGGTGCGGTGCAGAGGGGGCGGAGGGAACATTACGCACCGCCCCCCTCCACTCTCACGTTCCTCTAACTCAAACCAGACGCCCCTGCCAGATCCCGCCCAAGCTTTTAACGTCGGAGGTGCAACCAGAGAAGTTCGCTGGATTGGGAGTGGGGGTCGCGAGATGGTCCAGAGCACTGGGACTGAGAAGGTGGGGGCGCAGCTTAGGGGGATGGTGTGACAAAGCCTGCCATGATGGGAAGGACTGGAATTCCCTCCAGTGACCCTGGGCTGGAGATTCATAGCGCCCCGAGGGCAGGAAGGAGTTAAAACCACTGCTGTCAGAGGGCGGGGATGGGAGTGGGGAAGAGCGCCCAGAGCCGGCTCTTTGTCATCCCGTAATGAGCACCAGATGCAGAGCTGCGTGCGGGCCTAAACAGACGGCCTCCCAGGGCAGAGCCCCTACTTGCGCTGAACTGGGGCTCCGCCCAGGCTCAGTACTGCGTTTCAGGCTCCGCCCACTAGCTCAGGCCCCGCCTCTCCAGGCTTTCAGCCTGGTCTCTCTGAGCTACGAGCCACGCCCACCCACTGCTGTCAAGCGTCCCCTCGGGACCTCTCCAGAGGCCAAGCCCACAAAAGCCACAGCCTCGCCTTCTGTCAGCTCAGAGATTCTCGCGGAACGATTGCCCCACCCCTCTGTTCTATCGGCTCCGTCCCAACCAAGGAGGTACCAATGGCACAGACCACCGGGGCCATAAGCCCCGCCTCCTAGGCGCAGTTCTCTCTAGGAAAGTAGCAGAGCTAGTAGTTTCCTCTTCCAGGAGGTATAAACTCCGTCCAGTATACATATTCTCCTCCTTTACAGAGCTGAAGACTCAGTCTACAAGTGCAAGGAATCCCGCAGAAACATTAACTGTGTCTGGGAGGGATGCAAACTCAGCCCTCCAGGAGCTACCGCGTTCCCTTCAAGCACCTCTTCTGGCCACGCCCCCAGCCACAAGCGCCGCCCCCTCACCGCATCCCCAGTCGCAAGGGCGGCCCTAGCCCGGTCTCACAAAAGAAAGAGCTCCGCTCACGTATGGCTAACACACTTTTCCTTAACACTGAAGTAATGGCCCACCTACACAGAGCCTCAGGGCCCTCCCACTAAGAATGCCCAGAAGCCCTGCCCGTGATGGTCCCTAAGCCCCGCCCACCCAGAGCGCTCCTCCTGGGGCTTTGAGCACTAGCTTCAACCACGCAGAGAACATAACCCAACCTCTTCTCTCAGGCTCCGCCTTCTGTTATGTGTAGCCCCGCCCACCCTTAGACCCCACCTTCCCGGGAAGCAAGCCGAGCTCGCTCTGGACCTCAGCTCTCTAGGTTGTTCACTGCCTCTGGGTATGCTCAGACAACTGGGTGCGCACCCCGTTGACCAGGATGCCCCTGAACACGGCCGTGGAGTCCTCTCTCTTCTCTACCCACGATTTCCGTTCAGTTTGACTAGATTGCGGGTTCTCTGGAGGCAGCTCCGAGACGAAGAGCCCCGCGGAAGGCTTCCATGAATGCGCCTTTGGCGCCACCTGCCGTCGGCGCCGTGGCTTGCGGCCACCGGGAAGACGCAGTCCAGCCTCTCTCCCAAGGCACACTAGGGCTCAATGAATAGTTCCACAATTTATTAAATGTTTGTGTTATTCAAATACATGCTGAGTACCCCCTGCCGGCAAAAACACAACAGATATGCTCGCAGGTGCCCTCCGTCGTATTTGGAAGACCCCAAGGGGGCTTCACACAGGCCATCAAGCTGAGGCGGTCCCTGCCAGTCTTTACAGCAGCTGGTGGGACTTTTGCTGAATCTTCCTTTTGAATCCTGTTTCCCAGGGGCAAAAGCACAGCCTGTCACCTGGGGGACAAGAATTGTTAGTGCTGGGTCCTCCCTTCTCCCAGTTGGTGCTCCAAAGTGTGGACGTCTTTCCTAGGGTTGTGTGTTTGGCGGGAGGGAGTGGGTTTGTGTTCAGAGGTCCTCAACTGGAATTTGAAAGTCACAGTTTTTGGAGTCAGATTAATCTCAGGGCTGACCTCCATATCAGCGCTCATCACTACATTTGAGCATATTAGCCTGCTCACTTCCACACTAGACAGGGTCTCCAGGAGACTGTAGTTCAGCACTAGGAACTCAATAAAATGTTCTTCAAACATTACTGGGACAGACTGGGGAGCTAAAGTTAAGGGGGGCAGAACTCACACCTACTGAGCTCAGTTAGGTGCCAGCACTTCAGAGCCACCCCTGACAAACTCGGGCCTGGGGAGTGAGATGTCTCCTCGAGGAGATTCTAGCTCTGGTCCCCTGGCCTCTATGAATGGGAGCAAGGTTTGGTGCCAAATAATAATGAAAATAATAGTAGGTGCTTGCAGAACTTATTATAAGTCTAGTCCAATTCTAAGGGCTTTACATTTAAGAACATTTTAAGAACCATAACATTTAAAGACCATTTAAGAGCAAAACCGTCTCCACGAAGTGCTGTTTTTACCACAATTTATGGATGAGGAAGCTGAAGACACTTGCCTGAGTACCTTGTGTTAAGCTATCTGTCCTATTTGACCAAGTTAGTTAGTGGAGGTTTGAACCCAGGTAGATTCTGTGATCTTTGCCCCTAGAGCAGAGCCAGTCCATAATGATAGCCATGTCTCTGATCAGAAAATGCCCACCTCCCAGGGAACTTGAGTTTAGGGGTGAGGCTGCAAGATGTGGGCTCCCAGGATGATCACACTGTGATTGGGGTGGGGGGGCAGGTGAAGCCTTCCTTATGGTCAGTTGTTGTGGTTTTGGTGGAGGATGATGCTAAGTGAGGCACTGCCTGTAACCTCATGGAATCTAGATAAGGGGCCCAGACCAGAAGTAGTTTTAGGGTCCCTGACAGTGGCCATGCTTTAGCGTGGTTTTAGTGAGTTTGGGGATTTCTCACCAGGAGACCAACTAGCAGTGGTTAAGACCAGGCACCCTGCACTAGACAGCCTTGCTTTGACTCCAGCTCCACTACTTGAAGGCTGGAGACCTTAGGCAGGTTCCCTAACCACTCCTCATTTGAAAAATTGGCAGACTACAATACATTATAGTCAAGATAATCTGTTGGAGAGGGGAAAGGACTCTATAAGGAGAGAAAGGTTTCTAGCTGGAAGCCAATGAAGATCTTCCAGGTGGCTGAATGAACCTGCTTCAGGAAGTGCTGTCTGCTTTAGCCTTGAGGATGGGAGTGCAGAAACTGATCACGGAAGAGCTGAATCTGCAGAAACTCACATGCCACACCCACCAAGTCCTTGTCACAGAGGTTCCCAAACACTGTCAGTTCACCACATCCTGAGTGTCTCAGTGATTTTTTTTCACGGCATCCCTTGGGCAAGAAAAAATTAGCCAACAGTTCAATTTAATACACAGTTAGGTTCAAACAACATAAGAAGTACTTGTGTTTCAATACTTCAGTAGTCATTTGAGAATACATACATTGAAAGACACAAAGATATTTTATTTTATTCTTAAATGACCACAATCACTTGCTCATGGGGTATGTGCATCCCTTCTCAAAACTTGGAATCAGGTTGGACCTCATCACCTTCATTTCCTGTTCCACATTGACTTTCCCTGCGGTACTTGCTTTTTATCATGGTAGGTGCCAAAAATCCAGCTGTGCAAAGATATTACATCATCGAAAGGAAAGCAGTCCAATCCGATATTGAAACTGTGAACTGCCTCAAGCTAGCAGCTTGCCAGTTGTCTGAAATATCCCCAGTATCTCTGTGTTTTTAATATTATCAAAGTTTTATAGTATTTCATGGCGACCCTATGAGTTTGCTGAAGTACATGGAGCCCTACATCAAGGGAAGGAGCTTGTTAGAAGCCAGGCTTCTGATGGAGGATACCTACAGGGACTGGGAAGAAAGTACGAGATTGAGGGGTGCCTATAACCCCTTCCTTCCCCCTTGCTCTACTCCATTGCTAGGTTTGTCCCATGGTAGCTAATGAGAGGTGGAAAATGGAAACAAAATGGGCCAGTATGTGGTGGGCAAAATCAATTTAAGAAGACGATTGCACACCCAAAATGAACGACAGAAGGCTGTGGAGCACAACCAAATCTGGATTTGGGGGCTGCACTACCAGGCAGCAGAAAGTAAATATTTAAGTCTCGATGTGTGGATGGTCTTGGAGGGCCTAAGGGGAGGCTGGATTTTCTTGCTCTAATGCAGGCATCTGGACAGCAGCTTTTTCACAGGGCTCACTCCAGCCCCGAATTGGCACTGGGTCACCCAGGAGGAGTCAGACCTCCTTGGAATAATGCAGAGGAAAGAATTCCAAGGCTTTAGGAGAAAGGAATGGTAAAATCAGTCTATCCCACCTGTTAGCTCCCCAGCCCACAGACTAATGTTTCACCAGTTCCCAGAGATTCTCCATTCTCAGGGGCGACTGGAAATAGGTTGATTAAAGAAGCCCTGGAAGGACTAGTTGAGGTCAATGCTTCACCTGGATCTTCCAGGATACTAATCTCCCCCATTTCAAGGACCTTAACCATAATCACAACCGCAAATCCCCTTTTCCATGTAAGGCAACATACTCACAAGTTCTGGGGATTAAGATGTGGACATACTTGGGGCCATTATTCTGCCAACCACACTTAGGGATGGAAGATGGTTCTAGATTGATGTGAGAAGCAAGCAAACTCTGCAGTGAAGAGCCCAGTAAGACAGATGATAAGATTTTCTTTTTATTGTCGGCTAATAGTTTATTAGTTTATTAGTGAGAGGTTGTCAGCCGCTTTGTGCTGCTATCCGGACAGCTGAGAGAGTTGATGTTGCTGCTGATTATTACACAACAGTCATTCCTGGTCATGTGGCCATGGGGCTAGAGGGGACAGTGTGCTGCCACAGCTGTCACAGCCACTGGAGTGAGGGGCTGGGTCAGGAGGCGTTTCCAGCTTTGGTCCTCATCCAGGAAGCATCCAGACCCTGGTACTGAATCTGTGTCTAGCTTCTACCTCTTGGGGGCCTTTGAGGTTCTTCCCTGACATCTGATCTCAATTCAGGTCCATCTCCAGCCACCTGGGGCTATTTAATCACTTTAAACTCCTAAAGGAGAAGAGGTATCAAGTGTTTGCCTCACAGGGGCTTCTTGGCCTCCAGCCAATTAGCATCTTTCGATGGCAAGCAAAATAAAAGGGAATCTTTGGTAGAACACAGAGCTGTGTGGTTAATGTGGGTTGAAAGTCAGACCTGGAAACAAGCAGACATTGAGGGAGTTTGGGAGGCTGAAGCAGGGACGGGGAGCAGCGTGATCAGGCCACTGCCGGATGCTAGTTCACAGCCACTCTCAGAATATTTGAGACTTTGCCTAAAACTTACATTCTGAGTAAGGATCATCCACTTGGCCTTTGTTGGATCACGGGCCTGCAATTTTGTTGGTTGAAGAGGAGGGGACGGCTCCTGATTACAGACCCATCAGCTGGTTTAAAGCAGCAGGCAACTTCTAAGTGGCTGTTTCTCTCACTAATAAGGATATAATAAAAGAGTAGATTTTATTTTCTTCCTCCACTGCAGAACTTGCGCACAGAGGACCCACCGCGGGCTGTTGTCCTGGTTCCTATGTGTGTAATTTCAGATAGTTCGACACACACACACACAGAGCCCGTATCCCCATGGGAACAAGGGCTCTTACAGGGGGAGGGGTCAAGTGGAACCTCTGACCACTAAAACAACAAACTATTCACTCATTTATTCAGTATTTATCAAGACTCGACTATGCATCGGAGACTCCACAGGAGATCAGGGCTCCAAGAGTAACCAGACAGGGGATTAGCAAAAATACATACAGTAAGGAGTGGGGTGGGAGGGGAGAGAAATAGGCGGGGGAGATTAAGAGGTACAAACCTTCAATTAATGACATAAATGAGTGCTGGGTATGAAATGTACAGTGTGGGGAAAATAGTCAATAGTTATGTAATATTTTTGTATGTGACAGATGACAACTTAGCATGCTAATTATTTTGAAATGTATAGAAATATTGAATCACTATTGTGTATCAGGAAATAACAGAGTGTTGTAGGCCAATTATACTTCACAGACAAACTCAAAAAAGATCAGATTTGTGACTATCAGAGGTGGGGAGTGGGAGGAGGGGGAATTGATGAATGTAGTCAAAAAGTACGAATGTCTAGGTACGAGATAAATAAGTACTAGGATGTAATGTACAACATGACGAAGACAGTTAACCCAGCTGTACATTATAAATGAAAGCTGTTAAGAGAATAAATCCTAAGAGTTCTCATTACAGGGAGAAAATGTTTTGTTTTGTTTTTTAATTTTTTTAATTTTAATTTTTTTACTTATCTCTTTGAGGGGAGGTAATTAGGTTTATTGATTTTTTAAAATTGTTTTTTAAATGGATGTACTGGGGATTGAACCCAGGACCTCATGCATGCTAAGCATGTGCTCTATCATGGAGCTCTACCTTTCCCCAAGAAAAAATTTTTTTCTATTTCTTTAATGTAGTAAGTTCAATCATTATGTCGTACACCTTAAACGTATACAGTGCTGTATGCCAATTATATCCCAATAAAACTAGGGGGGAAAAGGATTACATAAAGTGAGACCACACAGGACCCTGGCCCAGGCTGGAGAGGGTGGTGACCTGGACAAGGCAGAGGCAGAGTTGGGATGGGAGCAGACAGCAAAACTGAGAAGTGGCTGGTGAGTGAGTTTGGATGGGACCCAATGGCCGGCTGAATGTGAGGAAGCGGGGACAGTGGCTGCTGGGTTTGGCTCCCCAGTGATGCCATTCATGGAGGAAGAGACATGGGAGAAGAAGCCACTTTGGGGAGGTGGATGGTATGGTCAGTGTGGGATCCGCTGAGCTTGCCATGTTTGGAGGTCACCCAAGTGGGCTGCTCAAGGAGGCACCTGGATGCCTGAATCCAGAGTTCAAGCCAGAGGCCCAAGTTGAAGATAGAGATTGGAGTTTCCATTCTACCCATGGCTGGGGATCCCAGAAACCACCAGCGCTGCCACCCTCACTGGTTAACCCTTCACGCCCCACTCTTTGCTTTCCCAGCGAGCCTGGGAAACAGACTGAGCAAATCACACCGTGCGCTGGGGGAGTTCTGTCTCCTAACTTCATAAATGTCCATAGTGTCTGAAGTTTTCAATGCTCTTATGTTCATTTTATAAGTTTTTTTTTAGAGATTTGAACTTGATCTTTATTAAAATATTAATCTTTACCTTAATGCAGTCTTTTATAACACACTGTGATTTATAACACAAATTGAAACTCTTCTACTGAAAAAAAATCAGTATTTTTATTTTGGTTAGTTTCATTTTATAAGTTTTAAAACAGCAGCCAAAAAGAAGAACACTACATCTGTTTTTCTGCGTGTAACCACGGGTTATGGAAAACTAGCCGATTGTGGTCTCAGCTGACATTCTGGACAGAAACTCCTCCTTGGAGCAGAGGTAATGCGGCACTCGGTGTGCAGTTATCAATCTGGCCACTCCATTCTTCTTTGTTCCTGCTGAATCTGACTCCCAGGAGCTTTTTGCCTTCACCCAGCAGGGTAGCATCACACCTTCCCCACCCTGACTCAGGGATGTGTTCTTGTCCTTTCCAGCCACCTCAGCAATGACTTCATACTCACGGGCTCTCGAGGACAGAGGGCAGCATGTGTGCCCTAACAGGGAAGATGAAACTCACGAGAAGTGCAGGGGCCTGCCACCCTGGGGAAGCTCTAGGGGCCCAGTAGTCCTGGGTCCAGATCTGCAGAGGAGACTCAAAACCTCATGGGTGGCTCTGGATGGAAGAAGCAGCCGACACTTCCCTGGGTGCCCTTCTCAGCCCATTAATTGTAAAGTGAGGCTGAGTGATGCAAACTCCTTTGGCTGGTCTGGGCCACAGGATAAGGTGGGCCACCAGCCCATCCTCAGGACTTTAGCCCCAGTAACCTCGGAGGTGTTGGTAGGAGTGAGGAATCATTTACTTAACATGTATTCACTGGACAGCTATTGTGTGCCAGGCACCGTGCTTGCTGCCTGCTGGTGTGTGTGTGTGGTATGGAGTGCCTGTTTGTTTATATTTTTATTTAGTTATTTTGTTTTGGCAGGGGGAGTTAATTAGATCTGTTTATTTTTGGAGGAGGTATTGGGGATTGAACCCGGGACCTCATGCATGCTAAGCATGCGCTGTACCACTTGAGCTATATCCTCTCCCCTGGAGTGCCTGTTTATAATTAATAATTGTAATAGTACAAATGATGATGATAGCTAAGTTTACTGAGCACTTACTCACCCTGTTTTAAGCCTGATGGTCTATTATCTTACTTAATCCTTATGACAACCCCTGGAAGTCAGCAGATTCTATTATTATCCACTGTTTTGTAGCTGAGAGGTTAAGTAACTTGCTCCAGGCCACTCGGGTCATAGTGGCAGAGCTGGATCTCTGTCCAACTAAAAGATCTGCACCTGTGACCATTTGCCTCCCAAAGCTTTAGTTCCAATAGGAGAAACAAATAATGACCTCATCTATATATAAATAAAAATAATTGCCACTACAGTGAGTGGCAGAAAGAAAATGCAAAGGGAGCTGAGGTAGGTGAGTGGATGGCTTCAGACAGAGCAGTGCAGGGGCCTCGGGAAGAGTTGGGGAGGAAGAGGGCTCAGGAGGTGGACAGCATCTGCAGAGACCTCGAGTGGGGAGGGGCTTGGCTTGTTGTAGGATCAGGCACTGTGGCTGGGGCCCGAAAGGCAGAGGGAGCTTGGGGACGTTTGCAGACCTCACAGGGGTCTGAGGGCCAGGGCAGGAGTCTGGATTTTACTTGAGGCACTGGTATATTTTAAGTGAGGTGGAGATGCGATTTGGTTTAGATTTTAAGGTGATTCTGCATGGGCTGGAAGGGATGCAAGGAAGTGAGAGTTCAAGGTTGTCACTAGAGGAGGGCCCCCGGGGGCCTGGAGCAAAGTGGTGGCTTGTGGGAAGAGGACTGGGGGTATCTAGAGAGATGTATTGTAGGCAGAATCTTGGGTGTAGATTTCATGTAGGGGTGAAGGAGCTGTTTATGGATCACATGTGACAACTTCTAGATCTTCAAAATACTTCAGCTGGAGAGGTGAGGAGAGGGGGTGAATGGGGGTGAAATAAGGATGGTCTCGGTGGGCGATGGCCACAGTGCTGGGTACTGAAGACAAAGGGCCTCTTTGCACCAATCTCTCTACTTTTGTGGTGTTTGAAGTTGTACATAATATAAAGTTTAAAAAAAATGAAGAGGAGGAAGAAGATGATTGTTCTGTAAGTGCCTGGTTTAAGCAGCAGTGGTGACACTACTGAGGTAGCAAAGACAGAGAGGAGTGGGGTTGGGTGGGGGTGGAAACCAGGCACCCTGTTTCGGCTGTGCTGGGCGGAGCCCTCTCAGGCCTCGGTGGGAGGGCAGGGGCAGAGGCCTCTGGGATTTGGGGACCAGGCTCTGCCCTCTTCCTCAGTCGTTACAATGGAGCAACCTTGTTCTAATAGACACCAAACACGTGAACAAGAGAAAAGGACCAGGAGATGGGAGCTGTTCAGCACACACTGGGGTTTCTGGTTCCACCTGGCTCGAAGACCCAGTGACCCTCCGTCCTGAGGTGGAAGTGGGTTCAGAGCCTTGTAACAGCTCTCCATTGCATGTAACAAACCACTCCAAAACAACAAGGATTTTCTTATTTCTCACCATTCAGTAGGTCAGCAATTCGGGCTTCGGGATCAGCTTGGTGGTTTGTCTGCTAGTCTCACCTGGGGGTCACTCTTGTGGCCACAGTCATCTGTGGCCCCGCTGGGCCTGGCGTGTCCAAGATGGCCTCACTCTGGTACCTGGAAGCTGCTGTTGGCTCTTGGCTGGGGCCTGAGTTCTCGCACATGTGACCTCTCATCTGTCTGGAGGTTAGGCCGGGCACCTTCACAGCATGGTGGTCTTGGGGCTGCGAGAGAGCAGAGGTGGAAACTTCAAGTCCTCCTGTGGCCTGGCTTCCACAGCTGCGCAGCCTCACCTCTACCACGCTTTACGGGTCAAAGCAAGTCACCAAGCCACCCCAGATTTAAAGAGCGGGGAAATAGATTCTGCCTCTTGAGGGGAGGAGCTACAAAGAATTTGTGGTCATATTTAATCTACTATCAGCCTGAGGGCCCCAGTAAATGACCAAAACATGTCATTCTGCCCCTACATGTGACATACCACCAACTTCTTCCCTCAAACAAGCATCATAAAACAGCCGATGTTCATCTTTTTGCAGATGTTGATCGGTTAGGAATGGCATTTGGCTTGTTGCATTTCTGAACATGGCCACTAATGTATCTCCCATCCCACTGTGCTAATCTCACAATGTGATGTTGACAAGCCTCCATCGAGAGGTGGGGTCTTATGTTCCCTCCCCTTGAAACTGGGTGGACCTCTGTAATTGCTTTAACCAACAGGAAGGGGCAGAAGGGATGTATGAGACTTCCAGAGCTAGATCACAAAGGACAAAGCAGCCTCCACCCTCTTGGTACACTTGTCCTTGAAACCTAGACAAGTTGTGAGGAGGCCCAACCCACATGGAGAGGCCCTCTTTGGGGGTTTCAGCCGGTAGCCCTAGTTAGGCCCTCAGCCCTCAGCCAGCGTCAACTGCCAGGCGTGTGAGTGAACGAGCCTTTGGATGATTCCACTCCCGGCTTTCAATTCTTCCAGGAGAGGCCCTGGACATCACAGAGCAGGGATAAACCATCCTCTCTGTGCCATGTCTGAATTCTTGACCCACAGAAAGCAGGAGAGATAATAATGGTTATTGCTGGTTTAAGCCACTAAGTTGTGGGGTAATTTGTTATGCAGCAGTAGATAATAATATAGGCTGCTGGTAACAGAGACAAGAACAAACACTGGCTTAAACAAACTAACAGTTTATTTCTCTTTGTCACTGAGAGAGTCTGGAAATAGGGAACCCAGGGATGATATGGGCACGCCTATGGTGGTGTCATCAGAAGCTCAGGGTCTTTTATCTTGCTGCTCTACTATCCTCAGCACAAGGCAACAATTCTCAAGGTCACCTCCTCATCCAGGGTAGCTACTGGAGTTCCAACCATCACATCTGCATTCCAAGCTGAATGCAAAATGAAGCAGAAAGTACAGAACTAGCCCTCACCAGTATCATTTCTATTTCAAGGAGCATGTTTAGAAATCCCTTCCAACATGTTCTACTCATATCTCATACCTTAAAATTAAGTCACAAAGCCACACCATATGTGCAAGGGAGGCTGGAAATGTTGACTTTGAGCTGGGCTCATCACCACCTAAAATATTGGGATTCTGGTATTGAGGAGGGGAGGAGATGGATAATGGCTGGAGCGGTGATAGAGAAGGACAATGGAAGAGGGAAATCTTCCCCATGGGGAGAACCTGGAGCCATACATTGGCCCCCGCCTGCTGCAGCCTCCTTGAATGTTTGAACACCGTGGAGTTGTCCACCTAAGTTACATCTGAACAAAGGATTTGACTTCACGGCCTGTGAGGCCATGGGCTGGTGCACAGGGAAGGCTCTGGTCTCTAATTCCACCCTCCCTACGTGGCCAGCAGGCTGCTGGACTTTCGCTAAAAATCCTAAGATGCTGCCCTGAGCTTATCACTTCCCCGCTCAACCACCTTCCATGGCTCCAGTTTGCTCCAGGTTCCCCCAGTTGAAGGGCAAATTCTGGGAATTGGTGTTGAAAGCCTCAGCCAACTCTTCTGTAGCTCTTCTTCTGCCTCATTGTCATGCTTTTCTTCATGCCCTGCATCCAAGCCTTGGTGCAGGCAGCGGCTGCTGCACAGAACACCCTCTGTCCTGCCTCTGCTAGGAGGAATCGCACCCATTCTCAACACTCTTCTGGGGCCACTACTGGCCCTTCGGTGCCTCTGCATGGATTAGAAAAGGGTGCTCTTTAGTCAGGTGGGTGGAGCTCTGTGTCACATCTTGAGGAGTGGCCCACTGGTGGGATTCCACCCACCCTAACCCCTTGCACAGTGAACACCCCGCACAGCTGTACATGTGACTATGTCACGTCCAAAGATCTCTCTAGCTCCATCAGTGAGTGAGGCCCTTCCTTTGCCCTCTTCTGTCTTGACCCCATGGCTTGATCTGGGGCTGGCTGTTTTCAGCTTTGAGTCCTCTAAACTGCTCAGTGTCCATTCCCCACCGATCGATGACACCAATAGCCATCAGGGGAACTGAATTTGTGCCACAGACCACACCTCTTTCTTCCCACTCTGGGGACCAACCACACTCCCTTAGCCCTTGGCACACCCAGCAGAAGAATAGAAACCCCTACTGGGCTGGAAGAGGCACCACTGGGACAGTGCCTTAGAAGTGACCCAGATACAAGTCAGTTGGATACCAGTCTGTTGGAAACAGCTGCTCAGAGCAACTCAAACCTGAGTCTCAGAGATCCCAGGCCGGGCAGGGAGGTTCCCCCTCAGCTCACCCTCTCCTGGGTGCAGCCCCACCTGCATCCCCTCCCAGACCCAGCATGGCCCATTGCATTTCTTGTGGCGCCCTTGAACCCACCACCCAGGAATGCACATGAGAAGACCTTCCATTTCATACCTTTTATTTTATCTGCATCCTCTCCCTCCTCCCTCCCCCACCGGCCCCTGAGAGGGGTTGAAGCCCCAGTTGGAAGGGAAGGGACTATTCTCTCCTCCCTAGGGGAGGGATGTTGTCCCCTGGGCCAGGCCCCACCTATGGGGGAAGCTGGGACCTCCATGGAAGAACAAAGGCATCGTCCAAGAGGCTGTGGCTGAGACTGAGGCCCCTCAGATGCCCTGTAGCCCTGAGCCCCGTGGGTCATCAGGAAGGCAAAGAGCAGAGAGGTTGGGGCGGGGTGGGGCAATGAGAGGACATAGCCTGGAGGGTGTGTGCGTGGCTGACAAGAGGCAGACGTGGACTTCAGAGGGCAGAAGCAGAGACCAGAGCATATGGAATTGAGGTGGGGCCATGAGAAGGAACCCTGGGTTACAGGGGTAATTGGATGTGGCAGAGGGTGTACCAGGGGAAACGGTGGGCAGCAGAGAGGGCAAGGCTGTGCTACAAGAACCAGGCTCCCAGTAGAGCAGCTGCGCCACAGGGTCTGATCAGGGACTGGCCCTGAGCAGAGGCCAGAGGGCAGGCCGGGAGGGGCCTGTCAGGGAAGGAGGATGGGGACTTTGGGAGGGTAGTGGGGCTGAGGCCGCGGTGTTGCCATAGCTCTTCAGGTTCGCGGATGCCAGCCAAGCTCGGCACAGCCCCAAACCACCAAGTTGTGCTTCTGGGTTGCCCGAGGGCCCCCAATGTGGCCTCAGCCATTCAGGGAAGAGTCCACAGGCAGCCCTCTGCTGCAGGAAACAGCTGTCCCCAGGACTCCTCCCCCTTCCCAAGCTTTCTGGAAACTTCCTTCCCTGCCCTGCCTGAGAGGCCCCCAAGCTAGATCGTCTGCCATCACAGGGGGTGGAACATGGCGGTGGTGGTGGAGAGGGAGCCATGCTGGGACGGTTCATAGACTCAACTTCGGTGGTGTCCATTTGCCCCCAAAATGACCACGATCACTGCATGTTAGTCTGTTTAAGGGCTCTACCCCCACCCCCACCCATTGTGTGCTGGTCTGTTTTCCCTCCTGTTTTGGACAACAAGTACTCAGGCATCAAAGCCGGTGGTGGGGCGGTGGGGAGAGGGCCACTCAGGGGGCCACGTGGGTCTCAGAGTGCACCCTGCCCATCCCCCTGGCAGCCGCTGTCACCATGGACAATGAGCACCGGGAAGTAAAGGGCGTCCTCATAGCACGGTGGGCTTTCCAGGGGCTCCGTGTCCTCCCCACGGCGCCCCAGTGGCCCCCCGCTCAGGCTCCGGAAGACCCCCGGTGTGGCCCTGCCCCCAGCTCCCAGTGAGAGGCGGCTGCGGCTGAAAGGCAGGCGGGGCCCGCTGGGCCGGGCTGGAGGCAGCGAGTTGCTGCTGACAGAGCGCCGGCAGCGCTGGCAGCCACGGAGGTAGGCGCCCGAGCCAGCGCCCATGACCACAGCCTCTGAGTAGCTGGGTACCAGCTGCCGGTTGGAGCAGATGTGCCACTCGAGCTCGGTGAAGTCCACCGTGGCCACACGCGAGAGCGGGGGCCCGCTGGGCATGGCCCCGGGCGGGGGCGAGCTGGCGCCGAAAAGCTTCTCCACCTGGTAGTGCACGTGGGCCGTGCCGTAGGCCGCCACGACGCGCAGCGGCCAGGACAGCGTGGCCGCCGACACCAGCCAGAAGACCCAGGCGCGCGCGTACCAGGGCGGGCTGTGTGGGTCGGCGAAGACCATGAGGGACTCGCGGAAGTCCACATCTTTCAGATGCATGCCCTCCCGGGCCTCCAGGTAGTCGTCCAGGCCCTCGTTGGCGCTGAAGAAGCGGGCCCTCTGGGTGAGGTACGAAGCCTCGGCCTCGGCGCTGCCGAAGCTGAAGCACTTTGTGAAGCGCAGCCGCGTGGCCGCGTGGTCAGCCAGGCCCACCAGCTCCTTGGAGACATCGCGGACCCCGTGGGCTGAGTAGTCAAACTCGCCACGAGCAGTGCGGCTGTCGGCCCTCTCATGGTAGACCTGCGTGGTGGTGTAGGCGTCGCCGTTGCGGTAGCGGGTAATCTGGCGGGTGCGCCGCACGTAGTGGTAGCTGGTGGCCTTCCACCACACACAGGGTGGTGCCTGCTGCAGCCGGCGGATCAGGGCAAGTACGGTGTTGGCGTCAGTGCGCGGTGCCTGGCATGACCGGACATGACAATGCCAGCATTCGGCCAGGTAGAGGAGGTAGAGGAGGGAGACAAAGGCCAGTGGGATGTACAGGTAGCCATCAGAGCAGGGGCTGGCTGGGTAGGTGGGCGGTGGGCCCCCGGCCCCTCGGGCCAGGGCTGCCTCGGGCCCCAGGACCAGCCGTGGCACTGTGGCCAGGCGACACCAGGCCACCACGGCACCGCAGGCGTGGATGAGCAGCGTGAGGAGCAGGCACTTCCAGTGCGACTCGCGGCACAGGGAGCTTCCCAGGGACTGTTTCAGGGGCCGCTGCTGCAGAGTGAGCAGAGAGATGGGAGGCTTGTGTCAGGACGGGGCCATCACTTGCACCTGACCCTCCGCTGAAGCCCCGTGAAGGAGGTGGTGCTACAATCCCTGCTTTGCAGAAAAGGACACTGAGCCTCTGAGGGACTGAGCAACTTGCTCCAGGCCCCACCATTCTAGCTAACTCACAATAGAGCTGCAGGACCCAAACCCAGGCTTATCTGCCCTGAGCCTGTCCTCTACTGTGCCCTGTCATCTCTCAGTCAAGGGCACATAGGACAAAGTAGAACCATCTCTGCCAAAAGAGGGAAGTACACCCCTCTTACCCCAACAACTGTCCGCTGAGAAAACTGAGTTCTGGTCCTGACTCTGCTCCTGATTTGCTGTGTTATTGTGGCCTTACTTCTGCCCTCTCTGGGCACTGATTCCTGGACCTGGTGGTTTGGGAAGCCAGGGTGGTAGGGGTCCTAGGGATCAAGAGCATGGGCTTTGGAGCCTGACTGCCCAGCATTTGGTGCTGGCTCCACCACTTACTGTATGACTTGGGCAGTTCCCTCATCCTCCCTGGACCTCAATTTCCTCCTCCCGAAACAAGTTGTTGTGAAGATTCAACGAGATCATATGTGTGAAGATCTTAACACAGGGTCTGGCCATGGGAATAAATATTATTACCATTACCCTGCAACTCCCTCTGGTCCCTTGGTTTCACTAGGGACTGCAGGAGACTTGGGAGAGGCTTTTAAGTAAGTAAGAAAGAGGAAGAGAGAGAGGTGTGAGTCTAGGGGAGCAGATGGAGCGCCGGCCTCCACTCCCCATCTGTGCCAAGGGAGGGGGCGGGACACAGCTGCTGGGCAGCAAGGACCACTCCCTGGCCCTGGGGGTTGGGCACACCCTCCCTGGCAGGCTGCCAGCCTGGTCCTCACCTCACCCCCAGGTGCCTTTGGAGAGAGAAGGGGGAAGAGGGAGGGAGGAGTGGAAGGGTGAAAAGGGGGAGAAGGAAGAGGTGGTCTGGAGGAAACAACAGAGGTGGGGTTAAGGGGCCATTTTTTCCTCCCACAGTCGCACTAGGGCTTGAGAGACCCAAGAGGAGAGGAACTACCCCACCCCAGCCCAGGGCAGCCACCCATCACAGGTGCATGCCACCACCCTGACCTGCAGCGTCAGTCAGGTGCACATACCCTCATCCATGACCCCCACCCCCACCTCACCACATGTTCATCAAAGACCCACCGACCAGGAACACGCAGATGCCCGTTTATCCAACACACACCAGCCCCTCACCTGTGCCCAGGGCACGACATCCTCCCCCACTGTAATATGGTGCACAGGTGCGTGCACAGGCTCACACACCCACCCACCACAGGACACACAGGTGCACATACATGTTACATATTCCCTGAAGCCCAGGGATATACCAGCCCCTTATCTACCTCAATGCACATCCCCCACCCCCACCCCGACTGCAACCTGACACCCACACCCTACAGACTCTACAGGGAGAGACCCACCCACAACAGGACGCACTAACATGCACTCACACATTATCACTTCACCCAAGTCAAGGGACCCATCAGACCCTCACCTGACTATAGGGCGCATATGTCCCACTCCAGGTGTGCGGAGCACGTACTGACATTCACACACCCACAAGCAGGCTAAGTTCACCCAAACACACACATAGATCCACTCACCACCTATCACTCCCAGCACCCCAAACTGGGCCCCACACCCCTGCAGATCTTCTTCCCAGCTGGCACTGAGGAGGGGCCATCTGAGGGTCCCAACCGGCAGCACGATGGGGCCTGGGGCCTCACCGCAGGGAGAGGGAGAGGGGGTACCAGAGGCCACCTCCCTTTCTTTTTCCCATTCCCCGCCCCCCAAGTCACTGCTACCGCTGCTGCATTGCAGGCTCCGCCCGGGCACCTCGTGAGCTGCTGGGCCAGGTTGGTGGCCTGACCCTGGGGCTCTGGGGGTGAGGGGCAGCGCTGCAGAAGGGGGATGCGCAGGGGCCAGGTGCTGACGTCATAGGAGGGCAAGGATGGATGAGGGGGCGTCGGGATTGGGAGTCGCCCCCCACATCCCTTCCCAACCACCCCACCCCTACCCCCACGCGGGGCCCTAGGCCCCGGGACCCCTCGCAGGACGCAAGCTACCCCAATGACGTCATTGGCCACAAGGGCTCTGGACTTCCCTTCTCAGCCCTCGCCCCGGATTCGCCCTTCCCTTGCCCCCTCCCCGCCTCCAGTCACGGCTCCGGTCCCCACCGCACAGCGCCGGTACCTCTTCCCTCAGAGGCTCGCCGTCCGGCATGAGCGCTGGCACCTCCCCGCCGTCGCCACCGCCACCCTCCGGCATGGTGTCCTGGCTGCTTGGGCGGCCGCCGCCCGGGCCCGGGGCATGATAGAGGGGAACGCTGAGGGCTGCGGCGCGGCCCCGAAGGGCGTCCGCTCGGCTCAGCGGCCGCGGAGGGAGTGCGCGGAGCTCGAGCCCGAGCGCGGCGGCGGCGGCGGCGGCGGCGGCGTTGGCGGCAGCGGTGCCCGGCGCCCCGCCCTCTGCTGACCCCGCCCCCGCGGCACCCGCGGCTCCACTGGCAGCGCCCGGCACCACGGGCGCTGCCGCCGCCCCCAGAAGCCCTGGCTGGGCGGACGGACGCCTGGGTTCCCCTCCTGCCGCGCTCTAGCTTGCGACCTTGGACGAGTCCTTGCTCTCTGGGGTCTGAGTTATCCCTGCAGTAAAATGAGGAGAGGGAACTCATAGATGGGTAAGGATCCGCGGGGTCTCATCTTTGAGGAGTAAGTCCAGGCCTAAGCCCACCTAGACCCCACCCCTGAAGCCTCCCTTGTGGTAGAGGGGGCAGTTACAGCCCTGAAAGGTATGGTGAGTCTCATCGGCTTGACAGAGGAGCTGGACTCCACATACAGCAGGCAAACAGGAGGCCAGGACACCCGAGCCCTAGGCTTTGTGGCCTTGAGTTGGCACGCTGCCCCCCAAACCTCAGTTTTCCCACCTGAGAAATGGGGATGGAAAAGTGTTGGGTTCAATGCACATTCATCATGCAGGATTTGTCCTGCATGAGAGGACTCCCTCCCAGGTACTGGTGGCCCCAGTGCTGCTCCCTGGTCCTTAGGAGCCTCAGATCATCACATCTGCCCCTGGGTCAGGGCCTAGCCCCCAAGGTAGACAATCAGTGGGTAGGACATAGGCAGCTGCAAAGCTAGGTGGGTTTTGTTTTGTTTCGTGATTTTTTTTCCCCAAAGAGCAACACATAGACAATTTGGTTCAATATCCCTACCCATTTAAAGATGGGGTAACAGAAATGATAGATAGAGGAAAGGACTGACCCAGAGTTTCATCCATTTATTTTTTACTTATTGGTCACAGATGTTTATTGTGTGCCTTCTATATGCAAGTACTGTGTTTGGCATTGTGAAGATAAAGGTAGAAGTGGAGAATGACAAACCACTGTACTGAGAGGAAGCCTAGAATCTGGCCTCCAGCCTCCTCCCCAAGCCGGATCAGGACTCTGTTCCCTTTATCTCTCTAAGAGACACAAGTTGAACTGACTCTTAAAGGATTTATCTAGGTTTTAGATAAGTGGATATGGAGGGGAAGGGCACTTCAGGAGGAGGGAACTTCTGGGCAAAGGCACTGTGATTGGACCACATGGATTGAGTCTGAAGAACAGGTAGGTCACCTGGTGTAATTGGACACTGGGTAGCTAACTAGAGGCAGGTTGCAGAGGACCTGCTCTGTAGAAAGTGGCTGGAGGTCTGTGAGAAGGGAGGCCCCCAAAGACTGTCTTCGGGGAAGGTGGGAATGAGAGAAAGGAGCCCCTGAGATTACGAATGAGGCTTGGGGGTCTCACTTTGAGATGACTGCAGGGCTGGCAATGACTCAGGAGTTTCAACAGCAGCTTCAGGAGAAGAATCAGCACACCTCCACCCACAAATCACCTGGACTACAAGAGAGTTAAAGGGCCGAGACTGGTGCAGGATCCTATCCCAACTATTACCACTCAGTTTCTGGGACTTCAGATCTGAACCTCAGGTTTTCAGTATGTGGCGTGTGTGTGCGTGTGCGTGTGCGTGTGTTCGCGCGCGCGCGCTCGTATCGAGCTCAGCAGCAGGTCCCAGGGTCTGCAGAATGGCAGCAGTGGCGGTAGGGCATTTCAGCACCAAGACAACGGACAGCACCCGAGCCGAATAGAGGGGTGGGAGGCGGGAGGAGGAGTCAGCATCCAGGAACTCGCTTAGCCGCGCTGTGACTGCTCGGCCCGGCCGCCTACCAACACCCGCCCGGATTACCCGAGCTCTGCGCCAGGACTGGGAGAAATATGGAGGGCAGAGAAGGAAAGCTAGCATTAAGAGAGAGGAACAAGAGCCCAGAGGGACAGGGCTTGGTCACAATGGGGCCCCACCACCCCCATTCCCTCCTGGAGTAAGTCCTGCGAGTGACGCTTCCTTCCCGGATTCCAGCCGCCGCCTGTCTCCGCCAGGTCTCTGCCTGCTGTAGTCGTGGCACGGCGAGCGTCAATTGCCCCCACTGCGCAGGCGCGGAAATAATTCTCAACACCCTCCTACCTTAACCCATCTATTGGCTACTCCGGCCGCGAACTAACAACCATTATCCAATCCGAGAGTGCCTCAAATTGCTCCGCCTATTCCGCTGCCCGGAAGTTGACTATTACCGAATCCGCTTCGGCGAGGGCGCGCCAGTAGCCAATTGGGAGAGGGGAGTAGGGAAGCCTGTGCCTCTGAGGAGCCAATGGCAGGCGGTAGAGGATGACGCTACCGACATGGCTGCTGTGGTCCGACAATTCGGGGACGTGTCGGGCTGTTCGGTAACCTCGGTCGGTGCTTAGGAAGCGGAGCAGCTGCCTCACTAGTATTCGTACCCACAAGGCGGCGCAGCGGGCCCTCGGAGACAGCGAGCGTCGGGGCCATGGCTTATCACTCGGGCTACGGAGCCCACGGTGCGTGAGGCGCGGGGTGGGCAGGGCGCGGACCGACCCGCCGAAGGAGGGTCGGCGGCGCGGCCCGCTCACCCCAAGGGAGAGGGGCGACCGCGAGCACTGCCCAAGGCGGCAGATGTCTTTCGGGTTCCTGCCGGGTGAGACTCGGCAACGCGTCCCGGGCTTTGCCCTCTCGGCCCAAATGAGATCAGATCGGGCGGTGACAGCAGTGCTGGGATCCCCGTGCCCGACTCGGGCATGGATGGGGCCTGCCTCCCAAACTTCCTTCCCTGTCATGACTCTGGTAGGATTCTTGACCGCTGCCCAGGGCCTCCGAGTACCCAGCCGTCGCCTTTCCCACATCGTTCATGTGAGGATGCCCTCCCTTCTCTCTTCCACCTAGCAAACTTCTACTCAAGTCTCCAAGGCTCAGTTCAGAGATCATTTCCCTTGAGGAGGCCCCCAGGAACCCTCAGGCGAGGATCACTTCCAGGAGCAGCTGCCTCAGCTCTTTCTTTGCCCACATTTAGCACCACTCCAAAAGGATCCCTCATTAAAGTTCTTCTGGGTTAGCTACCCAGCCCCCCATCCAAGCTAGTTTCCCTCTCTGATTGCTTGGTGCTCCCAGGACCCATACAGTGCTGCCCAGCTTGGGGAAGGGATGGTGGCTTAGACTCATGCTTGATATTTCTGTCACCTACTCTGGTACCTACAAACCCACAGGCTCCAAGCACAGGGTCCGGGCAGCTCCGGATCCCCCTCCCCTCTTCGATGACACAAGCGGTGGTTACTCCAGCCAGCCAGGGGGATACCCAGCCCCAGGAGCTGAAGTGGCCTTCAATGTCAACCACTTGCTTGGGGACCCAGTGGCCAACGTGGCTATGGCCTATGGCAGCTCCATCGCATCCCATGGGAAGGACATGGTGCACAAGGAGGTGTGGCCCACCCCCGGGGCAAGGGTGGCAGGATTTCTGGCCAGGGCTGGGGCATCACGGGATCCCACCTAATCATCACAGCAGCTCTCAGGGAAAGAGCACACAGAGGAGCACCTTGAGGTTTGGGGTGCAGCTTGCCCACAACCTCTTCTCTCCCCTCACAGCTACACCGTTTTGTGTCTGTGAACAAACTGAAGTATTTTTTCGCTGTGGACACAGCCTATGTGGCCAAGAAGCTAGGGCTGCTGGTCTTCCCCTACACACACCAGGTGAGCCACCTACCAGGTGAGCTGGTGGGCCCCCTTGCCTCCCTCATCCTGCCCCACAGTCTGACTGCCAGATCTCAACCCCCTTCTTTCCTCTCTTCTGGTCTTTTCCTCCTAAACTGGCTGCTGCTGCTACCACCAGAACTGGGAAGTGCAGTACAGTCGTGATGTGCCTCTGCCCCCACGGCAAGACCTCAATGCCCCTGACCTCTATATTCCCAGTGAGTCTTTGACCTGGGTTGGGGGGTGTGGAGGGACATGTGCCTTGAGGCACCAGTGAGAAGAGAGAGTCTCACACATTTATTCAGCATCTGCTCTTTGTGCTTTTGTGTGTGGCTTTGGTAGTGTCACTAGACACCAGGCAGACCAGGTAGACAGAGTAGGGTGATCAGTAAGCAGCTTCCTGGCTGTGCCTTCAGTGCCCTCAGGGTCCTCCCTTTTGAGACCTTCCTGCCATTTAGACTTAGACCTTGTCCTTCCCCAGCCTGAAGCCCTGGGTTTAGACCTGGCCTTTCACCTTCCAGCTATGGGACCTCAGGTGGCTACTTTCATGCTTTTGAAAAACCAGAATAACAACAAGTCCTACCACAAAGGATCGTTGTGGAAACTCAGTGAGGTGATGTGTGCTCAGCACAGCACCTGGCACCCAGGAAGCCTGCAGTAAATATTAGCTATTACCATTGTTATGACTTGTCCCCCAAGGACTGCTCCAATGTCCCCTCCTCTGAGGAAGTGGTTACTCCCTTCTGGGTTCCCACAACTGCCTGTTCACATGGCCTGGGTCAGGCTGCCCACCCTGTGCGGTGGCTGGCAGACTCTGCATCTGACTCCTCTGAGTCCTGGGGCCTGCACAAGGCGTGGCCCATGGGGGACACGCTGGATTAGGAGTGAGTGTGCCCAGACCAGCCCTCAGAAGGGTTTCCAGGAGGGCAGCCGGTGGTAGTGAGGGCAGCCAGCCAGCCCACGTGCCCTGGGAGGGACACAAGTTCTTCTTCCTTCCATTCTGTGTCCCTGTCATAGTCACCACATAAGGCAGGAACTGCCATCCCCAGCTTTGACATTGTTGAAGCCAAAGCTCAGATTTGTGTATCTTTGAGGACACACACTCACACACACAACTTATAGGTGGTAGAGCTGGTTTCCTGACTGCCCTCTTGTGGGCACGTCAGTTCTGGTGCTTTCAGGGAGCAGAGGACAGGACTGATGAGTTGAAATTGCTATGAAAGCCCAGTTCTCATCTCAGGTTTTGTGAAAATAGCAGACATAAATGTGGAGCTCTGCATTGGCAGTGTGCCCAGAACTGTAGCCAGTGCCAATGGCCAGGCTTAAAATTCCTGGCTGAGGTGAGGTCATCCCCATGGCCTGGACTCAGGGACAGCACGGGTTGTCTGCTGAGCCTGCATTTCAGTCCTGTAGTCTTGCCTGAGATCACTTTGGCCCCTACCTGTTGGTCTTCGATGAGCAATGACCTTGGCCTGTGATACAATTTCTGAGATACAAAAGGAAACTGGTGAGTTTCCTAGTACAGGGACAGGGAAGGAGGTGGTTTGGTGGTCCTGAGAGAAGGACCAGGTGGCATTTACACAGGAGGAGAGGGCTGAGCTGGGAGAGGCATCCCAGGCAGGGCTGAGTGTGGAGGTTGGGCATGTTGGGATCCACAGGGAAGGAAGTATGGGGGGGAAGTTGGAGGTGTCAGTGGCTCTGAATACCTGGGGTTGGAGGCTCTGGTTGAGGAAACTAGGCTGATGGCATCTCTCTGGTTCTTGGCAGCAATGGCCTTCATCACCTATGTGCTGCTGGCTGGGATGGCACTGGGCATTCAGAAAAGGTTAGTGCCAGCCCCTTCCCCATTCCCACCACTTCCTCACTCCTGACTCCTCACCTCCCTAGGGGATCTGTGCCAGCTCCCAAGTCCACCCCATGCCCCCAGCCTCACACCTGCCACAGGATGCCTGGTTTTAAACTCACCTCACCCCACCCCTACGTGGTCACAGGTTCTCCCCAGAGGTGCTGGGCCTGTGTGCAAGCACAGCGCTGGTGTGGGTCGTGTTGGAGGTACTAGCGCTGCTCCTGGGCATCTACCTGGCCACCGTGCGCAGTGACCTGAGCACCTTCCACCTGCTGGCCTACAGCGGCTACAAATATGTGGGGTGAGCACCTGTGGGCCAAGCGGGAGGCTGATCTGGGTGGGGGGTGCCTGCCACCCTGGGTTGCCGGCCTGCATAGCTGTAGCCTCGAATTGTGACCATGGACACCCTCTGATCCCCTCTGGGCCTCCAGCTCTTCTCCAGTATAGGGCCCATCTGTTTTCAGCACACTCCCCAGGAACTGTGTAGTGCTGTGCAAGGTCAGGGATGTTTATTGAGAGTCACCCTGGGAGCACAGGGGAGAGGGGCCTTGAGCTGGGGTAGTGAAGGAGGTCTCAGATCCAGGTCCTTGGGCTGAGTCCTGCCCTTCCAGATTCATTTTGAGTCTATGTCCCTATAGGGGCAGATTGGGAGTAAAGGGCCCTGGTGATGGTAGGTGGGGTCTAGGCTAGGCCCTAGGGCCTGACAGGTGGTGTCAGTCTCAGGCCTGGACCCTTGAGAGGTCTCCAACTTTCTCTTCCTCCCTCCCCCACCCCACCCCCTGCAGGATGATCCTCAGTGTTCTGACCGGCCTGCTCTTTGGCAGTGATGGCTACTACGTGGCACTGGCCTGGACTTCGTCTGCGCTCATGTACTTCATCGTGAGTCTGGGGTCGGCCCCTCTTCCCCTGGGGTTGGAGCTGGGGACAAGTCCCCCTGTCCTGAGCCAGCTTCAGCTCTCTCCTGTCTTCCAGGTTCGCTCTTTCCGAACAGCAGCCCTGGGCCCTGACAGCATGGGTGGCCCGGCTCCCCGGCAACGTCTCCAGCTCTACCTGACTCTGGGAGCTGCAGCCTTCCAGCCCCTCATCATATACTGGTTGACCTTCCACCTGATCCGGTGACCCCGGGTCCCCACCAGCACTGATTTTTCCATACATTGAAGATTTGATTTCCTTGATTTCATTTGACCCTTGTTTCTGGGGCTTGAGAGGGGAATTGCTACCACCTCTGGACTTTTGCATTGCCCAGGGGACCAGACTTGGGCTTTCTCGGAGCAGTGGGACCCAGGGAGGGCTTTCTGGATGAACTTGATACTGCCTTGGAAGGCAGATGGAAGTATTTCAGCAGAAATAGCTGTTTACCTGTGCCAGGAAAGTGAGGATGGAAAGGGGCAGCTGCTAAGGAGACCCCGAAGGCCTCTGATTCATCTGAGGGGGTCTGTGGACTAGTGGGATGAGCCTAGCTGTGCAGAGGATTTAGCCCAGGGCTGCTCCCTATAGCGTTCCTTTGCCCCCATCTCCTCTTTAAGCCTTTCAGGAGTAGAACCGGGGCCCACATGTTTGCAGGAGTTTATTCATATTTTGTCACAAATGGCCAGGGAAGGGGTGCCGGACTCCTCCAGGCAACATAGAAAACAGGTCCAAGAGAGACAGGGTAGGCTGGGGTTGGGGCAAGTGGGGATAGGGAGGGGTCTGGAGAGAGCCTGGGGGAGGGGAGAGGGCAGACTAGGGGTGGGGCTGCCCCCCTGCTGAGCCTGCTCATTCCCGGTGTGGGTACCCCCCCACCTGCAGGGGGAGCCTCAGGGTGGGGGGTGGAGGGGAGCGGCCCAGAACTTACAGGGTCAAGCCCTACCCCTTGGCAGGGCCTAAGTTCCCCCTGAAGTGGACAAGGCCGGAGGTCCCGCCCCTTCCAGGACTGACTGCCATGCCCACAGGCTGGCAGAGGAGCTCCTGCCCCTATTGAGAGCTCTGCCCAGCCCTAGTCCAAGGGAAGGGGGCTCTGAAGGCGGGAAGTCCCCGCAGCAGCAGTTTGGGGGGTGAAGAGGAGGCTGGGGGCACCAGTGCCCCCTCCCTCCCCAGGGCTGTGGCCTCTGTGGCCCAGGGGAAGGGCTGGGGGTGCACAGGCGTCCGGTCCGTTCTGGGCTTGCTCCCTGGCCGGCTTCCCCCTTAGAAACTCACCAACGTATAAACCATACTGTGGGAAGATGAGGCAGTGAGCCAAGTAATGAGTAGACCGGGCTATTGGCCACCCACCCTGTCACGCCCTAGGTTGCCCTCAGTCTTCAAGGGCAAAGGGCAGAAACTTGGAGCCCAGCCACTCCTGGGATTGGAGGGATGGTGCCTGGAGCATCCCTTCCCAGATTTCTGACTGCCATGGGCAGGGTCTCACCTGTACAGGTAATAGAAGAAGGAGAGCAGGTAGAAGGCGAGTTTGCACCAGGACTCCTTCTGGCAGTAGTTGAGGATGTCGGCATTCATGATGGAGACCGCGTCATACATGACCTCAGAGCCATCCGCAGGGCGGTGGAAGTACCTGGGGTGAGGGAGTGGCCTGAATGCCCACTCTCAAGGCTCACACCCCTGTCCTGCCCCCTAGCCCCCCATCTCACCCTCTGGTGCCAGCTGCTACTCTCACCTCCAGAGGTGGTAGAAGAGGAGGGGGATGTTGAGGCCCAGGGTCACCCACTCTGCTGCACACAGAAACATCAGACAGAAGAGGCCGTGGATGGAGTATTCCGGGACCACCAGCTGGAGAGTGAGGGTGAGAGGTCAGTGGCCAGGGGCTTGGACAGACCCAAGCTTTAAGGGCACATGGGAGGTGCCCACCCCCATGACCTCTGTGAAGTAAAGGGCCTCTAGCCTCCCACTCCTTCCCACATGGGGAAACGAATCAGACGGGCCCCAGAGGAGGAAGGCCCGGCTCTGGGTCCCTGAGAGTGAGGCCGACATGGACTAGGAGCCTCCTGCCCCAAGCCCTGACACTGACCTTCCTCAGGAGGCAGCAGATGCGTTCGATGTTTTTTAAACGCTCGCGCTGTAGGGGGAGGAAAAGACCGCAATGGAAGAGGCAGAGGAGCGGACATTGGGGGCGCCCCCCCAACTCTCCTGCGCCCCCCACCGCCCTGCACGTGGCCGCCAGGGGGCGCCAGAGCAGATTCTGCAGCTTGTCGGCGCGGTAGGGAAGCAGCCGCGCCGTCCCCATGGCAACAGTCACCATGGAGGGATCTTCACCCGCGTCTCCACGGCAACGGCCTAGAGCCTGGCAACGGCCGCCCTGCCAGGAGGAACCCGAGCCCTGAGGCCGCACCAGGTGTTTGCTGGGGGCGGGGACACAAAGAGGAAGGGGTACAGCCGCTGTCCCGCCACCCGTCTTCCTGTCCCCCACCACCCTTCGCCCACGACAGATGGAAAGACAGACAGACGGACACACCTCAGCACAGCACATGTATCACTTACTGCCCGCGCTGGGTTCCCCTGGTCAATGGGGTTCTTGAAGTCGGTCCGCAGCTCGTCAAAGGCTATAATCTGGGGAAGGGGTGTGTGCTTGTCAGGGTTGGGGCAGCAGCTTATGACGCCCCCCATTCCTCTGTGACAGGGTTTCACATATGGGGATCAGATCAGATGGAGCTTGCTGCGAAGGTGGAGAAACTGAGGCCCAGGGAGGGGAGGGGCCTGGCCCAAGGTCACACAACAGTCTGGAATGTAACCCTAGTGTGCTGATGTCCAGTTCAGGACATGCCCACTACACCTCCATCCAAAACATCCCAAGAGATGGTGTCTTCTCTGCTGGGCCCGGTACTGAGCACTGGGGCTCCAGAAGCCTGGGACACAGCCCCTGCCTGAGAGGAACCCCAGGCTTGGGATGAGAACGGTGAACTACACTCTGGGGTGATCAGCGCTGTGGAGTACAAGAAGAACCTGGGATGGGTGCTTGATCCAGCCTGGGGCTCGATGGGGAGTTCAGGCTGGACTTTGAGTAGGTGTTTGGTGAACAAATGGGGGAAGGGCAGTCTGAGCAGCAGGAACAGCAGGTACAAAGGCAGAAGGTTGAAAGAACAAGGAACATTCAGGAAGCTGCAGGTTCCACAGGGCAAGAGTGAAAGTGTGAGGCATGTGAGAAGAGAGAAGGGAATGGTGAAAGACAGGCTGGAGAGGTCAGTGGAGCCAGACGGGGGTGCCTTGTGAGGCTAGAACAGATGTTCAGACTTTAACACAAAAGTAAAAGGGAGCCATTGAGGGATATAAAGTGGCCGAGTGGAGCGGGCAGTTTGATGAATTAGGGTTGACCGAGCAGGGCGTAGAAACTAACAGTCCCAGCCAAGACATACAAGATGCTTCCTCTATGCCAGCAGGCTTTATTAACTCACTTAATGCTCGCAACAACCTGATGACGTAGGTATTGGTGTTACTGTTTTCGTTTCGCAGATGAGTAAACAGATTAAGTGACTTGTCCAAGGCCACATACCTAGTTAGTGGCAAGCCAGGATTCAAACCCAGTTAGACTCCAGAGTTAAAAAATTTAACCACTTTACTATACTCAGGCCAGATCAGTGTAGGCCCCCGCCTGAAGGCTCTAGAGAATAAGCCATGGGCTAAACTGATAAACAAGCTGTGCCTTCAGGCGGGGGTCTACAATCAGTCAGGGGATTGTTGGACTGTTGTGGTGGGGGCGGGGGAGGAGGCGTGGTGATGTGAGTGAGGAGAGTGGCATTGGGGATGGAGAGGTGTGGACGGATTCCAGAGCTATTTAGAAGCCAGACTCGAGAGAGCTTGAAAGGCAGTGATGTGGATGGAGGCAGAGGTGACTTTGGGTGTTGGGGCATTTGGTGGACGGCAGTGTCCTCACTGGGACAGAGAACTCTAAGGTAGGACAGGAGAGGATGGGATGGACCTAGGGGGAGCTGACAAGGGAGGAAGTTTGGTAGATGAGACTTCTGGGGTCCCCTCCCCTCAGCACCAGTGCTAGGATGAGGCAGCGGGCCCACCCCCCCCAAGCATCCCAGGCTCAAAGGGAGAGAACATGGGCTTCCTGGAGGGAGCTGGGGACATCTGGAGCAGCACCCCCCTACACTCCCCATTGACTCTGGGCAGCTGCCTGCCTGCCAGGCACAGCAACAGGGTCCAGCAGGGAGCGGAAGGGTGCCGTCTGTCTGCCCCAGAGCTGGCATCACCAGCAGGCGGCGGGTGTCGCGCCTCCCACCCCCCAGGCTGCCTGGCGCTGATTCAGCCCCATGGAACAAACAATCCCCCACGGTGACAGCTGACACACGTCACTCACCACCAGGGTTGCCTAGTGACCAGGGCCCCGGCTCAGGGTCTGTGGTGGGATCTAGGGTCTTGCCTGTGAAGGTTCTAGTTCTTACCAATTTGCATTGAGGACCACACCGCCTCTCCTCACCTGCACACCCCTTGGCAAGCCTTGCTCAAGGCACTCTGATGTATATACAAACCTACTTCACCAGTAAGGAAACAAACTCAGGACAATAGACTTACTACGATTGTCCAGCTAAACAGCTGAGTGAACACAGTGCCTGACATACAGTAGGTGCTCAATAAATTTTTTTTTTTGAGAAAGCTTGGGCATTTTCTCCCAGGCTGGGAGCCCCACAAGGGCAAAGCCTGAGTCTTATCCATCCTTGATTCCCCCAAACCCATCCAGAGCCTGGTTCTCGGGAGCACTGATTCAGGTGTGTTGGATGGAGAACTGCTCTGAGGATCCCCTGAGGACAAGGAAACCCCCACTAGAGACTGTTGGAGGCCTCTGAGTAGGAAGGGGCCCAGAAAGGGACTTCCTGAATTCCAGGAGGCTTTCTCCCAGGAGCTAGTTAGCTTTGTGTTCCCAGCCTGTGACCCTAAATTCCTTCCAGCTCTCAGGACTCCAGCCCTCATGCCACCACCCCACAGGATTGTCCAAGGCCATGGGATAAGCTAGGAGGCTCAGGGAGATCCAGATGGACCCAGGGGAGATGAAAAGTGGGAAAGAGAAACAGAAGGGAGGAGAGAAAAGAAAAAGCAACTGAGAGAGAGAAAGAGAGAGGCAAAGCCAGGGAGAGAGAGAGCTGGAGATGGGGCGTATGTGCTTGAAGGTACCTGTGGGGCTCACTCCTCACACAGGAGGTGTGCAGTCAGAGTCCAGGGAATCCTGATATAAAAGAAACAGGCAATGGAAGGACATCAGGGGATGACAAAGGGAGAGATTGGTCAAGAGCCAGGAAGGACCACAGAGCAGGCAGTCAGTTGGTCCCAGGAAGAGTGAGAAAGTGGGGAGACCAAGAAAGAAGCAGGTAAGGCAATGGAGAGAAAGAAGTAAGAGGGTATGAAGAGAGCAGGAGGGAGATCATGGGATGATCAGGAAGGTGTGTGCTGGATGTACAAGCAGAGGATGCTGAGCTGAGTGGACCAGGACCAAGATGAACAGGCCATGTGGAGGGGATCGGGGTGGTGGCTGAAACCCCAATATAGAAGAAATGTCAGTAAAGGGGGGCCAAAGGCCCCAAACAATGAGCTGGAGGCTGATGATAGTTCTGTAGTGAACAGAAGAGAGGCAGGCAGGGGGACCACTGAGGAGAGGGCCCCAGAGAATGGGAAAGAGGGACCCTCTCTAAGGGCAGGCAATCAGGATAAGGGATAAATGGATATTTTGAAGAACCAGGTGTGAGACAAGGCCAGAGTGAGGAAACAGAAGACAAAGGGGAAAGTGGGGGCAGGAAGAGGAGGGAAGCTGGTGGGGAGGAAACCTAGTGGGGGGAAGCCCTGACAGGAGGGGGCAGGGAAACCCAAGGTGAACTGGTGGTAGGCTGCTTACAGCCAGTCGCTGATGGGTCGGCGCGCGGGGGGTTGGGGGTGGGGGTTAATGGGCTCTACGATCCGTAGGTCCTGTAAACAGATGCAGTTGCCATAGCAACCGGCTCCATCACTCCGGCTGGAAAAACCCACGGTGGGGGGGGGGGGTGGCGAGCAGACAGACAAACTGCCCGACAGACAAACGGGGGCGATTGGATTCGGGGGGAGTAGCAAGAGGGAAAGAGCAAGGATCCCAGAATTCCTCCCCACACCCCAAGGCTTCATGGGGCAGGGGAAGGGGGTCAGGGACCGACTGACATACCCACAGACAGGCGGGGGCGGTGGAGGAAGGGGGGCCCCCGGGAAGGAAGCCGATGATGGGGGCTGTTGATGGGGCGAACAGAAGGCGACCGATGGGGGATAGCAGAGAGGAGGCTCTTAAGTTTCTCCCGGCCCTGAGACCATCCGTCCGGCCCCCTCCCGCTCTGTGCAACCCCTGCCCCCACCCCGCCCCCAGCCCCAGCCCGGCCTTACGTGCCAGATGACAAAGAAGATGAGGGAGGCGCACAGCACCAGGGTGAGCATGTAGCAGAACGCGGCGAAGGTGAAAGCCATGGCCCCCGCGCCGGGCGGCGGCCCGGGGGGCGCCAGCGCGGGGCCCAGGCGCAAGGGGACGCCCCCCACCCGGCCCGCGCTTAGGGCCGGCCGTGCATGGCCCGCAGGGCTCGGGCGCGGGCTCGGGAGACGCGGGCGGCGCGGCCGGGATCGGGGCCGCGGGGCCGTGGGGCGCGCGGGGCGCGGGCCGGTGGGCTCGGGGGGCGCGACCGCTGCTGGCTGCCCGGGCCCCGATCGCTCATCCTGCGATCCCTCGCCCGCGGCTCTCTCTCTCCAGCCCGCGAAGCCCGCGGGGCGGAGCCGGGGGCGGGGCCGCCGTGCGAGCGGCCTTGGGCGGGGCTGGGTCTCTGTGCGCCCCTCCGCCTGCCGGCCCGGGTGCCACCCCCGCCCCAACCTCAGGGACACGTAAGCATGGACGCATATTCCTGGCATTACCCTCCCCACCCCCGGCCCCTCACCCTCCCACTGCATAACACAACGCACCCATCACAATCACACTCGGTCTACCAAGACGGGCACACACCCCTGCCCTTATACACTGGCTATGGAGGTTGGACCGAGGTCCCACGGGTAAAGCACTTGTCACCACCCAAGGGGGTACAGACACCTGGCTTGAACCCTGAATGAGACCGGGAGAGGTGGCTGAGCCAGGGGGCTGACGGGGATGTGGGCCAGGCACCATGGGCACATTTGCAGCCCCGCGGCGCCTCTAGCCGCGGCCCAACTCCACGTCCTGGGTCTGTGCCGGTGTGGGTGTTTGCGGGGCTCACCAGGTACTTGCTGATGGCGGCCTGCCTTCCTTCCTGCCGGAACCGTGCTGGGCCCGTGGGGACAAACCACAGAAGCACAAGCAGGCAGCTCTCCTGGCTTCAGGAAATGGGTCAAGGATTTCCAACAGCAACCTTAGGACACAGCCCAAGCCAGGACCCCTGTGTAGCCCACCCAGTCCAAGGCTCCAGCCCTCCACTCCTCTCAAGGCGGCTCCCACCACAGACCACACTCAACCACCACAACTTCCTTGCAAAAACCCTCGGCTCACCCGAGGGCCAGTGGAAATTTATTTATTTTTTTGTCCTTTCCATCTCTCCCCAAGTGGCTTTTCCTTGCAAAATGCCTGACACGACACCAGAGGGGATCCTGGGGTTGGGGGGGCACCCCAAGGGGCAGCCCAGGGACTTAAATACAAGCTGGAGGGCAGGGCACGGGTGGGACAGGCAAGAGACAGCACAGGTACATGGCTTCTCAGGTAGAGACCAGAGGTTTGTTTTTCTGCAGGAAGAAGCTGTGTCAGAGGGCAGGGGGCTAGGATCCCAGGTGGGAGGGGGTAAGTGGAGAGGCCCCCCCCAACCCTGGGATGCACCCGCATTCCCAGAGAAGTAGCGACAGGCAATGAGGATCTGCCCTCACAGGCTCCAAGGGACGGAAGGGGGAGAATAAGTCAGATGTGCTGCCTCAGGGACAGGGAAGAGGTGCCGGCAGAGTGAGGGTTAAGGCTGATGCCCAGCCTCTGGCACGGTGGGCCTTCCGCCTCCGCCTGCCTTGGGGACAAAGGGGCATGGTGGGCAGGCAGCACATGGGCCTGGCTCTGGCAGGGCAGGGGGTGGCAGGAGCAGGCTTCCTCTGGGCTCAAGACACAGGCCCAGCACGGCTGCCCACCCACCTGCCCTAGATGTGCTCGGACCCCACCGCAGCTGGACGGCTAGAGGGGTGAGTGTGGGAAGGGTGGGAAGGAGGCAGGGAGGAGAGGAAGTGGGCTGCTGGGCCCCTGTGGCCCCACGCCCGTCCTGAGGTCCAGCCCAGGGCCCTGGATCCCAGGCCCTGGATGCCCTGGTCCCATTCCTGGCCCCATGCACTGACTGCAGCCAGGGGCAGTAGAGGCCAGGGAGGCCCATGGCTCTTGGGGAAGGGGTGTGCAGGGAAGAGAAGGGAGAGGGTAAGGAGAGAAATCCACTGCAGCATACATGGGGGACAGGGGAGGGAGACAGAGGAGCCCTCATCCCAAAGAAAGGTGTGTGGTGGGGTATTGTTTAAAGTCACCTAGAGGCAGCAGCAGAGCAAGCCCACACCCCTACCCCAGCCGCAGGTCCTGGGTGTCCTCCCTTGGGGGTCCTGACAGAACCAGAGCTTAGGGTGGCAGGCAGATGGGCCAGAGGGAGATGGGAAGCCCAGGACACCCCAAAGCCACAGATTCAAATGCCCCAGCATAGGGAGGCACCTCTTGCCCCCCTCTCCAGGGGCATCATCTGGAGAAGGTGCCCCCTCCTGTCCCACCCCACAAGCCCCTCCTAGCAACAGCCGCCACCAGCCTGCTTCACGGGGGTGCTGTCAATCTTGAGGTTGGGCCGCTCACCCCCCGAGGCTGCCCCAGGCCCCATCCGCTTTTTGATCTCAGCAGCCATGGTCATGAACGCCTGCTCGACATTGGTAGCATTCTTGGCACTCGTCTCCAGGAAGGGGATGCCCAGGGAATCTGCAAACTCCTAACAAGGGGAGAGGAGAGAAGAGGAGGGGAGAGGGGTTGAGAGGCAGCAGGCCCCAGCGCACCCAGGGCAGCCTGACTGGGGCCTGCTCACCTTGGCCGTGGTGTTATCCACCACCTTCTTGGTGGTGAGGTCGCTCTTGTTGCCCACCAGGAGCTTATTGACATTCTCGCTGGCATAGCGGTCGATCTCCTGTAGCCACTGCTTTACGTTGGCATAGGATTCCTAGAGCAACCAGGTCAAAAGTTATTTTGCTCCCAACTCCCACCCCACCCTAGGCCTGGAGAACAGGGGCTTTGATGGGAGGGGAAATGTCCTGGACTCCTGAGAGAGGCAGGAGCCCGGGCCTCAGGAAGCCAGAGGAAGCGCCTCCAGGCTTAGCGTGCCTCCCTGCCTTCCTGTCTGAGACCCCAAAAGCCAGGTCCCGTGGAGCCCCGGCTGTCTGCCCACAGCCCCAACACTAAACAGCCTAGGCCAAGGACCAGCCAGCTCTGCTTCCTGCAGCTGCTCATCTCTCCCTAAGACACAGAAAAGGCCTAACCACACAAAGGGAGCAAATGGCATCAGAAGAGAGAGACAAGCTAGAGAGAAGACAGAAACAGAGGGTTAACAGTTTAGCAAGAATGGCAAAGTTCCCACAGTGGCCCTGAAGTCCCTTTAAGGTTTGAACTCTTGGAGCCCCGTGATCGGTGGAGGGTCCTCACAGAGGAGAACCTGGCCTGTGTGAGAGACTGGTATCTTGGGAACAGGGGCTAACATTCGTCCTACTTCTGGCACCAACAGCCTCCTCACTCAGCCTGGCTCTCTCGGCAGCCTGCCACTCCCCACCCCCCATCCCTTGGCACAGAGACAAAGGACAGAACTTTTAGGAACACATTCAAGCTAGAGACACTTTCCCTTCTTAGGAACCCGAGGTCTGGTGATATCACACTGGGTTCAAACATATACCTCCTGCCATGTCCCAGGCTGGCCCTGTGCTGGGCACTGGGGACAAATAATGGAATCATGCCTGGGCCCTGCCCTAAAGCACTCAAGTGGACAGTGGAGGACCAAACTAGGATACACACAATGGCCAGACAGGGTGATCAGGGCTCAGGGATAGATGGCAGGAGCTGGTGGAGCTCCGAGACCATCTCTGCCTGGGAGGATACAGATGACCTATACCTACGGGGATGAACCACCCTTGTGTGGGTACAAGTGGAGGGACGGGGAAAGGTGCAAGAGGAGGAACTGACATACACCAGGTCACAGAAAGGGAGGGGTGTGGTGTCTCTGGGGAGGAGGAGAAGCTCAATGTTGCTGGGATGCAGGCCCTGAGTAAGGAAGGAGAGGGAGAGGAGGCAGGCCCCAGCATGGAGGTGCTCAGCCTGGCTAAATCTTAGACAACCAGGAGCCAGTGGAGGTTTTCTTAGGAAGGGAGCAGCAGGAGCACACCTGTGTTCTGGAAAGATAGTCCTGGCAGGAGTGCAGAGGCCAGATCAGACCAGCAAGATGGAGACCAATTGGGAGGTGGGTGGAATAATCCAGGGAAGAGAAGATGTGCCCTGAACCAGAGAACAAGGTAGGGAAGGGCACAGGATTGAGAGTCAGACCACCCAGGGTGAAGCCCTGCTTCTACCATTTACTGTATGACCTTAGATGGGTCACCTGACCTCTCTGGACCTCAGTTTCCTCACTTCTATAAAACAGTACCTCCCCAGGGGGCTGTTGTGAGCATGAGATAATGAATGCAGGCCTGTCTCATAACAAGTACTTAATTAGCAAAAGCTGCTATTATTCTCATCACTGCTATTATTACGAGGGGATGGATCTGAGAGAGCTGATGTAGGGAGAACAGAGGGGCCCCAGGACTGATAGGATGGGGGAGGGAAGTTTTCTAGGCAGGCTGACAGGGATGCTGTTAACAAAGATGAGGATGTAGGAGCTAGTTCAGGAAGAGATGGTGAGATCAACACCGGACATGCTGGGTCTGCAGATGGTCTGGAGCCTGCAGATGGCCTAGAGGCTATCTAGGGGCAGGAATGGGTACACTGGGAAGTAAAGAACTCTGGGTGCAAACACTGGCTTTGCCTTTCCTGGCTGTGAAATCACAGGCAAGTAACTAAACACATCTCCAAGCATGTTTCCTCATCTGGAAAATGGTGACCCCTCCACTTAGTTCACTGGGTAATACTGTGAAGATGAGAATTAACACAGACATAAAGTGCCAAAAGAATGTAGTACACAGAGGAGACCCATGGTGATAACTGTTTAGACACAGAAATCACAAAACACAAAACAAAAGCTAAACCACAAAGTGGCCAGGGAGTCAGGAGGAGGCTGGGAGCAATAAGAAAGAACAAAATATGGGGCTGTAGGGGTCAGGGGGCAGTACACGACGAACCAGTAAAAAGCCACTGAAAAGAGAATCTAATGCAGCAGGTGGAGGTGGGACAGCTAGAGATAGTAACTTTTTCAAGGAGAGTGAAGAGAACGGAGTTAAAAGCCACGAGAGATCACTCATGCAACAACTGGGATGAGGTCACGGGATCTGGCAGTTAGAGGTCCTTGATGACCTCTGTCTGAGTGGAGCACAGTTCACCCACAGCTTGCTGTCCAGGAGGCATCACCCGTCACTGGTGAGCCGAAGAGCCCAGCTGCCCCTCAGAGAGGGGACTCCTCCTGGCCTGAGCATGACACAAGCATCGCCACGTCCCCAGGGCCTGGGCCCCATTAAGCAACAAGGTTTAAAAAGAACATAGCAGACAGAATCAGTAGACCTCGGCTTTCTGTCTCTGTCACTTAACTAACTGCAGGGCCTCAGTAAGCTCACCCCTCTGACCCAATTCTTCATCTGTAAAATGGGAATATAAAGTAGACCTCTTTAGAGTGTTATGAGCATCAAAAGGCTGTGGCAGAACACGTGAACTACACGGCATGTCAGGACTGTTTCTGGCTGTTGACATCACCACTGCTGCCAATGACAGAAGACTAATGCCTCCAGAGCAGACACAGGGCTCCCAGAACTCTGCTCACACTGGGCCCAGAGCACTGGACTCCCTCACTTTCTTAGGTAAGGCCCTCCAATTGTTTCTCCACAGTGTCTTTACATAGGAGGCTATGGGCCCAGCCCAACAATCGATCAGCTGACTAAACTCCCACAAAACACAGGTGCCTGGAAGGTCGAGAATAAGGTGCCAAATCTGACAAGGAGGTGTGAGGCCTGGTTCTGCTAAGGACCCACATCAGGGCCTGCAGAGCTTCCATTTTTATAGCTAGTTCTCTCCTTACGATATGAGTCTGAGAACAGTCTCCTTTCCAGACAGTATCAGGAAAAGAGGACGGGAATGTTAACAAAGGAGCAAAAGCCAAATACCATGAGGCTGAGGAGGCAAAGCTGGGGATGGTGAGCCCAGGAGTACCTGGTCAGTGACGTCATACACCACGATGATGCCGTGAGCCCCCCGGTAGTAGCTGGAAGTTATGGTTCGGAACCGTTCCTGACCAGCTGTGTCCCACTACAAGACAGCAAGAGAGAGAAGCAGGTCAGCCCTGGGCTCCATGCCCAGAGCCCCTTCCCTCCCAAGGCAGATGCCTCTGCACCAGGGACTTCGGGAGGAGGAACACTCACGATCTGAAGTTTGATGGTTTTGCCATCCAGCTCAATGGTCCGGATCTTGAAGTCCACGCCGATGGTACTGATGTAGCTTTCTGTGTACGTGTCATCCTGGAAGATCAGGGGCCAGTGAAATGGCCTGAGTGAACAGGTCTGAGGCCCATATGGAAAACTCCCTTCAGTTCCTTGCCTCAGATGAGCTCCTAACTGCTGAGACCCAGTTCTCAGCACCCCAACTTGCCAGCCCTGTGCCCTTGTTCAGTTAGACATGTTGCTGGCAGCTCGGGCAACTTCATCCTTGGCCTCCCAGGTCTTGCAACCACTGTGCTCTGGGTTGCCCCCTCTCCCTCCAGCCACCAGCCAGGACCCCAGATGGATGGTATGGGAAGCTTCTTACTCACAGCAAACCGCAAGAGCAGGCATGACTTGCCCACGCCCGAGTCACCAATCAAAAGCAGCTTAAACAGGTAGTCACTGGAGAGAAAGGATGGGAAGGTATGAAGGCAGGCAGGGAGCCCACCTGCCATCATCCTGGAGTCACAACTACAGCATTCTCCCACACCATGAGCTGTGCCTCAGATTAGAGTATTAAGACACTTGTAAGACCCTCCCACAAGTCTTAGGATGGGGAGGGCTGATCACTCTCCATAACACAGCTGGCCCAAAGTGGTGAGTCTGAATTCCCACTTTACAGACAAAGAAACTGAGGCACAGAGAGGAACATGACTTGCAAAGGTACAGAATTGGTTAGGTGACGGAGCTGGGCATCTTACCCTGCCTCCTGATAGACTCCATGGTTCGGGTCCAGTAGGGGCTAGAGAGAAACCCTCCTACACTGCCCTGTGCCATACCTGGCTTGGCAGGAGAGACCTCAGAAGTGGAAGCCAGGGCCCAGCCTAGAACTTCAGTATCTATGTGAAAAGCCTGGTATGAAGCCTCTAAGAAGAGCTGATGAACCAGTGGCAATGATAACAGCAGTTAACATGTATTGATTTCCTCCTTGTGCCTGGCCCTGTACTAAGTACTTCAAATGCATCACTTCACTTAAGGTTCCCAAAAGTCCAATGAACTGTTATTTCCAACTAAGGATGAAACCAGAGGCCAAAGAAGGGAAGCAACTTGCCCTAATCTGTGTAAGTTGTTAACTTTAATACTGGACACCAGGTTCAGACTTTATAAAGTCTCTGTGAGAGCCTGTTGGTTTCCTTCTCTGTTCCCCCTTACAATCCAGTTCAGAGCTTCACCCTTCCCCAAGGAAACCTGAGGTCTGGATCTGGAGAAGAAAAAGGAAGTTGCAGAAGAGGAAGAAGATAACTGACACTTAGGGAAAACTGGCAAGGAGAAGTCGGGGCAGAGATCTGGGCCACCTACCCGTAGGGGGAGTGACCAAGAAGTGAGGAGAGTTTGAGAAACAAACAATCCCACTGGAAGGTAGGAAGCAATGGCCACATTCATCTAAACTTCATCGGCAGCGTGACGGCGAAGGGAAGAGGTGTGACCGTGGCGCTGGGGGCCTGCGCAAAGGTGAGGGGAGGGCGGGAAGGGACTGGCCGCCGGGAGTGGCAGGGCAATTTGACTCAGGCAAGGGGCAAAGCAGCAGCCTGGGAGAGGAGGGGCTGCGGGAGAGCTATCCAGAGCAGCCCCTGGGGCCTCCCGCGTCTGACCAGCCCCTGGGCTAGCCCAGAGGAACCGGATTCCGGGAGAAGAGGAAAACAGAATTTAAGGCCCGACCTAAAGGGCCCGAGTCTAGACCGAGACCAGAAACCAGTGACAGGTTCCAAAATGCCGGGACCGTCGTCAACACTAAGACCGCCACTCTCAGGCAGCAGGTGGGGAAACTGAGGCCTGGAAATACCGGAGCTGCGGGGTCACCTGACCGATAAGGCCTGGTAGTGCCGGTGCCTCGGACTCCAAGTTGTGCCCCTCAGGGTCGCAGTCTCCGGACCCGGCTGCGAGAACTCGGGGTGTCGAGCCGGGGTCCTGGGGCCCTCGGAGGAGGGGCAGGACCCGGATGTGAGGGGGGGGAGGTCAGCGGAAGAGGGACCCGGATGTGGGGGCGCCGCGCAGTCCTGACCCGAGCCAGACAACCCCGGTAAGCGTACAGCCCCGTACTCGGGATCGAGGCTGCGCCGGACGGCGCGGGCGGGGCTCACTCACTATTCGGGGTTCATGGCGGCGGCGGCGGCCCGCTCGGTTGCTCCCAGTCGGCTCTGCTCCGCCTCCCGTTCCAAGATGGTGGCAGCTCCGCCCCAGAGGCCACGCCCGCCACGCGCAGACGCAAACACCGCCGACTGGGGCTTCGTCGCGTTGCTTCTCGGAACTTGTAGTCTCCTTGCATTGTCCGGTTCACCCACCACTGCGCAGGCGTACACCCGAGTGCCTGAGCTGCGGGGCCCACGCCGCATCATCGCCGCGCATTGCCTTCTGGAGCTTGTAGTTCGCTCCCTAGAAATACCTGGGCTTGAGGACCGCGCTCCGGAGCCTGACGGCGTCCCGGACTTGGAAGCTCAGTTTAGTGCTGGGGTTGACACGCTTCACGTCTGTCTGACAGAGGCATTCATACTAACCCTCCCTGCTCCCGGAGTTGTGAGCATTAGTAAAAGTTTATTTATCCAGGGTCCTTGGTGTGCTGGCGCTCCTAACTCCCAGCCGCAACCCCAGGAAGGTGTCAACCACGGTTTATAGACGAAAAGATCGAGTCTCGGTAACTCGCTCAAGGTCAGACAGCTTGGTACGGAGCAAAGCTCAACTAAAGCCTGCGGTCTCTAGAACCTCAGAGATGAGGTTGTTAGAAAAAAACATCCTGACCCTTTGGGCGCCCAAACAATCCCAGGATGGGAGAAGCCCATCTGGGCTCAGCTGCGCGGGACCAGACATGAGCGAGACACACAGAGACACACACACCGCCCCCACTCACTCGCAGCCTCTCCTGACCCCAACCCCAACCTAGAGACCTACAGACGCTAGGAGCCTTCCGCCTCCGTCCCAAAACAAGCCCAGCTCAGAGTCAAACCGTCTTTATTTCTACAGCAACATCTGAAAATAGAGAGCGGCCGCCTCGCCCCCCACCCCTAACTGGGGCAGCCCCTCCTGCTACAGGGGGCCTTCACTGCCCCTCGCAAGTAGCTGCAGGCGTGGGAAGAGACGTGGCAGGACGGCTCTGAGGGCGGTGCCCGGGGCGGGGTCAGGCCGTGCCTGGTGGGAGGGGCAGTGCATAAGGCCGGGCTGTGGGGCAGGGCCCGGAGGTGAGAGGACGGGCAAGGGGCAGGCTCTCCGTCCTGGGGCACAGGGCGATGGCGGGGCAGGGCGCTCAGAGACCGGGAGGAACCCTTTGGGGAGGCGCCGCCCCGGGAAATGTGGAGCCTGGGAGATACCACCGCGCGGAATGGGGGTGATTAAGGCCTGGGCGGTACCACTAGAGAAGGGCGGGGTGAGGGGAGGCCCGGATAGTACCGAGGACTGAGGGGAGGGGTGCGGCCAATAACTTATTTCTCTATATACAGATGCAACGGCCTGGGGAGGGCAGGAGTGCTGAAGGGACCTTAGGTGCTTAGTGTTCTTGGCTCCCGGGTCTGCGGAGGGCGGGCCACTGAGTCTCTACCTGGGAGACACTGGCCAGCCCCTCCTGCTGGCCCTGAACCTATGGAAGAGGGGCCCTGCTGGAAGGAATAAATAAGGGGTAGAACTGGAGCGGGCAGGCCCAGCCTCCAGCGCTCAGGCTGAGATGACAAGGGAGGAGGTTACCCTGAGATTGAACAGAAAAGACAGGGGTCCTTGGGAGACACAAGAGGGGCAAGCAGCAGGCCCATGCGCAGGGCTGGGGTGGGGACAGTGCCCGGTGGAGGCTCTGGTGACGGGCTGCCCTTCAGGATTAGCCCACGAGGGAGCTTCGTCGAGAGAGGTCCATGGAGCTGGAGCTGAGGGTGCGGCTATCAGAGAGGCCTGTACCTCCAGGCTGTGGGTAGAGGGGCAGGTGGCTCAGCCTTGTGCTGCTGCCACTTTGTGCTTCCCTGGCCTGAAGGGGCCTGACTAGCCAGAGTCCGTGGGGCTCTGACATGCCCACCCACCGCCGCAGTTACTATGTTGGCACTGGCTGCTGGCAGGCAGGAGCTGGTCTTCCCTCATTTGTCTCCCCAGTGTCCAGCCCAGAGCCAGGCCTGGGATAGAGACAGGAAGTGTTGCTGGATGAACAGACATGCTTGAGGAGAAGCTCAGCAGGTACACAGGACAGGCAGACCTTGGGCCCTGGGGCCTGGGCCTCAAGCTTCCCAGTGCTGACAACCACCCACTCATACCTGGACTGGCTCTTCCACACTCTTGTTGAGGAAGTTGAGGGAACTGGCTCGCTTCATCCTGAGGGAAAAGGACAGTCAGGATTTGCCCACAGTGGAACTGGAGGAGGATAGGGGAAGGGGTCAGGTTGGGGTGGGGAGGGAGGCTGATGGGAAGGGAACAGATCTGATGGGCGGTAGAGCTTCAGAGGAGGGAGTTCACCCTGGGTCAGGAGCTCAGCTGGGGTTGGCAGGTTGTTGGGTGGGGGCTCACCTGGGGTTGGGGGGCTCCTGGGGGCCACTGCCCTGCAGCTTCTTCACCAGCATCTCACTGCTGCGCCTCAGGGCATCTCGGAGCTTCCCAAAGGAGCCGCTGCGCCGCAAGGCACCACTGCCGTCCTGTGGGGTGGAGAGGCTCATCTCTTCGCCACACCGGCTACACAGCCTCCTGGCCCAATCTAGCCCCTAGACTCACCCCACTCCACTCGGCTGCAGGCCCTGCCTCCTCGAGGTCAGACTCAGACCTAGCTCCAGCACCGCCAGGTGTGTCTCGGCTGCTGCGGCGGTCTCCCCGCCCACCACTGCCATCTTTCAGCAGTTCCACCACCTTGGTCTGGCTTGCAGGGTCCAGGCCCTGAGGGAGGACCGGGTCCATCAGGTGGAGCAGCGGACCCTGACTGAAACACACACCACACAGGGCCACAGCAGGTCCCTGCCCACACGCCTCGTGCCTGAGCCCTACCTGCTTGCGGCTGCGGCTGGCACAGTCCTCCAGTGTGTGTGCAGCTTCTAGCTTGCCCTGGCGCCGGTACAGGGCCCCCAAACTGCGCAGGGTGGTGTTGACCGTGGGGCTGTGGACGGGGAGCAGGAGAGTCTCAAACTCCGTGTGTTCCCTAGAACCAGGGACCATCCTGACACCCAGTCAACACTGGGCCCTGAGGAACCATTCAGCCAACCAAAATCTTGTGTGTTGAGCCCTGTGCTAGGTCCAACTGGATCCACCTATCCTGGGGAATCATCCCAGGGTCCTAAGTGAGATGTTGCCACCAGAACTAAAAGCTGGGAAACCCAGGAGCAAGATAACCAGGCTATCCCAGTACAAAAGGCCTTCTTGGGACATGAAGCCTATGACCTGGGCCTTGAAAGACGAGCTGACAGGGAGGAGGTGTCTGTTTTGGGGCTGAGCAGTATGGAGGTGGAGCCTCACTGGGGCCCCCACCCAGGATGCTATCTTCCTGCTCTCTGCTCTACCAATGGTCGGCCCTGCCCTGCTGTCCTCACCTGTCTACTTTACAGGCCTTGTACCAGCTGCCATATTCCCCATAGGGGGTGCTGTCCCGGCGCTTATCCTAGGGGAAAAAATGGTCAGAGGAGGTGGAGGGAGGCCCTCCCCTCTACACCTCCCTAGCCTCATCCTCCCTGCACAGACACCCGCCCCAGCCCTGCCCCACAGAGCTACCTTGCTCTCCTCCCGTTCCTCTGCGTGCATCCAGATGGGCTTGTTGTCCCCTGCGGGGAGAAAGGGGGCTGTCATCAGCCACCACTAGAGTAGGCCTCTCCTGATTGGGCTGGACACAGGACTGGGGTCTGGGGAGGTCATGGGGAAGGGAACCCCAGGAGGACCAGGGTTGGGCTTCACTGAGTGAATGAATGAACAAGAAACAGACCCAAAACATCACTGACCCTCCTCTGCAACAAAGATGAAGGTGGCACAGGCCTGTTCTAGAGGGGCTTGTGACAGGAGGTTGGGGACTGCAGACCCCACAGCCTGAGATAATGCTTGGCCTGAATGATGGGCTAGGTTGAGGAGTTCCAGAGCAGGAAATGACTGACCACTAGGGGCCAGAAGGTGGCTTCCCAGAGTGGGAGACATCTGGGCTGGGCCCCCATGGAATGCATGAATTGCCCAGTGGAGAAAAGGGAAGATGCTCTGGGCCAAGAGCACGGGGCTGCAAAGGGAGGGTACTGCGTGGGTTCTGCCTCCTGAGAGGCTGCATCAACTGGGTGTGTGTGCTCACGCACACGCAGGAGTGGTGGCCGATCAGCCAGCTAGACCCCAGGCATGAGGCCTGCCCGGCTGAGGTATTTGCCCTGGATACCGATGGCTGACAGGGCCTAAGCTGGGTGAGCTGGGGCACAGGGCAGCTGTGCTCACCATTGACAGAGCCAAACTCCTTCTCGTGAGCACGGGTGAGAATCTCCTTGTACAGGGTCTCTGCATCCTGGTACTTGCCCTGCTTCAGGTAGCAGGAGGCCTGGAGGGGCAGGGACCAGGGGGTGAGCAGGAGGCAAGGAGTCGAGCCTTTTCCTTTCCTCCCTCCACCTCCCCCCAAGCCCAGGACACCAGGTTGTTCTTGGTCTTGGCCACATTGGGGTCGTCAGGCCCAAGGCATGTGGCGTAGATCTCCAGTGCCCGCCGGTAGTAATATTCCACTTCCTCAGCTTTGCCCTGGTTCTGGCACAGCAGGGCCAGGTTGCTCAGCTGCTTGGCCACATCTGGATGGAACTTGCCCAGAACCTAGGACAGGAGCAGAAGCCAGTGGCTGGGCTCAGGGCCAGCTGAGGTCCCCCTGCCTGCCCAGCTCACCTGCCTGCACAGCCCTGCCTGTGCCCACCTTCTCCCGGATCTCCAGGGCCCGCTTGCACAGAGGCTCAGCCTCCTTGTACTTGCCCCGCTTGCCATACAGGACCGCCAGGTTGTTTAGTGTCGCAGCCACCTAGGAGGTGGGAGAATGGAGGCTCCGTGACCCAGGACCCTGCTCGGCAGTGTCTCTGGGACCTGGGAGCTGCAGGGGTTAGGGGAAGCCCCCACTTCCCAGCCACCCTCACTCACAGCTGGGTGGTCCTTGCCCAGTGTCTTCTCTCGGATGGCCAGGGCATCATTGAGCAGGTGGGCAGCCTCCTTGTATTTGTTCTGGTCCCTGGGGGCAGGTGGGAGCAAAATGAAGGTTCTCCTCCTACCCAAGGCCCGCCTCCTGGAGGCCCAAGATCCCTGTGTTCACACTCCTCCCCTATTTACTGATAAGTGAGTGTGTTGGGGTGGAACCCAGTTGTGGGGAGATGTGGTCAGCCCCTGTGCTCCAGGAGCCTGAGGGGGGCTTTGAGCAGGAAGGGCATGCCATGCTGGGGTACAGGCCAGACTCCCCCGATCCCACCCTCCCCACCTGGTGCCCAGTGCCCCCTGTCCTCTATTCACCAGGGCCTTTGCTCATGCTGCTCTTTCTGCCAACCCTCTCGTGTCCTGGGCAAACTCAACTTTCACCAAAGGCCCTCCTTAAGCCCTGGTGCCTGGAGAAGCCCAGCATCCTCATGGGCGCCCCCTCCCTGGTTAATCCAAGCCTTTCTCGTCCCCTAGACCGAGGCTTACTCACATCTGTAGCCCAGGCACCCTGTAGGTTCAGCCCTCTCTGGGGATAAGATCCTCCTCCCGCTGTCACCCAACTGGCTGGTGGAGCCCAAGGCTGGCCCACCATAGTCACTGAAGATTTGTGTCCCAGGGCTGGAGCCTTTGGGCAGAGAGCTCCCATGGATGACCATAACCAGAGGAGCCCTCACCGATAGACCAGCGCCAGGATGTTCAGCATGGTGGCCACGTCAGGGTGGTCATGGCCTGATGTCTTCTCCAGGTCCTCAAGAGCCTGCTTGCAGAGCGGCACAGCCACCTCATAGCGGCCCTGGGAGGCGTACTGGATCACCAGGTTGTGCAGGGTACGGAGCCGTGCCGGGATTTCATAGCCCCCATGCTGGGCAGCTACATCTCCTCCTCCGGGGCTGGGAGCTGCAAAGTCAAGGGCAAGGTGTCAGATGTCCCAACTGGCCCCTCAGCTGGGCTGGCACATGCCAGCCGTACCTTTGACCCACCTGGCAAGTGGTTCTGGGCGAGTCACTAACCCTCTCTTAGTTTCCCCATCTGTAGAGTGGGTCTTGTCACCCCCCAGAAAGCTGTGCATCCCAGAGCAAGTCGCCTAACTTCCGAGCCTCAGCCTCCTCAGCTGCAGAAGGCAGGCTCCAAGATGCACTTGACACGATCAGTAAGGCTAGCGCTGGTCCAACACTCAGCACTGCACACACATCCTCCTTTAACCCTCATGGTATACTCAGAGAGGGAAAGAAACTCTACCAGAGGTCACAGAGCAAACAGTGGCAGAGCAGGGCTCACACCCAGGTTGGGCTGCTCCAAAGCTCTGAGCTGTGATGCCTGCTCCTCGTAAAACTTGAGGGGATGAGAGGCAACGTGTAAAAGCTGCCTTTTAAGCTCTAATGCTGGGATGTTATAATCAGACACAAGGCAGGAAAGAACATGGCAGCCACTCAGACCCCGTTTCTTGTGCCCTCTGGGTCCCAAGGACCAGAAGCTTCCACAGCCCTCCTTTCCCCGCCCCCAGAGCCAGCCAGCTACTCTTCCACACCTGGGTTCTGCTCCTCTTCATTGGGGAAGAGGTCATCCAGAGAGTCTTTGGGGACATCCCCCTTCTCCTCCTGGGGAGGAAGACAGGATGAGCATCAGGGAAGGAGGCAGCCCAGCATCCACCCCCTGCCACCCCTCCCTGCTCCCAGGCCCCCCTGCCCAGTGGCCTAGTAGCAGGGCTCACGCTGGGGGAGGTGTCCTCATCCAGCTTGCGGATCTGGCTCATGAACAGCAAGTGCTGCTTCTCCTCCTCGAGCTGGGCCACAGCCTGCTCGCTGCGCTGCAGCTTCTGCTGTGTCCCCGCCAGCTCCTCTCGCAGCCACTGGTTCTCCTGCACCAGGCGCCGCACCTGAGCCCGCAGCTTCTGCTTCTCCGACTCTACAGCCCCAAGGTGGCTGGACAGTGCCAAGATCACCTGTGGCAGCCAGCCGGACGGAAGGTCAGGGCCCTGTCCACCCTGCAGCCTGCACAGCAGCCTGGGCCTCCTGGGGCACCCGCACCCAGTGAAGAGCCAGGCCCAGCTCTGCCTGTGAGGAGCTGCAGGACTGAGGGCCTCAAAGTTCTCCTCTCATCAAGGGAGTTGTGCCCCAGGGCCCCAAACAGACCATACATAGTCTGAGACCTGAACCCAGGAGGCCTGGTGATCTCCACCTCCCTTCTGGAGTCAGGAGCCCTGGGCTCCCAGGCTGGCTCTGCTAGACTCACAAAAAGTCCATCCCCTTTCCTAGGCCTCCAGCTGGTCTTCTGCATGGACGATCATTCTGATCATGATTAGCACTAGTTGCGGTGCTGCCCCTTCCCCGAGCTGTCTGTTCTCTTTCTATCTCTCCTAGGGGCTGTACTCAAGCCCCTGCAGCCACAGCCACTGCACCACTGCCCCTGGCCCAGGGCTAGCGCTTTCCTAAAGAATCCTGATTGTGGCTAAAGGGCTACCAAAAGGCCCCACCCTGGCTTCTGTCAAGGGTCCAGGGCAGCCCCAGAGCTGCCCTTCTGCAGCTCTCAGAGAGGGAAGAGGTGTGTCCCAAACCCCCAGATTATCTGGGGAACCACAGAGAGAGGTAAGGGGATCCAGAGATCTCAGCCTCAGCCTCTATCCCTCTCCCCAAGCTCCATAACTACTTTTCTGAGCTTCCACGCTCTTCCTGCCTGGAGGCCTTGTACAGGCTCTGCCCTTTCACCATCCTTCATGGTCAGGGTCATTGCTGCAGTGAAGCCTCTTTCCTCTTATGCCCTCTGCCCCAGGAAAGCAGGGCACCTCCTCCTCCCTCCACACCATCCTGTTGTCCATCTGTGCTGGTGCCTGCACACTGGGAGGGGCCCCCATGTGTTCATCTCTGTACCTGGGAGTCAACTGGCAGAGGAGTGAATGACCAGCACATTGCCCTTTCAAGGGGCCAGGCAGTCTGGGACCCTGTGCTTTCCAGTTGATTAGCAAAGGCCTCAGTAACAGGTGTTTTCACAACTACTAGCTTTAAAAAAAAAAAATCCCTCAACAGCCTGGAAGTATATATGACAGATGGCACAATCCTTACTTTAAAGACAAGGAAACCAAGATGATACCACCTGCCCAGGATTCACGGAGCCAGGCAGTGTCTCAGCCAAGATCTGAGTAAGCCAGGCCTCTTTCCCCGAGAGCCTAACTCCATGTCCACCTCAGTGCCTCCTGGACATCTCCACCTCCATCTTGGCAGTCCCACCTTAAGAGGCTGAAACAGAACTCCTGATCCATCCAGTCTCTCTCCTCCCCTTGATTTGTTCAAACCACAAACCTGGGAGTTACCCTGCCCTCCTCTCTCTCCCTTATTCTACCCCCAGGCCCTGCTGGATCTGCCTCCGTAATGTCCAGAACTGGGACCCTCTTCACCACCCTCATGGCCACCCCTTTACTCTAAGCCATTTCTCATTCGAATTCCAACAGTGGCTTCCTAACTACCTGCTACCTGCTTCCACCCTGACCCACAATGGTTCATTCTCCACACCTCAGCCAGAGAGTTTTGAAAATCTAAGTCAGACTGTGTCCCTTAAACCTGCCAAAGGCTTCCTGATTTCCTGAGAATAAAACCCAAATTAAGAAGGCACAGCATAGTCTGGTTTCTGCCTTCTTCACAGGCCTCTTCTGTCCCTCTCTCTTACCCCAGGAAGCTCCAGTCAGGTCTTCTCACAATTCTCCCACCACAACAAGATCTTTTCTTTTTTTTAACAAGATCTTTTCTACCTCAGGACCTTTGCACATGCAGCCTCTCACTTGCCTCCTTTTTCTGGCATGATGCTCAGGTCTTAATTTAAATGCCATTTCCTCAGAAGTCTTGCCTGACCAATAGATAAGACCTCCTACTCTAAGCTGTCACAAGATCTTGCTCTTTTCTTTGGAGAACTTATCATAATATTGAACAAATGTATGTGTGTTTCTGACTCTCTTCCTGCTGGACTAGGGCAGGGCTCTTGTCTGGAGGGGACTCTCGAGCTCCCCCACGCACACAGTCTGCCTTGTTGGACCTGTATCCCTGCACCGGACATATTGCCTAGCACATAGTAGGCACCTGATTGTTTTCTGTTAACAAATGAATAAAAGAATGAATGGGGGTAGGGTGTTTCCTAAGGATTTTTTGTTCTTCTAGGCCTTCAGTCTTTGGTACCTAGTAGAGAAGCCAGGGACAGGTTCCGCCTGGGGGCTAAAGGATGATCAGGCTCTCCTGGGGCCAGGCAGGCTGCATCTCCAAAGCCCATCCATTTTTTCAACATATATTTACTAGGATCCTACCATGGGGCTCCAGGGCACAGGTGCTTCCCTGTTCAGATTCTGTTACTACATTGCCAGGATTCCTCTGAAAGGCTCCATCCCTTCCATGACCTCCCACCTTAGCACCCCAGATCCGCCTACCTGGGCCTCCCCCAGACCCAGCTCAATTGCCTCCAGGGAGCGGCGCAGAAGGACACAGCGCTCCTGTGAGCCGGGCTCTGCCTCACCAGCTTCATGAGCGACCAGGGGAGCAAGAAGGGCACGGTGCTCCCCGCGCAGGGTCTCCAGTCCTTGGATGACGGCCTTGGTGCCCAGCACGATCTCATCCTGGCTCAGCTTCTCCTCCCGAGGAAGCACCATCGTGGCCATGGCCGTGCCGCCTGTGAAGGCGAGAGGACGGGCAGGGGGGTGCCGGGCCTGGGGCCAAGCCGCCGTCTGCCCCGGATTAGGTAAACACTTAGGGTCCCTGGACGCCTGGGTCCCCCGGGTGCCCGGGTCCCCCAGTCAGCAGCCCCCACCGTGCCTGCGCTCGGCCTACAGGGGGCGCGCCCGGCTCATCTCGGCCGGGGAGACGCAATGCGGCGCTACCGGCGAGGCTGGACCCGGATTCGGCCCAGACCACCGGCTTAGGCCGGCTTAGGGGACTCAGTCTCGGGGCTTCCCCGGAGACTCCTTTAGTCAGAGCAGGGCGCGCCTGAGGACGGGTCCTACGAGAATCGTGGGGGAGGAGGTTCACTCTCGTGCAGAGATTCTGATTTCTCTGGGAGATCTGGCCCCAGCCCCCTCGGGCAGACCCCTCCCCAGCAGGCAGGCCGAACCACTGAGCCCCTCCTCCTGGGCAGGCCGACTCTGGGAAGACCCTCCCCCTAAGGAGCTGAGTTCTCCGGTTCTCCATCCTCCCAAGGCCGCGACCACAACGGCCCCTCCCATAGGCTGGCAAGACGCTCTGCGGACCCCTACCCTGAAAGGCCGAGCTCCCGCCCCCGGCCACCCAAGACCGCGCCCCTTCCCCGCGGGTGGGCCTGGCCCTGCCCCAGGCCTCGCCCACGACGACCCCACCCCTAGGCCGACCCAGAGCCCCCTCTTCCCCGCCTGATCGACCTGTGCGGACCTGCGCCTCCTGTTCGGGCCCGCCTCCCGCTTGGGCTCCGGATCCCGCCCCGCTTCACCCAGACCAGCAGCCGTGAGCGGGTCCCGCCGCCTCCATCCCGCCGGCCTTCCCAGCAGTCCCTGCGCTGCCTTAAAGGTGAAGCCACTACCTTGGCGGCGTCGGAGGAGGCGAAACACTTCTCCGCCCGCTGGCTGCCTTAAAGGAGCACGCCGGCTGGGCCTGCTCCAGGCAAGGGGGAAGGATCTGGGGCGTGGTCAAGGTGGTGGGCGTGGTCATCGAGGGCGGGGCGTGGGCTCGCCAGGGTGTAGATTCTCTACCGCTGCCTCCCACGCTTCTGCGGCCTCCGCTGCCTCCGCTGCCTCCGCTGTAACCCTCCCCGAGGACGCAGGGGTGTGGACGCGCTAGGGAGGATGGGCACCCGAACTTACTCTGTACCGCGGCCAGAAAGGACAGCGGGACTAACTGAGGCCGGGGGAGAAGGCTCAGCCCCCTCGGAGTCCAGAGCGGGACATTTGACATTTACTGACATTTTTTGAGATAGTTGCTACTTTCTGAGAGTTTACTATGTGCCAGGCGCTTGGATGCCTGAAGTGCTTTAACTCATTTAATGCTTACAAAGACCGAATAAAGAGGGCACTGCTGTTGTCCGAATCTCCCAGATCAGACCCCAGATTCATTTGCCTCTAGAGACTGGTTATGCCCCACCCAGCTATTTCGGAGCTGTCCTCCTCATGTAGGGGATTCGTGGCATCTTAGGGCTGCTTCTTGGGGAGAAGGGACGGAGGCTTCTGGCCTTAAGGGAGAAAAGGGGGCCAAAGGGCAACCAGGCATAGGCTGAAACAGACCCATGACCCTGTGGGTGAACCACAACGTATACTCTTGGTCGGATGATCAAGACAAGGTGATGATGTTATTTGGAGCTCAGATGAGATGTCTCCCTCAGAGAGCACTTCCTTGATTCCCAGCCCCTATGTAGAGCAGCCCTCCAGCCCATCACATGCACCCATTCAATTCTCTCTGTAGCATTTATTGCTTCTAACATTTTCTTTGTCAGTTTCTTTCTCCTCCCCAGAATGCAGGCCAAGATCTGCCTATCTTGTTCACCTCAGAGTAGCTCCTGGCCAGCCACATAGCAGCACTCAGTAAATGTTGGTTTTTAAAGAAGGCAGAAGGGTGCACCTGCTGGCCCAGGTTTTGATCTGGTGCTCTGCAGCCCTGGGTTGCTGGCTACCCTGGTCCTGCTTCCACTGCTTCCAGGTCAACATCCTAGTGGGTAACAGCAGGATAACCACCCTGAGAGACAAAACCTGCCTGGCACTTGTACCCAAGTATCTGGGGAATTCCTCATGAGTCGGGCTGGGTTCAGACTCAGACTCTACCAGGTTCAGTGTCCTGGTGGATATGAGAATCCTCTCGGTGTCATCTCTGACAGAGAGATGGTCCAGCATCCCCTCAGCTCAAGTACGTCCTGTGACACAGAGCTCACTTCATTCTGCTGTGAGATGGCTCTAAATGTTAGCAAGTTTTTCCTTAGATAGCCCCAAAGTACCTGCCTGCAGTGCTCAACCACACCAAACTGAAGCTGTGTCCCCAGGAAAGATAGTCCACTCCCTTTTGCCAATGAAGATATTTGGAGACAGTGATGGTCCCCTGCCGCTCCCCACCCACCCAGTGTTCCCCCTACCTGGGCTGGCAATCCTGGTCCCTTCACCCACTCCTGTGCGGTTTCCTGACCCTTCCCCCTCCCAATTCCTCTTTTCTGGGTGTGGTTTAGCACGTCAGTCCAGACACTGCCTCAGGATGTGGTGCTCAGTCCAGGGCCCAGGAATTCAGGCAGGGAATGAACGGCACAGATCACAGAGGGACAGTCTTCCCCCCTAAGAAGCACACCACCTGTCCACCGTGAAGCCGAAAGTCAGGCTGACTTTGACAGCCACCACACTGAATATGCACAGGGTAAGCTTGTCAGCTAAAACCCTAGATTGCATGCATCCCAGTTATATCCAGCCAGGTTCTATTCCCTGATCCTATGCTTCTGCCAGTGATTTTTTTCCCAGTGATTTTTAAAGGTAGTTTATACATTCATATGATGCAAAATTCACAAGGCATATGCAAGTTACGGTGAAATGTGGTTCTCTCTCACTGACCGCGGTCCTCAGTCGTGCAGCTCCCCTTCCTGGAAGCACTTGCTGTTACCTATTTCTTGTGTCCATTGATTATGTTGTTTGCATCAGAGCAGAGCTTGTTTTTATCCTTGTCAGTTTCGCTGGGTCAGTTTTCCTCCAGGGCCCTGAAGGTTAGCGTCTTTTGCATTCAGGGTCTGTCATCTAGCCTGCACGTCAGCCCTGTCTCCCAGAGTCACACTGGCTGCAATGTGATAAGCCAGCCTCTGTGCAGAGACTCCATCAGACCATCACTGCACTCCCAGCTCGCTGGCAAGTTCATGGGGAGGAAATGGAGTCTGGAAATCCAGTATTCTTAACAATCTGGGTTTCGGAATCAAGCTCTTGAGAAGGAACTTTGTTAGAAGGCCTCCTGCTAGAGATTGGAATTCAGTGGTGCCAGGGCGGGTCTTGGGCCTCTCTTACTATTTTAAAACTTCCGTGGTGCCTGTGATGTGCACCCTGGGTTGAAAGCCATTGCTTAAATGTCTTTGTTTTCAAGGTAAGGAAAGTGAGGCCCAAAGAGGGGAGGCAGCTGCATGATGTGACCACTGTGTCCTTCTTTAATCTACAGTCCAGGCCATTTTGTCCCAGCATGGAAGGGGAAACTGACCACACAGAGTAGAGGTCACAAGAACCGAGGTCAAGTTGCTTGTTCACAGCCACAGGAAGCCCAGTCCCACACACCCTCAACACACAGCCTCAGAGGCACTGAATGCCTGTGCCACATGCACACCTCCACGTGTGTGGGTTTACAGGCCCATGTACCCAGGTACCACACCTACCCAGGTGCAAACACACCCACACCTGAGTCTTTCTCCTCTTGCACTTTTTCTCCATCTAATAAAGGAGCACATTCCTTTTATCACCTTTTTCTGGGTAAATGGAAAGAACATTTTTCAGTCTCCCTTTGTGACTTTTGCTGGGTTTTTGCTCCAGCCTTTCTGCTAGATCTCTGCAGGCTGCCGTGGTTTCTTTGTGGTTCTCTTTAGGCATCTCGCCCTGCTCCTCCCTGCGTGCCGGGTGGAGGGAAGGCTGGCTTCCCTGCCGGGTTCTCTGGCTCTTATCTTGCTTTCAGTTCATAACCTTGCATGTGTTCAATCTTTGCAGCCACTCAGCTTTTTATCTTGTCTCTGAGGATTATACTGTGCGTTCCCCAAGGAAAGGGACTGTTACTTCGCCCTGCTCTGTTCTGTGCTCCCCTCACCACTGCTGGTCTGGTGCCAGGCTGCCGCTGGGTGCTCAGTTAATGGGGAGGAGAGGAAGGAGTCCATGCCCGATGGTGATTCAGCTCCTTATGCCATCTTCCACAGAGCTCATCAGCTTGCCCCCACCCTCCCCCCAAACCCATGTCTGGGATAGTTGTTCTTGCTACTTTGAATATTGTTCTCTGCCTGAAAATCACTCCCACTGCTCCCACCCCTTTTCCTTGGATCCCCGGATGCACTCATCCCACTGAAATCTGCTTTCTTAAGTGAATCTTTTTCCTTTGGCTAGCTTCATTCCTTTTCTTTGAAGGAGTGGTGGGGGTGCATTTTTGCCAAGCGTATCATTCCCTTTGAAAGGTCAGCGGATTCATCCCGAAGGGCTCAAGTTTGGAGGTTCCTTAAAGACCATGTCTCCCCCACGTGATGGGCAGCTCATCACTTCCTGAGGGGCCTGGTCTCCCGTGGACACCTCTGGTTGACAGTTTTTCTGCCATTGAGCCAAGAATCAAGCTCCCCTGAGAGTCCTGGTTTCTATCCTGGCAGCCACATGGTAAATCTGCACCCTACTTTCCTTGTGGCCTCCCAGCCAGATCAGAGGGGTCCCTGTCCTGCTCAGCTGGAGGCACAAGGGCTTTGAGGGACAGTCTCAGCCAAGTTCAGAGCCATGTTTCTCCATTTGGCAGCTGGGGAGCTTTCTGCATGCACTCTTACTTCCTCCATTTCTTCATCTGTAAAATGAAGTTCCTAATACCTACCTCATTGAGTCCTCGAGAGAATGGAACAAAATAGCAGACTTAAGATCTTAACATTACACCTTGTACATCGCAGACACTCTTACTAGTAGTTATTTATCATCATCATCAAGCTTACTAGTTGACAGACCGGGTGCTAGTGAATGAAGAGCAAAGAAAAAAAACGAAATATAGGGCAGTCTCTGCTTACGGTGTCATTGGAGAGAAAATGCATTCAGAATGAAAGTGAGCAACAAATGAGGAGGCAAAAAGAAAGGTGAGTCTGAATGTAACAGGTGCTAAGATGTTTGGTGCTGGCAATAGGTGCGGCACATGGTCTGGAAAGAGGAAGCTCAGCCTGGCTGGGAGTGATCTCACCCTCTCCCTGGGGTCAGCTCTTCTATAGTTAGGGATGCCCAGCTCCTCATCCAGTCCAGAGAACTGCCCTGAGCTCCATCCAGACCTACATATTCAACTCCAGCTGGACGCCTACCTCTGAAGAGCACACCACCCCCCTTTGCCCTAAACCCACCATCTTCCACCCGGATCTCCTCCAGCGATGCTCCACCATCTGCCCATTCACCCAAGGGGGGCCAGTCCCCACCCTCAACTCTCTCTCCTTCAATCCTGTTTTCTAACCAGTTACCTGCGCCTGTTGATTCTGCCTCTTAAAAAGGACTCAAGTCTCCACTTTCTTCCACCTCTTCTACCCTTAGCCTATGTCTTCATCACATCCTGTCTAAGTTACTGTAACACCCTTTGAACTCTTCTGGTCTTCAAGTCTTATTTCTTCCAGCATGTTGTAGCAAAGTGATCTTTCTAAGTTCCATCGTCTCACCTTTCTACCTGAAACCGTTGATTGGCTCCCATTGCTCTCAGGGTGAAGCACACAGCACGGAGCAGTAGTACTATCTGCAAGCTCCTCAGTGCCCCGACCGCTTCTCTCCTGGCCTGTCACCCACCATTCCACTCGCCATTGTTTTTTAGCCACACCGTAACCACATGTGAGTCTCAGAATAGGCCAGACTCTCTCTTATCTCTAGTTTTCGCTGCTTCCCGTAACAGAACATCCGTCACGTCAGGCATCTTTTGCTCAGACATCATCTCCTTTGAGACATCTTCTTGGACACCCATTCCAGGCTGGATTAGCTGCCCCTCCTGTGTGCTCCCAAGCAAACTTTCATGCCGTGTGGCAATTGTCTATTTGTCTGTCTCCCTGACTAGGCTCAGAGTTTCCATATAGGTAAGGACACAGCCCTGTATTCATCCACGTGTCATCACACCTAGGACAGGAACTGGCCCAGAGCAGGAACTTAATACACTAGGGCGGCTGGATGATTGGGAAGTCGGGATGTGAGTAAGACCTTGAGAGATGGTCTGGAGTCTGATGACCTAAGTTAGAGATTTGGCTCAGTCTGTGTGTGTTGGTCAAGGTTGGGCTCACCCCAGCTCACCCCTTTGTCTAGTCGTTGAGCGTTTGCCATATGCCCACGTGATGGGGGTTGAGGCACAGCCATTAGGCAGCCCCTGTGCCTGCCCTCCTGGAGCTCATACTAACCTGGTAAAGACGTTTCCTGCAGGTGACAGCGGACGTCCCCACTGAAGAAAGGGCTGAGGCAGAGATCACAACAGGGTTGTGGCCAGGGTGGTTGGGAAGACTTCTCTGAGGAGGTGACATGTGGGCTACCCTCCAAAGGAAAGGGAAATGCTCTGTGGGGTGGGAGAGCAGGTAAAGTGGGGCCCCTGTGCGAGGAGGAGGGATCCAGTTACTGAAAGATCAAGTGTGGCCTGAGGGTGGTGAGCCCTGGGAGTGGGGAGGGGAGCAACTTGACGTGAAGATAGAGGGATAGCAAAGAGGTGGGGCGGGCACGCAGGCGACTGACTGGGGATTGGGTGGCTGTGCTCAACGGCATCAGGAAGCCGCTGAAGGACTCTAACCTGGGAGGGAGGTGCTCTGGGCTCACCTCGGGATCCGCGCTGGGGAGGCAGAATGGACAGCAGTTGCTGAGATGACCTGGGATGACTCGTTGGCTTCTGGCTTGAGTAATAGGATGGATGCTGATGCTACTAAGACTGTGGGGGATGGAGGGAAGTCAAGAGTTTTGTTTTGTCTGTATGAGGGTTTGAGATGCCTGGGAGCATTCAACTCAAATAAAGGAATGAGAGTTGGGAGACAAGGCTCTCTGATTTCTGGCTTCCTCCTGGGTAAAAAGGAAGTATCAGCCGAATCGATTTCCTAGAGCTGCTCTAAGGATTCAGTGAAATAAGCCCCGAGAAGCACTCTGAGCGGCCTGGCTTAGAGAAAATGCCCGCAGGTGACCTGAAAGGGCAACCCCCGCCATCCGTGCTTAGACACAGCAGTGGGTGAGGAAAAATGTAGCAGTTGCAAACACCCATCTGAGGTCTGCTGGACACAAGAATTCTGGGTAATGAAGGGAAAACTCCTCACTCCCTAAGGGTGGGCTGTGCCTGGTGACTTCCTTCCGAAGAGCACAGTTTGGAAAGAGGGTGACACTGATATCACTGTCTCAGCCAGGTCATCAAGGCTCACATCGTTGGGGATGTCATGCCCTGACGATGGCATGTACTCTCTATAGGATGCACTGACAAGTCCCGATCTGGGGGCATCCTACAAAATTCCTGACCAGGACTCCTCAAAACTGTCAGTGTCACCAAAACAGGGAAAGTCTAAGAGAATGTCACGGTCCAAAGGACTAGACGGAGTGTGGTGTCTTGGATGGGATTCTGGAATGGAGGAAAGGCATTAGGGAAAAACTAAGGAATCTGAGTCAAATATCGACTTTAGTTAGTCATGATCATTAGACAAACGTGGACACTGATGTAGCACGTTAACAACAGAGGCAAGTGAGTGAGGGGTGAATGGCAACTCCTGGTTCTATATTTGCAACGTTTCTGTGAATCTAAAACTATTCTAAAATAGTTTATTTAAATTAAAGATAGAACCAGGCTGGAGTTGGTGTGTAAGGACAGCTAGGAGTTCTTCCACCTTTGGCATCAAATGCCACCCCTTCGCCTGTAGAGAATGTTTCTGTCTCTGGCAGCTCCACGGGCCGCTCGGCTCTGGTCCGGCCTTCCCCGGCGGTGACTGGCCAAGCTGTCCCCGGGGGACGTCGTCCACCTGAGCTGCCTCGCATTTCAAATCCTGGGAACCTCACCCTTCTCTCTTCTCAGATTAAGAGTCTGCCTTCCTACTCCATGCATATGAGAAAATCCAGGTGTCCTTTGGGCTGAGGCATCAAAGTGTCTGAGAGGCAAGTTGTGAATTAAGGACCTTGTACAGTCCAGCAGCACAAAGGCTTCTCGTTCATTCTGTCAGCAAATATGTACTGTTTACCTAAGATGAGCTAAACGGTCTCCTGGGTGCCAAGGATAGAGCAGAGGAAAAAAAAATTAAGTTCCTGTTTTCTAGGAACTTATATTCTAATGACAATGAGAGACAAAGAATAATTAAATGCCAGGGAGTGGGAAGTGCCAATAAGAAAAATGAAGGGTGAGAGAAAAGCAAGGTGCTATTTTAGACAGGTTGAACAGGGAAGGCTTCTCTGAGGTGACATTTAAGCCAAGACTAGAGTGAGGGAGAAAGCCACGTGGACAGAAGGGCAGGAGCAGGATGGGCAGGGGGGATGGCTTGTGCAAAGGTCCTGAGGCAGGATGTGCCCGGGGTGTCTGGGGAATGTAGAGGAGGCCAGTGAGCAAGGTGCAGAGTGAGAGGAGGTAAGATCAGGCTGCTCCAGGGAGGGCGGATCAGGGAGGCCTTATAGGTTATGAGGAGGGCCTTGGATTATATTCTTAGTGGAATGGGAAGCCATTGGACAGTTTGGATCAGTAATTTAATGCGATCTACTTAACGTTTTAAAAGGCTTTCTCTGGCTATTGTGTGGAGAATAGATTACAGGAAGATGAGGTGGAGGCTATTATACTATCCAGGCGGGAGGGAACAGCGGCAGTAAGAGTGGTGAAGAGCGGCTGGGTTCTGGATCTGCCTTGAAGGGAAAGCCTGCCGATGTGCTGCTGGACTGGATGCTGGGTATGAAAGAGGAGTCACGGATAACTGCAACGTTTTGGGTCTCAGCAGCCAAAGAACGAGGGAAGAAGTCTGTGCACAGGGAGCATCTGCCCCCCAGGGCTGGATGAGGGGCTGGGGGCGCAGAGATGGAGCCCCGAGTTCAGTGTTCTTCCGAGGCAGGGAAGGTAAGGAGGATACGAGGGAGGCCTGGAAAGAGCAGCCAGTGAAGCGGAGGAGAGCAGGGTGCTGTCCTCGGGCTGGACCGAGGGGAGAAGGCCGTGCTAGCAGGGAGTGTGTGCATCAGCTGATCCTGGCCAGTCACACAAGGTCCTCGGTGACGTTGGTAAGGGAACTTCTGATGGGGTTGTGAGGAAGAAAGCCTGAAGCAGTGGGAGGTGGAGACTGGGAGCGGAACAGCCAGCTCTTTTGAACCATTTCGCTGTAAGGGGAACAGAGACATGGAGACAGGGAGCTATTAGTGCATTTGCACGTGGATGGGAAAGATCTGGTAGGAAGGGGGGACCGATGATGCGGGAGAGAGTGGGCAACAGCGGGAGTGCATCCTGGAGGAGGTGGGAGGGACCCTGGGGGTGGGAGCAGGGGCTGCGTTGATGCCATAGGCAGGAGGCTGAGGCTGGGAGTCGACGCTGGTCAGCAGGGAGTTCCTGCGGACTCCTTACTCTCACCCCGCCACCTGTTCCCCTTCTTGGTTCTGAGCTGGGACCCCAGTCTACTTGTCCCACCCCATCCTGCTGGGGACTCCCACCGGCCCCCAGCTCCCCTGGCCCATCCAGCCCGAGCTTCGCAGGTGCTGTGTCTCTGGCTCAGGCAGTGTGCACGTCCTCTCCAGTTCACCCCAGACTCCGTCTGCTTCTTGTGGCATTTCCCTCATCAGCCTGATCGTACACCTTATTCGGTAACTAACATGCAGACGACATTTCTGGGACACCTTCTGATACCTCACTGGATTCTTCCCCTTGGGAAGCAGCCTGAGTTCCATTTTCCCAGCCCAGAGAGCTTGGGGAACCAGTGACAGGCTGCCCCATTTGGCCATCCACGCCTCTGTGGCCGTGTCCTGCGGGGTGGGGATGCCAAGCACCCACCCCCACCCCGATGCAAGCCCCACTTCTGGGCACTTATTCACTAGAGGAGGCTTGGCGTGCAGGCCTCTGTCCTGGGAGCACGTGAAGAGCCAGGCGTCCAGGGAACAGGGCTCCGACTGTTTGCCACCTCCAAGGTGACGGATGGACAGGAAAGCGAACTTGATGATGGACCCCAGCTCACCTTCTCCACCTGGGCCCCAGACTTCTTCACCAAATTCCAGAAACTATAGCAGGATGCCAGCCTAGCAGGGGGAGAGAAGCCAAGTTCTAATCTTCAGTCAGAGTGGACACCACTGCCACTACCTTGGGAGGTGGGATTCGGGGATGGTGGGGCCCAGAGAAGAGTGGGGTTTCAGAGCGGGAATGGCGTTACTTCTGTTCCTGACTTCTGCTTGCTGCAAACTGGGCAACGTACCTCAGGCCTTTGTTTGTACAATCAAGAAAATGGGAATTTGCTTCTTTCCAGCCAGTTCCTAGTTGACTTTGAGTGGAAGTGGCTGCACTGTGTGGTGGGAAGGGAGTGGGACAGAGCCCGCATCACAGTGAGAGGCACAGAAGCCTGAGGCTTGCTCGTTGGTAAGAAATCACCAGTTTATTGAATGAAAAATCCAACATCCACTCAGTCCCTCCCATCCCGCCCCTCTCTCCGGCCAGAGAGCAGCACAGCCCAGGAGACGCTCTGGACAGCAGGGCTGAGCCGGGGGAAGGGCTGGAGGAGTTCGGGGGAGGTATGGAGAATGAGAAAAACACTTTTCAAAATGAAGTTCTGTGCAAAAACTTCTAGAAGGGCTGAGGGGACAACGGCAAAGCTCTGGAGGTGCTGGCGGGACAGAGGGCTGGCAGGAACTCCACCCTCTGTGCTCAGCGCCTCCTGAGAAGGTGGATGGTGGGGCTGAGGAGGGGCTCAGACCCCCGAGGCCGCAGAGAGAGGGAGGCCTGGCTGGGAGGACCACAAGTGAGGAGGGCAGAACAGACCAGGGAAAGGAGACAGATGGACACGTGGGAAGGGGCTGGGAGACACAGACAGTATGCTGTTGGTAGGGATCTGCTTCCCGAGTCCAGAGTTTCAAAGGCAGATCTGTGCTGGGGAGGAAAGGGTGGGAGGCTGGGAAGGAGGGTCACCCACAAGGGGGAGCCCCAGGGACGGGACCGCTGCCCAGGTGAGTCACACGGAACCACCAAGAGACTGGCTGTGCAGAGAACCAAAGAAACGCTCAGGGACACTCGCGGCATCTACAGGGGACCTGGGGGCGGTGAAAGCCGTGCACAAGGGAGGCCACGAAGGCCCCTCCATCCCAGAAACACATGCGTTGTCACAGAAACGCTGTCCTTGGTGTAAGAAAGGGGTAGGAGCTGCCCCTGTGGTTGGGGGCAGGGGTCTGTGCCCCTCTCACCCCACAGCAGTGGAAGTGGCCCCGGGCCCCACTGGACGGGGGGGCAGGCTAAGTAGCGTCTGGCAGGTGAGCTTTAGAAAACGAGACCCTGGAGGCGGTTGGGGGGGAGGGGGAGGCCAGGACTCCAGGTTTCCTATTTCCAGGAGGGGAACCAGTGCCATGTGGGGAGGAAGCTGGAAGTCAGGTGAAGGAAGGCCCAGAGAACTCGATTCCAGGGACCGGGAATGAGCGCCGAAAGGCAAAATCAACATGCCTTGGGCCTGGAGTGGAGGCACAGGACGAAGAGGGGTGGGGAGGGGGCTGCCCAGGGGTGGGACCGAGCAGTGAGCAGGGGAGCAGTGTCCCCAGTGGCAGTGTCCTTCAGGACTGGGCAAGGGAGAGGCAGGCCCCCAGGCCAGGAAAGGGGACACTGGGCCGGGGCCTGCTGGCCTCCCCCTGCCCGCAGGCGGTGAGGCTGATGGCAGTGCCAGAAGGGAAAGTGGCCAGAAGACAAGCGCCCTCAGGTGGCCTTGCTGCCACTGAACAGTCCCACGGGGAAGTGCTTGACGTGGGTGGGCCACTGGGACGCCAGCTGGAAGAACTTGATGTCACTCCACTCGACTCCGTCGATGGACACTGGGGGTGACAGGGGAGGTGAGGGGGTGACCAGGGCTGCCAAGGCCATCCTCCCAGGTTCCCTGCCCCCGCAGCCCCCGCCCGGTGCCCCACGCCCTGCCTCCCCCGCACCTCTCAGCATGGTCTGCTGCTGCTTGGCAGAACAGATGAGGCGGCTGATGCCTTCGATGACCTGGCTCTTAGAATCCACCTCCTTTTCTCGAGGTTTCTTGCTCAGGAAGATGGTGGGAACTGGAAAGCAAGCAGGAACCACCTCTGTCACAGCCCCTGGAAAAGCAGCCACACCCTCTCCCTGCCCACTGCCCCCTCTTCCCGCGGGAAGGGAGGTGATTTGCAGAAAGCCGGTGTTTCCTCCCCTGCTCCCTGGCTCCGGGCTGTGCATCAGGATCTCCAAGCTCCTGCCCAGCCCCTTGCGACTTTAGCTAAGTTTCTGCTCCTTTCCCTGGACCTCGATATCTTCTCTGAATAACAAGGACCTGCGGCCAGGTGGTCTCTGAGTCCCTTCCAGCTTAGAGGCTCCTTGCAGCCAGTAGGGCAGGGGGTCTCCTCCCGGCTCGCTCGCCTGTGCAGGGCCGAGTCTGTGAGGCTGTGTTTGCAATAGCTCTGCCGCGGGACGCCCTAGGCAGGTCTCTGGGTGCAATGGTGCAGCCCTGCGCCCCCAGGGGACTCTGGGAGCAGAGGCACGAACAGAAAGGCTCAGCTGCTTTGGAAGGGCCCAGAAGAGGAAGGAAGGGTCCAGCAGCTAAGATAGCCCCTTCCTGACAGCTGGGGGTGGGGCTGGGAGGGCCCTAGAGTCACCCCGCCCTGCTGCTGCAGGTGCACAGCCAGACGTGCGGGTTTACGACGGGAACTGACTACAGCGAGGGCTGCCCCTGCGTCAGCCGGCTTGTGAGATGCCTGGCTGCCTTTCCCAGCAGGGGCCCCGGGGCCACCCCAACTCCACTGCTGGTGTTGAAGCCGCCCTCTCACCCAGGATGGGCATGATTCCCCTTAATTCTTAAAAATAACTGTGCCCTTTGCTCATGAAAGCTTGCGTGGCCTCCAGGGCTGGGTGTGAACGCTGTGCTCCATGGGGCCAAGGTGCCCACGGGGATGTCCTCCTCTGTCACACAGCCCATCCCTGAGGGCAGTGGCTGGAAAGCCTTCCTTCTTCCCAGCAGCACTAACTGCCTCGGCCCCTCGGGCACTGACACTCAGCAGGCAGCGACCAGTGACCCCCTGAGGACCTTGGTTTCCTCTGTTACAGAAGGAAAGGCCTCGTCCCACAAGGTGAAGCAGGACCCCTGTGGGACCCCAGGACACAGGTGCTGTTTCGCCCTCATCCAAGGTCTCCCAGAAGCAGATTCTGTCCCAGACCCTGAGAGAGGAGACGGGGAGGCCTGGTGGCCCTAACTGTCCCTGGCCCCAGAGGTCACTTACCTTTCTTGTTCTTCTCTTTGGTGACCACGGTCATTGCCATGGTGCCGGAGAGCTGGGCCTCCCCACCATGCGGCAGGCGGGAAACCTGCACTGAGCGGAAGACACTCTTGAGGGTGTTCTTGGAGCTGGCGTCCCTCTTGTCACCTTCCCTCCTCCGCTCCCCAGGGTGGCCCAGCCAGTAGTCCACTTGGAGGCCAATCACATCCCCATATGGGCTGTTGGGGCTCCTGGAGAACGGGTGACAACAGGGAGGAGGCTCTGCCCTCAGTTCCCAACCACAGGGTGATGGGGTGGGGCGGGCACCACGGGGCTCAGGGAGGGGCACCAGGAGGTGCCAGGGAAGTAGCACCAGTCACACAGAAGTGGCTGGTGTGGGAGTGGAGGGTCAGGCTGATCCGAGGACAAAGCCAGGAGAGGATGAACACCTGAGTCTCCATGAGGGAACAGTGTAAAAAGAGGGAAGCAGGAAGGAAGGAAGCTTTACGAAGGAAAAAATCACGTATGCACACACGGACACACACACAGATACGCGCACACACACACATACACACAGACACTCGCATACACCCAGCAAGCAGGGCCAGGGCAAAACCCCACCGGGACGGGGGAGGTTAAGAGGGCAGAGGCGGAAGCACCTTGGCGGCTCTGGAGCAGCCCCGGGAGAGCTGATGGATGCCGGCCTGCGGCTTTCTCTTATTTATGGCACTTCTAGCTCAGGGATAATTTTAGCTCCGAGGGGAAAAAGAGCCGATGTTTCCTTGAAAGGAGGCGTCAGACACAATAGGTACACAGGCTACAAAAGTCATCTGACATTTCTCTTTCTGCCTGGATTCAGTGGTTCTGTTAAAAAACAAGCTTAAACTGGATGGGAAAGGAGGTCGAGGTAAGCTGGTCCCCAGGACCCCAGGACGCCTGGATCGTGAGGTCACAGCCTGACCTGCCGGAGATGGGGACACTTCCTCCTCCTCCTGCGCTTTAGCACGTCAGTGGGAGACCCCGGAGGGAAGTGAGGTGGGAAGCCTGGGCAGGGAGGGTAGGGGTTGGGATTTGGGCTCCACCCCCGAGAACACTTGGTATTCTGCAGGGACCCTGACACTGCCATTGGGGTTCTGGAAAAGCCACTGGCCAGTCCCTCCCTTCCGCTCCTACACGGACCATCACCAGAAGAAGTGAGGGAAGAAGGAAGGGAAGGATGGAGGAAGCAGCCCCAGGCTGCTCTTTCCCACCTCGGAACCTCTCCCCTGGGCCTCTGGGGATTGCCCTGCCCCAGCCTCCCCCAGCCTTCCCCGGCCAGCTCCACAGAGGCCTCCTGACCACCCGACTAAACTGGCTACTTCAGATCCTACAGAAATTCCCTCCCCTCTTCCCGGCCTCCCCAGCTAGAATTTCTCTGTGGCTTTGGCACTGCCAGACCGTAGACCAGGGCTCTGCCCGGCTCGCTGGCCACAACAGCGCTCCAGTGATGGGCAGATTGAGCGCCTGGGGAGGCCAGCCCTCCACGGTCAGGCACCAACACACGTCCTTCTTTCTGCCTCACAACAACACTGACATGGCCATTTGACCTTTACTTTCAGGGAGTCAAAAGGAAGCTTGGCAACTTGTCCAAGTGACAGATTCTTTGCTTGACCACTTTAGTCAGGCTCCTGAACCTTTTCTCAGGCTCATCTGTGCACTTCCTTGTAAAATCCAGGTGTCGCCAGAACCCCCCGCCCTCCATTTCTGGTCCCCCGGTATCTGATCAGACTCCTCCACTGCCCTCAGGAGTGTCTACAGCAAGAGCTGTTTGGTCAGAATCAGAATTCCCCTCACCCCTGTTTCTCCTAGTGATCGTCCAGCCCCTGCCCCTGCCCCTTGGCTTGGCTCTCACTTGCTCAGGCTGGATCTGGGGTTGAGCCCCACCTCTCCCCCCCATTACTGCGGTCCCCATACCTCCGGCGACTGTTCCCACTGTGAAGAAAGTCTCCCTTACTGTGCTTTAACAAGTGCCACTGAATAATAACTTGTTCTTCAACACAAGCCAACACGGTGGACACCACACAAACCACGACTCAAATCCAGATGTGTCTGACTCTCCTGCCCACACTCCTTCTACAAGACACACGCACAGAACTTTACAGGCTACAAAAGGCCTCTCTGCCCTTTCTTTTCTCTTTCTAACAAGGGCACTGGGGATTGAACCCAGGACCTCGTGCTTGCTAAGCACACACTCTACCACTGAGCTCTACCCTCCCTCATCTCTGACCTTTCTCATTCAACCTTGTAACTGTGAGACAGACAGGGCGGATGGTACCTGCACTGCAGAGCTGTCTGGTGACTTGCGTGGCTAGTGGCCCACCTTTACTGTTCTCACCACCCCGTTACTATCCAAGCCCAGAGTGCCGTCACTGTGCTGTAGGCTGCAGGGAAATTTGAGTTTGCTGCCCCGACGGAGGGACGGGGAGAGAGCCTTACCCCATGACGGCGAGGGCGCTGCTCATGGACGGGGAGGAAGGAGGGGTGGCCGTGGCATCTCGGCTCAGGCCCGAGCTGGAGGGCGGTGATGTGGAGGGCACAGTAAGACTGACCACAGGTGAGTCATCTCCATCGCCTGCCAGGGGGACGAACACAGTCGGCCAGAGGAAAATGCCCCTGACCCGCTGGTGGCAGGGAGTCGGGGTGCCCTGCCCATCTCAGCTGCAGCCTGCGCTCCTTCCAGCCTCTGACGCCTCACCACCACCCCGGCCACTGCGTCACCTGGGGAGCGCAAGCTCTAACTTAACCTAGGACACCGGAAGCCTTCGCCTTCTGGCCTGCTGGACCAGAGAGGAGGCCGGGAAGGCACCACCCTCCCCCCACAGAAGCAAAGGGGCTCCAGGCTCACCTGCAGTGGAAGGAGAGTCTTCAACCAGACCCACCTTCACCACCTGGGAGGGACAAGAGGCACTGCATTAGGTCTTCCCACCAAAGCCGGACTCGTCCTGATCCAGCTGGAACGGACGGCGGGCTAACGGCCACGACTGCATGTCATTTGATCACAGGCTTTAAAAATCCTTGCCGATCCAGAGCAGCCCAGACCATTAAGAGGTGTGAAAAAACCCAGTTGCAAATAGTGAGGTGGGGCGCAGGAGACCTCAGCTTTTCTCTGGGGATACGGGCAAGGCCACTTTTAGGACAGGAACCATTTTCGTCTCCTGATTTTACTTTTAAGATCACATGGGCAGGAGGCCATCTTCTCATGTTAGAGAGAGAGAGACGGGAGGACTGAGAAAGCCCAGGCAGACAGGACTGGGTGGTGGGTGGGGCTGCATGCTGCATCAGGCCCAGCGAAGATGCTCGCGTGCTGACAGCAGGTCCCTCCTTTCCAGACTTCCCGGAATCTGGAGGGATACTGATGAGGCGGGGGCCCTGGGTACTGGCCCCCACCCCATGGCAGGGGTGTCGATTTCAGCTTTCCAAACAATTTGCAATTCCTTTTAGAGAATTCTGGGAAGGATAGAGGGGGCCCTCCAGTGGCCAGCAAAGGGCACAGCTAGAAACAGACAATGTCGGGGCTGGGGCCTGAGGTGACAGGTGACTCCTGTGACCTCCCAGGCCCAGGCCCAGCACCGGGCAGAGCCAGGAGGTCACGGAAGCTGGACCCTGGGAGCTGGCATGGAGTGGAGATCACACAGATGGCTCCCTCAAGGCTGATCAGAGCACAGTGCTGCTATTCACTGAAATTTGTCCCAAATTCTCTACACATCCTTATTTTAATTCCCGGAAAGTAACACACTGATACTGTGAACTTTCTGGATACGACTCTCCTCTCTCCTGGCTCCCCTGGTGTTGCACAAGGCTGCCAGCTCCTCTGTTGGTTTGTCTGAATTTTTAATTTTTTCTCTCTCTCTCTTGCTGTGAGGCCGGAATGGCAGAGACCCACAGCTCCACAAAGATGTGGGTCAGACTGCCAGCCCGGCCCAGGCTACAGCCGTGGTCTGGGGGCCTCCGACATGGCTGTGGGAGCAGCCCTAGAGGCCGACAGGGACTAAATGATCAGCCAGACAGGAGGATTTCCAAGGCAGGAGAAGGGGCTAACAAATCCCCCCAGGCTCACGCATCTCCCAAGATCACTCGAGACACCCAGAATCTGGGACAAGCAGAGAACAGGGACAGTGGAAGCTGGGTCCTTCACCTGCACGTGCCCTGTGTCCCCTAGAAGCTGGGAGGGAGCCTCAAGGAGGCTGTAGGAAAAGATACAAGCTGACTTGGAAGAGAAACTCAATTGTTTCATAAATGGAAATCTGAGTTTTCAGCTGTGCTTCCGTGTTGCATTGTGGCCCCAGGAGGGCATCAGCTCTGACCCCTCTGGGGTCCTGCTCTTGGTCGGTTTCTGCCTTGTAGCCCAGCTACAGTCGCATGAAACAAACGCCAGTACCACCTGACACCAAAGACACCCAAGAGGTTTTCCCTTAATTTTCAAAACCCACTCATGTAGAGATTCTCCCTCGACTCAAAAGGGGGGAAGAGGAGCCCCTTTCTCTCAGTGGGCTGCTGGACCTGGGAGACAGAGACACCGATTTCTCAAGCCCTCTCCTCAGAACATGGTCCATCACTGTTCCTGATTTCCCTGGCGCCTGCAGAACCAATGCCCTGGACATTGCTTCCGAGGCCAAGGCACCGAGCTCAGCGCCTGGTGAAATAAACACGAAGTGCCAGTGGAGAGCCGGGGTGGCCCACGGCCCAGGAGCAGACACTCAGAGAACAGCCTAGAACCTGCCTGGCCCAGGGCTTCGCCAGCTCGGCACTCTTGACACTCAGGGCTGTTCTGTGCACTGCACTGAGCCTCCACCCACTAGATGATGCTGGGAGCACCCCCAGCCCTGCCGCTGACAACCAGAAGTGTCTCCAGACACAGCCAGATGTCCCCTGGGAACAAAATCACCTCCAGATGAGAACCACTGTCTAGCTGAGTCGTGTGTGTGCGCGCAGAACAGGGAGGCCAGAAGAACGGTGGGGCACAGAGTTGGGGTCGGTACTCACGCCAATGAAGGGGATAAACTTCTGATACGAGTCTTCATCAGGGCTGTTGGGAGAGACAAGAAACTACGGTTGGTAGGTGAGAGCTGGGGACACAAACTTTCCGTACTTTATTGTGGCTTTAAGGGAGACCAGACACTGCATGACATCTTCCCATCAGGCCTCAGGATGGCAGAAGGAGCCACCTAATAGAGGTAAAAGACCTGAGTCTGCACATCCCACCCCTGCTCTGCACCGAGGGGGCACCCACACAGGTCGGGGGGAGGCCCAGGGCAAGGAGGGGAAGGCCTGGGTGGGAGGCAGTGAAAAACAGCCTTTCACATTCTCTTGGGTTCCTCCACAGGGAAATGGGGTGGGGAGAAGGAAAGTGTCAAAAAGCAAAGAAAACCCAAGATTTAGCTAGCCCCACCACCATTTTTAAGAATCCCCTCAGTCAGACATACAACTTGTGCCTGCAGGTCAGCATGGCTTCGGCCACAGGAAGCTGGTGTGTCACGCCCGCCCCGTTGACATACTGCATCACCCGCCCCACCACGTCCAGTTGCTCTGCAGAAAAGCCAAGAGATGAATGAATGCTGATTCATTTCAGCAGGAAACCCTCTTAGAGAGCCCCCTTCATAAGACTCATCAGAAGACCCTAGGAGCTGAGGCAGAGACAGGGCTCGCGGTTTCCCAGGCTTGCCACGCTCCAGCCTCTGTCTTTGCTCAGAGCAATTTTGGAACCAGTAGCAGCCCCTCCACCCCTTGCCGGTCACTTCCTGCGAGGTCTGGGAAGCATCACCACCTCTCGGCCTTGCAGAGCCCGAGCTGGCTCTCATCCCTGCCGCCCTTACTCTGTATTTCAGGAAGAGACATGGTTGGTGGAGTGTTATTCATTTATCAACAGACACTTAGAAACTATTCTCTGCTTCTTATATTTGATCTCTACAACCAGATATTTCCTGCCACCACCCCCTCACAGCCTCCCTTGTTTCTAGATGTGCAGAGCAAACGGCAGAGACTAAACACAGCCAGAGCGGAAGGGCTGCGCTTAATGGGCCTCCTCTTAATAAATACTGAAAAAATGAGCTTGCAAAGTGACAGGGAGGATGAATCACAGTGGGGAAGAGCAGCATGTGCCCAGGCCTCTGCCTGCAGCCAAGCCCGCTCTCCCTGAATCAGGCCGCCTGCTGTCTCCTTCCCTTAGGAGGGGCGCTTACCTGACACCGGGGGCTCTGAACGACTGAACAGATCTCTCCAGCCAGAATCAAGGAAGGTGCTGCTATATCTACTGTCCACGGAGCCCAAGTATTTTGCCACTGGGTGAGAACCTGGTAGATGGAAAACAGAAAGGCGGGCTAGTTAGGGAGTGGAACGATGCCCCGGCACCACCATCCCGCTTCAGGTGCGGGCTCTGCCGCATCTTTACCGAGGGGAATGATGAGAAAGCGCATGTAGCCCAGCCAGTCAGAGGTCTTGCTGGCCAGCGACTTGACAAAGAACCGGAGGATGGAGCTCAGGTAGCTCTGGCCGCCCACTGCCGCCACCTTCACCGGCTTCGGCATGGAGGAGTTGCAGTTGCAGCTGGGGAGCAAGGGGAAAGGCGGGCTCACGCTCAGGCTGGCCAGCATCCTGCTCAGAAGGATGCCCTAAGCTCAGACTTTACCTGGTCTTCACAGCCCACAGGGGAAAACAGACCAATAAACAAAAAATGCAGAGAGAGGCAATTAACCAGAGTGCTTCTGCAACTAAGACAGAAATCCAGAATCAGAGAGGACAGGGAACTATCTGGAAGGAAGACAGAATTGGCTGAGGCTAAAGGGGAGACAACTTGGCAGTACCCCTGGGGGTTGGCAGGGGACCTGAGCCCAGATACCAGGGATGCCCGCGGCTCTTTTTCCCGCGGGCAGGGACCTGGGGCCCCGGAGGGCCTTGGGAGGGAAAGCCCCAACTCTGGGTAGTCAGAGGGACAGGAGTTAAAAGTCTTTGTAAAGCCTTGAGCTCTCTCTGCCTGGCCTTCCTCCTCGTGGGTTTAAGAAGAGGACGAGACAAGTCAAGGTGTGGCAGGAGACCAGGCAGGGAGGCAGGCGGACATTTTCACCCCGACCCTCTGGGGCCAGCACAGGCGTCGGAGCACCATGGCCTGCCGCTGCCTGACCAGGTACCCACTGCAGATCCATGGTCTGATGAGGCCAGGAAGTCCTGCCACTGCTTGGAAATCGGGGTGGGAGGATGAGGTCAGAGGGAGCCCCAAAGAGCAGGAGAGAAGCCAAGCCCTTACTAGCGCTGGATACGGGTGAGCAGGGCGGACAGCACAGCCTGGACCTCCACCGTGGAGCAGGTGCAGACGACGGGCTTCCGCTGGTCCTGGAGCAGCTCCGCCACATACTGGGGGCCGGGGAGGGAGAGGAGCAGGGACACAGGTGAGGCCAAGCAGGAGGGATACTGCTTCCCTTCAGTGCCAAGAGGGCAGGCAAGGCCCAGAGTGAGCTGCAGGGCCTGGCCTGCTGTCCTTCAGGCCACAGCTGGGCACAGGTCAGGCTTCTGGCTGCCAGTGAGGAGAGGTGGGGCCAGACCCCATGGAGATGGGTGCACTAGGAAATGCAGGGAGACTTAGGAAACAGATTCCACATCGTCTCTGCGGCCCACACTCAGGGGTGGCGGGGCCCCTGGGGGAGAGGGGTTCTGGCCCTGGGACCTAACCAGGTGGACGGTGGGGAGCGGAACAGCCAGGGGGCTGCACTGTTGCTCTGCCCCTTCTGAAGGACCTTCGTGGGAACTGGGGCACCTCTGGCATCTCCCAGCACTTTGTGCTTCTCCAGGTACCTTCCTTCCATCATGCTGCCTGACACGCACGGCCAGGGAGGAAAGTGTGATAAGAAATATTATTGCTTTTTTACAGATAAGGAAACAGGTACAGAAAATTAGTTATTTAAGGTCCCCTAGGCTGGAAAGTGATGGAACTGGGACTAGAGCCCAGAGCTGTGGGCTCAGTTCAGGGGAGGAGGGGTGCGAGACACGGGTGTCACTTCCCATTTCCACACGGCCTGCCTTTCTAATCGCACACCCTGGGGTGTCTCTTGCTCCCCTGAATCTCTCCTCCCCAGCTCTAGGGTCCTCAATGCCTTACCTGGCCCTGCCAATCAGCAGTATTCACAAGGATGACATTTTCTGGGAGGGCTGCATCTGACACCAGGATCTGATTCAGTTGGTCATACACCACCTTTCTTGGAATCTGCAGGGACAAAAGTGTCTGTTGGGCAGTCCCCAGGGAGCCTGAGGGTGAGGCTGGCCAGCAGAAGCTGTGGAGGAGAGCTGGTATCCCACTGGCCAGACTGACTAAGCAGAGAGGGGCCTCAGAGCACAGGCTCAGCACCCCGTTCTGAAGGGCCTGGAGGGTGACGATGCGGAGGGGGCAGGAGAGGAGGAGGGAGGTGACGGTGAGCAGGTGTTCACAGGACTGGAAATGAGGGCAGCCGGGAGAGAAGTAATGAGAGCGGCAATGAGCGCTGTGTGGCAGCCCTCCTGTCCCGGGGAACAAAAGTATTTCAGAAACAGTGATTAACAAGAAGGAAGGACAATGTCTCGCCCCGGGCACCGGGCTATTCTAGTCTCGGGCTCGTTTTCAGCTACATGAGAGCGTCAGCTCAGGGAGCCACGCTGGCACAAACCGTCCTCCCGGGGATGTTTATCAGGGAAACGGACAGGCCTGCTGTTCACTCGAGAAAAGCAGGAGCCGCGTAAGGCCCGTCGGGCGGGAGCGTCCTCCGCTGAGACCCTGCCTTCCCGAGGCCCGGTTCCTTCTGCGCTCCTGTTCCGGCGCACTTTCAGATCTTCCAATCAAAATGCTCTCACACTGTCGAGGTGCCAGCTTGAACCCTTGTAACCGGCCCACAGCAGTACTAAGGGTATCAGGGCTCCGGTCAGACGTCTGGCGAGGTCTGATGGGGCTGTCCCCTAGAACCACTGTCACCACAGTCCCCAGTCAGGTCTGATAGAGGCAGTACCAGCCAGAGGTGTGGACCTGCCACTGCCAGCATCTCCAGCTCCCTCCTCTGCTCCCCGCAATCAGCAGAGGTCGATTCCACACTAGTAGTATGACCAGTACGTCAGACTTCTCTCTTTAGGTCTGTCTTCAAGACCTTAGTCAGAGCAGTTCAAAGCACCCCCCCCCCCGTCCTCTCCCCCTCACCGCCCAAGGAAGAGGACAGAACAGAGCTGAAGTCCAAGGGTGCCCGGGGGTCCAGGGGCTGGGGTACCTGTGTGCTGTGGCCCAGGTCGGGGGACCGCTCGCTGTCAGAGCTGTTGGTCCTCTCACTCAGGGGCTTGGAGAGCTGCCGCTCCTTCAGGGGGGTGCTCCTCTTCTGCCGGGGGGTGTGCACCCCGTCCACTTTGCTGCCAGAGATGTGGAAGGAGGTGGTTAAATAGCCCTCTGACCCGAAGCCAGCAGTTGCCAGCCCCCTTTCCAAGGCCACCCTTGCTGGCCTCAACACCACCCTGCGCTTCAGTCTTCCCCACATGAGCACCTGGGAGAGGCAGAGCCCTGGAGGTCGGTTCTGCTGGACTTCATGGGAGTTTTGACTTTCTCCGGCACAACCAGACTGGCACTCACGTCTCCAAACGTGTCCTGGTCGGTGATCTCCTGCCATGGAAGAAAGGCAGCGGTAAGGGTTTTACTCTGAACGCAGGAGCCACGAGGCCTATTGCCGTCAGGAGGGAGTCAGTCCCTTGGTCCTTGTCAGGAAGCCCGTGGTTCTAAAACTCCCTCACCCGATGAGGACACCATCACCGTCTAGTTTAACTCGGTGCATCCGCCGTGCTGGGCACTGACTCTTGCTACTCAATCCATCCCCTAAATCTATGAACCACCTGTTGGCGGGCAAATCAGGGCTGATGATCTAGCATCTCTGTGGGAAGGAGAGCATTTTACTCAGGCGGTGAAGTGGCTGGAATGCCATTTTGAATTGTCCACTGTGCAGTGCGGACCAAAGTGGGGACAAGAGTGGAAGCTGGGTGACTCGGATTACGGGTAAACTAAAGTAATCTTGAATCCAGCCCAAGGATTTGTCATACACCAGACCCTGAATGCAGCATTATTTACTACAGGAAATGTAAGCCTAAAGCAATTCTTCCTCGGGCCCCATTCGACTAGCAGCTCTCACTGTGAGGTGATGCACTGCATACCACCAGACAACGGCATCCGGTCAAGCTCTATGCTCCCTCCCACCCGCTGGGCGTGGCCTCCACTCCCACTGGATGAACTTCCGCAGAACCTCATTGTCCTCCCCCCATGGAATCGCTCTGTCCTCCTGGGCCTCACAGAGCCTCTGCCCCGGCTGCGCCCCGGCTGGCTGTCCTCCAGAGACCAGCATCACACATGCAGCTGCACAGCCAATGTGTGTGGGGTTTCCACTGTTGTGGCATGGAATCGGCCACTGCACCGATGCATCCTGTGTGCTCCTGAGCAGCAACAGGAGCTCTTAGAGGAAGCAGCTGACTAGTAACCACTTGGAGGTTTAACGCTGGGGGCTGTCTGGCCACTGTAAGAGCAACACTGGAGGAAGGGGCGGTTTTGTAGGGGAAGATACTGGCCATGTTCTCTCAGAAGTAAATGAAGGTGACAGAGAGTGAGAAATTATCCAAATTAGCATTTGACCAGATCTAATTAAAAGGCAGAATGGGGACACTTCTGGGTTGCTGGTCTGGGGAGAAATCTTTATTCCCTGGGTAAGGATTTCAGAAGAGAGTGCAGGACATGCCCAAGTCCACAGAGTCAGGCACAATTTTCAGGGTGGTCCTGAGGGGGTTTTGCCTTTATTTCTAAAGGTACAAAAAACGATTTTAAACAGCTGAAACAGGAGACTGAACCATACATACCAGAGTGTCTGCTTCAGTCAAGCTGTCATCTTGATTTTTAATCCAAGCAGATTTGACTTTTTCTAGAGCAGCCAAATCCATCTGCAAAAATTATAATGATTAGTCATCACCAAATAACTACCACTCTAACTTGTTTTCTATGTCCCTTAGAAGCTTAAAATACTTTCACTTAATCTGAAGACCACATAACATCCTTGGGACTTTCATCTTATAAGCAGTATGTTTTTGTGAAAACTGAGCTTCAGAAGACTGTTATTTTGCCATCATTAAATCAATAATAACACAGTGAGATGCAGAACCCAGAAATTCTGACTCTCACAAGATGTCCCCAGGGGAGAGCAGCTCAAAGTTCAGATGGCTTTGCTGTGCGATCCGTCAGTCTCAATCATGGATTCGGGAAACACCTCGCCCAGGAGGGGCATTGGGGACTCTTCTACTGTCAGGGTTGCTGGGAAGAAGGGGGGATCTCACAGTTCAGGTCTTTGATTTCGAGACTAAAGTCGCCCATAGTAGCCAAATGCTTTTTGCTTGGTAGAAACATCTAGAAAACCCTCAAACAGAATATACTAAGCCATTTAGGTGTGAGATAATTCTCCCTTTGTCCCCAACTCTTATTAGCATTTCTCATAAATATTAAAATTTCACTTTGCAAATACAGATACATAACCAGATTTTTCATACTTGCTAGTACGGCTTCTGGCCGTGCAGATACCAGTATCAAAATCTGAAGCACTTGCGGGTTGTAGGTCTTAGCCGGTGGGAAGGCATGGGCCTCAGTGGGTCTCTCTGGTTCTTGTGGGGAACCAGGGAGTCAGAATAGACCAAGGATATTTTACTTCCTCCCAGTGACTCAAAGCCCTTTCTCTGAGTAAATGCAGAGCCTGGAGAAACGGCAGGCTAATAAGCTCAAGGGGTCACCCGGCAAATTAACGAACAAGGATCGCAAAAGTAGGCCTGTGTCATACGCTAAAAGCACGGTCTCTCCACCTTGGCACCACTGACACCTGGGGTGGCTCCTTCCTGGCCGTGGGGGCATCCTATGCAGGATTTGAGCCGCACCCCCTGCCCCTATTACCCCCGTGGTGAGAACCAAAAATGTCTCCAGTCACCGCCAAACGTTCCCTGTGAGGCAAAACCCCTCCTTGGTTGAGGACCACTGCTCGGAGCTGATTGCGAGATGAACCCAACACATTTTAACCAGACTCTGTGATCCCAGAGTGTGAGATGGTTCGGCTCAGAGCCACACAAAACCGGCTGCCTCCAGATTGCACAACCAGTTCATTTACACGTTGTCGATGTGAATAACCGACATTTAACAGTTCAGAATCATTGAGAACTCTCGGTCAGACTTAAGATTGAAAATGGTTTCACTCAGTTTTGGATCTTAGTGTGACAAATGAATTAAACGCGTTTTAAAAAGAATGAATTGGTGCAATAACGCCCATCGGCTGGAAGGTTTTAGGGTGGCCCTGCCATCAAGCCCTCCGACAACCACAGCATCGTTTCATGGTACAGCTGCGGCCTCTGCTAAGGTCTGTAACTTGGATCGGGGGTGGTGGGCACCTGCTGGCTGCTGACTTCTCCAGGTCCCAGTCAATCCCACTGGGAGCAAACTCCTGATTCTCCAAGTTCCTATTCCTGCTCCTATAAATACTTCAGGCTCTTCTCACCCCAGCAGTGCAGAAGCTGTGTCTGTCTAATTGTGCGGCACCGAGGCAGATGCTGGCAGCCTCACACACTGCGCCCGGGGGGTGCACACGCTCCTGTGTGCAGGGAGCGGGGGCTATCACTTTTATGAAGCACTGGTCTTCAACACCATTTTTTTGCAGTGCTATGGAAATAGCAACTTTAGCAGCAGGCAATCTCGGCTCAAAAGTCCTCATCTGGCCGCCCCAGGTGAAGCGCTGTCAGGAAGAACCAAATTATGTTGCTACTATATGCTCAAGTCTTGGGAAACTCAACAACTGTAATAATTTGTAACAGCAGAAATTCCTTCTGGTTCTAGTGATGAACTGAATCCTCTGAAATTTGGGGAACAAAAAGGAAGATGAAGAAAAATAAATGAGTGACAATGCTAGGAAATCAAGGAAGAGAGGACAAAAGCTGGGCGGCGTGTGCTCGCCTGCCTACGGATGCACCATCTCAGTATGTTTTCCGTGTACGTTCAGAAGTTCTCTGTGTAAGAGCACAGCCTCGCTCTGGAGTTCCCGAAGTGTCTTTCATACTAAAGGATTCCAAAGTTCCACACCCACATCAAGACATATGGGGCTTTTCAAAATAGAAATATCACAGAGAACCAGCAAAGCCTGAAATCTGGCCAAGGGAACCAGAATTTGAAGGACTCACTAAAAAGACATCTAGTCTATTAATTTCGGGAGCCCAGAACTGAAACGGCTGTAAGAGATTATAACACGAATAGCAAAGCACCTTAGGTTTACTGCAGGCCCCCCCCCCGTGGTAAATCCATCCATCCATCAATCAAGCGCCATGATGGGAGGTTTTACCTGCATTCTCCCACGGGACCTTCACACTGCCTTGTAAGGTATGCCCTTTTTACATGCAATTTGTAGATGAGGACATGAGGGCTTGGCAACTGCCCAGAATCATGGAGTCAGTGGAGTGATGGAGTCAAGAATCAAACTCAGAAGTCTGAGTCCAGAGCACATGCTCTCAATCCAGCCCTCCCCTGCCCCAAATAAATGTTTTGCTTAAACAGGGACCCTTAGGCCATCGCATTGTAAAGACTGATACTCAATTGACTTTTGAGCTAACCGGGCTCTTATGCCAGCTCCTTTACCTTTTTACAAATAAGGCACCTGAGGCTCAGAGCATAAAGGTGATTTTTCCTTCTAAATTTTGTAAGCCATGCAAATTGAGATGAGAAGTAGAACCTGCAGACAAATTCTATCAACCCAGAAACAGCTTCATTAGTATAAAATATTTATCTTACTGATTGAATAACAACGATCCCTAACATTTCTCGAGCATTCGCCGTTTGTCAAGCGTGATGCTCAGTGCTTCCAGGGCATTGTCCCAGTTAATAATCAGTTGCACTGTGTTACAGGAAGGTCCTTGTTCTGCATTCCTAGGACACCGCGAGACAGCGCCCCCCGCCCCCTGGCCAGGCCCCAGGTCTCCCTCTAGAAGAGTCATCCCTTACATTTATGTTTAATATGGGATCTGGCTCTAGTGGCCAGTGGTCTGTTCACGTGGGCAGTGGTGACTCAGCAGGGCCACTCAGCAGCCCCTGTGAGAAAGAGCAGCTACAAGCCACATCCTAAACATGACTAGTCAAGTGAGGCTCTTCAGCTCCAGAGCAATGAACCAGGGCTGGGAAGGCTGAGAGTGCAGGGTCAGCAAGCAGCAGGCCTGCGGTTTCTCTGTGGAGGGATTCTCCTCGTGGGCTGCAGTTTTTCGGCCCACGTTTACTCACTAACGCCACGTGGTGCCGGCGCATGGTCTAGGGCCAGACCATGCCTGCAGCGCCTTCAGCATGAAGGATAAGGTAGTCGACAGCCCCACCTGGTGGCAGCAGGCAGTAAGGCAGCCCCTGACCTGATGGTTGGCAGACAACTGGGGACAGGCGGCAGCCCTTCCACATATCGTGCTTTTCAGGGAACGGAGTGCCTCACATGCTTCATATCATTTCCTTACAGTTAATACCTATTTCCAGGGAGAGTTTTGTATTCCCTCTGTTAAAGAAGCAAGAGCAGGGGACTTAAGGGATTCAGTTTCTTTGAGCTACAGAAAAGACAACAGCTTTCCACAGCAAACCGCACACTGCACTAAAACCATGCATACGCCTTCTTGCCTTTTGTCGTAAATGAGGGGAAGGATAACTTCCCAGGACCTGAAGGCTTGCAGCAGCCCAGCTTCTTGCCTCTGCTCCACTGCTGGGGGGAGCCTTCCCACGTTGGGGCAGAGCATGGTCCTGGGGTGGTGCTGGGCTCTTGGGGCGCTGTGGTAGACAGCTCCTTTTCCCTCTGCCTCACCAGGCAAGATGGAAACCAGCCCACCGAATTCTGATTTGCTGCGGGCACTGCCCCTTCTCTGAATAAAGCCCAGTAGTGTCTCCTGAACAGACGGTAGGGACTTCCTGCCCCTTGGCACCCATCCTGTCCCCAGCCTGGATGCAGAATCACCACTGCTGGCTGATGCCACACTCCCAGCTCCCATGCGAGGGGTGGTGAGGGAGAGGTTTGGAGGCACTGTATGTTCTGGGAGATAAGGCTCCAAGCCACAGGAGGAACAGACCAAACAGAACACAACCCAGCCGGAGCAAAGCCCCTGGGGCACTAAGCTCCGGCCAGCACAGCCGAGGCTGGAACAAGATGAGACTGCTCGTAGGTCCCAAATGAGCCAAGAGCAGAGGGCCCAAAGTGTCAAGCCCCAAGTGTCCCCTGGTCCTGCTCCCACCCCAACAGCCACAGGTCTTGCTCACGGGGCTGGTGGTGTCCTTGCCGAGGCTGCCCTTGCTGTTGAGGCTGCCAATCTCTGTCTGTGAGCTGGACTGCGACATCCCCTCGAAGAAGGGCCTGTGGCAAAGAAGCACAGCCAGGGTCAGTGCCGCCAGGGCCCAGAACGGCAGCTCACACAGGGCCGGGTAGAGCTGCTGCTTAAGGCAGATCGACAACCCGGGCTTCAAGGATGCTGGTGAGGAGGGACACAGCAGAGGCTGGACAAGCGGACTTCAGGAGAGTCCTCTCAGGGCTTCTGTCAGCTAGAGGCTCACACAATCATCTTTATCCAGACAGCTGGAGGTTCGACAAGGGTGAGGAACCAAGAGTCCCTGGTAGTGGAGGGGAGGGGAGGGAGGGGGGCTGAGGAGATCGCTGCGGCCTAGCAGGGAGAGGTGCAGGGGGACCACGTGACAGCGGGGGTCCGGGCCTCACTTGAGCTTGGGCTTTGGTGTGCTGAGGATGCTCTCCGTCTCCTCCATCTCGGGGCCACTGTCGCTGGGATTGTACATCTCCAGACTGTCATACAGCTCATCCAAGTCCTCCTCTACCTCTCGTATCTGCTCCCGGGACACATGCTCCAGCCCGAAGCCCACCTATGCGGGAAAACAGAATCTCTGAGTTTGGGGTCCCCCATTAACAATATGGTGGACATGCAACTCCTTCCTCCTGGACAGGTACCACCAGCCTCCCTAACTAGTCCCCTTTGGGGACATACTGCAGCTTCACACTCATCAGGGCAGTCTTGGTGTCCTTTCTGGAACCCAATCCTGGGAGCAGGGATGTGGTGAGGCATCTTCCCCTCTCAGTGTCTCCCCAACACTCCCCATTGGGACTTGGCCTCGGGAAGAGAAGTGGGAGTGCTACTGTATTTCACCAAAGAATGGGCACGAGAAAACCCAGAAGACTGGAACCCTGGCAGGCTAGTGCTACCTTCCTCTACCTCCCACAGAGGGCAAAGAATTCTCTTGACGATTTTTATCTCCAGATGATTTTTATCTCCATCCCCTTTTCAGTCCGCTGAGAAGAGAACCTGTGAAAACTGGCACCGGGCCTGCCAGAGTCTGGGGAAAAGACTGTCTTTCTCGGGGGCCAGTTCTGGGCTTCCACCTCACAGGCTGCTGCTCCTCATGTTCCCCTTGGGACAGGAGGGGCAATTAAACAACAACAACAGTGTTGTGACTGATAGCCCGCACCAGTGGTTGGGTCCAACCATGCATCCTCTGCTCCAAATGCCGTGGAACCTTGGGTGCTGCGTTGTAAATCTTTCTCTTTTCAAGTTGTGTAAAGCCCTCCTTTGGCTACCTTCTCACTTGGGGGTCCCGGAATCTTGACTCCCAGTGGCAACATAGAGTGTGTACCCCAGGAACAAGGCTGAGACACAGGGAATTCCACTCCCCATCAACCTCGGGAATAAGGGGTCGTACCTCATCTGAAACTTTAAACCGCTTCAGGAGGGCCACGAACTTCTGTTTGATGTTAGGTTGCTGTAGGGACAAATTGCACGATAGTTCTCAAATAGCACCCGCTTGTGGACAGCGATCACTTCACATTGGCAGAGTGATCGGGAGCCCACTTGTGTGAAGCACTGTGGGAGGAAAACATGGTGGGGAGAAAGCCCCCCACCCTGCCCCGTGACTCCCCACCAGGCATCTCCAGCTCAGCCCTTCCTCTAGTCCTTTGGAACCATGGTAACCAGGGCCCCGGGCAGCGTTCCCAGAGGCACCTCCAATGCAGCATTTCCCAAACAGAGCTCCTGCTCCTCTCCGTGGATTTCCACTCCTGGCTACCCAGTCACCCGGGTCTGAACCCCGAGTCTCTCCCTTCCCCTCCCCACCAGCCCTGGCTCTCTACCCTCTACCCTCTGGTCCACCTGGAACACCACTTCCTTCCTCCTTGCACCTCCCTGGGGTCACGGCACTGCCTTCAACTAACACCCCCCCCAACTTAGCTTCCAGTCTTGTTCCCTGCAGAATTCACAGGGACCATTCCATGCGCAGATCCAACCATGTTACTCCCCAGAAGAAAGGCCTTCGCTGGTCCCTGCGCCTGGGGAACTTAAGTGTCAGCCCTGTGCTGTGTCTCCTGGGGGCTGCTTCCCCCATCTGGGCCTCGTCCACTGCGCAACCCCACACACATACTGAAGGGGAAACCACTGCTTAAAACTCTGGAGAACTGCACACTGTTCTGCCCCTCTGGGCCTTCACATACGGTAACTTCTGCCTAGAGACCGCACATTCCCCCAAATCCACTGGGTGAAGTTCTCTTTACTCTCAGAAACCCATCTCTCAGCATCTCGCCTGTGAAGCTCTCCTGCTCAGGCCGGTCATTAAGCTCTCCTTAATGCCACTGCTGTCCCTTACCCAGAGCTCCAGCGTCTGGCTCCTGCCCTACTATGTTACGGTCACTTGTGTAGATGTGTCTGTGTCACTGGACGCTGCGAGCTCCCTGAAAGCACAGACCAGACCGGGCCTTCCTTATCTCTAACCAAGGGCACAGTGACAAGCTTGTGGCCATAAGCTCTTCCTGACTCAGCGACAGACTCATCACCTGGGGATGGAAGAGACTAACTTGCAAATAAGATTGAGCTAGGCCTTCAAGAAAGGGCAGGGCTTCCAAAGGTGGAAACGGCCTTCGTAGCAGACACTTCAGAAAACAGCCTAGAACAAAGTGCCTTTGACCAGGAGAGAAAAATGCTTGTGTACAGGAGACGGTTCCTGGAAGCCTAGCTGGTAAATGCCCGCAGTGAACAACACCAACAAGACATCAAAGGAGCACTGAACGCCGGGCAGGTGACCAGGGAAGCTACTGAGGAGACCGTGGGAAGAGGCGAGTTATAAAGCCCCAGAGGCACCCATAGGAAGAAAATGGGGCCTCCTTGTGGTTACAGCACAGGAAAAAGAAAAACTCAGCAGGAGGAGCCAGGACAGAGGGCAACCTCCAGCCTCTCCCATCCTCAGAGCACATGGGGGTGCTTGAGGATGCTGACAGGCCTTCGTGGGCTTTGGAGTGCCAATCAAGGATCGGAATAATCCTTTATGCCACTCCTGAAGGTGATGGGAATCTCTGCCCTTGGCACCCTGGGCAAGCTCTGCACTAGAGTCAGGGGAAGAATGAAACCAAATCTCTTCCAAAGAGCTCCTGGCACTTTTGACTCTCCCACGGTTTGGCACAGGAACTTCAGAACAGGTCACAGTTCAGCCAGAAGTTCAAGTATTAAGCGTCTCGGTCCAGGACTCTAATTCCACTAAAAGTAGTGACTCCTGAAGAAATTGTATGCAGGAGACAAAACCCCAAGGCATTTGGTCTCTAAGGTTATGAATCCATGAAGGCAGGCACTATATCTAACGTTATCAAGCCTCATGCTAGCACTAGCCTATTTCTGGGAAGGTCAACAAATGATCCCAAGTGGAAATATTCCTAGAGAGGGCAGGACTCATCTGTGTAGGAACAGGGTGTCACTGGAAGGAGTCACCTGGACAGGGGAGGGAGGGTGTCTGAGCTGTTCTGCTCCCTGAGGAAGCACCCCCTGGTCCAAAGTCTACAACAAGCTTTCTCAACCTCTCTTCTATCCTAAGATAACCCGGAGCATATAACACGCTCCTATACTGCTTCTCAACAGCAGTGATTCTTAACCAGGTGATGGCAGTGATGGAGGTACAGGGATGCCTCTGAACCCTGAGAGCACGGCCATGTGCAGATGCTAAAGAGCCCCCGGCAAGTCTGAACACACCAAGCCTCCTACCCCCAGCCTGAAAATCTCAGCTAAAACGCCCCCTGGGCCCTCAGAGCTCACCCTTGTGATGGCCGAGGCTGAGGTTAGCTTCCTCCGGGTCTTCTTTACTTTCCGCAGATCCTCATCTTCATAGTACAGGTCCTACGTGGGGAGGGGTGGGAATGAGGCTGGGAAAGCCCAGGAGGGCCAGGATTGCCTCTTGGATGCTTTACGTGAGGAGCCGTTACCTGCCCATGCAGCGGGTCATCACTGCCTTCTTGCTCGGATGAGAAACTCTCCTCCTCTTCCTCAGAATAATTGTCAATATCAGGAGAACGGTCTGGAAACAGGCACCGCAGTAAGATAACCTCACAAGGGGAAGATCTGGCCTAAAAGGCTTTGACCGGCTGGAATCATATGCTCCTAAGGTGGAAACTCCTCCTTCCTAGGAAAGTTCTAGGCTCTCTGGGGATGCAGATTAGGAAATGGGCGCCCTTCTGACCTGCAGGGCTTCCGGACACTGCGCACATCTTACCAGACAGCTTGGACTTGATTCCCTCGTGGTCAATGGGCTGGCTGGACAGGGAGTAGATCTTGATTTCTGCCACAGGCACGGAGACGTCCTTCACATTGCTGTGCAGGCCGAGCACCAGAGCGCCTTCGTTCGGGTGCTGCATCACCTGAGGGCAGAGCAACCAGGGAGACCTTCACCAGGAGAGCGCGACGGAGCTGCCCACGCCCCCACCCCACCCATGTTGGCACGCGAGCCACGGGGAATGGCGTTCTGCTAACACATTTGCTTTCCATCTTCCAGATTCATGCCTACTGTTTTCTTATTGCCTGATTTTAAAACTGTCCCCAGAAGTGCCAGTCACGGGCCAGGTCACGTGCTTAAAGACAAAAATCAAAGCCTGAGGTTGAAAATGACTGTTAAGCTCTAGGACTGCATTCTTTTTTTTTTTGCTACTTAAATAGTTTACTGAGAGTCTGTGGGCAAGGATTATACAAAATTTGTTATGATGAAACTGACTTTATGGCAAATTCTTTTTTTTTTAAATTGAAGTACCGTCAGTTACAGTGTGTCAATTTCTGGTGTACAGCACAGTGTCCCAGTAGGACTGCATTTTGGTTGAAGGCCTTCACAGAGAAACTAGTTCTCCAGGCTGGGAGGGGCCTGCCTGCAGGCGGTGGTCACCTGTGTCTGGCAAGGAGGAAAGGGACCTACAGGAGAAAGCGGACGGGCGTGACACAGCCAGGGAAACGTGGCATCCACACACTTCACCCCCCAGGCCTGATACAAAACGTGGAGAGGACAGAAAGATGGGCTGGGACTGTCTTACACTTTATTATGGCCACAACATTTTTCCTACTTAATGTACTAAAGTGCAAAAGTAAGTTTTAAAGTTGATTTGTGGCCCCTTTCTTCTTCCCCTTCGTCAGGGCTGATATTTGCTGGCGTAGAGGGGAGCCACACAAACGAGCAAACATACTGAGGAGACGGGAATTAGAAACACGGGACGGGGAAAGGCTACATACAGTAAGCCCAACGGTGCGATCAACTGGAATGTGAGCTCACATCCAGCTAGACAGACACAGATACGGGGCTAGAGATGATGTGACTGTAGAGGAGTGCACACGCATGTGCGTATACACACCTCCCAGCTCCACAGGCTGAGAGGGAGCAGAAGCAATGATACCCCAGTGGGGATGAGCACTCCTAGTACTCAGATCTTGGTTTCTAAATACCATTCTCCACTAAAAGGAACCAGGACTCTAGGGAGAATCAGTTCATTCCGATGCTAGGTCAGGGAAAGTACATGATGAGCCTGTAATATTTTGTACCAGAAAGTAAAGCCACATGTAAAGAATGAGGGGACAGATGAAAAAGGATACAGGAACCAGCTTGAAGGGGCTCCCACTGGCCAAATTCAAGATAATAAATAATGATAAAGCAGACTAAACCCCACTGAATTTAAACAAGAATCCACAGGTCCATAAATGACACAAAGAAATGAATCAATCAGTAAAAGGAGAAGAAGGGAAAGCTCTCCCCTGCAGCAGAAAGCCAACTAATAAATACAGGAGGAATGGTGGGACTGGAAATTCACTGTTTGGCGAGCATCGAAGTAACAACTGACTCAGGTAAGAATCATTAATAGAAGCTAAAACTAGTTGGTGAAGATATGAAGAGAAAAGAGATTGTTAAACAGTCTCAAAACATCTCCCTGCACAATGTTTTTCTCATCGGTAAGAACAAAATATGTATTAATTAACTTTATATTGGAAGTCCTGGCACCACCATCCTAAATTAACCATGTGATAAGAGGCAGCCTCACCAGTAACAGAACAAATTGACATCGCGCGCTGCCTGCATCACTGCTGTGGATATGCTGCCCACAACGTGGAAGCTGAATCTCATCTTCAGAAAACATCAGACAAACCCAAACCGAGGAATGTTCAATAAAGTTACCAGCTTGTGCTCTTAAAAAATGTCAAGGGCATGAAAGACAAGGAAAATCTGAGGACAGATCAAGGGAGACTAAAGAGACAAGACAATGAGATGCAGCCTGGAATCCTGGATGAAATCCTGGGCCCATAAAGGACGTCACCGAGACACCTGGCACAACCCGAACAGGGGCTGCGGATGGTAGTCTGTGTCACTGTTAACGTCCTGACCTTTATGGTGGGTGGTGTGCACATGGGAGGGTACTCCTAGTTCTAGAAAATTAACAGGGTGCATGTCAATATGCAATGGGGCGTCACGTCTGCAACCCACTCTCAGTGGTTCAGGTAAAAACAACATGAATAATGTAAACACAGGAGAGAATAATAAGGCAAATACATTAACACTGAAGAATCCGGGTGAAGGGTACATGAGGGTTCTTTATAGTTCTTACAACTTTTCCAAAAGTTTGGACTGTTTAAAAAAAAAAGTTAAGAAAAAACTTCATGAGGGACAAGTACTTGATAAAAAGAGGCATGTCCTGAATTTCTGATAATAGACTAAAACCCCGGCCAGCAGGCTGGGAAAGTCACTGGCGGGGCTGGTGTCCCGCGGGCTCTGAAAGGCCGGCTGTCCAGGGGCCGCGTGCTCTCACCTCTGCCATGTTGATGAGCCCCACGGCCAGGGTCTTATAGCCCAGGATGGTCCGGTTCTTGTAACGCTTTCTCCTCTGCAGCATGATCTGCAGCTTGTTGGCATCTCGCTTCAGGAAGTGAGGGTACTGCCGGGTACAAAACAGAGCCAAGCACAGTTAGCAGGTGACTGGGTCCTTCGTGGGTCCTGGTCCTGCTGGAGGATGCGCACCACTGTCTCCCGTCTGTACAAGGGGGTGATTGGGTGAGGGAAACGCCTGGCTCTGCTCGGTGCCTGGTTTCCACTCTACCGCTCGGTGGTCCACATGCGTTCAGATAACTGTCTCTTTCCTTGCCGGGTGATCAAGTGTCTTCTCTGTGTGCTTCAGTCTGGGCCACTGGGGTTATGATGAGGGACAGACACACCAGGAGGGGTAAGGAGGAGAAGGGAAGGGATGGAAGTTGCAATATGGGGGCAAAAGTAGCCTGAAGGAGCACCCTCCCTGGGGGCGGGGTGCAGTGGATCACAGAGGAGGGATGACGGGGCTGAGTGTGGTGGGAGGTGGGCTCACAGCCCTGACCAAGGCAAGGGGAAAGAAGAAGGGGGCGTGGTGTACTTTTCAGCAGCCTCTCTGGTTCTCGGCATCCTCGCTGAGGCTGCCCCAGTGACTGCTCTGGCCTTCCAGGCCGGCCATTTTAGGTGACTTTAATTCACTGGGCTCTGGCTGCTCTTAGATAAAACAGTCCCCAGACTAAGGGACTATTTGACCAGGCTGAACATGGCATATTAATGACCTAAGACTGAGCAGATTCTCACCTGGAGGGAGAAGGTTAACTGGAGCTCTGTTTCCGCCAGTCCACTTGCTGGAAGGATGATCTCGTTGGAGCGAAGAATCCTTTTTGAACCCTGAAACCAAGAAAAAATAGGTCAATGTTGTATCATCAAAAATCAGACCAAAATACTATGCTTGCTGACAACTTCTAAACTCTACAAATTTATAATCAGTTTCTGTCGTACTCAATTGAAATCAAGCCACTACCATAGATACGGTTTCATATGCATTATGCTGTCCGTTACAAAAGGTTGTCACATAAAAATGATGTTACTGCATTTGAGTTCTCCTCTCCCAACGTTCCTGGGGAAGAGGCAGCAGGTGTCAGCATCCCCAGGCATGCCGGACCTCCCCACGCTCACCTCGGCCTCCCTCTTCCTGTCACTTCAGATCCTCTGTCCTGTTTTGGGGCATTTCCACATGCGTTTCTCTCCTCCCAGATGCTCCTTCATGCTTCTGTACACCGCTGACCAACTCACCTTCCCAGTCTCAGCTTAGACTTAATTTTTCCAGGAACTTCTCCTCCCCTTGCCCCCGGCTAAACCTAACACTGGGTTAGACGGGTTAGACATGCTAGTGTTTTTAGCTCTTAAAGCAAATAAAGTTGGGCTAAACTATTCTTAAATGTAACAAGAGATCGGCAGGAGGGCCTGAGGAATGCCAGTAAGTATGTGTAAATTAGTTTTTTAAAACTGAGGTTTAATTTAACACAGTGAAGTACCCACGTCTCCAGCTCACAGATCGATGAGTTAATAAAAGTACATACCTGTGTAACCCACATCTGTACCAAGATGTAGAACATTTTTATTACTCCATTAAAATGCCAGGTGACCCCTCCCTCCCAGTCAGTCCTGCACCACTGTCTCAGAGGCAAGCACTGTTCTGATTTCCCTCACCACAGGTCAGGTTTCCTGTTCTAAAATTCCACATAATTGGAATCATACATTATGTCTTATTCTCGTCAGGCTCCTTGTCCAGTGTAACGTGTCTGAGGTTCACAGTGTTGTGTGTGTCAGAAGAACATTCCTTTTCATCACTGAGGAGGAGTCTGTCCCATGAACCCACCACACACTGTTTATCCATCCTCCTGTTGCTGAACATTCACGTGTGGGGCTTTTCTAGTTTTTGGCCATTATGGCCAAGGCTGCCATTCGTGTACCAGTCTGCCTGGACATGTTTTCTTTTCCTCAGGTAAACACCTAGGAGAGGAGTTGCTGGGTTGCACGGCAGCCAAGTACGTAGCTTTGTGAGAAACTGCCAGACCGATTCCAAAGCGTTAGCACCACTTTACACCCGTAGCTGCAGCACTGCACCTCCCCACCAGCACTGGGTGTGGTCTGCCCTGGATGCACGGATTGCAACAAGCACGCATTAAGGAACATCACTGTGGCTGCAATTTGCATCTCCTGATGACTTGTAACTTGTAAACTTCTCAGCAGTTTATTGGTCACTTGCAAATCTCCACTTACGAGGTGCCTGATCAAACTTCTCTACCCATGTTGGGTATCTTGTTACTCAGTTCTAAGTTTTTTATTTATACAAGAAATTATCAGATATATGGATTGTAGATATTTTCTTGTATTGTTTGACGGGGAGGTAATTAGGTTTCTTCCTTGATTTCCGCTTAGAGGAGGTACCGGGGATTGAACCTGGGACCTCTTGTGTGCTGAGCACATGCTCTACCACTTGAGCTATACCCTTCCCCCGGATTGTAAATATTTTTTTGCCCACTCATCTTCTTGATGGTATCTGTTGATGAAGTATTTCATTTTGATCTAGTCAACTTTATTAATATTTTTTTCTTTTTATAGTTAATGCATTCTGGGTCCTAGCTAAGAAATCTTTGCCCATTCCAAAGGTTGTGAAGTTATTCTGCTGTACTGGAGGAGATATTCTGCTATGTTTTCCTTTAGAAGTGTAAACATTTTAGTTTTAACTTTAAGATTTCTTACCCATTTCTAATTTTTGCTTTTATAAAATACAGACTTTGTATAATGCAGGAAGGAAAACCTCCTAAATGAAGCATTTCACAAAGTCTTTGTGAAACATTATATACATGCATGACTGGGGACATTGCGCTATACACCAGAAACTGACACATTGTAACTGACTGTACTTCAACAAAAAAAAGAATAGCATTATATTATACCAACTAAAAATAATAAAGGAAACTCTGCCTCATGAGTTAGATAATGGTTACCTCGGTTACAAACAAGAGTCTTGATGAAGTTTTCACCTGTATTTATTTAGGCTCTTTTGATTTAAGAAATCTCTGGAAAATGAATCTCAGAAATGCTAAGAAACCAAGATGTGCTTTATATATAACAGTGGTTTTCAATCAGGGGTAGGAGACATTTGGCGATGTTTAGAGGTATTTTTGGTTGTTACAACAGGGGTGTGTGTGTGTGTGTGTGTGTGTGTGTGTGTGAGAAAGATATTTCTAGAGGGCAGAAGCCAGGGCTGCTGTGAACCAGCCCACGATGCACAGGAGAACCCCCTCAACACTGCTGAGAAACCCTGCACAGCGGAAACCTGATCTCCCCCGAAGACACTGCTTCCTGGGCAGCCCTCAGGCTGCGTTCCTCCCACCACCCACAGGCCACTGGGCTTGGAGGTGGGGCAGTGTCCTCCCTGTTCCTTGTCAGCAGCTGCAGAACGTTCTCCCTTTCACCTCCTCTAAAACGCCCCCTTTGAGTCGACGCAGTTAGTTTACCCTCTGTTCCTTGCTGGTGCTGTCGTCTGTAACTGCCAGCATCCCGGCTCACTTCTGGATCTTAGCTCTTCTCTCGCTGTTCCTCTCCCTGGCACTACTCCCATGGTAATGCTTTAGGATTTCAACACACTCACTTTCCAACACCCAGGCCTCTAGACCCCAGGATTCCCCCTTTCCAGTGACCGTGCCCTCACCCCTGTCTGAGCCACTCACCCACATGACCAAACTCTGACCTCATCATAACCAGTAATGACGACCAATGCCTAATCCAGTTTCACGCATCAGCACTTCCTATCTTTCCAGCTCTGGTTTGTCAACAACAGTAATCCTTCAAACCCACCAGACTACAGACCCAACGATCCTCCCATTGTTTCACTCTTCCTCTTGCCCCTGCTGTCCCCTCTTTCCTCTTGGTTCAGCTGAAATGCCACAGTCGATCTCTGTAAACGCGTCCTTGCACACACCCTTAGCGCCTCTGCCCCGCCACAGTTCGGCCATGCTCATTAGTAAATGACAACCCTGTACAAGTCCGACTGCACCAGCTGAACACGCCCGGGGAGAATCATGTAATCAGGCTAACCATTCTGACGTTATGACCCCAAACGCTCAGTGGGCCTGCAAAGCTGCCCGGCGAGCACACTGTATTCTCCTCGGTCCGTGCACCTGCCCACTTCGTATCTCCTCGTTTCTCCTCTCACCTCCAACGCCTCCTTACCTCCTCCCTCGCTCTAAGCTAATAACCTCGATTTCTACTTTGCTAAGAAAACTGAAGCCATAGGAAGAGACGCTTAGCTGCTTACCACGTCGGCACCCCCACACTCTCCTTACCCCTGTCACACAGAAGAGCTCCCCTGCCCCACCCGATGTTATCCGCTCCACTCGGGCACGAGGTCGCACCCCTTCCCACCTACTCAAAGATGCTGTTCTAGCCACTCTGTCCTCTCCTACACAATCAGCTGTCCTCTCTATTCTGGATCATTTCCATTAGCAAACAGGCTAATGTTATTTCTCTCATTAAAAACAAAAAAACAAAAAACACAAACCCGGTCCTTTCCTCAGATGCCCTGCCAGCTACCGCCCCGCATCTCACCTTCCCTTTATAGCAAACTCAAGAGTTGTCTGTTTTCGGTCTCTTGAAGACTTCTCTCATTTTCTCTTAAGTGCATCCCAGTCAGCCTTCCTCTCTTTACCATTCCACCAAAACTGCTATTGACAAGGTCTTCAGGGACCGCCGCACCGAGGGCTCTCACCGTCCTCGCCCACCCGAGTGCTGACGCAGCCCACCGCCTCTCCCCCAGCAGCACGTTTGTGAATCTCTTTAATGTCTGGCTTAATAGGAGACAACCAGATTCTCATACCTGTTTCTGTATTCTGCCTGTTACAAAATATTGTTTGGGATGAGCATATTAAAAAAAATCCAGATGCAAAGACATATGAAGTTAGAAAAAGAATGAGCATTTTAACAGCCTTTTCAGATAATTGTGGAATATTATTCTTTGATAATATACCAAAACACTGTAAGTGGTAGTCTCTTAAAGGTTAGTTGCAAAGTAGAGTTTGAAACCATATCAATGAGGCTTTTGTACTCTGTTATATATTAAAATCCATTCAATTAACAGAGAAAGGACATCAGTGGAAAAACTGGGAAATGAGAATAAAACCTGTAATTTAGTTAGTAGTGTTGTACCAATGATAATTTCTTCATTTTGATAAATGTATCATGATTAAGAAAGATGTAAACACTGGAAGAAGCTGGGTGATGGTATATGGGAACGCTATGTGTCCATCTCTTCCGTAAATTTAAAATTATTTCAAAACAAAAAGTTAAAAAGAAAATCCAATCCATTGGCCTGTTTTGTTCTTTGAACAGAGCTTTTACCCAGCATAATTCTGTAACCTCACGCATTGGTCATTTGGAAAACACTGGATCACTGAGTTACGCAAATCTTTCAAATGTTACTCATTTCACTACACGATGTAAAAATATCCTGACAGTATCACCACAGATCTCTTTAAGAAAGTCTTTAAGAACTGGGAAGCTGTTGATGGGGAGGGTATAGCTCAGTGGTAGAGCGCATGCTTAGCACGCACGAGGTCCTGGGTTCAGTCCCCAGTACCTCCATTAAAAAAAAAAGAATTGGGGCGTTGTTAAGCTTACAGTGACAGAGATGAGTTTTCCAAAATTCAGATTTTCACCTGAAAGCTCAAATTCTATTTCTGATTGGCCAAAAATATTCTCAGCTGCTTTCTTAGAAGTGACAGGCTCACTCTGCTCATTTTCAAGAACGTATCTTCCAAATGAGTCTGAATAACCCGTTTGTATGCAAGCCCTTCTTCCAAGTAAAAATGGTGTCCCATGAAGAAAGTGGCTATGACTTCACAGCTCAGTGGTTCAGGTCCTTGTCCTCGAGACGACAGCAGCCTTCCCTGTGAAGCACAAGTGCTCCCTGCACATTTCCACTGCGTCACCCAGAAGGTGAAAAAGACGTGCACTCCATGGCTGAGACAAAATCAATTAATTTTTACTGCTTCTTCAAGGGAATTCTTAAGCAAGACTGGCTCCTCCCCTCCTCCTTCCAGTCTATGGCGGTAGGAGATGCAGTGACTGCTGGCATCTGCTGGTGCAACTGTCCTGCTCTGTGCCGAGGGCCAGCTACTCCCCCAATCATCGCTCTTGTACCTTCAGTGCGTCTGCCAACACGGTGGAAAGGGCAAAGCCACAGCATCCTCACGCAGATGGTGCTGACCTCACGTATCCCCTGAGGGGGTCTTAGGGCGCCCAGGGCTGCGGACCTCACTTGGAGAACTGCTGCTCTGCTAGCATGTAAAGGTCCGTAAAGGCAGGGATTTGGGTCGGTCTGGTTCACTCGGGACCCCCTGTGCCCAGAACCACACTTGGTATACAACAGGTGCTCAATACATATTTATTAGATGAATGTATAAGTGAATAAATAAGTGACTGGGTAAATGAATGGGATAACATCTGTAATTACTTTCAGCTGCTTGGAAGTGAAGCAATGAAAAAATTAGGATATTTGTAGTTTTCGGGTATAATTTTAAACTTTACAGAATGTTAAATATTTAATCAGGATATAAAAGAAGTTACTTCTCTTGGCAAAGGGATTTGACTGTGGGGATGGCAAAAAGCAGCAGGGAACTTTCAAAACAGCACCAACAGTGTTTTCACCGGGAAGCAACAGCTTTTAGTGAAGGAAATAATTCCTGAAAACTGGAACACTGCCCGTGACCCAGAAACGGGTGCGAAATCAGGAAAAGAGGAAAAGACACGGAAAGTTTCCATTTGGACATCATTGTTGCATGCTTGTTTTTTCAACCCATAGTGTCTGGAAACGTCCCACAGAATTGGGTGGAATTATGCAGAGGTGAGCAGGGGGTTAAGGGACACACAGGAATCATACAGAGTAATTAAAATGTTTCACGTTTTGAGGACTAAATTAAGATAATGTATTTATCTCAGAAAGAGAACGGAGGACCTCAGTGTATGGTTCACATACTGGGAGTGCGCGCGACGTGGATTTTAATGAATTCAGGATTAGTATAATAAACTGCTGTGCAACAGGTGAGTTACTAATAAAATATTCTGGTTAGTAGGGAGTTACCATGCAGCTCACTATTTTTCCATGACACAGAACTCAACAAATACGCTGCTCTTAAGCTAAAGAATTCCATCATTTAATGGTTCCAGAGGCACTTCAGACTCTCAGTGGGCTCTAGGGACCCGTCATTAAAAAGGACTCTGCCGTAAGGAAGGTCTGGTGTTGGAGTTTAGTGACCACATACATTCCTGGGTCCCTCGTTCTAGTCCCACTTCTGCCACCTGGCAATCACCTGGCAACAGGTAAATTCCTTAACCTTTCTGTACTTGAGTTTTTCCTGAAACTGAAATTCAGGAATGCTTAGAATATGAATGTTTGTGAAACATTCTGGGTCCCTTGGAGATACTGAGGTAAGTTTAAGGAATTAAATGTAGGGATTACTCAGAAGACAAAATATCCCAGTAAACTGTAAACTGCCAAGTCTGAAAATAGTAACATTACACCTCTTCTACCCCACAGAAAACCGCCAAAGTGCTTCCTCAATCCGTGCATCTGCTTGTAGCTGGAAATCCCAGGGATGACCGAAACCTACTTTCACCACCTGAGCAATTTCTGAACTTCCTGATCTTCATGCTAATCCTGACAGGCAGGGAGAACCATTTTTATCCTTCAGACAAAGAAACTAAGGTTTAAAGAAACTGAGTGCTTTAACTAAGAGGTGGACCTGGGGCTCAGTAAGTCTCATGGGCTCAGCTGTCTCTCCACTGCTGCACCTGCTTTGCTGAGTGAGGTAAGATGGGGTGGTCCCCTGCCAGCATCCCAGAAGCCCCAACAGTTGGCACAAGGTATCGAGCTTCCTTGGGTCTCGAACAAACAATCCTGTCCAACTCACCTGCAGCTTCACAGCGATGACCACTGAGTTAAGATCTTTGTCCATTTCTTTTAGCATGACGAGTTTCTTCAGGGTCAAGCTGAACAGCCTAGAAAAATTCAGAGGAAGAAGATCCAGTCAAATGTAAGGAGCTTATGAGAAAAGTGATAGACAATCTGTTGAGGAAATACTGCTTTCCGTAAAGGGAGACAGTCAGGATGCTGTTTACTGAGACCATCATCAGTAAAGGAACGTCCCTCTTACTTAACTTCTGCACTTGACAAGTGTCAAAAAGGTACATTATTCCACGAACCTCTGTGGATGCCCCTTTCCCCAGCCAAAACCAACGTGCCTTTTCACTTCTAATATGTAGGAGCAATGTCTAGGGGTGGAGCAGCGTGGGCAGGGATGGTGATGTTTATTTTGTTTGCCCAGTTCCTCTTCCACCTTGCGTCTAATCACACCTGAAACATTTAGACATAAATCTATAGCAACAGGGAGATAATCTCCACAAACAAAACAGATACCATTTGGGCAGGAAATGCTTTAAATGAGCACAAATTCGATTTCGGCCAAACTTTGCTTCAAATGTACAGAAAACCTTCAGTGCCACAATGAGGAGACTCCCCTTAACTGAAAGAGACAGGATGGTCCCTCACTCACTCTGGAGTCTCAGCAGCTCTGACCTGACTCGACCTTGGCCTCCCAAGGCAGGGCTACCCCGGACCTCCAGGAGGAGCCTGGAGGGAAACTCCAGATGCTGCCTTTCTGCTCTGACTTGAGTGCTTCAAATCCTTAAGGTATCCTCTTCCCAGGAGAGGTTCTGATGGATGGAAGGTCATTTGTGGGGTGTTGCTGACCAGAGTCAGGTCCTGGGAGCTGGGCTCCGTCTCGTGCTCATTCTCGCCCCAGCGCTGAGCTCTCTGGCCCTGCTCTCCAGTCTGCCTTATCTCTCCGCTTCTCCCTCACACCCAAGCTCCAGCTGCACTGAGTTTATCTCAGCTCCTCAGGCGCTCACCAAAGGGCCGGCACAGTATAGTTGCTCAGCAAATATTTGATAAATGAAGTTTAACAACTTCCTAAAATGGCCTCTAGCTAAAACCAAATGAACAAGAATATGTGTTGAAGGAATTCATGTAACTCATGAAAAAAGGGGGATAAATCCAGATCAACAGAACTGAATTCGGATTTTGAATTCAGCCTCCCCTCAAGCACTTTCTAAGATCTGCTAACACAAAGGAAGCAAATCAATCTCTTCCTTTCCTTTGGCTTCAAGTCACAACCAAAATCAACTAAAATACACGAAAGCCTATCAGGTCTTTTCATATATATCATTTCATCCAGACCTCAAAAACATGATTCCGCGTGTATGCAGGTGTGAGTGTGTGTGTGTGTGTGTGGAAGACGTGGGGTGGGATGCTCTACCCACATAACAGAAGAGGAGAGAGATTTTAAACAGAACAGTGACCCACCAAAATGCACAGAGCTAGTAAGTGACAGGGCTGGACTCCGACTCCAACTCCAACTCCCTTGTGATAGGCAAATCACATCTAATCCTTAGAACCTTTTTACACAGCACAAGGGACTTTGCAGATGGGATTAAGTTAAGGACCCTGGATTATCTGGATGAGTCCAGTACAATCACAAGTCTTTATAAGAGTCAGAGGAGATGTGACTACGGAAGCTGGGGTGGGAGTGATGTGACTGCTGACCCTGGGGATGGAGGAAGGGGTCAGGAGCCAAGGAATGCAGGTAGCCTCCAGAGGCTAGAAAAGACAAGATAAGATTCTCCCTGGAGCCTCGGGAAGAAATGCTGCCCTGTCACCACCTTGATTTTAGCCCAGTGAAACCCATTTTGGACTTCCGATCTCCAGAACTGTGAAAACCAATGTGTGTTGTCTTAAGGCACTGGTCATTTGTTGTCTTAAGTCTGTGGTCATTTGTTACAGCAGCCAGGGGAAACTGACACGCTCCTCCTCTAAAGACTTGAGTCCTCTGTTACCTGCTGCCTCCTCAGCCACTGACTGGAGCCCCCTCACCTGTGATCCCACCCACCCCTCATCCCCCCAACCATCAACGACTACCCACAGCATCACTTGTTTCTCCTTTCCCTTCAGAGTAGAAACATGCTGGCCCAAAAGGAACCCTGGTTCTGCCAGTCCCAAAGGGATGATCATATTCCACATAGCTGACTATTAAGAAATGTAACTGACTACACCGTTTAGATGATTTTCAAGCCTTGTAGGAAAGGAAGGGAACATGATTGGGGTGAACAATGAAAAAGACTGGATATGAGCAATTTTGTTCCTCATCCAAGGTTGTTAATTACAAAAGCTTATGGTGGGTTAGGTTTTTGTTTGTTTCCAAAGCAAACATTTTCCACCTTCAGACTGATGCGCAGGTGCTGGGTAAACCCACTGCAAGACAGAAGAGTCACAGGAGCAGATCGAGAATGTGCGTGTTTCTTCCCCTCTGCCTGCGATCCTTTACTCCCGCCCACGTTCCATATGGTCAGTGAACGTCTCTGGCACAGCTGCACTGGGTTCTCTGTGGGAGTTGAGAGGATGTGGTCCATAGCCTCATGGAGATTACACAGTCCAGTCTGGAAGACAAGCAGTGACTTGCATGACACTCCTTGTCCTCAGCTCTTTTATGCCCTATAAAGCTCTGGACCATCCTTCCTCTTACACAACATATAAAACATTGTAGGTAACACAGTGGAATTTTGTTAGGAGGGAAAAACATATCATGGACCAATGAATATTTGGTGGATAAATAAACAAATCTTTATGCCACAGCACCTTATGTCAACAAAGAAGCCAAGAATGATTTAGTATCTTAGGTAAAAAAATGATAGCAAGCCTAGATGTGGTTAGTGTTTGCTTAGAAATCAGACACACCACACAGATTTCCACAGTAGTGGCCATCGGTTCAGCAGGTCTTTTATTTGGTTTTAATGGTATCACTTAAGGGGATGCGGGGACTTAAGTATACTCTAGTTCTTCAAAGCAGAAGAAAATATCTATGACTCATTAAGCACCTGCCACAGGCCAGTTGCCTGAGATACATTTCACTATCTCATGTACGTCTTACAGTAATTCTAACAGGTGAGTATTATGCCCATTTGACAGATAAGGATGTTGAGAAGGATTAAGAAACCTGCCCAGGGTCACACAAGAAAGTGGCTGAGCCAAGATGCAAACTTAGGCCTATCTTAGTTCAGAACCCAATTCAAATTAGTACAAGGCACTTACTTGGAAATTAGAAGAAATTACTTTAATTACCAGTAAATATTTTCAACATATATCTTAATATAATGCAAAAGCTCTAAGTAAGTAAGATACATTTTTCCTCAAATCCACACTCATACACAACTGACTGAAACAGTCCCAGATGTAGTTCTGAGGATGACTGAGTCTGGCAAGATGTTCTGCCTGAAGGTATCTCAGCGACTAAGGGGCTGAGTTAGATGCTGACTCTCAGTTTTTCTGTTACCCTATGTTTTATTGGTTGGATGTTTCTTATGCAGTAAACATAGAGTATCCAAGGCCTGAAAGGAAGAGTCCTTCCCTGGTCACACTCCTGCTTTAATTAGTGTTTCTACAGCAGAAAATAACTTCACACTAATATAAACGCTGGAAATTCAAGTGCTGGTGAAGGTGTGGATTAACCAGAAGACCATATGTGGCTGGTAAGAGTGCAAAATCATGCAAATATTTGAGAAAGCTATCTGGTAGTTCATTAGTAGATGTTAAATATATGCCTATTCCTCTGCCCAGCTCCCAAGAGAACCCAAGAAAAATGAGGGCACAGGCCACAAAAAGACGGAATGTTGAAAGCAGCCCCACTCGTAATAGCCCTAAACTGGAAACAACCTAAGTGTCCGCTAACAGAAGAGACAAAGGAGCTACAGTATACGAAGAACAAACTGCTGATGGGCGGGGTAACAAAGACAAATTTTCGAAACCCCTCTGTTGAGCCAAAAAAGACACAAAAGACTACAAACTACATGATTCCATTCATACGAAGTTCAAGGATAGGTAAGGTCAGTGCCTGGTGATAGAAGCCAGTATAGTCATTGAGGCAGGTGGAGGCACTGACTGGAGGGGACAGAAGGGAACCCTCTGGGGTGACTGACACACCCATGGTGGTGGCCATGTGGGTACACATGGAAAATGCACAGAGCTTCACATCCAAGACCCATGCACCACGCTGTACACAAACTACACATCAAAACGAAACTTTTAAGGCCAGAAGGAAGGCTTTTGAGTCAGACACAACCTGGTTTGAATTAGCTCTGTCATGTTGGTCTTCACCTATCCATCAGCCACACAGCGAGCCAGGCACTGTCCTAGTCACTCATGATACATCAGCACACAAAACTGACATGGAGTTTATATTCTAGAGAAGACAGTCAATGACAATAAACATAATTATTAAGTTACATTGTATGCTAGACTGCATTAAATACAGCCAGGTGAGTGGGTTGTGAGTGTCAGGCAGAGGAGGGCAGGAAGGGCTGTAATCTCAAGTAAGGTGGTCAGGGTGGGCTTCACCGCGAAGTTCTAGATTCAGGGAAAGGAGTGCAAAGGTCTTAGGGGGTAGCACACCTGGTCTGGCTAGAGAAAGGCCCGCAGAGCTGAAGCAGAGTGCGCCAGGCTGAATGAGTGGTGCGGGGGAAGGGCAGGGAGCCAACCAGCCATGCAAGGCTTTGTAAACCTTAGTAAGGACTTGGTTCCTTCCTCTGCAAGAAATGGGGACCCACTGGCTTTAAGTGAGAAGAGACATGACCCGTTCTACATTTTAATAGGATTCTTTTAGCTGTTCTATTAGGACAGGATGAAGGGAAGCGAAAGGGAGAGGGAAGCTGAGAGTTAGAAGGCAATCGCAGCAGTGTAGGCAACAGATGACAGGGTTTGCAGGGTAGGCGCAGTGGAGGCGGTGAAAATGGTCTGAATTCTGGATGTATCACTGAAGATACAGGTCAATGCCTGGGTTTTTGGCCTGAACATCTGGAAAGATGGGGTTGTCATTAACTGAGATGGGGAAAACTCAGGGTAAGGCAGGTTTTGGGAGTTTAAGGTTGTGAGTTCAATTTTGTATATTTTAAATTTGAGGTGTTTATTAGGTCTCTAAGTAGAGATGTTGAGTAGAGAGTTAGATATACACGTCTGCCTCTGGGTTGGGAACATCAATAGGGAAGTGTGGCATGAAGATGGAACTTAAAGTCACAGGCAGGATGAGTTTACCCACGGGGTGAGCGCACAGAGAAGAGGACCAGGATCAAGCCCAAGATTATTTCAACGTTAAAGACAGAGAGATGAAGAGGATAAACTAGCAAAGAATGTGAAGAAGGATTAACCAGTGAGACAGGCGAAAGATCAAATAAATGTGATATTCTAGAAGCCAAGAGAGAATGGTCAGCTGTATCAAACAGTGCTGATGGGCCCAGACGGGCACTGAAAACCCGTCACCGAACGCAGCAGCATGGAAGCCACTGAGGACCTTAACAAGAGCAGTTCCATTGGAACAGTGAGAACAAAAGCCTAATGGGATTAAGTTTAAGAGAAAACGGGAGGAAAGGAACTGGAGACTGCAAACCTATTTCAATCTTAGCTCTATTCCAGTGTCCTAATTGCAAACTTCTTCTCCCAACAGAAATATAGTGCAGGCCACATGTGTAATTTAAATTTTTCCTGGTAGCCATATTTTAAAAAAGTAAAAATAAAGGTGAAATTTATTTTAGTAATATATTTTATTTAACTCAATATAGCCAAAATACTATAAGCAATATATTAAAAATACACATAAAAAGAATAATGCACCTTGACCAAGTAGGTTTTATCTCAGGAATGCAAGGCTAGTATAGTATCAGACAAAAAAAAAAGTGTTCATCATATTAACATACTAAAAAGAAGAAACATAGAATCTTTCAAATAGGAGCAAAAAATTGTTTGAAAAAATCCAGTGTCCATTCTTGATAAAAACTCTCAGCAAACCAGAAATAAATGGAATTTTCTCATCTCATAAAGGGTATCTATGAAAAATCTACTGGTAACAACATATTTAACGGTGAAAAACTGAATGTTTTCCCCCTAAGATGAGGAACAAGGCAATGATGTCCACTTTCACCATTTTTATTCAATACTGTGCTGGAGCTTCTAACTGGCACAAAAAGGCAAGAAAAAGAAACGAAAGGTATCTAAGATTGAAATTTACTTTTACATGATATGATTATCTATATAGAAAATTTGATGTAATCCTCAAAGAATATTAGAATAAGTGAATTTAGAAAAGTTGCAGGAAACAAGATCAATATACAAAATCAATGGTATTTCTATATACTAGCAATAAATAATTAGAGACTGAAACTTTAAAAAATACGATTTACAATCCCACCAAAAAATATGACACACACAGGGATAAATCTGACAAATAATGTACAAAACCTGCACACTGAAAATGATAAAACATTGCTGAGAGAAATTAAAGACCTAAACAGTTATATGTACATTGTTTATGAGTTGGATACCTCATACTCAAAAAAAGGAATTTCAATTTATACCTTAGATTACAGAAATTAATTCAAAATGGATTATAAACCTAAATGTAAAACATAAAATTATAAAACTTCTAAGAAAGAAAAAACAGGAGAAAATATTTGGAACCTTGGGTTGGGCAAAAATTCCTTAGCTATGAGACAAAAGAACAATCCCTAAAAGAGAAAAATGGTAAAACTGGACTTTATCAAAATAAATAAATAACCTCTGTTTTTTGAAAGACGTTATTAAGAGAATGAAAAGACAAGCCACAGAATGGGAGAAAACATTTGCAAATCATCTATTTGTTGATAGATTTGTATCCAGAATATGCAATGAATTCTCAAATTCTTACCTTAGGAAAACAACCATCCCAATGAAAAAATGGGCAAATGTTTTAATTAAACACTTTACCAAAGAACATATACAGAGCATAAACACATGAAAAGTCGCTCAACATTCCTAATCATCAGGAAAATGCAAATTAAAATCACAATGAGATACCACCACACTCCTGTTTGAAAATCTAAATATAAGAGACTGGTCACACTCAGTGCTGGTGAGGATGCAGAGCAACTGAAACTCCCACTGTGGATGGGAATGTAAAATCTACAGTCTCTCCGGAAAACAGTTAAGCAGTTTCTTAAAGAGTTATACATACACCTACCATATGACCCAGCCATTCCACTCCTAGACATTTACCTGAGAGAAAAGGAAATATATTTTCCCATGCAAAGAACTGTACATGAATGTTCACAGCAGCTTTATTTGTAATAGCCCCAAACTAGAAGCAACCCAAATGTTCAAGAACAGATGAATGGGTACACAAACTGGTATATCCACACAATGAATGTTGCTTATCAGTAAAAAAGGAGGCAACCACTGTTGCACTCTACAACATGAATGAACTCAAAATAATTCTGAGCGAAAAAAGCCAAAAAGGAGGTACAAACTGTTCCAGAAAATGTAGTGACAGAAGGCTGGTCTGTGGTTGCCACAGGATGGGGATGAGGTGCTGGTGTGCAGAAAAGAATAAACTAGCAGGCCTGAGACTGCCATTCTTTGAAAGGCCGGCTTGCAAGGTTGTCCCTCGGGTGATGCCTGGTACTAGGACCTTGGGAGGGTTCCCAGAACTGGGAAGAGTGGCCCTATGAGCCTCAACTACTTTTACAAATGATGTGGTTTATGCTGAACACATGCTTTCCTCCTGGGAGTCTGGAATTTTGGTAAGTGCTAGAAAGAGGACACCCAACTGAAAAGTCCCCAATAAAAACCTGGACAGTAGGGCGGTAATGAGCTTCCCTGGTAACAACATATGTGTTATCACAATACAAATTCAAAAAATTCAAAAAATTTCAATTCAAAAAAAATTTTTTTGGTGATTTATAGGAGAGATTTATTTGAAGAAATATTACAACATATAAAAACTACATAAAGTGAATTTCTACTCAATTCAGTGGTAAATTTAATATCATGTATAATAAAAAACTTTCAAAATCCAGAATGCACCAAGTACTGCATAGTTTGATCACTAAGTCAAATTAGTTGATAAGCAAACTCACAGGACAGCCTCATGTCAGCCAAGGCCACAAACACCAGTGTTGGAGGAACTGCGTGTCCTGCATGACTCCAGTGGGCGAGAACCCTTGAAAGCTTGCCTCTGGTTTCCTCCAGACTCCATCCGGGTACTTTTCCTTTTACTAACTTTCCCTTTGTATCCTTTTGCTGAAATAAATCCTAGCTGCAACTACAACTCTATTCTGAGTCCTGTGAGTCCTCCTAAAAATCACTGAAGCTGGCAGTGATCTTGGGGACCCCCAACACGGATGGGGCAGGAAGGAACAACTGCAAAAGGGCACATTTGGGGTGATGGATATGCTCATTATCTTAATTGTGGTGATGGTTTCATAAGTGTATGCATGTGTCAAAACTTGTCAAATTACACACTTTAAGTATGAGCAGTTTACTCTATGTCAATTATACCTCAATAAAGCTGTTTTGTTTCTAAAGGGAGGTTCTACCCAGTGTGCTAGAGCCTGCTAATTGCCTACCCAACATCTATTTCCCCCTTCCTACTTAATAACAGAGCACCAATTTTCAGCTGAATATGCTGCTTCCTAAAATAAAAGACGATGCTTTCCAGCTTCCTTTGCAGCTGGGTGAGAACACATGCCTGAAATCTGGCTAATGTGTAAATGGACGTATTAGGTAGGACTTGCGGGAAGATTCTTTTAAAAAGAGCCCACTCATGTGACAGGAGCCCCTTTTGTCCTTTCTCCTTCCTCTGGTCTGCAATGTAGGCTGATGGCTTGGGCTCCTGCAGCTAACTTGGACCATGAGGAAACCTTGATAATGCAAACCATGTGGCAGGAATGTCAATCAGAGAGGAGCCAGGGTCCTTGATGACACATGAGAACCACTGGATTTTTTTTTTTTAATGTGAGAAAGGAATAAGCTGCTATCTTATGTAAATCTTTTTGTTGTTGTTGTTATATGCAGGTAAACCTATTCTTTTTTAAAATATACTTTATTGTTTCTTAAGATTTCTTTTTAAAAAAAATTTTTGGGCGGGGAGAAGGTAATTAGGTATTTATTTACTTATTTGCTTATTTTTAGTGGTGGCACTGGGGATTGAATCCAGGACCTTGTGCATGGTAGGCATGAACTCTACCACTGAGCCACACCCTCCCCAGCCCCCATGTTTAATAAATGGGAACAGATTCCCAAGGTGTTAGGACTTCAGTCATCAGCTCCCAAATATTTTAAAAAGAACCAGCTGAATTATTCCCAAAGTCCATTTTAAAAGGTGATGTCCTATGAGGAAGTCCTGGCTCTCATCTTTATGGAAGGTAAGGAAGATATCTCAAAAGCTGAAGGGAAAAAAGGTTCTTTCCATGATCCCGGGGAGAGCCAAATCCCTAGTCTTCTGTACTTTGGAGAGCTCACTAGGAATCTCTGAGATACAGAGGGCTGGCAGCTGGTCCCACAGCACCACTTAGAAATACGGGAGCTGAGAAGACTCATCTGAGGATGAGGCAGGAGGGCAGTTCTAGCTAAAAGTCCTTAATCAAAGGGGGTTTCAAACAGAAGGTATGGCTAGGGTCCTCCAGCTAGCCCACCTGGAACCAGTGAAAAGCCAGACAGGGAAAGGTATGCCTCTATGTACTAGAACTCAAAGAAGTCAATGGTTTGCCTGTAAAGTAAAACCAAATGTCACTGAGAGGGCTGGAAACTAGAGGACTTTAAAGGAGGATCCCAGGTTATTCAGCTTAAAGATAATCTTTCCCTCTGCAAAGAAAGGCATATTGAAAATATATTGAATAATAGGAATTGTTTATTGTTATTTTAAAAGACTCCACTTGGAAATCTTAGTCAAGCATATTATTAATAAAACAATAAAACATCGAATCATGGACCCCTGATTACTCAAAGTGGATCTTCCTTCCGCCTCTTGGTCTTTTCCTGATTCCACCCCCTGTTTCCTTGTTGGGTAACCTTGGCGAAATCTTTGCCTCAGCTTTCTCACATAAAATGAAGATAACAGTTCCTAATTAATTACATTGTGATGTGGGTTAACCGAGAGCTGTGGGCAGCACAGGGTCAGGCACAGGGTAAGATGCTGTAAATGCTACACTTAGAACTGTCATCATCTCCATCATCATCCGCATCATCCTTATGTGTTCACTGTTTAAGCCTGTGTTTGGTTTGCTTGTCTTTGGGATAAACTTCCCTCCAGTAAGAGCAGTGAGGCAACTGTCATTCTAAATAGGGAGGGAGCTCCTGTCTCTACCCTCATTCCCTGCACCGAGCTCTTTCTCTTCCACTCCAGCCCTTGGGAAGAATATCCTCACCACCATCGTCCACAGGAAGGATGAAGTCAGGTAACACTAAGGGCATCCAGAACTGGACTGAAGACCTTGCCCTGCAAGGGCATCAACCGTTTCCTGCACATCTTCTCTGAACTTTAGCTCTATGCTAGACGATGTGAGATACATAGTAAAATGAGGCATCATCTCTGCTTCTGAGCATTTTTGAGAGGACAGGAATTAAGCATATCAAACAATTAGCTGACAAATGTAACAGTGCACACATAAATCAAGTACCAAATTACATAAAAAAAAGATTATGAGTAATTGGGCTACAGCTTCAGTGAGGACATATTATTTGAGCCCAAGTGAATTCTCTCAAGAAATTGTTTTCTTTAGATCCCATTAGACTAAATCTGAAAGAATAAAGAATAAAGCTTGATAACCAGGTACAGAGTAGAACAAAACATAATAACAAGAATCTTTTGAAACCTAGATTATTCTAGTTTGTGCTTCGCTGCACAATAAAAGAGAAACAGCCTTGCATGATATCTACAAATGAGCCCCGATCTGCACTGAACAGCTAGAGGGCCTCATCGAGGGAGAAGTGGTCTCATATTCCATCCCCGCTCCCATCTACTTTCTGATAGGATATCAATGAACAGTGAAGTGGTCATATTTTAGACTGAAAAGGGGAAGAAAGGAGAAACAAAGATCTGGATGAAATAAAACACTCAAGAGCCAGTCTCTGAATCAAACCGATGGTCCTTCTGGGACCACAGCAGGTAAATGCTGGACCAGAAGACAAGTGACCTGGATTATTCTTTTGTCCCACCGAGAAATGGCTGTATCATATCAGCAAGCCTCTGTCCCCTGCAGTTCTTCAATCTTAAAATGGGAAGAATAAGCCCTGCCTTCTCCCTACAACAGCGTTTATCAGGATAAAGAGCAAATCAATAGAAAAAAAAATCATGGGGAAGTTTTTCCTTTGGGAGGAAACTCCCATTTCTAAAACTGTTTCCATTTTAACAGGGCACCCGTGGAGCCTGCACGAGCTTCAGTAACAATAACATGAAAGGTAAATTTCCAAGCAGTTTGTTTTACTGCTTACAAAGTTACTTAAATAGGTAGCTATTGAACTTATTATTTCACATGAATAGCACCATGTTGACTGTGAAACAATGAATTCAGGCATTGTTATTTTAAAATGAGTAAGCCTAAGGCACATCTTTAAAAAGTAAAGCAACTAAATTAAACTAAACTGAATCCCCAAAGGACAACTGGGAAGAGATGGGTTGAATGAGATGCAGAGGAAAGTGGATGCTACAATGAATGGATAAGAAGGAAAAAGATTCCCCATCTCTAATCATCTCATAAGAAATCAGATGGTACTAGGCATTGTTCAACTGGGGAAACACCAGACAATGAGAAAAACTCAGATCCAAACAAGCAACAGAACCCAGGAACATGCTTCGCCGTGTTTTATTCCCTAGCCATGGGATGCGACTCTATGAAGCAGAGGAACATAAGGATATAAATAAATCTCTTTCAGCTACTCAGCATATGTTTATCCTTGGGGTATAAATGCCAATTACCTGCACATACCAACAAAATTTATAACATTTTCCTCCTTTCTACAATCTCCTTGATGATAATCCTCTGGATAGGAAAACAGGCATCAAAATGAGGGGTAAGATGGGGAGGGGGCTTGCCTATTAAAAATCAGACATGAAGATCCTCAGGTCTGCAGCTCCTTCAGTAACACAGGAGAGACTTGGGCGTGAGTTTTCTCATCTATAAAACAGAATTGCTGTGTGAACTAATAAATGTGGAAAGAACTTGGCACAGAGCCTGGCATATCAGAAGTGCTCAAAAAGGGTAAGCCTGTTCCTTAATCTGTGCTCAATATGCCGTCGGCACGGGACAAGTCCTAGTCACTTAAATTACAGTCCCTCATTGTGACAACCCCTTAATCCGTATGTTTCAGTGACAGAGGCAGAGGGCATGTGTGGGAAGAACAAAAACCAGCAAACAAAAACCCTCTAGGGTGCAGCCAAAAATAAGTGATCCAAGTCAGGGGCAAGAACCAATAAAATAATATGAAAACAAAAATGTCATACCCAAGGGAGACTCCCAAGGCAAGCACGGTTGAATACTAGGAACTTAATAGTACACGTTACCCCATTAATAAGTTATAAAGGAAAAAAATAGTTATTTTATTAGGTGCTAAAGAGGGATTTGATAAAATTTATAAAATTGAACATACCTTCCTAATTTTTAAAAAAGATCCTTAGGAAAAGAACAATAGAAAAGTATTTCCCTAACATAAACTTTAAAAATATATATACTTCCCATATAGTCAGCATCAGGATGAAAGATGAGAGACCAGAGCATTCCTTCTGAAGACAGGACAGCATATGGGCCCATCTCGGCCACTGATATAAAACTGAGTGAGATAATTAGAAATAAATGGTAGGTTTATTTCTGAAAGGAGACCAAACAATCCCATTTGCAGATGTGTGACTGTATACTAGAACTCAAGAGAATCAACCAAAAAGCTAGTGGAATCATTAAGAAAATATTGAAATAAATATATATAAATTGAAAGTTTCCTTTATGCAAATAATAACCAATAATTGAATATAACTGAAAAGTAGAGATGCATGCTGCAGTACTCAAGGAGGAAATTATTTTATAATTAACGTTAAAATGCTCCATGAAAAATATGCAGGACAAAATTCTAATAGTTGTTCAATGTAGGAGATTAATATATGTGGAGGTTCACTAAACTCTTCTACTTTTTCTGTAAGTTTTAAAAATTTCCTAGTAACCAAAAAAGAAAAGAAAAATGCCAAGAAACTTCTAGGGAAAAAAGGGTAAAGAAAAGGGCTTTACCCAATAGGATATGAACATGTGCTCTGAAGTCAAAGTTATTAAAATACCCTGGTATTGGGAAAAGAATAAACAAAGAGATCAATAGAAGGGAACAGAGTCCAGAATTAGACCCAAGCATAAAGAGGAATTTACTGAATGCAAGAAATAGATGAATTACTCAATTTATAAATAGTACTGGAAAACTGGATAGCTATTTGAGCAAAAACAACAATCAATTTCTATTTCATTCCTTACATCAAAATAAATTTCAGATGGACTAAAGATTTAAGAGAAAAAAGAGAGAAAGCCATAAAAGTAGCACGAGAAAATACGGATAATTTTCAAAATAATCTTCTGGCTGGGAAGGACTTTTTAAGTATCATACCAAATCAGAACCCATACAGGAACTGACTGATACATTTAAGAATCATAATCTTCTATATAGCAAAATAAAACAAATTTAAAATTATCATAAAAAGATGTAAATATTTTAAGAACTAAAATGAAAAATACTATGATATAATAAAATGTCTCATTCTTAACATGGAAAGAGTTATTACAAATTAACAGAGAAAACAAACACCTCAAAATAAAAATTGGCAAAGGATACATACAGGTAATTCACAAAGGAAGAAAAAGGAGTCATAAAAAATATATAAATAGATGTTTAATTTTACTATTAATCAGATAAATACAAATACCAACCAGATTAAAAAAAATGAAAAAGAGTGAGAAGACCCAGGGTTGGTGAGAATATGGGGAAAAAGGCACTCTAATGTGCTATTGGCAGAAATAAAACCTACTAGCAACTTTCATTTTAGAGAGTAGTTTCATAATAGGTATTATAAATTTCTCCACATCCTTGCTAACATTTGTTATTTGTGTTCTTTTTGATGATGGCCATTCTGACAGCTGTGAGATGGTGTCTCGTGATTCTGATTTGTATTTCCATGATATTAGTGATGATGGGCAACTTTTCATGTTCCTGTTGGCCATCTGCATTTCCTCTTTTGGAAAAAATGTCTGTTCAGTTCTTCTGCCCATATTTTAAATGGGTTGTTTGTTTGTTTGTTTGCCTTTTAATTGAAGTACAGTTGATTTAAAATGTTGTATTAGTTTCTGGTGTACAGCATGGATGGACTTGGGCATTATGCTAAGTGCAATAAGTCAGAGAAAGACAAATACTGTAGGATATCATTTCCATGTAGAATCTAAAAAAAATACAACAAATTAGTGAGTATAACAGAAAAGAAACAGACTCACAGATGTAGAGAAGGAACTAGTGGTTGCCAGTGGGGAGAGGGAAAGGGGAGGGGCAAGACGGAGGTGGAGGATTAAGAGGTACAAACTATCAGGTATAAAATAAGCTACAGGGATGTGTTGTACAACATGGGGAGTAGAGCCAATATTTTATAATAACTATAAGTAGAGTATAATCTTTAAAAATTGTGAATCACTATATTGTATATCACTGAAACATAATATTGTACATCAACTATACTTCAATTAAAAAATATGATATTGTAGGGGGAGGGTATAGCTCAGTGGCAGAGTGCTACGCTTAGCATGCATGAGGTCCTGGTTTCAGCCCCCAGCATCTCCACTAAAAATAAATGAATAAATAAACCTACTTACCCCTCTTCCCAAAGAAAACAAAACAAAAAACCAAAAAATATGATAATGTAAAATAAATACATAAAGTTAAAAAAAAAAAAAACCAAAAAACAGAGTCCCAGCTCCTCTTCAAGGGAGAAAGTGCAATCCCACTTTCAGAAATTTATGTAAGAAGGTAAAGAGGGCAGTGCACATAGCAGGCTGATTAATAAATATTTATATAAGAAAAAATTTACAGTTACTATAAGGGATGATGCCGCCACATGCATATTAAACTGAGAAAATGTAATATCATAATTATGGTATGATTCCATTCTTGTTAAATCTCTCACACTCAATTTTCACACAAATGGAAGATTGTTCAAACAAATTGTGATGGTGGTTGTTCCTGGGCACTGGGATTCCATCTTATTTTTATTCTCTTCTTTAAGTTTTTTGGTATTGTTTACATTTTTTAAAAATCTATTTTTCTTACAAAAAATACATTTCCATTTTAGGCGATAGATTTTTTTCTAATGGTGATAATTATTAAAGCGAGCTGGACAGGTGCATGGGGGATCATTATACTATTTTCTCTACTTTTTGAAAATTAGTAAATTAAAAACAAACAATACAAATAAAAGGAACGGGCTGAACAGGACTCAGAGGGCTGTGATAAATCACTAAAGGGCACTTATAGAACAAAGTATTTATGGTTTAAATGAGAAATAAAGATCAATAAAACTAATTCCAAGCCCATAACTCTTCATATAACTGAAGAGAAGGTAAAGGTGAAACAAAGCAGATTAGACCCCCAAAATCCTGGAGCTGAATGCACTATTTCCATTTTACACATGGAAACTGAGGCCCAAAGAGATGGGATATGAAAAATAGAAACCTCTTAAGCCAAATATATTTCCTCCAATTAGAATGGGTACAGATGCTAAATGCTGAATATTACACCAAACCAAACCGAATGTTCCCCCTGCAAAAGTGCTACTTAATGGCTCCTTAAAGAAATCTAGGAGAAGCCTAAATAATGTTTTAAGTCTCAAACATTTTCCTCACATGTTAAAATTACAGCTCAAATAAAAATATGTAATGAGAATGATCAATTTGACTCTGCAATGAGTACTTTAACAAAAAACATTTTCTCTCACTTCACAAGGTAAAATACTAGAAAGGAAAGCAGATAGCTAATAAATATATAAAAAGATGCCCAAACCAATTAGTAATAAGGAAAAATGCAAATTAAAACCACAGTAAGATACTATTTCTCTTCTACCAGAGCAGCAAAAATGATAAATCTGACAATATCAAGCAATGTGATTAGAACAATTAAACACTGCTGGTGGGAGGGCAACTTGGTCCATCTACTTTGGCAAAGATTTTGGCTTTACACAGCAAAGTTGGAGTAGCACACACCCTGTGGCTTAGTCTACGCACAGACCCTGGCGCGGTGGTTTTCTATAGTCTGGGACCCCCATGGGATCCTTTCAGAAGGTGTGTGAGGTCGAAACTACTTTCAAAATAATTCTAAGATGTTATTTCCTATCGCACTCTCATCCTTTCCCAAATATGCAGTGTTTTCCACTCATGAGTAATACTGTAAGAAATTGAATACAGAAGCAGATGTGAGAAATCAGTGGCTTTCTATTAAGACAGTAAAGAGAGCTGAAAAAAATGGAAAGCAATGCCATATTTCTCACTAATTTTTGTTTTGTTTTGGAAACCACAGTTTCTCTTTCAGAAAAATGTTAAATTTTAATTTCTACCTCATTATTTTTATATAAAAATTATTTTAAATAAGTTAATAACATTTTAAACATTCCTTTTTTAATTTGGAGTAAGTATTAACAGATATAACCCACCAAAAGACATGCACAAGAATGTCTTTAGCATGACTATTTGTACGTCCTGCCCCCAAACTCTAAACAAACAAACAAAAAAAGACCATAGAAAAAACTGGTTAACACTACAAATGTCTATTAAAACATACATGCACCCAGAGTAATGCAATGGAATCCCACATACACATCACTGGAAATGAATGAATTATAGATATTCACAACAAGAAGACAGAATACACCCAGTATGATTCTATGTACATGAATCTGAAAGCATGCAACACTAAATGATACACTGTTTAGGAAGACAAATATTCAAGCAAATGATAAAAACAATTACGTATTCAGGATAGCAGTTACCTCTGAGGCGGAGGGAAAAGGATGGGGAAAAAAGGGACGTACAAGGAACTTCTAATGATTAAATTCTTTTCCTTAAACCAGTTGGTAGGTGCTTGGGTGTTTGCTGTAAAATGATTCTTTATACATTTATGTAGTATATCTTTTCTAAATATTCTATATATCTACTCAACATTTAGTAAAATACTCAATATCTAATAAAAAACAACTAGAGATCACACTGGTTCAAGATTCTGGCAAAGAGAAAGCAGATCTACATACTAGAAATGGGCCTAGGTATCTGAGGGCATTCATTTAGTTTTTCTTATGCACCATCATGTAGTACTATGCTAATTTCTGAAGGGCTACAAAGCACAAAAAGCCCCCACGCTCGGGAAGCCTAGAGGAAGAGAAGTTGGACTTCCACTTCACAGACGAGTGGAGAAGCTGCGGCAGATCAGCGCTCCTGCCAACAACAATGAAAAAAGACAAAACACAGGGATGGTCTATTTGAAGTAGTGGAGAGTTTGCAGGCAATGAGAACTGGAGGGGCCAAGAGAGGAGAATCTGAGAAAGGAAGCTGACTTCTGCTGTCAATTATAGATTCTGAATGTGGGCAGGAGGTGGAGAACCTGGGCTTTGGGTTAGATACCAGCAAAATGGCAGCTTCAAGGACACAGCTAGGTTTTCTCTGAGGACTTCTGCTGAATGCTGAGGATGTGTGAGGCAATAAAAAGCTAAGCAAAGATCTCCTGAAAAGCAGTTTTGTTAGACAAAGTATGTGGGCTCTATCAGGGAAAAGGGTCCCAAGAACACACAAGGGTCTTGCTGGAAAACCTGGAGGGCTGGGGAGAACCAGAGGTTGGAAAGTCTGAGCCTCACCAGAGCTGCAAATCCAACTTCCATTTAGCACAGTCTCTGATTAGATTAAGGTGATCAGCCCAGCAGAGGGGAAAATGAGCCCTGTCTGGAGGAACATATCATCACCTGGAGCTCCTCCAATTATTTTTGTGTACAATGCCTGGCATTACGAGACACAGCAAAAGACAGGACAATGTAACTGAAAACTAACAGGAAAAAAAAAGGCTGATAGAGACCCAAGATGATCCAGAGGTTAAGAGTTAGCTGAAGAGCACCTAAAAAGAATAATAATTAATCTGGTTATAAAAAATGTAACCAGAGAAAAAAGGAGATGAAAAGATGGAGACTTTTACAAGAGAATTACAGACCTATACGTAAAGACCTATACACAGACAACTTACAAGTCACATATTTCCTCCAAACATCAGACTTGTATATTCAACTGCTCATCTGCCAGCAGTTCTGCTTTGAAGTATCAATGGCATCTAAAATTCAACATGTCCAAAACCAAACATTTCTCGGTAAACTTAGTCCTTTCCACTGCTCACAGTCCATTCTATTAAGCAAACAGGAAACCTAAGAGTAACCTACAACAGCTCCCTCCCTCACCTCCATATCCAAACCACCATCAAGTGTTGGCGATGATACCTCCTGAAGGGCTCTCAAATCCACTTCCTTCCATTATTACCAATACCAGCCTGGTCTAAGACAAATAACCTACTTCTGCAACAGCCTCCTAATCAATCTGCCTACACTCTTGCTTCTCTTCAGTTTGTTCTTTACCTGTGGTTACAGAGATCTTTTGCAACCAGTGGTCTGATCATATCTGGAACCCCTCAGCCTCAATTAATATGTCTCCCAACTAGGTTCGATGAGGACAGTGACAATGTCTATTTCAGCTTACCGTAGCAGTCCAAGCACCTAACAGAGTGTCCAGCACACAGTAGGCACTCAGTGAAAATACGGTTGAACAAATGAACACACTTTCTGTTTTGCCCTCGAAAACTGAGTGAGAATTTCTATATAAACTACTTAATTATTCCTGGACCCATTTAACCAAGCAGTGTCAATTCCAGGCAAATGAGAAAACAAGGTAAGTATAGTCTCTTAGTGACTGACTTTAGAATAAAGAATGTATTAACTGGCTTTTGATTAAAGGTGTCACAATCAGACAGAAGTATCAGGTTCTTTTATTCAAATAGTTGGTACCAGTGGGGAAAGGGCTAAAAATATTCTTCAGAAAATTGTCCAGTAATAAACTCTACTTTATTATTTTTTTCCACTCCACTTTAAACTTAGGGAGATTAGGCACTAAATGGGAGCTGACACTTGCCTCTGTTTAGTGATATTCTCTAACAAGCACACTCCACCTCCTCTGGCCATTAGGGTTGATGGAGAGTTTATAACTTGGAAGACAGATTTAAGAAATTACACAAAATGTACTGGTGTGGCGATGAAACGGCAAATAGGAAATAAAAGTTAGACCTGGAAAACAGAGAAGTTAGATCTGAAATATTATGAACTTCTAGGAGAAACAGATCAGGGGACATTATTCAAAGAGCTAATGGCAAAGAATTTTCCAAAGCCATTCATTCTCAGATTTAGAAAGTCCAACAAATCCAAAGGAGGGTAAATAAAAGTGAATCCACACACGACATACTGCTGTAAGCCTGTAGAACACACCAAAGACGAGAAGACTTAGAAGCTCCCAGAGAAAAATGGCAAATTAGAAGCAGACTGACAACCGATTTCAAAAAAAAAAAAACTGCCAAATTATTCAGGTTTAATTTACGATATTATACAGTTGACCGATTTTAAGTGCAAAACTTAATGATTTTTAGTAAATTTACCTGATGGTGCAAGTAAAAAACAGTTTTGGACTATTTCTATCAACAAAATGATCCCTTAGTGTCCATTTACATTCAATCCCTGTTCCCACCCCACCCCAGGAAACCAATCCATTCTTGGCCTCTACAGATTTGCCTTCTGGACACTTCATATAAATAGCACCATACAGTATGTGTCTGGCTTCTATAAAACCATATACAAAGGATATATACCTAGCATAATGATTTTGAGGTTTATCCATTTGAAGCATGTATCAGTATTTTATTTATTCATTTTTATTACTGAATGGTCATCTATTATATGTATGTATCACACTTTGTTTTTCCATTCACTGGTTGGTGAGCATCTGGGTTGTTTGCATTTTTTAGTTATTATGAATAATGATGTTATGAACATCCACAGACCAGTCTTTGCGTGGACCAATGTTTTCATTTCTCTTGTGTATATACTGCCAGTGGAATTGCTGGATTATATGGGAAATTTAAGTACAGCTTTTTAATAAACTGCCAAACTATTTTCCAAAGTGGCTGTGCCACTGTACATTCCCACCAGCAATGTTTGAAGCTCCTGATTCTCCACATCCTCTAAAACATTTGCTATTGTCTGCCTTTTTGATTATGGCCATGTTAGTGTGAAGTGGTATCTCACTGCAGTTTTAATTTGCATTTCCTTAACAACTAATCTGCATTGCCCTAATGACTAATTTGCTTTTCCCCAATGCCTAATGATGTTGAACATCTTTTCATGTGCTTATTTACCATATATTCTTCAGTGAAATGTCTATTCAAATCTTTTGCCTCTTTTAAAAATTGGGTTGTTTGTCTTATTATTGAGTGTTACGTTTTTAATATATTCTGGATATGTCTCTTATCTGACAGTAGAAGTCTAACCGCAATAAAGGAATTCAGAAGAGAATGGAAAAATATCTTCAATGTGCTGAGAGAAAATAACTATGAATTTAGAACTGCACACATAGATAAAATACAGTTTAGAAATGAAGGTTAATTAAAACACTTCCAGATAAATAAAACCTGAGAGTTTACTCCCCAAAGACTCTCCTTTACGTGTATTAATTATTTACTGCTGCACATCAATACTGATGGCTTTAGATAATACACATTTTTTATCTCACAGTTTGTGTGTGTCAGAAATTCAGGAGCTGGGTGGCCTGGCTTAAGGTCTCTCAGGAGATGGCAGTCAAGACGTTGGCCAAGGCTGCAACCATCCTGACCTGGACTGTAGGATCTGCTTCCCTCCCACGTGGGTCACTCACAAGCACTGGCTATTGACAGGTGGCCTCAGTTCCTCTCCCAGGGCTGACTGATAACCTCGTGACAGGGCAGCTGGCTTCCTCAGAGTGAGCGTTCCAAGAAACAGCGAGGCAAACGTGCAGTGTATTTTATGATCTAGCCTCAGAAGTCACACTCCATCATTTCCGTGATGCCCTGATGGTTACACAGGTCAGCCTTGTCCAGCATGGGAGGGAACCACATAAGAGTGTGAATCCCAGAGAAGGAGTCATTGGGGCGCCTTAGAGGCTGGCTTGAACATCAATGTACCTTCAAAAGATATACTGTAAAAATAAGAAAATGGTCCTAGAAGACTAAGGATAGAAAAAGGAATGGCAGACAAAGAAAATCGTTAAAATGCAGGTCAATTTAAACAGACTGCTAATATGAAACAAGAATGCCTATGTCTAATTTACCCGCAGTAAATATTTTACCATGAAGTCAGAGAATTCTTATAAGGTCCCTGAACTATTTCAGAAGAAAATGGAAACTAACATCAAACTCTTTAAGTATTCACATTCAAAGTTTGAGAGTAATCACCAAGAAACAAAAAAATGTAATCCCTATCTTTCAAACTGGTAGTTTAAATGGAATGTGAGAAAAAAAAACAAACCCCGCAACCAATTCAAAGGGAAACCAATTCAAAGAGAGAAAAAGGGTTAAAAAAAAAAAAGTCATTCAGAAACACAGGAAAAAGAAATCATAATAGAAATCAAAAAGATATTCAGAACCTAACATCAACTAAAACATTATATATCAAAACTTTGTTATGCCACCAAAGAGGTTCTTAGAGGAAATTTTATCTTATTATTATTTTTAGAGGAAACAATAATCGTAAGTGATTATATTAGAAAAGAAGAAATGCCAAAATTAAGCAGTCATTTAAAAGAAAAAGAAAAAAACCCAACCAAACCAAACAAGAAGAACCAGCCAAAACCCCCAAAAATCTAAAAGTAAGAAAATAATGATAAAGCAAATTTCATAAAATAGACAATAAATATATATGACTTAATAGATTGACAAAATTTAGAAACCTGGAATCATTTTTAGACAAAGCAGAGTACAAGAATACGCCACAAACCATTTTATGCAAATAAAGTTGGAGACGTAGGTGAAAAAAGCAGATTCCTAAAAAATACAATGTCGTAGAAATGACTAAGGAAGCAAGAGAAAAGCTGAATGGCTGTGTAACCGTTAAAGATACTGAGTGGTAATTTTAACTCTTCTGAAAAAGGAAACACCAGGTCCAGATAATTTTTACAGTCTAATACTATCAAACATTCAAGGACAAGATAAAAACCTTACACACATTCTTCCAGAGGATCAAAAAGAGGGAACACTTTCCAATCTACTTCATAACATTTACATATCCTTAGTACCCAAGAAAGAAAAATTAAAGGACAATCTCGTTTACAATCATAAATGCAAAATTTCAAAACAAAATATTAGCAAACTAAATCTAGCAATATATAAAAAAATGCATCACAAGTCATCTATAGAGGAATACAAGCTTGCCTTAACATTAGAAAACCTAATATAATTTTCTTCATTAACAGATTCAAGGCCAAGATAGATGATCATAAAGGACAAAATACATGATTTTATCAATATGATCATATCACAGTAATAAGCATCTGGGGAAAGTAAACGTCCATTCATGATAAATGCTCTTAGCAAAACTGGGATAGAAAAGCCTTCCTTAACATAGGATATATACCCAAAATCTACAGCAAAAACCTTAATGGTGAAGCGTTAGAACTTTCCCTTTAAAACCAAGAATGAGACACAGTGTCCACCGTTTCCACTTTCATTCAAGGTTATACTGTTGTCAAGACCGTAGCCAGCCCAGTGAGAAAACAAACAAACAAACAAACAAATCCCCATAAAAATATAAGGATTAAAACCGAAGAAACAAAAGTCACTATTTGCAGGCTGATATGATAGCCTGTTTGGGAAATTCAAAAGAATTCTCATTATTAGGACTGATGCGAGTTTAACCAGGTTGCTAGATTCCTCAAAATCAACTGCATTTCCAAACAACAGCAACAAAGAAATACAGTGTTTTTTTTTTTAAAAAGATACTATTTGCAAAGCAACAAAAAGTAAGACACTTCAGATAAAACAGACTAACAGCAAGGACTAACAACTACTGAGCATTTGCTGTGTGTATCCTTATGAAATAGAAATTCTTGATTAGCTCTGTTTTACAGATAAGGAAACAGGCACAGAGAGGTTGATTTACCCAACATCACAAAATGAGCAAGAAGCTATGTTAAGACTTAAGCCCAGGCATCTGGTTCTGGAGCCCTGTTCTTAAGCAACACCCTCAGCTGCCTCCCTCTTTGCAAGATGGGCAAGGCCTATTCGGAGTTGCAGGCTATGTTTTACATGTACAAATATTGTTGTGAGACATTAAACAAGAAAAAGAAATGCCATGTTCGTGCACAAGAGAAACTCCAGCATCAAGATCTCCATTCTCCTCCAAACTGATTTACAAAATTAATACAACACTGATCAAAATTCCAACAAGATTTTCTATAGATGCTAATTCTAAAATTGAAAAGGAAGAGGACTAAGAAAAACCATGTCACTCTGGAAGGAGAGAAATGAAGTGGGTAAATTAGCCTTTCAGATATCCAGGTTTATTGTAAAGCAGTATTAGTTGAGGTAGTATGGTATTAGTGAAGGAACAGCAAGAAAGACCAATGGAACAGACCAAAGTGCCCAGAAACAATCCCACAGTTACAAAGAAGTTTGACATAAGAAAAAGAGAGTATTTCAATAACTGGGAAAAGACTAATCTATGAAATGGAAAAAAAATTGGATCCATATCTCACATCATACATGAAAAATGGGATAAAATCCTCCATACTCTGAAGCAAGGATGGATTTCTCAAACAAGACACTGAAACCATTAAGAAATTCAATTATATTAAAATTAGGAATTTCTGTTCATCAGCAGATGCCATAAAGAGAGTTAAAAACACAAGTCATGAACTTAGAGAAGATATTTGAGACTCATAATACTGACAAAGGGTGTAGAATATAAAGAACTCCTACAATTCAACAGGAAAAAGATTGACAAATCAAGAGAAAAGTGGGCAGAAGATATGAACAGATGTTTCATGTTTCCCGAAGAGGAAACACTAATGGCTAATAAATGTACAAAAATATGCTCAACTTCATTATGAATCAGGGAAATGCAAACTGAAATCAAAATATCATTTTACACCCACGAAATTGGCAGAACTGAATGTGGGTGAAGATGCAGGGCGACAGGAACTCATACGCTGCTAGTGGGAGTCTCCACTGGCGCAGTCACTCAGGAAGCAACCGGGCACCATGTCAGGAAGCTGAACGTGTGTGAAACTCACGACCCAGCACTATCACTCCTGGAGAAACTCCCATCAGGGAGCCAGGAAAGGATGGGCTTTCATGAACCCAGGGAAGAAACTGCTGACGGAGATGTGCCCAACTCTGCTGAGAGGCAGAGTGAGCAGAGGAGAGAAAACCCACCGTTGGATCTGGCAAAATGGGGAAGCCTGGTGAGCACAACGTGAGGCACTTCAGGGCAGTAGTGAAAACAAATGCCTGGAGTCTCCTTTCTTCTGAAAAATACAAGTAGTTGTAGATGAAGGGGAGGACAGAGGAGAAGTTTCAAGCTGGAGAAAAAAAGCAACATGGTACAGAAGGAGGACTTGGTCTCCACACTGACCAGCGTGTGAGTCTCACAACTGACATTTTCTAGCATTTCAGCAGCTTGCTAAAATGTTGGGATCAAGTGGTGTCATGTAAGGTCCCCTGTGGTTCTCAGAGTTCCCCTGGAAAAAAGAGAAAAAATTTTATCTGAGAATGTGGGGAAGAGAGGTGACTGGAGACCTGAAATGGAATAAGTCAACCGAACAGAAAAGATTTTTTTTAAAAGTAGCTCTGGTGTCACTCTAGAATCATATACAAGAAAAATGATACAGCATCCAAGGGCCCAGGAAGTTTCCATCGTGCTACCACAGCATTATCCCAGGGTCACTGTACTATTTTTGAAATCACACGGGTGAGGAGCTGATCTGATCTGAATCTCCCCTGTAATGAGATGTGACTGACAAACCGAGTAACACACAAGAAAGACACCTTTAATTCTGTAAAGTTCAAAAGAAGCACAGTAATAGCAAGAGGCTAAACCCGGAGACCGCTGCTCTCATTCCCTGTTGGTGGGGGCCTCACAGCCAAGGGATCCATTATCTTAGCTCCTTCCCTTTCTCATTTGCCTTCTCCTCCCTGTATCCCCTCTCCCAAACATTCAGCGTCTGACGGATTCTTACAATGTTTAAACAAACAAAATAGGAAAACTGTGTAATCTGGATTCAGGATAGCTTTCTCTACAAAGACAATTAACATTTTAAAAGTAGGGCATGGTGGGTGGAGGGAATAACTTGGTGGTAGAGCACATGCATATCATGCATGAGGTCCTGGGTTCAATCCCCACCTCCACCAAAAAAGTAAATAATTAAGTAAACCAAATTACCTCCCCCCTGCAAAAATAAATACATATAAAAAGTAGGTCATGTTGGGGGCTGGAACAGCTTGCCATTTTACCTTTAAATATACAGTTTTACGTATGTAGAACCAGCTGGCTTCTTTTTTTCCAGAGATAATTCCACCTTTCTCTCTTCTCCCTTTGTATCCCACCTCAAGGTGGGACCCACATTTGGCTCCGGAAACAAACAGCTGTTCTTAGAGCAGAGGCAAGAGGCTAACCCTCAGGCATTCTTGATAAAGGACTTCACAGAGAGGAGCTAGTGTCTGAAACTACAGGGCTTCAAATAAGAGTATTCCCACATCAGAGCCATCGATTCAAAGAACTTCCACCTTGAGAAGAAGAATGCTGGGATTTGAAAGAGCATCTTTAAAGTTCACTGCGGGGACCGCAATACCTGAAGCACAGATTGTAGACCTAAGATCAGAACTTAGCTTTACATCAGAAAATGTGAGAGGCAATAAGCTAAAAAATAAAATCCAGTAAGCCTGGTTTCAAAGTAATTGTAAATATTGGGTGGGACTGAGATACTGGGGTAAAAAGAGCATCAGGTCAGGCTCTACCAACAACAATTTTCAAAGGAAGAATTGCAATACATTTATTTGTATTAATAAGAAATAAAACTTACTTGTGAGTATCATTTTTTAGTATTTTTTTTAAGTTATTCTCTAATGGCAAATTTAAGTAATACGCTTATAAGTTGGCCTGATTCATCCTCTTTCTCTCCAACTCTACTAAAGGCTCCAAATATGCCTTTCCAGATTGTTTATATCTAAAGTGGTATCTTTGACTCCTCCCATCCCAAATTTACTGTCTATGAAATTTCAAGATTACTTACTTAGCTTTATATAATAGATGCCCAGCCTTAGAAAATGTACTTTCGTGTGTCTGCATAAAATAATTTTCCCACTGACAACTTCAACTATGCCTTATTTTCATCTGTGACTGTATTAATTTTCCAGGGCTGATGTAAATTACTGCAAACTTGGTGACTTAAAATAACAGAAATCCATTTGTTCATAGTTCTCTTATCCAGAAGTCCAAAACCAAGGTGTCAGTGGAGCTGTATTTCCCCTCAAGTCTAGGGGACAATCCTTCCTTACCTCTTACAGCTCCTGGTGGCTGCTAGCAGTTCCTGGATGCCTTGGCTTGTAGGCACATCACTCCAACCTTTGCCTCTGTTTTCACAAAACTTTCTTCCTTTTGTCTCTCCTTTGTTTCTCTGTGACTCAGATCTCCCTCCCTTTTCGAAGAATACCAGTCATCAGATTTAGGGTCTGTCCTAAATTTAGAATGATCTCATATCAAGATTTTTAACTAAATTACATCTGCAAAGACCCTATTTCCAAATAAGGCCACATTCACGGGAACTGGGGGTTAGCACATTGACCCAGCTTTTCAGGGGCCACTATTCAACCCACTGTATAGATTAATAACAGTTTGGCTGGGCTACTAAAATAAAGTACGTCTGCCTCTCAAGCCACTTGTCATACTCTCCAAGAATCCAACTTGACTCAGGAAAAACTATTACTTATAGGAAGTCAAAAGTGAATCCCTTGATGCTGTGAATACTCACTTCCTAATTTATCTGTTTTTGAAATCCAAATAAGGGTTTTCTTGGTGGGAAAAAAATGTAGCCTATTGAATCTCTATTTTCTTATCTGGTTGAGATTTCAAGTGGGAATTTATCCATTGTCCTAGCGAAATTAGATTAACAGGATCATTTTGTTATCACTATTACTCATAGTATAGACATTCTTATTTTCTACTTGAGTTTAAAAACATGGATTTAGTCACCTTTTTTTTAATCCAATCACCCAGGAAGAAATTATTGTCCAACAGGGAGAAGTAAGATTCCATCTAATCGAGTTATAACCTCCTCTTGGCAAGCTGTACCTACCTTCACTCCCTTTGTCCACTGTGCTGCCTTTTCCTTAGCCATCCTTTCCTCTAGGTCATGCCAACCAAGTACGTGTGTATGTGTGTGTGTGTGTGTGTGTGTGTGTGTGTTTATTTTGTCGTACTTCTTGATTGCCTGCTCCACCACCATTAGTCAACTGACTTCCATTTTCTATTTCAGAGGCTGATAGAATTTCTTTAAATCTTGGCCATAAACACACACAGTGGCTGCACATATGCTTATATAGCACTTATTCTGCCTTGCACCGTTCTAAATGCTTTCTGTATATTAACTTACTTAATCCTCATTCTGTGAACAGTACTATCATCCAAGTTTTACAGATGAGCAACCTGAGAGAGATTAGGAGAGATGAGTAAGCGGTAGGACTAGACTATGAAGCCAGCAGTGGGCTCCAGAGTCCAGGTCCTTAACTACTATGCAAGGCTGTCTCCGGGGCAACGTGCCAAAATGCTACGCTGTTCCACAGTGGGGTGGTTACAGATGAGGATTTAAAGATGCTTTTCTACATATGACACATTTCCTATTATGATTATGCATTAATTTTATAACCAGAAAAATATTCTTTCAAGTAGGAAAAAAGTATCCGTTTGTTAGGGTACAACATAGTAATAAGAACAAGCATACAACTATGACCAGGTACCACAATATGCGATTCACATACATCAATTTTATCCTAAAAACAGTTAACAACCTTCTTTTTATAGAGGAGGACACAGAGGTGCAGAGAAGTTAAACAGCCTGCCCCAGGTCACACAGCTAGCTAGTGGATGGCAGCAGGACTGTCTAGCTTGAGTCTGTGTTCTAAACTAGGTTATGCTGCCTAAATTAGATATAAAACTTTAGTGCTATATTCCAGTCTGACTCTCTGCTAGAGTGCACTAAATGCCGAGAAAATGTGTTCACATCCTGTGACCCAAACCAGAGAAAAAGAATTAAAAAACCCTCCCCTGCCTCTAAATCTCTGGTCTACCGCCGCCGTTCATTATTACAGGGCACCCTACATACCACCTCCCATCCTGATATCCCACCACCTGGGAGCTCCTCCCCTTCTCTGATGCTCACACTGCTTCCACTGCTTAACGCACTTGTCGTCCTCTTCCTTGAGCTACAGTCCTCCTGTACCACGTGCGTCTGAAGGACATGGCTCTGTCTCACTCTTACCTGAACCCCTCCAACTCCTGGCACAGTCATTTGAAAGAAAACAGGAAATGTTCGGCTTGTTTAATTAAACTGTAATCCTTACCATTCAATCAATGTAAATATACTTAAAGAGAAGATTTTAATGAAAGAAAAAAAATTTGTTTCACCGCAGTAAGTATAAAAAAACCCTATGTATTTTCATTCTAATAGACTTCTTAATTGGACAATACTAGCCCAGATTAGAGGGCATTTAAATCATCGCTTTGTAAACAGTGTCACAAATGGAGAATATTTTCTCTCTTTGCCACCGGATGAGCTGGGCATGTTGCCAAATCTTTTTCTAATTAGGTCCTGTGGTTAATTTCTTAATCTTAGCATTTCCTTGCATCTTCTTAAATGTAAAGAAAGTTGGACTTTCTTCCATTGTTTTTGTGAAAGTGGGGAAACCCATGTCAGCCCCAGAGGGGTAGACTCATCATTGCACAACTGCCATCCTTTACCCATCAGATTAGTAAATACCACCCCCACTCCTAAAAAAAGAGATGGACAGACAGACAGACATACCTGTAACACTGTGGGCAAGGGTGTGGGGGAAGTGGGCGCATATCTGTTACTCGTGGGAACCTAAGTCCGTATACAAAGAGTAATTTGGTCATTTCTACCCACCGTGCAAATACATGTATACTCTTTGACTCAGCATTTCTACTCAGGGATTTATTCTACTGATATATGTTGTTTCTAATAGCAGTAGATTGGAAACCTAAAATAACCATCAACAGGGGACTAGTTAAAGAAATTACGGCACATCCCTAGGATGGACAATAAAAAAACAGAGAAACTCTTTCAGGACTGATAAGAAAAATTCTCCAAGATAAACTGTTATGTGAAAAAGGGTACAGAACAGTATATAGCATGTTGGCAATTATGTAAAGCAGGAAGAAAATGAAATATGTATTTATGTTTGCTAGTACACGGATAAAATAACTCTGGGAGAATTAACAAACTAATGATAGTTACGAGAATGTGGTAGGGATATTAAAAAAAAAAAGAATGCAGTAGGGATAAAAGATGGGAAATGCACAGGGATCAGAATTTTAGAGATCATGTAATGATAGCTGTAGAGCAGGCTCATACACCAAATGGTCCAGATTAAGAGGAAAGAGGACTCTAATAAACAATTCCTGGATTAAAAAGGGGACCTCCCTGCAATAAACAGTATAAATGAGAGGCTAGAAAAACCTGACAATATCACAAAGGCATATTATTCTGCCAAGAAGAAAAATGAAAAGCAATGAGAGTTCCTGGGGTTAAAATAAAAAATATCATAAAAGAAATGATCCAAACATGAGATTTAGGTAACTGATAAAATTTATGAAAAAAGAAGCCTTGTGATCTTTATCCTATAAGTACTCCCCTTTGAATAAAGAAAATGCACCTTAGAACTGCAAGTACTTAAACTTGTAGGGGTTCAGTCACAATGTTTATACAATGACAAATGTTATTTACGGGTTTTCAACGTTTAGGTGGGAGGGGGAAAACTAACTAAAAGTACTGCCAAAAGGCAAATAAATTAAAAACTCTGAAAACTTTAACTTCAATTGAAATTATCAGTATGAAATTATGATTATTTTTAAAGGAAAAAAATGTATCCCTTAGTTCTGACCACTGAAAAGGCCTAGAAACAGATCATCTCAGTAGCAATAAGCACCCTTATTACTCAGATCATAGACGCTACCATTTCTCATTAAAAGGAAAGTTAACTGATTCTAAATCTGGGACAGAAAATGCACAAAATGCATATAGAAAATCTTGTGATATGGGAAAGCAAGGAGGATAACATTGGGATCATATCAAAATGACATGGCAGCACCATGAGAGAGACCACAACAGCCAAAGACGTGACAATTTGCTTTTCCCTGATGATTAACAGTGGAAGTATCTTTCCATGTACTCCTGGCCACTAGCATATCTCATATTGTAAAGTATCCTTTCACAATTTGCCCATTAAAAAAAATTAGGTTAACATCTTGTTATTGAATCATAAGACTTCTTTACAGTCCTTGTCAGATACATGGATTGCACGCATTTTCTCCCATACCGTGGTTTACCTTTCTTAACAGTGTTTTCAAAGAGCAACATTTAAAATTTTGACAAAGTCCAATTTAGCATTCATTTATTTTATGGTTTGTGATTTTCATATTGTATTTAGGAAATTTTTCATACACAAAGGTCACAAATATTTTCTCCTGTGTTTTCTTCCAGAGCTTTATAGTTTTAACTCTTACTTTCAGGCCTCTCATCTACTTTGAGTTGTTTTTTGTAAAATAAGGGCTAATGTTCATCTTCTTACATACCGAAATTCAGTTGGTCCTGCACCATTTCTTAAAGAGACTTTCCCTTCCCCATCGAATCGCCTAGACATTGCTGCTGAAAATCAGCTGTTTATATACATGTGGATCTGCATGTGTGGGGGTCTATTTTTGGATTCTATTCTGTCTCATTTATCTACATGTCTATTCTTTTTTTGATAGTTAACATATATTATATACTTTTATATCTGTGTAATATTTTTACAATACCCTGATACACCATCATTAAATACAAGCTACAGTAACATGTAGATGTCATTAGTTAGAGGGGTACTTATTGCTTACGTCAGCAAGCAGCAAATAAGGGCACAGGATCTGAACCGAAGAGAACTACTTTCTATCACCAGTGGCACTGAGATATAACACTGCATTTTACAAATCACAGCTTGTTATCTAGTTTACAGAACCAAGAGCAGCATATATCAGACCAATAACCACTATTTTAGTATGTATTACAGAATTTTAAAGGACTTACCTTACAAATGGTACCTATCTACTACTCTATAAATATGCATGTTGTGAACAAATGAATAGTTTTTTTTTTTTAACAATATTGGCTTATAACTTGACCACACTAGAATTACTTTGCTTTATTTTCTACAGGGCTGCTGGTATGAGGAATGGAGTCCACGCTGCTTATATAGTCACACCTACAAAATTCAGACCCTTAAAGCTGTGATCCGTGTTTGTCCCAACTTCATCCAACCATTTTCTCCCACACTGGAAAAACCTATCACTTGTACCTACTTTCCTTTCACCTTTTTTATTCTGATCAAAATCATTAGCAATAGAGAACTATAGAAAAATCTTAAAAAAGATTTTTTTAACTTAGCTAAGTGCTTTGGACTATAACATAAACCAATATTCTGCCTCTTGTTCTCTTGTTTCCTTAGATAATTTGAATTGAAACTGACTGCACCTAGTGGGCTGTTGACAAGAACTAGGCTTCAGAAAATGACAGACGTGAGTGAGGTCCCTGAAAGAGGGTAAAGCACCAGGATGGTGAAAAGGTTCTGGTGCTACAGCTGGAGTCACGTTTAGTCCCGCCTTTTCAGCCGCATGTCACAAGACTTGAGAAAAGATCTGACTTCAAAGTAAGAGAAAACATACTGAGAATCTCTGCTTACATCCACATTTTGAAAAATAAAACCTGTGGATTAACAACCTGATGGTTGCTAAAGTGAAGCTGTTTTTATTTATTTATTTGATATGGCTACACTGGCAAATACGCTACAGTCCTTTATGGTAAATTTAAAATCCAGGGATTTTAGTCCTCTGTTATGGGTACATGAAGTAACTGTATTAGTTTTATGTAAAAACACGACTGGTCAGAGGCTCTTTCTCAGCCAGGAATGCTCAGTGCCTCCCAGGATGAGGCAGTGAGCCCTGCAGCAGGCAGCCCGGCCCAGCCTGGCTGCTCCCACCCGGCTGCTCCGCGGCTCACGGGGGAGGTCAGCTGTCATGTGGAGACATTCGTGATTCTCAGAGAATCAGGCTGCTTCCCTGAATGAATCTGATTATTAGTTTACTTGCTGCCTCTGATTACAGATTCTAAAGGTTTATTCTTTTGACAGTACCATAACCTAATGGTATTGCTGGCAAGTCAGGCCTCTCACTTTGTTGTTCTTTTAAAAACTGTTTCAAAAAGCCTGTTCTAACACAACACTGTAAACTGACTATACTGCAATTAAAAAAATATATATATATAAACAAAAAAAGGAAAAGTTTAAAAATTATGTAACTTTGCATGCAAAAAAAAAAGAGTATCCTATAAAATTATATAATATCATAACCACTAGGCCAAAGTTTAATATAGTTCATTTTTAATTAGAATTACAATAGGATTTTTAAGTTTGGGATAAATGTCAAAGAGCTAACATCTATCATTTTGTTCCCTAGTGTTAAATAGTGTCTGGTTTACAGTGATTAAAAAGGCAGCTGTTATTTTCAATAAAAATAGCATGGCTAACATTTTCTAATTGTTTAGATATTATATTCTTAAAGTTTGCCAGAATTCCAAGGTAATAATAGAATGTGACACAAATATTTTTATTGGTAGAATCTGACTAAAGTATGAGTGAAAATAATAATAAAGCAAGCAGAAGTATGATAGGTGATTATCTGCCTCTGAACCTGAAAAAAATGACACATGCAGTTTTTCCCTATTTGAACTATTTACCTGGCTCATTAAACTGTTCTCAAAATTAAAAAAAAAAGCCTATTCTAGGTCTTTTGCATTTCTATATACATTTTAGAACTGGCTTGCCAATTTCTATAACAAACAAGAAGTAGGAATTTTTATTGAAATTGTATTAAATCTATAGATCAATTTTTTGAAAATAAATATCTTAATGATGTTAAGATTTTCAATCCAGGAGCCTATTTAGGTCTTTCTTCATTTCTCCCAGAACTGTTTTACACACATTTTGTTAAATTTATCCCTAAGGAGTTCATGATAAGGTAAATGGAAATTTTTCTTTCATTTTCCAACTGTTTGTTGCTAATACATAAACACAAATGATTTGGTTTTGGGTATACTGACCTTATATCCTACAACCTTGCTAGACTCACTTATTAGTCTTGGTAGCTTTTTTGTAATTTCTTCATGAATTTTTACATACATGATCATTTCATCTGCAAACAGCAAACATTTAATCTCTTTATCTTTTACACATCTTAGTTTTTTCCTTCTTTTTCCTGCCTTACTGCATTGATTACAACTTGTAGTGCAATGCTGAATACATGGAGTTAAACCAGACATCTGCGCTTTGCTACCAAATCCTAGGAATGATGCACTGAGGTCGTCATGCAGCTTTTTTTCTCTTTATTATATTAATGTGGTGAATTACACTGATTGATTTTCCGGTGTCTAGCCAACTATGCATTAATGAAGTGAACTTGGTCACAATGTATTACACTTTTGTATATATTTTCAAATTCTATTTGCTAATATTTTGTTATGTGTATTTGCAGCTGTGTTCATGAAGGATATTGGTCGGTGGTTTTCTTTTTTGTACCGTCTTTGCTTGGTTTTGGTATCAAAGTAATACCAACCTCACAAAATGAGATGTGAAATGTTCACTTCTCCTCCCTCTACTAAAGGAGCTCATGTACAACTGGTATTATGTTCAACAGAATAAAAGAGTGAATTCATACAGGCCTGGAGTTTTCTCTGTGAAATGGTTTTAAATCACAGATTCAATTTATTTGGTAGATATAGTGCTATTCACTATTCAAATTTGTTTTGGGGGGATCAGCTTTGGTCATTTGTATTTTTCAAGAAATTTTTTCCTTTTATTTTAATGGACAATTTATTGACATATAATTGTTCATATCACAGATAAACAAGATTGCACTGTGTAGCACAGGGAATATATACAAGATCTTGTGGTGGCTCACAGCGAAAGAGAATGTGACAATGAATGTATATACGTTCATGTATAACTGAAAAATTGTGCTCTACACTGGAATTTGACACAACATTGTAAAATGACTATAACTCAATAAAAAAAAGTTAAAAAAAATTGTTCATATCAGTCCCTTATTATCCTTCTAATGTCCAGAGGATCTGTAGTGGTGCCCCCTCTTTCATTCCTAGTACTTGTAATTTGTGTCCTTTCTTTTTCTTGATCACTCTAATTAGAGGTTTACTGATTTTATTTATCTTTTCTAATAATCAATTTCTGGTTCAAATGGCTTTTTTTCTATATGTTCACATTCTCTTTCAATGAATTGTTTGAATCTTTTAAATCTTTTTTCCTACTCTGTTAGGTTTTTCTTTTTCTAGCATTATAAGGTAAAAGTTTATATAGTTAATTTTAGATCTATCTTCTTTTCTAAGTATCTAAACTTGTGAATTTCACTCCAAGCAGTGCTTTGGCTGCATCCCACAAATTTTGGTATGTTATGTTTTCATTATTATTCAGTTCAAAATATTTTCTAATTTTCTTTGTGATTTCTTCTTTGATCACTAGGTTGTTTTAAAATGAGTTAATTTTCAAGTATTTGGAGGCTTTCTAGATGTCTGTATAATTCATGATTTCTAATCTAATTTTTGGGGGGTCAGAGAATTTATACCCTCTATCATTTTTTTAAGCAATGTCAGCTATCTTGATTGTGGTGGTGGTTTCATAGCTGTATACCTCTACCAAAATTCATCAAATTGTACACCTGAAATATGTGTAGTTTACTGTACAGAAATTATACCACAGTAAAGTTGTGTGAAAAAAAATCACTCTTTAATTCTACTAGGACTTGTTTTATGGCCCAGTATATAGTTAATGTTTTCATTAAGTTTCACATGCATGTAAATATGGAATGCATTCTGTATAGTGCTCCATAAACGACAATTAGGGTTTTGGTTACAGTGTCATTCGATTCTTTTATGTCCTTACTGATTTGCGTTTCATTTTTCAGTCAATAACCAGAAAAGAATGTTAAAATCTCCAATTATGATTGTGGATTTGACTAAGTCTCCCTTTGATTACACCAGTTTTGCTTCAGTATTTTGAAGCTCTGTTATGGGCATACACATTGAAGACTTTTATGTCTCACTGATGTACTGACCCTTTTATCATATGAAATGTCCTTCTGTATTTCTAATAATACTCCTTTTCTTGAAGTCATTTCATCTGATGTTAATATAACCACTTCAGCTTTCTTATGCTGTTTACATAGTGTATCTTTTCCCATACTTTTAGTTTCAACTTAAATGGGCCTTGTAAAGTTTGTCTCTTATAAGCAGATAAAATATAAATAACTTACAGCAGTAAATTTCTACTTAGTGCTCCCCTCCCCCCCAGCGCTGTTCTGTCACAGTTCTACTGCTGTTACTGTGCTTCATCTCTACATACACTGCACACCAGGAACGTGGTGTCCTGTTTACTTTAAAGTCAGTATGTCTTTTAGACACTAGAGAAGGAAAAAACACAGTCTTTTACATTTACCCACGTATTCCCCATTTCTAGTGCCCTTCATCTCTTCTTGTTGATCTGAGTTACCGCCTGTCATTTCCCTTCATTCCAAAAACTTCCTTTAGTGTGCCTGCTGGCAACAAATTTTCTGTTTCCATTTATCTGGAAATGTCTATCCTTCATTTTGGAAGGATAGCTTCTCTGGATATTGAGTTTTGGGTTAATAGTTTTTTCTTTCAGAATTTGAATATATTGTTCCAGTGTCTTCAAGCCTCCATTGTTTCTGGTAAGTTAGCCATATTTGTAACATTGATCCTTTGTATGTAATGTGTCATTTTTCTCCATCTGCTTTTAAGATTTTCTTTAATGTTTGGTTTTAGCCATTTGGCTCTGATGTGCCTACAAGTGCTTTTCTTTGGGTTTATTCTGCTTAGAGTCCATTGAACTTCTTGGATCCATAAATTAATGTTTTCTACCAAATTTGGGGAGTTTGGGGCTGTTATTGTCTTCAAATATTGTTTTCCGCCCATTTTTCTCCTTTCTTTCTGGGATTTCAATTACTGCTGTATCAGATTACTTCATTTTGTTCTACAAGTCTCTGAGGTTCTGTTCTCTTTTCTTAAATATCGTTTCCCCTCTTCTCTGACCTGGGTAATTTCTGTTGCTCTGTTTTCAAGTGCAGATTCTTTCATCTGTAATTTCAAACCTGTTGACTATACCTAGTGAGTTTTTATTTCAGTTACTTTCATTTCAGCCCCCAAATTTCCATTTTTTCAGTTTCCATTTTTTGTTGCAATTTCTCTATCTGTTGACTTAATTTTCCTTTAATTCTCTGATCATATTTTCCTGTAATTCTTTGATCATATATATAATAGCTGCTTTGAAGTCTGCCTGCAAAATCCAGTATGTGTACCTACTTAGGCACTCAGAATCAGTTTCCACTGATTGTTTTTTTCCTAAGTATAAGTTACACTTTCCTGTTTCTTTGTGTATCTAGTAATTGTAGGCTGAAAACCAGACATTGTAGATAAGATGTTGTAGCAATTCTGGACCCTGCTGTGTCCAGAGGATTGTTGTTTTTTCATTCTAGTAGGCAGTTAACTTGTCTAGATTCAAACTACAAACTGGTCTCTCCTGCATTATGCAGCAGTTGATACACCTGGTCAGTTCTTACAGCTTCTAGCTACTAATTTTTCAGCCTGGTTCCCAGGGGTCTCCCCTGCACCTATGTAATGTGGCACAGTCAAAGATCTGGGCAGCCTATACTCACATATGAGGGCTCACACTCTGTGGATTTTTGTGTTTTTGTAATTTCCCTCTAATTTTCTAGCTGCTCTGCCAGTCTTGGGGTCTGTCTTCTGACACTGCAATCTAGTAAGGCTTCAGCTTTCTACTGTCTGAGCTGTGCACAGTTTAGGAATGGACTCAGTTTGAAAAAAAAAAAAAAAAGAGCATCAGACTTACAGATCTCAGCCAGAATAGGTCTGTCTTTCAAGGATTGATTCCTCTCTTATTTCTGCCTGGTTGTCTTTTTATTATCTTGCTGGATCCCTTGGGGTCTCTCCTACACATCTGGAGTTTAACAGCTGTAATGGTTAATTTTATGTGTCAACTTGACTGGGCTAGGGGATGCCCAGATAGCTGCCAAAACATTATTTCTGGGTGTGTCTGTGAGGGTGTTTCTAGAAGAGATTAGCATTTAAATTGGTGAACTGAGTAGAGCAGGTGGCCCTCCCCAGCGTGGGTAGGTATCATCCAATCCATTGAAGGCCTAAATAGAACAAAAAGGTGGAAGAAGGGCAAATGTGCTCTTTCTCTGCTTGAGCTGAACCATCCATCTTCCTCTGCTCTTGGACATCAGCCCTCCTGGTTCTTGAGCTCTTCGACTCAAATTGGAACTTGGCCCATCAGCCCTCTTAACTCTCAGCCCTCTGGACTCAGACTGAGTTACACCACCAGCTGTCCTGGTTCTCCACCTTGCAGACTGCAGAGCTTGGGACTTCTCGGCCTCCATAACCACATGAGCCAATTCCTACAATAAACCTCCTCCTAGAAATCTAGATATATCCCACTGGTTCGGTTTCTCTGGAGAATCCCGACTAACGCAACAGGCGACCGGGGATTTGGGCAGAGTTTTCACTCATATATTGGGTCTCACCCTCTCCACAGTTCTCTCTCGCTTCCAGGATTTCCCCTTGAATTTCCCCTGCTCTTCCACTCCTGACCTCCCTTCTGTGTGGCCCCTCCTTTGTGAGGCTGCAGTCTCCCACTGTCATTTCATCCACTGTAGCTACCGTGGGGACGGAAGCACACCGTTAGGCTAAGACCCCACAAGCTTGCAAGTCTTGTTCCTTCCAATTACAATTTTTTCTCCTCCAGCTTCTGTCCACTTTAGTAGTTTCTTTTATTTTGTCCAGATTCTCTAATTGTTATCTGTGGGAGGGCTTAAGCAACCACTTCACTCTACCTCTTTACTGGAAATCTCCTCTAATCCAACTGAGAATAATTTACAGTTAAGTATACTTTTTATATTTAAAAAAAAACCTTGCCTTTAAGAAGCATAGTGCTATACAAAACATTTATAAGTAATAAAAATTTTAAATAACAAGCAATCTCAATGGTAAAGATGTGATTGTCTTTAGAAATTTAAGTCAAGCAGTCCACGTATTGCATGTAATAAAGTCAAAAATAGAAAAGGCTTGGAACTGTTCTTCCTATTTTAATGAAAAGGAAATAAAATGAAAGAAAAATATTTTATGTCCCAAATTAAAGAAGCTAGAAACCAGAATTCTGATCCTAGAAAATGAATCTTTTTCCTGTCTAGGAGTTACCACAACTCAAGTCTGTTCTACATTTAGTAACTGGAGGACACGGGAAAAATAAAGCACTTTTTTCTTTTGGTTTTGTTTTACTTTGTTTTGATAATCAGTGGTTATTTTGCCACTGAGAGGAGGCAAAAGGGAGAAAGAACTTGGATTGAATAACTGTACAATAGTTTCTGTACTGGATTGCAAATGCTATATGAAATAATCACTATTTTATATGTCTCTAATAAAGTGTAAATTATTTTATTACTTTATTACATATGCTGATGGTCTGCTACATGCAATGCCCTGTATATATAACAGGGACAGAGAAATGGGATGGGACAAAAGTAAATAAATATGAATAAGATCAGTTTTGCTCCCAAAGATTTTTATAATGTACTAAATAGACATGAAAAGAAAAATTGAAAAGGAGAAATATAGGAAGTGGAACAGAGGTAGAAAGTTCAGGGCTGCTTACATTTTACAGACTGAGTACCTGATTTAGTACCTCACAATTCTGAATCCCCGTTAGTGTTATGGTATGAGCTACTATTTAAAAAGCAACTTTGTGTGTGTGTGTGTGTGTGTGTGTGTGTGTGTGTATGTGTGTGTGTGCGTGCGTGTGTGGAAATACATAACAAAGTAAAAGAACCATCCCTACAAACCTCCAGAGAGGATCACTGTTCAAAACCCGGGGGAGAGGCGGGGAATGTGTGTGTCCACCAACCTGAGCATATACCTCTGCGTTTCTCTCTCTCTCTTTAATCAAATGGATCCTATTATTCACATTTCACAACTTATGTTAATTAAGGGGACATCCTTCCGTCTTTAACCTCCCTGGACTTAATGTGCAGACTGTCTTCCTGTGGTGTGCAGCCATGATGCTTCTACTCAGGTGCTTTTCTTCTTTCAATTCTTGTTTCTGTATTTAGACCTGACTTCCTAGGGGTTTCCCTGTGTCTCCACGGTTTAGTGATCAGCCACTGACTGGTAAGAGGTTGTGCTCACACATCTGGAGCCAGCCAGGCCTCCAGCTTCTGCGCTTCCATCTGTGCAGAGTGAGGGGCACACAATTCGGGTCTACCCCAGCTGTGACTTTCTCCCGGGCCCTCTGGCATCTCCTCCACACATTCATTCAGCTTCTCAGCCGACCTGGGCTGTGCGGACAGCTCACCCCTCTAGTCTCACCTACATGTGCGCAAGGCTTCCAGTCAATCGGGAGTGTGTGGAGAGCTTTTCAAGCGTTTGTGGGGCTGTGCTCGAGGACCTCTGCTAAGATTTTGGCTAGTCCCCCAGTTTGTTTTTTGACCCAACTGGGACAGCTATTAGGCCATCAGAGCTGCCTGTTCACTCACCACCGAGGTCATAACTTTCACTGACAATGCCAGTGGGCCTGGGTTCTTCCCCTTCTGCTCTGAATCAGGGGGGCTTCCTCTGGCAGCCAACTGCTAGTTTTTATTGTCTGTTCCCCACGACGGAACTACATAGCGGGGGCTGGGGGGCGGGGAGAGGTCCCAAGCAAAGAGCTTCAAAAACTCCCTTATCTGAAGTTCAGTGGTTTCTTATGGATAAATGCTTCTCAACTTGTCTTTGGCATTTGTTCTATTTCCAGAGTCCTGAAACTGTTGTTTCTGACAACTCTGCCCAGTTTATCGTTGTTTCTGGAGGAGAGATTTGCTGGTCTCCTTGCTCCCCTTACTAAGTCCTGCCTCTGTCCTTAGCTACATTTAAATCTTTCCTCCATCGTCAATGTACCCCTCAGTCACATGACACAAAACTACATTATAAGTCAAATGTGGGCCCATAAAGGAAAGTGAGCGCTCCTCGTGTCCAGCTGTCTTCCTTCCTCCCGTTACACCGTGTACTTCCAGGCCTGGAGAGAGCAAAACATCACTTTTTAAAAGAGAGCTATACAGCTCCTTCCTGGTCTGAAAGTAAACCAAATGCCTGTTTCCTTCAAGTCTTATCTAGGTACCAGGAGCAGATTTCACCTTAATTCTTTCACGGAGGAAAGCTGCTTGGCTACTTTTTGTTTTCCTTCCCTACAGGTCACACATTCCCTCTGCTGGCCAGCATCTGAAGTCACCCAGCTACGGAGAGATGGTTACCCAATCTCCAGTGAAGACAGACGGCCCTGCGAGCCTTCCCGGGATTTATTTTCCCTTGCCTTGAGAAACCTTATTTTCTTCCTCAACGTGGTACAGTTTCTTTCTGTAATAGAAGCCACTCATACAGCGCACCCTACTGAAACTGCCAAGTTTCACGCCGCTTGTTCTGGCCATTCAGTGAACAGGTATTACTGTTACTGTCTGTCAGTCTTCCTGTTCTTCTTCTCAGAACTCAACTCAAGAAAAAGCTAAATACGGCCGCCAGTTATCAGGAAGAGGCAAACAGGAATCAAAGTTCAAGAATTTCTGATTCTCAGTTCTATGATTTTGCACCTCCCAAAATGAAAAGCGTTTTTCAATACTGTTGATATGTTGACACTGTGAATTTGTGAAAAAGCCCTTATTCCACACAACCCATCCTAAATTAATTGCAAATCGCTTCTGAAACCTGAAAATGCTTTTCCCCCTCAAAGTCTTCAACAGCAAATGGCTTCCCAAACTGAGTATTATACATTAAATCAGGGAGAACATCATGACAAATGAAATTTCTCCCTCATGATTTCCCCTGCCTTGGAGGAACAACACGACAGGCCTACGCAAAAGAGCAGAGCAGTAACTGGACTGACTGGATCCCACCAAGCTGAGCACATGGCGAAGGCATCGGCTGTGAAATGACCGAACATCCACTGCTCTTGGGGTAAGAGCTGTCCCAGACCAGCCTAGCCTCGCGAGCGTCTGAGTAAGGAATACGCCACCTGAGGAAGGTGGACATGCCGAAGGTCATTTCTCTTCCAGACAGCAAGCAGTTTTAAATAATCCGCACAGCGTCCCTGGAAGCCAGCAGTCCATTACAAGTAGAGTTAACTGATAAGGTGGGATTGATTACAAGAAGGTAATTCAATTGCAAGACTCCTCACAACACCATAATCTAATACGGCTTGGGAGGGAAATCACTCTTTCTGTTTGGCATTTTCATTAACAGAACCACCTGACTGCAGTTTAAAAAGCTGCCTCAGGAAAAACAGCCTCTTGTACACCGTCTTTTCTAGATGGAATGACCTGACCTATCCATAAGTAACAGAATTTCTAGTCAAGCCATACAGCTGGAGTCAAGGTAGGCCAAAGTCTGGTTTATGAGTCATTCTGTTTTTTTCAGTGATGGCACCCAGATACAAATACCATTTATGGATCTGGGGTTTTCCAGTGAAGGTGGCTACCACGTAAGGGGACAGATGTGAAACCCCGTGTGTCGTTCAAATCAACATGCCATCTCAGGGCTGCTCTGGTGGGATAAGCGCTGTGAGATGGTAGCTTACCTGAACCTCCCCCTGCTCCTTCTTTTCAGGAGTTTCATTCCTACTTGGTTTAAACTAACAGCTCTGAATTATAGAAAGCATCAGGTTTACATCTGACAGAAATTATTTGCTTCCTCTTTTTCCATAAGATGTTGATTCATAACAGATGAACACATTCTATCTGGTTTATAGAAGAAGAACCCCCACCTCTCTAAATATATATTTAAAATCTATTCAATATTAATAACCTTATGGATGAGAAAACACTTACCAAATCAACCAAGAGAGAACTTAAAGATATAAAAATATTATTACAGTAAATACATAAAAAGTTCAAAATAAATTTTAAGGCCTTATAAAATGGAATGATATTGCTGCATAAAAAGACAACAAAATGGATATGTAGATAAAATATATGAATGTGATAAATGTATTCTTTGCAGTATTGTTTGTAATAGCAAGAGAGTGGAAACAATTAAAGCTTCTTTTCTTGTTTCCTGAAGTAAAATCTGTAGAGAACATTTCCAAATATTCTTAACCAAAACTCTCTCATACTTTAGGAAGTTCTTAACTAGAAGTCAAAACCCTCTCTGTTTGTATTCTTAGCTGTAGCTCAGAAGCTTTAGCATCACTTCAGAGCCTGTGAAAAATGCAGAATCCCAGGCCCTACCTTAGCCCCACCAAATCAGAATTTGCATTTTAACAAGATACCCAGGTATATAACCAGAGGGAACTCTAATTCGAAAAGATACATGCACCCCAGTGTTCATAGCAGCACTATATACAATAGCCAAGACATGGAAGCAACCTAAATGTCCATTGACAGATGACTGGATAAAGAAGTTGTGGTATATTTATACAATAGAATACTACTCAGTCATAAAAAACAATAAAATAATGCCATTTGCAGCAACATGGATGGACCTAGAGATCGTCATTGTAAGTGAAGTAACCCAGAAAGAGAAAGAAAAATATTGTATGACATCACTCATATGTGGAAGCTAAAAAAAAAAAAGGACATTATGAACTCATCTACAAAACAGAAACAGACTCGCAGACATAGTAAACAATCTTATGGTTACTGGGGGAAAGGGGGTGGAAAGGGATAAATTTGGGAGTTTGAGATTTACAAATGTTAGCCACTATATATAAAAATAGATTTTAAAAAAGAGCTTTTTCTGTAAAGCACAGGGAACTATGTTCAGTATCTTGCCATGACCTTTAATTAAAAAAAAAAGAAAATGAACATATATATGCATATGCATGACAGGGACATTGTGCTGTGCACCAGAAATTTACACACTGTGATTGACTGTACTTCAATAATAATAATAACAAAAAAGATACCCAGGAGATATGTATACACATTAATGTCTGAGAAGCACCAGCTTATAGCAGTTTCAATTAAGCTTCTAACTACATATACAAGCTTGATTTCAAGTGAAACCCATGTTACAAGAGCCAGCAATACACAGGGGAAGGCTGGTTTTGTCAGGCTCAAGGCGGCGCCCCTCACCTGTGCTTTGGTACTACCTGAGTGCCCACCGGCAGTGTCTGGGGCTCAGTATGTCAAACTATAGGTGAATGGGACCATGATGTTCTTTCTCAAGTTGTAAGCACTAGTGCCACAATAGGATTTACCTAAGAAAGTAATTCTAAAGTCAGAACTTCAACTTTGTCAACTTTGTCAGGGCTTCTCAAACTTCGGCACACCTGAGAATCAGTCACCTGGGAGATTGTTTAAAAAGGAAGACGGCAAGGTCTCACCTCTCAAAAGTCCTTCTACGTTCATCAGTAGTGATTCTAACAATTCTAAGAAACATGCCATCAGGGCTGGGATTAGAAGGCACCCAGGGCACAAAATGTAAGGAAGTACTTACTCTCAGGTTTGCGACTCACCCTGGCCTCATCGGTCCTGTACAGGGTGGTCCAGGGACTGGCAGCACCAGTTTGCTCTGGAGCCGTATTAGAAATATAGAATCTCAGCCCAACTCCAGACCTACTGAATCAGAATCAGCATATTAACAAGATTCTCAGCTTATTTCTGTGTATATTAAAGTTTAAGAAACAGTGAAAATAAGGGATGCCCAAATTAAGTCTTGCAACTGATACTAAAATCCTAGGCTCTTTCAAACACATCATGTTGCACCTCTGGTATTGGAAAGAATGAGCAGTGGCTCTCCACTGATGGTCAAAGGCCAGCCCTACACTGACCAATACTTTTGTCATTCTTTTCATCCATGGCCTGGATAACGACATAAAAGAGACGCTTATTAACCTGCCGGGGGCACAGAGCAAGAGGCTGTTACTGCAAGAAGAAAGTCAGACCATCTTGACAGGCCAGCTGACAGGCTGAACACTGAACTATAATAAATATATTAAAAGTTTCACATTTAAGCTAAAAATTCCAATAAAGAAGGTATAAGATGTGATGCTTTGCTTGGCAGCAAAACATATGAAAAATCCTGGGAATAAGTCCAAAAGTATAGCATGTATCTTATATAATGGCATTTCAAATCAGTGGAAGAAAATGAATAATTTAATGGTGCTGGAGTAACTGGATAGCTAACTGGAAAAAAAAATAAATCTGAACCTCTACCTCACATCTTATATCAAAATAAATTCCAGAAGGATCAAAGATTTAAACACAAATAAAAATCCATTAAAGTATGAGAAGAAAATATGAGGAAAATATTTTTTTAAAAACCTCAAAATGGATGAGGGCTTTCTAAGCTTGAACAAAATCCAAAAGCATATAAAATCCAGAGACTGTTTTAAAAAAGTTGATATATTTTACTACATTAAGAACAATTCTGCATGATAAACACTACTGTAAACAAAGCCTGAAGAAAAATGACAAAATTAGGGGCGGCAGGATTTTAAAACTCCTATCAAAGACAATAGGGCTATTTTCTTTAATGTTCAGAAACTACCAAAATTACTGAGAAAAAAGCCCAACATGTCAAGAAAAGGCGTAGCCTGGAAAGACTAAGGAGGCTGAGAGCTGCCCTCCAATGGCTAAAGGCACTCTCTCTCGTGGAAGAGGGAAAAAACTGAGTCATGTGTTGCTATAAATGGCTGAATCAGGATTGATGGTGGAAATTCCCATGAGTTAAATGTCAGCTGAACATACAGAAAAGCTTTCTAAGAATTACGCCAAGGCTAACCGGCCAACTTCTAGGAAGTTTTTGGAAGGGAGGCCCATGTCAGATGGGAAACTAAGCAACGTGATCTTTGAGGTTCTGTTAAACTCTGAAATTATACAAATCTATCCCAAAGATTACATCACCTCTGGAAAATTAAGGAGCACAAAATCAAATAATGTTAGCCCCTCACAGCTCCAAAAAGATTGGAAAACCATGGTGCTCATCACTCTTGACTTTTCATTATAGGTACAATGTTCTCTGGGGATAGGGGGCTGGCAGGGGCAGGGAGAGGGTATATGATTTGTTGACTCATGACTCGCACTTGGGAGTATTTCAAGGTTTTTGTGACGGGAGGCTGGGCAATCCTGTTTCATTCACATTCCTCCCCTAGGGTCCTTCATTACTAATAGTAAAAGAAGGGTTTTGAAGAGAGTAAATGAGGGTTGGAGAGTTAAGTACAAGGTCTTGTTGTATAAAACCCATAACCCATGAGAGAAACTCAGATATCTATCTTAATCTCACTATGGTCTGATTTTGAGCTAAAGAGCACAAACAAATAAATAGCACAAAAACTCAACTTACAAATGGGCTCTATTCCAGAAGCTAGCCTGCAAGTCAGCTGGGCAGAATTTGAAACAGCACTAAAAATGTGGAGAGCAGAAGAAAAGGAAAGCCAAGAGGCAGTGAGTCCCTTGGCCAGCCTCAGTGCATACATGCTGAATCCACAACGTATCTGAGATACTGAGCAACGGCACTTTTTCCAAGTAGAAAGTACCACTGGAATACTAGTAATTCACAAGGCAAAATAAAATGGAAGAATGGTTTTACTGACTTTGAATTCTAATGCTTAAGACAAAGAAAATTTTAGTTGGAGAAGGCTGAAAAGGTCAACAAAAATCTGTAAAGATTCTGAAGGGAACTCCTTACTCCTTACTTTCTAAAGCTCTAGAAATTGGCAATAGTGAATCTTTTTTGTAGCATCTAATTTCACTTCAAAACCTAGTGCTTTCAATGGAATACTACTCAGCCATTAAAAAGAGTAAGATAATGTCATTTGCAGCAACATGGATGGATCTGGAGATTGTCATTCTAAGTGAAATAAGCCAGAAAGAGAAAGAAAAATACCGTATGGTATCACTAATATGTGGAATCTTTAAAAAAAAGAGAGAGAGAGAGAGAGAGAGAGAGAGAGAGAAAGAAAGAAAGAAAGAAAGAAAGAAAGAAAGAAAGAAAGAAAGAAAGAAAGAAAGAAAGAAAGAAAGAAAGAAAAAGGAAGACAATAATGAACTTATATATAAAACAGAAACAGACTCATAGACATAGTAAACAAATTTACGGTTACAGGGGGAGACAGGGTGGGAAGGGATAAACTGGAGTTGAAGGTTTGCAAACATTAACTACTATATATAAAGTAAATAAAAACAAATTTCTTCTGTACAGCACATGGAACTATATTCAGTATCTTGTAGTAACCTATAACAAAAAAGAATATGAAAATGAATATATGTATGTATATATATGACTGAAACAACATGCTGTACACCAGAAATCAACACACTGTAACTGACTGTACTTCAATTAAAAAAAAAATCGAGTGCTTCCTTTCACCTTAATAAGGAGGTGCCACTAAATACTTTTTAGCTGTGACTGGGGAAAGTTTTTAGTTCAAAAGTATAATGAAAAGAATGAGTGGGGGACAAGAAAAAGATACTTTTGAGGAAGAGAGTAATAAGTAAGAAGCCCAAAGAGATAAGAGGGATCATCTGAAGCATAACTGTCTAAAATGCAAGGAAGGCTAGGGTAGGGAGGGAACCCCTGTGAAGGTGGGAAAAGAGGATGATGACACTGTGACCAAGTTTCCCCACAGGCCATCAGGGGGCACCATCAGCCAGGACAACTCCAGGTCGGAGAGGGACGTCTCTATGGACTTCCATGGTGACAGGACAGTCCCACACCAGGAATGCCCATGAACCACTGGAAATACTTCCATGGGCAAGTAATTGGAGAAAAAAATTAAAACAAACAAAACTAGTTATCTGCCATCTGTTTCTATATCTGCTTATCCAAATCATAAAGGGCAATGATATTTGGTATCCAGAAGGAAGGAATACCAGGGAAAGCTGGAGAAATTTCTCCATGGAGCTCCTGCTGCTCTGAACTCTGGACCATCTAAGGCGGCATGCAGTGTGGCTGAGGCCCCCGAGGCCCAAGCTGCGGTGGAGGGGGAGTAAGTGCCAGGGACTCCAGGCGAGGGCGGAGGTAAGGGACCTGGGGCAATGACAATTTATATACACCTCAAGGATGTATATGTTTTACAGATACGTTAAAGCTAGCCTTTCATATCTTCGAGAAATGAGAATAAACATGGGGTATATACCACAGGCATCTGAAAAGTGGGAGGTTAAATGTCTTGCTCGGTATCACACTCAACCAGGACAAATATTACTGGTATAACTGTTTTATTGGTCCAGTATTTTTTCCATTAAAGTCCACAGATTCACAGAGAGGGGAGAGGCAGAAAGTATTGTTTTAGAGTACATTTGGCAAAGATGTTTGCCAAACATCTGAGCCTGGACAACACGTACATGCAAATCTGCTCCTTCAGGAGCTACTTCGTGTGGCCCTCATTCCTCAAACCTGCTGGCAGGCAAAATCTTTCCAAGATATCTCTTGACCTATATTACGTTATACTATAAACCATGAGGCTTCTTGGTTGTTCCAGTGATCTGTTCTAGGGTTGGCAACACCCTCAGTCGACAGTGAGGCCTCCAGCAGCCACGAGTGAAGCCAAAAAGGAGACAGGAAAGAAGGCTGAGGGGAGGTGCAGAGAGTACGGGGGGGGGGGGTGCGGGGGGGAGAGCAGAAACAGAGAACACACAGAACAGAATGAAAGGGTGAAAACTGGTTCGGTAGTTTGGACTACACAGAGTGTCCCTGAGCTGTCATTAGGTGATGTCCCTGGGTGCTTGCTGCCTTCCCCTGTCCCCTCAGTGAACAGAAATAACTATTCATCTGTGCAATTTTAATAACTTTGGCTTAAAGTTTACATAACGTAACCAAACATGTTAGAATATCGTTTTTACATCAGATGCTTGGTGTTAAGGAAGTGCTGGCCCAGAGGAGGTAATGAGCTTTCAGAACCTGGGGAATGCAGCTTTGCTTTGAGACAGAAGGCGGGGCATGCATTGCCGGGTGCCTGCTAGGTGTTTTCACGTTATTTCATTTATTCCTCACAAAACACCAGTAAGATATGTGTTATCTCTGCTCTATAAACAGCACAGCACAGCTAGGGAAGATAAAGTAGCTCGCCCAAGGCCTCAAAACCAGTCAGCGGCAGAGCCAGATTCTGATGCAAAGCTCTCTGAAATGACAGCTGCCCTCCTCTCTCTCAGAAGCAAAGAGCAGCTCCTCCAACCAGAAGCACACCGGCCACTCACGACTCTCCACGCAGCAAGAGACACTGCCTCCAAAGCCCATTCATTCATTCATTCACTCATTCAAAACAGACTCGCTGACTGCCACCGCAACTGGAACACCGTCCCAAACGCAACACAGCCACGAAGGAGACAGACCCGGCGCCCTGCCGCTCTAAAGCTAGCTGTTAAGAGGGGTGAGGTAGGCACACAATGAATAAACACAAGAGACATAACGTCAGAGAGTGATAATGATGACCAAAACCAAGACAGACAGGAGAGTGGGGCAAGGGTCCTAATTCAGACTGAGAGGTTACAAAAGGCTGCACTGAGAGGGTAACGGGAAGCTGAGACCCGAAAGACGAGAACCAGCCGTGCAAACAGCTCCCAGAGGAGCATTCCAGGTAAGACAATCACACGCAGATGCTCTGAAGAAGAAACAGGCTCAGTGTGAAACAAAATACAGACCTGTTTGGCTGGAGCAGAATAAGAGATGAGGTTAGATGGATATACAAGGATATGTCATGTTGGTCTTGAGGCAAAGGTAAACAGAATTTGCATTTTAGTCTGTGATTGGAAATGATCAGAGGTTTTTTTAAGCAGGGAAGTGACATGCCCTGACTAGAGTTCGTAAAATGTTCACTGCTGCTGGTAATCTGGAGGGAGGCTGGGTGAAAGCAGTGGCGCTGGTGGGGAGGCCACTGCCAGAGTCCAGAGGACAGATGATGGTGACCAGCTTTAGGGCAGTAGCAAGTGGAGGTGAAAAGGCAGGGACAGATCTGAGATCTGTTCTGGAGTTAGAATGTATAGAACTTGCTGGTGGGCTGGATATGGAGAACACGAAAAAGGGAAGAAGCAGAGGACTCTCGTGGGTTGTTGGCTTGAATGGTGGTGCCCATTTACTTAGGAGAATAAAGACTGGGAGAGATTTTTTTAACAGGGAAGTGATAAAACAGAGATCTGTTTTTTAAAATGTTAAGTTTGAGATGTCTATTAGATATTCAGATGGAACTATGACATAGGCAGTGAGTATACAAATTTAGAGATGAACAATCAAACTGGAGACATAAATTTACAAGACACACGTAAACCTAGTAAGTTTCTTCTAATTAGCAGAAAATGTAGAGTAACTTCTTAGTGACCTGAGGATGGGAAAAGACTTCTTAAGATATCGAAAAGCACAGATCTTTGTACTTGGAAAAGCTGAAAGAAATGGCATACTATAATGTAGGATTTCTGCTGAATGAAGGACACCATGAACTAAGTTAACAGATGGGTGAAGGCCAGGAGGTGGCATTTGCAACATTTGGAACTGACTTAGGATTAATATCTAGAACGTGTAAGGAACTTCACTGGAAAAAGGGGAAAAGGATACGACGAGGTGATTGATAAAAGGAAAATCCAAAGACCTGTGAACACAGAGATCCTCACCCTCCCTAGCAATCAGAGAAATAGGCATGAAAGCAAAATAGCACAAAACAACTGGCAAGTCTGAGAGTCGGAGACTTAGTGCTGCACCCTGTGGTGGAAACATAAAGAGAGCAGTCATGCCGTACTTCGTGAAATGACGTTTGTGTGCACTCTGGGCCCTGACAATTAGACTTGTTGGTATCTAGCTAGAGAAACTCTTGTCCAAGTCCCCAAGAAGATATATGTGAAGACTTTCATCAGAACAAAGTAGGTGTCCATCACTAGGGAGAACAGAAAAATAAAATGTGGCCAATACTAGTGATAAAATACAATAAAGGAGCTAAACACGACATATAAACACAACAACATGGAGAGAACTTAAAAACATATTTTTAAATAAAAGAAGGATCAAAATGAGAATTATGATGTAGTATTTATATAAATTAACAAAAAAAATCACACAAGGGTACAAGCATATCCAAGGATAAATATAAAACCCATTAGAGGCATTAAGGGGAATGGGGGGAGGGAATGGGAGAAGAGATGGAAAATGAGAAATAATAAAATGAGTGGGGTCTTGCACTGTCCATACGATGCAGTATGATAAATTCAGCTCTGCGCTTGAGATCTGAAAGGAAATATGACAAATTCACAGCACAAAAGAAATGTTCCTTCTGTTCCAACTGTCTTTCCCAAACTGCCTGATACTCTGTCAGCTGACTCATCTGACTTAACAGGCAAGGAAAGTAGCTTGGGGGTGGGGGAGGAGGGCACCACAGCACAGTGTAAATGGGGCCACCTCTGCACCCTGCACCCACCTTGATCACCATGGCGTTGATCATGCTGCTGAAATCACATGTATCCATGACCACCTTCCCACCCTGAGAGTTATATCACATTCACCCTCATGAATCCAGACCTCAGCACACTGGCTGGTGCATAGAATAAAAATACATTCAATAAATGCTGATTGGCTCATTGGTTTGTTGCTCGGTATATCGGATGAAAAATGAATCAAAACTGGAGCTCAAATGAACTGTTTTCAACTCATGTGTACCCTTAGTTCCTGACATATAATGTTGACAAGTGAATGTTCAACGAATTGTTACTGGAGATGGCTAATGTCCCTCCTAGCATCGTATACTCTAGCATCAAAAGTCATGTCCATTTGGATGACAGACATATGAACATGCACATCACAAAATTCAAGTTGCCTTTATGGCTGCAAGGAAATATCAGAGATGCTACAGTGAAGTCCAAAATGCAAATGATAAAAGTTAATTTTAAGTGGGGTGAAAAAAGAGATTCAGCCCAAGTCAGACAACTCCCGCTGCCTGGCAGTGCTGGGTGGCATCAAATCGCTGAAATTACCACTTGACACTGTGTGTACAACACATGAAAACCCTTCTTACTCATTTTTAATTGATTTTTAAAACAACCTGATTACAGCATAATTTACATACAATAAAATGCACCAATTTTAAATGAACAGTTTAATGAATTTAAATGTAAGCACCCCTGTAACTACCACCACAATTAAGATGCAGAACATTTCCATCACCCCAAAAACTCCCTCAAGCACCTATGCAGTCAGCCCACTATGCCACCTCGGCTCCAGGCAACCACTGACTGTCTTCTGTCAAGATGCCCATCTTTATATTTTTTCGAATATTAAAAAAGGATTACTTTATATTCAGAAAGTTTCACACACACAGTTGGACAGTGTAATGAATATGATTCATCCAACACTCAGCTTCCACCATTTTTAATGCAGGACCAATCCCGTTTCATCTGTACCCCTGCCCATGCCCCTGCCTGGGATTCTTCTGAAGCAAATCCCAGATACTGCTCCTCTTCATGTGTAAATATTTCAATATACAGCTCTAAAGGATATTCTTTTTTCTACTGAAGTACAGTCAGTTATAACACGTCAACTTCTGGTGTACAGCACAATGTCCTAGTCACGCATATACATACATATATTCGTTTTCATATTCTTTTTCATTAAGGTTATTGCAAAATATTGAAAATAGTTCCCTGTGCTATACAGAAGAAACTTTCTTAAAATCTGTTTTTATATATAGTGGCTAACATTCGCAAATCTCAAACTCCTAAATTTATCCTTTCCCATCCCTTTTCTCCCGGTAACCATAAGATTGTTTACTGTATCTGCAAGTTCTAAAGCATATTCTTTTAAAAGCATATCCATTTTCACACTAAAAATAATTAACAATAAGCTTCTCAATACCATAAAATAATCAGTCAGGATCCGCAACTCCCAGCTGGCCTCACGTTTTTTCCCTCATCGTGTTTGTCTGAATCAGATCCATACATTACTATGGGTTCATTCACCTCTAAAGTCGCTTCTTATCTATAAGTGGCCCCCGCTCCATTCCTTTTCCCCCTTTATGATTTATGAAGCACCTAAAGTTTGGAATTGCTGACTGCAACCCCCCAAAACATTTACCATGCTTCTGACCCGTGTCCTCCCTATAAATCTGCAGTAAGATCTAGACGTTTTAACAGATTCAGGTTCTGTTTAGCTGGCAAGGATACTTGACAGGCAACTCTATTAGGAGACACATACCATGTTGCACAGCCTCTGTGTCACTTTCTGAAAAGCAAAGTCTTTTCCTCAACTAATAATTCTAGAAAATAAGTCTAGAAAAGTGTAAAAGTATGGGACATCAGTCCCCATTTCAAAGACTGATTATGGACTATGGTGTCCCTACACAGGAAAAGTCCCTGAGTCACTGTCTAACACATTAGATGGCTCCATCCATCACATCCAAGTTATCACTTGAAAATACACTATCTTGCTTGTCTGTCTGTGCCCGTCTTACCTCCTCGGTTGTATCTTCCACTCACTGAGCAGAGAAAGCCCTGACAGGCCCCGAGCAGGCAGCCGGGCCCACGGGCATCACTCACCAGTGGTGACCGCAGTGCACGTCTCTGCTGAGGAGCGGCCCTTCTCAGTCCTGGAGAAGGGCCAACTTCTTTCATTAGGTCCTCACAACCTTCTTCCAGAGTCAGCAAAGTCTACATTTCACCAGCCAGAAAACGGAGGCACGCAGAGGACAACCAAACAGTGACTCGGTGGAAGGTTACGAGGAGTACGCAAATCACAGGTCATTCAGAGAAACCTGCTGACTTAAGTGTGCTCCACCTTATTATTGCCTCCTCCTTCCCTTCAGGGAGAAATGTGAGTCTGAACAATACGGGTCTTTAAGGGAGAGGGATGTGGACGCTGCCCAGACGAGAAGCGGAGGACCTGGTAAAGTGATCTTCCTGCTGTCGCTGGCAGGACAAGTCCCTGCTTGACAAGAACGAAGTTACCACAAAAGAGAATAAGGATCAGTCCACTTAACGAGATAACTCATGAAATCTTGGATGGGGAAGAAAGGAAAAGCAGTTCACATTCCAACAGCACTGAGGCCTGATGGACAGACAGGTTATCACCAAGGACCCAGAGGAAGTTAGAGTCACCAGCAGAATGACAGGGGCCTCTTTCTCCGCACTTGGATAAAACCCACAGCCACCCGCAGCCCATGTCACATTAATACCTGCAGGGCCCTCTGCAGCCAGCCACCTCCCACTCACCTCCATGCTCGGCTTATTCCGTACAGCCTCCAGAAAGAAGAGTTAGAGTATGGTGACACTTTTTATGCCAGTAACCACTACCTGGTAACAGAAGTTCCAGAAGCACAGGCCTTTGCTTACAAACTGCACAACTCTGAATACTAAAGGGAAGAGCTCTCCATCACCCCAGCCCCCACCTCCGGACAAGCACAGATTAAATAAAGAATTCTCAAAATTCCCAATGGTGTCAAACACATTTAAAGTTGCTGGGTCAAAGATTCATTTCTGCAGCAGACAACCACCAAGGATTTCAGTGTTACACACAGTGGAAATGATTGCGAGAAATTCTAAATATGGACAGACCAGTAATTTAAATTCCTTTTCTAATGGCTAATACTTTCTTTTCAGTTCAATATCTGACTCTAAGTCAGGCTCCAATTAAGGAAAGCAAGACCCAGTTTCCTGCTTCCACTGGGATTTACTTGTTCAGGGATTACCCGTCTGCATTTCGTCAGACGGCTTCCAGTCAGTGCTCTGGAACAAACGTGTTCCAGAAGAAGGAAACACCCTGACTGCTAGGAGTCAAGGGCAAAGTAAAGCTCAAACAAGGAACTCTTGCTCCTGGTCCAGGGCTTCCCCCAACAGGCCACCTCCACTGTCTCAAACCGGCTGCTCTGTGAAGTTGGCAAATCAACCTACCAAGGTTTTGATTTCCTTTCTTGTAGCAGCATTACTCACAACAGCCAAAAGATGGAAACAACCCGAATGCCCATCGATAAAGAGCAAGACAAGGAAAGAAACAGCCCCTCTCCCTCCGCTGGACATTCTGGTGTCTACTTGTAACATCTGGAATTGCAACAGACCACCTGAGACCACGGGGAGCCAGTCCAGACAAGCCAAGGTTCTGAGGACGGCAGGGCAGGAAGATAAGATGAACTTGGGTCCCAAGCTGCTGAATGAACTTGGGTCTAGAGCTCCAGCACTGGAACCACCCTACCTCCAGACTTCTTGTTATTGGAAGTCCTGCCTGTGTGTCAGCTTTTCTTTTTCTTGAACGTGAGAGCATTCCAACCAATAACATTTACTGACCTAAAAGGTATGGCACACAGTGAGCTGCGTGCAGCCATGAAAAGCAGAACTGGATCTCTAAAATTAAAACAAACAAAAATGAAAAACAAAATACCCTGTTCTTGCCATTAAAACATGAGAAAGGCTTTGGGACAGGTAAAGAGCAAGGTTACCAGGAAAAGTACAGTAAGTGGATCTACACGGTTAGCAAGTCAGTAAATAAACGTGGACCCAGAAACTGGCCTGTATGAACTGACTGTGTTTCATTTCAGAAATTTTAATTAGAAGACGATGACTTTAAATACAGTATTTATGCGCACAACAATTCAGTGAGGTGGTCCCACTCTTCCCATTTCACAGATGAGAAAACTGAAGCACAGAGAAGCTAAGTAACTTGCCCAAAGTCACCCCATCCATGCCGTTTTCTCCACATGGAACTCTTCCTTTTTTTCCCTTGGCAAACTCCTACACATCTTCCGGGTTTCAGCTTAAATAAGCATGACCTGCTTAGGAAAAGGCTTCTTTGATGTGTCCAGACAAGGTCCAAAGCTCCTGTTATTCCCCCCTGCACACTGCGCTCTACTGAAGCGCTGTGGATACTTGTGATTATTTAAATGTTTGTCTTCCCCAAAGCACAGGATGTACACACCCTGAGCACAGTTCTGTCTTGTTCACCACCACGTGATATTTCCAAAGCTGAGCAGAACGCCTTGCCCTTAAGAGGCTCACAGTCTGACAGAGAGACTGCAAATAAACACCTCCTTACAATGCCGTGTAGGAGGCAGAGGTGGGTGTGCACAGGGCTCCAGGGAAGCACAAGACCAGGGCAAGGGAAGGCTTCACGGAGATGTCCCCGGAACTGAACCCTGAAGGAAAGTAAGTTAGGAGAAAAAGAAGTGAGGAGAAGGGTGTTTCAGGCAGACAGAGCACAGGGAAGGAGGCCATGGAATTTTAGGGGAACTACTACTAGCTCACTGTGGCTGGAGTCCAACATCAGGTATCAGTAAATGAAGCTTGAGAGATAGGAAGATTCGGTTCTATAGTCCAAGACAGTAGTGCGTTGTAGAGATGCCTAAAATAACCCAGTAACAATGGAAGCACTTACTGTACATCAGGCACCACGCTAAGCACTTCACATATATAATTTCAGTTCATCTGCACAAGCACCCTGAGTATTATTATTCCCACGTGGGAGTAAGATCACACACAGCTAGCAAATAGCAAGGCCAGAACTGCAGCTGTGTGACATGACTCCAAAGCCTGTGCTCTTAACCACAGCCTAATACTTGTCTAGCTTACTGTGCATTGACATGATCTTATACAGTTGTGTGTAATTCAAATAATTACTCAAAATTTTTTTTTAATTTACTCTTTTGGGGGAGGAGGTAATTAGGTTTACTTATTTGTTTATTTTTTTTAGAGGGGGTACCTGGGATTGAACCCAGGACCTTGCATATGCTAAGCATGAGCTCTACCCACCCCACCTCAAATAATTATCTTGATTCTACTAGGAAAGCTGGCTATTTAAGGAATCCCCTATCTTTTTCATTAATCAAGTCATAAACACAATTATTTCATACACTGTGTTTGCTTAAAATAAAGTATATAATTAGTATTCAATAGATGTTTATAAATGAAGATCAAAAGAAAATTATTCAAAGACAGAAAACGCAGTGTCCTGATTAATAATCCAATACTGTCTCTAGAATTTTGTCACCTCTAAATCAGCAAAAACTTTGCGAAAGCCAACATCAGAGCTTCTCAGTCCATCAAAGTCTCCTCATCAACTAACCTTACTAAGGAGAATTAAAACTCTTAATTAAACAACTCAATCAATTACTGAGAATGGGTGGGAAGACAAGAAAGTAGCTAATACAGAGAAAGATATGACACACGCTGTCTCCTTCCCCGCGATCATCTGCTTCAAGCCCAGTAAAAAATGAAATTATCAATGAATGTGTTTACAAGGCGAGACATACGCTCTACGTGTCAATGCAAGTGAAAATAGAAGCAAAAAACTTACCACTTAGGGAAAGTCTTGGTTCAAAGAACTCAGTGTTTTAGGAAGCCCGTTATCAGCAAAAATGCAAATGTCCTAAGTCACAGTTGACGGGCTATTAATAAATCATTAAAACAAACTGCTGGGAGATCTTCTTTGCTTTATAAAATGCTTCTTACAACATAGTTAGAGTTCACAGACTGAGAATAATTATCATAGTTACACTAGATTAAACATTTATTAGTGCCAGGAATTCTAAGAATAAGAGCTCATTTCATTCTTATATAAGGTCATTCTTACAGCCACACCTGCAGAGGAGCTAACTAAGGCACAGAGCTCTTTAGACAAGCTGCTCGAGGTCACCTGGGCAGGCGGTGACAGAGCCAGGATTTGCACACAGGTCTGTCCAGTGCCGCAGTGCACACTCCTTCCACCAAGCAGCAGCATCTCTACTGGGCCGAAAGCTGCCTAGAGATTATCTGGTTTATTCACCAATCAACCCCAGCATTTAGAGAGACTTGTAGGGAGGTTAAAGGACGTCCCTGATGTCCTGTGACTCATTTCCAGCAGAGCTGGAGAGACCCCCAGATTTCCCACTCCTCGGCAAGCACAGTCTGATCATTTTGACTCACAGCAGATAATCTCTTCTTGAGAAATATTAAACATTTCTCCATAACTAAATTTAGCATAGACAAAACAAGAATGAAAGATGTAAATGCCTGGCATGGGGCACTGGGCTGTGTAGGCATCATGGTTTAGTGGGAGACAGGACCTGAGACACCTCAAACATTTCCTGGGCATTACTTGCAACCAGCTAACAGAAGAGAACGGGATTTCATGCTCTCCTTTTGACCACCATCGTTTTTTCAGCCTCCTGCATTTCAGTAGGGCATAAAAAGCATTAAAGCTCAAGTGGGCAAACTTTCTCTGTAAAGGGCCTAAATATCTGAGGCCCTGTGGACTATATATGGTCTCAGTTGCAAATACTCAACTGTATCATGTTAGTGAGAGAAAAAGCAGCCACAGACAATCACAAGTGAGTGGCAATGTTCCAATAAAGGTTAATACATATGGACTCAGAAATCTGAATTTCATATAATTTTCACATGTCATGAAATATTATTATTCTGATTTTTTTCAACTAACTTAAAAAGTTACAGCTTCCGGACTATCAAAAAACAGGTAGTGGGCTAGAGGGCACCGGCTGACCCTGCCTTAAACCAAAGAAGTAAAAGTCAGAAGAAATCAAAGGAAAAGCAGTGAGTGACAAAGCAAGGCTACAGCATTCTTCCTGACTCAGCTCTGGAGCCGCAGATACAGGAGGCTTCTGGAACCGCCCCCTACTCCCGCTTGGGGAGGTGTCCCACTTTTGTGTTCTCACTGAAACTCTACCCCAGCACTTACCACGATCTAGTCAATCACCTGTATATGTTTTTGTTTGTTTTTAAATCTGTATTCCTAGCCAACACAGATGCTCAAAAAGAAAAAAAAAAGAAAATGGGGAAGGGTGAGAGGAAAACAGACAAGGAACAAGCTCAGAAATTCTTTTTTTTTTCTACCCCAATTTTATTAAAAGATACATTTGTGAAAGGCTTGAAAATAAGTCTAACCAATCTCTAAATATTTAAAACTATTTCTCTGGATAAAGTCAATAAAAAAAAAGCTTAGCTGTAAAGTACTTGTTTGACTTCTATAGAACTAGTTTCATTGAACTGTACTTTGTCATTATGCCTCCAGCTTGTATATAACAATCTGCACAATACAAACTTGAATTAGCAGCAAGAATGGGGCTGAGAAAACTGTTCACTGGCAAGCTTCAGAAGTCCCTTTATGAAAAGAAATTCTTACCTTTACAGGGACACTAGATCTTGCACAAGGTCTCGACGGTGGTTGTGTGGCCTGCACCCGAGGAGTTACATCAGTGATTCACCTACTTTCTGCATCTGCTAACAATCTATGTTGTTTACGTCCCACAAATACACACCAACCCCTCAATCTAGTCTCTATACCTACATCTCTGTCAAGCCAGGCCTCTGACTAACTTACTTAGACTAATCTGGATGAAAAAGACCCAAGCATAAATTTAAAACGACCACTGAGCCTCCAGAAAGGCTCCAGGAACACTGGGGTTCTGCAGAACACAAATGGAAGAACCGCCATCCTACCACGTAAGCCTCAAAACCGGCAAGGGCTTCAAATCGTTTACAGAAAGCCTGGAGAGCCACGACTGCCAGATATAATGTGAAAACCAACAAGGAAAAGTTCACCTCATCGTTATCACACAAGGCATGAAAGAGAAACATATCTTTCAGTCACACATGGCTGGACGGACGACCCTCTACCGCCGGCTCATTAACCTCTTCGTGGGGCCCTCGGGCAGTCTGGAGAGTTTTGAACACATAAAATAACATGCATGGTTTTCAAGAGGAAGCCAGTTAAAATAATTAGCCCACACTACCTCCCCTGACACTTCCTGTCTTCTTCCCCTGCTTTATTTCTCTGCTTAGCATTTATCACCGTCTGACACACAACACGTATGTTACTTGTGTTCTCTCATTTAGTACGTCTCCCCAGCTAGAACCTAATTTCTAAGAGGCAGAGTTTATCTACGTTGTTTCCCACTCTATTTCCAAAACCTGCAGAGTGCCTGGTATATAACACGTGCCCAGTAAGTATCTGCCGAATTAGTAAATAAACTTGTCTCCCATGAAGGGAGCTCTAAGACGAATACAGTCTTAGAGTCCTACTAAGGCAGTAGGCAGTCCTACTAAGATCTGTCATCCCTGGGCAAGACAACACGCAAAACTTCGTATTTACAAAACACCTTCTCGGTATCACTGGAAACCTTTCATAAACACAATTTTATGCACCCACAACAAACTTAATATTTACTGACTGAGGGCAAAGGAAGGCTGTGAGGTAGAGAAGTCAAATGCCTTCAGGTTTGTCAGTGAACACCACCCAGGAGCCAGGTCTCCTGCTCATTAACCCTCCCTTCTCTGTGCCCTTTGCCCTCTGAGGCTTTTGCTGCGGTGCCTTCAGGCACAGTCTCCTTCCCACTGAAGAGATCTAGTTGCAGACTGACAATCAGAGACAACTCATTCACAAAAGCCACATGCTCCTTTGCAACGAGGTTCTAGGATTTCCAACTTCTTGCCAAGGTAATTCTTAAACAGAGGAAATGTGTGTGTGTATGTTTTAATTCATCTGATTCACAGTAAATTGAAAGGTTAACTAACCCTCAGACATGACAGGCTGCCTACACTGTTTGTCTCACAAAGTCCTAAGAGGAAGGAAGCTCAGAGGCTAGACAACTCAAAGCTCCAGAGCAATGTGATCATTTCCACCAAGTGTGATGCCTTCACTCTGTTGCGTGATAACAAACTAGAAAGGCAAACCAGAAACCAGAGAAGAAAGGTGGGGAGGGAAGATGAGGTTAACAACGAGGTCAGTTCATGAGAAACTGTGTCCCCAGACTGTTTCCCAACCAAGTAAGCAGTCAAAACGTCACGGGAAGGCAGCTTTGCCCTCGTTGGGTGGCTGCACACGTCAGCCTGCCCTCTGCCCTGACTACTGGCTAAACAGCAGAGCTGAGGAAACGCACCTGTATCAGGAGGGCTCTGAGACACTCAAACCCACCTGCCGAAAACATAACTCTCTAAACCTCTTTAAACATCAGAGTTATCCACGTATGTGTGCATCTTCTTACACACAGGGCAAGAAAATGTGAAGAATCAGGGCTTTTTGTGGGTTTGTTTTCAACATCTCAAGTGCTGAAGAAAGTTCCATGGCAGTGATGTGTATTAACAAGATTAAGGGAGAGAGAAACACTTTCCACATAGGCTTGACTCCAGCTCAGTGGGAAAATATTACTCTAAAGGAACCATTATAACCAGCTGCTGATTTCTTGTATTGTTCTAGTTCTGATCCTTAGAGATGTACCCTTCTTTTGAACTAGCCAGATAAAAACTGTAATATAATTTTGTAACTAATTACAGGGCTGTGGCTTTATAATCATACCTTAAGGGAAAGCCCTGAAGACAATGATAAATAAAGCCCACAATCACAGAGAACTTACATTCAACCTTTTCTTTCAAAATAAAGGTTTCCAAACAGTGCGGTTCCAACTTTACGGTATCAGTGAGATACTTCTCACCCCAATAAGCTTTTTTAGAAAATGTAGTATAGATAATCATATAACTAAATTAAAAAAGAAACAAACCCCCAAAATGCAAATCATTTTTTGACTAATCATTAAAGTGAAAATTAGAAATCAACTAAATGTCCAATTAGTGGGACTAGTTAAATAAACTGTGTTTTGTTAATTTTATGGAATACTACACAGCCCTTAAAAAGAATGAGAAAGACCTCCAAGTACAGAATGGAAAAAATCTCCAAGACACCCTTGTTATATGAAAAGAGCAAACTGAATAACTCACAGTGATTTTACTTATGTAAAATATTTACATGAATCTGTACATATATTGTATTTAAATGCTTAGGAAAAGATCTAGAAGAGTATATGCCAAATTCTTAGTAGTGATATAGTCTGGGGATGAGGAGAGAAGTGGGGGAGTTTGGGGGCATTTTTACAACCATTCATATATCACTTGTATATAAAAGGTCTTAATATAAGGGAAAAGGACTAGATGACTTTATGAACCAGAGAAAGAAAAACAAAAGATGAAAACTTGCCTGATACTAAATAAAGTGTACGAACGTCAGAGCAAGAGTTTAACCATCAGACAGTATTCTATCTGCCACACCTCAAAACAGATAGTTTTTAGTTCCACTACTATGTTGATAGTAACAGGATGAGTCGTAAACATAAAGAACAAGATTTCTCCAGAAGTGGTAAGTCTATACTATGATCAAAGTACACAAGTCATCATAATTAAAAGAAATGAGGGTTTAAAGAGTACACTGCTTATGTCTCCCTGTCAAGCCAGGTGAACTGCAACTTCTTCTCTGGCTGTGATGTGAAACAGCCATACTTCCACTGGGAGCACCTGTCCCTGGGTGGTATTGAAACCCAAGTAGCCTTAATGGCAAGTTCCAACAGCATATCTGAAAATAACCAACAGCACTGCAATTAAAAAGATGCTTTGCCAACCAGAGACAGAGAACAGGAGACCCAAAGGAGGTTGGTACTGATTCATGAACAAGAATGCCATCTTGTCTAGGATGAGTCAGCAGGTGGCTAGGAGATCTTAGAATTTAAAAGTCATCTGCTTAACTACATAAAGAAGATGTGGTGTGTATATATATGTATACACACACTCACATATATACATACACAATGGAATACTACTCAACCATAAAAAAGAATAAAATAATGCCATTTGCAGCAACATGGATGGACCTGGAGATGATCATTCTAAGTGAAGTAAGCCAGAAAGAGAAAGAAAAATACCATATGATATCACTTACATGTGGAATAAAAAAAAAAGGACATAAATGAACTTATCTACAAAAGAGAAGCAGACTCACAGAAACAGAATAAACCTATCGTTACCAGAGGTTAAAGGAGGTGGGAAGGGATAAATTGGGAATTCGAAAATTGCACCTCTTCGGGAGTGATGGAAATGTTAGCTAACTTGACTGTGGTGGTTCCATGGGTGTACACATCTATCAAAATTCATCAAGTTGTACATCTGAAATATCTGTAGTTTACTGTACAGGAACCATACCACAATAAAGGTGTCAAAAAAAATAAAATTACTAAGTTGAATTTTAAAAAAGTCATTTGCCCAAGAAGTAGGGAGGTAAACAAGACAAAAAGAAATCCAAAGTGCTCTTAAATGCAGGCACCAGAGGTTTTTTCCATCAACTTCACTGAGATACAGTCTATATACAATAAAATGGACTCATTTAAATTTTACATTCCAGTAAGTTTTGACAAATTTATACACCTGTGTAATCACCACCATCTTGAAGATAGAAAACACTTCCAAAACCCTAAAGGCTTCCTTGTGTTCCATTCCAGTCACTCCACTCCCACCTCAGGTCCCAGTTAACTACTTTTCTGTCACTCCAGAGTAGATCTGTCTTTTCCAGAATTTCACAGAAATGGAAGGATGAGCAGTGCTTTTTCTTGTCTGGCTTCCTTTCCCTCAGCACAATGTTTTCAAGGTTCATCCATGGTATGCAAGGTATCAATACTTCATTTCTTCTTATGGCTGAATAATATTCCACTGTATGGACCACAATGTGTTTGTTCATTCATCTGCTGAGGGAAATTTGGCTTGTTTCCAGTTTTGAATTATTATGGCTAAAACTGTGACGAATACACATGCACCAGAAGCTTTTCACTGCTTTCATTTTCTAAGTCAGCACTGTCCATATGCAGTCAGTTCACCACAGCTCCGACTCTTACACTGGCCCTAGGGGCAACGGGAAAAGCGATCACTTATTCAACAAACATACAGTAAGGAACTACTGTATGCCAGGGACTGCTCGAGCACCAGGGATACAGTAATGAACAAGAGAGTACAACCTCTCTTCCGTAAAACAATCTTTTTTGAGGAGAGGGGTTGCAGAAGGAGATATATACAAAAATTTTAAAAAGATAATTTCAGATAGGATATGTAACAGAAAAAGTTAAAGGTAACATACTAAGAAAGTGGAGAGAAGCAGGTGAGTCTAACAGACCCGGCAGTCAGGGAAGGCCCGTCTGAGCTGAGGTCTGAACGACAGAGGAGACGGCACGGGGCAGCAGTCAGAGCATCCCAGGCAAAGCCAGCTGCAAGGGCAAAGGCCCTGAGGACACGCTGCTCCAGGCTAGGAGCAGCAAGAAGGCCAGCGTGACAGGAGTGTGCGGTGAACGAGGGCGAGGGAGGAGGCTGCAGAGGCAGACAGAGGCCAAGACAAACAGTCTCAAAGGCCAAGAAGTGTGGGTTGTATTGGAGGCTATTAAGCAGGGGAGTAAAATAATCAGATCTGCATTTTCAAAGCGTCACCCTGGCTGTGGAGAGAAGAATTGTACAGGGGGAGGGCAGAAGCAGGGCAGTTAGTTAGGTGGCTACCGCGGCAATGACCTGGACTCCAGGGAAAGCGAAGAAACGGGAGAGACGGGGATGGGCGCTTGGTATCTTACAAGTAGAATCAATAGCTCTTGCTAATAGGTTAGATGTAGTGGGTATTAAACAGAAGAATCTAGATTAGGTCCTACGTGTCTGGCATGGGCAACGAAGCGGGTGACAGTCCCACTTACTGAGATGGGAAAACTGGAGGAAAAAGAGGCTGGAGCTGTGGGCAGAGGCAAGAGTTGGGTCTAGTATAGTCTCAGATCTACAAGACGTTTTCTTTGCTTTCCCTGTAGTCCAAGCCCTTGCCAGCAGAATGAACGTGTGATGCTGACCAAACATCCAAATGCAGATGGCAAATGGACACGTCGGTATATGAGTTTGAAGTTGAGAGGAAAAGTCAGTGTGGATATCGAGTATTAGGAAACAGTGTCTGAAACTAAGAAGATGATACAATTTCACTTCTAAAAGTAGTAGACATACACCTCCATGCACCAGGAGCTCACGAGATAAATAGGATGCCAAGGACAATTTTACTGAGAATTGGGGATGAGGGGAGAGGGAGGGAAGAATTCTGTATTTGAACACACACGTATAAAGACTAAGATGCTGAATTTACACAATTTTTGATGATTAAACATAAGGTTTCAAAGAAATTCTGCACTTGTAGCAGGCAGTCTTTGGACTATACTACAAGACACCTAGTGATATATTTTCATATGTCTCTCAGAGTATTTCAGGAAAAAAGTTGGAGAAGTATCAGAACATACAATTAACCAGCAAATACTTAACATATGGACTAAACCTCTGGCCCCACAGCTGTGGGGATCACAGTTGTTACGACACGGACTTCAGAGACAAACAGACCTCGGCTCAAACTCCACCTCTGCTGTTTGTTAGCTAAGGAAGCACAGGGTAGCTGTGAGGGTTAAACAGAATATGTGTGATGCACTGAAGCACAGCCCCTGATCAAACACTAACCCCGGTATTTTCTCTCTACACGGGGTCATTTTCTAATAAGACCTACAAGACAAGGATAATAAATTACATATGAAAAATGCTAAATGTGGTTGGTAAGATTGCTCAGGAAAGCACGGAAATCTGGGCTGAATAAGACTGATACAGGAACTCTCATACACTGTTGGTGGGAATGTAAATTGGTGCAGCCACTATGGAAAATGGTATGGGGTTTCCTAAGAAAACTAAAAGTAGAACTACCATATGATCCAGTAATTCCACTTCTGGGTATTTACCCCAAAAATATGAAAAAACTAATTTGAAAAGATATGTGTACCCCATGTTCACTGAAGCATTATTTACAACAGCAAAGATATGGAAACAACTTAACTGGCCATCAATAGATGAATGGATAAAGAAGATGTGGTGTACACACACACACACACACACACACACACACACACACACAGGAATATTACTCAGCCATAAGAAAAGATGAAATCTTGCCATTTAGACAGCACAGATGGACCTTGAGGGCATTATGCTAAGTGAAATAAGTCAGATGGAGAAAGACAAATACCGTATGATTTCATTCATAGATGGAATATAAAAAAAAACCAAACAAAATAAATGAACAAACCAAATCAAACAAAAACAAATACATAGACAGAGAGAACAAAGCAGTAATTACCAGAGGGGAAGGGGTGAGGATGGGGGAGGATGAAATGGGGAAAGGGGGTCAGCCGTAAGGTGACAGAAGGAAACGGAAGTTTTGGTGGTGAGCATGCAGTGGCGTACACAGAAGCAGAAATACAATGCTGTACACATAAAACTTACATAATGTTATAAACCAATGTTACCTCAATTAAAAAAATTGTTTTAAGATACAGAAAGACCAGAAGGCTTTTAGCTTTTCTTTCTTTTTGTTTTTAACTGAGGGGGAACAAAGAAAGGAAAGAAGAGAAAACCAATGTGGAGAGGACAAGAACTACCATTTGGTGTAAATTTACTAAGAACTCGTGCCTGTCAGCTCTTTTTCACAAGAACAACTTTTTGGCACCATAACTCACATGGGCTATATAATTCATCCACTTAAAGCAGGCAATTCAATTGTCAGTGCGCTCACAAGAGTTGTGAGCCAGCACGCCACAGTCCATTTTAGAACATTTTTCCCATCCCCAAAAGAAACCCCATACCCATTAGCAGTCACTCCCCGTTTTCTTTCAACCCTGTAAGCCCTAGGCAACCACTAATGTCCAGAATTTTCCTGTTCTGGACATTCCATATAAATAGAACCATTCAGCATGTGACGGGCTTATTTCACTCAGCATAATGTTTTCAAAGTTCACCCATGCTGTGGTATGACCAGTAGCTCACACTCTTACTGCCAAATGATACTCTACTGCATGGATATACCACATTTTATGTTCCACCCATCAGCTGATGGACAGGCGGCTTGTTTCTATTTTTTAACAATTACGAGCAATGCGGCTATGAACATTCATGTACAAGTTTTTGTACATACGTGTTTTCATTTCTTTTAGGTATAAATCTAGAAGCAGAATTGCTGTGTCTTGTAGTTAAACTCTGTTTAATCTTTTGAGAAACTGCCAAATCCTTAGAGTCAATACAGTTAGCACCAAATATTCCAATCATAGTAACTAATTACCTGACTAACATCTCGGGGTACCTGAAGTTACTGCCACTTCTCATACTTTCAAATTGTTTAATGATTTTTTTTCTACTTGACCATAACTTCTGTATTCAGAAATGACTGTAAACTTAAAACCTAAGATAAAATCTGTACACCATATACTTGAGTGATTCACATCTTAGAAAACAAAGGCAGTCTTTCACTGTTACACATTTAGTGTCTCTGGTGAGTTGAGGAGAGAAACACTGTGAAACTTTGAATTTCTGTACTTTTCTCTTACTGACATTTCTGTATGCTGTGGTGCTCTGAGGCAGTGTTTAATGATTTTTTAAGTTAGTAGTAAAGCATCTGTAGGAAAAACAGATTTAAAGGTCAGAAAAAGAGGACACCACTCCCTTATTTGCTCCTTGAAAATGCTGAAAAGGTTCATGGGACAAACTACATATAAAAACCAAAATTACAGTTATTTATGAGAAATGAAAAAAGAGGTACCTAACATCAATTAAGGGCATCATGTATTGCGAATGAGTGTGTATGGGTGAGAAAGCTGTAGGACCAAGTGAAATGTTTTATCAACTCTTCCATCCTCTTGGAGTAACTGTGGAAAAGACATTCTTCTGCACCTTACATGCTTTCTCACTGTCTCAGAGCAAATAAACATATTGTCTCTTAACCATGTCAGCCAGTAACTCTGAAACATGTTCCAAAATAGCCTTGTCACCAGTCAGAAAATTTGCATTTTATTTATTTATTTATTTTTAAATTGAAGTATAGTCAGTTTACAATACTGTATCAATTTCTGGTGTATAGCACAATACTTCAGTCATATAGGAACATGCATATATTCGTTTTCATATTTTTTTTCACTATAGGTTACAAGATATTGAATATAGTTCCCTGTGCTATACAGTATAAACTTGTTGTTTATCTATTTTATGTATATTAGTTAAAATTTGCATTTTCAACAAATATTGCAGTTGCCTGAGGTAGTAATCCTGCAACAAGACTGTCCTAGAACTGCATGGTTCAATATGGTTATAACCACTGACCACTTGTGGTTACTGAGCACTTAAAATGTAGCTCGTCTGACTAAGAAACTACATTTAAAATTTTTATTTAAGTGAATTTAAATTTAAAAACTGAAACAGTGGAAATTCTTTTGTATTGATCATATTTTAGATGTAGTGGGTTAAATAAAATATATTATTAAAGTCTATTTCATCATTTCTTTTCCCCTTTTTCATATTAGAAAATTTTAAAGTACATGTCTCTGTAAATACACTAAAACCAAGTGGCTTGTACACTTTAAATAAGTGAATTGTATAGTACGTGACGCACATCTCAGTCAAGCTGTTTTTTGAAAAAAATACATGTGCGGCTCACAGTGCATTTCTATTTGACAGTGACAGTTTATCCATTTATGAAGGCAACATGAGTCAGTTACAGTAATAATGAGAAAGAAAAAGAAGAGAAAATCACATTTATTTCCCTGTATAATAGCCTTTGTGACAGACCTATGTGCAAAACAAGGCAAGTAAAAGTCTAAAGCTAACAAAAGAGAAAGGAGAATCATCTACCGAAGAAATTAACTTCACTAATTACAACTGACAGCTCACAGAGTATCAGAAAACATTCCATGTAGGGGTGGAAAAGAAAAATGGGATACGGAGCCAAAAAGAAAAAGTTAAGGCCAGGAATACAGTCAAGAGGACCAAGAAAGTTGCACAACAACTATCAGCTAGTAAATCTTCATAAATGTTAGGTGGAAGCCTGAGAATTTTTGTCTAGTAAATATCAGTACTATCATGTTTAACCTTTACAATTGTGGAGAATAATCCAGAAAACTTAACCCTCATTTGACAGGCTCTTCTAATCACAGACCATGAGGGTACTGACCAAATTTAACTAGCCATTGCACTTACATAACTGTAATCTAAATTACTTGGGTTTATGCTTCTGGGGGCCATTTTGCTCTCGAGATTTTATTTAGGTATCTTGAAGATAGTGTAGAACACAGAGATTAATCATAGTAAACATGAATACTAAATTCAATAAGTATGCCTAATGACCAGGCAGCTGTTTGGCAAATAGTTTGCTGACCCAGCAGACTTAAATCTGCTCCTATTAGAAAAAGAATCTGTCTGATTCTTGTGGCTTTATACTGGTTGTGAAAGAATAACATGTTTTCCTTGTTTAACTAGTAGTTGAATATAGAATTTAGGTATAATAAGTTCTATAATTTTTTCTTTTTGGAATGTTTTGCATCTGAAACTTAATAAAACTTAACATGCCAAAAAAAATGTTAGGTGGAAGAACAGAAAAATGGATGAATGAACAAGCAAATTTGGACAAGAAAGACACAAGGAAAGGATAATAGGAAAGAAAAAAAATTAAAACCTTTCTTAAAAGCCTCTACTACACAATTATAAAAGCTACTGAAAGTAAGGTTAACTTATGTATCAGCAGGTCACCTGTCTGGGGACGTTTACAACCAAAGGACCAGACACATCACACACAAAGACTTGGGAGTACAATCAACAAAAAAGAGGACTACCGCAGGGAACGCCCTTTAGATTTTGAATATTTTGTGGAGTGTTCTGTGAAGAAAAGGCATGCCGTTAAACCAGGAGGTGTTTGGTAGGAGCTCTGGTAGTTTATCAAAGGACCATGAAGCAATAAGGCAACTAATAAAAGCTTTTTTATTATTTCAAGACCATGAAGCACGAATGAGGCTGAGGCAGGATAAGGCTGCTCCCTTGATGTCCATGCTATTAGAGAAATCAGTTACACTCTCGTAAACATACCTGAGCACAGGCAGGAAAGTCAGCTCAGTTTAAAACATAAGGCAACCAAAACAAACTTAATTTAATGTTATGTGCATCTCCCTGAGGAGGAAAAAGAAATACTGGCTTACTATGCATGGAATTCTCTGGAGTCGTAACTTATCAAATCACTTGTGCCATTTATACAGTAGGAACTTCACAAAATGCTGCATCCATAATTGCAACTTTATAAACAGAGTATTAATGTTGGCTGACAACCTCCTTTATCATTTATTATAGGTAAATAGTAGGCTCTGATGGGAACAGTTTTCACTTAACTTCAGGAACTGCCTCTACAGAAGCCGGGAGATGAGCTCAGAAAACTAAATGTTCAACTCGTCAAGAAAAAGAAAGAAGAAAAAAAAAATCAGTTAACTTTCAAAGGAGAATGAGGCGATGTCACTGACTGTTCCAATAACATGGCAAAATGCTGGTGAGAAGGCTGGAGGAACCACAGCTAAAGGGCGAAAGCCTGGGGAAGGAAGACAAGGAAGGGGGTTTGGGCGGGAGCTGGAAGGCATGCCTTCCTGTCCCTGTATGAGTGGATTATAATCATACTATTACATGATGTGCAGTGGTGCTGTAACCACGGATATGTTACTGACAGATCCGCAAGGATATCACACGATCTTCTTAAGGACGCCTTCCCTGACACATATATTCACCTGCTAGGCACTTGTCACCCTTCTCTGTCTCCTCTGCTGACCCATGGGCTTCTTGACAGCAGGGTACAGGAACTCCCTGCACTCAGTGTGGCTAGTTTTCAGTAAACACTGGCTAAAAAACTAGTGAAGGCCATGTCAACGGTGTGACATCTCACCTGAAGCATACTGCTGTTTGTTCCAGTAAAAGAGATGACACAAACTGAACTATCTCCTCTCCCCAACTCCCATCCTCAGCTCATTTGTTGAAGCCCTAACCTCCATTGCGACCACGTTTAGAGACAGGGCCTTTAGGGAAGTAATTAAGGTTAACTGAGGTCATAAAGGTGGGGCCCTAATCCAACAGGGCTGGTGTCCTTATAAGCAGAGTAAGAGATACCAAAGAGCGCTCTCCCTCTGTAAGCGCGCACAGAAGAGAGGCCACATGAGGACACAGAGAGAAGGCGGCTGTCCACAAGTCAGCAAGAGAGGTCTCACCTGAGACCAACCCTGGCAGCACCTTGAACTTGGACTTACAGTCTCCAGACTGTGAGAAAATAAATGTCTTGTTTAAGCCACTCAGGCTGTGGTCTTTCGTTACGGCAGCCGAGCTGACTAACACAACACTAAAACTGGAAGACGAGCGCTCTGCTGGTCTCGCTGACGGCTGTGAAGATGTACAGGGGGGCCCTTCAGTATCAGGTTCTCAGACGGTGCCACGCGCAGGACAGCAGGGCAGGGTCAGCACTAGTCCACTGAAGTTGGAATTAGATTCTCATGAGTGGGCAGGCTAGGCGAGGGCATGCAAGACGCCAGCGCAAGCTAGTCAGCAGTTTCCAGTCATACGCTGTAAGCTAGACTATTACACTTCTTGCATCTTCTGGACTAATTTCTCTATTGTTCTTAGTGCTCAAAACGTTGCCTTGAACTCTCTAGCCTATCTTAGTTCTGCCAGACCAGAACCAAGAAAAGATGTTTTCATCTTTGCCCACTAAAGGGGGAAGAGAATATTCCTGGGGTCAAGGTGGTATGGTAGTAAACAATCACATTAGATTCCAAGTAGAAGGTAAAACTCAGGGTCCCAGCCATTGTAAATATTTGACAAATATTTACCAAACAAACACTTACTATGCTGCTGACCTTAATCCAACCACTGGGGATGCAACAATGAACCAAGCCAGCCAAAATCCTTGCCCTTCTGGAGCTTCCATTCTAGTCGGGAGAGGGGAGGTGGCAGTAAACAATAAACACAACATATAAGGAAATCATATAGTGTGTTAGAGGTTGACAAGTGCTATGGACAAAAAGAAGCAGAGCGATGTCGGGGGCGGGGGGCCCAGGGCAGACCTCCCTGAGAAGGTGACACTTGAGCAAACACTTAGAAGAGCGAGAAGGAACCATGTATCTACCCGGCAGAGCAGCACAATGAGGCAGGTCACGTCTGACACTGTCCAGAAAGAGCAAGAGGCCCAGGTGACAGGAGTGGAGTGACCCATGAGGAAGTGGTGGGTGTGTCATGTAGGCTCTTGGAGACCACTAGAAGGACTCGGGGTTTCACTCTGAATTAAGTGAGAAAAGATACTCCATCATCTTCGCATTTGCTAAACCTGAGAGGTAACAGTCCCTTGAAGAGCAGGCTTCTGAAATCGTGGGATCTTTCTGTATCTTGTTTTGCACTGTGGAATTCCAGCCCTGGCAAGACACTCAGATGGAGCCTAGAGGCAATGGCAGGAACACCAACCATATATAACCTAGAAATGAAGCTGAGTAGAACAAACACAAATGCCTATTGAAACGAAAGGACTGTAAACTCACCACATCCTTGGGAGATGTACAGAGAACAACAATTTTGCACATGGAGAGACTGAAGTACAAGGAAAAGATTTATCCATGTTTTTAAAGGCTGCCTAAAAGTGAAATGGGAAGAAAACCCAATGACTGCTCCAAACGACCACATCCTCGAGAAAACGCTGCCTTCCTCAGGCACCCGTGGAAAAGTGGACAGAAGGTCCATCTCACAATAAGAGGAAGGGGGAATTCTGCTTTGAGAAAACGCGAACCTAAGACATTATCACCCAGACCACTCCTTCCTACCATACTTGTTCATGTTCCATTTCAAAGAAAGGGGATTTTGTCTAAATGTAAGCTTATATGTAAACCCAAATCAGGCTCTAACCAAGAATGCTGACGGGCAAGCTTCCTGCTGGGAAGTACACAGGAGCACGTCACTACTGGATAAAGTGGAACATTCGCCCATAATGTCCACCAACCTTTCCAGTCCTAACTCTCATTTCTGATGATTGTATTATTTGTGACCTAAACTAAAGGTTGTATTTCTGGACATGGTACAGATGTATACGTGTGGGGCATGGAAAAATTACATATTTAAAAAATTATTATCAAAAAAATGAGAAAGCAACAGTATTACAGAAAATTTTGGAAATAAAATTTTAAAGAAATTTAAGAGACGTGTTAAAACAATCACTTCGTTTTTGCATTATCTTCTAGTCTTTGTCCATGTTCGTATATATTTTAGAGGCAGTGTGCATAAGATTTTGACCCATTATAAACACATTCCCACATTGCTACAGTCTTCATAATTACTAGTTTTAGTTGCTGCTTAAGACTCCATTGTATTGATGAAACTATTTTCTAAACCTTGTTGGGGGAAAATTATAATGGATTTACATAATAGCATCATTGTCACTTAAAAATACATCATCTTTGTTCCCCAGGAAGCTCCAAATGCGTCTCATGCAGAAGAGAAGCAAAGACACTATCACGTTCACTTATTTATTCAACAATTATTTACTGAATGCCTGGCGCTAATCCAGGCCCTGGGGATAGAACAGTGAAGAAAACATGCAAAAATCCCTGACTAGTGGGAGAGAAAGGCAATAAACTGGATAACAATCAAATAGGCAGAGAAATTCTTAGAGAAATTCACTTTGTCGAGGAATAGAGTAAATGATAAAGACAGAATGAAGCAAATTCCCAGCCTTCTGCCTCCTGTGTGTCAGCAAACCACGGCTGCGCCTCACCGTTGAGTACACTCAACACGGTCTTCTGACAGCACTAAACCCAGGACCCAGTTTCTTCAGATCAGGGCAGGCAAACTCCATCTATAAAGGGCTGGACAGTAAATATTTGGGGCTTTTCAGGCCACAGGGTGTCTGCAACCACCCAACTCTGCCTCTGCAGGGCGAGAGCAGCCGTCTAGCACGTGTGCATGAATGGACGTGGCTGTGGGCCCAACAACCGTACTTACAAACATGCTGAGAACAGGACGCGGTTTGCCGATCCCGTTCTATACGGCTCGAAACGACCACTCAGACATTGTTAACCAGAAACAGAGGGAAGATATACCTGCTGTCCTCAACTGGACAATTCCACTGAGTTTCCTTCCACAATGTCTCTTATCTGCCATTTCCACTGCCGCAGCCCCACACCAGTCTTACACCACCTGCCACTTACGCACATGTCCCTGCTTTTGCACATGCTGTTCCCTCACCCTGAATTCCTTTCCTCCCACTCACAACCTATGCAGATCTTCTCTTTGTAAAGTCCAGCTCAACTGACTGTAAGCAGATATTAAGGACTTACTGTTAATTATTTTAGGACAGCTAATGGTATAGTTGTTAGGTATTTTTATTTGTTTTTATTTTGTTTTTTATTGAGGGGAGGTAATTAAGTCTATTTATTTAATTATTTTCCTCGAAACCAGGACCTTATGCATGCTAAGCATGTGCTCTACCACTTGAGCTATATGCTCCCACCCTGATTGTTAGGTACTTTTAAAATGTGTCCCTCTCTCTTAGAAATACATATTTAAATTGTTATAGAAGAAATCCTATGTCTGGGATTTGCTTCAAAATAATCTAGGGGTGAAAGTAGGGGGATGAGGTAGGGACATAGGTGAACTAATCCTGAGCTGATAATGAAGCTGGGTAATGAGTTCACAGGAATTCATTATATATTTTCTCTACTTCTGTGTATTTTTGAAATTTCCACTACAAAAAGTTGAAAGCAAAAACTCCAGTTTAAATGCCAGGTTCTACAGAGGAATTAATGCCCTTTTCTCCTGTACCGTCTCAGCAGGTACCTCTACGTGTGACTGACTTTGGTCTGCTCTGTGTAGCTGTCAGTTGTTCACGCCAAGACAGTGAGCTCTTTAAGGACAGGCCTGTATCATACCCATCTCTGTAGCTTTCTCGGCACAGTAACAGGAGGGCCTTTTACTACCCACCCCCATAAAAATTAAATCTGCAGGCCTTTTATCATTTCAGCAGTACCATTTACACAGAGCTTGTGGGCTGTCTCTAGCTTTGAGCTTCAGGAATCCAATCTAAAAGTAGAAAATAACCACCATTCCCCTCAACTTTTCAGGAGCCAGGAGTGAGAACAAGATTTTTGTTCCTAAAAAGGAGATGGCATTACTATTCTCCACCACTGACTTCAGGGCCACCAGGATTTTAAACATCACCACTGTCATCATCCCAATGGAACCAGTATGGCTATCAGCTCAAGAGTTTCAGCAGAATCATGTGTCTGCCCTATTCGTTTTGCTTCCATCATTTAGCAGTGCTACAAATCTTCTCTCTAACATAAAAGGAGAAGAGAAAAACAAAATCTTTCTTCAGCCATTCAATGATGTTAATTACCACATGTAGCCTAGATTGGTTTGATTTGAGAGAAGAGATCAAGGAAGGTCCAATCAGGTAGCTCTGGTTTCAAATTTTAAATGTCTTAAGTGCCTCCAAAATAGCAAACTCATTGTTGTATTTAGCAAAAGGTTTTCTCACCCCATATTACATAAAAGGAAAACAAAAACTCTGTTTCCAAAAAATGGACAGAACTTAATGCATCATGTGTAAATACACAGGCTCCTGGTGTAATGAAGTCTCAGTCATTTTCTGGGTCTATCACTAACAGCATATACTGTTCCTAGTCTTTTGAGGAATCTCCACACTGTTTTCCATAGTGGCTGCGCCAAATTGCATTCCCACCAGCAGTGTAGGAGGGTTCCCCTTTCTCCACAGCCTCTCCAGCATTTGTCACTTGTGGATTTTTAAATGACAGCCATTCTGACTGGTGTGAGGTGATATCTCATTGTAGTTTTGATACCATATGACCCAGGAATCCCACTCCTGGGCTTGTATCCAGAAGGAACCCTACTTCAGGATGACACCTGCACCCCAATGTTCATAGCAGCACTATTTACAATAGCCAAAACATGGAAACAGCCTAAATGTCCATCAACAGGTGACTGGATAAAGAAGATGTGGTATATTTATACAATGGAATACTACTCAGCCATAAAAACTGACAACGTAATGCCATTTGCAGCAACATGGATGCTCCTGGAGAATGTCATTCTAAGCAAAGTAAGCCAGAAAGAGAAAGAAAAATACCATATGAGATCGCTCATATGTGGAATCTAAAAAACAAACAAACAAACAAAAACAAAGCGTAAATACAGGACAGAAATAGACTCATAGAAAGAGAATACAGACTTGTGGTTGCCAGGGGAGTGGAGGGTGGGAAGGGATAGACTGGGATTTCAAAATTGTAGAATAGATAAACAAGATCACAGTGTATAGCACAGGGAAATGTACACAAAATGTTATGATAACTCACAGAGAAAAAATGTGACAATGAGTGTGTATATGTCCATGAATGACTGAAAAACTGTGAACACTGGAATTTGACACAACATTGTAAAATGATTATAAATCAATAAAAAAAAATGTTAAAAAAAAGAAAAAAAAAACAGCATATACTGGCCAAGACACAGCTCTCTCAAGTGACCATCCACCTCATAGCTTTGCCTGTCAGCCCCAACCTTATCCTTGGACTCTTGTGCTTGTCCTGTGTCTTTGGCTGCCTGGTAGGCAATTTCAGCGTACACGAAAATACCCATTGCCTGTTGAAACCAATCAACGCACCTTTCTAATGCATGTTCCCAACCTGTCTCCTTTGATGGCACATCTGGTCTAAGATCCAATAATACTGAGTACTCATCTCTCTCTCTCATTCCCAACTACTTTTTTTTTAAAGCCCGTCCCTCTCTATTCCTGTTTCCTGAGTTCAGTCTCCTATTCCTTCGTGATCAAATAACCAAATCAGAAAACAGAATTTGTGCCACCACTACAAAGAACAAAACAGAACAAAATCTCTTGACTTACAGGGATTTCTACAAGGTGTTCAGTGAGAAAAGATGCAAAAATCAGTTTTATCATGACTCCATTTGTTAACAGATATCCCCAACCCACTCTGTGCATGTTACACGTTTCTATATTGCACAAGTGTGGAGACAAACACGGGAGGATGCAAATACGAGCTCCCCGGAGAAAGTGGAGAGAGAGGGGAAACAAGGCAAGCAAAACAGAGAAACAAGAGTTCGCTAAACAATACATTCACACATGATACAATCTCGCTTATGAATCCATGTAAGAGCATAGATACATCTTTAAACTTTAAAAAAAAAAGAATGAAAACTACTAAACAAATTCAAACTGAATGAAGGAAAAACTCTCCCATCCGTTCAGAAAATACTTTAAAATAGTAAGCTGGCTTTAAAACATGTCTAAAAATTCTTGCCGGTTCTCTCATGAAAAGGTAAAAGCAAACTCCCCTCCCCTTGACTATGGGCTGGGTTTAGTGACTGGCGTTTAATGAAGAGAATGCTGTGGAAGTGACACTATGACTTCCCAGGCCAGGTGGGAAAAGGCAACGCGGCTTCCGCCTGGCTTGCTCTCTCCTGCGATGCTTGCCTTGGGGACCCAGCCACTGAGAGGGGAGGAAGCCAAAGAGCCACACAGAAAAGCCACCTACAGGTGGTCCAGCGCAGATCAGGCTGCCAGATGTGTGAGTGAAAGAGCCTGCAGAAGATTCCAGCCCCTCGCCTTGGAGCCACTCAACTGCCCGCCAGCAGAGCAGAGCATCTCTGCAGAGCTCTGTCGAAACTGCAGTGCGTGTGTCAAATAACACTGTCTACATTTTAAGCGACTGAGTTTTAGAGTGGCTTTTTTTTTACACAAGAGTAAATAACTGGAACAAACACTACTTAAGATTTTACAGAGTAAATCGGGTTCTTTCTCCCGCTCCACCTCTGTTGTCGTCGGGGTCATTGCTAAGTTTTCCACTCGTCTCCCTGTCCTCCTGCTTCCACCTGCCAGTGGTGCCTGGGGCGCAGCGTGCAGGTGTGGCAGAGGGAGGAGAAGGCCGGGGCAGTCGGGAGATCACTTACAATGAGCACATAAGTAAACTAATTGAGTAAATGAGTAAGCAGACTGAAGATAATGAAAGCCAGATTTCTCACTCCTGGAAAAGGTACTAACAAACACAGAAAGGGGGAAGGCGGGAGAGAACCCTGAGGTATTCTCCTGGAATTCAAGATGTTAGTTTCAATTCTTGTTTTTTTACAGTTTAAAAAACTATATAGTTTCTCTACAGAAATAGATATAGAAAGTGATGAGAGTGACAGAGTGTGTGTATATGTGTGTGTTGTGTACTGTAGATACACACTTAGATTTCCCGGCTATGTCTTCAGAGAGAATCTAGGAGCAATGACATCCTGTAACAATGAGCACAACAAACCCCCGAATCTTGGTTTCTAAATACCATCCTCCACTAAAAGAACCAGGACTCCTCAGGGAAACGGCTGACTCCAGGCCCAGGGCAGGGAAAACACAAGATGAGCCTGGAACATCTTGTTCCAGAAAATTAGAGGTGTTCAAAGAATGCCAAGAACATGTAAGAGGGAAAGAGCTTGAAAGAACTCTCCTGGAGTAATCTGAGCATCAAAATAAGTAAATACTAATTATCAATAAATACTTGACACTAATAAATTACAATCCAATGAATACATTACAAATCCATGAGTCCACACTGAAAGGAAGGGAGTGAGGGAGGAAGGGCAGAAGGGAGGGAGCCTCCCCCACAGTAGAACAATTTATAAATGTAGAGGAATAATGGAAATGAAAAAAATCATAATTTGGCAAACACACAGTGGCTGTTGATTTAGGCAGGACACTAATGCTGGTAAGTTTGAAGTTTGATGAGGCACGGGATGTTGGCAAGATCTCAAATTGTTTCCACACAAAATACTCATCAGTTACAAAAAGAAAAACAATGACTTCACAGTGAAGAAAAGTAGAGACACCTGGCAGACACCAACATGACCAACATCCCTGGGGACGGGACTGGTTAACATCATATCCTCCTTGATGTGATGTACTGAGAATACTGCAGCATCATTTCTACAATATTTTTGGCAAGAAATCACAACCTGCGTCTGGTCATGAGGAAATATTAAGGATTCAGCTTGCAGATCACCCTCCTGAACCTACAAATGCTGAGGGCACGAATGACAGGAAAAGACTAAGGGTTATCCCAGATTGGAGGACAACAACTAAATCCAGTGCATGTTCCTCGGGAGGATCCTGGGCCAAAACCAAAAAGGAAGCAATGTTGGGCATCTGGCAAAGTGTGAACAGGGTCTACAGACTGAAGAAAAGGGTTTTATCGACGCTAATTACCTGACCTAGGACAGGGAGTAGTTATTTGGGGGTTCACCTGATAAGGGGAAATATTTAGGGGTGAGAGGGCACTAGGTCTCAAACGGCTCAGAAAAGCTAATTTAGAGAAAGATAGCATAAGAGGATAAATGGGGTAAAATGTAAAGAGTTTGGGAATATGGGTAAGATGAGAGGGATGTGGGAGTTCCTCCCAGTCACAGACTGGAAGAAAATAGTATATCTCTCTCTCTCACACACACACACACACACACACACACACAGAGTCACATACACAGACCTATGTCTGAAAGGACTTGATCTGTAATATATAAAGAACTGCTACAAATAAATTAAAAGACAAACATACCAATTTATAAACCAAGCAAGACCTGAACAGAAGCTTCACAAAAGAAGATACCCAAATGGCCAATCAGCAGGTAGTCCATGTCATCAGTCATTAGGAAAATGCAAATTAAAACCCCAAGTAATGAACAATTCATACTCATTTACATGGCTAAAATTAAAAAGGCAGACAAAATGAAGTGCCGGTAGAAACGTGGAGCAACAAGAACTCTCATCCACTGCCGGTATTAGTTCTCTATTCCTGCACAACAATATCACCACACACTCAGCAGCTCACAACAATACATGTTAATTACCTGACAGTTTCAGTGGGCTGGAAGCCCGGGCACAGCTGAGCTGGGTCCTCCACAAGGTTCCAATCAAGGTGTCAGCTAGGGCTGTGGTCTCACACAAGGCTTGAGTGGGGCAGGATCTGTTTCCAAGGTCACCTGCTTGTTGGCAGCATTCAGTCCTTTGTGGGCTATTGGACTGAGAGCCTCATTTCTTGCTGAGTATGGACTTGAAGCTGCCTTCAGCTTCCTGTCATGTGGCCCTCTACACAGGCAGCTAACAGCATGGTGACTTGTTTCTACAAAGCCAGGAAGGGAGGGAGCCTTCTCACAAGGTGGGCACTACAAACTGATGTAACGTAATCATGTACATCCTGACACCTGTGCCATTTCCCATCAGGAATAAGCAGGTCACAGGTCCCCCCAACACTCAAAGGGAAGGGATTACACTGAAGCACGAATACCAGGGACAGGGTTCATCGGGGCCACCTTAGAATCAGCCACCATAAGTGAGAACAATCAAAACTGACACAACCACTTTTGGTAAACCGGCAGTTTCTTATAAAGATAAACAGAAACCTAAGCTAAGCCCCATCGTTCCACTCCTACATATTTACGCCCAAAGGAATGAAAATGTAAGTCCACAAAAAGACTTGTACAAGAACATTTGTAGCAGCTTTATTCATAAAAGCCCCAAACTGTAAACAACCCATACATCTGTCAGCAGGAGAATGAATAAACAAATTGTAGTATTTGTTTCAAGTGAAATACTACTTAGCAATGAAAAGGAATGAACCACTTATGTGTATGCAATGGAATACTACTCAGTCATAAAAAAGAATGAAATAATGCCATTTGCAACAACGTGGATAGACCCGCAGATTATCACACTAAGTGAAGTAAGTTAAAGAGAGAGAGAGACAAATATCATATAATATCACATATATGTGGAAACTAACATATGACACAACACAAGGTCCTGGGTTCAATCCCCACTACCTTGATTTTAATTAATTAATTATTTAATTGAAGTATAGTCAGTTTACAATGTTGTGTCAATTTCTGGTGTACAGTACAATGCTTCAGTAATACATGAATATACCTATATTCATTTTCACATTCTTTTTTACCATAAGCTACTCCAAGATATCAAATACAGTTCCCTGTGCTATATAGTATAAACTTGTTTATCTATTTTAAATATTTTTTTAAAATGTAACTACCTCCCCTTCCCAAAAAATCTTTTTAAAGACAGTGCTAAAATATGACACAAATGAACTTATTTACAAAACAGAATCAGACTCACAGACATAGATAACAAACTTAAGAGTTACCAAAAACAACAAGGTCCTGCTGTATAGCAAAGGGAACTATATTCAATATCCTGTAATGAACCATAATGGAAAAAACATAAAATATATATATATATATTCATATATATATATATTCAGATATATATATCTGTATATATCTTAATATATATATCTGAATCACTTTGCTGCACAATAGAAACTAACACAACATTGTAAGTCAACTATACCTTAATTTAAAATATACATATTATTATAAAAACTTTTTTTAAAGAATGAACCACTAATGTACACAACATGGATGAATCTGGCAAAAGAAGGTCAACACAACAATACATACTATATGATTCCATTTATATGATGTCCAAGAACAGACAAAACTAATCCATGATGATATAAACCAGAACAGTAACTGCCTGTGAGAGACAGAGACTGACTGGAAGTGATAAAAATGTTCTTGATTAAAGTGCTGGTTACATGAATGGATATTTGTCAAAACTCATCAAACTATAAACTCAAGATCTGTGCATTTCACTGCATTCAGATTTTGCCTCAATTTAAAAAAAATGTTTAAGTACCTATTAATAGAGAATGAAAAGCATTAGCACAGGAATTAAGAGCACAGATTGTGAGGCCAGAAGGCCAGGATCTGAAGTGTGGCAATGCCGCTTTCTTGAGCAAGTTACCTAACCCTTCTGCATACCTCCTCCTATCTGATAATTAAATGAATTAAGACACGGACGGTAATTAGAGAAGCACCTAGTGCATATTATGTACCCAACTGATGTTAAATATCATTAAACATAACTAAAAAGACAATTATTAATGCTTAGAAAAACTAAAAGTTGGTCAGGAAAGGAAAATCATAGTTTGCTATATGACTCAAAAATGACTTGCCTTTCTACGGTCATAATAATAAAAATTCTGAATAATAATTAACCAAAACTACAATTTTATTGAGAGAATGAGGTGATGATGAAAAAGTCAAACAATCTTCCACATTTGGAATTCACCAGGTAATATCCAAAGATTGTTTTTGAAATAAGAATAAAAATCACTTGACTCTAAGATATATGTACAACTTTGACTAGAAGTAAATACAACAAGAAAAAATAACTAGTAAGAGGAAGTTCATTAAAAAATAAGTAAAAGCAGGTTGGAAAATAATCAAATGCCAAAACTTCAAATGAAACCAAAATGCAAATAAAAAGAGCTTCTGTCTGTATAAGAAGCCGCATTCTAGAGGTAACACTAACTACAGAGACTTAAGGTCATGGAGGGGGGTGAGAAGATCACATTGAAATTCGGTATCTTATGAGTATTAAGTATATTTCATATTAAAATTAGAGAGACAGTATCCTTTCTCTCTCACAACTTACATTCCAAAATCTGATCACCTTTTCTTCCAGTAAAAGGCCAGGGATTTCTCAATCCTTTGGCTAGCAGGCTCGGGTTATAATGAATTAAAATGAATGGGAACTTAAATATAATCATGTTATCACCTATATTCATGTGGAAATTTTCAATGAGGAACATAAAATTTGCTTAGATTTTACCATAACCCTCAAAGCATTTCTAAGCTGTAAGATGATGAAGGAAATGGAAAGTGAGTGGTTTGCCTACTTTCATTTTGAAAACCAGAATTAAGACATAGGAATCCCAACAGAGCAGTGCTCTTGTTGCCTTGCTATAAACATACGAGCTTTTAAAAAGCAGACACCACTTTCCATGAATAAGTTATCTCTGCAGCGGCCACACTCAAAGAACCCCAAACTGGGCAGATCCATACTGTTCAGGAGACTTCCTCTTGGTAATTATGCCTACAGCCCCAGCAAAAAACAAACACTTAGCAACCTCGTAATCAACTCAATGGCTTTCTTTAAATAGTCCTCAGAGTTATAAAGCATCTATAAATTGTTTCATCTGTTCTTCCCAACAACCCTGGGTAGTCAGCTGGCTCGACTGTCATTTTTATTTCTTTCCATTCTGAAGGCTCAAAAGGTAACCAATCCCAAATCACAGTTTTTGTTAAAGGAAGGATTTAAATCTTCTGGCTCCAAGCCCAGCGTTCAATCCACTCTATCAGTATATCTGTGCCAAGAGAAGTCTGTGAAGATTAATCACTGGCTAATTTTTAAAGTCGAGATTATGAATGGCACCATCTGAAACTGCTGGCTTACTTTAGGTTACTTCCTAAAACAAACGAGAAGTCAAACACACTGGAGGACTTTTCAAGCACATTTAGATTACAGATTATCAGAACTGTAATGTAATGGTGGGGGTGATGCCTCCAGGGTGTTTTCTGGATGGTCACAGTGACTGGGGACTTCACTGACATTCAGTGGTGGAGAAACCAAGAATGCCAGACATTCCACAACCCACAGTTCCTCCGAGTGCTGCACAATGAAGAAATAACTAGCTTCCTGCACGATTTCCAATATTCATACAAGTGAAAACGTTCTGCCCAGGGGCAGAAGCAGGTCTTGTAGGGCCTAAAGCACACACAAGCTGGAGGGTCCTCTATAAGAAGAGCATACAAAATTATAGTTGCAAAGTTAGGTCTAGGATTTTAAAATATCAAATAGATAAGAACACATCTAAAAAAAGATACACAATACTTCAATGCTAAAAGTGCAAAATCAATTAAAGAAGATCTAAATAAATGGAGGGACATATCACATCCATGGATTGAAAAACTCAGTATTCCAATTCTCTCCAAATTAATCCACAGAGCCAATGTAATCCTACTAAAACTCTCAAAAAAAAACTGTAAAGAAATTGAAAAATTGATTCTAAAATTTCTAAGGAAACAAACTGAAAAGCAAACTAGTCAAGGCCATCATAAAGAAGCACAAAGCTGAAGACTTCCGCCACCAGGTAATGGGCCTATAATAAAGATACAGTAATCGAAGGGGGGAACATTAGTACAAGCATGGACAAACTGACCAACTGTACAGACAGAAAGTCTAAAAACAGACCCCCATGTAAAGTGTCACATGATTTATAATCAAGGTGACATGCAAAACAGTGGGGAAAAGATGATCTTTTAAATACATGGTGCAGGGTTAATTGAAGATCCATGTGGGGGAAATGCATCTTAAGCCTGCACTCCACACACAAATATCAATTCCAGAAGGACTGTAGATCTAAATGTGAAGGAAGACAATACAGCTTGAGAAGCAAATATTAGAGAGTATCTTCATGATCTTGAATTGACTCAGATTTCTTAAATAGGACATAAATGGCACTGAACATGAAAGGGAAAATGAATAAACTGGACTAAATTAAGACCAAGAGTCTGTGTTCATCAAACAACATCATCACTGAAAGAGTAAAAAGGAAACCCACAGAGTATGAGAAGATACCTGTAAGAAAAAGAACTCCTACAAGTCAGTAAGAAACAGACAATCCCACTGAAAAATAGGCAGATAACCTGAACAGACAATTCATGAAAGAGGATATCAGGTGGCTGACAGGCTTATGAAAAGGTACCCAACATCAGGAGGAAAATGCAAATTAAAACCACTAGAGAAACCATTTTACCTCCAACCAGAACAACTAAAACGAAAAAGTCAAAGAATATCGACACTTGGTGACAATGTGGCCCAACTGGAACCCTCATACAATCCAGCAATTCCACTCCGGGCTATATACTCGAGAGAAATGCACTGAAATCGATGAGAGTGCGCATAACCACCAGCAGACCTGTGTAAGAATGTCCACAGCAGCCCTGTTCATAAAACGGTAACTCTCCCATGTGACCACCACAGATTGATTACACTGTGATACATTCACACATGGAGTACCATACACCCAGCAACAAGAACACAGGGACCGCGACTACATGCAACAATGTGGATGAATCACACAAACATCATACTGAGCAAAAGAAGTCAGACACAAGAGTGTACACTGTATGAAGTACAAAAGCAGGCAAAACTCACCTATGCTGTTAGAAGTTAGGGTGCTAGCCATCTCTGGTGGGGGGAGGGGCAGTGACAAGGTAATTTCCTGGAGTGTCCATGATGTTTTGTTTCCTCATATGGGTGCCACTTACTTGGATATGTTCAGTTTGTAAAAACTCATCAACTGTATTTATTATATGTGTACTTTTCTAAGTACTATATGTTATACTTTTCAATAAAGTTTTTTTTTAATTAAGTATAGGACGATGGAGGTAGCCTGTGCACACTAAGGGCCTTGATGCTTAAGTTTCATTAGCTTCATAGTAAATTTGCCTTTGGTCTTGCCAGACATAGATGTATGTAAATAAAAAGCAGTTTATAATTTTCTAAGCCTAGACTTAAGTAGATTTTACACACTTAACCAATTTTTTTCACCACTTAATACACACTGAATTTTCCAGGAATGTAACTAATGTAACTACTGTAAATAAAGACTGTACTTTCTCTTGTGTAGAGCTGGATAAAGATTTATTTGCCATTCTAGAAAACCACATCACCGGTGGCACTGCCCCATACCATGAGTCACCCACACAATACACCTGTATCAGTCTCTATTTATGGGTGTCATATTCATAGAGATAAAGCAGTGTGTACCTGCAAGCACCTGACGGCTATGGTTTTTAACGTGCTGTGAACACTTACGAATGTCTTCTGAGAATTTACATATAGAAATATGTATTGTGTTACAAACAGCTTTCCTTTTATGTTTCCTTTATATTGCAGTTAAGACATTGTAAACATGTTGACAAATCTTATTATGTGGGAGTTTCATTTCAGAATAGGAAAGGGGCCACAAAATCTCATTGTTTCCAGAACCAGTTACAAACCATAAATCTATGAAAAGAACTGTAAAGAGAATTCTAATTCCTGAATTTGGTAACTGGTAGTTTATGCTACTCATGTTATCCAAATCACAAGTAATATACTCATCTAAAATGCAAAAAAAGAAAAAAAAGTAAAGAAGAGAATAGAAAGGAAAAACCCAGCTACAATTTTCAAGAGCAATTATCTAAATGTATCTATCATAAATTTTATCTAGACATGGTGAGCAGAACAAGAGGGAAATAAGAGTCCAAACTACAAGATCTGATGGAGCCCTTCCCCTTTTAAATCAGTAAGATCCAGTCTGGCATTCACAAGCAAAGGGTTCCATTATTTTTCTGTTCTCTTTCAAAAATAGCTCCACCTTCAAGATTACACAAATTAGATCATTCTGCAGCAGGATTCCTCCTTATAGAGCAGCTCCTAGGAAGCACAGACAGGCTGTCTGCTGTAGCAAACCAGTCATTTTAAAAAAAGAAAAAAAACAGATGTTTTTTACTTTTCCATTTTGCTGGGACAGTGACAAAGGACATGTGCTACAGTTGTTAGCAGCCTCGGCAACAGACCTCCCCCACCAAAAACCATCAGATAGGTAAGGATCACAGAGGCAACACCAGACCAAGCAAGTATGACAGCAGAATCATTAGGGATGTTGAGACTCCACTGCTCCAACAGCTTCACCATGGCCTGCAGCATAAAAAAAATTTAATCTAGATTTTTAACACAATCAGTTGCCAACCTATGGGTTATTCCGTCACCCAGTAAATTCCCAAGGAAATTTATTCCCAATTAATTACAAACAGCAGAAGTAGAAACAAACTTCCTCAAGAGCTCTGAAGAGTTGTTGCACAGATCTCATTCTCATATAATGTCACTTAAGACAAAGAGACGACATGGGAATAACCTGAGGGTGTGACTAAGTACTCTTCAACTTGAAATTCAATTGCTCTTACTTGTTCTATTTACACTTTCATTGCTCTTAAGTTGTATTCTTAGCACTTTTCATTTGGACCTTGCAATAAAGCTGTGTGGTGAGGCTGCACAGGTCCTTACAGCCTAGTTTTACAGTTGAGGAAGCTGAGCTCAGGTTAAGTTCTTGGCCTAAGCCCTCAGAGCTGGTAAGTGGCTCTGTGTACTAGACCCCAGATATTCTTGCTCTAAATCTAGTGCCCGCTCTCCGTGCTTATGTACATATTGACAAATACTCATTTATTCAACAAATAAAAACCATGTGCAAAACATGAAAAAAAAAGATACAACGATGATAATCATTATTAATTTTTTGGTAAAAAACAGAAAATTAACACAAGGAAGTTATATGAAATGTTGAAGTCAACCTTGAATCTTTTCTCCTGTCATATCCCAAATGTAATCCACAAGCTAATCCTTTAGGTTTGAAAATACTATACCCAGAATCTGATGACTTCTCATCTCTACCTCCACCTTCCTGGTCCAAGCCAACATCAGCTCCCAGTATATCACCGTAATACTCCTACCTGGAACCCCTTTCACTCTTGCCCTTCTTTGCAGGCTATTCCATACACAGGGGCCAGTGGTTATTTTAACATGGAAGTTATTATCACGCCTCTTCTGTGGCTCGAAACCCCCAATGGCTTCCCATCTCACTCAAGGTCAAAGCCAGAGTTCTACAATGACCTACAAGATCTGGTCCGCCTTCATTTCTCTGACTTTCTCACCCATTACTCTCCACCCCATTCGCCTGGCTCCAGTCCCCTGGCCTTCTGGACATTCCCTCTTACTGTTCCCTCTACTGGCTCCACACGGTCGCTCATCTTCTCTAGGGTCTTCTAAACCACCTTATTTAAAACTATCACACCTTCTGCCTCATTCATCCTGCTTTCCCACTTTAACTTCCGCATCTGACATACCTTATCATTTGCTCACTCACTTGCTTATTGCTGCCCACTCTGCCCCAGAAGGCCTCCAGGAGAGCTGGATTTTGTCTGTTTTATCAAGTGCTCTCTCCTCAGTGTCTAAAATGGTGACTAGGCATAAGACATATGCCTGACGAGTATCTGACAACTAAATGAAGTTACTATTGGGGAGAGGAAGAGTCGCAGAGACTTATCAAAACCCACAAGGTGAGGTAAAGCCAAGACAGAAACCAGATTCTAGAGCCAAAGCATTTTTGGCACATGGTTTTAAAGAGATTTTTAGCAACTTGCTGACTTTTTTCCTCCAGATACATTATAAGAATAGGAGGAAATACCTGAATGAACATCAAACAAAACAAAGCAAAACAAAACAAAACCCAAACAGAGCCATCTTCCCAAACAATCATTTTCCTATAAAGCGTTCTCTTAAATGGACTCCAATCAGACGACACCTCACCACACGGAGACACAGCATGCATTTATCAGTGAAGCTGCCTGAGAACCAGGCCCTCCTGGAACATAAGTAAACACATCACTGGCCTAAGTCCAAAGCACAGCAAACTAATCTTATGCCAAATCTTGGTTTAGATCATGTCCCATTTCCAACCCAAGGTTTTGTTTCCTCAAGGAGATGGTATTTTCCTTTTTCTCCATGGAGAAAAAAGCCAACCAAAAAGATTAACAGGCAATGTTTAATAACATCATAGCTGTTCCCTCCTATAAGTTCTTTTAAAAAAAGGAAAGATAGAAGGGATTATCTACCAGTAATAAAAACAAGCGATAATCACATTACACACAGTTAATGAACAATTCTCCCCACTAAAGATAAGGACATAAACAGTTTATTGCACATCTTGGTGGCAGAGAGGAAATACAATTAAATCCATTAATAGCCACAAGAGTTTTATGTTCCCAGAGGACCCTGGTTTCCAGAGTTGCTTATTCATCTTCTTCCACAGCAAAAATGGTGTACGACAGAGATGACAGAAAGCTGCAGACAACTTTCCATATATTTTAATTTTGAGGAAACAATTTTATTAAACAATAGACTTAAGGTACATTACACTGGCACATTCTATTGGATATGAGCTGAAAGTGCCAAACAAAAACCTACTTGTAAAGACAATGTAAATGATAACTAATGAAAATCAGGTCTACAAATATTATACCATCATAGTCATAGTTTCACTGACATTACCCAAAGATATTAAGGTAATGATTTCTAGGAACACAGCAGCTCAAACATTTCACAAATATTTTGTTTTTCTTCATAACATATCAACAAGGTAAAAAAAGGTATCCCTACTTTTTAAAAAAATCAGGAGAAAAGTGACTTGCCTAGAGGTAGTCAAAACAAATTTAGCTAAGCACTAGACACAGGGCTTTACCTCCTAATTCATAATAGTCCCACCCAAATGCAAAATGTGGCTTGTATCTCTAACTAACTGTATGTATCTTCAACAGGGTTTTAGACTCCCTAAGTCTTTAGATGATTAAACCCGTACCCTAAGCTCACCAGCAGTCCTACCTCTCTAGGGCACAACCTGGACCAATAGGTGAGCAAAACGTTTCTTTCCCGCCTCTAAAACACCCCAGCTGTGAATCTCATGCTCTGAGATTATACTGTTTATCACTCTCAGCCTCATATTCAGAGCGTATTCATTCTTAACACATATGATGATCTGGTTCTTCAGCTCCTGGTATATTAGAAGCAACAAAGCAGACAGAAGACACACTGATAGCAATAGGGAGAAACAACGACAAAAACAAAATGAAAAAAGCAAATACAAGGGTTTTAAAATACTTACACACCATGTACCAGTCTACACTCCTCATTTCCAGCCCTGTTGGTCGCTATGAGGGTCCCATTCATCATGACGGTCCACACTGGACAATAAGTTAATCTGTGTTTTATATATTCTCAAGGAAGACCCAGAAACATGTAAATATACTGGCAGATTTCCAACCAAAATGGGAAAATAAAGACCTGGTGCTTGGTGCTTAAAGGAGGAAATTAACATGTATACAAATGTTTCAAGATAGGCCTTAAATATATTATCAGGTTTCCCCTGTAAAAGCAGAGTACAGTTTTTCTATAAAAAAGGGAAGCTTAAGGAGAACAGGGAAAAAGATCAACTCCATTTAGATCCTCATTTTCCTAGGAGTTGTTCAGCTTTTTACTGGTGATAAACGGCGAGCTGTAAACCGGTTTAGTTGCCCTTCTGGCTGCCAAAGCAGAGCTAAAGAAGTCAGCAGGTAGAATAGGGAAGCTGTCAAGTCAAGTTGGCTCAAAACAAAGCTGCGGTTTGCAGGCGGGGCCTGAACCCATCTCTTCCGTTCATATTAGCTGGCAGGATGTAGAAACAGGATCCCGACCCAGCCACTGCTTCGGAGAACCAGAACAGTTTGCTTTGACTTTCTAGTCTATTAAGCTTGGGATTTGGCAGGATCTATGTCTAAAGTGAACCCAAGACCTTGTAATGGCCCCACTGAGGAAATCAGAATATAAACAAGGTTGCCCTGATTCTAGAAAGAAAGTAGTTTTTGGATGCGTGTCAGGGAGAGACAGAGAAGCTGGACTGGTAATAAAGACAGCAAGGATAATACATAACAGCTAATATTTTTGTTTGTTTGGGAGGGATAATTAGGTTTGTTTGTTTGTTTATTTAATGGAGGCACTAGGGATTGAACCCAGGACCTTGTGCATGCTAGGCATACACTCAACCGCTGAGCTATACTCTCCACCACAGCTAATATTTTTCAAGTGTTTTCCACATGCCACATAAGCATTTAAATTGTATTACTCTCATTTAATCCTCATAATAAATTAATGGTAGGGGCAATTATTATGCCCATTTTACAGATGAGAAAAATGAAGCATTACAGAGGTTAAGTAATTTGCCTAAATCACTCAAACAGTAAACAACAGAGTCAGGGTGAAAATCCTGTGAGGGAATTACAGCTCAGTGGTAGAGAGTGTGCTTAGCATACAAGAGGTCCTGGGTTCAATCCCCAGTACTTCCATTAAAAAAAGAAAATCCTGGCTACCTGGCTCCAGAACTGATACCTACAGCCACTATGCTCTCACTGTCTGTAATTTGGTAACAGATCAGTATTCTGTACTTCCAACATTACAAAGTATAAAGCATTAACTATGAGAACCTAACAGAGCTCAGGGACATCAAGTTTAAACAGAGAAATAGCTCATGAGTCATGAGACAAATCCCAGCTCCACCTACCTCTAGACTGGGTACACCTGCAAAAATGCCTTCACCACACTGGGCCTCAACTTCCCTTCCTGAGAAATTGATGATTAACGGGGGGGCAGCAACGTTCCGTCATCAGGTTCACTCCACCCAGGCATCAACTCCAACAGCGCCTCGGCAGGGGCCTTCTCCAACTACACTATCCAACACTCTCAAGTCCCCATGAGGAACTTTGCATCATGGCACTACTCGCTACCTGGTCATTCATTACAGAGCTCACTATGTGTTTATCACCTGTCTCCCTCCACCAGAATGTTCACTCTAGGAGAGAATAGACTCTGTCAACCTCTTTACTGCTAGTTCCCCAGCACCTGGAGCAGTACTTGGGACATATAAATACTCAATAAATATTTGTTGAATGAAAGAATTGTATATAACAGATTTTCATTCAATAAAAATTACAAATAAATAGGCACTGCTCATTTGCCCAATGTTATTCATTGAGTGTCTATAAAATAACTATGGAAATGAACAGGATTATTCCAGATGATGATAACTGGTTGTGAAGAAGATTTATAAACTCCCAGGGTGGAATGGGCAGGCGAGGGCAGCTTTTCAAGGTTAACAGGTCCACTGAGACCTAAAGGATCCCTGGGAGCCAGCCACTCGATGATCCGGGGACAGAGCATCCCAGGTAGAGGGAACAGCAAGTGTCAGAGCCCGAAGGCAGGTGACCATGCCTGGGCCCAGCTTACCCAGGGCCAGGTGAGCATGAGGAGGGTGGTAAGAGGAGGCGGAATCCACAGGAAGGACCACACCGTGAAGTATCCCCTAAGTCATAAAAAGGCATTTACTCTAAGTATGATGAAAAGCTATTTGACAATATCTCTTATCTTCACCCAGCAGAACATACATTTTATGAGATGAAGGATTTTGTTTGTGGCACATACCAGCTGGTCTATAAGCATCTGCTAAATGAATGAATTGGGAAGGTTATGAAGAGAGGAGTGACATAATCTGGTTTTCACTTTTTAAACATCACTCTGAACGGCTACTAGCGATCACATACTAAGAGGAGACCAGAGTCGCAGAGGATGGACAGAATTACAAACAACAGAGTGTGGTGCATTGTTAAGGCACCGAGAAACAGAGACCTGGGAGGAAAAAGCTACCATCTAACCCCTGAAGCCATTTGGTGTTTTTAAACAAGAGACAGGAAAAGGTCAGTGAAGAGGGATCAAATAAATGACAACTGATGTCCTAGGCCTTTTGTGTTTTTCTGAACTATTAAAAAAAAAAAACTACTACAAAGAATCTCTGTCTCACTTAGAGAAAGAGGAACAAAAGGAAGCTCAAAGACAGACAGACAGACAGACACACACACACACAGAGACACACACTGTTTTGGAGAACAACTATAAAGAAAAATCACCTTCCTATATCTAAGCACAATAACCAGGGACAACTAATATTCCACTCACTACATCCAAAATGTTACCTGGAGGAACTCTTGCTCAGAATATGGTTTTGAGAGGCAGACTGCCACTTGGAGGAGTGACGCAGTCTACAAAGAGAGAAGCAGGTACTGTAATAGGAACCAAGTTTTAAAACATCACTCCTTTCATTTCCACCTCTATCTGGATCAGATCATTAAAAAAGCATACAGGGTGAACCACTCACAGTGTAATTTCTAAGATGCACATCACAGTTCCAAAAAAACTTTTTGCCAAAATAATCTCTGGCTATTACCAAGTGTCTTTGCTGGCAGAACTGAAAGCACTGATGGTGCTGAATGCACGAATGAAACACAGGTCTATTCCGGAGCCATGCGTCGAGGATCATCACTCCCAAAGAGAAAAGACGAAGAATAGTTCTCAGGGCCAGAAAAATAGGTGAAGCCAGAACTAAACTGAGATATTCTGATCTTTAATGTATCTTAAAAACCTTACAGGGGGAGGGTAGAGCTCAGTGGTAGAGTGTCTGCCTAGCATGCGCGAGTCCCTGGGTTCAATCCCCATCACGTCCATTAAATCAACCAACCAACCAATCAATCTAATTACCTCCTCCCCTAAAAAAATAAATCTTTACAGTCTGAAAGAATTTACATGAACATCACATAAACAAATAATGTGCCATCATCAGTGTCACCTCGCCATTCACACACCGTGAGGAGAGCAGTGGTCTAGAGCATTTGCCAGTCACAGCTGTTGATATCAATGAAGACGAACAAGCAACTCTAGAACCAGGAAAGGAAGGTATGGAGTGGAGAGAAACTTCACTTCCCCGTGTCTTCACCTCTCCAACACGTACTTTTTTTTTATAGCTTTATCGTGATACAAAATTTGTAAGATTCACTTCTTTGAGGTATGTATACAACTAGGTAGAGTCATATGTATCTTCAAATACCTATTTTTAAAACAACACTTACTAGTCTTTTCTGTAATACATCTTTATTATAGACAGTTTGGAAATCACCGAAAAAATACAAGGACAAAAATTAGTATCACACTTAATCTGACCATCTAAAAACCATTCTGGAGTTAATGCCTCCAGACAGTTTTTCTCAGTAGATATTGACTGAGATGTAAAATTGTGAGAAGCAAATGGCAGGGAGGCACCAGGAAGCAAATTCCCTGCAGGAGGAAGCGAGCAGACTAGAAGGTAGCAACGTTGAAAGGGCAAAAACTAAAAAAAGAAAACTAATGGGCCCTTGGAATAGCAAAGGAAAGGGACATTTTTAAATAATCCAGAAGAGGACAAAAGTACAAATAAAGAGAAACCATAAATATTAATACTAGAAATGCCATACTTAGGCAATTTCCTCTCTAAAACAGTGTTATCTAATAGACTTTTCTGTGGTCCTCAAAATGTTCTAGATCTGCCCTGTCCAGTATGGAAGCCACCAGCCACAAGTGACCGGTGTGACATGAAATGTGGCCGGTGCAACTGAGGAAGAGAATTTTATATTTTATTCACTTCTAATTAATTTTAATTTAAATAGCCACATGTGGCTAGTGGCTCTACTGTATTAGACAGCTCAGCTTTAAGGATAAAATACCTTATGATCTTAAGACATAATTGAATATCAAATGGAATGTTTTAAGTAATTGTTTTCTAGAAGTCATATAAGCTAAGTGATGGTATGTCATCACTTACTGGCCTTCTCTACTGCGCCACCTGAGGTGGAGGCCAGGTACAGGTCTGCTAAGTGGCTCCCTGAGCTGTGACTACAGCTGTAATAAGGTAAAAGGGAACGCAGGCCCAGCGGGCTTTCTAACCCGACGACTGCCCCGTGAGTGGCAGGGAGAGGGGACACTCTAGAGCTGGTGCCAAGGCACACACCTTGGTTCTCTAAAACCCTCAGAAGCTATGCTGGTTATTCCTCTAACTAGGCCAAGGCAAGGGAGGATTCCGCCAGAGCTTTCCAATCTAGAACCAAACCACCTTGCTCAATTCCAGCCCAATGCATTCTGAAAGACATTTTAAGACCAACTTCAAACTCTGTCTTTTCTCCAGAGCCCTTAATACCACTCCAAACTCACACTGGAAAAAGATCAACTCTTGCAATCATTCTCCCAGCTTCCCTGGATTCCCAGAGTCCTCCCAGAATGTGACGTCACAGATCCAAGCCCAGCCAACTCCAAATTTCAGAGGACCAGCTGAGCCTTCTCGTCCAGGCCCAAACAGGACAAGCCTCCTGGGGTGAAGTAGTGAAAAGACACAGCCCAAACACTCTCTGACTCGCGCCTCCCTCACGCACACAGAGACAGCCCCAACAGGAATAAATAACAGTGGCAGCTTATTGGCTAAAAAACTGGAAATCTAGTTTGAAAAGAAATCACATAACCACTAATGTGTCCAAAAGATCTGTAAATCAATACATGTAAAACGGGCTCTGTGAAAGTCATTCTCTTTCTGACTTAAGGAATCTGAGCTTCCACAGAGACAGTGGATAATATTACCCCGATAGAGAGGATATTCTGTTACAACACTCACAATGTGAAATTCAAATCTTCTAAGGTACAAATATGCTGTTAAGACTTTGAACGCTGGGGAAATAATAGACATTTCACCAGGTCTCCTTTATTTGATCAATTACATTGACTTCCTATCTATCATTTAAGAAGTAACTTTCTCCTGTGGATCTACAGGTCCTACTTTAATATTGATTTCACCCACACCTTGGAATGCATAGTAAGTAAAACTATTCCCAATCAATGGATGAAACGGCTAAGGTGTGGGAGAGTTTGCCCTGGTTCCTGGTTCATAGGAAGAACACAGAGCAATATATCCTGGCTTGTCTAGGGCTTTCAGGGTTTGAGGGCAACTGGCCCCAAGTGCCTTCAAGAAAGGAACACTTCTATGGTGAGCCAGTCATACCAACTTGGCTATGGCCACCTCCTTTTTTTTTTTAATGTGGTCTAAGGAGAGATGTGACTGATAACCACTGAACTCCTTCCCTAAGAACTCGCACAGTACACACATGCAAATGCGCTTTGTGCTCATTTGTACTCAAATGTGATACAGTCTGTGAGGGATACAGCAGAGCATATTTTGTCTCCTTAGAGTCAGTTTTACACCACTGAGGAAATTCTGTACACTTATGAAATTTAATAATTTTTCTGTCTCTCCTACTTAAGCAACTCAAAAAGAGAAAAAGACACCAAGGGAAACGTCATTATAAAATACCAAAGAGAAGGGATTGCTGAGACTCTGAAGCTCTTCCTTTAACATCAAGCATCTTGCCACCTGGTGCCTGTGATGGGGCTACTGTCCTGGCCCTGGACTGCAGACGAGGACACACTACCTGGTACGGAGGGAAAATAGTGCCAGCTTCTAATGCTGTGAATTTTACAAAGGAACCATAACAGACCTACCTGCCGGTAACAGAATCTCAGAAGCCGACTGTATTTCACAGTGATTACCTCTGGGGAGTGAGAACAGACGTAGGACAGGAGCTTTCCTTTACAATTTCCATCTGTCTGTACTGCTTGAATTTCTAATCATGGACATGTATTGATCTTTTTATTTTTAAGAAAATGATGGGAAAAAACAGCAATGAATAGAGCAATTTAATTATTTTAGAGCCAACCATGGGTATGCTCTTCATAAAACGTTAAAAAAAAATACTGTGGATTCTGAGAGAACTTAGTAGCTGTTAAGTAAGAGCAGAGTACATACCTGAGAAACAACAAGGTTACTGAAACATCTAACAAAGGAAAAAGATGTTTTTTCCCAAAAGCAAGGAACATGACCTTCCTAACACTCCACTTTTCAGCTCTCTTTTCTGCACTACTTCGAGGATGACTGTTTCCCCAGACTGAATCCCACGACATTTTATACATGTCTAACCTTAGATCATGATTACATTCCTTAGGTGCGTATACCTCAGACGTCTGTGTCTCACTTCAGTTACACAAGACAAGAATGCTAATCCTGGGTGACGTTCAGAGTGCTGTCTACAGAGTGCACACTGCCCATCTATTCTAAACAATGCCAACGAGTATTCCCAGGAGACCTCAAATTAACTGGATGACTCTAATAATCAGAAGGGCCAATAGCAGGCCATTTTCTCTCCACAGGGTGTTATTTTCCATCCTGCAGCTAAAACAGCATGCTCCACGGAGCACAAGTGTTACACAAGGAGCTGGGAGGCACAAGGGTGATGGCTGAAAAACAAAGTTGGAGTAGGACAGCTGACAAGCCCAAGGACTGGCTAGTAGACATGACGTGACCGCATGCTCCCTACAGATGAAAACGACAGGCCAGCCTAAGCCTCTCACAAGTTAACATAGTAACTACTGATTTGATCAGGATGCTTGGCTCAATCAGTGATTTTCTTTACCCAACTCTGTTGCACAGCAGCTTCCTGCCAGTGGGCTCACGCCTTTTCAAGCTAACAAGCAAGAGAAGGCAGCTGTCCAAATGTCACCAGTCAAACATAGGGATAGATGTGAAGGAAGAACAGGCAAGCATGGACTACTCACACTGGCCCCACGTAGGAAGGGACACAGTGCCTTTGTGTCTGACAGAAGTCGATCAGAACAGTTCAGCTATAGGTGGGCCCATACAGAAAGAAAAGGCGAGGCCTGCTCAGGACCAGGAGAGGAACACCACCAGGTACTAAATTCCCGCTTGAGTTTGGTGTTGTGTTAGGGTGCTGGCGAAACCAAACTAAACTAATGTCGCTCTGATTACCCTAAAGAAAGGACAGAGAAAAAAGAAAGTATCAATCAGTGGAGTGAATGTTCAAACACAAAGGACACTAAGTGGGGGGTGGCTGATGGAAAACAATCTGGCATTATCTAAAAAAGTTCCAGATGGACAGCCTTCGAACAGCAATTCCACCCTTACATGTAAAGACATCCTAAAGAAACTTTAGCAAGGAGCACCAGGAGTTCTGGACAAAAAAATGCACAGCATTACAGTTGGTGTTAACAAACAGGAAACAACCCAAATGTTCATCGAACGGAGAATTATGATACATTCGTACAATGAAATTCTACCCATCAGTGAAGATATTTTAACTAGAGCTACCACATAACATTGATGAGTCTCACAAACTTGATGCTGAGTTAAAGAAAAAAAACACTAAAATAGGCCACAGAACACATACAGTATGATAACATTTATGTAAACTTCCAAAAACATTCAAAACTAAAAAACATTGATTAAAGATGCACATATGCAGTAAAATCAATTTTAAAAGATAGGGAATGATAAACATACAATTCAGAATGTTTACCTTTGTTAGGGGAAGGGGATGTGGTCAGGAAGAGGCACCCTGAGGACTTCAACATAATTGGTAATGCCCTTTCTTAAGCTGAGTCAAGTACAGAGATGTACTTCTTGTCATTTTAAAAATTTTAATATCCTCTCTAGGACATATATACATTTGTATGCATGAAATGATTCAAATAAAAGGGGAGTGGGCAAAAAAATTAAGAACTGAAAATGGGACCAGACAAAGCTCCTTAACCCCCACTTACACATCCATTTGCCCAAGGCAGGGCTAAAAGAGTAAAAAGGGAGCCCCAGACTCCAAGACAAGGGAAGTAACTTAGTTTAGAGGTGACAAAAAAGACCATCACCAGGTTCTTTTCTGGGTTTCCTAGGCGGAACCAGCTTCACAGTATCTACTCAAGGGGTAAACTGTAAAACATTGCACACTGTCCCCAAAGAGTTGGAAGGAGACTGCCTTGCCAATACAGAAACAGAAAATATCCCAAACTCGGGCACATTTTACCAATGCAAGGAAAGTCCCTGGATGGTTCCAACAGAGGAACGGACTGAATTTAGGATCAAGGCAGTTATTTTATGTGCCCTGCAGGGCTAGGAGAGTTTGTGACCAGTTACTCGGGGGTAGGGAGGGGATAAAAAATACATCTGAAGACACACTAAGTAGGACTTTTACAAGACCACAGAGGCCAGGACAGAATGCGTGAAATTTGAAAAACAAATGATCATGTGCCTTGAAGACAAACTAGAAGCCCCAAGGGTTACTATATGGGCTTTACCTGGCAGAAGGTGACTACCGAATTTGGCACATACTGAGTATATTGGGAAATAATAATATCTAAAGAGATCTATACCACATCTTGTAACATATGTACAGCCCACAGGCACTGGCGGGGCAGGGAAGAGTCTGTGACTTCCACGGGGAAACTGACTGTCGGGAAGGCCAGATTCGGTCAGAACAACGAGAGAAGGCCCAGGGCTAAGAGCTCAGAAGGGACCGCTTATGGAGGAGAAGAGGGTGGTCCCGGGCCCAGACAGAGGTGGGGATGCCACGAGAGGGCGGGGTCCCCTCAGGAGGAGTCCCAGGAGGCCGGGCAGGAGCCAGGCCGGGCAGCGAAGCAGCCGAGGGGAATCTAGGGTCGGGGCGCTCCCCTGGGCGATGGGACCGAGAGGAATGGGAAGGCGGGGGCCTGTGAGAGACCCGGCTGGGCGGCCCCCGAGGACCCGTTCCCCCGCCGGCCGCTCACCTGGGCACGCAGCTGGACGAGCTCCGGTCCACCTCCCAGGTGGCATACAGGTTCATCTGCACGGGGGCGGGGGTGCGGCCTGGCCCCGGGCCGCCGGGAGGCGCGGAGCCCGAGGCCACCGCGACGGCCATGGAGGTGGAGGTGGACGAGGACGAGGAGGAGGCGGCCGCCGCTGAGGTGGACGAGGACGACGAGGTGGCCTGGACCAGCTTGGGGGGCGTCGGCTGCTGCGGCGGCGGCTGCTGCTGCGGCGGCGGCTGCGGCGGGGACTGGGCGACCCCAGAGCCCCGCTGGCCGCTGCCTCCCCCGGCGCCTCCGGGACCACCGCCCGCCGCTCCGCGTTCCGCCATGGCCCGGCTGGAGGTGGAGGGGGGCAGGGGTTTCCGAGATCAAGGCGACGCCGAGAGGGCGCCCAGGGTTCTCCTGCGGCGGCGGCGGCGGCGGGGGCTCCACTCGTCGGCTCAGCCCGCCCGCCGGAGCGCGCGAGCAAGAGGCTGCACGCACGCGCGGAGCCTCGCGGCGCGCGGTCCTCGCGCTCGCCCGCGGCTGCCTGTTGCGGCTCGCGCCGCCGAGACACTTGGTGGGCGTGTCCGGGGAGGGGGCGGGGAGCCCTGGGCTGCGCCGGCCCCACCCAGCGTCCAGGGGCGGGGCCGCTCTCGCGCTCGCGCCCCTGGTGGGCCTGTGTGGGTTCGCGCGCCCCTCGCTCTTCTCGGTAAGGGTCGGCGGCTGGCGTCCTCGGCCTTCCCTTTCCTCAAATTTACGGCGCGGCGGCAGCCAGCCAATACCCTCCTTCCCTCCCCCGTCGTCCCTTCGGCGGCGGCAGCGGCGGCAGCTGGGCCAGCGGAAACCCCGCTTTTCCGGGGCGCGGCCCTGGCGGGGAGGGAGCTGACGCGGGAGCGCGCCTCGGCTCCCTTGGGTCTGTGGACCTGATGCTGAACCCGCTGGTCGCCCAAGCCGGCTTTCTGATCGCCCACCTGACCCCCGCCCTGAGGCTCCGGGGTTTCTTCACGACCAGCAAAAGGAGAGGTGGAGACCTAGCGGCTTCCGGGCGCCTAGGGCCGGGCAGTTTCCACCCCAGCTTGCCCCCAGTGTGGGCAGGGGGATCAGGGACCTTGAGTCCAGAAGGCCCCTGGCATGGTGAATTATAATGTATAACCCTGGCCCATCTGGAGCCAACCACTTCTTTTCTGTGCCTAATGCCCACCTCCCCCAAAGAATCATTAGTCCCAAGCCCCCATCTATGCCCTTAATTTCTTCTACCTGTTTTTCTTCATCACTTACTAAATCCTGTTCCTCCCAAGGCCTTGCTCAACTGCCTCATCCTCCCTGGAGTCACCCACAGTCCCCCCTCCAGAAACCATCTTGAAGTCTCCTGCAAGTCAGCACCTCGGCTGGTGCACTTACATCAGCACCAGTGGTGCAACAGCAGTATGTGACTTCTCTTCTCAGCACCTGGCAAATACTGTTGGACACACTGTTGGTTCAACCTAGTCTAGCCTGTTAGAAAGACTTCTCAGGACAAGGGGACTAGAACCTGGAGAAAGCAAGCCTTCCCCACCATCTACCCCAACCCCCAAACCTGGAAACTAGTTGATGAAACCACCTAGGGGCTCACAGGGACACAGGGCAATCTAGATTTTGAGCTGTGTTCTCTCCCAGGTAAGGACTTGGGCTCTTTTGGCCACAAGATCTATTAGGAAGGCCTGACCTGGCCTACTTCCCAAGCCCACTGTACTTCCTCAGCCCAGCCGGGGCTAAGCTGGCTATTTTTAGTCCCCAAGGACACAGCAGTTAAGGTCAAACCAGACCTAGAGGTCCTTCCCCCAGAGCCTTTCAACAAAAGCAGGCAGTGGTAAAGCACAGTCTCAGCGTGGCTTCAGCTTCATGACCAGTCTCAGCTGCAACATCTGATCCAGTGTGTGCCCCCAGTCACTGAGCAAATGGAGGTGGCAGAAAATGGCTGTTTTAGTTCTTTTTGCAGGAGGGCACTAAAAGAAGATGAAGGAGGATCAGGAGTGTTACATATTCATCTCTTTCCTTGGGAAACAGCTTTATTTACAAAACAGGTCTAAAATAAGAACATGAAATGACAAGCCCATGGGAACAGTAGGAGAGCTGGCTCTTGGGGACCCATGTGTGAAGCCCTGGTGTCCAGGCAAAGGGCTTAAAGGAGGGCCAAGTGTGTGAGGGGGACCTAAAATTTGAACTCCTTATATTTCTTGCTGCCCCCACGGCTGTCCTGGGGCTGAGCTTTCCGTTTCTTCTGCTGTAGGAGAGAAAGAGAAACAGGTTACAACAGGTTAAAACGACTGGCTAATCCCCAAAATGTGGGGGGGCAGCCTGACACATGTCTTTGGAGAAGTACTGAACCTGAAATTCTCAGACTTGGATGAGCTCTTTCCCCTCTCTATGCCTCAGTTTCATCATCTTTAAAGAGGGCAGCCCACCGAAGATTTCTAAGGTTTCCAGCACCAAGAAGTGCAGGGCAGCAGGCACTGAGTCCTCTCTCAGTCTCACCACTAGAGGGCACCACTCCACTGAAAAAGGAGGTTCCTGTGTGAGCCCCTACCTTCTGCTTGGCAGCATGTTCAGCCACCATGTCACTGAAGTCTTCTTTCTCCACTTGTGCCTGTTGCTCCCGCACGTGCTCCTCATACTTCTGGGTCATGGCCATGGGATCCAGCTCCAATTCTTCAGGTGCCAGGGCCACTTCCACACCTTGCAGCTCGGGGGCTGGGCCCTTCCGGCTCATAACCTGGAGAAGGAATCAGCCTTGTCATCTCCAAAGACTCAGAAGCCTAGCTTCTGCCCCCTTTCCCAGCCCCTAAAAGCAATGTCCTCCACGTGCTCACCGTGGACATGTCGTAGATGTGGGTTGATCCCATCATGGCCCCCGCAACAGTGGCCGTTCTCTTCTCTGGCAACACAGTGAACAGCTGAGGCGTCTCACTTCTGCAAAGGACAAGGAGGTCAGGCCCCAAGAGGAAGGCACAAAAGGGTCTCCAAAAGGGTAAGCAAAGGAGCAAGGGCAGCACCCCCACCCAGCATCCTGGAGAGAGCCCAAGACCCCTGGGGGCAAATTATGCCCGAGCTGCCTCTACAGAACATGGAGACCCAGGAGAGGAAAAAGTGCCGTCTAATTCAAGAATTGTACTCAAAATACAAGAGCAAATCGAGTATCAACCTAGACCACGGCTTCATCCTCACCTCTCCCCCTGGAAGACATGAAAATCTATTCTCACAAAGCAGCCAGATGCAATGCCTTAAAACAGAATTCAGATCCTGTCACTCCCTTGCTCAAAATCCTCTGAGGCTTCTGATCATTGTTTGAATAAACCCAAATTCCTTGCCATGACCTGAAGCATTCATAATCTGGTCTCTTACTTAATCCCTGCTCACTATATTCTAGCCACAGTACCCTTCTTTTTCTTCCTTGAACATGCAAAACGTAGGACTTCTGCTTCTGGACAAGGAATAACAGGGACAAGATTTACCCTCCCATCTGATGCAATCAAAATCGGGCAAAATATATGAAACAGTGATTTTCAAGTTACTGGACATAAGACAACAAAAGACAGTGATTCCTGAGAGACAGGAAGCCAATGAGGTGCTTCCTTCAATGGCCCAGCCTCCTACTGCACTGAGAGTTTCCAGGCTACAGAATAAGGAAGGGGAGCTCCAGTAGAGCCCAGAGGACGCCAAGAGTGAAAGGGATGAAGCTGAAGTGCAGGGAGACTACGGCGACCACAGGACAGGGTACTGGGAAGAGAAAGCAGCACAGAGACTTGAGAACTCAGAAGACCTACAGAGAACCCCCTCTAGCACTCAGCTGAGTACTGCATGGGAAGAAACCACCAAGGCCAGGGAAAGAACCGCCTGGAAGGATTAGTGGTAATATACATGCCTGCTGCTCACTCAGGGCTGGGAATAGTGCCTAGTCCCACTAGCCAGACTGAAAAACCTCCTGATTCATAGGGTACAGTAGAGGGTCTTGTGCCTCAGTAGTGGAGGACTGAGCACTACTTCAGTCCTGCCTAATGTACCTGAAAAGCAAGACCTTGTAAGAATCAAACTGTTTCCAAGCACCTTAACTGTAACCATGAACAAAGCTAAAGAAGATTTATAGGACTACAAGAGTTTCCCTGGACCCAGTAAGATACATTTCACAAAGTTTGGCAACTAATCAAATGCAAAGAAGCAGGAAAATACAATCCTTGATGAGGAAAACAACCAATCCATTTAAATCAACTCAGAACTGGCACAGATGTTAGTATTAGCAGGCAAGTACATTAAAATGTTATTATAATTGGATTCCGTATGTTCAAAAGTCAAATAAGAGACAAAAGGCAATATAAAGAGACCCAAATCACACTGCTAGAGGTGAAAACTACACTGGGTGGGATTAATGTCAGATTAGAAATAGCAGAAAAAAATATTAGCCAACTTAAAGACATGGGAAAAGAAAATTTCTAAAATGAAATACAAATGAGAAATTTTTTAAATGAACAGAGCATTAGTGAGCAGTAGACACCTTCAAGAAATCTAATAGATGCATAATTTAAGTTCCCAAAGGAGAGGTGAAAAAGAAGGGAATAGAAAAACATTTGGAGAAATAATGTCCAGAATATTTCCAAAATTAATAAAAACTATAAACCCACATTCAAGATACTTAGCAAAGAAAAATGAAAAAAAATCAAAAAAATTATTCTAACACACTGCAGTACACTGCCATCATAAACTGTTCAGAACAGTAATAAAAAGAAAATCCAGAGAAAAATGACGCAAATGCACAGAGGAACAGAAGAAGGATGATGAGATTTCCCATCAGAAACCATGCAAGAAAGACAACACTGGAGCAACATGTTTAAAGTACTGAAAGAAAAATACACTGTCAACCAGAATCCTATCTTTCAAAAAGGAAGGCCACTATATGGTCATTATTTTTGTTTAATTAGTCAATTATCTTTCAGAGAGATTTAAATAATAAGGAACGTGTATTAACAAACATAATTACCATTTCCAGTGTCCTTTCATTTGTACTTACAGATCCTTCTGCCCCAGATCATTCTGTGGCTGGCTTTTTCCTGACATTCGGCTCTCAGCTGAAATACCTCCTCCTCCGTGGACCTTCCCAAAGGCCCCCACCACCCACATCTCTCTACATCCCATCACCCAGCTTCCTTTGCTATTCATCCTATCCACATTAGAAATTATCTTGTTCTCTGATGATTTGTTACCTCGCCTGTCTTTTTCACTGTCGACACCCCAGCACCTAGAGCAGTGTCTGGCAAAGAAGCAGTGCTCAATAATTGTTAAAAGAGGAGGGATGGGGTGGGAGGGAGGGAAAAAAGTCAGCCAGTCAACCTAGGGGCTGACAGAAGAGAAAATCCTCCCTTCTCCACCCTCCTCAGCTCCCTCACCCGTCCATCGCCTCCTCAATCTTCTTCTTCCTCAGCTCAATGAGTTCAGGGGTCTCCATTCCAGCTGGCACTGAAGAGAAGCCTCCGGGAGTGATGAGGCCACTGTGAAGAGAGGAACATGCTCTGGGGTAAAGACAAGGCCTCCAAAGATGGACAGACCACTTCAGAGAGGCAGACTCCCTGCTTCCCCCACCTGTCCGCAGGGGTTATGAATCCCGTCTCGTCTGGCTTGTCTTCATCACTTTCCTCCTCTTCCTCCTCTTCTGAAGACTCTTCATCAGACGGCTCTAGCTCCCCCCAAGGGGTCCTATCAATCTCTTCTTCCTCAGTCTTGGTCTAAAAGAGATCACTCATTCATTCAACAAACGTTTATTACTATATACCTATCATGTGTCAAGCAGTTGTAAACTGAAGGGACATGAGAGTAAACCAACAGACAATAATCCCTACCCACAGAGAGCTCCTCCTATTCTAGTGGAGCTTGCATTACATCTCAGACAAATGTATGCCATTGTCTCAGACTGAAACTTCAGAACACATCTCTCTGATAATGAAGCTATAAACCAACTATCTCTGAATTTCATGACCTTACATATGACCAAGCTTGCCTGCCATGGCCCGTACCTGAAATTCAGCAGCATTGGTTCCAAACACATCCCCATACAGGGGTTTCCCGGTCTCATCTACTGGCGGTTTGCCCCAGCCACCAGCATGGTACCCAAAGGAACAGCTCTGAAAGGCAGGAAATGCAAGTCAGTTCCACTCCTATGCTCCAAAAGAGACACTGAAGCCCTAGAGAAAAGTCATGCTTCTAAGTATAGAACTAACACTTGAGAACTCTGGAAATTATGATTTCAGAGAATTAAACTTTATAAAACATTATAAAAAAAATAGTAAGCAACAAAAATCTGGAAGTAATAAGATGGGGAGACGGGAAGCAGAAAGCGTACTAATAATTTCTGTCTTCATGGTGGAGTCCATGCTGTCTGAAACTGAAATATCTGTAAAAGACATGATGCCAAATTTTACTGACTTTTCCTAACTTTGGCAAGCTTTTAAAATCTATTTCTCTTAAGGGGCAAAAATTCTTATCTGAAGTTTAATACTTACTTCATTTTTACTTTAATGACTTTGTCATCTCTGAATGTTTTTTTGTTTAATGCTTTTTATTTAAAAATAAGTTTAATGCTATTCCTGAGATAAAGTTACTTCTATCTGTCCATCTGTGTACGTTATCAGAAAGATTTCTGAAAACATATTCACCAGGCTTTTGATAATTTTTTTTAATTTGTTTTGGGGGGGATTAGGTTTGTTTGTTTGTTTGTTTATTTGAGGAAGTACTGGGGATTGAACCCAGGACCTCATGCATGCTAAGCATGCGCTCTACCACTTGAGATAGACCATCCCCCAAATTTGGTTATTTCTGAGTGGTGAAATGTGAGTGATGTGTTTTCATCTTTGTACTTGTCAATTCTCAATGACCATTTTACAACAAGCATCTCAGGGGTTTTTTTTAAGCAAAAACCATTACTCCTTAAAAAAAAAAAAAGGACACATAGTAAAGCGAGAAAAGGAAAAAGAAAATTATTCTCTAGCTAGAAGTAGAGCCAGCTAAGAATGAAAGAAAGGACAGGGCTTACCTCGGGGATAGGTGAGTTGAGCCCCGGGATTTTCAGGTTGGGGTACGATGGAGGTGGTCCATATCGCTGCATGGCAATCAGCCACGGCGGGGGGACTTTGTGGGCATTCTGCAGGAGAAAGAGTACAGGATGCCATCTGTCCAACCCTATCCCTTTGTCTCCTTCCTGCCCACATTCCCACCCTCTTCTCTGCTTCCCCAGTCAGATAACTGGCACTTACTGGTCCTACTGGCATCCCCAAGGAAATCCTCAGCTCATCAGACAGATCTCCTGGCTTCTTCTCCTTCAGTCGTGTCTCAAACTCCTTCCCCTGAGGAAAAAGCAGAGCATGCTGGATTGCAGACACCAGACACACACTGGGAGGTCAACTGCAAAAGGACATGAGAACAAAGATGGGAAGCCCCAACCCACATCAGACACAAAATCCTCCTGGGCTGCCTAGTTCCCACTCCGATTCTCATCACTTCATGCATGGGACAGAGTAGGGAAAGGAATAAAGGCCAGGAAGAAGAGAGAAAGGCAAGACTCCCAGTGCAGTCATTAACCCACTATGAGAAATGGCCAAATTTAAGGACAGGCTTTCTCATTTGTTAAATAACGGCATTCAAGAGATGATCTCCAAGGTCCTTCCATCTCAAAAATTCTATCATATCATGGTGATTAATATTTCAAGGATCAGGAAAAAAAAAAACTTTCTCCTACCCCCAATACTAAATGTTTCCTTAAAGCATCTGCCCTTGGCCCCTCTGTTCCTAAAGCATGCACCATAAACAACTGTCACCTGAAACACATGAGCTACATCTCTCCTTCAGAACACCTCCTCATTTCATATTCCATCCCATCCAAGGGGAGTCAACGGACAGCTCTAAGGCCAAGGGGAGGGGCCCTTGTACCACCCTCCAGCTTCCAAAGCCCTTCTGACCAGAGTTACACAGCCATGACCAGAGGCCCAGCTTGCATCTCCGGCCCCCACTCACAGACCTCGTAGTACAGGTCCCCGTGGATGGTCAGCTTTGGCTTGGTCTGCCACTTGAAGAAGGCGTCATGCAGTTTCTGATAATCAATGTCAATCTTCCCCATCTTGGGTCGAACCTTCTCTCGCATTTTTGACTTCATAGTTTTCTGTTCTTCCTGTGGAGAGTGACAGAAGATGCACCATAAAAAGTGTTCACCAAGTTCAACTCTTAATAGACCTAGCTCCCTGCTACCAAAAAAGACAGAGGGAAACTTCATGTAACTCATTCTGAAAGTCACCAAAATCCTTCCTGCTCAAACCCCTCAAAATTACATAATCCATGTTGAACAAAAAAGATATATCACATGAAATCACCCTCAGCCACGTATGTCAAATATTTTTTAAACCATCAGATCAAGAGACTGATCTCAGTTGCCTCTGCAGAAAACTGGGTGACTAGAGTTCACCCAGGAGGCAGTTTTCACCATGTACTTTGGTACCTCCTGAATTTGTACACAACATGCACCTATTACTTAATCAGAGTATTTAATTAAAATTTTTAAATTTAAGAAGTTACACGACCATCATAAATTTCTAGCCACAAGTGCATCAGGTTCACATAGGAGGCAGAGAGCTACAGACCCAGCCAAAAGCAACCTGCAGAGAAAGGAGTCACCATGTGCAGATCAAAGAGAGCTGGCAAAGTGCAGGCAGAGGGGACGAGGAGACAAGGGGAAAACAGAGCCACCCAGAACCAGAAATCTCAGCAGGGGCAGGAGAGCGAACTCTGAACATGGAGGTGAGGTCTGCCTCTCATGTGATGTCCTTCCTCTCCTGCCCTTTCCGCCACATGTATATGCAGTGCTGCCTTCTAAACTGAAGAAGGAATAATCAGAGTTAACATGCAGGTGGGTTGTGGGAACCAGATGCAACTTTGAAGCAGGTTGCTGTTGAGGACATGCATCTCCCGGGGCAGATCTTAACCCCAGTCGGGCCCCTCACCTTCTCCTGCAGCGCCTCCCGCATCTCCTGGATGCCTGTGCGTTTGATGAAGTCTGGCAGCTCAAAGGGGGGCTTCTCAATGCCTCGTTTGCCCTGCAAGTACTTGCGCTTAAAACACCAGTGGCGCGGCACAGGCACAGAATTCCGAGTGGCCTTGAGGTGCACCAAGAGCTTGGGGTCCTGCGCAGTCACATCATGCATCTCCACGACGTCGGGCCGAGCCACAAGCTGGAAAACACAGCAGCATCCTTCTAGGAAGCCTGAACTTCTTAGACCTAAAGCTTGCTTGCTTTTTCTTCCTCAAAGGGTTCAGAGCCATCCTCCCCACCCCCCAGCAAACCCGCTGTGGGATTCCAGGAGCGCATCACGTGCTCTCCAGCCAGGCTCCAGGGCCTGCTGGGGCATCTCTGCTCTCACCTGCTTGAGTTCAGCCACAGTGAAGCGGTTCATTCGGCGCAGCTTCTTCTTGGACAGCTTGGGGGCTTCTGGCTTCTTTTCCTAGAATGGAAGAATCATCTTTTTGGAGCAGGATTCTTAGGTGTGAATCAGACCACTCAGCTTACCCCACAACTTAATCCACCAAAGGGATTCTCTACTGCAAGAGTTCGCCACAGTCCCTCATTGGGTTCATCTCAGCCCCTTGTCCCAAAAGGCCTTGTCTCCCCTACAGGAGGGTGTGGGCCTCACCTGATCCTCATCACTGCTATTATCGTCACTGTCCTTGTGCTCCTCCTCAAAGCCCTTCTTCTTGGGGACTGCAGAGTTCTCCAGTTTGTCAAGTTTCTCTGGCTCCTTCTCTTTCTCCTTCTTCACGTCATCGGTGAGCTGAGAAGGCAGACAGTGTGGAAACCCCAGCCCCAGGCCCCTCCCCAGTTCCTGGACCTGGCACTGAAAAGGTGCTCTCCTTACCCGTCTTGGCCCATCCCTGCCTGTCCCTGCTTAGCTCTGCCCCATCAGAGTGCGCTGCTCCTTGTACCTTGAAAGCCTCAAAAATCCTCTTGAAGAAGATGAAGTTGGGCTCATAAATTTCAGGCTCTTCAGTCACGTACTCAATTTCAACATCGGCCGCCGGGGAGTCAGAGCCACGGGAATGGGCTGGCTCTTTCTCTCGGTCCCCCGAGCTCTCAGATGAGGCCCCCCGCACCCGCTGGGGCTTTTTCTTCTTCTTGCGGTTCCGACGCTTCCGGTTTTTCTGCCAGAACAAGGCCAACCAACTGGGTCAGAGAATCCAAGCACCACATCTGCCTCCCAACCCCTAATCTCCTCACCCAATTTCCCCAAGTGACTGAGAAAACAGGCCTTCACACTACGAAGCTCTGCCCCTCTCAAGCTGTGTGCCTCTGAGTAAATTACTGCAACTCCCAGAACCTCAGTGATTTCAGCTCTAAAATGTAGCCATGCATCATACTCAGAACTTCAAGGCTTTATGCCAATTGAATAAAAAATATCTGTAAGATGCTTTGGACAAGGAACTGACACAAAACAGCAGCTACTATTTACTGAACACTTGGAATAGGAGTTTTTGCAGTTCCCAGACCCCATCTCCAACACTCCCTCCAGATCCGGCTCTATCCCATACCTCTTTCTTGGACACAGACACCGTGTCCTCCTCAGTCTCCGACGCTGACTGGCCCAGGGATGAGCGAGTGTCTGTTTCCATTTCTTCTTCCTCTGTAAGAGAGGAAGGTGGCCCTCAGTCTCTTCACAGTAACTCCTCTTTACCAAGAGCCAAATTCTAAGTTCTCTCTCAGCTCCTCCTTAGGGAAGGGAGGAGGAATGCAGACCCAGCCTGGGCCTCAGCAGGTGCTGTCCCTGAGGCCCTCAAAACATGATGACACGCTCACCCTGTTGAGAGTTCATCTCTTCCTGGCGGCTCTCCTTTAGCTGCAGGATCTTTTCCAAAGCCTGGGGGATCTTGGGGCCCACAGAGGGGTCATCCATCTGTCAGAGACAACCCAGGCAGAGGGGGTAATTACAGGGTCCTTTTTCCTCTGACTTCTACCTCTTGCATTAGAGAGGCTACTGGCCAGGTATTGTGAACAGCAGGTGGTGGGCACCACCAACTGGAGTCAGTCACCGCTCAGCATCCCTCAGAGTGAACCCCAGAAACATCTCCCAGACCTTACTTCCTGCCCTACCCAAGTATGTTTTACGTAAATATGGCTCCCCTGAACCAACTCCACCCTCAGAAGTTCTCCTATCTTCTCTCGAATCCTTCTCTAAAAGTCCAGAAATGGTCCCTTCTAAAATATACTCTCCTATCTTAGGAAGAAATCACCAATCTCACCTCTCTGTTCTCATCTCCAGGAGGTGGGGGAGGACCACGAGGCCGAGGAACAGGGGCCCCCATAGGCAAAACAGTGGGAGTGGGACCCACTGGAGCAGCTACTAAGAGGAGAAAAAAAATCTAATGTCAGAAGAGACAACTCATTTTAAAAATTACCTTCCTTGCTTAAAAATCAGAGTAATGGTTACCCTTGGGAGAGGGGGTGGCTAGAAGGGAGCCTGGAAAGCTTCTGGGGTGCTGGTAGTTTTGGTTCTTAGTCCAGGTGCTAGTTGTGTGGGTGTATTCAGTTTGTGAAAATTCATTGAACTGTATGCTTATAATATGTGCACTTCTTTTCTGTGACACATACTTTAATTTTAAAAATTTAATTATCTTCCTCGCCCTTCCATTTCCAGGGTCTTACCTCGAGGACCTAGAGGAGTGCGAACACCAATCTGGCCCATGTCTTGTGGGGGCCGAGGGACTGGGGTGCCCATCTTGGCAATCTCCTGCTGCCGCTCCTGCTCCAGTAACACAGCTGCCTGCGAGGGAAGAAGGGGTGGAGACACTGCTCTGGAAATCCAGGGGGCAGGCAACCCCTGGCAAGTGCATCCTTTCAGCCAGGTAATAGGCCCAAGGAGAACAATCAGGTACCACTCGAGTTCTGACATCCTCACCAGCCCCACACTTCCAGGCTATTGATCCAAATGAAGGAGCCCGCTCATCACAAATAACACCAAGATAAACCCCGGGAAATTTCTGGTTCCCAACAGAGAGCTTAATATTTAGTAAACACTACCTTCTATTTTTTAACAAGGTTTTTCTTCCCCAAGAGGTTATTTCCAAAGAACAGTGAGATTTTTTTACCCCTCTGGGCAAAGATAGTACTGAGTAAATATTTCCATATTTGCTGTTAATACTTATTTTTTAATACTCCTGAGTAACCTACTGGTTACTCTGCAACTGATATGATGCATCTGTGAGATTAAAAGTCTTAGGTATTACTCTCTAACTTATAGCCATCACATTTACACTAAACCTGATATAAATGACTAAATTAGCCCAGAGTCCTCTCCAAGGTACCTAAAATAACATCACGTAAGATGAGTAGGGATCAGCAAAGTTTTTCTGCAGAAGGCCAGTCAGTAAATATTTTAAGCTTTACAGTCTGTCTGTACAACCGGCTGTCTGTACAGACTCTGTTGTATATTCTTCTTTTTTTTTTTTAAACAATCCTTCAAAAATATAAAAATCACTCTTACCTCACAGGCCACACTAAACCAGGCTGCAGTCCACAGTTTACCAACCCCTGGGCTACATGAAAGATGGAATTATTTGAAAGCTACTGAAACTTTGATGAGGATGAGGTAACCTCCATGGAAAACTTGGTTGGTATTTCTTTTTTGAGACACTAAGCACTAGAAGTGACAGACAATGGACTAGACTATAGGATCAAAGGTTAGGATGAGGGAGGCATTACCCGCTTCTGCTGCTCCAAAAGCTCGTGCTCCTTCAGTGAATGATCTCCCTGCTTAACAAAGAAAACAAGCTAATACCAGCACCAATACCCCACAGGCCAGTCAGCCACAACCCTGCTTCCTGGCATTCCCTTCCAGTCCAGAGCCTAAGTTCTAGACTTCCCAGAAGCCCTGGCCCCAGGATCCGGCTCTCTCTGAGGCTCCGCTCCCTTTTCAGGACCCTAATGAGACCCAGGTTCGGGCTTCTACCTGCCCTACCTGCTTGGCACGCTCCTCTTGCTGCATCAGCAATGCTGCCTGCTGCTGCGCCAGCTTCAGCCTCTCTTCCTCTGACAGCGCCACAGGCTCACCCACCCGCAGTGGAGGAGGGGGCCCCAGGTTTGGTGGGCGGGGTCCAACTGCCATAGGAAAGCCAAGGCCAAGGCCTGGTGGGGGTGGTGGGGGTGGAGGAGGAGGTTGCAGAGGGGGGAGTCCCATGGGTGGTGGTGGCATGGGAATCCCAGAGAGCTGTGGAAAAAATATGACTATTAACGAGGAAGCATTTATTTCCTTCAGACATTTACTGGGGACCTACTATGAGCCAGATACTGAGATTCAAAGTCAAATGACACACAGTTCTTGCATTCAAGAACGAATACTCTACAGCAACGTCAAGTAGAGCGGATGTTAACTTTGAGGCATCAGCTAATGTAAGCTATCGACTCCCTCCCCGCAAAAATATCATGAACATAGATTTTGCATACAATTTCAGGAGATTCAGGGACACCTCTAAAGGCTATCTGAGAATTCCTCATCCCACACACAGAAGTCACAGGACCCCAGGTCAGAACCACTGCTCTAGAGAAAGAGTTAAATCCTGGATCAGAAAGAACATGAAAGGTGAGACAACTTAAGTAAATAGGAGCCAGTGTGCCCCAGTGACTCACTAAATATAGAAGATATGAAATCACATCAGGGAGTAAGCCCTAATTTCTCACTGAATAACCTGGGAACTATACACTGGGAGGGGAAAGAAGAGGGTGATTACTTCGAGCTGGAGGAGAATTAAGTCAGGCTCCCTGATATTTAAGCTGAATCTTAACTGACAGGTAGAATTTGGAGGAGCAGACATTGAGGAATGAGGATCAGGACCAAGGGAGAATCAAACAGTTCCCAACTGTCATCACAGTACCTCCCTGCCCAGTCTGCTAGCTGAATCCCGCCTGTACACTCCGTGTGAGAGGAAGGCTACTCTGAGCAGAAAGGAAACTTACCAAGTGGAGCAACCTCCCTTACCTGTGCTGACATGGGAGGGGGAGCAGCTTTGTCCCCATCTTCACCTCTTAGAACGGGCCGATTCAGGACGATGCCAGTCTGCAAAAGAGAAAAGATTCCAGGTCAGTCCAAGAGGAGCTGTTCCACTAAACAACGTTCGTTCTTGTTCATTCAACAAAATTTACCCAGTGTCTGTCTGCCAGAGCTCGAAGTGGGCTCTGGGGAGAATCAATACGTAGAGGCGCTTACAACACAAGCTAAGGCAAGAAGAGGCAAAAAGAGCAAGACCGCGCTTGCTGTGCCTAGGTACATAAAGAAAGAAGACCAAGTCATGAGGGGTCATGAATGCCTCCTCCAAAAACTCGGCCTACCGTGACGTCCCGCCGCCAACACTTACCTGGCGGGTGTAGGTCTGCAGCCGCTCCACCAGCTCCTCGCGACTCCCTGCTGGGCAAAGCACAGGATCAAACACAGGTAGGTCAGGCCGAGCTAGCCAGCGGGCCCAAGTCAGGCCCCCGCCCCCGGGTCTCCGGGGTAACCGGCTCCGCTTCCCCGTAGGCCTAGGCTTGCTGGCTCTTGACCTCCCGTGCTCCTCACCTTGGATTGGAGCTCCGATCTCTGCCAATTTAGCCTGAAGCTCCTGGGCAGCCCAGGCACCATAGTGTCCAGGAGGTGGCGGCGGTGGCAGCTGCAGCTCTCCTTTGGGAGGCTCGGGATGCTCGGCCGCCATCTTAGCTGCAGGAAGGCGCGCGACCAACCCGGAAGCTCAGGCCACTCTCCGGGTCCACCTCCCGCAACTTCCGGCAGCGCGGTACGCTACGTCCGCTCAAGGGTGGTTTGGCCGTTCCGATTACTGCCCACCCCCTGCCGTTCCCCAATGGTCCCTAGGCGGCCTGGTCGCGCAGCCTTCTGGGAGTTGTAGTGCGCAGGTTACGGTCTCTGCGGGTCCAAAGCCGGGAGGACAGTGGTCGGCCGCCGCACCGGGAACACTAGGGTCTGGAGCCGGGGCGGGGCTGCGGGGAAAGGTGGTCCTGCCGGCAGCGCGTGACAGGCCCGGACACTTACGTTCGCGAGGACTCATTCCCCGGCAGCCGCGTGTTCTGGGCGCCAGCCGGGAGGTTGCAGCCGATGCCTGTGATAAAACAGTGTCTGATTGTCTACCCGCCCACCCCCGGCCGAGGCATGGATGAATGGGCTGAAAGGGGATCGGAGCCGGGAGCTGAGCGGGCCCTCCCGGGCTGAGCTCCAGCTGCCAACCTGGGGGAAGGGCCACACTAAAGCCCCTTTTTCCACCTTCCTGGCCGACTCAAATGTCATCTCCGCTAAGCCGCCTCCCGCCGCTTTTCCTCTCCTGCCCGAGCTCCCATAACACGTTCAAACCTCCACCATTTGTTTTGAAGTCTTTCTTGTCCCTTTGTTCCACTTCCATCCCGACGACATAAGGAGGGACCTGGTGTTTTTACTGTCTCGTAGGACTTGGCGTTAAAGCGCTCAATAAATGATTACTGGGAGGAAAAAAAAAAAGGCAGACGGAAGTCTTTCTGGAGACAGGATTTGCGTCTTTTTTAGCTTGAAAATAAACTCAGGACCTTTCCTCCCCTCGTCCTCACCAGCCTACTGGCGAGGCTGACCCTGCCTGGTGCTCCCCTACCTCCACTAGCAGCCTGGGCCCCTGAGGGAGGGATGGGCAAGTGTCCCTTGCTTGCCCACCTTCTACTTCTCCCTATCCTGACCCATCAATTCATTTTCTCTTCCCACCTCTGCCACTAGCTCTGAGGTCCCTCTGCCATCCTAGCTGTGCCCTCTTGCTGACAGCCAGGCTCCAATCCTGTGTGTGTGTGTGTTGAGTGGGAGAGCCAGAAAACTCAAAGGAAACGGTATCATTTTCCCCACACACCCACACCTTTCAGACCTCTCTCTAGCTCTAGTTCACTGACCACCTCCAACAGAGGAGTAGCTGGGAGCAGGGAAAAAAGAAAAGGATGTCAGGTCCCCAGAAAGTACGGTTTAGAAGAGACAAAGAAAAGGACTGGGCCAGGAAGGTTGTTCATGTCCTAACCCTAGCTAGGCAATTCTCTTTGCTCCCACCCAAACCTTGACCCTTCTCCTTTTCATCACTACCACTGTGCTGGTCTCCTTACACTCCCAGAGAAGAAGCCAAATCCAGAAAGGATGGATTAAAGAACAGCAGTACCTTCCCCTCCAGCTTGTCAACACACTCAGGCAGAAGCATTCCTAACCCAAAGGAAGTCTTTCTGCTCCCCGTAACTGGAGAGCTACTGTCAGGTCATCTGAGGCCATAGGCCCCAAGGCATGTATGTGCTGGGGAAGAGGCTGGCGGTCTCTGAAGCAGGATGAACTAAGGGCTGGTGGATGAGGAGGCAATGTAGCCAGAGCCAGAAAGGGACAGCCCTGGGAAGCACACAGGATAGGACCCCCTCCCTACTTGTGCAGAGGGGAAAACTAAGAGGCAGAGAGAAACTGATGTGCCCAAGGAGTCAAACTGGAGCCACAAGCAGTTCTCTTGACTCTGAGAGTCCCCATTCCCTTCTGCCCCTTAACAAGACCTCTCATATAATACCTATCTGTGTGGGTCCAGAATAGAATCCTGTCCCTTCCAGCCCTAGCTTTGGATGGCTGCCCCAGCTCCATGGTCCTTGCCATACCAGACCAGGAGGGCAGAAGAAAGCAGTTCATGAGAACCACGTAACTAAATGTGGGGCACTTGGTATCTGGTATGATCTTGGGAGGTGCTGCTTGGCTCCCAGGTGGTTGGAGCAAAGGACTAAAATTCAAGACTACCCTCACACATAGTTCACACAGCACCTTCACATAGATCATCTGTGCAGTCTCAGAACAGCTCCCCATTGTAGAACTGGAAGCAACCAGGCCCAGGGGGTTGCCTCTTCACTCTGGAACTTGAGTTCAACCAGGGTTGAACTTGGACTCTCTGATTCCCAGTACAAGGTACCTGGGCAGGGGGTCCCAGGGCCACTAAAGCTCTGGTCAAGAGTGAGTGTATCTGGAGTCCTGGTGAAGAGCAGGAGTGGGTCAGCAGCAGGGGGCTGCCTCAGGGGTACAAGGGAAGGGGTCCCCAGGGGTGTGAGGGTAGATGGGACCAGATCCCCGCCTAAGAGAGGTGTTTGCCTGGAGAGGTGGAAAGAGAAGGGGGTGGGGGGAAGCATGTGGGTACTTGCACATGTACCTGTGTCTCTAACTCCCCCAGGACCCACCCACCCAAGGGTGACCAGTGGGGCCCAGGAATGCCCAGCAGTGCAGGAGAATCCAGATACTTTCCAGGCCTCAGTTTCCCCTTGTGTGTAGATTAAGGGCAAGGAGCTGGCCATCTTGGTGTCCAGACGCTGCAAGGCTGCCCAGAGAAGGTGCCCGCATCCGAAGACGCCACTTAGAGTGTGTTCACGGGTAGCCTTCAAGTCAGGGCTGCCCCCTCCCCTTCCCTTCCCCCTCCCCTGCTTGCCGGCCCCCGCCCCCCGCCCCGCCTCCGCCTCCGGTGTGTGATGGGGGGCGGGCGGCGAGCAGAGCCAAGAGCAGCGGAGCCGCGCCGACGCTGCCACCTGATCCCATCCAGGCACGGAGGCGAGCGACCAGCACTCGGTTCACAGGGTCCCCAGCGCTCTCCGACCCGTGGCGGATTTCGGGGCAAGGGTTGGGAAATAGCGGTGACCACCCTCAACCAGGGTGGGAGGCAGAACCCGCTTGGCGTGAGTACTGCAGTGCCAGCCTGGAGGGGCTGGAGGGGCGGGGGTGGACGGGACAAGGATAGGGGGTGACGGCTGGGCGGGAGAGTGTCTTGGGGGCTCAGTGCCTGAAGAGCATGAGGAGGGGGGGCTCCCTGCCCCCGGGGAGCGGGAGAGGAATAGGTGAGAGAGTGCATCTGGCCTATCCTCTATGGTAACCAGATCCCAGTGACTGGATCCCTGGGGGAGGTTGGGATGAAATTGAGGGAATGGGGGCTGGGAGGGTGGGGAGTAGTGATGGAGAGAGGAGGATGAAGGGAATTCAGAGGCAGGGATGACGTGGGCGTGGATGAAAGGGAGAGAGGACGGGGCAGTGGGGGAACCTAGCGGAGGCTGGGGGGAAGAAAGGAAGGAAAGAGGGAGGTGGAAAGATATTTGATCTCCTGAACCACTAATTTGCAATCTGCTTAGCCCTTGGCCCCTTCCTCATTAGTGCACTGGGCAGTTTCCCTACTCACTGGCCTGTGCCATCCTCAAGTAAGGATAGAGTCTCCAGGTCACCCAACGGTCAGATCCGGGTGGTCCAGGCCAGGGCGCCCTGCTCCTCTAAATGCACCAGTATCAGCCTAGCACTTACGGGGAAGAAGAAAAGGGCTCATATGGGAGGAGGTGGGCACCGAGGCCAGTTTTCAAAGCTTTGGCTAGCTAAACCATTTCTTCTTCGTTCCCTGGAGAAAGGAAAGCAATTTGCAAAACCTGGCAGCAGCCTGAGGTAGACTGTTCTGGCTAAAATTAGCACTGATTTTCTGATGAGGCTGGGCACCTTGACTTGTCTGGGATGGCTGAGGGAAACTCTCCATGGAGAAGACACGGCGAGGCCAGGGAGTAGTTTGAAATGTGAGTGGCAGGAGCCAGGGTCGCTACTCTAAAGCCTAGCCCCAGCAGACTCCCACCCACGTGACACCAACCTGAAGATTATGGAGGGAAATCCAGCCCCAGGTGACCCCCTTCCCAGGTGCCAGGGCCCTGATTCCATCTCCAGAATAGGCATCGTGGAGTGAACTTGCCAAGGGAGGGGAAGCCTGCTCCAGTGTCCAAGCAGCACCCTCTCTCGGGACCTGGAATGTTTAGCCTGGCCGCGCGCCCACCCAGAGGAGATAGGGTTACTGCTTTCAAATACCTGAAGGTCTGTCATGGAGAAAAATGGTCTGTGCAGTCCAGCGGGGCAGCACTAGCAGCCATGCAGAGTGGAAGGTGGAAGGACTAAGGAGGGCACTGCCAGCAGCAGGCTGGTCCTTACTGTTCCAGAAAAAAATGTTTGAACAGCCCAGACTGCTCAGCAATGGATCAGGCTGTATCTCAAGGTGATAAGCATCCAGTCAGTGATGGTATCCAAGCAGAAACTGGTGCCCACCTTGGATGGCTGGTGTCCAGGGAATTCTTGCACTGACAATACCCTGTTGCCAGTGGGCCTCAGATGTGGGGCTGGCGGGCTGGCTCCGCAGTGCTAAGCCATGGCAGGTAGTTGGAGTGGGGTGCCACCAAGCAGACCATCACGCTTCTCTGTTTGGCCTGGTTGAAGCATCTCCCAGGGAAAGTCCCACTGTAGCTCTCTCCAGGCTTCACCTCCTTGATGGAGCCAAAGTCCTCTGAAAAATAAGGTGGTCTCAGCGAGTTCAGCAAAGATGGGAATAGGCTGGTCCTCAACTTTGCCCCCTTGGGAAACTCCCGCCTAGTCACCAAGTCCTTTGGGCAGGATAAGTGACAAAGAGAAGGTATGCATCCTCAGAGGGCCACAGACTCTTGACTTCCTCCCACCACTGCCCCCCAGAGGCCCTCCCAACCTTCCTCTGCCCCAGCAATCCTTTAAGACAGGGAGGCCTTAGGCCTTCTCTGCTATGCCCTTGGTTGCCCTCTGTGGACCGACCCTTCATGCCCCTTGGCTCCAGGAGGATTAAGTCTGTCTGCAGGCTGGTGGAGGAAACCAGGTGATGGGGCCTGGAGAGAAGGGAAAGGCATAACCAGGACATCCTTCCACCCAAACAGGTTTAAATATAATCCAGGATTAATTGGGGGGAGGGGGGCAAAAGAAGAAGGATTGGAAGCCAAGCCCAGGGGCCCAGGGGAAGGTCATGGTCAAAAGAGTTTTCACATTACCTCACCCCTCCTGGGACAGAGGTGTCCTAGTTCCACACACATGCACATGCCCATAAGGATCCAGGCTCCCCCTCCCCTTTGGAGAGGAGTGTATGTGAGGATGGAGCTGAACCCGAACCTGAAGACTGAGGCCCCTGAGACAGAGACCCCACCCTAACTGGGGGACAGGCATTGCTACTGAAGCTGACTTTCCACTGGAGCTGCCAAGAGCTGGGCTACCCTTGAGCTAATACATTCATGTGGGGACAGGTGACTGGCCTGAAACCAGGCCCTTCTCCTGCCTCTCACTCCTGCTGCTCACCAGGGATGGAGCCCACCTGCTCCTGGAAATACTCAATTCTCAGCAGGGCAACAAGCAGGGGCCCTTCTGTATTCCCCACCCCCTCCCAGGCTGCCACTCCCTGCCTAGCCACACACCTCTCACTGCACAGTCAGCTAATGGGATGGCCAGGGTTTCAGGTGTCTAGGGATGGAATCCAGATAGGGTTCCAGGATTTCAAGTCCTTCCTTTCTTTCCCTCAAGGATTTATTGGTCTTGGGCCCTGAGGGCTCAGAAGCATGCAGAATTGCCAGAGTGCAGGGCAGAGATGGGGAAATCAGTTCTCTGCAGAAGCAGCACACATCTGAGGCCATGGACTTTGGAGCCAGAAAGAGCTGGTCTGAACCCAGTTTCTGCTAATACCAGCTGTGTGACCATGGACAAGTGACATAATCTCGTAGAGCCTCAGTCTCCTTGCCTATAAAATGGGAATACCGGTGTTAGGGTTGCAGTGAGGATTAGATGGGCTGAAGTAGGTAGTAGTGTAATATGGACAGTAAGCATGAAGTACTAATCTCATCCTCATGTCAGAGACTCCAGAAGGTGAAGGCCTGGTCAGTATTTCTGACGCCCAGTATCAGGGAGTCAAGACCAACCCTTGGCTGAAGCAATCAGGCAAGGAGTCCTGGAGGAGAGGAAACCCTGAATTGAGACTTCTGTGCTCTGAGCCAAGCCCTGGTGCTAAGGCACGTCGACTGGGGAGACAGATACAAATGGCACAAGACAAAGACGAATTATGGGCAGGCAGAGAAGCAGAGAGAGGGCTCAAGGGAGGGAGTGGCTACAGGCTGAAGGGCTGGCCAGACCCCAGAGCCTGTAATTCCACCCAAGACTAAGTTATCTGGAACAGCGTGGAGATAGGGTCTTGGTAACAGGAGGTAGGAATCTGATCTTCCCTGGCCTCTCTGCTCACCCTACCCTTTGGAGCTCTCCTTTGCAGCAGTCCTGCTGGGGCTCAGAGCCCATCTCTCCTGCCCGCTGTAAACCTGTTTGCCTCCTTCTCCTGCCAGGCCTCACAGGAACACTGGCCCTGCTACCAGAGCCCCAGGAGCCCCCATGAGTGCCGGCGAAGGGAGTCCTGGATAGCAAGGCCCTGGCTGGTCCGGGGGTGGGTACCCCATCATGCCACCCATCCTCCAGCGCCTGCAGCAGGCCACCAAGATGTTGAGCCGCAGGAAAATCCTGCTGCTGGTGTTGGGATGCAGCACCTTAAGCCTCCTCATCCACCAGGGGGCGCAGCTCAGCTGGTAAGGGGGCGGGGCCTCGGCGAGGGGACAGGGCCAGGGAGTTGGGTCCCTCTGGAAGTCAGCAGCCTGGTTAGTGGATGGGAAGCCTGTTTCCTATTCCTTCCACCTGCCAGAAGAGTCCATCTTCTGGCCTTCTTCCTTCCCTCTATTCTGAAAGCACTTTCCATACATTCTCTTTAGATCTACACAACCCTCCTGGGCAGGAAATTCATTTGGAATTGGGCTAATCCAGCCCAAGTCCTTCCCCTGGCATCACCTTCTCAGAGATGTTGAATAATATCCTTCAAACTGAGAAGGAGTTTTAAAATCGACAAATAAAGTGGGTAATTTACACACAGGCAGGAAGAATCCAGTGGATGGTTGATCCACAGACATTCAAAGCTGGGGGTTGGGTAAAGCTCAAGTGGTAGAGAGCATGCTTAGCATGTGTGAAGTCCTGGGTTCAATCCCCAGTACCTCCTCTAAAAATAAATAAATAAACCAAATTACATCCTCCTCCCCCATATGTATATATATGTGTATACACACACACACACACACACACACACACACACACACACACACACACAAAAACAGAGGTGTTTGAAGCTGTGCTCTGGGCCACAAAAGGAGTACGCAGGATTTAAAAGGGCCACAGCTAAAAACAGAATCTGACTACTCTGGAGAAGCACATCTGCACAGATGGGAACCAAGGGTTTTTCCTCCCTCGGGCATCTCATGGCCATTAACCATCTGCATCAACAAAAGGCACTCTCCCAGTTTTCACACTGGATGAAGGCAAGGGTAAAAACTGATAGGGAATTTGTCTGGCTTGAGCACATTCCTTATGAGTAAAGCTAAAGCTTATTCACGCAGAAAGGGGAGGTGGGTAGGGCTGTGGGCCTAAGATGGAGCTAACGGAATGGAATCAGTGTGGTTCAGTCACACACTCCTCAAAGGACTACAAACAAGTTCTCACTACTGTTGTGCTGGGCCAGTCTCCTCACTTCTCTGAGCCTGTTTCCTCAGCTATAAGATGGGAACGATGGTATATGTGACCCAGCCAGACACCCTGATACAGGATACAGCGTGATGACTAATAGGAACCCTGATCCTGCTGCTGGCTCACTGTGTGAACCCAACAAATCCTTGCATCCCTCAGGGCTTCACCTTCCCCATCTGCTACATGCTCTGCCCATAAGAATGGTGTGAATGGACCCAGTACCTCCTGCCAGATGATCTGCTGGTCTTCAGAGCATCCGTGTAGAAAGTAGAACTCAAACCAGCCACACACAGGAAATCTCAGTGGTGTTCTCAAAACTGCTTAGAGTGGCCCTCCTTACATGATGCTTAGGATGGCAGAAAAGAAACAGGAGAGTAAAGTCTGAAGGGAACTTACAGGTAATCCCAAACACCATTGTTTCAGAAATGATGAAACAGAATTGAAATCTTCATGAAGGCTAGGATTATTATCTGCTTTTTTTACACTATCATATTTCTTGAACCTAGAGTGGAGCCTGGCACATAGTAGATGCTAAAAAAAAATACAGGCTGAATGAATGAATGAGGCGCCTAAGGCCCTAATGGAATCATGTATCAAACAGGTTGCTTCAAAGCCCCTGCCACTCATCTACAAGGTGAGGAGTTGGTGGAAAGAGCAAAAATGAAAAAGAAGACAGAGAGCAAGACTTTTGGCGACTTTATCTGAGTTGCCAGACTGATGGAAGTCATTTTCTCCTTCTGCTCCTTTGTACATCTGTAAAGTGGAATTCTTCAAGGATCTCCAAGGGCCTTTGTCCTTGTATTACCTTTTATGTGTAATTAAATCATCTCAAAACTCGGCAGCTCAAAACATCAAACATTCGTTATCTCATTTTGGTAGGTCAGGAATCCAGGTGTGGTTTACCTGGGTACCTCTGGCTCAAGGTCTCTCGTGGAGCTGCAATCAAGCTGTCTGCTGGGAATGCAGTCTCATCTGAAGTTTTGATTGGAAGGGCTCCCCTTACAAGCTCATTCATGTGGTTGTTGGGAGCCTTCAGCTCTTCCAGCAGGCTGACGGCCTGAGGGCCCGTTTCCTAAGGGACTTGCCACCTGGGACCTCCTCACCCCCTGCATGAGTTATCCTAGAGAGAGTGAGAGAAAAATATCAAGATAGAAGCCATAGCCTTTTTATAATGTAATCTCACAAGTGACATCCCACCATTGCTGCCCTGTTCTATTCCTTAGAGGCATCAGTAAGTCCCATTCATATTGAAGAGGAGGAAAATACACAAGAGCCTGAATTTCAGGGGGCCAGCAGGGATCACTGGGGGTCATCTTAGACGCTGCCCACCATTCCCCTCTACTATTCTGTGGGTAAAGCCCAGGATGGGCCGTACGTAGCCCATCCCCACCATCCTCGGGAAGAGGGAGGGTCAGGCTGCAACCTTCTCACACCCTCCTCCCTGCACACCCCCTGGACCCTGCAGGTACCCCAAGCTGTTCCCTCTGAGCTGCCCGCCTCTGCAGGACTCTCCGCCGCGTCCCAAACACATGACAGTGGCCTTCTTGAAGACGCACAAGACTGCGGGTACGACAGTGCAGAACATCCTGTTCCGCTTCGCCGAGCGCCACAACCTGACGGTGGCCCTGCCGCACCCGAGCTGCGAGCACCAGTTCTGCTACCCGCGCAACTTCTCGGCGCACTTCGTGCACCCGGCCACGCGGCCGCCGCACGTGCTGGCCAGCCACCTGCGCTTCGACCGCGCGGAGCTCCAGCGCCTCATGCCGCCCGGCACCGTCTACGTCACCATCCTGCGCGAGCCGGCCGCCATGTTCGAGTCGCTCTTCAGCTACTACAACCAGTACTGCCCCGCCTTCCGGCGCGTGCCCAACGCGTCGCTCGAGGCCTTCCTGCGCGCGCCCGAGGCCTACTATCGTGCGGGCGAGCACTTCGCCATGTTCGCGCACAACACGCTGGCCTACGACCTGGGCGGCGACAACGAGCGCAGCCCGCGCGACGACGCCGCCTACCTGGCGGGCCTCATCCGCCAGGTGGAGGAGGTCTTCTCTCTCGTCATGATCGCCGAGTACTTCGACGAGTCGCTCGTGCTGCTGCGGCGCCTGCTGGCCTGGGACCTGGACGATGTGCTCTACGCCAGGCTCAACTCTCGTGCCGCCAGCTCGCGCCTCGCCGCCATCCCCGCGGCGCTCGCGCGGGCAGCGCGCGCCTGGAACGCGCTCGACGCCGGCCTCTACGACCACTTCAACGCCACTTTCTGGCGCCGCGTGGCGCGCGCCGGCCGCGCATGCGTGGAGCGCGAAGCGCGCGAGCTGCGCGAGGCCCGTGAGCGCCTTCTGCGGCGCTGCTTCGGCGAAGAGCCAGTGCTGCGGCCCGCGGCGCAGATCCGCACCAAGCAGCTGCAGCCATGGCAGCCCAGCCGGAAGGTGGACATCATGGGCTACGACCTGCCCAGCGGCCGCGCCGGCCCGGCCACTGAGGCCTGCCTCAAGCTGGCCATGCCCGAGGTGCAGTACTCGAGCTACCTGCTGCGCAAGCAGAAGCGCCGGGGCGGCGTGCGCATCCGGCCGGAGCCAGTCCTGGACAATCCCCCGCCTCGGCCCATCCGGGCGCTGCCCCGCGGCCACCTGGGCCACTGAGCCCCGGATGGGAGTCTGGACCCTGCCCCACCCACCAGGATCTTGCCTAGGACTGCCTCCAGGTCCCACCTCGTCAGGGCCCTTTCTTCCGAGGGACTGCAGCCCCACGCTGAGCCGTACTTAGGGGCACATCTCTCTGTCCAAGCCCACGTCCCTAGGGTAGGCTGACCCTAGCCTTCTGGGAGGATGCTCTTAGGCCCGATCGAGCCCCGGGCCACCCGCTCCACCTTCCTGACTGGTTGGTGGCTTTGATAAGAGATCTGAGGCCCACCCAGAACTGCCCACCCTGCCTTTTTCTAGGGATCGAGGCCCCCACCTGTCTTTTCCAAGTGGATGAGCCCAGGCCACAGAGAGGAGCTGAGCCCTGGGAAGAGCTGCTCTGCCTTTCAGCCTCCCTGGCTCTTGCTCTTAACTCCCAGGGGTCAGAGATCCCCACACCATCTGTCTTCCAGGTTCCACCCTCCCTACAGACCTAAGCTGCTCCCAGACTCCCAGAACCAAGAGTTCTTGGATTGGGTTTTTTGTTTGGTTGGTTTTTCTTTTTTTTAATAAAATATTTTAAAATGTACAGGTTGTATGTTAATCATTAAAAGCCAGATTCCCCACGTTTGAGGATAAGGCAGGTGCCCAAGAATAGATGTGGTTGTCACCATGAGGATGGGGGCCCAGGCTCAATCAGGCTCCTCCACTGCCCTGTGCAGAGGCTCACAACTCTCATCAACCCCTTGATTGACCATGTGCACCAGACTGGCCACCTCAGCCCCACTCATTTTCCTTTGAGAAAATCTAATTCATTCCTTTTCATTCATTTCAGCACCATTAAGCATCATCTCTGTAACTTGGGGACACAGGTGAACAAGGCAGATAGGACCTTTATCCTCATGGGAAGACCCTGACAACACCTCTCTGGGCAGAGGAGAGGCTGGAAGTGATACAGGAAAAACGAATGTGGGGCGTGAGGAGGGCCGTGTCCCAGGTCTCCGTTGAGCCCCTGGGATGTGCCCCACCAGGTGTGGGTCCTTGGCTTCACGCAGAAAAGAATTCAAGAACGAGCCACAATTGAGTAAAGATCAATTTATTTAGATAGATAGATACAGCATAGAGTGTAGGCTGTTTTGAAAGGCCAGGAGGTGTAGGGGTTGGGTGCTCAGGTTAAAGTGTAAGTAGATACACACTCCATAGACAGAGTGCAGGCAGTCTCCGAAGATGAGGGAGCAAAAGTGATGGCCACGAAATGTCGTTTTGCCAATTTTTATGGGTTGGGTAGCTTCATATGCTAACGAGTGGGAAGACAACTTTAACTACCCTGGGGAAGGGGCTGGAATTCCCAGGAAGTTGGCCACTGCCCACTCTTTGACCTTTTATGGTTAGCCTTGGAGCTGTCATGGCGCCTGTGGGAATACCATTTACCATGTTAATATTGCAATGAGCATATAATGAAGCTCAAGTTCTACTAGAAGTCAAATCTCCTGCCATCTTGAGCCTCAAAGCCTACTGGGAGTTGAATCTTCCACCATTTTGATGTTAATTGCTGTCTTTCCTTGAATGGCTGTGCCCTGCTCCTTTCCCTCCTGTCTCAGAAGGAGGATTATTTCACGTAAGGAGGTGCTTAAGTCAGGATTTTACCTCCCTTTTGAATCACTGACTTCCCTGGCCATCCTTCCCCACAAGAAGACAACATTGACTCAGATGAGGACTATTCCCTGCTTCCAGTGTCCTTTAGCACAGCAAGACACCTAGCACTTTCAAATGACACTTCCCTTAAGACCAGCAGAGAATCAGGACTTTTTCTGTTACTTTCTTCAGAGCTGCATTGACATATCTGGACAAGTAATAAAAATAATAGCTAACATGGTGTACTATGTGCCAGTCACTGTTGAAGGGCTTTACGTGTATTAACTTCTGAAATAGGTACCCTTTTATGGGGAGAGAACGGAAACTTTAAGAAGTGATGCTCAGAGTCACACAGCTAGGGTTTGAACCAGACAGATAGCTTTAGAGTCTGTGATTCTGAGTGCTGTCACACTGCCATTTGAATAAAGAAGTCCTCATGCCCCAGGCTAGGCTGACCCCCAAGACCTTGACTAAGTGAAGAAACCAAGGCATTGCTATCAGCTCCTCCTTATTTTATCTTTCACAGAGACAATCGTTGGCCTGGTTGGGCAATGGAGGTTGCAAGGGTTGGTTGGCAGGTTGTACAACCCTCCTTGAGCTTGAAAAGGGGCTGTTTTTCTAACTCTCCACGTTTTACCAGTAGAGTTCTAGAAAAGGCAGAAGATACTAGAGACATGCAAAGGCATTATTAGATTTCTAGTGATAAGCAGCTTTAAAGAATTGTACTAGACTCAAAGTCTAGTACAAAGACAAACAGAAAAGCATGCTCTGGCCCCCAGGCCTAAGAAGAGTCTGTTTGCCATTGTCCCTGTCCCTGCTCTTCCCAGCCTTAGTATCTAGTCATACCCTTGCCAGGAACATTCTTCACCTTGCTCTGGGTCCTGGAAAACTCAGATACGCCTTAAAGATTTGCCTCAGGTCAGTGGGCCCTCTTTTATAAACCTGGTCCCACTTCAGCAGAGAACACAACTCTAGATTCAGAAAAATCTGGATTCAGGGACTAAATGGAATCATCAGGCCCTGGGAGAGGGTTTCTCTGTTTGATGTGGGAGCAAGGGCAGACCTTAAGCAGGCACCGAATCAAATATTAGACTTCAGGGGCTGAGACTCCTTGGTCCAAACATCTCCAGCTTCAGCCACAACGCAGGGGAACAGGCCCCAGCCCCTGGAACCCTAATGCCCTGCAGAGAGCCTCCTTCCATCAACACGCACACGGTGCCACCCATTCTGCATGTTTCCTGAGCTTTGGCAGCAAGTGAAACGTGCTCCCTGCTTTGAGACGCTCATGCTAAGGTCTGGACAGATATGTAAGCAGCCATTTGGGTGGCAGTGACTTGATAGAAATGATTACCTCCATCAGCGCTTTGCAATTCAAACCCTAACTCTGCCACCTACTGTTTACATGACTTTGGTCTTAGCCTTTTGAACCTCACTTTCCTCACCTGTGAAATGAGCCATTTCCCTCCTGAGCTTTATGGACAGTATTTGAGATAAGGCACTTAGCACAGCGCCGGGCACACAGAGATGTTCCCAAAGTGTCCGCTCTGGTGCCGTCAGGGCCCCTTTGGGACACTCCCCCTGCACGCTGTAGGTGTTCCAGGTTGACATGTCTGTTTCAAGAGTTCTCCTGCAGGTGGGAGAAAGCATTCTGAGGTAAGGGTGCCTTTTCCTGCTTTGCCCAAAGGCACAGTAAGGGCGAGCAGCAGCTTTGATTTGACTGTAGCAGGATGTGCAAAGCAGAGGGGAGGGCAGGAGTGTCTGCCCAAGCTGTCTGGAGAGGCACCCTGGGGAAGGCATGTCCCAGATGAGAACAGACAGGGGAGGGTGCTCCAGGCAGAGGAGAGGCACTGGGCGAGAGGAAGCCTGGGCATCTGGGATCCAGGGAGGGCTGGGCTACCTGGGGTGGGGGGTAGGGGAGAAGCCTGCCAGTGCCTGGTTATAAAAAGCCTTGAATATCATGCTTAGAAGTTCAGATTGTTCTGCATAGGACGCTTGAGTAAATAGAAAGGACAGAGATGACCTGCAGGGGAGGCTGGGCTGTCCCCAGAGAGGAGAGGGTCACTGTCTCAGCTGGTCTGTAGCCCATTCCTGGCACAGCAGCACATCAGGTGGAGACCTCTGTTGTAGATGACTGGGAGCCACTGAAGAAGGTGGGAGAAAGACATTTAATAAACTGCAAATGCCGTTGGGAGAAGGTACATTCAGAAGAACCTCAACACTTGCTAATGTTTATTGAGCACTTGCTGTGTGCTGGGTGCTTTTCTCTGAGCTTTATGCATTTTAACTTATTTACTTCTTACAACAACCCTGTAAGATGGGTGTTATTCTTACACCCCTTTCACACAAGGGGAGCTTGAGGGACAAAAAGATGGAGTGCCCGGGCTTACCCACACACTCAGGGAGAGGCTGAGCTTGGACAGAAGCCAGAGTGCTCGGACACCCAACTGTCTCACCCCTAGCAGTCCCTGCAGGCTTGTTATTAAGGAGCCTCTTTATAAAAGCCCCCTGAGAGAGGGCTTGAGGGGGAGGGAGGGCAGGGAGCCTGAGCTCCCCGGGTGTGGGAGGTGAGGAGGGCTGGGCTCAGAGATAGGAAGCTGGTGATCTACCAGCACCATCGGGCAGCTTCTCAAGCTGTGCTAGGGGAGTGGGGAGGTGACTGCAGGGCAGGAGCGCCTGAGAAGAGGGGCAGCCCCTCAGGCCGTCCGGAAAAAGGGATGGAAGGGAGACCGTGGGAGATGGGGGGCACCTGAGATCAGCTCTTCTGACCCAGCAAGGCTGTAGGAATCTGAGGACCCCAGCTGGCCATCTCTCTCCTCCCCAAGAGCTCCCCCAGCCCCCTCAAGTGGGCTGAGACAGAGCAGGAACCCTCCTCCACCCCTACTCTCGACTCCCACCCCAACTTCATGGGATTTTCACAAAACCCAGGCAAAAAGAACGCAGGAGTCAGACCCTAATACCCCATGACAAATGGGGAGACTGAGTCCCAGAGAGGGGGATGTGGCTTCCAGGTGGCCTAGAGCCAGGGCAGAGATAGGAGTGGGGACACTCCCATGAATGTCCTGCCACTGGACCCACAAGAGGCAGAATCCTAGGTCCTCTTTCCCAACTTTGCCTTCAGAAGAGAGTTCCCCTCCTGAGCTTTCCCAGAATCATCAAACCCACTCTTTTCAAATCCGCACATCTCATCTTCTGCCCAAACCATCTCCTTCTCCAGCGCTCTGAGTTTCAGAGCCTGGTGCCCCAATTCAAGTAGATGCTCAAGCCCCAATTCTTCATGTCCCCTTAATGTGTCCCTCCCCCTTCCCCAGCACCACCTGTCAGTCATTGTGCCCTGGAGACCCAGACTCCCCAGTAACTGGCATCAACACACCTCTCTTTCCCCACATCATAGACTCAGCCGTCAGTTTCTCTGCTGGTTACATCAACCGCTCCCTAACAGATCCACCTGCCTCAGGCTCCCCACAGCAAATTTACCTCTCCTCTTTGTATGCAGCCATCCTTCCTAAAGCCATCAGATCCCATCACTCTCCTGTTTGAAACCACCCCCGATGCGAGCCGAAGAGGCCCAGCCTAGTCTGACCCACCAGATACCTTCCAACTGCACCTCGCATTGCCCCTCCACACCCGCCCCCCCACCCCAATCTAGTTCCAGCCACACTGGATTAACATCATTCCCTGAGTGCAGCGGTGTGCCAGGACTGGCTCTTAACTGGCTCTTGAAAGCTGAATTTTGCCAGCCAATTGTTGAACATAATTAAATTATATTAAAAATTAAATTTAAATTTAAATTATTAAATTGATTACATAAACTTGGTATTAAATAAATTGCATTAAGAATAAAGGTAATAAATACAACTCACTTCTTCCTAGTTTGTTTGCTAGCTTTTACTATTATTTGTGCTCTTAAGGGGATTTATGTCTATTGTATCTGCTTGGCAAAAATCTTATAGAAAGTTCTGCTACTTACTGTCCGCTTAATCCAGCGTTCAGCGATGCTACAATGGCAGCATGCAGCCAGCCATGGGGCAAGTAGTTACACTATAAATCAACAACCACTATAAATCAGATTGATTATTTTTTTGTTGATCATCTAGACCAAGGTAAGCAAACTACAGGCCAAATACGGCCCACCACTTGTTTTTATAAATAAAGTTTAATTGAAACACAGCCACACTTACTCTTTTCCTTATTGTTCTGGAGCTGTTTCTGTATTATAATAGCAGAGTTGAGTAGTTCCAATAGAGACTGGATGACCCTGAAAGCCTAAAACATTCACTTCTTGGTCCTTCAGGGAAAAGTCTATAACTTGTTAACAAAACAAAACAAAAATACCAACCGACATTCACATCAGAACTACACATGGAGAGATGGGTGTTAAACGCTTGCGTGCCGGGCTCATTCACATCTCCATTCTTTGCACATGATCTTCCCTTTTGTCTTATGATCCATCTGTAGAGTTCCTAATCATTCCTCAAAATGTCCCTTCCCCCATGCTCCTGTATTAGTTAGTAATGTCCTGTGTAACAAGCGACCCCAAAACATAATGGCTTTTAAAAATGTATTGCTTCTCATTAGATTATGGGCCATCTGGGTGGTTCTGCTGATCTGGGCTGGGCTTGATTGATCTCAGCTGTGCTCACTCATGTTCACGATCCACTGCAGGGTGGCGGGGGCCTGGCTAGTCTATGATGGCCTCAGCCAAAGTGACTCAGCTATGATACACAGGGTCTCTCTTATCTTTAGCAGAGGAGCCTAAGCTTGTTCTCATCACCCAAGTTGGGGTCCGAGAGAGCAAGGAAAAACAGGCAGGCTGTCTTGAGGCTTTCAAGAGACACTCCATCACTTTTGCCACATTTTATTAGCCAAAATAAGTCACATGGTCAGTTTAAATTTAAGGATGGGGAAATAGATGTTGCAAAGTCACATTTTAAGGGGCATTGTGGATAGAAGCTGGAGCAACCTGGGGTTATTTTTATGATCAGTCTATCACATTACCTTCCCCTCTTTCTTCAAGCAAGGGAGCTTGCTCCCAATTCTGTATTTGTACAGCACTCCTAAGAAGCAGAACAAAACCCACCCTGTCACAATCACTTTGTTAAGACAAGGAAGCTACCAGAGACATTGATTTATTTACCTTTGTGCCCAAAGGGACAAGAGACATGGATGGAACTCTGAGTTTCTTCAGACAAAGAAAATGGCAGTTTGTGTATCTTTTAAAGTTACTATATCAGCCAAGATTTAATCAGGGACACAAAATTACTGGGAGAGTATGAACCGTTATGGTAAAAAGGGCCAACTGGAAACCCCTGGAATTGTTCCCCTACCCCTGCCAAGTTATAAACCAGAAACGATATCACAACCCTGAAGAAATGGCAGAGATTAGTACCACCGTTAAGGGTTTAAGAGATTCAAGGGTGGTGATTCCAACCATATCCCCTTATAATTCATCAGTTTGCAGGCAGAAAAGCAAACTTAGTGATGTGTCAGTGCCAATCACAGCTGCAATTCGAGACTTGAGATCTCTATTGCAGAAAATGAACATAAATCCCAGCAACTGCTATGCAGCTGTTGAACTAGTCAGTGCTTTCTCTTACATCCCCATGAGTGTGGGAAATTCCAGTTTGCATTTGCATAACAAGGATAACAGTATACCTTTACTGTCTTGTCTCTGGATTATGCCATTCTCCTGCAAAAGGCAAGGTTCAGAGGGACTTTGATAGTCTTGACAACACGGAGAATACCATGTTGATACACTCAATTGATGCCATTATGCTAACTGGACACGGTGAGCAGGAAACAGCAAGCACTTTGTGTGCTTTAGACACATGTGCGCCAGACAGCCAGAGATGAACCCTGTGGAAGGTTGAGGTCCTGCCACAACATCAGGAAAGTTCCTAGGGGTCCAGGGGTCTGGGGAATGTTGGATATCCCTTCTAAAGTAAGAGACAAGTTGCTGCCACTTACACCATACACCATGAAGAAAGAGGAGCAATGTATGGTGTGCCTTTTGGATTTTGGAGCCAATGTAGATCATATTTGGGCAAGATGCTTTGACTCATTTACTGGGTAACCTGTAAATCTGATGATGTTTGGTCTGGATCTGAAAAAAGCTCTTCTAAAGTCCAGTGGTGCAAAATTGCCCTACCATCTGGGTATTATGTCTAGTAGATCTGGGCGCCTGACTTAGGTGTCAGCCAAAGATGCCATGTGGCATCTCTGGCAAGCCCCAATAGGCGCATCATAGCTAGGACCCTTGGAATTTTGGTCATGGCTATCCTCTGCCAACAACAATTGTACTTTCTCAAAAACAGCTGACTTCCTCCTGGGCCTTGATAAAGACTGAATGCCTGATTTATGAAACGTGAAGTGATTATCAGACCCAAATGTTCAATCATAAGATTTTTACAGTTGCATCCCACTAGAAATTGAAGTGGCATATGTGATACTGGGCCCAAGCACATACAGAAGACACAAATAAATTCCATGAGGAGGTGGTTCAGACTCCTGTGGTATCTGTTTCTACTGCTTTACCTCCTTTGCCTCAGAGACTTCAAGGTTAAGAGGGAAAAGCACAGGCCCAGTTTATGGAAGGCTTTGCACAGTAAGCCAGCAACAGCCAGAAGTGGACAGCTGCTATATTACAGCCCCTGAAAGACAGTAGTGAAGAAAAACCCTCTCGATGGGCAGAATTTGGGGCAATCCATATGTTATCCACGTTATGTGGGAGGAAAGAGGGCCTAAGGCACAGTTTATTTGGACTCTTGAACAGTATCTGATGGGTTGGTCATTTGCAGAGACTTGGAAAGAACACAGCTGGGTCTAGGAGAGAGGTCCATGGATGGCTTCTTAAAACGCTCACAGAACGAGAAGTTATTCATGTTCCATATAAATGCCCATCAGGGGGCAGTCAGTGGAGGAGTCTTCACTAATTAGGTAAGATGACCCCTCCCTAGATTCAGTCAGCCTCTTTCCCCGCCAGATTGGTGGTTCCCAATGGACCCATGTGCAAAGTGGGGAGCCGCCAGGGTTCTGTATGTCTGAATAAGAGACCTCTGTGCTGTTTGTCCAAGTTGTCACACAGTTGTTTTTTTAATCAATTTTTAAAATTAAGAAGAACTTTATTGTGGCCAAATACACATTAACATAAAATTTACCATTTTAACCATGTTTAAGTGGTCTCTGTGTACATTCACAGTGTTGTGTAACCATCACTACAATTCATCTCCAGAACTTTTCATCATTCCAAACTGAAACTCTGTTTCCATACAACAAAAATTCTCCATCACCCCCTTCCCATAGTCTATAAATATAAATATAAATTTAAATATAAATATAAACATAAATAAATACTGTAACCACTATTTAACCTTCTGTGTCTATGAATGTGCCTATTTGTGCCTATTCTGGGTACCTCATTTAAGTGGCAGCATACCATATTTCTTCTTTTTTGTCTGGCTGATTTCACTTAGCATAGTGTCTTCAGGTTCATCCATGTTGTAATATGTTGTCAGAATTTCCTTCCTTTTTAAAAAATTTTTTTTAATTTTATTTATATTTTTTCAGAATTTCCTTCCTTTTAAGGCTGAATACTATTCCACTGTAGGTATGGACCACATTTTGTTTATCGATCCATCCACCCATGGACATTTGAGTTATTTCCACCTTTTGGCTGTTGTAAATAATGCTACTATGAACCTGGGTGTACAGATACCTATTCGAGTTCCTGCTCTCAATTCTTTTGGTTCATGCCCAGAAGTAGAATTGCTGGATCATGATCACACAGCTTTTTTTGAACACTCTCAAGTGAACTAGTCTTGTTCAGTAAAGTTAACCATTTTTGCAGCATCCTTCATCTCCAAGAGTTTTGACACCAGCACCTCTCTATGAGGAAAGCAGTGTGTGTGACGACATCAAGTTTTTTTTGTTGGGCTTTGGGTCATTTTGGTTTTATTTGCAAGAGAAGTGAAAACTCTAATGGAATAAACTTTTGATGGAAACACCATCTGTCCAAATGCCAAGACAGTTCTTCCAAGACAGCCTTTTTGATTCTAGATATGAAGAAAAAATATATATATATATAGGTGATGAGGTAACTACGTTTACTTATTTGTCATTTTTTTTGTTTAACAGAGGTACTGGGGATAGCACCCACGACCTTATGCATGCTAAGCATGTGCTCTACCACTGAGCTACACCATTCCCCCATAGATACGAAAAAAATATTAACCATATCTTGGCTGTTTGCAGCAGAAAAAAGTCTTGATTATCAGCATCATTTACAAATCTTACAACTGCTACAGCATGGTGTTTATCAGTGAAATCTGTTGACTCATCAGCCTGCATAAAGAATCTGTTGTTTTTCAGTTTATTACCAAAAAACAAAACAAAAAGCTCTTTGGCATCATGTAACATCAATAGGTCAAGTTATCCTTCTCTCTCAGAGTAGAACCTTCTCACTTTTTTGTGGGGCATTTTGCGCTAGCATTTCACTCATCTAATTTTATATACCAGTATTATTAAGTTCTTTTTCTTCTGGACAACAGATTGTGTTACAAATAACTTGCTCTTTGAGCTTTTTTTTATCAAATGTGACCTATAAAATAAAAGCCTTAATCTGTTCGAGACACCATAGATAAAAATTAGCGCATTTGTTTGCCAAATGGCTGGAATTTGCAGTTTTTTTCAATTTTGCTGATGCTATTGCTATGTTTGTAAATTATAATTCTTTACCACTAACCCTACCAGATTTGTCCACAATAAGCAAACAAATTAAGGATATTTGTAAGCATCTCCTCTTTCATTTCACAACTGGTCATAAAATATCACCACATTGAGTAGTTAAACACATTTGTAAAACACAAACGCTAATAAGACATACAATAAATAACTAAACAGGAAACTCGCAAAAAAATACTGAAATCATGCTGAAATTCACTTCTAACCTGCATAGATCGTGTTTTAAAACATGCACATCAACTACAAAGCAGCAAAGGGACTACAGAGTCACAGCACGTAAAAATTATTTCTTTAGGAGAAAATTTTCCTCTGATTTTCTGTCACAGAAAGTGTGTTTGCTCCCATAAGTCAGTCATCAGTCGTAAGGGGAGGTGGGAGGAGGTAACTGAGGAGGGCGAAGCTGATGTCAGCAGTCTACCTCTTCCTCTCGGGGCAATACAGTGCTCACAAATGATCAACAGACTTCTTGATCTCATGCTGAAAACTGAGAAAGGCCTTACCCACTGCGCACTGCAGATGGGGTCAAACAACCTCTAACAAATTTTTTTTTTACATTTTTTATTGATTCATAATCATTTTACAGTGTTGTGTCAAATTCCAGTGTTCAGCACAACTTTTCAGTCATTCGTGGATAACAAATGTTTTCTGAGGCTGCTGAATGACTGTCTATCTTGGAAAGCACTGGCATCACAAAGCATAAAGTTCAAAAACAACACTGGGAATGTTAACCACTATATATAAAAATAGATTAAAAAAACAAATTCTTCTGTATAGTACAGAGAAATATATTCAATACCTTGTAATAACCTTTAATGAAAGAGAATATGAAAATGAATGTATGTGTGTATAAGCTTCTGCTTGCACCCTTCGGCCATGCCTAGATGCAAGGCACCTCAGGAAATGCCATCTCTAGTTGGGAGGCCATATGTCAGGAAGATGAGGAGAATGGATTTGTGGAACGATTAACAGTCCTACCACAAACTCTTTCCTTGTCTGCTGCTGGCAACAGACAGTGAGCCCCTTGAGGGCAGGGGCCCTGTCTCTTTCATCACTGGGAACCCGATACCCCATGCCACTATGGACTTGGCTGTGACCAAGCACTCAGGAAGCAGCTGTAGTCAAAGGAGGGACCTGAAGGCTTCCAGAAGAGCTGCACTGGATATGAATGAATTGCAGTGGATTATAGCATGAAGACAGTCCAGTATGGTGCTGAAGAAGTTTAGAGTTAGTGTTGATTTTAAGTTGCTATTTATTGAGCAACTCATTTATATTCTCTGAGCCACAGGACCTTTTTCTGTAAAGTGGAAAAATGATATTCATCGTGGGGGGTTATTGTGGGATTAAATTAAAAGTGCCTAAAGTAGGTCTTCAATAAATAATGGCTGATAGCTTTAGTGATAATCTGAGTGGGGTTTCCATCACTGTCAATGATCAAGGAGAGAATAATACCAATTAATGCTCATCGTGCCATTAGTATAAGCTTTACATATCTTTTTTGATCCTATGAGGTAGGTGCTATTATTCCCATTTTACAGAGGAAGAAACTGAGGCATACTAAGATTAAGCAACTAGCCCAAAGTCACACACCTACTTTTAAAGAAATTGGGCCATTTGAACCCCAGAGCCAGTTGGTATTAGGTAGAACTGAGGACTGGACCATTTGACCTCTTCAAGTGCTTTCCAATACAGAGCTAAAGCAACTGCTGGGTCTGTGGTAATACCCTGGAATTCCTCGTCCAGCTTTGCCACTGACCTTCCTGGTCACCTTGGACCTGTCCCTTCCCCTTTCTTGACCTTGGTTTCTTCTCTTTATAATGAGGAGGTCAGACGCAGTGATCCTGGATTCTGAACTGCAGCCCAGGAGGAGACTTGGGAGTGAGACCTGGGAAGGGGCCTGCTTGTGACATCATAGACGGGAGAATTCCACGAGAAGCTGGGCTTTCCTAGGAGCCCAGTGCCACAGCCTACGTGAGAAAGGCAATACAGGATGGGGCCTTCAGGGGCCACGTCTTGAGCTTTCCTCATTCCAGCTTTCCCAGCATAGTCATGGAGCAACCTTCGATGGCTGAAAAGGCTCCAAGTGAGACAGACACCAATAACTTGGATGTGTTCCCTCACCCCAGCTTGTCACCGCCGCACCACGGGCCAGGCCATAGTGGAGTCCACCACCATCAAGAGCCCCGTCATGGCAGTGTGTCCCAACTTCATGGCGTATCCAGTCATCTTGGTGGATCTCAGCACCTTGGTGAGTTCCAAGACTTCCGTGACAATGCCTTCTGCTGCCATTCTCCCAACTCCCCCGACTCCCGCCACCCCCTACTCCCCACGCCACGCTGAGGCCCACCATCACAGCGGAGCCCACCACTCCACATCCCTTTCCCTGGCTCCTCCCCATGATGCTGTTCCCTCCCACCATTCCTATGGTGAGGACCACTTTGATGATGAGCCCCACTCTGGTAGCAGAAGACATCATGGGGGCCCCCACCACCATAGGGAGTCCTACCACCATGGTGGGTTTCACCACCACAGTGAGGCTCCCCACCAGAGTGGGCTCCATCCACAAGGTAAACCTCACTACTGTAAAGACTCCCACCACTCTGGTGAACCCCCAACCACAGTGAGGCCTATCACCGTGTTGGGCCTCATCATCGTGAAGCCCACCATCACAGAAGGCCTACTACCATGGGGTCCTATCACCCTGAGCTACCTCACCACCACGGTGAGCACCACCACGGCAAGCACCACCATGGCCACCATGGGCACCATGTGGAGCACCACCACAGTGCACATCCTTACGATCTCCCCCACAGAGAGCACTACCACGGGGAGTACCATCAGGGTAGCTCCCAACTCCTTGGCCCACACACATCCCCCAGCGTGGCCAGAGCCTCCCTCAGCTCTGTCTTTTCTCATCCAATAGTCCTCCAATCTAGCAAGACAAACATACAGAGCTCAGACCGGAACTTGGCTTGTTCCTGTAGCACAGTTCACTCACCTGATTTCCAGACCTCCAACAAAGTCCATCCTCAGGATTCCTCCTTTAACACCTCAGAAAGCTTGCCTAAAGGAGATGAGCAGTTTCAGAAGCGCGGAAGTGAGCCTTTGCTCTCCCCCCTCCCCCCACCCCAGCTGCCTGGCCCGGATGCCAGACCCGAGTCTGGCCCGCACGTCCTTCTGAGGATCATGAGGCTTGTGCTCACCTGCGTGTGCATCCCACTGGCTATTCACTCACCTGACTGTCCATCAGCCAATCTTTTATTCCTGGAATTATGCACCTCCTCAGTCTGCCAGCCATTTGTTCATTCAGTCACTGCTTCTTTTATTCGTGTGTCCACTTCTCAAACGTTTCCTCTTGTCTAGTGTGAAAGCTGGGGGTGGTCACTTACACAACCAAACCCAGACCACCCCCAGTGATAGGGGTCTATCCTCCAGATCGGAACATTCACCACTGTAGGTTCTGTTTGTCCACGTTTCCCCTACTAAACTGTGAGCTTCTTGAGGGCAGAGTTTGGGAACCAGCGCCTGAATGAGGGTCTTGTTTGAGGGCAAGAGGGACTTTGACTGATAACATGCAATCCCCCAAACTTGGCCCCCGGTAGTTCAGTAAACACAGCAACAGCCTCACAAACAGGTAGTGAAGGGCGTGTGTCTAATTGTTTGGGGGTAGAGAGGGCAGTCAAGAGGGGGAGATGTTTCAACAGAATCCTGGAGATAGAGAGTTTACCAGGAGGATGGGGTCTTCCATGTACAAGCTGCCATGTGAGTAAAGAAAAGCATAGAGGTGCAGGAGCATGAGCCCCGTGATGTGCCCAGGCAGACCCCAAATCCCAATCAGGCTGACTTGCCAGGGAACGGCTCAAGCCTGTGGCCCCAATACTAGTGCAAGACTAGCAAGGAGGCACATGGCAGGCAAGCAGGCAGGCTGGAGAGGGTGCCCGGGACCCTCGTGTCCCGTTCCACACAGGCTTGGCTTTCTGGCCCCTTTGCAGCTGGCCCAGCCCAGCGGACCCACAGGAGGCTGCATGCTGTGGACCTCTTCTATTGGTTGCGGGAAAAATTAAGCTTCTTCATTTGGGACATCCGGAGAATGCTCAGGAGACTGACTGAGTCCCTAGCCTTCGAAGGCTTCATCCTCTTCATTGTCTGCCTCAACACCGTCATGCTCGTGGCCCAGACCTTCGCTCAAGTTGAGATCCGGGGCGGTAAGTGCTAGGGAGCCCCGTTCATATGGAAGAGGCCATTGATGTTCCAGGCCTCCTGTGGGCCTGACCAAGTGCCTAGTGACTTATAGAACTTGGGCCATTTGGTCCTCGGAAGTAGGCAGCATCCCATCCTCCACCCCCACCCCCGCTGCGTTAGAGTGAGGCTTAGAGAGTTTTGCTGAAGTCAGCCAGCCAGCCAGAGACAGAAAAGCCCTCTCAACTTGAGGATGTACTGTTCATGACTGCAGCCACCAGGTGGCGCGTCAGCTCTAGGTGCACTGCTTTCCCCAAGAAGGATGCCCAGAACCTAAGAGATGGTGAGAGTGGGAAACCAGGGAAGGAGGCCCCTGAAACCTGGGGAGCAGAGTGAAGGAAAGGACCTGCCACAGGGCACATCAACTAAGGAGAGAAGAAGAAGAGTGACTGGTGTTTCTTGCAAGCTGTTTCAGGCTCCATTCTAAGCCCTTTACTACGTTAAATGCATTTAATGCTCATGGAAACTCTATCAGGAAGACTTATTATCACTATTTGATAGACAACAAAAGTGAGACACAGAGCAGTGAAGACACACAGCCGTTGGGCAGAGCCAGGTTCTCCTTAAATTGCTGTGTGTGTGGTTCCAGTGGGGAGGAGTGAGGGGCTGGGGTCACTGGGGGAGGCCTGGGGTCACTGGGGAGGGCCTTGAGCAAGCCCCCTGTGTCCCCACAGAGTGGCACTTCATGGCTTTGGACTCCATTTTCCTCTGCATCTATGTGGTGGAAGCTGTGCTCAAGATCATTGCTCTGGGTCTCAAGTATTTTTCTGACCCCTGGAACAAACTGGGTGGGTAGGGGTGGAGCCTCTGTGTGTGTGTGCGTGTGCATGTGTGTGTATATGTTTGTGTGGTGGGAAGCAGGGGGTATTGGCACCGGGAGGACTGTGGGTCTGGGCTAGGGGCCCAGGCAGGAGCCTGTGACACCGAGCCGCCCCCCTCCCCTCCCCATGCCCTCAGATTTCTTCATCATGGTCTTAGCTGTGCTGGACTTCATGCTCATGCATCTCAACTCTCCCTCCATCACACACGCCGTCTACAACCAAAACACCTTCCGGATCGTCAAGGTCTTCAAGAGCCTGCGAACATTGCGGGCTATCTGGGTCCTGCGGAGGCTCAGGTCAGCGGGACCACAGCTGCCCACCCTGGTGTGGGGACTCTGAAGGAAGAGGGAACAATGGGCCTGGGCTCCCAAGGAATCTGCTGTGACCTGTTCAAGCGATGAGGGATGGGGAGGCGCAGACTCCAGCCTGCTTTCCTGATAAGCCTCCTGCCATCCACTCGGATCTATCTCTTCAGTTTCCAGAGAGGGGCCAGGACTCTTCCAAGTCACTAACAAATCAGGGACCTCCTGTCTCAGGTCAACTCTGGCTGCCAGGCACAGATCTTCACTTCCACTGATTCAGCCTCCTTCTCAACCTCTGCCCACAGCTTCCTGACCAGCCTCCAGGAAGTGACTGGGACCCTGGCCCGGTCCTTGCCGTCCATCACTGCCATCCTCATCCTCATGTTTACCTGCCTCTGTATCCATGCCACGCGGTCTGGGGTGGGAGCATGAGGTGCTGGGCTGGACGGAGTTGCGGGGAGGGACCAAGAGCTGGCAGGGGGCGGGGAGGGGGAAACTGGGGGAGATGGGGACTCTGTGTGCCAGGTTTGGCCCTGAACAACCAGTCCTCTTCTCTGTGGTGTTCCGGGCGCTATTCCGCCAATCTGATCCGAAGCGCTTCCAGAACATCTTCACCACCATCTTCACACTCTTCACCCTGCTCACCCTGGATGACTGGTCCCTCATCTACATGGACAGCCGGGCCCAGGGTGGGGCAGACCTCAGGCTGAGTGGAGGGCAGGGTCTGGCTGGGTGGGCAGACCCAGAGGGCTCAGTTACCCTATCTGCCAGGTGGGGCTTCTGATGCTTGCTGACACGGGTATGGGGAGTGCTGGCAAAGAACTCACAGCTCAAACAACGCCCTCTCTCCCAGGTGCCTGGTACATCATCCCCATTCTCATGATTTATATCATCATCCAATACTTCATCTTCCTCAAGTGAGGACCCCACCCTTGTGCTCCCCAGCTTTACCCCCACAACACCTAACCCCGGGTCCCACCCCTCCCCTTTCACCATGGTTATACCACAGTGAATCCAGAGGAGGGTGCAGGGCCTTGCCTATGGCCTCCTCCTTGAGAGTGTCCCACTGTCTCCACCCCAGCCTGGTGATTGCTGTCCTGGTGGATAACTTCCAGATGGCCCTGCTCAAAGGCCTGGAGAAAGTGAAGCAGGAGGTACCGAGTTGGGTGGGGCAGGTGGACCAATCAGGAAAACAGGAGGAGGGGCACAGAAGCTGGAGGGAAGGGAGGAGGGTGCTCCAGGGATGAGTAGACATGGGACTCTGGCAGGATTCCGGCCTCTTTCTTCCCAGGAGGCCACCCAGGTCCACGAGAATCTACTGGATGACTCACTGAGGGAGCTCATTGAAGCAGGTACCAGCACCCCCATCCTCCCAGCAGATACAGAGCTCCAGACCCAGCTTTAGAGTCCAAGACTCAGGCGAACTTTCAGAGCTTACAGCTTTGGTCCCAAGGGCACTAAGACAATCCTCCAAAAGCCAATTAAACTGATAGTCAATTCTTGAAAGACCCATTTGCAAAGCAATTAATTAGTCAATTATGATTTGCCAAACATTATTTCTATGAAGAACTTACAAAGATTATAGAGTTGGTCTTATGTGGGGTGGTTTCAGCTGTCTTGAGGGTATTTTCAAGATGCTATCCATGCTTGTCCAGATTCACTCCAACTGGACTGAGGGCCTACAAAATGAAGTTTCCTGTACATGTTCGTTTTTACACATCTGACTTTCCAGGTGAAAAGATTTTGAGCCAATTTCTTTGCCTCCTGCTTAAAGATCTTCAGAACTTTAGAATCTGAGCCCCAGAATGCCACTCTTAGGATCATTAACTCTGGAGACTAAGGGCCTTTAGGGGTCACCTGGCCTCTCTCCCACACTCTCCATCATGGACACTCAGTCCAAAACAATTTAAGCAAAGAACAAAACCACAACTGACTGCTAAACAACCATCGGGAAAAAGACTGGAATCTAGCAAAAAAGATTTCTTCAACTGGAAACATAAAGAGGGCACCACAGCGTGACGGTAGGAGGGGTGTGCTCACGATGTAACTGGGCCCCAGACCTCCGAGTGGACAGCCCACAAGCTGAGGAATAGTTAAGTTGCAGATGCCCTCCCACAGTTGTGAGAGTTCTAAGCCCCACGTCAGGCTCCTCAGCCCAGGGTTCTGGCATTGAGAGGAGGAGGAGACCCCAAGACATCTGGTTTTGAAGGCGAGTAGGGCTTAGCTCCAGGAGCCCCACTGGACTGGGGGAAACGGAGACTTCATTCTCTTCGGAAGTGTATACAGACTCTCACATGAGCCAGGTCCCAGGGCAGAGGCAGTGATTTCATAGAACCTGGACCAGACCTCCCTGCTGGTTTTGGAAGGTCTCCTGGGGAGGTAGGGGATGGATATAGCTCACCCGGGGACATAAAAGCTGATGGAAGACATTCTGGGGGTGTTCACCTACATGAGCTTTCCTGGAGGCTGATATCTTGATTGGATCATTCGCACCAAGACCCAGCCCCACGCAACAGCCTGTAGGGAAGCCTCAGGCCAAACAACATACAGGTTGGGAACACAGCTCCCCCCCCCCATCAGCAGGCTTCCTGAGCCACAGACACCTCTAGACACAGGTGGGCCCTACCCACCAGAGGCCCAGGACCAAGCTTCACGCAGCAGTGGGCAGGCACTGACTCCCCCGCCAGGAACCCTGCATAAACCTCTAGTCCAGCCTCATCCACCAGGGGCAGATATTAGAAATAAGAAAACAACAATCCCAAAGCCTATGGAAGGAGTCCACAAACACAGGCCAGACTCTACCCTGGGACTGGAAGGACCCTGGCTCTTGGGTGACGAGAGAGGAGTGTACTGCTGGGATGTATAGGATGTCTTCCACAGACGGCCACCTCTTCAGTGTCAAGAAACATAATTAAGCTACCTAAAAATACAAGATAAACAATGTGAGGCAGCAGAGGAATATCTCCCAGGCCAAGGCACAAGATAAAATCCCAGAAGAAAAAATAAGTGATGAAGAGATAGGCTGTTTATCTGAGAAAGAATTTAAAGTAATGATGGCGAAGATGCTCAGACAACTCAAGAGGAGTATAGACAGACAGAGTTAGGTTTTTAGCAAAGAGTTGGAAAATATAAAGAATACCCAAACAGAGTTGAAGAATAAAATCACTGAAATGAGCAACACACTAGAAGGAACCAAGAATAGACTAAATGAGGCAGAGGAACGGATCAGTGAACTAGAAGACAGATTAGTGGAAATCACTACTACAGAACAGAAAAAAGAAAAAAGAATGAAAAAAAATGAGGATAGTTTAAGAGAGCTCTGGGACAACATGAAGTACACTAATATTCACATTATAGGGGTCCCAGAAAGAGAAGACAGAAAGGACCTGAGAAAATTTTTGGAGAGATAATAACTGAAAACTTCCCCAACTTGGGAAAGGAAACAGTCACCCAAGTCCAGGAAGCACAGAGAGTTCCTCACAGGATCAGCCCAAAGAGGAACGCACCGAGGCACATAGTCATCAAATGGACAACAATTAAGGATAAGGAGAAAATATTAAAATTAGCAAGAGAAAAGCAACAAATAACATACAAGGGAACTCCCACAAGGTTATCAGCTGATTTTTCAGCAGAAACTCTACAGGCCAGAAGAGAGTGGCACAATATATTTAAATTGATGAAAGGGGAAAAACTTACAACCAAGAATACTCTATCCAGCAAGGCTCTCGTTCAGACTTGATGGAGAAATCAAAAGCTTCACCGATAAACAAAAGCTAAAAGAATTCAGCACCACCAAACCAGCTTTACAACAAATGTTACAGGAACTTTTCTAGTCATCAAACCACAAGAAAGAACAAAAAGAAAGAGAAGAAAAAAAGACCTACAAAGGATTGCTTTGGCAATTGAGGGTCTTTTGTGGTTCTATATAAATTTTGGAATTGTTTGCTCTAGTTCTATGAAAAATATTGTGTTTTGACAGGGGTTACACTGGATCTGTAGAATGCTTTGGTTAGTGTGGCCATTTTGATAATTTTGATTCTTCCAATCCAAGAGCACAAGATGTGTTTCCATTTCTTTGTACCATCTTCAAGTTCCTTCATCAGTGTTCTACAGTTTTCAGAGAATAGGTAACCTCCTTGGTTAAGTTTATTTCTAGGTATTTAGTTGTTTTTGATGCAATGGAAATGTTTATGCCAGTTATAAAATTCTGGTTTTTGCAGTGAAAAAAAAGTTAATGAAGGACTGCAAATGGCAAAATATTATTCTTTTTTATAGGTGAGTTGTATTCCATTACATATGTATGCTGCATCTTCTTCATCCATTCATCTATTGATGTGCACTTAGGATGCTTCCATATCTTGGCAATTATACATAACATTGCTGTTAATAGCAGGGTGTATGTATATTTTTGAATTAATGTTTTTGTTTTTCTCAGATATGTGCTCAGGAATGGAATTGCTGGGCCATATGGTGGTTCCATTTTTAGGTTTTTGAGAACTTTCCATATTGTTTTCCATAGTGGCTGCACCCATTTACATTCCCACCAACAGTGTACAAGGGTTCCATTTTCCCCACATCCTTGCCAACATTTGTTATTTGTGTTCTTTTTGATGATGGCCATTCTGACAGCTGTGAGATGGTGTCTCATTGTGATTCTGATTTGCATTTCCATGATATTAGTGATGTTGAGCAACTTTTCATGTTCCTGTTGGTCATCTGCATTTCCTCGTTTGGAAAAATATCTGTTCAGTTCTTCTGCCTATATTTTAAATGGGTTGATTGTTTGCTTTTTGACTGAAGTACAGTTGATTTAAAATGTTATATTAGTTTCTGGTGTACAGCATGGATGGACTTGGAGGGCATTATGCTAAGTGAAATAAGTCAGACAGAGAAAGACAAATACTGTAGGATATCACTTACATGTGGAATCTAAAAAATACAAGTGAATATAACAGAAAAGAAACAGACTCAGATTAGAGAAGGAACTAGTGGTTACCAGTGGGGAGAGGAAAAGGGGGAGGGGCAAGACTGAGGTGGAGGATGAAGAGGTACAAACTATCAGATATAAAATAAGCTACAGGGATGTATTGTACACCATGGGGAATATAGCCAATATTTTATAATAACTATAAGTGGAATATAATCTTTAAAAATTTGTGAATTACTATATTGTATACCTGTAACATATAATATTGTATATCAACTATACTTCAATTTAAAAATATGATATTGTAAAATAAATACACAAATTTTAAAAAATAAAAAAAAGCTTAAGCAAAAAGAAAAATTGTCTCAAACTACTTAGCAACTTGGGAGTTCATGGGCTTTCAGGAATGGCTGGATCCAGGACCCAATGTTGCTTGAGAGTTGGTCTCCTTCCATTTCTCTGCTCTGTAACTCTCTGGTTTTGTGCTTAGGGTGCTCTTCCCTTGTGGTGGGAATATGACCACCTGCAACTCTAGTCCCAAATTCTCACAGTTTAGCTAAACACAGCTCTCCCAGCAGAGAGGTCCTCTTCTCCCAGCCATTCCAACAAAGTCCCAGAAATGAATCTCTTTGGCTCAGATTAATCACCTGACTATTTCTGAACCAATCACTGTAACCCAAAGGCTAGGCTGTTCTGATTGGCCAGGCTTGAGTCACATGTCCTTAGAGTTGTGGGTGGTCAACCCCAGCTAGACAACAGTCCACCAAAAGGGGTGGGAGTGGGTCCTCAGGAAAATTGGGAGACTTTTACCAGAAGAAGAAGAAATGGATGATGGACCAGTAAACAAACAAAACATACTCCATGCCCAGAGAAGCAATCTCTTTGGGGACATTCTAGACAAAACAAACAAACAAACAAACAGGAAACCCTGACCCCTGTTTGAGTGTCTCCAGGACACAGGGGATTCCCTCCACCCACTCTCAATCCAGGCGTCTCCCTGACCTCCTCCTCCTTTCTCTACATCCAGAGCCAGAAGAGGCGCTGAGTGAACACACTAGACAGAAGCAGCTCATCGAGAAAAAATTTGGAACCATGACTGAGAAGTAAGGAGATATGAAGGGAGGCAAGGCCTCAGGTCTAAGGGGAGTAGTCTGGGGGCCTGACCACTGGGCTGGCAGGGGAAGGGGCACTGCCCACCTCTCTGGAAGCAGAGCACTAAGGCTTATGGGACGTGGTGACCTTGAGTGGCTTCTGCTCACCCTGAGTCATCTTGTGCCATCAAGTGAATCCTCCCAGCAGCACCTAAAGGGCCATGAGAGCCCCTATGAGCCTGACCACCCGGGGCAGGGGCAGTGGCGAGATGCTGGAGGAATGGGAGTTCTGCTCACTTTTTTACTCGAGCAGCATCCCTGATCCTTGCTCTGGGCTAGGTTCTGTGATGACTCCAGAGACCCAAAGAGGACACAATTGGCACCTGCCTGTGAGGGCCCCACCTCTGTAGACTGAGCTGGGCCACGGAGGGCTGGTGGGCTTCAGCTGGGTGGAGGGAAGAGGACGGTGGGTTGGGGATCAGCTTAGGTAAATGCAGGGGAGGCAGATGGTCAGCAGCCCTTCCTGTCAACGTGAGCGGCCGGCTGGGCCAGGACTCCTGGGGATGCGTGGCTGTGCTCATGGCTGGGGGGTCCTTGGCGCAGACTCCTGGCCCCTGCTGTCAGGCCTGGCTCCCCAGAGAGCCTTCTTCCTGAAAGCTGGGCCCACCCCACCGCATCCAGACTGGCTCCAAACCCGACAGCTGGCACCCTCCAGGTTCTGCTCACCCACCAACAGAGCTCAAGCCCCAAGGCCTCCATGATCATGGCAGCTGCTACTACCCCGTCGCATCCTGGTTTTACCCACAGCATCACACATACGTGCCCTTCCTCAGGCCTTTGCCCACACTGTTCTCTCCGCCTGCAATGTTTTCTGGCTGCCGACAGACACCAGGCTCAAGTGATTAAGAGTTAGAAGAGCTGAGTTCCAATCCTGCTTGTTTCACCTCCTGTCCTCCCTCCAGGTTCCAGCTCCTTGGCCCTCAGCCTGGTCTGGATCCTTGGCACCTCTGTGATACCTGCCGTGGGGGTTTCTTGGCCTCTGGTCTCTTCTCCACTGGTCCACCTCCACCTCCACTGAGAGTGTCTTTGGTTTGCTGTGGTTTGGTTTGTTCTCATCTTTTTTTTCCCCTTTCTTTTTCTTTTTATTGACTTAAAGAGTGATCTTTGTTGGAAGAAGTTTTGGCCTTTTCTGCCTTCCCTGCAGGGGCTCCTGCCTCCCTTAGTTTAAGGGTCAGGTGCCTTGCTGTGACCTTCCCTGGATGTCTCCACCTTCAATTCATCCGTTCTCTAAAACCTCCCTCCCTGAGGCCCACCTCAGCCCCCAGATCACTCCCCACTGTTCACAGACCTGGAGCACCAGGAGCCCTGTCTGAGCTCAGCAAACACTCAAAGTCAGCTCAGCGGCACTTCCTCCAGAAACCTTTCCTCACCCCCAGTACTGGGGGAGGCTTCCTCCTCTGGGCCCCTCAGTGCTCCGTGTTCACACTTATCACAGGTGTAAACATGCTTGGTTTGCTTTCCTGGCTCCGCCACAGACTGAGCTTCTCCAGGGCAGGGGCTGTTTCTCGCTCATTTCTACATCCTTGGCACACCTGGCAATGTTCATTGATTTCGGTGTTATCTGATGGACCGATTGATAAGACAAATTGGCAGCAAAGGAGTTAATGAATGGGTAGTCCATGAGGGTGACGTTTAGGTAAGGGGTGGGCGTGTGGGGCCAGGGAAGAGCAGGTGGATGGGAGTATGGATGAGTGAGGGAAAGTGTTGCGTGGTCTGACGGGTGAGTGAATAGCTAAACAGATGGGTGGGTGGGTGGGTAGGTGGCTGAGTGGGTGCATGAGTCAGTAGGGGGTAGCTGAAGGGGCAGCAGGTGGGTGGACTGATGGAGGGTTGGGTGATTGGAAGGTAAACAGTTAATCGTCAGAATCTGCTGTGGTCCAGACAGATGGTGGGGCCAGGGAAGGGCCACACACAGAAACATGGTGGCCGTGGATGGAAAGGAAGCCCTAGGGTAATGTAAGTTGGGAGGAACGGGGCAAGCAAGAAGAACTGTCTGGGGGGCTCTGGGGCTCTGGGGACCAAGATGGCCCAGCCAGGCAGGTCCACCCAGTCAGGGCTCTGCCTCGCTCCCTTCCCAGGCAGCAGGAGCTCCTGTTCCACTTCCTGCAGCTGGCGGCTGGGGTGGAGCATTACCAGCAGAAATTCCGCTCCCAGGCAGCTGTCATTGATGAGATTGTGGACACCGCATTTGAGGTGAACCAGGCACCCGACGGGAGGAGCCAGAGGGAGGGGGAGGACAAAGGAAGGCCAGGCTTCAGGGGCTTGTGCCCAGAAGTGGCCTTGAGTCACAGTCCCGTGGGCATTGGGAAAGGCCGAGGCCTGCGCTGTCCCCATCATCTCCTGCCCCATTTCTGCAGGCTGGCGAAGAGGACTTCAGGAGGTGACCCTGGAAAGGCAGCCGCGTCAGACTTCAGCCCGTGGCAGGCTGCCCAGCCGGTGGGTCGGGACAAGATAGGCTTGAAAGATTGTTGGGCCTGCAGGGATGGGCCCCAACAGAGTTTTAAAACCCCAGGTGGCTCTGCATCCTCACTGGCCGGGCCGAGGCACAGGGCAAGGGGTCTGGGGCGCAGGCAGGCGTGTGCAGACTTGAGTGTGTGTGTGCGCGGGAGTGTTGCAGGTGAAAGGCTCTGTTCTTGGATTCCCCTGATGTCCCGCCAGAGCCTAGCCCGTGCCTCGGCAGCAGCCAGAGGTGTGCCGTGGAAAGGGGGCCAGGCTCAGTGCTGGAGGGAGTGCTGGCCGTCACCCTGCTTTGGGGAAGAAGGCCGGTCTGGCTCAAGAGACAGGAGGAAAAGAACAGGCTGGGACAGCCTACAGTTCTCAGGACTTGGGGGGCCAGGAGGCCCAAAGCCTAGGAACTTAAGACTACTAGCACCCTCAGCAACCAGTATAAAGGTGCCAACTCAATGGTGATGCCCAGAGGTCAGAGGTCAGAGGTCATTGCCATACCTTGCCTGGTCTGGAGCCTCAGTGAGGTGGGAGTGGGGAGGCTGCTCAAGTCCTCCTGGCCTCCAGGTGGCGGCCTGGGTGGGGCGTGTGTGGCATGGAGGTGCCTCTGTTAGAGGGAAGACAGGATGAGGCTGACTGTTGAAGGCTGAGGGGTGACAGACTGTTTTCCCAGCCACCCCTCTGGCCGCCAGTCTGGACCAGACAGTGGTGAAGTCTCCCTGGCCGAGCCGAGGGTGCGGGCTGGCCCAGGGCCTGGGAATAGACTGTGCAAAGGAAATGCCGTCTGGGATTTGGGCACAGACTCCAGGGGTGGAGAGGCCACCTGGCAAAGATCTCCAGGCCTCGCCTCACCCCACCACCTCACACATTCACTCAACAAGCATTTCCTGCCACTTACCCTGTACCAGCCATGCAGGCGGCTCCAGCCTGGTGCCCGTGGGAGCCCTCCCCGCAGCAGCCCCGCCTCAGGCCCCTGGGTTGTCTGCGCAGCCACCTCTGACAGGCTTGAGCAGACGTGTGGCTGGAGGGGTTCCCCTCCATCCCTGACTCCTGGCAAACTCAGCCCCTCGGGCTTCCAAGTGAGAGTCAGTTTATTTTCCACCTCCCCATCCCCATCCTGTATGGCCTCCGAGGGCTCTAGAGGATTGGAGCTGGGGCTGTTCCTCGTTAAGTCGCAGCATTGGGCGGGGAACCAGCCAGGCATGAAGGGAGCATGAGGCCTGGCCCCCTCGGTCTGCCTGCCAGGGCCTGATGCTGTCCACACCTCAGGCTCCCACCGGATCCAGTTACTGCCTTTCCTGTCCCAGGTGTGGGTGTGCGTTTGTGTACCTGCAGGACAGCTCTGGGTGGGGGGATGTGGGTGCCTGGGGCTGTGAGAGGGGGATCTGTGTATACAACTCCAGGTTGTCCCTATGGGCGGGGTTGTTGCTTCTGTGTGTTTGTGTCTGCTTCCGGGTTGCATTATGTGTGTGGTGGTTTTCTGGATGTATGTGTGGTGTCTGGGAGCAATCTGAGTGTGTGTGGTGGGTTTGTGTGTGTGCAGTAAATATTAATTCCAGCCACAAATTCAGGTGCCCAAAAAAATGTTCCAGCTCTGTTTTCTAATTTATTTTTTTTGGTGGGGGAAGAGGGGTAATTAGGTTTATTTATTTTTAATGGAGGTACTAGGGATTGAACCCAGGACCTCATGCATGCTAAGCACACCCTCTGTCACTGAGATCTACCCTTCCCCTCCAGCTCTGTTTTCTTTAAATGACATTAAAGTGCATCTATCCCCTCATCCCTCCTGTGGACAGTGAATTTGACCTCAGTCCTCTTAGGGCTCCCTGCCCACCCCTTCCAGGGTCTTGCACAGGACAAAGCATTGGGGGTCCTTCTGGCATGTGGCCCACTGTGCACTTGAGAGCCACTGTCCCAGCCCTCGTGGTCTCTTGGCCTGCAGGGCCTCTGCCATATCTAGGTCACATGCTGGTGTAAGAATCTCATCAGCTGAGAGCTCGATGTCCTGGGGCCCGGCTGGCTGAACCCCCAACATGCCACTCGGAGTCATCCTGGCAGCTGATGGGGAGCAGAGTTCAAGCACTCTGCAGAGTTTTCGCTGGCTCCTGTCCCTTCCCAGTCAGGGCATCATCCATCCCCTTTGACGTCCTCTCCCCACCCTTAGCTGAGAATTTTGGGAGTCTCTGGAGGTTCATTCCTCTGTGCAGCTGAGGTGTTTGGGGGACTCCAAATTTGGGAAATGAACCTTGCACCCTTAGCACTGTCTGGGCTGGGACAGCAGAGGCTCTGCTGCAGGTGGTTTGGGCACCCTGTCAGCTGGAGGGGTTGCTGAGAGCTGCTGAGAGTGGGACTGGGGGACAGGAGGAGAAGAGGAGTGAAGCACTCAGAAGAGACCAATGCAAGAAGCAATGCTAGCCATTTATTGCAACAGATATGGTCCAGGGACCTGAAGTGCCCTCCACCGATGCGCCCGCTCCTGCCCAGTCCCGCCCACTCCCTCCCTCCCCTAGGCCCACAGAGGTCTCCTACACAGGCACACAGTTGTGCTTCAGAAGGCGGGAGGAGTTCTGCCAGGGAACCATGAGGATCTCAAAGTCACAGCGCAGCTTCTGCAGACAGAGAATGAGGAAAGGAGGGTTAGCCTGGTCCCAGGCCCGCCTCCTCCCAACTGTCAGCCCCGTGCCAGTCACATTTCCCTGTGACGTGCTGGCCCAAGGGACATCGAGTCGGATGGCCAAGACCAGATGCCAAATCTTTCTAGTGAACCCCCTCCCTCCAGGGGAAGCCCCCAGGCTTCTCCTCTTGGTACCCCACCCCAGCATCAGGGGCTGAGTCATCCAGAAGGAAGGGACAGGTCCAGCCAGACCAGTTCAGGACCCAAGTGCTGGCAGGACAGGCTGATGCCTGGCTCAGGGCAGGGCTGTTACCTCCTGCTGTGCTTCTGCAGCCAGAGGGCAGATGGTGAGGTCTATGTGGTCTCCAGCCATTGCGTTCTTCTGGCAGGCTGTGCTTCCCATCTCCACAGTCAGGTAGTACTTGATGCCAGCCACCAGCTGGGACGGAGGGTGGGGACCAGTCAGGGGTGCTGGGAGACAACCCTTGACCTGGACCTCTCCCCTCTCTCCATATCCTTCCATCTCCCCTCATCTTCCCCGGACATAACCAGCACACTGGCCTTGGGATTCAGATCTGGGATGCATGTGGGGACAGGAATGGGTGGGGAGGGATGACAGGGAGTTCTGGTGGGGACCCCTGAGAAGTGGGGAAATCCAGGAGGCTGAGATTCAAGTCCACACAGCGGCCTGTCTCTCATCATTCTCTCCCCAAACCCACCCATCAGAGCAGGGAGGCTAGTGAGGTAGCTGTGCAAATTCAGGGTTGGATCCTATTTGGGATATCTTGTTCATCACGAATTTTTGGCATTAATTGGACTTTCCACAATATATTGTATTAAAATGTCATCCTGATCACTCTCGTGTCGCCCAGACGTTGATCTGGTGCCCCGCTGAGTGCCTCCCTCGCCTCACCCCAGCGCCCCGCCTCCCCTCCTGCCCGGTCCCGCCGGAGGGGCCGCACCTGGCTCTGCGCCCGGAGGATGTTGGTATCGCGGAAGTAGTAGACGCTGTTGCTGCCCATGTTGTAGTTGGCCACGGCCACCTGCACCGCCTTCTGCACCTGCGGGTCGCTGGGCGACAGTTCCTGGCGTTCTCCGACCTTGCGGTCCCCTGGCCGGGCATCGCTGGGCAGCGCCAGGAGGCAGAGCGCGAGCAGGGCCAGCCCCAGCGGCAGCAGGAGGCTCGGACGCGCCATGATCGTCGGTGTCTGGCCTCCGCCTCGGCCCGCGCCGCTTTTACGGGCTCCGGGCTCCGCGGCCCCGCCCGCCGCCCGCCGTGCGCCCCCGCAGCCGGGCAGGGGAGGGACCGCTGGGGCTGGGCAGTCCTCTCGGCGGGGCTGTGCCCTGGCGCCAAGGGCGACAGCGGACAGGCGCAAGCACACCTGGGTACTACGATGCTGCCTGCTCTCCAGGGCACACCTAGTCCGGGGAGGGAAAAGCCAGCGACAGTCCTTAGCAACAAGTGCCCCGACTGGGGCAGTTCACCGAGGCCCATGCAGTATGAAATACCAACAACCACCAGCAGGCTCTTACTGTCGCCATCATCTACTAACCGGGTAACCTTGGAGAAGTTACTAAACTCTCACTACCTCAGTTTCCTTCTCTGTAAAATGGGTTGCTGTGAGGATTCAATAAGTAAAGTGCTTAGGGGAGGCCTGGTGCTCTATAAACAGCAGGCAAGTAGAAGGCATTACTGTGCTGAGCCACTGTTTAACGCCCACCACCAGCATGATGTGGGAATCAGTAAAGCTTCCACTTTACAGAGGCTTAAACAGGACACAAAGTGAACGTTGAGAACTGACCAGAAGGAGGGATGTACATGGTACCAGCTCTGCCATTCACTGCTTGGGGGACTTCAGTGTCCTCATCTGAAGAAAGGACACTATTCTTGTCTTCTAAGGTTATGATGACATATTGGCCCAAGACTGGGTCACTCCTAGGTAAACTGGGCATGTGTTGGAGATACCAGCAAAATAGGGCTATGACTTTTGGGGGGGAGTAGTCTGACAATTAGGATATTAAAAAACAGCATTGAAGTAGTCAACACTGGAAAAGTCTGGATTTTATTGGAATTGTTTAGAATTAGTATTTCAGAGTTCAGGGTAGTCTGCACTTTTAATCACATATTGCTAGGGGAGATGGGGCTTTTTGCTCTTGGGACATGAAGATCTAGTTAGTGGTTAGGGCCTCCAAGGATCTTAACTGGGGCTTGGGAGAGGCTGTGGTTTTCAGTGTTGACGTTTAGCAAGTGGTAGCTATTATTGTGATGAGTATTATGAGTAAGCAGCCAGTATTCCTCCCCCCACCTGCCCCCACACCCACCAATTCTTGGCCTCTCAGAATCCCAGGACCAGGAAAGGCAGTGATTTCTCCCTGGGAGACTGGAACCAGAATGTTGTCACAGCCCAGTCCAGCTGCTACCCCACCCCCTCAGCCCAGCTGGGAAAAACAGTCTGGGGATGCCAAGGAGCAGCCACAAGTTTGTCGCAGGCTCAGGTGTCTGCCTTAAAGGGACAGGCCCATTCGTGCGAAAGCTGGTAAAAGCTTGGCTTGGTGAGAAGGCCAGGGCCAGGCAGGAGCCCGACCTGAGAGAAGCTGGGAGTGGAGAAGAGTAAGAGGTCCAGGGCCGCAGTACTGGGGAGAGGTGGGAGAGGCAGCCCCAAGGGACTGGGAGCCTCCTTGGGTTCTCCGTGTCAGCCCTCCTGTCCGTTGGAACTCAGCTATGGCCACACTTACCTCCAATAGCTCCGTGAGAAATTACCTGAGGCCCAGTCTCCAACTCACCAAGGGCCAGGGGGTCCCCAGATCACTTGCCCCTGCCCTGTCATTCCTTTGTGCTAACACCAATAAATCTTTTGCACACCAACCTAAAAATTTCCAAAGCCTTTTCACCCACTGATCTATTCTCACAAGCATCCTGAGTACTAATCATCATCCTCATTTTGCAGATGAAGAAAGTTAATCAGATAGGTCAGGACACTTGTCTGAGATCACATAACTAGAAGTGGGGTCTTGGTGAGAAAAGAGGGATGGGGAAGGGAAGTTAATTCCTGGGCTCTGATACGTGCCAGGCCTTGTACCAAGGACTCAACATATGTCCTCTCATCCTTATAACAACTCTGTAGAAGCAGTGATTTTATATATATATATATATACACACACACATACATGCACACACACATATATTTTATACACACACACACACGCACTTTTTTTTTTACAAGGAGGAAATGGAGGGTCAAAGGAGAAGGGTAAGTGGTGGGCCAACATCCTAGTGTGTGAGTTCTGGGCTGCCCCACAGGGATATGAGGTCTGCTGTGATGAGGGAGGCTCCCTGGGGGTGGGGGTGCCCTGGGAAAACTGGGTCTTATCTGGAAAAGTCTTAGCCTGGACTCTGTCCATCCTTAGTCTGGACCACTCTGGCTTCCAGAAGTAGGCCTGGGCCAGGTGTGAGCTCAGGTTGGCCATCCTCACTGGCCACCAGGCACAGCCTCCAGTTTTGCCATGGCCCCGCCATCCCAACCTGGTTTCCCATCGCACCCGTCCCCTGCCCGTGGCTGATGGGCCTCGCTGACCAGGGTGGGTCCTTGGCATCCCCTTCACCCTGGGATCTGGTCATCTAGTACTTTCGCTGCTCCCAGGGCCGTCTTCCTTGAAAGTTTGGCTGGGCCACGATATTCCCTCCCCAGGGCTCTGCTCCCCTTTCCCTGTCGGACCACATCCTGGACAGGGAACTGGATGGCAAGGAAAGCTGCGATACAACCGTGAGTCAAGCTGCTCTCTGTGGAGGAGCTCCCCCAGGTGCCAGGGGCTTCACGTTCATTAGCTGGTTGAATCTTCACAAGGCCACACCAGCTGACAGAGGCTCAGGGCAGTGAAACCACTTGCTCAGGGTCACGCAGGGAGGAAAGAAGGAACTGAGAGCAGAAACAGGACTCTTGCAGGCTACTGTCAGTCAAGGCCAGAAATAACAGTAGGAAGAGCCCTGGGTCCCTGCAGGGAGGAGGCAACGTGGAAGGGGCTGATAGTCCTGAACGTGGACTGTGAGCCTTTCACACCCTCTGGGCTGCAACTGGGTTGGGGTGGGGAAGTGAGTCTTCGGCTGGGATTCATCCCGTAGTTTCCCCCTATTTCTTTCCCAGGGGCAGCAGGACCCCTTCAGGACCCCGGAGTGCAGGGGTTGGGTTCACCCCAAGCTTTGGGCCAGATCTGCACACTTGAGAAAGACTGACTCGGGGGTCCAGCTCTGGCTGGGTGCAGCAGAAGTAGGGGGACACTGAGTCAATCTTTACTGACTTCTGGCCCCACCCATGCTTCCAGCCATGCACGTCCTGTTGGGAGGCGTGGGCTGACATCTAGATAACCTGCCTCCTACCCATCCCCACCCAGGTCTGCTTTCTCCAACATTCCAGGCCTTGCTCCCTTTGTCCTGCTGGCCGAGTCACGGCTGGGTCTCTGAGAGGCCACCATCACAATGTACATTCCAGATGCCCTTTGTCTCCTGCTGCTCCAGGAGGCAGATTCAGGAAGTTGATTCAGGAAGTTGTGTGGGAAGCACCAAAGAGCCCGGCCCAAGGGTTCCAGGCCCACCTGTCACAGGTACTGCTGCGCCCAAGGTGGAGGTGGAAAGCAGGCTGCAGCCCCTTCAGAGCCGAAGCCTGCGGGTGTGGCAGAGAAGAGCCCAGAGTAAGGAGAGCAAGCAGCACGTACCACAGAGCTGTGCCGGGCAGGCCCCAGGACCAGAGCCACCAGAGGCAAGACCGGGCAATCTGCATGGGCAGGAGCTCCAGAAAGGGCATCATGGAGGAGCAGGGAGTCTCCATGACCTCGCAGAGTGCCAGCAGCACTCCGGCACTACCACGGCTGAGGGGGGCGGCTGTGGCCCTGCCCAGCCCACACCTAAGCACACCAGGCCTGTGTGACAGCAATCACAGCACAAGGGTCAAGGCTCAGGGGACTCCGAGGTGACCCTGGACCCATCCAGGATAACTTCAGAAACATAGTATGGCCAGAACCTTCAAGGACAGCCCACATGATCAACTAGGCCTGGGCTTCAGATAGGCACCCTCCCAGGAAGCAGCCTGTAACGCAGGCTGGGCCCAGCTCTGGCCATCCTGCGACCTTCGGGGGTGGGGGCACCGCTCACACTTCCCAGAACTTGCATGGAACACTCATCCCTACTAACAACTATCATACTTTCTGACTAATCATCTAATTGCTCTATTTTTATTTTTGGTTTCCCTTTTATCCTTCTACCGTTCTGAGATGTAGCTAATAAACAGAAACGTACCCAGAACAGTCAATGCCTGTATCACCATCACACAGGTCAAGAAATGGAAACTGCCATTCCCAGCCCCAAATGTTCCCACACGGCACACCTGCCTCCCTCCCCAAAGGCAATCACTATCAACTTTTCTTTTTTTCTTTTTAAAAATTTTTGGGGGAGGTAATCATGTTCATTCACTCCTCTTTTTTTTTTTTTAATGGCAGTACCAGGGATTGAACTCAGGACCTCATGCATGCTAAGCACGTGCTCTGCTGCTGAGCTATACCCTCCCTGCTTCTTTTTCTTTACTATTGAATGTTGGCTCAGATGCTGGTGCAGGCGCACGAGTGTCCCCATCACAGCCCCAGGAACAGAATTGCTGGCTCACAGGGTGGGTCTTTAGTTTTACTGGAAAACACCCAACTGTTTTCTCCAACTGTTTACACCAAATAACACTCCCACCAGTCGGGTATCAGTTCTTGTTGATCCATTTTATCATCAGCACTTGGTATTGTGAGACTTCAAAATTTTTGCCAATCTTGTGAGTGTGTAATAGCATGTTTGTGTTTCTGACCACTACTGTGATTGAGCACATTTTGATGTGTTTTCACCACCATCTGGGTGTTCCTCTATGGCTGCCCTTCAGCTCTTTTTTAGCCACTTTCCTGTTGTGCTGTCTTGACTGCAGTTGTGAATATGCTCTGGACACAGCCCTTCGTCATTTACGTGTGCTGCAAATACCCTTCCCCACCTTGGGTCAGTCTCCTTCCTCTCTTTATGGGAGCCTTAGATGAACAAAGTTTCTATAATGAAGTTAAATTTACTAACTTTTTCTTAATTTTTCCTTACTGTGAGATCATGAAAATCTTCTCATCCCAGTTCTAATATTCATCATCCATCATCTCTCTCCTTACCAGACTAGTCCCTCTGAGGAAAATTCTGTAACCAAGTAGGTTTTCAACGATGCTAGCATTGCATCTGATTCTTACAATAACCTCATTTTCCAGGTGGGAAAACTGAGTCTCAGAGAAGCCAACTGACACGACCAAGGAACACAGTACTCTCAGGTACATGTGTTTCCATGTCAAGTTTTTAGAGTCAGTGTGAGTACTTAGTATTAAGTCCATGGTCATGACATTCAGCCTCTCTGAGCCTGTTTCCTCACCGATAAAAGAGAAAACCATTATTTGCTATTGCAGAAAAAAAGAAAAAGCTTGCAAAGATCTTAGCTGTGGGCCTGGTTCATATAGGTGTTTGACAAAGAGCATGACGAAAATGTACCAAATTAAAGGGTAACTCACTCAACACTCCACCCCCAGTTATGACGCCCATGTTCTTCCTGCCTTCCTAAGAAAACAGGGCAGACTGCAAGAGTCCTGCCCACTCCCCCCAGAGGCCAGGAGGTACCTGCCAATGATGACTGACAGGCAAATCCCTACCCACATCCAGTCCACCCTCTTCCTGGTAGCTCTGACTCCCACTGACTTTTCCACCAGGTGCTGCCTAGCCCAGCTGATGACCACACTGACATTTGGAACACCACAGCTCATCTGGATCCCAGGACATGGTCAACCCACATTCTCTCCCACACTATTCAGAGATTGAGACACTCCAAGCACCCGCCTAAGGCCCATGTGGCCAAGGTGGCTGCCCTTTGAGGAGGCTGCCAGTTTCGATCTGCACTGATAAGGAGTGACAAACCTGGTCAGTCCCGGAGAAACAGGCAACTCCCAGCCCACCTGCTTTCCACGCACAAGACCCAGTTATGAAGGCCACTAACTTTATTGATTTAAAAAATTTTACAAGGACAGTGACTGTTCTGCCAAACAGAGGATCAAATGACATAAAACAGACCAGAGGTGAGGGTGGGCGTGAAGGAAGGGGCCAGGAATCCACTCAGAAAAGCTGGTAATTGCTGACATGAAATTGGCAGGGAGAGAAGGGAAATGCATGCAAGAGTGAGAATTACAAAAAAGTTGAAATGGTGAGGGGAGAGAACTCCCAAAAGACCCTGGAGTACATCGGAGGTGTGGACGACAACAGCAATCTTTTCCTTTGTAGAAGACGGAGGAGTAGTCCTCACTTGGCTGCAAACTCTGGAGACTCAAGGCTGGGGCTAGGGATCGGGGTCTCCCCAGAGAGCATCACAAGAAGGCGTCGCACCACTCTCGAAGACACCCGAAGCAGTCCCGAGACTGCTTGGCGTTGGCACCGCATGTGTCCTTCAGCCATTCTCGGAAGAGGTCTTCATCTTTCTTTAGAACCAGAAACTGGCCAAGGACCACGTAGGCCTGCAAAACAGAGTAAAGGACATGCTGCTAAGTGCTCTGTGGGACTAAGAACACAAAGGCCACTTCTGTACTATTCAAAGTACATGCACCTAGGAGGCAGGGCAGGCTCTGGCTAGCTCTTCAGATTACCCATCACTGTCAGCCCCCAAAAGATACACTTACTCTCAAACTGCCAGGAAATATGGTAGTCTGCCACCCCTAGGCCTCCCCAGCTGCATGCAGCCTCCCTGCACCTTGTCAAAGCCTCTTTCCTCCAGCTTCTTGCCCAGGACTTCACCAATCCCGGCCAGGCTTCCCACTGGTTTTTCCCCCATGGGCTCTGCCACGAAGTCTCGGTGCTTCTGGGAGGTTGTCATCTTGATCTGGGAATCCCAAGAAAAAGTAGGTTAGAGCTGAACACCTGGGGACTTTCAAAGGCCCAGTGGCAACTCACAGTAAGAGGAAACTAAACCCGTCATTATGGAGACTTACTCGATTCCCCCCACTTCACAGATGAGAAAACTGAGGACCAGGGAGAGTCTTTTTATTACTCTTCAAGAGAGAAATGTCTCCCACTTCCTGCGGGAGCTGGCTTTTGGCACCGCCCCAAAGAAAAAACTATCTTGCCCTAACAGGTGGCGCACGCGGGGCAATCCCAGGGTTGGTCAATACCCAAGGCCCGCCTTGAAACTGTCACTCCTCTGTGACCTTGGCTGGGCAAAGGCAGCACTGACCCTGCCTGGCACCGCTACCCGGCCTGAAAAGCAAAGGGAGTCTCTCCATCCCATCTGCCCCACAGGCTGCACACGGAGAGAAGGCCCTAAACGCGCACACTCGACGCTCCAGCCCGCGGGGTCCAAGCCTGGGCTCCCGCCGCGCCCCACGCCGCCGGCCCCACCCTCAACACGCCGTACACCGTCCCCGCCCCCTCCCTGCACCGCTGCGCCCCTCCCCGCGGCCAAGCTCTCTCCGAGGGCGCATCTTCTTGCCCGCCGCAGCGCTTGCGGCCCGTCTCCCCCCCTCCTCCCCGCGCCTCCTCTGGACTCCAGCTTAGGCTCCGCTCCGCGGCTCGCGCTCACCCGCAGCTCCGGCTCTCCTAACGGCTTCTCCCGCCACCCGGCTGCTCCCACCGATACCTCAGCCCACTAGAACTTTCTTCCACTTCCGCTTCCGGGTCGCCTCACGAGCCGTTTTAAAAAAAACTACTATGGGCACTTCTAGCCTCATAGAGTCATAGAGATGAGGGGCCCCGGACCTCGTGTGCACCCTTAATAGGCACTCCTTTCCGGGCACTTCGCGGGAAGCCTGACTGCCTTCTGTGGCCTCGTTTCTCGGGAAGCATTTCCGGTCTCAGGGAGCAGAGGCCTGGGAGGTGAAAACATTATTGCTGCGCTGAACGGCATCCGGAACTTAAGGATTTAGCCGTGGCCGACCTGGCGGTGGGAAGAGTTAGAGGAACGGACAACGGGAGAGGCGTGGCCGAGAGGCTTCCGGAAGACCGCCGGAAGTACGCTGCCCGACTCCAGCCGACCCGCGCCGTCCGCATCGCTGTCGGGCTCCTAAGAATTAGGGGGATCCCGAGGTGCCGGAGGCCTGAGTTCCGGCCGACTCCACCGTCGTGACCGCTGCCAAGTCCTTTTTCTGTGCTTTCATTGGCTCAGGTGCGAAGAGAGTCGTGGACGAGCCGCTTGCATCTTCCAGCCTGGAGAACGGCAGCGCCTGTTGGGGTCTAGGGCCAGAGAGTAAGTGTGGGTTTCTCTTTGAGCGTCTTTCCTCCAGGATAGGGAGGAAGGAGGGTACGGGTCGGCAACTAGAGATGAGACTTCTGAGTCGTCTTTGGAAACCATTAGTTTTCTGAGTACGCATCAGTCTTGGTCTTCTCAGTACCCAATTCAGAAACATAGCAGATGCCAAAGACCAAACCGACCTACCCTGACCTTTAATTAACATATTCCCGATTTGGCTCTCCTAATTGGTTTCTGTGTGTGTTGACAGACTGAGCACCTCTGTTGCGTTACACATGGGATGTACAAGCATGTTGAGGAAGAAACGGTTTATCTCCATCAAATAGTTGCCGGAATGACGTATTTTTTCTAGGACATATATTTAGTTTTTATGGTTATGCCTGTTCTTAATGATGACGCGAGTTATTTTTAGGTACCATACAGTGTGCTAAGTGCTTTGCTTAGAATTATTTCCTTCTAATAAGAATGTTCTGAGATGGCTATTTTTCTCTGAAATCTAGAGAAATGAACAGCCAGGAAATAGCCAAGGTAGGATTTCAGAGCCCATGTTCTTAATCAGGACTGTGCCACTTCTCAATAAAAGACCTCTCTTCATCTTTAAAAGTCCTGGGTTCTGAGCCTGCCATCCAAGAAACTCAAGAGGAGGAGTTGACAGACTGCATCCCTCACCACCCTGAGACAGGACCCAACATGTCTCAGGCCACCAAGAGGAAGCACGTGGTGAAGGAGGTGCTGGGGGAGCACATGGTGCCCTCTGACCAGCAGCAGATCGTGAGGGTGAGTGGCATTGGGGACGAGCTTCTCAGCCCCCTACCCACCTTGGGCCTCTGGGGTGGGGGTAGGGTGCAGTACAGCTCAGCAGGTTTTGGAGCTGGCTGACGAGGCTGACTGGTTCTTGTTCTCTCCTGGCCCAGGTACTAAGGACCCCAGGCAACAATTTGCATGAAGTAGAGACAGCCCAGGGGCAGCGCTTCCTGGTGAGCATGCCCTCCAAATACCGGAAGAACATCTGGATCAAGAGAGGTGAGAGAGACAGCCCTTTGGGAAACAGAACTGTTTCCCATGGTCTTGCCTTTCCCCAGCTGCAAGCAGACTGTGCCTTTTCTCCTTTCTACCTGCAGGGGACTTCCTCATTGTTGATCCTATTGAAGAGGGAGAGAAGGTGAAGGCTGAGATCTCCTTTGTGCTCTGCAAAGACCATGTGCGCTCTCTGCAGAAGGAGGGGCTCTGGTAAGGTCATTGGCTGCTTGACTTCAAAGGGGTTTATTTCCTCACTGTGGAATTAGGGGAGGGAGGATCATGGCATCCCAGGCAGGGACAGCTGGAAACAGCTTTTTTGCTGAGAGAGTTCTCTGTCCTTTGTGACCCCAACTCTTCTCTTGGCACAGGCCTGAGGCCTTCTCCCAAGTGGCTGAGAAACACAGCAACAACAGGAGCAGGTGAGGAGCAAGTCATGGGGGAGGGGAGACAGAAAATGGGGCTTCAGGCTTTGGTGTCTTGAGAGGAAGCAGAGCCTTCCTTTCTTCCTACATAGGGTCTCTGGTGAGAGCTTCTAAATATGTGATTATGAGTTGGCTTGAAAGTCAGATCCCCTGGTTTAAAGTTCTGGCTTTGCCAGTTATAACTGAGTGACTTCTAGCAGGTTAATCTCTTAAGCCTGGATTTTATCACCTATAAAATGGGAGTTTTGTGAGGATTAATGTGGCTAATGCTTGTAAAACTGTTTAGTATAGTACCTGGTAAGTAACGGGGGTCCATTAACTGTTAGTTGGTCATAGTAGATTCATTATTTTTAGGATTAGTAGCTCTAGCAAACTTTTGAGATAGAGGTGAGAGCTAGTATTTAGCCTGTTTTTCTTGGCCAAGTTTTCCTGCTGTTTTGCCCTGATTCTCTCCCTGTCTGATTCACTGAGTCCTAACTGCTTGGCCATATGGTTTTCCTTTTTGTGAGGCTCCTTGATTGCAGATCTGATTTTACAGAGGGCATATAGCTAACTCTGCCCTTTTCCCCCATGCAGACAGACTCAGCCAGAACTCCCAGCTGAGCCACAGTCATCAGGAGAAGAGTCTAGCTCTGAAGATGATTCCGACCTTTTTGTTAACACCAACCGTAGACAGTGTCATGAGAGTGAGGAGGAGAGTGAAGAGGAGGAGGCAGCCTGAGACCCCGGGACCCACTTCTGCTCTTTCTCAGAGACTAGTCTGTGGCTCCTCTGAGCTTGGACATTCCCAGGGTGCTCTACCAACCTTTCCCCCTGGATGGGGACAAGGCAGGGCCCCTCTCTGAACTGACTTTGACATAGGAGAATTAAACCCCTGGTGGGAGGTGACTTATGATGGTGTTGGAGTGGCTCTCTGGAAGGAGGAGGGACATGTGATAAAGTTCAAAACTGCTCCTGGGTGGAGACCTCATGGGCAGGTGGGCTGAGTGAGCAGGCAACGGGAAATAACTGGAATCTTTCCTAGGTTCTCCCTCTCTCACTGGGCATTCAGTAAGTGCCAGGCCCTGTGCCATGCCTCTTTGCATGTATTTAGTAACTGGGAGCAGTCCCACTTCATAGCCTGCTTTGCAATTAATACTGATTCAGGCATTCACGACCACAGTGGGTTTTAGTGCCCACCTGCCTCTAAGAGACACTCAGGACGAATTTTGTAGTGCCTCGCACACTGCTTTCCCTGCCTTTCTAGTCACCTGTCACTGCAGGAGTGCCTACCTCCATGCAGCTGTGTACATTCTGGGGTTGGTGGCCTCCTTGTGGCTACTCAGTCTCCTCAGCCCTCTTGGAAATCACATCCCACTTCTCCTGTGAAGCTGGTTATACCTTTGTATGTTCTCCCTTGTCTTTGCTGGCATTGACCTTTTAGTCACTGCTCAGACATTGAAGTTTACCTCCTGGCTCGGAGTCTTCTACCCTGGCTTCCGTCATTGTGTTCTGCATCCCATGAGTGGGCTTGTTCAACACTGTGGGCCCCTAGTTCCTTGATATCCCATCACTAATGCCCTTGTCCTCTATTCCGGGCCTGTTGCCTACATCCCTAGGCACTCCTGGACCTTTGACATCACTAGAAAGTGTAGCACCATTTGAGTTCAAATACCTGCACAGTCACCACCTCCCCTCCTGGCTTTCTTGCTTTCTTGCTCAACTACCTCCTCTGTAAAAACTCTTTTGTCTTCATCCTCCAGCCCTGCCATATTCTCACCACCATTCTCCTATCGTCACTTCCCTTCTGGTGCAGCATTCAGTCCCATGGTCTACACCCCACACTCCCTTTCCCCCTTCATTGTATTCATCTAGGAAAAACCTAGCCCTGGCCAACCCAATCATTCCCCTCTATCTGTTCCCAAGTAACTGTTAGAGAAAACAACTAACCTAGCTCACTAGTTTTACCTTAATTCATAGTTACAAACCTCAGATGGACTCTCAGCACTGCCTAGCAGATCTCCTCTGGGATGTCATATTTGAAAACTGCTGTCTTGTCTCCCAGCTCACCCTTCCCCTGCTGGGTTCTGACCACAGCTCATACTTCATTAAGGAATAGTAGCCATTGGAGGGAACTCTCGCCTCCCAATTACCAGCCCTACAAATGTGCTCATGGGTCTTCCTGTCCTTGTACTGCCCGGGGTAATCCAGGGGGACTGAAGCCTTTCCTCTTGTGCTTTGGAGCCTGTCTCTTTGCTTAAGGACTTTTTGTGAGTTTTGGATTTTTGTCATGCTCTCTGCTGAATGTGATAGCATCAAACAAGCCGTAGAATCTCCCATCTGAAAAACAGAGAAACCTGTCGCTCATCCCACGTCCTTTCCAACTATCACTTAATTTACCTGCTCCTCATTCACTTTTTCTTACGTTTGCTTAGTGTGGTTTTAAATATATACATGTATGTGTATATGTATATGTGTGTATACTCGTGTACAGAGATGTACATGCATACGTATGTGTGCAAAAGTAATCAGATGAAGGGGGAGGGTATAGCTCAGTGCTTAGCATGCACAAGGTCCTGGGTTCAATCTCCGCTAACTCCATTAAATAAATAAATAAACCTAATTATCTCCCACCAAAAAGAGAACAAAAAATACCCCACTAAAAACTTAAAAAAAAAAAGCTGAACTTCTTAAAAAATTAATCAGATGAGGTAAAGATACATATGTGAGTATATCTATCTTGAGCTTGTCTGAAGTTTATTTTTTACGGGAGATGGCTAACATTTTTTTCCTAAAGGGATAGCCTCTTGTCCCTATACCATTTATTGAGTGAATCATTCTTTTGTCACAGATTTTAAATACCTTTTTAAAATAAATGAAATTCCTGCACACATATGGATCTCTTTGGAATCTGGCCCGTTGATCTACTTGCAGATACCATGTTTTATAGCAGGGTTGGTATCTCATTCTCCCTCACCCTTGCCACACTGTTCCTTGAAATTTTCATATTTTCTCTTACATAAGAACTTTAGAATGAACTTGGCAATTTTCAGTTAAGAGTTCTGTTGAGTTTTCCATTGGCATGGTTTTAAACCTCATGGTTTGATTTGGACAGAGGTGGTTAACAGTTTTGAATCTTCCTATGCAGGAATGATTTGCGTGTGTGCTTTTCAAGATGTTGTCTTCATATGGTCTTTCACATTTCTAGCTCAGTGTAGTCTAAGGGTGTTTAGAGTTATTTGTTGCTGTGAATGGGCTCTTTTTTTTTTATGTGTGTGTGTGTATTTTTTTATTATTAACATTTTTTAATGGTAGTACTGGGGATTGAACCCAGGACCTCATGCATGCCAAACATGCACTCTGCCACTGAGCTCTACCCTCCCTGTGAATGGGCTTTTTTGAAATTACATTTCCAACCATCACTGCCATGTAGGAAAGCTGTCCATCTGTGTGTGCTCACCTATTTGATCTGAGTTCTCATTAATTCTAATAGTTCTCTTGGCTTTCTGGATAGCGTCAAATCATATCCTATTGGTTGCAGTTTTATCCTGTCCTTTACATTTATTTTCCTTGTGAATTATGGAGGCCAGGACCTCCAGTATAATGTGAAATGGTACCTGGTTTGTTCCTCTCTTAGAATGATTTTCATGTTTCATCATGAAATAAGATTCTGCTTTAGGTTTCTGGTAGATAAACTTCACTAGGCTGAAGATGTTTCCTTCTATACCCAACTTCATGTTTTTTCCCTTTATTCAACATTGATGAATTTTGACATCTATTGAGATAGTCAAAAGATTTCGTTTGTATTATTGCAGGGTGTTATTTACATTATTAGGTTTCCTGATGTTGAATCATCTTTGCATTCTGACGTAAACTCTGTTTAGTTTTATAGTATACTGTTTATTTCTTTAAGATTTTTATATCTATCCCTGGGCCGATTTCATTTTTTAATGATCTCCCTGTCCCATTTTGACAACAGCATTGTGCTAGCCTTGTAGAATGGGTTTGGCAACATTTAATCTTCCTTTGGACTTGAATAATTTATAGAAAAGGAGTTGTTTCTCAAGTTTTCTATCCTTGAGTCAATTTTGGTAATTCATACTTTTTTAGAGTAATATATTTTACGTATATTTAAGCTTTCTTGGGTAAAACGTGCATAATATATGTATCATTGGGGACTGCCTTACTTAGAAGTGACAGAAGTGTAACTCATACTAGCAGAAGCAAGCAGGGGCTCATTGGCCTGAGGCCTCAGAGCAGGGCCAGCTCGGAGTCGTCAGGGCCCTCGGTGATTTCCTGGATCGTCTCTTCTCCTCTTGGTTGATAGTCCCTCTCTCCCTGTAGGTTCTTCAGGAAGCTCCAGTTCACACTCAGTCCTTACAGATGGGGTTACTCCTTCAAGGATCCATGCATTTCAGGGAGGACAGACTGATCTTACTCAGGTCGCTTGACCTCTCCTGAGTGACTGCTGTGGCCAGGGCTGAGTAGGGGAATATGGGGAGGCAAGATAAGCCACCCTGATCCTTGACATGTGTTCTCCGTAGAATAGAGAGGTTCTTTTACCCAAAAAAGGGGGCATGGGGTGAGAGCAGGTAAAACCAACAAACGTTTGTCCTGTGTTCTGGGCATTTTAGTTTCTTTGAGTAGCTTTGCAATACGTCCACTTTGTTGGCCTTTTCCTTCTGTTTCTTTTGGGTTATTTGCTCATTCTGACTCCTTGGGTTGTATGTTTAGTTAATTTGTCTTGTTTTTTTTTTAATATATTTAGGGCTTAAAATGTTCCTTTAAGTACTCCTTTGTTTGACAGCTTATTGGATGTGTCTGTGTGATTTTGGGGGCATTGTATCTATAAGTTTGGCCTTAGGTTTTTCTTCCCCAGCTCTCTGTGATTTTAATAATCTTTTTTTCTCTCTAAAAACCTTTTAATCTCTACTTCCTCTCATCAGCCATTTAGCTCCTGTGGATCATAGCTAGGAATTCTGATGGTGAAAACTTAAGTAGATAAAATGTGACAGAAAAATTAAAAGGCGGTCAGAGACCTTTCCTTTAAAAGGGAATCAAGCACAGATGTTTTTATAATTAAATTCAATTAAGCCCTGGAGAAACAACTCCTTTTCTAGAAATTATTCAAGCTCAAATAAAAAGATTAAGTGTCTCCGAACCCATTCTACAAGAGTCCTTGTATTCTGCATGCTGTTCCCGTTTGTCATTCTCCAACGTTGAATTCCACCTCTACTCTCCCAGCTTAGTAGTGGAATACAGCTGTATATGATTAGAGCTCCCAGAATGAGCTGTGTTCAAGAGCCCTTTTCCCCCAAAGCCGTGGCCAGTCCATGTGATTGATTGACTCCTACTGCAGTTAGGTTTGAGACTTGTGGCCTGTCAAACTCTGCATCTCCGTCACTTTAGGGCCAACCTTTACAGCCAAGTGGTTTCCACCGGAGCTTTCCCCCTGCAGCCCAGCTCACTTTCCTCCCTTGCCATCTGCCACCCATGGCACTCTGAGCGAGCCACAGGGTTTTTCTCCTTTAATCTGTAAACGTGGTGAGATACCGTGACACAGTTTCTCATGTTAAGACATCCTCGCGTTGCTGGAATCAAATAGTCATGATGTATTTTTCAATATATTGCTGGATTTGGTTTTCTGACGTTTGGGGGGATTTTGGCATCCAGGCTCGTAAGTGAAATGGTTTAAGCTTTTCCTTTCCTGTCTGGTTTTTTGTTTTGCTTTTTGTCAAGGTTATGCTAATCTCATAAAATGAGGTGGAGAATGTTATCTCTCTTTATTTTCATTACAAGTGTCTGTATAAGATTGGAATTTTGCATTTCTAAACCTTTTGGTAAAACTTATAAAACCAGCTGTGCCTGGCATTTTGGCCATGGGTGGGTAGAGTTCTACTTCAGATTTTTATTGATAATAGGTCGCTCAAGTTTCAGTTCTTGAGTCAGTTATATTTTCAAGGATGTATGTATTTTTAAAAATTTTTTAATAGACTTTATTCTTTTAGAGCAGTTTCAGGTTCACAAAAGAATTGAGCAGAAAATACAGAGTTTGCATATAGCCCTCCCAACCCACACATATATACTCCCCTACCCTCAACATCCCTCATCAGTGTGCCATATTTGGTACAATTGATAAACCAACATGGGCACATTATTATCAACCAAAGTCCACAGGTTACATTAGGGTTCACTCTTGATGTACATTCTGTGGGCTTTGACAAATGCATAATGACATATAGCCACCACTATAGTGTCATACAGAATCATTTCATATTTTTTTTACTGCATATATATTTTTAAATTTACGTATATATACTGCTCATTGTCTCTAAGAATGTTTAGAGCTTTAGCTTTTTAAACTTAGTTATCAAAGGAATAAAGCCAACCACAAAATAAGAATTAACTCAAAAAATACATACACCCTGCGATTAACAGCAACATTATTTATAATTGCCAAGATATGGATGGAAGCATCCCAAGTGCACATCGATAGTTGAATAGATAATGGAGATGTAGCATATGTGTATATGTAATGAAATGGAACTCACCCATTAAAAAGAGGGATATTTTGTCATTTGCAGCCCTTCACTTTTTTTTTTTTCACTTCAAAAACTAGAATTTTATAGCTGGCAGAGACATTTCCATTACATCAAAAACAACAAAATGCCTAGAAGTAAACTTAACCAAGGAGGTTACCTATTCTCTGAAAACTGAAATGACACAAAGAAATGGAAAGATTTCTTGTGCTCTTGGATGGAAGAATCAACACTATCAAAATGGCCACACTACCCAAAGCAATCCACAGATCCAGTGCAACCCCTATCGAAATACTCGCAACATTCCTCACAGAACTAGAACAAACAATTCCAAAATTTATAAGGAACCACAAAAGACCCCGAACAGCCAAAGCAACCTTTTGTAGGTCTCTTATTTTCTCTTCTTTTGTTAGCTGTTCTTAAGGTTTGATGACTAGAAAAGTTCCTGTAACATTTGTAGTAAAGCTGGTTTGGTGGTGCTGAAATCTTTTAGGTTTTGTTTATCTGTGAAGCTTTTGATTTCTCCATCAAGTCTGAACGAGAGCCTTGCTGGATAGAGTATTCTCGGTTGTAAGTTTCCCCCTTGCATCACTTTAAATATATCGTGCCACTCCCTTCTGGCCTGTAGAGTTTCTGCTGAAAAATCAGCTGATAACCTTATGGGAGTTCCCTTGTAGGTCATTTGTTGCTTGTCTCTTGCTAATTTTAATATTTTCTCCTTATCCTTAATTGTTGTCAATTTGATGACTATGTGCCTTGATGTGTTCCTCTTCGGGCTGATTCTGTGTGGTACTCTGCGCTTCCAGGACTTGGGTGACTGTTTCCTTCCCCAAGTTGGGGAAGATTATCTCTCCAAAAATTTTCTCAGGTCCTTTCTCTCTCTCCTCTTTCTGGGACCCCTATAATGTGAATATAAGAGTGCTAAGGAAGTATATTTTTATATTTTCTTCATGCATCTATGGCACATAGTTATTTGTAGAATTGCCTGGTGTTTGTAGTCTTGACTGTATTAAAGTTCCATCCCCCTTTATTGTATCTAGTATTTTTCATTTGTGCTTTCTCTTTTTTTATCCTGTAGATCCTGGCCGAAGTTCACTTGTTACTCTCTTCACAGCCGCAGCTTTTTGTTGTCATTCCCCATTTTTAGCTTTCTTCTGTTTCATTAATTTCTGCTCTTACCGTATTTCTCCTTTACTTACACTTCTTTTGGGTTCATTCTGTGTTTTTTTTTCCCTTACTCTTTTTGGTCCATAACTCATTAATTTGCAGCTTTACCTCCTCCCTTACCTCAGACTAGTTAGGGGATTTTCAAATCTGAAGAAAGGGTGAAAGGATTATAAAACAAGTACCTGTATACCCTTCAACAGGGTTGCTCATTTATAACATTTTGCCACATTCTGTTTGTCTGTACACACAACACACATAGTTTTTACACTTAGTTGTTACATCTCTTTGACCTCTTTTAATTTAGAACTTACTCCTTAGCCCTTTTTTGGTTTATTTTTCATAAAATGGACTTTTTAACCAGTTCAGGCCATTATAAAATTATAAAAATGTCCCAAGCTTGGATTTGTGTGATTGTATTTATATGCTTAGATTTGGGTTAAACAGTTCTATCAAAAATAACCTAGAGCTTTAACTGCAAAGATAACCTAGAGCTTTAACTGTGTGGCCAGGTATAGAGCTGATATTCGCTTATTGCAGATCACAGGGCACGTGAGGCAGGATGTCCAGCTATTGGTGATGCTAGTTTTGATCACCTGGTTAAAGGGATGGCTTCTGTATCATTTCCCTATAGAGGGTACATTTTCTCTTTGTAATTAGGTAATCTGTGGAATAGCTTACCTTGTAAGGCTAAAATTTCCCTTTATGCAGCTTTGTGAGTTATTTATATGTAGTTAGTTTTTTAAAATATGTTGAAATACACATAAAATTTACCACCTTAATCATTTGTAAGTGCAGTTCAGTAGTAGTAAGTACATTGACATTCTTGTGCAACCAACTGTCTGGTTTTCATACCTATTAACAACTCCCAATTTGCCCTTCCTTCAGGCCCTTAACAACCATCATTCTACTTTGTTACTATGAGTGTGACTAGATACCTCAGATAAGTGAGCTCATACAATATTTGTCTTTTAGTGACTGGCTTGTTTATTTCACTTTGTATGCTGTTCTCAGAGTTCATCCATGTTGTAGCATATGCCATGAAGTTTCAGGCTGAATAATACTCCATGGTGTGTGTATGCCGCATTTTGTTTATCCATTCGTCTGTTGATGGACTCTTGGACTCCTTCCACCTTTTACCTATTATGACTAATGCTCCTGTGAACATAGGTGTACAGTATCTCTGAGACCTTGCTTTCAGTTCTTTTGGATATATGCCCAGGAGTGGAATTGCTGGATCATACAGTAGTTCTGTTTTTAATTTTTCAGGGAAGCACCACCATACTATTTTCCGTGGTGGCTGCACCAGTATACATTGCCCACCATTGGTGCACAAAGGGTTCCAGTTTCTTCACATCCTTGTCAACACATTATTTTCTGTTTGTTTGATACCCATCCTGATAGATGTGAAGTATCTAGTATTTTAATTATAGTTACTTTCGAGTGTTTTCTAGTTTCCATCATGATGCCTTTTTTGGTCCATAAATTATTGTATTTAAATATTTCATTGGTTATTTTTAATGACAGCACCTTCAAACTCACCACAACAAAACAAAAATGAGGACTTGACAATAACCCAAGCCACCCTCCCATGCTATGTCCCACCTCCCAGTTTCTGTTCTCCCACCCAAGGTAACCGTCTCCTTGAATTCCATATGACCTTGTTTTCCTTTCATATGGTTTTCTTATTATTTTTTTAAATTTATTTAATTTTATTTTAATGGAGTTACTGGGGATTGAACCCAGGACCTCTTGTGTGGTAAGCATGTGCTCTACCACTGAGCTATTTCCCTCCCCCTATAAAGTTATTTTTAATTTTAAGGAAAAGGATAACATGCTGAATGGCATATTTGGGGGCTGACTTATTTAATACTACATTACTATGGTTCTCCTTATTGCTATAGAATGCTTAGTTCATTTGTTCTGACTCTAATATTTCCTGTGAGACTATATCAAATTTATCCATTCACTTTTCTGATGACCTTTGGGTTCTTCCCATACTTCTACTGTTGTGAACATTCTTGTACATGTCTTTGCACATGTGGGAGGGTTTTTTTGAGATGCTTCCTACTCAGAACTTCTGTGTCACAGCTTTAGGCAGCCAACAGATGTTTCCCGAAGTGGTTGCAACAACTGACATTAACCAGCAGTAGATCCTTAAGGTAGATTTAATGAATTCTTCCTGTAGTCTGTCAATTTTTGCTTAATCTGTTTTGAGTTTATGTTACTAAGTGCAACTTGTTTGAAATGGATCTCTTTTTGTGAATGGAACCCTTTGTTAAGGAATGACTAAAAGACATCCCTTTTATCTTAGTTTGTTTCATTTCATGCTGACATAGCTACCCCAGATTTCTTCTGGTTAGTGTTTTGGCCTGATAATTGTCTTCCATTTTTTCTCCAGTTTTATTGAGAAATAATTGACTTCCATCACTGTATAAAGTTTAAGGAGTACAGCACAATCGTTTGATTTACTTATGTTGTGAAGTGATTTCTGCAGTGTTCAGCTAATCTCCATTTTATATAGACACAATAAAAAGAAAAAAAAGAAGAAAAGGGAAAAATTTTTTTCCTAGTGATGAGAACTCTTAGGATTGACTCTCAACACCTTCCCTGAGCATCTGTTGCACGGCAGTTAGCTGTCATCATCCTGTTGTACTGTACACCCCCAGCACCTAGACCTGCGCGTGGGTGCCTTCTGACCATCTTCCTCCAGTTTCCTCTTCTCTGACTCCCCGTCTTACATCCTTTTACTTTCAATCTGTGCAGGTCTTCATGGTTTAGAAGTGTCTCTAGGTGTATCTGGATTATTATTTTTTTAATGAAGGTGCTGGGGATTGAACCCAGGACCCTGTGAATGCTAAGCATACACTGTACCATGAGCTGTACCCACCCCCAACCTCCGTATCTGGATTCTTAAAAATAGAATCACTATTTTTCCTTTAATTGATAATATTTATTAACTCATTGTAATAATTGGTATTTTGGGACCCATCTGTCATAATTTTTTAATTTTAATATATTTTTTTAATATCCAAAATACTATCATTTCAACATATAACATTATTAATTAGATATTTAACATTCTCTTTTTTCATTCTAAGTCACTGAAATATGCTATGTATTTTTTTAACATTTTTTATTGAGTTATAGTCATTTTACCATGTTGTGTCAAATTCCACCATAGAGCACAATTTTTCAGTTATACATGAACATACATATATTCATTGTCACATTTTTTTCCTCTGTGAGCTACCATAAGATCTTGTATATATTTCCCTGTGCTATACAGTATAATCTTGTTTATCTATTCTACATTTTGAAATCCCAGTCTGTCACTTTCCACCCCCCGTTCCCTTGGCAACCACAAGTTTGTATTCTATGTCTATGAGTCTGTTTCTGTTTTGTATTTATGGGGGGTTTTTTGTTTTTTTTTTTTTAGATTCCACATATGAGCAATCTCATATGGTATTTTTCTTTCTCTTTCTGGCTTACTTCACTTACAATGACATTCTCCAGGAGCATCCATGTTGCTGTAAATGGCGTTATGTTGTTGGTTTATATGGCTGAATAGTATTCCATTGTATAAATATACCAAAATATGGTATATATTTTAACTTACAGCATACCTCAATTCAGACACAAAATTTTCATCAGAAATAATTTGATCTATATTTAGATTTCATGAAATTTACAGTTGAAAAATAGATTTACATACCCAAATTATTCTAAACATACCTAGAAGTTTGCTAGCAACTGAATCAAGTACAAAGACTTTTTTCCTTTAAATACTTATATACACATTTATAAAACTGGCTCATCTTTTTTAGAATAATCGATTTGACTTTGAATTAGACATGTCTGCTTGAAAACTATATCCAACTTAAATTCACTAACTCTAATTCAGAAGGGTATTGCAAAATTAAAAAGCCACACTAGATCTATCAATAGCAACAAAAAGTTCTTCAAAATTTTCTTGCAGTTTTTACAGCCAGTTTACATGCACTGTCAATTAAAATCTTCTACATATTGACTTAAATTGTAAAAATGTAAAAAAAATTATAAAAATGTGTAACATCAACATTGATTTATAAAGTTTCCATTTCAATATAAATTGTCATACCTGTTAGCTACCACCTGTCATATTTGAATGACAGTTTCAAATAGATATAAAATTCTAGATTCTAAATTATTTTCCTTATACTTAGAAACTACTACTTCATTGTCTTTTTGCCTCCAGTGTTGCTATTGAAAAATCTGATGTTGGTATGATTCTTGTTCCTTTGTATGTGATAGACTTTTTCTCTGTAAGCTTTATCTCTGATCTTCTTAAAGTTCTATATGATGTATGTAAGCGTGCGTTCTTTCTTTTTTCTCTGTGGCACTCTGGGCTTTTTTGATCCAATGTGCTTCATGTTTGTATTATTCCAGGAAACTTATTGTCCATTATTTCTTGAGATATTTTCTCCCTACATATTTATATTCCTCTCTAGAATTCCTATTATTCACATTAGCACTTTTACTTTTATCTTCCATATCTCAGCTTTTCTTTTACATTTTTTATTTCTTCAGTCCTTCTTAGGTTTTCTCAGTCTGGCCTTCTAACTGACTGATTCCTAAACTGTACCCCTTCAGTTGTATATCCCGTTTAATGTATTCTTTATTTCAGCTCACGCTGAGGTCTCTAGCAGGTTTAAACTACATGGGATCATACTGGACATTCCCTTTGTAGGAAACTCTGGGAACCAGTGTCTAACTCACTCCAGCAATAGCCCCCTAGGGCCAAGGCAGCTGGGGTCCTTTGCCATCAACTCCCACTATCAGTCTTTGGTGGAGGGCTGCTCCTGGGAGTGTTAGCGTCTGACTGCCCACGTGTGTAGACCAGGCTTTAGTGGCCAGGGAAAGTCTTCAGGCAAAGAGCAGCAGGTGTTGGCCATTGAAATCTGGCCAGCACGCACGAGTCTGTTATATGCTCGAGAGGATATGTGTGGGAATCTACAGAGTGTGCACCTCTCAGCAGCAGGAAGAAGGCCATAAATGCAAAAGCCCTGGGGCCAGTGAGGAATATAATTTCCAAAGCTGAGACTAATTCCACGGTGTCTGAAGGCTGTGTGGCTGAGTGTCAGGACTTGGTTTACACCTTCCTGATATTCCTGTTGCAGGACTCCTGAACACTGGTCTCTTGTCTTGTGGCCCAGTACAAAGGCTTTAGTAAAAACATTAAATGTGGAGTATGGTGACTTCAATGTACAAATTGGTGTAGGGCCTCTTGTATTTGGAGAAAAAGGCCAGCAATTTGTCCTTAGTAGTTGCCCAGGTGTCCCCCAAGGAAGTTCCTTGGCTGGCAAGACCCTGGATTTTGTCTTCATTCAAGGTCCAACCATCTCTGCTTACCTCTTTCTGAGGAGCACGCAAGGCAGTGCGGACGATTTCCTCAGCAGGAACCACTGTCAGAGTATCATCGATGGAAAGGAAACTGGGACAGCAGCAGTGCTCATGTGCTGACATGTGATGCATTGATAACATGCTGCGGGAGAATCCAGAATCCCTGTGGGATGTGTAAAGGCACATTGCCTGCCTCGCCTGGTGACGAGGAATAAAGCATTGGCAATGTCCAAGGCTGTCTCCCAAGTGGCAGCAATTTTTTCAGCTATTGTTAGGATAGAATCTGATGACACTACAATATCCACTTCATTACGAACCTTTGCTAGTTCACAATGAGGTGCTAAGCACCAGGAACCTTTTTACCAGCCAGTCCAGGTTGTTAAGCATGGAGGTCGTGCTGGGCATCACTCATCAGTTTTCATTAATTCTTGTATGAGAAGAGTAGTCTTTCTTCTCGGGGTATGCATGCCATATGGGTCAAACTGCATGACCTTGGCCGATGTGAGAGGTGTAATCAGTTCCTGGCTCTGTATTCAGTCAGCATTCACAGGAGCTACCAGCAGGGGTCACAATAAGCATGTCCAACCTATAAGTCAACAATTTGCCCTGGGCTGCAACCATCCACCCAGATTATACAATCCAGTAACACAACAGCCTCAGTCTAACCGAAGGGTCCGAGGGCCCCAGCGGCAAGTGTGACTGATCGGCCACTGGTAACAAGTTCCACAACCCAAGGGAGGATTAACTTACCGAGGTGTTGTCAGTCCCTCAACCCTCCAGCACATACAAACGGGAGTTTGTCCTCGGGAGCACTTGGAGAGTGGTGGGGAGCCTTCTTTCAAAGTACCCAAAGCAGGGCGTGGGGGATCTCACTCCGCAGTGTCTGTGAGCCTGTCTTAGTCCTGTTTACCATCCATGGCCACACATAGCTTTGCAGGAGGGGGCCTCTGCAAGGAGGTCCTCCCCTTTTTTGGTTTCCCCTTCCGCCCAGGGCTGACAAGTCAGACACATTTTGGGCCCCCCCCCCCGCTGTTTGTCCCCTCCCCACCCCTACGAGGGAGCATATATTGACAAAAGAGGATATTTTGCTTCTCCTAGTGTCCCCTAGAGCAGGTGTACAGAGGAGGGAAAGGGCAGGGGTCTGGAGAAAGGCAGGTAATGAGTGTCTGCGCTGGGTAGGGGGAAAATTAAGTCTGGAAGGTATGGGGCCTGGAATGCCAAACAAAGGGATTCTGATGAGAGGTTTTGATGAGATGGGAGAATCTGGTGCGTCAAGAGTGAGAGAAGGGAAGGTGGGTGTTGTGGGAAGGGCCAGGACCCCGCTGGGCGGGAGCGGAGACCCTGAGTGCGGCTGACTCCGACTTCCCAGGGTGTCGGGGCCTCAGGGACATGGCCACGGGGGAGCGACTCTGACTCTCACCATAGCCCTGTCAGCGAGGACAGCCATCTCCATCCCACACCAAGATGAAGACGTTCAGACCAACAGAACGTGGGAGTTTATCACCAACAGACAGAACTTCTAGAAGATGAACTTCCAAAAAATGAAAATGACCCAGAGGAGAGATTTGAGAGGAAGAAAGAACAAGGAACAAGTTCATTAATGATGATGATGTCAAATTTGAGGGTGGTTCTTAAAAAGTTAAGGTCCTGGAGAAGAAAAACTGGCCTCCAGGATATGAACTGAGGGGGCAGGCATCTTAATTCACAGCTTCCCAGCTGGGAAGGGCAGGTTCTGGGTCCCAGGGGGATGAACTGGACCATCAGCTGACAAGAGCCACAAGCTGTGTATGTCTGCTTGCAGGAATTTAGCAGACTGGGCAGGGGTTGGGCACAGCTCAGAGGGACAAAGACTATCTGAGCAAGGAGGGGACCGACCCCTCTTGCCCCTGCTTAGCTTGCAAGCCATGCTTGCTTTGGACAATCCAGCCTTCAGGCTTAGGTTCCTACACCACACCCAGGAGAAAGGGCCTCCTTGGGGACTGGGCAGGAGGAATAAAGTGACAGGGAGTGGAGAAGGGGTCCTGGGTGGGCCCTGGTGCTTTAGTGAAGGTGCTATATGGGCTGGTGGCAGAAAGGCAGAGGTATTGGCTTCTGTAAATTAAAGCTGGGCACCCGGAGCCCTTTTGAAGGCCACGTGTCACATGGAAGGGCATGAGCTGGACTCCTATCCCCTCTGCATATGGCAGTGTCCATGGTCGATGGCTCCTCACCCAACAGACCCTCAGGGACCCAGGCAGCCTGTCTGGCCCTGCTCCTCATCCTCTGGCCCACCACTGCTGATGCTCAGTAAATACTTGTTGAAGAAATGAAAGGATGTTCTCAACTCTGCTTTACCCCAGCCCTGGTCAGAGATCACGTGCTCCATTCTGCAGAGAACACCCAGTCAGTGGTAATCCACCCAAGGTCAGATGCCTTGTAAATGGAAAAGCTGTCCTGATGAGTTAGTGCCCCAGCCGACTCGCCCCCAGGCCCTCACTGGCCCTCACACCAGGTGGTGCCAGGTGTGGAGGCATCATTGCTCCCAGTTCCTGAGGGCCAAAAGAAGTGTTGCTGGTGGGGCCCCACCTCCTCCATGGGTTCTGCCTGCCCTAGGGGCTCAGGCCTCAAAGATTTGGTGGCTCCCAGCCTCTCCCACCTCCTGGGGACTGAACTGACTCTTTGCTCCCTCCCAGCCCTTCAGGTGAGCAAGCACAGCCTGGGAAGGGGGCCAGTGTGCATAAGGGCAGGAAAGGGCAAGCACAGGGCCTAGGGTCAGAGGCCACGGGGATGGGAGAGAAAGCAGTCTGTCAACCAGGGAGGCTTTCTGGAGGAGGCACCTAAGAGTCTCTGGACGCCCCTCCTAGTCCTTGGTTCATCATTTACTATCTTAGTCACAGGACCAGGGAGTTAAGAGGCATCCTGGGCCAATCCTGGTCAGTGTGACCCTGATCCACTGTTGCTTTAGACAAAGTCTTGGTCATTTCTGGCTCTGATGATGGCCGACAGCCTCCTAACAGGCCACAGAGGGTGAGGTGTGAGCTTTGACAAGAGCTCAGCCAGGGCTGGCGCTCCCAGGCCAGGGACACTGGACTGCCTGTCCACAACACCGGACATGCCTTATAGGCTTCCGGGAGAATGTACTGAGATTCCCCAAATCCTAGACACCCCACGGGCACCCTCCCTGAGGACTCTGAGAAAGCAGCTCAGTGTGTGGTGATGGGGCTTGGTGGGTCTGCCATGTAAAAACTGTCAGTAAAAGCAGTCGGTTAAGGCAAACTTGCTTACATTTTTCCCACCCTGAGGTTATTTTAATCCATTCTTTTCATTCTTTTTGTTGTTTCATTTTTTTTTTTAAAGAAATCTGTGAACCATCTGGAGTGCATTCAGGTGAAGGTGGGGGACAGACGCCAGTTCTGTCCGACTCCCGTGGGAGCCCCCTTATCACCTCTCCCTTGATTGAGGGTCTTGCTCGCCCCTCACAGAGTTCGCTCTGAGGAGGATCTCACTTTCCCGGCTGAACTGGACAAGTCTCCTGGGAGGTGCTCCAAGGACCTCCCAGCCTCTCTCTCCACACACACCAAGGTGGTGCAGGAGCGAGGGGCAGGACTGCGCTGACCACAGTCCCTGCCCCGCCTGTCCTGGCACCTGGGAGAGACCAGGGTAACTGAGTCTCTAAAACACCTTCCACTTCTTACCTGAGCCAGCGGGGCAGAGGATAAGATGCGACGTTCCATAGTTGGCCAGGACCAGTGCAACCACACCAGGGGTGGCCGGAAGGCTGCCTTAGAGGATCCAGGCTAGTTCTCTCCCTACATCTCTGTTATTTGTGTCACCTATGACCAGGTCTCTCATGTCAGAGGCCAGACTCTAAATCACCTCTGAGGGGGTCTTACTCACCTTTGAATTCCAGGTGAATGAATGAATGATTGAGCTCATTCAATCTTCACAAGATATCCTATGAAGCAGTGGTATTTTGATCATACAAATAGGAGAACTAAAGTTCAGAGAGGTTCAATGTCTCACCTAAGGTCACACAGCAGACAATGGAGTCTGGCTGAGGGCAGTGTTGCTGATGCTCCTCCTGGCACCCTTCCTACCAGGTCTAACCCTGGAATCTGCACCATGACCAGGGAGGAAAAAATAAGGAGGGAACTTTATTTAATATTAAAGTTGGGGAGGGGATCAGAAGGGAGGTCAGCTTCACTTGGTAATGGTGTTCCTGCGGAGAGAAGAGGGGCATGAGGCTGGAAAGTGAGTGTGGGCCTCCCCCAGCCCCTGCCGTCCCCCACCGCCCCACTCACGCGTTCATGCTCTTGCCGCTGCCGCTGAGCACTATGTATGGCGTCTTCTGGGCCTTTTGCTTCTCCTGGAGCAGAGCCACGGTGCCCAGGGGCGTGTCACTGGAGCTCATCTTCTTCAGAAGCTGCGGGGTTGGGGCCAGTCAGCACGGGCAGGAGCAAGCCCCAGCACCTCAGCCGCCCCCAGCACATTGGAGCCCACCCCCAGGTCCCCTCAGGCACCCACCGCCTCCTCATCCAGCTTCTTCATCCGCCGCTCCGTCTTCATCTTGCCTGAGCCCTTCCCGTGGAAGCGGTGGGACAGCTGCCGGAAAGCCTGCGACACGGGGCAAACTGTCAGAGCTGCCCAAGCCCAAAGGGGCGGGGGGGGGGGGGGCGGCTTACCCCACCCAGTGCCAGCCTGCGGAGGTGTGGTTAGGAAGGGGACAGGAGGCGGCGACCGACCCTGACACCCTCTGGGGTCCCCAGCATGGTCGGGGAGACAGACTGAGTAAGGGCACCTGGGCTGGGGCTGGAAGGAGGCGGGCAGTGGACCCTGGGAGTGTGCGGGGAAAGGCGCTGGTGGGTGGAAGACAGAAAAGGCGAGAGAGCAGGTCGTCAAGTGGGCAGGCGGGCAAAGGAACCAAGGTGCCCGTCTGGCCCTCCCACCAGGCCTGTGAAGGGGACTGCTGGGCCCACCAGAGAGACGGACACCACCCGGCCCTCCAGCCCAGACCCCGTGGCGCAGCTCTGCCTCATGGCCCCACCTCAGAGAGACCCACTCACCTCCTTGGGGGTGAGTTTCCGGCCCGTCTCGTCCACGTACTCGATCTTAACATCGGGCTTGTAGCCGTCCTTCTCCTTGAAGTCCTGGGTGAAGCCGCGGTACTCCTCCCGCCGGCTGTACTTGTCATCGATGGCCCTGGCGCGAGACAGACAGGGCCTCAGTGCGAGCCACCGCCCACCCTGCACGGGCCCCAGGAGGTGCAGCCCCGCCGACAGCAGACCCCCGCCACGCTCACATCTTGTCCTCGATGCAGTACACGGCCGACGGCAGGGACTTGTTGGGCGCCTTCACCCGGGCCACCTTCTGTACCGTCGTCTCCAGCAGTCCTGGGGAGAGGGGACTGTGAGACTCCAGGCTGCCCACCCCTCAGAGAGGCCTGGCCCAGGGCAGGCCTGACCCTCAGCAGCACAGCGGGCACTGTGGGACCCTCGCAGCCGTGCTGTGGGAGTGGACGGACATGCGGCCCACTGTGCAGACAAAGGAAACGGAGACTCAAGAGAAGGCAGGCCCTTGTCAAGAACCACTGGCCAACTAAATGGCAGGGCTGGGGTCCTAATGCCAAGGCCTCTCTGTGCCGCAGCGGGGGCTGTTTCTACTCCCTACGTTTCTCCCTGAAGGACACACCAGGCCTCGAAGGGCTGATACTGCATTGTGGGGTTATACGAGCACCAGCATTGAAAATGGAGCGATGCCGCACGGAAAGGCCAGCCGCTACTGTGACCGCCCCAGAACCAGGGCGCCGGGCAGGGAGCAGCTCACAGAATCAGGAATGAGGAAGAGGCAGCAGAGGGAGCTGCCTCACTGGCCTGGCCTGCCACAGTACCCAGGCTGTGGCAGGGCCCATGGCTGCCCCGAGTCCGTTACCTTTGTTTTGACACAGGAGCAGGGCAGCTGCCAGCCCTCTATTCACGATGGGCTCCTCGTCCAGGATGGTGGTGGAGGAGGCGGAGAACTGAGGGACACACAGTGAAGGGGTGGTAAGTGGGTCAAAGGGGCGCTTTTCACCCCCATTGCCCTCTAGTCTGAGCACCCACCCGTCATTTAATCCTCATGATAACCCTATGACGTTTATATGCCTCATTTACACACAGGGCGACCGAGGCTCTGAGACGTGGAGACCCTACGGCTAGGAAGACACAGAGCTGGGGCTGCTGCCCAAGCAGCAGGGTCTCCTGCTCTCGAATCCTCCAGCTCCATCCCAGGTCCCACTGCCCCTCACATCTTGCTGCTGCTTCTCCTCATCCAGGTTGACCGTGCTCCAGCCAATGTTCTCCTCCCCGTCGGATTCCGAGCCACCATTGGCTGAACGCTCCTCATCCCGCTCGAAGTCCTAGTGGACAGAAGACCAGGCTCAGCCCAGGCAGCCCAGCCCCCAGCCAGCCCACCCCACTGAACACAGAGGCTCGTCCCTGAGGACCGGCCGGGCTGACACTGCTGCCCACAAAGTGTCCCCCGGCAAGAGCAGAGCAGACCAGGGGAGCGTGAGGGGGTGGGCTGCCCGGGGACCCACCATGAGCTCCTCCTGCTCCTCCCGGTTGCCGGCCAGCCCGTAGGTGGGGATCTCCCCCAGGGTGCGGCAGAACTCCGAAGTGGCGTTGAACACGATGGCCCCCTTCCGCTCCGGATCCTCCTCCTCCTCCCAGCCCCGCTGGCGGGACTCCAGCCTCTTCACGATCTCCACCACCTGGGGGAGGGAGCTGCTATGGGCAAACCCAGAAGTCTCTGGGGTGGAGCCAGAGAGACCCAGAAACCAGAGACCCTCCCTGGTGGCAGTAAGATAAGCCATTCCCACTGCTACAGCGCAGCTCCGACCAGTCCCTATTTCCTCCCTGACCCCACTCTGCTCTCCGCTCTGTGCCTGCATTGGTCTCACTGGCTCGCTTCTCTGCTCCAAAGCCATCAAGGGCTCCCTACTGCCCTTTGAATATCCAAAATCCCACACAGCCGTTCATGACCAGGCCTGTGCTGACCCTTCTCCAAAGCCCCTCCTCACTTCCACAGCCTCACACGCCTTCCTCCAGGGCCTGGTGCACAGCAAGACAGTGCCTCTCCCACCACTCCTCTGCCATCCACTGGTCACCACACAAACTCCAGTCTCAGAACTCAGCGTAAACATCCCTTCTCCTGGAACTCCTTCCCTGAGGCTGCAGTCAGCTGTTCTATGGAACTTCTACCTGCTTCCAGCACTGAATCCATCACCCACCCACCCTCTGCCTTCTCTCCCATCACAGCTGATGCCCGGCTTGCTCCTACCTCAGGCCACCCTCCAGTGGGCAAGGCTCCAAGGGCCCTCAAAACTCTGCTCCTGACATTACCCCCGCCTGACTGCACTGTCCCCTCTACTTTGTCACTGCCATCAGCACACAGGGATGAACTAGGATCTCCTCTCTTTTAAAACTCTTTCAACACTGCAGCCCAACCTCTCTCCCCCCGACAGCAAACTCCAGAAAAGTTTTTAGCCACCATGCCCACTTTTAAGCACCCCTTTTCCTTCCATCTTATTATATTACATTTATTTTTTAATGAACGTCATATACATAAGAGGCTTACTTATAACATATGCATACGTTTTAAAAAGTAACCACCACCAAACACTCACGCACACATCACCTGGTTGAGAAACATTATTAACACCCTTTCGGGCCCCAAGTGTCTCCTCCCACATATTTGTGGTCATGATTCACTGGCTTTCCTTTATAGTTTTACCACATACAGAAGTATCCAACAGTCTGTTACTTTGTTGTGTATTTTTTAAACATTATGTAATCTGAACCATTCTGTATGATTCCTCTATGATTTGCTTTTTTTTTAAAAAAAATAGATTTTTAAGATTAATTTTGACATGAGCGGCTATAGTTCATCAGTTCTTCACTACAGAATCATCTTCCGTGACACGACCACACCCCAATCTAGTTTTCTAGTGTACCAAGGATGGACTTTTCCTGTTACCACAAGTAACACAGCTAAAGCAATCTGAGGCCAGATTCCCAGCAAGCGCGGGTGAACATTCCTCTGGGGCAGACTCGGAGAGACAAATATCTTCTCCTTTTGGCCCGTCTTTTTACATTCCTCGTCTTTTTACAAAAAACTTCAGGTTTTAGTTTCTAGGTAGTTCAATGTTCGTTTTCTTCTTCATGGTTTACGTTTTACATTTATAGCCTAAGGAATCTTTTTCTTGAAATAAGCCGGTCACAAAGAGACAGATACTCCATGATCTCACTGATGGGAGGTGCCTAGGGTAGGCAAGGTCACAGAGACAGACAGTGGAAGGGTGGCTGCTAGAGGCTGAGGGAGGGGAGAACGGGGGAGTTAGCGTTCAGTGAGGACAGAGTTTCAGTTTTACAAGATGAAGAGGGTTATGGGGATTGTTGGTGGTGATGGCTGCACAAGATGATATATATTTAATACCACAGAACCACACTTAAAAATGGTTAAGACAGTAAATCTCATGTGTATTTTAACACAATTTAAAAAAAAGAATCTTTCTCTACCACAAAACCATAAACATAGTTTTTTCACTTTGTTCTCAAATATTAAAGTTTTACTTTTAAATTCTATCTGTAAATGAATTTTGCATAAGGTATGAAGTACAAACCCAATTTCACATTTTTCCAAATAGAGAACCAACTGTCCAAATACCACTTACTGCCCTGAGTACTCTTCACACTGGGAGACCACCTGTCCTGCCTCAGGAGTCTGTTTCTGGGTCCCTCTATTTGATCTTGGCCCCATGAGTTCATTCTTATGACAATATCACACCACCTTAATTACAACTTTATAAAAAGACTTTGTAACCGTTACAGCAAATACCACCACCTAATTATTCCAGTGTCTTGGCTATTTTGGGGTCCTTTGATCTTCCAAGTAAATTTTAGAATCACTTTGCCAGGCTTCACAAAAATCCCTCCTGGATTTTTACTGGAATTGCATTTGATCTATAAATTAATTTGAGGAGACGGACATCTTCACAAAATTTCTTATCCATTAACATGGATGTTATGGACTGAATTATATCCTCCCAAAATTCGTATATTGAAGCCTGCTTCTCCAATGTCACTGTATTTGGAGACAGGGCCTTTAAGGAAATATTAAAGGTCAAATGAGGTCATAAGGGTATGTTGGTGTCCTTGTAAGGAGAGACACTAGGGAGTAACACACAAAGGCCATGTGAGGACACAGAGAGAAGGTGGCCATTGCGAGCCAAGAAGAGAGTCCTCAAGAGAAACCAGACCTGCCAACACCTTGATCTTGGACTTCCAGCCTCCAGAACTGTTAGGATAAATTGCTGTTTTTAAGCCACCCAGTCTGCAGGATTTTGCTGTGGTAGCCCTTGATAACTAAAACAATATGTCTTGTTCAATGCCTTTCAAAAATGGGCTATAATTTTCCCCACACAGATCTTGCACATCAATCATTCCTTTTTATATTGTTGCTATACTGATTATTCCTTATTCATATTGCTTTTTATTGCTACTATTTCATTACCCATGTTGCTTTCATAAAGTGTCTTTTTAAAAATGACATTCCTATCTCTATCTTGCTGGTATACACAAACACCATGAACTTTTATCTATTAATCTTGTGTCCAGCAACCTTGTTAAAGCCTAAGTCTGGCCCCCATTTCCCACCTGCCCACAGAGCCCGCGTTAGCTGGGAGCATCAGTGACGTCCACACTGTCCGATCCAAAGGACAGTCCCCGTCTTCCTGTTCTGCAAACTGCCCGGAGCAGGCGTCCCCGCTGCTCTCACCCTCCCCTCCTGACCTGCTTCACACCATCTCCTCTTTACCCTCCTCAATTGCTCTCTGTCTCAGGCTCCTCTCAAAGGCCCCCTCTTCTCTCCTTGATCTACACAAACTCTCCTGATTCCATCCAGTCCTCTGCCTTTGAATCCCATCTACATGCTGACTTCTGTTTCTCTTTCCCCAGAAGTTCAAATCCATACATCCACTGGCTACTCAATATCAATCATTCCAAACAGGAGGGAACTCAAACCCAACTCAAACAAAACCGAACACTTGATTTTCTTCCCCAAACCCAGCCCTCCCCTCGCCTTTCCCATCCCAGTACCTGGCCCGGCCAGCAGGCAGCTTGTTAAGACTCAGAAGTCACCCTTATCTTTGGATCCACCTCCCCCGTGCAAGCACTGTCAATTCCACCCCCAATTATATCCCAACTACAACCATTTCTTCCTGTCTCATGATCACCCGCTCTTGAGTACATGACCATAGCAGCTTCTTCTAACTGATCTCCTTCCTTCCGCCTGTAACCTGTTTACTCTTTCTTTGCACTGTGGCCAAAATGATCTTTGAAAAAAGAACTCAGATCAAAGCCCTCTGATGACTAAATCTTTCCCTCGACAGCAAGGCTCTGCCTTCCCTGGGCTCTGACCGCTGGTGCGTCCTGCCCCCTCTCTCCTCTCACCAGCCCCTCCGCTTCCTCCTGAATGGCTGCTGCCCCAGGGCTCCGGGTGTTCTCTCATCTCTGAGCTGCACCCCAGACACCGCAAGACTCCTTCATTCAGCTCTCAGGTCAGTTATCACCTCCTCTGGTAGGTTTTCCAGCGCCTCAATTTTAAGCAGGAGCGCTCCCTCACCCTACTCCCTCTCCGTCATCCTTCTGTGTTCAACTGCACATTGGTACCGCTATGCGAGTCATGCTCTTATCTCCTCTTGTCTCCACTGGAACAGAAAGAAGTCCCTTGAGGACAGGGACGTCTGTGCCTCTGGGTGCTACAGTGCAGTAGGTACTTAATAAACATCTTAATGAACGAGCGGGGACTCTTCCACTGAGGGGGAGGTACCTTGCTCCCCACCACACCCAGCAGGCACACCTCTTCCTCCTCAGTCCCGTCACTTCCCCACCTCCTCCCCTCTCCCCTTCTCTCACTAGGGATCTCAGCACCAGCCTGCCGTCTTTCTCTCCATTTCCATTCCTGTCTTCATTCCTAGTGACCTCCTGATCTCACCTCTAAGGACCGTTTTCAACTGCTCCCTCCAGGGGTGATACTCCTGCCCTGATGGATCATCGCCCAATGGCCATGGCGCCTTCAAGGCCTCGCCTCCATGCACATGCATTCACACTGTCTGCTCCATCCTGTCTTTCCAGCTCACTTGCTCCATTAACCTCAATCCAATAATTCTTCACCCTCATCGAGGCTTCAGTCCACATCTTCATAGCCTTCCCTCCCCTGAGTATGTTTCTCATAACCAAGTTTGGATTCTACATATCAGCACAGTCCCTCCTTCGCAAACACTAACTGCCTTGCCCCTCTCTCCCTAGAGAACCCAATCTTGATTAACCCCAACTGTCATCTACTAAGTTGACTAGATGGAGCAGCTGAACAGATGAGAGAAATCAGTATTCCATAAAAGTGCTCACCTGACCCACTTTAGAATCATACCCACTTATCATAAATGGGGAGTCCCCACAAATCTGCAGTGAGCAGTCAACACTGCCCAGCAGGCCTCCTCCCCTCCCTTGGTGTGCCTGGTGTCCACTCTCCAAAAATGTCCCACCCCTCCTCAAACCCTACAGCCCTCCCCCAACCACCTGCCACCTCTGCCACCTTCTCGCTGGAAAACAGAAACAGTGAGACAGGAGCTCCACTTGCCAGTTACCTGCACCTGCTATCCCCTCCCCTACCTTCCCTCCTGAAATCAACACCACCAACATGACCTGGTTTCTCTCATAGGCCACCCTCCACTTGTATACCAGGTCCCAACCCCGCTTGCTTCTTGAACATATCTCCTTTCCACCGTGGATTTCTCTCTCTCTTTCTCCTGGATTGACATCAAACATACTCCAGAATCTCTATCACTGAAAAAAAGCTCCTTTGAGAGTGTGCAACTTGATTAGATACTAAGTAAAACAAAATAAAAACTAGAAAGACATTTTGGGGGATAACTGGGAAACTGTTACATGGATGGCTATTTCACAGCATTTAGGGAATTTTTAAAGCCATAAGGGAACGTCCTTATGTTGCGAGATGAAGTACTTAGGGGTGAAGTCATATGTCAGCAACTTACATCCAGCATATCAGGAAAAAAAAGAGAGAAAGACAGAAAGCAATGTGATGAAATATTTACAATTACTGAATCTAAGAGGAGGCATGAAAGTGTTCACTATAATATTCTTTCAGCTTTTCTGCATGTAAATGACGTGGGGTGTGGGGTGTGGGGTACGGTTCAGATATGTGTAAAACTTTCCTGGGTGATGCTAACATGTGGCCAGGCTGAGAACCACTGAGCCACATAACCTTTACAGTCCTTTCAGCCATAAACTCTATGGTTCTCGAATACAATTTTTTAAAAATATTAATGCTATTAATCATTAACTATGAAAAAGAAAAACCTCCCTCAACTTGATCCCCCCTCAGCTATTGCCCCATTTCCCCGTCCTCTTTAGAGTGGGAGGGGGGGGAAACTATAGCCCACCGCCTGCTCTTACAAAGTTTTCTGGAACACAGTCACACCCGTTAGCTACAACAGCAGAGCATCTGGGTAGCTCTGAGACTGTAAGCCTCAAATATTTATTCTCTGGCTCTTTAACAAAAAGTTTGCCTACTCCTGCTCTAAAGAAGTATTCCACCCCCTCCCTTTTTTTTTAAATTGAAGTACAGTCAGTTACACTGTGTCAATTTCTGGTACATAGCAAGTCCCGGCTCTCACTTCCCCAACTCCCATTTCTTTTCAGTCCTCTCCAAGCTACTGTCTCCACCATGGCATGGTCTCTGCCAGGCCAAATCAGCCCTGCCTCTCAGTAGTGTTAGACGCCACCCTCCCTCTCCCTGACGCCCCTCCTTGGCCCTGGAATGCCCCCGGGAGCCTCCTCCTCAGGGGCTGCTCTTCTCTGACTCCTCTGCAGAAGCCCCCGCCTCTACTCTACCCAACACGGTGGGCTCCCCAGGGTCCCTGCCGCAGCCCCTCTCTCCAGCACTACTCTCCCCCTAGTGGGAGGTGAAGGGTTACCAGTGTGGACTCTGGAGTCATGCTGTTCAAATCCCAGCTCTGCCACTTACCAGTCACGTAACCTTGGGCAACTTGCCTAACGCCTCTGTGCCTCAGTTTCCTCATCTGTAAAATGGAGATAACAGAACCTTCCTCATAGGGTGTTGTTGTGAGGATTAAATGAATCAGTATACAAAGCACGTAAGCAGTGCCTGGCACACGTGAGTGCCCTGTGAGGGTCAGTGACGATCATGGCCTCAAGGCCGTACTGACCTCTCCACCTCACCTCACCATCCCCTCACTCTGCTCCAGCCTCCCTGCTCCTCAAACACCCTAACGTCATTTCTCAAAAGACATCTGCTGTCCCCACGACCTGAACATCTGTCTACCTTACCTCCACCCCCGAGTCCGTGCAAGATTAGCTCCTTTGTGTTGCTTCAGTCTCAGCTCAAATGTCACCCCTTGAAAGGTCTTCCCTGAATACCCAATCTAAGAGATCCTCCAGTTACTCTCGCTGGGTTGTCTGTGCAGCTCTAACCACAATCAGAAATTACTCTGTTTGCTTGTGTTCACAAGTTCACTGCTATTTCTGCCCCCATGAAAGGCAGCTCCATGAGCATAGGGCCCCTGGCTGTCATGTTCCCCAGTGACTCCCCAACCCTAGAAATAGTCTCACTCACAGCAGGCACACAACACGTGGTCCAGAAGGAAAGAAGAGAGGGGAAGACCCAACCATTAAAACATCCCCATAAAAACACTGCAGAAACCTAAAAACCTACCAATAACACGATGTGAAACAAAAACAGGAGTGCAAATTGGAATGTGGGTGCTGCCAACAGCAGAGGAACACGTGTTCGTAAGGACAGGTTCCCGCAGACACACCTGTCCCCGAAGGCCACAGCCCCTACCCACGCCTGTGCCCAGCCCCTGGGGTCCCTTACCTTCTCGCCACTGTCCCGCAGCTGCTGTAGCTGCCGCAGCCGGCGCCCCTTCTCCAGCTGCTTCTGCAGCTCCAGCTCTGCCTCGTCCTCCTCCAGCACCTCTGGGGACCCTGATCGTGGTGCTCCGCCCTCCTCTGGTGGAAACACGGGAGACGCCTGCTCAGATGGTCTCCTTGGCCCCTGGGCTCCTGTCCCTGCCCCTTCCGCCCACCCTCAGCTGCCTGGGGCCCCCTCACCCTCATCACTGATGTCCATATTCTCCACTCGGGTGTCATCGGACTGCGGGGGCTGCGGCACGGGTTCCTTCTCCTCCTCTTCCTGGGCCTCCTCGTCAGCCTCAGGCACTCGGCGCCGGCCCCGGCCCCGCAGTCTGGACGAAGAGGCCTCTCTGTGAGCAATGACCCTGGGCCGGGCCAGCCCCACACACCACCCCTGTGTCCAAGCCCACCTGGAGCCGAAGTCCCCATCTTGAGTTTGGTCCCCAAGAGGCAGCAGGTCGTCAGCCCGCACTACCACCTCCTTCTCCTTCTTGCGGATCTTCTTCACCCTCCGCTTGGTCTTTTTAAAGGTCACCTGAAGGGAGGAGAGAGAAGAGACATGGGGGTGGGAAGAGGGGAAGGCGGGCAGCCACAGTCCACGAGCATGAACACTTTAGTGTCTCTCTGTGCCAGCGCCGTCCCAAGTGCTTCACATACGTGAACAAGATGTGAGGCTGAGCAATTATCATCCCACCAGTGTGATGAGGACAACTGAGGCACAGGGCTGTTAAGTTCCTTGTCCAAAGTCACCCAGCTCCTAAACAGGAGAGCTGGGACTGGAATCCCGGGAGTCTGGCTCCAAGTCCTGCTCTTCACCACTTAGCAGGCAACCCCCTGAGCCAGCTGTCCACCCGCATGTTCACAGTCCTCCAAAATGCAACATCCACATATAGCTATAAACTCACCACCTATCAGATAACCACCAATCCTTATAAGAGTCCTCAAGAGGTGGCTCCTGCCACCCCTCTTTCAGATGAAGAACCTCAGGCTCATAGTTAAATGACTCACCCAAGGCACAAGCTGGCTATGTGGCAGAGCCTGGGTGGACCCCAACTCAGGGCCACCTGGCTCACAGTCTCTGTTCTGTCTACACTGACTGCCTCCCCACAGCACATCCCCACCCAGGGCTTTCAACTACTGTTCAATCCCAAGAGCCAAGCACCATGTGATCACTTGACCTCCTCCTTAGCTCATTCAGGTAGCACGTGACCTCTGAGGGGAGGAAGGATCGGGACACCAATCACAGGGCCTCGGGGCTCACCATCTCCTCAGGCGTGAGGTACTCAGAGGCGAGCCGGGGCCCAGCTGTGCTCAGGGACTGAGCCTGCAGCCGCAGCTTGGCCCGGATCTCTTCCAGCTCCCGTTCCCGGAGGCCATCGGCAGTGCCACCCTGCTCCAAACGGAAGGAATGTGGCCGCTCGCCCTCCAGCTCCTCGTCATACTTGGACAGGATAGAGCGAGGTTTTTGCTGCAAGGCAAAAGGTCCATGTTGGGACCCAGCTCAGCTCCTGAAATGCCACAGAGTCGCCCCTCCTCACAGCCCCCCTGCCAACACCCTCTGCTCCGGCGCCCACACTGCCCGGCCTGCCTGCGCCAAGTCGTCCACGCTCTCGTCCTCTGCGTACGGCAAGTAGTCAGGCTTCTTCTTGCGCAGCTCCACATTCTTCTCCGCCCGCTCCTTATCCAGCAGGTTCACGTTCACCAGCACATCCTCCTCCTCCTGCAGCACTCCTAGGGGCAGGGCAGAGGCAGCAGCCGTTCACATTAGCCCTCAACTCCGCAGCACCTGTGCCCTCAACCAGGCTGCCCCGGTTCAACCCACCTTTGTCCTTGAGCGTGAGGATCACAGTCTCCCCCTCTCGGAAGGAGTCAATGGCGTGCTCCACGGTGAGGCCCTGCAGGTCCCGAGCACTGTATAGGTCCTAGAAGGGAGGCAGAAGGTCCAGCCAAGTCAGGAGCCCCACCCACCTGACCCTGGGATCCCAGCACCAAGGACAGAAGCTCCCCAGCTGCTCCAGCTGCCTCACCTGCCGCCTCTGCCCGAACTCCTCCTCCACTAGGGTGCTGACACCAAATTCTTGGTCCATCTCCTCCAGCAGCTTGGCCTATGGGACAGGGAGGGAGGTGATCTATGACGTCAAGCTATCCAAGATCACCAGAAGGCGCGGGGCTTTACCAAGTGGGAATGCAAAAGAACTGGCCTTGCAGGCAAGCTGCTGAGAATACCGCAGAGGCGCCACTGACCACAAGATCCTACCTCTCTTGAGCCCAGTCTTACCTCCCAAGGGTCAGTCTCCTGCCTCACTGGCCAGCCAGGCCACCGGAGGCACTGGGCAACATCCCACCTGCCCAGAACCTCACCCTCTTCTCTGCCAAGTCCTTCTCCTTCTGCAGCTGCCGGCTCCTCTCGATCCAGGCTGCAGTGTCATCCAGCCAAGGGTCATCCTCCCCCAGAGTCTTTATCTTCCTGAAGAGAGAAGAGAGAAGAGAGTGACCTTCTGCAGAATCAGCTCCTGCTCCCCTACCCCATCTCCAGAGTCCCTGGGCACCTCTTTGGGCCCTCCCCTGGGCTGCCCTGCAGGGACCCCTCACCCCAGTTTTTGGTTCAGGAGGCGCTTCTCTTTGGCAGCCGCCAGCTTCTCTCGTAGCTCCTCTCGCTGTCGCAAGGCCATGGGGTTGATGACATCGGCTGTCACGGGCTCCTCCTTGGTGCCCGCCTCTGGAAGGGAGGCCCAGACGTGAGGCTATGCCCGCCCATGGCTGGTGGGGAGAGGAGGGAGCCACTCACACTGCCCTCTTCTGGCTCAGGGAGCCAGAAGGGGCCAGGAGTTGGGGAGAGTCCTTCACCTCCCAATTCCTACATGATCCCACACTCCCATGTCACCCCCACAGCATGACGGGACCCTCCACGCCTTCCAAAGCCCCTCTGATCATACTTAAAAAAAAAAAAACTAACAGCAACCACCTGCACAGCCCAGATCAGTCTACAGCACTGTGCACATCTCTTGTCCCACCTAATGCCACCTCACAGTCAGCGTAAGGAGGCGACGACAACTGTTCAAAGAATGAGTTGAGTCCCGGACCCACATCACAACAGCAAAGAGGGCCCCATGCCTACCAGCCAGCACACGCACACACACGCACACATACACACACACACACACACACACACACACACGACTAACTGGTGCTAAGCCTGCTCTTGAACCTCACTTTCTTCAGAGACCCCTTCAGATGCTCTCCCTCCCCGTATTCGCAGCCCCACACTTACCCTTCTTGACGGCATTGACCTCCAAGGGTTTCAGCCCCAACTTTGCCCGGAGTTTACTGAGAACGAGAGATACAAGTATTAGGAGCTGTAAAAAAAAAAATGGGAGCACCAAATCCATTTTTGGAGAGACCAGGGGTGAAAACAGGATAGGACTAAGTGGTCCCAAGGGTCCCAAACACAGGGCCTGATTCAGGCTGACCAGAACAATGGGAAGGGCACTGGCCTCCATGAGGCCCGGCCTGCCCCAAACCTGTGAAATGCCCTCTTTTCTCTTGAGCCTTTGTGTCCTCTTCTGTAACTCAAATGGTTGGCTGAGATGATTTATATGGCACTTCCAGTTCCAATCAGAACACTTTACCGTGTGAGAGCCTCCCCAGACAGCTGCCCCAGAAGCTGCCCGTCCCAAAAGGAAAAAACAGAAACGTAAAGGAAATAGTACTTACTTGGTTTCCTCGATGCTGAGTGACGAGGCATCTCCTGAGCTAGTTTTGGAGCTGGCAGCTGGAACAAGAAGCAGAGCTCAGGAGCTGAACATAGGACAGAGAAGCCACATCCTTGGCTCCAGCTGTAGTGCCAAAGATGAGGGCCGCTCACATGCACCTAGGCCTGTGGGGACACCAGCCTGCAGCAGGCTTCCCCCACCCCGGAGCTCCCTCTACCCATGCCCCAGTCTCTGAGAATGGCACCTCTACACACCTTTCTTTCCTGATCCACTTTCCTTTTCTGCCACCTCTCCACTTTCGCACATTCTGTTTTCCACCTGCACTGCCCTCTCTGGCTTCACTCTGATTAACAAAACCCTATCCAAATGCAACAATCAAATGCCACTTCCTTCATGGAGTCCTGCTGGAATATTGATCAGAATGAACTGCTCTCCCCTGAACTCCAAAGCATGGTCACAGTCACTCTGGATCTGTTTCTTCTCACAGGGCAGGGATCGTGTCAGCAGCATGGCTGTGTCCTCTGTATAATTCATGCAGTCAAGAAACACACTTATTTGTGCCTGCTTCGTGATGGGTTTTGAAGACACAGAGATATAGGAGCATATGTAACCTCCTCCACTCACCTTACAAATACCAAATAACTTCACTAAACACCACAGACAGCAGCTAGACACAACCAGATGGAGCTCCCCTAGCCAGCTGCCACTATGTACTCTTTCTTCCAGCACACTCACCTCACAAGCTACCTCTCCCCCTTTTATCCCACCTGGACCCTGTATCCCAACTCCTCCAGGCTCTCTCCAAGGTCACCAGCCTCCTTTCTAAATCCAAAGGATACTTTTCAGCTCTGGTTTTGCCTGATCTCCCATGGTGTGTGACCCTGTTGATCATTCCACAGATCCCATGACACAGAGTCAATGGATTTCCTGCTTTGGGGGATATCCTACCTCCTTTTCTGTAGCATCTGGCTCTGCCTACTACTAAAAGATTGTCATTTCTCAGGTTCTACTCCCAACCCTGGCTTCTCACTCCTCACTCTCTCAGGGGACTTCATTTGCCAACTAAATACTCATGACTCCCAAATTCCTCTATCCAGCCCAAATTCTGGGTTTCTCCATGCACATCAAATGCAACAATCTCCCCAAAACTGAATTCATCTCCTTCCCAAAATTTGCTTCTCTTCCAAACGCCTCAATTTCAGTAGACCACAGTACCACCCACCTGGTCACTCAAGCCAAAATTCAAAGAGGCATCCTCTATTCTTCTCCTTCCCACCCTCATCCAAATGCTAAGTTCTGTTACTTCCTCCTCCAAAACACCTCTCCAATCTGTCCGCATCTCTCCATCCCGTTGCTGCTGCATTGGTGCAAGGCCACCATCAGCCCTCACCTCACCTCTAGTGTTGACTGTCCTTGACCCTGTTCTCAACACAGTGATCTTTGCAAAACATGAATATGACCACCTCACTCCCCAACTCAAATTCATGACTCCCCACTATTAGCACAAATAAATTTCTTAACAGGGCCTGCAGGGCCCTTTGTGTTGGATCCCTGCCTATTACAGCCTCCCATCTCTACTATGAACTCTACACAACTTGCCCAATACTGGGTTTCTTCTTGTCTCTGCACATGCTGGTATCACTTCATTCATTCATTCAATGCATTGACTGAGAGCCTATGATACGCCGAGAAAAACAGAGAGTATCTCCATCTTCACGGAACTTTAGCAGAGAAAGACACTCTTTAGTTCCAAATAACCGTAGAAAGACCGTTTAATAAATGCTAATGAAGAGAGCCTAGGGATGCCTCGACCTGGCGAGCTTGGCGTCAGTACCCAGGGCCCACCACCCCGGGACCTCCCGTCGCCACGCCACCCGCACAGGCCCCACCCCTCACCGGCCTCATAGCCGTCATCTCGCTTCTCCCGCTTCACGCGCCGTTCAGAGGGCTCTGTCTGGCTGCGCTCCCGCCCGTGCGTGCCGCTGCGGGCCTCAGCTTCGGTCCCGCGCCGCCCGCCCCCGCGCTCGCCTCCACGCTCCCGGCTTCGCTTCCGTCTTTCGCCGCCACTGCTACCGCCGCCTCCACTCCGGTGCTTGTGTTTTTTGTGCTCCCGGTGCCGAGGTAGCTGCTCAGTGGTGCCCCCGGTGCTGGCCGCTGCCGTAGTCCCGGCCGCCTCCTTCTCCCCGCGGTGCTTCTTTGACGACCCCATGGTGGTCAGTCCACCCTGAGCCCGGCCGCCGCCGAGCCCCGACGACGCAAAATGGGAACACTTCCGGGTCGCCCGGGCTGCGGTCGTATTGCCGGAAACCAAGAGAGGCTGCTTCCGTCGTTTGCCTCGGAGGCGGCCCCAAAGGCTCATGGGAAGGCCGGGATCGGCGCCCGACTGCGCGTTCGCGGCCGCCTCGGGCATGGTGGCCGTCTTTGAGCAGGTGGTCCAATTGCGCATGCGCTTCTCAAGGTTCGCGGCCCCGGTCTGGGAAAGACCGCATGATAAGAACTTTAAGGACCTAGGGGCCACCTAAGCCAGCAACCCCGGAGGTGGAAGCTCCTTCTAGCCTCCCTCCGCCTGCATACCCTCAGCCACCGGAAGCTCGCTGCCTGATAGACTTTGTGTGGGCAGCGCCCACCGCTCCAGTAGGCTTCCTCCTAGTGGACTCCCCGCGGTCCTGGCTTCATCAGGTGTTGGACGACGTAGCATGTTCTTTCCCTGAGACTCCGAGCTCCACATCCCGGCCTCCTCCCAAACCCTACTAGTACTGCCAGCAAACGGTGACTTCCCATGTTTCCCGGATTGGATTTTTTAACCTGCGCTCTGTAAACTGCTAAGGAGCTCCAGCTGAGCTTCTGCATGTCTGTGAACCCCTTGAAATTGAATGTAAAATCTGGCACATCCGTGTGTGTGAGCTGCTTTTTTTTTTCATCCTTGAGGAGACGGGCTCTAACTTGAAATTACTTAACGTTAAAAGCTCAGTTCACCCAATCCCTCCTGACACCCCCACCTCAGAGTTTCTCGATCTGGCAGCCCATCTGTTATAGTGTGATCAGGCACCCATTTAAAGGTCTGTCCCCCTCCCGCACAGGACTGGGAATTCCCAAAGGCAGAAGCCATTCTGTCCTATAAACTTGAATTTCTAGGACCCAGCATTTCTAGAAGGAGTTGCAGCTGTTGCTCTTAGAGATGCCCCCTCTTCAGGAACAGAGGCAGGGTCTTGTGTGCTGGGAGGGGGCAGCCAGAACAGCCAAAGTTCTTGGGGGATGTGGGGACAAGCTAAGAGTGCTGCCTACACACCTGCCACCGCCTACTCCCAACCCGCATCACAGCCTCTTCCCACCACACCAGAAATCCCACACTGTATTTTCCACAAAGCATTTAATTTTTATCTCGGGGACTGGGCTCTGGGTCTGGGCTTGGGGTGGAGTGCCTGTCCGGCTGGCTGCTGGTGGGTTCTGTCTTTAGGGGGCTCTGAGAAGAGTGCACCATTCTTGCCCCCACTGACCCATGGCTCCCTTGAAGATGAAGACACAGATAGAGGCCACTGGGCTATGCAGCTCCCCACCCACCCCTGCCCCCATGCCCAAGGAGACCTGGGCTGTAGGAAGGGAAACACCAACATCACTGACGTCGTGGGTTCAAATCTGGCTCCTATGCTGTGTGACCCTTGGCAAGTGACTTCCTCCTGAGCCTCGTAACCCCTGCTCTGCACCACCATGTGTGAAGTGACTAGTATGGCACCAGCCATGATGGGGGCTTGGTGTGTGGCCGCTCAGGTGGCTGTAGGTTCCCAGAATGGCTCTGCTGCTTATTCATCCTAAGGCCTTGGGCAAGATCCTACCCCTCAGGTCCTTAGTTTCCTCTTTGGAAATAGGGAAAATAACCCCGGCCCAGCCTTCCTTGGGTGGTGGAGGACAGGGCCTGTGGAAGGCCCTGCTGACTGCTAAAGCTAGACAGAGTCCTCTAGGTCAGAGAGTGGACAGGGCAAGCCTGAAGCCCAGATCCAGGTGGATCGATGTGGCTGCCCATGGAGTCTTTCCCAGGACAGCAAGACACCTGGATGAGACCCTGCGGGGCAAAGTGCTGGCGACTCTGCCCTTTCTCCCTACAGATGGGCCTTACCTTAATTTCTTGGGGGTACACTCAGTTTCCCCCTTTCCTGCCTGAGCCAGCAGCTGCTTCTCATCCAGTCCCAGTGCCGACAGCACCTGGGAGAAGCGCCGGGTCACAGTAAGCCGGGCATTGGCCTGAAGAGAGAGAAGAGGGGTTCCCTGCTTCACCAGGGCTGCCCAGGTCACGGTGAGGCTCTGATTACTGCAGGGGTCCCAGGGCTTCCAGGTAGGCAGCAGCCTGGGGACCCCAACTCAGGGGATCCACTCCCACCTCATCTCCCTACCCACTCAGCCAGTGAGAAGCTCTGTCCTCAGGGAGGCCGCATGCTTGCCCAGGTGCTCGCCTCACCTGCATGGCCTGCTGGAACAGGTAGGGCCGGGCCTGCACCCTGTGGCGGATGCCTTGCAGCTCTGCCTGGTACTCAGCAAAGCGCTGTCGCTCCTGGTGCCTACGGGGAGACAGGCCTCTGGGCAGCTAACCATGGACATGAGCCACCCCTCCTGAGCCTACTCAGCCTCACTACCTCCTCCCCGAGCTTTACAAAACCGTTCCCTTCCCATCCTTTGCTAGGACTCCTCTGAGGCCAGGGTGGGGTGGGAATTATTTGCCCCATTTTACCCATGACACACCTGAGGCTCAGGAGGGTGGAGGGGCTTGTTCAAGATTGCACAGCTGGGAAGTGAGGGTCTGAGCCCAAGTCTGCAGGCTGTGCTCCTCCCAAGGGAGCTGGGGATGGGGCAGCACTGGCTTCTGAGCAACAGGACATCTGCTTGCACAGACTCTCCCCTCCCCACGTCCACCCCACACCTGCCTACACTGCGCCCTTGAGGAGGGAGCTGTGGCTGTTGGCTGTGACTCTGGGCAAGGCCCCATTCTGGGCTCTTGGGATCAGTTTTCTTCCCTGTGCTCTAGCTGGGATTGGACAAGCTTGCCAGCATTGTCCGTGGTTCTTATAATCAGATAGCTTAGAAAACGGGACAGAGGAACTAAAGAAATGTGTTGCAAACGAAAGAGCACATCCCAGAAAGATCCAGTTTCCACTGAGGAAGCACAATCCCATTTACAAAAACCCAGGTTGTGCTCTTGTCAGGAATCTCCTCAACAAGCTGCACATCCTTGCAGGGGCCCTCTGGCCACGTCACACACGGGACTGGGCATCCTGTGCAGCACACGAGAGAGGCCAAGGGGTGTGGTGGCAGCACCCCCAGACAGGACAGGAGGGGAGAGGCAGACGAGACTCCGAGACTTGTGCTGGGCACTCTGGCAAGTGTGCTGGGCCCCATGAAAACACACAAGCTTGCTGGGCCAGGCCTCTTATCGATGTGCCAGGGAAGGAACCTTCCTCCATTCCAGAAAAAGATGGCGGTGGTTATAGCTCAGTGGTAGAGCGTGTGCTTAGCAGGCATGAGGTCCTGGGTTCAATCCCCAGTACCTCCATTAAATAAATAAATAAACCTAATTACCTCCCTCAGCCAAAAATTTTTTTTAAATAAAGAAAGAAAAAGATGGACTTGAAAATGAACAGAAGTCACTGCAAAAAGAAGCCTTCACTGTTCCAGAGGGAATTTCCAGCAGATACGAGTAGGAGGAGGAGGAAACATGAGCTGCAGTCAGTCTCTGGCTTGCCGTGAGGTCATGCACATTTTTCCTGCTTGGTTCTAGATGCTATTTCTGTTAGAATTGAGAGGAAGCCCGTGTCTTGGAACCCAGGCGAGAAAGGAAGCAGTATCTGTGGATGTCAGCCTTGTCCATTATCCCTGAATAAAAGGCAGGCACATCGCCTCCCTATCACAGGGCGATCTTTTTTGTGCCCGCCCTCCTGGGCAGGGAAGAGTCTCCAGTGCAGCTCAGACAGAGCAGAGTTCACACGCTGGAAGGGCTGACAGACCCCCGTGGGAAATATCTGCTCCCAAGTAGAAAATGAAAGGAGTGTGTTGGAAACACTCCTCTCACTGACATCTGGAGTCTGACCCTACACCTCCTGCCTTGTGAAAAAAACAATGGACTTGAGATCCAGCAGGGAGAAGGCATCTTTCTGGTCACTGACCTAGGATTCCTTTAAACACACTTGACCTCTCAAACCTTGGTTTCCTCATCTGCAAAGTTGAGGGTGCTAAGGCTGAGCCTCAGAGAGCAGACAATCCGAACCCCACTGAGTCCTCAGTGGCCTCACTGCAGGGCAGGAACCCTCTTGTCTCTTGGCTGCTTTGACCAAGTGCTTCTTTGCAGATGAAAGGGCTGCCTTGGTGCCATCTGCACCCAGTAGGTGCTCAGTGTCCATGGCATCAGTGATCATATTTTATTTACCTGTCTCACTAGCTTGGGGGAAGATGCTGGTGCACTTTATCTGAAGGTTGGGTATCTGAGCACTCTGAGGCAGCATAGCACGGTGGCTGCCTGGCTGCCTGGATTGGAATTCCAGCTTTGCCCCTCACCTGTGACCTTTGACAGATTCTTTAAGTTCTCTAAGCCTGCATTTCCTCATCTATAAAATGGTGGGAGTGGTGATAATACCTAATTCATGCATGCACCTCTTGTGAGTCTATAAAAGATTTGCTTTTAAATATGAGTTTGCTTTTTTTTTAATGATCAAAATATAGGAAGCAAATGAAACTGATGACTCTTCACCTGTCCATGAACGTGGCTGCCTCCAGGAGCGCGATCCCAGGCACTGTTCACACACTCTGTGGACTGTTTCTGTAATATCTGAATTTTTACAGTAAGCACGCCTGGCCTTTGAAATCAGAAAAGTAAGATTTGAAAGTGTGGTAATGCATGTAGAGCATTTTAACCTTAAGCCTTGACAGCTGCAGGGATTGTTACTATTATGAATGACCTTAGCCCTGCCCCTTCTCCTCCGTGCCTCAGTGTCTCCATCTGTAAGGTAGTCTGGCCTGCCTGCCTCTGTGCCGGCAGCACTGTGGGAAGGTGAGGGCGGGGTCTCCTTGGTCCTTCAATCTGACACCTGGCAGTGCCTCCCTGCCCTCTCTCCACCAGGCCCTCTGCAGCCCCAGGCTTCCTACCTCAGCTCCTCCAGCTTGCGCTGGGCAGCCCCCGGCCCCCGGCTCCCTCTGGGTGCGTAGACTGCCAGGCAGCGAGCCACCTGCTGCTGCACCTGCTGCTCCCGGGCCCTCCGCAGCTCGGCCTGCTGCCGCTCCTCCTGCTGCTGCCGCTCCCAGGCCCACAGCAGGCTTCTTGGGTGGGGAGAGGAGAGGAAGAGGGATGGGAGACTTTTGCAGGGTGCAGGAACCTCATGGAGGGCCAGGGGCAGGGAGGGGAATGTGGGAACGTGAAGGGAGGGCTTGCTGCAGCCCCGAGAGCCAGGACCCTGGGGAATGGGGTTTGTCACGGAAGTCAGACAGGATGGGGGCTTCCTCTGGGGACTCAGCCCTCCAGCATACCTCAAGACCTTTCTCTACTCTTCCTGGAAGTCTCCTGCCTACCCCAGGCAGCGGTGTGCCCCAGCTTGGAACATTCTCAGCCTTGTGGAGCTCAGTGCACACATCCAGGACCTCACCTGTATCACCACTTATATCACCTCCTTGAGGGGAGAGGCCAGATCATCTCTGTGACCCCCTTGTCAGGTAGGAGCAAGGATAATGCCTCTTAGTTTGAGGGACAAACAGATGGATAAATGGATAGGCAAGAGAAACAAATGGTCGTGGGATCTACGGGTGGATGAAGGGATGGATGATTGGTGTGGATGGTTGAAGAGACAGCACCTCGATCCACCTGGAACATTCTTCCCCCAAATCTCAAGACCAGCTCCTTCTTGTCCATCAGTCTTTGCTCAAAGGTCAGGGAAAGGGAGACCTCAACACCCCATCTACCTCCCAGGGATTGTCCATCTCTAGCTATCTTGTTCATTTCTTTATTAATTATCCTTCTTCCCAAGTAGAATGTAACCCTCATGAGAGCAGGAAGCCTTGTCTGTCTCCTTCACCACCAATGTATCCCCAGCACCTACAACAGCGCCTGACATAGACAGAAACTCTATATTGGGGAATTCACACATAATTGAATCACGGTTAAAAGATGGACAGATAGACAAAGGGCTAGATGCAGACATTCACTCAGCCTATATTCATTGAGCACCAACTATGTGCTGGGTCCTGTTAGGGCAAGGGGAGGGGCTATGATCAAAAAGATCTACCACCTTCCCTTGGGGAACCCTCAGTCTGTATATAGGGGTGGATATACAGCCCAGCACCCCAGTGCAATACGATCTGGCAGGACCTCTGAGGGAGGTGAGCACAGAGGAGAGCTTCCTGGAGGGGCACTGGATTTGGGAGCTGAAAGACAAATCTGTCAGCTGGGTGAATGGTGGGGGCAGTCCTGGGAGAGTAGGGACAGCCTGGGGCATTCTGGTCACTCTGACCAGCTGGTGTGGGAGACAGGAGCCTCCTGACCAAGGAACCCGGGCTTTGTCCCAAGGCCAGGGAAGCATGGAAAGATCTCAAGCAGGGATGACAGGATAAGGTGCTATCAGAATGCTGAATGCCTTCTCACCTACTACTTCTAACAGGTCACCAAGGTCCACTGAACCAGCCTCTAAATACCTTTTAAATAAATCACCCTCTCTTTACTCACATGGCCACCTGATTCAGGCCATTATAGTCTGTCAGCTGACACTGCCAACAGCCCCCACCCCCAGTCATCTTCCCCCTCTGCTCCCACTGTCTCTTGTTTAAGCCCCAAGCAGAGTAATGATCTAACTCTTCTGCCATCATTGCTGTTTTGCCCATCTGTCATCTTTTCCAGGAGACCTTGAGCTTCTTAGAGCAGAAACCAAGTCTTTTTGCCTTTATATCGTGAGAACCTATGAGCAGATACCTGATACATGTTGCAGTAATCACTTAGCTAATAGATTAATGGATGGATAGAAGATGGGAAATTAATGGAAAGTTGCTTGTGTCAATAAATGGCCAAGCAGATGGACGGATGGATGGACAGATGATTGGATGATCAGAAAGACTGGTGAGTGGACAAAGGAAAGAATGAATGAGAGGACGAAAGACTGAGTCTCTTGGGGAACTAGCTCCTTCTCTACTCCCTGCACTTCATTCCCACCCTCCTTCTCCATCTTACCTGGTGGCCTCCTGTCGTTTGTGGAAGGTGCGGTTAGGAAAGTTGGCAAACAGGAAAGTCTCGTCACCTCTCAAGGCCTGGGCCTTCCTACTGCGGCCAGAGGCCTGAACGACTGCCCCTAAAGCCTTCCAGGGCTGCTTCTCGGTGCCTGTCAGCAGAGGGACGAGTCAGGGCACGCCCTCTCTCCTGGCCCGTTGGGCAGTCCCACCCCGCACCTAGAGCCCCGGCAGCCCTGTCTGAACGCCTGGCCCGGGTCACTGGCTTTGTGGGGAACCCGGGCACGGAGCCCCCCACTCACCACAGTCCAACTCCTGCTGTAACTGCCTCTGCAGCTTCTCCAGGTCCCATGACCTCTCCAGTTCCTTGGCCCTTGACTTCCTTCTCTGCAGCCCCTGCAGGTTGTTGGAGCTGGACCTGCTCCCCTCGCACTGCAGCTCACTCTCATCTGAGGCCATCTCACTGGAATTCTGCCCCTTTCTTCGAGAAGCAGCCCTCTGTCTGTGGGGGGCTCTGGGTTCCCCCTCCTCGGACTCCTCGGTACCTGGGGCTTCTGGCTCAGTGGCCTCCTCAGACCCCAATCCCGAGCCAGACCTCTTCCCGGGCGGCTGCTGGCCACACTCCCCCGGCGGCTCCAGCTCTTGACTCTTCCCTTTGCCAGGAGGGATGGGGATGCAGCTGCAGGCGCTGAACTGTCTCCTCTCCAGGTTTGGCACCTCTGTCTTCCAGCAGAAGCCGTGGGCCTCCGGAAGGTTGGCCATGGACTTCGGCCTGGACTTGTGCTGCTGGACCGCCGGAGGCACAGGCAGTGCCTGGTGGCCAGGGGCCGAGGCGGAGCCAGGCTGAAGCGGAGCCCGGCCATCCATGGTAGCACTCTCCCAGGCCCACTGGAAAGGGAAGGAGGGCTTCCGAGGCGGAGAGGGGAGGAGACTGAGGAGGGAGAAGGCAGGGTAGGGTTAGCTTCCAGTGCCAGCCCCCAGGGGGCCTGACCCCCGCATCCCTCCCATCCCACAGCTGCTTACTCCTCAGCCTCAGCGGAGCCTTGCCCTTTCTTGTTCCGGCTCCTGAGCCTCCGGTCCTTCTTTGCTGTCTCCCCTGCACTCCGAGACCTCTGCTGCTGGCCCTGAATTGCACCATCACTGCTCCCGAGACTGCCCTGGGCAAAGACAGGAGAGAAGGCCCAAGCTCTGAGCAGCCTCCTGGACCACCTCACACCTCCCCCAGGGGATCCTCCTCTTCTGAGCACCCTGGCTGGCCCCTCAGGGCCCTTGTTACCACCAAAACTGACTGATCAACCTGAATTATCAGCATTAGAATAGCAACAGCTGCTATTTACTGAGCACCTCCTGGGTTAACTCATTTCACCTCCCCAGGGACCCTATGCGCTAGTTACTCGCTATCACCTCCATCAGGCGGATGAGAAAACTGGGGCTCAGAGAGGTGAAATCACTTGACTGAGGTCACACAGCCTGTAAGTGGAGCCAGGACCTGAACGCGTTGAGTCTGTCCCAAGAGCCCAGATTTGTCACCATTGCACTGTACTGCTTTTGGGCCCTGGATAGCTCTTTTGAATGCCCCATAGGGCCCTGGACTTGCTAAGCCAAGGTGGGAAAAACTCATTATTTTTCCTGAAACCATGATCCTCCTGCAGTGTTTCCAAAATTGCTCCATTAGAAGCCTGGGACATCCCGGGGCATCTTTATCCTCTATCCTTTAGGCCTCCCTATAGTCCCTGCCCACCTCAGGCCTCCCTGTCGCTCATCTGGGCCTCAGCTCTGGTCTCATGGCTTCTCAAGGGCTTCTCTCAGCCCTGGCCTCCCCTACCCCAGAGAGCCAGCCTGCCTCTGGGCAGTTGGCAGTGTCCTCCCCCAACCCCCAGAACTTCCCTCACCTGCTCAGTTTGCTGGATGCTTGACAGAAGCTTGAGCAGACCTACCGACGTCCCTGGAGCCTGGAGCCGTGTGTCTTGCCCTGGTCTCCCCAATGTGGTCCTGACCAACGGTTGGTGGGTGTTCAGCATATTGGTGTCCTGCCCCATACTCCACCCCCATCTGCCAGCCTTGGAACTGCCCACCCCACCATCTCTATGGCAACCAGTCCTCAGCCAGTCTCAAGGGCTCCAGCAAAAAGCAGGCCAGGAAGATTAGCTGAGGCCAACTTCCTTCGAGGTGGGGGGGGGGGCAGGATGCGGAGGAACAGTCCAGGCCTGGGAGTGCAGAGACCCAGGGCCGAGTCCTGCCTCTGATCCTGACTCACGGGACTCCTGCTGACCTCTGCCCTCTGCCCTCACTCGGCCTGTGTTTCTCCATCTGCCAAAGGGATCTCAGGACTCTCCATCTCAAAGGGTCTTCACATTCTATGAAGATTGCCAGGTGGTGCCTGAGGCTTCCCTCTCCCTCCACCTGCCTCCTGGACACCCATCAGTCTCTTCTGTGGCCAAGGAGGAGTCAAATTGAACTCTCACAAGATCTTGTTCAAACCACTTACACTCCCAGACCTAGACACAGCAGGAAGGGCCAAGAAGTTGAACACTATGCCCAGGAGCAAGACAGCAGGCAAACCAAAGCCTGGAGGAGGTTCTGGAGGAAGTCAGAGTATTCAAATCTTATCTCAAATCTCTAAGCATTGCCAAAAAGCCTTGACCTCATAAATCCGCATGGGATGCCTGGAGCTGACCACTCCGACCAGCATACAGGGACGTGGTGCCAAGTGGAGGCCCTGGAGAGGGAGTAGCCTGGCGTGGCCTGTCACCAGCTCTTTGATATTGGGCAAGTCACTTCCCAAAACTGGAATCACAGTCTCATCCCAGAGGTTTGTCGCAAGGATTAAATGAAATCACAAAGGTAACACAACTTGGTAAATGTTTGTTAAAACTGCTAATGATAACAGACCATCATTGGGAGGCAGCAGAGCACGAAGGTTAAGAGCCCAGAGGAAGCTCTGGGGTTCAAATCCCAGCTCCCCCACTTGTCACGTACCTTCTTGGTGCCTCTGTTTCTTCATGGGCAATGTGGGGAGGGTTATAATAGTGTCTACCTCCTAGGGTAAGGATTAGATCAGTTACTTTACACACACATACCCGGCACATTTCCACAACGGCTGTATGAGTTGTTATTAATTAGCCAACAGTGAGGCCCCAATGAGACCAGTCTTGGAAGTAAATCCCAGGAGATCCCCTAGGGGCACGTTTTTCTCAGCACTCTGTTTCTGTGGACCCTCCTCTGCTCACAGACTCCACCCCACTAGCATCTCCGCCGTGAGCAGTCAGTGTAACAGCCTAAATACTCCAGGTGAAGATCTTTTGCCACTGGAAATAGGTCAACTCCATTCTTTCTGGTCGGCTGCCATCCCCACCCATCCACCTCCTCTGCTGAATGTCACCCAGGGGGCCCCAGGTGGAGGGCACGTGTGTAGGCTGTGCCAGTTTCAGACAGCAAGTCCCCTCCAGACCCCAACCCAGCTGATTTCCTGGACAGACTCTGGGCTGCTTCCTTTCTTGGCAGAGGGCAATTCTGGGTTCTCAGGTCAATATTCTCATGAGGTGCGTACAGACCTTCTCTTCTCCAGTCACACTCACTCTTCCAGTGAGCTCATCCAGTTGGGCAGACTTAAAGGCCATCTGTCACCTTCCAGCTCTGCCCAAGTTTACATATCTCAACCCTGACCTCTCTCACTAAGTCCAGACTCACAGCCAATGGCTCATCGACATTTTCACATGGATGATGAGTAAGCATCTCAATTAATCTGACATGTAGAAAATCAGGCTCGCTGTCTGTCCTGTCAAAGTCAAGGCCATATCCATCCTTACCGCTGCTCAGGCCAAAATGCTGAACCCCCATCTCTCTCATACTCCACACCCCGTGCACTTGCAAACCCTGCTGGTGCCGCTTTTGTGCAGAACCCAGCCACCTCTCCCCTCCCCCACCATTAACAGGCTACCCCAAACCACTATCGCCTCTCATCTGGGTCTCTGCAGAGCCCCTGCACCCATCTTCTGCTCCTGCCCCGATTCTATTCTCTACTCAGCAGCCAGAGTGATCCTCTTACAACCAGAGCCTGTCAGGCCTCTTGAAAACCATCTAGCAGAATCCATCTCTTGAAGAGTAAAAGCTGAAATCCTTACCCTGGCCTACTAGGTCCTGCGTGATCCATCTGCCCCATCTACCCACAGGTCCCACCACTGCCCCCGTCATTCACTCTGATACAGCCACATTGCGCCTTCATTCCCAGTCAGTCCCACCGCAGGGCCCTTGCACTTGCTGTTTCTGCTTCCTGAAATGCTCTCCCCCCAGAATCCAAAGGGCTCACTCTCTCACTTCCTTCAGGTTTTTGCTAAAATGTCACCTGACAAGGCTATCTAAGCAGCAGCATGCCCCTGCTCTATTCCACTTATCAACACTTCACCAATATTCGTTTGTTTATAGCCTGCTCAAGGCCATGGCTCCAGCAATCAACTCCCTCTCTCCTCAGCAAATTTTCACTCTCTTTAGAATCATTTCCAACAGCACAAATGTGCCTTTATTTCTCTCCTGACGCCACTTCTCCTTCCCCAATACCGCCCCATTTCTCTGTTGCCCTTTGCTGCAAAACCTCCTGAAAGAGCTGGCTTTATTTGCCAATGTCAATTTCCCCACCCTGTTCTCCCTTTAACCCGCTCTGTCGGCCAGTTACCCCACCACCCCCTAAACTTGCTCCCGCCCAGATGCCCAATAGCTGCCCCGTTGCTACCTCAGGGTGTAGTGGATCCTCCTGCTCTGGCCCTCCTTCCCCATCTTTGCTGGCTCCTCCTCCCCTTCCAGGAGAAGACTCAGCACGCAGTACTCTTTGTCCACACTCTCTTGGTGGTCTCATCCATGCCTATGTTTTAAATACTGTCTATTCACAGATGAGTCTCAAATTTACCAGGAGCCCAAATATCTCTCTCAAACTTGGAACTTGATTCCTCTCTCCCAAACTCCAGTGATCTGCTCCACAGCTCCACCTGGATGTCTCTCTCATAGGAATCTCAAATGTAACATGTCCAAAACCGAGCTCTTCACCTTCCCCGCAGCCCTGCCCAGCTTGGTAATAGCATGTTAGTAAAGCGATGTGAACTCAAAAGTCTTTCAATGATTGATGAGCATGTCCACTAGCATCTTTTGAAAAATAGAAACACATGCATGGGTATAAAATAAATCTCCGCTGAGAGGGGCTCAGAAAGGGGGGAGGAGCAGAGGGACAGGAAGGGACCTGGGGCCTGGCAGGACCCACGCTGAGACTTTGTCACTGGGGCACTTTATGGGTGCCTCAGAGACCCCTCCGGGAACTTTCAATCCAAGCTCCCTTGACAGCGATGGGAAAAGCCTCTCCTGGGGTGGATCTGATGGCTTCCAACTTCAGCTGCAGCTCCTGGCACTGGGCGCTGCCCTGCACCCAGAACACCTTTCTCTGCACTATTCCTCTCCCTGCCCCCAGGGGCTTGCTTGGAAAAACTTCCTGTCAAGCTGTCCCTGGACTGGCCCCCCGCCCTCAGGCCTTCTGACCCTTGAAGTTGGGGGCTTGCCTCACCCTTGATCCCGTGCAGCCTACTCCCAATGCTGCCCCCTCACCTGGCTCTGTCACCCGGAGGGCAACGGCTGTCCAGGCCTGTCACCTTTCCATTTCCCTGGGCGCAGTCTGACTCTAGCCCTTGGGTCCTTCCAAATTTCCAGGAACAAAGTTCTACTCTGAGCCCCTCTCAAAGTCTGAGCAGACAGGAAAGCCCAGCCCACTGTCACACGCTCCTCTCCCTTGTCCCTCTACCCACGCACTTTCACGCCCTCCTGGTGGCGGGTGCTGGGGTTGACAGCACCCTGTCTCAGTCTCCCTCCTGTTCTGCCTGCAAGGAGGTCTGGCACCTTCTTAGGAACATGGGAGCCCTTGAACTAATGATTTATACTTGGCCTTCAATGCAAAAACTGAGACCTGAAACAGTGGACAATTTTAGTATCTTATGATTTATTTTTTTGATCCACGGCAGGTAACTAGGTTTCTTTCTTTCTTTCTTTTTTAATGGAGGTTTTGGGGATTGAACCCAGGACCTCATGCATGCTAAGTACACCCTCTAACACTGAGTTATACCCTCCCCATTTACTATCTTGTGATTTTGTGTGTAATTTCTCAATAAAAATGAGATTTTTTAAATTAATAATATGTTATGCTTATCTTTCCCTGTCGGTACATGCAGAGCCATGTCAGCCTTCACCATCTTCACCGGGTGTCACAGTACGACTGACATGACCTACAAACCCGTCTCCTCCTGTCCAATGTGCACACAGCTTCTGCTAGCTTCCCTGGGACACTGCAGCAGTGACATCCTTGGAAATGCGCCTTTGCATGTCAGGTATTTCTGCAAGATAAGTTCCTATAAGCAAACTTGCTGGCTCTAAGCCTTTTGCATTTTGATAATGCCCAGTCACTCCCCCGCAAGGCTCAGTCAATATAGATTTCAATCAACAGTGTTTACACCCTCACCAGCAAAGCGTATTATAATTTTTAAAAATCTTTGTTAACCTAACAGGTGAAAAAAATGCCCTTGTTGTTATAACTGGCATTCCCTTCATTATTTCTGAGATTAGTATATTTTCCTATCTTTCTGGGCCATTTGTGCCTCCTCTGTGAATTGCCTATTCACGTCCTTTGCACATTTCTTTTCTGGCGTTTGGACCCAGGGAGTTGATTGGATTCCTTATTTCACAGTGCACAAAAATCATCAGTGGATACAAGGCCACCCTCTTGTTTTGGTTAATTTTTTTCCTCCTTTATCGTTGACCTCCATTCCCATCCTACTTAAATATGAATGAATCTGTGGAATATCTAATCATGTTGAAGCATTTGTGGCTTTAGTATATAGGACTGGTATTCTGCTGTCAGTCTCATTTCAGTTCCTTACTCTTCTGTCTGAATGCTATGTGTTTAGAAGCTATCTGTTGCTTCTGACTGCTGCCTAGCGTTCCATAATTTGCCTCTATTACACTTTCACTAATCCGTTCTGCCGAGGTTAGATGCCAGGTTGCCCCCAACTTCTATTTCCACAGAGGACGCTGCAGTCAATGCCCTTGTATGTGTCTCTCTGGTCATCTGGATAAGAATTTCTTCGGCTTATTTATCACGGATGGAGAGTGCAGGGTCTTGGAACAAATGTATATGTCTTTTCAAATTGCTTGAGAAAGAGGCTCTACCAGTTTTTATGCCTGCCACAGTGATGAAGAGTTCTGTCTGCCCACACCCTCACCAGACGTCTGTATCATTCACCTCATGAATTTTTACTCACCTGATGGTTATAAAATGGTATCTCACTGTAATTTTTTTTTCTGGAAGTTTTAAACTTTTTATTCTTAGATTACATTTGTCCATCAAGTCACATGTTCTCCTCTCTTATCTGTCTCTTCCCCTTCTTGTCTTCCTCTCTTTTTCCCCCTCTTTCACCTCTCATTTCTCTCTCCTTTTCCTCTTTTCTCAGAATGAGTGTCCCCTTCCTCCAAGGGGAGAAAGAAACACATTCTAATTATCTCCTTGAAAGATGATCCTTAGTGACTTCACTTTGTTCACATCTGGATTTGAACTTGAATAATCCTCAAGTTCTCCAGACTAGAAAAACCTTATTTCTCTGTATGCTGCCATGTTGTTAGAACATTTCCTGGCCTTTTGGGGCTGAAAGCTATGACTTGGGATGGCTTGACCCCACTTCCTACACCAGATGTAAACCAGCGTGGAGGAATGTGGCTGTAATATCCATTCGTTCAACAAACCCGTGCTGAGCCCCTGGCGTGTGCCTGGCACTGATGTAGATGCAGGAGCAGCAGCCGTCAACAGGACAGACACAAATCCTTGCCCTCGGGGAGCTGACACGTGTCGCTCATGGGGGAGATGACGTGACACACTGTTGGAGGGAAGCCCTCTCAATGCTGGATGAAGCTGAGAAATCATTTAGAAAAAACACACCTCCTGCTTCAGAACCAAGAAGAAGGTACTCCCAAATATCCACAGTGATCTCAAAGGGCATCGGTCTTGAGTGCAGATTTAGATTCCCAATATCTCACTGTAATTTTAATTGAATTGTGCTGATGACTTCTTTGACCACATTTTCATTATTTTTTTTTTTTTTGCCATTTGGATCAATCCTTACATGAGCTGCTTCTTTCTGTTCATTGCCATTTCTCTGTTGTGCTTCTTGGATTTTCCTTCTTGACTTGCAAGAGCTGTTTATCTACTAGATGACAACCAGCTGTCTGTCAACATTATTTCGGAGGCCCTTTGTGGAACAAAAATCCTTAATTTTGATGTAGTCAGATCCATAAATGTTTTGAATTAGAGTTTGTGTTTTGGATGTCCTATGAGGTCCTTCCCCTACCCCTGTATTTTATTGTATTAGATCATAGTTTCATATCTAGGTTCAGAGTGAAATGCTCTATACTTTCCTTTTCTGATAGTGTCCTTATCTGGTTTGGTAGTCACATGAGGAAATGGGCAGCCTTTTTTCATTCTCTGTTCTGGAATAACTGGTATAAAGACCATCTTTTCCTTGAAAGTCTGGTGGAACTGCCCTATAAAAGCTCTCCATCAGGGTTCTTTTGCATTAGAGTCTTAGGTTATCATTTTCCTTACTGGTTATTGATCTATTTAAATTTATGATACTTTAGTGCCAATTTTGACATTCCATATTTTTTCTGGAAAGGTGTTCACTTTGATTGTTTTTATTTTTACTAACATACAATTATTTATAATATTCTTTGATATTTTGACATTTTAAACTTCTCTGGGATCTGGTGGCCATGGGAGGGACTCGGGATTTGTCCTGAGCATGATGGGAAGTGTGAGAGGATATTAGAAGAACCCGTTTTGCTCTTCTTGAAACCCCTGGTCCACCTCAAGAGTATAAAGGGTTGGAGGGTGGATTCTGAAAGGGGAATTTTGTGTTGAATTTGATTCAGAGTCCCAACACTCCCTTCAGGCTAGGGCTGGAAGGGCTGCCTTCTAACCCCAAATCTGGGGAGAAGTGCTTCAAGGAGGCCGCCTGGAGAGCTTGAGATGGACTCCCCGAAGTCATGGCAGCCCAGTGGGTCAACGGCACGGGAGACTTCCAGAAAGGCTGTGGAGCCCCACAGAGAACTGGCCGGCACTGTGAGGAATTGTGGCAAAGACAGAAAGTCACGACTTCATTTGGGGGCAGAGAGAAGTTTCCTTATGAATTTTAGACAGACATTGGGAGACAGAAATGATCTCTTATTACATCCCACGAGTCTTGTTTGGTCAAAGTCGCCATCACAGTAGAGGATTTTGAGAGGGGGTGTGTGTGAGCTGATTTATGTTTTTAAAAGATCCCTCTGGCTGCGGTGTAGAGATTATACTTGAGGGCCAAGGTGGAAAGAGGGTCTGTTGTCCAGGAGAGGGACTGGAGGACTTGGGCCAGGGAGGCAGAGAAGGGGAAGAAAAGGAGAGGTTTGCAGACTGCGCCTGGGCCTGCCACCATTTAGAGGTCAGGGGAGGACAGGGAGACCCAGCCACAGATACCAGACAAGAAAGGCCAGAGGGGAGGACATGAGCCCAGAGAGTGAGGGCTCCCAGCCAAGTGAAGAAAGTGTTTCAAAGAAGAGGGAGTTGGGAGGGAATAGCTCAAGTGGTAGAGCACATGCTTAGCATGCATGAGGTCCTGGGTTCAATCCCCAGTACCTCTTCCAAAGATAAATAAATAAATAAGTAAATAAATAAATAAATAAACCTAATTACCCACCCCCACAAAGAGGAGGGAGTGACCAGTTTGACAAAAGCCTCTCAGTCAAGGCAAGGCTGACAACTAAATTTGACAGAGCCCCATCTGAAACTTTTCCTTTGGGGCTAAAGTCTAGGAAAAATTTTCTTTCCCCTGAGGAACTTGTAGGCTCTGTTATCGCTGGAGAAAAAAAAAAAAGTGAAGTTACTACAGCTCCCTTTTTGCTTTGGCTGCCAGGAAGCTCAGAGCCAAATTTGATATTCAATTAACAGAACACTTTACAGGCTTTATTTAATAATAGACCTGCATATTTATATCTTTATGCTCTTGTTCCTGATCTTCATGTTCTCTTTTAAATTATATTTTCACATTCTTGAGTCTCCATTTCTATTTAAAGATTTCTATTAAAGATTCATCTTCCTTGTTCTTATTGGAAGCTACCTCATGTGCATTGGGAATGAGGTAGGTATGAGAATTAATTCCATCATTCAGCAGATATATGGAGATGCCTTGTACCAGTTAGGTCCCTTTGGTTTGACAGAAATAAATTAAGCCAAAAAGGATAAAATAAGTAATTGACTTGTTTTACTAAATCATAAAAAGGGTCTGACCTCAATTTTGCCAGGATCAAGGGACTTGAGTCCCTGTGTGTGTGTGTGTGTGTGTGTGTGTGTGTGTCCTACTCTCTTCCTCATTTCATCATTTCTCTCTCTCTGTTGGCTTCATTCTCTTCCATGGGAATGTTGGCTGCAGGCCACATCAGTTTGTTGTCCTTGGACCTTTGTCACCAGAGTAGAGAGAGGATACTTCCTACACATCCAGGTAGCAAAAACCCAGGGAAGGATTCTGACATGTCCTGCCTCGAGTCTCATGGCCATTCCTGGACCAATCACAGGGACCTGGTGGGGAGGGGACTTTGGTCAGCAGTCCTGATGGTACCTCCTGGATGGAATGGAAGGAACAGTTCTCTAAGGACAGAAAATAGTACGGAGGTTCTTCAAAAAATTAAAACTAGAATTACCATATGATCCAACAATTCCACTCCTGGGTATTTATCCAAAGAAAATGAAAACAGTAATTCAAAAAGATATATGCACCGCTATGTTCATTGCAACATTATTTATAATAGCAAGATAAGGAAGCAACCTAGTGCCCATTGACACATGAATGGATAAAGGTGTGAGATGCACACGAGAAACTGACACATTGTAACTGACTATACTTCAGTATGTAAAAAAAAAAAGATGTTTGATGTGTATACACACACACATATATATAATACCTTATTAGTCATAAAAAAATGAAATCTTGCCATTTGTGACAACACAGATGGACCTAGAGGGCATTACACTCAGTGAAATAAGTCAAAGACTGTATGTTTTCACTTATGTGTGAAATCTACAAAACCAAACAAACAAATCTAACAAAACAGAAACAGATTCACAGATACAGAGAACAAACTCGTGGTTGCCGGTGAGGTGGGGGGGTGAGATGGGCAAAATAGGTGAAGGGGATTAAGAGGTACAAACTGCCAGTTATAAAATAAATAAGTCACAGGGATGTAACATACAGCACAGGGAATATAGTCAATAATATCATAATAGCTTCTTATGGTGTATAATCTATAAAAATATCAAATCACTATGTCGCACACTTAAAACTAATATAATATTGTAAGTCAACCATACTTCAATTTTTAAAAGGAGAAATTTTTAATTAATTAAATTAGTTTGAAAAAGGATGGGGATGTGATCTCAGATGTCTTGAAGGAAGAGGGGCAGGGCTGACCAAAACATGCCTGCCACATGCCCACAATGTGCCAGGCACTGTGAGACACCCTGTAGATGCAGCTACAAATAAGATAACCCCCCTGCCCTTGAGATGGTCACAGTCCATTGGGGGAGGTAAAACATGCACACACAATTACAATCCAGATCAGAGCATGGGCAGAACTTTGGAAGAGGGACAGGCAAATTTTGGGGAGTTCAGAGGACAGAGAAAGACTTCTGATTCTGGCCATGAGCAAGTAAGGTGGACTGAAATGATCCTTTTCACATAAACAACTAAGAACCTGGGCAAAGTATAAGAAATAAATACTTTCAGATGTTATAAAATTGGTGGCACTAGAGTGAAGTCTCTGAGAAAAGGGAAGCAAATGATGTGAGCCCTACCATCGCTGGGGTCATCTACATCTGCCATCTGCCTAGAGGCACCTGCCCTACTGCAGTGCAGGGAGGTTCACCAGTCTCATGGAGTTAAGGAGACAGAAACCAGAGCCTGGAGAGGCAAAGGGCAGCTAGAATTTGTGGGGTAGAATAAAAGTAGGAACCAATATACAGAAGGAACCCCAAATGCTGCATAGGGGTCCCCATAAGCTGTAAGAGGAACACCAATCTGTGCCTGACATAGGGTGAAACCCCACAAGGCTGGACCAGAACATCATTCAAGAGAAGAACCATTACTGCAGAGATGTAAGACCAATAATTCCCAAAGCTCACACAGGACTAGAAATCTTGATAAGAAGATTCTGTCTAGTCAGAGTAGAGAAATCTCACTTGAATACACAGAAAATTCAGTAGAGAAACCAGAAGGGGTTCCATGCCTAAGAAGAGGGCTTAAATCAGCCCTTACTGAAGGCTATTCTAGACCCACCATAAAAGAGCTTGTAACAAATCTTGATCAAACTAATCTACAACCAAATTGCCAGGAAAAGTCCAATACTCTTTAAAGGAATTCAATAAAATCCAGACCAGTAACATAAAATTCACAATGTTTGGCATCTAATAAAAAATTAATATACATACAAAGAAGGAGGCAAATCTGGTTAATAACCAGGAGAAAAGATCTGATTTATCTCAATCCTATCAAAATCTCAGCTGCTGAAGTTGACAGGCTGATCCTAAAATTTACGGAGAAAGTCAAGGGACCCAGAACAGCCAAAGAATCTTGAAAAAGAAGAACAAAGATAGACAAGTTACATTTTCTTATTTTAAAACTTAGTACAGAGCTACCATATAATCAAGACTGTGGTACTAGCATTTGGATAGACATAGAGATCAATGGACTAGAATTGAGAATCCAGAAATAGGAGCCCTTACATTTATGGTCAATTGATTTTAGACAAGGGTGCCAAGACCACTCAGTGGGAAGAGTCTTTTCAACAAACGATGCTGAAACAACTGGGTTTCCATACGCAAAAGAAAGAAGTTGGACCCTTATTTCCCACCGTATACAAAAATTAACTCAAAATGAATCAAATTTCAATGTAAGAGCTAAAACTCTTAGAAAAAAAAACCCACAGGAATGACCTTGGATTAGGCAATGATTTATTAGATATGATACCAAAAGCACAAGTAACAAAAGAAAAAAATTAATTAGATTTCATCAAAATTTAAAACTTTTGTGTTTCAAAGGACACCATCAAGAGTGAAAAGACAATTCACAAAATGGGAGAAAACATTTGCAAATCATGCATCTGATACAGGACTTGTAGCCAAAATATCTAAAGAAGTCTTACAGTTCAACAATAAAAAAACAAATAAGCCAATTTAAAAATGGAAAAAGGATTTGAACTGACATTTCTCCAAAGAATATACATATACCAATAGTCAATAAGCACATGAAAAGTCCTCAGTATTCTTAGCGATCAGGAAAATGCAAAAAACAAAACCAAAAGATAACAAGTGTCAGTGAGGATTTGGAGAAATTGGCAACCTTGTGCATCAATTGTGGGAATATAAAATGATGCAGCTGCTTTGAAAGACAGTGGAGTGGTTCCTCAAACACACACACACACACACACACACAGAATTTCCATATGATCCAGCAATTCCACTTCTGCATATATACCCCAAATAATTAAAAGCAGGGACTGGAATAGACATTTGTACACCCATGTTCATAGCAGCATTATTCACAGCAGTCAAAAGGCGGAAACAACCCATATATCCATGGATAGATGAATAGGTAAGTGTGGTATATACATTAATGGAGTATTATTCAACCTTAAAAAGAAAATTCTGACACAGGCTACAACACGAATGAACCTTGAAGACATTATGCTAAGTGAAATAAGCCAAACACATAAGGATAAATATTGTACAATTCCTCTTGTATGAGATGCCTAGAATAGTCAAAGACACAGAAACAGAAAATAGAATGGTGGTTCCCAGGGGCTGTGGGAAGAGGGGAATGGGGAGTTAGCATTCAATGGGAACGGAGTTTCAGATTGAGATGATGAAAAAAAATTCTGGACGTGGAGAAGTCATGGTTGCACAACAGTGTAAAAGCAATTCATGCCCTAACTGTTCACTTAAAACTGGTTAAAATGGTAAATTTTACATGTATTTTTCCACAATAATAAAAAAAAGAAGGGGAGGTATAGTTCAGTGGTAGAGTGCGCGCTTAGCACGCACAAGGTCCTGGGTTCAATCCCCAGTAACTCCAGTAAAAAAATAAATATAGGTAAGTATATAAAAAATAAATAAACCTTAAAAAAAGAAATGTGCTACCTTTAAAAAAAAAAAGAAAAAGGTAAATGGTGTAAACATTCCAATTAAAAGGAAGAAATGATAAGATTGCATTAGAAAAAGCAAGACCCAGTCATATTCTGCCTACAAAAAAAACCCACTCTAAATGTGAAAACATAGATAAGTTTAAATGTAAAAGGATGGAAAAGATAGATCATGTTAACACTAACCCAAGAGCAAAAGGAAAAAGAGGCCACTTTCAGCCAGCCCTCCTGGAGGAAGTGACATTTGAGCTCAGCTTTAAAGACTGTGTAGTATTTGGGACTATGCAGACTGGGAAGGCCTGTGTGGGCAAACTATGCAGACTGGGAAGGCCTGTGTGGGCAAAGGCACTGAGTCAGAAGTGTGTGTGTGTGTGTGTGTGTGTGTGTGTGTGTGTGTGTGAGATTTGGCAGTAGACTCCTTTGGGGAGAGAGGAGGAGTTTTCTGTGTGTGTGTGAGTGAGAGAGAGATTTGGCAGTAGACTCCTTTGGGGAGAAAGGAGTTTTCTGAGTGTGTGTGTGAGATTTGGCAGTAGACTCCTTTGGGGGGAGAGGAGGAGTTTTCCGGTCATGAGAGCAATGGCATTCAATCTCAAGGAGGCAGGAGCAGTCACAAGATTAAATCTGGTTAAGTCAGAGTTCACAGAGATGGACCTGCCCCCACGACGGACAAAGACTCAGCACTGGGGACCCGGAGGCAGCGCAGCCAATAGGAGTCTGTTGGGATAATTCAGGTGAGAGATGACTGTGGCCTGGGAGACAGAATAGCATCACTTACTGAAGGCTTAGGAGCAAGGCACTGCTCCAAGTGGTTTTACAGCTTAATATTAGTCTAGTGGTTCTTAATCCTGGTTAGAACCACCTGGGGAGCCTTTAATGTACATGGGTGCCCAGGCCTCCCATCTAGTTAAATCAGAATCTCTGGAGATGGGCTCTGGGCATCGTTCACCTTCAAAGCTCACCAGTGATTCCAATCCTCGGTCAGAGGTGAGAACTCTGCCCTCATCAAAGGTCAGATACATGGGGCCAGGAACTGAGTTTGTTCACAGCCTAAGGCCAGCCTGGTGTGAAATCAGATTTCTGTAAATATCTCTGTAAACAACAATCCTGTTACAATGCCCATTTTATAATAAGGAAACTGAGGCATGGAGAGGTCAGGTTATCCATTCAAAGCCACGAGGCTGATAAGGGGTGATGTGAGAACTGAAATACACACAAGGAGGATGCCCTGGGCCCAAACCCTTCCTGGGATGCGCTACTCCCTCCAGTGTGATAGGGAGGTGGATCCCGCGGGGAGATGGGACCAGGTAAGTGATAAAGTGGGGCCTCTGGAGGAGGAATGGAGGCCCAGGCCCCGACCTCATCATCAGTCCCCCTCCCAAAACGGACAGGCGTCCCAGACAAAGGTGGTGGGCAGGGGCAGGGAACCCACAGGGCAGAAACAAAACTCAAAGAACTTAGTGGAAGGGGAAAGTGAAACCAACCCTGGCAGGGGGTGGAAGAGACTCTGTGGCTGGAAACAAGGGCAGCACCCCCGCCCCTCACAGGAACAAGTGCGGGGCAGGGCTGAAATGGCCAGGTCCCCCACCCACCCACTGGCCACTGCTTCTACACACTGGCCTCCTTCAAGTTCCCAGAACCTCCGGCACACTGGTGCCCCGTCCCTCTCCCCAACCTTGCTTTCTTTTCCTTTATATTCTTACACCCTGGCATTGGGGGGTTGCTCATTTGTTTATCATCTGCCTGTTACCTGCTCCCCAGATAGAATGGAAGCCCCACAGGGGCAGGTCATCCTTTGCGCTCCTCCCCAGAGCCCAGAAGAGCGCCTGGCAGAGGAGGTGCTCAGGAAATATGTGTTGAGTGGACAAGGACGCTGCAGGGCCACTGTTTACCTGTACTTATAGGACACTATCTAGAGGGCTCAATCCGTTTAGCCCATTTCAAAGACAACTGACAATATTTTTTGGTTTTGCTTTAAACCTGGGTGCATAGACTTAGCAGTCCATCTCTTTGGTTCGGGGCACTCCAGGCATCCTAAAAAGGATGGACAGCAGGGTCCTAAAAAGTCTCCCTTTAAAATGGGCTCTCCCCTTCAGCCCATCCCCAATCCCATCCCTGCTCCCCACAGCGCCCACTCTTATGTCTATAGAATGTCCTTCCACTCTGCTTTCCATGCGTTTATTTCCATACACATCAGTTATAGGAGGTACCATTTATTGGGTGCTTACAATGTGCCAGGCACTGTGCTAAGTATTTTATGTGTCATATCTCATTTAATCATCATGTCCCTGAAGGAGATTCTATTACTGTCCCCACTTTACAGAGGAGGAAACTGAAGCAGAGAGCTTAATTCAATTACCCAAGGTTGCAGAGTAAGTGGCAGAAATATACAGGATTGCTGTGCTTGTCTGTTTTTACTTTCCATAAATACTGCTGTGCTATAGATCTGGCTCTGCATTTTCCTGTTATTCACACGACACAATGAGTTTAAGCTTTGTCCACATTGTTATCTGCCATGCTGTGCCCCAGTCACAGAGAACTTGGCAACCTCCAACTCTTTGCCACTTCAAGCCATACCTAGGACATGTCTATTTGTGAGAGGTTTTACCCAGGAGTGGGACTGCCAGGGGGCACTTAGCTGCCAAATTGCCCTTTCAAACATGCCCACTAGTTTACGCTCCCACCAGAAGCACCAGACTTCTGTGTGCCCATCTCCCTGCCAGCTATCAGTTTTATCTAACTTTCTATTCTTGCCAATCTGATGGGTGTCAATGTGGGAGCTTGTGTTTTCCTTTGTAGCTTTCTTTTTTTGTTTCTACATTTTTTTCTTTTTGTTTTTTCTTTCTTTTTTTACTTTCTCTTTGTAGCTTTTTGATTCCTGGGGTGGGTACAGACATCTTAGCTATTGTTCCATTTCTAAAACTGACATGTGAACACACACAAGCACACAAAATAGGAAGGAGGTGATTTCAGAGTAAAGATAGCTCTGGTAATGGGAGGTGGGGGTCATACGGGTCCTGCCGCGCTCCCCAATTACAAGGAGCCCCTCAGAGAGTCCAGAGCCACCGCCATTCTCACCAAACACTCTGTCCAAAGACAGGAGGGACCACGCCCCAGTGGAGCACCTGAGCCACAGGTGCCATTCTCCCACTGCCATTCCCAAATTTTTATAAGAGAGGGAACTTGGTCCTCTTCATGTCCTGGAGACAAGCTTACCACTTGGGATCTCGAGGCTCCCCAATGGGTAGAGAATAAAAAATGAAAATCATCTGGTCCCCAGACAAAGCTCTGCAGCTGGGGTACTGACAGGCTGCCCCCTCCCAACGCCCAGTGGTAACCACAGTGCAGGGCAGACCCACCTTCCTCAACTCAGGCCAGACCCAACCAGGAGCACTATCTCCCTGGACCTCCTGCCCTCTGACTCAGAAGGGTGCATTCCTAACACTTGTCAAAGGCTGGGTCAGGCCCTTCTCCATGGCCTGTAAGGTTCTGCAGCAGAAACTGGCCAGACCACGTTTCCCAGCCTCCCTTGGGTGGGGCCCTGTGACAGGTCCAAAGGGATATAAACAGAGGCAATGGAGCCACTTCCAGTCCTGGCCCAGAAAAACCTCCTTGGTCTCTGAGATGTCCCCTTCCACAATGACCTTGAAAGCCACGAACGGATGATGAAGGAGCCTGGGCCCTGAAGTCCCTCTTGGAGAAGCACTGTCTACTGATCAGATAAATCCCACTATGAACCTCATGTGGACGAGAAATAAATTTCCATTGTATTTGAACCTATGTTTTGAGTTTGTTACATTAGCCCTCTGCCCTAACTAACAGCTGTAACTAGTATGTATAATATATATAACAGATAATGACTAGCCCCATTTTACAGATGAGAGGAATGAGAGAAGATAGAGAACTTGTTCAATGCTAATAGGTGGAGAAGCGAGGATCTGAATCCGGGGCCTGGTTCTGGAGGTTCCACTCACAAGCACTCGGCCAAGGCTGAGCCAACAGGCTGAGAATGGAGAGGCCCAGGCCAGTGGCTCCTGAGAACCCCACTCCCTGCTGCACCTCCTGGACGAAAGGAGGCTGCTCCCTGGACCCTGGCCTCCTCACCTTTCCCAACTGTCACCCAGGATTGTCACTCTGAACCCTCTCGGTGCAGAATCTCACCTTTTGGATAGATCCCAGCAACAGGCTCCCAGGGGCACCTCCTCTCCCAGCCCGACTCCTCACGCCGCTCAGCAAGCCTTCAGCTCTGCGGACCCCACGTGCCCACCTTCCTTGGGACTGTGCCCAACCTGCTGCTGGAGAAAACTGCTCCCTGTCCAGGGCTGCCGGGGACCACCTCCCATTCACGGTCCTTGCCAGCCAGGGCTCTCTGTCACAAGTGACAGAAACCCAACTGGCTTGGAGGGGGAAAATTTTTTTTATTGGCTCACATGACTAAGAAGTCCAAGGTACACAGGCTTCAGGGTCCAGGTATTCAGATGTCATAAGTCTGTGCCTCTGAGCCTCCTGGCTCTGCTGTGCTGGCTCTGTTCTCAGCAGGATCACCCCGTGGGGTGGGAAGCAGCTTCTAGCAGCCACCAGCCTGCATTCTACCAGCCCTGCTGCCCCACTGTGGCCACCGTCATCCTCAACCTGGACTCCTGAGAGGGTTCCCTGCTGCTGCCAGCGCCACGGGGAAGCCCAAGATCTTGTCAAAACCCTTTCCCAAAGGTACCACCTAAAGCCCCAGGGCTCAGGTGTGTTGGCCCACTGGGGGTCACGACCCCGCTTCCACATGCACTGTGACCAGAGTATGTCTGACTGGCCAGGCTGGTAGTTCCCTCCCCTCAACCCTGGGGAGTGCGGTCAGCTGCACACACCCCAGGCTGAGTAGAGATGGTTCCCTAAAAGAAAGCAGAGGCTTTCTTTTCTCATACTCAGAGCGGGTGCAGATGAGAAGCAGACAGAACCCATGTGCCCCCAGGCTCCAGCTGCCCCGGCCCATCCAGGCCTGCCATCCTGCCTCCTTCTTCCCAGAGAAGTCAGACACTGTCAGATAAAAACCAAATATCTCAATCACCTGCCAAAACCCACTCACAGCCCTTTCCCACCTTCGGTTGGGGTGGGCCTCAGGCAACCCGCCTCACTCCATCAGTTCCCTCCCTTGCTACAAGCTTGCGTTTCTGCCATCTTAAAAATCAAAGCCAGCACCCATTCCTCCGTCCTCACTCAGCCACTGCCCTCTCTCACCTCCACTTCATAGTCCTCAGTGTTGCTCAGCTCCGAGTTTCTCACCTTCAGCTCCCCCTGCCTCGCCAATGACCACCAAGCCACTGAGGCACCGGACAGCTGACATCCCCCTCTCCCAGATGCCCCCTGGTGGGCACCGCATTGGCTCCTGGGGGGCCCTGGGGCTGGCTGCTCTTCAGTCTCCTTTGGTGGTCCGCCCAGATCCCCCTCTCTCCCCTACTCCCAAGGTCATACACCTGTCTTATCTCCCTGCATCCAAGTAAGTGCGCAGCCCACACCTGCCCTCAGTGGCCTCACAGGCACTCCAAATTCGTCACAGCCAAACCCGGGATCTTCCAAATCCTGCTCTTCCTCCTACGTTTCCAGTGCTGAAGAGAACCTCCACTCCATCCCATAGAAACCTGAGAGTCCCTGAGGATCCCCTCCCTCTCAGCCCCACATCCAGTCAGTCATCAGCGCTTGAGACTACGGTCAACCCAGACCTCCAGGCCGCCCCCTCCCGCCCACCTCACCAAGCTGCTGCTCCCTGAAGACACACGTCTGCCTTGTGCACGTTGTAGCTCCAGGGTCTGCTCTGGGTCACTGCCTGGACACAAGCTGCCTTCAAGGCCCTCCACAACCTCACCTACCTCTGCTGTCACTGCCCCTTCCCACATGCCCTTCTAGGCAACTTGCCTAGAAGTTTTGCTCTAGTTTTTCAAGACCTGTTCCCATCACCTGCCCCATCTGTCCCTGTGCAGCAGCCCACAGTGGGCAGAATGGTCTCTGTCAGAGAGAGGAAAAGAAGCCACTTAGAGAAGGATAGGAACCTACCTAGGGTCACATAACACAATGAGACAAGTTGTCTCCCAGTATACCAGCACGTACTAGCTCAGACCCCCCCCAACTCTGCCTACCTTCCTTCTATTAGCACCCCTGGTTCTGCCCTGGCAGAAACATGGCCTCCAACCCCTCCCTCCAGTCAGCTACTGCCCACCCTACTGGTGCTCCTGGCCCCAGCCCAGTGTTGGGAAGGAGGTAGATGGATGAGAAGGAGGCCACAAAGCCCTGGACAGAGGCTGCGATAGGTACTGGCATTTCCTTTTGTTATTATTATTTTTTTAATAAATTTAAGAACAACTTTATCTTCCCTCTTCCCCCCAGAACAACTAAAACCAACTAAAAGGGGGTATGGCCTGGGGGGCAGAGGGCGCTAGGAGTCATAATCCTCTTCATCCTCTGCGTCAGGTGCTGAGGGGCCTGGGGGCGCTGGGGGCAGAGGCAGAGTTGAGGTGAAGGGCATGAACGGTGTCGGGGGGCTGCAGGGTGGAAAAAAGGAAAAGATCAAGCCACTCTCTGGTGCCCATTCCTGCCCACTGAGCCCCACCTGGTTCCACACACAGGCAGCCCTGGAACCCACCACCCTCTGTACCAAGAGGGAGCTAATCCCAGAGCAGGTCACACAGCCCTGCCCAGGGGATGGGGCCTTCTGAGAGCAGTCTCCAGCCTTTAAGCCCTCCTCAGTTCCCCCTCTCCCAGCCCGCAAATCTGCCACAACCAACAGAACCAAGTGGCCAAGGAGGCCAGGCGGGACAAGTCAGCCTTGGGGAGTTGTCTGGCCCCCTCCGGGCGCCACTGAGCTGCCTACCTCTGAAAGTGGGCCGGGGCATGACTGGCCTGGGGTGGGGCCTGTGGTGTCTCCTCTTCCCCATCAGTATCTGTATCCTCAGACTCATCCTGGGAACAAGGCAGGGATCAGAGATGACCAGAACGACATGGACCCAGCACTAGAGTGCAGAGACAGAAGATGGACATTCACGGCCCCAATTTACAGAGAAACCAGTACAAAAAGGTTACAGGTGAGGACAGGACCAGGCCTCCAAACAGCTCAGCCTTGCCTGATGCAAGATTGCCCTCTTCACCCTGCAAGGCAGGACAGAGGGCTAGGGCCTCACTTACCTCCTGCTCCGAGTCTGTCCCCGACAGCTTCTTGTCCTTGCCTTTGCTTCCCATCCCACCATTCTTCCGGCTGCTGCCGCCTGGCTTCCGGCCCCTTCAGGAAGGTACATTCCATCTGTCCAGAGGTCTCCACTGTCCTTCACCACACCCCAGCCACCCCCAGGGGCCTTGGCCTTCTCCACCTGGACACTGGACCCTGGCTCCCCACCTGCGGGCACCCTTGTCCCCATCCATGTGGTTGTCTTCCCCGTCCCCCTGCATGTCAGGCACGGATGCCACCAGATCCTTCAAGAAGTCAAACTGCTGCTCCAGCTCAATGCACTGTTTCCTAAAAGAGGTGGGGAGAGGATGGTACTCAGGTGGGCACAGATGTCTGGGCCCTCAGTAAAGGACAGCAAGGCGCTCTCTGGTTGCCAGGAGAATGGAGCCTGGAAAATTTCCATCCCAACCAGCCCCCTTTGCTAGAACACCCAACCCCTCCTCCCAAGTTCAAACCCACCAGTCTTTGAAGCCTTGATGATCTCCCACCTCCCTCACTATCAGGACAGTCTTCCCTAAGCGTGTGAACTCTTGGAGGAGGACCCCAAGCGGGCCCTCCCAGATCAGAGCCACTCACAGGTGAGATGTGGTCATGGTCTTGGCGTTTCGGGACTGGGTCACTTGGCAGGCCTTCTTCAACAATGACTCCAGGAAAAGCTCGAGCGCCCGAGCTGAGAGGCGTCAAGGAGAACCTGGGATGGAGTGTCCCCAGCCCATACACAAGGCGATCCTGGGCTGCCGGCCTCCCCCACCTCCCTTAAACCGGGCAGCCCCTGACAGGATACAGATGATGACAGGCACAGCCGCCGCCACCTTTCCAATCTCTTCATCCGTCTGCATGATCTTCTTGATCCGTGCCTAGGAAGTGGGCAGAGAGCTCGGACCTCCGTCGAGGAAAGGGTTCTTGAGCGGGGTAGAGAGAGGGAGCATCCCGGGAAAAAGGGGGCGGGGGGCACCAACGCTGGGAGGGCACGGAAGGGGGCGGGGCGTCCGGGGCCCGAACACCGTGTTGCGCCCGCCCTGTCAGCCGGGCCTGGGCCAGAGCCTGCCGAGAGCCCAGCCCGTTCCTCCCGGGCTCGGCCACGTGCTCACCGGCGGGAACCGCGCATTGTACTTCTTCTTCTTGCTCGGCATCTCGTGGCCTCTCTCGCCGCGCCGGGCCCAGCGCCGCCGCCCGCAGCCTCCCGGCCCCGGGGCCTGCTCGTCGCCCGCCCGCCCCGGTTCCCCCGGGTCCTGGTGCCGCCCGCTCCGCCCCCACCGCTCCCCACAGGGTCCTAGCGCCGCTGGTAAGGACGCCGCTCGCAGGGCCCGAGCGCCCTCCCCTTAGAGCCTTCCGGGCGGTGCGCGTATGTCCAGGACAGGACCGCCACTCCCGCCCGTTCCCAAAGCCAGAAGAGCGAACGTTAGCTCCGCCCGCCGCAGGCCCACCCACCCTTGCGTTCCTTGATGGTCCCGCCCCCGGGGTCAGCACCGCCCCTACGGCCCCGCCCCTTCATCGGCTCCGCCCTGTGCTGCGCTTGTCTATAAAGTTGTTGTTGAGGCGGCGGGGCGCTAAGATGGCGGCGGCAGCGGCAGCTGTGGCAGGGGCGGGGAGTGGCGGCGGCGGCGGCGGTGCGGAGTCCCGGCAGGAGCGGAGCCGGGCCCGGAGCTGGGCCGGCGCCGAGCGCAGCGAAGGCCGGAGGTGACGCCGGGGCGGCGGGAGGGGGTGGGGCGGGGACGCAGCTAGGGCTGTGGGCGCTAATGGCGGCGGGCGCGGCTGGGCGGGAGGCTGGCCCTCCCGCAGGCTCTATCAAACCTGAGTTCGAGTCCGGTACTGCCCTATTGGCTTCTGATCGGTCACTCCCCTTTCTGGCCTCAATGTCCTCGTCTTTAAGTGGGCCAGATAACGCCCGTCCGGAGGCCTGGCTCTACTGGGCCTGCCTCGATGCTGCGCGAACGTGCGTTTCTTTGCCTCACTCCATTAAATCCCGGCGTACCAGTCTCCGGCAGGGCCAGGAGGTGTAGTTAGGCCGGCGGCTCTCACATTTCGGCCTTGTCACTCTCTACAGGTGTGACCTTGGGTCAGTCCCTTCTCTCTGAGCTTCAGTTTCCTCGTCTGTAGGTCAGGGAGAGTGGTAATAAAATTGATAACATTTATGTAGCCCTTGTTCCACCTCAAGCATTTAATTTTCTGCAGCTGTTCCAGACAGGAACAGTTGTTATCCATTGTAAAGATGAGGCAACTGAGGCCTAGCGACATTACGTTTTGCCCAAGGCCACACTGTTTAGTTCAGTGCCTGGCATTTGCCAAGGCCCAGCCAGTTGGATCTATCCTGGACCTGCCCTAACTCAGTTCCCTCACAGCAGGATGGAGCCAGGTGAGGAGCTGGAGGACGAAGACTCTCCAGGTGGTCGTGAAGATGGCTTCACTGCTGAGCACCTGGCTGCAGAGGCCATGGCAGCTGACATGGACCCCTGGCTAGTATTTGACGCCCGCACCACACCTGCCAAAGAGCTGGATGCCTGGTTGGCCAAATACCCACCATCCCAAGTTACCCGCTATGGGGACCCTGGCTCGCCCAACTCTGAGCCTGTGGGCTGGATTGCAGCATATGGGCAGGGCTACATCCCCAACTCGGGTGATGTACAGGGCCTACAGGCAGCCTGGGAGGCTCTGCAGACCAGCGGGCGGCCCATCACACCAGGTACCCTGCGCCAGCTGGCCATCACCCACCACGTGCTCTCGGGCAAGTGGCTGATACACCTAGCACCTGGCTTCAAGCTGGACCACGCCTGGGCTGGCATTGCCCGGGCTGTGGTCGAGGGTCGGCTTCAAGTGGCCAAGGTGAGCCCACGGGCCAAGGAGGGCGGGCGCCAGGTTATCTGCGTTTATACAGACGACTTCACGGACCGCTTGGGTGTACTGGAGGCAGATGCAGCCATCCGTGCAGCAGGCATTAAGTGTCTGCTCACCTACAAGCCTGATGTCTACACCTACCTGGGCATCTACCGGGCCAACCGCTGGCACCTCTGCCCCACTCTCTATGAGAGCCGTTTCCAGCTGGGGGGCAGTGCCCGTGGCTCCCGTGTCCTGGACCGTGCCAATAATGTGGAACTGACCTAGTGGGGCCAAGTCGAGGAGACCACCCTTGGCTCCCCCTTCTAGGGATGGATCCTCTCGTCTTCCGACTCCTTGTCCCAAGGAGGTCAAGCCCCCCACCCCCCGAGCTCTGGAGACTAGGTCACTCGGGAACTGCCTGCAACTTCTGTCCCCTTGAACTTCTGCCCTCTGTTCAGGGCTGAGTCACGTCCCTACCAGCTGGAGGCTCTGGCTCTCTGAGGGCCAGACCCTCAGCCTCTCGGCTGCTGCTCCCCTCTCATTCAGGACCACAGGCTAGGTGCAGACACCCAGGAGAAGAGCCTTCCTGGGCCACCCTCATCGCTGACCATACCTCCCCCTCCTCCCACATCCTCCCCTTCTCTTCCTCACAAGAGAGAAGACTTAGTGTTTTCCAGTTTCTCTTCTTGAAGCCTTCAGCAGTCCAGGGGGCAGAGGCCCTGCAGGCTTGGGCATGCCATTTTGTGGGGGTAATTGTTCTCACACAGCCCTGGCAGAGAGAGAGGTTGCCAGGGCCATGGACACAGGGCCTGCCCCTCCCTTCCACCTCATAGCCTGCACCACCATCCCACCTTCCTCCTTTCTTTGGCTGCATTGTCATGTGCCTGCTCCTGGCATTTCAATAAAACCCAGCTTGGGTCTGTGTCTTGCATGTTTTTTGATGGTTACCTGCTTTGGTTGCTGGAGAGAGGCAGGGCCAGGAGGGACTGCCCCTCTGCCCTGATTGGGCTCCCCCAACTTCCCCCAGTAGTAAGATGCACCTCACAGCCAAGGCTCGGACCCTCTCTGAGAGCCTCTGAAAGTCAGCCCTGTTGCCCCTCCACCCCAAGAATCAGAATCAGTTTCTCAGTGATTTCCCATAAATTCAAGGGCTTGGCCCAGCAAATTCTGAGGGGCTACTACTAGTCCACAAGGTGCATTTGTGCCTATTAGAGAAAGGTACCTTCTTGGTTATAGCAGTTGTAAGCTAGGGCACATGGTCTGGTGAGCAGAGACAGGTTGAGCTTCACCTACCTAGGCTAGATTTCCTTGTGCAGTGAACAACCTGCACAACCTTAAGTAGCCCTGGAAGTCCTCCCATTGATACTCACCTCTCCCACCACCCTGACTATCTCAGAGGCCACTGGACTGTTTGCAAAGCATTTCCATATGGATTATTTAATTTTCACAGCCAAACAGAAGGAGATTTTGGCCCAATCAAGAAAATTGAGGCCAAGAGGGGAAGGGAGTTTGCTTGGTCACACAGCGAGTTGGGCAGAATTAGGACTTGCACCCCGAGTCCTCCCTGGGCGGAATGTGGTTCCTGGCCTCACCTTCAGTGAGCAGTTCACAACTCAGCAGGCACATTCACTCACATGATCTCACTGGGCCACACCACTCAGCTGAGGCTGCTATAGCTTCTGGGATCTTGGCTCCACACTCTCCAGCCCCGTCCCTGGCCCTGGCGTTGGTAGGAGGCCAGGTTGACTGGCAGGGAGCCCTTTGGGACGTTGCTCTCGTGCCGGACCGGAGCTGACTCAGCCTCCAGCAGCCTCATCAAATTGGAATTTGGAGCAGGGGAGCGGAGATGCCACTAGGCTGACTGGGTGGAAGTGGGTGAGTCATAAGATGCTGGCTGGGCCCCCTCCCCAGGTCCCTCCCCACCCCGAGCTTCGCCAGAGGTGAGTGCCCCTCAGCCCAGCCCCAGGAAGTCCCCAAAGTTGGGTGGTCAGAGCCTGGTACTGTGCCTCCCATAGATGGTCAGTGCCTTGCACTTGACCAAAGTGGGCCAAGTCTCAGGATCCTGGCCAGGTCCTCATGGGTCCCACAAAGATGCCCACAGGGTATCAACACCACCTGTTCCTCCTGTAATTAAGCATTTCACACACTTACCCGTCTTCTCGATCCTCTCGGCCCTGCTTTAGCCCCTTCCTCAGTCTCTCCCAAAACATCGCAAGTTGCCTTCTTTGCCCCATTCCCCCGTCTGCTCGCCCCTCTGTCCCCCTACAGACAAATGTCCTGCAGAGCAGCCTGTGTCCCTGTGCTGCTCAGAGCCCTTCTGTGATTCACTGCAGCCTGCAACTTAAGAGTCCACTCTCCTGAGCCGGCCATGGCCTAGCCTCCCCAACTGGCCCAGCTTCCCTCAGATGCCCCATTCTGCCCATGCTCTCCTCACTGGAGCCAACTGGCGCTACTTTCACCCCCTGGCACTCAGCCCTGGGCCTCAGGCTCTCCCTTCTGCTTGAACACCTGCCTTGCAGCAAGGGTCGAGTGGTTCCTTAAGTAATCGCTGGATTGATTATCTCTTACTGGCCCCTAAGCCACATGCCCAGGCTGTGTGCTCAGTGAAGGCAGGAACAATATCTAATCTCAGCCCTGTCCCCTGAGAGCCTAGCACAGTGTGTGGCCAGAACAACCTTTTCATACATTATTGAATGAATGAATGAATGAATGACTCAAATCCAGCCCCTGCCAGTCCCTCTAGCCTCACCTCTCCTCCACTCCCTGCTTCACTACTTCTTGTTCCAGAATCACGAGCTGCCTGTGGTTTCCTTGCACACATGCTGGCCTTTGTCACTTTTATGCCTATTATGCTGTTGCCTCTGCCTGGTATGCCTGACCCTCACCTGCTTCCCTGGCTGACTCCAGAGCACAGGCCCATCAGCTCAGGTGTCATGCTCTCGGAGGTTTCTCTTCCAGCATCCGTCTGCACCCTGGGCTTCCACAACGCCTCCCCAGCTGTGGCTCTCATCTGTGTGTCTGGGGCCCCTCAAGGACCATGGCTGCACTTCAGCCCCTAGGGTGTCCTCAGCATCCAGCATAGGACCTGGCCGAGCATAAGTGCCAAATAAACGTGACTGAATAAATGAGTGACTGAATGAAAGTTACCCTCTGTCTCTGGGCCTCAGTGTCCACATTCCATTCATGACAAGAGCCAGGCACTGTGCTGAGTGTTTACCTACATTATCTTATTTAAGCCTCACCTGGCTCTATTATTACTGCTATTTTGCAGAAGAGGAAACTGAGGCCCAGAGAGGTTCAGTAATTGGTTCAAGGTTACAAAGTGGCAAAGCCAAGGTTTGAATCCAGGTCATCCAATTCCAGAGCACCTGACACATTGTTGAGCCTCCACTATATGAAAGTGCTGTGGGTGTGGGGGGAGCTGCAAAAGTAAATAAGACCCAGCAAGGACTTAGGATCTAATTTGTAAAGCACACAGTCTCCTCAAAACCACCTGAGAGAGAGACTGGGCCAAGACTGATTCCCATTTTACTGATGGAGAAACTGAGGCCCAGCAGTTGTAGTGACTAAGCTTACTGAGCAGGAAGAATCTTCTGGGCCTCCAGTGGGGACTCCTCCCCTGCCAGGTCAAGGGCTGTGGAAGACCCACCTCCTCAGGCTGACAGGGGATTGATTCTGCCCTGTTGGGCTGGCCTCTTCCCATAAGGGAGTCAGGAAGGAGCCCAGACCCAGGGTAGGCTAAGCTGGGTAAATCTGGATAAGCCCCTGTGCTCTGCTCCTTTTTGTAAAACCACAGAAGGTTGACTGAGCTGAGAAAAGGAGGATCCCCCCGATGCCACCTAGTCCCTCTCACATGCACTACGAACTCCCATGCCCCAGGGAGGAGGCTCCAGGGAGCTGGCCCTCCAGTGGAGAGGGTCTCTGCTCGACCCCTGAGTCTAGGGGCTGAATCTGGAGGACAGGAAACAGCTGAGTCAAGAGAAAGCTTCAGCCAGAGCTTTGGCGAGGTTTTGGGGATTTTCCCAGCAGAGCAACAGCGCCCCATCCCGCCCACTGGGAGGGGCCTTGGCAGGGACCAGGCTTGGGTCACATAGCTGATTCATCTGAGGAGGGAAACTCCCCGTGACTCGCATCCCCCAGACCCTTAGGTAACCTGAGGGCACCTAGCCCAGAAACCCATCAAACCCATCTTTCCTTGATTACTGGCTTCCCAGCAGAGCTTGAAAACTCCCCAGTCTGGACACAGGGACAGCTGGGCAGGACGGCAGGGCATTGGGGCAGCTTCCTAGGGAATAGCAGCAGAGACTGGAATCAGAGTGACAGCTGAACAAGGGGCACCTCAGGCATCCTCCCCTCACCCACTTTTCAGATGAGAAAACTGAAGCTCAGACAGTAAGAGCAAAGGGCATACCAACCTGCCCTGCTTCAGGCACCACTCTAAGCAGTTTGTATGCACTAACTCATTTTAGTCCTCACAGCCCTCATTTTCTTTTCCTGAGGAGTAAATTGAGCAGAAAGAGGTTAAGTAACTTGGCCACGGTAAAGTCTAGAAATGCTCGGGAGGCTCTCCATAACTCCCAAGAGTGCTTGTACACAGCCTTGTGCAGGGCACTCCATCCCTGGTCCCTGAGCAGCTCTGGCCCCAGAGGGCAGAGGCCTCCCTGGGGTGAAGTCTGAAGTGGTTTCTGGAAATCTTCTACCCTCAGGTCCCACCTCAGCCCCCTGGGAACCGTAGAGAACAGGCAGGTCACCCACTGGGCTCTGGCTCCTCCCAGGCTAAAGGGAGAAAGTTGGTTCCTGCAGAAAAAAATCTGAGAACCCACAGAGGCCAGGAGAGGGCAGCGAAGCATTCCCGCCAAAAGTCTTCCTCTAGAGGACTTTGACTCCTTTCCAAACCCCAATCCTTTCCTCCTCCCTTTCCTGTCTGCCAGCCCCCTTCCCCGACACCACACGCGCACACTCAAACACGCACACACAGGCACACACGTGCACACTGGGAGCCCAGCCTCCAGGCCCCCGCTCCTCAGCCAGCTAGGCCAGGCCCTTCTCCCCCTGTCCTGGGCCAGGGGCGAGCTGGGTGTTGGAGGGGAGCTGAGAACGTGGCTCTGTGGGGTTCAGCCAAGGACCCCACGCAGGCAAGCTCTGTCCTATCTGGCTCCCACTCACAGGCTGAATGACTCACTCCATCGCCCCCCATGACTCAGTTTACACGGGTGCCCAGAGGTCCTCCCAGTGAGGGTGGGGCAGTTTATTAGCCTAGCCCAGGCCCGCCAGCCTTTCATCCCAGGATGAGCCTTTCACCCCCCTCCTGGCCCACAGCAGGAGCTGGCATCCGGGAGTCCAGGGGTGGGGGAAGCCTCAGATCTGGGAGGGTAGGAAGAGCCCAAGAACTGAGTGACAGGTTCCAACTTCTCTGGGCCTGGGTCTGCAGGGAACAAGAGCTCTTCCAAGAAACCTCAGGGGCCAGGCTGAGCGGGCAGAGCCATCCTGGGCACCTACCACAGAACCCTTGATGCCCTCCATTCAGAGGAAATGGTCCATACAGCGCAAAACCTAACAGCAAGAAAACTCTCCCTTCCACGTGTTGATCTCTCACTGCACTGGTCCCATGCTAAGCGCAAGTGCCATCCATGCCTTTTCTCACTTACTCCCCCATCAAGCCCCTGAAGAGCAGATACAATCATTATCATATCTTTTCACAAATGAGGGCATTGAGGCATAAAGAAGTTAAGAGAATGGCCCAGGTCACACAGCCAGGACTTAAACCTAGGCCATCCAACTCCAGAACTCACACATTAACCCCTACTGCCTCCCTGAGCTGTGCTAGTTGGAGCAGGGATGAGGGACCATGGGTCTGCCGTGCCCCTCCTCACAGTGGATCTCCAATGAAACCTCTGGTTTTAGGGATCACAGTGCATAAACTACTATTACCCAGTATGTAATCTGGAAGAAGGGGAAACTGAGGCTCCTGGTGAGAAAAGGACTGGTCTGAGATCCTATACAAATCAGAGATGCAGCCAGAACCTGGACCATGTATTTGACCCTCTCCCCAGTGCCCTGGAATGGAGAGGTGTGGTGGGGGTTCCCCAGGGAAGGAGTGGGAGATGGTAGCCTTGTCCCTGACTCCCTGTAGTGCTTCAGCCCAGTTCCTCTCCCTCTCTGGAGCCTCAGGGTCCTCATCTGCCTTAAAGGGACAGAATTGCCATCACAGCAGGGTGGCATGAGGCTCAAAGGGCAGCAGAGGGACCGGTACTCAGCAGCATCTGGGGAATGAGGAAGGTGAGACCCAGACCATGGAAGCAGCACAGACCAGCCCCCTCTCACCCCGCCCCCTTCCTCAGCCCGGACCCACTAAAGGGCTCTCTCTGACTCCAAGGCCCAGACCTTCCCATCATGGACTCCAATACCCATCTCCCCAGACTCCAGCCTCAGTAAAATGAGAATCAGTTACTTCCTTGTTCAAACACCACTCAAGGTCCCCTTGTCTTCCCCCTCCCCCAATTCAAGCTCCTCACGTGGCATTCAAGGGCCCTGGCTTAGGCCTCACTCAGCCCACCCTTCCAGTCATGGTCCCAACACAGAGTTCACCCTGTGCCCTGGACCACAGGGACCTAGGCCTCACCTCTCCCAACCCCTGGGCCTTTGTACCCACTGACTTCAAACCCAGAAATGCCTCCCCCACCCTCAAATACTCCTCTGCCAGGAAGCTTGCTCCACGTACCCCCACCTCCCCACATCCAGTAGAAAAGAATCCTTCCTTCCTGGGGGCTCCTGTGATGTCCCTGGCGCTCTCCAGCTTCTGGTCCCAGCACTGTCTACCTACCACCAGAGCTGTTTTCCTCAGTGGCTAATCACCTTTCTGTAAAATGGGTATAACATCTTCATCTGTCTCTACAGGGTTGATGTGAGGATTAATGAATCACTTTGAATGGTGCCTGGTTCATAGGAGCTATATGAGTGTGAGCCACTAGTGTTACCCTCTTGGCCCTCCAAGACCCCCAGTCAACATACAACTTAAAAGAACACAGGGTGGGGGAAGGGTAGAGCGCATGCTTAGCATACACAAGGTCCTGGGTTCAATCCCCAGTACCTCCTCTAAAAATAAATAAGTAAACCTAAAAAAAAAAAAAAAAAAAAAAAAAGAACACAGGGTGGATTAAGCATCCTGACCCCACCCCTTCCCAGATCTCAGACCCTCCTGTGTAGCAATATGAAAGGTGCCACAGCTCAGAAAGGTCCAAGTCTGAGAGTAAAATGGTCAGAATTTTTAAAGATTCTTCTGTGAACATTTAAAAAATCCCTCAGGCTACTGTGTGGGAGGTGGAGGGGAGGGAGCTAAGCTGGAGGCTGTGGAGAGTGTCCAGGACAGATAGGATGGGGTCAGAACAAAGGGAAAGAAATCTCTGCTGAAGTGAACTAAATGTCACCTCCAGATATGGGGAAAACTGGAACTCTGAACTATTGCTGGTGGGATGTAAAATGGTACAACCAATTTGGAGAACTGTTGGAGAGAATCAAAGCCAAACATACGGGTACCCTACGACCCACAGTTCCACCCCTGGGCACTTATCCAAAAGAAGTGAGTGCAGGTAGACCGAAAGACGCATCAAAAATGCTCACAGCAGCCTTATTCATAAGAGCCCCAAACTCGGAGAGCACCCAATACCATCAGCAGGAGAAGGGAGGGAGCGATTGTGGGCTATTTGTGCAACGGAATATACACAGTAATAGAAAAGACCAAGCTGCCACTTCACCCAACAATGCAGACAAATCCCTCGGACATGCTGAGTAAAAGAAGTCAGACCCAAGAAAGCACACGCTGTAGGGTTCCATTTATATGAAGTTTAAGAACGGGCAAAACTGATCCTTGATGAAAGAAGTCAGAATAGTGATTACCGGTGGGTGGCAGATGTTGACTGGCAGGAGGCACAAGGAGGTTCCAGAAATATCCTATGCCTTGATCAGGGCGGTAGTTACATGTATTTATGTAATTACATACATGTACAAAATCACTGAGCTAGACATTGGATGAGTGCACTTTACTGTATTTTAAACTTCAGTTTCATCAGCAACCTAAATATAAGAATCAAAATTACAAAACTATTAGAAAAAAGTCATAGAGGTAAATGTTCATGACCTCAAATTTGGTCATGGATTCTTAGATTTGACACTGGAAGCATGAGCAACAAAAGAAAAAAATAGATAAATTGGACTCTATAAAAAGTAAAAAACTTTGTGCATCAAAAAACATTGTGAAGAATGTGAAAAGACAAATGTGAGAGAAAAATTGGCAAATCATGTATCTGATAAATGTTTTGTAGCCAGAATATATAAAGAACTCATGTAATTTGACAGCAACAAGAAGAAACAACCCAGTTAAAAATGGGCGTGAGGAGATGGTATAGCTTAGTGGTAGAGCACATGTTTAGCATGCATGAGGCCCTGGGTTCAATCCCCAGTACCTCCATTAAAAAAAAATGGGCAAAGGACTTGAATAGACATTTGTCCAAAATATATATATACAAATGGCCAACAAGCACATGAAAAGAAGTTCATTGATCATTAAGGAACATGACTGGTGTTAAGGAAATACAAAACAAGACACAATAAGACACCACTTCATACCCTCTAGGTTGTATTTTTTAAATGGAAAATAATAAATGTTAGCAAGGATGTGGAGAAATTAGAACCCTCAGGCACTGCTGGTAGAAATGTAAAATGATAACAACCATTTTGTAAAATAGTCTGACAGTTCCTTACGAAGTTAAACAGAATTACCATGTGACCCAACAATTCTACTCTTAGGTATATAACCAAGATAAATGGAAACATATGTCCACACAAAAACTTGTATGCAAGTTTCCATAGAAGCATTATTCATAATAGCCAAAAAGTAGAAACAAGCCAATGTCCATCAACCGTTGAATAAATAAATTGTGGTATATCCATGCAATAGAATATTACTCAGCCATAAAAAGGAAGGAAGTGTTGATACATGCTACAACACTGATGAGCCTGGAAAACATTACCCTAAATAAAAGAAATCATACGTAAAAGGTCACAAATTGTATAACTCCCTTTATATGAAATGTCCAGATTAGGCAAACCTATAGAGACAGAAAGCAGATTAGTAGTTACCAGGGGATGAGAGGAGGGGGGTTTTGGGAGTGATTACCTAATGGGTCTGAGTGTTTTTCTGGGATGATTAAAAAGTTTTGAATCTAGAGAGAAGTGGTGATTGCCCAACATTGTGAATGCACAAAATTCCACTGAAGTGGACACATTAAAATGGCTAATTGAAATATTTTGTGAATTTCACCTCAATTTTAAAAATAAACTTTAATGTAGAAAGGGAATGGAAACTGGAAAATACAAACGTCACCTCCGAAGCTCTAGGGGAACAAATAGAACCTACTGGATGCAAACAAAGCACATTCACTCATCGCCTCCTTTCACCTCACTGCAGTCCCAGGAGGTGGGGATTCCCTGGGGTTCAGAGACGGAAAGTGATGGAGCCAGACTCACACAGCTGCCTGGGTGTCTCAGACCTCCCAGTCCCAGACTCCCGAAATCATTGTGGCCCCCGAAGATTCTTGCCTGGCCTCCCTGGGTGAGAGCTGGTGAGGTCAGGGGCCAGGAACGTTACTGCAGCCACGAGACAGGATTTAGTGACTGAGGAGCTTGGAATGTGCAGCCTCTGAAAGGACCTCCTTGTGGCTTCACTGACGGTTAGAGCAGGAAGGGACTTTCAGAGTCATGTAATCACACACACACACGCACACACACACTTGAGACCTGAGACCCTTGTCAGTCACTGCCCCAGGCTGCTTGGGGAGCGGGGCAGGGTGGTGTTTCTGGAGCTGGCAGATGGATGCAGTCAAGGCTGACCTGTGTTAGGCCTCACATCTGCCACCAACTGGCTGCCTATGTCACCTTGACCTGTCCTGCTTGGGCTCAGCCAAGGAGAATAGATACCAGCTAGTGTATGTGTGTATACACTTGCGTGCATGTGGACTGCATAAGTGCCTTAGCATGTGATCAGAGCTCCCAAATCTCCCACCCTAGGGTTTTTAACATGTGTATTTATTTTTGCTATTTGTCAAGTTCTTACTATACACTTTAATAAGCATAAGACATTACTTTATATCTATTCTCCAACAGGCCTGAGATGTTATCAATATACAGTTATCATTATGTCTTCATTTTACAGATGAGGCTCTGAGAGATTGTGTGCCTCATCTAGGACACACAGCTGGTGAGCAGCCTAACCAGAATTCAAACTCAGAACCCAGGCTTGCGTGATTCCAGCATCTATGTTCGTTTTCAGAGTCACATTGCCTCAAAAATTTCTCTCTCTTTCGCGCGCGTACACATATACACACTCCCGTATAGCTCTCATTCTGGTTAAACTGTTCGTTTTTTTCCTTTAGAGAATGACAAGCATTGAGTAGAATAAGGGCAAGGGAGAGGCGCCAGGCTGGTAACCGCCTTCTAAGTACACGTCACTTTACAGCTTACAAAGCACTTTCACATTTGTGATCTCATTGATCCCACAGAAGCCCCATGAGGTCAGCAGGAGGCTCAATTGTTCCCACTGGGATTAGGACTCAGAGGGAAGGTGACCCGCCCAGGGTAACAGAGACAGAAAATGGTAGCTCTGGGACTGGAAGCCCAGGGCCAAGCTGGTCTCTTGGCTTGAAGTCCTGAATGCATCCACAGACCCTGACCGCTGTCCCCAAGGAAGGCAGCCCAGGACCTCACCTTCCTGAAATCTTCCTTCCCTAAGGACAAAACTGGAGCTGATCAAATGGAGATACCAAGGAAAGCAGGAGAGCCAAGATCTCTGTCTGTGGTTGTGTGACACTGGCAGCTCCTTACTCTCTCTGGGCCTCAGTTTCCTCATCTGTAGAATGGGAAGAGGTAAAGAAGAAGCTTTAGGGTGGTCCTCTCAGCACTGACATTCTGCATATGTGAAAAAGTATCTGTGAGGCCTTTGAAAATCTTGGCCTGAGCTTGGGCTTGGCGCTCCCATAGTCCTGATTTGGCAACCAGCTTCAGCCACTCGCTTAGTGATCTTAGGCGCTTCATTTCAACATCTCTCAGCCTCAGTTTCCCCATCAGTAAAATGGGGATGATAATGGCACCTACCTCCCAGGGTTGTTGATCTTTGGTTGTTGACATTTGACCCTGACCTCACATTCACACAGACTTCTGACATAATCTACAAACAAGGTTGATGACCACACAGTCCCGGAAGAGCAGCTATAGTCTTTAAAGAAGATGGCATTTATCAGACCATGGGACAACTGTGTCCCAGTCCAGGCTCTCACTGCTTACAGGGGTTCTGAATTGAAAGTTATCATAGCTCCTAAAATTATCCCGTGAGTAGTGCAATTATACTGCATTGTATTTGCAGATAGTTCAAAGCGTGAACTTGTCATCATAAGCATTTAAACTTTACACTAAAATATTCAAAAATAGATAAACAACAAGTTTATACTGTATAGCACAGGGAACTATATTCAATATCTTATAGTAACTTTTGATGAAAAAGAATATGAAAATGAATATATGTATGTTCCTATAAGACTAAAGTATTGTGCTTTACACCAGAAATTGACACAACATTGTAAACTGACTATATTTCAAAAAAAACATTCTAAAAATCAAAAAATATATATATACACACTGTTTTTGTAACCCTAGTTTGTCATTTATTCACTTTTTAGTATACCTGAACCTTACAACAATGCCTGCGGAAGGGCCTTACACGGCGACTTGGATGGCAGTAGCATGGGTCCCGGCATGAAATAAGCACCCATTTGATAACAATATATTATTATCAGTCACATTTATAATCCACTTTACAGTTTCCAGATCCCTTTCACATTCTTCATTCCAGCCTCCCACGTGTGGCAAGGTCACTATGTGATTATTTCGTCCCATTTTATGGATGCAAACACTGAGGCCAGACCAGGCAGTGAGAGGGCTCCCAGCGCCGGTGGCCGGGTATCAGTCAGAGCCCCGGGGCTGAGCCCGACGGGGCGGGGCGGGGCGGGGCGCCCGGCTGCTCACAGGTGCGTAAAGCCGCCGGGGAATCCTTCGCTCCACCTGGGTGCGGCGAGGAAATTGCACCATGTATGGGCAGCTACGTCAGAGGGGGCGGATCTGTCGCCGGGGGACGCCAAGTCCGCCCCTTTTCCCCACCAAAAGGCGGCTACGGGACTATAGGAGGCGACGAAAAGTTCGGGGCGGACTAGCAAAAGGCAGCGCGTCTGAAGAGGTGGAGCCCCGAGGTGACCAGCGCCGCTGAGAAACGCGCCCCCCTCCTCCGTGGAAGTGGTTCAGCCCGCGGACTTTTCATTCATAAAAAGAAAAGAATCCGCGAGGAGCGAGTGAGTCAGAACCGAAGCCGCCGACGCGGACCCCACAGAGCAGCCAGCCCAGGGCATGTTCCGAGACTTCGGGGAACCCGGACCGAGCTCCGGGACCGGTGGTGCGTACGGCGGCCCGGCGCAGCCCCCGGCGACAGGCCAGCAGGTGAGAGGAACCCGACGCCTGTGGTCCATAGGACAGCTCCTGGGATGTGCGGTCCGCTCCAGCACACTCAGGGACTGGGGCCGGGAACAGGAGTGAGGAACGGGCCTCGTGGCCGTGGCAGCGGATCCTGCTTATTCTCCGGGGTCTAGGGGACACTTTCCTTCCCACACGGCCCAGGGGAACGCGCACAGCGGGCTGAACAATCTGCGAACATCCCCTCTCTCGCTCTCCCCCACTCCCCTCTCTGCTGTCTGTCCCTCCGTCTCTGTTACCTTCTTTCCTTCCTCCTGTCCACCGCTAATTTCTTTGTTCCATCTGCGTCAGAAGTGGTCCCTTAGTCCGTGATTAGTCCTAGCCCCGACAGGATCACAGAGGGTCTGATCCATCTTGGACTTAATTTCCGAGATCTGGAATCTGAGCTGCGGCCAAGACGTCCCCACGCACTGGGCACCCGCAGGCCAGCCCCAACATACTGGCAATCCTCGGCAAGCTGTGATCGTCTGTCTGTGTCCGCCCGTTTGTCTGTCCCTGCCTACCCCGTCGCCAAATCCTTATCCCCATCTCGGCGCAGTCGAGCCTGGTGGGTTCCAGGAGACTGTTCGTGACCATTTTAAGGGATGGGGCCGGTAGAGGTCGCGAGGTGCCGGGACGTGCGAAAGCTCGTGTGGTGGGCAACTCCCGCGCCCCCGACTCTCCGCACCGAACGGCGCCCGCTGCCGGCTGGGGGGACCTGGGAGGCTGCAGGTGCCCATTTCCTGTCGAGGGGCCCTGAGCACGTGTCGCTAGGGGAGGGAAGGAGCAGCGTCCGTTCCGCCGAGTCACGGAGGCCGAGTCACGGTGGCTGACTCACCCGGGGCGCCCCTCCCTTCCTGGCCCGGAGCGGCCCGGGCCCGGACAACCTCGGGAGCGGAGATGCCGCCGGCGGTACCTCGGCCCGGAACTTGGGTTACTAGGCCACTGGGCCTGAACTGCTGAGCCGGGGACACTTCTGTCTAAACTTGCCTGGGCATGTGGGGCTCTTCCTGGACTACTGGGTGCCCACACCCAGGGCCCAGCCCCAGGGCTTGAACCCAGTTCTCCTTCTGAACCCTGAGCCCCCATTTCAACTCATTCCTCACATTTATGGCTGAAAGAGAATCGTGGCAGGTAAGACCTGGAGTGCAAACTATGCAGCCTTGCATCAAGCTGGGCAGTTTCCACCTCATTTACCTTATTTCACAGAATCTAAGACCCCACTGATTTTAAAACTCACCATTATTTTGTACCACTAACATTTTTTTAAAGTTGCCAATTAAACTGATTTCAGAGTCACTAAAAGGTACTTCTTAGTGTCACTGAAATGCTGTAATCCTCACCTATGGCAGTATTAAACATGAGGAAGCAGAGGCACACTGAGGTTAAATAACTTGCCCAGACAGCCAGTAAGTGGTTGAGGTAAGATAAAAGCTGGGATAGCCTGAACCCAGAGCAGTGGCTCTTGCCCTCCACAGCCCCTGCATGTTGGGCACCTGCTACTTACCAGGTTCTGTCACACACATTCTGTCACCTGATTCTCAGAGTCACCCTCGAAGTTAGGAGCTGTCATTACCCTCTTTGTGCAGATGGGACTCAGGCAGGGTGCAGGAGAGGGTCTAAGCCCGGCCATTTGAGCCCAAACCCCACTTCCCACTTATTGGCTGTGTGTCCATGGACGACTGTTTTCCTGTCTGAAAATGAAGATACTGTTGTGCAAATTATGTGAGTCAGTATTTGTAAAGTGGTTGGGACAGTGCCTGGAATTCACACTTTATGAGCTCTGCTAGGGGAACTAGAGGCACAAGAAGCTATGTGACTTGCCTAAAGTCACACAGTTCATGAGTAGGGATTTGTCAGCCAGTCAGTCTCTGGCTGCCAAGCTGTGCTCTCTGATCTCTCAGAACCAGCAGCTGCCTTGAGGGTGGACAGCAGTGTGGCTTCTGTCCCCTGGAAGCCCCTCAGTCCACACAGACCTCATCCCTGGTCTTCCATATCTTATCCTTCAGAAGTTCCACCTCGTGCCAAGCATCAACGCTGTGAGTGGCAGCCAGGAGCTGCAGTGGATGGTGCAGCCTCACTTCCTGGAACCCAGCAGCTACCCCAGGCCTCTGGCCTACCCCCAGTACAGCCCCCCACAGCCCCGGCCAGGAGTCATCCGGGCCTTGGGGCCAACTCCAGGAGTGCGTCGCCGGCCCTATGAACAGGTAAGGAGCAGAGGCATTTGCACAGGTTCTTGTGCCCACAGGGGTGCTGAGGTGCAGAAGATGAGTTCTTGTCGAGAAGAACACGGGCTTAGAAGGTGGGTGAGGAGAAGAGGCCTAGTGGTGACTACTTGCCAAGGAAGAAAGTGATAAGAGCCCCTAGGGAGACCTAGAGGGAAAATCGGTCACTTCTGGATCAGGGAAAGCTTCCTGGAGGTGGAGGCATATTAGCCTAGGAGGATGGGTAGGATTTTCATAGAGACAGATGAAGGAAAGGACATTCCAGGTAGAGAGGATGGCAGGAGCAGGAATGGAGGTGGAGATGAAAATGTGTAAGGTGTATATGTGGAAACCTATGTGGACAGCAGAGGGTCTCCACCTGATGACAGGTATGGAGAATGTGGGCTTATGCTGTCTACATAGCTGGGGGAGAGAAAGAAGGGAGAGGGTTCCCTTCAGCTACCCTCTGGGGCTCAGTTTCCCTACCTCATTTAATTCTTGCAAAAAACCCTATTGGGAATGTACTCTGGTTTTCCCCATTTTACAGCCATGGACATGAAAGCACAGAGAGGTAAAGTCACTCGCCCAAGATGACACAAGTAGTGAGTAATGAGACAGGTCTTTCCAATTCTACAGTCAGATCCTAACCACCAAGCCACACTGTCTCACCAGGAGCTAAGAGAAGGCTTGAAGCAAGGTGTGCTGGGAACTCATGCCCCACCACCAACCCAGCCATTCTGCCTGCACACTGCTAATAAAGTCCTAACCAAAATAAACAAACAAGACCTAGAGGGTCTTTAAAGGAGTGGCTCCTCTTTTCTCTCCCTGCAGCATTTTGGTATATGAGACTGGTGGGCTGAGGTCTGCACATTAAAGTGCTTGTTCTGACAGCAGGGCAGAGGATGGGAAGGGAGGTCAGGATCCTGGGAAAGATGTGTGATCAACCATGGGTGGATTTCCCAGAAACAGAATGGCTGGCCTTTGTGACCAACTGGAAGGAGACCTTGGTGTAAGCCTCAGAGGCAGGCTCCTGGACTTCCTTCAGCCCTGTCCTGAGGGTGGCCCTTTGATCCTGGGTACTCCTGCACTGGGGCTGTGAGCTGTGAGCTGTGAGTAGGGTCCTTTTGGGGGAGGTGGTCTCAGTCAGCTGGCCTCTTACTTAATGTTAAATAGAGTGAATGGATTTGTTTCTGCCCTGGAACCACAAAACAAGTTATTTATCCTCCCTGGGTTTCAGTTCCTTACACAGAAAGCTGGGTTAAGAATCTGTGCAGAGCACTTAGCTGGCACATAGTAGATTCCCAATGAATAACTAACTACTTAGCAGCGCTCATTAGTCCCACTTAGTGCTTACAGCCCCTGGGGAAGAGGAGACTTGGTTATCAAGAGACTGAAAAAAAATGGGGGTCCTTTGAAAAAGAGTGTCCTGGCCCCAGAGGCTCAGAGGAGTAAAGGACCCTTCTGGCTGCAGAATAAAAGAAGGCTTCAGGGAGGCGAGGGCATCTTGAGTCCTGGGAGATGAGGAGGGTTAAGATACGTGGAAGGACAGAGGAGGGCATTCCGAGAGGAATCAGGAGGGAAAAGCTGGGAGGAAATTTGACTAAACCAAGCTTACTAAAGCAGGAAACCAGTAGGGGGGCAATGGTCCCTAAAGCGCAGGCTGAGGGCTCCCCTTAGCTGCCATGCCCTCCAGCAGGGTCCTACCACCGGGCCAGCGCACGAGGCAAGGGCCTGGCAGCCAATAGCACAGGGTCCCCCTCTCTGCTCACTCTACTCTCCAGATCAGCCCCGAGGAGGAGGAACGCCGTCGAGTGAGGCGAGAGCGGAACAAGCTGGCCGCGGCCAAGTGCAGGAACCGGAGAAAAGAACTGACCGACTTCCTGCAGGCGGTGAGCACTGGCGAGTGAGGAGGGTGCCCAGGTACCGGCCCACACAACTTCAGAGGGGCCCCAGTTCCCAAGAGCCCGCGGAGCCTAAGGGGGAGCCGGTATATAAAGTCCCCTCCCCCCAGTTCCCTGTCAGAAGAGCACTCCGACAAGGAAGAAGTGATTTAAAATTAGTTGCACGAATCACTCTGAACAGAGCAGATCTGAAGCTGGGCCCGACAATCTCCTTCAGCCCCCGGGTCTGACGGGAGTCGTGCCCATTTTTCTCCCAGGGGCTCATGGGAGTTGTAGTCCAGACCGCAGGAGACTCCCCATTTCCCCCGCCTCCAACAACGTCCCAATCACTACCACTCAGGGAGGCTGCGCGGTATTAGGCTCTCATCTTGACTCCTCTCCTGACCCTCCATAGGAAACCGACAAACTGGAGGATGAGAAATCCGGGCTGCAGCGAGAGATTGAGGAACTACAGAAGCAGAAGGAGCGCCTGGAGCTGGTACTAGAGGCCCACCGCCCCATCTGCAAAATCCCAGAAGGGGCCAAGGAGAGCGACACCAGCGGCACAGGCGCTGCCAGTGGCACCAGCAGCCCACCAGCCCCTTCCCACCCTGTGCCTTGTATCTCCCTTTCCCCAGGGCCTGTGCTTGAACCCGAAGCACTGCACACTCCCACGCTCATGACCACACCCTCCCTGACTCCTTTCACTACCAGTCTTGTCTTCACCTACCCCAGCACCCCAGAGCCCTGTGCTTCAGCCCATCGCAGGAGTAGCAGCAGCAGTGGGGACCCATCTTCTGACCCCCTTGGCTCCCCAACCCTCCTAGCCTTATGAAGCACTCCAGCCCCCCTCCCTGCAGGTGCCACCCTAACCAACATCTCCCCACCCATTGGTCCAGCTGGTCTGGATCATATCCCATGTTCAACCCCAGCAGGTTCTTCTTCTTCCTTCCAGATGAGACTGAGCTTATTTTGCTTCCTGGTAGAGCTAGCTTGGGGGCCAACAAAGCTGCCCACTGTTTCTCTAGAGCCGGACTCTCTAGCACAATTTGCACTAGAACAGAGACAAAATATTTCCCATTTGTGCAAGAAAACTCCTGGCAGCTCCCAAGGGACTTTATAGATCCCCAGAAGTCCTTTGGAGCCCTAAGTCCCTGCAGACCACCCCTCTAGTCTTCATCACCCTCTTCCTGTGATCCACCCAACCCTATCCCTGATAGAAGGTGATACTCTACCAGCCTAGAACACTAACTCACCCAGCCCCACTGCCAGCAGCACCAGGTTATTGAACCAGGACACTCTGCCAGCCCCTCTTAAATGAAACAGCTCAGGAGAGTGCCAGAGGCTTCTGTGATGAGCTGACTTGCAGCCCCCAGCTCTGAGAAGACTTTAGCTCCAAGGAATCCAAGCCTCCACAGCGAAGGCAGCTATTTATTTTCCTAAAGATCGTATTTTTATACAAACCTGCCAAAATGGAATAAAAGGCTTGAAGTTCTGGCCTGCTTTCATTGGACCGAGAGGATAAAGGGAGAACATTTGGAGCCAGAAGCCGTCTCAGCTCCACCAACTCACTATGCAATCTTGGACAATTTATCTGATATTTCTGGACCTCGACTTTCTCATCTGACAAATGAGGCTACATCTGTTCCGCCTCATCTCCAGGATTGAGAGGAGGAAGAGAAGTGCCTTGGGGTGCCAAATCAAGAGGATTATCATCCTCCTCCTGGTGGGGGCCCACAGTGCTCTCGCGTGTGCCACAGAGGGCGCTGTTATGCCCCTTCCAGCCTCAAGGGAGGCAGCTGAGTGGGTTTTAGGCCCCCAACACCTGCTTCCTGCCCCATTGTCTTGGACAGGAAGGAGCCGGGAAGGGAGCTGGAGCCACTTCTGGGGCCGGATCACGGCCTGTCCTGGGGCCAGCCAGATAGGGGGGCCCAGTGGCTTACAATGGTCCCATATCCCGCCCCAGGATTGAAGTAATGGGGGTCTTCCATCTTAGTTCTGCAGTCCCTCCTTATGGGAATGATACTCTGTCTCAACGTCCCCACCCCCGTCTCAACGCCGGCAAGTCCCAAACAGACGCTGCCCAGGCCACGGGCTCTGCTTCCGTCTCAGTTTATTAGACCCCACCCAGCCCCCAGCAAGTCCCTCCGCTCCAGCCTCCAATCCCCCTGCTGCCCCGCCAGCGAGAGCCAGGGGCCCTCCTCAGTTTTAGGGTTTCTAAGTCCATGCCAGCGGCCCCTCGTGCACAAACGGGGCGGCGTCCAGGTCCCGAGGTTCGCCGCAGTCTCGGCGCTTGGGAAGCAATCTGAGCGGGCGTCGGCGCGAAGCTGTGCCCTCAATCATCTGGGGAGCAGGCCAGGGGCAACTGGTCGGGACTGCCCACGCTGCCGGTACTGGAGCTTCCATCGCCCAGGTCACGGGGACCGCAAGGAGGCAAGGCCAGCTCGGGTGTAGGCCCAGTGCCTGAGCCCCCCGAGCCGCCGGGGCCGCCGCGGGGGCCCCACTCCTCGCCCAGAGCCAGGCAGAGCTCCTTAAGCGCCAGGTTCTCCCGCAGCAGCTCCTCCTGGCGGCCCTCCAGCTCGGCCAGCTTCTGCCAACAACCGCCTAGGTCCTCGCGCACAGCTCGGGATGCTTGGGTCCCGAAGAGCTGCCACTGGCGCGCGGCGCGACGCCCGCGCTGCCGCTCCGAGTCCAGGAAGCAGCAGAGGTCGCGCAGCTCGCGGTTCTCGGCCTGTAGGCGCCGGTTCAGCTGCTTGAGCTCGCGGATCTCGCCCAGGTGACCCTGTAGCTGCCGATTCACCTCCTGCATGAGGCGGCCGCGCTGCACCAGAGCCGCCAGGCGCGCCGCCTCCTCCCGCCGCAGGCGCCGCACCAGCTCCTCCTTTCCCAGAGCCGCCATCTCCTCATCCGTCAGCTCCTCCAGGCCGCCCGTCTCGGCCTCCATGGCTGCTCAGGCCTCTGGAGCATCGCCTGCCCGCTGCCGCGGCCCAGGAGCCACACGACGAGCTCCGCGCCGCTTGGGCTCGGGAACCCGGTCCGCGGACAGTCTGTGGTGGAGCTAGCGTAGGCTGCAGCAGCCGCGCGGGGGTGGGCACGCGGCGGTGCGCGCGCCGGGGCGGGACCGCATGACGTTAAGGAAGGACAGCCAATCCTGGCAAGCCTCCTAGGAAAGGGGCGTGGCCTGAGCACCCAGAGAGAGAGACTGTTTGTTCCCTGCCCATTCTGGACAGCGGAGTCTGGTACCGGCATCACCGACCAACGTGCCAGTCAACCCCAAACCTCCTCAAGCTCGAGGATAGACCTCTCGATTCCTTCTGGGAGCCAAGACTCGGGTGTCGGCCCCCGACTCTCCTGCCCACCCTACCGACGGAACTCAGACGGATCGCCTTTCCATCCTTCCTAGCTCAGCTCGAACTCGAGAATCTCCGATAACTGAGCATCTCCCCCAGTCCTCGGTACCCGAAGTCCCAACGTACTGGCTCACCGTTAGCCTACCCTCCCTCTCACGGAGCGTTTGCTGCCCGGTGGGAGGGGCATACAAGGGATTCGTTTGTTAAGTAAACCTTTATTGTGTGTAAGGCCCATGCAGAAATAAACTCTGATCAAGATCCTTGCACTTTCCTCAGAGAGGTCGTAACAAGGCAGAAGAGACAAGCAGTGTTAAACAGGAAGCAAATGGAGGAAGAACTCATTCCGACGGACCGTCCCCCGCCCGTGAAAAGTTTCCCCAAAGAGGTGATATCTGAGGGGCCCTGAAAAATGTGTAAAACTTTGGCAAGTAATGAGAGAGCTATTTCAGGAAGAGGAAAGAGCATGATGAAAGTCGCTGGGTCTGAAAGGGCCTAGCTGCTTTCTGAAGAGTGAGAGTATCTTGATTTTGCTTTGAAAGCAGGTGCATAGAGAAAGTGGTAACAGAGGGAGGGAGGCAACAAAGGTAGTCAGAAGCCAGATTCTAAAGGGCTTTCAAAACCAGACTGGAGCATTTACACAGGCCAGTAAGGATTTAAGGAGGGGAGTAACATTTTAAAATATGCATTTGGGGGTGGGGGTGTATAGCTTAGTGGTAGAGCCGGTACTTGGTGTGCACAAGATCCACAATCTCCAATGCCTCTGTAAAGGGGAAAAAAATTTTTTTAAAGAAACAAAAAAATTTTTTAATTTAAAATATGCATTAAAAAAGTTGTTTGGGCTGCTCTGTGTGGGATGGACCATAGGGAGGGGGTGTAGGCAGAGAGATTATTAAGAACACTGTGTCAATGGGCAAGGAGAGCTATGCAGAAGGACTGGGCTGGGACAGTGCCAGTAGGGGTGGAGAGGACAAAATAGATACTAGAAAAATTCAGGAGGCAAATCAGTAGAACTGAATGTGGGGAGAGAGGTGTCTGGGAGAAAGCCCAGGTTTCTGGTATGAGAACAGGGTGGATGTTGGGGCTGTTACTGAGATAACAATGCAGGAACGAAACAGACTGGGGAGACCAACAGGTCTGTCTGGCTTTTGAGCAGCCTGTGGGGGACGGGTGGAGAGAGTCACAGACTGATAGTCCTCTGGATGAGGACTTCCAGGCAGAGGTCTAAGCTGCAGAATAAGAGAGGTCATTCGTTAGTTTAGGGGAGGAAGTGTTAAAACTATGAGAGCAGTTGCCCCATGCTCAGGAGAGCGGCTCATCCACAGAATGGACTGAGGGGCTCCCAGCAAGGGACCTTGAAGACGAGTGAGACACATTTTTTGCTGAGAAAAGATTTAGGATAGAGCCTTGTGAAGCCCCTAAATTTAGGATACAGGTCAAAGTAAGGAGGTCCCCAAAAGGGCAGAGAAAAACCAGGAGGATCTGAAGGTGGAGGCTGCTAGGGCAGGGGGTACGCGCCGGAGGCCTGGACTCTGGACGTCCTCCAGCAAACCCAGCCTGGGTTAGGGTGGGGTGAGGTGGAGACAGAGAAGCCTGTTGAGTCCCCCTCCGCTGGGAGGAGGGGCTATTCTAGCGCCTCCGCCTCTGCCTGTTTCCTCGCCCCTCCTACCCGAACGCGCTCTGTCCCGGAAGTGGTCCTTCTCTGGCTCCGGGCGCCCGGAGCCGAATATCTACGCTCCCGGAAGTGGCCCGGCGGCGGCGCGCCCGGCCCGGGCACTGCTCGCTCCTGTTGGGGCGCTGCGGCAGCGCCCGGGTTCGGGCATCGCTATGACCAGCGAGCTGGACATCTTCGTGGGGAACACGACCCTCATCGACGAGGACGTGTATCGCCTCTGGCTGGACGGTTACTCGGGTCTGTGGGGTGCCATCTGGGGGAGACAGTCGGGCAGAGCGTTGTTTTGGATGGGAGAGGGGGCAGAGCCAGGACTAGACATCCTAGACGGCAGTGGGCAGAGGCCTGGGAGTACAGGCTACCTAGGGTCGGGGCTGAATCCCTGGAGAGCCTCTGGGGTCAGCGGGGCGGGGCCTGATGCTGGCGCTCACTCCCCAGTGAGCGACGCGGTGGCCCTGAGGGTGCGCTCGGGAATCCTGGAGCAGACCGGCGCCACAGCAGCGGTGCTGCAGAGCGACACCATGGACCATTACCGTACTTTCCACATGCTCGAGCGCCTGCTACACGCACCGCCCAAGCTGCTGCACCAGCTCATCTTCCAGATCCCGCCCTCTCGACAGGCACTGCTTATCGAAAGGTGCTCGCTTGGTGGGATGGTCGGGAAGCCAACCAGTCTGGCCATATACCCATTTTGCGGACTGAAAATGAGACCCAGGGAGGGACCGGACTTACCCAGGCCGGAAGGAACCAAATCCAGGTCCTGCCCGTCCTCCTTTCTCCTCCTTTATGGAAAATCAGCAGTGTTCTCTGACTCCTCACAGGTACTATGCCTTTGACGAGGCCTTTGTGCGGGAGGTCCTAGGCAAGAAGCTGTCCAAGGGCACCAAGAAGGACCTGGATGACATCAGCACCAAAACAGGCATCACCCTCAAGAGCTGCCGGAGACAGGTGGACACGGCATCCATCTGCAGTCTGCCCCTTCACACTATCCCTTTGGTCACTGCCCCAGCTCCAGCCTCCTCCTTCATATCCTCTCTCCTTCCTTCTCTTTTTTGCCCCTTCCAAGCCATCCCCTACTTTTCAGTCAGAGTGAACTTTCAGAAGCCCGGATCTGACCATAGCTTTCCTCTGCTCATAAACTTTCATTGGCTCCTACTCTCTCCTGGATAGCAGCCATGCTCCTTGGCCTTGACCTTCAGACTCTCCTGTCATCCTGTCCCTGCCAGCTTTTCTAGGCTTACATTTCCCCAGCCCCTGGCTTTCTTTTTGAGTTCCTGGAGCTTAGCCAGGAGAGTCATTTCCAGGACGAACTAGTGAAGAACCAGAGGGCATGATGCTAAAATAGGGGTGAATTTAGAGATAAGAGTATGTAAACATTTATCTGAGGCAAGATGATAGAAGCTAGTAAACGCTTGTTGAGTTGATAACAAGTGTTAAGTAATAGTTTGTTGAAGGAACAACAAATGTTAAGTCAGTGTATGTTGCCTGGATAGGTGATAGACTGATGTTCAATAAACAGTTTGTTGGGTGAGCAACCTCTGACCAGTCCTCCCTCCCTCCCCTAACTGCCCTGCAGTTTGACAACTTTAAGCGAGTCTTCAAGGTGGTGGAGGAAATGCGGGGCTCCCTGGTCGATAACATCCAGCAACACTTCCTCCTGTCTGACCGGCTAGCCAGGTGAGGGGCCAGCCGGGGAGCCAGCTGTCTCCCCCTCCTGAACACTCCTTCCTTGCTCCCAAGGTTGGTCCACATTCCCCACAACCCATTTAACCTCCTGGCCGCGCTGCAGGGATGGTTATCCCACTCCTGGTCTGTACTTTGGACCAGACTGGCCTGGGTTCAGATCCCAGCCTGGCCGTTCACCACCTGGGCTGTTGTGAGGTGTCAGTGTAAAGGCCATGATGGCACTGCCCCACTTAGTAAGGACTCAGTAAATGGTAGCCATTACCCTGGCAGTCTCCTGTTGTGTCCTTTAGGAGACCTGGGCTGAAACCTTCTCTGCACTGATGAGGAGGCCTAGAGAGAAGGGACCTGAAACACATCACACAGTGAGTTAGGGTAGAGATAGGCCTGAACCTGGATGCCCAGCCGATGTTGCAGGTGGGAGCTGCTGGCTAAGAAGGAATTTCAAGCCCTGATGGACCCACTCTCCTCTCCCTGTAGGGACTATGCAGCCATCGTCTTCTTTGCCAATAATCGCTTTGAGACAGGGAAGAAAAAACTGCAGTATCTGAGCTTTGGTGACTTTGCCTTCTGTGCTGAGCTCATGATCCAGAACTGGACTCTTGGAGCCGTGGGTGAGGCCCCCACTGACCCAGGTGCCTGGACACCCCCTCACCTTCTCAGGTCCTGGTTCCCCACGAGCAGTTTCTCCTGCAGGCCTCCGTTCCCAGCATCCTTTCTTCTTCAGGGGCCCTCCCCAGCCGCTTCTGCTCACAGTCCAGTGTTCCCACACATACCTTGTGTGCAGACCAAGGGGCCACGGCTTCTCTATGGCTTGGGGCCAGCCAGTCACTCCGCCCCTCTACCACTTCACTTCGCCCCTCTACCACTTCACTTCCTTTTTTGCCTCATGGGGTGTAATGAGATGGTGGGTGAGGAAGGCTTAGGATGTCACAGGAGGGGTTTTTATCTCCTGCCCCAACTCCCTTTGTGGGCCTCACTTAGACTCTCAGGTAGACGACATGGACATGGACTTAGACAAGGAGTTTCTCCAGGACTTGAAGGAGCTTAAGGTGCTTGTGGCTGACAAGGACCTTCTGGACCTGCATAAGAGGTGACTCTAGAGGTCCATGGGGCAGGGCCTGAAGTGGGGGCCCAGGAGGCTCTGGGCTTGACTCTGTCTCCCTACAGCCTGGTGTGCACTGCCCTCCGGGGAAAGCTTGGTGTCTTCTCTGAAATGGAAGCCAACTTCAAGGTCTGTGGCCCAAGCCAGCCTCTCTGTCCTTTGGGGATTTTCAGCCTCCAGAGCACTGTCCACCCGGGCAAGTCTGCTCATGCCTGAGACTGACCGGCAGGTGGCGCTGCTGCTCCCTCTGCCTGTCTGTGAGGGGGGAGCCACGTCTTAAACTTTGGGGAGTTATTTGATTGAGGGAGGTGGATAGATATGGGCTCAGCCCCCAGCCCCTGGGGCAGAAGGCAGAACTCCCAGGCTCCCTGCCCCACAGAACCTGTCCCGGGGGCTGGTGAATGTGGCCGCCAAGCTGACCCACACTAAGGATGTCAGAGACCTGTTTGTGGACCTCGTGGAGAAGGTGAGCTGTCCTGCCCACTGCCCTCTGATCCCCTTCCTGGCCTGTCCCTGGGCTGTACCAGTGCTAGATGTTACCTTTGATCCACAGTTCATAGAACCCTGCCGCTCAGACCACTGGCCGTTGAATGATGTACGGCTCTTCCTGAATCAGTATTCAGCGTCGGTCCACTCCCTGGATGGCTTCCGGTGAGAGACCCCAGGCCTCCTGTCCAGCTTGACCTCACCCCAGCCAGTCTCATGCCAGGGCCTAGCCCTCTTACAGACTCAGAGATGCCTGTTCTGTCACCCTGGGGGTGGAAGTCTCTGTTGACTAGGGTTCAGCTCCACCTCTTAGAAGCTGGGACCTGACCTTGGACAGGTTCCTTAACCTGTCTGTGCCTCAGTTTCCTCATACATAAGCTGGGAGTAATAATGACAGAGATCATAAGAATATTTGAGGAATAAACGAGTGAAGTTGTGTAGAGCACTTAGACAGTGTCATGACATGGTGAGGAGGCAGGAAACAGCCACTACTGTTATTGTTATCATTGCAGGCACCAGGCCCTCTGGGACCGCTACATGGGCACCCTCCGTGGCTGCCTTTTGCGTCTCTATCATGACTGAGGCCCCCTCCCACCCCTCTGCCCACACTGACAATAAAGTTGCCATGACTTTGGAGGAGGTTGTGAGTGGGTGCACATATGGGTCCATGTGTGGGAATGTGTGCAGGTGTGCATGTGTGTGTCTCTTAAGTGTCGCAGTGTGTAAGAATGTGTGTATACGTTGGCCCTGCAGGGACTAGGATGTGTCAGGGAATGGTATCTATGCACTTCCCATCCACTTCCCCACCCAAGCTGAGTCTACTCCAAAGATGGGGGTCTTGTCTTGGTTTATTCAATCTGTAGCAAGAACACCGGGAGAATAAGCCAAACTCCTAGGGGTGGGGTGGGCAAGGGGGTAGTTGGCATAGCAGGAGAGAGCTGAGGGCAGCCAGGTGGGCTCAGGGAGGGCAGGAGACTTTCTGCTTCTTTGCAGGTAGGTCTACTCGGGCAGTGAATGGGTACTTGGTGATGCCGCAGGTATTATTCCCTCGGTACAGCCGGAAATAGCCCTAGGAAGTTAGGGGACATCAGGGCCAGACAATGGGGAGAGGCCTGTCCTGCCCCCCCCCAACAGTCCACACTCACCTCCTCACCCCAGTTGGCCCCCCAGGAGTTCTTCAGGATCCAGTATGGGATAGAGTGGCGAGGACGAGGACGAGGACAAGACTGGGATGAGATCGCCTCTGCCCGTCTGCCCTCTGCTGACTTGGTTTTACCAAAACCCACCAGCAGGACAGAATGATCCACAAGCCGGGGGTCACAGGTGGCAGGTGTGGCTTTGATCACACCCTTCTGGTATTGCTGCAGGGGCAGAGAGGCGGAGTCTGGGGCCACCTCCCCCATGTGCCCCTCCCCCTGCCCCATTCCCTACCCTGCCCCACCTTCAGTAGCTCCATGTTGATGGTCACGGTGATGGGGCCGTGGATGGCCAAGTACCTGGCAATGCCTAGGGATGGAAGGGGCTATCAGGCCCTGCCTGCCCTGTGCCCTCTACTCTTGACTCACAGGTGTCTCTCTTTCTTTTTCCCGCCCCCTTGCCCTGTCCCAGACCCCTACACTGTGTCTGTAGCCCCGTCAGTCCTGGTCTGCCTGTCCCTGTCACTCTCCCCTCTCCCCGAGTGTCCACCCTGCCCGCACTCTGCTCGCAGTTCTGCAGCATGATGAAGTCCTGGATCCAGGCCACCTTCTTGTGCCTCTTGGCCAGGCACCTGTGGGTTCTGACCTTACCCTCGAATGGGTAGTCCTTTTCATCAGCCAGGCCGCCTGGGGATAAGCAAGGCCAGGAAGGAGTCTCAGCTCAGCCCCTGAACACCTCCCACCGCACAGCTGCCCAGAGCAGCAGGCACTCACTGTTGTTGAGGACAGTTATGAACGCATCCCAGACGAAGCCGCCCTCACAGCCATTCCCACAGCGGCCACAGTCCAGCAGCTCTGGTGCAGGAAGGGACATTGTGAGTGCCGAGGCCTCAGGCACACCCCCCCCACTGCCCTAGTCACACAGGTCCCCTCCCCCAGCCATACCCTGTACAGAGACTTCTACAGACTGGTGGGTTTTGATGGCCCACAGGGCCTCGATGTTGCCAGCTGCCGCCATGGCCCAGCAACATTTGCAGGTTTTCTAGTGGTGAGAGGATGGGGGCAGGGTAAGGTGACCAGGCCTTGCCCTCTCCTCCCCCTCCCACCTCCAGGGCTAGATTGGGCCAGGCTGGGTCAGAGCAGATACCTGGTTCCTGATGGGTGAGATGATGCCAGCCTTCTTCCGCCAGTCACAGGTCTGGGGCACTGACCACCCTGACTCCTCAGACCCTACCTTTCTGCCCACACTGGGGTCCTCTCCAGGCACCCTCCGATTCCCATAGAGCTGGCTGAACTCCTCCTCTGGGGGACAAATGGGGCCGCTAAGTTCACAGTTTTTACCCCCTCACCCACATTCTGCCTCCCACTCCAGCTTGCCGCATCCCCAGCTGTTTGTGTCCCCTTAATACCCTGGGAGACAGAAAGGCAAGGATACTGAGGCCTAGAGAGAGGCTGAGATCCTTGCTGTGGTGCACGCCCCTTCACCTGCTGCCTCCCCCTGAGCTGGTCTGGGACACAGGCCTGCAGCGTTCCTGCCCTGGATCTCTATGATTCGGGACAAGCACTCAGGCCTCTGGTCCACCGGGCCTCTCTGAGAAATGAAAGCCACAAGGTTGCCCTGTCCATCTGCCAGTATCTCTGAAGAAGGTTCTGCTTCCCACCTACCAGCTAGGGGCTGGGAGGGGGTCCCAGTACCTGTGAGGTCACTGAATGGAGTCACCCCAAACTCGGCTGTGCCCAAGTCCTCCTCCTGCAGCCGCTGAGCCTTGGCCAGGTTTTGGGCAAAGATGTCCATGCGGCGAGCGTACTCTGGACCAAAAGGAGGTTGCTCTAGTCTGGCTCCCAAGCTCCCAGGGGCAGGAAATAGCCACACTTGCCCAGGTGAGCACTTGCTCCCTTCCTGAGGCCCTTGCAGACCCCACTACAGACACCTGGGCTAAGTGGCTCCCCAGACCACTTGGGATGTTTTCCCAGAAGGCAGGAAGGGGTGTCTGCCCACCAGAGGAAGAAGCCAGGTAAAGGGTCGAGAGGCATAGTAACTCAGGGGAAAGGTGGGTGGTCAGAGACCAGCTTCCTGTCAGGTTATCTCCTCTATCTCTACTTCACACCTCCGACCACAAGTCTGTGGCTGGAACATGGTGGGGGAGGGTGGGGTACAGGTCCATGGCCTGGGCTGAAAAGTGCCTACAGACCACCCCTGGCGGGAGATGAGATCCAGCCCTGCAGGAGCATGGCTGGCAACTCCTGGGGCTAGAGATGGAATCCCCAGCTTGGGGACAAAATGAGTATCCTCAGGTGTTTGCTGAGTGGACTCGTGACTAGCTGGTGGTCTCCTGCCTGCCGCCTGGAGTCACAGGAAAGTGGCTGTGGAAGTAAAGTGTTCTCAGACCAGTCAGACCCCCTACAACTGCCACCTCCCTCCAGGTTAATAGCCAAGAATGATCCTATCCCCACTTGTGCATTGGGGAAACCCGAGCCCTGTCACTGTCCTGCAGAGTGGCTTTGGCCAAGCACATTCCCCACCCTGAGCTTTGATTCCCTCATCTATTAAATGAGAGAAGGGGGTTTGAACTGGAGACATACGTGCCCTGTGATACCTGCTGGGTTTGAATAAGTCCGATTGTATTGGATCTGGAACAACACGAAGACCTCTTTCAGCTCCAGTGGCTGGGGACCTGGGTCCTGGGGAAAAACCAAGGGCAGTGGGTAGGGGTGGGGAGGAGGGGAGGAGTCATGGCTGGGACTGCACCTTAGCACCCAGCCATGCAAGGACTGGGCTGGGGGGCAGCTGGTGAGCCTGCTTTTCTCCCTGTGTGAGCCTGGGCACGCCAGTCACCTCTCCAGCCTCAGTTGCTCCCTCTAAATAGGAACAAGGCATTTTTCCCAAAGGGGTGACCCCCAGGCACGGGGAGGGTATGGGGAGGGGGATGAAGGTACTTACCTGGCCCCTGAGGGAGCTCTTGATGCCTTGGGCCAGGCCTGCCACCAACAGCGCTAGGAGGCAGGAGAGGTGGACAGTTAGTGCCATGATGCCGCAGGCTAGTGTATGGGGCAGGAAGCTGTGCAGACCAAGCTGTAGGGGCTGAGAGGGCGGGGCTGGAAAAGCCACGAGGGGGAAACGAGGCTGGGGAGGTTCCCCAGCACAAGGAGCACAAGAGGCCCTCAGGCTTTTGTCCCTACACAGCCCCCTGCCTGCCTGCTCCCCACACCATGCCTTTATTCAACAGAGGCTCTTTGAATTGAAAAAAAATTTTTTAAGAAAAAAAATGGTAGAAGATATAGCTCAGTGGTAGAGTGCACGCTTAGCATGCACGAGGTCCTGGTTCAATCCCCAATACCTCCATTTAAAAAAAAAAGTTAAAGAATTTAAAAAATTAAAAACAAAATAAAACAGAGTCTCTCCCCACTTCGTTCTGGGCAACTCCACGGGTACTGAGAGGGGTCTATCCTTAATGAGACAGGAGGAGACAGATCCTACATGAGCAGTGACAATATAGGGCCATCAGTGCCTTCAGGGGAAGCCAGGGGGCTATGGAGTGGGGAGCCACAGGCCCCTGAAGACTGAGGAGGATGGAGGGTGGTCAGTGCCCCTCCAGGAAGCACTCTCACTATCCTTCCACAAAGCTTGGTCAGCTCAAGGGTCACCTGCAAGAAGCCTTCCCACTCCCCCAGCCTGTGATGTAACCAGCAGCCCTTCAATTCCCGAGGTGCCTGTGTCTACTTGGCATCTGTGTCCCAACCATACCAGAGTGCTGCACGTGCATCCTCAGCACCCAGAAAGGGGCCCAGCACAGAGCTGGCTCAGTGGGAGTTTGTTGACTGAGTGGTTGGTCATTGTGGGTTTCACACTTTCCTGTGCAGGGTTTGAGGGACAGCAAGTGGCAGCTATTACCTCCTGTTCCTCATTCCTGTCACAGTCTGGGGATGGGGATGAGGGGGCAGAAGAATAACAGGGTCAGCATCTTAGACATTGCAAGACCAGAGGCCAAGGGCTGGGCAGGGGTGTTAACTCCTGTTACTTCTGCCTTGGTTTTAAGTGGATCCTTGGGTTGGGAAGCTCCCACATGGGCCTCAGGCTAGGGACCAGCATCCAAGACCAGAGATGGGTGAGGGAAAAACTGTCTTTCTTTGGGTTCCATGGGGATGGGAGTGGGGGAAGAGAGGGGGGTTCTGATTTGGGATTCATTCACTCATGTGTTCACTACCTCATTCCTTCATTCATTAGGAATCTTCCCAAAACTGTGAATCCCCATTTTGCTGCACCTAAGCTTCCACTACACACACACTGAATATTAAGTCAAGGGACTCCTCTATTTGGAAAAAAGAGCGATGCTTCCTTATTAAAATGCATTAGACAGGCCATCCACAGAGGCGTACCTGGCTGTATGGGTCTAGATCCCGGTCATGTGTCCCAGGCTGAGCTGCTTTTGGCTGCATGTGACCTATGACTAAGGCCCCATGTCAGCTCTCAGAGCTGGAGGTCCCAGTATGGGCACCAAAGGGGATGTCATAAAATGAGTCTCTGGTGGTAGGGATTGTGAAAATTTGGGAGAGTGAGGGGAGGAGGGTCTAGGGATGTTGAGCTGGGTGGCCTTCCTCTTTGATTCTCTCCTTCCCTCCCTTGAATGTGAGTTCCAGGATGCCAGGAGATTTTGGTCTTTTTTGATCAGTGCTGTGTCCCTGGTGCCTAGCACAAAGCCTGGTTAATGGTGGCCACTCTATAACATTTGCTAAATGAATGAATGAATGAATGAACTCTTACTCATTGGCTCTTGACCCGCTCATCCTGCAGCCCAAGACTCGGTAGGAGAGTGCTACTAACCAAGATAAGGCCTTGTGCTCCAGTGCAGAACGGATGAAGGCAGGGAAAGTCATTAGGGTCCCAGAGGCAACTCCAAGCGGCAGGTGCACCCAGGCCTAATTGTGCAAAGATGGGGGTTCATGTCTAAGTTTGAATTGCCAAATTGTTTACCCAGTCATTCCCAACTGGGCCTCAGATCCTCATCACCAAATGGCAGCAATGATTCCTTTAACTGGAATGACACTTTGTGGAACATTGACCACCACGAGTGGCACAGAGTAGGTGTTCAAATGGTGGATCCTTCATGCTCTACTGTGGGGCAAAGAGTCTTGGAGTCAGAGGGACTTGAGTTCAAATCCTGTCCTTACCACTCTGGCTGTGCCTGGACAAATCTCGCCTCTCTCACCTGTGAAATAGGGTAATAATGACACCCCTTCCCTGGCTTGGCAGGAGAATTACATGTGGTGCACATTGGTGCCTGGAATGGTTAGATCTTGTTAATAAAGAACTATATTTTTATTATATTTTTAAATAACAGGTTTATTGAGGCATAATTGACATACCATAAAATTCACCATTTAAAATATACAATTCAGTGGTTTTTCATATATTTACTTAATTGTGCAACTATCACCACTATCTAGTTTCAGAGCACTTTCATCACCCCAAAAGAAACCCATACCCATTAGAAGTCACTCCCCTGTGCCCCTTCCCCTGGCAAACACCGATCTATTTCTCTCAAATTTATTTCCATTTTTTTCTTTTAAACATTTTTTCAATTTTTCTTTTTTTTTTAGTTGTTAAATTTTTTAAAACTCTTTTTTTTTTGTCTTTCAGATTTGCCTGTTCTGGGTGTGTTACGTAAATGGAATATGCGGACTTTTGTGTCTGGCTTCTTTCATCTAGTGTAATATTTTCAAGATTCATCCACGTTATAGCACATGTCAGTTCTTCATTCCTTTTTAATGGCTGAGTAATATTCTACAGTATGAACACTTTTAAAAAATCCATTCATCAATTGATGGGCATTGGGTTGGTTCTATAATTTGGTTCAATGCTATGAACATTGTGTACAGATTTTTTTGTGTGGACATATGTTCAGTTCCCCAGGTATATACCTAGGAGTGAAATCGCTGGGTCATGTGGTAGCATTTTGAGGACCTGCTCGACTTTTCCACAGCGGCTGCTCCATCTGACATTCCCACCCACAGTGTATGAGGGTTTCAATTTCTCCACAACCTCGTCAACACTTGTTATTGTCTGTCTTTTTGCTTTTAAGTAACTATTATTAGCGTCGCCCTAACCTGGCGTGGGGGGAATGGTGGAAGGATTTGGGAGTTGGGGAGGCGCTTTCCAGTTCACCCTGAACCCGGAAGGCTCACTTCAGGACCCACCGGAATGTCCTCTCCTCTGCATACCCCCTACCTCGGCCAGAGGGGCTAAAAGGCGATCGTGAGGATAAACTGGGGTGGGAGAAGGAACTAAGGGCTCTGTAGTTCCCACAAGCTGTTTGCCTCCAGGCAAGGAATCCCTGGACACGCGTCCCTTTCCCGTCTGGCCCCGCCCTGAGACGTGGGCAGGGCGAGACCCCGCCCCTTCCTGGGAGCCAGCTCCGCCCAAACTCCTCCCCTTGAGGCGCTCCCTTGGCCTCGGAGAGGAGGCAGAAACCCGGGGGCAGAGGGATGCGGGGTGTTGAAGGGGTGGGAATGCCGGTGGGAGATGGCCAGGAAGGCGGTGGCACAGGACCCTGGCGTCCTGCACTCCCTAGTTCGGCCCTGCCTGCCTTCTCTGGGGCTTCCATTCATTCTGGGCGAAAAGTGAACTGCCGCCCCCTCCCCAGACTGATGTAGCCTCGCGGACTGAGGGCTCAGAGGAGGCTGTCCTGGAGTGAAGGGACCACCTGGCTGAAGAAAGTCCTGGGGATGGAGGGGAGAATGGGACAGAGATGGACAGAGTGTATAGTCTCAGGGCAAGGGTCTGGGGACCCGGGACGAAGATTTAGTATTTCCAGACTGTCTGAGGGCCCAGAGTAACGTTCCGGAGGGCTCAGAGTGAGGATCTGGAAGTCCCAGGTGGGGTCTGGTTGCCCAGGATGACATTCGGGGAGGCTCAGGAAGAGTCTGGAGGCTCCGGCATTAAGATGTGGGTGCACAGGATGGAATTCTTGGGGCGCAGATTAGATAGGATCTGGGAGCGTAGAATGACATATTGGGATGTGCAAAGTGAGGGCCTAGAGGCTCCCTAGTGAGTCTGGGGTCTGGCATCAGGGCCAGTGCCCCCAGGATCGAGCACTAGGGGACCCTGGCCCTGGGCCGGGAGGCGGCTCCGGGCGGCGCCGCGGGGGACCGGGTGGGGGCCTGCGGCCGGCCGGGGGCGGAGAAGCGGGGGGTCGGGGTCCCTCCCCCTGGCGCGGGCTCAGGAATCCACCGAGGGGCGGGCGGAGGCGCCGGGGTGGGCCGCGCCGCGGCGGGCCGGCGGGCGGGGGGCGCTTCCTGGGGCCGCGCGTCCAGGGAGCTGCGCCGTCCGCCTGTCCGCCTGCCCGCCTGCCGCAGGCACTGCCGGAGCCAGCCGAGCCGCCGGAGCCGCGGGCCGCCGGGCCGTCGCGGGCCCAAGTGAGTGGCCGTCTGCGGGGGGAGCGGGAGAGCCAGAGTCTCGGCCGAGTCGGCGTCAGCAAGGAGCCTAGAGGCCTGTGCTCCTCGGGCCGAGCCGCCGGGGGACCGGGCGGGGGCGGGGCGGCCCCGGGCGAGTGGGCCTCGAACCCCGGCCTGCGTGAGGAGTCGGCCCTCGGCCCTGGGAGGCTCCGGGGCCCCAAGCTTGGTCCTGGGCGGGAGGCGGCTGGGGCCAGGGCTCTGAATGCTGGTACAGGGAATGGGGAGTGCCGTGGCAGAGGCGCCCTGACCCCAGCCTATCACCTCCCAGCCCCAGGATGCTCCCCTTCGCCTCCTGCCTCCCCGGGTCTCTACTGCTCTGGGCGCTGCTGCTGTTGCTCTTGGGGGCAGCGTCTCCCCAGGATTCTGAGGAGCCCGACAGCTACACGGTGGGGACTGTGGGGCCACTGGCCTGGGCTGGACTGGGCAGGGACACAGAAACCAGGATCCTGGGGTGGCTGCTGCTGGGGAAGACTCTCCCCTTCCCTAGTTGGTGGAGCAGCTGGGGCCGTTGTTTGGAGCAGGCTGGGAGGGTGACCAGGCTTGGGCCCTGGTCTTGGCCTGGTCAGCTGTAAGGGACTGGGGGTGACTACTGGCCACTTCTGGTCCCCTTGTAGGAATGCACAGATGGCTATGAGTGGGACCCCGACAGCCAGCACTGCCGGGGTGAGTATGCTTGGACTGACCCACCTCTACGAACCAGGAAGAGGATTGCAACCCCCGCTCCAAGAGCCGTTGCGGGTGCCCAGCGGCCTGTCCCCTGCCCAGCTCTGCCTGGCCCTGGCCAGCTCTGGTTCTCAGGGGGCCAGCTCAGCTAGGGGTGGAGAAGCCAATAGGCCCCTCCCTCTCAGAGAAACCAGGACACCGTGCCAACACCCCCATGCTCCCCACCCCCACCCCAGGAGTCTAGAGACAACAGGGCGCTGCCCAGAGGACTGGATCCTGGACATCTCCTCTAATCACTCTCCCACCTAGCTTTGTCCCATCACCATCTGGGAGGGCAGTGTCTGGGGTGGGTGGGTAAGGAGGCCTGCACATCACTCTTGGGCTGAGTCAGGGTCAGGGCTTTGGGGAGGGATAGAGACCCTTTTGGGGGCAAGGGGGGTGACTGTGCAGACAGCCACCCCACCATCAACCCCTGGCAGGCCCTCAGAAGTGGTCCTGGGCAGCCTTAGCTCGTTGAATAGAGAGGGAAAGCCCTTCCCGGGTCACACAGCTTAGAGAAGGCTGAACTGGGCTCCTGCCTCCCACCCCCACCACGGCCAGCCAAGGAGACTGGCTGTGCCCAGCAGGCCCCTCTCTGCAGATGTCAATGAGTGCCTGACCATCCCTGAGGCCTGCAAGGGGGAAATGAAATGTATCAACCACTATGGGGGCTACTTGTGCCTGCCCCGCTCGGCTGCTGTCATCAATGACCTGCATAGCGAGGGACCACCACCACCAGTGCCCCCTGTTGAACACCCCAACCCCTGCCTACCAGGCTATGAGCCCGACGAGCAAGAGAGCTGTGTGGGTGAGTGAGGGTCACCCTGGCACTGAGGCTGCCAATCCTTCTACAAAGCACCTGTCACTGCATCTTAAACACTCAGACCTCATGTTCCTCCTATGCTCAAAAGCCTCTTCAGGGCCACTGGGATAACATCCATACCCTTGTTCAGATCTTCCTTTGGTGTGGGGCCTGCCACAGGTGGCCCCAGTTACTGTCCCACTGCTCAGCCAACCTCCATGGCCCTCCCCTTGATGGCTGTAGATGCATGCAAAATCTCTTGCCTCTCAGCCTCTGCCCCTGCCCCTTCCTGGTGTGGGTCCCACCCCTGGGTGCCACAGGCCTTGGAGGAAGGCCCTGGAATCGTGCTCCTGGGAGTACAGGCAGGACCTTATTTCCCATGCTTTCCTGGGATGGGGTCTCTCAGGGTAGGGGTGCCTTTCTCATTGGCTCCAGGCTGGTGGACTGTTATTTGTGCTGTTGGGAGGGTCCACATGTTCCTGTTTTGGGGTGTCAGTCACCCACACACCTATGTGAGTGGTACCCGACCTGTGTCCTCCCACATTGAGGTATCTGTCACGTTGGGTGGTACGTGGGCTCCCAGGTCGGGGCTGAGTGGTGTCTCCTGCAGACGTGGATGAGTGCGCCCAGGCCCTGCATGACTGCCGCCCCAGCCAGGATTGCCATAACCTGCCTGGCTCCTACCAATGTACCTGTCCCGACGGCTACCGCAAGATTGGACCCGAATGTGTGGGTGAGTCTCAGGAGTGGATTCTCTAGTCTCTGCTCTGTGCCCCTGGCTTGTCTCTTGCCCTAGCACCTGAGCCCCATTCCAACCTACCCTGAGGCTTCACCCCAGTCCTCTGCCACCTGTGCCTTACTGTCACCAAAGGCCTGTATGCATGCATGTGTGAGTCCTGGCTGACCCAGCCCAGACCAGGCCCCCAGACACAGGCAAGACTATGGGTGGTAAGGCCAGCTTGGGCCTCGCCTGACTTCTGTCCTCTGCGGTCCTTCCCCCGCCTCCATCCCAGATATTGATGAGTGCCGCTACCGCTACTGCCAGCACCGCTGCGTGAACCTGCCTGGCTCCTTTCGCTGCCAGTGCGAACCAGGCTTCCAGCTGGGGCCCAACAACCGTTCCTGTGTGGGTGAGGCTGGGCTGGGCCAGGATCCTGGATCCTGGGCACGGTGAGGTGGGGTGGGGGAGCTCCCTTCCTGACCAGCCCAGATGAAGCAGGACTCTGGGCTGCTCCTCGGCTTTCACCCCTCCCCCGTTTTTCCTGGCACCCCTAGACGTGAACGAATGTGACATGGGGGCTCCCTGTGAGCAGCGCTGCTTCAACTCCTATGGGACCTTCCTGTGTCGCTGCCACCAGGGCTATGAGCTGCACCGGGATGGCTTCTCCTGCAGTGGTGAGAGCTCTGTCTCTGCCCTATGTTCCTCCACTGGTCCCCAAGCCCTTCCACCATGCTGTGCCTCCTGCCACACAGTCGTCCATTTGATGTCTCCGTGGCCCCTCCATTCTGCACCCGTGTGCCTCCTGTGTACTCAGCCCCAGCTGGTTGCAGGGCGGCTGCAGAGCTGCCCACCAGAACTCCCAGCCTGGTGGGGGAGGCACACAGGGGAGCAGTTAGGTCCCCGCTGAAGCACAATAGGGAGACCGAGTGAAGACGTCAGTGCCCCTCTCCCTGGGAGTCAGGCTGACCTGCATTTGAGTCCTGGACTAGGGCAAGTCACTCTTCTCTGTGAGTCCACTTCTTCTGTAAAATGGGTTGTCTTGAGGATTAAGTGGGAAAATGACAACAGACAAGCTTTATTAAGCCCCAAGCAGCAACGCTGTAAAGTGAATTAGCATTTACTGAGAGCCTGCCCTGTGCAGCGTGCGCCCCTTACATACTTGGCTTCATTTAATCTTGCCAACGGTCCTAAGAGGTAAGAATGAGTTTTTCCTCCTCTGCAAATTGACATTAATACCTCCCTCAAGTTTTGTTGGGAGGGTCACAAAATATAAGGTACTTCAGTGAAGAGAGGTTAAGTGACTTGCCCAAGGTCACACACAACACAGTTGACATGACATTCCATATCAACCGGCCACCTACCCCGTTTCTGTTATGCTTCATGCTTTGCTCTGTAGTCTGGCCCTATTGGTACCTGGCTCGGTGCCGGGTATTTTAAGGGGCAGAGAAGAAAACCTGGCTCCCTCCTGTGCTGCTCACAGTTCACAGGAGGTGACTGTGTACTTGGACTGACTGTAGTTGCAGGAATTGGGCAAAATTATTGAAAACCAGAGCAGGCAGGGACACCTTAAGGCACATCCAGTCTAATCCACTCATTTTATTGACAGGAAAATTGAGGTTACCCAAACTCAGTCAGTAGGATTTGCAGCCAAACCTCTAGATTCCCAATGATCTCACTTATATGGTCTTACAGTCCTGGGGCAGAGAGCTGTGAGCTGGGCAGTCTGGGCAGACCTTCCTTGAATCCTCTTTCCCTTACTGAGTTTTGCAGGGCTTGTCTCATGTGGCTCTGTCTTCCTACGTTGAGCCTAATCTGGGGCTGGGCTGTCTCAGTGAGTGTGTGTGGGACTGAACTGGGAGGCCTGCCCGCCAGTCCTCATCCCCACTCACCCTCAGATATTGATGAGTGCAGCTACTCCAGTTACCTCTGCCAGTACCGCTGTGTCAACGAGCCAGGCCGCTTCTCCTGTCACTGCCCACAGGGCTACCAGCTGCTGGCCACGCGCCTGTGCCAAGGTACAGGTTGCCCCCGTGGAGCGGGCAGGGTGGTGTCAGGGGCTGGTGGCCCAATAGCCCGGTTCCAGCCCCTCTCCCCCGGGCAGACATTGACGAGTGTGAGTCGGGTGCGCACCAGTGCTCTGAGGCCCAAACCTGTGTCAACTTCCATGGGGGCTACCGCTGCGTCGACACCAACCGTTGTGTGGAGCCCTACGTCCAGGTGTCCGACAAGTGAGTCAACTCGACGCTAGGCCATGGCAGAAACTATAACTCCCAGAGAGTTCTGCAGCTGGCAGGCGCCTCTTAGGGCTGGCGAGTGTTCCAAGGGTTGATGGGTGTTGTAGTCCTTCATGATTAAACGATGCAAGCTGTTACAGGAAGAGTGGGAGGATCCCTTTGGGATCCCTAATTTTGGGGGTGGGCCAAGTTTGGAAGATGGCTAGGACCTCATTCGTATCCCCATCTTGGGGCCTCCAGTCGCTGCCTCTGTCCAGCCTCCAACCCACTGTGCCGGGAGCAGCCTTCATCCATCGTGCACCGCTACATGAGCATCACCTCGGAGCGGAGTGTACCTGCCGACGTGTTCCAGATCCAAGCAACCTCTGTCTACCCTGGCGCCTACAATGCCTTTCAGATCCGTGCTGGAAACTCACAGGGGGACTTCTACATTAGGGTAAGGCTTTCCCTAACCCCACCCCTCAACTGACATGTAAAATCCCAAACTGAATTCCAGGAAACCTTAAGTAGGTGTCTCAACTATGCCACCATGCCCCACCTCTTCTCTCAAAGCCCTGCCCCTGGGGTGGGCCGAACTTCTGTAGAAAGGTAGGGGTATCCTAAAATCCCTTGGTAGAAACTACAGATGGTTAAATGCAATTCTAGCAAAACACTTGGACACCAGGGTTTGAGTCCCTGTACTGGTCTGTGCATCTGGCTTCAAATGCTTCACCCTTAGAACAAAGGACTAGCATGAGAGGCCTTGGGAGGTAGCAGGTGTCACAGTCTGGGAAGGGTGAGCAAGCAGAGCCGGGTCTTGGAGAGAAACGCAGCAGGGGTTGGTGCAGGGGCCTGGGGCCTGAGAATCCAGCTCTCTGCTGGTAGAGCTGTTAGGAAGGAAGGGTCCAGATGTGACTCACAGTAAGATGGGTGCTAGGGTTTGTCTGGTATCAGTGCTAGTTTTCTATTCCTGAAATCGAGTGCTCTGAATGTGAGCCTGCCTGCTTCAGATTACCAAAGGCCCCACCACTCCCAAGAGCCTCACAATTGGCTTTGAATCATCAGTTGACCATGGTTAGACAATAGAAGAACTAGCTGGAAAGGGTGGGAAGAGCACCAGTGGGATATTTCTGAGGGCAGGAGCCTGGGTGCAGGAGATACTGAGGGAGTCACAGAGCTGGATGAGAGCCTGAGGTCACAGGCCGGCCAGGGCTCTCTCTACTTCACAGCCAACTGGTTGTGGGTACAAGACTTGGGGTGGGGAGGTGATGCTGGGGTGGGGTTCTGGTGCATAGGCTGACACAATCTACATGTCCGCCCCCCGCCCCAACTGTACCCTGCAGCAAATCAACAATGTCAGCGCCATGCTGGTCCTCGCTCGGCCTGTGACGGGCCCCCGGGAGTACGTGCTGGACCTCGAGATGGTCACCATGAACTCCCTCATGAGCTACCGGGCCAGCTCTGTACTGAGACTCACCGTCTTCGTGGGGGCCTACACCTTCTGAGGAGTGGGTGGGGGAGCCCTCAGGGAGGGGGTGGTTCCCTGTAGCCGAGGAGCCTGGGGCTCAGGGATGACTGGGTTCTGCTAAAAGGGAAGATGCTGTTGTGAAGGGTAGGGAGAGAAAGGCAATAAAGGGGACAAAGAAGGAGTCCTGATGGCTGAGGGGGGTGGGTCACACTGCAGTAAACCCCAGGGTGAAGAAAGGCCAGGTTCATGGGAGGTGGCCCAAGTCCACCTAAAGGGGGTTGTCTCCTCCCAGGCTCAGGGGCCCTGTTGACAGGAGCTGGGAGCTGCATCCCCAAGGCTGGGACTGGCCTACATATCATGGGCAACAGAATCACTCGGAAAAGGAGGACATAAGGCTGCAGACTCCAGGCCCCAGCCCAGAAATTCAGGCTTGACCGGTCTGCAGGGGGCCTGAAAAGTCCTGCTCTAGACAGTGCCAGGAGACCCTAGCTTTCAGTCCTAGCTTGGCCTCACACTATCAACTTGGACAAAGCCTAGTAGCTCCTTGAGCCTCAGTCTTCCAATCCATAAAATGGGGCAATTAGACTGTTAGTGCTTTTTAAACTTTTCTTGTCCAAGCTGCAGAACTTCTTATCAAAGGAAATTTTACTTGATCAGGGAACTTTGATAAACTAGATTCAAAGCTGGAACGTCTCGCTGACTCCATCTCCCTGGCAGTCTCAGTGCTCCACCAGGGAACCCCAAAGGTTCTGAGGAGCTCAATTTAAAAGCCACTGGACCAGATGGATTCCCCACTTCCTACCTGGGTATTTTAAAAGATCCCTGGGACCTGGCATCTCCTCTATAACACATAAAGCTGCAAACACTTAGATTTTTATTATAGCCCAAAGATTCCAGTTAAAAGGCTGGCAAGCCTGGGAAGATGGAGGCTGGGGCCTGTTTCGCAGCGAAGCTCAGGTCAGGGGGCCATAGCTGCAGTAGAGCTGTGACAAGGTCCTGCTTAGAGCGGGCCCCAGATTCCTGCACAAAGAGAGAGGCAGGTAAGGGTCAGGCCCTGGGTGATGATAACCCCAGCCCTAGCCACTCCCTCCAGGTCTGTCTGTCACCCTCACCTCTGCAGTGGCCCACACTTGATGGTGCTCAGTAGCATTTCCTGTTCTTTCGGGGTGGCACAGGCATCATAGGCAGCTAGTAGGCTGGAGATGGGGTGAGGAGTTTGAGTTTCTACATCTTGACAATGGCTGACTGCTGGCCCATCCTGAGAGGCTTGGGCCAGCATCACGGGAGACAGGCAGGAAGGGGTCAGCATGGATTAGAGGAGTCAGGACCACTGCCACACTTCCTGAAGCTGGCATTCAAGGCCCTGCTCCGTCCTGCTCCCCCTCCTGTCATGCTCCTGCAAATGTTTCCCAAGTATGGCTCTTCTTGGCCCAGTCTTCATGGCCAAGCCTCCTCTTCCAAGAAGCCCTCTCTGCTGTACCAAGTAGAATGTCCCCTCCCTCCTCCCAACACCTGAGACTCTGACTGTTCCTGGCTGGCTCTGTCTTCCTCACCACCTGACCTCCAATGAATTCTCTAGGTGTCAGCTGGGTCTGCCCAGCCCTCACAGAGCCAGATCACTCCACAAAGCATTGCTTGAATTAAACTCCATGCAGGGAGGGCAGGGGCAGAGGACAGGGGCTCTTCGGGGGCCTACCTGGCAGGGGTACTGTACCGATCCACCAGGGCTGCTGCCTTTTCTCCACTCACTCCACGCACCTGCATCAGCTGCCTGGCAAACACCTCTCGTACAGACTGGGCCTGGGGTTGGGGGAGGACCATGTCAGGAGTGGTCCAAGGCCAGACTCACAAGGAGGAACTGGGCAGAGGCAGTACCTTGTTCTTGATGGCTCCTGCGTTGAAGTCTTCAAAGGTGAGGAGTGAGCAGAGAGGGTTAGGGGAAGGCCCGGTCCTTGATTCAGGATCCCCTGGGGTTCCCCAGGGGCGGCTGCGGAGGGTGTGGCCCTGAGGGAAGAGGGAACTGAGGCCAGGCCAGAGCTGTAGGGAACAACCCCTAGGCAGTCCTTGCCCAATCCTGGGCCTCAGTGGGCCAGCCTTAGAAACAGAGATCTCCCTCACCTCACCTTCCTTGAGGGAGCACAAGCAAGTAGGGACCAGTGCCGGACAGAGGCACCTGCTCACCTGACAAAGTCTCTGCAGGGCCCTCGTCAAGAGGGCGAGGTAGGCAGCTGACTCTTTAATGTCTGCTGTGCGCTTCACAAAGAAGCCATCAATGACCTGGGGAAGACGGCCCGAGAGAGAGGCTCCTGATTGGAGTCACATACCACAGGGCCCCAGCCGCCTGGCCCTGCCCTCCGGGCTCACCTGAGTGTTGGTGACAGCCTGCAGCAGCGTGCTCTCAGGAAGGCTGAGGTTATGCACTGAGCCGTGCTCCTCCACGAGGTATACCCTGTGCCCCAGGCCGCAGCGCTTCAGCCGGAACTGGGGAGGCAGACGTGGAGGGAGGGCAGGGTCAGGCCTGGATGCCCATAAGATAGTTGTCTGTCATGTCACCCTCAAAACTGCCGTGAGACCCTGGTACCACAAGTTCACCTTCTCAACCTTCCCAGTCTCTACCTGCCTCAGAGCAGCCTCCATGCCTTTGCTCACAGGATTACTTTTGCACGGAAAGCCCTGAACGACGCCCATTCTTCAAGCCTCCCTTGGCCTGTTTGTGGCCTGACGGTGGGGTGAGTGGGGTCAGCTCAGCAGCCAACACCAAGATACAACCACTGGAGGTGGAGTGTGAGCCTTGTTCCCCAGGTGGCAGGGGCTTGACTCCCTAGAGACCTTTAATATGCCCCACAGCCCAGCCCAGACACCCTGCACACCTATGCATCTGGTGGGGCCTAAAGAGGTCTGATCTCAGGGCTGCCCTGGAGCAGCTCTAGAGGGGTTGTGGCTGGGGTTGTAGGGACTCTGCCCTGGGGCCACCCAGACATGCCTCTGGGCAGGCAGGGGCAGGGAGTGCGGGGAGGCCAGTGAAGAACCTTCTGCTCCCGGAAGCGGCCATCGATGATGCTGCTACACAGGTCGTCTAGGCGCTTTCGCTCCACAATGTGGTCCAAGACTAGCTCTCCAGGTCGTGCTGCCGAGAGACCAAGATGGGTCCTGTCGGCTCACATCCCCCCACCCACCAGGCCCTGCCCCTGACAGCCACCTGCCTCTCCGTGCTCCTTACCTGGGTCTCTGGGACTGGTCTCTTGTGCCACCCACACAAAGTCCCCAACATGCAGCTTGCGCACCATGTGGGTCACATGCAGCCGCTGTAGCTCTCGGAGCAGCTCTGGCCTGTGGCCCGCCCTGGAATCCCAAGGTGGGAGGCACAAGTCAGGGTAGACCAGGGCTGCCCCCCACGTTCTCTCCCTCACTTCCTCCCACCTCACCCCTTGGTCTCGCCAACATCCACACACAACAGCACCCTGTATTCTCCAGGCCCCAACTCCAAGGGTGGCTGCTGGACGCTCCCCTCATTGGCACCACTACAGGGGAGTAGGAAAGAAGATGGGTGTGTGTGAGGCCAGAACTCTTGTGCCAGGGCCATCTTTCCCCCAACCCGTAGGAGGGGGGCAGCCACAGCTCAGCTATAGACCCCTCCTTCTCCCATTTACCCACTTTCTCCCTCCTCCTTACAGCTCAGCTGAGGCTGCTCCTGGCACTTCGGACTCCTCCCTGGGGGGCTCCTCTGGCCCTATGCCCACACTCAGCAAGCTCAACCCCTCTGACTCAGCCAGCTTCTGGGCCAGATCCAGACCCTCTGGGGTCAGTGAATATCTGGAAGGTGGAGACAGAGAACACAGATCTTCCTTCTTCACTCATACTTGGCAGGCTCTACTACCTACCCCCAGCTACGCTGGCCTCATTAGCCTTGGCGACCCTGCACAAACAAGTCCAGTGGTTCCCAAACCCTCCTCCCACCAGCTGTGTTCTTGCCCTTCACAGCAGCTTCTTCTGGACCTGCCCAGGTCTGCAGCAAGTGCCTCTCAGACCACAGGGTCACGCTCAGCATGTCATGCATACTCCCCTCCTTGCCTCCTGCATCCCATGTAGTCAGCCCCACCTGGCTGGCCGGTGTGTCCTGAGGACCAGGTTCCTGTGGAGGAGGGAGCGGAGGGCTGGCCAAGGCCGAGCACTGCCAGGGGCCACCTGTTCAGAGGGGAGAAGACCCTTGGAGAGTGCCTGGCGCTACCATATGTCCCATACCAAGGCTTGCTCCCAAGAATGGCAGCCTCCAGTGGGCTCAGGGTCAGATCCAGAGCCCCTTGGTTCTGTCCTTCCCCACGTCAGTGCTTACCCTGGGAGCCTTCTGGGCACACCTCTGCAGCAGCTCCTCCTTGGTTAGGAAGCCAGGGCCACTGGGATTCTGGAACCAAGGCAGAAACATAACCTTGGTAGGTTCAGTGCCTGAGCCAGCCTCCTCCAGGAGCCTCACGCCCTACTGTTTCAGTCCCCCTACTCCAGGTGGAGCCAGGCGCTCACCAGCTGTTCCTGGTACAGCAGCAGCAGCACTGCTCGTGCCCCCGAGCGTCGAGCTGGCCAGTAGCTGCCAGAGCCTCCTGCTTTGAGTTGGGCTGAAACCTGAAAGGTACGGGGTCGGGGGCTTTGAACACAAAAGCCAACCAACTGTCACAGACTGAATTCCTGGCAGAGCTGAGGTCCAGGTTCTATCTCAGGTAGCTATGTGGCCCTGGGCAAGTCGCTCGGCTGTCTCTCAAGTTTCTTTATCTGTAAAATGGGCCACGTGATGGAATGATTTCCTGCCAAGTTGAGATGAGCCAGTGGATAGCTTCAGGGCGTAGTGGGTGGGGGGTGTAATCTGCCCAGCCCAGCCTCAGTTCTACCACCCGCTGCAGAACAGAACGGGTAAGGCAGGAAAACTCAATGACAGCATATTCTCCAATTTACTGGGTTTAGCCCTGTGAATAACTTGATCACGGAACTCTCTCAACTGACATGATTATAAATCAATAACCACACCTACAGATGAAAAAACTAAGCATCAGGTAGAATTCATTTGCCCAAGGCCAGGCATCACTGGTGGGGAGATCTGGACCCTGCCCTGCTAAGTCCCCCAGGCCAGAAAATCTTACTCCTGGTACTCTTGCTTTCCCCTCCACTCCCTTGCCCCCTCCTCACTGGCATGGACGAGTCCTGAACTTCAGCAGGTAGCCTTTCCGGGGCTGGACTGTTCGCTCCAGATGAACCTGGAGCATGGTCACCTGTGGGAGCAGAAAAGAGTCAACTCCAGACCCTGGAATCCAGGTAGGATGCTGCCAATACTCATGTGGTTCGTGAGAGCAGTGAGGCTCTGAAAGAATCAGCCATTAGCCCAACGTCAAACAGAAGCTTGGACACGAGTGGGGAGCCTGGAGCCAAGGTATCCCATATGGTTACGGAGGCTGCAACTGGGGGAGGTCCAGGGGACCACCGACCCCTGCTTCCAGGGCTTACCATCTGATGCTCGGTGCTGCTGCAGCCGCTGGTCCAGCATTCGGCAGAGCCCGTCTCCGAAGTGCTGTAGGATCTTAGCTTCCTTGCCGCTGCGCAGGGGCAGTGGGTACCGCCGGAGGGAGCGCAGCGCCTGGCGGGGGTAGGGGATACAGTACCGGTTCAAGGTGGGCCTAGTTCTCTAGCCTCGCCAGCACCTGTCCCTTATCAGGCCTAGCCAGAACCTACCTTCTGAAACACGAATTGCGTGCGACGCCCCCTGCTGGCTGCCTCGTCCCGCCACTCGGTGAGCCAGCGTACGAAGAGCGGGTTGGGGCAAACTGGCAACGGGCGTTTCCGGCCCAGGCGGACGGGCGCTGCCATGAGCACCAGGGCAGGTCCTCGGGCGCCTCACGCCGGCAGGACTGGGACGCCGCCAGTTCTGCACACGGGATTCGAACACCTGCTTCCGGCGGAGGAGGGCGGGACCTCTCTAATCACGTGGTCCTACGCGGGGCACTAACCGGAGGGCTGTCTTCTTTTGCCCTCCCGCCCCTCTACTACTCTAAGTGGTTGGGGCCTATTGCCGTCTCCCGGCCTTTCGCCCTCCCGCCGCTCCCGGCCAGAACCAACCTTTTGGATGCGCCCCACCCAGGCCTTAACCCGCCCCTTCCTCCCACCCCAGATTTGAGAGCGGGGTCCTCTTTGTGCAGGCGAGAGGGAGGACAGCGCCTCCCTATGGCTGGGAGGTCCAGCCGGGGCGGGATTTAACCGAGTAACCTGAGGCTGTCAGTTTCAGTCTCACTCTAGCCGAGGACGCTGGACTGACTGGGCTTGTGTAGAGCCCGAGAGGTGGGGGAACAAATGGGTGCAGGTATATTTCTAGGAGAGACATTAGGAATTAGGTACAGGGGACGAGGGCACAAAGGTAACGCGTGAGAAGCTGAAGGACCCTCCGAGGAAATGGTGATACCGAGCTGGGCCTCCCCCATCCAGGCGGTGGAGGAGTGTCGCGAAGTCGGGGACACGCAGGAAAGACCAAAGCTTGGAGACTGGGGAAAGGGGGACAGAGGACAAGTAGAAGGGGGACAAGTAGGAGGTGCTAGGCATAGCGGCATGTGGAAGGGGCTGAAATGGGCACGTTGTTGGATTCAGGGTAGCAGCCTGGGGGTGAGAAGCCCGGGCAAAGGGGGAACACTTCGCTGTTTCGGGGATTCGTTGGAAGTGGGGAACCCTCAGGGCGGTAAAAATGGGAACAATGCAAAGGGGTCCCAGTTAAGCATGAGAGTCTCACCAGAAAGTTAGAACAGCCCCAAGTTGCTATACCGGAAGTGGCGAGGTGCAGGTCTGGGGCCTTACAGGAGCGGAGGCGGGCACGGTAGCTCCAGGCCCGCCCCGCCAGATTCCACCCTGCCTCGATCCCGCACCCCCCAGTCAGCTCCGCACTCCCGCCCGACGCTGCCTTATAAGGAGCCTCCAGCGGGCTTTCGGGCTGGCCCCGCCCCTTCTAGTCTCATGTCCTAATAAGGACATCTAGGGCATCCCGCAGCTAGGGGCGGGCGGGAGCGCGTCTCCAGGGTAACTGCGAAGTCTCCCTCCCCCTCCTCGTTGCTCTTGGAAACTCCGAAGCTCAAAAAAGGTGTAGCCCGTCTCCTCCAGGGGATGGGTCGTCTGCGGGAGGCGACGGTCGAGCTGCGGCCCCCACCAGGGGCCCCCGGGAGTTTGGTGGTGGGCAATGCAGCGGGATGTCCCCGACTACAACCCCCAGCATGCTCTGCGACATATCCCACTCTCGGGCGTCGCTCCCGGGGTCGTAAAGACCAGGCTTCCAGTTATTCATTTACACTCTTTATTCCGCGTTCAGGATCAGGGCCCCCAGTTCTCGTTTGCGACCCTGTCTTCTCTTCCTGCAGAGTAAGAAGACATAGTCTTCGTTCTAAGCCAACGAAATCTTCCCGGAGTCCCCCACCCAGTTTCTTTTTTTGAAGGTTGTATCTCAATTTCTGCAGGTATTAAATTAACCATATGCTGGTTATCAACTCGAGAGCGAGATTTAAGTCTGGTGTAGTATGTTTTCTTTTTTCATCGTCTAGTAAAAAGGCACATGATCCTTGAATTGAATGCACGAACTCCTGCCCTCGTGAATTTGCCAGACACCTTTAAACAAGTACAAAGACTTCCCTGTAGCCTTTTCCTTCTGTTTTTTTTAATTTACTCTTATTTTATTGAAGTTGCATACAGCCTTTTCTCAGTGGACAAGCGTAGCTTTGCACATGGAGGATGCTTAATGAATGTTTATTGAATTGAAGGCTCCTATATTTGCGATTCTCCTTGCTCTAGGACTGGATTCCAGGCCAATGTATATCTGCTTCAATTCAGAAAAGCAAAATACTAGCTCACTGAAAATTTTCAGACCCAGGGATCTATAAAGTGCCAAGATGGATCTTAGGAAAACCGTTCCGCTACGGGGTAAAAAGCCGCGAAGTCGGGGTTTATTTTCTAGTCATATTACCCAATGCCGGGGTTACGTTCAGTCCAGAGCGTTTCCTGGGAAATTCGACCAACGGGCGCGCTCTCCATACCATAGGCCCGCCCCTCTCAGCTCTCTGGGACTACATGTCCCAATAGGCAACGTGGTGCTGGGAGGCTGTCTGACGAGGATGACTCTGTTACCCAGCGAGCCCGAGGACAGCGCAGGACGCTTGGACTTCATTTCCCGTCGGCCCGCGCGGGGAGCGCCGGAAGCCCGCCCCGCCCCTCATTGTGCGGCTCATACTAAACGGAAGGGGCCGGGAGAGGCCGCGTTCAGTCGGATCCCGGCAGCAGCTGCAGCGGCTCTTGTCTTTTCTGGCTCGCCTTGCTATCTCCTTTTCGTTTCCGGAAACATGGTGAGCGGCAGGCCACGGCGCCGGAGGGGAGGCGGCTGCCAGTCGATCGTCTGCGCGCGCGGGAGGGAACAGGAGAGCGACGTCGGCACCCCCTCCCCCAGCTCCCCGGGCGGGATGAGGGTCTCGTGCTAAGGGGCGGGAGGCGCTGGGACGCGCGTGCGCGCCCGCGGGCGCCGGTGAGGGCCGGCTCGGACGTCGCTCGCGCGCCCCCTGGACTCCCTTCCCTTCCCCCACTGTGGCGCCCGCGCGGACACCGGCCGTGGGGGAGGGGTCCAGGGTACGCGCGCGCCCGCCCTTCGCGGAGCAGCCGGTGGCGCGCGCCGCGGCAGTGTCGAAGCGAGTCAGTTCACGAGGGCGCGCGCTCGACGGGAGCACGCGGCATCCTAACCAGGCCCGGGGGCGGCGAAGGAAAAGCGCGCGAGCGGTCTCGGCGCGCGCGCCCCACCCAAGGGCTGTTCCTGTCTCCGCGTCACCCTCCCTCGCAGACGGGTCTGTCTCGAGAGCAGGTGGCAGGGATGCCCGCGAAGGGCGGGGGCGGCGGCTAGCGGGGATGCGAGGGTGTTCGGGTTCGAGAGCAGGCGTCTGGGATTAGGGGCTTGCACCGTCCAGCACCGAGTGGACACCGCAGAGACCACGGCCGTACTCGGGAGCGAGCGAGCGGTTAAGGCGAGCTGGGTTCTCCACCGAGTACACCCGGGAAAGGCTGGAAAGGCGCTGTCGGCCGGCGCGTGCGCACAAAAGCTCAGGCCTGGCTGCTGGGCCCCAAGCCCTGGACAAGCGGAGCCGTCGGCTTTCCCGGATGGGGCCTGAGGGTGGAGCCGAGTTTAGGGAAGTGACCCAGGCGGACACCGCCCGGAAACCACCCCGCCCCCTGTGTTCGGCTTGACGGCTGCAAGAGCCGAAGATTGTGTAACTTGCCCGGGCCCGCAGCAGAGGGGAGTGATAAGTTGGTCCCTAAAGGTGATTCCTTGGGGTTGAGGCCTTGGAGGTGCTGCTGCCTCTGGGTACGGGTTTTTCTCGGGGAGGCCCTGAGTATAGCCGGTCTCCTTTCCCCGCCTACTCCGGAAGCGGCTCGATCACGTGGCCGGCTTCCTCTGCAGTTCCGGGAGCGGGGGCAGATTTCACTCCTTCTGGCTAGGGTGTCCTCCAACACGACCCACAATGTAAGTTTGAAGAGCCTTCAAGGACTGTGAGCACTTGAATTTCGACTGCTGACTTATATCAGCGACCTTTGGGTCTTGCATTTTTCCCTGTGAACGGGGAGTTGTCAGGTAGGGCCTTAATTAGAGGTTTGTGGTTCCTGCTTTGGTTCAGAAAGATCCCAGTAGAAGAGAGGATACTTTCTGTAATAACAGCACTAAATGGTTCTGATGGACTTGCTGGAACTGTTGAGCACCGTTCGTGTCCCATCCAGGATTGTGGGGTCCTGGTTCTCTCCTAGAGGTGATTGTGATCTGAGTGTCTGGGTTCTCTTCTATTATCTGAAGTTCTGATTCAGCACTTTATGAAGAAGCTGATACTGAATTCCGTGAGTAGGAAACGCGCCAGTAGTCTGGGGTTTTTTTTTTTTAGTTCTGGACTCACATCTTGGCCAAGGCTCTGTTTCTTAAGGCCTTCAATTTCTAGGCTGCAGGATGTTGGGGTGGGGAGGAATGATGTTGAATTATGAGATCAAAGATCTTGTTTGTGCTATTCTGGGGTTGTGTCACATCTGGTCCTTTGACAGTGACTTGGGTGGGGAAATAGTGACAGTCTTGGAAGGGTATTAATGATCTCTTGGGGCTGGGGATTATCCTTGTTGGCATCCAGACAGAACTTCTAAGAAAGCAAAGGAGGAACATCAGGGTAAGTCCCAGAAACCTTTTCCTTATGAGGTACATATGGCTCGCCCTCTAGGCCTCCGGTGTGGCTGTCTCTGATGGCGTCATCAAGGTGTTCAATGACATGAAGGTGCGTAAGTCGTCGACACCAGAGGAGGTGAAGAAGCGCAAGAAGGCCGTGCTCTTCTGCCTGAGTGAGGACAAGAAGAACATCATCTTGGAGGAGGGCAAGGAGATCCTGGTAGGTGATGTGGGCCAGACTGTAGACGACCCCTATGCCACCTTTGTCAAGATGCTGCCAGACAAGGACTGTCGCTACGCCCTCTATGACGCCACCTATGAGACCAAGGAGAGCAAGAAGGAAGACCTGGTGTTTATCTTCTGGTAAGCTCCTCTTGTAGGCACCTTCCCCTGTCACCTGCCCTAGCTCTGTCCCACACCCCCTTCTCAGGACAGGAAGGTCTGTGGCTCCTGGTTAACCCAAAGGTGTGCATTTGGGGAGGACATTGTAACAGAACTCTTGTCAATGAGGAACTTGATAAAAGCTTGAGTGCTAAGGGCCATTTCAGGGGCTTCTGGAAGTCATGTACACTTGAGGGCACTTGCTAGACTTGGAGGAGTGGGCTTTGCTGCCAGTTGTCTCACTCTTTCCCTCTAGGGCCCCTGAGTGTGCACCCCTCAAGAGCAAAATGATCTATGCCAGCTCCAAGGACGCCATCAAGAAGAAGCTGACAGGTAAGGGCCAGCATTGGCGGTGCCCCTCCTTTCTGCTCAGGCGTTGGCTGCAGGCTGCAGTGCATAGCATGATAAAGAAGATCCCTCCCTCTCCTCTCTCCTGCCTGCTGGAGGAGAGCCTAGTCCCTTCCATCTGTTCTGACTGGCTCCTTCCCAGCCACACCTCCCACCCCCAGCCCAGTGCCTCCTCCTTACAGATGCTCTTCCTTCTTCTCCACAGGGATCAAGCATGAATTACAAGCAAACTGCTATGAGGAGGTCAAGGACCGCTGCACCCTAGCTGAGAAGCTGGGGGGCAGCGCTGTCATCTCCCTGGAGGGCAAGCCTTTGTGAGCCCCCTCCAACCCCCTGCCTGGAGCATCTGGCAGCCCCAGACCTGCCCACGGGGGTTATAAGCTGCCCCCTTCCTGCCAGACCGGAGGGGCTGGGGGGAATCCCAGCAGGGGGAGGACAGTCCCTTCACCCCAGTTGCCAAACAGCTCCCTCACCCCCTGGACCTTCTTCCTCCTCCTTCCTCCACCCCTGAAGGTTCTGGCCTTCCCAAACCGCTTTTGATCTTCTGATTCCTCTTGGGTTGATGCAGACCAAGTTCCCCCCAGGCACCCCTGTTTGGGGGGGCCTGTATTTTTTTTAACGACACCCCAATTCCCCACTTGTTCCTCTCCTTTCCCATGCTGCCAATTTCTAACCGCAATAGTGACTCTGTGCTTGTTTGTTTAGTTCTGTGTATAAATGGAATGTTGTGGAGATGACCCCTCCCCACGCCGCCTGATTCCCCTCCCCTTTTCCCCTGGTCACAGCCACTCATGGAAGCAGGACCAGTAAGGGACCTTCAATTAAAAAAAAAAAAAAGAAAAACACACAACAATAAAATGGCTCACTAATGGGATGTTTGTTTCAAGGTTGGGACCCAAGGGACCTTGGTGAGGGGGGGCAGTGGTGGCTGGGAGAATGAGCAGCATCTCTTCTCTGTACCCTACCTCCATCCAGCCCCCACACATTCACTTGGTCCCAGTGACTGGGCCTCCCTTTTGATAGTTTCCACTGTTTGTATTCTGGTGCCCTAGTCGGTGCCAGACTGGCTGTTTAGGAGGTAGCTGAGCCAGGGAGTGTTTGCCGCTGGCTGCAGGGGTTCCTTGAACAGAAGGGCTTAATGCCTGAGCTGCTTCTGTTGCTTTGATCAACGTGGGCACCAGTATAGTGAGGCCCATTCTCTGATTACCTGCTCAGCTTTGCCCAGATGTGGGCTGTGAGACTGCAAGTTACTAGTTGCCTCTTTTTCTCCACTTTCGATATTTCTCTGGTCTTTTCTCTGCCTTCTTTCCTGGATGGCTGACTCGTTTATGAGGGATGAGTCCAGTGGCTACAGTGAGTCAGAAGCAGGTTGAGCCTTTGGCCTTCTGCAGATGTGGCTGGAGTCCAGGGTGGGGCTAGCCAGGTGGAGCCCAGGACTTCAGACCCAGGTGTCTTGGGCCCCACCTTCCCATGTGTAACCAAGAGGGTGTTGGCTGGAGCCCCAAGCCTTTTGCCAGCATCTCTGAGGGCTCTTTCCAGCCTGTACTTTGGGCTTTCACCTGCCTAGCAGATAAAGGATCTTTGCCCTAGGGGTAGTAGCAGGGTTTATACCTCTCCTCCCAGTCAGTCCTAAGAAAGCCTGGAGTTAGAGCTGGTTCCTTAGTTCCTGGGAGCTTGCCAGTATCTGGGAGGGAGGCAGGATGGGGGTAGTTCCATCAGAAAATGGGTGTTGAGGTTTATGTGTGGTCTGTGCCAGGGTTTATGGGAGTGGTGGCACACCTTGAAGACTGCTCCCAGGTTCCAAGTGCTAGGTCTTGTACCTTCCTGTAGAGAGCCTCTGACACTGGAAAATGGCTGAAGACAGAGCTGTAGTGCACCCCCAAGATGGGGTTTCTACCATGGTGCCCCAGTACTGAGGATGTAGCTGGTGGCCCTGGAGCCACAGGAAGTGAGGACAAGCAAGCCTCCTTGCTACAAATCCAGGCTTTTTATTTGTGAACAGGCTGGAAACAGATGGGCCAGAGGTGGGTGGAGGCTGCCCCTCAGCCCCTAGGGAGGGAGGTTTGTGGCTCTGCTTACCTGTGGCCAAACACAGTGCCCAGGTGGCCCTGTTCTCTTACAGGGCCTGGCACCTTGGGGTGGGGTGGGGCTTCCCCTGAGGGGTCATGGGGCATGACTAGTGGCTCCTGGGGTGGGGAGTCGGGGACTTTTGTCCCTAAAGACCCCAGAGCAGGCTCTAAGGCTCCCCCTTGAGGATGACAAAGGTGTTCCGGAGAAGCAGGGTGCTGGCCTGCAAAGGAGACAGGTTCTTGATGTCTCCCATCTGCTGCCATCCTGCTGCTCTTTCCACACCTTCTGTCCCCTCTCCACATCCCTGTCCTCAGCAATAACAGCTAGCATTTAAGGAAGCCTCATACTGATGATAAGGGAAGGGTCTTGGCCCAAGTTGGGGAACCGTGGCCCTGAACAGTTAGGGCTGCTTGTGGCTTACTAACCTCCCCTCAGCACCCTCCTCCCCGCCCTATGCTCCAAGACACTTGATAAGAACCTAGAGACCAAGGTGTGGGAAGCCAGGAAGACAGCAAGAGGGCTCAGCAATGCTGCAGGGCTCACCTTAGCGTGTTTGAGCTCCAGCTCTGCCAGCTCGATGAGGTTCTTGCGGAAGGAGGAGATGCGGCGGGACTTGAAGTCCATGAGCTCTGGAGAGGAGAGGAAGAGGGACCCTGGCAGGGTAGGCAGCCTACAGGCAGGGGCTCCAGGGCTGTGGGGCTTACCCTGCTTGGCTGAGTCAGAGAGATGCTCAAAGCGTTGGCAGCACAGTTGCTGGTGGCTCTCCGCGGTCCGCACCTCCCCGGTTCCTGGTACGTGCCTTGTCTAGTGCCTTGTTGGCATTCTCGTAGTCAGCCAGTGCCCGCAGCCGCCGGTACAGCAAGTCCTGGGGTCAGCAGGGGCGCAGGATCACTGGCCCACAGCCCTCACCTGCCTGCCTGCCCTCCCTGGTGGCTGCAGTCCCACTGGCCTTCAACCCTGAGGTCTGCTCTGGGGCCACCTCTCACCTTGGCTGCCTGTGAGTCTCGCATGTAGTATCTCAGCAAATCCGAAAGCTTCAGGTCCTCATCAGAAGCCGCTCGGCTCTCTAGTTTCTGAACAGGAAGGTGGAAGCTGGGGAGGGAGCTAGCAGAGGGGCAGCTAAGGGCTGGGGTGCTGCTGTTTATCTAAACATCCAGCAGGGTCACTTGACAGCCACTCTAGGTGAAACCTTGACATTCAGGGGAGCAGACTGAGGAAGGCTTCACAAAGGAGGTGGCATCTGATCTGGATCTTGGGGGTTGAGTAGGGATTAGACAACAGCCAAAGGCTTTGCAGGTGTGGCAAGCCCTGATAAGTTTTCAGGGAACCCTAATTGGGGGGCGGGTGGGGGGCACTTGGATGGCAGTGGCCAGAGCGCAAAAGGTCCAAAATGCAAGCTAAGGACTTTGGGCTTTGTGTCTTGGGTAATTTCTGGAAGGGGCAAGGTCACTGAAGGGCCTTGAACAGGGAAGAGGTGGAATCCAACAGACATTTTAGAAAGATTGACACACTCCAGTGACTTTCTTAGAGAAGAGTTTAGGAAGGGTGTGCCTGGGGAAGGATACTGGCAGCACAGCACAGTCTGGCAGAGGCACGTGGCACATCCTTGTGTGTGCCTCACCAGCCCGGCTGCCACCACCTCCTCCTTTACGACACACACTTGAGGCTGGATCCCTGTCTTCACTCCACCTCTTAGTAAACTATCCTGGAGAGTGAGTCAGGGCATCACTAGGCCCAAGTTACCACTGAACATTCAAAAATGAACCTGGAGCTTTCCCCTCTCCTCAGACACTCTTCCCTGCAGTGGATCATTGGGTGGCCTTTCAACACAGAAGGCAGTACTCACCCTTAGCCGTTCAAAGAGCTCTGCCAATTTGAGGAAGCTCCTAGGAGGCAGTGGGCAGGAGTTAGGGCAGGGATCTTAGTGGGGCTTAAAGCCTCTCTTCCTTCAGGCCTCTCTCGGGGAAACCTTTCTTTCCCAAAGCCTAACAGGAGCTTCTGCACCTCCCACCTGGAGCTGATGGTAGGCTTCCACAGAGTGACCCCTCATGGGCAGACACAGTATTACAGGCATAGAAAGAGAGCAGGGTGGGTGAGAAGGAGTCCTCACATCTTTAGCTGGTTGACTTCCTGTGTTCCCAGACTGTTCAGTGCAGCCGAGATAGGGTTAAAACCCTCTGCCAGGCAAGCTGGGGAAAAGCCCTCTATCAGAGTCTGCACGTCAAGCCCCATCCCTGGTGTCTGTGGCCTCAGACAGACACCGGGCATTTCTGTTCTCTTCTCCCCCCAGGGAGTAGGACCACTGGGGAGAGGGGGTGGGAAATCCAGGGCCCCTCAGGCCCTACGTACTCTTGTGAGAGTGTATGACTCGGTCTGCCTGCAGGCAGGCATCCTGGATGCGGATGTGGTACTGCAGCAGGAAGGTCCTCTCATGCTCAAAGAAATCATCCACCTCCTAAGGGAGCCAGACAGGACCCACTTACACCAAGTCACCGGGAACATGTCAACCACAGACACCCAGGGATGGCAAATCTCCGTCTAGGCTAGGCCCCACCAGTGGCTTCCCTCCCACTGCCACCCTGGGCCTCAGTGTTTGCTGTGGACTTGAGGCCCTGGGTTGCATCCAGAGAGGGGCCCTGGGAGTCACCTGAGCCCAGACATGCCAGTGATGAGGGCTTCATCTGCAGACTTCACGATATTCCTCAGAAACCCCCCAAGAAGCTCCTTCCTGTTCTTTCCTCGGACTCTCAGCTGAGGCATGCGTGGGGAGGGTAATGATATGAGGGTGAGCATCTGCACCTCCCGCCCCAGGCACATGCCACTGGCAGAGCTGAAGAGATGGAGGCTTGGGCCCACTTAGAGCCCTGCCCTTTCACCCCCAGGGGTGACCCCAGGTCTCCCGCCTGGCTCACATCCTGGCCGTATTCCAAACAGACAGAGAAGTTGTGGTCTTGTCGCAGGGTGGGGTGGGCTGCCCAGGGACTGCAGAAAGACTTCATGCATTGCAACTGTCTTCTTAAAGATAGCCAGGTACTCCCTGCAGAGAATGGCAGGCTGCTCAAGGGCCCTCCTGGGCTCTGATCACCCTGCTCTCTTCCCCCTCAGCAGCCCTGGGGTGAGGAGCACGGTCTCTAAGCACCCATAGGGGAGAGTCAGGGGCAAAATACTGGGGTTCCCCAGCTGGGGACAGGGCTTTGTCACAAGGAAGGGAAGTGGCACTCACGCTTCCAGCTCCTGCTTCATTTTGGCAAACTCCTCCCGTGTGACAGAGCTGTCCCCCTCACCCGACTTCTGCAGTTTTTCCCTTGAAGCATCAAAGTCTGGCCTTGGAGGGGCTGGGGGTATCTGCTCAAAGGAGGGACAGAGCTGGGAGGCCTCTCATTGTCGAGATGGCCATGACCCGCACCCTGAAGCCTGGACCGACCTTCCTCCTCACCCGAGTGCCCAGTGCCCCTGCCACCCGGCCCACCAGCCCCTCCTCACAATGAGGCCGGCATACTCCTCATTCTCCACGAAGGCATCGTGCAGCCAGATGAACTCCTCGTGCTGCCGCACGACTGAGAACTCGGTCTGGGCGAAGTGAGGGAGGCAGCTCTGAAAGCCGGAAAGCCTGTGTTTAGGTGTCTCTTCTCCCCTCTCCAAAACCTCCACCCCTCAAGCTTCCTGGACACCCACTTTGGGGCCTCCCCAATCCCACATCCCAGGTGAGGCCCAAGTTGGGACTCAAGTGTACATGATTTCCCTCAGGATGGTGGACAGGAGATGGTTAGGATTTGGAGCCTTAGGCAAAGGTTTTCAGAGACTAGACAAGATGCCCACTTTCTCAGAGGGCCAGGGCGCAAGAGCTAGGTTGAGGAACAGGGCCCAAGGCTGTGTTGGCATCTGCCCCCCAGCTGAGCAGAAGCTAAGGGGAGTAGGCTCATCAGGCCCCGGAAGCCTCCACTGGCAGCCATCTGAACCACCCCCTTGCACCCCAAGCAGCCTCACCTTGGTTTGAACAGTGAATTTCACCTTGTCCCGTTCGCTGACCGCATCAGAGATCTCCACCGACAAGGAGCTGTCTCCCTGCAGATCCACTGAGATGGAGGAAGGCTGTGGGGGAAGGGGGCCCCTGACAAGACTGACCACTGCCCCTTTGCCCAACCTCGCCGCAAGCTCTGGTCCTCCTGTGGAGCCCACCTCAGTGGCATCACTTCCACCACACAACTGGGGTCACCATCTGGCTACCCCCAGAGGGATCCTGAGAAGTCACTGCTCATGGCTTTACTGTTACACTTTCTCACCCTTCCATCCTCTGAAGTAGGTAGAATTCTCCCCATTTTATAGACCTGGGCTCTGAGACCACCAGAGAGAGAAAATAACTTGTCCAAGATTATACGGCTGCAAAGTGTCCAGACCAGATCTGAACAGAGTTTCTCTGTTCCAAACCCCAGGCACTTCCTCAGCTACCTGCTCACCCCTTCCTAGGGGGTTACCTCAGGTGCACTTTCACCAGGTGTAAAGTGAGTTGGATGAGATGTTCCCACCTGTTTTGAGGGGGTCCTGAGACCATTCCATTCACTACTTTTAGTGCCAAGAGGCCCTGACTTGTAGGCCAAGCACTCGTATTTCTCTAAGTGAAAAGATCGGTGAGGCACCAAGTTACTAGTTCGTTCTTGCACTGAGCTATTTCCAATTTCAGCCATACCGGTGGAGGTGCGGTGACAGTGCACTGTGGCTTTAACTTGCATTGTGAGGAATGAGGTTGAACATTGTCTTATGTACCTATTGGCCATTTACATATCTTCTTTTTTAAAGTGCCTATTCAAGTCTTTTGCTCCTCCCTGCCGTCCTCTTTATAAAATCTGATCATCTTTCTCTTAGTAATTTGTAGAAACACTTTACATATTCTGGAGACAAGCCCTTCAGCAGTTATATGTGTTGCCAATATCTTCTACTCAGTGGGTTGCCTTTTCACTCTCTTAATGGCTTATAATTTTATAAGTTCAATATATCAGCCTTTTGTGGTTAAGGATTTTTGTGTACTCTTGAAGAACATCCCTACTCCAAGGCCATGAAGATATTCTCTTATTTTTTTCCTTGTAGAAATTAGTTTTAGGTCTGTGATCCATTTTTACATATTAATATTTAGGTCTATGATCCATTTTCAATTCATTTGTATACAGTGTAAAAGGAATGGGTTGTGATTCCTTTTTGTCATCTAAATATCCAGTGATTTTAACACTGTTTAAAAAAGACTATCTTTTCACTATTGATTTGCTTTGGTGCACACTTTAGCAGAAGATCAGTTGATCTAAGTGTGATCAGTTCTGTATTCTCTGTTGCACTGATGTATATGGTCATACTTTTGATAATATCACACTCTCTTGATTACTGTAATTGATAAGCAAACTTGAAATCAGATAGAATCAACTTAGCTTTTTTTCAAAATCATTTTGGCTATTTTAGATCCTTTGCATTTCAACATAAATTTTAGAATCAGTGTGCTAACTTCCACCCGAAAAAAAAACTTGTGGGTATTTGATTGAGATTACATTGGAACTATGGATCAATTTGGGAAGGACAGACATTTTTACGATACTAACTCTTCCAATTCATGGACATGGAATATCTTCCCAATCACTTAGGTCTTCTTTAATTTTTCTGTTAACAGTTTGCAGTTTTCTCTGTAAAGATTTTGCATATCTTTTGTTAGATTTACTCCTAGGTTTGTTTTTTTTTTGCTGTTGTTGATATTTTAAATTATATTTTTTAAATTTCATTTTCTAATTGTTGCTAGAATATAGAAACACACAACTGATTTTTATATATGTACTTTGTGTCCAGGAACCTTGCTAAGTTTACTTACTACTTTTAGTAGTTTGTAGATTCTTTTGAATTTCCTATATATACAATCCTACAATCTAAAATAATGACTTCCTTTCCAAGCTTTTATTCATAGCTTCATAGCTTTTATTTTTTGCCTTACTGTACTTGCTAGGACTTAACAGTACAATGCAAAAGTGGTGATATGGTTATAAAGAAAATTCTTGGCTTGTTCCTGATCTCAGAGGGAATGCATTGAAAATTTAATCCTGAAGATGTTTTTAGATACTCTATCAGGTAAATGAGGCTCCCTTCTATGCTTGGTTTAGTAAGTTTTGAGTTTTATCGATTTTTTTCTTCCTTTATTAGATATCATATAGATTTTCCAGTTATTCTGTGTATGTGCTGAATTTCCATTGATTAATTTTTCAAACATTAAACCACCTTGGATTCCTTAGAGAAGGCCCGTCTCATGACGTACTGTCTTTTTATACGTTGCTTATCAACTTAATATTTTATTTGTGATCTTTGCATCTATGTTCACAAGAGATAGTAACCCATATATTTCCTTTCTTATAATGTTCTTGATGGGTTTGTGTATGTGTGTGTGTTAACATATACATAACATAAAATTTACCATTTTAACCATTGTTAAGTGAACAGTTCAGTGGGATTAAGTAAATTCACAATGTTATGCAACCATCATCATCGTCCATCTTCTCTTAATGGGTTTTGTATCAAGGTTATGTTGTCCTACTAAGATAAGTTGAAATTGTGCCCTCCATTTCTCCTTTTTGGAATAATTTATATAAGAATAATATTAATTTTCCTTTAATGCTTCAAAGAACTCACATGTGAAGTTACCTGGTCTTAGGTATTTTTGGAAAAGTTTTAAATTACAGATTTAGTTTCTATTATAGGCATAGGACTACTCAGTTTTTTTACTTCTAATTTCAGGTTCAGTAAGTTGCATTTTTTAAGGAGTTTATTTTTCATCTAAATTCTCTAAATTGTGGGCATAAGTTTGTTATTAAACACTCTTATTATCTCTTTAATGTCTGAAGCATCTCCAGTGATGTGCCCTTTAGCATTCCTGATATTGGTAATCAATGTTTTCTTCCTTTCACCCTCTTGGTCTCCCTCCTGCTCTTTCTCTCTTTTATCAGTCTTGCTAGAGGCTTATCAATTTTATTAACATTTTCAAAAAATTATTTTTGGCATTATTGATTTTCTCTAATGTAAAGTTATCTTCTATTTATTGATTTCTGCTCTTTTTTCTTTCTTTCCTTCTACTTTCTTGGATTCAATTTGCTCCTCTTTATGTAGCTTCTTGAGATTAAAATTAGATCACTGACTTTTCAACATTGTTTTTCCCCAAAAATATGCATTTGGAGGTATAAATTTCCCTTTAGACACTGCTTTAACTGCATCTCATGAGTTCTGATATGTCATCTTTTCAAAATAATTTCTGTAAAATTTTTCTAATTTCCATAATAATATCTTTGACTTATGAATTACTTAGAGGCATGCTGGTTAATTTTTAAATACTTTAGAATCTAGTTCCTTTTTTTTTTTCTGTATGAATACTTTTATGTAACTGAGGGAAAATAAGCCACATATTTTGAAGACAAATCCATTGAGAAGATAACAGCAAATAAAAAAAGATTTCTATTATCACTGACTCTTCCATTCACATTAAATCACTCATAATTGAAATTTTTATTTTATATACAAGGAATTAGCATTGTTTCTGCATAGGGTAGATGTGCTGGACGATCCATTCAAGGACGTTCACTTAGTCCAACTTGATGAAGCCGATATCCTTCGCGTACTGGCGGAAACACTGGCGGCACATATTGAGGCCGTATTTCCGGATCAGACCGTGCCGGTATGAGCAGACACGGCAAGAGCGAGAACCCTGGCCGAATTTTCTAGGGTGGCTCCAGTACAGCTACTGGTGACCCATCTTGCTTCCTCGGACGCAACGAGGCAAAAGGAAAGAGGTAGCGCACGCATGCGCTCTTCAAATTTTTTCTAGTTCCTTTTTTGTTTTGATTCTTAGCTGATTCTACTGGATCAGAGATCACATTCTTTTCTAGGGGGTAGGGGTGGGGTAATTAGTTTTATTTTTTTTAATGGAGGTACTGGGGATTGAATCCAGGACCTAGTGCATACTAAGCACCCACTCTACCACTGATGTATAACTTCCCCGCCAGAGGTCACATTCCATATGAATTCAGTATTTTAAAATTTGTTGATACTTTCTCTATAGTGCAATGTATTTACCAAAATACATTATATGTTTCATGTACAGTTGAAAAGAATGTGTTTTCTACAGTAGTTGGGTATAGAGTTCTACACATATCAATTATCAAGTTGATTAATAATGTTATTTAAAATTTTCTAAATGTTTACTAATTTTTTTTGTCTGTTGACACTTACTGAAAGTTGTGTTAAACCGCTAAATGTAATTATGAGTTTGTCTATTTCTCCTTTTAATTCTGTAATTTTCTACTTTGCATATTTTGAAGCTATGTTATTAGGTGCAAAAAACTGAGGACTGTTCTATCTTGCTGTTGAATTGATTCTTTAATCATTATAAAATATCCCTCTTTATTTCTAGTAATACTTCTATCTTATCTTAAAGTTGACTTTGTCTGAAATTAATAAAGCCACACCAGCATTCTTTCGGTTAGTTTGCTCATAGTGTTTATTTTTCATTATTTTTTTCAGTATTTCTGTGTCCTTATAAAGCATGTCTTGTTTAACAGGATATAGTTGTCTTTTAAAAATTCAACCTGAAATTATTTTTTAATTGCAGTGTCTGGCCCATTCATCATCATTGTAATTACTGATATAGTAGGCTATAAACGTGCCATCTTGCTTTTTGTTTTCTCTTTGTCCCATCTGTCTTTTGTTTCTTTATCCATTCTTTCTTGACTTCTGTTAGATCAGTCAAGTATTTTATATTATTTCATTTTCTCCTCTACAATATTTTTACTTACATACTCATTTATTATTATTTTCCTTTCTCTATATTTAAAGGAGAATCTTGGAGAAGTCAATGGCTCACTCTAGAGGACAAGGTCTAAGAATGGACTTTCAGACAGCCTGGCACCTATAAAGGTTGGGGGTGCACCCATTAGTTTGACAGCCCAGCACATCCTCAGAATACATAGCATCCCACATGATAACAATAATAATAATATAATAGCTAACATATTTGCTCTTCCTATATGCCAGGCACTGCTCTAAGCATTTCATATGTATCAACTAATTTAACCATGAATATGAACATAAACATTGAAACAGATGCCTTCTGTTCCATACTTTGTGTCTCTCAACCCCTCTCACCTCTCCAAACTCCACTTGAACCCTACTCCTCACTTCTTGGCTTCTCTGACATCCCTAGGGCAGGATCTTCCTCTGTCCAACTGCCCACACCCCACAACACACACACACACGCACACACAAAACACACAGTCTGGCTTTTTGGTGCAGTAGGCCCCAACGCCCCTGTCTGCTTCCAGCTTAGTATCTCTGCTCTGACCTGCACTGCTTGGTAACTGCTTGAAGAAGATGGGACTTCAAAGATGGCCCATAGCTGCTGCATCCTTATCCTCAGTCGCAAGTATATGCCTCCAATCCCTAAAAGTGTGCACCTCTGTATGTCCAGCCCCAATCAGCCTTGGCACAAGGATGCTCAGAAACTATTTGTTAAATGAAGTCAAGAGGAGACAATGAAGAATGAATGGACTTACGATTATATGAATACAGATACACATGTGAAGCCACTAGTGCTGAGGATTCCCCTCACCTTGGGAAAGGAGGAAGGTACTCAAGCCCTTTCTCAATCCCTAACATCCTTCCCTCTTCTTCCCCAACAAATCAGCATGCGTCGATTTTGCGGAGGGAAGGAGTAAGAGTGACAGGTCCTTTTCCATCTGTCAGGTCAAAGGTAAACCCTGCCTCCTTTGGCATCTTCACCAGTCCCCATGCAGATGCCACAGAGGCGCCCAAACCCCCTTCTCAGGTATCTTCTCTCTCTAGCTCACGCGTGAGCGCGAACACACACACACTCACCCCACTCCCTGATTGGGCATCACTGGGTATCATGGAGTGAGGCGGAGGTTGACAAGAGGGGGTTGCATCCTTTCTCTACCTTGCTCTCCTTCCCAGCCTCTTGATGCTCCTCCATCACTCTCCTCCTCGACTACAGCACACAAAGATTCCGCGACAGGTCACACTGCCCGCACGATCCCGCAGCTTGGTCCCCAGTAACTCGCCTCGAAGAACGGACTGGAATGGGGATCCTATCAGCTGATGGAGACACTCTCCCCTCCCTGCCAAAGAGTCACCTGGAGTCGGGCGTGGTTCCCACGCCGGGCCCTCGCAGCGTCGCCTTTTGATTGGATACCAGATTTATGGTGCGGGACACCATTGGCTGTAAGGTCTGTCGTTCGTGTGCCCAGGCCCCACATTTTAAGGGGAAGCACGGAACTAAAAGGGCCAGGAATGGGCTATGGCGTAGGGGCTGGATTCGTGGGGGCTCTAGGGTCGCAGACGTCTCGTGTGCCGTCAGCCCCCGCCCCAGGCTGGCGGAATCCCTCCAGCCGCCGCTCTGGGCCGCACCTTCCAACGGCCTCGCGCGGTCTGCGCGTGCGCACTAGCCCAGTCTCGCGCCCTCCAGGCGGTGGGCGGGGCGATGGGCCAGCGGTCAGGGTGGGAGGGTCGGGTGGGGTGGGAATGGGGAGCCGGGGTAGGGGTGGCGGACTAGGGACGAGGGCAGGAGCTGTCTGTGGACAAGTGGGTTCCGTTTGGATTTCCCTACTGGGACATGATGGAGTGGCGGGGTAAGCCACACAGGGCAGCGAGGGGGCGCGACAAGACCCACGGCCAGGGCGCCCTCAGCCAGGCTGGGGTCCGCGGGCGGTCGCAACTGGAGCCAGGAAGTAGAGGGGCGCAGATTATGCGAGAAAAACTGTGGATGCCTTGGAACGGGCTCATTGTGATTGGGAAGAGAATGGAGCTCCTGGTTAGAAATACGCAAAAGCCAAGGATGTGGGACCCGAAGCCTGAGTCTGAGTACTGGAGACTGGAAGATGTGGGAAAGACAGTCTTGAGAGATACGTTAGGTCGGAGTCACGAGAGGATGGATATGAAACGAGTGCACACTGTAGCAAGTGCATTACAGGCTTCAGCAGGTTTGGGGAAAGACAGCTCAAAGGAGGTGGGGGGAAAGCAAGACGTCAGACACAAAACAGGGGCTGAATCTGAGAATGCAGGGTCTAGGCGAGGGTCTGGGTTTAAAGACAGGTTGAAGTTCACTGGAGTGGAAACCAGTGGAGAGGACTTGAGATCCCGAGGATATAAGCTAGGGCACAATGAAGAGAAGCTGAGGTCAAGTGGAGAGAATCTGAGGTCCAGTGGAGAGAGGCTAAGGCAGAGTGGAGAGAAGCTGGTGTTTAGGGGAGAGAAGAGGGGATCCAGGGGAGAGAAGCTGAGGACTAGTGGGGAGGATTTGAGATCCACTGGAGATAGACGTTGGTCAATTGCAGAGAAGCTGGGATCCAGTAGGGAGAAGCTGGGGACTAGTGGAGGGAAGCTGGAGGGTTTAAGAATGGGGAGCATAAATGAAAAGAAAATTGAAAGAATGGTAGAAGTTACCAGTGATGAAAGATTGATAGAAATTACTGATGCTGAGAAGGCAATTCCTTCTGAAAGGGTAGAGGAGACTGATGAAGAGCTACAAGAGACTGAGAAAGGGGTGGAGGTTGAGGAGGATGTCTTGGATGGAAGGAATGATAATACTGATGAATCTGTTTCTATGGAAGAGAAAGAGATTACAGAGGAAGGTACTGATGAAGGAGGCACATGAAGGATTTAAGCAAAAGAAGGAAAGAGAAGCAGCTAGCGGAAGTATTGCCAAGTCAAAAAGGAGAAATTAGAGCCAAGCAGAACATTATTGACCCAGGAAAGGTAAATATGAGAAAGAAGGGAGAGCATCTGAGCTTAAGAGAATTGTTACTGGGAATGAAGGCAGAGACCAGGACCAAAGGAAGTGAAGAAGAGTGATAAAGAGTGAAATGGAACATTGTGAGAAGAAAGAGAAGATTTATTAGTGTGTTGATAGAGGAAAAGTGGATGTTGGTTTCTTGGAGAAGAGCTGTGACTGAGGAGCTTGTCGAGAAAGGTTTGAGAAATGGATTTAGGATGGGCTAGAAGAATGTAGTTTAACATATGATGGGGTTTATGAGATGTAGGAGAATGCATAGGGAGAAAAATGGGAAGTTACAGCCAGATAAGGATAGAGAATGAAGGTTGTGAAAGAAGATGCAGGCTGGAGTAAATGAAGACAATTTCTGAAAGAGGTCCGAAAGAAAAATGAGGAGCTCCAAAGTGACAAAAGCCAGAGCAGAGATAAGAAAATAAAGAAGTGAAGAAAAAAGTAAGAAGCCAAATCCCATAACAGTGATTATGTTTGTTGGATTTTAAAGTTTTTCCTTCACTGTGTCTGTACCCACTTCTCCCACGTAGCTGATTTTACAATCTAATGGGACGGGCCTCTCACAGGGCCCTGTATATCTGGACCAGGCCTATCCTCACTGCTCTTCCCTCTAACTAGCCCCCAAGTTGTGTCCAGAATCATTGCTGGGCTGCACTGTTTTAATCACTTCACTATGATCACCATTCCTGCAAATTGCCCTTCTCTCCATATCACGTTTGAATTGCTAGGACTTGCTTTGACATTGTCTCAATTATTTTGTATTATTATTATTGCTTTCATCTTTGACTTTTGTTTTTGGTGGGGGTAAGTAATTAGATCTATTTATAATTTTTTTTAAGAGGAGGTAGCGGGGATTGAACTCAGGACCTCATGCATGCTAAGCATGTGCTCTTTCACTTGACTTATACCCTCCCCTGTCATCGTTGACTTTTAATTATTCGTTCTGATCGCATGGACTTTTCCCCTGTGTCTGTCTCCTTTGGGGCTTTCACATGTCATCCATCATCCACTCTCCCCGGGAAGAGAGGGGATTCCCTAAGTACCTACGGTCAAGACATCAGTATCAAGACTTAGGCTCTTAAATCCTGTTTTGTCTCGGGTAGGGATCTAAAAGGTGGTGAAAAGCAGTCATGGATATGTAAGATGAAAGGAATACTTCACCCTTTCTCCTCCACATGCTTTTTAAATTCTCTAAAATTTCTAAAGGGTAGAAACTTCATAATATTGTATCATAACACATTTATAATAGCCTCGTGTTTTTTAATTGTTAGGTTTTCTACACACCCTTTCCTAATATTCCCTAGCCTTCAAAAGGTCAGTAAACCCCATGCTATATTTTTGTTCATATAATCAAATCTAATAGATGTATCAATTCCATTTTTCACGCTGGCAATTTCCTTTTTGGAGCCCTTTGTCCTCTGGGGCTGATGGGAGAGCAGCTGCATTCTAGGCTTGCTCCAGAGTTGCTTTCCTGAGCTTCATAACACTTCTCTGTTTCTCTGTGTTGGATCTCCTACTGCCTGGATCTTAGATCTTCCTTTTCTGTTGTTCTGTAGCCTCATTTTGGTCAGCCACATCATCTAATAGCTTCCAGAGAAAATGACTGTGGGAGGTAAACTTTGTGATACCTTATCTGTCTGAAATATTGATTCTTCTCTCATGTTTGACTGATAGTTTAACTGGGTATGGGATTCTAGGTTGGCAATGTTTTTCCCTTAGAATTTCAAAGACATTTCTCCCACTCTCTGGTAACTTCCAAGTGCTTCTGTGATTGGATATTGGAGCCTGAATTACAGCTTTTAACTTTTTTTCTACTTTTGCCCCTCTATTTTTGTTCTACTCTCTGGATAGAAAACTTTAATTTTATCTTCTTGTCCTTTCTACTGGATTTTCTGTTTTAACTCTCTTGTTTGCTTGATTGCTTCTTTTCTTTTACACATGACATTTCTGTTTTTGTTTCTTATACCTGTTCTCTTAGATCTCTAAGGGATTTTCCTGTTTTTAAGTCTTCACTGTTTTTCACTATTTCCTCTGAATTCCCCTCCTTCCTTTCGGGTGTGTGTATGTGTGTTGTTGTTGGAGGTTTTTCTCAAATGTTTGATCTTTGTCTATTTATATTTAAGAACAGGGTACTAGGCAGAACTAACTGGGAACTCTGTGTGCACAGATGGGGCTTTTTAATTGATGGACTTCATTCTAACATGGAGCAGCAGGGTTTTGGTTTTTGTTTTTTGGTATCTTCAAATGTCAGAATCTGTACATCACACTGCTGGGACTATTCAGTTTCTCCAGAGAAGAATTCTCCAGTCTCTTATCTGGGGAGTATGTGCATGGCCATCAGTGCTGACGTCCTGGCTGCAGGACAGGGGAATAGGGTTGTGGATCCCACACCCAGCAGATATATTTTCACCCAGCCCTTTTGTTTTCAGCTCAGTGCTCACCACTAGTCTCAGCCGTGCCTGGTGTCCCTGAGTCGATGCTTTGCAGATTCAGTTTCTCCAGAGAATAACCCTCTGATACCCCACAAGGGGCCAATGCTAGGCTAATAAGGGTTGGAGAGGGGATTTATGAGTTTAACTGCTTTATATACAGTCTTGTAAACATTTCCCTGTTCTCAGCTCCATGCCTTTCTCCTTTTACCTGAGGTATCTGGCCCATCCACGTCCTGAACTTTGGTGGAGGGACAAGTAGAGTGAGAATATAAACTTTTCTTGTTTATATTCCCCAATTTGAGCATTAAATCCCAGCATCCTGCACTCTGCTAAGGTGGTTCCCCCTCCAACTCCAAAAGTTTGCTCACCCCTCTGATCCACTGTCATCTGCTCTCCTGCCCTCTTTGTTTTTACGGTTTTACACCAAATGTATTCCTTATCTTCATCTTGGTGGTGTTTGGAATTAAACGTATGTATTTGTTCAATCTGCTGCGTTTGACAAAAAGTCTCCTTCCTCCATTACCTTTTCATTGTTCTTAACTGAATGCTCAAAGAATAACCCTAATTTTTTTCCTGAGGGTACTTTGCTATTTTCTTTACGACTTTTCCTGCATTCCAGTCGCTAACACAATGGACAGACAAACTGCTATTGTACTGCTACTGCAGTGTGCCACAAACTGTCCCAAATCAGTTATTGTAGACATGTTGTCACTTCTCTCATCTTAAAACAAACAACCAACCTCTCCTGGCCCCACATTCCCCTCTAGCTATGACCATTTTTCTTCCTCCCTGTGGTAGGCACAAAAGTGGCCCCTCAAAGATACATATTTACTTCCTAATCCCGGGAACCTGGGGATATCACCCACGTGATGTAAGAGTGAATGCTACCTTCTAGAGTGAAAGATGGGCTTAGGTTAAAGATCTTGAGAGGAGGAGTTTATTCTGTATTATCGGAGTGAGCCTGATATGCCACCACAAGTGTCCTTATAAGAGAGAGACAGAAGGAGATCAGACACCCATAGAAGAGGAGGAGGCAGTGTGACCTCGGAGGCAGAAACAGGGGCGGTGCAGCCACAAGTCAAGGAATGTTAATAGCCACCAGAGGTTGGAAGGGCAAAGAACGACTTCTTCCCTAGAACCTCTGCAGGGAGTGTGGCCTCTGCCAATATCTTGATTTGAAGACTTCTGGTTTCCAGAACTGTGAGAGAAGAAATTTCTGTGTTTTTAAGCCATCCAGCTTGTAGTAACTTGTTACAGCATCTCTAGGAAATTAATACACTCCCTTCACAGCAGAATTCCTCCAAAAAATCATCTATGCTTACTTCTTCCCCTTTTCTTTTTATCCAGCTTTTTGTTTTGGATATTTTCATATATACAGAAAAGTTGAAAGATTAGTGCAATAAGCAACTAAATATTCTCTTCTAGGTTCAACAGTTGATACCAGTTTGCCCTATTTGCTTTATCTATTTCAGTACGTAGCTCCTAAGAATAAAGACATTCTCTTACATATCCACAATACCTAAGTAAATTAAAAAATTTTTAATTTAATAAATTAAAAATTAAGAATAATTCCCTAACATCACCTAACTTTCCATCTATATTCAAATGTCCTTCCTTGTCACCAGAATATCTTTTTTAACTTTTTTCCCTTGGCCCAGGATCTAATCAAGGGCTTGTACATTGAATGGGATTGTTAACTCTACATTAATCTCCCTGTTATTTTGTTTTTAACAACTTTGACTTTTTAACGAATCCTGACCTGTTTTCTTCTTGAAGGTCAGCATTCTGGATTTATCTGATTGTGTCCAGATGATGTCATATAACCAGTTCTTCTCTCTCCCGCAGTCCTTGTATACTCAGAATTGGGTCTTTAGGTCCCAGTTCCTTTCTCTGGAACCTTCATCGACCTGTGACTCAGAGTTTCCCTTCTGTCGTTTACTGTCTATCTCTCCTTACTAGAATGTAGGCTGTGTGAGGGATCAGTGTGTGTCTGTTGGGTTACCTGGTCTAGTCCGCTGTCTAACCCACACGTCGTAGACCCTCAGCAGGTATCTGTGGTGTGACTCAGTCCTTCACATTCAATGACTTTACCTGTCTCAATACTATTTAACATCTATTGATAAACGGCGGGAACAATTTACTCTGTTCCTTAGCGTATCTCACATTGTTCGAAGCCTCAAATGCCTGAAAATGCCTTATTCCGCACTTGTCTAAGCTTGTCTAGGTATAGCATTTCCCCAGCAGTCTGCAGGCAGGCCCCTTTGTTATCTCCCTTCCAGCACGGCCATCGAGAGTCTAAATCTATTTCATGCCTGAGCCACTGTACGCGACCAGGTGTTCTGTGCATGTGGCCTGTTTTCTTCCTGTCTCCAATGTTTCGGCTTATTCATCGGTCAGAAGTTTACAGTTTGCTCCCTTCTTCCATTCTCTAGGAACTCCAATCTCATAGTTAAGACAATAAAATAGAGATATTGGGTGTGGGCAGAGTCTTAAAGATAAGCTACAGAAGGCTCAATGCTAGCAGTAGGATCTTTTTAACCAAGGATGATGACTAACGTGTACTGAATTCTTGTAACCATCAGAATAACTTCATGGGCACCATGCTAAGCGCTTTACGTGTCCTCTATCATTTATTCCTTCCAACACCTCTCTGAGATAGGAACTGTTGCTCCATGAGATCTGCCAGGTAGAAACTGCCGGGGCTCTGAGCACAGGCAGTCTGGCCCCAGACCCGCACTGGAAACCGCTCTGCTGAATTGCCTCTGTTCTTACTAGCCAAGCCCCACAACTCGCTTTCCTAGCCTGCCAAAGCGAGGTCTGCCATCAGGCCTGGGGGGCGGGGAGTGAGGCTGTGGAACAACCCTTCCATTCATTCAGTGAACGCTTGTTGAATGTGCGCTTCAGAGGCAAGTTTTCCAGAATGTAAATGCCAAAAAACAGTGATGTTTATTTTCTTTCCCAGATCTCTGCCTTCCTGAGATCATCCACTTCTGGCCTCCTCTGATGATTATCTGAGTACCGAGAAATGGTTGCCTCTCTTATGAGAGGCCCTCACGGGCATGAGGTCAAGACGGGCCGTTTTCGGTGCAGTGGGCCTCTCAGATTGCGCTGCACAGTATATAAATTGTGAACCAAATAATCAGACTTGTTCTTCGGCTGGATTACACTTTCTCCCGGAGTATCAGATGCATTCCACTGAGACCACAGAAAGAAAACACAAAGATCAAGAAACCGTGACACCAGCTTGTAAGTGCAGATATTTTCAATCATCTGGGTAGCTGGAACTTCATATATATATAAAATACCATTTTTTACTAAAATTAACCAGATGTACACATTTTGGGGAATCTAGGGCTCCTGAGTGATTTTAAGTATTTTTATTATTCTTTCTTTGCATATTCCCAAAGATCCCTGTTTCTAACAAGAAGTTATATTAAAAGTGATATTATTGTTTGGCTTTTGTTCAAATGCCCACTTGGTCCCCTGAATTCATTCAGCCGACACTGAACACTCACTCTGTGCTAACTGGGAATGCAACAAATATAAAGCACCTGCTTCTGGCCCTTGGCTTCCTGTCTCCTGTTGAGACAGGTGTCTCAGTGTCAGTTACCATGCATTGTGAGATGGGTTTGAAGGGCCTATGTACTAAGTGTGGTGGGAAATGCAGAGGCGGGAGGGCCCGACTGTGGGGCCTGGTTGGGGCCATGATCAGAGAAGGCTTTGTGGTGGAGATGACCATTTGGGGATGGACTTAGAAGGGTGAGAAGGGGTCGACACTGGGTGAGGACAGGACAAACAAACATTCTAAGCAGAAAGAATAGTGTTGCTAATGAATAAGCCATGTGGCTTATTCAGGAAAAGGCAAGAAAAGTACTTGGGTGTGGCTGGAGCAGGGAGAGGGTTATAGCCACCTTCTGTAGGTAGGGTATGAACTGGAGGAGAGCCTGGGGCCAGCATTGAATGCAGGATTAAGGCAGTTAACCTTTGTTCTGTAGGTGACAGGGAGAATGATGTCATCGGATCTTTGCTTACGTAACTTGCCAAACCAAGAGGTGGAATCAGCTGGGTACAGCATGCGGGTGGGTCAAAGTGGGCACTAAGTAGGTGCTGGGCACAGAGTAGGTGCTCAGTAAGAAGGGGGCTTGTTTATTAGATCACTGTTATGCACAGTTCAGGGCTGAAAGGATGAGGCTATGAACTAAGGCAGAGAAAGTGGGGATGAAAACAGGAGGACAGGTTGGAGAGAGTTTTAGAAAACTTATTTAACAGGATTTGCTGATTAATTGTGAATGGATGGTGAGGAGGGAGGAACCAGGCTTACAGCTGCTAATAGGTGATATCTGTCACCTTACTTTGCAGGCGGGAGCTTTGCCTGCAGTATCTCATTTAATCCCATAAGATCCATGTTAGAGGGGTTGTACTGTTATCTGCATTTTATAGATGAGGAAGTTGGGGCCGAGAGGGGTCAGTCAGAGTGACAGGCACGTACGCTGTGGTAGTAGTTAGGATCCGAACTCAAAGGAGGGAGGTGAAGCGACCACCGTAAGAAGCAGTTAATGAGCGGCAGATTCAGGCTGGAACCCACTGGAACCACCTACTGCTCCCCAGATTCACAAACAGGCTGCCTAAGCACCGCATCCGGCCACAGACGTGCAGCGTTTGGCCCATAGTATATTCTTAAAGCAGTTTTTAAAACTAATTGCTAATGTTTAAAAATCTAGAGTTTATAATAAAACCTGGGTTTCTGGTTTTTCTTGAAAAGTAAGAAGATCTGGTCACACTGGGCCCATACAGTCACCCTTGCTGCCTGTCTGCATCCCCTTCTGCTGGGGCCTGGCTCCCCAGTTGGCCAGAGCCCGCCAGCCTGTCTGGGTCCCTTTGCAGGTGCCTGAGTTTGCCTGTCCAGTCTGATGCCAGGCTGTGCTGGTGCATTTGATCTCATGTGAAGCCCAGGCCTCCGTTGATGGCCAAATACTCTTTTGGAATGTTAGGGAATAAGAGATAAAAACAATCATGTGTTTTGCTTTGTTTGGTTTCTCTCTTTCATGCTGTGGGAATTGAGAATAACGAAATACCCACTGGTGCTTGAAGCCCACAGGGAAGAGGGTTACACAGAGGCGGTGTAGGCCAAGCTGAACGGTCGTAGTTCCTGAAACCCGCACCAGTTACAATGAAATAGTGATTGTACCACGGGAAACAGCGAAAGCAGCGGCCGCTCTACAAATCATGATGTGATTTTTTTTTCTGTTTAATTTGTTTTGTAATTAATAATTTGATTGAATTTTGAACTGTGTACTTTGGACGTAGTACAAGGAAGCTTCTAGAGAAAATATATGTGCGTATATGCTTGTGCATGTGCGTGTGTGCGCGCTAGCATACGTAGCTTGAAATTATCTGCAGAAATTCAGTTTCAGAACTTATTTTTAAAGTCTTATGATTTACTAAAGTTTAAAAACATGGTTTTCATGGTTTCTGTACCATTAGGTTAGAACGTGAAGCCCAGGATGGCAAATAGGTATTTGTCCCTTTTGAGTGTTTTGTTTCATTTAAGATGTGACAGTCCCCGTGGCAGCAGTCAGGTTGGACAAATGATGGATTATATGCTTGTATGAGTTTGTTTGCAATTTGTAAACTGCACTTAGAGACACAGGTTCAAACAGGTGCAAGAAATAGCTGACACCAGAGCTTCAGGAGTTTGACCCCTAATCTGTGTCCTTTGTGCGACCCCAGGCAGTTTCCCACCACACCTGGCTGCCCGATGCAGGACCTGGAGGAAGGGTGCTGCTGCCCATGTGTTTCTCAGAGGCCACTGAGCACTATTCTGGGATGGCCAGTGAGTCTCAGAGGCTCATCATCCACCTCCTAAGGGTCATCCGCCCTACCCTGACCCAGCTCTCAAGAGGCCAGCCCGGTAAGCTCTCCCCGCAGGGCCAGGGCTGATGGCATGTGGTTTGCATTGCAGATCACTTTGGTCTCGGGAGCCATTTTCTACCCAGAGTACTCAGGGCTGGCAAGGCCACACTCTGGTGCTCCTTGGACTCTGACCTCTGCCCAGCGCATTCTCCTTCCTCCTTCTCCTCCTCCTCAGGGGCTCCCCAACCCAGTGTGCACGCCTAGGGTGGGACCCGGATGTGTGTTGTGCCCAGGTCTTCCACCCTCGCCTGTACCTCCCAGTATCCTTGTGTCTTACTGATATCATATAGACAGGTGCCCAATACTAGGTGGTTGGCACTGTGCTGGGAGCCAAGGATACAACAGACAGGTGTCCTGTCCCTGGGGACAAGAGGAGCACTCAGGGACTCATTCATGAACCAGGTGGCACTTTGTTACAGTACTCACACAACTGGTGTTTTATCTCAGTCCCATTGTAATTTCATTCTTGTGGTATGGCCTTTAAAAGCCTTGGCCCCAAAAGATTCAACCAAGTTCATGGTAAAATTCTAATACTTATTCATTCACTTGACAAATATTTATTAAGCACCTGTTATTTGCCAGGCATTATTGCAGAAGTCAGGATTGTAACGGAGAGCAAAACTGACAAATATCCCTGTTCCCTTGGAGCTCACGCTGTTGTGGAAGGAGCCAGAAAAATTGTGCCAATATGTCACATGAGCTAAGAATTTTGTGGGAAAATCCCCAAGCAGGGTAAGGGAGAGAGAATGACAGGGTGGGAAGGCAGGCTGCTCTTTTAGAGAAGGTGGTTGGGGAAGGCCTCTCTGATGAGGGTACTCTCCAAGCAGGACTCAGAGGAGCTGAGAAGCAGCTGTTTGAAAGAAGTCCTTTTCAAGCAGGAAGCTGTGGGGACAGCGCCTCCCAGTGGCGAGTGCACCTGGCCTGTCTGCAGAATAGGAGGTCGCTGACCTGGACATCCAGGCTCCTCAGTTTCCTCCTCTGAAAATCTATGGGCTTGTGGCAAGGAACAAATGAATAATTTATGCCAACCATCAGGCACTGTATCAGAGTCATTCTCTTTGTATTGACTTCATCAAATCTTTGTAGAGTGTCTAAATCATCATGGACCATAATTATTATATTACAATTCTGTCCTTTCATTTTTTTATTATTAAGGTGAAATTCACATAACCTATAATTAACCATTTGAAAGTGTACGATCCAGTGGCATTTCATACATTCACACTGTTGTGCAATCACTACCTCTGTTTAGTCTCAAAACTTTGTCGTCACCCTGCCTTTCGTTTTTAATATTAATCTATGTTACCACTCTTGAAAAAAATTTTCCCCATATCTGTGCCCTTTCTGTTCTGTTTCTGATTGGCCTTCACCAATTCCTATGATTCATCATTTACTCAACAGATATTTATCACGTGTCTGCTGTGCAGTAGGCACTATTCTAGGTAAATACTAGGACACACACATCCCTGCATTTAGGGAACTCATAATCTGGTGGGGGATTTAGAGACTGAACATAAATTATCAGAAAATTAACTTAAATGATAATAAATGCTTTGAAAATTATGTTGAAAACATTTGTGAAAGTATTAAAGCTTCTAGAAGTGAGATGCCACTAGCTATTAAAGCTTAGAATCACATGACTATATTGTTTTTAAAATTGTGCTCTCGGTTCAGAAACGCTCAAGAGAAAGATCACCCCAGGAAAGTGGCCTGGATTATGTCAGAGCAGTGTAGGAAGGCAGGAAAAGGTAGAAAACAGTGGTACTTCACTCATTTCCTCCTGATAACAACCCTTGGAGGTGTGCAAGGACAGATACTGTTACCATCACTCCCATTTTATAGATGTGGAAACTGAGGCTGAGGCTTAGAAGGTCCTGCCTTGCCTAATGCCACCTGACGGGGTTATAGCTAATGTTTCCTTTTGGCCAGCTGTTGGGTAAAGCTGAAAAGCATTTTGCCCTATAGAGGTCAGTCGCGCACTTGATTGGAAGAAGACCTGCCCGTGCTGGGCTGGTCCGTATCCACCCGGCCCAGATGGTGTGCTCCCAGCCTCCCAGGGGAGGGCACTGCTGGGCTGGCCTCAGAGTCACCTCCATGGGCCTCCCCGAGTCCTGTCCTCCTGCCCCCTCCCTGCCCACCCTCCCGCAGAGACTCCTGACCCAGCAAGCTCTCAGCACCCTGGGGCCTTTTCTTACACACTGATGTGTACATCTGTGTTCTCCTAGATGATTGTTTCTTAATCATGCCGCGACATAACAACTCAGGGCCAGCAACTCAAGTCACCTCAAGCGAGGAGCTAGTGATCACCAAAACACTGGGATAGCCCCCGGCGGGAGTCACAAAAAATGCTGGTGTGGTCCTCACGGCTGCGTGGTGCGGCTGTGCCACCGTGGTGCCACCGTGGTGCCTCCATGGCACGTCCATCATGTAGGCACAATTGTCGGCTTTCTTCAGGCAGGATGACCTGGCAGCATTTCCACCCCACCCACAGCTAGTTTCGCTTTCCTAATGTTGTTAAAAAGTGCCTTCTAACTGAAGGAGGGTGGTTGAACAGGCTCCAACATTTTTCTTAATTTTTTCATATGATCATTGAAGATTTCTTCCTCTTAGTGGGTCTTTCCTTTTCTCTCAGAAAGATGCCCAGGACTGTCCTCGTTGGCATTTGTCCAAAGTCCAGGTTTGAATAGCTTTTGGACTGTGGTTTAATTTTAACCGTAAAACCTTCTTTTGGAAGAGTTACTTTTCGATCTGGAAAGAGCCAGTCTGATACAGGGCAGTTAACACCTCTTGCCCAGAATCAGTAAGCGGAGTTATGTTTGCTTACTGCTGACATATCACTTTTTAAAAGGGGAGGCTGATTTGGTGGGAAAAAATGAAAATGAAAATTGTGGATAGGTCGGTTTGGAGGACCGTTTGAACGTCTGCTTTAATCAATGTGATAAACTCTGGTGTCTAAGGAGAGTGGGCAGCAGGAGGGAATTGGAGGGAGATGAAACGCTGGGAGGGGGTTCCCGAGTTCACCTGCTAAGCTGAATGCAACAGAAAAAAGCTTTTTTGAGCTGTCCCGTGGGCAGCCATGTGGCATCGGCTTTCTGGGACAATCTAAGTTTCTGAGACAGAAGACACTGGCCCTTTGCCAGGCCACACATCAGACTGCCACCAAGTCTCAGCTCTGAACATGTGGTCACTGGAGAGCCTGTCAGCAGCAGGCATTATCTCCTAAGGAATGACTTTACCCAGGCGGTGAAGCAGACCCCGATCTCCCGGGCTTCCTGCGCTGGAGGGGGTCTGTCTGATTCCTCCACTTCCCTTATAATGCAAGTCCTTTGGTAATAATTACCTGCATTTGTAGGACCTTAAAGAACTTTTGATACAGCAAGACAAGTTAGTTATCCACCTTTTTCTCAGTTTAGGTGAAAAACCTCTCTGTTGATTTAAAAAAAAAAAGATGAAAAGAAAATGGAACATGCAATGGAGACAAATCCTAGAAAAAAATGATTTGTGCCAGTCCCAGGTGAGGCAGGCAAATTTGGGGAGATTTTCCCTTTTTACAGACATAGTCTTCACTTTAGCAGAGATTTGTGCTTGGACTTATTTAAATATGAAACTCTTCTGGAGCATTAAGTAGGAGGGAGGACAGGAAAACCGGAGGCTAACTACCAAAAGCTGTTACCAGTGGAAGATGAGTCTTCAATGAAAACAAAGGGTCTGATTACCCAGTGAGTCAGTAAGGGCTGAGACTTCCATCTCTGACCTTGTGCAGATTTCAGGGCAGGCGCATAAAGCCAGGTGTAGCCATGCAGGCCTGTTCAGTCTCATGAAAGCTTTTGAAAGCAGAGACTGTGTCTTTCACAGCTCCTCACTGCTGTGGTTCTTTCTTCAAAACATTCAGTGAATGTCAGATCAATGTGGCTTTCGGTTCGATTTGGTGCGCTTAAGGAGAACGTGGCCTAATCTGGCACAGAATCAGAACCCGATGCTTCTCACTTCTCTGGAGGACTCAACAAGAAGAGAGAAAGAAATTTTCACATGCCTGGAGGAATACAGATGAGGGAGAATAATTTAAAAAGAAGGAAAGAGAGAAAGGAAGAAAAGAAAGGAAGGAAGCTGAGTTAATCTGGGAGTCTGATCACCACTAAGAATGCATTTCTGTTTCATCGTTCAGTTTCTAGCTCAGACCCATGCAGCAGCATGTCAGGAAGCTCCTTTATTCTCAGGCCTTGGCCTTGTCCCCCTGGGCACAGTTCCTCCTTTGGACCTGGGCTGCTACTTCCCAGGATGCCCCCTCTTTCCCAAGTCCTCCTGTGAAACTGCCAAAGGCAGAGGGATTGTGGCGGCACTCTCAGGGTGATGCCAGGCTCCCCGAAGGGCACTGTTGCCCTCTAGAAAGGACTTCTACCTGGTAGTGTCTCCGAGGAGCCCTGGGAGGTAACCAGCTGGGCACTGATTCAGTTGAGAGGGAGACAGCACAGATCTTAGATGCCTGTCCGTTCGAGCGAAATTAGCCCAAGGAAGGGCAGGTCTTGTCTCCAACTGGTTTAGAGGTAGGGGAGTAGCACTGGGAACTTTTGCACCAAGAATTTTTAGGATGTTATGAGGTTTCTCCACGATTCCCTTATGTTAAGGTTTTTACCCGTTCAACCAGCGTACACAGAGTTGGAACCTCTCTTTTGTCTTGGTTATATCTCGAGAAGCACAGGAAAAACTCACAATAATGACAGTCTGAAAAACAAAAGCGCACACAGGAGGCCCAGGCTCTCAGGGCAGATACCTGAAGCTGTGGGATATTTGCAGTTGTCTGTGGACTAAAGAGTCCATCTTGGGGCGTGAGGAGAACATTTCTGCGTTATTGATCACTGAGAAGTTCCCTCTAAACACTCTAATCTTAGAAAGGAATGGAACCAATGGCTTATATTGGAGTATATGTAATGGCCCTAGTTATAAGGTCATCTTTCTGTTTAATTAATACAGAGTTCCGTGGTCTGGGACAGCAAGGTCATGTGTAGCCCTGAATATTAGCAATGCTGTCCTGGGGCTCTGAAAAATGCGGTGACCAAGTATTTAGCCGCAGGCTTGTTCCATCTTAGTGTCCAGGCTGGCATGAACCAGAAAGAGAGTAAAATAAGGAAGTGGCACCCCAAGTGTTAGTTCTGCTGAGCAAACCTCCTGGAGAGGGAGAGGATCTTTAGATCCAGCCAGGGCAGCGCAGCCCAGATGAATGACCTCACCGTGTGAGCCTCCCTCACGGGGGGCCCTGCGGCTGTTTTGGGCTTGGAGTCATATGTGGGACAACACTGCTGACAGCGTTGTTTCCTGTCTTAGACTCACCCTGTCAGCAAGACACCGTTTACATTGTTTGCCAAATTGTGGCATTATACACAATATCTTTTAAGTTCAATTAAATTAATGTTTAGAAATACTGTAGACAGAAAAGGCTAGAAAAGCACTAGAGTAAACAATGATTACTGAGATTAGAGTGCTTTGAACTTGAGCATTAGAGAAGCTTGTGGATTTGTAGGAGTTAACCAGGACAAGTACCCGTCTCTCATAGGAAGCAGGTAAGTTCCTACAGGGTATCAGCATTGATTGAGGTTTTTCAGGTAGCTTGGGGCAGACTTAGGAGGGAAGGAAAGACATAAAACACCAGAAAACATCTCTGAATACCTAGAGTTGTTACTCCCTCGGCAAAAACACTGGGGGCTGAATTGTTTGGGTCAGTTACCAGGAAAAAGGATAAACTGAGGAAGCGGACTCGAGGCAGTGTTCAGGGATGAACCTGAAGCAGCCTTTGATTTCAGAGGTGAAATAGTTGAACCCCAGACCTGGCTATAAGATGTGAAGAGTCACTCCAAGTTTATAAGCCCATTAAACTTGTGTTTTTGACTGTCTACACGTCCTGCTTTAGAGAAAACACACACGGTCCTTTCAGCCACACCTCAGACCGCTTGGCTGACAGTTTTTTCTTCTAATGACTCTAGTGAGCGTCTCTGTTATTTACAAAGTTTGGAGAAGGGCGGGGCTAGGGGTGGGGTGGATATTTGTGCTTTGGTACCTTTTCCAGCACAGAGGGTTCAAATTCAGCCCATCTTTTGAAGTCAGTCTGAACTGTCAGATTAGCAGAGACCAGAGTAGAGGACCCCTGGCTCACAGGCACACAAAAGCAATCAGCTGTCTGTCTGACTCGCTGTGGCCGTGGGGCCAGGGTCAGAGTTCTTGAGGTGGTTTGTACTTCTTCATTGACTTTCTAGGTGAACAGTGGCTGGTTCACCCAAAGCTCCCCATCCCCATTCACTTTTATTTCGATGAAATGAGAAGGCTTCTTCTTCCCTTTCCCTGCTTTCTTTCCCTCCTGGGATGTTGATAAGATCAATGAGACAATGATCATAAAGTACTTTGAAGTATTTCAAGGAGGGTGCAGACTGACTCGCTGTTACTCTTGGGACAGTTCACAAATCTCCGTGGCCAAGGGCTTCGGTCTGCAACCCTGGGCTTGGTGCCCAAAAGCAAGGAGGAGATGCTACAACACGGCACCACGTGAAATTATGGCTTGGAGTCGCTCATTCCTGACCTTGGCGTCAGCAGTCTCATCTCCAGGAGGAGGATAAATGGTAGTTTGGGCCCCTGTGTCTCCTCCTCATGCGAGAGCTTGGTTGTCCCCGGCATGGCTTGCCAGGCCGCACAGTTCCAGCCCCTGTTCCAGGAGTTGATATGAGGTAGAATGAACAGATTGCATTTTACAAGATGTCTTCAAAGATGAGGTGGTGGGGAAGTGGTGACTCCTGCTCCCTTGTGCGAGGTGGCATCAGAAATCTGATGGGAGAGCCAGGGAAGGCCCACCTGCTGGGGGACAGCCGGTTAGACAGCCCGGGGTCCGGGAACAGCATGGTGACTTCAGGCCTCGCAAGCTAGATACTGTTGTGCTCCCCGGGCCGACGTGATGATGCTGCGACCTGCTGCAGGTGGGATTGTGGCTGAAGGGCGGCTGTGCTGGTGGGCGGCCCCCTCAACCCCAGCTCTCCTTGGGTCGTGTGCTGTCTGGGACCGTCAAGCTTCTCCTGAACCGCCTTCTTCTGTGGGTGGTGAAGAAGTTGGATTTTTTCCAAGAAGAATGTTAGGTCTGTGTTCCCCGAGGAGGAACCCTTGTGCCTGTGAGGGTTATTCACCCACAGGAGAGCTGCAGGGACACAGGAATCTTCTAGAGATGCGAGGAGGGGTTGTAGAAGTGAGCCCAGAGCCCAGAGCCCAGTGGGAGCTCATTAAATCCTTGCTGAGAGGAGCCTGGCAGTTGTTGGAGTAAGGCAAGGGACACAGAGCTAAGGCTGAGAGAGATCATGGAGATGGAACGTGACGGGAGGAGAAGTTTAACTATGCTGATTAATTAAATTATCTAAAAGGGAATATAACATTCGTTTGGTTGCCAAAGGTGTTCTTAGCGGGAAAAAAATTTGCAAACTCCTGCACTGGGGATTGACAAAGCGTGGTGAACAACATGTTGAAAGGGAGTAGTTGGCTCCCGTGTTCCTGCCACCAGAATGTGTCAATTTGATGTCAAGCAACTCTTGGTGTTGTGTGTGCATGTTTGTGCTGTTAGATTTTTTTTTCTGAGCAATTCCGAGTTTTAAGAAAATGTTGGCAAAATCAATAACTGGCAGTTTTGGGAGACAAGGTTCCGCCCAGGCCTTGCTCAGGGGAAGTGACGTCCTTCCTCCGTGCCACTCACTGTGGGGTACGCCTGTCAGCCTTCTGCCTGGACACTTACGCTTTGTCCAGGAGAGCTGGGCTTATGCCCTGGTTCACGTGTGCGCCCTTGCTGATGGGGGGACTGGAGGGAAGGAGACAGAGTTCTCTCCTCTGTGGTGTGATTGCCACCGGTCAGTTGAAGGCTCTGTGCTGAGCCATGGTGAAGCAAGAGTGACACCAAGTGCCAAGAGCAGGAGCTTGCTGTGGCTTCAGTGTTTTCACGCCTCAAATTATAGGAGCAGAGAAAAAGGCTTAGTTCTGGCCCGCAGCATTCGCCTCAATGAGAGGGTGACGACAGACTCCGGAGGCCGGCCCCATGTCTCTGTTTTGCTCTGCTCACTTGGACGAAGGGACTGGCTCTCTGGACATTAGATGCAGAACTGGAGTTTTGAATGGATTTTTAAAAGTCAAAATGAAATGTCTGGTTGGCTGGAACATGATGCAGAGACCCAGGGTACCATTTCAACCCCAGAATTAGCCTCTGGAGAGTAAGCGTAGCCCGTGGCTGGGACCACAGGCTGACCCTCTTTGCTGGTGACGAGAGGTCTCAGGTTACCAAGGCAGGTAGGGGGTCCCCTCTGTAGGCAGAGAGCAGCCGGTTTTCACTTGTTCAAAAAAAACATTGACCCACTTCTCTGTGTTTTTCTCAAGGCTGCTCGTGACTCAGGGTCTCTGTGGCCAGAAATCCACCCTAGTAAGTCATGGGCAAGGAGCTGAGATTCATATTCCTGTGGAGTGGATCCCTGAGAGGGGCTGAGAATGCCATGGGCTGCCTGGAGATGGCCAGACCCTGCCTCGTCTCCCCTGGGGAGGAACACGGCTGAGTTGGGATCTGCCTTCCAGCCAGTCCTCGTTCTCCGATTGGAGCCTACTTGGCTTCTTCTTTCATGGGAGATAAGGAGAGGATAGATTTGTTTGTCCAGGTGCCACCAGCCCAGTGACAGTTGCGAGCACAGGAGCGTCTTCAGGGCGTAGTATCAGGTCCGGTCCCCTTGACGTCTCCATTCCTGATCTGGGTGCGCTGTAAACAGCAGGTTGATTCAAATCTGGGAGGCGTTGGGAAACCCCTTGGGCAGGAGATTTCGAAATGAGATTCAGATTAGAAAAAACATACTGGGGTGAGTTGCTAAGGAATGAAGCAGACAGAAAAAACTCCCATCCTGGCACTTGGTTGGCTAGCGGGAATAAACGAAAAAGCCCAGAAGAGCCCGGAATGGGAGGGAGGCAGCAGAGACAGCGCAGCTGAGCAGGAGCACATGCCTGTCCTCTTCCCGCTGGGCTGTCAACCGGGAGGCGGGAGGCGCGCTGTGTCTCTCTGTGCATCAGGCGAAACCACAGCTGGAGCGGTGCTTTCAGTCTGGGGCATGTCAGCACCAGCAAGGTGTAGATAAATCAGAGGCTCCTGCAGGAGAGGGAGGGGCCGGTGGAGGCAGGAGAGTGGGGTTGGCAGGAGTATCACAAGAAAAACTTCATTACAGAAAGATTTTAAAGGGCTTGTTGGATAATTGAGGAAGGGACTAGTGAGGAAGTGAGGAGTAACGCTCATAAGCTCAAAGGCTTGGAGGGGGCAGCCCATGCTGCTGATCATCTGTGTGCCCTCATCACACAGTCATCCTCTGTGCTTTAGCTCAGGACACCTAGCATCGGGTGGCTCCGAGTGGCAGCTGCCTGTGACGTGGTGAGCATAGATGAAGATGCTGGCTGAATCCAGAACCAGAGAGAGGTGGGCACAAGGAGGAGGTTAGGGAGACTAAGGAACAAGGAGAGGAAGAGCAATGATCCCGAAGAAGAGAAGAGGGGCAAACGGAAGGAGAGTCATGTTAGATGGAGCCAAGAAGCACGAAAAGAAAAGTGAAGATGAAGCATCTTGTTCAGAAGACTTGGAGGGGTGCAGTCAAGAATGAGTCTCCAAACATGGTCAATATTAGAAAGCTTGTCATCTGATCAATAAAACCCTTTCATCCAGTTGGATGAAGAAAGTGGTACTCTTTGAGGATGTCTGGGGCCATCCTGTGTAAAAGCCATGAATGGTGCTGTAAGAACCAGCTAACCGGTTCTGAACAAGAGGGGCTTATGATTCATGAGCGTGCCTGCCACCTCCGCCCAGAAGCCATGACTTCCCCCATCTCGTGCAGGGTGGGGACCCATCTAACCAGAACCACCACCCAGCCTCTCCCAATAGATGACAAGCTGTGGCATCCTTAGTCCACCCACCTCAGCCCCCAAGCACTTTGCCAAAATATCTGTAAACAACTCTACGTGAAGGGGGTCAGAGACCTTTGGTTATGCGCCATTTTCTCCCCCTTCCCACTGCCCAGTGCATGACTAACCAGGGAGTTCTCATCACTGGCTACATATTCTACCCTCAAAGAGTAGTCAGTGGGTCCCCGAACACTTTCCTCTGAACTCTTTTTATTCTTATTTTATTTTCATTTTTATATTCTATGACTATGGACCAGGAAATCCAAGCGTTTTCCTGAACCACATGGGAACATGCCCCTCACCTCCAGCATTCTTGACAGCCGGCACAGACTTAACTGCGGCAGCTAGCCAGCTCTCTTGCTAAGCCTGAACCGGTGATGAATGTTATTACCTACAACGTCTATCATTTGTTTGGGGCTTTATACCTTGCAAATAATATAATTATCTTATTTAATCCTCACAATAATCCTGTGTTACTGTTACCTCCACTTTATAGACATTGAGTTTCAGAAAGATAAAGTGGCTTCCTCGGTGTCAACTAGTAGACCTGGGATTCACTCACGTCCTCCAACTCCAAATCCTCTGTGCTTTCTCTGCAAGGTCGTGGTCCCCGTGGGGGTTTCAGAGCAACATCAGAGTTGGGATACCTGGATGTCTTTCCTGGCCCTATGTCTGTGCCCCATGTGACCTCAGACCTCCCACCCATTTCCATCCCACCTCACCTCTGTGATCAGCAAGTGGGAGAAGACATTCCACTTCTTGGTAAAGACTGTACATAAAGTAACGATTTTTACATCTCCTCTGCCAAGGACTCTTCAAAGTCACCAAGAAGGTTTCATTACAAAAGCAATATGGGATCATTGTAGAAAAGTACAAAATACAAACAAATGAAAATAAAAATCATAATTCCACCATTGAGGAATAACTTAGTATTGTGAACATTGTGGTATCTATAGTCTTTCAGAACTTTTATGATGTACACGGGGAGGGACTCACTCTTAATTACAAAAATAGAAAATGTGTTTACCCATAACACTGTTTTGGAATCTGCCTTTTTTGTTTTTTTAATTTTTTCTCCTTTTTTCTTTTCTTTCTTTCTTTTTTTCTTTTCTTTTCTTTTTTTTTTTTGTTAATGGAGGTACTGGGGATTGAACCCAGGGCCTTGTGTTAAGTACTAAACATGCACTCTACCACTGAGCTATACCCTTCCCCCTGGAATCTGCTTTTTAAGCTTAATACATTATAAACACTTTCTGTTAGTAAATGCTTTCACAACATCATATTTAATGGATGCGTAATATGTTATTATAATTTTTCATGGTACTCTGCAGGTAAACATTTAGATTGTTCCTACTTTTTCATTATTATAGTTTTATAATAGACTTCTATATCTGATTCTAATATTTGTTTCTTTGATTATGAATGAAGTTTAACTTTTTGTGATTTTTATCATTTGAACCTCTTTCATGAATAGCTCATCCATACTATTTGCCAGTCTTCAATGGTGTATATTTTCTTTTTTAAATTGGTATGTAAGAACTCCTTATATTAAGGCTAAAATTTTGTCTGCCAAAGACTCATTTTGACATTGCATCCTAACACACCAGTTCAAATTTGGGTATATATTCATTTCCCTCAACTGTCCCAACCAGACCATGGATGCTTTGCTCTTTTTCCTCTACTTTCTCTTTAACAAATTCCCCACAAACAAAGCAAACTTTGTAGATGGCTCCTCCTCCAGCGCTCACCTCTAGAAGCACCCTGGTCTCCTTAGGGAATGTCATTCCTCCCTGCCTGGGTGCCAAGCGCCGTAAGTGTGGCTCCCATCCCTTCTACCTCAACCTCCAGGACCTCATTGCCTCCTTAGCGTACACCAGTGCTGCCCGGAGGGGTGGGGTGGACCCCCAGAGGTTCCTGTGTGATAGTTCAGAAAACCCTGATGTGACCTTCTCAGAACCCCTGGGAGGATGGATGGTGGAGGAGACTGTGCAGAGGGTATTAGTGTTACAGGGAATTGTCTTGTTGGATAGGAGGGTCTGTCACGGCAGGAACAAGAGGACCCCACTCTCCAACTGCCCCTCTTCCTTCTGAGCAAGGCCCTAATGGCAGGGATGCTGACAGCCAGCCTGCCCTCCTCTTCCTCAGTCTTAGGCTGGTCCGCTCCTTTGCCCTGTTATTACTGCTGGCAGGTTCCAGGTTCCTTTGTGCCTCCGGCAAAAGGAACACAAGTCCTACCAGTTCTCCTGGCCTCCTTCAACTCACCGCTGCGTGTGGGGAGGGGGAGGCGCCCGGGCCTGTTACCTGGAGTCACCCCCCTCCCTGTGGCGGGGGAGGCCTGGAGGGGCCGGGCAGGAGATGGCTGGACTGGCCAGGCCGAGGTGGTGAAGACAGGATGAGTTTCTTACTGGCCAAGATCACTACCTCGGAAAACTGGGACTGTAGGGAGGAGGTCAGGGTATGCACAGGGGCGGTGTTGGGAGTTCACTCAGAGCTGCTGTGGGTTTGGAACATCCTGACCCACAGTCCATCCCCTGAGCCTCCCCGCTCACCCTGTCTCCATTTCAAAGATGGCTGTGGCTGTGACTTTAATAGGAACAAACATTTCTGTGGCAGGATCTAGACCTGGACACCCCTGGCCCCTTTGGTCTCTCGCCAAGGACTTGTTGGCTTAGGAGTTTCCAGAACTCTCTCTTATATTCCCACACATTTCCTGGGAAGACAGTGGGTTGCCCATCAGCGAGAGCCTGGGGGCTTCAGCCAGGTGCCTGCGTAGTGGTCACTCTGCCAGGCAGCCGTGGTGACCTTGGCCGCTCGTTAACCTTTTCAGGCTTCCCTTTCCTCGTCTGGGGAGACAGTACGAGTCCAGACCTCAGGGCTAGCACACAAGCCAGCAGGCAGACGGCGGCGGCGGGGGGGGGCTCATCCATCAGGGCTTCTCCCTCCTTTCCCTTTTCTCAGTTCTGCTGACGAGGGGACATTTGGGGGCTTCAGAGAGCTCTGCTCAAGGGCAGAGCCCAGGGCACCTGGCCCCCTTCCTGCTTCCTCTGCTCTCCCCCTCCATGGACTGGGCCATGTGGGCTTCCCCCACCGGAAGTGAACCCCGGAGCTCAGGGACCTTATTCGTCTTTGCATCAGCACAGCACTCGGCGCAGAGTAGATGCTCAGCGCCCATAAATGGAGACCTGCAAGGAAAGGCTCTCCCATCTCATAATCATGGTGAGACGAGTGTCCAGCCTGAGAGCCCAGCGGGCCTCAGACCGGAGCCTGGCTTCCTCACTTACTGATCATATGACCTTGAGCAAGACATTTAATCTCCCTGAGCCTCAATTTCTTTGTCCAAAAATAGGAACTATAATAGCTACCTCTCAGAGTTGTTGTGGGGGTGAGTGATGATGTCAGAGAGAAGCGTAGCTCAGTGCCTGCTGCGCATAGTAGGAGCTCAATAAATGCGAGCAGTGATTAGCTGCTATTAAGGGACTGGTGACGTGGCTCCAAGAGCTCGGGGCTTAGCTGTGAGCAATACCGCTGTGGCCCTGCAGCCTGGACACAGAGCACTGGCTCTGTGGCACTCCCTTGCTGCCTGCCAGGGGCGGCTCTGCCCAGGTTTCCTCCCTGTGGGGGTGGGAAGGTGGGAGTGGGGGCATGCTAGCTGCCCCCAAGTCTGAAGTCAGAGGTGAAGTCTGAGGACCGGCAGGTGCACCCGTCTGAGATTAGTCAGGTTACACAGGGTTGCTTCTCCCCACCCCTCACATCTCTGAGCACGTTTTTAGATACCTGATTTGTGTTTTCTTCTACTTTGAAAGCTTGATGATGTAGAAGTATTCTCATCCATTTTACGTACAGAGCGAATGAGGATCAGAAGACATCGGTCACTTGATACCTGGCTCTCACATTCAGGAAACAGAACCTGGAAGATCTCATTCTCAGTGTACCACCCTTGCCCAGAATCTCCACCCCAGACTCAGCTCCCCTGCAGTGCTAGAGCTGGACTTGAGCCCCTGCGAGTCAGTGAGCCTGCCACCAGGAGGAGAGCCGCCAGGCAAGGAGGGCCATCCCAGAGGGAGAATTGATGGAGTTACTGATGGGTTCCAGGGACTCAAAAGCTAGGAGGTGTTAGCCTGGAGGGTGAGGGATGGAGTATCAGAACAGACTCGAAACTTGGGAAGGGGGCTAGCGTGAGGAGTGAAGGAAGCAGATTGGTCTTGACATGAAGAGGGCGGGACATCCTGGGTCAGATGGTTGCCATCGCCTGAGGGAGTTGACTCATCCTTGGTGGCCCCAGAGGATGGGCCAGGGCCAGCAGCAGTGAGAGGGAAGCCCTTCCCTCAGCAAGTCCAGGTCTTCACCACCCGAGCGCGGCCTCCCAACAGGTCCCTGGCTTCCAGTGTTTTCTTTTCCATTCCGTTCTCTTCACTGGCATTTTCACTCTGGCTCTTCTTGGGAATGGTGATTAGGTCTGGAAGTCAGACCACTGCTCAGCCTTTTAGAATATCGTGGGTGGAAAGCCTAGAAGATTATTTTGTCCAGTGTTCAGTGCCACCCCTGAGTCCCTGTAGAAATTCCTAACCAATGGCTTCCCAGCCCGGGCCAGCAGCCCCTCAGTGACGGTGCCCAGGGTTCCTCCCATCCAAGCAGCTGCTCCAAGTTCGGCAGTGCCAGGGCTCCCTGCAGTGGGGTCTTCTCCCCACTAACGCTCACCTCTCCATCCAGGTTCTGCCCAGCAGATCCACTGGAATCCTGTGGATTGATCGGATCCCCTTGCTTCAAGCCAGCAGCCAAGCTGTTGCTCTTCCCAGCTCACAGAGCAGCTTTCTCAGCCTTCAGCGCCCCCGCATCTCAGCTGCAGTTTGTCAGTGAGTGTCTTCAAGGGTTTTATTGAGAGGGGGGCCTAGAGACACGAAGTTATGACAGAAAGGGACGCTTGAACTTGGGAACCCACCTCATTTTATAGATGAGGAAACTGTGAGAAGTTAGGTCGCTTGCTCAAGGCCACACAGCCAGAGACAGGGCTGGGCCTCAAACCCCACCCCCGCTCTTTCCCTGCAAACTGAGGCCAGCCCAGGGTGGGGGTTGGGGGGCGGGTATTGGTATTGGCTGCTGACATCACTCTTCCCAAATCATCCAGGTCACACTAGCTCTTCTTTGGACAGCCCTGTCCCCTGGTGACATGTTGAACTTCCCGTCGACTAAAACCCCTGATTGTTTTATAACTTAATTTTCTTCTGATTGTAAAAATAGTATGTTCTCATTGTAAAAAAATTAGAAAATACATAAAAATACAAAGTATAAGCCTTCACAGCACTTCTGGTTGCTGTAAATGTCCCCCCACCCTACACTTGGCCATTTGGTTTTTAGCTGTAAAAATAGGACTCTCCCTTCATCCTCCATAAGGCCCAGCTCTCCCTTCTCTCAGAATCTTGTTTTGTTATGAGTTCTTTTTGGCACCTGGGCAGGGCTCAGAAAACACCCGGTGTGGCCCCAAATGAATGACGGCATGCAGATCAGTGATATGGGGAGGCCCTCTGCCGGCCCCAGAGCCTGCACCTCCTGTCTTCTGGGTCTGGTCCCACTCTTTCCCTCCCTGAAACACCTTCCTTCCTCTTTTGTTCTTTTCGGGACCCTCAGTTGTTTCCCCAGCCCAGCTGGACCCCACCTCTTCCTAGAAGTCTTTATTCTTTCAGATGCAAAAACCTTTTTGAGTTCCACCACATTTGTAGCCTGGCCACACCATTTACCCTTAGTTACACATTGACTTGCATTAATCTCTTCTCTTGGCCTGGCTGCGGCCTATTTCCCAGTGTGCGGAGGGCCCTACACGGCTTTTGTCCCCCTCAAGGCATCCATCCTGCACAGCCCATAGCTCATTATGGGCCCTTGAAATATGACTGTCTGGCCCGACCCTTCTAGGGAAGGGCTTGTCTGCGTAGTCCCCCCACCTCGAGGTCTTCTGAGGAGTGGGGGAGAGCAGACTCAGAGGGAGTCAGGAACCCGCCCCCCACCCCCATCCCTGGCTTCCTGGAAACCTGCTTCTCCTAAAGTTTACATAGCGGTTAATCATCGGTTCCCAACAATGGGCCCTGCTCATCTCAGGACATGTAAAAATGGGATTTGGTTGGCCTTTCAAAATTGGGAGGCTTCTAGAGATAAAGAGAAATCCCCTGTGCCTGGCTACTTAGAGACAAAAGGAGGGTTAGGGGCCCTTTCCAATCCTCTGTGCTTCACACAGGGAGCCTTAGAGGTCAGATCAATGTTTTCCTTTCTCCTCATGGCACCAGGACTACCAACCCTCCTCACACCTCCTGAACATACATACACCAAGGGCCCAGGCCTGGCAGACCCTCCTCCATCCCTGGCAGGAGGGTGATGGAAGAACACTGAACTGGGACTCGGGGGCCAGGGTCCCCCCAGCGATCCTGGGTAGATGATGGGGACAGACAGGTAATCTCTAAGTTTCCTTTGACTTTGAATTGCCTAGAGGTGCCAAGCTGCCTGCCGGTCTCTCCACCGGCTGTGTGTGCGGTGCTCCAAGCGCAGACCCTGAGCTGGGCTGTCTGGTTTCTATCCCAGCTCCCCTACTAGTTAGTCATGAGACTTTGGGCCAGCTGCCCAACTTCTCTCTGCCAGGTGGGGATAACAGCCTCTATCTTGGAGGGTGGCTGGAAGATCAAATGAGCTAATATGCATGAAACACGAGTGCACCTGACCCAGAACAAGTGCTGCGCAGGTGTGATCATCCCTACAGCTAGGTGTCTGACCCAGCAGTGATGTGAACTTTGTGCCCTGCTGCTTGGGAATGGGGCTTTTACTCCTGTGGTCCTGGCGGGGTGCAGGGAAGAGAAGCCAAGACAGGACCTGGAGTGGCCGCACCCATCGGAGGAGAGCCATGAGTCAGTCAGGATGCAGGAGCCCGAGGGAGGCCCCACTGCCACTGCAGAGAGCAGAACACATGGCCCAGGGGTCAGCGGGCACTCGCAGCCCAGACCAGGGGCAGGTCACTTAACCTATCAGGTTTTTGTCTTGACTTGAGGCCCATTGCTAACTCTTAAAGGGTAAAGCTTTGTATTGAATGCACCAACTGTTTTAATTAATTTCCCTGCAGGTGGAAAAAGAGGCCTGTAAAAACAAAAAAGCAGAAACACAGAAAATGATAGTTCTTTTATTCTGTTAGGGGGAAAGTTATAAAATAAAACAGACAACACAGAGCTTTGTGACTCCCTCAGATAGGCAATGAACACAGGGCTACAGAAATGTAAACCAGACAGAGCTTCCAGATAATGTCCTTTTATACTACACAACTTCCAGAATACAGCAGCTCCCACATACTCTAAAGCAAAATAAAAGGAGAGTCTTCTAAAAGAATCCGTACACACTGAGGGAAGTCAGGGAAGACTTGTTCCCTGCACCCCGGGGCTGTGCAGACACTGCTCTTTCCCAGCAGAAGAGGCCAAGGCTGGTTCTACCTGGGGTTTGGCTCCACCAACTGTGATCTGTGTTCTCATTCGAATTTGCCTTCTCATTCTTCAGCAGGCTGGTGCAAACCCCTACCCCTCTCTCCCTTTGGACCCACACCCCTTTCATGTTACTAGCAGGAAATCCAGCCAAGCCAAGGGAGCCTGGCCGAATCCCTCAGATGGAGCCAACTGGCACAGGGATGGCTCCTTCCTTAGGTGCTCAAGACCCAGCCCGGCCATTTGAACAAAGGCTACAAATACAGTTTGTTAACCATCTAATACTGTCCTCCCTCTATAGGGGTTTCTGATGGGTCTGGTGACTATTCTGTCCCAATTTGTTGCTGCTGTCTTAGGGTTTTCGCAGCCTCTTATTGGTACTTCAGGCAGTGGATGCTGGGCTCATCAAAGACTCATCATCCCACCTGACTTACCCTGACAACCGCAGTTGGACAAACCCTTGACCTCCAGAATGGTGAGTTGTTCCACAGAAGGTCTGTTATCAGGAGACTAGGAGGCTCTCGGCTACCCCCAGGCTTGCCTTGAAAGGATGTGGGAGGGAGGTAGAGTCACGGGAAGGGAAGAGCAGATGTGATGTGCTGTCCTGGCAGACAAGGAGAACAGAGAGTGCAGTACGTCCTCCAGGCAGGGCTGGAGGAGAGTCTTGCGTTAAATATCTCAGGAGGATGAAGGATGGAGGTGGGTCAGGGCAGCCAGCCCAGAGCCCAGGCACAGAGGAGGTGTGAAATGTCCAGGATAAATAGAACCACGTGGGGAGGAGAAAAGCCAGCTCCATCCTCTCTCAAAAATATTTGCCAATGGCACCAAAAATATATTAATATCTATACATTTGTCATCTTAAAAAAAAAAAGGAAATAAAACCTCCTTGGCACCTTGTAGTTGATTTCTTAAAAATGAGGTGATGTGTGACCAGGCCTGCCGTGTGTGCATGCACACGCCTACAGCTGTGCACACGCGGGCACCTCTCTGCGGAAGAGCAGAGAAGTGAGATGCGCTGGGCGGGCGTCCCAGCTCCTCCACCGCTGTTGTTTGCAGGGGTGCTCTTTGCCAGTGCTCCCGACTCTGCTGTCCACAGAGGGCCAGCAGCCCTGGCCTCACCCCACCCCATACTTACACAGGCTCAGAACGGCCTCTGCCCAAAAGACAAAAATGCAAATCCAAGCAGAGTCAGTGCAGGGCCAGAGCAAGCACGCTCGCCTGGGAGCTCGAGTCTTGATCACAGGTGTTCCAGCAAAAGACCACAGTGGGTAGACTGGCCAGACAGCAGGGGGGTGACCCTCGCCCTCTTGGGGGCCCGCCCAGGCTGGGGCACCTCCGCTCAGAGGTGGTGGTTGCCCTGCAGCAGAGAGGTGACGGTGTTCTGCAGGGCCACGGCCACCTTCTTGGAGGTCTTGCGTAGCAGCGGGCTGTCAGGGTGGTGCTCCTTCAGGTGCAGGACGTGGCCCTCCTGGCTCTCAGACGTGCAGCCACACTCCTCACACACGTACAGCTTGGCCCGCCGCTCTTTGTACGCGTACTTCTGCTGCACGCCATGGATCTTCTTGAGATGCGACTCCAGGGAGCAGCGCTGCGTGAAGGCCTTGTCACACAGGCTGCATTTGTAGGGCCGCACGCCTGTAGGGAGGACACGGTCTGGCATCAGGGACCTGACTCGGGAAGAGGAACAGACAGAGGCCTGCCCAACTCCAGCTCCCCCAGTGACCTAACTGGTGAGCCACAGAGGATGTCTACTCTGAGACCCCAGGCCACTTGTGACCCAAGACGGCAGCGCTCACCGCAGTGGCCTCCGTGGGGCGGCCGGGGCTCCTCTTACCAGTGTGGGTGCGCACGTGCCTCTTCAGGTCGAAAGTGTCGTTGAAGCCCTTCCCACAGTAGGTGCAGAGGTGCCTCTTGACATCATTGTGACACTTCATGTGGCGATTTAGCATGCGCTGATAGGTGAAGGCCTTCTGGCAGATGTGGCAGGTGAAGAGGTCTCCACTGGGACTGTCCCCCAGGGTCACCTGTGGCAAGGATAGTGTTTGTGGTGGATGCCCAGGAGCTGGGGCTGCAGGTGGCAGACTGGGAGGACACATACACCAGCCCCCTCGAGGGGAGCAGTGCCCACCCCAGAGGCCACAGCTCTGTGCAGTAGGCTCATGGAGATGGGGTGGCAGGGCTAGAAGAAACCCTTGGGTCCATGGGCAGCCTCCTGCATGGTCCTGAGTCCCTTTCAAGGCTGCCATCCAGCCCCTTCTTTACCATCTCTAGAAATGGGTGGCCAACTCTCTACAGAAACAGCCTGATTCAGCAACTTTATCTTTTAGAAAGTCCTCCCTCCCCTGAGCCCAAATCTTTCTCTGTAGCTCTCTGTTCTCATTCTTTTTTAAATAATATTTATTTTTAAAATTTATTTTTTATTTTTATGGGGGAGATAGTTAGGTTTATTTATTTATTTTGGTGGAGGCACTAGGGATTGAACCCAGGACCTTGGGCATGCTAGGCATGTGCTCCACCACTGAGCTATACCCTCCCTTCCCCCACTGCCGCCTCTCTGTTCTCATTCTGCGCCTTAGGATAGGGGAAAGGGTCCACAGCGTGGCCTCTGCAGCCTTTCCAGGCTGAGGCCACCGCTGGGAGCCCAGAGTCCCCTCACAGGCCAGCCCAGCCCCTGGTCTTACTTGAGCCAGGTCTGGCATGGTATGATATGAGTTCCTTTGCCACCCTGATGACTGTCTTGTTTATAAACATTTTTCATTTTTTTGGTAATTACGGAACATCTCAAATCTGTTCAGAAGTGGAGACGTGGTCCCAGTGCTCTACCTCTGGGAATGTTTGGAGGTTACTTGTGCTTTGTGGTGGCCCTGTCGCTGGCCACTTCCCCCGAGCTCCCCGGGGCACCAGATGCACCCATCACCCTCCTGGCCTGCACTGTCAAGCCCTTTTGGGTCAGGACTCACTGCTCTGGCACATCTGCTGTCCTGTGCCCTCTGCTTTCTCTCCCCACACCCTCCCTACCCACTGGGGTTCAAGGGGTGGGGAGAAGGACCCTCAGGGGACCAGGGGTGCTGTGCTGACTCTCCGGCCAACCACCCAGCACTTATCTTAGCGGTTTCTCTCTCATTACAACAAACATTTGGCCTCTGCAGGTGAGAGAGGCAGGAACAGCATTCCACTGCCAGTTTTCTTCAGTCTTGGCACTTATGATAGCTCTCCGAGCCTTTTCACTAGATCACTGCTGGCGGGTGCTTCCAGATCCCAAAGCTTTCAGGAATGCAGACCCAGCCAGAGACAGCCCAGCTGTTCGCCTGCTCCTCGAAAGCAGGGGCACTTCCTTTCCGCTGCCGCCTGGGCTCCTTACTGCCTCTGCCGCTGAGCAGTGCATGCTCACCAGGCCCGCCCCAGATGTAAGGCTCTGCTGACAGGGTTGGAAGCACACATGGGTGAGGTGGAGACTGTCAGGCATATGCCGCAGGGGACAGTTAAGAACCGAACAGGCTCCGGCCATCACTCTTGATGCAGCACAGACGTGGGCCAGGCCCAGGTGCAAAGCTAGGCTCACTTTTCCTAGGACTTCTGTGTAAAGAGGTGTCTCCCCTTTAGGCCAGAAATGAAACTGAACAACCCCTAGAATGGACTCCAAAGGGTTAAATGTCTTTGGAATCCCACTGCCTCTTCCCACCGTGTGACATTCCACTTTAGACCCACTGCTCTTCCTTCCCACCCAACCTATGCCCAGTGAGGTTCACTTCCCTGCAGAAACCTGGACCCAGATCCAAAGCCAATCTCTGCTTAGATTTCATTTGTGCCACATCTTGTGGGCTGGACATGGGTGTACACAGGCACCCCTGATCCTCATAGACAGTGTGAAGATCAGTACCTTCATCTTGGTGCGCAGGAAGCCATGGTCTCTGCTCTGGGGGTCTGCCAAGCGGCTCACGTCTTCAGAGGGCAGCTGGGCCACCACGCAGGGCCCGGGGGCCACACTGTAGGTGGAGTCCCGAAGGCTCATGTCCAAAGCCAGAGGGCAAGAAGGGGGTTCGGCAACCGATGGCTCTGGCTCCTGGTACGGCTGTGGTGGGCAGAAGCCCAGGCTGACTGGGAGGAGAACAGCCAGGTGAGGGGCTTGGTGGAAAACAGAGGATTCAGAGGGATTTCAGGAAGGTTCCCTGGCAATGAGCTGGCTGGAACCTGGAACCTCTGTCCCACCCCTTGCAGGCATGTAGCAGAGCAGGGCTACCCACAGCCCACTGCATGCTGCACCTCCCTCCCGCCCCATTAAGGTAATTACAGGTGACGCCAGCCAAGCACCACAGCCCACAGGCCTGCCCGCTGAGTAATTTGTGTCTTAGCGGAACTGGGAGGACCGAACCTGCCCTGCCAATTATTCCTCCCGAGTTGTCTGCCTGCCCCACCTGGGCCTGTCCCTCTGGATTCCAGGCCTCAGCCACTCTCCTCAGGGACAAAGGGCACCATTGGAGGCCCTGGGCCCCAGGGACTCATCCCTGCCCCAGAAGAATCCTGGTGGTCTGGGCCACTCTGGGCCTCTCCTCCAGGCAGATTTAACTGCTGGCCTTGGGAAACTGAGTGGTCCTAACCTCTTCCTCCTCCAGGCTGGCCAGTCCCTGCTGTTGCAGCTCATCAGGGCCCCAGGCTCCCCACTCCCACTGGCCCAGCCTGGCAGGCAAACAGGCCAGGTTGGGTGGAGCAGGGAGGAGGTCAGGGAGCAGCAGGTGGATGCGGCCTAACAGTCTCCTGGGCAGCCTGCCCGGCTGTTACGCAACCCTCCCCCACAGCAGGGACCGCTCACTGTGGCACTTTGAGGGCCAGGTTCCCGCCCTCCACAAGGTGCAGGGATACCTGGCAGCCCTCTAACGTGCTGCTCCACACAGCAGACCCCCTCATGCCCTGGTCCTGATAGAGAAGAGGGAGAGTTCTCCCGAGTGGCAGAGGAGACAAGTCTCAAAGCCCACGGGGCTGAGGCAAATGATGTCGTGTTTCAATTTAGTTAGTATTTTTCTCCCAAAAAGGTTTAGCTGTATATTTAAAACCCATAAGCTAGGAAAATTTTCCAAGCCTCAGAAGGAAAAATCAACAGGGGTACAGGAAGGAAAGGATGAATGAACTTCAGGGTGAGGGCCTTAGGAGGTTGAGTTAGGGTCTCAGAATCATGACCAAGGCCCCCTGCGCCCACCGCCCGTAGCTGGTGAGACAGTGGACCAGGCCCAGGGAGGGGTGACCCCTTGCCTCCTCTCCCAGGACCCAGTGAGCAAGGCTGGAGGCAGAGGGACAGGACGTGGGGGAGGCAGAGGAACACATTAATGGAGGAAGGGTGAATATGAAGGCACCGAAGTTTCGGGAGAGGCCCCAGCTCTCGCCCCCTCAAAACACAACAAAGGTCTGACTAGGGAAGAATGCGCCTGCCCGCCACCCAAACCCGTTCTGCTGGCACTGGCGCCGTCTGTCTGTCCGTCCAAGGACTCTAATGAGCCACCTCATTCCGAGAGTTGATTCACCAGAGGCTGGCCCTGGCCTGGCCTCTCTAAGCCCTGGATGGCTGGTGTCAGGCCGGAACTCTTGGGGTCCCTCCTATCTTCCCACAGCGACAGCCCTGCGTACATGGGCTGGGGGCCGCAGGAGGGTGGGCGTGGCAGAGCGTTGGCAGCTTCTGAGGCCAGATTACCCGCAATTGGCTGAGAATTCAAAGCTGAATGACAATTTCAATTTCTCAACCCAGGTAGAAACAAACAGGAACCTCTACCCTCTTCTGTCTTTCAGTATTGGATGGCGTGAGTGTGGCTCCCAAAAGCTGGAGCCCGGCCATACCACCTGCACACGGAGCAGCAGAGGGAGGAGAGACTGCAGGTGAGGGTTAATCACTCTTGCTCCACTAGAGGGGGGTCCATGGCTAGGGTTCCAAGGATCTACGCTGGTTTAGGAGAACTGTTTCCTGTGCCTGCCTCTCTCATTCCACAGAAACCTCGAAGTGATGGTGCTGAGGAACCGGGGTCAGGGCGGGGCCTGCCTGGTCTGCCTCGTGCGGCTTCCACCCCGAGCGAGCAAGGGGCCGGTGAGGCTGGATCAGCAGCCGCATGGCTGCCAGGGTGGGGCTGTTTGCCTCATCCCACCTGCCCCGCCAAACCTGTCACCCTGCCACCCCCGTGAGCGTGCCCTGCTGTGGCCGCACGCACAGGGAGTGCTCCCGGCCGCCGCTCCTGTCACTGGGTGTTGCCGCGTGGCAGGAAGCAGAACTGGTTGGGCCCTGCTTATGCTGCTCTCTGTCCCCTAATTAGATGTTTCCGGCAAGGTAGCAGCCGCTTTGGCTACTCATTGCCCGCCCACAGCCAAAGAGTGTGGCAAGGCCAAACTGGCCAGGCCCTCTCCCTGCACCCTCGGGGGTTCCAGGGTTCCCTTCTGGTGGCCCAACTTGCCTCCACCTGGATGACGTGGCGGGCACGGGCCCAGAGCAGCTTCCCACCTGAGGGCCTTCTCTTCCCTCACCTCAGCAGACCTCCCCTTCTCTCCTGGGTTGAAAGCTCCTGGCCCAAATACTAGACAGAGTGGCAGGTCCTACTCCATCCAAGGCTTCAGGCCAGGGCTGGGCACGAGGCCTGGTGCCAGCCTCTCTGGAGAAAGCAGGTGAAGCAGATGTGAGGACACCAAGCCTCTGATACACAGGGGCTGGTGCTGACCTGGTGGGGAGGGGTTGGGGGTAACTCAGCTCTGAATCAGGGTCGGGGGAGCCCAGTGTGTTTGCCCAGCCCAGCCCAGGCCGGCATTAGGGGACTGTGCGCCCTTATCAGGAAGGGCAGGGGTCCCCCGTGCCCGTCTCCTCCCACCCCAGCAGGTCAGCTAGTAATGCCTGAAAGGAAACCAGTGCCGCCAACTGGCAGAACTGTGCAGCCCTGCAAACACAATGGGCCCATCTCTTGACCTGCCAGTTTCCATTCTGTTAGCGCCAAGTTTTCTCTCAGGCAGTATCTTTCCCCTCTTTCCCAACCGCTTTTCATATTGTGTCCGTAATGAAGTTAAAACTGTGCACCTCAGCCCTCACACCAGGGTGGCCGCCGTAACCACCACAACTAGGCTTCTGAGCAGCCAGGGGCTCCACATCCCTGAGGGACCTCATACAACACTCATGGAAAGTGAACCGCGTTAAAAAGGAACCCTGACATCAATAATGGCCACGCTTTGCTCCTGTCCTCCCTGTGCCCAGAGGACTCGTCCTCACCTGCTCTCTTTCTGGGACAAATCGTCAGGCAGGATTCTGCCTCGGGTCACCCAAGCTAGGGAGTGAGAGCTCGGCAGCTTGGGTGGCAGCACCCGGGAGACACTATGAATCCCATCTACTCACTGCCCAGCTACACTGTCCCCATCTGTGGCCTGGCTGTCTACTGTCCCAGCCTTGCTCCCTGGAGGGCACCAAGACTCGTCCTTTACTGCCAACACTTCCCCGGAATTATAAGAATAATCATCAACAGAGGCATAATCTCTCCTCTGTGCCACTCCCTCCCGCCCCCCACACATGCACTCTGGGGCCCAAAGCTGAAAGAGAGCTGCCTGGGTTCCCACACTACCTAGTCAGAGCCAGACTGAGGGAACTCCAGTCTCCGGCACCTCAGCCTGGCTGCCTCCCTGGGGTGGGCACGTGCTGATGAACTGGCAGAACACACTGCAGAGGCTCTGTCTGAAACAGGGGAGCAGGTGGTTGGGGGCCTGGAAGAGGCCCTGGGATGCTCATGGCTGGGAGCATATCATTCAGCTTCCAGGCCTTGTCTACCCTCAAGTGCCTTCCTGGCCTTTCCTCAAGCTTCCTCTTCAGTCCGGGAGATGGAATTTAACTCCTGGATACAGATGCCTGGGTTCATTCTCAAGAAACCAGCATTACTCTACTCCCTGCACTCCAAAGTCAATACTGGCAAAACAAAGCAGAAACACCAGGGGAAATGTGGCGGGGGGCCTCAGGTGTGGGCTCTTGGACCTTGAGGGCCCAAATAGGTGGCATCTTAAACATGACCCCTTTCAATGCTCCCAGCATGAGTAGAGCCATCTTCCACCCTTGCAGCCTTCCAGCCCCTGTGCCCACTTCTGGGCTTTTCCCTCAGCTTTGGGAGGAGAGTGAGGCCCAGGGGACTGAGGATAGGAAACCTCTAGAACTGTGCCTCAGGGAGAGAGGCTGGAGTGCTGGTCAGACTGGGGCCCAGGGCTCTAAGTCAGTAAATGCTTTCTTTCCGGGCACTCTCTGCCACTTTAAGGGTCTCAGAGGGCCCTGGTGGGAAGGTCAGACCTTAAATGCTTTGCTCCCCAGCCCTCCCGGTGCCTCTCCCAGTGGGACCGGACGGAGTCAATGCTTAGCTGGTCACAACGTGCTGAGTGTGTGAGGTGGGGTGAAGGAAACGTGCCCAGCCGGCTCCTGGGGTCACGGTCGGCTGGTGATGGAATGGCCCAGCCAGGGGACAGGCCACCACGAAACACACTCCCCACTCTCCAGCCATCTGAGGCACCCGAGCGTGGCCTGATAACATTCCCCTTCTCATTTCCAAAAGCTGTGGGAAAACTCTCCAGTGAGCCACTTGGCTTTTAAAGGCAAAAGCAAGTTCTTTGACTTCTCCTCTTTGCTGGACCCCCACAGGACTCTCTCTGGCAAATTCTCACCTGCACCTCCAGGTCAGACCCCACCCAACATCAAGGATGATTCTGCAGAGTGAGCAGCTCCCCTCACCTGGACAGCAACAGCAGGTGCACAGACCACCCAGACACCCGCCTCCTCACCTGAGGGGTCAGCCCCTGGGGTACAGGTCACCCCCACCACTCCCACTTTGGCCACCAGAACTGTGGTGGGGAAAATCACTAGGACGCAAGGAAGTCAATGATTTGAACAAGCGGAATTTCTTTGTCCTTTGTAAAAGTCACCACATGATCTGTTACTGATTGGGATGTGAAATAAAACTAAAAATAACAGCACATTGAATCTCAGGCAAGGCTCTGCTCACCTTTAACACAGTCCAAGTTCAGTTTATCAGATCCCAAGGAGCAGCTAAGCAGCAGGTCAAACTCAAGTGAGGGAGGAGGCAGGAGCAAGGAAGGGGGACGGCGTCCCTCACCCCTCACAGGGCTCTTGTGGAGGTGCACCACCAGTCAACTCCCCAGGGAACTTGGAGGAGCAAGAAACTATACACAGAATCTGGGGCCCACACCGTGATCCACCTCAGGTGAGGAAACAGCTCACTTCCGTTTTTGTCAGTTTCTCTACTGGAGTTATCAGGACTTCTGGCACATTCCCTTGTTTTAAGGAGGCTGCCGAAAGGGGCCTAGGCGCCTGAGATAAAGTTAAGCTGTGAAACCTCCCGCCAGGGCCATAGGCCATAGGATGCTGACATGTCAGGCCACAAAGACCTCACCACTCCAGCCACTGTCTCCAACAATTTATTCAGGAGAGAAACTGAGGCAAGAGCCCTCACAGGGCCCCTACCGCCCTCATTTCACCACTTTCCTTCAAGGCCTGGGGCGGTGCCGGGGAGCCTGCAGATCAAGGGTCAAAGTCGGTTGGTTAATTACAACCTCTCCCCCATTGGAGGCGCTGGGTAGGGTGTTCAGCGCACCCCGGCCCCACCCGCAAGGCCTGGGGAGGGGGAGTCCGAAGGAACTGGCTAGCTCCTGACGGAAGATTCTGTTGGGGGTCGGGGAGGACAGAAGGAGCAGAAGAGTTCTCGGGACTAATGAGGAATATGACCCTGTAGAAAGAAACAACTGGGGTTACTTATTCAAAATTGACTCGGACGCCGTCAAGGCGTCTTCCGCAAAGAAACGGTGCAACCCGCTTCCCTGGGGCCTGGTTCCCTGGCTGTGGGGTGGGCTCCTTAAAACCACTTTCAGCTCAACGGTGTCCTCTGCAAGATTGAAGGAAGTGCGTTTCTAATCGAGATAAGACATGATTCCACCTTTGTCTTCAGGGCTAGTGGGGTGCAGCCGGGCGCCGTCCCCAGAGCCTCTGCGCTCCCCACATCTGGGAGCTCCCCGCCGGCCGGATCCTCACCGCGACCTTCTGGCCACCAGTATGGTGTGTGAGAGGGAGAGTCAACGAAGGTAGCTTAAACTTTGGGTCTTATCTTACATTTTTTTTAAAACACATATCAGCCGAAACTCCAGCTCCCTGCCCCCAAAGTGGCATCGCTCCAGTGCCCTTCTTCGGCCTCATAAAAGTCCCGGCTTTCTAGATTTACGACGCGAGAGTGGAGGGTCGCCTGAGCGGTGACACACCCCGTTGCCTCCCCTGCGCCGCGGCTTGGGTCGGCGGAGAGGAGGGCGGCACCGCGCGGGCTCGCGCGCCTCAGAACCGCCTGTCCCCCGCCCCGCCGCGGGGCCTGGGAACGGCGGTTGCCCCCACCTAACGGCCCCCGCCCCCACCTGCCGGCTCCTTCCGCCGGCCCTGCCCTCCCCTCCCCCCGCGCCCGGGGTCGGCCGCGCCGCGGGCTAACGGGGCCGCGGCCGCTTAAACATTAAATCGGGCGCCCCAACTGCGCCGGCCGCCCGGCTCCGCGCCACTGAGCCCCGCGCGCCCGCCGCCTCGACGAGGCCCCGCCGCCTGCTCGTTCGGGCCGGGCGCCTCACCTGGCACGTAGATTTCGCCGCGCTCCTCGTCGGGGAGTTCGCTCCAATTCCTCTTGCACGTGGAGACGCACGGCTTCTTCACCAGAAACGCGCGGGGCATTTTCGAATCCTTCTCGCCCGGCACCGTCCGCTTCCGTAACTAGAGCCGGAGCCGTCCCACCTTTCCCGGGCCGGGCTGGAGACGGGCTGGGGGAGGAGGGCAGGTCGGGGACGAAGTCGCCGAAGCGCCCGACGTTCCGCCGAGAGGCCGTGTCCGGGACTGCGCGCGCCCGTTTCAACTACGCGGAGCTGTCGCCGTCCTCCGTTCGAATGAGGTCGCTTGCAGCCAGGTGCACCCGGCGGCTGGGGAAGCGGCAGGTAAGCGTCTCCCGGCGCGACTGGCGTCCCCCGCGGCCGCTCGGGAAGTCTTAAAGTGCGAGCCGGCCGGACGGGTTCACGCTTTATTGGCTCGCGGCGGCGTGTGTTGGTGGCTGGGGCGGGGAGGGGGTGATCTGAACTAATTAGCTTGGAGTGGCCCGGGGAGCGAAGGCGCATGCGTTGGGAAATAACGGTGACAACCCACCTATTTGTTACCTGTCGAACCGGTTTCCATTCCGCTGCCGGTGAGGTGGCCTCGCGGCCTGGGCGGGGTGGCCGGGCGGGGGCGGGGGCCGCCGCCCTTCGGGTACCTCCCAGCGGGAATGCTAGCGTTCGCCAACTGGAGTTTCGGAGTTTCGGAGGGAGCAGAGGAGAGGAGGGAGGGGAAGGGGCAACGTTATTTGGCGCTTACACGCTCTGCGGGTGATGAAGTGAAACTCGCCCGACTGGGCCCAGCCGGGTCGGCGCGCCCCGGGCGCCTGGGGAGGCGCGAAGCCGTCGGGCGGAATGGGCGGCCCGGCCCACACTTGTTGAACCGGGCCTGGACCCAGGCGGCCCCGGGTCTTAAAGGCCTGGCTGAGCAATTCGTGGTTCAGCCCAGAGGTATTTGCTGGTGGCTGGCTCCGTGCGGGAAGGCACGCGGCGACGTAGGAGCGCGCAGGCCAGAACGCACCAGGCTTCAGCCCAAAGCAGGGAGCACCCTGCCGGCCTGGGCGCGGAGACCTGCCCAGAGCCCTCCTTTTGGCCAGGGAAGTGTGGAAGGCTTCGTGGAGGAAGGGACGTTTAAACCGCTCTGAGTCCGCCATGATCCCGAAAGACCCCAGCGCCTTAGTTATTGGGGCTTACATTCCCCTCGCCCCAGAGACCTCGTCTTTGTCCCAAATGGCCGGATTTCAGGTGCAGCAAAAGTGGAGGTTAGCCGAGGGCAGAGGCTGCAGGCTTAATCTGCTTTGCCCGGCTGCAGCCACAGCAGGCAGAGAGCTCGTGTCTTACCCTCATCGCGTACCCTCGGCTGAGGTTCAGCCTGGGACCCTCCCTCCAACCATTCATCGTGCTCTGCCCAGTCCCCAGGCCCAGCCTCCTGGAGTGAGGCCCCACCTTCCTAGGAAGCTGAGGAGCACTTGGTGGCTTCCATGAGGCACAGTAATTTAACTGTGAGCGACCCTTTGGCCACTGGGCTTCTCTTACCAGATGACCTAGTAAGGGCAGAGATGGGACCCTTTCCTCTTTTTAGCTCTCCCCCTTCCCCCTTGTAAAATAAACTAATATTTCAGAGTCCCTACCACACACACCTTTCTCACATATTGAATGTTTGCTGGAACAGATTAGGAGGAAATGAATCTGATAAATGAATTCACATAGTTCAAAAGTCAGGAGTCAAAAGAGAAGCAGCCTGCTTATGGTGGACTTCCAGGCATCCTAGTGGAAGAGGATAGTTTTTCAAGGGGGAGGGAGGCTTCCAGGGGCCCTTTCCAACTTTCCCCATCCCCCACAGTAAGTCTGTGGCGCACCCCCTGGGTGGGTGGGGAAAGCGTGGGCTTTGAGGGCAGATGGGCCTCCTCCTGTATTCCTTTTTGGAACCTGTGAGTTTGGCCAAGGGGCTTTCCTTCCAGCTTATATCCTTGTCTGTCGCCTGAGAATCCTATCAACTACTTCCCGGGGCCACCATGAGAGTGCTGTGAGCTCTGGCAGGGGTCCTAATGTTTGCCACATTCCTTCCTTTCCCAGGGCTCTGCCTCCTGTAGCCAGCACTTCCCTTGTCAGCCCTCCACTCTTACCCTGGACCTTTTCATCCAGTTGGCCTTAAGTGAGCACCTACTCCTTGCTTATCTTTTGAATAAATCCTGGGGAAATAAGATAGACCATTTAGGAGAAAGGTAAATTTAGTTCGTTCCTTTAACAAATATTTATTGGGCATTTTGGTTGTACCAGACCAGTCAGGGATTAGTACATAGTAGGTGCTTACTGGAAACTGATGTAGTCTTCATGGATGATGGCAGACACAGAGGCAGCCTTTCTCATTGGGGGAGTAACTCAAATGTCTCCCCTTGTGGAAAGAAAGTCACACAGTGTATGGATTGAGGCCCCAGGAGGGAGGGATATTCGTCCATGCTGTCCACTGCTGTGCCTCCGGCATCTACAACCCTGCCTGCCACTGAGGGGGTTGGCAATAAGTATTTGTTAAATGAATGAATATCCTGTTTCTTGACTCATGTGACTCATTCAGCCTTTCATGCTCCAACTTTTGCTAGAAGCATAAATATAAAGCAAATGTCTTTATTCTAAGGAAAACTATAGTGCAAACTCAGTGATAAGGGGCAACTGTCAGGGGGAGACAGGGGAGTGGAGGGACCATGGAGACTGTGCCTATGGAAGGAACCAGTGAGAAGTATGTCATTCGAGCACAGAAACCAACATTGCCACATTCATCCATTTCCCAAGAGAAGCTGGAAATCCAGATTTGTATGTGAAATCTACCAATTTTTAAATGTTAACTCAACCTTTTCTAAAACATGGAATGAGTCACATAAAATACGTGAGGCAGATTTGACCGCTAGGCTGCTGGTGTGGTTCACAGGTAGCTCAAGAACCAGACAATTTGTGAAGCTGGGTAAACATGGAGCTGAACTATGAGCCCCATAAGGACAGGCGCCTTCTGCTCTGTTCACAGAGTGCAGGTTCGATACCATTCCTTCCTTCCTTAATTCAGTTGACAAACATTTATTGAATACCTACTGTATGCTAGCACTGGGTGTTCTGTGGTGCAAGGCAAGCAAAGAAATAAGGCAACTATTAGTGTGATGCGGGACATTTAACTGGTGATGGGATGGTGACAGTTGAGGGGTGCTGAGATCTGAATGAGGGGTAGGAGCCAGCTGTGCAGAGCAGGGAAGAGCCTGACCCATTCCTGGGACAGAAGGCACAAAGGCCCCAGAGTAGGAGTGAGCCATGTGTGTGATGAACTAAAAGGCGAGGTAGGTGGCTGCACTGGGAGAAGAGGGGTGGGGAGGCTGTAGGAACTGAGGTTGGAGAGGCAGATTGGCCATATCATGTGAGGCTCAGTGTGGTGGGAAGCCTGGGGGTCTGCTGTGGGGAGAGTGGAGTGTGCTAGCACCCTGATCCAAGCCCCTGTTGCACCTCACCTGGCCCGTGTAACAGCTGCTTGATCAGCCTCCCAGACTCCAACCCCCATCCAGCCAGCTGTCTCCGCTCAGCACAAACCCTCCAGTGGCTCCCATCCCAAATGAATAAAGTCCTTGGGGCCTGGCGTGCTCTGGGCCCTGCTGGCCTCTGACCCCATGCCTCTTCCCGCTGCTCATTCCCCGAAGCCACACTGCTCGCCCTCTGTCCACTGAGCAGGACAAAGCCTGTTCCCAGCGCAGGCCTCTCCGCTGCTCCTTCTGCCCGGAACACTTTTCCTACTTGATGACTGGCTCTCTCTCGTCCCTCAGGTTTCAGCCGTATGTGCCCCCTTCCAAGAGGGCTCTCTGCCCACCCTGGCAAAATCCTGTCCCCCGTCACCTCTATCCCTTTACCCTATTTTATTGGGGGTTTTTTTTTTGGCAGCATCTTTTATTCCAGGAAATTTTGATTTGTTTTATTTGTCTATTCCTGTCTCCCCCAGTGTAAGTTCTGTACGTGAGGGACATCGTTTAACGCCATTTTAAGTAGCTTTATTTGGGTACCATTCACATACCATAAACTTCACCCTTTAAAAGTACACAGTTCAGTGGTTTTTAGTATCTTCACAGAGCTGTGCAGCAACCATCATCATTGTCTTCCAGAACATCTCATAACCCAGAAGAAACCCCCTACCCATTAGCAGTCACCCTCCATTCCTCCCAACATCTAGCCCTTGATACCCACTACTCTGCTCTCTATGGATCTGTGTATTGATGTGTTCTTTTTAAAGCATCCCTGTATCCCCAGTGTGCAGTGCTATGAGGATGAGTTATCTCCCATTTTACAGATGAGAAAACTGAGACTCAGGACCCCTTTGGGAAACTGACTTGCCCTTTTACAAGCCTTGTGACTAGTGTCTCCCCAGAACTAGGCTGCACTGAGGAGGATGGAAACTCAGCACAAAGAGAAGGAATGAGTTGTGGGCATTGAGTGAGGAGTTCCCTGCTCAGCCGCCTGGCTACAGCCCATACCTGGGCCCTCTTGGCTGGGAAGTCACTCTTAGGGGTGGGTTTGCTGGCTGCAGATTCAGGGAACACTCATGTCCTCAGTGTTGGTGGGCTGAGCTCAATTTTATAATTTTATTGCCTGGCCTGTGCTGGGGACAGACCAGCACTCCCCCTGCCCTCAGGGGAGCAGACATCTGGGCAGGCAGGTGAAGGCTGAGGGCAGCTGGTATGAGCCACAAGTCAGGAGTAGCAAGGAGCTGAAGTCCAGGCTGCACCCTTTAGGGGCTCTGCGACTTTGGGCAAGTGACTGCACCTTTCTAGGACTCCCTTTCCTTATCTGTGAATGGTATCCATCCTCGGGTACCTCAGAGTGCTATGAGCCTCAGTGGATCCACATGGATGCTCCCACCACAGCACTGGGAACTACACCTGGGTTCCCTCCCTCCAGACCCTGGGCCCCAAGAAGCCAAGGCTCAGAAAGGCTGGCGGCTGTCAGAGGCTGAGCTGGGGCCAGAGCCAGCATCATATTTCCTGACCCTTTGAAGCCTGTCCCCTCAATTGTAAAAGGGGTTTAATAACCATTCCTCCCTCCCTGTAAGTGGAAAGGGCTGGGGATGTGCAGTTATCAGCACCCTCTGGGCCTCAGACAGGGAAACCAGACAGGCTCCTTGTTACCCCCAAGCTGCCTTCCCTCCCAGGGCTGCTGTCATCCTGCTCTCTTTCATCTTAGGTTTAATTAGCCAGGCAGCCCCACCCCACAGCCTCTCAGGCAGGAGTCATCACTCCCATTTTATAGGTGGGGAAACTGAGGCACCTAGAGGGAAGTAGTTTGGGGCTGCCGCCTGTGAGTCAACTGTGGAGCCAGGGCCCAGTGGAGCTGGGACTGGGTTTTCTAGCTGGACTTGTCCCTCAGGGTGGTTTCCTGTCTCCATCTCCTTGGCGCCCTGGGCACCCAGAGAGCCTCTATTCCAGCTCTCTCTACTCCACCATTCCCTACCACCTCCCATCTGGAGGGTAGCAGGATGGGGTAGGGAGGGGCCTGCCAAGCCTAGTTGGCAGTGGCTAGCATGGTGGCTCAGGCCTGTTTCATCTTCAGAGCCACCTAATTAGAGCCAGAGGCAGTACTCAGACCAGCGGCCTGTGGGTGTGGGGTCTGGACGCCCAGGGTTCTGTGCCCTGGAAATGGGTGGTCAGTGGGGCATCTGCAGCCTGGATCCCAGGCCCAAGAGAGGCTGCTAGGTGAGCCCCAGGTCCAGCCCGCTGAGTGCCCCCAAAGAGCCCTAATCCAGCCCTCTGTAAGTCAAGAGCACTGTGACGGGCGGGCAATGCTTGGCCCTTGATCTCGTTTCCCAGTCCGTGCTAGGCATACTGTGGGCCCTGTGACTGGTTAGGCCCTGCCAGTCCGCACGTCTGCATCCCATTGTTTTCCGGCTTCATCGCGGCTTGTGGCCTGGCCCCGCCAGCTTTACCCTGGCCTGGATGCGGCGACCCTAGCCGACCGTCGGCGCGGCCTCCGGCAAAGGTCAGCAGCTTCCGCCTGCCATGGCCTCAGCGCCGGCCCCGCGCCCCGAAGCCGGGCAGGTGGGGGGCCTGGATTGGCGTCGGAGAAGCGAAGCCAAGCCCTGCGGCGCCCGCCCGACCGGTTCAGCCAGGCCCGCGGCGCGCAGTGCCTGCGGGCACCCGGGGCTGCACCCTGAACACCCCCCAGCGGCCACACTGGGAGCCCCAAGTACTCTCAAACCGCGTCATCCCCGGGGCCGCTGGCTGCTGGCGCGCTGGTTGTCACCCTCAGCAACCTGGTGGGCGTGGGCCGGGCCGGGGCCGCTGAACACCGGAGGGCCCTGGGACTGCAGCCCGCGCGCGGAGGGGACCCCGGCATTCGGGAGCTCGGGCCCACCCAACTCCACTGCCTCTGCCCCGGCCTGCGGCGGTTTCGGGCGAGGGGGGCCCGAGCGCAGCGGGACAGTTACTCAGCCCCAGCGAAACCGGCGAGTCGGCACCTGCCTGCCGGGAGGGCGGGTGAGGCGGCGGCCCCGTTACGGCCCCGCCCCCGGAGCCCGCCCCGTCTCCACCGCCCACGCGCCGTGCGCCCCGCCCCGCCCCACCCCGCGCCGCCCGCCCGGAAGGAGCCGGCCGGCCTGCCTGAGCGCCAGAGGCCGCTGAGTCAGGCGGGGTGAGAGCGGCCGACCCGTTACCGTGGGCGCCGGGGGCCGGGGCGGCGCTGTGGTTTCGGTGCTGGCTGCGGTTGGGCAGACTAATGTGCTCTCCGCACGCATCCCCGTTCAAGCGGCCCGCCCAGCCCCTCCCCGAGCTCCTCCCCTGCGGGGACCCTGGCGGTCTGCCCCAGCGTCATCCCCGAAGGCTTTCGGTTTCATCTTGGGACCCGGGTGCGGGGTCCCCGCTGGCGTCTGCGCGTGGCCGACGGCGTCTAGGGTCGGCTTGGCGGCCCTGGCGTGATGGTGGCTCCTTCGGGGTTGAAGCAGGGACTCGCGCGCCCTCTTGCGGCCTTGGGTCCCCGCGCATCTCGAGGCCGCGGGTCTGATCCTCCCTCCTCCTCTCTGTAAGGACCTGCGTGCCTGACGATGGGGCCCCTGAGCCGGGAAAACTGGGCCCAGCGCGTGGCTACCTTCCGGGCCAGCCCGTCCGCCTTCATGGCAGGTCCCGAGGGTGAGGATCTGGGTCGTGACCTGCTGAGCGACTTGAGGAGTGAGAAGCTGAGCGAACAGACTAAGGTAGGCCCCATATGTGACCCCTGCCTTGGCCCATGTGGTCACCGCAGCCTATCGTGCCCTAAATCTCAACTCCATGATTCCCACCCAGATCCCTCCATCCCCAGGTTTCTTTGCTGTCTCTGAGCTTGGAGTACCCAGCCCAGCTGTGGCCGGACGCCCCTGCCGCCGAAGCAGCCGCCACCTCCCTGTTGGATACCCTGGTTCTTCTACACCCGCGGCCCTCGGCTCTGCGGCGGCCCCTGCTGCTGGCGGCCACCACAGCCTTGGCGGCAGGAGGTGCGCTGGGCCCCACCTCGGGAGCCTCCCGCCGGCTCTTGCCCCTGCTGCTTGGCTTGGCCGCGGGCCGCGACCTGGGGCGAGGTTTTGGCCCGGCCTCGGAACAGCGCCCCCTGCAAGCCACAGCGTGCGAGTGCCTGCGGGAGCTGGAGAGCTGCAAGCCTGGGCTGCTAGGGGGCTGCCTGGGGTTGCTGCGGGGCCTGATGGGGCAAGAGGGCCCCATCCAGCCACTCAGCCTGCTGCTGGCACTTGCTCTGCGAAACACCTTGGTGATAAAAGCCAAGGCCAGGGCCGGCCTGCAGGGCCTGCTCGTGGCTGGCAACTCTCCCACTGAGGGTAGTCCCTGGAACTGGACACTGGCTGAGGAGGGTGATGCCCACATTCAGCCCCACGCCCCCAGTTGGTCAGCAGCTGAGGAGGGGGAGTGTGGTCTTGCTGTTCTAGAGCCCAGTCCTGAGGAGGCCCGGGAGCTGCGGGCTGCTGTGGCCCAACTTCTGGACACCTCCTACCTGCTCACTCCTGCAGCCCAGGCCCAGCTTCTGTGGCTGCTGGGCTGGGCCGTGAGGGGTCTTCGGGGACAGCCACCAGTGCTCTTCAAACCACAGCTGGTACGGCTGCTGGGCACAGCACAGCTGACGCTGCTGCATGCCGTTCTGGCTCTCAAGGCGGCCTTTGGTGAGGCGCTGTTCACGGCCCAGGATGAGGCCTTGCTGCTTCGCCGGCTCACCCTGGCTGCCCAGCACCCAGCCCTGCCCCTGCCCGCCCATCTCTTCTACCTGCACTGCCTCTTGAGCTTCCCTGAGAACTGGCCACTGGGCCCCACAGGAGAGGAGGCTGTTCCATTGCTGCTGGGGTCCCAGTTGTGCCGTGGCCTCCTGCCCAGTCTCCTGCATGACCCGATGGCCCTCCTGGCCCGCCTGCATCTGCTGTGCCTGCTCTGTGTGGAAGACGAAGAAAAGGAGGAGAAAGGCCAAGATCAGAGCCTCCGGTGCTACCTGGAGGAGCTACTGGCTGGCCTGCGGCAGAGGGCAGCCCTGAATGGGGGCCCCCGGGCCTTGGCCATTCTCTGCTTCCAGGCCTCATATCTAGTTGTTTGCTGCCTGGCTGGGCAGCCTATAGTCCTGACACCCTTGACCCACGGACTGGCCCAGCTGTACCGAGCCCAGCCCGCACTGGCTCCCCATTTTGTAGATCTCTTGGATCGGGTGGGCCCTGAGCTGGGGGAGCCCTTGAGGGTGGCCTTGCGGCAGGAGGTGGTGTCCAGGCCAGGCAAGGATGAGGTCCTTCGTTGGCACCTGCAGATGCTGGCAAAGGTGGCAGATGAGGATGCCCAGAGTGCCACCCTCAGCTTCCTGCAGGCTGCGGCTGCCCACTGCTTGGACTGGGGCCTTCAGCAGGCCCTACTACAGGTCTGCCGGGCCCTGCTGCGGGCAGGTGTCGGGGGAGGCCTGGCTGACTTGCTGCAGGTGCTGGCCAGGCAGCTGGAGGACCCTGACGGGCGGGACCATGCTCGCCTTTACTACATCCTCCTGGCCCACCTGTCAGGGCCCAAGCTGGGGATGGCCTTGGGTCCCTCACTTGCTGCACCTGCACTGGCCTCTTCACTCGTAGCTGAGAACCAGGGCTTTGCTGCGGCATTGATGGTGCAGGAGGCCCCAGCCCCAATTCGGCTAAGCATAGGTCCCCGCAGAGCTGAGGGACCGGTCCCAGTGCTACAGCTCCAGGTGGAGGTGCTGGAGCCAGTGTATTCGCTGGAGCTGCGCTTCCATGTGGAAAGACAGCTCTATGCACCTGTAGGGGCTGTCCACGTGCCCTGCCTATGCCCTGGCCGCCCCACCAGCCCTCTCCTGCTGCCTCTGCAGCCCCGACGCCCAGCTCCCACAAGGCTGGATGTGCGCGCCCTGTACACCACACCCACTGGCCTCACCTGCCATGCTCACCTGCCACCCCTGCCTGTGAACTTTGCTGATCTCTTTCTGCCTTTCCCCCAGCCTCCTGAGGGGGCTAAGGTGGGCTTCTTTGAGGAGCTTTGGGACTCCTGCCTTCCAGAGGGCACCGAAAGCCAGTTGTGGTGCCCTCTTGGGCCGCATGGGCTGGAGGCCTTGGTGTCCTGCCACCTGGAGCCCTTTGTGGTGGTGGCTCAGGCCCCTACTAGCTACTGCATAGCTATCCGTCTGCCCCCAGACTCAAGGTTGCTGCTGCGGCTGGAGGCAGCCCACGCGGACGGAGTGCCTGTGGCCCTGCGGACTGATGACTGGGCTGTGCTGCCCCTGGTGGGAGCCTATCTCCGTGGGCTGTCAGCTGCTGTCTGAGCCCTGGGGGCAGGCCAGGTGGGAGCAAGACTGGCCTTTGCAGGCTCTTGCCCAAGAAGGGCTGCTGAGAGCCAGGATACAGTCCTGTAGCTCCTTTCTTTAAAAAAACTTATATTTGCTAATGACCCTCACTGGCTTGTTTTCTTTTGGGCGCTGGTTGGGGACAGGCACACTGGGTGGGGGTTAGAGGCTCCAGGAAAGCTTCCAGACTAGGAGCCCCCAGACTGCAGGGCATGCAACTTCCTTCCTTCCCAGCTAAAGTAGGGGATTCTCTAGAATCCCTGCCCAGAAGGCAGGAGCAAAGATATCCAAGTCTCTGCTTCCCAGAAAGGGTCTGGCTTTGCCCAAAACCACCCAGCAATTTAGGAGTGAGGCTGAAGCTGGACTTCAGCCTTCTGACCTGTGAGCCAGTGCTTCACAACTCCAGAGATCTGCAGGGTCTCTGCATAGGGTGCTCAGGCCAGATAGGACGATGGGCCAGTGGGCAGAAACAGGCAGCTGCAGTGGCCTGATGTCCCGTTCCCTAGAGAGGGGGCCTCCCCAGGCTGTGTTGCTTGGCACCAGCTCTAGAAAGGGCCTGCTACTATGGTTTGGGGGCTGAAGGAGGGGGCCCCATGATCTGGGCTAACAGTCAGCTGACTTTTCCTCACCCTAGCCCCTAGGAAACCCAGTCTGTTGACCTAGGAATCTTCCCAGGTGAGGAGAACTAGTTCCCTTAGTTCTTTCTCAAATATGAGTTACTTAGGGTTCAGATGTATTGAGGCCAACTCTGCTGCCAGGCACCGAGCTGTTTTTCACATCCATTGCTTCATTTCATCCTTGCAACAGCTCAGCAGGGCCCCACAGATGAGGAAATCTGTAGGCTAGAGGAGTTGAGTGATTGGCCTGCAGTCACCCAGCTGGTTGGTAATCATGTTTTGTCATCCTAGAGCAGGTTTCCATTGCCACATTGTCAGAGCAGGGATCTGCACAGGTCTTAGGGCCACAGTCCCCACCCCTCTCTGTCCTGGGCCGCCCCCCCTGGAGGCTGCAGAAGCAACAGTCAGCAGTGCAGGGTGGAGAATGACCACCGGCTCGGGCCTTACTGCCCTGGGGAAAGGGCCTCTTCTGTGGTCCCTGTCTCTTGGGCTCCTACTCTTAACCTTCTGATTGGGGTGGGCCAGGGAAAGAAAGAAGGGCCCGGGATAAGTGGGGCTGATGCAGATCAGGTGGAGAGGTCTGTCCCAAGCTGGAGCTTTTGTGATCTGGATATGCCGTTGCCCAATTGGTAAGGTTTCGGTTCCAGGAAACAGAAACTAAGTCTGCAAATGTTAACAAGTGTCTGGAGTAGGTCTGAGCTTGGACTCGAGGGAAGGGATTTTAAAGTATCTGGAACTTGAAGGGGCAGCCTTTGAAACACATAGATTCAGGGGATCAAAAAGGTAGAAAGGAAGGGAGAAGTGCCCTTTAGCATTTGGGTATAAAAGGGGAAGCAAAGGGAGAAATTTCACGGTTCTGCAAGACAAAAGAGAACAAAATTAGGACCCACACCCCTCCCCCACTCTCAAAACAAACCCTTTGAAGTATCTGGACTTTTCAGTGTTGACAGAAGAGGGCGCATTAAACTAGGGATCTTAGAAAAAACACCCAACGTCACAGAAACAAATAAGAAAAAAGTGAGCAGGTTCATACAGGGTTACTGTAAAATACCAGACAATTAATTTCTCTGCATATCAACCGAGGCAAATTCACACACATTCCTGAAAAAACAGCCATGAAGCAGAAGAAAGTACAACACTAAATTGAACTAAATGTACTCCAAACAAGCATTTGAAGATATGCAAAACTGTCTTAGGAGAGAAATTTAAAAAGAACTGAAATAGGAAAAAATGAAAAGAGAGTTGACTGAACTTGTTGCAGGAAAGTGGGATGCAAGAGGATGACTGTGGCCCAGGTCTTGGGCGAGTCCCTGGGACGAGTTCCATCAAGTGCGGGTCCTTGGCTTTGTGCAGGAAAGAATTCAAGAGGGAGCTGAAGTACAGTGAAAGATTTACTCAGGAAGTTACACACTCAGAGTGCAGGCCATCTCAAGGCCAGAGAGGCCTCAAGGTGTAGGGGTGTTTAGTTTACACTTTTGTATCTACTTTTGATACACACTCCATAGACAGAGTGTGGGCAGTCTCAAAAGGCAAGAGGCAACCCCAGAGCGTGGGGTCCTCTAGGAAAGTGAGATCAGCCACGAAATGTGAGGGTATTTACTTTTTGTGGGCTGGGTAATTTCATATGCTAACAAGTAGGAAGATTATTTCAACTACTTTAGGGAAGGGGCAAGATTTCCCAGGAATTGGGTTACCGCCCACTTTTTGGTCTTTTATGTCCAACCTTGGAATTGTTATGGCAACTGTGCGTGTGTCATTTAGTATGCTAATACATTACAATGAGCATATAATGAAACTCAAGGTCTAGTGGAAATCAAATCTTCTGCCAGCTTGGTTCTAACCAGTTTATGTCCTATCCTCAATTGCTGTGTCATTCCTTTAGTGTTTGTGCCCTGTCCCTTTCCTTCCTCTCTCAAACTCAAGAAAGACATGGAAGAAACAGAAAAAAATTGTCTAGAAATAAAGATTACATATGCCCAAGGGAGAATAGGCTCAAATAAAAATATAATAAGGGGCTTTGAAGAAAGAAAAACAATCAAGATAATGAAAGTGAGATCAAGACAAAGAAGGGGTCAGAAAAAAGTAGTGAAAACAGAAGATAGTCAAAGAAGGAATCAATCAGATTTGTATTATTGGAGTCTCTGAAGAAAAACTAAACAATGAACCAGAACTGATGTTTAATACTATAATCTAAGAAAACTTTCCAGGAGAAAAAAACTGCATATTCAAAGGGCCCACTGAAAAGCTTGGAAAATTAATCCAGAATGATCAACTTTGAGACATATCTTCACAAAACAATTAAATTTTGAAGATTTTCTCCCCAAACAATCCTCAAGATCTCCAGGCAGAAAGATGGAATAACTTATAAAGGCAAAAGAATTAGGATGGCATCAGACTTTTAAAACCAACATACAAAGCAATCCAACAATGGAACAGCATTTTAAAACATTTTTAAAGTGTCAACCAAGGATTTTATACTCAAACAAGCTGTCCTCCAAATATCAGGGCTATATTAATTTCAGACAAGCAGACTTCAAAAAAGGAAATTATCAGGGATAAAGAGGGGCATTATATAATGATAAAGGGGTCAATTTTCCAAGAAGACATAATAATCCTTAACATATATGCACTTAACAACAAAGTGTTAAAAACTTGACAGAACTGCAAGGAGAAATAAACAAATGCAGTATTTGGGGGACACTTCAACACCCTTTTATCAGTAATTGACAGGTCAAACAGGCAGAAAAATCAGTTAAGTATGTAGTTGAACTGAGCAGCATCATCAATCAACTGGATTTAATTATAGAATACTAATAATAGATTAAAGAATACAGATTATAAAATATCTATTGATTATATACTATTGTATCCAACAAGAGCAGAATACATGTTCTTCTCAAGTGCATGTGGAAAATTCACTGAGACAGACCGCATTTGGGACCATAAATCACAACAAATTTAAAAGAATCGAAATCTGTTCTTGGACCACAATGGAATTAAACTAGAAATCAATGACAGAATGATAGCTGGGAAATTCCCAAATATCTGAAGATTTACCAACACACTTCTAAATAACACATGGGTCAAGGACGCCTCAGAGAAAATCTAAAATATCTTGAACTAAGCAAAAATGAAAATACAACTTGTCAAAATCTATGGGATTCAGTGAAAGCAATATTAGAGTGAGGTTTATGGCAGTAAATACATATATTAGAAAAAAAGAAAGATCTAAAAATCAATTATCTAGCCTTTGCCTTAGGAAACTAGAGAAAGAAGAGTAATGTAAGTCTAAAATAAGTAGAGGGAAATAAATAAAAAAAGTTGGAGCAGAAACCAATGAAATTGAAAGCAGGAAGCCAACAGAGAAAATCAATGAAACCAAAAGCTGGTTCTATGAAAAGATCAGTAAAATTGATAGGCCTATAGCCAGGCTAACTAAGAAAAAAAGAAGACATAAATCACTAATACCAGAAGTGAAAGAGGGGTCATTACTACTGGTCCCATGGACGTTAAAAAGATAAAAAAGAAATATTGTGAACAACTCTATGCCCACAGTCTGATAACTTCAAGGAAATGGACCAATTTCTTGAATGGCACAATATAACAAAACTTAGGCAAGGGAAAAAAGATAATCTGAATAGAGCTACATCTAGAGAAAGTGAATCAATAATTGTTATATAGTATATAATAGTTAAATATATTGTTATATATAGTATATTCATAATATAATAATAAATATGTGAGGTGATGAATGTGTTAAGCTAGATGGGAGGAATCCTTTCACAATGTATACACATATTAAATCACAATGTACACTTTAAATAACTTACAGTTTTGTTTGTTAATTATACCTCAGTAAAGCTGAAAAAAACTCCCTTAAAATGAATAACAACAAAAAATAATTTAAACTTAATAAAGAAAGCATCAGGCCCAGATGGTACACTGGTGAATTTTACCGGTGAAAAAAAAAATTTGAGAAAGAACAATGACATTTCTTTACAATCTCTTCCAGAAAATAGAAGCAGAGAGAACACTTCCTAACTTACTCTATGAGATCAGCATTACCCTGATACCAAAACCAGATGAAGACATCACAAGAAAGGAAAATTACAGACCAATATCGCTCATGAACGTAGGTGCAAAAATCCTCAGCAAAATACTAGGAAATTGAATTCAATATACATAAATGTATGCTAATATTTTTAAAGAGTAAACAACGGAAAAATAAACTAAAATATTTTAAAGGTTATTTAGGGCAGGAGATAACAGGTTGGAGGGAATGGGATAGACACTACGTTTCCTTAAATATGTCTTATTTTGTAGATTTGACTTTGGAAACATGTTAATAATCACATAAAGCAAAAGTAAATTTTAAAAAAGCTATCTTGAAAAGCCAAAAGGGAAATGAAACAAATGATCCTAACTAACTGGCGGCAATAACCATAGAACTTAACTAAAAACAGTAAATTGATTGTACATCCTAGGGAATATAACTTAAGGACCAAAAGAACTACAAAAATAAAATTTTAAACTGTTTAGTAATCATACTGTTAGTTATAGTCTTGTTATTTTTATTCTGAGATTGTTGTGTATGTAGTAGAACCAAGTTGCTGAGGACTGAGATGTTTCAGTGTAGGAGAAAAGGATACAAACGTAAGAGCAATGAGGTTAGTATAAAAAAAAAGTAGTCCTAGAAGTAACGGTATGAACTCATGATGTATTACTCTGTCTTTAAAATAGAAAAATACTTATTTACTAGCTTTGTCCACTGAAATTATCTAGAAACAATCTAGCAGCAATGAGTGTATCTAGTGTCAGACTGAATTAGTAAATATCACTTCTTAGCAAAAGGAACTAGGGATCTTTGGAGGATTCCAAGTCTGGGGCAGGAACTGATCAAGATGACCCAGGAATATCTCTGGTTTCAGAACAAGGAAACCTATAAAAGACTACTAGGGTCACATCAAAAGACTCAGGAGCTAACTTGAAGAGGTTCTCACTAGCAAAAGATGGGACGATTTTAGAATCAGTAAGAATAACAAACACAGGGGGAGGTACAGCTCAGTGGTAGAGTGTGTGCCTAGCATGCATAAGATCCTGGGTTCAATCCCCAGCACCTCCATTAAAAATAAATAAATAAATAAATAAATACCTAATTACCTCTTCCCTCCAAAAAATACATTAAAAATTAAAATAAATAAATTTATTTTTTAAAAAAGAATAACAAACACAATTAACTGAAATATATTTAAAAATCCATTGTTTAATACTGATACTTTTTTTTTTAAAGGTTACCTTTGGAGCATGCCAGGGAAGCAAGTTTTTCAAAAACTGGGAAATACAAGGAAAATATCGAGCAATTATTTTGCTTTTCTTCTATTCACTGTACCAACGGGCAACCAAATAGTTGATGAAGGGACATTTTCCTTATAGAAGTATTCTAGTAAATGAAGACGAAATGGTGGGCTTAGAATATCAGTGAATTGAAAGATCTAGGCAATAATCATCCATGGGTGCTAACTTCACAAAAAAAGGGAAGCATTGAGGTATTACGTCCCTCATAATGGAAAACACACAACTCCCCTTGAATCAGTCTTGCTCCCCATCCCCCAAAAGACTGATGAAACATCTAGATCTAATTACTCATTCCCAGGAAATACAGGACAGATGAACACAACACTACAGGAATGCAATCACTAAAATCCAGACTATGGGATACGTACAGAACCAAAAAGGAAAAAATAAATCAAACATCTGCTCCTGAGTTAAAAACCCTTAATAGTACGGCTTTAATGGAATGTGTAACAAATGGAAAGGCAGCTTCATGATTTTGGTGAAATAGCAAAAGCATCCTGATGTAAGTTTCAGGAAAAAGAAAAAGATGTCTGTTGATACCAGTAATATTTGAGATTGTTCTGAATGTGCTAGAAAAGAAAACAAATTACATGAGGTAATGAGGAGGTGAAATTATCATTTTTTGAAAGTGAGATGACTACTTCTGGGAGACCCAGGAAGTAAAACAAAAACTATTAGAATAATAAAAGAATTCTGTAGTTATCTGGTTAAAAATTAGTAAGAAGTGCGAATCAACAGCTTTCCTGAAAACTATGGCCTACAGGCCAAATTCAGCCAACTATCTGTTTTTGCAAATAAAGTTTTATTGGAACACGGGCATACTTACTCATTTATTTATTGTCAATGGCTGTTTTTTATGCAACAATGACAAAGTTGAGTAATTGTGTCAGCGACCAAATGTGAGGTTTCCCAACCTCTGCTATAGATAAATAATAATCAGAAAGTAAAATTAAAAAAAAAATCTTGTTTGTAGTAGAAACAAATATAAGCTATCTAGAAATAAGCTTTAAAATATGTATAAAAGAAGAAAACTTCACAATTGTACAGATAAGATATAAAAGGAGACATGAATAAGTGGTATTATCTTATTCTTGGTAGAAAACTAAAGCAAGATACTAAATGTGTCAATACCCTCCTGCCAAAAACCACCAGGAACACATCTGTAGTTATTACTTTTGCACTGTGGGGTATCTCAAGAGGAGGGTGTTAGGACGGATTTCTAGGATTGGAGCTTGTTTAGGGGATTTGGGGGAGGGTTTAAGGAAGTGGGACTTTTCTCAGGATGGATGCCGTCAGGAAGTGAGAGTATTTCTATGATAGGATGATCTGTTAACAAATTTTAACTATATGGAGGCTAAAGCTATAACTGGTAAAATAGCAACAGTCACTTATCCAATGTAGAAGGGTGGTTCATTATGTTTGTATTTTGGACAATATTTGTGTCTTTGTATTCACATGATTGCATCCCTCGTATCACACAATGACCTTGTCTGATGTCGATGTTCTGTGAAATTCATGTTCAACAGAACACCAAGGCCAGCTCTGGATGTTCAGGGATGTTTTTTCTCTTTCTCAAATCTATAAATTATATGCAGTTTTAATCATAATTACCAGTTTTGTGTGGGTTCATTTTATGACAGTACTTGTCAAAACATAGCTAAGTTGGATATCTGAACAAATAAACGATAGAGAAGCGTTCAAAAACCAAAAAAGAAGAGTATTGCCAAAACTAAAAGACATTTATAAAGAAAAGGCTGATAAAATTGACTACAAAAATAAGTCTTCTGTGTAATAAAAATCACGTATACACAGGTTTGGAAGACAAACTGAAAACTCGGATAAAATACCTTCAACATACCTGAGGAAGGGTTGTTAACCCTTAATTAAACACACACACACAACCAAAAAAAAAAAAACCTCTCTACCAATCAATATAAAGAGTGTACTTTAGAAATCGTTTTCATATTTTATAATAGTAATGTACCATTGAAAAAACAATTTCAAGAAAAAAGATCAGGGACTTGAACTCACGGAGGCGGGATTGCCGAGGAGCCTCAGAGAGGGACTATGCTTCCCAGGAGGCTCTGCGCGGACGGTCCCCGGCCTCCCGACAGGCTCTGCGCGCTTTACGCGCCAGCTTTGGCCACAGCCAGCGAGCGACGGAATCGCTGTGGACGATGGAGAGCAGCGACGAGGAAGCCGTCGAGGAGCACCCCGTCCAGTTGCGCTCCGTTACGCTGCACCTTCTGCCCTGCGATGTCCCGGTGAACCGGCCCGCCCCCGTGGGGCGCTTTTTCACTCCGGCCATCCGCCAGAGTCCCGACGGTGAGCGCTGGCCGCCAGACTACGGCTCCCGGCAGCCCCCGCGCCGGCGCCGCGCTCTCCTCTGCGAGGAGCGGCGCGAGGGCTCCCGGGGATCGTGGTCCATCGGAGGTGGCGGGAGGGTTGGTACCGGGCTTGCCCCGTAAGGCCCGGATCAGGCCCTCACTGAAGCCCTGCGCCTGCCTCCCCCAGGACTGGAAGTGTCGTTTCGGGGCCGCAGTCTGCGCGGCGAGGAGATGGTGGTGCCGCCCGGCCTGGTGGGATACGTGACGGTGACAGAAGAGAAGGGAGAGGTATTAGTGGGAAAGCTGGACTTCTCGGAGGGTTCGGACAATGACGAGGAGCCAGAGGAGCAAGAGCTGGTGGACCCCCAGAGGCGCTAGGGCGGGATTTCGTGAGCACGGGGGAATAGGGTTGGGAGTGCGGGCGGGAGCGCGGCCCCGATGCTGAGCCGGCCCCTTCCCCAGGACCGCTTTATCCAAGCCACATCCAGCTTCAACAGTTTCACCCTGTGGGGCCTGGAAACCATCCCTGGTCCGGATGCCAAAGTGCGTGGGGCCTTAACCTGGCCCAGTCTCGCTGCAGCGGTGAGTAGATGGACGGGCCCTCTCCCTCCCAGGCCCGGTCCAACCCCCTCCTCCCCGCTTCACGGTTATTTCCTGGGTTGTCAGAATCTTGTCCCGGAGTGGATTTGGGGCTTTGGGGCTGGGGAAAAAATGGGGCAGATGGATCCTGGGTCTGACTAGGGGATTAGCCTGGGTGGGGGCAGCTTGGCTTCCCCAACATTCTCTGGCCTGTCTAGAAGGGCTATGATTCTGAGCAGCTGGGTCTCTCCTGGAGTGTCTGGACCACCCAGTCACTATATTGCAGAAATTCAATAGTAGAGGTGATTCCTGTTGCAGATTCACGCAAAGGTACTGGAGGACTGAGAACGAGAGCTTGAAAATTGAAAGCCACCAATCCCTTCACCCCAGTAAACCTGTTTTTCACTTTGGAGCCTGTGATTTCATCACCTCAATAAAGGAGCTTTTCATGGAACCTGTGAGTTTGCCAGCACCTTGGAGCCCCTAAGCCAGCACTACCCCTTTCCCAAAAGCAGCTTTCATGGCTCTGGCCTATAGAAACAATTTATTGCCAAGGCAGTGGGGGCAAGAGAGGCCAGAATTTTGCAACCAATACCCACCCACCCCCAATTCCTACTTTACAAAAGAAATTTGTACAGCCACCAGTCCTCTGTACAGAGCACCCCCATCTCACTGTACACAGCTGCCTGGCTCCCTCTGATCCCTGGTTCATAGCAGCCCTGGGCCTGCAGCCAGCTGACCTGGGAGTTGACCTGAGCCCTGAGCTCGCCTTGGTGCTAAGCACCAACAGGCCTTTACTAGGCCTGTCCTCTTCTTGTGGAGCTGTCTTCAGCCCTGTCTCCCTTGGTGTGCCTGTTGGAGACCCCAGTGGGGGTGGGATGGGCTGTTAGCCCCAGTTCTGCTGGCTATGCTGAGACTGCGATGGGCAGTGCCTGGTCACCACTTTCCCCTCTTGCTCCAGTCCTTGGGAGTGAAGTGCAGACACTTGGAGTCAATCCGAAGAAGCCTCTTGAGCATAGCCCGTTCATGACCATCCACGATGTCCTCCGACAGTGTGAGAATATACTGGCCCTGGACAGGAGATTGGGCCAGGCAGGTCAGCCCATGTAGGGCCTGCTCTCTGCACCCCGACACACACCTGCCCCCTTGCCTGTCCCCCTACCTTGTAGTAGTTGATGAGGTTGAGGTATTGCAGAGTGGAGATGACATCCTCCTTCTTGATGCTGGTGATTTCACTGATCTCACTGTGGGAGGGCAGAGATGAGGTCTCCTGGGGGCCTTCATCTCTGCCCCAAGCCCCCAGAAGCCCGAGGAATGAGAAAGCCCAGGAACAGACAGGTCATGCCATGCACCCCGGGGTAGGCAGGGCCAGGCTCACTTGATGGTAATCTGCGGCCTCTCCCCGCTCTCTGACTTCAGCCCCATCAAGATTTCCAGAATGGTCTGGGACCAGTAGCTTCGGTAGGATAGGAGGCCAAGATCCGAGAGGGGCTTCTCAGGGGTCCCCGTTTTCCCTTCCACTTTGGAGAGTTCATAGCCTAAAGCAATGGAGGAGGGGGTGGGTGAGCAATCACAGCATTACGCAACGGTCGTTTAAGAGCACAGGCTGCAGGGGCAGATTGCCTGGCTCCCATCTTGGGCCCCACCGTGTGGTTTCTGTGACCTAGGATATGTAGTTTATCTGCTCTGTGCCTCAGTTTCTTCATAAAGGACTAGTGAGCATGTTCTGCACCTGTGTGCTCAGAGCACTGAGAGGAGTGGCTGCAATCAACCTGGAGGGCCGTGCAGGAGACAGTGAGGGATTACAGGTGGGACTGGCGGGGGGGGAGTGCAAAGAAAATGGCTTACATAAAGGAAGTGCCTCCAATTTTACTGTCACACCAGATTCTGTGCCTGGCTATGTGAGGAGACAGGTCGGGGAGACCACACCTCCACTCCAGGCCTAAGGATGCTTGGATTCTCAAGTCAGATCAGTCCCCCAGCTGTGACCTGAGAAGCATCAGCTGCTCTAAGATGAGGCTGGCCTGAATGCCTGACATGGTGGTTGTTAAGGAAGCAAGGAGAGGAGGCCAAGGCCCTTCCCAAGTAAGACAGGCCTTTCCTCAGCAAGTAACTACCTCTCCAGCGGCCCTTTGCCTCCCGCTTGGCCTGCTCTGCCCTCCCCTATCCTGTGGACTACTGGGCACTGGCAGGCAATTCCTGGTGAGACCCTCAGGCCCTGCAAAGACCCCGAGTGGCTCCACATCTCTTCATCAGAGTCTTCATTTTCCCAATCAGGGGCCTAGGATGTCTCCACTACTTATAGAAGCCCTTCTTCACCCTCATAAATAGCCTTGTGTTGGACCAGAACCCTTTCTGCTTCCTCCCACCCCCTGATAAATCTTTAACAGCCAGTCTGACCCTCTTGCCCAACCTCCTGTGACTGCCACCAGGCAGCCCAGTGGGGACAGAGAAGCCATGCTTTGGAGAAAGGAAGCATGGAGAGGAAAGGGGCACACTTGAGTTCTTACTCAGCTTCACGGGCGTGCATGCACCCTCCAGACAGAGTAACTGGAGGCCACACCTGCCTCAGCTGCAGGGAACTCCTGGCCCCTCCCCAGTGAACACCCACCCACCCATCCTCTGGAGCTGCCTGGAATGGTGCCGGGCAGAACTGGGCACATCTCCGTGGTGGCCCTGCCCACATCCCATCTCCACTGAGGTTTGAACTCCAAGGCTTAGACTGAGTTTCTTCAAGCATCCGCCTGCTCTACCAAGCAGACGGCTTCCTGAGGATGTGACCCCCATCTTGGCATCTTTCTACCAAAAAATTTCTCAAACAGACAATGAGCATGATCAAATCAAGCCTCAAAGTCTACCAGACAGCTAAGGCTCCCTCCTCATCTCCCAGGTCAGAGCTTGGTTATCCCAAGGGTTCAGTGAGTGAGTCGAATGGAATGGGGGGTAAGAGGCTGGGAAGTGGGGGGGTTTAGGGGGACAGTGAAGAGTTCACGTATGATGAGGGGCAGAGAACATATCCCTGCATGTCAGTGCTCATGTCTATTTGCTGAGTTCACAGCACTCTGATGTCTACTGTCCACAAGGCTCAGGGGACAAGTGGGGAAATGAACAGCAGGTCCTTGCCTGGGAGCACGTATGACACACAGGACCAGACAGTTGAGCAAGAGTGGCTCACTCGGCTTCTGCTCATGGCCCTGGAGTAGCTGAGTCAGATTTGGGAAAAGCTGAGTGGTGCTTAGAACCTTGGCCACAGAACTGTGAGAGGCTGAGAACCTCGTCCAGACGAGCAGGGCAGTCACCCTGGAAAGGAGAGAACCTTGGGGGAGTCTCATCTTTATTTCTGGCCAGTCGCCCTGGTGACTGGGCTGTAGAGCCAGGGCCGAGAATCACAGCAACCCGACAGGTCTGCGTGCGCAGCACTGACAGGGCCTGGGCCTGCCAGCACCCCCAGCCAGTCCCCGGCCAGCAGCACAGGTACTCACTGAACTCGATCAGCAGCTTGCCGTAGCCCCGGCGCTGGTAGGGAGGCAGGGTCAGGATGCAGGCCACATTGTAGTCTTCCGTGGATTCCTTTTCCTGGAAAAGAGGGGCGAGTGAGTGTGAGGGAAGGAACCTAGCACAGGGCAGAACTAAGAACAGCCTGGATAAGCACTCACCTTGGAGAAGTAGCCCACAATGTGGAAGCCTTTGCAGTCATACTCCGTCATGACGTAGAAGAGGAAAGGGTCTGTGTCATAGTACAACGTCTTGTGGTCAAGGAAACATTTGGCCAGAAGACACAGGTTCTGAGAGTAACTCTGCAAAGAAAAAGGTCTGTCACTAATCTGGGTACCCCACCTTGAGCGGGGCCATTGGGTTAGAGTCAGCCCGGAGCTTCCTTGTCCCCAGGATGATAAGTGATGAGCCTTCCTTCCCGGGGCCTGACCCAGTCCACCAGACAGGCCATCCCTGTGCACAGGCCCTTCTTAGAGTTGAGAAACCCATGTACCAGCTCTGGATGGTGTTCAACCACTCGCCTCCCAGAAGAGCTGGGCAGGTTTACCACCCTTGCTTCCCACACCTCTATCCAGCACTGGCCTTTGCTACAATTAACAACAGTCAACAAACTAGTGTGTCCCCAGGGAGACTGACTGAGGCTTATGAGAGGAGCTCTGCCTGTGTGATAAGTCTCAGCAGTCTGGCTATCAAAAACCACAGCACTCTCCCACCTACAGTCACACCTCTGAGAAATGATCTGCCACTCCACACCAGGAGTAAGGAATTCTAAATTTGACAAAATGACAGCCTTAATGGCTGCCCTAGCAAAATCATTAACTTTGCTACTTCTGTTTCCATAATTCTCCTGCATTTCAGACATGGATTTTAACCACCTGCTGGGCACGCCATTTGATGCCCAAGTAAGAAAACGTATGGGGCCCAGGGTAGAGAGACAGAGTTAAGTGCATGGATTTGGGCTGTGATTTAATTCAGAACAGTTAATACAGAACAGTATTTTAAAGCAGCATCTTCCTCTCAAGCTCCCCCAGCACCCAAGCCAGAGCTCTCCTCTGCTGGTCAAGGTGACTGTCTCTCCCTCCCTGCCCTCTAGGTACCAGGAATGGAGAAGTCTCACTCTTAAGGGTCCCTCCAGGTTGCTCCCTCCTTCCTCCCCACAGCCAGACTGAGGCAGGTTTGAAGCCCCAAACCTGTAGTGTCCCCACTCCCTCCCCAACTGACCTCATTCCCACCATCTGAGCTCTGTCCTTAGTAACAGCCTTGCCTCCTCCTGCCTGCCCTCCAGCCAGAGGATTCGCCTTTCATGCTGTCTCTGCACAGGCATACTCCATTGTATTATTTCACAGATGGGGCATTTTGCTTTTTTTTTTTTTTTTACAATTGAAGGTTTGTGACAACCCCACATTGAGCACATCTGTAGGCACCACAGCAGTGTTGGCACACTTCAGGTCTTTGTGTCATCAGTGATCCTTGACGTTACTATTGTAATTATTTCTATGTTCTGAATTTTAAATTAAGGTATGTGCCTTGTTTTTTTAGACACAATGCTATTACACGCTTAACAGGCTACAACATAACGTAAATACAACTTTAATGTGCTCTGGGAAACCAAAATAATTCATGTGACTGCTTTATTGTGATATTCACTTTCTTGCGGTGGTCTGGAACTGAACCTGCAGTACCTCCGAGGTCTGCCTATACATCCATTCCTGCCCTTCAGATCCCACTGCTTGGGATTCCTGTACCCACCTTATCCTTTGTGTCAAGGCTCAAAGAAAGGTTACCTCCTCTGTGAAGCTTTGCTGATCACCTTCTCTGGATCCTGATAACAACTTATACTTTGTTTCACGACACTTATTGTAAGCAGCAACTGGCGTGTCTGTTTTCCCCCGTGAGCTCTCAAGGAACGGAGATTTTGTCTAATTGCTAGTCACTATCTCCCAGCACCTGCCCTACAGCAGGAATGTGATAAATGAATTGAACAGATCTGTTAGCCATCAAGCTCAGTGTTTTCCCCAACTGGGAGAAGCTGCTCATCTGACTTCCCCTAGACTCCCAGCATCAAGGACTCCCCACTGCTCCTCAGCCACTGACCTTGTTCTTACGTCCATCAATCTCAAAGAAGGAAATGGTGCCTTTTCGGTAAATCTCATTGCCTGGAGGATGTCGCAGGTCGCACTTGGTCTGAGTAAGAGAGGAGAATCGGGTGAGGGTGGGGTGGGAGTAGGGCTAGGAGGGTGGCCTCCTGGGACCCCTCATACCAAGTGACGCTGCAGACACTTGAGGCTCCGGCCATACTTGAGGCAGAACTCGCAGAGGTAGAGGACAGGCAGCGTGGTGAGCTCCTGTGGGTACGGGGAGAAGTACCACGGCTTCAGGCGGTGCCGGCCCAGCTCGATGCACTCAATGTTCTTCATCCGGGTGACGATGTCGTCGTGGCTGCGGTCAGACACCAAGCTCCCAGTCATGCGAGGAGCCGACGGTATTCCATCTGAGCTGTCCTGGGAGTCCTGCCCAGGGCCAGTGGAAGACACCGGGTTACAGAAGACAACTCAAGCAGGACACTTCACAGCTCACATAGCCCTTCCACAGGGTTCCCTGTTTAAGCCTAAGAGCAACCCCATTGGGTGAAGTAAGGGGTAATATAATCCCCACTTTCCCGTTAGAGAAACCAAGACTTGGAAAAGATCACTAAATGCCTGATCTGAACCGGCTCTGCCTCACTCCTAAACCCACCAATACCATCTCTGCCCAGCACCCCTTGTTCATTTTTAAATTAGTCACTAAACTCTCTGCTCTGCTTATGTCCCCTCCTTTTCACCCAGCTTCCCTCTTCCCCAGACCTACCTCATCAGTGCCCAAGCAATTTGATTTTCGCTTCCGCCCTGGCTGAGCTGCCACTGCCCTACGGGCAGATCCATTCTGCAGGTGAGATGGTAGAAATAGAGGGGGTGGCTGTGAGATGAGCCCAAAAGGGCTACCAGAGGATAAGAGAAGGGACAGGAAGAAGAGATGGTTTGGGGGACTCACCTGGGGGAAAACTGAGGTCGGAGCTGTCTCGCTGGGCACTGGCGTTGCTGGTGAAACCACCTCCACCTTCCGTTTCTGCAGAGAGAAACCAAGAAAGGTGGGTCAGAAGGTAGAGAAGGTGGGACCTGAGAGGAAAGCAAGGTCCCTGGAATTGCTGAGGGTACCGTTGAGCGGTGGTTGGGTTGCAGGCAGGAGCTGGAGGAGAGCGGCTGGTCGGGCTCGCCACCGGGAATGGCCTCCCGCTCCTTGGGCAGGTTGAAGCGGAGTGTGATCTGGACCGGGATTGGCAAGGTCTTCCCGCTGGCCTGGGCGGAGGCCGGCTGTAGAGATAGGTCCAGGGTCTTCCTCTGGGGTGGGGATGGTGTGGGATGGGGAAGGGAAGTAGGGGCCCCTCAGCATGGAGTAATCAAACCCCGCCCTCTGCCCTCTCAAGGACACAGGGTAGCCACTGAACTATGGAAGCTACATTTGCAATTTGGCCCCCATCATTTGCAAGCTGAAGCCAGGGAGGGAGGGTACACCCTCCTGCCCATCCGGGAGCCACTGAGGCCAAGAGATGAGAAAAATAGGAGGCAGGAGAGAAGAGGTGAAGCAGGGGACCTACTCACCACCTCTCTCTCTGGAGAGCCGGGGCGGGACCCAGGAAGTCCGTTCTTGGTGGGGGTCTTGGCCTCTTTCTTGGGAAACTGGATCTTCTTTAGGTCCAGCCGCTCATGGGTCACCCATTCATCCAGGCGTTTGTTGACTGCAGCAGTGGGGATGGCTTAGAAAGGAGTGCCAGAGGCTGCCCCCCCCCAACCCTGCAGCCCCACCTCATCCCGGCCTAGAACTCACAGTCAATGTAATGGACATAGAAAAGCTTCCGGCCACTGATGTCCTTCACGCTCAGGATCTCGGCCAGGGCTGTGGGAACCGCACAGGCAAGGGCCTTAGACCGTCCAGGCCATGAGGCTCCACCCTCCTACGACCTGAACTCCACCCCCAGGCCGGATCCCAAACCCCAGCACTTGGAAGCTCTCGCCCAAGCCCCCGTTAGTCACCAAGTGTCGTCCCCTCTCCAAGTCCCGCCCTGTCCATCTCAAGCGGCTAAAAGCCACGCCCCTCCTTAGTATCTGCGCCCCACCCGCTCCAGGATTCTAGAAGCCCCTCCCCCTTCTAGGGGTTCCGTTGACTCCCCCCCGCCCCTCTCACTCAGGTTCCTTAGCCCCGCCCCCCGACGTCACTCACGCCACTCATCTTCGTTGTCCTGGTTCCGCCGCAGCACGGGCAGGCGGCAGCCCTCGATTATCTCCCCCTGGGGAGACAGCGCGGCGCCAGGGTCGGCTACTGGGGGGCCTCGGGCTCTACCCACCTCCCCTGGCTCCCTCCGCCCCGCCCCGGGCACCGGACTCACCACCTCCGCCATCTTCCCTCCCTCCACTGCCACTTCCGGCCCCTCTGGGAGACGTCACTTCCGGGACCGAGCACGGTGGAGGCCCGGGCCTCCCTGAGTCGCTTTACGAGAGGACTCTTGAGAGACACTGCAGCTCAGCTTGCTGACGGAGGCGGCCCTTTTGGCTGGCGGGAGAATGGAGCGTTTTAAGTCCCAGGCCAAGTCGAGTGTGGAATCTCCATAACGTGCACAACGATTGGCGGAAACCTGAGTCCGTCACGTGACGCTCACCGGGTGCGACGCCGGTCACGTGTGACGGGTGTTTGTGCTTTGCGGGCGGCCGGGCTTGGGCATCTCCTAGTGGCGGCAGTATGCGTCGCTGGGAGTAAACTGCGTGTGCTCGAACGGGGTTGGAGGGGGTGGTCTGGAAGGTTTGGAGGCTGGAGAAATGGGCGGGACTGGGAAGGACTTCAAAACCTCGCCAAGTTTGTAGACTTCATTCTCTAGGGTTGGTGACTCGGACGATTTCTAGGTTTGTTGTTTCGTATATTACGTTGCTACTTATAAGAGTAACACAACATTATTCATTCATACAGTAAAGAAATATTTAGCAATCCCCTACCATGTGCCAAGCACTATTCTATTCTAGGTTTTTACTGTGAGTGAATAAAATAAAGAACACCCTCCTCATGGAGCTTACGTTCTTGGAGGTTGGGAGAAAAACGGGGGTATAGGTAACAAACAGTAAATATAGTTTTAAAATAAATGATCTAGCCAATTAAAAAGTGATAAATGTTTAGGGAAACAAACAAAAAAGTGCACAAGGTAAAGGAGATGGGCAGGTAGGCAAACTATGGCCTGCAGGTCAAATCCAACCCTCCGCTAGTTTTCCTGCAGCCAATGGGCTAGAATTTTTTTTAATATATGTATATATCTAATTTTTAAAGGTTTGGGAATATCAAAATAATAATTACACATGAAAATTATGAAATGCAAATGTCAGGGTATATAAATAATGTTTTATTGGAACATAGCCATACTCATTCACAGACATTTTGTCTATGACTCCTTCTACTTTAAAACGGAATAATTTCCTGAGATACACCCACAAAGCCTAAAATATTTACGGTCTGTCCATTTACAGAAAGTGTTTGACAAACCCTACTTTATAGACTATTGTGCTATCTATTTAATACAAAAAAAGGTTTTTACTGTGTGTGCTGGTCTGTGACCAGCTTGTTCACTTCATAACATAAATTGAACACTTGTCACTAGTATTTTATAGAACTATTTTAATGCCTACATAGTGTTCTGTTGTTTACATGTAATTTATCTGCATAACCAATTTCCTGTTGTTGAATATTCAAGTTATTTCCAATTTTGCCCTATTATAAGGAGGTAAGACCAGACAGGACCAATCGGCAGGCTGTTGAAATCAGCCATTGCACTGATAACTGTCAATAAATGTTTATGCAGGGACTGCTGCATGTCGCAGTTAGCACAATTTCAGTCACTACCCCCTTGTCAAAGTCACCAGTGACCCCCCCCCCATTCCTTATCTAATGGCCACTTCTCAGTCCTCTTATCGGTGGCATTTTGGCATGGTTGGTTACTCCTTTATTTTTTTTTCTTGCAGTGGGTAGGTAATTAGGTTTATTTATTTGTTTATTTTTCCTCAAGAAAGAGGCACTGGGGATTGAACCTAGGACTTTGTGCATGCTAAGTATGCAGTCTACCACTTGAGCTATACCCTTTCCCCCTGGTTATTCCGTCTACCTTGATACACTGTTTTCCTGGCTTCCAGGATACCAGACCCTCCTGGTTGCCTTTTAACTTCCCCACCTGTTCCTTATCTCCTTTACTTACTGCTGTTCCTGTCCGTGACCTCTAAACACTCACAGTCCCCATGTTCAGTACCAGGCTTCATCTCAGTATCCACAGTCACTCCCTTCATGAGGCCCTAGAGGCTTATGGTTCTAAGTATCATTCACATGCTGAGGTTTCTCATATTTGTGTCTTCAGCCCATCCCTCTCCCCTGAACTCAGCTCTCACTGCCCACCAGCATCTCCACTTGGATGTCTAGAGGGCATGTCCAGGACCAAACTCCTGATCTTTATTCCCAACCTTCTCCTCCCGCCTTCTTTCTGGTCTCTGTCAATGACGACTTCATCCAGTTTCTCAAACTAAAAACCTCAAAGTCATCCAACTTCTCTGCTTCTCTCACATTCAGCCCATCAGCACACACGCTAGGATCTACCCCTGTGCTCTCATCCCAACTTGTTCATTACCTTCTAGTCACACTGGCCTTTCGGTGTTTCCAGGACACAGCAGGCATATTCCTCTTTCTGGGCCTGTGCTGAACGTTTCTGCAGCGTTTTCTCTCCATTTATCCACTTGGCTCGCTCCCTCACCTCATTCAAGTTTCTACTTGAATGTCACCTTCCCTGTGAGGCCACCTCTGACCTCCCAGATTAAATCTGCCCATCCTGCCACCTCATCTCCCTCCTCCTCTGCTTTGTCTTCTTTTTCCTTATTCACTTTTAGTGTCTTTCCCTCTCTAGAATGTGAGATCTACGAATGCAGTATTTGTATTGTTTTTCTGAGGCTGTTTTCCCAGCTTCCATAGTGCCTGACTCAGAGTAGGCATTCAGTTAAAAATCATCAAATGGATGAAGCACATGGCCTCACTGGAGAGCCAGAGGTGTGAACTGACATTTACTGCAGAGAGTGATCAGTCTTGTAAGATGGGAAGGAAACCAAGGCCAGAGATCCAGATAGGGGTCAGATAGGAGTCTCAGAGCACCCGGTATCTGACCTACAGTTTAGAGGATGAGTAGGTGTTGGCCAGAAAAGGGGGTTGGGGGCATTCCAGAGGGTGAGGACAACAACAGTAAAGAGAAAAGGAGGAGAAAAGAAACAGCTGCTGAACAGGGCATCAGTCATTCAACTGTATTAACTGGGCACCAACTGTGTGCCACCCCTTGCAGGAGCAGCTTGAGCAAAAACAGGCGAGGCCCCTGCTCTAGTGGGTCAGATGTGAACAGTTAGCAAAGTGTTTCAGGACAATCGGGCAAGAGAGGATGGTCCAGGTCCTGGACGAATCCCTGAGACACTCCCTGCCAAGTGAAGGTCCTTGGCTTCATGCAGGAAAGAATTCAAGAGCGAGCCGTAGCAAAGTGAAAGCAAGTTTATTCAGGGAGATACTCATTCCATAGATGGAGTGCAGGATGTCTCAGAAGGCAAGAAAGGTGGCCCCAGAGCATGGGGTCAATCTGGGAAAGTGAGAACGATTTAGGAAGTACACATTCCTTAGGCAGAATTTGGGCCATCTCAAAAGGTGAGAGATGAGAGGCCTTGAGGTGTGGGGGTGTTTAGTTTGAAGTAAAAGTAGATACGCACTCTGTAGACAGAATGCAGTCCTTCTCAAAAGGCAAGAGAGAGGCTGAGAGGTGCAGGGTTGTTAGTTTTTATGGGTTTGGTAATTTCATATGCTAATGAGTGGGAGGATTATCCCAACTGTTTTGGGGAAGGGGCGGGGGTTTCTAGGAATTGGGCCCCGCCTACTTATTGACCTTTTATGGTGAGCCTTGGAACTGTCATGGTGCCTGTGGGCGTGTCATTTAGCATGCTAATGTATTACAATGAGCATATAATGAGACTCAATGCCCATTGGAAGTCAAATCGTCCACCATCTTGGACTCAATTGGTTCTAATCAGTTCTTGTTTCTTCTCTGTAGCTGCTTCCTGAAAGTTAGATAAGAGTAATTGGTTTCTAGTTGAGGGAGGGGCAGGGGTATGATCCTGGGGGCAACAGCCTTGGTAACAAAAAGGAAAGTTGCTTTTAAGCAAAGTGCCTGCAAACTGATAGACCCAGCATCCTCCCCCCTACAAAAGCCATCTCCAAAGATTCTGTGCAGCCATGAAAGTTTTAAAGGGAAATGAAGGAATAATCTCAGTTACTTGTTGAGATAGGTGATCAGAGTTGCACCATTCCCAATGCCTGCAGGCTTGTCCTAATCAACTGCTTGAGCCTGCTCTTCTATGACTCAGTGAGCCCTGGGAGACTTCAGCTTATCTATAACTAAGAGGCAGTGCTTGGGGAAGCCCACAGGATCCTTTGTCTTTTCTTGTCCAAGGCCATGTCTAAGGAGAAAATCTCTTCCCTAGCTGTGGAAGGAAAGGCCTGGGCTTCCGGATTGAACTATGTTAGGGCATGTGCCTTTGCCTCAGTCAGTCCCTGTGGCGGAGGGGATAGAATTCCACTGGTTTAGGCAAACCAGGGCCCTTGGTGGGAGGTGGGGGTAGAGGCGCAGTTCAGTGTATTCCAGGAGAGGGAAGCCCATTTTCGGGGGGAGTGGGAGTGATGAGCCAGGAATCAGCCAGCCAGTAGGGCCCAGTCACTGCCTTTTATGGCACTTTTGTAAGGAAGTGTGGCTTTGCTTTAAGTGCAATGGGAAGCCAATGGGGAATTCAGAGCAAGAAAAGAACGTATTTGATTAAAGCTTTAAAAGATGACTGAGGGCGATATTGTTGGGGACGCAACCTGAGTAGCAGCCTGAGTGTAGCTAGAAGGTTCTTGCTGCTATGGAGGCCAGGACTGAAGGTGGCTGGAGACTGAGGTGTGACCAAAAGCGTGATGAGAAAGAAAGGCCTGGCAGGAAGAAGCAGACGGACCAGCAGTTCATTTGGGCCCCAGCTCCCTGGGGGCTTCGGATCCTGTAGAATGAGAATCCTTATTCCAAGAACTCATTGTCTCTTCAGAAGAAATGAACATGGACTTCTGTTTTCCAAATGCATGTGCTGTGGTTGTGCTTGATAAAATCCAGATCCACTGAAATGCTGGCTGAATTCAAAGTGGGAGTGAAGGCTACTTGGCAGAGGGTCTTAGTCTGCAGCCCGGATCTGGGAATCCTCAAAGTGGATGGCAGCGAGGGTAGGCAAATACTGGCTGGGCAAGTAGCTGGGTGGTCATCACAGACTTCAGGGGGCACTCTTTGCAGAGGTGGGGGTGGGAGAAAGTCAGACTGTGTAGGGGTCGAGGAGACAGAAGCAGCACAGATACACAGTTCTTTAAGGGAGTTTGAGTTTGCCTGAAAAGTTAGAGAAGTTTAAATGAAAGAAAAAAGGTTTAACTATAGGGTTTGTTGTTGTTGTTGTTGTTGTTTGTTTGTTTTGCTTTGCTTTAAAAAGGAAGGTGATTGGAGGGGAACCAGAATAGGCTGGAAGGATAAGTAAGGGGGTTTCTTTAAGATGTGCAACAGCTGGACACTCTTGGTTATAAATAACAGAAAACCAAGAATAAACTGGAGTTCTTACCTCCCTGGAGCTGGAGCAGCTCCAAGGCTGGTGGACCCAGGGCTCTAAGGTGGCACCATCACCCTCTGAGTTTTCTTCTCTCTCTTCCTGCCACCAACTCAGTGGGTTGGCTTCATTTTCAAGGAGGCTCCCCATAGGATGGCGAGATGCCTGCTGCAGCCACTGGGCCACGTGCTTCTGCTTTCACACCTCTATGTGGGATTTCCTTTTTGGCATTTCTCAGCAATTCTGTGTTTTGCTAAATCCAGAGCAGGGCTGATTTCATGAGTGTAAGATCAGGGCAATTGCTCAGAGCCCAGAGCTTAGAAGGGTACTGCACTTAGCTTCATGTTCTGTTGTTGACATCTTGAAAATTCTTAATCATTTTTGAACAAAGGACTCCTCAGTTTCATTTTGCAGCAGGCCTCATAAATTTTGTGGCTGCTCTTGGTCCTAAAAAGGTCAGTCAAAAAACCAGGGAAAAGAAGTATTCTAATTCTCCTGCAAGAGTTAAGGCTTAGCAATCCACAGGAGACATTACTGCTTCAAAAGAACCCACTGATGTCAGGATGTCAGGTTAAAAGCAAAAGCAGAAATAGGACTACGTAGGTGAGAAGCCATCATGATGGAATCGGTCTCACTTCTAATAGTGGTGACCACGTTGTAAGTGTGGGTTTGTGGCCCTGTCTCTGATAACAGTGAGTCATTCTTTTTATTTTTTAACGTGATAAAATACACATAGCATAAAATTTACCATCTTAACCAGTTTTGAGCATACAGTTCAGTGGCATTAAGTACATTCACATTGTTGAGCAATCATCTCCACTATCCATCTCCAAATCTTTTCATCATCCCTGACATAAACTCTGTCCCCATCAGACACTAACTCCCCATGCCTCCCTCTTCCCAGCCCCTGGTAGCCACTATTCTACTTTCTTTAAGAATTTCACTGCTTTAGTTACCTCATATAAGTGGGATCCTATACTATCTCTCCTTTTGCACATGGCTTATTTCATTTAGAAAAATGTTTTTAAGGTTTATCCATGTTGTAGCATGTATCAGAATTTCATTCTCTTTTAAGGTTGAATAATATTCCATTGCAGGATTATTTCACATCAATGAGTCATTCTGGCAACTAAAATAAAAATGAATGTTTATATGCTAGTCTTCTTTATATAAATCTTGTGAGTGGGGTTCAAGAAACAACACCTTTGGAAGTAAAATAAGTAAATAAATTGGTCATTTCACCAAGAGATTCTGTGTAGTACTGCTAATCTTTTTTTTTTAATCACCAATGTCATTGTCATAGTTGATATTTGTTGTTTCTTTGTTCGTTTTTTGCATTTTGGGGGAGTGAGAGGTAATAAATGTTTTTTTCTTTTTCTAATGGAGGCACTTGGTATTGAACTCAGGACCTCGTGCATGCTAAGCATGTAGTCTACCACTGAGCTCTGCCCTCCCCCTAGTACTGCTAATTTTGCCAGAAGATCCATATGTTACATTATTCAAATACCACCCCATAATGTTCACTGGAATATTCCACTATTTAAATATTCACTGAAGTCTACAGTTCTTTTGAATATTTAAGAGGAGAAATGAAAAAAGAAGATGTGAATGTTATGAAATACTCCAGCAGGAAACCAGAAACTGATCTGAAATCTGAATTAACAGTATTGGTTTCAACAGCAAAACCAAAATCAGGACTAGCAGATAAAATATTTTGCTCATTAAGAGAAAGAAATGAGTGTCTACAAAGGAACATGTACGCCCATGTGAAGATGCTTGTGGAGGCTCTTTAACAATTTGACCAATGTCAATGCAAAGTGAAAGAAAGGCTTTTACATCTGGGATATTTGTTATGAAACAATCAAGACTATCAGATGGGGAAACTGATGCTTCATATGTTTTACATTTCATTTTTAAAATAGTAACTTCTAAATAGTAAATATTTCTAATACTGTTTCTCAATAATTGGCCTTTAATTGGCATTTAATATGTGCTCATTTCCCTTCTTTTAATCTTTTCCATCATCAGATGCTGGAATCAGGTAGAGATTATTTTTTACTTCTCATTGACATATATAGTCTTGTGATATATTGGTCTATAATAATAAACTTTCAATTATTATTATATCTTGGTTTTTTTACAGAAACCTTTGAAACTTGTTTAGTACAAGTCTATTCAGTGTTTATGTTCAGTTATTTTTATTTAAAAACATAAAGTGTTGTGAAAAATACAAAATAACTTATGGTTTTGGCAGGATCATTCATGGCATTTGGGGGGAGAGAGATGGGGAGAGATAGAGACAGAGAGAGGGAGGGAGAGACGCCCCCTAGAGGCTGGAGACAGGCAAGGACTGATGCCTCTCAAACCAGGTCCAGGACGCATTCCCTTCCCTCATCAAACCTTCTCTCTGGCGGCTCACTGCTCTTCCTGACTGCCCCCCCTCAATAATGCTTTCTTAACTCAGATGGCTCTTCCTCCAGGAAGGCCTCTGGACCACTCTATGGGCCAGGGGCAGTTTCTGCATCATCCATCACGATTTCCCCAGCGCTAGCATGGTGTCTGCACAAAAGAGGCTTTCGGTGAACATTTGCTGGAGGAATGAATCTGACCCCACAGTCACCCTGTGAATGGGCTAGGTGCTGTACCCATTTGACAGGTGAACCACGAAGGCTCAGAAATTTGGGGATTTAACCAAGCCGGGTATTAGGAGAGACATCAGTCTAACACAGACCCTTCTTCCCAATCCACTATCCAACCCCCTGTCAGCCCTGCTCCAGAAACCCAGAGCAGGTGGGGTGGGGACCCTTGGAGCACAGACCCCACCTCAGCAGAGAGACTGGGAGTGCGGTCTGAGTGCAACAGCAGCAGCTTCCAAGCAGGAGCTCCTGTAAGAACTGTGTGTCATCATAAAGCTTACGTGAAATTTCCTTATTCTCCTTCCCAAGAGTGGACTTCCATTGTTGTTATGAGGTTGCATTAATTGGTTCTCCATTTGTCCTAATGAACACACTTTTACAGGTCATGTGGTCGTCTGAGCTGTAGGGTTCACTTGAGCTCTGCCTAGAACCATCCTGAAGATGGAGGGCTCGTGAAGGCTTTTCAAAATTTTTATTTCACCCCAAATATACTGTTTTGCTTAAAATATTTCTATGCTCTGATTACACATAACCATTATAAAAGTCCATCTCCTGCAGTGTCACCATCCTCATCAGCCACATACAATGTGGCTAGCAGAGAAAGAAGCCAGGGCTCCCTTTCTATATCAGCTCCAAGGATTTGGACTTGAAGGATGTTGAAAAAGTGTTTGCGAAGGGAAATGGGCCTCTGGTTATGCTGAGCAATTTCCTTTGAGGTGGCACCTGCCTTCCATTCTCCATGTCACCAGCACAGAGGACCCCATCTCCATTGCACCTCTTTTAGAAGAGTTTCTGTGCTGAAGCCATGGAGACTGGTTGCACACAGGGACAATAAGATAACGCCCGCGGATGATGTGTGTGCAGGTCAGGCACAGTATTCAGGACATGATGAGTGTCCAAAAAGGAACAGGTCTTCTAACCACAAATAGCGTGGTTAAGTGTTTCGATATCCCACTTACGCCTTGTGTTGCAAAAATGCCACATATCCGGATCAGATGCTACTGTGCCCCTCCGTCCCGCCTCTCCACATTTGTCTGTACACGGAGAGGGTCTCTCACAGATGTCTGGAGTTCTGACTGAGGTTTCCTCTGACCATGGGAGCCTATCCAGCCCAGCACAGGGAATACTGGAAATTTGGGAAATGAACACCTTCAGAAGCAACCCTCAGCCAACGCCTGATGGCAGTGGGAGGGTAAACCCTTGCCTCTAGGGTGAGATGGCTCCAACGGAGGGCAGACTTTTTAATTTGAAATGTTTTTTAGATGTATAGCTTATATATAAGTTTACATAAATGAATATATGGTCTATGATGGTTAATTTTATTTTCTACTTTTTAAAATGTCCCATCATACTTTATTTATTTATTTTTTAGTCTTTTTTTATTGAGGTATGGTCAGTTTACAATGTTGTGTCAATTTCTGGTATACAGCATAATGTTTTAGTCATACATATACATATATATATTTGTTTTCATGTTCTTTTTCATTATAGGTATTGAATACATACAAGATATTGAATATAGTTCCCTGTGCTATATGGTATAAACTTGTTTATCTATTTTATATATAGTAATTAGTATCTGCAAATCTCAAACTCCCAATTTATCCCTTCCCACGAGTTTGTTTTCTATGTCTGTGAATCTCTTTCTGTTTTGTAAATAAGTTCATTTGTGTCTTTTTCTTAGATTGCACATATAAGTGATATAATATGGTATTTTTCTTTCTCTTTCTGGCTCACTTCGATTAGAATGACAATCTCCAGGTCCATCCAGGTTGCAGCAAATGGCATTATTTTATTCTTTTTCATGGCTGAGTAGTATTCCATTGTATATATACCACAACTTCTTCATCCAGTCATCTGTTGATGGAGATTTTAGGTTGCTTCCATGTCATGGCTATTGTAAAAAGTGCTGCTATGAACAATGGGGTGCATGTATCTTTTTGAATTAGAGTTCTCTCCAAATATATGCCCAGAAGTGGGATTACTGGATCATATGGTAAGTTTATTTTATTTTTAGTTTTTTTAGGAAATCTCCATAGTGTTTTCTATAATGGCTGCACTAAAGTATATTCCCACCAGGAGTGTAGGAGGGTTCCCTTTTCTCCAAACCCTCTCCACATTTATTGTTCATTGACTTTTGAATGATGGCCATTCTGACTGGTGTGAGGTTATGATGGCTAATTTTCTGTATCACCTTGATTGGATCACAGGGTGCCTAGATATTTGATTAAACATTATTTATGGGTGTGTCTATGAGGGTGTGTCTGGATGAGATTAGCATTTGAATCAACAGAACAAGTAAAGAAGCGGGCTCTTCCCACTGTGAGTGGGCATCATTCAATCTGTTGGGCCAGAATAGAACAAAAAGGCAGAGGAGGAGAACTTGCTCTCTGCCTGACTGTATAAGCTGGGATATCAGTCTTCTGCCTCGGACTGGAACTTACACCACTGGCTCTTCTGGTTCTCAGACCTTCAGACTTGGACTGGAACTATACGACCGGCTTTTTTGGGCCTCCAGCTTGCAGATGGCAGTTCGTGGGACTTCCTGACCACTGTAATCATATAAGCCAACTCCTTATGAGAGGGACAGAAATATACATATATATATGTAAGATACAATAAATCTTTATAAGTAAATGTATATTAAAATGTAAATATATATACCCTATTGGTTCTGTTTCTCTGGAGCAATTGATGAATACATGGTCATAATACAGGATTTTTATGCAGTCTATTTTTCCTTTGTCCTTTTTGCTTGCTTTCTCCCCCCCTTCATCCATACTTCCCACCGACCCCCTCTGTGACCCAGATTAAAACCCTGATAGATATCCTCCCCTATTTTACCAATACTCTCACAATCAAGAATAAACCAATGTAATTGTAAAAATGTGCCAATGTACATACACAGGATGTGGTTTTCGTTTGATTTTTTAGTCTCTGTAAGTGTTGGTACTAAATGCACTTTTCTTTTCTCATTTAGCAATACCTTGTGGAAATCTCTTCAAGTCAATTGTTATAGCTCTAATTCACTCTTTTTCAATGGCTATAATGTTCCACAAGTGGAACTCAGCGATGTGTGGGTATTTGCTTTGGTCTCAGTTGTATGCCAACATGAATATTGCTACAATAAATCTGTCATAGATCTAAGAGATGGAGTCTGATGAGTGGGATGGCTTGGAAGAAAAATATAAGAATTTTCTATTTTTCTAAATATTAGCTAAGTGGCCTTTTTTTTTAAGTAACATATCTCATTTCCACAAAAAAGATGTGAAAATTCTTGTTTTCCCATGTCTTCTTCAGCCAATAGGTGCTAAAGCCTTTTAAATTTTTTCCCAGACTGATGGGGAAGTGGTATAGCAGTATAACTTTGATCTGTGTTTCCCAACATTTCAGTCAAAGCATCTTTTCCTTTATTGGTTGCCCATCGGAGTTTTCCTCTGTGAATTGCCTCTTTATACAGTTAGCTCATTTTTCTGTTGTGTTGTTTGTCCCAGGGTGATTTGCAGAGAAGTGTTAAGCTGCTATTGTTTTCTGCATTGCAAATATTTTTCCTCAATCTATTCTTTGTCTCTTTGTTTTGTCTCTAGCATCTCTTGGCATACATCCATTTAAATTTTTTATATAGTCAAATATGCTTTATCCTTCCTGTTGTAACTTCTGGGTTTCCAGTCTTGGTTAAAAAGCTCTTGTCAGCTTTTAAATTCTCTTACAAGATTTTAAAATTATGTTATTGGTTACATTTAAGACTTTGATCCTTCTGGGATTTTATTTTGGAGGCTGGTGTAAGAGACGGGCCAATTTTATTTTCCTCCAAATGGGTAGCGAGCTGTGTGCTGGCACCTCTTAGTACACAATACGACTCTTTCCTGCTGAATTGACGACATACCACATGTGTCATATATTAAATCCTAAAATGGGTTGGGACCCAGTTCTATATTCTGAAATTGGCTCCATGACTCTATCTTATTCTTTGCCAATACCATATTGATTTGATTACAGTGTCCTTATAATGGCCCCTTTCTTGGAAGAGAAGGCTCCCTTACTATTCTTTTTCATATATTTTGACTATTCCTAGACATGCATTCTTTGAGATAGGCATTAGGATCATTTAAACCAATCAAAAGAGAAAACTTATTAGAATGCTAATATAAATTGCATTAAATGTATATACTAATTTGGGGACAAGTGATCATTTTATGCTATTATGTCTAACCATCCGAAAGCCTGGGACAGCTTTCTATTCCATTTTTTAACAAATGTCTTTCAAAAGGATATTGAAAAATATGATTGTTAATATTGATCTGTGATTTCCTTGATAGATTTAGATTTCTTTGATCCATTCTGAGTTAATTTTTGTACATGGTGTAAAGATCCACTTCATTCTTTTTTTCTTTTCTTTTTTGTTACAAGAGAACAAATCCACACTTATTTTGTTTTTGAAGTAGAGTCAGTTACAATGTGTCAATTTCTGGTGTACAGCACAATGTCCCAGTCATGCATATACATACATTTATTTGTTTTCATGTTCTTTTTCATTAAAGGTTATATGATATTGAACATACTTCCTTGTGCTACTCAGAAGAAACATTTTTTAATCTATTTTTATATATAGTGGCTAACATTTGTAAATCTCAAACTCCCAAAATTATCCCTTCCTACTCCCTTTCACCAGTAACCATAAGACTGTTACTATGTGAGTCTGTTTCTGTTTTGTAGATGAGTTCATAGTGTCCTTTTTTTCTTTTCTGTTTTTTTCTCGATTCCACTTATTAGTGATATTATATGACATTTTTCTTTCTCTTTCTGGCTTACTTCACTTAGAATGACGATCTCTAGGTCCATCTTTGTTGTTGCAAATGTCATTATTTTATTCTGTTTTATACCTGGTATATTTATAAATATACCAAAACTTCTTTATCCAGTCATCTGTTGATGGACATTTAGGTTGCTTCCATATCTTGACTATTGTATACACTGCTGCTATGAACATTGGGGTGCATATATCTTCTCGAATTAAGAGTTTCCTCTGGATATATACCCAGAAGTGGGATTGCTGGATCATATGGTAAATCTATTTTTAGTTTTTTTTAGGAATCTCTGTACTGTTTTCCATAATGGCTGTACCAAATTACATTCCCACCAGCAGAGTAGGAGGGTTCCCTTTTCTCCACACCCTCTCCACATTTATCATTCATGGACTTTTGAATGATGGCCATTCTAACTGGTGTGAGGTGATACCTCATTGAAGTTTTGCAAATCCACACTTTTACATATTTACTTTTCAACAAGTTTAAATCCTTGAGGAGTACAGCACCACATAGATTCTGTGTCCAATGGCCTTAGCAAGAAGGTTGCTTCAGAATTTGGCACGAACCACGCCACTGTTTCCATGGGTGCAAGTTACCTTCCCCAGATTACTCTGGTTTTATTTGGTTTTCCACCAGGAGTTACTGTATTGTCTTTTGCTTTGTACACATAAGCACATCTCTTGCCTAGATAGAATTCAGTTTCATCTCGAGCATAAATATCTTCAGTTTAAAGAAGAGCTGTGTACTCCCTCTGGTTCTGGAGACTCCGCTTATAGCCAGCAAAAATAGCCTTAGACCATAGCTTTCCAGACATGTTTATCATTTTAGAAGTCCTGTTTCTGGCAGGCGTCCATTGGCTCCAGGATGCCTGAAAGAAAAAAGCTAAAACTTTATTCTTTTACATATGAATATCCAGTTTTCTCAATACCAAAGACTGTCCCTTCCCCATTGAATGGCACTCCTGTCTAAAATCCATTGACTGTAAACTTAAGGGTTTATTTCTGGGGTCTCGATTCTATTCCATATATCTACTAATCCATATATCTTTTGTTATGCAAATATTACACTGTTTTTGGCAGGGTTTTTTTTAATTGAAATATATCTGACATATAACATTGTGCAAATTTAAAGTGTATAGTATGTTAATTTGATACCTTTATATATTGTAATATGATTGCCATTGTAGCAATAATTAGCTTCTCTATAAAGATTACATAATTACTCTTTCTTTTTAGTGGTTGGAATCATTAAGTTCTAGTATCTTAGCAAGTTTGATGATTATAATACAATATTATTTGGCTGGTTTGGGTTTTTAACCTTATTTGGCAGTTTACCCTTTATTGCAAGATTTCAGTCCCTCATATTTAGCATAATGAATGATATACTTGGATTAACCTTAATTTTCTCCGCATTTCAGCTTAATCTCTGTTTTGAGATTCATCATGCCTGGCCAGTAGGGTGCCTAGTCTCAGTAAATTTTGAGTTATGGACTTATACCTAAGGTAGATATGGAGGGCAAGAAGGGGCTTACCTGGAGCCGCAGTGTTGGCCGTTTGACCTGATGGCTGACTGCCGTAGCTCTCTTTGAAATAAAGAATATTACCAGGGATAAAGAGAGATATTGTATAATTATAAAGGAGTTGTTTCAAGGAAACATAAAAATCCTAGCTGTAGGCACTCAATAAGAGTTCCTAAATGCATGAAGCAAAGACTAGCAGAACTGAAAGAAGAAACAGAAAAATCCACAATTCATTCCTCTCAGTAACTGACAGAACAAGTACAAGAATATCAGTGAGTATATAGAAGATCTGAACACCACCATTGACCAACTTGACCTAATTGACATTCATAGGCCAAAGACAGTCAGAATGGAAGACTTTATAATACACAGGGCATTTGGGTCTTGAAGGGTCTTGCCTCACTAGTAAGGAATAATTAGCTCCAAATTAAATGTTACTCTGGTCCCACCTAACAGATTCCTGGTATAATCATCATCATCACCATCATCAGCTATATCTTAATCTATATGTCAATATACCTATCTATATCTATATTGATATCTATCTATCTATTGAGATACATATATATGCATATATATTTGGTCTTTGTCCTAGTTCTTGGCACAGAACTCCTAAAACCCTTGGAATTTACTGACTGATAGGAATGTCTTCTGTTAATTCATAAGCCCTTTTCAACCATGCCTAAATTTGTGCTAATGAGGAACCTATTAGTGGGCCCCTACATAGATTCAGGATGGGAGCTGTGTAGTCAGAGAAACCAACCATGTATTAGATGGCTGGAACTTTCAGCCCCTCCCCAAACCTTGAAGGAGAGGAGAGAGTCTAGAGGTTGAGTTCAGTCACCAATGGCCAACAACTTCATCAATCATACCTACGCAATGAGACCTCCACGAACACTCCTAAACAACAAAATGCTAACTGCTTTCAGGGTGGTGAATATCCAGTGCTGGGAAGGTGGTGTGCTCAGAGAGGGCGCCGGAAATCTGTATCCCCACATACCTTACCCTATGCATCTCTTCCATTTGGCTGTTACCAAGTTACATCTTTTATAATAAACTTTGTAATAAAACACTTCCCTGAACTCTGTGAGTTGTTCTATTGAATTATTGAACCTGAGGGGGGAGGGTCATGGGAACCCCCAAATTTGTAGAAGGCCAGGCAGAAATGTGGGTAGCTTGGTCATCTCATTTGCAGCTGGCATCTGGAGTGGGGGCAATCTTGTGGGATAAGCCCTTGAACTGGGAGTTTTATGCTAACTACAGATAGGTAGTGTCGGAATTGAAATGACAGCAGTTGGTGTCAGAGACTTGGTCGGTGTGAGGAAGAAACCCTCAAAATTTCACAGCAAGACCCAAAATATCAAATCATTTCAAAGTAATTTAACTGAGTCCAAGAACACCAATCAAGAATATTTATAGGGATACAAAAGTATCTTATCAATCACCCAAACAGCAAAATTCATAATGCCTGACATCTAGCAACTGGTTACAAACATGCAAAAATGTAGGAAAATACAACCCAATAATGAAAAGAAAAATCAATCAATTGAAACTGACCTAGAACTAATAAATGTTAGAACTGGCAGATAGGGACACTCTTAAAATTATTATAACTGTATTCCATATGTTCAAGAAACTAAGGAGAACTGCAACATATAAAAATTCCCAAACCAAAGTTCCTGGGATGAAAACCACAATGTCTGAGATGAAAAATATACTGAATGGGATTCATGGCAGATTAGACATTGCAGAAGAAAAGATTAATGAACTTCAAGATTATAAGGAGTTATCCAAAATGAAACATAATGAGAAAAAGAACACAAAAGTTGAAAAGTGCATCAGTGAGCTGTGGGACCTCAAGTGCTTTAATATATGTGTGACTGGAGTCTCTGAATGAGGAGGGGAGTGAGACGCTCCAAAACAATATTTGGAGAAATAATAAAGATTTTCTAAATTTGGTGAAAACTATAAACCCACAGAGCTAAGAAGTTTAACTTACCTCAAGCACAAGAAACATGAAAAAAAACAAGTCTTATTATAATCAAATTGTTCAAAACCAGTGGTAGAAAGAAAAGATGCAGTCAGAATAAAAATACATATGCATGTACAGTGAAATAAAGATAAGAATGACAACAGATTTCTTGTTGGTAACAATGCAAGCAAGAAGACAGTGAAGGAAAAACTTTGAAGCACTGGGGAAAAAAAAGACAGCCATCAACGAAGTAGACTTACATACCCAGCAGAAATATTTTTCAAAGATGTAGACAAAATAAAGACTTTTTAAGATATAAAATTCACACTATAAGAAATGTTATGGCGGGCAGGGTATAGCTCAGTGGTAGAGCATGTGTTTAGCATGCATGAGGTCCTGGATTCAATCCCCAGGACCTCCATTTAAAAAAAATAATAAACCTAATTAGCTCCCCCCAAGCAAACAAAACCCCCCAAATAAAAACGCTTGTTAAAAAAAGAAAAAAATTAAAATTAAAAAATGTTATGAAAAAAGAAATTTTAAGAAGTCCTTTGGACAAAAGGGAAAAGACAACAGATGGAAATGCGGATGTACAAAAAGCAAGGAAGAACACCAGGAATGGTAACTACATGGGTAAATATGTGGGTTTTTTCTTAGTATTCAAGTCTTTTTAAAAGATAAAAAGGATAACAAGAAATACTATGCACATTTTATGCCAATATAGTCAATGATCTATGTGAAATGGACAAATTCTTTAAAAGACACTGATTCAAGAGGAAACAGAAACTATACATAGAACAGTCCTATGTCTATTATAGAAATTGAATTCCTAAATGAAAGCCTTCCCGCAAAGGAAATGCCAGGCCCAGATGGTTCACTAGTAAATTCTATCAAAGTTAAGGAAGAAGTAATACCAATCCTACACAAACTCTTTCAGAAAACAGAAGAAGGAACATTTCCCAACTCACTTTATAAGGTTAGCATTACCCTGGCACCAGCAGCAGTGCACAAGGGTTCCAACATCTCCACATCCTCACCAACGCTCCCCGGAATAGCCAATGCAATTTTGAAGAAGAAGAACGAGATTAGAGGACTCACAAGACCGTGTAATACTAGGATAAGAATAAATACATAGTCAAAACATAGACCTATGGAACAGAATAGAGTCCAGAAACAGATCCACACATGTATAGCCAATATTTGTGAGAAAGGAGTCAGGAGAATTTTAAAAGCAAATGTTAGGCTTTTTAGCAAATGAAGCTGGGACAGCTGAGCATCCATTTGGAAAAAAACTGGACTTTTATCCTTACTTCATACCCTGTACAAAAATTAATTCAAAATGGATCATAGACCCAAATGTAAAACTTAAACTATTAAGCTACAAAGTATAACTATAAAACTATAAACCTTTCAAGAAGAAAATACAGGAGAAAATTTTTGCATCTTCAGGATGAGCAAAGATTTCTTTGATAGGACAGAACAAGCATGAACTATAAAAGAAAAGAAAACTGATGAAATAAATTAAACTCTACTCTTAGAAAGATATCATTTGCAAAATGAAAAAGCAAGCCACAGACTGGGAAAATATATTTGCAATACACACATTGCAAAGCTAAAAGACTCGTATCTAAAAACTTGGTAACACAACAAAACAAAAAAGACAAGCAAAAAAATTGAATGGAAAATTCACAATAGATGACATATGAAGCCAGACACAAAAGAGTACATATTGTATAATTCCATTTTTATGAAATTCTAGGAAAGACGAATCTAACTAATAGTGTCAGAAGGCAAAAAAGAAGTGTCATAAAGCAAATCACTGATTGCCTGGGGCACGGGGTGGAGACTGACTGGGAAGAGGCACAAGGGAGCCTTTTGTGAGGATGGAAAGGTTATCTTGATTATGGTGGTGGATACAGGGATGTTTGTACAGGTTTGTCAAAACTCATTGAAGTGTACACTCAAAATACGTAGGCAAATATATTTTTATCAAATTGATTTTAAAAAATAAGGGAAAATACCTGCCCTGTCAATACTGTGCTGGGCTCTTGAGTGGGTGTCTTCACTTCTCTCTACCTCAATTCACTCATCTGTAAAATTGTTTTGAGAGATTTAAATGAGATTCATTCACATGAAGAGTCAGGTAGTGAGCGCTCCGCAAGGAGGAGGCAGTATTCCCAGGGAAGACACATCCAGTCCCTGCTGGCACCTATGGAAAGTCCACTCGGTCCCTTCAACTGCGTCGTGGCCCTCCCCACCCTGAGAGCAGGGCCACTCCAGGCCTACCAGCTTTTGATGCCAAGATCACACAAGCCTCTTGGTTGTCAAGAGAACGATTCCCTTGTGCCCGGATCCCTCCTGATGCCCAGGGACTCCGTGAAGCCCCTGAATTGTACTCTTGGGCTCCCATTGGCCATCATCCTTGAGGACACTCTTGAGCCTACTCCAGCCCAGAAACACAGCACAGGCATTGGGGCTTTGAGCAACCCAGTCTCTCTGGGTTCTCTTTTTTTATTAATTATTTTTATTTTTTATTTTGAGGGGAGGTAGTTGGGTCTTTATTTATTTACTTATTTTTAATGGAGGTACTAGGGACTGAACCCAGGACCTCGTGCTTGCTAGGCACATGCTCTGCCACTGAGCTATATCCTCCCCTGGGTTCTCTTTTCATTTCTATACTTCAGCCAGGGGGGTGCCTGTGGGGACCGGGACACAGGCTCTTCCTGGGGACACCTCAACTTCTCTACTCCTTTCAGAAACCTCTGCTGTTCCCCTCTCCTCTCCTCATCCTTTCATTATCCCCTTAGCGGCTGGTAAGTTGATGGGCTCAATATCTGAGCATTCGTTCTTCTGGATCTATTGTTTACAACAGGGAAACCAGGATCATGGCTCCTTTTGTTCGACTGTGTCCTGAGTCAGTGACTGGAGAGGGAGTGTCATCAGATAAAAGGAAGTGTGTGTGTGTGTGTGTGTGTGTGTGTGTGTGTGTGTGTGACCTGCGATGTTGTCTCAAAATGGTCTATTCCAAATATCTATTAGAGCAGAGTGGCAGCAGGAAGAGGAAGGTGCAGTCTCAGGAAACAGCACTGACATTTGGTCTGGGGCAATGGCGGGACTGGAGAGGGACTTTGGAGGTAGAAGAAGCCAGAACCTGGAGGAGGAACTGACAAGGTGGGGGATGGGGATGGGGGCAGGCAGTGCTGTGAGACCAGAGGAGCAAACTTTGGGCTGGAGAAGCACAGAATGTGAGTTTAGGGCCCTAGTTAGGGGAGGAGGGTGTGGGTGCAGGAGATAGTTGGTGGAGTGGGAGAGGGGGACTCTGGGGTTTGGGGAGAGTAGAGAGGCCAGTGGATTGGCCTGTCTCCCTGCTGGCTTGTTGGGTGTACGGTAGTGAGGCAGCAAGCTTTTCTCTCCTTTTTTCACCCAAGATTTGGACAGAGTGAAGCTCTGGGATTGTCCTGGACCTGTGGCCCCTCCAAGCCCCAGGGACAAGTCAGGGCATCTTGTGCAGGATCATCACAGCCAGTCCCAAGGCCATGTCCTTTGTGTGGCTACCTCATCTAGGAATGCATTCCCAAAGTGTCTCGAATCTGGAAATCTGGAATGATTCAGAAAGGTTGGAAGGGCGTGTGTGTGTGTGTCACTGTCAACATGGAACTTCTTATCGCCCCCTTTAAAATGTCAATTCCACCAGGCTTATGACTTTGTCTTGCTCACTGCTCTGTCCCAGGCACATTGCGGGTGCACAGTATATATCTCAAGTGACTCAAGATCTAAAGGGATTCTCTAGGGTGGGGAGCAACCTAATGTCTTCTTTAAGGTCCCTGGGCAGAAAGCTGACGAGCTCATGGAAGCCAAAGGGGGACAGATTTTGACCCTACATCAGAAAGGACCTTGACAAGCCAGAGATGCTGCGAGTATCCTATTGCCTGAGCAGACCACGTTGAGACCAGAGGAGGATCTGGAGGGGCACTAGGGAAGATGACATGCTTCAAGGCAAACCTGAAGGGCCCCTGTGGGTCTGTCCAGCCCCTGCATCTGGGACTTGGCTCCTAAGCCACACTGTGGTAGGTACCTGCCACAAGATGTCACCTCTCGAGTCAGACAGAACTGGGTTTACATCCTGGCTCCTCCATTAAGCTGTGTGACCTTGGACATGTTGCCTAATGTCTCTGAATCTATTACCAAATCTGTAATATGGAGAAACTATTGATACAACACACACCCTAAAGCCTGGCTGTAAGCATTAGATTCAAAGGATCACCCATGTACAATATTCAGCTCAACATCGGGCACACAGCCAATGCTCAACAAGCATTAGCTCTTGTTACAGTGCTGGAGTGGGCAGGGTAGGGGGCTGGCACCCAGGACCCAGTGAACTAGAACAGATCACATGCGAAGTAAATCAACTGGTAGGTGGCCAGAAAGGTGCACAGCAGTGCAGACTTTTCCAGTCTGATAGACTTTTGATTCATATACTTCCAAGTTATCACTAGCAGGACAATATTCAGAGATAGTGAAGGTGCCACTTTTAGGAGAGTTATAGAATCAGATACTAAATCCGTTGCTGGTACAGAGATTTCTCATACACGTCAGAAAACTGGGTTCTAAGTCCTTTACCAAACAAGGAGGTTTAGAGACTAGTTTTACTCTTCTCTGTTGGAACAACCAGCTCCTACAAAAAAACTATTTAGATTGTTTTATAGACAATATTTACAATGTTTTTATTAAGCTCTGAATTAATACAAAGTGAATCATTTGTAAAAGCAGACATGTTATCAACCATGACAAAAAAGTTGCAGTTTTTAAATATATAGCAAACAATCAATGTTAGGCCAACATTTAAAAATTCTCACAACAAGAACAACGTTAAAACACTGATTTTGAGACTCCCACTTGAAGCTAAACCCACAGGAGAGGCTGAATTTGCCCTAAAATGAACTGAGCGTTCCTATGGCTCCCCAACCTCACTAAAACTAAGAGCAAATTCTTCTAAAAGAATAGAAGCAAACCCTCTGTGGAGGCAGCCTTGCCCAGTTAAGACTACAGGATTCTTTGATCTCACAAACAGCCACCACCAAACGCATGAAAGTAAACCACTATGAGTAAATATCAGCAGAAACAAGAAACCACTTACAGATACGGTGTGAGGTAAGGATTAAGGATCATTTCTCTCTCCCCTATTGTTCTAGCACCATTTCTTGAAAAGATTCACCTTTCCATATTGAATTGTCTTGGTATCCTTATCAAAAATCAACTGGCCATGTATATGTAGGTCCCTTTCTGATCTCTCTAATTTGTTCCAGTGATCTATATATTTATCGATATCATTATCTCTATCTCTGTACTAATATCCCACTTTCTTGGTTACTGCAGCTTTTTGTTTTACTTCAGTAAACCCTTCTTTAACCAAAGCCCAATAGACAGCTTTAAAACAAAATTTGAAATCAAGTAATGTACTTCCTCCAACTTTGTTCTTTTTCAAAGATGCTTTGGTTATGATAGGCCCTTTGCATTTCTGTAAAATTATAGAATCAACTTGTCTTGGGAATCCCCAAGAGCTATGTGAGCTGAGGGAGAGATGATGATGCAATAGATATGGGGGGGGTGTCAGACCATACGGCCATGAAGTTCACTTCCGCCCTTTGGATCTGCTCAGGCCCAGTCTTGACTATATCACCTCAAACTTGATGGGGCTGACAATTCATAGATCGTGGTAGGCAGGGAACCTGGGACCTTAGAGCTGCACATACATAAAGCTCTCTTTTACTCTAGGCCCTACTCAAATCTGGAAGCCTTCAATCCACTCACTGAATGGATCAGAGTAAAATTCCTGTGTTGTCGTCTAAATCCAAACAATCCCTACCAGACCCTGTACCTCTTTTCCACAGTAGGAGGTGCAGAGTGCAAAGACTGTAGTCCATTGTGTGACTAAGCCACAATTGGTATAACTATTCACTTGTGGATGAATATTTAGGTAGTTTACAGCTTTGTCATATTATAAAAAGCTATAAACATCCTTGTACTTTTTTGTGAATGTATTTTTAAAATTTTATTTTGGGAAAGTACATAAGAGAGAAATTGCTGGTCAAAGGGCAAAAAGTAGACTTAACTCTCTAAGTGCCAAACAGTTCCCCAAAGTGGTTGTAGTATTTTCTGTTCTCACCTGCAAGAGTTCCAGTTGCTTCACATCTTCTCCATCATTTGCTGTTTTAGCCTTTTTGTATTCTAGTATATATGGAGCGGTATCTTATTGTAGTTTGAATTTGCATATCTTTGATGACTATTGATGAACACCTTTGTAAGTGTTTATTGATCATATATTTGTATATCTTCTTTTGTGAAGTTTCTTTTCAATTCTTTTGCCTATTTTTATTGTCTTTTTATCATAGATTTGTAGGAGTTCTTTAAATATTCTGGATACAAGGACTTATTCAGGGATATGTGTTGCAAATATTTTTTCCTGTGGTTTATCTAGTCATTTTATTAATAAGTCAAGGACAGAACATATGGAAAACATGGAAGAGAGGTAATATATTAAGAGATAATGGATTTTTGATCCCTCTCCTCAAGTAAAGGAAATAAAGGCAAAAAGAAACAAATGGGACCTAATTAAATTTAAAAGCTTTTGCACAGCAAAGGGAATCATCAACAAAACAAAAAGACAACCTACTGAATGGGAGAAGATATTTGCACATGATATGACTGATAACAGATTAACATCCAACATCTATAAAGAGTTCATATAACTCAACACCAAAAAAAAAAAACCCCAATTAAAAATGGGCAGAGGAACTGAATAGACATTTTTCCAAAGAGGAAATGCAGATGGCCAACAGGTACCTGAAAAGATGCTCAGCCTCAAAAGGGAAATGCAACTCAAAACCACAATGAAGTATCACCTCACACCTGTCAGAATGACTATCATCAAAAAGAACACAAACAACAAATGCTGGCAAGAATGTGGAGAAAAGGGAACCCTGGTACACTGTTGGAATGTAAATTGGTGTGGCTACCATGGAAAATATATAGAAGTTTCTCAAAAAACTAAAAATAGAACTACCATATGACTCAATTCCACTCCTTGGTATATATCTGAAAAAAACAAAAACACTAATTTGAAAAGATACATGCACTCCAATGTTCATAGCAGCATTATTTACAGTTGCCAAGATATGGAAATGACCTAAGTGTCCATCAACAGATGAATGGTTAAAGAAGTTGGAGAGAGATATATATTATATATTTACAATGGAATACTACTCAGCTATAAAAAAAGAATGAAATTTTGCCCTGGATGGACTTGGAGGGCATTATGCTAAGTGAAATAATTCAGACAGAGAAAGATATATACTGTATGATATCACTTATACCTGGAATCTAAAAAATACAACAAATTAGTGAATATAACCAAAAAAAAGCAGATTCACAGATATAGAGAACAAACTAGCGGCTACCAGTGGGAGTGGGGAGAGGCAAAATAGGGCTGGGAGAGTGGGAGGTACAAATTGTTGGGTGTACGATAGGCTCAAGGATATATTGTACAACTCGGGGAATATAGTCAATACTTTCTAACAACTGTAAATGGAAAGTAACCTTCGAAAACTGTATAAAAATAAAAATTATTTAGTTAAAAATAAATAAAGAATAACCTCAACTTCAAAAAAAAGAGAAAATGTTTATGAATTTTTTGCAACTAATAAAAAGCGTCAAACCACATATCCAGGAAACATAATTTATCCCACAGAAGTTAAGTAGAAAGAAATCTATGCCTAGACAGATTCTAGTGGAACTGTGGCGCATCAGAGACAAAGAGGAGATCTGAAAATCCACCAGAAAGAAAGGACAATTTTCCAATAAAGAAACAAAAGTTAGAGTAACAGCAATTTTCTCAACCCAGCAAAGGAAGTCACAAGATAGGGGAGGGATATCTGTGAGGTACGGAGAGAAAATAAGCAAGTTACAATTGTGTACTTCCCAAAATTACCTTTGCAGAATGAGAGTGAAATAAACCCATTTTCAGATAATCAAAAACTGAGTTTCATACCAAGAAATCTGCTTAAACACCTTTTAAAGGAGGTGTTTCAAGAGGAAAGAAAATTACCCTAGAAGGATGGTTTGAGTTATAAGAAGGAATGATGAACTAAAAATGTGGCAAACATGTAATTAAATCCAAATACCTATGGTTTGTTTAAAGTAATAATAGTGTCTCATTTCTGTAATTAAAACAATAAGTGAAACTGAGATATTCAGTGGCCATTCTGTTCACCACTTGGGATGGTGGAAGAGGGTAAGATAATAACCAAAGAGATTGTTTTAAGGTTTTTATCGCAGGCAAGTGAGTGAGGCAGTTAAGATGATTATTTTACATTAAGACTTTATTAAACTAAATATGTATGTTCCATATGATCATCTCAATAGATGCAGAAAAAGCATTTGACAAAAGTTGACCATTATGATAAAGACTTAGAAAAGTAGGAATGGAAAGAAACTTCCTCAACTATTAAAAAAAAAAAACAAACCAAAACCTGCAGCAAACATTTTATTTATTGGTGAAAGAGAATGCTTTCTTCCTAAGATCTGGAAAAAGGCAAAAATGTCCATTGTCACCACTTTTATTCAGAGTTTACTGGAGGTTCCAGCCAGTGAAAGAAAGAGAGAGAGAAAGGGAAGAAGGAAGAAATAAATTCAAAAGTATCCTGATATTCAGATTGGAAAGGAAAAAGCAAAGCTGCATTTAGTGCAGACAACATCTGTGTAGAAAATCCTAAGGAATTTACCCTCAACCCCTGCCCAAAAGAGCCACAAGAACTAAAATGTGAGTTTAGCAAGGTTGCAGGATGCAATATTGAACAATAAATTATGTCTATATACTAGTAACAATCATAAATTTAAAATGTATTTAAAACACCATAAAATATTGAATACTTAGGGATAAATTTGACAAAAGATGTGCCAGACCTAAACTACAAAACAATGCATAGAGAAATTAAAGAAAACCTCAATAAGGATAGAGATATACCTGACATGATGGACTGAGAGACTTGATATTAAGATGTCAATGCTCCCCAAATTGTAGAAATTAACAAGCCAATTCTAACATTTACAAGAAAATGGAAAGGATTGGGGGGAAAAAAAAGAAGAGGAAAGTTGGAGGATTGTATTACATGATTTCAAGATAATATTATAATGCTACAGTAATTGAGACTCTGTGGTATTTATAAAGATCATAAAGAGAAGCATATATGCAACAGAGTAGAGTCCAAAAGAACACTGGTACATATACAGTCAGTTGGTTTTTAACTAAGGTGCCAAAATGATTCAATGGAAAAGGATAGTTTTTTCAACTTGAAACAATTGGATAGCTGTATGAAAAAGAAAGCAGGAAAGAAGGAAAGAAGGAAAGAGAGAAAGAAAGAAAGAGAAAGAGGGAGGGAGGGAGGGAGGGAGGAAGGAAGGAAGGAAGGAAGGAAAGAAGGAAGGAAGGAGGGAATGAAGGAAGGAAGGAAAGGGGAGAGAGAAAGAAAGAAAATTGCCCACTCAGCTTACACCATGTACAAAAGTTAACTCTAAATGGATCATAGACCTAAATGCAAGAGCTAAAACTGCAAAGATTTCTTTCTTAAAAAAAAAAAGTGTTGAAATGTATTTTACAATATTACATTAGTTTCAGGTGCACAACATGGTGATACGAAATTTTTATAGATTACACACTATACAAAGTTATTATAAAATAGCAGTTTGTTCCACTTAATCCCCTTCACCTATTTCACCTCTCCTCCCATCCTCTCCTCTCTAGTAACCACTAGTTTGTTTTCTGTATCTGTAAATCTGTTTCTGTTTTGTTACATTTGTACATTTGTTCTATTTTTTAGATTTCACACATAAGTGAAAATATACAGTATTTGTCTTTGTCTGACCTGTTTCACTGAGCAGAATATCCACCAGGTCCATTCATGCTGTTGCAAATGGGAAGATTTCATTCCTTTTTATGGATGAGTAATATTTCATTATGTATCACATCTTCTTTATCCATTACTCTATAGATGGGAAAAGATTCCTTAAACATGACACAAAAGGCATGAAATACAAAATAAAAATTAGGCAGAGGGTATAGATCAAGTGGTAGAGCGCATGCTTAGCATGCTTGAGGTCCTGGGTTCAATTCCCAGTACCTCCTCTAAGAATAAATCAATGAAGAAACCTAAATACCTCCCGCCACCAAGAAAAAAATTGACCTTTAGCAAAATTAAAAATTTCTATTTTGCAAATAATACTGTTTTGAAAATGAAAAGGCAAGACAACAGGCTGGGAAAAAATATTTGCAAAACATACATGCAACAAAGGACTTGTATTCAGAATATAGAAAAACAGTTATTCAAAAAAGATCCACCAAATTTTTTTTAAAAAGGCAAACATTTGAATAGACACTCCATTTAAGAAGATATTGGGTGGGAGGGCCTATAGCTTAGGGGTAGAGCACATGCTTAGTATGCACGGGGTCCTGGGTTCAACCCCCAGTACCTCCATTAAAATAAATAAATAAATAAACATAATTACTTACCCCCAACAAAAGATTTTAAAATAAATAAATAAGCCTAATTATCTCCCTCCCAAACAAAAACAAACCAAAAAACCAAACAATAAATAAAAATTTTTTTAAAAAGAAGACATATGGATGACAAATAAGCCTATGAAAAGATTCTCAAAAAACCTCTGGCAAGACTTCTACAGAAAAACAGAAAATACAAATAAATAGCATAATGAATTAAAAGAGACACATAACCACAGTTACAGCAGACACTAAAAAGATAAGAAAACTGTCACCAACTTAATGTCAGTAGACTTGAAAACTTAGACAAAATAAATTCCTAGAGAAACACAACTTTTCAAAATTGACTCAGAAAAAGTGGAATAGTCCTATAAATACCAAATATTCCTGTGTATTAAAGGAACTGAATGAAGTAGTGGTTAAAAATTTTCCCACAAAGAAGTTGTTTTTTAAAGAAATCCTCATATGTAGATATGCATAATTCTCTATTTATGAATTAATACAGTGGGTGCTTTAAAATATTCTTTCACCCACCAAAAGAGTGGAGGAGAGAGGTGAAACAAAATAGCAAAGCTGAGAACTTCTGGAAGCTGAAGGATGGCTACGTGGGGTTCATGACACCATTCCCTCTAATGTTGAGTGTGTCTGAAAACGTTCATAATGAAAGGTTAAAATAAATAAATGAAATAAAATCTTTCCTTGGAGAAAACAACAGCCACAGTCAGTTTTGCTCGTGAGTTTTACCAATCTCTCAAGGAATAAATTCACTGAAACTTATGAAGCCTCTTCCAGAGGAGAGAAAAGGGGAGATTTTTCCTCAAATCATTCTATGTGGCTGGTACAACTTTGATACCCAAATTAGATGAGGCCAGAAAAAGAAAAAAAGGAAAACTATTGCCATTTTATTTAAAAATATAGTTTCAAATTCCCCTCCTAAAATATCAGTGAATCAAATTCTATAGTATAACATACCATAGCCAAGTTAGATTTATCCCGGAAATACTGGATGGTTTACTCTTAGGAAATCTATGTCATATTCTGCATTAACAAATAAAGGAGAAAAATCATATGATCTTCTCTATAGATACAGGGAAAATATCTGATAAAAATCAATACTCATTTATCATTAATATAGTAAACTAGAACTAAAAAGGAGCTTCCTTAACCTGATAATAGATATCTACCAAATAGAAGAAAACAACCAAAACTGAGTATAGCCTGCACAAAGATATCCTGTATTTAATCACATTATAGGTGGCAGAGTTGTTATTGTTATTCTGAGTGTTTTGTGTATAGAGTGATAGAGCAAATAATTTGTTGGTGTCATTGAAAACTGAGATTTTTTTTTGCAGTAAAATATACCTAATATAAAATTCACCATTTTTAAGTGTACAGTTCAGTAGCATTAAGTACATTCACATTGTTGTGCAACCATCACCACCATCCATCCATCTCCAGAATCTGCTCATCATCCCCAGAATAAAGTGTATACATTAAATACTAACTTCCCATACCTTCCTCTCTCCAGCAGCTGAGAACCACTATTCTACTTTCTGCCTCTATGAATTTGACTATTCTAGGTACCTCTATTAAGTAGAATCATACAATATTTGTCTTCTTGTGTCAGCCGTATGACACAGCATAATGTCTTTAAGTTTCATCCATGTTGTTGCATGTTGTCAGAATTTCTCCTTTTTAAGGCTGAATAATACATCATTGTATGTATACACTACATTTTGTTTATCTATTCAGCTGTCCATGGATATCCGGATTGCTTCTACCTTTTGGCTATTGTGAATAAGGCTTCTATGAACACTGGTGTACAAATATCCACTTGAGTTCCTCCTTTCAGTTGTTTTGGATATATACCCAGAAGTGGAATTGCAGGATCATATGGTAATTCTGTTTAATTTCTCGATGAATACTGTTTTCCACAGCAGCAGCACCATTTTATATTCTCATCAGTGATGCACAAAAAATCCAATTTCTCCACACCCTCGCCAACACTTGTTTTGTTTTTCTGATAATAGCCATCCTAATGGGTATGAAGTGGTAATTCATTATTTTTATTTGCATTTCCCTAATATCTATTATGTAGAGCATCTTTTCATGTGCTTGTTGGCAATTTTATATCTTCTGCAAAAAAATGTCTATTCCAGTCCATCACCAACTTTTTAATTGGGTTGTTTGGATCTTTTTGGTCATTGAATTTTAGTTGTTTTTAATATATTCTGGCCAAATATGGAACAATTTGAACTGTGATAATATATAGTAATAGATAAAAGCACATTAAATATATTTAAATCCATACATTCATTAAGCTATTTTTAAAATGCTTATTAATCAATTCTGGAGGATGCTAAAGAACCAAGGCATTATTTTGAAAATGAACAAAGGTAAATTCTATACCCTAATAAATCATTTTTAGGTAGATACTCAAGAAAAATTCTCTATACATGCACAACAGGAAATAATCACAGGAATGTTCTTAACAACACTGTTTATAAACTGGAAACCCAAATAGCCATTCTCAGGATGAATAAATTAAAAAACTGTGATATATTTATAAAATAGTATACAGCAGCAAAAAAATAAACTATGAAACAGATGAATGTTAGTAATATGTCGAATGAAAAATGCAAGTAACAAAGGACAACAAAACATACTCTTCATAGAAGTTCAAAATTAAGCAAAATCAGCATCCTATTGTGTAGGCATGTACATATGAATACATTTTTTTATTAAAATTTTTTTTTCTTTAGAAAAAGTCAAAAGGAATAACAGACACAGAATTCCGGATGATGGCATCCTGGACACGGGGATAAGGAGGGGATGAACAGGTGAGGAGCAGGTGGGTAAAATTAAGTCCGGATGGTGTCCAGCCCCTTGAGTTTTGCAGTGGGTAGGTACACTGGAATTCAATGTATTAATTTAAAAGTTATAAATATATGTGAATTTTAAAAAGAGGCTCATGTGAGGATCAATGATGATTGTGTATCATTAATCAAAGATTATAATTAATCCATTCTGTCGTCCTGACGTTTGCCTCCTCAGAGAGGTAAGGTGACTCTTCTAATCCGGGGCAGCCACATGAGAAACTGAAATGAGTGGGAGGGGTGGTAATTGTTTTCACTTTTCTCTTCCTGTTTTTTCAGAGCCTGGGAAAGCAAGTCAGAATTTCCAATCTTTTACAATTCCCACGTGATTCCCTAATTTAGAACGAACTTAGAGAAAATTTAAAAAAATCTTCCTCCATCTGGAGCAGACTCTGTCGCCTGCCCTGGAGCATCCTCATTCTGGGATGAGGAACCCGCCTGGGGCCGGGGGTGTGCTCCAGCCCCACCCTCATCCCTCACGAACGCGCCCGGGCTTGGCTTTAGGGAGGATATTCCCGGCGAGGGGGTCACAGGATGGTTAATTAGTGGAAATGCTTTGGGTGACAGCTGGACCCCAGCAGGAAGCCCTGGGGAGGATGGGCGGGGGATATGACCCTGAGGGTTCAAGCGGGCCCTGGGGGTCCCGGACCTTCCAAAACACTGGCACCTGGTTGCAAAGATGAGGCTCCAGAGATTTACCCCTGGGTGACCCTTGACCACTTGCCCCGAGGACAGGCCGTGTGGATGTATCTTAAACCAACGAGCCTGGGCCGGGCTTGCCAGCGGGAGCTGACAAGACGCGGAGCCTCGGTCCACCCTATCGTGCAGCAGGCATCGGGAAGCCTACGATCAAAACACTGCCAGGTGGAGAGGTCCGGGCCCTTCCCTTTCCACTCACTGCATCCAAATTGGGCAGGACGGGAAATTAAAAAGTGCTTCGGCAACAACGACCAGGAAGCACCTTTATCGACTAGGAAACCGTGTGGAGTTCAGCCACCTTGCCTTTGAGAGAAAAGCAGGCCCGAGCCTTTCCCTGCGCAGGGCGGGCGGCCGAAGCCCGGCAGCCCTGGCTTTACTCCAGACTGGGCTGGGTGACATCACCAAACTCCTCCGATCGGCGGGAGGAGGGGGGCCCGAAATCCCCTAAAAACATTGTGAGTAATCGCCGGGCCCGCCCTGCAGGCGGAGCTCAGACTCGGGAGGGAGCCGAGCCGCCCCTCCAGTCCCGGGAGCGGCCTCCAGGCAAGCAGCGGTTCGGTGCCCCGCGCGGCGCGCACTTGCCCCGGGTCCCCGGCAGCGGCGCGCGCGCGGCCTCCCTGTCTTTGGAGAGGCACGCACTTGTCCCTGACCCCCGCGAGGGACGGCGGTGCCGCGGCGGCGGCGGCGGCGGCGCAGCGCGCAGGCGCGTCCAGATTCCCGGCAGTGACGCGGCGGCGGGCGCGCGCGGCGCATTTCCGCCTCTGGCGAATGGCTCGACTGTAGTGCGCGCCGCGGGCCCAGCTGCGACCCCGGCCCCGGCCCCGCCCCCGGGACCCCGGCCATGGACGGTGAGGGCGCCCTCTGACCTCGCGGGGTGGCGGCGCTGGGGCCGCCGGGACCTCGGCGGGAGCCCCCGGGCCGCCTTCCGCCCCTTTCTGCGCGGATGGGCGCTGCGCAGGGAGCGGCCCGCCGGATGGTGGCGCGGGGCGGGGCCGGCTTTGGGGGTTCTGACTCAGTTTCCCCTCTGGGTGGGGGTCGGGGGTGGGGAGCTTTGACTCGGTTTCCCCTCGGAGCCCAGGGGGGTAGTTCCCACTTGGTTTCCTTGTTAGGGGAGAATGTATCTGACTCAGTTTCCTCTCGGTATGGGGGGTGGGGAGTGCCCTCCCTTAGTTTAACTTAACGAAAGTAGAAAAGGCCCTGACTCAGTATCCCCCGGTGGACGGAGGCCGCCATGCCCGGTTTCCCTCAGGAAACAGGTGCTTCTGGTTCCTTTACCCCTGCCCCTGAGTTTCACTGCAGGTTCCAGGTAGCAGCCCTGACTCAGTGTCCCCGGGAATGAGCCTCCCTCCATCTCCGCAGGCCCTCCCTGGTGGGGACAGGAAGTGGGCTTGTGCTGACCCTTGTCTCCCTCTTCTTTCAGACCTCTTCCCTCTCATCTTCCCGGCGGGTAAGTGGACCGACCGTTCTCAGTGGTTCAGGTGGAACTCCGCAGGGTTGGGGGCAATGGAGTCAGCCGCCTGATGGGGGCTGGCCCGCGTCTCCTCAGCAGAGCCAGCCCAGGCCTCCGGCCCCTATGTGGAGATCATCGAGCAGCCCAAGCAGCGGGGCATGCGCTTTCGCTACAAATGCGAGGGCCGCTCAGCAGGCAGTATCCCAGGAGAGAGGAGCACGGATACCACCAAGACCCACCCCACCATCAAGGTCAGCACAGCGCCTCGGTCTGGGGTACAGAGTCGGTAGGGGAGGGACTGGAACCCCAGCAGGCTTGCTTTTAGGCCCCCAGGCAGTCTGTGTCTCGGAGTTGGGTCTGGAATTCTTGCGCCTCAAAGGCCCTCTCTGTACTTTGGACAGATCAATGGCTACACGGGGCCAGGGACAGTTCGCATCTCCCTGGTCACCAAGGACCCCCCTCACCGGCCCCACCCCCATGAGCTCGTGGGGAAAGACTGCCGGGATGGCTTCTATGAGGCTGAGCTCTGCCCCGACCGCTGCATCCACAGGTGAGCTCCCCATGGGTGGTGGGGGTGGTTGTGAGGTGGGGGTGGTTGTGAGGCGGGAGTCGGAGAAGCTGTCAGTTGTGTAGCTGTTACAGTGTTACTCCTTTCTGGACAGAGGCAGAATTCCTCACTCCTTGCTCTGTCCCCAGCTTTGCCAGCAGATTCCTTTGTCTTGAAATTGTCTGTTTTGTGTGTCTACTCTCTCAAGTGGATATGAGCTCTATGGAAAAGGGACAGGTCCCCAGTCACCTCTGATCTGCTAACCCCTGTGGCTGGAAGAACAAGTCCCTCGGTGTCACATCTCTTGTAGTGAGAAAGAAAACCACTGAACCACCAGTCTCTCCTGGAGCTTACATACTAGTTGACAGAGGCAGACTGTAAATAAATATGCAAATAACTAAACAAGATAGTATTAGAGAATCTTCATTTCAGTGATGACAATAAAACAGTAATAGGTTGGAAGAATAGCCCGAGGTGGGGAAGGCACAGGAGCTGGTCTCCTTACTTTGGGTTGGGAGGTCAGGAAGGCCTCTGGTAGGTAAGGCCCAAATGTGAGAAAGCAGAGAAGCACGGAAAGAACACGAGCAGGAGGAACAGGTGCAAAAGGCCTTGAAGTGGGAATGAGTTTCATGTGTTTGGAGAAGGGAAAAGAAGCTCCTGCGGCTGAGGAAGGGAGCCAGCCGGGGCCAGGTGGCAGGGCACAGGGCCTTGTCCGCCAAAGTAGGGAGTGGGTTTCAGTTGACACAGTGGGAAGACATTCAAGGGGGTTAAGTGTGGAGTGATCACCTGGTGAGCGGATGGGGGAGAAGGGGCAGGCCAGGCAAAGCAGGAGGGCCCAGGCTCTGCTGGAAACGGTGGGACTGATGCCCGGGAGCCCTCAGCTTCCAGAACCTGGGGATCCAGTGTGTAAAGAAGCGGGACCTGGAGCAGGCCATCAGTCAGCGCATCCAGACCAACAATAACCCCTTCCAAGGTGAGATCTGTGGGGACAAAGGCCTGGGCCTGTCTGGAGCACCTCCACCCCCATCACCCTTCTGAGGCCATCATCCTCTCATCTCTCCCTCACTGGCCAAGACTCACAGTACATGGGAACTTGCTGCTCATTCAGTACACACTCCCATTTTACCTATGGGAACATAGACCCAGAGAGGGGATGTAGAGACATGATATCCAAGATCACAAGTGGAGTCAGTGATGGGTCTACAACTGTCTCTTCCTCCTCCTCTAGGACTCCTACTGTTTCACACACCCTCAAACAGCCCTCCCAGCTCAGAGCTCCCTGCAGCAGCCCCCCAGCACCCCCCACCTCCACCCCCTGGCGCCTTGCTCTTCTGACCATCTGTTTTTCTGGCAGTTCCTATAGAAGAGCAGCGTGGGGACTACGACCTGAATGCTGTGCGCCTCTGCTTCCAGGTGACAGTGCGGGACCCAGCAGGGAGGCCCCTCCGCCTGTCACCTGTCCTCTCTCATCCTATCTTTGACAACCGTGAGTGGCCAGGGAGCCGCAGGAAGGGGATGGGGATGGGCCTGTGAGGAGGAAGGGGGTTGGGAGGGTGTGGCCTGCAGGAGTCACTCTGGCTTCATTCAGGCATCTAGTGTATACATCATCTCCGGGCCCAGCTCTGTGCTGGTCGGGGAGACGAGGCAAAGAAGACCCACAGCTACCTTTGAGGTGCACCTTCCAGGCTGGTAGGGAGTTAGTTGGGAGACAGGCATTTCCAATATGTGATGAGTGGGTGGTGTGCCCAGAACTATACTAATGACCCCAGGAAATGAACTCTCAGGAACGAGATAATGTTAGAGAGTAATAATTCAGTGATGAAAGCTCACAGGAAGTTCACAGACGAATTGTGCTGACATTGATCAACTGCAGTCTTTAAGTAGTGAGCAGGATGAGTGAAAATAAAAGGGCTTTGGTGTCCCGAGGCTAGGAAGCCAGGATGAACTGAGGGTTAGGAGGGAACGGTTCATTGCCAAGGTGGGTATGGATGGGCCTTGAAGACTGCTTGGGTCGGATGGAGAAGAAGGAATTGTGATTGTATTGGTTCCTATTGGACTGTAAGCTCTGTGAAGGCAGAGATATTTAGGTTTCATGTGTTGTTATATTCTTCATGCCTAAAACAGTGCTGGGCACATGGTAGGTACTGGTAGATAAATAGCTGCTGAATTGGTTCGGGTGAAGAGCCAGTGGGAAATGGGAAGGGTTGACTCTTGGCTGCAGAGGTGCAGTCAGCAAGCTCTGGACAACCTTGACTCTGGGCTGGGTAGGAGCCTTGCATTTCGTGCAGGTCAGCATGGGAGACCTCTGGTGGTTCAGGACTACCTTCCTTATTCCCACACCCTCAGGTGCCCCCAACACCGCCGAGCTCAAGATCTGCCGAGTGAATCGAAACTCTGGGAGCTGCCTTGGGGGGGATGAGATCTTCCTGCTGTGTGACAAGGTGCAGAAAGGTACACACCAGGAAGCAGGGCTGTACTCTTTGGAGCAGGAGGTGAGGGACAAGGCTGAGCAGACATGCTGAGTGTCAGGCAACTGGTTTAAACGCACCCCCCCCAACACCTCGGGGGCAGTATGGTGCTGTATCTTCAGGGATAAGTGTCAGCAGCCGTGGGGGCGGCAGGCTGGGTGAGTTGGGCACAGTGACCCACACTGCCGCCCCATCTCCTGCAGAGGACATCGAGGTGTACTTCACGGGACCAGGCTGGGAGGCCCGAGGCTCCTTTTCACAAGCTGATGTGCACCGACAAGTGGCCATTGTTTTCCGGACGCCCCCCTACGCAGACCCCAGCCTGCAGGCCCCTGTGCGCGTCTCCATGCAGCTGCGGCGGCCTTCCGATCGGGAGCTCAGCGAGCCCATGGAATTCCAGTACTTGCCAGACACAGGTACACAGCTGGGGAGGGAAACAGCAGGGCTGGATATAGTTGAGGGTCAGAAGCTGGAGTCAGGTGGGGATTTACATAGTAATCAGATTCTCTTTCTTGCCCTATTTAATAATAATAATACCCGAGATTTATTGACCTCATATCACATATATGGCCCTATTCCAAACATATCAGTGAATTACCTGATTTTATTCTGGCATGAACCTCTTGAGGTGGGAGATAGCATCTTACTTGCCTGACGTCGCATAGGTAGTGAGTCGGAAACCCAGACCTCATTTGAACCCAGGCTGTCTGGCTCCAGGGTCCTGCTGCCACACTGTGTCTCTCTTATCACTACCACACAGCCATAGTTTGGTCAAGGCTTTCAGGCATCTGATCAAAATAGGAACAGCCAAAATGGTCCTTTATCCAAAGCCTGTCATCCAGCCTGAGAGTGTTTCCTACACTGGGAACAGTCTGATAGCATTTGGAAAGCAACCCCCAAAGCAGCCATCAGTTCATTCCACAAATAATCACTGGGTGTCCACTGATGCCAGGGCCTACACCAGGTATTATGCAAAGATGGGTAAGATGTGTTCCCTGCTCTTTGGAAGCTCAGTCACTTGAGGAAGTCAAATATGCAAAACAGATCCTTAAGTCACAGAATGACATGTGAAATGGAGGGAGGCGTGTGCAAAATGCCATGGGAGCTGCATGGAGGAGATGGCATTTAAGTTGGAGAAAGACCCAGAAGTGCATTCTCTAGGTGGGTGAACTGGCACCTGGAAGGTCTAGGGTGGTGGAGAGTGCACGACACTTGGGGACAGCTTTATGGTGGGAGCTGACATTGGGCAGTGAGCAGGCCCAGGCAGGAGGGCCTGGAACGTTGGACTTGAGACATTCATCCAGGGTTGCATCCTAAGGCAGTGGGGAGCCACCAAAGGTTTCTGAGCAGATAAGTGTCACAAGTAGATATGGAGGCTCACTCTGGCGGCAGTGTGCAGAAGATCAGAGGTGGGGAGACTCTTGGGGAGGCATTTTGGGAGATGTTGCTGTGGTCCGAGGAGAGAAGATGCTGTGTAAACCTTGCAAAGGGAATGGCAAAGGGAGACAATCACATCTACCGCCCACCTCTTCAGGGACCCTCAGCTCCACCAGCCCTTTGTGTCTGACACTAGGTTCAGTGCCCATCAGGACACCTGTGTTGCAGCTGTTGCCTCTGCTTGGACTGCTTGGCCCCAGATCTTCATGTGATGGGCTAATACAGTGCCTCCCTGGGCACCTCTAAAGTAGATTCTTTGACCTTCCTTCCTTCTGGTACTGTTAGCCTCTTCCTCAGAGTGCCTATCACTTGTATATGGTTGTGTCCCTGCTCCTCTGTCACTAGGATGTCAACTTTTGGGACAGGAACCTTGTCTGTCAGGGCCAGATCCCCAGTGGTTGGAATGGAGCCTCGCAAGCAGTAGGTGCTTGGTAAATACGTGTCTAGTGAGTGAATGATGGAGAGTGAGAAGAATGGATGCTGAGGATGAGTCCAGGGCTTGGTGGCAGGGCAGAAGGGAGGGAGGGAACACAGAAGGAGAAAGAACCAGGTGTTTGAGGTGAGATGGTGAGGTTGGCTTTGGACTGTTGGCCTTGAATGCTTTGGGGTTATCCAAGTGCTATGGCAGTTAGAAAGTTCTGAAAGCTCCAGACTACTATGAAACCATCAGAGGTAAGAGTAAGAGTCTGTTGAAGTCTTAAGCAAGCCTGTCATGCCTCAACTGCCCCCAAGTGAAAGGGATCAGCGCTGGGCCTGGATCAAAGCTGGAGGTAAGCAGGGACTAAGTGGGGCAGGTGAGAAAAGCCCGAGACAGGGCGCTGTGAGGGTTGCTGGCCCCCAGAGCCTTGCCTCTGACTTGGAGGCACCCATGTGGCCTTCAGAGGGGCAGATTCAGCCCACAGAGTTCTTCTGAGAAAGCTGTGGCATCTTTATAATTGTTGAGTGTCACAGAGCCATGCAGATCTTCTCAATGGCTGAGAAGATTTGGAGAGAGGGTCTCAGAAAAGCTTGTCTTGTCACCTTCCTCCCGAGGGTCCTTTAGGAGCTTTGGGGGTGCAGTTGGGAAGAGCAAGACCCACTTCTCTCCATTACTTTTCCAGATGACCGTCACCGGATTGAGGAGAAACGCAAAAGAACATACGAGACCTTTAAGAGCATCATGAAAAAGAGCCCTTTCAATGGTGAGAGAGGCAGAGGGAGAATTAGAAGGCAGTGGGTTGGGGAGGGGAGAGCCGGGGGGAAGCCAAGAACTGACCCAACCTTTGCCCCTCAGGCCCCACCGACCCCCGGCCTCCAACCCGGCGCATTGCTGTGCCTTCCCGCAGCTCAACTTCCATCCCCAAGCCAGGTAAGGATTTCCTTAAGGTCGTCCCACCAGGACTGTAGGCTCAAATCTGTTCAGCCCATGGTTTAGACACCTTTTGGTAGGAAGATGAATAGTCTCACCAGCAGGTGTCTGAAGTCTGCTCTCTGTTGGGCTTCTGTTTCTCAGGGCATGAGGCTTAGTTGCCTATGTCAGAGCCATTTGGGGAGCGATGAGGATGCAGATTCCTGGGCCCCTTACAGACTACGGAATCAGAGGCTTTGGAGGTGTGGCCCAGGAAGCAGCAACTTCTGGGGATGCTAACGTGCACTGAAGTCTGGGAACCGTTGTCAGTTAAGCCCCATATTGGATACCTTGAGACACAGAAGTTTAAAAATGTAGTCTCTGCTCTCAGCTCTCCACTGAAGTGAGAAAACAAAAAACACTCATTTCTAAAGTAACAAAATTGCAAACTCTTATGTGCTGGAGTGTGGCTCAAAGAAGAGTGATGACGCACACTCACGGGGCACTCCTTGGGCCCAGGCCCACCTGGGGCTGTGTCTGTCAGCTGTAAGATGAGGTTTTACCAGCTGATCTCTGAAAGCATCCCTTCCTCTAAAAGGCCATGAGAGCTTTGTGGGCTGGAGTAGACAGGGATGTGAGGCTAGAATCAGACCGTACAGGCTAGGGCAGATTGAGTAAGAGCAGAGAGCTAGGTGCCGGCCTGACGCCCCAGGGAAGGATCGATCCTATCCCCTTGCCAGCAGCTGGGGTACAGAGGGTGGGGTGGGCCTCTAAGGCTTTCTCTGACTCCTGCCTCTCTCTCTCTCCTCCAGCTCCCCAGCCCTATCCATTTACGCCATCTCTCAGCACCATCAATTTTGAGGAGTTTTCCCCCATGGTCTTTCCTTCTGGGCAGATCCCAAGCCAGACCTCGGCCTTGGCACCAGCCCCTGCCCCAGTCCTGGCCCAGAGCCCAGCCCCTGCCCCTGCCCCAGCCATGGCATCAGCCCTGGCCCAGACCCCAGCCCCTGTCCCAGTCCTAGCCCCAGGCCTTGCTCAGGCTGTGGCCCCGCCTGCCCCCAAGACCAACCAGGCTGGGGAAGGGACACTGACAGAGGCCCTGCTGCAGCTGCAGTTTGATGCTGATGAAGACCTGGGGGCCCTGCTTGGCAATAACAACGACACAGCCGTGTTCACAGACCTGGCATCTGTCGACAACTCTGAGTTTCAGCAGCTGCTGAACCAGGGTGTACCCATAGCCCCCCACGCAGCTGAGCCCATGCTGATGGAGTACCCTGAGGCTATAACTCGCCTGGTGACCGGGTCCCAGAGGCCCCCTGACCCAGCTCCCACCCCGCTGGGCGCCTCTGGGCTCACCAACGGCCTCCTCTCGGGGGATGAAGACTTCTCTTCCATTGCGGACATGGACTTCTCAGCCCTTCTGAGTCAGATCGGCTCCTAAAGGGGTGACACCTACCCTGCCCAGAGCACTGGGTTGCAGGAGATCGAAGCCCTCCCAGCGTGAGCACTTACAGATTCTGGGGGGGTGTGCTGCAACTGCCCCCAACTTTGTTGGGTGATGTCTTCCTGGGGAGGGGGGTACATTTTATTCTTTTATTGGCAGTGTCTATCTCTCTCTCTTTTTGGAGGTGCTTAAGCAGAAGCATTAACTTCTCTGGAAAGGGGAGAGCTGGGAGGGCTCAAACTCTTCCTTCTCCTGTTCTGATGTTCAGTTCCATTCTCTGTATAGGGAATTCTGGGGGCCCCAACCCCACCCTCCAGCTTCTAGTACTCTCCTAGAGAGGGACAGGCTGGAGCTATGGCCTTTGAGGCCACAAAGCCTTATTACCAAGTGTCTTCCTCAAATCATGGGTTCATTTACACTTTGAGCCAAAATAATGCCCCTGTTACCAGCCCCTCTGTAGTGCTGGCATTGTCTTAGTGCCTAACCACCAGCGTTTGAGGGGCTGGCCTTCCTACCCTGCAGAGGTTTCTGCCAGCTCTTTCCTTGGTGGGCTGTGTATGAAGGGACAGATGGGACAGCACTGGCCCTCTACAGGATCCAGGGAGGTTCTGAGACTTCTCTGTTCCCCCTTTTCTCAAGTGCCTTAGTAGTAGGGCGAGTTGTTTAGAGAGTTGAGGGGAGAGCTGGCTAGCTGCTCTCTAGTCAAGAGGCTCAGTTTTTACTGAAGAATCAAAGCATTTGGACTCTTGCTTTTTCTACTCTAAACTAATAAATTTGTTGCCAAGCTGGCCAGAGACTTGCCTTCTTTCAGCAAACACTCAGCACACCCCACTAGTCATGTCAGGCTGGGCATCATTAATAGAGTTGGAAGACTATTTACACTGTCATCTGGGAGCTTGTGGTCTGAGGATGCCCATGGAAACCCCTAGTTACCATCCAGTGGATGAAAGCAGACAGCTAAGGTGGGTGGGTGGGATCCCGGCCTAGTGAGAGCTGGGTAGCCCCTTGGCTGTGGGGATGGAGCACGTTCAGGAAGGGCTTCACAAGGGCCATGCTAACTTCAGGTCAACAGAGGAGGGTGGATTTTGCAGAGGGGCGAGTCAGCATTTGTAGGTGAATGGGGTATGAGAGATGATGTTGAAAAAATTTTGATGGGGCCAGGTGGTAAAACATAACACTTGAGTAAGAGGTTTGGATTTCATCTCAAGTGGTCAAGGGAGCGTCTGCATCTGTTGGGGAAGGGGAGGTGCCAGGCAAAGGTCTGTGTTTTGATACCTGGTCCTGGAGTCCCGAGGAAATCTTAAATCCGAAGCCACCGATACCCCCCGCAGCGCCCAGTAGTTCCTGACAAAAACCAAGCGACGGACCAAAGGGCTAGAGCTGGACGTACTTCCGATTTGGCCCAACGCAGGCGCAGTAAGGCAGGGTCAGAGAAAGGCCCTGGCTGGCTGGGACTTGCTTTCTCGAGTGCGCACGCGCAGACAGCTTTCGCAACCGGGAGACCAGATAATAGACTTCAGGAAAACCCACCCTAAGGCCGATGGCGTCGCACTGTTGCGGGAGGGTGAAGGCAGAGGCAACCCAGTTACCAGGGGGACGTGCTGCAAAAGCTAGCGCGTCCTCTGGGGACACAGTAGGCCCAAGGTGGAAACTCCAACGGACGGTGTCTACGAAGGAAGATGCCAGCAGGCGACGGAATATTGGGGAACCGGAAAACATCTAGCGAATCATGCTTGCGCTCCAGCCTCTTGGTCGGGAGGAGGGGTCAGGGGCGGGGCCTGAAGCAGGTGGGCCACTCGGGGACCAGACCTAGCTGCACTTCCGCTCGAGGGTCAGAACCCGAGTGTGGTGGCCAGGTCAGGACCGGGGCAATTCTGCCTAAGTGTCCGGGGAGGTGGGGCTAGATGGAGCCGCGGTGCTAGAGGCGGGGCCAGGGCGAACGCGAAGAGGGACCTGGCGGGGTGAGAAGGTTTCTAACCTGAACAAACTGATGGCAGAGCTGCCTGCAATGTGGGGAACCTGAGGCCCAGAGAGGAATGAGTGAGCCCAGGTCCTCCAACTGAGGCTGTGCCACGCTCTTCTTGGCTTTCCCAGTGTCCTGAAGTGAACTCCCGTGACCCCCGGAAGCCCTCTCATGGTCCTTCCCTCACTCCCTGAGTAACCTCATCATGCTCATGTCTAATCAGTTCCAAATCCTTGTCTCCAGCCCAGACTTCTCTCTCCTGCGTGCCAGCCCACTGGACATCTCACACTGACATCCCTCAGGCCTCGCAAACTCCCCGTATTCCAAACGACACCAGCCATCCCCAGCCTGCCCCTCCCCTTCCCGTCTCAGCCATGGCTTTACTATCCTCCAGGGGCGCCAGCCAGAAGCCTGACCACCACTGTGGATTCTGCATCTTCTCCCCTAGCAACTCCAGTCCACTCCTCACCAGGTCCTGGCAAGTGTGCTCACTTCTCTCCTCTCTCCACTATCACCTAGTTTAAGCCACTGCTTCCTCCCGCTGGGACTGCTGCTACAACCTCCTCCCTGGTCTTGCCTTCCCTGCAGCCAAGGGGCTCTAACACAAAAATCTCATCCTCCTCCCTTTGAATATCTATCAGTCACATAACCAGTCCCATTTTCTGCAGACTCACACCCAGAAAGTAACCAGGGCCTTCCACACTGCCCTGTGCAGGCTCTCACTACAGTCTGCCAGGTGAAAGCTGGGGCACAGTGTTGGGGACTGTTAGTCCAATATCCCTAGTGCACATATTCACAGACCTTTCTGACTCAGGTCCAGCCTCTTTGACCCTGGGTCCTTGCATAAGCAGACTCCAGTCCAGTAGGCCTCCAGAATGGTCCTACCCAGGATGCCTTTGACTTCTCTACCTGGTGAGCTCCTAATCAGCCTCCAAACTCAGCCCTCACATTACCTCCTCCATGAAGCCTGATTCACTGAAGCTCTGTTTCTCATCCTGCCAAAGCCTATGTTAGTGGACCCCAGGGCCTGGGTCTCAGTAGGTCAGGACTAGGCACTTCGGTGCCCTGTCTGGGCCTCTGATCCAGAAAACAGAGTTTACACAAAATCCAAGTTTGAACCTGCTGATGCCACTCACAGGAAAGGGCTGGGTCTGGTGAGGAGAGAAGTGGGTCAAGGGCTGATGCCCTCTGGGACATGGAAACACCTCCCAGTCAACTAAGGAAGAGAAGCTACTACCTCTGGGATTGGGCCCTGCAAGTTCTGGCCAGGTAACTGAGGGAGTGCCAGGCTTGGGGGCTTGCTAACTATAGAGGGGAGAGGAGTGTCTATACTGGAGGACAGGGATTTATAAGGGGGCATGGTCAGACTCTCCTTGATCCTTAAGTGCCTTCCCTTCTCTTGCAGGCCCACCCTCTGCTCCTGATCTCAGGTTTGGTTCTAGGGCATCAGACCAAATAAACATTTGTGGGAGAGAAGCTGTAGGCCTAGTCTCAGAAAACCCCTTAGTTGGTGGCTGCCCATCTCTGAGGCCAGTGTCCCCTGGGCCTGCCCTTCTACCCAGTCCCCAGAGCTTGGCTGGGGCCTGTGGGGGCAAAACCCTTTCCCCAATCATGTCATGAACACCTGTGTAGACACAAATAATAGTGGCTTCTTTATTCCCTGAAGTCCCTTTTCCCCCACAGAATATTTACAAACAGGGATGGGGTAGGGGCAACTTTGCCACCAAATAATGGGCAGGGGAGTGGGGGCAGTGCTAAGTTGCGCCTTGCGCAGGGTAAGTTCCTGAGGGGGGCCCAGGGCCTGGTGTCACCCAGGTGTCCTGAGGGACCCGGGCAGTTCTGCAGCCAGGATGAGGCTGGACCAGACGGCTCAGGCCAGGTCAGTGGTGGGGGAGCCCAGCTGCTTGGAGGCCAGGAGCAGGCGGGTGGCTGCGCTCTCCGATTCGGCCTGTAGCCGCCGGTTGTTGTGCCGCAGGCTCCGCACCTCCTCCTCCAGGGCTGCCCTGTCTGCCTTCTCCTGGGGTGGGGTTGGGGGGAGGCAGGAGTTAGAGTGGCCGGCCCCTGACCCCTTTCCTAGGGCAGCCTTGTGAATCCTCGCTGACCCCCAGCCACCGTGTCACCTTTTGCAGGTCATCCTGCAGCTTCCTGAGCATGGACTCCAGGTGAGAGACCTTCTCAGACAGGTTTCCAGGTTCTGGCCTAAGGACATGGGGGTCAGGACTCAGAGGAACTAGGGCAGAGGGCGGCACCATGGGTTGGTTCCCAGACCCACTCGCATGAGAGGAACCCAACCCCTGTCTTCTGGCTTATGTGTATGGGAAAGCAGAGCCCTGGGACTCTAATGGATGGGCACAAACTGGTCCTGGGGCTGAAGGGGTAGACTAGGCTGGGAGCCTTACTCAGCGTCAGACTTTGGAGTTCCTCTGGCATCTCCGCTTTCTGGGATGGGCTGTCCTGTGGGGACAGAGGGACCATCTGGGCAGGTAGGTAAAGAGAGAAAGCCCCACTCTGGCTCCTCTCCCCAGCACCCTGGTGGCCTTACCCTCCCGGGATAGCGACTCCAGGATGGTGTTGCAAGTGGAGGCGATCTCCGAGATTGACTGCCACTCATCTTCCAGGGTCTCACTGCCTGCCTCCGACATGACTGTGGGCACAGGAGGTGGGCTCAGCCAGGGAAGCCCAGGCCAGGCCCCCTGCTGCCCTCCTCCTTGACCCCATCTTGCTCCAGACTCACTTTTGCTGATGGAGTTCCTCAGAGACAAGGTTCGCGGCAGGAAGGAGGCCCTCAGCTCTGGGGTGGGATTGCCCCTGTCCTCACAACTACTGGGGCTGCCCGGACTGTCCTGGGAGGCAGAAATGGGTATAGAGGCAGTGACAACCACTATCACCCTGTACCCATCCCTGCTTGTGGGGCTCTGGAGCCTTGTTTCTGCTCACCTGGGTGGGAGGCATCTCCCTGCCAGCACTGGGTGCTGCCGGCTTGGCCGTTGTAACAAGGAGGAGGTCTGGGGTGGTGTTGGGCAGGACTGGGGCCTCGTCTGACAGGGAGCTGGGAAGAGCAGGGACAGCTCAGTGCTAGAAGCTGCACCTGTGGCCCCTGCTTACAGAGGCTTTCCTGTCCAAGTTCATTGGCTGAAGAAGAAGGAAGGCCGAGAGGGTGCACCTGCAGGATGATGGTGAGTTTTGGGAGTGCAGGAACTCAGTCCTCTCCTCGGCTAGGTCCCCGGGCCCTGGAGGACCACTGCCGTCGTTTAGGCACACTTGCAGCAGCTGCTTTGTCGTGCTGGGCAGTAGGGCCACTTTTGGGGCCTCATCCTGCACCGGTTCTGGGGCCCCCCGCCGGCTAGGCTCCTGCAGAGACAGTGTGTACAGCTCCGAAAAGCTCCTGGGAGGTAGAAGGGACAGCGTCAGACAGGAACGCCTGGCTCCCAGCATCCCACATCACTGGCCCTACTCCCAGCTGTGCCTGAGGCTCACTTCCAGGAGAAGAGCGCTCCAAACTCTCCAACAATGAAAACTGTTTGCCTGGCTACAGGCCATTTTTCCAGTCCTCGGTTCAAATTTGCAGTGCTGCCCCTGTGTATATGTAGCAAATCACTCTGAATGCCAATTTCTCCATCTGTGAAATGGGGATAATAGTACCGACCTGCTAGCTTGCTGTAAGGATTTAAATAACACGGAAAACCACTTAGCACAGATACCCAAAAAGTACTGCCTGGGGACAAATCCACCCGGGGCCTTTTTCTTGTCTTTTATAGCCTATGTGCCTGTTTTTGTACCACTGAAAGCTAAGGATGGTTTTTACATTCTTAAATCTTTGAAAGAAATAAAAAGAATATTTCATGACATGTGAAAATCATATCAAATTCAAATTTCAGGGTCCATAAATAAAGTTTTGGTGGCACCGGGCCACACTTTTCGTTTATATATCATCTATGGATGCTTTCGTGCTACCATGATAGAGTCGAGTAGCTGCTGCAGCGGAGACCAGATGGCCCAAAAGACCGTGGGGACTGCTATTCGATTTTTCGAGCAGTGAAGGCAATGTGCTTAATTGACTTCGTTCTACTTATAAGAAATGTGCAGTTCAGAGAGATTAAGAGACGGGGATTCTCTCAACAAGGAAAAGCCGCCACACGAGATTCCTGTCGCTAATAGCGACACGGGAGGCGCAGGCTACGGTGGCCAGCTCCCGGGTCCTCCCACCTCCCGGGTCCTCCCACCTCCCTGCTTCCCAGCGCCCTGACCTGCGGGGCCGGCCGCTCTCATCTGGGGGCAGGACGGTGACGCAGCCCTTGGGCGCCGAGCGCAGCAGCTGGGCAGCGGCCTCGGGACCCAGGGTGGGAAGTGTCTGGCCGCACACGCGCAGCAGGCGCGCCCCAGGCCGCAGCCCTGTCTTCTCTGCGAACGTGAAGCGCTCCACGTGCGTGACGAAGCCCTGGGCGTCCACCTCGAAGCCCAGGCGACCTTGGCCGTCGCGGGGCAACGCCAGTTCTCGGGTCTCGCAGCCGCGGCTCACCAGCTGGGGCGGGGCAGTGTGTGAGCGGGGCTGCCGGAGGAGGGGCCGCCCCAGCGCCAGTCCCAGAGACCCCTGCCAGGTCACACGGACCCTTCCACATCCCCGAGGAGGGCATTAGCAACCCACCCTGCAGATGGGGGACCTGGGGAACCCCAGTTCCAGCTCTGCCAGGCTCCGCGGCTGGGTGTGCCCCCTCCAACCCCGCCACCCTGACTCCCTTTCTCAGACGCGGCGGTGGGAACGAGGAGTTCCTTCCCCGCCGCGCACCCCACCTGCAGGCGCGCCACGACCTCGCCTACAGCTTGGCCCGGGGGCCCGTCGAGCCGCAACGTGATTGCCTCTCCGCGGCCGTAGTAGAGGTCGAGCTGCTGCTCGGAGAAAGTCCAGGCCAGCACGTCACGACAGGCGCAGTTGAAGACTACTCGGCCGTCACGCGGTGCCACCAGCACCAGCGCCTCAGCGGAGATGCCCAGCAGGCAGGGCACCTCGGAGCCGTCGGGGCCGCTCGCCTCGGCTCCGGCCGCGCCCCGCGCCCCTGGGGCCGCGCGCACGCCCCACACCAGCGCGCCCGCCGCCTGCAGCTCGGCGCCCGGGCCCCGGGGAGGCGCCCGCCGCCTCCCGCCCAGGGAGGGCAGGCCGAAGCGCGAAGCCGAGTCCAGCGATGTCGTGGTCACCTCGTTGGTGGCCAGGTCCTGCAGGTACTGCTGGCGTGTGCGCGTGGCCATGGCGTGGAACTGGCGTGCGTGGCCCGCCGCCTGCTCGCCATTGAGCGCCTTGGCGAGCAGGAGGGCCCGGAAGTCGGCGTTGGCGGCGAAGGGACCTCCGCCAGGGGGCAGAGCTGGCCCAAAGGCTGGGGTGTCCTGAGTGCGGCTCACGGCCACCCTACAGTGAAGGAGTTAGTAGTCAGGGGCCACAGGGAGAGTCTAGGAAGAGGTACCCTTGGCAGAACTGAGATCCCGCCCCCCACCCTGGACGCCCACCTGTAGGAGGTGTGTGGAGTGCAGGGCTCGTCTGCCCGCACCACTAGGAACACGTGTTGGAAGTGGGAGCGGATGGTGGTAGGGCAGAAGGGCTTGCTGCCTGGTTCCTGGAACACGATGGTCACAATGTCGTTGCCGATGTGGCGCTTCCGCAGGAGCTAGGGGTTAGATGGTGGGGGATGTGAATGGGACCTGTCTGCCCCCAAGTCCCTCCTCATTCGGACAAGGCAGAGCCTGGGCACCAGTGGTTCCTCCCACCTGTCCCTGGTGAAGGCCTGGGGTGTTTGTCTTTGGGGAGGGACTCTAGCTGGGAGGGTAGCTGTGGTTCAGGAGAGCTCATGCCAAGGCTCAAACACAGCACCCCTCCATGGTCCCCCAGAAGTCCATGGCCACCCCCATCCCCACCCTAGCCCCCACACACCTGCTGCTGGTTATTGGGGGTGTAAGGCAGCATCGTGGACACGTGGAACATGATCTCATGGTCCTGGTACGTGGTGTAGAGGGAATGTGTGCCCGTGGAATCCGCTGTGGCCAGGGAATTGAGGGCACAGAAGGAAAGCAAGAGGAATCTGGGTGGCTTGAACCTGTCTTCCCTGCCTGCAGTCTGGAGCCCTGTACCCACAGCCAGCAGGTGGACAACCCCTTCATGCCATCAGCCAATGTCCAGGCCACAAGGTCCAAGGGCCTCAGCCTTGGCTGCTCCCCTCCCCCCACAGGATCCAGCCTGGAGTTGGGATGGTGGGATGCTGAGACAGAACGAAGACAGAAATGAGAAATGGCCTGCTAGGAGGGAGGCGGAGGCGGGGGCAGATGTCTCAGGAGAGGACAGATGTTGGCCCAGGCACCAGCATGTGTGGGGCAGCTGAAAGAGCGGAAGGCAGGCAGGAGATGCTGGATAAAAACACCTCCCAGGTACCCTGGGGCCCTTCCAACCAGGGAGGCAGGGGTGCTCCCCAGGAGGTTGGGCTGCTGGAATATGTGTGTCTGATGGAGGGGGTGGTGCCCACATACCCACCTGGCCCAGCTCAGACAGAAGGGCACTAAGGCCTTGGGGGACAGCCCCAGCCCCTCCTCCCAGCCTTTGCAGCCCCTGACCCACGTCCTCAGCCACCCAAAGAACTCTCCACCCCGCTGGCCCCAGCCCCAGGGCAATACGGAAGAGGAAAGTTGGCTCTCACCAAGGCAGCCCACCTCTCACCATGGGTCTGCCCCCACCCCCCAGCCCCCTGGGCCTCACTTTTGGTGTCCAGCTGGGCCCGGTAGCTCTCAAAGCCTTTGAGCCGCACCACATCACCCAGCAGGGTGAGGAACTCCATGAAGGCAGGTCCTGCCTCCTGGTTGTTGTACATCTCCTCCTCCGAGCCCTGGCCTGCCCGGCAGTACAGGATGCCCACCTTGCGCTGGAAGCTCAGCTGCGGGGGAGGGCACAGGCAGAAGACACAGGCCTCAGTGTCCCCAGCCCCACCCCTCCCCGGGCCTTGGGGAGTGGATGGGACACTGGCCCGGGGGCTGGACTGCCTCAATGTGTGGCCCTGAGCACCGCCCTCTCTAAGCCACCTCTGTGTCCTCGCCTATCAAGTGGGTTCCGTCTTTCCTACTCCCAGAACTCAGGAAAGTAGATCCCAACAAATGTCCACATTGTCATCCTTATCTCAAGGCTAGCCTGTCTTCCCCTCCTTCGAATCCCAGGCACATCCTCCCTGGCCTCTGGAGGCCTGGAGGCCCAGAGCCCCGCACTGCCTCTGCTCACTCTCTGCTTCCGACTCTTTTGGCTCCTTCCACCTGGGGTTAACTGTGCGCAGCTCAGGGCGCCCTGACACCAGGCAGGCAAGGCAGGGGCCCCTCCAGCTCTGACCTCCCATCTTCATACTAAGTTGTCTACATCCACAGTCCCCTGGCTTTAATTTCATCCCTCCTAACTCCTGCACCCCGACTTCCACTCCAGCTCAAACCTAATCCTCTCTTATGGCCAAAGGTGTGGTCTCATCTTGGCACCCACTCACGATAGCTGGCTCTTGGGACAACTGGAATTTCACTTTACCTGAGATCCCAGGGACCCACCCTCTCCTGCCTGGGCCTCTTCTCCATCCATACTCTTTGCCTCAGTGGCCAAGGGAGCCATCTTCATGGAATGACACCCCCATCTCTGCCTCCAGCCCAGACCTTTCAAATCTCCAGCTACCCGGATGTCCTTCCAGCACCTGGCACCTCACCTCCTCACTGTGACTACCCCACCCTGCCCTTCTTCCTGGGTCCTTGGCTCCAAAAAAATACCACTCCCAGGGGCCAAGAAGCTGGGGGATCTTGCAACACTCCCACGTTTCCAGTCAGTCACAAAGGCTACCCACACTACTCCTGGACTGACCTCCTCTTCACCTCTGCCACTGTCGCCACCAGGTCTGGCTTGGACCTGCAACAGCCTTCAGCCAGGCCTCCAGTCTAGCCCCAACACCAGAGGGCTGCTCCACCTCTCAGATCGTCCATGGCTCCACAGTGCCCTCAGGACCAAACACAAGCCCTTCCCAATCCTTTGCCCTCAAGCCCTACTCCAGCCACACTGAACTACCTACAGGACTCCTATGTGACAGCTTTTAGTTTCTAAGCTTCTCACAAGTTGTTCTTTCTGCCTGCTCTTCCTGGTTTGAGCTCTTGCATTTCCTCCATGATGCTAAACCCCTGGCCAAGGAAGGGCCGTCAGCACTACCTTGGTGCCCCATGGCACCCTCTGCATTCCCCTTTCACTGTTATCCTGCTCTGTCATTATCCTTGATTCTCTGTGGGTCTCTCCCCTCTACCTGGCTGTGAGCTACTCAAGGACAGCTCCTGGTCTAGACAGGTCCCCAGCATTCAGCCTGGGGCCTGACACCAAGAAGGTGTGAGAAAAATGTTTGTTGAATGACTGATGGATTGACAAAAAAGGAGAATCAGGACCAGTAGGCAGTTCTCAGCACAGGGTAGGGAAGACTTCCAACTGGCTCAAGCATTCCCACAGTGGAATGGGCAGCCCCAGGAAGGAGTGAGCATCGCAAACTGGGAGGAGACCAAGCAGGGCCTTGCAGGGCAAACTGACAAGGAACAAGAGGGACTTTCAGGAAGAAGCGGTGGCAGACCAGTGCTCCTCACCCAAATGTACATAAGAATTATCTCGGGATTTTCTTTAAGTGCAGGCTCTGATTCAGTAGGTCTGGGGTGGGGCCCAAGAATCTGCATTTCTAACAAGCTCCCAGGTGGTGTGGATGCTGCTTGGTCTACAGACCTTACTTTGAGAGGCAAGGCCTCAGATGACCTCTGATGCTCTCCTTTTGAAAAACCAGCTCTCCTGGGGTCCCCCTCCAGCCCAGGATCAGGATCAAGGCTAGGTGGCTGGGAGCTGGGCAGGCTGGGTTCAGACCAGGTCCAGTCGTAGGGCAGCAGTGCCCCGCCCACCTACCACTTGCTCGTCCAGCGTGAGCAGCGTGCGGGGCACCTTCGGTGAAGCTGAGCCCAGGCGCAAGCAGGCTGGGCTCAGCCGCGGGGCCACGTGCTCTAGAAGCTTCCTTGGAGACAGGCCTCTTGGGGGCCCTGGAGGCAGCGCGTCCTCCGAGACAGTACCACGGAGGGTCCGGAGCTAAGAAAGGATATAGAGGCACTCAGGATACAACGGGCAGTTGAGGAGGCAATCCATGCCTGATTCCCATGGCTCCAGCCCACCTGCGTGGTCCGCACGATGATGCGGTAGCTGTGCAGAGTGCCCCCGCCGCTGCTCTCCTTTTCCTCCCGTCGCAGGCTCACTGCCACCGGGCCCAGCACCTCGTCCAGTCCAAAGAAGTTCTGGTGTTCTATGGGGCATGAGGGGTGGGTGACCAGTCCCATTCCTTGGTATTCCCACCCTCACCTGACCCTGCCCATCACTAAGTCCCGCCCCAGGTCCCATCTCAATGCTAGTTCAGATCCTGGACTAAGTCCTGTCCCCTCCTCAGCCCCGCCAACATTCTAGCGGCCAGATCCCGGCCTGTGCCTGTACACTTGGCCCTATGCCTTGCCCTTCTGCAGCCCCACCCATATATCGTGCCCCAGACCCAGGGGGCCATGTCTGCCTTCTCAAAAGCCTAGATCCTGCATGGCCCCTCCCACCATGTCATATTCTTCTCCAGGATGTCTGGGGCCCTTCCTTCTGGGCACCGATGAGAACAAGGTTCCTGGGTGGAGGGGTTTGGTTTTCATGTCACAGAAATGTCCATAGGAAATCTTTCCCCAGCCTGGAGGAGTATGAGGATGAACCGGTTGGAGGCAGAGAAGTATGCCCGGCTGTGGGTGGAAGCTGGGGTTGGCCTTAGGGAGGTGGGTAAAGCTGGGCAGCCTTGGCCCAGAGGCAGAGCCTGACCCTTCCTGTGACCAGGGATTTGACAGGGAAAGGACAGCTCACTGCAGGTGACAGGGACCTCTGGCTCTCCCCTGCGGCCCTCCCCTCACCTTTGCCATAGAAGTACTTGCGGTAGTAGCCAGCGCCCAGGTCTGCGTGCTCCAGGCTGTAGGCCGAGGTGCGGTTCTGAGGCTCCTCCAGAACGGACACAGCTGCATTGGGCAGGGCAGGGGGCACAGGTGGAGACACCAGTCCACCCAGGCCCAGCTCGCCCTCACCCCCAAGCTCTCTCACAAAGCCAGGGGCTTCGAGCAGCAGGTCTGAGCTGGCCATGTGGTCCTGAGCCAAGGCTGGGGTCCCAGAGCCAGCCTCTGCATGGCCCCCTGTCCCCCATGGCTTTGGAGCCCAGTCAAAGAGCAGGCTCTGCACATCATAGTGGGCGAACCAGCGGGGCTCGGGCACTGGGGGAAAGGCGGGCTCTGGCTCCTCGGCTGGCAGCCCCAGCAGTGCCAGTGGGTCAGTGAAGACCCGGGCAGGGGGCGCAGTGGGGCGACTGGCCTCCTCATGGCTGTGGGCACGGGCGCGGGGGCTGGCTGGCGTGGGGGGCCGGGCCTCGCCCGCATCGCTGCCACTGCGCAGGAGCGGGCCCCGGGCTGGCCTGGGCTCGAAGGTGTGTGGTGTCAGCGGGGGCCGAGCTGGCTGGCGCAGCTTGCGGGCGAAGAGGTCATCTGTGGGCGCAGGGGCCGGGCCCCGCCGAGGGCTCCCCACGCCGCCGGCCCACATGGGCGTGCCTCGGACCTGGCTCTCGGGGTGCCGGACCGCATTGGCGGGCACGGGTGGTTGGTGCCCAGTCGGCTGGCAGTTCCTGTCCTGAGGGAAGAGGGGGCTGCTCAGAGGGGCCTGGGGAGAAAACAGGAACCCAGGCCCCCAGCCTGGTCCTCCACCACACGGGGTGGCTTCCGGCCCCCTCCGAGACCATCAAAGCCACTTCCGCTTTCCTGGCCACTTCCTTGTCTGCCTGGGGCTGAGGTTTCCAGCCCCCTCCTCCAGCTTAGCGCTGGGCAGGGCCAGGGGCTGGGCTGTCAGGGCCTTGGACCTGAGGGTCTTGGAGCCTGAGTGGCCCTTGGGCTTTCAGGGTTCCCCAGTTTCCACTCACACTCCTTAAGTTTGGTCTGGGGTCAGAGTGAGGGTCCCTACCAAGAGCTGGCGCAACCGGACAGATGATTTGTCGGCTGGGACGGGAAACCCATGGGGCCACTGGTGTCTGGGTCCTGCCCACTTGACAAAGGGAGGACGTCCTGTCCCCAGAGACCTTCCTCCCTGCTCCTCCCACTTCCTCCAGGATCCCAGAGGAGCTGAGCACCCAGAGGCCAGGTCTCAATGCCCAGGCCGTCATGGTCTCAATACCTCAAGGACACAGGGGTTCAAGAGGGGACACTGGCAGGGGAGCAGGAACAGTAAGAGGACTTCCTTCGGCACAGGAAATGGCCCCAACTCTGGGCCCAGCCCCCTGCCCAGCCCCACATCCTGAGCAAAGTGCTGGGGTCATACTAGCTCAATCATGGGACCTAAGTCACCATAACCTGAAGGACAGGCCTGGGCTGACCCTCTTGCAGGCTACTGTGACCATGTCTGGGGTAAGGGGAGGGAGTCACGATGACTTGGTCCCTTTTCTGGAACTGGGACCCATGGGGACTTTTGCCTACCTGGCTTCACTGATGCTGACTGGGAAGTCTGAACCGCATACAAGAGTCAAACTGAAGTCCAGATAAAGGGATGCTCGTGCCTGAAGCAATTTCATGTCAGGGCTAGTATTTGAAGCTGGTCTGTCAATCTCTAGGGTTTAACCAGGGTCTATCCCTGTGTGTGTCAGTGTGGGGCAGGTAGGGGGTTGGGCTAAGGCTTAAGGTCTCACAGGATGTTAAGAGTGAGACACCCAAGGCCCCAGGGACCTGCTAAGTGCGGAAATGTGTCAAGACCAGACGCAGGTGCAAAGAGTGGTGTGAGAACGTGATGAGGAGCCACCTCCAGGTGAACCCAGGATGGAGTGAGTGGGGCGGGGGGGAAGGGATGTAGGGATCACTGGGGGTGCAGGCACCTACTGGGTCTCTGTGTATCATCCAGTGACACTGTGGAACTGGGCTAGGAGAGGGTGAGGGCAGAGGTTCCGTGCACCCCTTGGCTTAAGCTCCAGAACCAAGCAAGTTCAGACCTCCAAAGCTCAGAGTGCCTCCTCCCTTGGTTTCTCCCAGGACAAGTTCTTGATGCTGACACTGAGCCTCTGTTCTCTCATCAGAAAAATGGGGTTAACCCTTTCCTGTCCTCTCCCAATACTGCTGGGAGACTGAAAGGAAGGTGAAGCAAGTGAAGCCACCATGTGCTAAGTGTGTCGTGGCAGATGCAGGCCCTAGCTCTATGTGCCAAGCTCCAGGGCCTGGGCCATGGTGTGTCTGATGTGTGTATGATGGGGGCGAGAGGGGACATGTGGGAGGGGGTCTGTGCAGGCCCCTGTTCCGTGTGGGCTGAGCTCTGTGTCCGTGTGCGTGCACTGCCTCTTGCTCTGGCGTAGTGCCGGGCTCTGGCTCTGCCTTGGGGGCTGTTCTTGGGCTCTGTCCCCCACCCAGCAGCTTCACACAGGGTCCATTGAGGCCGGGACATTCCTCGCGGCCTGTGTCACAGTGGGGGAGGGGGCCGGCCCCGCTCCCACAGATCCGGAAGGCCTGGCTGCCCCAGGAGGAGGCGCTGGACGCTTCCCAGCACATCTGGAGGTCATGACCCCATTTCTGCTGCCAGGGGGCGCGACAGATGTTTCCTCCCACGCCAGGCCCGGGATTGGGGCGCGGTGTGCAAAGATTGGGGAGGAAGCCGCCCAGGGAGAAGGGGAGCCCCAGAACAGGGGGAGCCCCGCACGCCGCCGGCAGCTGGGCAGTCGCCAGCGCCGCTGAGAAGAGTAAGGAGCCGCCGCATCCACTTATCCGCACACCGGCCGGGCCGGACCGTCATGCAGAGGGAGGGCGGGGGTGCGGCGCCTGCCAGAGGCAGGGGACTGGACATGCTGACTTGGGACTGGAGCCCAGTTGGAGGTTGGGAGAGTGCAGGAGGCAAACACAGCGAGGACCCCCTCTCACCCACACACCACCCGGACCCACGCCAAACCACCTTCTCCCCTGTCTGGCCCAACTGAGGTGCCTCCACTCCCCCGCACCCGCCGGTACCTCTGGGGCTCCCGCCCGGCCGCCTCCTCCGGCGCTGGGGTCCCGCTGCCTGCTCTCCCGCTACCGCTCCGGGCGCCGGCTCCGCCTGGGGGCGGGGCCACACGGGGGCGGGGCCGCAGCGGAGGGGGCAGGGCCGACCCGGGAGCTGTGTGCGGCGGGAAGCGCAGTGGGCGGGGGCTCCAGGCCTGGCGGTGGTCAGTCCCGCGGTCTGAGCGCCTGCCAGAGACAGGCCCAGCTCTGGGAACCGTTGAGCCTCCAGCCCTCGGCCGAGAAACCGAACAAGTGTACCTGCCTTCCAGACCAACTGGTAGGGCTAGACCAGGACACCTAGCGTTAGCTGCAGCCGTGCGTATAGGAAGTGCTCAGAGTACCACTATGAGCGCTCATCAACACTGGGCCCTGCTCTACAGCCGCTCTCGTGTACTTTTGAAACACCTTAGACAGGTGTCACCTCTTTATAGCTGGAGAAACTAAGATTCAGATAAAGACTTTTGGCCAAGGTCAAGGCTGATAATCGTAGAAACCTGCCACTAGAGCGGGAAGTCTTTGTTGTTTGGAGATGAGAAAGGGAACAATGCAAACTTCAGATCAAGCCTGAAAAGGGAACAGGCTTGTGAGGAAGAGGACCCAGTCCTACCCGAACCCCACCTTGGTCTAACTTTGATATCCATCATAACCCAACTCCACAGCCGATGCATCCCTCTGTGCTCACCTATCCTGACCCTCCACCCGAACATCCCCAGAAAAAAGAAACTACCAACCAAAATCAAAAATAGTGTTATTAATTCTGGTGTCTCCGAAGCACGAAAAAAAAAAAGAAAAAAAAAAAAAAGAAAAACAACCCCCCCCTTCCCACATTTCAGCCCCAAGTCCAGGCCAAGGGGCTGCCCCTGCAGGCAGTGTAGGCCGAGGGGCCAAGTCAATCTTGGCCATGGGCTTGAAGTGGGACCAGCCCATGGGTTTGGCTCTCAGGGCCTGGCTAGGAGGCTGCCTTCCTCAGTTTGGGGAGCCCAGGCCTTGGATTAGGGATGAGAGATCAGGGGTCAAGGTCAGAGGTCTGGGCTACTCAGTTCTGGTGCTCTGGCTAACACAGCCAGAGGTCAGGGTTCACATGTGGGAGCCAAAGCCACTCAGTTCTGTGGTCCAGCAGAAAGGGCCAAAGGCCAAGGGTCCAAGTTACTGAATCTTGGGCTGGGACCCAGAGGGCACCAGGCCACTCAGTACTGATGCTCCAGCAGGGGCTGGGCAGCTGGGCTCTCTCGCTCCTCAGCAGGGACAGGCCAGTCGCCAGGAGCCCCAGTCGGCGTGCCACTCTCAGGAGCACTGCTGTCCAAACAAGAAATGTCCTGCGCTGCTCTGGGGGGCGAGGCATTGGTGCTGATATCTGGGCTGAGGCTGAGGTCAAGGGGTGCCTGAGGGAGGGAAGACAAGTTGGTGGGAGAGCAGACCTGAGCTGCCTGGGACCCAACCCTCCATAAGACCCTTACCTGAGATTTGGGGGTGCTTCCTTTAGGGCTCCCTGAGGCTGGCTCCCCCTCGGATCCCCCCAGCCCCTTCCGAACCCCCAGGGTCCACTTCCCACTGGGACCCTCAGAACTAAGGAGACCAGGGCCAGGGGGCCTTGAGGGCCGGGGACCCTCAGTGGGGGCAGGCGAAGCAGGAGATGGTCCAGGGAGCCGAGGGGGCGGCCACTGCAGCAGAGGAGGGGGGCGCCCATCACCAGAGCCACTCAGGGAGGGCCGTGGGCCCCAGCCCGGGGCTGGTGGGAGAGGCTGGTCACCACCGCCTGTGGGAGACAGATAAGAGGGCAGAGACCTCAGTCAGCTAGGTTGCCCTCCTCACACACTAGTTCAGCCTGGCCTTGCCCGCTTACCTGCTGTGTTCTCAGGTGTGGGCTGTGCCAAGGGGGGGTTATTGCTGAGAGAGGTCAAGCCACCGCCTCCACCACAGTCAGAGTCATCCACGTTCCCGCCGCTATTGCAGCCGGCACCACAGCCCTTGTGAAGCCTGGGGAAGAGGAGGCAGAAAAGAAGTGGGTAGGGGTGGGGATGGGGGTGCAAAGGCCTCACAAGCACGAGTTTCTAATCCAGGACAAGTCACCTAACATCTCAGAGCCCCTGTCTCTAAAAGATTTTGTCACCTACTTTATAGGGTTTAAGGGAGACATTATCAACAGCACTTTAGGCTAAAGACCACTTTCAGCTCTGGCTGAAGTGGGTGTGCGTGTGCAGCTGGGTCAGCCCTGGTCCTGGGGCTCATTCCTGGCTCCAGCCCTTCCTCAGTCAGACCCAGGAGGGAGCTGCTTCATCTCAGGACCTCCTCAGCTTCCTGCTCCACGAACCTGGCCTCACAGGCTGGAGGCGGTGGTCAGAGCTCACCTCTCCCAGCTATGCAGGAGCCAGCGGGCGATGGCACCCAGGCTGACAGGGCCACCCCACAGCGCCCGCAGCTGGGGGTGGCTGCCAGCCAGCGAGGTGGTGAGGGGCGACACGTAGATGGGGTAGCCCAGCGGCTGGTCGCAGGAGGAGTTGATCATGTTGCGGAGCGCCTGCTTGGCATTCTGGATGCTGCCTCGCTCGGGGTTGCGGTTGCGCAGGAACACCAGCTCCTGCTGTTGCCCAGCCCACAGGCCGCGCACGCATTCCCGGTTCACCTGCGGGCGGCCACGTGCGGGGGTCAGGAGGTCGAAGTGGAGGGAAGGGGGCCAGGTTGGGTAAGTGGGCCATCCCCACCTTGATGACACGAAAGCTGAGGTGGCGCCGGTTGAGCATGATGATCTTGTACTCGTCCGAGGCGTCGTCCAGGACATGGCGCAATGCCAGCAGTGAAGGCGTGTTGCTGAGGATGGCGCTGCGCCAGGCTGGGTCGCCCTCATGGGAGATGACCAGGCGCTCCTCGTTGGCTGCAATGGCATCATAAAGGGCAGCCGGCTCCTCGTACTCATCTGGGGACGTGAAGTGGTCCTGAGGGGAGGACGGGAGGACTGAGAGCAGTGGTCCTTGCCCTGGGGAGGGGCTTCACCCCCTGGCCAACCCACCCTGCCTGGGCACACCTCTCCCTACTTGGTGAAGCTTTAGGGCCATGCGAACCCCAGGTGCCACCACGCGGTGAAGCAGGTCCATGTCGGCAAAGACCCACTCATCTCGTGGGGAGGTAATACGGAAGTCTCCCTTAAACAGGGCATGCAGACCGTAGAGGAAGGGCTCCAGGCTGGGGAAGAGGAGGAAGGGAAGTGAACACACAGGGGGCTCTCAAGTACCTGAGCTCTGGCTCTTTGTGCAGTGATCTGAGCAGAGACCATTCTTCACAGTGGGTCTGTTTTCCCTTCTCGCCAAGGCAGTCAGTCTCTGCCCATGTCCCTCCCAGGGTGGGGAGGAGCCGTAAGGCCACAGTGGGGAGGTGCCTTGCCCATGAAGATGGATGGGCTGATGTGGCCCCTGAGAGCTCTTTATGGAGGTGGAGGAAGGGAGAGCGATAGGCCTGGGTGGACTTGTAGGCACTCACCTGGCAGACATGCTGTGCGAGGCTGTCCCCAGGGCCCGGCGGCCCAGCACACACAGGCCGAAACACAGTGTGACCAGCGGCGAGTTCCAATCCTGGTCCACAGGCTGTGGCACAAGGACCCCCATCCCCAGAGCCCAGCTCAGACCTGGGACAGGAACTCGGGGTAGGGACTGGGGCCCAGGCTGAGGGACTCTGAGGGTAAGAAGAACCCACACAGGGACGGGGGAAGCTGAGGGGGGAGAAGGCAGCCCCAGGGTAGTGGTGGCCGGACCTGGCCGCGCCGGGAGGCACAGTACTGGATCCACTCAAGGTGTACCGCGCAGAAGGAGGGCAGCGAGAGGCCAGAGAGGCGAAGGTCATAGTCCTCATCCACGCTCAGCGAGAAGGTGGGGTCTGAGTCAGCATAGCCAGGTGCCCGCACAGGACGCAGGGCCGTCGTGATTCCCTCATGGCTGAGCCAGGCCTCCAGCTTTGGTGAGCGGCTCACATAGTAGATGATGCTCTGGGAGGAGAGGCTGGGGTCAGTGACTGGGATAGTGCCCTCACCCTGGCTACTGGAGGAGACAGCATCAGGGTAAAGAGGCTTCTTTTTCCCTTAGACTGAGCCTAAGTCGGCTTCCTAGGACACTGATCCTGTATCCCATCTCAACTCCCTGAAGCCACACAGGCAAGTCTGTTCCCCTTCACTCAGCCAGAGAGGAGGAAGGCGAAAGCAGCAGGAAGCAACCTTCCTGATGGAGCATCCACTGGTGGGTGCTGCACCGGGACAAGGGCTTACAATGCCTGCTCTGTTAATCAGGGGAACTGAGGCTCAGACAGACAACAGACTTGCCTGAGGTTACAAAGCAGGGCAGACTGAGCCGGGGCTGGAACCCTGTGACCTTCAACACTATGATGCTGTAGGATCCAGATCTCAGAGGCCTTGAAGGTCAGACTAAGGTAGTGGGGCTGCCTGTAGGTCAGTGGGGTGCCCCTAGATCATGGGTGCCTTTAGGCAGCTGAAGTACGACAGCCACAGGGTTTCAAAAGCCAAAGGCACAGCATCTTTGCCCAAAGTTAGGGGCTCCCGGACCTTAAGAGATTCTGCTAGTTTTGAAGCAGGGGTTTAAGCAAATGGAGAGGCGGTTTTGGAAGGTAGGTAGCTGGCCGAGCCAGGATGGACAGGCAGTGTGAGGCTGGCAGTTGGCAGCCAGTAAGGTCACCGGGATTCCATGTGCTGCCCTGGGATGGAGCCAGTGGGGTTGGTCTTCTGCCTGGGTAAGGGTGGGAAGTTCAGAGCTGGGGAGGGTGGTGCAGGTGGCTACGAACAGAGGGAACCTAGGCAGTAGGGGTGTCTAGCAGGGTGGCCTTGGTAAGTTATGGAGAGGCCAAGAGCCTGGGCAAAATGGCCACAGTACAAGCCAGGAAGAGCCAAGGGCCTCAAAGAGCTGTGGGAGGTGCAGGGACCTGGGGCCATGCTTATAGGTGGGGTCTCATCAGTTCAGTTCCCAGCACATGAGGGTTTGCCTAGTGGCTGAGAGCTTGGCCTCAGCATTACCTTGGCTGTGGCAGGTGGGTGAGCAGTCAAGAGAGGGCTGGGTGCCCCTTACCAAGAGGAAGAAGGACCAGGAGCCTAACAGGGTGAAGAGGGTAGGAGGGCTGGGGGGCAGCTTTGGGCCCCAGGCAGACTGGCTGCAGACTGGTCTTGCTCAGAGGACGTCTCCACAGTCTGGGCACCACCACAGCCCCCAAGAAGAACCAGGAGAATAAACCTTTGGGGGTCGGGGGAGGAGCCGGCCCAGCAGAGAAAGTGCTCCACTAACCTTCACCACCTCTACTGTGTTCTGTGAAACCAGCAAGCCTGAGACCCAGCCCTCAGAGTGGTTCTCAGGAGCAACAGCTCCCACCTGCCAGCATCTGCTGGGAGTGTGACTCTGCTCACTGAATCTTCACAAGCCTCACGACGGCGGCATCTTTTCTGCCCTCATTCGACCTCACTGCAAGCATGGGTCTGTTAAGTCTCAGTTTCCTCAACTGAAAAAGGGGCTAATTACACGGGCCTGCCTCTTTCAGGGGTTGCTCAAAGTACCACACAGCATAATGAACATGCCTGGGCTTAGGAATGCTGAAAGGACCCCAAGGCTTCGGCTGCAGATGGATGTCGGGGCGGAGGGGTTGGACTGAATCTCTCACCCAACTGCTCTTAGTGACTGCCAGGAAAGGATTGGTGGGACCAAAGTGGCACACGGAGGGCTCTGCCTGGTCTGCATGGGACACATCCCTGAACTGCCCCAGACCCGGGGGACTGCCCTGCACATCTGACTTCCCCCAAGCCCCACCCTCAGTAGCCCAAATTCATCCTTTCAAACTTCATCCCACACTCCATCTTAGGCAGAATCTTCCCCGGGTCCTCCAGGCACCTCTACATGGCCCTGATTCTGCCCAGCTTTTGAGGCAATTGCAGCAAGCTGGCTTCCCCTTGGGACAAGAAACTTGGTGGGGTGGTACTCATCTCAGTCTGCCAGGCAGGGCTTGGCTGGGGCCTGCTGCACAGCCGTGAGAAGGTTATGCCAGCCTTAAGCCGGGCTTGAGGAAGGCAGTGGGGTGGCCTGGGCAGGAGCATCTCTCTCAAGATGGGAGAGGAGGGTGGACAGCATCGTCACCCCTGGGTGACCTGGGGCTAGGGAGGTCTCTTTCTGGACCACAGTCTCTATCCTGGTGAAAATGAAGAGTGGGGGGCTCATAAACCCTTCCCTAGGAGTGGATGACTAGATGGAAAAGATAGCAAAGTAGTTTCTCTGATGTGTGACACAGACAGGGTGCCCACTGGCAACAAAAGGACAGCTAGGGGATGCACAGGACTGCCCTGGAGAGAACCTCAGGTGGGCAGGCTCACCTGGGCTCCAACAAGTCACGCTCCTGGCCCCACATACAAGCCTCAGGGCAGATGCTAAGAGAGCATGAGGAGACCTGGACTGTGACCCCTGCGCAACCCCCTCCTGTAGTGCCCTCATCGTCCCTGTCATCTCACAGGACTGAGATAATCCCTGCTTCTTAAGGGGGTAAACTGAGGCATAGCAAGAGAGGTGATGTTGCCAGCTTCCTAGAATCCAGTCCAGGGCTCCTTCTGGACCCCACACTGTTCTCACCAACCCTCTCCACCCCCAACAGGCCTCAAGACCCTCAGTCCTGGCTTGGAGTGCCCAGGCTGAGACAGGCAGGCCCAAGCCTGGGCTAAGCTAGCTCTGCCACTTTCTCCTGGTTTTGAGGCCTCCAGCAAGTCCTATTCCCCACTGCAAGCCAATCCCCACATCTGAGGCAGTGAGGCCTCTCCTGGAGGGTGTGGGCTTTACCCAGCTCAGGGGAGGAACCTGGCAGAGCCCACCTCTCGGTAAGCACCACTGCTTAGCAGCTGCTCCTAAAACTGTCGTTAATGCCACCACTTTTAGCATCACTGTGGAGCAAGGGGTGGGGGCTGGTGGTCTAGAAGGCTGGCCTCAGGAATGCCCCTCCCAGGACCAGAAGCCCAGTAAGATCTATACACTTGCTGCCCATCTGCCCCCAGTACTCACTGCCCAAGGCAAGCCTCCTGGAGGAGGGTGAAAGGAAGCCCCCATCCCAGGCACCCCACTGTCAGAGTCATACAGGCCTTCGAGGCCCAATGTTTAGCGCTGGCACTTTGGAGAATGCTTAAACTCTCTGAGGCTTCTGCTTCCCTTGGGCAAAACAGGCTCCCGAAGATCCAGAAGATGGCATTTGGGATGCTCCTGGCCTGCGAGCCCTTACAGCGGGGACCCCTGCCGTACCTTGACGTAGTAGGTGATGAGGATCTTGCGGAGGTCAAAGACCTGTAGCATGGAGGCGGCATTGTTGTCACTGATGCTGTAGCCCTCCAGCACGTACTTGCTGGCCGTCACTTCCCAGGCCAGCCAGCGCTGCCCGAAGGCAGCATTGAAGGATAGGACCCTTGGCAGGTGGCCAGGCTCGCAGCAGCAGCAGCCCTCGTCCTCCTCCACACCCTCTGTGATGGCCTCCACCTCACGCTGCTGGCAGTATGTACCTGCAGAGAAAGGATGCCCAGTCAGGGGGCCATGAGGACATTCCTGCCTGTCAGCTCCCCAGACTACCCAGGCAGGGTGCTGGAGGTCTCCCACCATTCACCCTCCACGGGATGCTGCGGGAGTACCTAAACGAATGGGTTAACAAATGAGCCCCTTTCTCCTCCTAACTCGCAGGGGCCACAGTGGGGTGGAAGTGGGGTGGGGGTGGAGTGAGGTGGGTGGTAGACAGGGTCTGATCCCTCATTTATAGAGACAATGACTAAAACTCAGGTTCATGGTCCTTCCAAGCTGTGTTTAGAGCCCCTCTGCACTTGGAGACCTCTTCCGAAGCTGGCATCTGCCAAGCATCTCCTTCCTGAGGGCAAGGAGCCAGCTGACTTGCTGAGGCTTATGTGTGGCACCCAAGCTGGGCCAGACCTGAGAGCACAGGGCAGGCCAGTGGGAGTTGGCGGGAGAACCCAGCACTCCAGGCCCCAGCTTTCACTGGAGCAGCCTGTTCGCTACAGATCTGCCAAAGTCACCCTTGCCACCTCACTGCTCAGACTGAGACAGCCAGGCCCGGGGAAGAAGAGTACCTTGCTCACGGTCCCCAGCAAACTGGGACAGGGCAGCCCTCACACTAGCACATGCAGCGCCCTGCGGCTGACCCTGGCCCGCAGCTCACCCCGGAACTCCAGGCCACGCAGCTGGAAGGTGACAAGGCCATTGCCGACCTCAATGAGGTGCACCAGGGCGTTGAGGTAGTCGGAGGCCAGCACAAAGCAGTCGCCAGGGCTATAGTTGCCCCAGCGGCCAAGCACCAGGTCCCCACACAGCGTGTGCTGCAGCGAGCGAGTCAAGTGCTCGTAGAAGATAGAGTTGAGGTTGTTGTCGTCAGCGCCTGGGGCCCAGGAGAGATGGACATATGGGCGAAGTGGCAAGTGAGCAAAGTTCCCTCCCCAGGAAGGTCCCACCCCAAAGGCCCCTGATGGCTGGGTACACACCAGGATTCCGGTCCAGCTGTGTGACCAAGCGGGTGTTGGAATGATCCACACGTTTAGTGCTATCCAAAGAGAGAGCGACAACAAAGTCAGCCAAGAGGGCGAGGCTGCCGAGGGCTCAGATGACAGTTCCCGCCGGCCCCCCACCATGTCCTCCCTGAGCCCACAATCCTGTGCTCTCAGGCAGATGCCACGATAGCCCCGTTACACAGCGGGGGCTGAGTCTCAGGGACATGAGTGGACACACACAGGACCACGCAGCCAGGAAGCCCAGGGTGTAGTGCCCTCTCTGGGTTGGCTCGCCATGCCCGGCACTCACACCTGCGCTGTGGGCCCTCACAGTGCCAAATCCAACCTGGGCTCCAAACCCTTCCTCTCCCCCAGCGACTCTCCTCATCCAGCCGCCTCACTCCTCTCCAAGTCCCTCTGAGCAACGCATCAGGCACTCGCTTCCATGTCCATGAGACTCACTTGTAGTCGCGCTCCCAGAACTTGAGGGGCCGCGCGTAGGACATGATGAAGACCGCGCTGCCCAGCAGGGGGTTGAGTGGCGTGGAGAAAAGCGCCGAGAGCAGGGCCTGAACGAACAGCATGGCCGAGTCTGGGCCCGAGTCAAGGAGGTGGCAGGCACACAGGACTGTCCCTGGCCTCTCTCACCCTTCCTCTGCCCCTGCCAACCCGCCCAGCAACCCCTCTCCCAGGCCACGGCCCTCCCTGCACACCCCCACCCAGGCAGTGGGTAGCAGGCTGGATACGGGGCACAGCAAAGGGCTGGGCAAAGGCGTGGAAAGCCGAGCCCCAGGTGATCTGCCAGGGTGCGATGTAGGTCAGCACAAAACGCAGCTTATACAGCAGGTCCCACAGCTGCAGGATGGAGAGGGGAGAAAGTTCAAGATACACAGGCCGCTCACAGAAGCAGGGGTCTACCAAGTACCCATTCAGAGCCTTGGGGCTACCCCACTGGCTGCCCACATGGGAGTCAAGCTCAAGATCATTCCCAGCCACTCCTCTCTCGACCTGCCTCAAAGAACCCAGTACTATTAGCAATTCCAGACAAAGCAACCACTCTAGTGAGCGTTAGCCATTTAATTCATATAACCACCCTGAGAGCCTCTTACTGCTGTCCCATTTCCCAGATGGGAAAGTTGAGGTTCACAGAAAACAGAACAGGTAAATGACTTGCTCAGGTCTTGCCAGTGACTCAGTGAGGCCAGGCCTCCACTGTGGTACTGTGAGTTAAGAGTCATAGGCCCTGCCCTCCGAGGGGGACATCTCCTGGATGTCTGGATCTCCACCATCCTAGGTTAGACCAGAAACCAGACTAGAGTGCCCATGTGAGAGAGATGAAAGCTCAGGCCTGAGCTGGGGCACCCTTGCAGACACCACTGTAGACCTCCAGGACAGCGCTGGGGAATGGTCCTTTGTGCAAATCCTGGCTGGCCACCAATTCTCCAGGAGACTTGAGGCAAGTTACTTACCCTCTTTAAACCTCAGCTTGCTCGCTGCTCCTGGAGGAGCTGCTGCAGAGGCCCACAGAGGGGCTAATGTGGAGCAGTGCTACAAGGACCAAGGCCCCCAAGGAAGGTTCCCCCACTGAGGCAGAAGAGTTCTACTCCAGCTGCACCACCTGGAGTCTGCAACACGGCCACCAGCTCACCTTGCTGCAGAGCAGGGACATGAGGAAGTAGTCGAGCAGAAAGCCCTGGGAGAGGCGCGGGTAGTCGAAGTGGAAGAGCAGGACGGTGAAGGCCAAGGTCAGGTACTGCTGGGGTGGGCAGCAGAAAGCCGAGCGCAGCAACTTCAGCCCAGCCACAGTCATCAGCAGCGCCCGGCAGCTATGGGCGAGGGGCAGGCATTAGGTGGCGGGCGGAGACTTGGGGCAGTGGGTGTGGGTGCCCATCTCACCAGACCTTGCCTGAGCTCTGCAGATATGGACCCTGCTCTTTTGGGCCAGTGACTCTTAGTCACTGCTCTCTCAAGAGGTCACCCCCTTTAGACACATTGGAGGGACACACATGCTTTCCAAGAGGCAGCTGCTTCAATGGAAAAGGTGTCAGAACTTGGAGTCCTACTTAAGCTTGCTGGGCAACTGAGGCAAGTCTCCTTCCCTCTCTGGGCCTCCGTTTCCCCGTGTGTCACACTGGGATGTAAATGCTGGGATGGCCAGGGGGCCAGCAGTCCTCACTAGAGACAGAACTTGTCCGGGTGGCTGACGACAGCGTAGGCATCCACTGTGAGGGCGTTGAGCACCACAGCAGGGTAGATGAGGTACTTCTCCACGCACTGCAGGCCCGCGTACAGCTTCTCAAACCACATCACCTGGGCGGCACCTGAGACAGCAAGTGGGGAGGTGGGGCTGCTGGCTAGCACTTGGCCCTCCATACGCCCCCCACCACAAGGCCAGGACAGGTGTGCACTCCAAGGGGACCTGGAGGGAGGGCAGCCCACAGGACAAGGGGATGTGCTGTTCTGGGTCCCTGGAGACTTTGAGCAGGTGAGGGGGCGGGGTTGATCTTTGACAGTTCAAATGAGGGAGACCAGGCCCAGGTAGGGGGTGTCGGGGACTTAGGGCCAGTGCTCTGCCCATTTAGCTGTCTGTGAAAGCAAGGCTGCCAAGGACATCTCAGTTGTCCACCAGAGTCAGGAAGGCTGAGTGAGGCCCAAGCGCACAGAGATCCTGAGCTGCAGGGCTCTTCTGAAGGGGCCACTGCCACTTGGCGCCCGCTGACTGTAGCCACACAGGGATGCTGGCCCAATAGGAAAAATCCTTCGTTTAAGAAGGCACGTGGACCTTTGAGTAACAAATCCAGAGGTTTAAACACAGGCTCAAGGGTATTTTTGTCGCACAATCAAAGTAAAAATATGCGCCAAGCTGATCTAGTTCACGGGTAGCCAGTTTATAATTCTGGACAACAGATTCCTTTATGGCTCTAGGATTCTACTTCTTCCATCTCCTTAGAGACCACAAGGCGGGCAGGAAAAGGACAGAGCAGGCAGGGTGAGAGCGAGGCAAGGGCTGAGTCAGGCAGAGGGCAGGGGAGGGTACAGAGAGCAGTGAAAGGGCCACAGGGTCAGCACCAGTGCAGACAGGGCGGGGTGGGCAGAGGCTGCCCCCTGCTGGCACTCTGAGCTGAACAGACCATGCTCTTGACAGGCTGCAGGTCCACTGCTGGGGGCAGGAGGGGCAGAGGGGTCCCAGCTTGCGGGGAGGAGGGCACTCACCACGCACTTCGTATTGGCTATACTCCAGTGGCTTCAGCACAGGCTGTGACAGGCAGAACCATGGCAGCTGCTTGCGGAGTTGTGGCAGCAAGTAATGTGTGAAGAAGCCCACGGCCCCAGCCAGAGCATACAACACAAAACCCAGCACCGACTGCAAGAGGAAGAGATGGGAGTCTCAGCTAAGGGGAGCAGACCAAGGGACCACAGGGGTCCAAGAAGGACACGAGACCATGGCTGCCCAGGGCCTACAGGATCTGGCAAAAGGGGGGGGGGGGCGGGTGAGCCTGTTCCACACGAACCTTCAGGGCAATGAAGACGGTGCTGGCGCTGATGGCAAAGGTGAGCACGGCAATGACCACACACATCACCAGGTCAGAGTGCAGGACTTCACGCTGCGGGGCCGGGAAACACCAGCTTGGGTGTCCCTGTCATCAAGTGGCTGACCACACCCCCTCATAGACCTCCACCCCAAGACTAGAATCCTGAACTCTGGGCCCTCACCACTGACTGGCGCATCTTGTCTGGCAGTGGGTCTGGGGGCTCGGCACGGGCTGTCTCCAAGCTCCGTTCCTCCAGCTCAGGGAAAACCTTGCTCCGGATCAGAGACCTGGGGTAGGTGAGAAAAGTCAGGGGCCTGGGCCTGGGGAGGCTGCCCCTCCTCCCACAGGCCCAGGGTCAGGTGGTGACAGGCACATGCACAGACCTAGAGACACCCCCCGACCAAACCCTTGCCATGCAGACACGCGCGTGCACGCACGCACGCACACAGACAGGCACGTGCAGGCACCCACCAGAGCACGGTGGGGTCACTGCTCTGCCGGCTCAGGTGGTAGGACAGTGCCACCAAGAGGCCACAGAAGACGGAGAAGAGGACAGGGACGTGCTGCTCTGGCCAAGGAGTCTGGGGAGAGAACCCATGCTGGTCAGGGGAGATGAGGATAAGCATGGGGGTGGGGGTACCCCCACCCCTGCCGTGGGAGAAGCCACTGCTGAGTCCATGTCACAGCTCGGTCCCAACCACCCCCCTGGGCTTCAGCATGCCCCCCACCACACAGGTCACCCCTACCTTGATGGCACCCAGGCAGAAGCCGTAGAGCAGGGCAGCAGCCAGCAGACTGCGGGAAAGGCTGAAGACCGCAGTGAGCGGGCTGGTGGCAGCTGCGGGGTGAGAAACAGCAAGTAAAGCCCAACTCCTGCCTGCTGACACCGCACCTCACTGCCTCCTGCCGCCCCTCAACCCCCAGAGGCTCTCCACCCCTGGAACTTGTGTCCAGCCCACTGTTCTCTGCTTCCCCAGCCCAGAGAGGCCTTTGGGACTCCTGGCATGCTCAGGTTTAAACCACTTGCCTAGGGAAGGAGGAGAGGGAGGGTAAGAGATGGGGTCCCAGAATCCAAGATGTAGATGCAGGAAAAGACTCAGTGAAAGGCTAGAGCTGCAGACCTAACCCATGGCCCCTCCTGGGCCCCACACAGCATCCTGACCCCTCAGCCACCCGTGGGCCCCATACCTGTGCCCCCAAAGCCGTGCATGTCTATCTGTTCCAGCAGGTACATGAGGCAGGTGTTGACCTGGGGCAGGAGGCCCAGGAGGAAGACGAATGGGAAGCACAGGGTGAACACTAGCAGGGAGGGGACAGAGAAAAAGCAAAGGCCCGGTCAGCCTGCAGGCTGCACCTTGGTCCACCCTTGTGGCCTCGCTCCCTCAAGCAACCTCAATGCTGCCCAGTCTTACCAGTGGCCACATCACGGGCACAGAAGAAAAAGGAGGCAGAGAAGAGTGTGAGGCCATAGAGGGAGACGGGCGGGAAGGGCTGAGCTGAGCCCAGGGCGTCCAGCAGCCAGATGAGCAAACAGCAGATGCAGAAGTAGACGGGCCGGCTGTACGCGATCACCCAGTTGTGGCCCTGGGGAGGGGGCCTGTGAGGAGTCGGGCCTCCCCCACTGAACGCCCTGCTTGCACATGCACACACAGGCTCATGCACACTCATGTGCCCCAGGCCTGGCCCTGGGTCCAAGACAGAAAGCTTGGCAGGGTGGGGGCAGAAAGACCAATGATCTGGGGGTGATGGGGGTGGTGGGGGAGGCCTGCCTCTCCACAACCCAAACCCCTCCCCACCTGGTCTCAGCCTGGCCCAGGGCCCAGGCCTGAGTCCCCTAGGGAGAGGAGATGCTCTGCTGGGACTCACATGCATGGGAGATGCGGCATCAGGCTGGACACTCTGGAAGAGACAGGAGCTACATTAGCAACAAGAGCCAGCACCCACGGGAGGGTCAGAGACCCCAGGACCAGTTCAATTCCATCCCTGGGCTGCTATGAGTGACCAGGGCGGGACCCTAAACTATTCTGAGCCTTAATTCTCTCATTTGTAAGATGGCGGTGGTTGCAGGGGATCTAAAGCATCTGATCTGCTTTCTAGCTCAACCCATTCAAGACGGGTCCAGGGAAGAGGGCATCTGGGAAGAGGTAGGAGGGAAGGAGACCCAGGGAGCCACGCCTGACCTTCAGCAGGGAATACTGGCAGGAGGCGATGACCAGGCAGAACTGGAAGACCCAGATGTCGGTGAAGAAGCCCTTGAGCAGCAGCAGGTAGCCCAGGAAGGCGACAAGGCTGCTCAGGCCGACACCGAGGATGTTCTCCACCAGCCCCCGAGTCCTGGAGAGACAGCAGGGTCAGAGCCCACCTCCTTTCTCACCGGCTGACAGGGCCAGGGGTTCAGGGTGGGGACAGGACCCAGCCACAAAGGCCCACATCCGGGCCTGTGCCCATGCCAGACGTCATCCTGAGGATCCAGACCCGTGACCTCTCGGGGCAGCACCAGGTTGCCACCCTGCATCTCAATCCCAATCTTTGCCACCTCAAGACCCCGAGGACTCCAGGTGCCACCGCCCTGGGATTTGCCCATCTCTGGTTCCTACATTCTATGCATGCAGGCAATGCCCAGCCAACATCAGTCACAGGGCAGAGAGGAATCCAAAGCACGGGAAGCCAGGACACAGGTTCCAGGCCCAAATCATCACCCAAACAATAAACATCACCTGACTCCTCTGACTTCCTGGGCCTCAGTGTCCTCTTGGAAAATGGGAAAGCTAAGACAAACGGTTTGCTAGCTTTTTGACTACAAGATTCAATTTAATTGGATCTAACACAGAAGCAAATAAAACACAACACACTGAACGGAAACGATGTCTTGAGCAAAGCTCTGGGAGCGAGTGACCACGGCATGACCCACTACACTACTCCTTTGCACCCAGAGGAACATATATCCCACTGCAGACTCCAGCCCCCTAGGCACCCTCAGTGACCCCAGCAGTTAGGTTCTCTAATGCCATGATGACCTCCACACGTTCAGAGCTTAGAAGGCCAGGGATGATCAAGGACTGGGGGCCGAGGTGGGTGAGTACTAACCGGTCCAGCAGGGCCAGCAGAGCAAGTCGCTCATAGCGCACAGAGGTCCAGCGACCAGGAAGAAGCCAGTACTTGTAGCTGTGCTGGGCCCGGGGTGGCGCTTCCTCCATCAGCGTCTGCTCCTGGGATTCGTGCAGGGAGTCCTGGTCCAGCAGGTCAAACTGCGGTCCCCACGGCCGCGGCCATCAGCCCCGCGCCCCCCATGTGATCCACTGCCACCCCCCACAACAGCACACACTGGCTGGTCAACACAAAGTCCCCACCATCTAGTGGCCCCATGCCCTGCCTGATCCTCCATCCAAGGGCCTGCTCTTTTCTCCAGGTTCCCAGGGCATGGATCAAGGGCTGTAGGGACCTCTGGAGCTGCCAGGAGCCAGAGTTACTAGCTCCTGTGTCTGTCTTCCCCACTTAAGCATCTCACACCTCTTCTTGGGCTCAGTGAAATCCACCTTATCCTTCCAGACCCAGCAATATCACCCTCGTCCCAGGGCCATCACAGTCACCCAGATAGGCCTAGCCTGCAGCACACAGAGTGCTGGCCCTGAGGACAGGACTAGATGCCAATGCCAGTGCTGTGAGGCCCTGGGCCAACTACTTAAACTCTTTGGGCTTCCTGCGTCTTTAATTTACAAGTATTTATCAGACACAATTATGGGCCTGTCCCTATGCTGGGCTCTGGGGACACAATGGAGAGTCAAAGCAGCACGGCCCCTGACTCTGGAGGTGACCAGCTGTTTAAGGACAGTACTGCTATTCTCTATGACAGTTAAGGAGAATAAACACATCTGGAAGGGGCACATGGGGCTTCTGGGTGCTGCCCATAGTCTCTCTATGGCCCTGGGTGTTAGATGTATGGGTGTTACTGTTATGAATGTTCTTTAAACTCTCAGTCTGTGCATTAAACTGAGTATTTCTAATATTTTTTTAGCTAATTGTGTAAGCTATTGTCCAAATTGGGACTTTTAGAGCAAAAAGCGGCACTATTAGTAACTGCCAAGACGACTAGCTGGAACAGAGCTCCCCGAGCAATCCCCCACACCAGTTGCCCAGGACAGGGAGCAGCACTGCCATCAGCTGGCTTTTCTGCAGGTGTCACTGCTAACACCCATCGTCCCCGCTAGTTGTGGGCCCTACCAGAGTAAAGAAGCTATTCCATGTACATTTGTTGAATAAGTAAATAAGCGACTCCTTGAGCCATTCAGGTCCAGGGCCTATGCGCCCCGTGCCCAACATCAAAGATCAGAACAGCTACCTTAGGGCCCCTGGAGCCCTCACTCAGAGCAACCTGTCTGTCCTGGCACCTGGGCAAGTGCTCAGTGGTCTGCCCCCCACCACTGCCCCCTCCTGCAGGTCCCTCCCTGGCCGCTGGCTCCTCACCTCCGGGATCTCCAGGGGCACTCGGCGCACCTGCATGCCCTGCAGGACCACGGGCCGTGGCTGCAGCAGGTTCAGGCCTCCTGCTGCCTCAGGGACATCAGCTGAGTGGAAGCTGGAGGAATGTGAATGGCGGTCCCTATGGGAACAGCAGCCATGAGGGTCAGCTGTCTTGGTAAGCCATGGAAAGTGGTGGGGTCAAGTCGTGACTGGGGGTCTGAGGGGGCTGCTCAAATACCCAGAAGGAGCACAGGGGTGTTCAAAGGAGGCTCCCTCCCAGGTCGTGGGCTTCCTGGAAGGCGCCGGAAGCCTCCTGCTTGGAGATGCCATGGAGCCAGGGGCCCAAGGGATCCCTGCAGACCAGCCCTTCACCGCTGCCCACCCTTCTCTCCTCCTAGAGGTCTGAGTTGCCCCGTCCCAGCCCAAAGAAGGGAGAGAGAAAATCCCCCAGAAATGGCAGCCGACTGGCCACTGTGCCAGAAAAGCCCAAGCCTAGAGACTTACCAAGCTCCATTGGCTGCCTGCTCCCCCTGCTGCCCTACAGGGTTCTCGTAGCCCCCTCCGGCCAGTCCGAAGGTATAGGAACGCCGCACACCTGGGGCAGGGGTGTGGGACACAAGGCAGCCTGTCAGGGACAGGAGCACTGAGGCCCAACCCACAAGGGCACCAGGGCCATCCAGTGAGAAGAACCCTGTGCTGTGTTCCCCTGGACGGCAGCCCGATGCCTGGGTACCAAGAGCTGGAGAGGAAAGGGCCAGCAGGTCAAGAGCTAGTTAAGTGCTCACCATGGGGCCAAGGGGGGCTAGCAAGCATCCAACAGAGTGAGCGCCCCTGCTGGGATGATGACCCTCAGCGGGACGGAAAGAGCGCTTGGCTAGCAGGGATCAGAGGCTCAGCCACTGGACCCAGGGAAGGGCTCACCACTCTCGTCGTAGAAGTAATGCACAGCACCCTCGGAAGTGTCATCAAAGGTGCAGGCCTCGTGCACATTGGCTCCAGCTCGGGTGAGCAGCAGCGAGGAGGCGAAGTGCAGGGCAGAGGGCAGTGTCAACGCCCGGGAGTGGGAGGCAGCCCGGCCCCGCTGAGCCTCCTGCAGGCTGCTGGGGAGGGGTCAGTTCAGGGGTCAGCACCCTCTAGGGCTGGCTGGCCCCCACACCCCCTTCTAAGCAGCTAGCAGGTGCTCACCTGGGTGGTGAGCCCATGACAGAGGCTGGGGGGGTGGGGTTGCTGCCGGCATTGTGACGCCTCCGAATCGCCTGAGTCCGCCTTACGTTGCTCAAGCGGTCCCGCTTGCCAGTCTCTTCGGCAACTGCCCAGAGAGAGACCCCAAGTATAAGTGACTGAGGCTTGGACAGAGCCTGGGGAGGGTTTGCAGGATCAGATGCTCTTGATTGGAGCTAAAGGTCCAACCTAGTCCAACCCCATCCTGGCTCTATGGCCCAGCCAGGTCACCTAAGCTCTCGGGCCTGTTTCCACAGCTGGAGAGAAGGACGTCACTCGCCCTGTCCCGCTGCTGGCCCAGAAGGCTTCAGGTGCTAACTGCAGAACCCGGAGCCAGGTGCCTAAGATCCCTCTGCCTTGGTCTCCTCACTGTTGGAGCCCTGATTACCTGAGATGTTTGGCAGACAACTTCACTGAGTCCATGTCTGTCTGCTGCCTGAGACAGAGGCTGACCCGACTCTGACCAGGTCCACCTCCAGCTGCCCCCACTCAAAGCCAAGCTCCTATCTAGCTCGCTTCCCTCCCAGCTCTGGAGCCAGCACTCACCTCCCCCCACAGCACCTTCCTCCTGCAGCTCCCCCCTCCAGCCAGGCTGGTTGGCAGCAGGTCCCCTACGGGCCTCAGCAGGCAGCACAGCAGGCTCACCAGCAGCCAGCTCCACCCCGGCCTGGGCCTCCAGCTCAGCCTTGGAGCCAGCCAGGGGGCCCCTGAGGACATCACCCCCGGCCCCATCCATGCTCAGCACGCGGGCATGTGTTTTGGCACTGGCCGTACTAGGCGTCCGCTGGGTCCCATAGGGCCGCTTGGGGGGCACAGCAGTCCCCTCCTCAGCCCCGTGGGGGGCCCGTCGTTTTCTGGGCCCTCCTGCTGCACCCCGAGAGCTCTCGGGGGAATAGCAGGACGTGGAAGAGGAGCTGTCAGTGCTGTAGCGGCGCTGGGATCGGAGGCTGGAGGCCGGGCTCAGTTCACTGCCCTCGCTGGTGTCATCATCCTCGAAGAATCCCCCGCCTTCAAGCAGTGGCCGCCGAGGGGCACGGCCAGCGGGGGACTGTCTTCGCATGGGCAGCCGCCGTTTGCTAGGCCGCAGCAAGGCCAAGTCCTTGGGCCGCACAACCAGGAGCGGCTCTGCTGGGCCTGGTGGTGTCCCTGCTCCTACGACTGTGTCAAAGGAACGCAGTGTGTCATCTGAGGGGACTCCGGCATCAGGTGAGGCGGGCAGCTCAGCCTCAGAAGGTGGGTCTGTGTCGCTGCCTTCGGGAGCTTGCCCACCAGGGGGGCTGTCCAGGTGGGTCGAGTTGGTCTTCTCGCTCTTGAAGCTGCTCAGTGTCTCCCTGTCAGTGCCGCTGAAGCAGGAATCTGAGGAGCCGGCTTTCTGGGGTGTGGGCTCGCCTGAGCCCCGCCGGTCCAGGGGCTGGTAGCCGCTTGCTCCCCGGCGTTGTTCCCGTCGACTGCTGGTCCTCACCAGGGCCCGGTCAGGCCGGGTCAGGGTCAGGAAACTCTTGCTCAGCTCCTGGCTGAGGCTCCCCTTCAGCAGGGGGCTCATGGGAGTGTCAGCTACACTGCTCCCACTCCAGGGGGTTCCATCTCCAGCCAAGGGAGACCGTTCTGATGAGTCTGTGCTGGGGAGAGATGGGTCTGGGGCAGCCCCTGGGGGCGTCTGGGGAAGGTCTCCAACTATCAGAAGAGAGAAAGACAGAAAAAGAGAAAAGGAACCGATAACTATAGGGGGTCCTATGGCCCCTGCCTTCCGAGAGCCCAAGTGGGGCAGGACATTGAAAAGGCCCCATCTAAGAGAACAAAGAGAGCACCACGGGTACAAAAGTTGGGGTGACTCAAAGACAAGACAGCTAGTCTTCCCCTCAACCCCTGCCAATCATGCCCACTCACTCAATTTCTCCTGTGAGCTTAGCTTCAGCATCTCTCGGTCGGCTGAGGTCACAATCACGTTGTTGCTGCCCTGCTCCCGCACCAGCTCCTTGATGTCTGCAACCATGGCCCAGAGGCGTCAGCAGGACCTCGAGGCATCCACATGCCATCCCCTGTTCCACACCACCACCTTCAGCCCTGAGCAGCAGCCACGTACCTCTGAGGGGCCCAGAGTCATCCATTCGGGGCAGCAACTCCTGAGCAGATAAAGAAATGCATAAAGGAGCAAACAAGACAAAAAGTAGGCTCAGGACATACCCATGTTGGGGGTGGGCTCCCAGAAGAGGAGTGGGGAAGGCTGAGGGCTGGGACTACTCACCGAGACCTGGTTGAAGCCAAACACAGAATGCTGAGAGCTACAACGTACAGGGGGTGTGGAACTCACTTTCCTAAACACTGTCATCTCCACTCCAGGGTCCCTGGCAGTGGAAAAGAACATCAGCTTTGAAATAACTTTAGCTCTCCATGTAGTACTTCCTCCACCATCCCCACCGCTCCTTCCTCCATAGGGGTCTCCCTTACAAGTCCAGGGCCAACCACAGAACCATTCAACCGCTCAGGGAGCCAGTGTTCCTTAAGCCCCTTCTCCATCCTCCAGTGCTCAGACCCAGGCACCTCCGTTCCCAGCACAGGCCCTGCCCCCGCCCACCTGGGCAGATTGCTGTCCCCCTGGGCAGGCTCTTCCTCTGGCTCCCCCATGGTAGAGTTGCGCTTCTCCACAATCTCGCCCTGGTCGAACATAGCATGCAGCCGATAGTTCACAGTCTTGATGGTAGCGAAGATGACAGCCACCACAAGGCAGTATACACCAGCCACCATCAAGCTCGGGGGCAGGACCTGGAGGTAGCATCAAGTCAGGTCCCTCTTCACACAGCCTTGCCCCCATGGGGGTAGACCTACTACCACAGTCAAGGCTAGGATTCACAAATTCACAAGAAGACTTCATCACCCCTGCATGCACCTGATACAAACATCCTGTCAGGGCATTCTGCCTTCTGTCTAACTAGAGAGAGATTAAGTGAGGGGCTCAAGGTCATCCAAGCCAGGAAAAGAAAAATTTGGCCTCCCCTCCATACACTCCAAACTCTATAATGAGTCCTCTTTCCACATCCCAGTGCCTGGAATCTCTGCCAGGTTGCACCCCTCCGTAACATCTGCCCTCCCTTTCCCCGGTGGGAGCTACAGGTGGCGGCAGCGTCTCACCATGTACAGCAAGAAAGGAAAGGTGAGCAGGAAGATCCAGACATAAAGGTGGAAGCAGTTGGAGAAAGTGCTCTGGTGCGGGTCGAAGAACCAACCGCCGGTGAGCGAAGCCCACACCCCCTGGCGCAGGATCTGCAATACCTGCGACCCCATGGCCCCGCCGCTGCTGCGCGCGCCCCACTCCCGGGACCCTCATGGGGGCGGACCCCGGCCCATGCCCCTCCTGGCGCCCGAAGGCCCCGGGGCCGGGGCTCGCGCTCACGCCATGGTCTCCCCCAGCGGGGGAGAGGGGTCTGTGGAGCGAGGGTGCGGGCAGGGGGCGGGGCCGGCTGGGGCAGTCAGCGGTGTGAGACCCAGGCGCGGGGGTGGAGCCGCATCAGGGGCGGGGTCCTGGCCCCCAACCCTGGCCCAGAACTGCTCCCAAGGGTCGGGCCGGCAGGTAGGCGCGGGGCACGGGCCGGGCACCCGTCGACGGCATCCAGAGGTGGGCGTGGGGTAGGTGCTCCAGAGGTGCAGGCGACGGCTCCCTCGGTTCCGGCCCGGGGAGAACCCCGGGACCCTGAGGTCCACTTCCGGGGTCACAGGTCACTCGCTTCTGACTCTGCGCTCGCCCCGCTTTTACGGGAGCCGGCCCAAGGGGGAGGCCGGAAGAAGGAGCCGCGAGCCGCCAACCTGCAGTAGCGCATGCGCCCGACTAGTCTAGTCAGGACCCGGAAAAGGAAAGTCTGGCGGCATGAATGCGCAAGCGCAGGGAGGTGGTAGAGCGATGAGAAGCGGGAGAGCTCTTTGAGCGTGCGCAGAGTCCGGGTCTAAGGGTAGGGACGATCGGAAAGGCAGAAGTGCTTGGGCGCATGCGCACACCTAAGCGATGCCAACCTAGCGGAGTCCACTGGGCGGAACTGAAGGGGTAATTAAGTGGTCATTGAATAATGGCGTAGTTAATTGGCGCAAAGCTCTCCCAGTGAGCTACAAGAGGCGGGGAAAAGGATGGAGGCGTGGACTCCCCTGGCTTAAAGCTACAGTTCTGCGCTACGGGAGCACGCCCTCTTTAGTGCGAGACCTCAAACGTCACGAGCTGCCTCTACTTCCGGGTCAGAGCTCAGACAAATTGTAGAGAGCGACCCTCCAGAACAGGCAGGACTAGTCGAAATAGGATAGCGTCGTTCTTCTTAAAGTGACGGGCTGAAGGCAATTGTCAATCCAGCGGTTGCAAGGGCGATTTAGCTATTCTGAATCCAATCACTGGCCGAATTTCAAGACGACAATCTCAGGTTTCCGCCCCCTCATGGGGAAGAGGTATGAATAAGTGGATTGTTTCCCGGGTGAGGGGAAGAGGAGAACCTTAGACAATCCGTTCCAAGTGTTAGAGGTGCAGCCAATTCCGTCCTCCAGCAATCTTACCCACCCCCATCCCACTGGCTCTGCGAGGCTGAGCTTCTGACCCGTTTCAGATATGAAGAGAATGAGGCACAGGGAGGATGGGTCACACAGCCCTGCAACTTCGGAGCCAAGACAAGTTTGTCCCTCCGGTTTACCCCTCTTCCAAGCCAGATTCTTTGCCCCAATTTTGCTGATGCAGTTGTAGACTGCGGTGATGGCCAGTCCTTAGCAGAAACCAACCTCAATCCCAAACCTGCTGTCATGGGGGTTCGGGGCTACCTTTCCCCTCCTTTTGCCTCTCCTTGCCGGCCTACCCAGGAACTCCCTGGTTCAGTCGCCCCGCAGCCTCTGGGAGGGGAGCGGTGCTACCCGCCCGCGTCATCTGATGCTGTTTCCTGCAGGAGGGAGAACAGCGGAAAAAAGTGAAACTCCACCCTCCACCTCTGCCTCCCGCCCCCGGGGCCAAAGTACAAAGGGAGGAGGAAGAAGGGAGTGGGGTTGGAGCCATTGGGTCGAGAGAGCCGAGCCGGGAAGAGGCAGCTCCACCTAACACTCCAGCCACCCCCTGCGCAAAGAGACCCAACCGAACTCTAGGCGCTGCCCCTTGCTGGTCCCACCTTACACTTAGTGGGTGGTGGAGCCAGGGTCCCAGGACTGCTCCGGACTGAGGGACGCCCGGTCCCCTCTGTGCTGGCCATGGTGAGACGCCGGAGGCCCCGGGGGCCCACCCCCCGAGCCTGACCACACTGCCCTAGGTCGCCCTCCTCTGGAAGCCCGAGATGCGGGGGGCCGGGAGGCGACACTCCTGGCTCCCCAGAGAGGCGTGGGTCTGGGGCTAAGGGCCAGGGCCCGGATGCCCAGGTTCCGGGACTAGGGCCTCGGCAGTCAGGGGCACCTAGGGAAGGTCCCCACACCCCCCAGCACCAGCTCCCAGCCATGGAACCCTTGAAGAATCTCTTCCTCAAGAGCCCGCTGGGGTCATGGAACAGCGGGGGCAGTGGGGGCAGCGGGGGCAGCGGCGGTGGAGGTTGGCCAGAGGGGTCCCCGAAGGCAGCAGCTTATGCCAACCCTGTGTGGACAGCCCTGTTCGACTATGAGCCCAGTGGGCAGGACGAGCTGGCCCTGCGGAAGGGCGACCGTGTGGAGGTGCTGTCCCGGGATGCAGCTATCTCAGGCGATGAGGGCTGGTGGGCGGGCCAGGTGGGTGGCCAGGTGGGCATCTTTCCATCCAACTATGTGTCTCGGGGCGGTGGTCCGCCCCCCTGTGAGATGGCCAGCTTCCAGGAGCTGCGGCTGGAGGAGGTAATTGGCATTGGTGGCTTCGGCAAGGTCTACCGAGGTAGCTGGCGAGGTGAGCTGGTGGCTGTGAAGGCAGCTCGCCAGGACCCCGATGAGGACATCAGTGTGACAGCTGAGAGCGTGCGACAGGAGGCCCGGCTTTTTGCCATGCTGGCACACCCCAACATCATTGCCCTCAAGGCCGTGTGCCTGGAGGAGCCCAACTTGTGCCTGGTGATGGAGTACGCTGCTGGTGGACCCCTCAGCCGTGCCCTGGCTGGGCGGCGTGTGCCCCCCCATGTGCTCGTCAACTGGGCTGTGCAAATTGCCCGTGGGATGCACTACCTGCACTGCGAGGCCCTGGTCCCTGTCATCCACCGAGACCTCAAGTCCAACAACAGTGAGTTTTGGGGAGCATGGGGTTGGAAGGTGGCATGGCCCAAGCATACACCTACTGCCAACTCTCGGCTGAGCCTACCTGGGAATCTAATAGAGGCAGGAGCTCCTGCCCTAAGCAAGTCCTAGTTGACCAGGGGTGCCCATGGGCTCACACTAGCCCCAAAGCAGGAGTATCAGGCACCCTACAGAGTTCTTCATGCTGTGACCCCAGAAGGAGTCCTTGACCCCAGCTTGCAGCTACCTAATTAAAAAATTGGAATCTGTCAGGTAGACCATAAGCAATCTGCCTAACCTTGGCCACCATTTCAAGAGTGCCAGATGCTGGCACTCATCTTCAGGGAACTCCCCTGAAGATCACACTTGATCTGTTGGTGCCTCCTCTTCCCTCCGCTTATGCTGGGCGGCTCCTCCAGAACAGAGATCTCAAAGGGGAAAGCCCCCTGTGATGGTCAAGGCTGGGGCCAGGGATGGACTTCTGGCCCCACCCCTCCCCCTGGCTGCATGATCTCTAGCTGGTTATTTCAACTCAACCTCAATCTCAGACCCAGTAAAAAGGGAGTGACTGGGAGGGTAAAGCGGCTTAACTGACTGGGCGTCCTTGATGCCTGGCACTCAGTGGGTTCTCAGCCGTGGGTGTGGACATGTGAAGGCTGGATCACTAAGAGGGCTTCTAGAATCAGCACTTGGGGTGGGCGTGGCAGGACTAAGGGAGACTCGAGTGGTGAGGCGCTCCATCTCCAGCCATTTCAGGTCCCACACTACCCAGCATGGGTTCATGACAAGCAAGCGACAGGTTCAGAGGGCTTCCTGAAGCAGGCAAGCTTCACACCAGGCGAAAAGCAAAGAATGTTCAGAGAGACACCCAGTTGGATGTCCCAACAGGGCCTGAAAGAGCAAAGGCAAAGAGGCAGACCCAGCACAGTAGTAGGGACATGGGCTGGGCCTGCTGGGGCCCAAGGCACAGGCTGTAGAGCAAAAGGAATTGCAGGAAGGGCCAGTGGGGTCACTGGAGAGGCATGTGTGGCTCTTGGAGGGGTGAACATGGCTATTTCGAGCCTCCTGGCCTGGGCTGACCATGGATAAGGGACGTGGGGGAGCAGAACACCAGGCCCAGTGATATCCAAGTCCTTGCCAGGGCCAGAGGGGCCTGAGGAGGCCTGCCAGCCATACCACCCACTCCTCTCATCCATTGTAGGGTGCAGTTGCCACCTCAGCCTTACTCCTGGGCCCTGGCCATCTAGGGACCCCTACTCCCTGCCCCAGCCTGAGGGGGATTCCCCGAAGGCCTGGGGGGAGGGGACTCCCATCTTCTGTTTTTCCTCCAGTTTTCTTTCCAGAAAAAATGGAACAATAGCCCCGGCCCCTGCTCCCCACCCTCCCCACCGCTTCCTGCGTTTCCTGCTGCCCCTGAGCTGGCTTCCTGCCCCTGCTCCAGCCTCTGCTCTCTCTCCAGCCCAGCTGCCTGCAGGGGAGGAAAGAGCTGGGGGTGGGGGGGTTTGTGGGAGAGGAAGGAGCCGGGATCGCACCCCCAACTCCCTCCCAGTTCCCTGCCTCCCTCCCAAAGTCTGGGTGGTGGTGAATGGCAGGCAGGGTGCCTTCAGCCTCCCTGAGCCTGGCCTCCCACCTCACAGACCCCAGTCCTAGGCCCGGGGTGCTGTCTGCGGGATTGAGGGGGGAGTCCTTGGGATGGGGGGAGTGCGAGCAGGAAACAATGGCGTGATTTTCCTGGACAATGGGGGCCTTGTGAGGAAGCCTAGCGGGGAGAGGAGGGGGAATTCTCCAGGCCCACGAGTCACAGGACAGACTAGCCAGCCCGGCCTGGACCTGACCTCCCCCAAGTCTCCCCCAAAGGACCCCCCCAGTTGAAGACCTGGGCCAGGCCTCCCAGAAAGGAGAAGTAGGGACCATGGGAGGAAAGCGGAAGAGGTATGAGCTGCCTAGGCCACTCCCGAGCTCCCCAGAGGCAGCCCAGGGAGGGGGCTGGGGGCTAGGTCCCTTTCAGAGGCCAGAGAGCCCTAAGGGGATGCTGGGAGGGGGATCTATAGCCCCTTCTCCAGGCAACACTGACCACCCCATCACATCAGAACCAGAAGAGCAAATAGGGTTGGGACAAATTCCAGGCACTTGGAGGAAAGCAGGGGATGTGGAGGTGAGGAGGAGGCTTCACTGGTGTCAGGTCAAGCTGAGGGCTGAAAGTGGCAGAAAGGCCACCAGTACAAAGAAATCCTGAGACTTTGAGTGGGTTGCTGCCCTTCTCTGGGCTTCAGATTACCTGACTGAAAAAGGGAGGCTGGCCTCTCAGCTTGAGATACTGGTGCAGAAAGCGCTTCACCAGTACCACAAGCGGCTAGAGACCCAGCCAGGAAGCAGCAGAGGTTGGTCTTCAAGAGGATGGTTGGGTCCTGGCACCAACGGAGACAGGAGTCCCTCCCCAACCGCAGCACACAGACCCCTTTGCCTGGTCCCTCTCCAGCCACCGGTCCCACCCAGCTGCAGTTCTTTGGAATGAACTTTCGCAGGGTTTACTAAATGGTCTGGTTCTGAGTCTCCAGCAGCCAGGTCAGAGGCTGTCCCGAAGCTGGGAGTAAGTCGTGATAGAGGATGGAAAGGAGAGAGTCAACATGAGAGACGTTAGCCACAGAATCTTGAGGACAGCCAGCATTTAGTATACTCATGTTGGATGTGAGTCTGTGTGTAAGGCTTGAAAAAGCCAGATCTTGTTTAATACTCATGACAACCCTCTGAGGTGGGTTTTGTCGTCATCCTTGGCTTTACTAACTGTTCAGAACTCCCCCATCTGGCTCAGAGGAGAGGGTACATTGCAGGACCATTCTTTGAATTTGGAGAAATTGCAGAAAGATTTGCTGGGCATGGTGGGAGGATGAAGGTGGTTGTTGAGGGCGTGTAGACATCAGGGAGGGCAGCTGCTGGGTAGCTGGATCGACTTCTGGCCTAGAGCTCCAAATGTGGGAGATGCCAGCAAGGAGGGGGCAGCTGACACCTGGGAGAGGCCAAGACAGCCTGGGGACAGTGGCACGAGGTTGAGGGGAGGCTAGGCTCTGAGGAACACCAGCATTGAAAAGGCTAAGGGTGGGGAGGCCTGAAGGAAACAGCACAAGCAGCCAGAGGCCCTGGGAGCCTAGGACAGCAGGGAGGGGTTGCGCAGGAGTGCCTGATGCCCCCATGAGGCCCTGAGAGTCTGGCCAGCAGCAGGATCAAGAGTTGTGGCTTTAGGCCTAGAAAAGCAAGTACCCTGGTTCTGCCACCTCCTCTGAGAAGTCTTCCCTGACTCACCAGGCTATGTTAGGTGCCAGTCTCCTCTGCCCCACCCCCACTACTCTGTGCTGCCCCCATTATGGTGCTGTCACCCTGGGCAGGATTCCTGAGAGGTGTGCCTTGAAATGACACATGTTCAAAAATGTAGTTGGCTTGGATGTCACTTCTGTACAATGCAGTTGGCTAGAACCAGAAAAGTAGAGAGGCTCCTTCAGACCCTTGAAGATTCTGTGACTTTGCCCTCTTTGTATTCCTCTAAAACTTCTCATTTGAGCCATGCTTGTCCTGGTGAGAGATCTGCAAGTTGCTGCTTCTCTTCTCTGTACAGGGTATGGTGGCCTATTTGGGACAAAGTCGTGTGCCCTTGCCAAGCCCATCCACTCCTACATTTGTCCCGAAGTCCTTTCTGGCCAAGAACCACCATCGTAGACCTCTCCCTTTCTCTTCTTGTGCAGCTGCATCAGTGGTGTCTTTCAGCCTTCTTCTCCCCTAGGAGTGGCTGTGCTGGCCACAGTGGGCCATGGGCATCAGGGGCCTATAGTGCCTGCTGGGCTTCCTTCTCACCAAGGGATTCCCTCCTGCTACACATCCCGAGGGAAGTTCTGATTCACACTTCTGCCTCAGCAAAATGATAAGACACAAGTTTCTCTTGGAATCAAAGCCACAAATGCTGAGAGGCTGCCAGATTGCCCATTTCTATTCAATGCAGTATGAGGGGAAAGTTAGAGCACTGGCTTTGCCACCACACAGATCAGGTTGTGGTATCTGCTTTATTTGCATATGACCTTGCTTAAGTCATCCTTGCTCAGTTTCCTCTTCTGCAAAATGAGAACAATAATGTCTGCCTCATAGATGTGTGTGCACGCGTGCACTAGCGCTGAGTGTAAAATACCTGGCTTCTAGTAGCCCCTTGGTAAGTTTTTCCCATTATTGTTATTATTGTCTGATTCTACCCAATCCCCAGCTCTGAGCCCTCCAGGGCAAGACCTAAGACAGTTCACCTTAGTGCCCCTGGTACCCAGCCAGGATGTCTGTCAGAAGACAGTTCGCTCCCAACTCCTCCCTTGACCCTACCACCTGAGCCTGGAGTACCACAGTCCTGCCTCTTCTCTTCCCCAGTTCTGCTGCTGCAGCCCATTGAAGGTGATGACATGGAGCACAAGACCCTGAAGATTACTGACTTCGGCCTAGCCCGCGAGTGGCACAAAACCACGCAAATGAGTGCTGCGGGCACCTATGCCTGGATGGCTCCCGAGGTTATCAAGGCCTCCACCTTCTCTAAGGGCAGCGATGTCTGGAGGTGCGGCCTGGGTAGAGGCTGCACAGATATGGGGCTGCAGAGGGCAGAGGCGGCTGTCAAAATCTAGGGCTGGGCAGGCAAGCAGAGCCTGGGGGAGGGCACAAATTACTTAGCTGTTGGTTGCTTTGGGGTGAAATGGCAATGAATAAGTAGAGGAGGGGACACAGACCCTTTGTCTCACCCACAGTTTTGGGGTGCTGCTGTGGGAATTGCTGACTGGGGAAGTGCCCTACCGGGGCATCGACTGCCTTGCTGTAGCCTATGGAGTGGCCGTTAACAAGCTCACACTGCCCATCCCATCCACCTGCCCAGAGCCCTTCGCACAGCTCATGGCCGGTAAGGGGCTAAGGCAAGAGGGTGAGGGGCAGAGTTCCTTGGCCCAGGACACATCCAGTCACAGATCCCCTACTTATTCTGCTCCCCGTCTCCACTCCGTATCCCCAGACTGCTGGGCGCAGGACCCCCACCGCAGGCCCGACTTCGCCTCCATTCTTCAGCAGTTGGAGGCGCTAGAGGCGCAAGTTTTGCGGGAAATGCCGCGGGACTCCTTCCATTCCATGCAGGAAGGCTGGAAGCGCGAGATCCAAGGCCTCTTCGACGAGCTGCGGGCCAAGGAAAAGGTGGGAGGAATCGGGATCCCAGGGTTGGAAAGAGACGCCGGGAAGGAATGTCTTACTGGTTTCTAGGGGGCAGAGGGTCGGGGTGAGCGACAGGGGCCGGACCGGGCTGTGTCTTCTCTCTTCCGGGCACAGGAACTACTGAGCCGCGAGGAGGAGCTGACCCGCGCGGCGCGTGAGCAGCGGTCACAGGCGGAGCAGCTGCGGCGGCGCGAGCACCTGCTGGCTCAGTGGGAGCTGGAGGTGTTCGAGCGCGAGTTGACTCTGCTCTTGCAGCAGGTTGACCGCGAGCGGCCGCACGTTCGCCGCCGCCGCGGCACCTTCAAGCGCAGCAAACTCCGCGCGCGCGACGGGGGCGAGCGTATCAGCATGCCGCTCGGTAAGAGGCGGGCCCCCAGCACGCCGTCCCGCCATTGGCTTAGTGGGCGGAGGGGTGGGGTCAGGCGTGCGTGTGTGTGTTGGCCACACGGCGATTGGTCTAGAGTGTTGATGGGTGTGAGCTGAGGTGGAAGGGGCGGGACCAGGAGTGTATTTTTTGCCTGTGGGTGGGTTCTGGCTGGAATATTTGCATATCGACCTGGGAGTGGCTGCGGCCGGTAAGGGGCGGGGCTCGTGAAAGTTCTGGGAAGGCCGAGGGGGCGGGGTGGGCCGCTTCCCGGGAATCTCCGACTTGGCAGCTCTTCTCCGAGTGGAGATCTGCTTTCCTCACCGAGAGTCGGGTCCAGGAAGGCAGTGAGGCCGGCCCCAGTCACCCAACTACCTTGCCAGCCCGGTCCCTCCTCTGCCTGTGTGGCCTGGGAGCCAGCCGAGGGCCCCTGCGGGTTGGGATCCTGTCTTTCCTTCACCACAAATCTGTACCCTACTTCCCCTCCTAACCCCAGACTTCAAACACCGCATCACCGTGCAGGCCTCGCCCGGCCTGGACAGGAGGAGAAACGTCTTCGAGGTCGGGGCTGGGGACTCGCCCACCTTCCCCCGGTTCCGGGCCATCCAGTGTAAGACACTTTGCCTTTCTTTGCCTACGCCCTTCCCCCAGCCCTTATCCTTTTTTTCAAACCTTATCTTTGGAGGGGGCTACTACTCTCTGTCTCCTCCTCTTCCTCCCCACTCCTGGGATTCCCTCTCTGTCCATCTAAACTGGTACCTCTGAATTCCCCAAGCAGCATTCATTTTATAATTTTTTTCAATCTAACAGTTGTATGACACTATGTATCACTCATTTTCCTAAATGCTTTGCTAATATTAACTTAATTCCGCCCCATAATCCTGTGAGGTAGATATCCTTGTTATTATCTAAGTTTTACTGATGAGAAAAGTGAAAAAAGTAACTGCCTAACACTGCACAACTAGTAAGTGGCAGAGTCAGAATTCAAGCCCAGGCAGTTTGCTGCAGTACTAACTACTAAGTAGCAAATGCCAGCAGAAGGACTAGGTGAGATGCCCCACCCACTGCCAGTCCCATGACCCACACCCTCCTACCCTGCCCCAGTTCTGTTCAGATTCTCTGTGGCCCAAAGATCACTCTGGGAATGGTATGGGGCCTGGCCAGACCCCCTCCATTGTCTAAGAAGTTGCCCCTGGAGTCTGACTCTCGTGATGGGAGGACAAAAGTCAGGGTTCTTGACCTCAGCTCAGACTCCATCGGTTCTCCCTGCCACAGTGGAGCCCGCAGAACCAGGCCAGGCATGGGGCCGACAGTCCCCACGACGTCTGGAGGACTCTAGCAATGGAGAGCGGCGAGCATGCTGGGCCTGGGGTCCCAGTTCCCCGAAGCCTGGGGAAGCCCAGAATGGGAGGTGAGTGCCACCCACCCAGATCGTCTGCCTCCCAACCGTCCTCAGATTCACGAATCACAACTCCCCTCCCATCTCTTTACCAGGAGAAGGTCCCGCATGGATGAAGCCACGTGGTACCTGGAGTCAGATGACTTATCCCCCTTAGGATCTCCTTCCACACCCCCAGTGCTCAATGGTGAGTGGCCTTGTCTCCCACCCAGCAGACAGTTGCTGCACTCCTGTGGGTACTATGGGGAAGCTACCAGAAGCCAGCAGGCAAGGCAGGCCATTTCTGTAAGCCTACAACTGAGCTGGATACAGCCGAGGCCTCAGGGGGCCCAGAGTCTGGTCTCCTTGTTCAGGGCTGGCCAGCAGGAGAGCTCTTTCCTGGCCCTGTGGCAGCTGCTGTGCCCTCCGCAAGCTCTAGGGAGGAAAGGAAGATGAGAATCAGTACCCCTGATTTGGGATCCAAGGAGGCTGGGCCCAGAGAGGGGAAGGAAACTGCCCATGTAGGGTGGAGCCAGATAAGTGTCTGCCACACTGTGCTTCTGAGTCCCTTCTGGAGACCCTGGAGATGGAGAAGAGGATAAGAAAGCTGAACAGGTAGGGGATCCAGGGCCCACTCTCATGCACCTGGGGCAGTTCTGGGCTTTTCTGTTCTCCATGATGGTAACAGCACTTACTGTGTGCCAGGCATGCCATCCAAGGAACAACCCTGTAAGAGATTATTATCCCTATTTGAGAGATGGGAAAACTGAGGCTCTGAGAGGCAAAGTAATCTACCTAAAGCCCCCAGCTAAGGATTTGAACCCTGAGAGACTTTGACTCCCAGGCTGATAGTGAGCTTCTCCAGAAGCTTTCACCTGAAGAAAGGGCTTCTCACACACAAACTACTTGGGAAGCAACGGGGTCGGCAGAAAGTGGGGCTCCTGTGTCAGAGGGAGCATGGCTCAGCTCAGCACTGCCCAGCACTGGCAGGGCCTAGAAAGTTGCAGCCTCCCTTGCTTGTGGGTCCCTTTAGAGCCCCCAGCTACACCTGCTTCCCACAGCCGGAATGTAGGACCTGGCTCAGCTGTTAGCAGACCAGAGTCCTATTCAGCAAATAAGTTAGACTCACTTGTCTCACCCCACCCAGCACATCACCTCCACCATTACCTGTGCTGCATTTCATAGTAATAACAACAGCAACAGTTTATTGGGTCTCTCCTGTCTGCCATTTTATAGAGGAGGAAACCGAGGCACAGAGAGGTTGAGTGGTTTGAGTAGGGCACGCAACAGAACAGGGATTTGAACCCAGGTCTGACTTTAGAGGCAGGGCCCTGGGCCCCCATCTGCCACACCATTTCCTCTCCAGCAGTTGCATTGCCCCAAGCTGGCTATGCTTCAGAGACTGAACTAAGAGTTGGAAGGCCAGGGGGGCTGCTTAGATTCACCTGCTCTAGAATGTACCAGGCCAGAAGGGTTCGTGGAGAGCTTGAGGTCCTGTCAACCTGGGTATGTAGATTGAAGCATCCCCTGACCATGTTCTGCAGATCCCTTTGCCCTCCCTGAGCTCCCAGGGGCAGGGAACAAGGGCCTGGACCCCGTCCTTCTCCAGCTTGCCCCCTTACCTGTCCCAGCCCAGCTGCTGGCTGAGCACTGTTTCCCTCTTGCAAGCCCACACTCCATCACCACCTTGTGCCCACTAGAGTGCTGACCTTGACCTCCCAACCACCCACAGAATCAGAAGCCTTGCTAATAATCAAAGAAGACCCTGTGAGATTATCCCAGGCATTAGCCCCAACCTTGTGGAACCCCATCTCCCACCCCCTGTCCCAGCCTAAATGTTCTGGCACCTGGAGAACTGGTTGCAGTGAGTTGCATATTGGTGAGTGCAGTCGGCCTGCAGTGACAGCAACTGCTGCATGTAGCAACTGACTTGCCCTGGAGTCGCTAAATACCAGGTGGCTGTATCCTCTTCATTAGGGCCCACAGAAGCAATTTCACCTTCACTTCTGGGTCAAGAATGGTTATGCTGCTTTCTCCTTAACAACAGAATTGCCAACTCCTACTGCCAGGAAGCTTAGAGGCAAATTAAAATCCTTGCTGAGTTACCTTGGGCAAGTCACATACTTCTAGGAACCTCAGTTTCCCAGGGTATTAACCTCAGGAACTTCTTTCCATTCTTAGTTTGTGTGCTGATCTCTATCTTTACTTAACTTTGTCCCATATTTCTTCCTTGTTTTCAACATGTTTTTCCACTATTCTGTTGAAACTTAGGATAAATGGTCAGTTTCTTCACCAGTAAAATGGGGAAAGGGCGATCACCGTATGTGGTTGTTGCAAGGATTGTAAGAATCGATTCTTCCATCAAACATGTATTGACCGTTTTATGAGCCAGGCATCACAACGTCTTACAGATCAACACTGCCCTGACCTCAAGGAGGGCCTAGTCTGGTAGAGGAGGCAAATTCATAAATAAACAAGTACAGCAGAGTAGTAAGCGCTGGGATGAGGTCTGGACAAGGCATAACACGAGCAAGAACTGCCCAGGTTACAGGGGATTCTGGCAAAGCTTCTGAAAAAGGAAAAAGCTCTTGTTTTCCTCTACATTCTACTCACTTTACATCTGACACCAAATATGTGAGGGTTTTCCCCACACCAGTCGATTCTGGGTCACCAGCTGGTGTCCTAAAATTCAATCCAGTTCTGACCCTGTCTACCTGGAATTAGTGTCAGACCCCACAGGTTAAGGGTTCAGGCCCACAGGACTGCTCCTCCCACTTCAGACCCCTGTTGGAAGTCCAGGTTGTCACCTGCGCTCCTTACCAACCAGCTGTAAATCGGAGGTTCCCATGACCTCCTCCTCAGGTTTGATAGTTTGCTAGAACAGCACACAGAACGCGGGAGCCCGTTTACTTACTAGATTACCGGTTTATTATAAACAGTACAGATCAAGAACAACCAGGTGGAAGAGATAGGTAGCCAAGGTATGTGGGAGGGGCAGGGCTTCCATACCCCCTCCAGGCATGACACATTGCCAGCACCTCTACAGGTTCACCAACCCAGAAGTTCTCTGAACCCTCTGACTGGGGGCTTTATGGAGGCTTCATTACATGGACTTGATTAATTGATTATATCCCTGGCCATTGGTGATAGGACTCAATCCCCAGCGCGCCCCCCCCCCGATGTAGGTATAGGCTGAAAATTCTAACCCTCTAATCACATAGTTCATTCTCCTGACAACCAGACCCCATCCTTAGTAGATTTCCGAAAGTGACCTCATTAATATGAATTCAGATGTGGTTAAAAAAGGCTTATTATGAACAGCAAAAGTCACTCCTTTCACTTTTATCTGTCTATCACTTAGGAAATTCTAAAGGTTTGGGGAGTTCTGTGCTCGGAATGAGATGAAGACCATATATATATATATATGTATATATATATATATATATATATACATATATATATATATATATATACACACACACACACACTTTTTTTTTTTAATACATTACAACATCACAGCTTCACAGGGGACCTGGCATCTCAGCTGGGTCTTGAATGGTAAATAAGGGATCACTGAGAGCCAAGGTGGGAGAGGCGTGCTGGGTGTGCTGGGCCTGCTGGGCCTGCTGCGCCTGCTGGGCAGAGGGACTAGGGTTTATGCACCTAAGGAAGAGGAAACCTGGTTGGAACCCAGAGGAGGGGGAATTGAGAGCCAGGGAGTCACAGGCCTGAAGCAGCAGGTGAGGGCCAGGCCTGCCTCTTCCCCTGGGTCTGTGAAGCCCAGTGCAGCCCCAGACATGGGCCAGCAGATGTGTGTTGAATGAATGAGTGAAGCAGGAAAGGCAGGCAGGAACCAGTTCATGAAGGGCCTGGAAATTGATGGGTGGGGGCCCAATGGGGAGAGTTTAAGCAGAGACTTATGGTTAGCAGATTTGCATTTTAGAAGGTAGTGCGGGGAGGTGGGGCAGGGCGGAGGGTTGTGGATGAGAACAGGGACCCCTAGGAAAGTCCTGGTTCACAGCAGAAGCTCCCATTTCCCAGCTTTGCATTTCTTCCTCTGGACACCTGGCCCAATGCCCCACTCCAGGTAGGCCCAAGGAAGAGACGGAAGGCTTTGAAAGCCCAGACAAGGAACGGACATTCTTCTAGTGGTGGCTGAGAGCCATGGCAGATTCTAGAGCTAAGGATGACCTGATAATATTGGAGTTTATGGGAGACCATCACAGACTGCTCTACCTCCTCAATGATGGGATCCCCAAACCCACCCCAGGTGGTCTAGAATGGAGTCAGACCAGCCCTAGGCCTACAGGTTAGGACAGAGATGTCCTGAAATCCAGGGCAGAGTCTGGTTGGGAAGTGGTGGAGACCAAAGGCTCTATCGCCCCTACCTGGAGCCATCTCCACCCCTTATTGGCTATGTAGATTTAGCTAAGCCCTTAACCTCTCTGAGCTTGGAACCCCTGGGGCATGAGGGTCAGACCATAATGCCCCCTAAAACCTTCAGCTCAGGCCTGACACAAACAACTGCCCTACCCAACCCTCAGTTTCATCATTTCTGAAATGAGGACAGTGATGCTTGCCTCTCGGGGCTGTTGTGTACATTGGAATTGACCTGGAGGAGAGGCAGGTGAGCAGAAGGACCAGGGCTGCCCAACTAGGAAGGAGGTAGACACAGGGCACAGGTCCCAGCCCTGTCCCTGGGCCCCTGCAGATATCCCTGGCTGGCCACTGAGGCCACTCACTGAAGCCAGCTGTGATCAGGCCTCAGCTTGCTTCCTGGTGGACCCCCCCCCCCCCGCCCCGCCTTCCCTCCAGTACCCTCTCCATCTCCCCGCTCCAGGGCGCCTGGCAGCCAACCAGGCTTTGCTCCTACTGGTTCCTCAGACTGCACTCCCCTCTCCCCACCCACCACTTCTGAAAGGTCAGAATTGGGGAGGGGGGTAGGAGACTGGGAGGAGTTAGGCTGTGGAAGCAGTGGAGTCAGGGAAGACGCTGGTGGGGAGCTGAAGGCAGTCCTTATTCCAAGCCACCGAGGGGTCCGCCCGAACTCAGCCTAACTTGTGTACCTGTCACCAGGTAACCCCCCGCGGCCGAGCCCAGAGCCCGAGGAGCCTCGGCGGCCTGGCCCGGCAGAGCGCGGCAGCGGCTCCGGAACGCCCAAGCTGATCCAGCGCGCACTGCTGCGCGGCACCGCCCTGCTCGCCTCGCTGGGCCTGGGCCGCGACCTGCAGCCCCCTGGGAGCTCGGGCCGCGAGCGCGGGGAGCCCCCGCCAACGCCCCGCACGCCGCTGCCCACGCCGTCCCTCTCAGAGCCGCCCCCTTCTCCGCTCATCCGCTTCTCCCCCAAGATGCCCGACGCCCCGGCCTCTCCGCTGAGCCCCGACATCCCCGACCGGCCCACTCCAGCGCCCCTGCTGCTGGAGCTGGGTGTCCCCTCCGGCCAGCCGTCAGCCAAGAGCCCGCGGCGCGAAGAGGAGAGGCGCGGTGAGTGGCCCACTGCGTGGTGACACGGAGAGGGGCTGGTGGGGACCTGTAAGGCAGTAAGGCTGGGGCCACAGCTGCGGCTGGACTCCAAACCACACCCTCAGGACGCTGAGGATGCGTGTTGGGAACTCAGTTCTCAGTTCAGGCATCCAGTGGTCGGGGTGGGGTGGGGGCTGGGAGGGTCAGGTCAGCTGTGAAATAATCGTAGTAATGATGATGATGACAGTGATGATAGCAAACTCTGATTGCTTATTTGTGCCAGGCCCTGTTTCTAGTGCTTCACGGAGATGGCCTCATTTAATTATCATCACAACCCTGTGAGCTAGGTGCTCTGCTACTCTGGTTATACCCATTTTTTTAGATGAAATGTAAGGCACAGAGAGCTCAAGGGCCTTGAGGCTCCCACTCAAGTGGCAGAGCTGGGATCCAGGCCCAGGCCCAGGCCCATCGGCTCCAGAGGCCTGCTCACTCTGAACTGCTACCCAATAAACATAAGCGCCATGGAGCACAAAGAGCTGTGGAAATTGTGAGCCAAGTAGCTCATTGTGCAGATGAGGAAACTGAAGCCCAGAGCAGGGCAGGGGCTCTGGGGGACACCCAGGAGATGGTGACAGCCTGACCCTGGGTCCCCTCCCCCACCCTTCACAGGAAACACTGTCTCACCCCCACCAGGGATATCGCGCTCCGCTCCTGGCACCCCGGGAACCCCACGCTCACCACCTCTGGGCCTCATCAGCCGACCTCGGCCCTCACCCCTTCGCAGCCGAATTGACCCCTGGAGCTTCGTGTCAGCTGGGCCACGGCCTTCACCCCTGCCCTCGCCACAGCCTACACCCCGCCGGGCACCCTGGACCTTATTCCCAGACTCAGACCCCTTCTGGGACTCTCCACCTGCCAACCCCTTCCCGGGGGGCCCTCAGGACTGCAGGGTGCAGACCAAAGACGTGGGTGCCCAGGCCCCATGGGCTCCAGAGGCAGGGCCCTGAGTGGGTCAGGCTGCTCCCCACGCTCCAGCTGCTCTTGAGGAGCCACTGCTACACTGGAATCAGAGCCGAGCAAGCCTCTCTAGCTGTCTTGGTTTCGCCCAGGGACCCCGCCCCCTTTGGGGGTCAGGAACACTACACTGCACAGGAAGCCTTCACACTGGATGGGGGGCCTGCCCCCCACACACCTGCAATGTGTGGGTCCCCCGACTTACCCGCCCCATTGGGGCCTGACACTGTACCCAGCTGGTTAGGAGGACCAGAGCCTGTCTCAGGGAATTGCCCCGAGGGGTGGTACAGGGAGGAGGGGAGGTGCCGGGGAGAGGGGCCGGCCTTAGCTGTCACCAGCACTTTTGACCAAGTCCTGCTACTGTGGCCCCTGCCCCAGGGCTTAGTGTCTGGACCCCCCTGCCCTGGGGGTCATCTGGGGCCGGGGCTCTCTGGGTGCCTTCCTGCTGCCCCGGCCAGGGTTGGGGCCTTGGCCTTGGGATCCAATGAAGCCAAATAAACTCCCCAAGCTGTCTCCCCAAGCATAGCCTGTCACCTTTTGAAGAGGTAACTGGGGGATCCAGACTGTCACATGACCCTGGTGACCTCATACCCCCAGCACAATGGGAGTTGGCCTGGGCCTAGGCTGGGATGCTTTGCGCCGCACTCCTCTCCTGGGACCAAGTCCACTTGAGCATCAGGCATTCAAGGCCCTTCTCAGCCCCACTGGCACCCACGTGCTCAGACCTCTCTCACCTTCTCCCACCCAGACTCTTCCCACCATTTCAAGCAACTGTATTTGCCCTTATTCTTCCTGTTGCTGGTGGTCCCTGCTTATCCTCAGGGCCCAGCTGCAACATCACCTCCCCTGGGACACCTTCCCAGTGCCACTTCCGCCCCAAACAGCTCACTGAACTCAGGACCCCACAGCCCTCTGGGCGGCATCTAGGGGGTGTGTCCTGGGTTTGTTTCTATCCCGCGGTCTGGACACAGGAGGAGTCACCCACCCTGACATCTGGCTCCACTCACGCGTCTCTTACTGCCACGGGGTTCTGCAGACTACCCCTCCCACACCATGCCCTAGGGCAGAGGCCCTGGGACTCAGCCCCTCCATGGTTTTATGGGAGTCATGTTCCAGTCTCCCTCTCCCCCTCCCCTGCACACTCCAATGGCAGCCAGACCTTCTGTGCCTCCAGTGTTCAGCAGGGTGGGGACTCGGGAGGGCCGGGCACCAAAGGTTCTCAGGGAGGACTCAGAATGGAGGGAGCATCATCTGTCCAGGGCTCTCAGGGCGTCCTCCACTCCCTACCTCACCACCCAGCCCCCACCTGGCCCATCCCAAGTCCCACCATTCCTCTCCCACTCCGCTGTCCAGGCTGCCACCCTTCCATTACAGATGCCTGCAGTAGCCCCTTCCCCCCAACCGGTCACCTGAGCCACACTTGTCCTCAAGGCCCTATATCCTAACCCACTTTACCTCCTGTTTCTCTCGCCGCTCAAGGTCTTTCCCACCTGGACTGGCCTCTTCTCCTCCCCAGCTGGAATGTCACCCTGCGTCTGCTCTCTTCCCTGGTGTCCTCAGGATCTAGGCACCTGCTGAGTGGGTGAATGGATCTGTGTGACTGAGGTCGTCCTTGAATGAACCACTACAGTGTGATTGGAGCCTAAGTTACCTCTCTGGGCCTTGCCTTCCTCCAGCCTGCCTCTGCCGACCACCCAGCTTAGAGAAGTTGGGCAAAACAAATGTCTTGCCCCCAGAAACTGGAAAGAGTGAGTCAGCTCATCTCCAAGCATGAACTGCCTCCCTGCCCTTCCAGTCCCACTCACCCCAGCTTGTGTCACAGGCTTTTCTCCCTCCCCAGCCACCCACACCTCCTCCCAGCCCCAGGCATCTCCTCCCCAGGCACCTCCTCCCTGCCCCACCCTGCCTGGCCCCTCCCAGGTGCCTGTGGTGGAGCAGTCGGCACCTGTGACATACGCTGAGAGGGCGGTATACCATGGGGGCTCTAAGGCCCTGGGCCCGATACGGGCTACTGGTTGTGGCCCACCTGCTTGCTCTGGGGCTTGGGGCTGCAGTGTTCCAGGCCCTGGAGGGACCTCCAGCACTCCGGCTCCAGGCCAAACTCAGGGCCGAGCTGGCCATTTTCCAGGCAGAGTATGGGGCCTGCCTGCCCCCCGGGGCACTGGACGAGCTGCTGGACATCGCCCTGGCAGCCCAGGCCTACAGGGTTTCCAGCCTGGGCAATGGCTCTGAGACCAGGAACTGGGATCTGCCCTCGGCCCTGCTCTTCACTGCCAGCATCCTCACTACCACGGGTAAGGCCGCCATGCGGCCGGGCAGGAAGGGACTCTTGAGGCCATTGCTACCTGGGGTCCCTGGGGTTGCAGCCCTTCCCCTAGCCCCAGAGTGCTAGACAGAGCCTTATTAGGCTTGATATCATGGCTGGGGCTCCCCACACCAACACACCCCAAATGGTGCCTCAACTTAAGCTGCCAGGAAGGGTGGGGCTGAGAGGCTACCCTTTGAGTCCCAGGAGAGGTACCCAGGCCCCATGGGCCTGTGGCAAGACTGAGAACACGTATTGTGGGATTGATTCTTGGACAGAGGGAAATGGAGTGAACCCAGGGAGTACAGATTAGGACCACCAACTTGGGAGGAGTGTGTGGGAAGACTTCTGGGGGAAGGTATGATGAGATCTTAGCCAAGGCAGGGGGGAACAGGGATGAGACATGAAGGGATTCCTGGCAGAGGGAACAGCATGTGTGAAGGCCCAGAGAAATAAAGCAATGGGACCCACAGCCCTGGGGTTTTCTGTCCTGCAAAGTGTCTAAACATTTTAAAAATTAAAGTCCATTTTTCCATCTTTTGGAAAAACTGGGAAACTAATTTGCACTGAGCCAGAATCCCTGCAAGCCAACATACCGGTTAGAGTCAAACAGGGCTTGCCCATTTGGAGCAGAGTACATGCTCTCCAGCCCACCCCAGTCTCTACCACTCCTTTTTGTCTCACATCTCGCCCCTCTAGGCATTTGAGTTTACAACTCTAGCCTAGCCAGTCCTGTTCCCCAGCATGCCGGTCACTGCCACCTGTTGAGACTCAGCCTCCCCCAATGGCTTGTGGGAGTTGTAGTCCAGGCTCCTCTTCCTGCCTTTGCACATGCTTTTCCAGGCTCAAATGCCCTCTTTCAAGCACACTGCCTCTTTGGCAGCCTTTCATGCTGGTGTCTTGACTGATTTTCCTGCCTGCCTCCCCACCGGAGCCTAGGCGGACTTAGATTCCAGCACAAGATCTGGCACACAGGATGAACCGATACACTTTCAGGAATGAAAGAGTGGGTAATGTCTCATCTGGTGGATTTGGAAGTATCAGTCGAGGGCAGAGCTGAGGAATCTCTCAGAAAGCCAGGCTGTCTCAGAGGCAGGACAGCAGCTCTCAGAATTGTCCTAGTACAAAAGGCCTGGGGGGACAGTCACTTTTAATATTTTCATTTTCCAGGAAAATAAGAGTGGCCCAGAGAGGTTAAGGGACTTGCCCAAGATCCCTAGTGAAGGAAGAGCAGAGCCAGACAGAGACCATGGGCCTGAGCAGTTCCGGCAATCTCAGCCACCAGAGGGCAGCCTTCTGCCAGAGCCAGGCTGTGGGAAGTCGACACCTGGCAGGGCAGGCATCCCACTCAAGGGCTCGGTGCTCACCAACTCTCTTCTCTCCAGGTTATGGCCACATGGCCTCACTATCAGCAGGTGGAAAAGCCTTCTGCATGGTCTATGCGGCCCTGGGGCTGCCAGCCTCCCTAGCACTTGTGGCTGCACTGCGCCACTACCTGCTGCCTCTGCTCAGCCGCCCTAGTGCCTGGGTAGCCACCCGCTGGCAGCTGACGCCGAGCAGGGCTGCGTTGCTGCAGGCCACTGGACTGGGCCTGCTAGTGGCTGGTACCTTTGTGCTGCTGCCAGCACTGCTGCTGTGGGGTCTACGGGGTAACTGCAACCTGCTGGAGGCCATCTACTTCTGCTTCGGCTCGCTCAGCACCATCGGCCTAGGGGAACTGCTGCCTGGTCATGGCCGTGGCCTGCATCCAGTGCTTTACCATCTGGGCCAGTTCGCACTTCTGGGTGAGTCCAGCTGCCAAGGAGAGTGTGGGGGAGGAGAGGCAGGAAGAGGAGTCTGGACTACAATTCCCACAAGCCATTGGGGAGGCTGAGTCTCACAGGTGGAAGGACCCTGCCCTAGGGCATGGTGTGGGAGCTGTAGTCCACACTTTAAGAAAACTGAGGGTGGGTAGAGTGCTGGGAGGTGGGTGGGTTGCATTACCAGAGCCCTGAGAGCTACCCTAGTAGCCACTCCCCCGCCAGGTTACTTGCTCCTGGGGCTCCTGGCCATGCTGCTGGCCGTGAAGACATTTTCAGAGCTGCCCCAGGTCCACGCCATGGTGAAGTTCTTCGGATCCAGTGGCCCTTTGAACGCTGAGGACCAAGATGGCATCCTAGGCCAGGATGAACTGGCTCTGAGCACCCTGCCACCTTCAGCCGCAGCCCCAGAACAGGCCCTAGCTTGCTGACAGGTGTCAGATGATAGAGCTCCTTTCAGGTGGAGCAGCCTGAGGAGGAAGCCATGGGGGAGGGGCTGGGGAAGCCTCTGGAGGTGGTAGGGAAGAGGGTGGATGTGAGGACCTCAGAGAATGTGTTAATAAAAAATAAAATTGGCAACACTGCAGGCTGTGTTTTCAGCTCTTCTTTGGAAATGAGACCTCCCTACAGCGATCAACAACCCAAACCCCATCATCCTTTGAAGGCCAAGGTCAGGCCTCTGGTTAGGTCTCCTCTGGCTGCTGAGAAACCTCAAAGCCGCAAAGCCCCACTTAGGATCGCAGACGACCTTATCGGCCAAGGCCCCACCCCTTTCCGCCTATTGAAAGTGCCGGTAGTCCTGAGAAAGCCCGGGCGCAATGGTTTGGCCTTTCTAACTTTATTGCTCGCGAGTAACAGGAAGGCGGGTAGGGCGGGGGCGCGGCAGTTCACGAGCCATCCCTCTCCCCTGAGGCTGGCCGGCCGGGCCCTGCCCTCGAGAAAGAGCTCTGGGGGCGCGCCTGGGACCCTCCGCCCGCCGCGAACACACGCACACACACTCACACGGACTAATAAATACGGCCCGGACGGCGCGGCCGCCCAGCCGCTCCTGTCCTTCGGGGCCCGAAGGGCCGCGCTTCCCCTCCACCTGAAGGGTGACGGCGGCCCCTACCGGCCGTGCGCGGCATCCGGGAGGGTCAGGGCCTCCCGAGCGCAGGTCCGAAGCGGCGACCCGGCGCGGCGGCGAGAAAAGCTGCGGTCCGGTTGGACCAGGAGGGGCGAAGACGTCTGGGCCCGCGCGGCCTCAGCTCAGCACGCAGCGTTCGCGCCGGCTCAGCTGCCGGCTCAGCTTGCGGCGCCGCTGCTCCAGGCCGCGTTCCAGGCGCTCGTCCTCCTCCAGGGCGCTGGGAGGGATCGGGTTAAAGTCAGCCCCAGTGTCGGGCCCCACACGCGGGCTGCCCCCCGGGGTCACGACCGAGCACCCCTCAGAGTACACCCCTGGAGCCTTCCCGGCTCCCAGAGCATCCTGGTCCCACTTACGTCCGCTCCTTCTGGTCCAGGTCCCGGACCAGCTCGTCGCGCTGGTTCACCAGCGACACCAACTCTTCCAGCAGCAGCTGCTCTCGGTGCTGCTGCGCGGCCGTTTTCAGCCAGTCTGAGGGCAGAGGAGTCTGGGGGTCAGGGGGTGCCCGCCCCTGCCCTGTCCTACCCCCCAGCCCCTGTGCCCCATCTCCCACCTTCAATGGCCAGCATGGCCCGCAGCTCCCGGCTAAGCAGCTCGAACCTCCGCTCCAAGTCCTGCTCTTCGATGCTGGGGGGTGGGGTGCCAGGTTAGGGAAAGGGGAATGGGAGGGAGTGACCAGGGTTTTGAACACTCCCTGGCCCCCATCCCACCTGACCACCAGTTTCCAGTGAGGGCTGGGCCAAGGGCAGAGTTATACCCCAGTCCCCCCAGGGAATTATCTCTTGTTTCAACTGTTCTCCACTTGCTAGATATTTATATTGTCTCCTCCCCCAACCCAACCCTCTTTTTTAAAAATAAGAAACAACCTGGAAGGATTATTTGGATGAACATTACTCATAAACAGCAAGTATTAGACTAAAATTGTTTTGAAAAATGATCCAAAATGCAAAAGGGAGGCAGAACCACCTCTACCATGCAGGACTATGATGGCAATGATGGCAGAGAATTGCTTCTGCCCTCACATGAGAAACCAGCTCAGCTGTCTCTAAACCTCAGCGTTCCTTACTGTAAAGGAACAGGGTCAACTGGGGTGCTCAGCACTGACCTACCACATTTTTCTTTGGGCCTCAATTCTCTCATTCACAAAAATATTGCCAATTCAAGAGATATACACTATATTCAGAAAATTAGGGGGGAAATTAAGATGGTTGAGCACTTTCTAAAAAAAAAATCGTTGAAAGAAGCAAGCAGTAAACAGTTCTGATCAAAGTAGTTAAGATTCCATCTGTTCTGCTGGCCCTGGGTGGGCAGGGGTGGGGCCTAGACAGGGAAGGACCAGCACTCACAGCAGCTGCAGCTGGTCCTGCCTCCGAATGAGAGCGTTCTTCTTGTTGACCAGTGTGAACCACTCCTGGATCAGCACCTCCTCCTGCAGCCTGTTGGCACCTAATTGGGCCAAGCCAGTCACCAGGCCTGCCACCAACCCCTGTGTCAGGAGTAGGGAGGCTGGGGAGGGGGAGAGGTGTCTTGTTCCCTTGTGGCATCCCAGAAGCCAGAGCTGTGTGCCTCAGCGTGCCTCCTCCAGCCTTGGCTCCACCCAACTCTTCCCAGGGTCAGAAAGAGCTGCAGGGCAGGGCAGATCTGGCAGCATGTGTGAGGGAGTGGACTCCAGATGCCTGCCCCACCTGACTCCATGAGGCTCCTCAGCTGCGTCTCCACCTCGGCTGCCCGCCCATCTATCTGCCTCTGCTCCTGCTCCAGGGCCTGTAGCTCTGCGCACACGTACTGACTTGTATCCTGGAACCGTTGCTGGGTTGGAGAGAGGGGGCAGAGGACAGGGTGGGCTCAGCCCAGGCCCCACCTAGGAAGCCCACCTATCAGCCCCTCCCACCTCAGCCCTGCTTACCAGCCCAGCCTCCTCCCCTGGGCTTGGGGGCGGTTCCTCTGATGTCCCACCTGTAGAAAGAGACAAGGCTAAGGGACCCCCAACTGACACCTGCCCCCAGAAGGTCCCCGGCTCAGCAACTGTGTGCAGCCTGAGTTGAGATGAGTCACCATCCCTTCAAAACTACTCACCTGGGGGCTGCTGTGGGGCTGTGGCTGTGGGTGGGCCAGGGGCAGGGCTGGGGTCAGGGCTCATGCCTTCCTGTAGAGGAAGAGGCCAGTAAGGGCTTGGAGGGGCTCCCCGAGAGCCCACCCTGGGGCCAGCCAGAGCCTTGCACACACAGGGCAGAGGGTCCTCAATTCCAGGCCCTGCCCACCTCAGCAGCTTCTCCAGTCCTGCAAGTACAGAACTCCACTACCACCCGCTCTGGGAAAAGTGCCTCCTCCAGCAAAGGCCACAGCCTTCACCGTCCCAGGCCCTGTGGTCCTGGGCCAGTCCACTCCCACTCCCTGGGGAGTTCCGGGGGCCTCACAGGGCATTTGTGAGGGTGAAACTCTGTGGTGGGCCCACCTGGGGGCCTCTCTTCCCTCACGCCCCCTCCTCCATGTTGCTCCCTCAGGCCACCTCAGACTCCATCACCGACTGCTGGCATCTCCATCAGGGCCAGGGCCTCACACAGCAACACTGACCTGACCTGGTGTGGTCATCGTTAAGCCAGTACCTCTACCTCCTGAACAAAACGGAGCACCCTTCTGCCTGACCAATTCCCATACCTAGAGAATGCTGCGCTCTTCACAAAACACTCGGAACAGGACAGGTGGCTGGATCTACCAATTGTAGCCTAGAAGGGCAGGGCTGGCCCCTCATGTGTTCTGCCCCTGGCAACTTGCTGAGACTGTCAGCCCTACAGGCCCCCAACTTTCAGCTCAGCTGATAACCTGGCCCCCTTGATAGCTCCTGCTCTGGCCACCTCTCAATGTCACCAGGTGGGAAGAAGGGGTTAAGCCACCTCACTGTCCACTCTACTCTGCACCTCCCTGAGTGGCAGTCCACTCAGATGCCATCCTCTCTGGCCTGGGTCAGTGGCGGCCTCTCCACCAGCCAACACCCACGCCCTGCCTGTTGACTTCATCCTCAAGCCACAACTGAGGGATCTCCCTAAAACCTTCACCCCTCAATGGTGTCACTCTCTCCCCACCCCACCTCAGCCCTCAGCCTCCTTGCCAAGGCCTGTTGGCAGCTCCAGTCCCAACTCCTACTGCCCTGAGCCCTACCCAGATGCCACCCTCTGGCCACAGTGATGGACTTTCGCTTCCCCAAATCATTTCCTCAGCCTGGAGCCAGCCTCTGTCTTGGGCAACTGGACACCCACTCAACCTTCATGACCCAGCTCAGCCCCACCTCCTCCAGAGGCCCCTTCACACAGTTTTCTTCCTTCCTGACTTTCATGCCTCCTGAAGCTTCCTTGACCCCCAGGTTGGGCAGATACTCCCACACCACGGTGCCCGAGACTTCTCCCATCACAGATGTGACCCCACGGCTGCTGGGTACCCAGGTCTACTCAACCAGAGGCAGCCCCTGTGTACAGGATGGGGTCCAAAGGATGCACTCAGGGTACACCGGATAACAATTATGGCTGATGTCCAGTAAACATTTATTTGTGTGGGGGGCACTGTGTATGCACTGACTTATTTAGTTCTCCCAACAACACTGTGAGGCAGGGATGAGTACCACCCCCACTTTACAGATGAGGAAACGGAGAGTCAGAGGTGACACTCATACAGGGCCTGGCTTATGCCCAGGGCTGTCTGATCCAAAGGTTTATTCCCTAGTTTAGCCACTGATTTGCTGTTTCCTCGGGCCAGTCACACACACTGGGCCTGTTTGTGTCCTTGTACGTAAAATGGGGAGAAATTCCAGCCCCATGTAAGATGGGGGTTGCTGGGCTCCAGAAAGGCATGTGGGGGAAAACATAGCTCCCCTTTTTTTGACAGCACCCTACAGTGGTGCCTCAACGACACTTTGCAGAGAACTTTTATGCCTTTGCTTCTCTCAGGAAAAGAAAATAGAGATTAAGTGGCTTGTCCAGGGTCACACAGCCAGTTAAGAGTGCTCAGCCCAGTAGAGGGCGCCATGTTAGAGCTGAGCCTCAAAACCCAGGTTCACATGTGTATCAACTCCCTTTGTCTCTTTCTTCGTCTCCCTGAGCCTCAACATTTCCACTTACAAAATGGGGTAACTGTTCCTCCCCAAAAAGGGCATCGTAGGAGTTGGTGAGGAGTTGATGAGGGGCTATGGGGCCAGGCACACAGCAAGTGCTCAACCGACAGGGCAGGCAGGGGGAGGAGAATGGAGAAACCCCAATCTCAGCAGCAACTAAGCTTACTCATGCCAACCCTGATGGGAACTCCAATGCTTCCTCACATCTGACCCAAATTCCCCTTTCTACACCCTCATGTGTGGCCCCTCCTCCAGGAAGCCTTGCTGGGCTGCACCAGAGGCAGGCATCCTGCCCTCCTCATGGCATTGCTTCACCCCTCCTCAGTTTCAAGGTGCCTGACTTCGTTGCATTCAGAACTTTGGGAGCTCGCAAGGCCGGGGAAGGTCCTACCTCCTCCCATTGCACACAGGAGGATGCGATGTGAGTGGCCAATGCGGAGGAGTCCCCTCCAGTCCCAAGGGTTAAATATCTCCTGTGGGACAAGGGCTGGAGGAGGGCCTGGCTTGGAAGGGCCAGGTGCTGGGACTTAGGCCCAGAAGGATGAAGCCTCCCCTTTTAAGATATAAAAAGCCATTGACACACATTAAGGGGGCTTTGGTCAAAGACCAACAGACAGGCCGAGGATAGCTGTCTAACACACCTGCTGTGGGTGCCTTCAGTGCCCTCCCTGTTTCTCATTCATAGTCTCAGTGCTGCACTTCAGACCCTGCACTCAAGGCTCCTGCTCTCCTGGCCAGCCACATCACTGCCTGCGGACCTTACGGGATGTGACTGGCACTTTCCTAAACAAGACCTGAGCTTTCCTGCTGCCACTTTTATGCTTGGGAGGTCCTGCCTCTTGAGAACCCCCCCACCGATTCTTCACCTGGGAAAAGCTGCCCATCTTATCAGCCTGGCTCAAATGGCTGCCTCTTCCACAAAGACTTTCCTTAGAACTCAGGGGTCATCCCTGCACAGCTGAAGGCTTGGAGTGGCCCAACAGAGCTGCCCCTGCTGTCCAAGACGGTGCAGCTGGAAAGCACATGGCCTGGACTTCAGTGACTGTGAGTCCTTAAGCAAATCCCTGCCCTCTCTGGGACCACCTCCCCTTCAGTGCAGTACAAGACACCCTGGGAGACTGACCGGAGACCTGCAAGGGATCGGGGGAAATGGGTACCCAGCAGGGTCTCCCATCTCCAACCTTCCATTATCAGAGAAGAGAGAAAACTAGCCTCTAGTATCTGGAGTTAAAGATTCAAATCAGAGACTCTTGCGGTTGGGAGGCTCCAGAGAGCTCCCTTGAGTATAGAAACCCTGCTCCCAGTTTACAGGGAAGCTGGCTGACCCCCCGCCACCTGCGGAGAAAGAAATGCCCCCAACCCATTTTCTAGTTCATAAAGAGCTCTACGCTGGGTGCCAGCTACACAGAGCCTTGTGGGAACTTTTCACTAACTGGGTGCCAAGCCTTTAAAAGCACTAGCATATGCCCCAAGGTTGGCAACAAAGTCGGGCCCCCGCCCCAGGAGCGGCTCTGAGCCAGGCAGGTCTGTGTGCCCCGAGATGAGGAGCTCGCTAGCTACCTCGTCCTCGCGGAGGGCTCGTCTGCCGCACGGGTCCCTCCAATCAAAAAGCGCCTCCCCGCGTCCAGCGGAGGCCTCCCCCAACCCCGCGCACTAGCTCAGCCTGCGGCTCCCGGACCCCCGCGCCTCAGGAGGGCACTCACCGCTGCCGCTCCGCCAGCTCCCGGGGCTCCCGAGTCCGGATCGTCCACAGAGAAGGAGTTGCTGTTCCGCAGCCTCGAGCGCCTCTTCTTCAGCAGGTCTGCGTCGCGCACGTGAGAGAAGGAGCCATGCGCGCGGGGAGGGGGCACGGGCCCAGCCTCCGCGTTGACCGACGGCCGCCGCAGCTTCACGCCGCCCGCGGCGCCCGGCGCCCCCACCCCATTCACCAGACCCTCTCCCGGAGGCGCGGACGCCTGCCCATTGGCCGGGGCGCCGGCGGAGCGCGCCTCCTGGGCAGCCACGGCCCCGCGGTCCTTGGAGGCCACCTCAGGGGCCACTCCGTCTGCGCGGGTGACGGCCTCCTGGGGTTCCTGGGTCGCCTCGGCCCGGTGCTCGCGCAGCCGCTGCGCCAGGCCGCTGGCGTCCAGGTCGTCGGGCGGACTCCGCTGGGCGCTAGCCACGCGGTACGTGCCGGCGCCGCCGCCGCCCTCCAGCTGCACCAACTGCAGCTCCTGCCCTGTGCAGAAGGCGCGGATCTGGCACAGGTACGTCATGACGATGAGTTTGTCGGGCACAGTCAGCAGCACCATGTCCGCCGGCTCCAGCAGCCGCGATACGCCCAGGGCCGCGAAGCCATCGAAGGCCTAGGAGCAGTGCGTTAGGGTCAGCGGTGGCGGGCGTTACCCAGTGACACTGCGGTCCCCGGCTGGTACCACCCAGGGGGTCCCTGCAACGGGCATGCCAGGGTTTGCCAACAACGCCTGCACCCTCCTATTGGAAGAAATCTAGCAACAGAGCCCGCCCCCGCGTTACCCAGCAACTGCACACCAAAGGGTGGTTTCCAAAACACCATCTGGTGGAAATATGCTTTAAAAAAACAAAGCTAAGCTAAGAAAAATGAACACTTTAAAGACCAAAAGGGTAATAAGTGGCAGAACTTCCAAAAGCCACAGCTGGGGCCCTGAGGCCCAGACTCCTCTTCTCCACACAGATAGACAAATCTTAAACACCTAGGCCTGGCTTTACACCCTCTTTCCCTCCAGGCATCACTCCCTCCCCATCTCACCTGCTTGTTGTTCTGTTTGATGTTGAGTGGGTCAAGGGAGGCAAAGTTGCTGCAGAGAGAGCAAGGATCAGAGGCTGGATTCACACCAGCCTCCCAGCAGGCTCCCCCATTCATTCGCACCCCCTCTGGCAGCTCACATCTTGTCTGGGTAGAATCGATGCAGGATGGCACAGAAGGCCAAGCCGTTGCGCCATGATGTGGTAAAGTTGGTGATGCGGACACCACGGTAGCCAGCGGTGACTTCCTGGCACCACTCCAGCAGGGACTGGCTAAAGCTCACCAGGGCAGGCGGTGCCTGGGGACACAGGGAAGGGCTTAGGAAATGTGAACATGGGACTTGTACTCTCTGCCCCTTGGGCACAAAAGAGCTTCAGCTCTGGGTTTGCAGGAGTCACCGCAGACTGCTGGACCTAGCTTTATGGTCAGGCAAAAAGGTTTCCAGCTCTGCAGTTATCTACCAAAGTCACCTACAAGGTCAGTGACCCCCAGGCAAGATCAGAAGTCACCAGCAGCCACACCTCCAGGTCAGCCCAGAAAATTAGCTCTAGGAGTGTCCCACTCCATGCAGCCCAGGGAAGACAGGGTAGAGGAGCCAGGGCATCTTGAGAGAGGAGCAGGTGAGGGGCTCCTTAAAGCTGAGCCCCTGTCCCACCCCACCCCAGTCGACCAGGTGGGTCCATGCAGAGCCGCCGTTCGCTCAGCCTGGGTTAGTGGGAAGCAGCAGACTGGGCCCTCAGCGGCCCCCATCCCTACCTGGCTGCCCGGCAGCCTCCTGTCCTCTTCAGGCTCCTCTGGGGAAGAGGCCCCCAAGGGCCTGGGCACCCCAGCCCCTGCCCCACTGGCCACCTGTGCCTCAATCAGGCTGGCCTCTGGGAGGTTTCCCTCAGCTTCTTTTCCCTTCTCGGTTCCTGAGACCCCAGCCTCTGCTTCCTGGGCCTCGAAAATACCAGATTGGTTCTCTGAAGCCCCTGGAACCTCCATCTCTGCTTCATTGGCTTCCCAAACCCCAGACATGGCCTCTGAAACCCCCCAAACCCCAGCCTCTGTCTCCTGGCCCCTCAAAATTGTAGTCTCTGCCTCTGCTCCCTGGGACTCTAAAATTCCATGCTTTATGACTGGGACCCTTAAAGCCTCATATTTGAGGGTCCTCCAGAGTCCAGTCTCTGCCTCCTGGACCCCAGAAGTTTTGGCCTTTGCTTTCTCAGCTTCTAAAACTGTACTTTCTGTCTGTTGACAGACAGTCTCCAGTCCCTCAGCCTCTACCATTCTAGCCTCTGGCCTTGAAAACCCTGAATTACCCACTTCTGTCTCCTCAGGCCCCACTATCTTAGTCTCTGTTCCTGGGACCCCTGAACCCCCAAATGCCATCTCCTGGGTCCCCAATATCTCAGCTTCTGCCGTCTTAGTCTCTGTCTCTGGGACCCCTGAACCCACTACCTCTGTCTCCTGCGTCCCCAATATCTCAGCTTCTGCTGTCTCACTCTCTACCTCTGGGACCCCTGAACCCCCTACCTCTGTCTCCTGGGTCCCCAATATCTCAGCTTCTGCTGTCTCACTCTCTACCTCTGGGACCCCTGAACCCCCTACCTCTGTCTCCTGGGTCCCCAATATCTCAGCTTCTGCTGTCTCACTCTCTATCTCAGGGACTCCTAAACCCCCTACCTCTGTCTCCTGGGTCCCCAGGATCTCAGCTTCTGCTGTCTCAATCTCAAACCCTGTGACCTCAGAACCTTCTAACTCTGTTTCCTGGGTTCTTGTTATCTCTGATTTTATCTCTGAGACCCCTGAAAACCTCACCTCTGTCTCCTGGGCCCCCAATATTTCAGATTCTGCTCTCTCAGCTTCTATCTTCAGCACTCTTGAACCCCCAGATATCTCCGGGGTCCCTAGTATCTCAGTCTCTGACACCACAGTCTTTATCCCCAGAACTCCTGAACCCCCAGCCTCTGTTTCCTGCATCCCCAGTACGTTATACTCTGCCACCCCAGCCTCTGTCCCGGGGGCCCCTAAAATCCTTACCCCTGTTTTCTGGGTCCCTAGTTCCTTAGACTCTGTCATCTCAGCAGCCTCTGACTCCAGGACCCCTGATCTCACTCTCTTTGTCTCCTGGGTCCCCAATATCTCTGCTTCTGCTGTCTCGGTCTCTATCTGTGGAAACACTGAGCCCCCCACTTCCGTCTCCTGGGTCCCCAGTGACTCTGATTCTGCCACCCTAGTCTCTGGTCCCGAGACCCTTGAATCCCCAGTTTCTACCTCCCAGACCCTCAGATCCCTAGACACTGCCCCCTGGTCAGCTGCTAGTGGGGCCCCTTGGTACCTGCTCACCTGGGGACTGGCACTTGCTGCTCCAACAGAGGTGCCCTGCTCCAGGCCTGTCCCCCCAATACCCAGGGCTCTGTCCCTCACCTCTGCACCCTCTTTCTCCTGGCCTGCAGCAGTCCTGATCCCCTTGAGGTCACCAAGATGCCTGGAATGCCCTGCAGGCTCTGCTGGAGGTGGGCTCAGGATTGTGTGAGCCTCATCCCTGGTCCTGACGCCTGTCTTTCCCTGAGAGCCCCTTGGAGGAGCCTCAGGAGTCCCCTTGAATCTTGCCTCAGATGTCACCCCTGTAGACTCTGGTCCCTTAGTGTCCACATGTCTCACACTTGACCTCCACTGAGCATCCACTTGACCTACTCCTAAACTCTCTTCAGCCTCCCAAGCTCTGACATCTGACCTCTTCTTATTCACCTCTCTGACTCCTAACCCATGCTCAGTGGCCACCCCACTAGCCTCTGGCCTGTCCCCAACGCCCCCTTCCTCAGCCATGGGTTTCTGCCCTTCCAAAACGTTGCTGGAGTGTCTGTCCTCAGTGCTTGGGCCCAGCCCTGCTCCCTGGGCTTCTGTCCCTTCCTGAGGGCTTTCCAGGGCCTGGGTCTCCACAGCAGAATCCACTCCTGCTGGGGGAGCCCCTGAGTCTTTGGAGGCCTCATCCTCCTCTTGGTGGACTGGGGGCCAGGGGGCATCAGAGCCTTTCCGGAGCCGAGGGGCCGGGGTGGGGGCCACATCTTGGCCTGGCTGTCTTGAGGACCTGAAGAGAGAGTAGGAGGGTGCATTGCAGGTGGGGCATTTGGCCCCCCTCTCAGCTCCTCTTCCAGCCTTTCAGATTGCTGGGGCCCTGGAAAGGTGGTTAGGTGAGGGGAGTGCAACTTCTTGAGAATAGACAGGGGATGGGGCTGTGGGGCTGGTTCCATAGCTCACCTTGTCTCGGGTTGGGTTCCAGGGGGCCTGGGGGCCTTGGGCCCCACCTGGCCCCCAGCTATGGTAGCTGATTCTGACTCCTGGCCCCGGGAGGCCCTGGCTGGGGGCGCAGGGGCACTCACAGGTGCTGGGCTGGTATCCTCAGTGCTAGAAGGGCTGGCAGCTGCGGGGAAGGAAGGGAGGTAGTGCTGAGGCCTGGGCTCTGTGACTGGAGGTCCAGTGACCCCCACAACCCCCGGCAACCCCAGCCTGGGCCTCACCTGCCCGCTGGAGCCGGCCCTCTTCCTCCTCCTCACAAAGTGTCTTCAACTCCCGAGAGGCATCTGGGGGCAGGGATTGGAGGGCAGGGTCAGCCCAGGGAAGAGCCCTGCAGGCCTGACCCCCTCCCCCCAACTAGAATGCTGGGCCTACCTGGGAGACGCCCCAGCCTCAGGGCACTGCCCCAGCCTACGAGAAGAGACAGGCCCATGGATGCAGAGAAGAGAGAAAGATAGGGCAGACAAGGACAGACAGAAAAAAAAAGCCTTAACAAGCAAAAGGGAGGGATGAGGGTGAGTGGTGAGGGGTAGTGAGCCTGGACTGCAGCCCCTCTCTGCACTTTTGGCCCAGCTGCCTCAGGGCAGGTACAGACCTGGGCAGGCATCCACCTAGGGGTGAGGAGAGGGCCAGGGACACTGGGAGGTGCTGGGAACCCGTCTGGAAGGACTCAGCTAAGGACCCAGGTCACCATGGGACCAGGGGTCAAGTCTGGATAATTAGGGCCACTGAGCAGATTGGGACCTTCTGGCCATAGAGAGCTCCCACCATGGAGTGTGCTCAAGCTGGCCCTGCCCCAACACAGCAAGTGAATTATGGCCTGGGTTATCCTCAGCCTCCCTAGGTCCTGGTGATCTCAATTCACGGCTGGTGAGCCTACCTGGCTGGGGGACACGAGCCCGCACCTCCAGGGTCCCTGGACCATTAGCCTCCTCCTCGTCACTCTCAGCAAAGTCCTCCAAGTTGCCCACATCACTAGGCTTCATGCTCATGAGGCTCGCAAGACTCTGCATGTCATCGTCCCTGGGGGTCAGAGGTCAGAGGTGAGGGCTGGTCAGAGGTTTCAGATTAGGGCGCAGGAGGGCAGTGGGGCACTCACGTGGCTCGGCCCTCCCGCAGCAGCACCCCCGAGAGAGTGAGGCTCAGCTCGGCCTGCACCACCTTCACCGACTTGGGCTTCAGCCGCAACCGCAGCGGAACTTGGGCAGGCACAGGCCCTGCATGGCGGGCCAGGTCTACCTCAGCCGTGGCCAGCACCTTCCGCTGCCCCTTGGACTCCTGTGGGCCGGGGGAAGGAGGATCAGTGCTGCTCCAGAGTGCCCAAGACCCCAGGCTCCAGCCCGCCCTGGCCACTCACATTCTCAATAATGAACGTCCACTCTTTGGCCTCATACTGGTCCACGTGGGGGTCCTGGGAAAGAGGGACACTGGTGAGTTCAGGGACTGCTGGGGTGGGGCAGGGCAGGGAAGAGCCTGTGCTGGCTCAGGTGTTTGTTCGGGGCCTTCACACATGTTGGTCCCTCCTGGCAGGTGTGCTCCCCAGCTTCTCCTGATCCCAGCTCTCTCTCGTACTATATGTGGAGGGTATGACCTCCTGGGTCCCTCAGGCTGAGGAGACCCCTTGCCATGATTCTTGGTTTCACCCCCCCCCCGTCCTTTCCTGTTTGGATGCATGACCCACCCAGGGACGCCTGTGGCTGCCCACAGCACTGGCAATCATCGGCTCATCCCCATCTGTGCAGGAATGCTGGAGACTCACCCGGTACAGGGTCACAGAGATGTCCACATTCTCAGGTACCATCCACACCACGGTGCCCCGGTATGGGTTCTGGATGCCCGGCTGCCAGCTGTGGGCCTACAATAAGCAGTCTGAGTCCTCCACCAGTCTTAACTCTCCCCTGAAACCCCTTGTCCTTATCTCCAGTCTTGACCCTATCTTTCTCTCCCTATGATCTGAACCTGATTCCACTCCCCCATCACCCTAACCCACTTAACCCACCCACCCAATTAGCCCCAACGCCAATCTGGACCCTACCTTGGAGCAGATGCGCCGGTTCCGCCGGGTCCACACAACCACCAGCTTATCGGGTTGCCTGGGAGGCAGGGGGAGAGGGGCTACTCAGTCAGGCCCACCTAGCCTCTCCATCTCCTCCAGAGTCTTCCTTCTGCCTCGACCCTCTACCCACTGAACAGGGTCTGGACAGCCCCTTATCTGGGGACCCAGGGAGCAGGGTGGGGCTGCTGAGGCAGGGTGAGGCCTGGGTCAGAAGGGCAAAGGGCCATGGGTCGACAGGGATTATGAAGACAGTGATATAGAGAGACAGGCACACACAGAGACAGAGAGATACACAAAAACACAACAAGGGCCCTGCAAGAAACACAGACACAGTAAGAGACAGACTCAGAGTAACAGAAGTCCATTCATTAACAAATATTTGCAGAGTGCATACTGTCACCCCAGCCCAATATGAGGACAGAGCAGAGCAAAGGAAAGCCTTCTAGGGTTGAGGACTATGGAAGTGAGGGAAGAGTCCCAATTAAGAAGGAAAATAAATTAACGAACTGACTTCAGAGAGATGGGAGATTGCCGCTGGGGTCTCCTTAAGGTTGGATGTCTCAGCAGAGGTATGAGTCGGGGAGGGATGGGCTGTGTAAGGGTCTGGAGAAGGGAGACTCCAGGCAGAGGGAATGGCAAGTGCCAGGGTCCAAGGATTCTGGTAGGTGTAGGGTTGGGTCAGGGCAGAACGTGGGAAGTCGTCAGAGACCCATAGAGTCAGCTTGTCATGAGATACCCTCCCAGGGCCTTCCATGCCCAGCCCTTTGCTTTGCAGGGCCCCTGACTCCCACAGGGGACACTAGGGAAAAATTTCAGAAGGTGACATCTAAGCTGAACAGCATATGCCAGGGCAAAGAGATGTGGGGAGACAGATAAAGCGAGAGGAGAGTCGCCTGTGCAGGGCCAAGTCCCAGACATGTGGCTGGGCCTGGAAGGGAGAGGGCTCCTTTGGGTTAGAGGTCCCAACTGCTGCCCAGGAGGGTGGAAATGGTTAGGGAGCATCAGGCCAAGGGCAGCACAAGAGCCCTCCTTGCCTGTACCTCCTCCCATGCCAGGATGCTCAGGTTCACCCAGCTCACTGCCCCGCTGGAAGCCAAGCTAGGACAAATGGCTCTCCTGTCAATCCCTGAGGATGCTGAGACCCAGAGAGGTTAGGGGCCAGGCAAGGTTACACAGCTAAGCCTAGAGCCCTCCAGCCTGGAGCCAAGTACCCCTCCTTGACTCCAAACTTCAGGCGATGGCTGACTAAGGGTAGCCATGGGGCCTTCCCAGAAAGGGGAAGCAGACAGTGGTAGCCTAGAGAGGGCGGGGCCTGGCTAGGCAGCCTGACTCAGGCTGGGCACGCCCTCCTGGGGAGCTAAGACCTGGGCAGGGGCAGCTTCCTAGCCTGGGCTCCCAGCAAAAAAGCAAAGGAGGCCCTGCCCACCCTCTGTGACTCAGACAAGTTGACACTGCCTGCACACTCAGCCAGGATGCTGGGGCAGAAGGTAGACGCAAGAAGCCAGAGGCCAGAGTTCAAGTCCCAGCCCTGTGCTGTGTTACCCCAGCCAGCTCCTGTCCTTTCTGGGCCTTGCTGAACGGTGTGAATGACCCTCTGGCTGGGCCAGTCAAGACTGGGGACATGGCAGCTGCCCAAGGGACCCCAGTCTCCTGCTCACTCCCCTCCCCTTGGACCCTCTGGTCCTTTCCTGTCCTTCCTCTTGGGAGCCTAAATTTATCCCCGCCTGGCGGGTGAGGCCCCCACAGCTGTGCCCTAATCCAGCCAAGGGAAGCTGACACCAGTAAGCACGTATATTTAGGGTGTGACGCAGGAACCTGGGCAGCTGCGGGTGGGGGCATGTGAAGGAGATGCCCCTGGTTCCTTTGGCAGTCCAGCCCAGGTCCTGCACCCTTCACACATGTCCCCCCCACACCACCACCTTGCCTTCCCCAGGCTCAGGCCCCTTTAAGCTGCTCCCTGCCTCCCTTCTCATCCCTCCCAGTGCTCAGTTTCCCCTTTTAAGGATATTGTGGAGATGCATCCAGCCTCCCAGCGCCTACTCTGGCTGAAGGGGTGGGTGGTTCCTCTGCATCAACAAATGGGCAGGGGAGGAGGGGGCAACATCCTTGTTCTGAGTTGGACTAAGGTCCATGGAGTTTTCCGTCCCAGCTCCACTACCTGCAGATCTCAAAACTTGCTTCCTTTTCTGATACTACCCTGTACCATCCCTCTGGCCAAAAACATGAGGCCTCCCTTCCCCCAGTCCTGAGAGCAGCTGAGGAAAGTGTGGGCACAGATTCTCAGGCCAGGAAGTCCTGACCTCCACTCCCCAAACGCTGCCCCCCCTCAACTCTGGGGATCCCACAAGCTGCAAGGGCACTTTTGAGTTTCTGTGCCTAGGTCACCAGGGCCCAAACCAGGGTAGGGGGCCTCTTTGGCCACTGCGCTGGGGGCAGGGCTGTCAGGCTTCAAAGGCCAGATGGGGTCTCAGCCAGCCTGGGGGACTCCCACTGGCCTCCCTCCCACTCACCATTTCTTGGTGCACTCCACCACCAGCTCGTGGTAACAGGCCACAAACTGGAACTTGGCGGCCCGCTTGCCCACGCGCTGCAGGCGCTTCCACACCGAGGTCATGGCCCTCGCTGCCCCGCCACCCACTCCTCAGACCTGGGGCTCCCGCTGGCCCGCGACCGCTGGCCCGACTCGGGTCCCCATGGCCTCCTGGGCTCCTATCGGCGCCGCCCGCCCCGTCCGTGCGAAGGGGTCCGAGGAGCGGAGCCGGGGCGGATCTCCCCGCCGCCGCCGCTGGGGCCCGCCGGGTGGTCTGGCTGAGTCGGCGGGGTCGTCTGGGGCGCGTCGGGTCGCTGGAGCGCAGAGCAGCGAGCGCGCCGTTTCCTGGAGCCGCACCCCCGTCGGAAGGCGGGCGGGGCTCGGGCGGGGGGCGGGGGCCGGGGCGGGAGCGCGGGGGCGGGGCGGCCCCGCTTCCGGGACCTCGCGCGGCGAGCGCGGGGCGTGGGGGACTCTTGGACCGCAGCGCGGGCTCTCTGTGCGCCCAGACGGCGTGGAGGCGCGGGCCGGGCAAGGGACCACCAGCAATTGGTGCCGCCCTCGCCAGCGCTGCCCCGGCCGCCTCGCTTCCTGCCCGCAGCCCTGGGAGGTACGTACTGGTGGCCCCATTTCACAGGCTGGGGAAAGAGACCCAGAAAGGAGAAGAGACTTGAAGGGCCACAGTGCGCTGGGCCAGAGCCAACTGTCCTCGACACTGAGGCGGCCGACTCCGACTACCACCCACGTGTTAACAAGAGCAGGAAGAAGCAGAGTCAGGGGCCAACCCAGGTGGCCCTATCTGTGGACAACACCCATTCACCAGTCTCAGAATCTGACTTCAGCTGTCAAGTGGGAAGGTGGTCCCACCATCCCTCAAGCAACTGACTTCCAGCGAGTGTGTGACCTTGGGCAAAGCACAATGAGCCTCAGTTTTTACCTCTGTTAAACAGGGATAGTTATAGTTTCACCTTTTACATCATTTTGAGTGAAACTTTGGAAAGCATTTGGTGTGAAGCCTGGCTGATTTTTTGCCAGGTATTATTAAACGAAATCCGTTATCAGGGACGTCAAAGTGTGTGTGTCTGTGTGTTTACTCTCCCTCCCCTGGGAAGCCTGCCCCGGGGCGTTAGCCACTCTGTTCACACCTCGATTAGAGCCCTTATCGCCAATGCGTCTGCCTGCACCAATGAGATTGCCCAGGTGTCCCGCCCAGAGTCATGCCTGTTCCCTCTGCCAGTACGAACGCTCAGCTAGGTTTGCCGACAGAAGCCTGGTCCTTGATACAGTTCAGGATGTCTGATCTGCCAGGAGTGCTAGCTGGTTGTCTCCAGGAGGCAAGGACTGTACAGCAGGTGTGGGGATGAGCAGCTGGTAAGCCTGAATGTGCAACTTCGAGGTCCTCTCCTCTTCGTGTCAGGAAGTTGTGGGGTGGTGTGTGTGTGGAGGCCTTAGCACCCACCATCCACAAATGTGCAGGTCTCTTCCAGGGAGGACCTAACATTCGGGTTTGGTTCCCAAACCCCACGTCGCAGCTGTTTCTTCTGGAAGAGAAAGCCTTTTACATACTACCCTAAAGGTCCTAAGTGCTATGGAGGGGTAAGCAGACGTAGAATGGGGGCGTCTGGGCTCCTAGGAGTCTCATGTTCCAAAGCGCAGAGGACTGCCCCCATCTCCCCTCCAGGGCTCACTCTTCTGGCCTCTGGGGCATTGAGACTTCACCCTCTTCTGCCTCTGCAGCTCTTTCCTCCCACCCATAGGTCACTCGTTTCCAGGCCTTTCCAAGAGGCGCTTTCCCCTTTCCCGCCTAGGGCCCCTCGGGCCGCCTGCCCCGGCCCACTCATTTCCTGTGCCGCCCCAACTCCGCCCCAACTCGGGGTGGAAAGTTTCTCTCTTCAAGAAGGGCGGTTCCTTCTCCTTCCTTCCCAGCTGGCCAAGAAAGTCCAAAGCAAGTGGGGAGGGGGTTGGGCTCCCAGGCCTCCGGCCAGAGAGGGGAAGTGACTCGCCTGCAGTCACAAAACCGCGGGACCAGGCTGGGCCAGCTTGGACTGCTCCGCAGCTCTACCCGGGGAGCAAGGATTCGCACCCTACCACCGCCAAGCCTCTTCCACTCCGGGTCTTGAGCGCCACCTGCCGGCGAGCGCCGGGCCGCAATTGCCAGAAACACCGCTATCTTCCCTCCCCAGAGCCAGGCAGTCAGAACACACCAATGGTGAGAGAGTATTTATTTCTCTATGTGCCCAGGAGGCTGGCCCCTAAACTTAAATATCGAGCAAGGAGCCTTGGCCCTCCTGGCCATGGGTGCAGGAATGGGTCCCGAAGCCCTTGTCTAGGGCAGTGGAACCCAGGGACCAGAGATGGGATGCCCCTGAGCCAGCAGCTGCCAACAGCAGTAAAAGATGAAGAGACAGGAGCCAGGCACTCATCCCAATCCCAGAGATGCCAAGGGGAGTGCAAGATGCTTTGGACCCCACTGCCAGACTGAAGGTTGGCCAAGCTGAGGTGCACACATGTGGGAGAAGTGGAGGTCCAGTGACATGGGCAGAGGCTGTAGTCCAGGTACCGGCCCCAGTGCCAGCTAACCCAAGACAGCAGAGGGAGGATAGGCAGTTTAACCTCCGAAGGGCCCAAGCCTTGCCCTCCCGTGAGGTGAAGTGGTATGGGGGAAAGCAGGCACTATAGTCTGAGTACTTGCTGAGGGGTGAGTTTCTGAGCCTTTTGCATGGGTGCATGCTCCCCACCCCTCTAGCTCTTCAGAGGCTGATGTGGAAGGCATCCTGCAGCCACTGGTCTCGGGCATTGTGCGTTTGGGGCACAGTGAGGGGTGGCGGGTCCGGGGGCAGACTGGCATCAGGAGGCTCGTCGTCGTCAGATAGGCCAGCGTCAGGTGGGTAGGAACTGTCTGAGTGCAGGGAGGATGACAGGTCCTGGCATAGGCTCAAGTCTTGACACAGGTGCTTGTAGTCCTGGATCGACTCATACAGGCCCCACAGCTGGCACAGCAGTGACATGTCCAGCTGCCGCAGGCCCACCTACAAAAGACAGAGTCGGCTGGGGTTGGGGTCCAAGCCACCCTCAGCCTACGCCACAGTCCTAGCCAATCTTCCCACACCCTTCTAAGCAGAGGTTTTTGTGGACATCGGGTGCCACCTGCAAGCTTTGGATCTTTAGGCAAATCACTTAACCTCAATCTGCAAAATGGGGACAACATTCACCTAGTAGAGTAGAATGAAATAACACAAGTAAAGCATTTAAAAATACATGGTAACTATTGCCATAAACGGTAAGTGATTATTGTTATAATTTCCTCTGACCTAGCCAGCTTCTACAGATCCTCTAGACCCAGACCACGCTTTGCCTCTGCTCTCTGTCTGTCCCGCCTCGGGACCCTCAAGCTCGGCAGCAGCCACTCCTTCCCCTGTCCCCCAACGCCTAGCTGACCCGGGTCCTGCCACTCACCATCTCCTTGCGCAGTGCCGCTAGAGCCGAGTCGAGGTTGACAGGGCGACGCAGGCCAGGGGCACCTGCGGCAGTTCCCGAGTTGGCGGCGCCGGCAGCATAGCGGGGCCCGTCCGGAACGCGGGCGGCGCGGCTCAGCTCATCGTGGATGCGGCTGCGCTGGCTGTAGACGCGCTCCAGCTCCCGCCACGAGCCTCCGCTCGCATTGAGAAGACCGCTGAGGCCGCGCGGTAGCGGCGGGAGTCCAGCCAGGGCGCAGCCCGCGCCGCCTGGCGCCTCGGTCGAGGGCAGCCCATTCATGCCTGGGCCGGCACAGAGGATGATGCCGCCTCCTTCCCTCCGATGTTCTGCCGGGGCCTCCGCCCGCAGGCCCCGCACCCCGAGGCCCCGCCAGCAGAGCCCAGCCACCGCCCGCAGGCCGCGCTTTGTTCCTAACCGGACTTCTCCGACTCCGCCCCCTGCCCCACCCCCTCCATGTAGGCGGGGCCTCTCTTAAAAGGGCAAGGGCTGTGGGCCCACGCTGCCCAGGTCGCGGAAAGCAGAAAACGGACTCTGCCACTAACAGACAGGGGTGGAGGTAGGAGGTGGGGTGGTGGTGGTGGAGGGGGGAATAGGGGCAAGAAGCGGAGGATGCAGTTCCTTCGCGGTTCTCTCTTCCCCACAACACTCTTGTTTAATTATCCTGCTCAATTACAACCCTCAAGGAAAAGGATTTGAAAACGGAGTGGGGGTGGTCAGGAGACTGCGGTTAAGCCGTACTTGGTCCCTACTGTGCAACCTGACACTATCAGTGTCCCAGTACCTGGTCTGGGCCTAAGGTGGGATAGAATGATGGTATCAGGATGCTTGGGGAAGGAGAAGCTACCAAGGGGATTGGAACCCCAAATCTCACTCAGGGTAGGGAATGAGCACTGGATGGCTGAGGAGGCTGCAGGGGTGCCGCAGAGATTGATGCCTCTTGTTCCTGCTTTTGAGGAGGCTGTGGTCTCCTCAGAAAAAAGTATCACATAGTCCTCTCCCTCCCAGCCTCATCCTCTGAGTGGGGGAACTGAGTGGAAACAAGCCCAACTCATTTCTCCTGGCATCAAGGAGAGCAGACTGTGATAGCATGAGGCCAAAAGTAGGAAAAAGACGAATGGAGCTGGGATTAGCATGCACACTCAGAACCAAGAAAAGAACAAACTACACACAACAAAACAGCTGTTTTTCTAGAGGGTTTTTCTCAGGAGGGGTCTTTTAGTGTTGCAGCTGCTGAAGGCTGCGTAGGGCTTCAGCACAAGCCCGGATAAGGCTGCACAGCTGGATGCTAGTCTCCAGGGAGGTGCTAGAGCCCAGCTCAGCTGAGGCCCAGGTCAGCTTCTGCAGGAGGGCCTCCTGTGTGCAGGCCAGGACATCTGCATTTGGAGGCAGAGCAGGAGGGGGTGGCCCCTGGACTGCCTTGAGCCCTGCTGCAGCTCCCTCACAGTGCTCTGGACGGGGTACTGGGGGCTGAGGAGTAGGCCGAGAGCCCAAGGGGGGCTCCGACGCAGAGGCAAGCTGGTGCTCCCGAGCCTGGGAGAGGGCAGCCTGGGCATTCAGAGCTAAAAAAGGAAAAAGCCAGTGGAATGGTCAGGATACCTGGCCCATTGCCACCTCCCTACTCTTCACTGTTCTGCTCTTTCTATACTTGAAATGTTTTCCCTGCCTCTGTATAAGGTAACTCACCCGTTTTCTTCTTTGTATCAGAGTTATTTATGCTCTTGCTTTATCTCTCTCATCAGGACTACGCCTAATTGAGCTCAAACTCTCCCATGGTGTCTGGCACACAGTAGGTGCTCAGTGCTCTTACTGAATGAATCGTCCTTTCTAGAGCTGAAAGGACAAAGCACCTTACTCCCGCCCCACCCACAAATACCACTGTCACCTCCCAGGCCTACTGTTCCTGAGCCTCTATCACCATACTTTTTCACCAAGCACACTCGACCCCTCACCCGGATTATCTTTATCCACGTCTGAGTCGAGCTCCTGACAAGCCACACAGTAGATTTTCCGCTGTTTGTCTTGGAGGAGGATCGTCTAGGGGCCAGAAAGCACACGGGACAGAGGTGAGACGCCGGGTGATGGGGTCCAGAGGGAGAGTTGGGGAAAGGCCGTGCGGCCTGATCCTTGGCCCCACCCTTGATCCCACGTCCCGAGTCTCTCTCCTCACCCCGCAGTCCGCGCACGTTTCGCCCAGCATGCGGTAACCACGCAGCAGGTAGTCGCCCATCAGCCGGGAGATGCGATCCTGCCGCTCTCGCCGCGCTTGCAGCACCTTAGTCTCCGCTTCGGTCGGGGGCTCCCAAGAGAAATCGTCGACTTCTACGGGAAGAGAGGCACAAGAGGCTGTGGGTCTTGCCGAAGCAGGCTGCCTCCCGTATCCGGCAGCCACAGGCCTCCGCAGCCCAAGTTCTTACCAGCGCCGTTCAGGGCCATGTTGCCGTTGTCGCGGCTAGGCTCACCGGAAGTGACGCACAAGCAGCGCGTCTTCCACTTGACCCTGCCCCCTCCACGTTGAGCCGAGGATGAGGGCGGAAATGACGCTCGCTGTGCTCCTCAGAGGTCGCGATGCCCAGAGTGGGGCGTGTCTGCCGCAGGCTGGACCCTATCTCGTTAGCACCTCCCTCGGTCCCTCTATGGGAACCCGTGGACAAAAAGTTTCGACTGGCAAAAAGAAAAGAAGAAAAGAAAAAGAAGAAAAAGAAAAAGAAAGAAAAAGAAAAAGAAAAAGAAAAAAAGAAAAAGAAAAAGAAAAGAAAAAGATGCCACAACAACAAAAAAAAATCCCACAAGCTTTCGACTGACGGGGCCTCGGGAGGAGAGTATTTGTCATAATGCCGCTCAGGTCGCAGGACCCGGAAGTAGCTGCGCAGGGTCGCCCTTCCTGCTCTCCGCAGATGGAGGGGACCTTTTGGCTTTAGGAATCTCCGCTGGCCTCTGCCTTCCCTGCGGTTTCTCTTTCCGCACCGGCAGGACCCAGGGAAGGCGGGACAGTGGCATCATCACAACAACACCTTTGATAATAACCGCCCCTTACATACGCTTGAAGCCTCCTCAGGCCTTCAGTGCTTCTCATTTCAACTAGCTAGTCAGGTCAGGCGGCGATCGTTCTTGCTTTTCACACCTCTCAGCCTATTTCAAGACCCCCTTTCCTTCCACGTGTTCGGTGTCCTAGTCGGCCCACCCCCTACCCCACCAAGGCCTGGGACTGATGCAAAGTCAGCCCCTAAGCAGACTTTTCGTTCTGTTTTGTGGAAGTTCGAACCTTCAAAAAGCCAGCTGACAAGGGGGAAGGCGGGGTGGGTAAATTGCTGTACTGGGCATGCGCAGTTCCGATTCCAGCCCCTGCTGAATAATACGTTCTGGAGGGTGGAAATGAGAGACTTACTACACATGCCTGTGACCGTTATGCCCTCGTTGGGTGGGTTGCTGTTAAAATAACTAGTGCTCCCTGAATATTGGCCTTGGTGATATTTATCCCCTCTTTGTTCTTTTTCCATACACAAACTCTCCCTTAATAGGTTTGGAGAAGCCAGGTGGAGTAGGCAGCAGTCCCCAGATGCACAGCGTGCAGTGCCTCAAGGCTGTACACTAGGGCAGTGGAGAAGGAGCTAGGACTTAGACTCCCATAATCTCATCTGCAACCCTCTTCTTTGACTGGAAGCACGTGCTTTCACAGTCTTATCTGAAAATAGAGTGCCCTCCTCCTGGCCCCATCTTCCTCCTATGTAGACTCTTTGGAACTTCCATTTTCTCATCCTTGCTGCCTCCTGCTTACTTGGAGAGTCCTGTGCCCCTCTTCACTCTACCAGCAGACTCTTGGGCAGCAGTGTACCTGACTCAGGGCCTGACCCCAGGTCAGTTCTGCCAAACTGACTAGAGGGACTCTTGGATTCTAGTCTGTATGTACAGATCCTCCAGGTCCTTACTATCTTCAACTCCCAGCCCCATCCTGAAGCCCTCAGTGCACCCTTCTGTGTCATCATAATGGCCAATATCCACTCAACAGCTTATCCTGCCTGACACTAATTAAGATCCTTATATTCATCTTCCTCCTTAATCCCTTTCATTTATTCCTCATGACAACTACTCTCCTCTGGGTGGAAAGGTAGCACCTTGCTGTCCAGGTCTGCCCCATTGTAACAACCAATACTAAGACTCATCCTGGGAGTACAGAAGTTTCTGCTTTCTTTTAGACAGCATTTACAGAGATGCACATACACACTAAAAAAGGATGGAGGGAAATTCACTATTGCTATGGACAAAAAACAGATGAATAATTAGAACTTTGCTGGCTCACTTGGGAGGTGAGGGGCAGGGCATGTGATGCTAGGCAAGGAAGAATGGCAACAGCTGGGCCATCTTACAGCTCAGCCCTCCCTGTAGTCTATCATGCCAATCTTACATCTATTCCAAGATGACAGTAAAAGGTCTGGTTTTTTTGCCCCCAGTGGGTCCTGGCTGCTATAAGGGAGCTTTGTCTCTCTTAGGGAGATTTCCTTGAGACAAACTCCCATAGGAAACCATAGATGAGGTATTGGTTACTCTTTGGGCTCTTATTGTCTTAGTTTGGGTTTATAGCGCTGCTACAGGTGACCCCAAGATGTCTAGATAAATTCTTGTGATCAGTTCCACTGCCCTAGAAAACTCCCCTAGCCCTTCTATTAAAACAAGGCAATGAAAACAACAACAAGGCATCACCTCACATCTGTCAGAATGGCCATCATTAAAAAGTCCACAAATGATAAATGCTGGAGAGTGTATGGAAAAAAGAGAACCCTCCTACACTGCTGGTAGGAATGTAGTTTGGTGCTGCCATTATGGAAAATAGTATGGAGATTCCTCAAAAAACTAAAAATAGACTTACCATATGATTCAGGAATCCCATTCCTGGGTATATATCCAGAGAGAACTCTAATTTGAAAAGATACATGTACTCCACTGTTTATAGCAGCCTTATATACAATAGCCAAGATATGGAAGCAACCTAAATGTCAATCAACAGATGACTGGATAAAGAAATTGTGGTATATTTATAAAACAGAATACTAGTCACCCACAAAAAAGAATAAAATAATGCCATTTGCAGCAAATGGGTGGACCTAGAGATTGTCATTCTTTTTTTTTAACTTTTTTTATTGAGTTATATTCATTTTATAATGTTGTGTCAAATTTAGAGATTATCATTCTAAGTGAAGTAAGCCAGAAAGAGAAAGAAAAATACCATCTGATATCACTCATATGTGGAATCTAAAAAAAAGAGAAAAAGAGGACACTAATGAACTCCTCTACAAAACAGAAACAAAATCACAGACATAGTAAACAATCTTATGGTTGCCGGGGGGAAGGGGATGGGAAGGGATAAATTTGGGAGTTTGAGATTTGCAAATGTTAGCCACTATATAGAAAAATAGATTTAAAAAAGGAGGGGAGGGTATAGTTCAAGTGGTAGAGTGCATGCTTAGCATGCATGAGGTCCAGGAGTTGACTCCCAGTAGCTCCTCTAAAAATAAATAAACCTAATTACCTCCCGCAGCAAAATAGAAAAGATAGACAATGAGAGAGAGAAAATAGATTAAAAAACAAATTTCTTCTGTATAGCACAGGGAACTACATTCAGTATCTTGGCAATAACCATCAATAAAAAATATGAAAACAAATGTATGTATGCATATGCATGACTAGGACATTGTGCTGTACACCAGAAATTGATACATTGTAACTGACTATATTGCAATTAAAAAAATGAGTTGTTATTATGACAGTGGGACAGAAATACCCTCTATCAAGGTAGTCTCCTTTAAAAGAAAAGTCACAGCTGTTCAAGTCAAGCCCAAGTCCTGACAGACATCTATATAACACTCCACCCAACAACGGCAGAAGTTACATTCTTCTCAAATATGCATGGAGCATTCTCCAGGATAGACCATATATTACCATAAAACAGTCTCAATACATTTAAAAGGGTTGAAATCATACAAAGTGTGTTCTCAGACTGTAGTGGAATGAAATTAGCAATCAATAGTAGAAGGAAATTTGGGAAATTCACAAATACATGGAAATTAAACAACATCATCTTAAATAATTAATGGATCATAGAAGAAGTCACACAGGAAATTAGAAACTACTTTGAGATTAATGAAGATGAAAACACAACATACCAAAATTTGTGAGATGCAGCCAAAGCAGTGCTTAGAGGGAAATTTATAGTTGCATATTCTTATGTTTAAAAGGAAAAAAGTCTCAAATCACCTAATCTTCCACCTTAAGAAACTAGAACAATAAAAGTAAGCTAAACTCAAAGCAAGTAGAAGGAAGGCTAGAATAAAGATTAGAGAAAATCAACTCACCCACAAGTTAGTTCTTTAAATTGCCAAATCTTTAGTTAGACTGACCAACTCAAACCCAGGTCAGCTGAACAGTATGAATTTGCAGCCCCAGCTGGAAAGCTAGGTGGCTGTGGTTGCTGAGTCAAGGAGTCCCCAAATGTGAGACAGATATCAGTACTCTGCCACCCAATAGAGGGCTTTAGATGGCAATGTTCTCAGCTAACTGTGGAAACAAATCATGACTGATCAAACCATCTAGAGCTCTTACACAGATGCCCCTGCTAAGGGCTCATTCTCTGATAAGACTATAGGGATCAAGCTGTTGATCGAGCCTCCACTGCCCAGACTGTCTCCATTTATGTCTGGATCCATCATCATACAGATATGGCAACATGTCTACCATCACAGAATGGGCACAAAGTAAAGGACTCTACACTTCTGATGCAGAGGCCACAACTCCATGCAAGACTTGTAATTTCTGCCAAAAGTTCATCTGTTTGTCCTGCAATGAAGGAGACCACAGTGTATGTGGTGTTGCCCCTGCCTGCTCTTGAGAGATTGAGTGCATGGGACCTTTGACTCCTTGGGGCTATGGCTGGTGTCTTACACTTTTTGAGGGTACAATGGTGCTGTTCCAGGCCAACCAGCCAACTTTAATAACACGATTGTGGTTCTTGAGACTAATCTGTGTATTGTTTTTGGCTTTCTGGACCAATGGTCTAACAATGGTGCATCTTTTATCTCAAAAGCCACTCAATATGATAATCTAGGTATTTGGTGGTCCTTCCATGCTCCCTATCATCCATAATCATGCTGATCCTCAAAAATTAACTCAAAGAAATTTCTGACTCTCTCTCCAGGTCCCCACACCTCCATATGGCAGTTCAGTCACTGAATGTGGCTGTCTCCAGGATGGGACCATTTCCCCTAGGCTGTGTCCTATGTAATGATCAAGATGAGAGGGGTAGGGTTTACATAGACCAGTTCTGAAAATTTAGGGTTCCACACTCACTATTCCTAGACATTATGCTTCTTTCTTTCCCTTAACAGCAACCCCAGGCCAGCCTGGTTGCTGCAATTCCAGGTGGCAGCCCAGTCAGAAAGGGGTTTAGGTGATTCTCACTATATTATTGTTCAGCCACTTGGATTCTCTTGTTGGACAGACACAGTCCTGCATCAGAATAACTGGAGTGCTGGTGTGTACACCTCTCTCTTTGAGTCCCCCAACTGTGGCCCATGTGTAGGATGGGGGACCTAATGGATCCCTGTATGTTTTATAAAAACGTCTTTGTCCCCCGATCCTTGCAGATGAAAGGTGTGAGTAGGGGGTGATTGGAAAAAAGTTGAAGTTCTAACTCCTGGAATGGAACACATCGATTTTGTGGCCATAGAGGGAGAACAGCAACCTTGGCACCTGGGGAGGGAACACCTCAGACCCCAGGAGATATGGGGGAAAGAAAGAAATGTGTAAGCTTTGTCTTGCCGAATCACCTGGAGCCTTCTTCATGGAGGAAAACATCCAGGTCCAATTCTCTCGAACTGTTGCAAGTGACTTAAATTTAACAGACTGCTGGGTCTGCAGTGCTCCTGTAGACAGTTCTGACCTTGGTTTGGTTGCCATTCTGCTTATCTTTTCCAAGAGATTGGAAGCAGCAAAGGGTAGCCTCAGCTCCTGTAGCTGTCACATAAAATACCTGGTAACACCATCACCCCCAGCTATCGTCCCCATTGCCAGTCCTGGAGCCATTACCACTCTGTCATGCCATGGGTGCATGAATGCCATCTGGCTGGTGGCATGGACAAACAGGACAGATTGGACTAACTGTCCTTTGCCAGGTCCTCCAAAAACAAGGACTGGACTCAGTTGGATGGGACCCCTAAGGCCTACCAACATGCAGAGAGGCCACACTGGAGGCACTGTCAACCTTGGCACCCCATAACTGATGTAGGTCGCACTTGGGGGCACCATGTTTCTTCCCAGAAACACCATGTGCACCCTTGAGACTGTATGACTTATACAGAAGTCACCCATTAACTTGTCTCTCTCCTGAAAACAGAGGGACTTGAAATTTATCCTTGACTTTAGCCTACTTGCAAACTAACATGTGAGCTTGCCACAGGTTCATGTATGCAGAAGACAGGCGATTCCTGGGTCAGAGACAAAGGACTTTATTACTCATGGCTGGAAGCATTAATCCAGGTACAGCAGGATATATTAATTGCACAGACTCTGGCCTGCAAGGAATAAATCCAGGAGAATTCTGTCATCCACAGCAATATTGGTCAGTGAATTGAGGCTGTCCTGAATGCCTTCCAGGCCAAGGTTGATACAGAGACCCAAGGAGCAAGCAACCTGGCTTTCTAAGGTAGATCTGATGCAATATGGATTTGTTCAGCTGGGAGGCATGGTTGAGGTCAATACTGCAAATTGGCTTCATCCTGCTGCTTGGAGTCCCATGGATAGTAGCTTTAATTAAATGCTGTATGTGACATATTGAATAGATTTGGTCCTAGCCTCTTTTGATCATATTTGCCAACAGAGTGGTGAACTCGTGGGAAAATTTGCCAAAAGTCAAGACAGTGTAGAAATGAGGGGTGGATCTTATTGTAAGACAATTCTTCAGGGGTCTCTTGAGGTTCTGCACATTTTGCAAGCAAGGCACTGACAGCCTTTGTCCTGGACTCTCTTCTCAAGGATGTTGGTACAGTGAATAGCCATGGAAGATGGAGACAGTATCTCCCTCCAGAGAAAAGGGCAGCCATTAGAAAAGACTTGGGTCTTAATTTTAGAGTCCTCTCCCATACCACAGTCCACTCTGTGCAGGCGTCTGTCTAGGCCATTGGTGCCACCCCCATGGGAATTGGGGACAAGAGGACTGATGTCAACATGCTGATAATCATGCTGTTTACTGAGTAATAAGGTCCATTGTCGCTGACCCAGGAATCTCCTATCTTCTGGCAGCATGCATGAAACTGGCAGGCTTGCTTGTTGGTTTGCAAGTGGGGTAAAACCCCAGACCCATCACAGTCCTTCACAAGGGGCGATCACATAGAAGGTCTCAGAGGTGCTGGTGGTAAAGCTTATCCAGAGAATTCTAGCATTCACAGCAACCTTGGTCAGTGAATTAAGGCTGTCCTGAATGCCTTCCAAGCCAAGATTGAAACAGAGAAATAAGTCATGGTGGGCAGACCAGCTGTCTGGGAAGCAGTGGGCTTAGGCTCTTTCAGACCCCTCCCAACCCTCATGTGAACCGGCCCAACATCTGTCGCTACCTGTGGCACAGTGGACGTGGCAGTAGTTAGCCCTGTTCCTGAGTGACAGCACAGTGGCACATTGACACACAGCTCGGTTACAGCACTCCCCTGCCCCAACTGCCTCGTTTGGTGAGTCAGGTTCATGCAGCAATGAGTGGATTATGCTGCATAGCCACGGCTCCGAAAATCATGAGTGGTGTTATTGTAGCTTCACACTAACAGGCATCCAGGAGGGGTTGATTTTTCCTCTTACTTTTCACTGCAAGGTGAATTGACCTGACATTTCTGAGAGACAAGAAAGGACAAGATAATACAATAATAAACATAATAATACTTACCTTTGGGGTATTTTTCCTTTGGTCCAGGCACTGCTGAGAGCTTGAATTATCTCCTTTAATACTCAGGACAACCCTGTGAGTTATACCTTATTATCAGCCCCAGTTTGCAGATGGAGAAGCTGAAGCTTGGATGAATTAAGAGATGTATCCACCACAGTCACCCTGCTGGGGTGTGGCGGGGCTGGGTCCTCCTCCAGGCAGTGCATGTCTAGAGCCTGATTCTCAATGGTGGACTCTTTCCTGGGTTTGAGAAGTAGAGACAAGTGACGGGGCTAAAGATCCTCTCCAACTGACTGAGCATGAAGATCGGTTTTCATTTCGTTTTCCAACCCCATCTCTCAGTGCCCTGCATCACAGTAGGGGCACATCAGAGGGACTCGATGATAGCCACTTTCAGTAAAGTGTCTTTGGAGAGAGACGCTTCGGGGCAGAACTGTCCCCTCCAACCATCCAAAACTTCCAACCATCATCTTTAGAACCCGCCATCCCCTAGAGCCATTTCTTTCTTCAGAGCCTAGAAGCTTCCCAAAGATATTCAGAACTCAGAGAGGCAACATGCAGCCTGGCGCACAGTCTGTCCTCTCTCAGTGGTACTCTGCCCTGCCCCACAGGGAGCCAGGCTCCCATGCGCGGCTCCTCGTGGACCCCAGACCGAGATATTAATTGAAAGAGCTAATGTATACTGAGTCCTTACTGTGTAGTCAGCATCCACTTAGGGCTTCTTGAGAGTCAGCTCCGTTGCCTCCCTGTCTAAAAATGAGAAAGGAGACATAGAGAAGAATGAAGAATTGTCCCAGTTCACACAGCTGGTACAGGAAAGTCAAATGCAAGGAAACAACCACTGCATCATGCTGCCTCCCCAGTTGTAACTTCTGTTAAGCAGGCTGCCACTGCCCCAGCCAGCCACTTCCCGCAACAAGGCATCAGGAGCCCTGGGTTTGAGTTCTGGCTATGCTGTGGACCAGCTGTCTCACCTTGGCCAGGTCCCAGGCCTTCCCCAGACCTCAGGAACCCCTCTGCGTAAGGGAGATCTTCCCTAATATTTAAGCAGCCTGAACATTCCCGGGACTGGGGGTCCCAGGGCTCTTTCTTGTCCTACTCCAGCAAAGCCCTCGGGCCCCACCCTCCTATCTTTAGGACATTTGTGGGGCCCCTCTCATTCCTCCCTCCCAGGAGCGCTGTGTAGGTTTAAGTTCAGTCCCCACATCTCACTTACCAGATGACTTGAGTCTAATGGTTTCATCTTTCAGAGCCTTGGCTTCCTTTTTGTAGGGTCACTGATTGGGTGAATAACATACCAGTGTAAAGTGCATGTACACGAGGGGTGCTCTTGTGGTCTCGCTCTCTTCAGTCAATCGACAAACTTCAGCACCCTCTGCGTGCCAGCCCCTGTGCCCTTAGGGTCTGGAGACAGGTTGTGCCTTCCTGGAAGGGCGATGAGATGAACAATAAGTAACCAAACCCACAAAAAGGAACGTTTCAGGCTGTGAGCAAGGACCAGCAGGAGACAAACAGGTGACGTGACCTGAAGGCCGGAGGTGGCTGTTTTAGAGAAATGCTTCTTGGAGGCAGAAACCTGAGACATGAAGGATCAGCCCCATGCAGAGGCATGAGCTCAGCAGCCCCCAGGCATAGAGGACTTCGCAGGCCCAGGTGAGCAGAGGGAAGCCACTGGAGGCTTTTTAAGCTGAGAAGGAGCATGGTTGGGATTAGGTTTTTAAAGGTGACTCGGGCACCAGGTGGAGGAGGGACGGGAGTGGGCAGAAATGGTGCTGAAGAGACCCGTTAGGCGGCAGAAGTGATCTGGACTGACCACAGAGGTCATGGCCTCCTCGGACTTGCAGGAGAACTTAGATCTAGGATGCATGGAAGCCTGCTGGTAGATTCTAGGAAGATGGTGTGACTGAGTGTGGTGACACAGGAGATGCAGAGAGAAAAGGTGGACAGGCCACAGACACCACAAGCACTGGACTGTCGCAGGCTGCCCTGCAGACCCACTCTGCATCCCTGCCCTCTCTGTTTCATGCCACAAGGCTAACCTTGTGTGCTATACCCTCTTTCCAGGTCCCCCTGCTGGCAGGCTTTCATTTGGGTTCGGCACCTGGGAGGCCCACTGGACAGGAAGAGACGAGGGTAATGTGAATTGTGCAGGTGGAAAGCTACTGCAGGTCTCTGCCAAAGGTCCCAGCTCTGGCAGGGCTGCCCGCCCCTCCAGCTCCAGTGCCTGCAGCTCCAGGGTTAGGTCATCACCCACCTGAGGGTGCCCACTGCTTCCTGCCGGGTCCCTCATGAGAGGAAGGATTTGGGTGCTGACAGTAGGGAAGCTCACTGAGCACTCGCTGTGGGGTGCCTCCCCTCATTGCTTCCAGTCACTCAGTCCCCTCAGTAGCCTCTGAACCAGGGCTGCCTCGTCCGCATCCTACTCTCAACAGCATTAGACACCCTTGGCCATGCCCCGCTCCTGAAAAGCTTTCTCCTCTTGGCTCTTCCTGCATTGCACTCCCGGGTTTCCTCTCTGTCTTCTCCTGCTGCTCCTTCTGAGTCACTTCTGACTCTGCCTCCTCGTTCTGACCTGGGAGTGGTGACCTCCCTGGTTTGCCCTGGGCCCTCTTCTCTCTTGAGCTGCCTGTTCTTTCTTGTGGCTACAAACACCCCTGTATGCTGAGGACCCCAAGTCTACATCTCCAGGCCAGACATTCTGTCAGAGGTCCAGACCCCTGGATTGAGACGTCTTTATTTGGATGACACAATCATCTCAAACTCCCAGACAGAGCTCCACTCTCTTCCCCGGGCCTCCCTCTCTGCTGCCTTCTTATCCACCCAGGGGCTCAGGCCAGAAATCTGGGAGCCATTCATTCCACCTGTCTCTCTGGGACCCTCTGCTTTCCCTAGTTTCTAGATTCCACATCCCAAACACAAACCCACTGTGTCCAAGGTATATCAACTTTCCTGGGGTGATGGCAACAGCACCCCCTCTTGCTCTGAAACAGCCCCACTGTAATGAAAATAAAACCCAAATTCCTCGCTGTGGCCTCCCACTTGCAGATGCTCTTTCTCCCCCTTCCTTCCCAGTCCATTGCTCCGCTGGCCTTCTCTCAGTTCCTAAAAGAAACGAATCTCTTTCCTAGCCTTCATCCCTGCGTGCTCCTGTGTAAACTGTCTCCACAGGCCACTCAGTCCCTCTGGCCTCCTAACAGGCTTCCCCCTGCTGAGCTGACCGCAGACCCAGTTAACTCCTGCCCCTCTCCAGCTTTTGGCTTAAAAGTCTCTGTGTTAGAGGGGTTTCCTGGACCTCCAGGTCCCACCACGACCACTTTTGTTCCTGGCTCCTTGCTCTTCTCTGTCCCAGCACGGACCTCTGTCACAGCCTCAGTCATGAGTGAATTGATGTCATAGGTCTGTCTCCTCCAATACAGAAGCTCCAGGGGGGCAGAGATTAGTTCTACTTGCTAGAAGAGCCTGCAGTAGGTTCCCAGTTTGTTGAATGAACAGGGCCCATTTTACAGATGAGAAAACTGAGGCTTGGAGAGACTCCAACCTTGGTCTGTTAATGCTGTGTTCCAAGGTGAGTCACAGGCTCCTCTAGGCAGAGGAGGGTCACATTCCCGATGAATGTGAGGGAAAAATGACTATAGAATGCTCAGCTGTACACCTGGCAGGCGGTAAATATTCAGTACTATTCCCTGCCTCAGTGTGTGACTGGAGACCCGAGTGAGGGTGGGGGCTGCCCTTTACATACCCTCCTAGCTCCCCTGGGGACATGGGGTTGTCCCATCTGCAGGACTTGACTATCTGAACAGGACCTGAGCCCACTGAGCAATTCAGGCAGGGGTCCACTAAAGGGTCTCCCTCAGTTCCCCCAAAGAAGCCTACCTTCAAAGTAAAAACCATGAGTTCTTTGCACGGGTGTGCCTAAAGGCAAGTTCCTGAACCCCCTTTCCCTCAGTCAGATTGCAACCCCTGTTCCCCTCGGAGACGGTGGCACCCTGACTTGTCTGTGTCCTGCTCTGGATGTTCCCTGGTCACACCCACCCCCTGCTGAGTTCTGTGAGTCAGAGACTGAATCCTGGGGTCTCCTAGCCAGGTCCCTGGTAAATGGCCTGGGCCCCAGGACACTGCAGCCCTCAAGGGCCTCCCTTCCAGACCAGTGGACAGACCTGGCTCCTTTCCAGCCTTGACCAAACTCAAGGTCCCTCCCCAGCCCCTGCCAACCCCTGCCCTGGGGCCCTGCTGTGCCCCTCCCCAGCCCCAGGCCCTCAAGCATCACCCTCCTCCTCCCGGCTGTTAGCCTGGGAAGGGGGCCAGGCCCTGAGCTCAGACCTTGGCGATTCCAGAGTGTCTGAGGCCCAGGGCCAGCCTGGCCAGACAAGGCGAAGGGGCGGGGGCAGGGTGGGCACCAGGAAGCCATTTAGAAGGGGTTGGCAGGAAGCTGGGTTTCTAGATTTGCTCTATCTGCTCCTCTCCTGGACCCCACAGGCTTCTTCCCAGGACCTCGCTGAGGCCTTGGCTAAGCGGTGCCCCCTCCTTGAGTTCTGTCCTCAGGGAGGAGTGGATCAGTACTAATGAGAAGGGATTTTGGGGTGGTAAGACCCCCACCTGTGCAAGGGAGGAAGGGCAATCGCTGAGAGGCCTGGGTTCCAGTTCCACCTGGCTTCCGACAGTCCTTGTGACCCCGGGCCAGGCCCGTCTTCCTCCCTCAGCCTCGGTTTCCCACTTTGAAGCGACCGGGCGGAGGTGGGCGCGGGCCTCCCGGCCCCGCCCAGAGGAATCCGGAGGGGCAGCCAGCGGTCCCAGGTGAGGGCCCACTGGAGAGGGCCCAGCGCGGCGGCGGGTTCCGGCGGGCCGGGCATCTGGGGCGGGGACCGCCCCCCCACCCGCAGCCTCCACCCGCCCGTACACCCTCGCTCCCCCAGGCGGCAGCGACGACGCTTTAAACAGAAAAAAACTGTCTCCCTGGCCCGGGGCCAGCATCCCAGCCCCCCTCGCCGCCGCCGCGCCGCGCTCCAGCCAGGGAAAACAACTGCTCACTTCTCCCTGCGTCCGCCCCGCGCGCTCCCTGCTTCCCGGCGGCCGCGGGAGCCCAGCCCGGCCGGGGGAGGCGCGGAGCGGGCCGGCCGCCCGGCCTTCCTCTCCCCTCGCTCCTCCTCTCCGCCTCAACTTGCTCTGGCCTCCTCGCTCCGACCTCAGTTTGGGGCCTTCGCAGGCCCCCGACCCCGGCTCGTGGCTGGGCTTCTTCTCGGGGTGGTGGAAGTTTCTGGGCTCCCCGCGGTCCAGCCTCCATCTCTCTGCCTCTCACTGGGCCCGCTCCCGCGCCTGCTGTCCCCTCCCCGCGCGCTCCCTCCGTTCCTCTCCCTCGCTGCCCTCTCTACCCATCTCCCGGGGCTCCCGGCTTGCTATACCCCTCGGGCGCGGGGACCATCGCCCCCGCTCGGGCGCTCCCCCCGGGTCCTGCGGCCCCGGATGCCCGGGCCCCGTGGGGCTGCTGGCGGCCTGGCCCCTGAGATGCGCGGGGCGGGGGCGGCGGGGCTGCTGGCTCTGCTGCTGCTGCTGCTGCTGGGCCCGGGCGGCGGGGCCAAGGGGGGACCAGCGGGCGAGAGGGGCGCTGGCGGGGGCGGGGCGCTGGCCCGCGAGCGCTTCAAGGTGGTCTTTGCGCCGGTGATCTGCAAGCGGACCTGTCTCAAGGGCCAGTGTCGGGACAGTTGTCAGCAGGGCTCCAACATGACGCTCATCGGAGAGAACGGCCACAGCACCGATACGCTCACAGGCTCCGGCTTCCGCGTGGGTGAGGGCCAGGGGCACGGGCAGGGGGAGTGGGGAAGGCAGGCATCAGGACAGAAGTGAGAGACACCTCAGGGTAGGCCATGTGACCCTGAGGGCCATGGCTTCCTAGAGCAGAGCGCTGGGGGCCTGGGGCTCCAGGGTCATCCGGGGCTTGGGAGGCTGGAGTCCAGGGGCCAGAGTTGGGAGGGCTTCATGGAAGCCTTGACTTCACAGCTTTGAGCTGGGGTTGAGGCCCAAGGTGTGGGGTAATGCTAGAGTCCTGGATGACACAGGCCTCTAGGAAAGTGCTGGGTTCTGAGCAGGAGTCAGAGTCAGCAGGCAGGGCTTTTGAGAGCTGTGAGCTGGTGGTCTGAGGTCTCAGAGAAGGGATGATATTCCCCTAAGAAACACACTTGCTAGAAGAAACAGGAAAAGTCTTTAAAAAATGCCTAAAGTGGGGCCTGCCAGCAGTAGACACCTGCATTCCGTGGGAGGAGGAGCCAAGGTCAGGGCCAGGAGTGAGGGAATTGGTTACCAGCCAGGTCTTAGAGGGGAGGGGTGTTGAGGCCTAACAAGTGGGAAGCAGGCCTGGAAGTTGGGGCTAGTTTGGGTCCTCAGTCTCTCCTTTTCCTGGTGCCCTATCTATGCTTCCCCCATAAGCCCTTAACAGCTCTGCCTCAGAGGCCCTAAGTCTCCCCACAACAAGCCCTAATGACTCCCCAGTTCCACTTAGAGCCCACCCCTTTCCCACCATCTCTCTGCAAAGGCCCAGGTCTGGGGCTCAGCTGTCCTCTGGCAGGGCCCTGTGGGCCAGGCTGGAGGAGGTGTCCCAGCAGTAATTACCCTCCTGGACAGGGTAATTAGGCCAGGCCCAGGATGGCACCAGCAAAACAGCCCCTCTTTCACATTCCTATACTCACATGCCGACTCACAGACCTGAGGAACTCCACAGATGTGGTTCACAGTTCTCATGTGATGTGTGTGCACGCGCGCATGAACATGGCACACACAGAGGCACGCATGGGCTTTGGAGTGGCACTTGGGGATCAAGTCCATGTTTCTTTGTGTTGCCTTGGGTGCATGTCTGCAGTCACTGTGGGAGTGTTTGTGTAAGCCTGTGCTGGTGTCAGAATGAGTCTGTGCGCGTGTGTGTGATGAAATGACTATGCGTGTGAGTGAATGTGGGCCTGGCCTCCCAGGCCCCCTGACCATCCTACTCAGGATGCTGTCTCCATCTGTGCTGCCCACATCCCCCAGGCTCGGTGCCCAGGCCACAGTGGGCGGGTGTCACTGGGAGGTCACCCTCACCACTATGAGTGACTCACTGGGAGGCAGGAAGGAGAGGATCCTGCCTCCCCTGGCCCAGGACACACCCCTTCTGCCCTGAGAGCCTGGCCCCAAGAGGCTTGGCAGGATGGGCTGGGCTGGGCTACTCTTTTCCAGGCCTCCATGGCCATGCATGTGGGCTGTCCCTCTGACGCCCTTCAGGTGTCCACAAGTAGCACTCCTACCTTCCCATCCTGGGAAGTGAGGGCAGCCATGGGACAGGCAGGAGATAGGCTGGGTCTGGTGTGTGAGCTCAGGTCCCTGAGGCTGGATTTTGGATGTGAGTGTGTGTCAGAAAGACAGAGATCACATCCTCTCACTGAGACATTCCTTCACTCATTCCCCCTGCACCTCTTCTGGCACCCAGAGCTGAAGCAGACCTGGCCCTGCCCTCCAAAGCACCCTTTATATTGTGGGAAACAGGGTAGAGCTGGGGCAGAGGGTGGGTGGGATCTGAGGAAGGGCTCCCTTCCTGGGGGAGGGGGCTGGACTGGAGGGATAAGATGTGAGTAGGTAGAGATGGGGGACAAGGCTTTGAGGGGCAGGAATGGCATGATGAAAGCCAGGGAGGCAGAAGATGTGACCTGTTTGTAGGAGATAGGAATGAGTCCTGGAGTGTAGGGTGCAGGTGGAAGGAACAGAGGAGTATGGGCAGAAAGAAGGTTTCTTCTGCTTCGTGGAGAGAAGGCAAGGAAGCAAGCTGTGAGCTGGAGGTGTGACTATGCCAGAGCTTTGCCTGAGGCAAGTTTCTCTGAGGGTACTGGGATGCGGCCAGGAGCAGGAGGAGCAGAGGGCATGGAGAGAAGGGGATATGGATTCATGAGATGTGACAGAGGCTGGAACTGGGTGGGGTGGGAGCTGGAGAGATGGAGCCTCAAGGCTCAGTTATGGATGCCTGGGCATGCAGGGATTTCCCTGTGGTGGTCCAAGGCCAAGAGTAGGTGGGGAGGCAAGACGCTGATTTCTGACAGTATCTCCTGGGTGGAGGTGCTTAAGAGAGGTCCTGGAGAGGTATAGTTAAGTTGGTCATGGAGAAGCATGGCCCTGGGATGGCAAGACAGAGGGAGCAAGAGTCTAGAGTGGGCTGAAGCAGGGGAGGAATTTAGTGGGGAGGAGGAGAAAGCACCAGAAGGAGACTGGATTTCTGGGGAAGGCCCAAGGGGAGGGAAAGGCTATTCCATCATCTTAATCATCACCATCACCATTATCATCATTTGCTACTACTTATTAAGCACCCTCTGTGTACTGGACACTGTGCTAAGTGTTTGTACATGCATTGCCTCATTTAATAGACAGGTCACCCCTATAGATGAGAACACTGAGGCACAGGGAAGGGAAGTAAGTTGCTCAGGGCCACACAGCTGGCACATGGCCTCCCAGCTAGGATTTAAGTCCAAGATTAGGACTCCAGTGGCCCCACACATATAAGGATGTTGGGAGACCTAGAGGGTAGTTTCCCTGTGTGTGTGATGTGTTACAAAAACCAGCTTCGCAAGGAGGACCAGTGGGTGGCAAGGAAGTGGGAAAGTTGCAGGATGTGGGTGAGGGACTAGGCCTAGGGGCTGGGGACAGGGGTCTGCCTGGGCCCTGATCCATCTCTCCTCCCCAGTGGTGTGCCCTCTGCCCTGCATGAACGGCGGCCAATGCTCCTCCCGAAACCAGTGCCTGTGTCCCCCGGACTTCACGGGTCGCTTCTGCCAGGTGCCTGCTGGAGGAGCTGGTGGAGGCACTGGCGGCTCAGGCCCTGGGCTTGGCAGGGCTGGGGCCCTGTCCACAGGTGCGCTGCCGCCCTTGGCTCCAGAGGGCGAGTCTGTGGCCAGCAAGCACGCCATCTACGCGGTCCAGGTGATCGCCGATCCGCCGGGGCCTGGGGAGGGGCCCCCTGCCCAGCATGCAGCCTTCCTGGTGCCCCTCGGGCCAGGACAGATCTCAGCGGAAGGTACCAGGCGACAGGCAGACCCCTGGAGGCCGAGGTGGGCGGGCACTAGGGTGGCAGGACCCGGGAGGAGGCCGGCCCTGGAGGAGCTCCGCACTCCCACCCAGTGCAGGGGGCAACCCTGAAGCCACCGTGCCCCGCCCCCCAGTGCAGGCCCCGCCCCCTGTGGTGAACGTGCGTGTCCACCACCCGCCGGAGGCCTCAGTCCAAGTGCACCGCATCGAGGGGCCCAACGCCGAGGGTCCGGCCCCATCCCAGCACCTGCTGCCGCACCCCAAGCCCCCGCATCCCCGGCCACCCACCCAGAAGCCCCTGGGCCGCTGCTTCCAGGATACGCTGCCCAAGCAGCCTGTGAGTGAATTCACAGTCACCGCTGGACTGGCCCTTCAGTCTCTCAGGGCTGCCCTGTTCTAACTCACCGGGATTGCTCAAAACTGGGGGCCCTGCTGGTTGAGTGGGGGAGGAGGAAAAGATTCTCAGGAGGGAGGCCAGGCTGGGACTGGGCACTCTGTAAGGTCCACACTCCTCTCCCTAGTGTGGCAGCAATCCCCTCCCCGGCCTCACCAAGCAGGAAGACTGCTGTGGAAGCATCGGCACTGCCTGGGGCCAGAGCAAGTGCCACAAGTGCCCCCAGCTGCAGTGTGAGTGCCTTGGCTTGTTAGATGCCCCCACCCCTTGCCGCTGCAGGATGGACCCATGGACACCCCTCCCAGCCCTGCAATGGGAGACCACAGCCTGAGCAGCCTGAGCCACTCACTGTCCACCCAGTTCCTCTCAGCATCACACTCTGCCCACCCCCACAGTGCCCTCCCTTCTCTCTCTGCTGGCCCCGCAGTGTCCTCCCCTGCCATAGTCTCCTCTCTCTGCAGACACAGGGGTGCAGAAGCCAGGGCCTGTACGTGGGGAGGTGGGCGCCGACTGCCCCCAGGGCTACAAGAGGCTCAACAGCACACATTGCCAGGGTATGGCCAGCCGGGAGATTCTGTGGGCTGGAGGGGCAGGCTAGTTGTCACTAGGGGAGGTCCCAAGGTGGGCAAGGGAGGAGGTGGGGCTGGAGCAGGACCCTGAGGTTCTTGGAGCAGCTTGCTATAGCCCTATAGCCCCAGAGTGGAGGGACCAAACTCCCACTTATCACAGACATCAACGAGTGCGCGATGCCAGGCATGTGTCGCCATGGTGACTGCCTCAACAACCCTGGTTCCTATCGCTGTGTCTGCCCACCGGGCCATAGCTTGGGCCCCTCCCGCACGCAGTGCATTGGTGAGACTGGGGGACCTTCAGAGGTCATAAGACATGGGTGGGAGGGTAAGGTTCCAAGCAGTAAGGTCACAGAAGTCTGAGTGGGGTCAGGGGTTGACTGCAGGAAGAACAAGACCCAGAGCAGATAGGATCAGGAATCAAGTGGGTTCAGGAGTCACATAAGATCTGGGCTTAGAGGTCACATGGGGTCAGGGATTATATGGAGTCAGGGTCATATGAGATTGTGGGCTTGATGAGTGGGTGGGATAAAGTCTAGAGCAGCTAGGTCAGTAGTCACAGAGTCTACATGGTTGTTACATGAGGTCAGACTAACAGGTTCAGGGGTCATATAAATTCAGTCACATGGGGTCAGGGACTACATGAGGATCAAGGGTCCTCTGGGCCAAAGAGGCAAGGTTTGGAGCAGATGGGAAGAGGGATGTGGGCAGTGTTCAGGCCCAGATGCCCATGCCCCTCACTGGACCCTGCAGCAGACAAGCCGGAGGAGAAGAGCCTATGCTTCCGCCTGGTGAGCCCTGAGCACCAGTGCCAACACCCACTGACCACGCGCCTCACCCGCCAACTCTGCTGCTGCAGCGTCGGCAAGGCCTGGGGCGCAAGGTGCCAGCGCTGCCCAGCTGATGGCACTGGTGAGCTAGAGGCATGTGGGGCCAGAGGGCTATCTGTGTGCCTTTCCAGGAAATGCTCACTTCTCTGCCCCTTGCTCTGGCCACAGCTGCCTTCAAGGAGATCTGTCCAGCTGGGAAGGGATACCACATCCTCACCTCCCACCAGACGCTCACCATTCAGGGCGAAAGTGACTTTTCCCTTTTCCTGCACCCTGACGGGCCACCCAAGCCCCAGCAGCTCCCTGAGACCCCCAGCCGGGCACCACCACCTGAGGACACAGAGGAAGAGAGAGGTCTGGCCTGACCCCCTCTGTTTCTGATAGATGATGAACCCCTAGACCTGACACCTTGACCCTTGATCCACAGATATGACCTCAGAGTCTAACCTCTAAATCCTAATCCCAGATCAGCACTGACCCCCAGAGCTGAAACTCTGACCCCTAATCTATGTTGTAACCCTAGGATTTAACCCCTGATTGACAGGATTTGACCATTTATTGCCCTCCAGATTCAATCCTTTGACCCCTGACCCAGGGATTTAACCCTGACTGTAACCTCCAAAGCCAAGAACCTTGTGCAACCATTTCCTCATTGACCTGTGACAGGAACACTCCCTGACCCCAGGATCTAACCATTGACGCTTGACCCAGAGACATGATTGTTGAACTCTTAGAGATCCTGCCCACAGACAGCCAACTGCCAAACCAGACTTGACTCCCTTCTCCCAGCCCAACACTTAATGGCCCCATCTTCTTCCCTTCTAGGGGTGAGCACAGACTCAGTGAGTATGAGAGCCCAGGTGGGAGGGGCGGGAAAGCCAAGGAGACACAGAGGGCTCATGTTGCTGTCACCCGCAGCCAGTGGTGGAAGAGCAGTCAGCGCAGCAGAGCCACCCAACGGTCACCACATCTCCTGCCCGGCCCTACCCCGGTGAGCTGAGCACTGCAGGGACCAGTCTTCAAGGGCTGTCCCTGCTGGGGAAGTTTACAGCCTAGGCACCAGGGGGCGGTGAAGCTGGGTGTGAAGTTCCTAGTCGATGACCAGCGGAGAGAAGGGTGGTTCTCTCAGCCTCCTCACTTGCTGACGGGTGTGCGCTGCTGCCTGCAGAGCTGATCTCCCGGCCCTCGCCGCCGTGGTTCCTGCCTGACTTGCTCCCGTCCCGCAGTGCGGTGGAGATCGCCCCTACTCAGGTCACAGGTAAGACCCGCCCGCCTAGACCGTGCCCAGGCAAGCCACGCCCCTAACTTAGTTTATCTCCTCCCTTACCCACTCCAGTTATTCCAGAACACTAACACATCCAGGGCTTACTGTGTACCGGGCCTTGGGCTGGGTGCTGGGGAAGCCTTGGTGTGCAGCAGAGGCCCCACTCTGCCCTCAACTGATCTGGGTATTATGGTGGTCAGCCCAGTCTGAAGGCATTTATTCATATGTTCAACAAATATTTTTTGAGCACTACCATGCACAGGCACTGTTTAGGTGCTGGAGATGCAAAACAGACAGAAATTCCCTGTCCTTGGGGAGTAGAGAGATGACAAACAGATCAATGAGTCAAAATCTATCATATCTCTTATGCTGTGAAAAAATAAATCACAGAAGAAGGAAGGAAGTCTGGGAGTTGTGATAACATGTAGAGTGGTGACGAGAGAAGGCTGAGCAGGGCTTTAAAGATTGTTATAAATTAACGGTGAGAAGTGGGAAAGAAATGGGCGTTCGGGTTGGGAAAAAGGACATTCCAGTTTGAGCAAAGGCATGGAAACATGAAAGCCTGGTTTCCTGGAGAAGAGAGAAACCACACAGAGTCCGTGTTTCTGAACTAGGGGAGGGCCAGTGCAGGAAGCCTTGTTAAGAGGCTTGGATTTGATCCCAATGACTGTGGGAAGTGTCTGCAAGGTTTTGGGCATCATAATATTTGCTAGCTATGGCTGAGCAGTTGGCCTGGGCCAGGCACTGGCTGAAGAGTTTTACATACTAAATAGCATTTAACCTTCTCATACACTGAAGTGGGCACTGTTAGCTTCATTTTTCAAATGAGAAAACTGAGGCTAAGAGAAGTTCAGTAACTTGCCACAAGTCACATAACTGAGCCAAATTCAAGCCCGTGTCTGTGTGGACTCCAAAGCCACAAGGGAGCCTCCAGCATGATAGAAAACCTGAGGCTAGATGAGCTCCTGGGGCGAGGGCTTGGGTGGAAGATGGCTGCCCTGGAAGTCTGCACTGTCTCAGAAAATCCTGTGACAGCCCTGGAAGCTGTGAAAATGTGGAGGAAAAGGCACCTGGGGAGGCTTCTTAGAGGAGGGGTGTTAAGGACACCTAGGGAGAGGCACCCTATACAAAGAAGAGCCTGCAAGAGCCTACTGGCCAGGTGTGTTTAAGATGGGGTAGAGTTCAGAGTCAAGGCCTGGGCTGCATGGGTAGGGCACAAGAGAGGGAGAGGTAGGAGGCAGGGAGTACTGAGAATGGTAACAAAGAGGGTGAGGGGGATTCCTGGATCTGACCACCTATGCATGACCATGAGCAAGCCAGGATTCCCCAGAAACCAGCCTCACCTTGGGAGGGGGAGGAAATCAACTATTCTGGAATGAAGGGTCCAGATTCCTAAGGCAAGGTGTGTTAGGATCCCTGGTCTAGAGAATGTTGGTGTGATTGAGGCTGCAGTGTTTAAGATATTGAGGTGACTGGAGTCTGGGTATTGTAAGTGGGGATAGGAGTATCAAGGATTCTGGAGTTGAGATAGGGATGTCAGGGACCTGGGGTCATGGTTTGGGGCTACGTGGGGCTGTGATGTCGGGGTTATCTGTAATAGAGGTGTAGGGGATCCTAGGGTTGGAATATGGGTGTACAGAGACCCGAGGTCATGGTACGATCAGGTTCAGGAACCCCAATCATTACGGATGGGATATCCAGGTCCACCCTGGGGACGTGGCAGAAAGTGAATGCTCCCTGCTCGGCCCCCTAACCTGCCCCACCCCCACCCCCACCCCCCGCCCCCCGGCAGAGACGGACGAGTGCAGACTGAACCAGAACATCTGTGGCCACGGAGAGTGCGTCCCGGGCCCCTCGGACTATTCCTGCCATTGCAACCCAGGCTACCGGTCGCATCCGCAGCACCGCTACTGCGTGGGTGAGCATGGCGAGTGGGTGGCGTGGTGACGGCCTTGGCTCCTGACAGTCCTCTAATGTCTCCCGGCCGGCGCGTACTTCTCAGACGTGAACGAGTGCGAGGCGGAGCCGTGTGGCGCCGGGAGGGGCATCTGCATGAACACCGGTGGCTCCTACAACTGTCACTGCAACCGCGGCTACCGCCTGCACGTCAGCGCGGGGGGGCGTTCGTGCGTGGGTGAGCACGGCCGGGCCCGGGGCGGCGCTGGGGCTAGATGGGCCGGGGGACTCTCCCCTTGACCGCCGTGTAATCCCCTCCGCCGCCCCTTGCCTTCCCCTCGTGCCTCCTTCCTCCCGCGCAGACCTGAACGAGTGCACCAAGCCCCACCTGTGCGGCGACGGCGGTTTCTGCATCAACTTTCCCGGTCACTACAAGTGCAACTGCTACCCAGGCTACCGGCTCAAAGCCTCCAGACCGCCTGTGTGTGAAGGTGGGGAAGACCCCATCCAGACCGACGGGGGTCCTCAGAGGTCCCTCGGCCTGGGGTTGGGGCGGAGGGCCTCACTCCTGTCTGTGCCCCGCTCTGGGCCTCTCAGAGGTTGTGGTCCCGGAGTCCAGAGGGCTCGCTTCACCTTGTTGATCTGTGACGGAGGGAGGCCCTGCCGAGGACCCTGAGCACCTGGCCGGCCATGTTGTCCCCAAATGGGTCCTCCTCCTCCCTACCGTGCAGACATCGACGAGTGCCGAGATCCTAGCTCCTGCCCGGATAGCAAATGCGAGAACAAACCTGGGAGCTTCAAGTGCATTGCCTGTCTGCCCGGCTACCGCAGCCAGGGGGGCGGGGCCTGCCGCGGTGAGGGCGGGGCCTGGGTCTGGGATTGGGTAGGGGCGGGGCCTCGAAAGCAAATGGGCGGGGCTAGTGGAGGTGGGAGTTGCCTCTACAGTGGAGCTTCTTGGGAGTAGAGGGACCCTCTCATCCTGGGCAAAGGGGCCCCCACCCTGGTACAGTGCATCCTCCAGTGGAGCAGAGTCTGAGGGGAGCCTTCTCCGCCGCAGACGTGAACGAATGCGCCGAGGGCAGCCCTTGCTCGCCCGGCTGGTGCGAGAACCTCCCAGGCTCCTTCCGCTGCACGTGCGCGCAGGGCTATGCACCAGCTCCGGACGGCCGCAGTTGCCTGGGTGAGCGCCAGCCCTCCCCACCCTGCCACCTGCCACCCACTCACGCGCTGAAACTGGGGACTAGGTCACCCCGTCTGTCAGACGGGTGGGGAAGAGGTAGCTAATTCGCAGACACTGACCCTTCACTGGTCCACTTACTCATTTTCTCAGCGAACCTGGCGGAGGAGGGGGCCACCAGAATTTCTACATAGCAAGGGTGTTAGGAGGCAAAGCTTGAAGCTCCGTTTGCAAAGCACGTTACTTAAATTTGAAGGGGCAAAAAGATATAAAAGAAAGGGGGTATCAGTGGTCCCCGCTCTACTAATGCTTCTTATGCATCAAGGGACAGGCTGAGGGCTGGGATTCAGAGAAACTGGAGAGCGCAGGGCTGTTGACCTGGATGGAATTTGGATGTTTTTGGGAAACATCAGCGGGGCTGGGAGAAAGAAAGGCCTGAGTTGTCTTAAAGGATCAACAGGAATTTGCCAAGTAAAGAAAGGTGAGATGGAACAGCATGCCAGGCTCAGCAATAGCGGATTCAGAGGTGAAAACCAGCAGAGAGCGCACAAGAAATGTGATTTATAAGCAGGAATGGGGGCTGAGGCTAGCTGGTGAGGGGCAGGTCCCCAGCCCTGAAGGGCCCCCCAAGCCCTGCATGGGAGGTTGAGCTTCACCCTGAGGGTATTAGGAGGCACCTGAAGCATTTTAAGGGGAAGACTGGTAAGATTCACGGTTTGTTTTAGAAAGTTCCCTGAATCCCATTGTGGAGAGTGGCTGGAGGACTGGTGGAGACTTAGGACAGAGCAGTTGATGGATGTCACGAGAACAGTGGCCTCAGGATGGTTATGAGATTATGTGATGTTAGAGAAATATTAGGACAAATTGCCTGGGCTTGTTAACTGGATGTCAAGGTGAAGGAGAGGGGAGTAAGCACCAGCTATTCTGAGGATCTGGCTGGGCTGGAGGCCAGAGGGAGTAGAGGGGCCCAGTGTGCTCAGCCTGGTGGCTGGCTCCAGCTTCATTCAGCACCCAGGATCCTGAGAAGCAGGCCAGGGCTCTGACTCTGCCAGACCACTGAGGAGGAAGGAGAGGTGTTCCTGGGCCCTTACGAGAAGAGGTGAAGTAGGGGCCTTGAGAACAGCAGAGGCAGTGGGAAAGAAGCAGCATTTAAGATGCCCAAGGTGAGACAGATCCCAGCCCCTTGTCCCAAAAGTGAGTGACTGGCATTGAGATGGTCACAGAACTGAGGGATTAGGGACTGTAAGGTCAGAAGCTGGTCCTGGCTGGCCAAATGGATATTGAAAACTCCTAGGATGGGGAGGAAGACAGAGGCAGAAGGACCAAGAAGGTGGGTGCTGACAGCAATAGAGAGGTTGGAAGCCAGAGTGAGTGCCAAGTGCACCTCAGGGGAAGAGCATTGGAAGGGGTCTGGGGTGTGGGCAATGACCAGCTTCCACTAGAAAGGACTGCAGAGAACTGTGCTCTCAGAGCCAAGTCCCTTTACTACACAAACAGAAGAAATTAATCTGTAGGAACAAAGACATAGGGAAGGTTACTTATGTGGGAAGAAAGGGAGCCATGGCAGGTAGGGGAAGAGTGAGAGCTGTTGGGGCAAGGAAGCCCAGAGCAGTATGGGACGAAGGGATGGGGGCAGATGCCTCTTGTTTAGTGAGAATGGTCAAAGGATAGGGACGCTTGAGCGTTTGGAATCAGACACAGCCCAGGGTTCCTGGCAGAACCTGGCCTGGTCCTTAGGGTGTGGTGTGCCACACAGGAGTGGGGTCAGGGTCTCGTCCTTCTCTCAAGCTCCACTGGCCTCAGCTCTAGTTCTCCAGACCATGGGTGGGAGTGGGAAAAGGGTAGCAGAGATCCAAGACCACCCCCATCCTGGCCTTCTGACAGCCCCTGTGCCTCACAGATGTGGACGAGTGTGAGGCTGGGGACGTGTGTGACAATGGCATCTGCACCAACACGCCAGGCTCGTTCCAGTGTCAGTGCCTCTCTGGCTACCATCTGTCAAGAGACCGAAGCCGCTGTGAGGGTGAGGGGGGCCTAGAGCTGAGGGGCTGACCTGTTCCTCCCTATCCCAAGACTTCCACTGTCCAGGCCCCAAGCCCAGGGGCTACCTGTAGGCAAGCCAGGCACTCCCATGTACAGCCCCCATCTAGGTCCAAGACGGGGTATGGAGTGTGGGCCCTACCCAAGGTCCTCTGGGAAGACTTGGCAGCCTCAGGCTGTGTGAGTGGGGTTAATCCCTGAAATTCTCCACCTCTTTGATCCCCTACAGACATCGATGAGTGTGACTTCCCTGCAGCCTGCATTGGGGGTGACTGCATCAACACCAATGGCTCCTACCGATGTCTCTGTCCCCAGGGACATCGGCTGGTAGGCGGCAGGAAGTGCCAAGGTATGAGGGGATTGGCTAAGAGTACTGGAGGAGGAATGGTGGGGAGCAGTCATCTCCTAGACACATTGTTGATCTGTCTGTCTTTCCATCTATTGATCTGTTCACTCATCCTTCTATTCTTCCACATAACAGTAACAATAATGACAGTAATTATATGGTGCTTACTATGTGCCAAATCTCCCCTACATGCATTCATCCAACAAGAATTTATTGAGCATCCAGTATGTGCCAGGTTCTATGCTACATATTAGGTATTGAACAATGACCCAGCTAGGGGAGACTGACATGTAAATTGATTCTTACAGTTCAGGGTGCTTAGTGCCAAAGGAGGTCTGGACTAGTGATTAATTGCAACAGAGAGGTGAGAGTTGAATTGGAACTTGAAGCATAAATAGGCTTTCCTAAAGCATAAATAGATTCCCTAAGCAGAGAAAAGTAGGGGATGGTATTCTAGACCCAAATAACAATATTTGCAAAGCACAGAGATCTGGAAGGAGCTAATTGTGTTTTTAGGGAGAATTGACACCTGTGCTCTAAACAGAGTTGAGGGTGTTGGTGGTTTAGAGTAAGGGTGATGAGACTTAAAGCTATTTGGAGACCAAACTGAAAGTCCCCAAATGCTGAGCGGAGGTTAGGACTTCATTCTGTTGTCAGTGGGAGCCATTGTAGGTTTTATGATGAATAATGCATTGACTGTGCACACATCTACCCATGTGTGGATTTTTTGACAAACACGAGTGGATTTTTTGTTGTGTGTACTTTGAAGTCAGAGTGGAAATTCAGGTTCTGAACTTGTGTGAGATCCTTGAGGCACACTCCCTAGGAAAGAGGGGCTGGTTTCCCTCTAAGCAACTCTTTCTGCTCCCCAAAGATATAGATGAGTGCAGCCAGGACCCCGGCCTGTGCCTTCCCCACGGGGCCTGCGAGAACCTGCAGGGTTCCTACGTTTGTGTCTGCGATGAGGGCTTCACACCCACCCAGGACCAGCACGGCTGTGAGGGTGAGTGCCCTCTCAGCTCCCTCCTCAATCTAGACAACTCCCCTGAGCTGCAGCTGAGGTTTAGAGTTGTATCCTGGTCCCACCCTCTGGAATGTGGGGAACAGGAAGAAATCTGTTTGGCCTGGGAAAGCCCGGTAGGGCCAGACCTCACAGGAGGGCCCTGAATGCCACATCGAAGATGGAGGTTGGCTTTCACAGGGCAGCTGAAGGGAGCCAGAGAATGTCGGGGAGCACAGCGATGAGGCTGGCAGGTGGTGTGGACAGGCAGACATTCCGCAGGGCTCTGAGCTGCTTTCCCTCCCCTCAGAGGTGGAGCAGCCCCACCACAAGAAGGAGTGCTACCTTAACTTTGATGACACCGTGTTCTGCGACAGTGTACTGGCCACCAATGTCACCCAGCAGGAGTGCTGTTGCTCGCTGGGGGCTGGCTGGGGAGACCACTGCGAGATCTATCCCTGCCCAGTCTACAGCTCAGGTCAGAAGCCTAGCAGGCCCTTTCCCTTTCTAGGGCCTCAGTTCTCAGTTTATTTGGAAACGATTGGGGGAGAGGACCCCTCCCTGGGTAGGTGGGAAATGAGGCGGGACCTGCGCCCGACTGCCAGCACGCACTCTTAATCCTGACTCCTTCCTTCCCCGCGGCCGCTGTCTCCCGGTAGCTGAGTTCCACAGCCTCTGCCCAGACGGGAAGGGCTACACCCAAGACAACAACATTGTCAACTATGGCATTCCAGCCCACCGTGGTAAGCCCTAACACGGCTCCGCCCACCTGGCAAGCCCCGCCCCGCCCGCCGAGGTTTGTACCTGCGGGATCCCACCAGTGCTTGCTCATCAATTGCGGGCACTAGGGGAAGCCCCGCCCCCATCACTCCTACGTCAGCGTCCGGAAAAGCCCCTCGCACTGTTTCCTCCCCTCCCACGGTAAGCCCCACCCACACTTTCTCGGCTGCCGGGCCTCAGTGGCCCGGTAGGTAGAGGTCGTGGGCGCCCACGGCTTGTCACTCTGCAGACATCGACGAATGCATATTGTTCGGGGCGGAGATCTGCAAGGAGGGCAAGTGCGTGAATACGCAGCCCGGCTACGAGTGCTATTGCAAGCAAGGCTTCTACTACGATGGGAACCTGCTGGAATGCGTGGGTGAGTGCAGCCGGCCCCCGTGGCTGTGGGAAAGCAGCTGGGAGACATGCACAACCAGTCGACTCCGTGCCGATTCCTACCACTCGTGCTTTTGCTCCCCGCAGACGTGGATGAGTGCTTGGACGAGTCCAACTGCCGAAACGGAGTGTGTGAGAACACGCGCGGCGGCTACCGCTGCGCCTGCACACCCCCGGCCGAGTACAGCCCGGCGCAGCGCCAGTGCCTGAGCCCAGAGGAGATGGGTGAGGCCGGGGTCTGCGGGCTGGGAATACAGAAGGGAGGCGGGCGGAACCAAGCTGTGACTACCACTCTCACCCATCCCCTCGCTGCCCGTAGACGTGGACGAGTGCCAGGACCCCGCAGCCTGCCGCCCTGGCCGCTGCGTCAACCTGCCGGGCTCCTACCGCTGCGAGTGCCGCCTGCCCTGGGTACCCGGGCCCTCTGGGCGCGACTGCCAGCTCCCTGAGAGCCCGGCCGGTGAGTGCGAGGGTGGTCTTGAGCTCTCCAGGACCCTGTCCGCCGCGTGGAGACCTCAGGCTGCGGTTCCCGCTAGGGTGGGTTGGGTTGGGAACAGGTGGTCCCTGCTTTAGGCTCCTCCCTGACTCCGGGTTCACCTCCGCAGAGCGTGCCCCGGAGCGGCGGGACGTGTGCTGGGGCCAGCGCGGAGAGGATGGCATGTGTGCGGGTCCCCTGGCCGGGCCCGCCCTCACCTTCGACGACTGCTGCTGTCGCCAGGGCCGAGGTTGGGGAGCCCAGTGCCGCCCGTGCCCGCCGCGTGGCGCCGGTAAGCAGGCGGTGAAGGGGTTGGCCAGGAGGGAGTTTGAGGACAGGAGCCAGAGAGAATCGACGCTGCAGACTGCTCACCGTCCACTGCTCCCCTCAGGGTCCCAGTGCCCGACGTCGCAGAGTGAGAGCAATTCCTTCTGGGACGCGAGCCCGTTGCTGCTGGGGAAGCCCCCACGAGGTGAGTGTAGCGGGAGGGGCAGAGGCGGGGTCCGCGGCCATGGCTAGGGGCGGTGCTGACGCCTGCATTCTTTTGGCCGGCGCAGAAGAGGACAGCTCAGAGGAGGATTCGGACGAGTGCCGCTGCGTGAGTGGCCGCTGCGTGCCGCGGCCGGGCGGCGCAGTGTGCGAGTGTCCCGGCGGCTTCCAGCTGGACGCCTCCCGCGCGCGCTGCGTCGGTGAGCCGGGCCTAGAGGGCGGGGCCACGGGGGTGGGACCAGAGGCTGGCCGCGGGCCGGCGGGGCGGGTCCGGGTCCTGCAGAACCCTGAAGTTCCCAGAAGCAGAGGGCCGCGCGGCTGTGGCGCCCTCGCGAAGTTCGCACCTGTCACCCCCACATCCAGACATCGACGAGTGCCGAGAGCTGAACCAGCGCGGGCTACTGTGCAAGAGCGAGCGCTGCGTGAACACTAGCGGTTCCTTCCGCTGCGTCTGCAAAGCTGGCTTCGCGCGCAGCCGCCCGCATGGGGCCTGCGTGCCCCAGCGCCGCCGCTGACACCATCCTCTGCCTGGATCTAGGCGATCAGAGGGGTTTCCGCCCGACACTCGGGGCGAGCTCGGCCTCCCGCTTGTGCCTCGGACCCAGGGACCCTTTGGGGCCCGCAGACCCCTTCCCCGCGCCCCATGTTCCCAGCGCGCCCATACGGGCTCCGTCTGGTTCACAGGCGGATGGATGTTGGGTCTCTCGAGCGCTGCGGGTCTTCCTTCCAGAGGGCGTTTCCTAGAAACTGATAAATCAGATCGTGCCTCTTTACTTCTTGGTTTTTGAAGCAAATTGATGTTCATTTCCGTGGTAGGCGAGGACTCCGCCCACCCCAGCCTCCTTGTAGGGGCTAGACTGAGACCAGCACAGGGGGTGTGAAATAGAATTTATTATGGCTCTGATTATGTACATGTGAGATATGCCTGGCCAGATTGGCCGGGCTCGCATGGTTTGTACAATAAATACATCTGCGGGGCCTGCTCTCCGAGGCTGGGAGGCGCCCACACCAGCGGTTCAGTCCAGCTTCCGAGTTCCCAGTTTCATGGGGCCCTTGGCCGCCTTTTTCTCAGCGCGTTTAGCCTCCATCTCCCGCCGACGCTCCTCGCGCTTCTTTCTGGCTAGCTCAGCCTTGGCCTGTCCTGGCAGCAGGAAGGGGAGGAGGTCTGATAGTATCAGGACAACCTAGGTCTTAGCTTCCTAGCCCATGTCTGTCCCAGTGGAAGGTAGCCCACCAGCCCTCCCAGGGGAAGCACTTACGGCTCTCGGTCTCCAGGCCCTCCCAGTTGTCATCACCCCACGAATCCAGTTTTGGCTGAAAAAGGGAAGTGTGGACTGGAGTGGAGGCCTACTCCCAGTTGAGGTCCACCCCATGTCTGCACCCTTCCACTAGACAGGTGCCATGTACCTGGGCACCAGCCTCCCGACGCGCTGACAGGGCAGCAAAGGGATCGCCTTTGTCACTAGGCTCTGGTCCACCCCAGTTGTACTCGCTGGCCAGCCGTGTGCCTTCAGGGGGTGGCTCTAGGGGGCTTGGCTCCTGCCAGCCCTGCTCCCACGAGCCCTCGGCTTCCCAGCTGCTCCAGTCTGACTCTGGGGATTTGTGGCCAGGGTTGCTGGTCTGCAGAACAGAAGGAGATAGTACCAAGGAGTGGGGGGGGGGGGTGAGGGGAGGTTGGGGGAAGGCCCTATCTCCCCACATACATACACCTTGTCCCATTCAGCTTACCTGCCCAGCCCGGCTGGCTTGGCCCCCAGTACTCCAGTCGTCCTGCTGGGCCAACACAGATTCAGCCTCCTGCTGCAGTGTGGGAAGGAGAGCATGACCATAGAGACCCCTATGCCCCACCCAAGAAGGCAAGGAAGCCTCCCAGCCCTTGCCCAGTCATGGGCTCTACCCTTCCATCTCATTTGCTCCTCAGACCCCATTTCCCATCTATAAAATAAACACACTGAACCTGGCCTGTCATCACTCCTCTATGAGGCTGGGGAATGAGTCTAGAGTTCCACCCCCTGCCTGTAGCCTCAGGGGCCAAAGACTGCTGTCAGCCAGATGGGGTAACTGCCCCCATTTCCATCAGGACAGCCCTACCCAATCCTGAGCCCACCCCCCAGGAGGACTGGTCTGGTTGTAAGTCTCAGGGGTTACCTCTCCTTGTTGATCGCCAGGCAGGCACTAGAACAGGTGCAGGAGGGAGGGGCGCAGAGGAGGGGGGAAGGTCAGTGGGCTAATCCAACCACCTCTAGCCTAACCTCTCATTTCTGGAGCTGAGTCAGGGCTCAGCTGTTGGCTCTGGCCCACAAAGGCCACTCCATGACACCTGCTTGCCAGGGATTCTGTGCACATGAGGACAGGTCTGACACCAGCCAAGCCGACATGAGCTTCTTGAATGGCAGCCTGTAACCTTTAAGCTGGGCCCCCCCCAGGAGGCCTCCTCAGTCCCAATCACCTCCAAGCTGCCCCAGTCTTCGTCATCCCATCTGTCAGTAGCACTGCTGTCCTCTTCTGTGTCCTTGTCCTCCTCTTGTATCTCCCAGTGGCCTGAAGTCGTCGGTGTGGCAGGGACAGTGGTGGGGGCTGGGGCAGGAAGTCCTGGGGAGGAGAGGCTCACTGAGTTCCCACACACAGGGCCCCAGTAAGGTCTCAGAACAGGGCAGAGGTTGCTGGGGGTGGGGGCATGGAGGGGAAGCTCTCAAGGAGACTATACCATACCCTGTCCCCTATGTCCCCATCACCATCCCCAGGAAGTTAACAGCTCCTGGGTGCCAGCACACCCAAGCCCTCTCAGTCACTGATACAGCCAGTCTGGGACACTCACCCTCAGGCATGGGTCTCTGGGGGACGTTGGTCTCTGCTGGGGCAGCCGTGGGGTGTGCACGGATCAGCTTAGAGGTGAGTGAGGAGACCCCTGTAACGGCCCAGCCTGCCCAGCTGGCTGCAGCTCCTCCCATTCCAGGGCTGGAGGCTGCATGGACATCCTTCTCTGGGCAGTGACAGGAGAGACAAGTACAGACACCTCAGGCTTCCATGGAGAGGGTGATAGGAGGGCAATAACTGAAACAGAGCAGCCTGTAGTGGGCTCTCCTCCAGGCCTGTGTTCTCCCAACTGTGAGATGGGGGGAGGGGCACTGGTGTCAAGTCTGTCCTCCAGGGTTCTTCCACCTCTCACGTACTCCAGTGAGGTAGGAGGGAGCCATGACAGGTGACGGTCAAGAATATGGCAAGAGGAAGAGGGAACACGAGTGTGGGCCACTCACCCACTTCAGCCAGCTGGGTGGGGTCCTCTGACACAGACTCCAGTTTGGACAGGAAGCTTCGAATGGCCTTGAAGGCCTGTGGGGTAGAAAGGGGCAGAGCTGGGGCCTCCAAGGTTCCCGTGAGCCTGCCAGGCCAGCTAGGGCCCAGGTATCCCCCAGAGCCCCAGCTCCAGGGCTCAGCCCCAGTGGTGCCTCACCTGGTCCCGCACAGATTTCTCAGGATCCACGGTGAGGCCGCAGAGCACAGGCAGGATCTTGTGGGCGCAATCACTCATCGAGTAGAGGTTGTGGGTGGCAGCGAAGCCCAAAACACCCGCAACCCGGGATGGTGCAAACGGGTCCTTAGTGGCCCGGCTAAAGGCGGAAGTGAGGACCCTGTGTCTGGTCTGGGGTAGGATGGGGAGAGGACTCCTGAGTATAGGGTCAGTACTGGAGCACAGAACTGCCAGGCCTGACTTCCCAGAACAGAGACCATCAAAGTCTAAAAAATGTGACTTAAGCACTAACAATGGGGAGAGTTTACTTAAAACTCTGGACCTTGACTTCTCCCAGATCACTGGGCTCATGCTGCCTCAGAGAGACAGGGGCTGGAGTAGCAGCTGCCTTAGGGCTGGGGCCAGTGCCTCCTTTCCCACCTGCCCTGATGACCTGATTCATTCATTCCTGTTAAGTGTCTGGGTGCTGCAGCTATCTGCATTTACAGATCCTGACTGAGGGGAAGGGATGCAAGGGCTTGGGGGCAAGCAGCCCGGGCTGTGTGACCTGGGGCAACTCACTCCACTCAGACACTGGGGATGGAGCACCCAGGGCCTAGCCTCTGGGAGAATAACAGCTCCCACACAAGGAGACCTGGCCCTGGAGGACTTGGCTGTGGTCCCATGATGGTGACAGAACTCCTGGCACCTGTGCAGGACACTCACGCTGGCACTGAGGTAGGAGCCAATTTTGCCCAGGCAGACGGTGGTGTTGCAGCGGATGGGGCCCTGTTCGTCCTTGGCCTGCAGCCGCGCGAAGTGCTTCATCAGCTCCACATTGAGGTTGGCCTCGTTCAGCTTCGGGGCCAGGAGCAGCATGGACTGCAGGGCAGGAGCCAGTGGAAAGTGTGGGCCGGAGCAGGCAAAGGGCACACATAAGAGCGGCCTCCCAGGAGGGTACGGAGGCCACCAGTGTACTGGGTGCTGAGGACACCTGCCAAGGCCCTCCCAAACCTACCTCCCAATCTGGTCCTGGCCTCTAAGCAAAATGCTGAGGAAAGGGCCCCCCATTTCTCTGTCTCCATTACAGTCTGCAGTCCTGTCTCCCAGCCCTCTCCTTCAGCTCCCCTGGTGCACTCTACTCAAACCTTCACAAAAACACCCCCACAGACCCTCTACCGGGTGGCTTGGGATGAGGTCACCAGTAACCTCCATGTTGCTAAATCCAACGGCCAGTTCTCCATCTTCACCAAATCTGACCCCTTGGCAGCTTTGACACCCCCAGATTCTCTCTCCTTGAAATGTTAGTATCTGTTCTTCCAGGACACACCCTCTCCTGGTTCTCCTCTGACCTCGCCGGCTGCCCCTTCTCAGTCTCCTTTTGCTGAGATCTTACTGTTCAGACCCCAGAGCTACTCCGCAAGCCTCTTCTTTTTTACACCTCAGCCTAGGTGAGCTCACCCATCTCATGGCTGTAAAGGCCCTTGTTAGCTGACAGGGCCCAGATGGGTACCTCTAGCCCAGACTTCTTTCCTAAATTTCACACGCGCATAACCGCTGGCCGACTAGACACCTCCACCTGGCTAACAGACATGGCCAAGACTGGGCTCAATTTCCTCCCACAAAACTGTGCCTCCCAGTCTTCTCAGTAAACGGCAACTTAATCTTCCAGTCTCCCAGGCCAGAAACCTTGGAGTCATCCTTGATTCCAAATCCATCCATCGGCAAATACCGTCAGCTCCACCTTTAGAATGTGGCCTGTTCTCCCCACCTGCTGCTACCACATGGATCTGAGCCACTGTCATCTCTCACCTGGGCCACTGTAATAACCCCTAACAGTGTCCCAGCTTCCACCCTTGCTCTGAGAGTCAATTCTCCACATAGCAACACAGTGTGATCCTTTTAAAACAAGTCAGATCTGGTCAGTGCTCTGCTCAGTCCGCCAATGGCTCCTGTCTCACTCCCACTGAACGCATCAGGTCCTTGCCATGTCCTACGAGGCCCTGGCCCCCAACCCCACCACACCTCTCAGACTCCACTTTCCACAACCATGCCCCTTCAGCCACACTGAACCTCCTGCTGCTACTCCTACACTCCAGGTACACGCCAGCCTCAGCACTTCTGCACATGCTGTCCCTTCTGCAGGGAACACATTTCCTCCAGATCTCCATGTAGCTCAATCCTTCACCTCTTTTCACCATTTTTCCTTAAATGACACCTCTTCAACAATGTCTTCCCTGTTTTTAAAACTGCAAACCCTACTCTTCACACTTTCCATCACTTTCTAACGTAATGTATTTTTTTCTAATTCTATTTATTGTCTGCCAAGCCCACTCCCCATCTCCTTGAAAAGCAGCTCCATGAAGGCAAGAAAGCATCAGAACTCGGGATGCAGGGCGGGCCAGGCACAGGGAGGTGCTCAGCGAGTGTCTGAGGAACAGAGGACTGTTGGCCACGCCTACCCTGTTCCCCCTGCCTCGTTGCCTCACTATACCCACAGCCTGGACTCAAGTGCAGTACAGTGCCTGCAGTACAGTGCCCCTCCCATAATCTGCTTGACCCACAGGCCAAAACCAGGGCCTCTATGTCCTCTGGTGAGCCCCCTCTAAGCCCTGGAAAAAGAGGTGGCCACTCTGGGCCTCGTCACACTCACCTTGACTGTCTGCTCCCGGATGGCAGGGTTGGTGTCTAAGAAGCCATGTACAACATGGGGAAAGATCTGAGTGTTGACTGTTGGCTCATCAAGGTATTGGATGAACTGCTCCATCTGTGACCCGGGTTGGGGCATGAGAACACGGTCAGCCCTGCCACCCCTCACCAGAGCCATGGAGCCACCCTTGGCATGGTTTCTCCACTGGCAGGCACTGGCTAGCCAGGTGAGTCTCCTGAGCCCCTCACCTCACAACTGGCCTCAGGCCCACCTGGAATGATGAGGAAAGGCCAAGAGGGTGCTGAGAAGAGCCAGGGACTGCTCAGCAGCCCAAAGGGTCACACCCTCTCATAGAACCTCCAGTGCCTTTTCTATAAAAAGGGGTAGAGCCACTGCTCAGAGAAGTGCTGCGAGGAGGGCTGGTGTGCTTGGCAGTTGGGGGAGGAATGGGATACCTGCGAGCTACCAGGTACTTCTTGAGTCACAAGTGAACCCCACCCTCGATCCCATCAATCCTGTCTGATGCTTCCAGCTGCCCTGGGGTTGGCGGGAGAGACTTTATCCCCACTCTAGATGGCTAGAGCGACCAAGCCAGGAGACTGGATGGTGTGTGGGGAAGCATTTGAGCCCTGCAGCCTGGGAAGACTGGGCATTCCCAAAGCTGCCAATGAGTGCTGTGATTATTTTGACTTCCTGAGAGCACAGCCTTAATGGTCCCTCACCCTGGCCGCACAGAGAGGGGTTTCTGGGGTCCCTGTGCAGCCAGGGCAGGGGCGTGAGCTACCTGCCTGGGGCTGGAGGTGAAGCAGCAGCCTTCCCTGCAGCCAGGGTGGGGTCTGGGTGGGGTTGCAGGGGGCAGGGTCTGGCCACAGCCCCTACCTGCTGTAGAAGGCGGATGCGCATGGCCCGGTCGGTTGATGAGAACATCTTGACAACAACGGGGATGATCTTCTGCTGATACTCCTCAGTGCTGAGGAACTTACCCACCTGAGAGAAGGAGGGGAGGAGGGGTTCAGTTACATCCAGGAGTGGGATGACTTCAGTGGGCTCAGTTAACTTTCTCAGGCTCCCTGCTACTTTCCCAGGGTGGGAATGGGTGGGGCAGGCATTTCCGCAGCAGCCCCTCTGTCCATACTCATCTGTTAGCCCTGCCCTTAACCTTTCTGGGTCAACACCTCTCTTAGGAGGCTCACTAAAGCTCACTACTCCTCCTTATAATCAGGCACCTAGATGCCACACGCGCACAGAACTCTGCCTATAATTTCTAGGGGTTCCCAGCTATGTAGGATTTACTTGCTATCTTCCCCACTTCCCCCATGCCAAGTTCCTTGGGGGAAAGGGTTTTCCCATGGTGGGCCGAGCAGGGTGTGGCAGGTGCCCAGATAATGGCAGGCTGGGTCTGAGAAAAGGGGAGAGGATCCAGCCCCTAAAGCCAAGAGAGCTGAGTGCCACTCGAGGCAGGAAGGAAAGTGGGTCACTCCTGGGCCCTGGGGGCCAGAGTGCCCAAGTCAGACAAGGGAGGCTGTCTTGAGGAAATACAGGAAGGGCTGTAGGCTGTGAAGCAAGAATTTTGGAGGCACAGGGTTCCCCTTCCCAAGGTCAAGAATTCCCCACTGCTTCCCTGAAAGTGGGTCAGGTGGCCCTGGCTTGCTGAAGGGCTGGATGTCAAAGCTCTTCCTCACGTGGGCTTGGGTCTGCCTAACGAGGCTGCCCTTCCCAGGATGCCGCGGAGGGCTGGCCCCACCCATGGCCTTCTCTTCTGCCCTTCAGACCTACCCAGCCAGTCTCTGGGCCCTACAGTTTCTGTGGCTCCAGGACCCACTTACCTTGAAGAGGGGCGTGAGGACAACAGCCCCCGCGTTGCCAAACTCGAAGGCAGTCAGTAGCTGGGGCAGCACCTTGTGCCGGCAGAAATCCTCAGGGAATGAGTCTAGGCTCTTGCTCAGCTCTTGGAAGAACTTTTGCTTCTCAGCTGGCTCTTTGATCTAGGGGAGAGAGCACAGGATACAGGGAGGAAATCAGCCTGGTCACAGTCTCTACAGCCACAGGCAAGGACAGGGGCTCACCTCCAGCCCAAAGGAAAACTGAAGTTTGTGGGCTCTGGAGTCATACTGGCTGGGTTCAAATCCCAACTCTCCCATTTACTAGCCATGTGACCTTCAGCAAGTTCCTCCACCTGTAAAACAAGGACTAACTATACTGCCTCATAGAACCATTCTGGGGATTCAACCAGAAAATGCACACAAAGCTGCCAGGCACAGTGCCTGGCACACTGCAGGTGCTCATTTCGTTAGTGACTGTCCTTCCCCATCACTGCCACCTGAACTGTTGCTATGACAGCAGCCACTAGGGGGATCAAGCCCTTTATCAGCAGGGCTTTACTCCTCCAGAAAACATGCATGTGAGTGCCATTAACCCCATCACACAGATTACGAAACAGGCTTAGAGGGGTGAAGGGCTTACTCTGTCACCCTGACCCTGGCTGGGTTGGGCACACTTGTGACTCCACACTGGGTGGGGTTGCTGGCAGTCTATGGGAAGGCAGGAATGAAGTACAATTCACCCCTAGGCCTCATCCTCGCACTGTGTCCAAATGGCCAGGCTGTTGGCTCAGTGGTCTCCTTCAGTCCTCCTAACCTCCCTGAGGCTATAATACCCACAACTGCCCATTTCCTGAGCACAGACTTGTGTCAGGCAGGATTACACAGGCAAAATAATCCTCCCTACAACTGTATGAGGTAAGTGCCAGCAAAATCCATTTAATCCAACAAGGAAGCTGAAGCACAGAGAGGGCAAGGAACTTGTCCAAAGTCACACAGCTAAGCAGCAGTCAAGGAAGGGTGTGACACAGTGGTGTGGCACCTCAGCTGTGCTGCACCCTGTGAAGAAGTACTGTCATTTCCCCATTTACAAATGAGGAAGCTGAGGCTCAAGGTTACCAGCCAAGAGTGGCCGGGCAGGATTATAACCCTGTCCTGTATGCTTCCAAAGTTCCTGTACACTCCATTTGCCCTCAGAGTCATAGCTGCTGCCTGGCCAGCAGCGGTGACCTCTAACTGGGGTTGTGGAGCACCTGGCTGGCCCTCCAGCAGCTCAGTCTAGCATGGGAGGCAGGCCTGGTGCTCTGATGACAGGGTTCAGGGGGAAAAAGGCCCAGAGAGAGGCCAAATCATGTCCAAGGTCACACACTGAGACAGTAACAGTGGGGCTCTCTCCATCGCTCTGCTAGATCCAATGATGGGAAGAGGGGCCTCTGGGCACTGCCCTCCCATATTCTCCTCAAGACTGGCCAGAAACAGCCTATTGCCTATGGGGCACATTTTAAGGAGAAGGGAGGCAGGGCAGAGCCAGCCATGTGAGAACTCCATGTAATAGAGTTCATGCTGCCCCTACACTGCCCAGGAGGCAGCAGGGCTCAGTGTTTCCAGCACTTTCTCCTTCAAGATGCAGCTCAGTCTCCCCATCCTCTGAAGGACCCCCCAGCCCCTATCTGAGTCAAGACTCCACAAACCATCGAGGTCTCTGGAAGTGTCTGTCACACTCCCCCATTCCAGATTCTCAGTCACCTCTCTGTGTGCCCCACACAAAGCTAGGTCAGAGCAGGTGTCCAGGGCACAGCCCCCCACCTTCACTCCCTGCAAAAACCCTATGGGTCAGCAGATACTATAGTTACCCCATTATGCAGATATGGAAACTGAGGTTCAAAGAGGTCAAGCCGAGGGCTCCCTCCTCACCATCCACCATCTTTCCATATGCTGTTCCTTCTGCCTGGAATCTTCTTCCCCACTTACAGTCCCCATGACTCCCACCTTCGCACCCTTCAGGTCTCAGCTCAAACATCACCCTTGAGACAGCCCTTCTCTAAGTTCTCTAGTCTCTATATTTTCCTTCCTGGCACTTATCCCCATCCCAGGGAGCACACATTTCCTCATTTATGTGTTTTCTGGACCTTTTGCCCCAGCGAGAGTCCCTGAGGGGAACTGGTCCATTTCCCCCTGCTGGATCCTTGAGGGCAGGGATCTGGGTCTGACTCTCCCTCCTCACCTTGCTACCCACACCACAGCCCAATCTCAGGGACGTGGCCAGAATGCATGTGTGCAGTTAACAGTGTGCCAGGAGCAGTCACTAAGCACCTACTATGTGCCAGACACTATACTATGCACTTCAAACTCACTGAATCCTCACTGTGCTCCTTTGAAGTAGGTACTATTATTAGGACTGAGCTTCAGCCAAGGGAAGTCACACATAAATAACAGTTGGAGCCTGGGTCTGAACCCAGAGAACCTAGCTCCACACGCTTGTCTCCAAGGGTCTAATTATCAGGGAACCTACAAAGTGGGGAGGGGGGAAGGGGTGAGGAATGTAGGGTCAAAGCCCAGGGTGGGGCAGGGGGGTCACCTGAATCTCTTCCAGGAAGAGGTTGGTCTCCACGAAGCGGTTGTTCATGAAGCCACCAGGCGCCCGGCAGTTCTGCAGGAAGCGGGCTGGGTTGGGACGCAGCTTGGGGTTGGCTCCAACCAGCTCGCAGTAATGGGGCACCAGTGATTTGGGGATCTGTAGGAGAAGCATAGGGTCAGGGCAACGCTGGCTGGCTGGAGGGGTAGGGGCTAGAGATGGGCTGGACACTTACCTTCCCAGGGTTTCGCAGGGCAGCAGCCCGAGGTAGGGGTCCATTGAAGACTTCCCAGATGAGGCAGCCCAAGCGCCACATGTCAGCTGACCTGAGGCAGTGACCAGAGCTGCTCAAGGCCCTGCCACCTGCCAGCATAGGCCTCCAACCTACCCTGGGCACCAAACATTCACTGCACGGCAAACCCTGGGCTGTGTCCCTCAGCTGATCCTCCCACCAGCCCCAAGAAGTGTGTTTCATCAGCTCCATTTGACAGATAAGGAAACTGAGGCTCAGGGAAGCAAGGACATCCACCCCAGGTCACACAACTTTCCAATTCAGAACCACTTAATCCCAGACTCTGTGTTGATCCTGCCCCTACCTCCCTGAGGATCCTGGGAGCAAGGAGTAGGCACCACCCTGAGGACCCTTGTTCCCTCCCCAGCTGGGCAGCAGAGGACAGGGGAGTGCAAGCTAATCTAGGGGTCCTGGAACTGCAGGGGCTTCCAGAATAGGGCAGGTTGGGGCATCCTGTCACCCACCACTTCTCTCTGACCGCTCTGCCACTGCCATCAGCCAACTCCGGGGGATCGTACTGCTCAAGCTCAGGGACCCCCTTGAGGGGAGGTCCCCCACCATTGCCCTGGGCTGAAAACATGTAGTCCAGGCCCCCAAGCTTCCACTCGCCAGCACGGTCCACGAACACAGCAGCCATGCAGACATTGTTGTGGATGAGGCTGCAGTCGTTGACCAGGAAGCTGAGGGCTTTCTGGGGGCAGAAGGAGCCATCACACCCCAGTACCTGAAGCCCCCCACCTCTGCTCTCATCACCACTGCCCCCCACCTCACCACAATTTGGTGCAGCCCCCAGGAGAGCTCCAGCTCCTTCAGGCCACCAGCCTCCGCTCTCGCTTTGAGGTATATTCTCAGCGGGGTCACAGCCTCTGTCACTACATGGAGGCATTTGTCTGTCTGAAGAAAGGGACACGGGGTATCAGGGCAGGATGGAGAGAGAGGAATGGGAGATGAGAGACATGATGGGGAGAGAAGTGGAGAAGGGGAAATCAAATCTGGGGGTACTGAGGCAGAAGGGCTGGAAACAGGGACAGGAAGACAGAAGACAGGAGTGGGAGGCAGGGAGAAAGTGAGGGGCAGAGATGGGGCCGACTGAGCAGCAGGTAGGTACCTCCAGCCCATCGATGTAGGCCAGAATGTTGGGATGCCGGAGAGTTTTCAGGCGCTTGAAGGCAGCTTTGGCCACCTGGGTCTGCTCTTCCGCGCCAGGCTTCACGTCATATACGAAGATGGACACCGGGCTGCCTGTGGCCTGAGGAGGGCAGAGGCCTCAGAGATGTGGGCTGGGCCCCAGGCTGACCACTCCACCTCCAAGATGGTCCCCGGAGCTGTTAAGTGCAGAAAGGAAGGGCCGGGCCGGCCAGGGCTCTCCCCAGGTCAGCTCTTGGGGACTGAGTGGGACCACGTAATCCCGGTCGGATAGGCCTCTCGGTCCCTCGGTCCTTCCGCCCGCCACGTCGGCACTGCCCGTCCCCCTCCCGTGGTCCGTTGCTCTAGAGGCTCCGCAGCCACGTCAGGCCGGGCGCGACGCGGCTGGGCCCGCGGCGCTAACTAGGCGAGACCGAGGTCGGCCGCGGCCTGCAGAGCGGGGCCGCGCTCACCTTCTTGCGGCCGCGGTGCAGGACCCAGGGCCCGGGCGGGCCGCCCTCGGGAGGTTCCGGGCTGAGCTCGAACGGGAAATCTCGGACCGGGTCCCGGGCAAAGAACCACATTGTCCCCGCCGCCGCCGCGGGGTCGGGCGCCTCCGCTCCGGCTCCTCCGGCCGCCCGAGCCGGGGCGGGGCGGGGCGAGGCAAGGGCGGGGCCGGGCCGGGCTGAGGGCGGGGCCTGGGTTGGTGGGCGGAGCAGGGAGCAAGGGGCCGAGGGCGGGCGGCGCGGAGAGCCACACTCTGCCGCTGGGAACTAGCGCGCCCCGGCTGGGCGCAGCCAGTTCCCAGCTGTGCCGCCTTGGCAGGCCACCCAGAATCTCCAAGCCTCTGGGTCTTTATATCTAAAATGTGGGTGGTAATAGAGTCCACCTCCGAGCGTTATGTAAGGATGAGAGCTTGAGAAGGGACAGAGATAGAGAAACCGGGGCAAGGAGGAGGAGAGATGGGGGGACAGATGGAAGAGAAAGTCTACAGACAGACAGACATAAAGGGGTGCAGTGTTCAGTGAGGAGTAAGGAAGAGACTTAGGGAGGGCGATTATCCCCAAGCCAGACACTCTCTCTCACAAGCCAGTGGGCACCTCCATGATCCAGTGAGGCATTTTGTTGGTGGAAGGACAGAGTGACCAGGGGTTAGGCACAAGGAAGCAGAGCCCCCTAGAAGGAGCATGAGTAGGAGGCAGAGTGTGCAGCAAAGGTCCTGGGGAGGTCTAGGAACCCTGGGACAGGGGAGGGGACCTGAGGAGGGAAAGGGCAGTGACCCTAGGAAGGTTATGGACCCTAGGAAAGAAGTCCAAAAGAAGCCAGGGGAACCACGAGGAGCCCCTGCTCTCCTGGGCCCAGCTGATTTGGTTCTCTGACCTACAGGGCCAGCATCTCCACCAGGCCCCCCAGCGCCTGTGCAGATAGGCGCAGTCAGTGGCATAGCGGTGTGAGCAGCTCAAATGCCATTCACACTCGTGGAGACCCAGCCCCTTAGCTGGACAGAGCCCAGTGTCCAGAGCTTTGCCAGAGGGGCTGGGCTGGCAAAGGTTCCTCTGCGGGTAAGCTGTCAGGAGATCCAGGGTTGGGGACAGTCTATCAGCCACACCTGATGGAGCACAGATGAGATTCTGGGACTGATTGTGAAATGTCTGATTGGGATGCCTTTGGGAGCAGATTCAAGGGCAGGGATGCCAAAGTCAGCAGAGCTGGGTTTGAATCCTGGCTCAATCCCCCTCTGGCTCAGCCCCCTTCACTGGCTGTGGGAGATCACCTTACTTGGGACCCTCAGTTTTCCTATCTATAAATTGGGGTGAATGACGCCCTGTGCCTCACGTGACTCAGGACAGCTGCTCAGCAGTGATTTGTTCTCCCTTTTCTTGTGTACAGGACATTCAGAGGGAGGCTCAAAGAGAGTGTTGTCTGCTCGAGACAGAATAAAAATAATAACTAGAGGTCCTCCTGTGTGGCTTCTGTAGGAAGATGACGACAACATTGTGAATATGGAATTCGCAATGTTGCCAAGCGGGGAGCATCTTTTCACTAGAAGGGAGCAAGCAAAGGTGTTGAATGCCAGATTACAGAGTCTGGAACTTTACCCCACTGAAGGGTGAGCCACAGCCTGAGCTGTGTATGAATGTGGAATGATGGAGAGGGGCAGGCTGAGGTGGGGTGATGCTTTGGGGTGAAGGTCACGGTTGGCAGGGAGGGTCTAAGAACACAGGGTTCATGTGGTGGTGTTTAGTTAGTGGCACATTCTGTTAGCACCTACTAAATGTTAGGCTTGTGCAGTGAATGGGGCCTTGCCTGGAGAGGAAACGTGCAGGAAGGGCAGGGCCACAGGGCTGGGGCGAAACTTGGGAGTCCCAGTGCACAGAAGAACAGCGAGGAGGTAGAACAGACTGGGCAGAGGACACCAGAAAACACAGTTACAAAGAAAAGGGATCTGCCTCCCAGATTCTCTAACCAATCCTGCTTCTCCAGGGGAACTCAGTGCAGAGAGGCTAGCATCCTAGGAAAGGAACAGCATCCTTTTCCCAAGTTCTCAACTTGCTCCTGTCCTGTCCTCACGTTGTGGGCCTCCATTTCATCAACTACAAAATGGAGATAATACTAGTTCCTCATCACTGCCCTATGAGGGGGACCAAGTTTGTTCCCATCTTACAGTTAAGGAAACCGAGGCTCTGAAGGCTCACACAGTAAGAAGTGGCAGGGCCTGGGCACTGTGCTGCTGGCTACTTCCCTCACCAGCCAGGACAAGTGCAAGCAGCCCTGTAAGCCCCGCCATGACCCTGGGGCAGGCAGCACATCAGGAGGTCCGCCGGTGCATCAGGAGGACAGTTGTTCCTGAGGAGATACAATAGGATTTCAAGCAGGAGAACCTGGAGGCAGATGTCTCAGTATGAACCCCATTTCTGAGGGATCTTGGGCGAGTCACTTCACCCCTTTTCCTCATCTGTAAAACGAAGACTATGAAAGTAACTATATAAGTGTTTGCCATCATGGTTAGTGGAAGTATTTGGCCCCATATAAATAGCACACTGGGAAGGGAAATGGAAAGCCTTAAAAAAGAAGTTGTGAACAACACTTGTGGAATGGATGCAAAATAAAGAGGAGGTGATTGGAAAGGCTCGATGATGGAAGTGATTTACTAACCAGAGATCTTCAAAAGATGACACGGGAGATGAAAACAATCCACCGAGGTGGAAAGAAAACCCCTCGGACCTAGTGCCTCTGACAAGGGAGAGGGTTCATGTCTCAGTGACACCGTCTTTGTGCTTCAGTTTTCTCACCTGTAAAAGTGAGTGGAATAATAGAATCTATTTCATAGTTGTGGTCGGCTGAATATCATCTGCTCAAAGATACCCACATCCTTATCCCTAGAACCTGTGAATATATTCCCTTACACAGTTAAAGGAACTTTACTCTTGTGATAAATTAAGAATTTTGAGATGGGGAGATATCCTGGATTATCCAGGAGGGGCTGATGTAGTTACAAAGGTCTTTATAAGAGGGAGGCAGGAGGATCACAGTAAACTGCAGGAGATGTGACAATGGGAGCAAAAGGGTAGAGTAATGTGAAGAAGAGGTCATGAGCCAAGGAATGCAGGAGGCTTCTAGAAGCTGAAAAAGATGAGGAAACAGATTCTCCCCTGGAGCCTTCCGAAGGACACAGCCCTGCTGACACCTTCATTTTAGACTTTTGACATCCAGAACTGTAAGATAATAAGTGTGTATGGTTTTAAGCCACTAAGCTTGTGGTAATATGTTACAGCAGCCAAAGGAAGCTAATATGATAGTCATGTTGTGAGGACTAGTGAGTTGATATATGTAACTGCTTCAGTGCATAGCACACAGCAAGTGCTCAATAAATGACAGCTCTCCTCAAAACAAAAACAAAAACAAGCAACCTAATCAAAAAATGGGCAGAAGACCTAAATAGACATCTCTCCAAAGAAGACAGACAGATGTCCAACAAGCACATGAAAAGATGCTCAACATCACTAATTGTTAGAGAAATGTAAATCAAAACTGCAGTCAGGTATCACCTCACACCAGTCAGAATGGTCATCACTAAAAAGTCTACAAACAATAAATGCTGGAGAGGGTGTGGAGAAAAAGGAACCCTCCTACACTGTTGGTGGGAATGTAAATTGGTGCAGCCACAATGGAGGACAGTATGGAGGTTCCTTAAAAAACTAAAAACAGACTTACCATACGATCCAGCAATCCGACTCCTGGGCATATACCCAGAGAAAAATAATAGTTCAGAAAGACACATGCACCCCAATGTTCATAGCACCACTATTTACAATAGCCAAGACATGGAAACAACCCAAATGTCCTTCAATTGATGACTGGATAAAGAAGATGTGGTCTATATACACAATGGAATACTACTCAGCCATAAAAAAGAATAAAATAATGCCATTTGCAGCAACATGGATGGAACTGGAGATTGTCGTTCTAAGTGAAGTAAGCCAGAAAGAGGAAGAAAAATGCCATATGATATCACTCATATGTGGAAACTTAAAAAAAAAAGACACTAATGAACTTATCTACAAAACAGAAACAGACTCACAGACGTAGAGAACCAACTTATGGTTACTGGGGGGTAAAGGGGATGGGAAGGGATAAAATGGGAATTCAAAATCTGCCCCTCTTGGAGGGTGATGAAAATGCTAGCTATCTTGATTGTGGCAGTTGTTTCATTGGTGTATACATCTGTCAAAATTCATCAAATTGTGCATTTGAAATGTGTGTAGTCTTACAGGAACCAGTTCTGTATCATAGGAGAGCTAAGCACCCTCCCTGCAGGAGCTCATCTGATCTTCATAGCAATATGGGAGATCTGTGTCAGTCCGAGAGAAACCACAGAGTGACTTCAACAGAGAGAGTCTAATATAAAGAATTATTAACTATAACAGAGGGTTGGAGTAACAAACAACTGACTAGTAAGAAGTAAAGGAACTCTAAAGCATACTGGAATAGCAACTGTAAGGAGCAGCCCCCAGCCCTAGGGCTGAGCTGGAGCAGGCCTGCTGCCACAGGTCTGAGATGCAGACCTGACTGGAGAGGGCGCGGCTGGGGCTCATTAGATAGCAGAGAAGTTGCTTAAGTGTAGCACGCCCCACGGAACTTGCTGGAAAGCCACCCCCTAGAGTGCTGGGGAAAGCCATTCGTGGGGAAGCGTCTCGCTAAGGCGTTCCTCTCCCCCCACGGTGGAGGTGAGGGCTGCTGGCCACCTGCACTGCAGGAACCTGAGGCTGGAAGCACTGCCTCCAGGGTGCTGAGCTGGGGAAGCCGGTCCCTGATGCGGAAGCCAGCGAAAAGGAGCGCATCCACACCCGGAAGCAAAACCTCATCCTCAAGAAATGTCTGTCAGCGCCCTCTACTGGCAAGGCTTGACATTGTGTCATCTGGCAAAGGAAAGACATTTAAAGCGCCCAGATCCGTATTCACAGAGGAGGCAAACGTGATGAATTTGGAGCTGAGGGTCAATAAATTAATAACTGGCCTGGAAACATTAGTTTCATTTTTACAAGTGAGGACCCAGAAAGTGGAGGCAGCACAACCAGTGCTAGGATTTTCTTTGCTCTACAAAGCGTTTAGAAACAAGTTGCAAAATTATCCATCTTACATCATTGTGGTAATAACTCCACTAACTATAAATATCCACAGAAATACTCTCCAGCATGAAGGAATAGGTACGGAATGCCAGCGGTTTCCTCCAGGACAGGGGGATTACAGGGAGTTCTCCTTGTCATATTAGTAGGTTGAACAGTATGAAATTTCTGTGTTTATAGGTGAAAAATAATGAAATATTGGCAAATTCATACAGTTCAACATAATATTTATTTCTGTGACGTAATGTCTGAACTTTTCACAATAAGTGTGAATTCCTTTTGTAAGCAGGAAACTCTATATATAGGTGTATGTATAAACTTACACATGTGCGTATATTTTTATTACAATAATACATATAATATAAGTGTATTATGTATATTATGTATTTTTCATTATAAGGACATACATATGTGTATATATATAATACAAATATATTACATATGTGTGGATGGATGTTTTGGAAAGTTCCTCCCTCCAACTGTCTTTTGCCAGTGGTGATATCTTTCCCTCCAATAAAATAGAAACTTTAAGTTTAGCAAACAGGGATCCAAAGACTTTGGGGGAAAATATTTCTTGTTCAATGCACCGAAGGGTCCCAGGAGCTACTTGCTTATGGTCCATGTTTTGTCTCTTGATGATTTACCACAGGATAAAACCTGTCAGTTGTGTTCTTTCTACTTATTTTATGAGATTTAAATCATAAAACAGAAAAGCTAGTACTAAACAATGGTGGATATCACAACCTTGTAAACTGAGTGTACTTCAATAAAAATATATTTTAAAAAACAAACAAAAAAACAATGGTGGATCTTATGTGGCAGTTATACAAATTCAATATTAGAAAGTATTTGAATTGTGTTTTGTCCTAATCTAAACATTGATAGTCAAAGAAAACATTTAAATGTCTGCAAATGTTTGCCTTCATTACTATTACCTTTCAAAAAATGGTTCTGTGGATTTTGTATTGTTTTTATGCCCATTTGTTTAGCAAATATAATGCCTAAAAAAGAAGCTATTGATGGTTCTGGCCTGTTGTGGCAGGCAAAATAATGACCTCCTAAAAACGTCCATATCCTAATTCCCAAAACCTGTGAGTATATTACTTAATCAATGGGGAATTAAAGTTGTAGATGGAATTAAGTTCCCTAATCAGCTGACCTTAAATTGGATTATCCTAAATTTTCCTGGTGGGCCCAAATATGATCAGAAGAGTCCTTGAAATTAAAGAGACACAATACATACCAAAAGAGAAAGGGCCAGGGAGGGACAAATTAGGAATCTGAGATTAACTGATACACAGTACTATACATAAAATAGGTAAACAACAAGGACCTACTTATAGCACAAGGAAATATATTCAATATCATGTAATAACCTATATTTGAAAAGAATATATATACACACATAACTGAATCACTTTGCTGTACACAAGTATTGAAAATCAACTGTACTTCAATAAATAAATAATTTTAGAATAAAAAATAATAAAGAGACACAATACAACAGAATATACATTTTTCTTAAATATACATGGAATAGTGTTCAGGGTAAACCACACACTAGGCCAAGAAATAAGCTTTAGTAAATTTTAAAGTATGTAAATAATACAAAGTATGTTCTCTGAACACAACTGAGTGAAATTTAGAAATCAATTACAGAAAGAAATTTGGGAAACTTTAATATATGGAAATTAAAAACAACAAACTCCTAAATAACCAATTTCAAGGTCAAAGAAGAATCAAAAGGGAAACTAGAAAATATTTGGGGATGAATGAAAATTAAGACACAACATACCAATTTATGGGATGCAGCCAAAGCAGTGCTGAGAGTGAAATTTATTGTTATAAATGCCTATATTAAAAAAGTAATAAAAAAGAAGAAGAGAGGAGAGTATAGCTCAGTGGTAGAGTGCATGAGGTCCTGGGTTTGATCCCCAGAACCTCCATTATAAATAAATAAATAAACCTAATTACATCCCCAACAAATAAATATATAAATAAAATAAAAAGAAGAAACATCTCAAATCATTAACCTAAACTTCTACCTTAAAACATTCGAAAAAGAAGAGAAAATTAAGCCCACAGCAAGTGGAAGGAAGGGAATAATAAAGATAACAATGGATATTAGGTGGTGGGCAAAATGGTTAAAAGGGGGTCAAAAGGTGCAAATTTCCAGTTATAAAATGAATAAGTCATGGGGAGGTAATGAATAGCATGGTGACTATAGTTTATAATGCTGTATTGCATATTCAAGAGTAGCTAGGAGAGTGGACCTTGAAAGTTCTCATCACAAGAAAAACATTTTTTGATTGGTGATGGGTGTTAACTGGACTATCATGGTGATCATTTTGCTATATATACAAATATTGAATTGTTATGTTGTATACCTGAAACTAAAAAAATTGTCTACTTCTCAATAAAATGAGAAAAAAGTCAATTATTTGTTTTAAAAAAAAGGAGTGAAAATTAATGAGATAAAAAAGAAAAACAATGGTGAAAAATCAATGAAATCAAAATCTGATTCTTTGAAAATATCAATAAATTTGACAAACCTTTAGCTAGGTTGATCAGGGGAAAAAAAGAGAGGACTCAAATTACTAGAATGAGAAGTGAAAGAAGGAACTTTCCTAATGACCTTATAGAGATAAAAAGGATTATAAAGGAATACTATAAGTAATTGTATGCTACTAAACTAGATAACCTAGATGAAATGGACAAATTCCTAAAAAGATACAAATTCCCAAAATTGACTCAAGAAGAAATAGACAATGTGAATAGAGCTATAACAAGTAAAGAGACTGAATTGTAATTAAAAAAAGGATACTACACATAAGGAAAAGTTCAGGCCCAGATGACTTCACTTGGTGACTTCTACCAAGAATTTAAAAAAAGAATTAATATCAATTCTTCTCAAGCACTTTTGAAAAATAGAAGAGGAAACACTTTCCTACTCATTCTATCAAGCCACTATTACCTTATACTCAAACAAGACAAAGACATCACAAGAAAACTACAGACCAATACCTCTTATGAATATGGACACAAAAATCCCCAAACCAGTAAACTGAATCAAGAACATATAAAAAGAATTATACACCATGATCAAGTGGGATTTATCCTAAGACTGCAAGGTTGATTTAACACCTGATAATCAATTACTGTAATCCACCATATTAATGGAGTAAAAAACAAAAAATACGATCATCTCAACAGATGTAGAAAAAGCATTTGACGAAATCCAACACTATTTCATGATTAAAAACATTCAACAAAGTAGGAATAAAATGGAACTTTCTTAACATGATAAGGCATCTATGAAAAACTCACAGCTAACATCGTATGTAATGGTCAAAGACTGGATTCTTTTCTCCTAAGGTCAGGAACAAGACAAGGATATCCACCTCACCACCTCCATTCAACATTGTACTGGATTCTAGGTTCTAGCTAGGGCAATTAGACAAGAGGAAATAAGAAGCCTATGGACTGGGAAGGAAGAATTAAAATTATATTTGCAGATGACATGATCCTTTATATAGAAAATCCAAGGAACTCATGAGAAAGCTATTAAAATTAATAAAGGAGTTCAGCAAGGTTGCAGGATACAAGATCAGTATAAAAAAAAGTCCTGTACATTAGCAGTCAACAATCTGAAAATGAAATTAAGAAAACAATTCCATTTACAATAGCATCAAAATAATACAATATTTAGGAATAAATTTGACTAAAGAAGTGCAAATTTTATACTGTGAAAACTATTAAAAAACATTATTGAAAGACATTAAAATAGATCTAAGTCAATGGGAAAACATCCTACATTCATGGATCAAAAACTTAATATTATCAAGATGGTAATACTTCCCCAAACTGATCTACAGATTCATCACAATCCCCATCATAATTCCACCTGGCTTCTTCGTGGAAATTAGCAAGTTGATTTTAAAATTCATATGGAATTGCAAGGAAATCAGAGTAGCTAAAATGATCTTGAAAAAGAACAAAATTGGAGGACTCACTCTTCCCAATTACCAAAGCAATAGTAATCAGGCAGCATGGTACTAGCATAAGAATGACAGAGACACAGAATAGAATTAAGAGTTCTGAAATATCTTGACTGTGGTGATGGTTACACATTCATCAGAGTTCATCAACCTGTACTCTTAAAAGATATGAATTATATGCAAACATACAGTGGAGATGAATTAAAAAACAAAAATAAGCCAAAAAAACCCATGCCTCCCAGTTTAGGGAAGAAATCCAAAATACAATGGAATCTCCTCAAAGCACACATTATTCACATTTCACCCAGCCCAAAGGAGTCACGTTTATCCACAGCAACGTGTGGTGTGTGACAATGCCAATTTATCTGCTGTTGGCTTACCTGACGACGTTTGTTTATAGGTAAAATTCTTTCCCAGTTGATTCCTGTGGTGAAACTTGGAAGGAGCCCTTGGTTAGAGATGGGGAAGACAGAGCCGGGAAGTAGGCACAGGAAGATTATGGACAGCTTCAGTCAGGTCATGGAGGGTGACCATTTGGAAGAAAATGGACCAGCAAGGTGGAGTGGCGGAATCAGATCTGCACATTAGAAACCTCCATCAGGCAGCAGGCTGAGAACGGACTGGAAGGAATAAAAGCATCCTGTAGAGAGTGCTCAGGAGTGCTGTGGGTGCCCAGGGCTGGGAGCTGGTGGCTGGACCAGGACAGAGACAGCAGGCGTGGGCAGTGAGAGGCTGGGGCAGTGTAGAAGTGGTGGAGGGTGAGGAGGAGGAAGGGGACCTGAGGCAGGAAGCAGGAGAGGGAGAGGGAGAGGCCAGAGTCAGGGAGGAGGAAGAGGCCTGCAGCACCACATGGCACAGAGAGGCAGGGTACATTTATGTGGGGGACATCGCGGGGCAGCTCTGAGGACTGAGCCCCAGGAGCTGTGAGAACGAGGGTGCCAAGAGCTTCATCCTTGGAGGTTTCCACCTGGAGTCTCCTGAAATGGTTCAGAAGAGGCAGAAGCAGCTTGTGAGGGCTTGGGGCCGAGGGGGCAGCTTGTGGGACAGAAGGCACTTTCTGAAAAGCAACAACTGAATCCAAACGACATCTTCAGGTGGCGAGGGAAAGTGAGGGCTGCCTAAAATGCCACACCCAGCTCAACTCCATGAAAGCAGAGAGCTAAATCCAGACATTTCACACAAAGGCTCTGAGTGTTTACCACTCAGAAATCCTTGCTGAAAGAACTTCCGGAAGTACCTTAAGAAGGACCTTGAGTCCAGAAGGAAGGAACAGAGGTCGCTGAGAACCTGGGGCACCAGTGGGTCAGTGTGAAAAAGGAGTGCTCCGCTTACAAGTGTAATGGTGACTTCAAAAGATCAGAAATAATGTGAAAGTTTCAAAGCCTTGAAAGGAGAGGAGAAGAATCAAGAGAAAGTGAAAGTGGAGGAGGCTCAGGAAAAGGGAGTCGGGTGGGGAGCAGAGGGGAGGGTTGGGTCAAGGGCGATGTGGAGGAGATTTGGGACAGAGACCATCTGGAATCAACAGTGTGCTCCATAAACAGAAGAACTTCCAGCCTCCTGCCTTGACTCATGCTGTGCCCCTTCCTTGGGGTGACTTTCCTAGTGTCCTCACACGAGTGAGTCCCAACATTTTGTCAAGGTCCAACTCAGATGCCTCCTCCTCCAGGAAGCCTACCCTCCTTCCAGCCCCTGAGGCCCTTGGCCTGACCTCAACGGCCAATGCACCCAGCATTTGTGAGCCCGTGTCGAGGTTGATGTCATGGACTCCCTGAGTACAGGCCCATAGACATCCACTTGCTCTGTCACTGGACTCAGCCACAGTTGGCTGTTGAATGTGAGTTGAGAATGTGAGTCGACTGTGTGCCAGCTTGCCTGGGTTCAAGTCCCAGCTCGGTGACTACTGGTGGTATGTAGCTTATTGTTACGAGTGAATGAAGGAACAAGTGGATGTAGCATGGGACAGTCTGGGGCTTTAAACACCATCTGCCTCCCCCATCACAGTGGAGACCCTCCCCAGAGCCCAGCCCAGTCTCCTCAAACTGAGCTTTGGGTGCCCTATAAACTGGCTCAGCCTCACGCAATGGCAAACGGCAGCTCCACCCTTCCAGGCCTAAAACCAGGGTCACCCCAGCACTTCCTCTCCCATCACATGAAGGCAGGCGCTTTGGGCTCCAACTACATGGCACCGCCACCTCTGCTGCCCCTCCCCAGCCGCCGGGCCCCCAGCCTTTCTTGCCCAGGCCCTTTCGGCAGCTGCCTCAATGGTTTCCCTGCTTCTACCTTTGCCCCCTGCAATCCCCTGTCCTCACAGCCACCAGAGAGACCTTTAGACAATGTAAATCAGGTTACCTGACTCCACTGCTCAAGACCTTCCAAAGGCCCCCACTTCACTCCATGTGAACTCAGACCTTGCCCTTGGCCTGCGAGGCCACCTGTTCCCAGTTTCCACTCTGCCCACCCTCTGGCTTGGCAGGATTGTTGTCTAAAGCAAAGCACTTTGAGTTCAACCAAATGTGGTTCATGATTCCATTTGTTCCAGATCATTCCAAACTGTTGTGTTGAGTTCAATGATGAGTTTCTTTGAAACCGTAATGTTGCGATAGCATATGTAATAGTGAATTGATTTGGTGTATTTCTTGTTAAAAAAAATTCGTTATAACTTGTACTATTTTGGCAACTCTTCTGTAAGTCTAGAAATATAATAAAATTAAAAAGTTATTAAAATAAAAAAGAAAGAAAAGGGGTGGGGGAAGGAGAGAAATTGTACTGGAAAGGGAATCACTAACCCAAAGTGGCCTAACTTGGTGAGAGCCACTCTCGGAAAGAGTTGGCAAGCGGATAGCAACGCAGTGTCTGCGACCAGGGCTTTCACACACACACACGTGAACACGCACGTCTGTTCAGGAGGGTGTGGTCCTCCTGTTTCAGCCGAGGGAACCAGAAAGTGGACGGGAACCCAGAATACGGCCCTCCAGGAGGGCCGAGTGCAGGTGGGTGGGGTTCCAGCCAGGAAAGAGCTTCTGAGCTGGACCTTGATGGGGGAGGGGGATTTACACTGGAGATGGGTGGAGTCAGAGAGTGTCCCAGAAAGGGGGAGAGGCAGGAGGGAAAGCCAGAGGTGAGGGAGGAGGGGCTGTGTGTGGGCAGTGGTTTGTTTCTTTGAGGGGAGAAAAGGACTGCTTGTCAAGTGGAGTGTGGGTGTCAGAGGTCGGATGGAGGCCGGTGAGGAGGGCACAGCGGGAATCTGCAGGGGACCCTGAACAGGAGGTCAGTGAAGGTTGATGAGCAGGAAGCACAGAGGGGCCAGGGAGACACCCTGTGGGCAGTAGCCTTGGGGAGCTGACCTGGAAGGCGGCCTAGCGTCAAGGCAGGAAACATATGGGAAAGGCAGTGAGAAGGAGGAGAGGGAGGGTTGGGCCTGCGGGACTTGCCTGCGGGGGATGCTCTGGGAGAAATGGAGTGGTCAGGGTGCATTTTGTGGAGGGAAGAGGGCACCCAGATTCTGGTGTCCAGCGCAGAGCTGAAATGGGGGCGTGACTCTCCCGGAAGCAGGCATCACGTGTCATCACAGGAGCACATGAGCTCCAGGGGCCCCATCGCTGAGAGGCCCTCCCTGCCTGCTCACCTCCCAGCTCTCCAGACCTTTTCCTTCCCCCATGACCAGATGACACATTCTTTGTCATCTGCTCATCCCTCGAGGTGTTGGCTCCATGAGGGTGCAGACCTTTACAGCTGGTTCATCTCAGTATCTCCAGGCCCCATGATCGTGCTCACTTAGTGTCTGCGGAGTGAATGAATGAATGAATGAGAGAAACAGTGCATTCAAGAGGCAGGAGGAAGAGGAAACAGAGCCCAAAGCGGACTGGGCTGCACAGAGAAGACAGAAAGGCCCACCCAGACTCCCTGCTGCACAGTCCCCAATGGCTAAACCTCTCTGAGGCACCATGTGGATGCTCCCGGTCTCCCGCAGACCCAGCCAAGGCCTGTTCCTGAACTCCAGCCCATCCATTCTGATCCTCCACGGGATATCCTACAGGCCTCTTGAACACAACGGTCCAAACTCACCTGATTGTCTTTACCTGCCCCTGAAACTCCCAACCCACTCCCTCCTGCCCCACTCTCTCTGTATGGGAGATGGCACCTTCATGCCCTGCACCCCTGAAGCCGGAAACTGGGGGCCTTCCTTAAAGCCATTCTTTCCCTCAGTTCCAGCCTGGTACTTCACTCCCTCCATGCCCTTGTCTCCAGACCCTCAGTCCTCCCTTCCTTCCCTTTCCTCACCCAACATGGTGGCCAGAATCACCTGTTTTGTCATTTGCTCCCCAGGGCAAAGCCCTAACTTGTCTGGTGGGCCAGGGCCTCAACCATCAGCTCCCAACCAGCCACCCTAGTGTCTCTTTATCTGTCCTCTCCTCTAGTCACCCCGGGCTGCTAATGCCCCACATTTTAATACCTCCAAGCTGCTTCGGCTATTCCTTCTGGACAAAGGTCACCCTTCTCTTTGTCCATCCAACAAACTCCTCTTCATTCTGTGATGCTCAGCACACGTGCCCCGGACTCTCTCTTGCCCTCCTTGAATTCCTCAGGGAGAGGGCGTTGCCTCTGTGCTCCCCCAGTGTGAGCTTTGCAAGAAATGCTATTAGAACTTTTGATGAAGCTGGTACCACTATATCTGTATCTCCTATTCCTAGCAACAGCACCCTGGGTGAAGTATGATGCCCATTTAACAGAAGACTAAAACAAGGCATAAAGGGGTTACGTAACTTGTCCAAGTGCACACAGCCAGTGTGTCAGCAGTCAGGACTAGAGCTTGAGTTTCATGTTATTGTATGGAAGTATGATCATTGTTTCTTTTTCTTTTTTTTTTTTCTTTTTGACCATTGTTTCTTTAAATTGCTCTACTTGCTGAAGAGAGTGCATTATTTCTCTTTGCCTCCCCAGTATCTTCTCAGTGTTTGGCACACAGTAAGTGGGCAATAGTTGCCTGTTCATGTGTGTGCATATTATTTCACAGTTCATTGATGTACAATAAACTACAGGTGTATTTGAAGTAGATAACTTGGTGAATTTTGACATAAATGTACATCCACGAAACCAACACCACAATCAAGGCAATGAACACGTCATCACCCACAAGGTTTCCTTGGGCCCCTTGGTAATTCAGTCTGCTGTTATTTTAGATTAGTTTTTATTTTTGAAAACTTTGTATAAATGAAACTAGACTGTATGTACTTTTTAAAAACTAGCTTCTCTGTCACAATATAACTATTTTGAAATTTCTCCATGTTGTGAACATCAGTGGCTTGTTCAAGATTTAAAACTTCTACTCTTCAAAGACACAGTTGCAAAAAGTGAGAAGGCAAGGCACATACTTAGAGAAAATATATTCAAAACACACATTAAAAGAGAAAAAAACAAAAATACAAAAGAAAAAAACAACAAAAACCAAAAACATACATTAACAAGGGATTTATATCTGATAAATGTAAAAGCTCTTACAACTCAGCAATAAAAATATAAAGTTCCTAATAACAACTTTTCCAAAAAAAATTGAATAGACATCTCACAAATAAGATATATAGTAAACTAGAAATTGATGCAACATTGTAAACTGACTATACTTCAATACGAAATAAAAAATTTAAAAATTTAAAAAGAAGATATATAAATGGCAAGTAAGCACATGAAAATGTGCTCAACACCAGTGGTCACAGAGAAACTCAAATTAAAATCACAATGAAATACTACTACATATTCACTAGAATGGCTAAAATGTACAGATATGATCATACCAAATGATGGTGAGAATGTGGGGCGATTGGAATTCTCATACCCTGTTGGTGGGAATGCAAAATGGTACAACCGCTTTGGAAAATAGTTTGGACATTTCTTAAAAGCTATGCCTACACCTAACATACAACTTACCAAGAAAAAGAAAGTTTATGTCCACCCAGACTTGTATACAAATGTTTACAGTAGCTTGGTTCCTAATTACCAAAAGCGGGAAATAACTCAAAGTAAAATATCCATACTATGGGATACAATAAAAACAAAAGTAAACGTTTGTCAAATGAACAAGTGTATTATGAAGTAGTCCAAGGACAGCACTGTGATGCTGTGTTCATTCACTAGATGGCGTCAAAAGCCCACTGATTTCCGGTACCATCAATTTGCAGCTTCTTCCTCATCACAGTAAGCAGGCAGGGCTTTATCCCCATTTAACCAGAGGAGGGGGACAGAGACCAGGAGAGAGCAGTTGACACCCTATTTGCCATCTTGTCAGAGCCGGGAGCCAGGGTCTGACCCAAGTCTCCTAGATTTTCTGAGCTTCTGGATCAATAACCCAGGTAGACACTCCCACATCTGACTTTCCCCCATATCCTGCCTCCTCCCTCCAAGTCTCTTCATTCTCCTCGTTTCACTCTTTCTTTTTGGTTTTGTTTTGATTTTTCTTTTTTGTATTTTTGGGTTTTTCTTTTTTCTTTTTAAATGTATTTTTTGAATATATTTTTTCTCAGTTTGTGCCTTGCCCTCTCATTTTTTGTTAACTGTGTCTTTGAAGAGTAGAAGTTTTAAATCTTGAACACACCACTGCTGTGCACAATAACATGGAGAAATTTCAAAGTCAGAAATCTACTTCCCCACGGGAAGGGTATAGCTCAGTGATAAAGCTTGTGCTTAGCAGACACGAGGTCCTGCGTTCAACCCCCAGTACCTCCATTAAAATAAACAAACTTAATTCCCTCCCCCCAAAAAAAACTTCTTTTAAAAAAGAAGAAGTAATCTGTGGGGGAGAGAATAGCTCATAGCGGTAAAGCGCATGACTAACATGCACAAGGTCCTGGATTCAATCCCCAGTACCTCCTCTATAAATAAACAAATAAACTTAATTACCTCTCCCCACCAAAAGAAAAAAACTGGAAAAAAAAAAAAAGAGAGAGAGAGAGAGAAATCTACTTCCAAGTCCATACCAACTAGCCCTGGGCCTGGGAGACTTGGGGGCAAGTTTGGAGAGGCTGGGAAATGGTGGAGCTATCACTTGAATTCAGGTTTATTTTAGCCACCCATTGCAGCACTGAAATCCTACCCACACCCTGCAAAAAAAGTGTGAAAGCCCTTTATACAGCTGGAGGAGTATGCAAAGGACATGCTTGGGGTTCATTTATATTTTCAAGACCTAGCCCCTTGACTTGGACACCGTCAGAGGAATTTTATGTTGGTCTCCTTCTCCATTCTTTTTGTGTTCCAGGGGAGGAAATGACTTCTGGCCTACTTCTCTGGTCCCTCCTGTCACTGACTCTGTCCAGCCTTGACATTTTCCAATCCTGGCCAATTTTGAGCCTGCTCAACACCAAGAATCATGTAACGCCTGGTGAATCCCCAGAGTTTCCTCTTACTCCTTTGCTCTCCAGCAAAGTCTTTTGTGCTTCCAGATAGTCTTCCAATGCTGGAAGAACAGAGATTTCTCCTCACAACAGGCACTTAACCAAGCCCAAGGAACCACTGTATTGGGGACTGGTCTGCTGCAGACCTATGTGAACAGCTGTTTTTTTTTAATTGAAGTATAGTTGATTTATAATGTGTTAGTTTCAGGTGTACAGCAAAATGATATGATACATATGTATATTTATATATTCATATACTCTTTAGATTCTTTTCCATTAGAGTACAAAATATTGAATACAGTTCCCTGTGCTATATAGGTCTTTATTTCATATAAATGAATGAAATGTACAGTTGATTTTTATGTGAGGACATTCATGCACTGAAGTAAAAGCAACAGAGTTGAAGAGGTCAAGAATAGAGTTCGAATTCCAGCCCCGTTGCCTTGGCAGTGACCGAATCAGAGCTTGCTTTTTGCAACACCTTCCTGAGTTACAAGTTCAGTAACGTAAGACAAAGAGCTATTTGCTTAGGCCCCTCCCCTCCAGTGGGCTGAGGGTGTGGCCTGGCTGGGAGACCTATGCTGGGTGCTGCTTCTTCAGACCTGGGCCCCACACTTAGGTCTCACGGCCAGCTTTACTTGAATGAGCCTCTCCCACCCATTCAGGGAATATGGTTGAGAGACGACACCCCAGGTAGAGGATGGGTGGGACCATGAAGATATTTCAACTGCAACTGAGATTATCTACTAGTATGCAGGCCATTCCATGGAACAGGTGACCACATGACCAACATGTAGCTTGGGAACTGACAACTGATTAATACAATGCTGGTTCTTCCCTTCCGCCCAGGAGGTACTGGGGATTGAACCCAGGACTTCCGTACATGCTTGCACTCTACCACTTGAGCTATACTCTCCCCCCTTAATTGGCTTTAAATCTTTCATAGGATCAATGGTTAACAACTCTCCTCCCCATCCACATTTTTCTCTCCAGCCCAGCCCACATCCAATTGCTAAATAGAAAGCAGGCTCCTTAGAGAAGTGTTTGGTTTTTTTTCCCTTACGGGGATGGATGTTACTGAGTCTTGGGTCATTCACCCACTACTTACTCCAGGTCTCTGCCCTACTTGAAGATAAGGCTACATGACAGTGCTGTGTACTTGTTATTAAACCACAAGTTTAAGACAGGAACTCAACAGGACCCCCAACAAAACATCCATCTTGTCTACCCATGGACAGAAATTTGGCTTACACCCAAAGGAATCACACCAGTGAAGAGCTTTTCAATTTTTATTAGTATGTAACTTTAATAAATTTAATAGTGAGCCTTCTCCCAACACCAGATGCATGGGGAATACCTGAAAATTAAAGACAAGGCAGTTACATTAGGTTCCCAGTAAAGACAAAAACAAGCCAGTTCAGACTTCTGACAAATTCAATGAAGAGGTATAGTTTGAAGCTACTTTATCTTCCAACTCCCCTAGCTCTACAGATTAGCATCTAAAGAAAAGAGGAGGAAAATGGAAAGAGTACTGAAGGCAGAGCTTAAAGTCAAGCAAAGATGCCACAGGGATTTGAACCCTGTCCTGGAAACCAGGAGTGCCAACCACCAGCATCTTTTGCTTTTTTTTTTAAGCTAGGAAAAGGGCAAAAAGCAAAACCTGAGAAAACAAAAGATTTGTTTTCTCAGGAAAAGAAAAACCTTTATAAACCCTACTGAAGAGCACTGGAGAATCTCCTTCAGCTAAGATGCTAGCTTGGCCAAGTCTGTTATGTTCACCTGAAAAAGTCTTAGCAGAGAATTTTTGCAATCCCACCCAAAAGCCCTCAACTGTTAAAATGCCTATGTTCTTCAGTCTGTAAGTTATAGCTTCCCACCCAACATTACAATTCTTAAATGTTCTTTCTTCATTTACTGGTTTGTTTCAATCACTGGATAAATAATGCCATACATTTAAAGCATCTTAGAGCTTTTTAGGTGTGGTCTTAATATCAAAAACCATATGCAGGCAAATGAATGGTCTTTCTAGTAGTGCAACCCACCAGAAGAGCTCAGTACCAGTTACCTTAAAACCGATATGGATCATGCCCACAAGGATCCAAGCTACCGGCAGCATCGAGGTGAGGGGTGAAGGGTCTGCGCTAGGCCAAAGGCAGGGGGTGGCGATGTGGCAGAGAAGTCACTTGTGGGGAGACCTTGCTTTTTAACAGGCTTCTGGAAAAGCTAGGGAAAAGTGGTTGCCCGCTTTCCCCCTTTCCCTCCCCTTCAAGCATCATTCAAGGTTTGGGCTTTACTAAGAGCTGCTATAAAAACAGCTGCATTAAATGTTAGGACAAGCCCAGGGGTATACAAGTTACTCAAGCATTCTACTGGATGCTTCACTCCCCAAAAGAAACAGCCTCAATGCAGTCTGCCAAGGGTATTGAGGCAAGTCCTCATTTGTAACAGAAAACAGGGTTGTGAGGCCGATACCACTTTGATTGACCTTAGTATAATAGCGCTTTGTTGTCTCTCTTGCCACAGGAAGGCTCCATGGTTGTCCTACTTTAAGCCTTCGGTGCCTTTAGTGAGAGGTACCTGAAAGATCTTAAAAAAAGGCTTAGCGCCCACCTCACCCCTCCACCCCCAGGCCAACAAACAACTTGCTCATGCTGTTTACTCCAGCGTAAAGCTGAAAGGCTGTTTCACACTAAATTATTTACCCATCAACAGATCTGACTTGGTATGTAAATACAGAAAAAGCTTGTTCACCTGTTGTCCTCATTTTGTCCACTGATGAATTCAACTGGAAGCTCCTTCTAGTCTGAAGAATACCATCTGAAAGAACTAGTGGTTCCCAATCCCCACATTTAAAATGGAATGTTTGGTTTATTTATTAAAAGTAAATAAGCTATTTTTCCTTACTGGTCTGGCTTCTCTGGCCCTTCGCATGCGTCTGTTGTTTTGAATGTTCCTGTATGTAAGAATTAAGACCAAGGGAGGGGAGAGAGAGACCCAAAGAGACAAATGCACTAAAATCACTGAACTGTTGTTAAACATTTCCACTTGCCAGTTAAATTTCTTGAAGACTGTTGCTCGTTTGGAACTTATTTCTTGTCACTGATTTTAGAGTTGCATCTGGAAAAGACTAAAGGCTTCAATGCCCTCCCCACCCCCCTACCAGAAGTGAACAAAAAGCATTTTACCTAAAGAAGCACAGCAAAAGGTATACTTTGCTTCAATCACAAACACGAATGCTTAAAGCTGCAGAAATTTCCTCAACACTCAGCCTTTTATCACTCAGTTGGATTTCCTTCAACAATCACTACTCCAAGCATTGGGGGAAACACAACTTTTAACCATACTCCAGTCGTTCCACAATGCATTCTAATAGCAGCAGGTCAGAACAGTACTGCATTACTTGCCAACAGAACAGACAGACCTGAGGTCAAGACAACTGCATTCTGTGTAGTCTGTAAGAAAAAAAGCTAAAACAAGTAAGCCCCACCCTCTCCTCCCTTCCCTCCAAAATCAGGGGAAAAAATTTTACTTGAGTATGCTGGTAAACTCACTGCAAGGTCTCACACACTCACTAGGAGAACAGAAGGCAGAGCCAAGAGCTTATATGCAAGTCAAAATCCTGAACGCTTCATGAAGGATGAAATGAAGCCTCTGCAAAGGAAAATTCTTTAGAAGACCCACATTTCTCCCACCAAGTGCCTATTTAACAAGTCAATAGTGTAAATGCTGGCTAACACTAGATGAGATAAGCATTTAAGGTAAGATAAGCATTTAAGGTTAACATGCAAACTTTGGAAATGTAGACAGTATTATATTTCATTTAACCACTGTCATTTAGACTTGTCTGACCTTCTGAAAACAGTGTAGGTGTAGTTACCTGTTCTTCTGATCATAATCTCCCACCTGTCTAAGAGGTATTTACTCCTTATTTAGAGGGCCTCTATTGCCATGTGCCTGGAATTATTAAATGCTCATCAGTTTTACGAAGGATAAAATTTGTCATTCCTGCCTTAAGTTAAATTCGTTCTTCCGCTCAATTCCTGATCTTGTCCATTTAAGTGTTCGCGGTCAAAGTTTCTGAAAGATGAGAAGAATCCCCCCAAGATTGCCCAACACTAACTACAGACAAACAATATTTTATTTAAATAAGGAGACAGCTTTCTAAAAGTATACATTCTCTAAAGAAAAAGTATTTTATTTTGAATGATTTAATGGTTTTCTGCACAAAACACGTAACATTTAAATTTTAGCAATATTAACATGATTCTTATTAACAGCATATTATTCTATCCTTTCATAGGGTTTTGAGAGATATTTAATGCTAAACAAATTTTCTTAGTTTTATAAACATTACCTTTTAATTATTAAGGTATTAATCTCAAGAGGCTTTAAGGAATACTTGCCTCTGAGTGAAGTGTGCTATCCAGGATAGGAAAATTCCTCACAATCCTGGAATCCCTTAAAGGACCTAGGACCTCCACAGTTCTTAGCAAAGGTAAGCACTTATCCCTAACATGCAATACTGCAGATGCAAGTTAAACTTATCTGTTAACAGCTGCCTGCTGTTTTCTCCTCCCAGATGAAATGAAGCAACTCTTCTGATAACGAAGAGAAACCTGTCTGAGGCAAACGAAAGATTGGCAAACAGCACAGCCTCCTCTCAATCCACTTGATCCCACTCATTTCAATTATTTCAAGCTTCTTTTATTCCAGGATTAATGTGTAGCATTATCATTTTCTTTTCATTTCACTTTTTATTCTGCTTTTGTAAAAGCAGCATTTTGAGATGGACATTTGATCTTCATTGCATTCTCATCACTTTGTTATTTTATTTCTCATCAATTCATTATTTTTGTGGGTACAGCTTCATATGCCATAACTTTAAAATGGTAGATTCCATTAACTTTAGATTGGTAGCTTTCATTTGCTTAATTTTTTTTGCATGTGCAGACAATGTGTTCCATCAGTTGTAAGGATCTCAAGATTATGCTTTTTCCCCAATGTAGGTATGAAATATAATTTTTTCTGCCTTTACTTATCATTCACCAAGGAGCTGTTTCCCCTCTCTCCATCTAGGCCATCATATTGCCAGGCTGGTTATGACTCAGAAGATGTTATCTGAAAAAAGTCTACAGAAAAAAAGTTTCCCCTCCCTCATCAACAGAAGCCCACCCCTCTTATCAGTTATGATTCACAAATACTTAGATGCAAATTCAAAATATACAATTTACAGTAATTTTGAAGCATACCTTAACATCTTGTTTTGCAGTAATACAAAAGAAAACTTCTTCCTACACTTAAAAAAACTCGCTTATACACAACTGAAAATAGGATCTTACTTGATAATATAAAAGCTACCATCAGAAGAAATCCCTTCAGGATCATTAAGCCACTTCCTTTGCTCTGAAGGTCCTACAGTAGTATTAAGTTTTATTAAATCACCTGAAAAAAATTCCAAAAGAGAACCACACACTACCATATCCATACAACTTACAGCGTTTAAAAAATTCCCAAGTATTTATCTAAGTCAGCCCAGTGGGCTAGACCAACCCCCAGTCCAACACTTTCCTTCCCCAAGTCCTACGCTTTAAATCCAGTGGATCTGATACAAAAATTGGGGGGGAGGGAAAGAACTAGAGGATTGGGAGTTACTTGCCAACTTGGAAGTTGAGATTTCTTTAGTTTTTCCATCCTAAGTATTTAAGTTCTCTGGCATGAGTTATCTGAAATCATAAACTAAACAATTACCTAAACCCAACCCTCCCAAGCCCAACCATGAAAGGCCACTGCCGATTACTAATTGCCAAAATTTGCCCCTCCCCTTTAATAAAAGATATCTTAAAGGTCACGTTACTTGAAAACTTAACTTCAACATTTGGCCTAGTCAAGCTCTTCTGAAGTTCTCCTGAGATGACTGAATATGAACCAAAGCTGCACTGTGCTGTACATTTCAGCTTCACTGCGAATACTCCGCCAAGGAAAAAAGCAGCTCCAATCCCTGAAGGTGTTGGTGCCAACAGCATAGCAGTACCATCCTTCTCTAACTCAGTTTGTCAATAGCACTATAGCATCTGTGGAAAATCTTAGAAAAAACATTTTCTCCCCCACCCTCTTCCCTGTTAAGACCACCCCAAATACTTCAAGTAAAAACAACCAGTTTAAGGGGTTACATATCTGATTATGGGTGGAAAAAAAGAGTAACTACCAGCCATTTCTCCAGTGGTCAGCTGCGCCACAGACCTCAGTGAGAGCTGCTTGTGCTCTAGTTTCTACAAACTGTAAACCTGTAGTGTTCTGATTATCCTGATACTGGATTTTCTTTTTTCCCGTTACCTTGAGTCATTTGCCTTTGGAATTCTAGACAGACCTAAGGGGAAAAGAACTCAAAACATATTTTGCCCCCCCAAAAACTTTCCCCCCACAATTACACACCCAAACTACATTTAGAAAACTTTTAGAGCACAGGGTGAGAGAAGAAAAATAGGTGATCTAGTCACAAAACTGAAATGCTTCATTACCCCAGGCTAAAAATTAAACCTGCTTACGAAACTTGCTGAAATTGTCTCAAAGTTGTTCTATCAAATTAATTTTTTCCCCTCAAATCAGTTAAAAATAGAAAAACTTGCCATCTACTATTCCTCCGGGCCTTGGAAGTCTGCCCTCAAAAGCTTCAGACAAGCTGCATTGAGAAATAGGCCTGAAAAAGAGAAACCTACGACACCCGAAAATCGGCCTACAACCCCAGGTAATACCCTTTATGCTTAAATACACAACTCCCCCATTGCCACTGGGAAATTCAACAAAGGTTACCACACTCAGTTACAAAGACACCACCATACTGCCGACCTCACGGATTTTTACCACACCACTGGCTCTCCCTGCGGGCCTCGCACACTGGGCTGCTGTTCTAGGAGCCTCTATCTATCCTCCACACCGCCTGCTCGCCTCCTCCGCGTGGTTGCCAAGCCGCCAAGCCGCACGCTAGCTTCATCACCACATCGCACTGGCTTCCTCCTTCCTGGAATCCTCTCCTAGCTTCACCTCGAAATCGTTAGGGATCCTTCCTTCTTCCTAGCTTCCTTCACCAAATCGCACTGGCTCCCGGGATCCTCTTTCCTATCTTCACGAAATGCTGCTTTCTCCTCAGTCCTAGTTTCACCAAACACTGGTTCCTGGAATCCTGCGCTGCTCCTGTCTTCCTAGATTCACTGAATCCACTTCTGTGTAGCACCTGGGTCCGCTGTTAATTAGCACCTAGTCCTCAGGATTTAAAAACTCTTAGCTCAAAGTCCAATGCAAAATTAAGTTGATGGTTATTCTTGCTCTTCAATTACTTCAGTCATAAAGTCCTTTAAATTCTCCAAAGGAAACTAAGATACTGTATTTAAGGCCTTTCAGATTTAATTCTTCCAAAAACTACTTTAGTTTCTAAATTACTTCAGTCCTTTAAGTAGTCCTTTTTGCTGCCATTTTAAACTGACTTCCCTTCTAGCTTCAGGATATTCTTCTAAGTTGGTCCTGGTCTACAGTAAACACCCTGATCTCAGATCTAACTTCTGCACCACCAGATATTTAAATCGATGGGCTTCTACAATATTTTATAAAATTTTCCTTAGGTTTTCTGTTCTTGTACTTTAACAAATTTTTTGGCTTTGAACTTGTCTATCTTCTAATTTTGACGTCTATCTTGTATCCAATAAGCTTCTTTTTCATTTTCTATCTGAAACACTTGACCATATTTTCAACCTTTTTTCTATCTTCTAGTTTTCTAGCTTTGTCTGATTTCTCTTCTACCTCCTACCTTCTGGCCTTCTGGTTTAATTTTTGTCTTCTAAAAGGAGGATTTTTCTTCCAGTTTTCCTATCTTCTCTAAGCCTTTTCTTCACCTTCCTGTACTTCTGTCTTCCGAGTTTTCCTCTTCAAATTTCTAATCTTCATTCTCCAAATTTACTCTATTTCTAGTTAATATTTCCATCAATTTCAGCAAATAAAGCCTTAAGATCAAACAGGCTTCAAATGACACAATTTTTACTGCGCCATGATTTTGAAGGCATCATCTTCGATTTAAATCATCTTTTTAAAAGATGGCCGTTAAAATATTTTTATCATCTACAACTCGACTTTTTAAAATGACGTTTAAGTTCTATTTATGTCACCCTACGTTTTAGCGTTAATCTAAACTGCTGCCCTTTCATTTATGGTTTCTAAATTCCGGGCTCTGCAGCCCTCTTAGCGATTTTTAAATTTACTCCACGGAGACGCTTCATCTCAACCTCCGTCATGCTCTAATATTACCATTTTCCTCTTCTTTTTCAAACTACTCTTTAAGAAAGCCTTCATATTTCCCCTAAAATAAGATCTCCTTAAGCTATCAAAGCTATTCTAAAAACTTAATGCACAGCAATAGCTCAGTACTTTCACTATTTACAGTTCCTAAAGAATTATACGAATTCCTATCCTTTTTTAATAGAGAAACTTATCTGCCGTCTCCTCAAGCTGCGCCTCCTGCCTCAAAGACGCCTCTGCGCTCGCTGCCTCAGTGCCTGCCTCAGAGCCCGCAGTGGCATATTTATAGACGGAGGACTGCTCACGCCGCCGGAATTCAATAGCCCTCCGCCAATTTTGTGAGGGAAGCAAAAATAGTTCCTCGGAAGGGTTAAAAATAGAATGTGGCTTTCAAAGGCTTTCTAGATTTTTCGTAATAGTTTATGCAACTTGATTACAAGCTACGTACCCAGATATTTAAAACTTATTAGCAAGTGGGTTGAAGCTGAAAACTTAGGCAAAAACAATGAAAAGAATCATATTTAAGTAGACCAGCTCAAAAAACTCAGAGCCATTACTTGAGAATGTTTTACTAGCTTTTAAAATACTTTTCGTGTTCCTTTGGAGTACACTAGATATAATTTAGTGCTTTTTGAAGGAAGGTTAAACTAGGTTTGCTGACGGCTTCAATTTCCATTATGTAACCAAGCTTCAGCCTAGAAAACACAGACTGCGGCCATTTTAGAAGCGGCAGAGTATTGGAGTTTCTCCCCCAACGGCCTCAAGTCCTGTGATGTGGTTCTGAAGTTAAACTGCACGTGTTTTCATTGCCCTTTTACTTGTGAAATCCGAGGGGGGTCTGGGTAATCTGCTTAAGAATTCTACCAAATGTGGAAATTCACTTCTGGAAAATGTCTCAAAGAGCCATAATTCACTACTTCCTCCTGCAACAAGAGCTGCCCGCCTCCAAGCTTTTGTAAAATAGGGGGCATACGGGTGGGCTTGTGTTACATGACAGGCTTCATGTTTTTGCCGTTACTAAATACCAGCTAGACGCCCCTACACCTTCGATTGCCTGCTGAGAGATTTAAAATGAAGTCTGGATTAACTTTTTGTTCTTTCTGAACGTGAACCATTTCTAAGCTTCCAGGCTTCTCCTGAAAGTCTTCAAAATTCAAATCCACTGTCAACACCAAGTTTACGTGTCCTCTTTAAATATCTGGAAAAGCTAGTGATTTTGTTCCCAAAGATACCGTGACCTTGGGCAGCCATTCGGGAAGGAATTGTTTTCAAATGTTTATGAACCTTTGTTTATAGGTCTGCTTTTCTGGGTTCTTCTGTTTTACAAACTTTGTATCGTTTTTTTCTCCCTTAAGATTTTAAAACTTGGAGCCGGAAGGAAAACTTTTTCTTTCTACAGTTTAAGTGGTTTTATTTTTCAAACACCCCGTGTAGCTTCCCACCTAAAGGGAAGGAGAACTGGCTGCTGCGTCTCCAGGATTCTTAGAGAAGCCTCAGCTCCAGGGCAAAGGGGGCCTGCCTCCCGGGCGAAGCCTGATAACAAGTGACACCAGGACCTCCCAGACACGGGTTTCCACGCAGTTAAAAGCCGCTGTGGCAGTTAGTAAGGAGCGGGCAAGAGCCCAAGCAGGGTGTACGCGGGCCCACCAGCTCCGTTCTCTGCCAGGCCGGCATAGGGAGCGGTGTGTTTCCAGGCCCAGGGCCGCCCTCGGCCCCAGGGGAGGATGCGGGGTGGGGGAAGGGCATGACACGAGCGCCACACCCTCCACCCACTGCGCCCGCTCGCGCAGGGATATGCAGGCGGTGAACCGCCGTCTCCTTTTGTGAGGCGTTGGCTCGCGGACGGGCGCTGCCGGTTCTAACCGGCTCTAGCTGGTTCCAGCCGCCTCCGGGAGCGGTGGCGGTTGGCGCAGCGCGCTAGTGCGCATGCGCGCCCTTTCCCAGGGCCTGTGCCTGTCCGAGGTGGGGGATGGGGAGGGTGGCAGCTGGCCCCGGGAGGGGGGGATTCCTGGCCGCCCCTTCGCTCTTTCACCACGCTTAGGGTGGTTTTCCATTTTAGGCGCTGCTGCCCTCTCACTTTTCAGCCAGTGTCAGCCTGTCCTTCCCCTCCTCTGTTCTTTGTCATCCTCTCCTTATTGTCTCAAAGTAATCCGTTAATTAAAAATTCACACATTATCCCTTTGTTAGCACATTGTTTATTGTAACACCCGTTAGGTGTCTGTACATATGTCACCAGGTCCCAGGTGCTATTAGTCTACAACGCTCAGGCAGAAGGGGTATCAGAGAGTGACTTAGAAGCTGCCTTTTGTTTTTTTTGGAAAGAATCGAGTGGTGTGGAGAGATCCGGGGAAAAGGGGAGGAACTCCAACACTCTGCTGCTTCTAAAATGGCTGCAGTCTGTGTTTTCTCTACTCTCTCTTCCCTTCTGGGTTTTTATTTCTAGAACCTCTGAAACCTCTGAGAGGGCATGGTTTGATACCAAGTAAGACCCTGTAGGCTAACATTGTTTCGGCAGTAAATTTCAAGACAAGAATATGGCGTTTAGTGGCATGGTATAGGCCAGAATGGCAACTAAATAATGACATTGGAGTTGAAAAAAAATCTATATAGTTTGTATTTTTAAGACCCCTTTGGCTCCTATAAATACCAGTGGCTGTGAAAGGGTAGGGAGCAGGCCTGGGGGGCTCCAACAAGTGAGGGTACTGTCTCCTGTGCTAACCTCCCCCCCAACCCCCCAAAAAGCAGGGTCGGTTTAAGCAGCTACATTAAATTGACCCTGGCAAAGCTGTTCTTATTTAATCAATCTTTCGCTCCCTTTAAGAGTGGAATATTACTGAGATGCAGATGGTTCCCTTCAGACGCAGTCTTGATGTTTGCTGTGGGACTGGAAAATTTTTAGTAGAAGTTTAGCGCTGGAAGGAGGAAAAACTGAATTGGGTCACCTCATTTTACAAATGAGGATTTAGGGACCTAGAGATTTTATTTGCCTAACATCAGACCCAGCTAATTAATACTAGAATCTATTTTCTCTCTTTTTTTAAGTCTGTGTGCTGCCGAAGTGAGCACCAGAACCTATTCTTGAATCTAAGAATTACAACCTCACAGTGCCTCCCTTTGTCCCCCACTACCTCCCACCCTCTCTTGGTACTTCTGTTAGCCGCCTCAGCAGCAGTTTTCTCCAGGGCTAGGGGAGGTCCTTGGCCTCCCTCTGTTATCTGTGATCTCTCTCCCACTCTGGAGCCACTGAAATGAATGTTCAGTGCCCTAAAGTGCTTTAAATAATTGTCAGTGTAGCTAAACCACTAATTTCCGTTCCGCTTACACACAGATTGTAGCATTTTCCTTATATTTTTAGAGTTGCTGTCTATTATTTGGTTAATTCTCCCTGAGTTTGGAGAGAGAGATTTGAATGAAGCTCAGCACCCAGGAATCTCTTTTGCCAAGAGATAGCTTACCAAAGCCAGAGAGAAAATTCTATCAACTATTTTAGAGATTATGGACTACAACCCCCGTTTTTACTGCTTAAACCCAAAGGTTTACTGTCTTTATCTCTCCTAGCTTTTGCTTCACAAAACTGTCTAGCTGTCTCCAAAGTACTCTTTAAATTCCTTCCTCTTCTTGATATGGTGAACCTTTTTTCTGGGAAATTGATTTAAACAAGATGGGCTGAAATCATCATGTTCTTTAGTGAGGAGATAAATAATACATTTGATCATGTGCCTTTCTCTCAACTCTCTTGAGCTAAGGATCCCTTTAACATAAAACTAAATTTTCTTTAAGGCACCTTTCCTCTCTGCATCCATGTTCCTTTTAACTTCATAATGTCCTGTGGAAGCTGCTCTCAATATCCTGTTTATTCCCCCTCACCTCAGTCAGAAACCTAGTCTTCATTTGGGCCTAAGGGCACAGATATAGGAGGGCTAAACCACTTCAGAGGGTCACCTCACTCTCCCACACCTCACCCTCAAAGTAGCTAAAAATAGGAAGCCCTTGGTTCTGGTTTCTGGCAGTTACTCCCCTGACAAACAGCATGTGACCTTGGGCACTGACCCAAATAACTTCTCAGTGGTAATTTCCTTCTTTGTAAAATGAGATTAGATGACAGAAGTGATGATGCTAATTCTATAAAATGCAGCAGACAAACAGAAAGGACAAGGAGATGGGAGATTTTAGGCCTACAGGCTGTGGCTTCCAGGAGGTGGGGCACTGAAAAGGACTAAAGTAGCAGAAATTTAGAATCAGGCCTCCAGACCTTCTGTCAGCAAGGCCCTACCTAATCCTCCAGAATCATGTCAGGCCAGAATCCTCCAGAGAATGCCGGAATCCGCTCCACCCCCTTCCCTTTTTTGCAAGGCCAGTCAGGTTTAGAGAGAAGTTTCTGAGGCCCCTCATTCCTGGGTCTAGGGTTCAGAAGCCAGTCTGGGTGAGCCTTCAGCAACACCTGGCACCCCCACCCCCAGGCCTCCTTCATTGTATTTTATCTGATCTTGTGATATTTACCTAATCCTGCATTGCCAGAGACAGTTTCAGAAATGCAGGTCAGAAATAAAAGGCAAGGGGAGTCCCCCCAAAACAACTTTTGTTTTCTGAAGTCTCAAGGAATTTGCAGTTCCCAGCTGCTTCCTGCCACCCCTACATTCCCCAAGCTGGTCTCTGGAACAATGACTGCACGAAAGTTCAGCTCCCTCTTCTTCACACAGCAGCCAGCTCCCTGACAGGAAAAAACCCACAGAGATGACGCAGCTACAGCTGTATTATGCAGAAGAGAGGTGGTTTCTAGGGGATTTTGGACAGCTACAAATGTACCCAGAGAAAGACTAAAATCAACCGCTGAAATTATCCAGACACACCGTTACCTTGCAGAGAGCTCAGGACAGTTCCATCATAAAACAAGTTACAGAAACTAAAAATGGCTGTGTCATCGGCCTTCCCCAAAATGCTGCTGGGAAGAGGCAGCCCAGGCCGCTCCCTCACAGGCACTGAACCTCTCTAGGCCGAAGGGTAAGGGAAGTATTCTCCCCTATCTTCCATCTTCTAAGCAACCATCTTCTAAGAATACTCTCCTCTAGGACATAGAGGAAGGATTCTGTGTGGATAGAATCCTCTTTCTGGGGGACAACACAGGAGGAAGAATCTTGAAAAAGAGGTTTCCCACCCCTAGTCCGAGAACTCCACGCTGCTAGTTCCCTTCTTTAGTTTATTCCTCACATAACGTCCTTGGCCCTGGGCCCTGCAGCCTGTTTGTGGATCTTTCCAGAAGGCCTGGCTGTGGAAGCCCAGCTGTAGCACCGTGGGATGTGGGAGGAGAGAGTGACTAGAGGCAGAATGCAGCTCCCTGTACAAGCTGCTTCAGCCCCATCTCTCCCCAGCTTAAGGGCTCTGCAGGCTTCACCCAGCATTTTCAGACCTTCTTTCCCCAGGCCGTCCATATTCCCTCATTATTTTCTGTAGCGTTCATTGAGCACTGTGCTGTGCACAGAATGTGCACCATCTCTTTTCAGTTCTCACAACCACCCTGTGAGGGAGATGCTGCTGTTAACCCCTTGGGCGGATGAGGAAACTGAGGCCTGAGCTGTCTCTCGGCATCACTAGGAGCTCAAAATGTGTCTACTGAGTAATGACTATATGAATGAATTGGAATAGTATCTCTTGGAATTGAAACACCAAGCAGAATGGAGAGAAGAGCATGCGAGGTAGATGCCCACTAAGTGCAGAGTGTCTGAATGACTGAGTGACTAAGCCCGGGAGGGGCTGCGCCCCCCACCCCGTCCTGGAATGTCCAGTCCAGAGACGCTTGTGCAGAGTGAGCTCAGAGGCTTTGTCAGCTTTGCAGGTTGTTGTGCTGTTAAGTATTGGAGGGGGTAGTAAGGAAGAAGGAGGTGGCTAGACACAAGGTGACATGCTTTGATAGGAACAAAATGCTTTTATTTGTTTTTTGTTTGTTTGTTTTTAGAGGGGGGAGGTAATTAGGTTTTTATTTATTTATCTTTAATGAAAGTACTGAGGATTGATCCCAGGACCTTGTGCATGCTAGGCATGTACTCTACCACTGAGCTATACCCTCCCCTGGAACAAAATGCATTTAGATGTGACATAAACATGACTGCCCAGCAGGATGGAGTAAAATTTCCCTGAGCTATATGGCATAAGAAACTTGGAGCTGCTTCCCTCTCTGCAGAACTTCTAGACAGACTGTGACCCACACAGGCGGGCAAGAGGGTGGCTTAAAAGGCTGCCTTCTGTTTCTGCAAGGCTCCAGCCTCTGGCATGAAGGGAAGTGAGCCCAAGCCCCAAGCCCAGGCCTTGCTGTCCCTCTGCTGGAGGACTCACTGTTGGGGGTGCAGCATCCAGCCTCACCTACACTGAGCATGGCCTCTGGTTACTCACCCTCTAGGGCCTGTGAGTGGACCTTCCAGAACAGTCTGGAGGAACAATGAGGCTTCCCAGTGAATCGTAGCCACATTCCTGTATCCCTGATCTATTTAGTCGCTCACTTGAGGTCCCAGGCAGATGTTTTGTGTTAGCACTACATACCCAGCATGATGCTCATTAAACATTTCACACCTTCTACACACACACATTCATTCTTCCTCAAGTGTGGCCCACATCCCACAGAGAAGTCCCATGGGACAGAGTAGAGGTCATACGGTTCTGGGAACTTTGCCTGAGATGTGTTTCTCAGCACCTGCCAGATGAAAACAGAAGCCCACAGCATTATGGGCCTTTATCCGGGGCTCCTGTAATAGGAGAGGCATGCAGTGATTGAGGCAGAAAGGACCTTAACGCTATTCAGCTGATGGGAACTCATTAGAAAGCAGGGGTACTGGAGGGAGGTCTGAGAGGACTTGAATTACCTGGAGAGGGAGTTTGGACCCTGCTCTTTGGCCAGAAGGATGACTTCTGAGCTGGGAGACGCCCTGGCTTAGGGAAGTACTATGTAGCTGCTCTTTGCAAGGTAGCTCAGCTGGGAGAGGTGGCAGAAGGGAGGGCATCAGACTCCATAGTCACAGTCCTGGCCAGAGGTCATGGAAGCCTGGATTCTGGTAGCTGGTGGTGTGGGACCAGAGAAAGAAGGCAGGTATGGGTCTGCCTGAGGCTCTCTGGGCTCTCCACACTGCTCTCCTCCTTTCTGTCTCCTCAGCATCCTAGCCCTTTCCAGACTCATGTTCTTTTTCTTTTTAAGTATACATGTTTATTTATTTTATTTTTTTGTAGGAAAAATTTATTTTTTTGCACTCAATAGATGTCTATTGAATGAAAGTTTCTTTCAGTTCTATAGTGCTTTATAATTTTCAAAATTTCACACATACGATTCATATAATCCTATAATAACCTTTTTTTCCCCTCTACCCCTATCTTGCCTCAATCCCCACCGCCACTGGTAACCACTAATTTGTTCTCTGTATCTGTGAGTCCAGACTCATGCTCTTTACTCCTGATGACACATCTGCTTGGAATGAAACTCCCCAACTCTTCAGATGACACACACTCTCCTCATCTTGCCTAGACATTGTTCTTGAGAAAGGACCTCCCTGACTGGCACGTCCAAAGTCATCCCCCATCACCGCTCCATAATTACTCTCTGCCACAACACAGCTTGTATTTTCTTGGATGAGTATGTGTTCATTAACATGTCTCCCTTGTTTCTCGGAGGGTTAAGGGGACTCCAGGGTTCACAGCCTGGTTGGCAGGGAGCATGGGGTGCCACTGCTGGAGGCTGAAGTGGGGACCGAGAAGCCCCAAGCTCACTCTCCAGCCCAGACACGGTAGAGGTGGGTCTGTGCCAACCTCCCTGCAAGTCCCACCTGTGGACAAAGAGCAGGGACTCCACAGAGATGTCACTTGGCTCTGTTTGGTAACTTACTGCTCTAAAGCCAGAGCTCCTTCTGGCCCCTGCATTCCTAGCTGCTGCTGTTCAGGGAGCAGCTAACCTGAGATGAGCCCAGAGTAGGGCAGTGGGGGGAGGGGAGAGGGAAGAGAGAGCTTCTGGTGTCTTCCCCGCACCCCACAGGCACTCTCTAGACTTCACTTCTGTTTGGGAGCTTCTAGAGACAGACATACCAAACACTCCCCCCAAGAAAACAGAGCACCTAGATAATTTCTGGGGAACAGAAGTAGGGCCCCCTAATATTTAGGGACCCCTGGGCTTGTTCCAGCCCTGGTGCCCTGTTCTCTGGGGGAAGCATGCCGAACAGTGTGACCTGGCCCAAGAATAGTGAAATAATGGTGGAAGCTGTCATTCCTCCCCTTTGCCTTCCCCAGGAGCAGGAGTCCTTGGCGCTCTGGGGCCGTCAACTGAGGTCCAGTTGGGTCCAGCACAGTGCCCAGCATGACTAGAGTTCTGACATGTCTACTTCAGAAGTGCCTTCTGTGTCACTGAGTCTCTGAGTCCGCCTCAGGCCTCGTCTGCCTGCAGCCTCACCAGCAAAGAACTTTAGACTCAGCAGGGCCTGGGAAGAAGGTGGAGCCAAGAATAGCGCTGGGAAAAGTACCCGGGTGGAAATTTCCATGACTGTTCTGCCAGAGCAAAGGCTTCAGCTGAAACCCAAGGCAGAGATAGCACCCTGGGAGCTAGAAACCATCGAGGTCACAAGGGTCACCCTTCCTCCTTATTCTCCCAGATCTTTAGCACCCACTGCCCCACCCTGAACCTGGGCCATAAAGCTCAGTCAGTTGTGTCCCCTCTATTCCAACCCCATTTGCTGCCAAACCCCTAGTTCATAGGACATCCCACCACATCTCCCCCAAGGACATGCCCAACCTCCCAGCCAATGGGAGCTCCCTGCTTCAGAAGCCAGGTCCAGGTCCCTTTCCCCTTGCGGGAAGCCCTCCCCACTGACCACAGGTCAGTCTGTCCTGCAGATGCCTGTGGCCATCACCATCCAGTGACCTCACCAGCACTCCTGTGACCTCACCAGCACTCCTGTGACCATGCCCTTCACTCAGTGACTCATCTGTTGTTACCCTGAGCTATGGTGTGTGATTTTTATTGTTGTTTGTCCCTTATCCTTGAAAACACAGTCCCAGTCTTCCTCTAGCCCTGCCTCAACTCAGAGCAGCTCTGTAGGCAGCTTATGCAGCATCCAAACTGTTGGTCCTGTGTGGCCTCCAGCTGGTGCTGGGGACTCTGAGAGGCTTACCCCAGTTTCCAGCTCTGGTCTCCAGGGTCCACCCCCAGCCCAAGCTGGCACTTCCCCAGCCGGAGTCAGGCAGGAATGTTTATAGGCTTGACCTCTCTCCTTACTTCCCCACCGGAATCCCAGCATGGTCAGCTCATGAGGATTCGGCACTGGTCCCGGCCACAGCCTTCCCTGAGGCCTGTCTGGCCTTGCTCACCAGCCCCTACTTCACCCCAGCCTAGCAGCGTGGCTGTTCTGGAGCCAAGCAGGTGTCTCCTTCTTCCTCTCCCCCTCAGCCTAAAAGTTGCGTTCCTTCAGCTCCCTAGAAGACCCTAGATCTCTCCCCCTCTGCACCTCGTCCCTGTCACCCACCCTGTCTGGTTCTACAGCTCTTCTGGCATTATAGAGGGGTCATGGAGAGAGTGGCCTTGCGAGGCCCACACTTGGTCTGAGCTTGGTTCCTCCCCTCTCTGGCTGTACTCTGTGATTGTGACGGTGGCAGGTTACTTAACCTCTCTGAATCAAGTTAATTCCTCAGTGAAATAGGAATGAGCTGTGTAGTAACCCTTCTCATGGTTGTGACAATGTCAGGAACTTAGTACAGCGTCTGGCTCAAATGATGTGCCCTGTGAATGGTGGCTGTCACTACCTTCCCTCCCTGCTCCTGTGCTAAGTACACAGCCCCCTCCCAGACCCCCAGAGCAGACTGGAGCCAGGTACATCTCAGGAAGGGGTTAAACATTGGCAGTGACTTCATCCTTTCCTTCGAGCAGGAAGAAGGCAGAGAAAGTAACAAAAGCAGGCTAGAGGCTGGGTGGAATTTTCCAGTGCTCATAAACAGGACCATTTGGGTTGCTAACCAAGGTCACCATGGAAACGGTCACGTGTGCCTGCCTTCTTGTTATTCCAACCTGGCTTAAGGCAGATGACACAAGCTCCAAGCCTCTTTATTGGCTGCTGCTTCCTCTTGCCACCGAAATCTGACAGGAGATTGGCCAAGTGCAGTTGCTGGGCTGGAGTTAGACCTTCCCCACCCCCAGCCGGAACCTGCTGGAAGCTGTTGTTTTGAACCAGAGGAAGATGGAAAATAGGCTGCCAGAGATGTTGCCATAGCAACTGCTTTCCTTTCTGCTCTCCTTGGAGTTAGTAGTTGGCTTCTTTGTAGCTGAAGTACTTTTCCAAAGGCAGAGGGGGTGACAGCCATTTTACACTGACCTGACCTTCTTTTGAAGGGGAACGCCCTCACCTTCCAAGTGGTCAGGGGATTTCTGAGCCTCTCTGCTTGTGACTTTGGTTACCAGTCCACCCCTGGTTTCTTTCTGTGAAATGGGATATTCATTCCAGGACGCCCTACCTTCTAGGGCTGGAGTAAGGCTTCAACTGGACCAAGTTTGTAAATGCTCCCTGTAGACTGTAAAGCCCTGTGCACGCACCCTATGTCTTTAACTGGCTGGCATAGCATACAGCAGACTGGCCCTAGGAGGTGGAGTTGGGGGACCTACTGACCTGTTTAGCAAAGCCCAGAGCCCTGAGACTCAGGGGCCCTTTTAGAATCTACTTCCTCTTCTGTCACCACTGCCCTCTAGGACCATCAGCAGTTCATGTAACCTGCCGGGGACTGATTTTCTTTCTGTAAAAGGATTCCTCTGTAGATGATCTCAAAAGGCCAGTTTCTGGCTCTGACATTCCATAAACCTAAGTTAAAGTCCAGCCTATTCTCCACAATAAATCTGTGGACCTCATAATCCCCATAGGAGGTAAAAATACAGGCAACTGCCCCACACTGAACACTTTCTAGGTGGCAGGCACCACACATGCATAGCTCAATTTTCACAGCAACCTTAGAAGGTGAGTATCATTATTACAGCTACTACCCATTTTACAGATGAGAAAACTGAGGCCTTAAGCGGTTAGGTAAACTTGCCCAAGGTCATACAACTAGCAAGTGGCAAGGTCTAGATTTGAAGCCTGCTGGTCTAGCAGCAAGTCCATGAAGCTATCTTTCCAGACACCAGCTGAAATAAAGACAAAAACAACATGGGTCCATCACGTAAGTAAAACATTGGGTGGAGGGAATCCTGCGGTAGGAATCAAAAGTCCTGGGTTCTGTTCTAGGCTCTGCCTTTAGGTCACAATGTGTTACCTCCAGCAAGTCACTTTTGCTCTCTTGGCTGCAGTTTTCACATCTGGAAAACTAAGAGATTAAGTCAGATTTCTGAAGGCCTTTCTAGGTTAAATACTCTGGGTCTTTAAGACAGAACAGGAACAGACAAGTGACAGCCTTCCCAAGATACAGAGCAAACAAGGACAGCCTGCAATGGCCTTTCTACCAGCTTAGATCTCAACTTGTGAAAAACAGAAGACTTGGGAAGGATTGTTTGAAGCTGTGAAGCTGGGGCCCATAGACCAGTACCGGTCCATGGCAGTGTCTGCTGTGATCTTTCCAGAAAGCAAAATACATTCCGTTTTAAGACTGGCCTTTATCAGAGATCCGGCCCTTACTGTCTTTGATGTTACAAAGTCCTTTTTCTTATGAGATGATGGTGACAACAGATGGTAGCTATTTTGTTGTAATGTTCTTATTTAGGAAAAGTTAGCTAACCTTATGTCAGCATATCCAATTTTTTAAAATATTTTATTATGGAAAATTTCAAACACACAAAAAAGCATTAAGAATAGTTTAATGAGTCCCCATGTTACCCACCTACAAAATTACTAACCTTTGGCTACTTTTGTTTCCCAGTCCCCCAATAACATATGCCTGGATTATTCTAAAGCAAATTACAGACATCAAATAAATTCATTTGTAAAAAAAAAATTTAATGTAACCAGATTAGCATTTTCACACTTTAAAAAATAATGTATTTCTTTAATATTAATCTTCAAATATACAGTTTGTCTTTTTTTTTTTTTTTTTTTTTGGACTTAGCTTGTTCAATCAGGATCTAAACAGAATCCATACACTTCCTTTTATTATATGTCTCTTAGGACTCTATTATATTCTATAGGATTCCCCTCCTCACCTTTTTATCCCTTGCAATTTAATTGCTTTGGAATCTGGGTTGCAATTTAATTGCTTTGGAATTTTCCACACTGGATTTTGCTGACTACATCCCTGTGTTCTGTAACATATTCTTCTGTCCCCTCTGCAGTTCTTGTAAAGAAGTGATTAGATCTTGATCCAGTTTGGGTTCCTTTTTTTTAAAAAACAGGAATATTTTAGAGATGGTGTTGAAAAAATCCAATTTAAAAATAAAATTATTAGCCATGTAAAACTGAAAGCTGGGAGCCACACTGCTCTGAAGGAAGTTCAGTCCCTCCCTTCCTCTTTGATTTTAGGCCTCATCCCTGGGTCAACCCTGAGCCCAGAAAACTCCTTACCCCGCCCTGCAGAGCTGCATGTGCTGAGTGGTTCTTGGCAGCCTGCTCACTGCTGATGTTGCAATGCTCCGTGAACAAGGCCTTTAGTTAGGAAAACTGCTATCAAGAGCACATTCCTTTATGAAGGGCTATGTGAGAAATTTCTTATACATTAACTGCCAGCAAAAAGTTTGCTTTCCCTGAGGAATTGGGATGCTTTTCCTTATAGACCAGATAAATCATGTAATAAATACTGTTCTCTTTTCCTTTGGCTCCCAGGAAGCTCAAAGCCGTAACTGAGGCACAACTTCGGCAGTGATACACGACTCTGTGGCCTTTGCCCTGGTCTATAAAGCCTGCCTGAACTTTCTCTGCCTGATTTTTATCTACTACCTAGTTACCTCACTCTCACTGTATGTTTAAAAGCTGACTCCAATCCTTTGTGTAAAAGGTAGGTATAAAGAGATAAATTTAACGATTAGTAGCAGAGCAGGACCTGGTTTTCCTGACTTCTAGCTTCTTTCTTTAAATGATTCTGGAACAAAATTTTAATTCATTCAAAAAACACCCTCCACACAAGGCACAGCTAGTGGAAATAAGGCAGGAGAAAGGTGAAGTTTCTGCCTTCATGGAGCTTGCATTCTACTGGAAGAGTCAGGCAAGCAATCCCAGTGAACAGCAGCAGTCTAAGTGTTCTGAAGAAAGTGAGGTGGTGAGATAAAGGAAGGCAGCTATGCTCACCACTATACCACCAACGCTGTGGTGAGATAAAGGGAACCAGAGGAGGGGACCAATTTTAAATAGGTTGGACAAGGAAGGTAACATTTGAGCAGAGAGTCGAAGGATGAGAATGAACCAGCCTTGAGGAGATGGGGGAGTTCTAGCCAGGAGAACAAGGGTGGACAGAGGGAGTCAGGGAGGGTCACAGAGATGTCCCTCTGGAAAGAAGGGTTCCTTCCCCTCAGCCCATGTGGGAAGTCTCCCAGAATGGCCATCTACCCTTGGCTTAGGAATGTGAAATATGCAGCTGCCCCCTGATTCCAGCTGCCACCTGTGTTAAAACTAATGCCCACATCCTTCCTCGTGGGTGCGGGGGCCCAAGCTTAGGCTGTACCTCAGACAGGCAGCTCCTGGCTTCCTGCACCACATATGCTTTACACATGATACCTGCTCTAGGGAGGAGCCCTAGATACTTGCTCACAAGGCAGGAGCCAGGGTTCACCTGGACCAGCCTAGCTCCAGAGAGCAGAGCTGGAAGCTGTGGGGCTTTCTCAAAGCTCAAGATTCACCTTTCACTGGGCTTGGTGTATTAGTCATCTCTGAACACCTTGGTCAAGTCCAAACAGGAAGAGGCCTCCTTAAGGAAGTGGAGGTGTGGTCAGTGCTGATGGGAAGTGGGGAAGGCTGAGGACTACTAGAGCAAAGAAGAGGGGCTTAAATCAGAGGGCGGAGATAGGAGGGCTTCCAGGGAGAAGTGATCCACACACTCAGAAGAATCCCGGAGTATCAACCAAAAGGCTTGGATTTGAATGGCTCAGTGCCCAGTCTCTGCCACATAGGTTTGGTAAATATCTGCTGAATGAACAAATGAGCCAAGAGGTGTTAATTTTAAGAACTTTCTAAGTAGTCATCAATAGTGAGCTCCTTTCTACTGGGAGGAACCAAGGACCTGCTAGATGGCCACTTGTTTGGGGTCCTGCCTTAGGGAGTGGTGAGGGCCTAGAAGAGCCTTCCATCCCAGGGCGGTGTGAGGCTAACTCAGAATAACCTGGGCGGGGCGCGGAGTTGAGGGTCAGATCCAAACAAAGCAATCCACACTGCTTCCTGTCTGTTTAACCGCTTTGAACCCTAGACCTCTCAGTGCCTCCAGAGCCGCTGGCCTTGTCCCCACACTCAGGCATCCCTGGACACCCAGACCTCAACAGTGCCCGCCCTGGCGCCTCCCTCTTGAGAAGCTCAAGCTGGAGAAGCCAGGTGTCAGGAGGGCAGCAAAGATGACGCAGCAGCGAGCCTGCCTGACCAGCTCAGGCTCCCGGGAGGCGAGGAGGGGTCGCGGGGGTGGCAATTGGAGCTCGCGCATCACTGCCGCCGCCTGCGCCCCTGCGGCTGGGGGAGGAGGGGACCGGAGGGGGCGCGGGCACCAGCCTGGTTAGTAGTTCTGGACACCAGCCTCCCCACCCTCGGACAACCGGGAACCGCCAGAGCCTTGGAGCACCACAGGCCTCCTTCCTTCCAACCTTGTCCCCCCTCCACCCCCACCGAGCGTCTCTTGACACCCGATTCCCAAAGAAGCTGAGTGACCTGCCCACTCCGCCCTCAGCCCTGTGTGGTTCACCAGCCTTAAAGTCCTTTCACCGCAAGTGACAGGCTCCATGCACAGGGTTTGGTGCCAGGTCTGGGGGAGGTCGGAAAGTGGGGTTGAGAATGGGGCTGACGGTAGAAAGCATTCCAGAAGGGACTGCTCTGTACAGGGAGAGAAGAGGGTGTACGGGAGAAGCCATTCCGGGTGCAGGGAGCAGCATATGCAAAGGCACAGAAGCGTGGAAGAGCGCCCCTGTCGAAACAGGCGGAGAATGCGCGCAGGGCCGAAGATAGGGCCGGAGAGAGCATTGGCTGGGGGTGTGAAAGGGCTTGATGCCATGCATGGATGGAGTTGGGTGTCACGGTAGACTGCTGGCCCTGTACGTGTATGGGAAGAGACAAAGGCCAGGCAAGGGAGGCCAGCCTCAGCTGAGGCACGGCAAGTACTTGAAAGCTGCTTTGGAGTGGGTGGGAGGAAAGAGTGTATGGACCTACTTCCCCCCTTCACCTCCTCGGCACACGATCCCGGGTCTTGCCCACAGTGATCCTCCCAAGATTCTTCTTCCCCCACCCCTTATCCAAACCTGGGACACTCTTTTCCTGCCACTGACTCCTGACGACCCCCTCATCTGTCCTGAACCCCAGTTATAAGGGGGCACATGACGACCCCAGGCTGCCCTTTCTGCCCCTAGACTCCCTCTCCAGCCTGGAACTCCTGGGGTTTCCCAATCTGTAATGTCAGAGCAAAGGCCCTGGGCAGAGGAGAAGCGGGCCTAGGCTTCTCCCCACCCAACTCTGCTTTGAGGCTGCTGGGACCCAGAGGCATTCCGCAGACTGGCCAGGCCCGGACTGGCGCCCGCCAGATCCTTCCGGAGTGGCTCAGACCGCAGAGCACCTCACGTGACCGTCCTGGTAAACATTCTCCCCGGGGGCTTCTGGGAGTCGAGAAAACCCAAACCCATTGCCTACCCCGCCCCGCCCCTTCTCTGGCGCTGCCCCCACCCCTCCCCGGACGGACAGGGGGCAGGGCGGGCCGCCTCTAGACACGTGGTGCCCTCGCCCCGGGCGGTTCTTTGATTTAACACTTGCCGGCGGCCGGTGTCCCAAGTCCTAGGCAGTGTCCGAGTTGGCTAAGAAGGAGGAGCCTCGCGGGAGGGAACTCCTTTCCGGGTCTTTGTCGGCCTCGACCTTTGATAACTGCTTTTCCTGCCGGCTTGGCCCAGTTTAAGTTTTAATGGTGCCCGGGCCGGTTTTGTGGCCCCTGATCCAAAGGCGGAGAAAGGAGAGCTGGGCAGGGATGTGGCGTTGAGAGGGTGGTGGGAAGGACCTTGTAGCTAGGCCTCGTTCTGGCGTCGGGAAAGGCCCAGGGGAGCAGGGGGGTGAGGCAGGGCTGCTGTCCCGCCATCGTCATCCTGATGTTCCCTTTTGGTCCCCTGCTTCCTCACATGGGCCTCAACTCCTGCTGATTCTGCCTCCTCCACTTCCCCCTTCCCCTCACCCACATCAGCCTCCTCTCCAGGCCAGGGCCTCTCCTGGTTGTACCCCTGCCTCCTCCCCAGAGCCCCACATCTGCCTTCAGGAAACTTTTGATAAGCCAGTCTTTGGTCCTGTGCCATCCATGGCCTTCCTGAGTAAACTCAGCTTCTCTGGGTTTATTCTCTTTGTGTTCCTGGCTTACTCCAGTCACCCCCTCCTCAGTCCTGGTGACCTCTAGCTTGTCCTTAGGTCTCTGCTCAGCCCTGCAGCCTCCTTGATGACCTGGGTGCAGGAGTCCTGCCGCAGAGCTCACCCCGAAGGTAGTAAGTGACCCCTGTAGGTCATTAGTTAGTTTGTAGGTAACTCAGCAATCTTGTCCCAGCACTTTTTTTTTGGTGCCTCTAAATACTTCTGCCTCTCCAGTCCTCTCTGAATTAGCTCTTCCACCATACTGGTACCTTCCTTAAGGCATTCAGTAATCTTTGACACATACTCTGTATTGAGAGTCATGCTTTTAGCTTTGAAAATTATATACTGTGACACTTCTGGAGACCGTCTCACTAAGATGTCCAATTGGACTCAGCAGCCAGAGCCAATTAAACTTTGTTGGAGAAGCATGTCTCATGGGCTCACCTGAAACTCTGCCTCTCCTACCTCAGGCTTCCTGATTCCACCCTGTGATTTATTTATTGTATTATTATTTATTTAGAAATACTCAATACTTCATTGTTAAAAAATTTAAACAATACCATTAAAGTCCCTTGGATCATCACCTCCCATCATAGGCCTGCCCTAAAATTGACTACTGTTGTTCTGTTCATTGATACATATATCAATGTACAGAATATATATATATATATATATACACACTCCAGTTTATATATGTATTTATACAAACATACATATATTAAATAATGTGCTGTGTATGTATATATATACCACATACACACATACATATGTACAGATACATATACAAATATATACTCACCCTACTGATACATGTGTATATATAGTATATACAGATACACAAATGTATTATTTTAGAGGCTGGGGACTTTTTTTCATAAAAGGTATTATACTGGAGACATTGTTTTGCAGCTTGCTTTTTCTCATTCAAAAATAGAGTTGGAAAACGACTATAATTCTATAAAAAATGTTAAAAAAAATACAGTTGGTGATGTATGTTAGCACATAAGACCTACCTTATTTTTCTTAACTCCTAACATGGCAACACAAACCATAAAATACCTAGGAATAAATGTAAGTAGTGTGTGAGACTTTATGTAGAAAATTATTGAAGATTTTGTTACTTTATAACAAAACAAAGGGTCACAGTATTTACAACCTTCTAATACTGATAAATTTTATAAATGATGAAATGTGTGAAGCAGAAAGTAAGAGTACATACACACACACCCTACCCAAGGCAACAGCATTGTTTTTTTCCAGGCTGCTTCTCTAAGAATGTTTCTGGAACTTGCTTTTGGGGGTTGAGTTAAGGGCCTTCTTACGGGGAGTGGAGCACATCTATAAATAGCTTTGATGCAGCCTGTGCCTGCAGGATGCTGTAGCTGGGGCTCCCGGTGCTGCTGGGAACCTGCGTCAGGGAGACAGTCACAGTCACGAGCTTGGAGGAGGCTTCCAAGTGGGAGTGAGACTTGAATTAGGCCAGGAAGGATGAGTTGGTGAATAAGTTGGGCAGAACATTCCAGGCAGGGCACTTGGTCTGGAGGTGGGATGATTATTTCTAAACAGCAGACAAGAGTGAGATTGAGGGCCCACAGATAGGGGCATGGGGCAGGGCCAGGCAGAGGCCGGGGGCCCATGTCCTGGCTCCAGCCTGATGGAGAGCCAGACTAGAGGCTGGTGGCCAGCACCAGACTGTGGCTCAAGTTCCAGCCCCAAGAACTGGGCTCCAGGCTGTGACCCTCCTGCTTCCCTCAGAGTCGGGGCCACGGAGGAGCACAGAGGGGACATTTGAACCCTGAAAGGGGCTTCCTGGAACACTGGAGCTGGAATGTGTTTGGTGGCAGGCAGCGGCCAGAAGTCAGTGGGAGTTGGAAGAGGAGGAAGACTGGCCTCCTCTGTCTCTCTCCCATCTCATCAGTTGGCAATGGACATATATGATCTGAAGTCCCAGTTTTGACCCGGAGAGTCCCTCTGGGGAGCACCTACTGCCCTCTAAGGAGGAAGTGCCTGTGGAGCAGCTGGGCACCTGGGCAGGGCAACACCTGCTCCTGGAGTGAGGCCAGACCTTCACCCCCTCAGCTGCTCCACAGCCGCGGAGGGACAGAGACCCAGAGACACCTCAATAAGGAAGTAAAAGTCCTCCCAGATTCCAGTCCAGAATCCAGATGTTCTAGCATGTTTCCATTTTCCTGCCCCTCAGAGGAGGCCAGGTCTACAACTGGTCTTTTTTTTCCCCTCAGGAGACATGCCAAGATCCCACTATTCCTTGCCCAGCATCGCACAGCTGAGGCACGTCAGCACTAGTGCGCTAGAACCAGGTCTAGGCCAGATCTCCCCCAGTTTCACCTGAAACTCCAACCCAGCTCAAGAGGACCTAAGCGGAAAAAGGGAATTTATTGTATTACATAGTTGAAAACCCAGAGGTGGTCTCTGCCTCAGGCAGAGCTGGCCTCAGGTTCTCGGGGCTCCCCACCTGGAGGCTCTGTGACCCTCTGGCCTGGCTTCCTTCCCAGGCAAGCCTTCTCACACCATTTAGACAAAGTGGTTTGTATTGTGCACAGGGAACAGGAAATGCCTGTTAAACTGGTCTAACAAGTATTTCAAAATTGACAGTTTACTGTCATTAACTCAGGCTGTGGAATGCTACAACCAGAAGGCACCACTGGGAGGTTTTTCAAAGTGATCTAAATACTGGATTGGTGGGGGAGGCAGAGCATGTGCTTAGCATGTACGACAGTAACTCCATTAAAGAAATAATTAAATAAATAAACCTAATCACACCCCCCAAAATTAAAAAAAAATTACTGGATTTATCACACCACCACAAGACCGGAAAATAAAAGCTGTCAAGGTCAAAGCAAAACAGAGTCAGACCAGGCCAGAAGATAATGCAGAGGGGGATCAGAGGACAAGGAGAGAGAGAGGCCCCAGAAGTCCAGGTGTTGAAGTTCAGGGTGAGTTTAGGAACGCTCTGTGTCTGTAACTGGGGGGTTTGCAGTTCGTGGCTAACAGGGTCCTTTTCTGCAGCTTGCTCTGCTCATGTCCCTCATATTTGCATGGTGTCTCTGGTTCTAGCATGTTTCCATTTTCCTGCACATTCCCGGGTCCCTCTGGCCCCCGTATGTAATTGTGAGACAGAGTTACCTAGGCAGGAGTGGCCAGGAGTTGGTATTTTCAATTAGAAGGACTCTACCTGTTTCATGCGTCTTGTGGGGTCGGTCCTGGGTCAGCTTCTCACTCATGGTCATAGGAACCTCTGCAGCCAGCGGATCTCTCTCCAGAGCATTCCTGGGTCAAGCAAAATATCAGCTCATAAAAGGGCGGGGAGGAGATGAGGCCGCAAGATGAGCCCATGGAATCACCAGGGCTTCCTTAAACCAGGCTACTCCAGGGAGCTGCAGGCTTCCAGTGGTGGGAAGGCCATGGTGCGGGCTGTGGACCACAGTGGGGTGGTAGGGAGGCCCCCAGGAGGTCTTCAGCAGGGCCCTGGCTGTTTGTGCTGGGTGGCCGTGTCTGCAGGTGAAAAGGCGCAGGGCAGGAGAAGCCCACTCGTGCCCACGGAGCCTGCGTGTAGCTTGGGCTGTCATTCGATGTGAACATGGAATAAAATTATTATCGGATCACAGGAAGTTCCAAAAGTAATACAGAGGTCAGTTCTTGTCACCCAGTTTCCTTCATGGTAACGTCTTGCATGACTATAGTACTGCCTTAGTCGATCTGGGCTGTGTCTAGGCAAAACTCTCCTGCGCTTTCCTTTTTTCTTGCTTTACATTTCACTTCATGTCTGATGCCAGATGTGTCCACACATCAAGTGGTTCTTTGACAGCAACTGGTGTCCTATAATTCAGTTCAATTCTGCCACTATCTGCCCGGAGGTAGCATCAGATCCCGTAAAACTGCCCTCACTTCAGACGTCAGTCTCAGTTCCTAGGCTGTCACCTATACTTCTGATCTATGAGTTGGGGCTTCTATGACCCGCTCCTTGGGTTCAATAATTTGCTGGGATGGGTCACAGGACTCAGGGAAACACATTTACTGGGTTATTATAAAGGATATAATAAAGAATACAGATGAAAGCCAGGTGAAGAGATGCATAGGCCAAGTATGGGGAAAGGGCCCGGAGCCTCCATGTCCTCTGGGCACACCCACCCTTCTAGCACCTCAGTGTGTTCAGCAACCTGGAAACTCTCCAAACCCCATACTTAGGGGATTTTTCTTTTTAACTTTTGGGATTTTTTTTTTATGGAGTTTTCATCACATAGGCATGATTGATCAATCTCCAGCCCCTCTCCCCTTCCCAGAGGATGGGAGTGGGGCTCAAAGTTCCAAGCTTTTAAATCATGGCTTGATCTTTCTGAAGAGCCACCATACTGAAGCCATCCAGGAGCCTCATTAGAACAAAAGACACTCTGATCACCTGGGAAATTCCAAGCGATTCCAGAGCTCTGTGTCAGGAACCAAGGCCAAAGATCAAATACTAGAACAAAACATACGCCCAGTGCTCTTATCACTTAGGAAATTACAAGGGTTTTAGGAGCTCTTGTGTCAGGAAGTGGGGGCAGAAAACAATACATATATTTTTTCTGTTATTTCACAGGCTACTATAACAGAATAGTAACAACGGAAATTTATTTCTCACAGTTCTGGAGGCTAGATGTCCAAGGTCAGGGGCCAGCATGTTCGGGTTCTGGTGAAAGGCTTCTTCCAGGCTGCACACTGCCAGCTTCTTGTATCCTCATATGTCAGAAAGAGAGTGAGAGAACTTTCTGGAGTTCCTTTTATAAAGAGGGGGAAGGAGATAGCACAGTGGTAGAGTGTGTGCCTGGCAAGCACAAGGTCCTGGGTTCAATCCCCAGTATCTCCTTTGAAAATGAACAAATAAATGAAATCTAATTACCTCCCCCTCAATACAGTGCTGTATGTCAGGAAAAAAAATTTTTTTTAAAGGTATTAATTCTGCTTGTGAGGACTTCACCCTCATGACTACCCTCATTGCCTCCCAACAGCCCCACTTCCTAATGCCATCACATTGGGGGTAAGGATTTCAACATATGAGTTTAGGGGGGACATGAACACTCCATCCACAAGTAGATTTTGAAAACCAAGACATTTGCATTGGTAAAATCCAGAGACCTTATTCATATATTAATATTTTGCACATACTCATTTTTGCATGTGTGTGTGTGTGTACTATATAATACTGTATAACTGATCTCATGTGTAGACTTGTGTAAACACCACCACAATCAAGACACAGAATTGTTTCATCACAACAAAGATACCTTCACACTCATCCCTGTTCCTAAACTCTGGTACCTATTAATCTGTTTCTAGCTCTACAATTTTGTCATTTCGTAAGTGTTATATAAACGAAACCTTAAAGTATGCATGTAACCTTTTGAGATTGGCTTTTTTTCATTCAGCACATTTCCCTTGAGATCCATCCAAGTTGTTACTTTCCTTTTTATTGCTGAGTAATATTCCATAATACAGATGTACAGTCAGTTTACCATTCACTCATTGAAGGACATTTGGATTGTTTCCAGATATTATTGGCTGTTACAAATTAGTGGCTACGAAAATTGCCACTGCTCTTCAGTGGATTTAAGTTTTCGTTTCTCTGGAATAAATGCTCAGGAGTGTAATTGTTGGGTTGTATGGTAAGTATACTGTTTAGCTTTTTAAAAGACAAATTATTTTCCAGTGTGGCTGTACCATTTACATTTCCACCAACAATGTATGAGAGATGTGGTTTCTCTGCAGCCTCACCAGCATTTGACATTGTCACTTTTTATTTTAGCTGTTTGAATAGGAATGTAGTGATATCTCATTGTGGTAATTATTTTTACCTTATAAAATAGATGTAAAAAGTTCTTTTGATTACAGAGGGCTGACTTCCCTTATCATTCACCCCTCCATGAATAGAAAAATTATACATCTGGACAGGAGTTTAACTGGTCACTATCCCTGTACAGGACAGTCAGCTGAGTGGGGCATAGGGAGAAGCATGAAAGTAGAACCTCCCTGGAAAGCCACACAGCACAGCTGCGAGCAGGATGAAGACCAGAGGTTTTCCAGCCCATCCCCATCCTCCTGATGTCCTTATCCTGTTTTCATGCAGTTCCTCTGAGATTTTTGTTGTGTTCGTCACTCTTTACCTTCTAGGTGGAAGTTGCCACAGGGCAGTATAAATTTAGGGGTTTTTTACTGGATTTCAGGATTGTAAGACACATCTGTGGTTTGGAGAGGGGTTAGGCTCACCTTGTATTAAGCTGTGGAATGTTGTCTTTGAATGTCTGGCTGGCTGTACAGGGTTGACTTGTACAGGCAGGTATGCAAGATAGATGATCAAGGCCTTTCACATCCTTCTGGGTGGGAGGCAGTTCTTTCTTTAGATTTCCTACCTAGACCCAGGCTCTGGCTAAAGTGAGGTATTTGTATAGAGTCCAGTGTTGGCCTAGCTGCCCCAACAAAGGCTGAATGAATAGGCACTTGGAATAGAAAGGAGTCTTTGATGGGACAGCAACACACCCTCCAGGGTTTCAGGGAACAGCTGGGATATGAGCTGACCCCACCATCTCTGATAACAGAGATCAGAGTGGGAGACCACTTGGGACCCTGAAGGACAAGATGAATTCTGTCTAAGGTTGTAGGATGAGTGGTTATGTAACTTCAAGAAGGGCATGGTTACTGAGCCCCTTCCTAGATTATAGGAACACACAGGCTCTAATTTTCCTGTCTACCGTCAGAAGTCTGCAGCAACATTTAGATTGATTAACTCATAAGATACAGGCATGTGAGTTCATTCAGAGTTTTGAGAGTTCTTTATATATTCCTTTATCAGATATTTGATTTATAAATATTTTCTTCTAGTCTGTGGCTTGTCTTTTCATTCTCTTAATAATATTTTTTGAAGAGAAGTTCTTAATTTTGATGAAGCCCAAATTATCATTTTTTTCTTGTATAATTGTATAGATTGAACTTTTGTTGTCATTTCTAAAAAATGCTTGCCTTATCTGAGATCACAAAGACTTTTCTCCTAAATTTTCTTTTAGGAGCTTTATAGTTTTAAGTCTTACACTTAGATCCATGATCCATTTTGAGTTAATTTTGTTTTATGATGTGATATACAGACTGAAGTTCATATTTTTGCATATGGATGTCCAGTTGCTACAGAAACATTTGTTGAAAAGACTACCTCCATTGACTTGCCTTTGCACTTTGTCAAATATCAATTAACCATATTTGTGTGGGTGTTTTTAGACTCTCTGTTCTGTCCCATTGATCTATTTGTCTACCTTTAGGCTGATACCACACTGTGTTGATGTTACAATTTGATAGTAAGCCTTGATTGTGTAAGCTAGGTTGTTTAAGTTTTCCAGCTTTATTTTTTGTCAAAGTTGTTTTATACTAGTAGTATACTGGGGCCTTTGTGTTTTCACATGAATCCTTTGTGTTTTCATGTGAATTTTTGAATTAGTCTGTCAATTTTTATTAAAAGTCTGGGATTTTGATTGGTATTACATTGACTCTGTAGTCAACTTGGGAAGAATTGATAACAATATTGAATTTGCTATATCTCATCTCAATATTGAGATGATATATCTCCATTTACTTAGGTCTCTTGTAATTTCTCTCAGTAATGTTTTACAATTTTCAAAGGATAGGTCTTGCCAATCATTTGAAAAATTCATCTTTAGGTATTTTGACTATGCTGCTGTAAATGGTATTGTCTTTTTTCAATTTCCGGTGGCTCATTTTCAGTATATACAAATACTATTGATGTTTGTGTATTGATCTTACATCCTGCAACCTTGCTAGACTGATTTAGTTATAGAAGCCTTTTTGTAAATTCTAGTTTTACTTCTTCTTTTCCAATCTTGACGCCTTTTACTTCTTTTTATTGCCTTATTACACTAGTAGATCCTCCAGCACAACGTTGATGAGACGTAGTAAGAGCATTATTATCTATATAGAAAGTCCAACAGAATGTACAAAGTAGCCACTAAAACCAATACGTGAGTTTAGCAAGGTAGTAGGATATAAAATCAGTATAAAAATATAAATTGAATGCTTGTATCCATCAATTAGCACTCAGAAATTGTGTTGAATTTTAAAATTGAAATTTAAAAAATTATCATTTACAATATCATTTAAAATTTTTTAAATGTAGGATTAAATCTGACAAAAGATGTGAAAGAGCTATACATTGAAACCTGTAAGACATTACTGAGAGAAATTAAAGAATATGTAAATAAACAGAAAGATGGATCAATGGTGAAATACTGTTAAGATCTCAGTTCTCTCCAAATTGATGTAACCTTAAACACAATCCCAATCAAAATCCTGTTTTTATAGAATCTGATAAGCTGATTCTGTAATCCATATGGAAAACAAAGGACCTAAAATAGCCTAACTAATTTTGAAAATGAATAAAGTTGGTGGATTCACGCTGCCTGATTTAACTTTTTATAAGGCTACAATAATTAAGACATTGTGGTATTGATGCAAAGATACATAAATATATCAATGGAACAAAACAGAGGCCAAAAATAGACTAAAACATATATGACAACTGATTTCCAACAAAGCTGTAGAAGTCATTCAGTGTGTCATTTAATGTGATAGAACAAGTAGATATCAATAGGGAAAGAAAAGGACTTTGTACCTCTCACCGTATCGAAAATTAACTCAAAATGGTTATAACATAAATGTAGAACCTAACCTATAAAAATTCTTGAAGAAAAATAGTAGAAAATCCTTGTGACTTTGGGTTAAGACAAAATTTCTTAGAAATGACACCAAAAGGGGGGTGGGGGCATAGCTCAGTGGTAATGTGCATGCTTAGCGTGCACGAGGTCCTGGGTTCAATCCCGAGTACCTCCATTTAAAAAAAAAATACAATTTAAAGATATATTCTTAAAAAGACAGTTCAGAAAACAAAAAGACAAACTACACAGATTGGGATACAATATTTTATATATATTTGCGATATATTTTATTAAGTACTTGTATCAGAATATATAAAGAACTCTCAAAATTTAATAAACAATTCGAAAATTGGGCAAAAAATTTGAAGTGACACTTCATGACAGAAGATATATGGATGACAAATAAGCTCACAGATGGTCTGTCAAATTTTTTTTATTCTATCTTTTCTTCTTTGTTTTATTCTGAGTGGTTTTTATAGCTATGTCTTTAAGTTTATTAATCACTCTTTTGCAATATATTATAGTTTTCATCTCAGGCATTGTAATTTTCAACCCTAGAAGTTTGATTTGGGTCTGTTTTTACCTCTCATGTCAATAATTAATGTGATCAGTCTTTCCTACAGCTTCTTAAGCATGTGGGATAGAGCTGTAACTGTTTTAATGTCCCTGTCTACTAATTCTATATCATCTATGTCATTTCTGGGTCAGTTTTGGTTGATTTTTCTCTTCATCATGGGTCATGTTTTTCTGCTTCTTTGCAGTCACAGTCATTCTTTTCTTCTTTTAAAGTTTGTTAAATTGGTTTTAGGGTGAAGTAATACATTTTTTCCCCACTACTCTACTTTCCAAAACAGTATTTTTCTTAGTTATTTTGTCTGTTCAAATTTCTCTGAGTAATGTCATTTCAGTCACTCATCACTTTAAAGCCTCTAAAGAGAATTGGCCATGTGGCCTTGGCAGTGTGTAGGAAGAGGCCCTGTGTACCTGGGTTATAGGTCCCCCTAGAGATACTGAGCACTTGCTACCAAACATGCAGGTACAGTGTTCATGTGTGACACTAATGAGCAATATTATTTATCAACAGACCAAACAAGTAGTACCTAAAGAATGCATACATGAATCAAAAGAAAGCTTGAAATAAAAACTAAAATAACCCAAATTGGATATATAATCAAATAATTTTAAATACTGAATACGTGGTAAAAGAGGGTGGCATAACATAATTAAGCATTTTTCTAGTAATGTTTACATGCAAACTTATGGAAAAGATACCCCCTTGTCTTAGGATTATTTCATCTCTGAAAAGGATCTATTATCTATATAAGCATTACTTAACTAGTCTCTCATTCACTGTTTCTATGCAATATTTAATTGTATCTGATAATTTTTCAGTTGACTTCCAGACATTATGAATTTTACCTTTCGAGTGCTGTATATTTTTATATTACTATAAATGTTCTTGAGCTTTGCTATGGGATGCAATTTTGTAATTTGGAAACAGTTTGTTCCTTTGAGATCTCACTTTCTTAGGTAAGATCAAGGCAGCATTTAATCTAGTGCTGATTGTGCCTCACTCCCTGGGCCAAACCCTTCTGAATACTCTCCCTGATCCCCCACGAATTATGAACTTTTTCACTTTGGCTGGAGGGATCCCAGTCCTGTGTGCTCGCCAGGAAATAACTAATACATGTGGTAATAGCCTCGTTTTATGGATGAAGGTAAAGCTTAGAGGGACAAGGTGACCAGGCTGAAGGTTGGAATGAACAAATGACAGAAATGGCTTGCACTTGGAGAAGGGCCTTGCATGTGGTACTTTGCTGACAAATATTTGTTGAATTGGCCCAGTCATTTTTTTCTGTTATCAAATTAGCTTAAAGTTGAGATACAACAGCCATCAGTTAAAAACAACTATTATAAACATAATAATAGTTTGTATGCCTAATTAAGTGTTAAGCGTCCCAGAGACATCTGTTTTCCATTAGGTGACCTGCTGACCCAGTTAAAGGCAAAGGCAAAGTCCTCTTTGTTGCCCAGAATCCAAATATTCTAATTTTGGGGGAATCCCAAGACAGATAAGAAATAGGGCCTGAATCTGTCAAGGTACATTCAGGAGAGAGAAAACACAAAGCAACTTGAACAGGGAAGATTTAATATAAAGAATTAACTATAGCAGGAATAAGAAAAATGCTAACAAAATAGCAGGTATATGGAGCAGATACTACCCCCAGGGCTGCAGTAGGTGCCCAAGGAAGGGGTTCCCCACCCCAGGGCTAAAACCCAGACCTTGTTGGAGAGGGCATGGTTCAGGTTTATGGAACAGCAGAGAAACTGCTTTAGTGTTACACTGGCAGAATTTGCTGGAAATCTGCCCTCTAGGGTATGAAGGGAATCTGCTCATGGGGAAGTGTCTCAGCAGGACTCCAGTACATAACTGCCAGGAGCAGGAAGCAGGAGAAGCCACCAGTTCCTGGGTGATCTGACTGCTGGGCACTGCAGAAGCCTGATGCTGGACACGCCACCTGCACTGCAGGAACCTGCCAAGGGAGCAAACCAAGAAGGAAATCTCCTTTCTTTTGCAGTGTGTCTCCTGTGCCCCCCACTGACAAAGCTGTCATCATACCAGCTGTCAAAGGAAAGAAATTTAAAGGCCCAGATCCATTTTTGGAGAGCAGATAATAAAGGATAAAAGTGAAGCTGAGAGGCAAGAAATTGAAACTGGCACAACTTGGCTCAAACATTCACAGAAATTCTACAGCTCAGGCACATTTTGCTCAAGGCTCGAGACAAGCAGAAAAACATAAACACTAATTATGGTAACTCACTCCATTAAGCAGAAGTCTCAAAGTAAAGCTGAATGGCCAAGTAGGTTACAAAAACAAGTACAACAGGTCAGTCGTATCCAGGAAAAAAAACCAAAAAATACCCAGGCTTACTTTTTTATTGAACACAGTGCAAGCACATAATATACAAAGTTTATAATATTAGATATTTCAAAGGTAAAATTTAGAAATACACATTGAAAAGTAGAAATCTTTAATTATTAAAATTGTCTCTCATAATCTGTTACTCCTTTGACTTGGAACCAGAAACTTGGCACCTTTTTTTCTGAACCAAGATGTCAATATCTGGTCTTATATTTCAAGCTGCAATGTGTAGAACTGATTTAATCTTGTATCCTTTAACTGGGAGCGAAATTTGGTTTTACTCAACTTCATAACAGAAAACAGCTGTTCACAGACATAGGTGCTTCCAAACATGGAAAAGAATCTTCGCACAATGGTTTCTATATCTAGGGTAACTCTTGCTGAGGTATTTGTAGAATTCTGGTATTCCAATGTCACCATACTTAGTTTTCAGCGTTGTATTACACTGCAGCTCAGTAACTTCCATTTGTAAGTCTTCATTAACACTACCTGTGTTAACTGAGAAGGGTTAGCTAAACGATGTAAGTTCATTTGCATAATGTTTGAAATCAAAGAATCTTTTTTGGAACTCAATCTTCAACTGTACAATTTTGGGGATATTGATTAAGCCATCACTTTCATTTCTGGAAACTGACTTCAGTGAAGGAAAGTGAGCCAGATTATTTACTGTCAAATGAGTTTCCCAAAGACTTAACTTTGCTAGCAAACAGCAAACTGCACCATACAGTTGTGTAACTACCTGTGAGCGTCTTTGCAGAGAAACATTCAAAATGTTTAGATGGTTTGTAATGTCAACCAAAAAGGCCAGGTCTCTGATCCAATCTTCACTGGTGAGCTGGGGTAGGGATTTGCCCCTGGATGACATGAACAAATCTATCTCTTCTATCAATTCAAAAAATCTCTTTAGTACCATGCCATGACTAAGCCACTTTACCTTTGTATGGTAAAGGAGATTACCATATTGTACACCCAATTCCTCAAGCAAAGCACTGAACCGTCTGTGGTTGGAGCCACAGGAGTGTATCCAGTTCACTGTTAATGACTACATCCATGACATGTTCTAGTTTTAATTTCTTAGCATAAAACAATTCCTGATGAATAATGCAGTGAAGGGATTTAAGTTCTATATGCTTGCGAAACATTTTGACCTTGGATTTAAGTTTTGCAACAAGTCCAGTGTTATCACAGACCATGGCAGGGGCACCATCTGTGGTCACACTCACTAATTTTGACCAGTCAACATTAAGCTTTTCGAGACTTTACTCAACATACAAAAATAAGTCATTTTCAGATGCTGGGTCTGTCATAAGTACCATATCCAAAAGTTCTTCAGTGATGTCAAAATTTTCATCAACACCACGGATAAATATAATTAACTGGCTCATATTATTTTTATATGTGCTCTCATCGACTGCAATAGGAAACGTCATAAATGATTTCACTTTTTCTTGCAATTTCTAAGTTCTCAGTCATATCTTTTACTCATTGAGCAACAGTGTTTCCAGTTAAACTTATGTTTGCAAATACTTGTTTCTGTTTGGGACACATGATTTTAGCTGCACTCAGTGAACAGCCTTTTATAAACTCACCATCTGTAAAAGGTTTTCACGCATGGGCAATTTTTTCACTTATTATGTAACTGCATTTCACAGCAGCATCACTTACTTCATACGCATTTGATGATAAGTGCTGTAGAAAGCTTAGCCCTTTTTAAAACCCATTAAGTTTTTCATCACATATCTTTTCTATATACCAGCCAAAATTCTTACTATGGTTTGTTTCATAGTGGTGTCTTAAGTTGTATCCTTTTGACACAGACAAAGTTTGGTTACATATTAAATACACTGGGCTATTCTTTACTTCCACAAAGAAATATGCTCACTCCCACTTTTCTTGAAACATTTGATGTTCTTGATCCAGCTTTCCTTTCTCCACTTTTGATAGAGACATTGGTACAAAAAGAGAGTTCACTTTTCTTTACTGTAACAGAAACAACAGCACAAACCTGATGATAAATGGTTTTGAGAAGTAACAGGGAGGAGTGGGGACTGTAGCAAACTGTAGAGCTTTTCAAAGGGAGCAGCCATTAGTCACGGGCAGATTGTTGGCATATGGGAACACAGGTCACTGTTACCAGATCATCTCAATTTTTGAAGCCAGACTTTGAATTTTAACACAAAACAAGCTGAATTTTAGATATTGTCAAGTAAAACAAAAAATGTTAGACACCGTGCAGGGCAAACAAAGTAAGTCTAAGGGTCATGAATAGCCCCTGGGCACCAGTTTGGGACCTCTGTAGCCCCACTCACCTCCTAGCATGCGACCAACCACTTTCAGAGTAGTCAGGGCTTCTGCCCTACACTGACCCAAAGTGGCTTCATCCTGTAGGGGAGAACCTGCCAGGAGCACGACCTTATCTTCGGGGTGAGGCCCTCCAGGGAGGCTACCTGGGCCTAGGAAGGAAAAGAGAAAGTCACGAGTGTTCTCTGAGGAAGCCACAGGAGGACTGGCAAAAGGCGGGTGGCTCAGGGATACTCTATTATCTTTATCTTGATCTGGGCAACTGTCTCTATGCCGGTCACTTCAAGAGTGTGCAGCTCCCGGGCGCGGACAAACAGCTGCATCTTGGCGACTTTAGGACAGAGAAGAGTGAGGTCAGGAGCTGGGCGAGATAGGGGGAGGGGTGTTGGGAGTCCAGGACAGTCGTGAGTTCGAAGGGAGCTTGTGGACGGGATAGCATCCTAGGGGAATCGTGGGGCAGAGGTGACCATAGCCGCAAGAGGGGCACGCACGGGGCAGGCCAGTCCTCCCGCGAGCTCGGAGTTAGTCCCTGCTTCCCTGTTCCTCGGAGCCCTGCAGCCGTCAGTCCTTCAGGTTTCATGTTTCAGTTCTACGGGGATCTTACCTGGGACAATGCCTCGCGCCGCTGTAACCGTGGAAACAGAACCCAGAAGCTATAGAGCGAGGGCGCGAACACACCCGCTACGAGGGGCGCATTGCGTCGCTGCCCCGCACCGCCCCACACCTCCCGCTGAGGCCACGCCCCAACCGTCATCGCCGCGCCCCCGCGATCTGCGCAGGCGCGAAGACAGTCCGGGTGCATCCGGGTGGTCCGAGGGGCGGAAAAGGTGCGGCGTCAGTGATCTATCTGGCCCCGAGGAGCTGGAAATCTGCCTCCCTGCCGGACTGTGGAACGCGGCAGACGGTGGGAGCCGCTTGGCCTAGTACTCAGACGGAAGCCCAGCTATTTATTGGGCCTTCGGAGCAACGATTTCCTCATTTGACGTGGACATCTCTTTAAGCACAGACAAGGGTAGGGCGCAGAGCAAGAGAGGAGAAGGTGGTGAAGGGTGCGTCAGGCACACGGTAGGATGGTGGGGCTTCAGGTGTGGCTAGGATGTAGAGGTCGCAACCCAGGGTTGGGGAGGCGGGAGAGGTCCTGATTAGCCCCAACTACAATAAAGCACACGATTGGTTTGTCTCCCCTATTTTACTTAGACTGGAGAAAGGTGGCGGGTGTCTAGGTGGGACTGCCAAGGATCAGTGGGTCCCAGAACCTCGGCGCTCCAGCCCACTCCGCCTTGCAGCCCCCTTTTCATTGTAACCGTCAAGCCTAGTCCAGCACTGGCCTGCTGTGTTGGAAAGAGAAATACTTGAAGAGGAGCCTTGGGGCAGAATAGATTGTAAAACAAAATCTACAACTTCGATTTTACCTTCTTGGGCCCTAACTTTTCTGTGAAGCTGGGTAAAAATAATTACTATATTGCAAGATTGCAAGAAATAAGTATGACTCTCACTAAGCACGGTGTTGGTTGTGTCTATGTAAAAACCAAAATTGAGAATGCTGGGGGAAAGCCCATCCCAGAAAGATAAACTTAAATACTGAAAACTAAATCTTGGTCTTGTGTAATGAATGGTTCAGACTTTGGAGCCAGGCTAAGTTCAAATCCCAACTCCGTGGTTTACAATCTGTATGACCTTGGGCAAGTCACATAATCTATGTACTGCAGTTTTCTTATCTGAGAATGGAAAGAATAGAACCTACTCATAGTTATGAGAATTGAGTAACTTAATATATTCTTAGACTGTTTAGCACAGTGTTTGGTGCAGAATAAACAAAACATAAATTATTGTTAATAAATAAATAAAGCAGAAATACCATGTTGTCATCCGAATGTTTTTTCAGAATTCCTCAAATGCAGCTCCTCACTCGAGCCCCACAGATGGGAGAGACAGACACATCAGAGACCAGCCCCTTTCCCAGCTCTGTGACCCACTAATCTCCTGGACTCCCAGCAAGCTGGACCCAGCCCTTTTCTACCACCAGGCCTTTGCTTCTGCTTTGCTCCCTACCTGGAATGCTCTCCTTTGAATTTCTGCCCATCCTTGGAGGCCAGTGGTTAAGAGAAAGGTGGTTGTTTCTTTGTTTCAGACACAGACCTAAGGGCTGCATAATCATCCTACTATGGTGGACTCTGTGGTCAAGTGCTAGTTTGTGGAGCTCCTGCTGCCCCCGGCAGCATTCCGGAGCCCTTAAAGCACATATGTTGTCTCATCTTGATTGCTGTCACCTTCTACCCTCTGTGAGCCAGGGACATGGGGTTAGTTGAAGGCTTTCGGGGACCTCCAGGGGCACTGTGAGGACAATAGTATCCACCACCTTGGCATTTGTGAAAGAGCCCTGTCCCTAGCACCCCATGGTCTCCTGCCTTAACCTGTGGTCTGCCTGGTGGAAGCGGCAGAGGTAAGATGGCCAGAGGCGCATGGTAGGGGCGATTATAGAGCTCTCCGTCTCCTTGGTGCCCATTCACACTGCTGGGGCAGGGCTCCTTCCCAGATGGGAAAAGCGAAGTGCAGAGATCTAAGTGCTTGATTGCCCCCAGCAGGCCTGTGTTCTTGGCATTTCCTCTTTCTTCCATCCCTACTGTGGTTAGTACTCCAAGGACATGTGGCATAATGAGAAGAACGTGGGCTCAGGGGGTTTGATTTTGGCCCTGCCATTCACTGCTGATGTGATCTTGAGTTAGTCACTTAGCCTCTCTCAACCTCAGTTTCAGCAAAATAGAGATAATCCTACATCTGACTTCAGAGGGCTGTTGGAAGGGTAAAATGAAGATTCACTAAAGTCACGTAGAGCTCTGTTCCTTTGTTTCAGAGATTTATGTACCTGAGCCTTCATGGCCTAAAGAAGAGAGAGATCAGCCTCAGAGGGTCACCTGAAGGCCCCCAGCCCAGGCTTTTCATTTATATGTTCATTTCTTTGTTAATTCCATAGAAACTTATTGAGCACCTACTCAGTGCCGGACACTATGCTGGACACTGGGGGTACCAGGGTGAACTAGCTGTTCTGGCTCTAAACTTAGAGAACGAGGAGGCTCTTGACTTATAATCTGGAGGTGGCTTGGCCAGTTGAGTACGCTGAGCCTCTGCAGACTTCCAGGGGACAGGTCCTCTACTGGGGGGGGGGGTGAAGCCTAGGGAGAATAGCCTTACCCTACCTTTCACAGACTGCCCCCCGTCCCCGACATGCCCTCCCTTATGGGGTGCTTCCAGATGCACAATATCACCCACCTTGTCTACACTGACCACCTGCAGCCAGCACCAGATGAGAAGATGGGAGACATCTGGCTAGTGGGGGATGGGTCAGACTTCTGGTCTCTGCCGTTTCAGGGCTAAAGGGTAGGAGCCCAGGAGGCTGGGCTGCCCTCTTTGCCCTCTGGAGGGATGAGGCCCCTGGCTGGGCCTGACTGGCCTTCCCTCTGACCCCACAGAAGGATATAGAGGCATCCCTAGCGCACTGCTGGGTTTGATGCCCATCCCCCAAATCAGTGAGGTAATGGGGACCATGATGGCCAAGGGCAGCTACACCCTGGTCCCTAGAGAAGGGCTTCTAAAGTTTGACCAAGCAGCTTGCACTACAGTGTCGCCTCCATTACAGACAAGCCCAAGGGGCCTCTGAGCTGGGAGAGGTGCTGGATCCTTGGGACCAGGCACTGCCTTGAAAGGGGTGGGTGTAACCCACAGAAGTATCACCAGTGAAAGAGGGAAGACAGCACTGTGGTCAATGGCTAAGTGCCTTCAGGGAAGGGCATTTGTAGAGACCTACCAGGGGCAGCCAAGCAAGGGGTGGGGATGGCTGCTGGCATCCATGTCCAGTTCCTTCCTGCTTCATGGGTGAGGCTACTGGCCTTTCCACCTGGTGGGAGTATGTAACCTAACCCAACTCCAGCATGAGGCAAATCTAGGCTCTGGAAGTGGGTGTGGTACTGGAGAGGGTGGGCCTTCCTCCTAAGCCACCCTGTCCCTGCGATCTGTGAGTATGGCTAAGCCCCGGCCTTTTGCCTGGCCAGGCAGTGTTGGGCCCTACAGAGCTGGCCCAGAGATGGGCCTGAGGACAGTGCCTCTGAGTGGAAGGGTCCCAGGGTGGGGGACCAGCTATGGGGCACCTCCCAGCCTCTTCCACTTCACATCCCCTTTCTTCACTCAGACATGGCAACCCCGGTGGTTTCCCAGGACCCGTGGGCTGGTGCCTGACGCAGGGCGAGTGGGGAGCAGTTCCAGGGACCTAGGACAAAAATGTTCCCCTTTCATGGCCATTCTGGCCTCACCTCATGTCCAGGTTGAGGTGCTGCCTTCCAGTTGGGTGAAGCTGTAAGGGAGGTGTCTTTTTCTTGTCTTCCCCTCCCAGACAGGTGGGGACAAGCCACCCAAGCACTGAGGGGAAGCCTGCAGGCGTAGGTGCAGGCCTTCAGCTCCCCACCTTTTGCCTTCACACTTTCCCAGGGTCTGAAGCTGAACCTCTGTGGGAATAGAGGGTTGCAGTTGAGGACAGGCTTTGGGGTCTCACAGATCTGGATTCAAATTCCACTACAGATAGTAAAACCTCTAATCTGTAAGTGATGGCAAAAATTTCAGATTGAAAAATAAAAAGCTGAGATACCACTTAACACCTACTAGCATAGCTCTAATTTCTTTTAAAGGAAAATAAGTTTTAGGCAGGATGTGTAAAAATTAGAATCCTCATACATTGTTGGCAGGAATGTAGGTGCAGCTGCTGTGGAAAAGTGTTTGGGGCTCCTCAAAAATTTAACTGTAGAATTATCATATGACGCAGCAATTTCACTCCTAAAGGGATTGAAACCAGGAACTCAGATACTTACTTGTATGTGAATGTTGTTAGCAGCATTATTCACAGTATTCAAGAGGTAGAAACAACCCAAATGTCCGTCAGCTGATAAATGGATAAAGAAAATGTGGTCTATCCATACAATGAAATATTGCTCAGCCATAAAAAGGACTGACACATGCCACGAGGATGAACTCTGAAAACACACCAAATGAAAGAAGCCAGTCACAAAGGGACAGTTACTGTAGATTTTACTTGGATGAATTATCTAGAATTGGCAAATTAGTGGAGGCAGAAAGTCGATTGAAGGTTATGAGGGGCTGAAGGGAAGAAAAAAGGGAGTAACTGCTTAATGGATATGTTTTCTGTTTAGGGTGATTGTACAATATTCCAATGTAATTACTGCCATTGAATAATACACTTAAAAACTATTAAATGTCTTGGGGGCGTGAAATAGGTGAAGTGGATTAAAAGGTATAAACCTACAATTATCTAGTAAGTCACAGGCGTGTAATATATAACATAAGGAACATGGTCAGTAATATTGTAGTAACTTTGTATGGGAACAGATGGTTACTAAACTTAACCACGGTGATAATTTCAAAATATATGCAAATGTCAAATCATGATGTGGGACACTTGAAACTAACATAATATACATCAACTATATTTCAATTTAAAAAATTAGATGGCAAGTTTTATGTTACATGTATATATATATGTGTGTGTGGGTATCTACAATAAAATTTTTAAAAACATTAAAAAAAAAAGGTGCATGGCCAAGCAAAATGCCTTCTACTCACATTCAGCCTTCACTATGAAATCTCATGAGGACAGGAGGCAGGAATGCTGGGGGCGAGGTAGGGTCTGGGATTCACACAGGTAAAAGGATGGAAAAGAACCAGGGAAAAAATGGAAGAAGGAGATCACCAAGGCATAAACTCGCCTCCAGCTGCCCACGTGGTCTGTAGACGTCGCGCTCCATCTCAGCACCTTCCCCTCCTCTCTGTCCCCACCATCCCCACCAGGGACCAGACCTCTTTCTGCCCCGGCTTCTTCCTCTTTGATCATGGGTCCATCTTCCACTTAGCCTAGGGGTGTCTCTCCTGCTTCAACTCTGTCAGCAGCTCCCCATGGCCTCACCTTCAGCCTTGCAAGCAGAACTGCTCTTTTTGCCTCTTGTTGGCTCCTCTCTGCCATACGCTCCTGGGCTCCATGCCTTTGCTGATGCATGAGCAATAAACCTGTCATCCCCCAGCAGCAGGCTGATAGTGTTGGAGGACAGCAGATCCCGACGCTTCTCCTTGCCTTTGTGCTGTGCTTCAGGTAGATGGGCACCTTGGTAGACATGGTGACCTTGCCACCCAGGCCTGGCTGTCGAGGCCAGGACAGTCTGGTCCCTGGGACCACGGCCTCCTCTGCCTCTTCTCGCCACCCTCAAGAAACACCATCTCCAAAGAGTGATATTCTGTCACCAAAATTTACCAAGAGGCTTCAGATGATGGCAAACTGGCCTCTGCTCTCATCCAGGGACCCAGGCCAAGGTCCCTTATTAAAGGGTTCTCTCAACCAAGGCTGACTGGCCTCCTGCCTTCCTCTGTCTCCTGGTTCCCCTCTCTCAGTCCAGCATCCTGCATTCCCTCAGGCTTGTCCAGGTTTGGCGTCCCTTCCACCCGATGGGTGCCCCTCTCTCCTGGGAGGACCTGCACCATCATGTGACTTGAGTTTGGGCTGTAGAAGACCTATCAGGGTCGAGTGTTCTAACTGGGCTCCGCGAGGTGGGGGCACCTACAACACATCAGGGGAGAAAGCCCTGCCTCACGGGCCAACATCGCACATCTCGCCTCCTGCTTCCTGCTGTTCCTCGTGGGATGTGAGCTGTTAAAGGAAGAGATTATCGCAGTGATGGGCAGGGGTACCCTGGAGAATCGTGGGGTCTCGTCGGAACCCGGGCAGCTGCAAGGCAGACTCCAAGGTGCAGGCAGAATCATGGCCAGTGAAATACATTGTGATCCTTTGAACTTTTAGGAGTGGGGAGGGGAAATTGGGGGACTAGCCAAAGTTAGGAGAGGGGCAGAGGGAACCTCAGAGTTTGGGAGAGGAGGAAGCTGCTGTCGGCTTCTGGGGGACCTTGCTTAGATTACAGTGCACTGCCCCTGCCAGGCCGAGCTAGGGATATCCTGGGGTCCCTTCTCCAGGTCCCAGGTGCCTGCAGAGTGCAGGCTCAGAGCCCTCAGTGCCACTCTGGCCCCTCTTGTATTTCCTGCACCAGGGCCTGCTTGTTGGCCTCTCTCTTCCTGCCCCCCAGGGCCACTCCACAACCCCCCCACCTCTTTGACCTGGTCCACCCAGCCCTCCCTGGAACAGTTGTCCTGCCTTGGAGGCAGAAACGAGGGTGGGAGGGTGAGTTGATCCAGGAGCCCTGGGTGGAAGAGGCCAGGTGGGGAGCACACCCTGACAAGTGTGGCCTCTGAGTCCCTCAGCCTTGGGGTTCACGGCCCCTAAACTGTCCTCTCCCCATGTCCACATGCCGCACATGGTCCAGGAGGAGGGCTGCAGCACCTGGAGCCCTTGAGTGCCCAGCCCCACGTCCTTGCCCAGGCCCCGCTCCGGGGGCTGAGGGAGCAGAGTGGAGCAGGAGGGCTCCTGGGAGAGAGGCCCTGGGTGCCCAGCCCCAACACCTCTCTCCCTGGGTACCACGGTGTCCCCAGTGGGGTGGGAGGGGCTTAGAGTGGGGAGCTGGAAGGAAGCAGGGACGATGCAGGGACTCGAACCCTGGCCCAGCAGTGCTAGGCGTGCCACCACCAGCGCCTTTTGCTTTTTCCTGCTCATTTTCTCACAGACTCAAAGGTGAAAAGCAAAACCTGAACGCGGCCATGAGCCGCGTCCAGGAAAAGAAACACCTGCGGCGGCTCCGCACCTCCCAACCCCCAGGCTCACACCTTCCTCTCCTGACACCCCTTTCAAGGCACAGCTGGGGGACACACGGCCCCTCAGCCTCACGGCCATATGTTTCCCTGCTCCTGCTGGCTGTACACCGGGCTGCACGAGCACAAGAAATCAGACTGGCAGACTGAACCGCAAGTTACAGCCCTGCTGGTTCCAGGACAGTGTCGGCAGTGACGAGATTTGTGTGTGTACAGAAATTGCCAAGATTATAAGAAACTGGAGGCCACCTCTGTGTAGTAGGGCTAGAATCGGTGAAGGGAAAGGAATTTTACATTCATTTTATACCTTTTCTCTGGCTTGAATTCTTAACTTCAGGCAGGGTACTTTTATAATTAGAGACAAAAATCTTAAGTTTTTCATCAGAACAGGAAATCTGGGAACTAGGGGAAACTCTGAGCACTCTGGCCTAGCCCAAATGCCAACCCTCCAGGTCTCCTGTGCCCCGGCCTCATGGGGCCACATGGAAGTGCCCACCTGCCTCGACTGCTGTATTCCGATCTCAGCCATCATCAGCTGTGGAACCCTTCCTGGGACTGCCATTGCTTGTAAACGAAGTCGGAAGCACAGGGCCCCCACCAGTGTCTCCTTACTGGATTCTCACGTTGAGTATGAGTTCCCGGGAGGACGGGTCCGAGTCACCAGGGCCCCAGATACAATAAGCTCATGCTGGACCCTGGCAAGGACCTACCCCCATGCCACCCTCCCAGCCCAGTCTCTGCCTCCCCTGGGCCCACGGCAGGTCCAGTGGGTGCACTTCCTCCCTCTACGAGCTCTGTCGTCCTCGTCCGGGAGTCCTGTCCGGGCCTCTCACCACGGGACCCCTCCTGTCAGTCCTGAGGAGCTCCAAAGCCCCTCCCTAGCAAGGTCCAGATGAGAAGCCGAGGCTCAGAGAGGCCTGACACTTGCTCAGGGTCATGCAGAACACCAGGCCAGCTTGTGAACTGAGTCGTCCACCCAATCTGAGGAATGTGAGCAGAGCTGGCCCCACTTCACACACACACATACACACACCCCCCCGCCGAACCCAAGGTCTGGGGACCACCAGGTGGGTACAGAGCCAGGACTGCAGGCTCAGCCTCCACCCCCCTCACCCTCACATCCCTGTCCCTCCTCCTGGCCCATCTCCCCTCACAGCCTCCCTTCACCTTTGCCCCCAGACACACCACCAAAGGCAGGCACTTACTTATTGCAGCAGGAGAGAGGAATGTGCACGGCCATTTAAGTCCCAACCTGACGGTGAAGCAACAAACCTCTGGCCTTAAAAGGCCTCAGAAATAGGGGTAGTCAAAACACACTCTGTAAGATGAGCAAAGAGTTAGTTCAACATGTTAGTGACAAGGCCCTCGCTGTCTGTACTTGAAGAACCCCAGGGAGTGATCTACATAGGGAACTACGTCACTAGCTAAAAGGGTATAAATTAAAATGGCTTCCAAAAAAAAAAAACCCACCACACACATAGTCAATGAGCAAATGTAAGTGTGCAACTAGCCCCTTAGAACCATCTGGAGGGCACAGGGCAGTAAGCAAGGAGAACCAGGCAACTGCCCCTTCTCTTTGGCCAGTGGGGAATGCAAACCAAAAGCAGCCATGAGGTGTACAGAGGGTTTGCCCAGAGACGTCTGCGACAGGGTGACTCATCATCACAGAATGCTGGCCCAGCCGCTACGGCGGCCCACATGGCAGCAGGGACAGACTCACACCCTGCAATGTCCAGGCCAGAGGGCTGCAACCACGACAGTGCATGATTTCATCAAGGTAACTGTGCCCATGACACAACCTGAAGTGGAAAAAGCAAAATAACTACCAGTTGCAACCCTGTAAAATAAACACACATACGTGGGCAGAAAGCAGAAAAGACGTAAAAATAGCTTCAAATTTCAGTTGAAAATAACCTGAAAATAACTGACTTCAGTCAAATGCAAACAAGACGGCAGCCAGGCTGGGGGTGGGCTGGGATGCAGGTCTGCCCTGTCTACGTCAGACAAAGTGAATTCCAGGCAGAAAGCACTCCACACAGGAGGAATCTTGATGTTCCAATAACACTGCAGCAACACACATAGAACAAAACTGATAAGCCGTCTCGGGGGAAGGGGAGAGAACCAGAGAGGTGATGAGAATGTAATCACACTTCTCATTACAAAAGAATGTAGTGGATTTGAACTGGACCAAAAAAAACAAGTGGCGGGACTAATTTAGAATTTAGAACGTGACAGAGTATCTTCTGACTGCCATGGAACATTCATAGGTATAATCATACTTTAAGCAATGAAGAAAGGGAGCCAGAGTCAAAAAAGCAGTAACTGTATGGGTCACTTCAAGTAGCCATTTAGTAAACCAGAAATTGATTACATAGCTAAAAGAATAAAAATTTCCCAATGATTGGACATTTCAAAGTATACTTTAAAATAACTAGGGTCAAATTATACATTAGAACTGAAACCACCAAGCATATAGGAAATAAGCTCTTTCCCAAACACAGTATGGAGGCCTTTGGGTGCCTGGGATCCCATCCTGAATCCTCATGGTGGTCCTACCAGCCCCGCCTTCCATGCTCTTGGCTTCAGCCAGTCCCCTTCACGGCTCAGACGCTTTTCTCAAACCCTTCTCTCAGCTGGGAATGCTCTTCCTCCAGCTCCTCCCACCCTGCAAGTGAGAACTCAAAGGTCCGCTCCCCTGGGTCAGGGCCTCCGTCTTCACTCTCGGGCTGCACTCCACTCCACAGGGCTGTTTCCGAAACTGCACTCACTCATGATGTGTAAAACCACCCTCTGAGGCCTGTCCCCGTGAGAAAGGGGGCACCATGAAGACAGGACCAGTCAGCTCGTTTGCCTGTGTCCACAAGGGCCAGCTCAGGGTCCAGCCATGGAGGTGCTGCCGGAGTGAGCGTTAGAAATGGAAACTCTGGGGTGAGGCAACAGCAGTTCACTGCTTCTCTTTGCTCACCACCCTCCACATGCCTGCTGGGTCCTGGCCACCAACAGACACCCGTCCATCCTCCTGGGTGGCATCAGTAGCCTCCCCTTAGACAGGTTCCACACCTCAGCAGCTGAGGCCCTGTCTAAGGTCAAAGAGGTGACGGCGCGGTGGGGCTGGAGCAGGACTGCCTCGCTGCACCTCCAGGACCACACTCCACCTCCTTTTCCACTGTTACAAGTTCGGGAGTTTGAACATGAATGAATTAAGCACGCAATGCGAGACTCCAGAACAAAAATCCAAGGAGAGCTGGAGGAAAGAAGGAAATGAGAGTAGGAATTAATGAATTACAAAATGAAAGCAATACAACTACTTATTTTATCTAAAGCTATTTCTTTGAAAAGGCCAATAAAATAGAATTCTTGAGAGGCTATTCCGGAGGAAGAAAATCTGGGAATAAGAACAAAGTGATAAAACTACTCATAAGGAGGATGTTAAAATGTAAAAAGACATTTGACACTAATACATAAGAACAACGTAATTTTCTGAGAAAACATACTTGAAAACTTAATTTATGATGAAAGAGAAATATTGACTACCCCAGCTGACTCAGGAAGAAACTGAACAAATTTTCAAAGGACTACTGAAGCTCCAGAAAGAAGTGGCCGCCGCACACGGTGTTACGTGGCACTCCATGCTGTGCAGTCTGTGCAGGAAGGTTGGAAACGTTCTGTCACAACGTGTTCCTGCCATGAGAGGGGCAGAAGACAGCGGCGCCCCTCACTTGCTCGCAGCACCTGCACCACACCACCTCACTTCAGGGTCACAAGACAGAGAGATATGTTCTAGCACTATTTTTGTCCCCATTTTACCAGTGAGGAAACTGGCTTCAAGAATTTAAGAAATGTGGCCAAAGTTATGTGCTATTAAGCAGGCAAGCGGGGAACAGAGACTAGTTGTCAGAGTTGTGCTCTCGGTCACTGCTCTGGACTGTGACTCTGCCTTTCCTGAAATCCTGACACCAAACCTGCCTGGCAGTGCTCTGAGTCAAAGTGGACTCTCTGGGTTCATTTCTGTGGACAAAATAAAGCTCCAGGCCTGGAATGGTTTGTTTCAGAAGTCATAGGAGGGCTTAATATTCCATTAATACAATTAGTCATTATAAGATGAAAGGAGAAAAACCTGATGCTCATCTCACAAGATTCAGGAGAGACATTTTAATAAATCCATTATTTATTACTGATTTAAAAAATAAAACAGAAACTTCCAAGCACTGAAATAACAAATGTTCCCTGCATGTCTGGCGGCGATGCCAGCTGATATCACAGACGAAGGGATGCACTCCTCACCCATTTCACATTTAAGATCCGCACCCTCTTCTCTGCCTCCAAACCCCTGTGGTCTCATTGGGGCCACCCTCCCAATCCTTAGTTCACACAACACTTTGAGATTTTTTTTTTGCCACATCTGAGTATAGAAGTCCTATTTTTTCCCCTTAAATCAACTCACTTTTAAAATATCAGCAAATCATGTATCTGATAAGGGTATAGTATCCAGAATATATAAAGAACTCTTACAACACAATAATGAGAAGACAAACACCCATTAAAAAGGGGGCAAAAATCAGTATAGACACTTCTCCACAAAGAAGATATACACATGGCCAACAAGCACATAAAAAGGGGCTTGACATCATTAGTCATCAGAGAACGGCAAATCAGAATCATATGAGATACTACCCCCATGCTCACTAAAATGGCTAGAACCACAGAGTCGGAACAAGCTTTGTTGAGAATATGGAGAAATTGGAACCCACATAAATTACTTTTGGGAATGTAAAATGGTACAGTTATATTGGAAAACACTTTGGCAGTTCCTCAAAAAGTTAAACAGAGTTGTTCTATGACCCAGCAATTCCACTCCCAGGTATGTACCGAAGATAATTTAACACTTGTGCTTGCACTAGAACTTGCACAGAAATGTTCACAGACGCATTACTCTTAATGGCCAAAATAGTGGAAACAGCCCAAATGTCCAACTGATAAATGGATAAATACGGTATATCCATACGATGGTATACTATTCAGCCATAAAAAGAAATGAAGTCTTGCTACATGCCACAACATGGATGAATCTTGAAAACATTATGCTAATTGAACTAAGATGAACACAACAAAAGCATAAATATCATATGATTCCTCTTACATGAGGTACCAAAATAGACAAATTCATAGAGACGGAAAGTATAATAAAGGTGACAGGTTGGGTAAGGATGGGAAGTTTAATCAGTAGAGTTTGTTTGGGATGGAGAAAAAGTTCTGGAATGGATAATGGAAATGGAGTATTAGTGTATGTACACAATGTGAATATACTAAAACACACTGAATTGTACACTTCAAAAAGGATGAATTCTATGGTATTATGAATGATATTTCAATTAAAAAAAGGAAAAATAAATCTATTTTAAAATGAAACTTTGCATTACCACCACAAACAGAAAACCAGGGATTCTTAAATATGTGTTAAAATAAATACATAAATATTAAAGTTTAAAATGCATATCAGCAGATCACCCACCTTGTCTTGAGGACCTCTTTTGGGAGATGTGATGTGGGCTGCTGTGGGCTTATGTGCACCTCCCAGGGCCCAGCCTCACCTTCCTCCTCCTGTGCTGACAGATGGCACTAGAGGGCCAGACGGGAACAAGACCATGATGCTCACAGCTCACTGGTAATTACAGCCAGTGCCAATATGACCGGAGAGACACATGAAAAGTGGGACAAATCACATGGATCACGAAGGATGACTGTTGGTTACTTGGAAACCCCAAGAGAACAGTGTTCACTCCATGTCAGGAGAGCACCACGCACAATGCTTTCACATTATTTGATCAACCTCATCCCTCTTCTTAGGAGATAATACGATTATCCCCCCTTACACATGGGGAAACCGAGGCAGAGAACTGGTCACATGGAAATAAAAGGCGGGTCCATTATGAGAGCAGAATCATTTGACTAGAAAGCCTACACTTTTAGCCAAGAGGCTATATTACCTCCCAATTGCCTCTAGTACTGAAGTTCAGCATATTTATTTATAAAATACATACATAAAATAAGTCTTACCATATATTACCATAATTAGAAATTTTAATAGAAAAACATATCCAACCACAATACAGAACTGAACATTTCTAGGAACAAACTTCGTAAATGTGCATAACTTGTATGCAGTCTAAAATTCCCGAAGGACATGAAAATCATCTACCTTGAATGAATAGGGAGACCAGTTCCTAAATGGGAAGTCACAATAACATATTTATAAATGTAATTCGATTCCAATAAAAACCCAAATACTTTAAAAAAGAATGACAGGGGCCTGTATTACCATATATTAAAATCAGATATGACAAAGCTAAAATATTTAAAACATTGGGTTGGCACAGGGAAAGACAGATCAGTGAAACAGACTGGAAGGTTCAGAAACAGACTCAAAGTATTTAGCCCATAATTAACAAGTGGGACTTCAACAAATCAGTAGACAAAGTAGAATTATTCAGTAAAGGTGTTGGGAAAATTGGTGAACCATTCTGAAAAAACTGAATTAGATTCTTACCTAATACTGTACACCAAAGCAACTTCTAGCCGGAATTAAGAGTTAAATGTCAAAAATGAAACCACAAATGAACCAGAGGAAAATACAGCATAACACCAAAGTACATAACACTAATAATAAAATTAGATAGGTCTGATTACAAAACCTAAAACCATCAGCAAGATTCAACACGTAAATTTAAAAGGCAAACTACAAGATTGAAAAACACTGTGTAATAACCAAGAGTAAATGTCCTCAACAGAAAAAAGACTTCTCAGGGGGCAACAAAAATAGAAGCGAAGCACAGAGCAGATGCACAGATCAGCAAACACACACAGGAAGTGAACATTCAGCTTTACAGAGTCAAAATGTGCACATTAAAACACTGAGACACTGCTTAAACCTCCAATCAGCCAAGATAAAAACAAAAAGGGCCAGGGCCAGGCTGAGCTGTGTTTGGCCTTTCAGAAGGTACTCGGCAACATGAGTCAAAAGCCTTCACACTGATCATGCCCTCTCAGCCAGTAATGTCACTGTTAAGAAATTCCCTTAAGGAAACGATCAGATTTATGCTAAGACATTTGTTTCTAAGACATTTCTAATGTCTTACAAAACAGAGAAAAGTATCCGCCCATATCTCAACAGTAAGTCAGAAAAAATCATAATCAGAAAACAGTATCGTGCTTGGTTGCAAAACAAGCCCACACACATTATTTCTGAAGAGATGCAGGCCACTGCTGACTCAAGGGCGCACCAGCAAGTTAACTGAAGGAAGGCTTGGCTGTCTTGCCTCCAGGCACCTTCAATTCATCTACTACAGACACCATGAACCCAGCAAAGGAGAGGTGGGCCCACCCGAAGGAACTGACAGCAGCCCCTGAAGGAACTGCTGTGTGCCAGGCAGGATGACATGTACACGATGGTGGCCTTGAGAAATCGAAGAAACAGTAATCTCTTTGATAAGGCAGGAAAGCATGCAGGACATTTTATAAATAGTCCATCGGGTGTTTATGTTACACAGAAGGAAAAGGTGGTTCAGGGGATGAGCAGAGGGGTCAGGTGCTGGTTATCAGAATAGGATTCTGTCCAGACATTCCAGGTACACAGAACTTCCCAGGGACAGCAGTCAGCCACACAGGGCAGAGGTTCAGAACGCAAACCCTACCAGCCAAACTCTCCTCCTAGAATGTGACCTCTCAGAATATGCACAATTCATTCTCCATGCTGGGCTTGCATAAACATATTGGAATTTTTAGCAAGACAATGTGTTTCGGAGCATTTCATCTATAAAGTCCACTGAACTGGACACTGTCAGTTAGACAGTGAAAAGTAACCATTAGGCACAGAGAAAAATGGAAAAGTGCTTTGTGATGAGGGTGGTCATTAGAATGGGTGTGGGGAGCTCTCAGGAGGCAGGTTAGGACGCCCAGACACACATTAACAAGAGAATGGTTAACATAACTATATGAACATATTCAAGACCAAAACGGAGCCATGAAAATAATGAAGTAATTGCAGTCAGACCAAGACTAGCCTAACTGACCACAGCTTTCCACATCCCAGAGAGCTAAATTTAAACACCCGTGGGTAAACCGGGGCATACCTCATCCTTGCACAGGAAGACAACAGTATGAAAACACCACAAGGAAGGAAAAGTAAACATGCAAGAATAGCCAGGAAAATTCAGGAAAGTGAAATAATGAGGTAGGGCTGTCCCTACCATACAGAAAAAGCACAAAACTACAGTATTTAAAACTGGCACTGGCACATGAATAGATAGATAAATGGGGAACAGATGTAGTCATCAGTAAATGGTGTAGGGACAACAGGCTAACTGTACCTAAGTCACTCACTATGATGAAATTAAGTCCAGATAGAGCCAAGGTTCAAATTAAACTACAGCCTTAAAATAATTAGGCAAAACATGGGGACTAACAGAAAATAATCTTGAGCTAGATTAGCCTTTCTGAACTACTCATAAAATCCAGAGGCCATAAGAAATATTGATAAATAAGTACAAATATATTTAAAACTCTGAATAGCAAAATTTTAGCATACAACTTAAAGATCAGTGACAAACTATTTGCAGCACAATTGAAAAAGGGTTAACTTCTTTAATATTTAATAAGCTCTTAAAATCCCAATAGAAATACAAGTCAAAACTACAGTGAAATGCTATTTTCACTTCTCACATTGACAAATAAACAAGATAAAAAACACAGTGTTGGGAAAAGTGTAGGGAAACCAGAACAGCCACAAGCTGGTGGCTCCATCATGTTTAGAAAGGCAGTGGCCCAGAAATCCCCTGAAAGGACACGTTCCCCACAGACATAGTTGCCACGTACATAAACACACGCATACAGATACTCAGTACAGCCCTATAAACAGTAAATATTGCTAGAAACAAGGTATTTGTTCCTCAAAAGGGGAATGGATAATTAAAACAGGCTACTACAAAGGCATCGAAGAGCCCAAGGCAGATCATGATGAGCTCCTTGACGTGCCATTCACTGAACCCAAAGTGCAAGACAGCATGTGGTACACCAGGGCCTCTATAGCAAAACACATGCACAGAATTCTCAGGAAAGAAACTTCAGCAACTAAGTGGTCACAGCAGCTGCCAATGTAGGAAGGGAGGCCAGGCCAGGGGTTAGAGAAAGACATCACTGTTTCTCCTATAGGGTTTGAATTTTAACACGTCCAGGTATTACTTTGAACATTTTTCATACCTTTAAGTTAAACAAATTAGAAGAGCCTTTGCCTCTGGGGTCAGCATAGACAGAGGCAGGGCCTTGCTCTGACATACAGATGGCAGGTCACACAGTTGCCTGCCACAGTGACAGAAGAGTAAGAGGGACAATGCATGGATCACCTAGAGGCTGAGGGGAGAGAATAAGGCTGCTGGGACAGATCTCAGGTCCTTGCAGTTCCCAACATTAAGCTCCTTGTGACCCCACAAGGGGAGAGACAGAGTGGTTCATACCTGTGCTCCTGGCATTTAGTGGCCTCTTAGTGGAGAGAGGGAGCATATATTCAAACCAGAAAGCAGACAAGGTTGTGCTGAGCAGGTGGACGAGGGAGCAGACTGCGCCGCTACCTGGATGTACTCCTTTAGCCTAGAGATGCCTACAGACAGATGCCAGGGAAGATTAACAGACCGAACAAACTAACAAACAAGTAAGAATTAAATGCTACTTTTTGCAAATGTCACAAGTACTTTCCTAGAAGAGTTCATTTTTCAACCTGCTTTCGGAGGGAACAGTAGGCAGTAGACCCTGAGGCTTGTTAAATCCATCCCTGTTTTGCGCTAAATAAGTCAGACACTGTCTCATGCTAAAATCTGTTATGGACAAGCGGTTTCAGCAATCATTTTAACTGAATTCCACAGCACATCAGGAGAAGGCCAGGATTATCCTACCTTGGCAGCAGAAGCTCTCAGCCCACCTCACAAGACTGAGAGCCCCAGACCCAGAAAGCACCAAGTACAGAGGCAGAGCTGCCCGCTGTACTGGAGCAGGTGCAAAGCTCAGGCTTCCTCGAGGCACTGTGATCCGAGGGCGTGCAGACACGTGTAGGAAGAGGAATTTACAAGAAGCTCTGTCTGCAATGGTCAGAAAACCCTACAAATAAGCTTAAAAGCCTTTCATCAGGAAAATGCTTAAAATAACTACACCAACATGCACAAGATTGAGTATTATGAAGCCATGAAAATAATGAAGTGTTGCAGAGCAGTACATGTTGTATGTTTCCATTTTATAGTAGATAATAGGATAAATCTGCAGTATGTCCACAGAGGGAAACTCTGAAGGAACATAAATGAAGTTGCCATTATTATCTTGGGAGAAGAACTATAGAGAAACTCTTACCTTCTACATTGTGTTTTTCTGCAGTGTTTAAATTTTAAATGCAAGACTAGTCATTTATAAAGGCATTAAAAATAAATTCTGCCACAAATGTACACTCCACAGTCCCATCCATTACAACAGTACATAGTATAGTAATGTCAACCATAAACTTTACCTAAATCTGCAAACTTTTGATCCCTTTGAGAGTTGCTGCATTGCAGAGACAAACAGAAAATAAAGCCAGAGTGACATGGACCTAGAGTGTTTGGCTGGGCATCATCAGTAGCCTCAATGACATGAGTAATTTAAAAAAATTATACCATGAAAATTATAAATGATTATGTGCCTTGGTCTCCAGCATCCCTATCAGTTTTAAGGCCACAAATGTTAAACCCACAGATGCATTAAAGTCTCAGAGGGTCACTGTGAACACATGACAGATCAAAGATGGCAACTGGCAGAAATTTAAGTGCTTGCTATACTAAGCGTCGAAGACGATATGGACAAACATACTCTCATACTCAGGCATGCAAATCTGTACACCCACTCCGGAGGACAAGAGGGCAGAATTGAGTAAAATGCCTTGCCTACGTCCTATGACCCAGCAATTCCACTTCTTGGTACTGACCCTGGGTAACACTCATGTGTGTGCACAAGGGGTGTGCATGACCATACAGCATCCGAAAGGACTGGAAATAGTGTAAATATCCATTAGAACAGAATGGCTAAATAACTCATGGAAATTCCAAGTGAAGGACTACACAGCAGCAGCTTCATACAATGACAGCAGCTCTACACGTGCCCACATGAATCTCCCTATGTTAAACGAAAAAAGCAAGTCAATAATGATACACGGCATAAAACAGTATTTTCCCACCTACACAGTTTTTTTCATATTACATATGGATATAAATGAACAGAAAAAGGTCTGGCAGGAAACACAGCAAGCATGGGGGGTGGGTACGGATAGTGCCAACCTTGTTAACCAAGCTTTAATTCTGTATAAGACAGCATCCACCTATCACTTACCTAATCACACTGAAGAGAATGAGAGAAGCAATGGGAAAAATTGATTAATTAACTGTGTTACAGTCACATGAGAGACTCTATCCAGCAAGTGAACCAAATGAACTACACACAAGGTAAAGGATGAATCTTAATATCATTAAATGAAAAATATTCCAGAAGCTTATAAAGTTAAAAACAACTAAAATGAAAACATACAGTTTAAAAACCACAGTTTGGCAAGTTTTTTTTTCAGTTACACGGAAAAAAAAAACCAAGTAAAAGATAAACCTACTCTTCAGGATCATGATTACTTCGGCCTAGAGGGAGACAGGGAGGAAGATGGGGGGAGATGGCCACATAGGTAGAGGAAGTTACTGTCTTAATTCCTAGTTTTTACACTGAGCAAAGATTCAGAAATGCTCACATTATTAAAACATCAAGGAACCAAAAAGAAGAGAGGCATGTTATGTCTTAAACCAAAGATTAACCCAGTTCTGTGTCTAAAGTTCCAACAAGGAGAGAGAATATTCTTGCCTTGAGGAGTATCATAGTTTCCACTTACTAGACTTCATAGCATAATGAACAGTGACTGTCATTAAAATTTGTTGTTATTTGATTAGAAACAACAAAAACTACAGACTAAAAACTGCAGAAAGAGATTCAGGCAGATAATTATAAGAAGCTAATGTTGACAGACCTAGAAAAAAAGAACAATGACAGTATTTACTCAGCAGCTGGTGTTTCAACTTTATCAGTGTAAATAATTAATTTAGATCCACTCCTAGGTTGGACTCATAGCTCCTTAAATGGAGAAGAGCATTCATTGTAATGTGGGAGTACATACATACTTAGCTACTAAAAAAATTATCAGATGTAAACCCAAGTCTTATTAGTTGTTATTATTAGACTTATTAGACCCAAATTATTAAGTCTTTATATAATAGATACTTTTTGTGTACAACAATAAAAGGAAAAAAATGAGTAAGTTTGACAACACTGGCAGAAGTTTACCTTCCCAACTATATAAAGAATTCATGATGGTTATAAAAATTAACAGAAAATTTATGGTAAATGGTCAGAGAGGAAAAATGCAGATGGTAAATCAAATGGTAAAACAGACTAGAAAGTAATCACAGAAATACAGACTGACTACTAAAGCACTTTAAAAAATACTTTATAACATTGAATTTGGCAATAATTTCTTGGGTATGACACCAAAAGCACAGGTAACAAAAGTAAAAATAGATAAATTGAACTACATCAAAATTAAAGACTTCTATGTATCAAAGGCCACAATCAACAGTAAAAAGGCAACCTATGGAATGAGAAATGCAAATCAAAACCACAATGAAATATCATTTCATACCCATTAGGATGGCTGCTATAAAAAAACAACAAAAGCATTGGTGAAGATGTGGAAAGCTGGAGCCCTGGTAAACTATTGGTGGAAGTATAAAATGGTACAGCTGCTATGGAAAACAGTATGGCAGTTCCCCCCAAAATTAAAAATAGAAACACCCTATGATGCACAATACCATTTCTGGGTATATATCCAAAAGAATTGAAAGCAGTGCCTCAAAAAGGTATTTGTGCACCCGTGCTCATAATAGCATTATCCACATTAACTAAAAAGTGGGAGCAACCCAAGTGTTCACTGATAGATGAATGGATAAACAAGATGTGGTACATATATACAAAAAAATACTTTCTTACAAAGGAAAAAAATCTTGGCACACACTATCACACAGATGAACCCAGAGGACATACGTTAGGTAAAACAAGCCAGTCACAAAAAGACAATACTGTATGATTCCGCTTATTATGAGGTACCGAGAGTTGTCAAACTCATAGAAACAAAGAAATAGGTGGTGATTGCCAAGGGCTGGGGAATAAAGGAATGAGGAATTTAGTGGGTATAGAGTTTCAATTTTCAAGATGAGAAAGTTCTGGAGATGCTATAAATATAACCAAACACTTCTGAAATGTACACGTTACAGTGGTTAAGATGGTGAAACTTATGTTATGCATATTTTATCACAAATTTTTTAGAAAGTAATAGTAAATTTTATTTACTGACTATACTTCAATAAAAAATTAAATTAAAAAAATAGAAAAACCTGGTATTAGCAATTATGAAGGGAAATGGATATACTCACAAGAGGAAGTGTAAGGTTTCTGGAGAGTAAGTCTTGGACAAGAGTTATAAAACCATGCATGCTCAGTGACCAGAAGATGCTACCCTAGGAAATAGATATGTATGTATATATTTGCACCAATACATATTTATATATTTACGCAAAATTTAGAGAGATGTTCACAGCAGCACAATTGAAAATAGTCCAAACACTATTTACAACTTAAGAGATCGGCTAAACAGCCTATAGAATAAGCACAATGGGATAAAATAATGCAATTTTTCATTTGTGGTATTTTTTGAGGTTATGGACCCCTTCAGCAAGCTTGTGCTTTCCACAGAGAAATACACATGTACAGTTTCCGGTACTCACAGGACCTGTAGAAGCCCTTTGTGGACTTCCTGTGGGAGAATTAACCCTGAGAAAAAGCCACTGCCAGCGTTTCTGGGCTCTGCTGATATAGGGAAATGTGAATGGAAACAAAATCAAATGTAAAACCAGAACAGACCAGAACAAGCAAACTGATTACATGTAAAAGGCCCAGAGCAAGGCAGGCAGGTGACTAGAGGATGGAATCACTGTAAGCACTCAATGAAAAGTAGCCGTGTGCCAAATACACACATCCATTTACCCCCATTTCACAGGATAACAAGCTCGGTAAGACTCAGTACTTTGTCCCCAGTCATAAAGCACCCAAGTCAGGAGTAGAACCTGATCTGTCGGTCTGCACCTGCTTCTGACCACCCCGCCCCCGCCCAGGGCTGTCATGGGTTTCAGACAGTTAAGACAGAGGAAAGGGGAGTCATGGAGGAGGGGCAACTGAGATCCCACCAGGAGACAACAGCCATCTGCCCCCCAGGTCTTCAGTGAACTGTCTGGTTGTGACAACAACCTGCCCAGCTGTCAGGGGACAGGGCTCTCTGCTACCCCATCATCTGGCCACAGGGAGTGGGTGTGGGAGGGAGAAAGCTCGTGGGCCCTCCCCTACTACATACACATCGACAGGCTGCACAGTAAACTCCAGTTGGGTGGTATGTTCAAATGTAAAAAATGAAACCATACAAGTGTCACAAAGTAACACACATTAATATTTATATACTTTTCAGGTGGGACACATCTAAGCATAACAGAGTAGAGAAACCACAAAGAGTGACAACCTCGCCCTCTGGAGCACAAGAAATCTGAGCTCACAGACTCCTGCATGGTCTCCTAACTTTGTGCTGCAATTAACCGAATCTACTGAGTACCCATATGCAAACTCCAAAGAGAGAATTCAAGCTTCTCTGACAGCTGTGTGTTAACATGAGGTTAAAAAACAGACATTTTTGTGGTGATAGCCATGCAACAGAGCCACACAAGGTAAATATTGACCCAAGTAAAGCCTAAACCAGTATTTTACCTTAGGTAATAAATCTTGATATTCAGAAAAGTAAAAAAAAAAAAAAAAAAAAAAAAGTGACAACCTCAGAAAAACTAACATTTTTATGTTTGAAACAAAATAAACAAAAAGGCAATCTACAAACTGGGGAAAATATTTGCATCAAATACAACGAAGCATCATTAATACATTAATATTTTTACAAAACAGTCAATAGAGAAATGAACCCTTAAGAAGTGGAGAGTCACGCATGCACACATATACAATACTGCAGATGGTCAATCAACACAATGCTCGGTGTGGCAGTGCTCACAGCCACAGGTAAAGCAGCCTGGAGCCACCCAGGGAGTGAGGATTTTAGTGTGATACCCACTCTGAGCAAAAGGGGAGACAGAGCTAGGTCTACATCGATAGTGAGAATGCTAATTTAGAAAATTCCCCCCCAGGAGGGCAATTTAGCAATAGGAACCTAAAGTCTTAAGGCAAGTCACATGTAGAAATGTATTCATGTATCCCAAAGAAATAATACTGCATGTGATAAAATTTGAGTTACAAGGAAGGGTATTCACAGCATTACTTCTTAAGAGAAAAAAACAAATGGAAAATGTATGTCCTCTAAAGGAGATTGTTTAAATTGATACAACCATGCAATGGAACATTATGTTACCACCACAAAAGATCCTTCTAGCAACAGGAAAATGTTCACTGTATGCTAAGTGAAAAGTTATAAAACAGAACTTACAGTATAATTTCATTTTTGTTTAAAAAGGCATACATTCTGTGCATAAGGGAAAAAAACTGTAGAACACAAATATACCAGTAACAACTGTCAACAGAAGATTACTGAGGATTTTGTCAATTTTCTTATTTGTAAACCTTGCAACAAATCTTTTTCACAACATGAGAACTCAGCTAAGAGTTATCTGAAAGAGACGGAAGGCAGTGCAAAGCTGAGGGGCCTTGGAGGGCAGTCCTACCCAGCAGACTAGGTGGTAGAGGTGGGATCCTCAGAGTCAAGGCCACATTCCCTGGGACACATCTTAACATCTTTCTTATTTTTGGTTATTTTGCTATCTACCTCTTGCCATTTCCAGACTACAACAGTATATTTTTGTGTTCAATATAAACATTTGAAACATACCACAAATATCTGAAGCCTGTCTTGGCATTTCATTTAATACCAGCATCTCACAATAAGCAATACTGCTCAAGGCCAGAGGTTAACATTTCCTCTAGGAACTTAAGTACACACAGAGAGGTTAGTCCCTGCATAAGTGTCCTTTCAAGGCCATGGTCAGTTAAGACAAACCAAGGGCAGCCAGTAGGGTGGAGTTGGGGGCGGGGGGTGGGCAGTTACCATCTGTTTTGTGACACACGCCATTTCTGCAGTTTTCAGTGTGTCCAACCTGGGCACACAGAGGAGCCTTAGACAATACTTCCTTTCGGCTATTCCTTTTCAAAAGAACTTCCAAATTCAACTCTTGCCCCATTACTTTTAATTTGCACCAGATCACCATTTTTCTACCTAACTGCCACAAGCTTAGTCACTGCATCTGATCGTATCATCTACTGCCTCTGGGAGATCAGGAGAAAGGCTGAATTCAGATCTATTCACTACGATGCAAACTGATTTAGAGACCACCAAGGCTGTCATCAACACCATCCACCCATCCCATCTGACCTGAGGATAACTGAGGGTAAAGAACAGGCAGGGGCCCTGGATTGAGCAGAGGCCGGGAGGCCATGAGCACTGCCTTCAGCTGCCTGCTCTGCTCGGGTATTAATAGGCCTCACATTACAACCCCTTACAAAGAAGAAATCTTTAACTAGCCCACCACAGTCGCTAGGAAACAGTACACAGAGGCATTTATCGCAGTTACCCTCAAGGTTGGAAGCAAAAGTTTAGTAATCACCGTATAAAAACAAGAGAAACAAGTTCTGCAAAGAAGGCAAGGCTGGTGAAGGACAGCTGGGCAAAAAGCAAGAAGGGTGACGTAGGAAAGGAAGCCTAGAGTGTCCTGGGGGAACCGAGGACTGGGGTGGTGGCAGGAAAGGCTCCTCTACCTGCACACGTGATGTCCACTCTGGGCAGAGCCGTGAGCCCCAGAAAGGCGGTTTGCTGGCAGGCACCTAACTCTGGTTTCTCAGTAGCAAACACGTGAAGGTTCATGAGAACCCAGGAGACCAGGCAAATAGAACGCATCCAGCGAGGACAGCAGCCAGTCCCCGAGCTGCTCTCGGGGGAATTTAGGTCACGCTCTCCCACCCCTTGGTTTTGTCATAGCACTTGCCTGTCTTACTTCAGGTCTCATGTCCCCTTCCCCGGCAAGCTCCCCTTCCCACTCCCTTGGAAACAAAACCCTCCTGAGCAGAGGCTGGCAAAGGTTTCCATTCTGAACCCAGAGTTTGCCTCCTGTGAGGCAAAACCTTCTGGCCTCAAAAGCTCAGTACAAGAATGAGCTCCCAGGGTAAACACTGCTGGGCCTTCTCCCCACCCACTCCCACTCCAACCCAGGACACAAATTTGGAGTCATAACTCATACTCTGGATTCCAAGTGCTTCCACTCGCATCCTTTGCCTGCTTAGCACAGGACTTACACAATTGGGCCCAAACTCTTTTGTTACTCACCAAAAGAAAAAAACTTCAGCCAAAGTCAAATTCTTTAGTAAATTTAGAGAACTGTGTGCTTAAACCCAAATCCCAGATACATTCCAGCCTCCCAAGATCACAAACAAGTCAAATACACATTACATGTCTGCTATACTCCTTAGATTATTTCCTCCAAGCAAACAGGAATAAAAAACAATGCCATTTGGAAACAGAACCACGTAAAATTCCAGGATATTTACAAAGTACTCCCCCACCTTGACACTAACCATTTGCTCAGTGGTTTGACATCACAATTTGCACAACCATCATGAACTCCAGTGAGCAGAGCTTCCTCCCCACCTACCAGGTTGCAAACCATTCAGGATATACCAGTTCTGTTTGAGGTCACCATACCACTGAATGGGCTCAATTTGGAGCTACTGAAGAGTGAAACTAGACCTAAAATCTACAATATGAAGATACATTCAACTTCATTATGAAAGCAAATGAAATACGCAAATATGAAAAATATAACATAGCAATACAAACAATTCTAATGAGTTTAGAACTCAAACCTTTATTTGTGCTGGAAAGGGGAAGAAAAACAATTAGTAATCGTGTACATGATGCAACAGGACGGGTTCCAATCATACAGAGCAACACACGTACTTGTCTCACCTGCTTTTACAGTTTCAGTTTCACAACAGCATACCAGAACTATTTCCCCATACATGCATGACTCATGTCCTTTAAATTCCAATGACGTAATTATATCATGCGCAAGTCACCAGTTGAGAACTTAACTATTATGTCAACATTATTTTTTTAAACATTAAAAAGGACCCAGAAAACAGAAAAATCCCAAGGGCAAAATCTACTGGGCCTTTAAAATGTTCACATTGAAATTTAAGGGGAAGAGGGATGTGATAAATAGCCACTGGGATTCCTTCAACAGGCGCACCTCAGAAACAAGTATCATAAAGGGTTTTCAGATCTTTCCCTGAATTTCTACGGAACATATTAGTAAAACACATCCTCACCCCCGGTCTTGCTCTTATTTCCCAAACTGATTTTGGTTGATAGTTCCCCCTTTAGTACCAGGTCACTTAAAAAGCACAAACATTCAAATTAAAGATACAGTGGATTAACTGTAACCTTAGCAAGGGTACATGGATTGTTATCAAATATTACAGTAAATTTACAGTGATCAAAGTTATCAGGTTCTCCTTGTTACAATGACAATGAAAAGCTAATAGTAAAAACTTGTTACTAATACCCATCACAAAGACAAGATGGATTTATAAGGCCCAAAGTAACATACAAAATCCCTTTAGAAATCACTGAATTTTCACTTTGCTAAGTTTCAACTGCAAAACCCAGAAAAGTATATTTAATCTCAAGCGCACAGCAAAAACCTTAAATTTAAATACTTTAAAGCCCACAATTTGGGTATTTAGTGTCTTTTCCAAGATTGCTCCTGAATATTGCACACCTTTCAAGCTTCAGATAAACCACTTAATACTGAAAAGCAGTGAAGGCTGTTAACTTGCTGAGGTAAGTTTCTGACACCAATCTTTCAAGTGACTGATACTCAGGTTTTCAGTTACCTTCTCAGACTTCCCCATCTTGCAGCAAAGCAAAACAATTTTGCATTTTCCCCTGTACTTAGCAGAGTACTAAGCATTTTAGAAAATTCCCAAGCAACCTGTGTATCCGAGCAACACTTTAACTAGCATTAACAATTTACAACTAGTATTTCCTCTGCCCATTGAGCTCTATTCAATTCTCCAGAGCTCTGTGTACTGGTGATTCCCCACCAATCCCCACCCCCACCCCCTGAAACCCAACCACAACCCTCTCCCTTTTCTCACCCCAGCCCCTCCCAGCAGAAACAGCGCCAAGCTGTTTCCTCCCCCAACACACCCTCACCAAAGCCCTCCCACTTGAACACTAAGATTACTTTGAAATCTATGTAAAATCCAACCTAAAAAGCATTTAGGCACAAGATGAATCAAAGATCACTATCATCTGACCATTCCCTTTTCCTAGTAATCTGCAATCTAATGCAGAAGCTAGACCTGCCATTTCTATCACAACTTGGGCATGACCAACTTGTACCCTCCCAGACCGTAGCACAACACAATGACCCTTCAATTTGCCAGTCTGTTTCATCTAAAAATTGGCCTAAGACGTTTCAAACTTGAACACTTCCCAATACACAGGTTTTATCATCACACTAAGAATTCCTCCGACCAATGCACAGGCAGGCAGGCAGACAGGTAGGTGAGAGGGTCACTGGGCTCCATCTGCAAGCTCCATATACAAGGCATCACTCTGCGTTGCAGCATCAGCGTTAAAATGTTCTACTGCTTAAGAATCTTCTGGAAGCAAAGTTTGTAGCACAAAACTAGTAGTATGACAGGAGGCTCAATTTAGAAGATGCAGCATCTGAAAACCACCCCAGAACAGGAGGGATGCCTGCTGGCTTTGACGTGCCCATAGGTTGTTGCTCCCGGATCAAACATTCAAAGCAACACATCTGCTGATGGCCCCGGATGCACCTCATTTGGACTTTAAAGATTGCCCCTTCATAAGCCCATCTGAAAACCTTAAAGGCTCCTGAATAAAGGGCTTCCTGAGCAAGGCCTGGAACCATGACACTGGAGAACTTCCTCCTCCTAAGCCTCTGGAAATTCAATCTGCAGACATCAATTTAGGCGGGCTCTCTCCTCCAGGGTCTCCCCTCCTGCTCTGCTACGACTCACACTGGCCAGGGGTTCCATTTCTCCCGGTGCCATCTGATCGCCATGATGAACACTATAGTAACAAACCACGGTCTATGAGGCATTTTCGTAGCTTTCAGCTGGTAAAATGGCTGCGGGCCCACCCAAGGGTGCACATTCAATCCCCACCCTCTCCACGGGGAAGCAACACCAACCCGCCCACCCAAAGTCTCAGCAGGGGATGCCTTTCCTCCTTCAGGATTACCAACAATACCGACTCTGACAGGGACTTCAGCAGCTTTCCCAGGCTTACCAGATTACCAGAAGCAATGTTTTAAGCGAATGGATAACCTCGAGAGAATTAAAGGGAGGAGGGGCAGAGTGAGCTCACAGAAGAGGTTAGCACGGAACCTAGAGGAAAAGTCCAAAGGGAAGCACTGCCACCTGGAAAATAAAGTGTGGGTCAATTTTCTCCGCCTACAGCCCCCGCCTGTCAAACACGTGAGGCGCCACACTAATAACGCACCTTACCTCCTGATCACTCCCTAGACCACCCTCACCTCCGACCAGAGGTCTGGCCTCACACCCAGACCTGGGTTCCACCAGGCTGGGCCTGGCTGGACCCTGTCCCGGGCCAAGCCAGAATTACATACCGCCCTGGACCAGAGCTGTCAGCCCCACGAAGCTAAGTTCAGTTTCCACAACACCAGGCCTCATCCCCAGGCGGGCTCACAAACCCTTCGTCTGGAAAAAAAGGGGGCTGCTGGTATTAAGTTCAAGTTCCGCCCTCCCAGCCCACCTGCGGACCTGCACCCTACTGCCTTCCTTCCTGTTCATTTTCCGGGAACCGACTGTTCAGTTACGCCTCCAGCAAGGATGGCAAGACCCTCAGTCTCCTCCACTTCCTGTCTCCGTCTTCCTTCTTCCACACCAACCACACCTGCTTAGGCTGAGCGGCCCCCTCCCAGAGGTCAAATTCCCCTTCTCCAGTGGGCAGCAGCAACAGGCAGGCCTGGAGTGTTGTCCTCCCCCTGGGTTACTGCGGGTACCTCTGACACAGCTCTCCCCAGCAGTTTCCCAAAGATCTAGTCTCCCCATTAACCTTTCTCTTGGCACCCCCACTCAGTCTCATCTAACTCTGCCATCTCCCCCATCTGTCCCGAGAAGCCCTATCTGGCCACTCCTCCCCCACAACTAAACCCAAACCCGCAACCCTCCTTATAGCTAACTCCTGCGGGACAGGATACAACTTTGGCTTTTATAGCCCTGGTTCGCGTCACCAGGACATTGCTCAACGGGACGATTCCTCCACTGCCACCGGAAAAAGAGTCCCTCCCTGACCCTGCCCAAGGAGAGGACGCGCGGTGGTTCCCTGTCTTCCCGGGGTGTCCGCCCTCTTACATTCCCCGATTATTCCTGCTTCGCTTAGCAGTGCTTCCAGAGATTGAGGACAGAACTCAAGGTCACATCTGGGAGACGGATTCCAACGTGGGGTGGAGTAGAGGGGTGGAGAGAAGGTCTTTTCTCCTGGTCTTGGAGCCGGGGGTGGGTAGGCACCTTGTTCCCTGAGAGAAGGGGTGGGCTGGGAAGATGGGTTGGTCCGTTCTCCCGCGTGGGCGAAGGCAAACTGCGGGGGTCGCTTCAGGTCACTCCGCCCCAGGAAGTCTGAAAGAAGAGCCGGCAGAGCGTCTGGAAAATTCCAGGCGGCGGCGGAGAGATCTCTGCGGAGGGCGCATCACACCCCAGGCGCCAGCGGCCTTGGGGCGGGGCGGCAGCGCGTGACTCCTAGGGCGGTGGCTCGGCCTCGTGAGCGCCGGTGACGTCAGGGCCTAGGCGCGCGGGTGGGTTGGGGTGGGGGTGGGTGTGGTGTGATGGCCCGAGTTCCCGGGACTGCAGCCAGGATCCTCCTGAGGGGAGCGCGGACTGTCTGCATGTTGGCACTCAGGCAGCCCTTAGAGAGCTGTACCCAGAGCTGTGCTTAGTGTCTCTGATTAAGAAACGTGCTGTGGTTTATATTTTTTAAAAGTTGATTAAGAAGTTAAGCCCCCGTGTTGCCACCTGTTGGTAGCTGATGAGCATGACTCATGACTTTGTTATTCTCTGTTACCAGGGGCCTAGAGGTTTGAAGTATGTAATCAGAAAAGATGTCCATGCTGGGATAGACTTTTATGATTGTTCATTATGTATTAAATGGAAAAAAGCAGTTGCAAGGTAATGAAAAGCACATCTTGTTTGTGCAGGAAAAATACATGTAATTCCGTGACAAGAAAACTGAAGGGGTGTAGATACTAAACTCATTTTATTTTGGGGATTGGGAGGTGGGGGAAAAATTTTTTGGAAGGAAGAACAAATTTGTCCAGGCCTGTTTACAGCTTCTGGTGGGCTTCAGAGAGCCTGTTTGATGACTGCTGGGGGCACTGCCCACTGGCTGCCCACACGAAGCAGGCCCCCAACCTGGGTGTCCCAACAGCGAGAGAAAAGCAGGTGAACTCTTATCCCCTCCATCAAGGCCAGGCAGGAACTGTGTGCTTGCTGAGAATTTTGAAAAGGGTAGTTGGCATCTCCCTTGCCACTGTGGGACCAGAGTGAGGAGGAACCACAGCCCCAGACCCCCTGTGTGGCCTGGTCTCAGCCCTGGACCCCAGCAGCATGGGGTGTAAGGATGGTGATCAGAGTAACCATAACTGAGAATAGCTTCTTGTACCAACTCCCGCCAGGAAATCTCCCAGGGTAACCACCCACACTCCAAACAAAACCTCCTGTGACAGCAGGCCCCCTTGGTAACAAGGGGGAAACTAGGGAAGATTTTTTTCCCCCTGCCTCTGTGAGATGCCATCTGCGGGTGGGCCAGGCCCAGCTGCCGCACCCTCCCTGCGTTCTGGGAAAACTGATGACTCTCATGTGACCCTCATCCCAGAAGGGCGAGTCTGTGGCAAGCCCAGGCTTGTTCACAGGGCTGCTCAGCCGCCCCTCTTCTGCCACGGAAGGATTCTGGCAGCTCACTCTTCCCCAAGATCTGCCTCATCTGTCTTGTCCTGACAACATTTCCAGGGGTGGGTTGGGGAGACTTGGCCTGAAAAAACTGTGGAAAAAGGGAATTGCCTGTTAGAATGTTCTAGAAAGGCTAGGAGGTGTGTGTAATACTAAGTGAGTGCTTTTGCTGCTGCGTCACAGTACCAGGCCTTTATTTATCTACAAGGCGCCTGAGAGGAGGTTGTCCCTGCTGTCTGTCCTCTTCCTAGGCCCAACCTGATGTCCTAGTTTTCTATTTTCTACCTCTGGCTAATAATCTCCCTCATTTACACATGTCATTTCTAAATCCCAGAAACGAACTATCTTAGATTTTATTTTTCAAAAGAGCAGGAGTAGGTGGAATTAGCCACACACAAGGCATTAGGATTCTATAAAGCTTAGGACTCTCCAACGCAAAAGGAACTAAGGCCCTTCTTTGTGTCCCTGCGTCTGGTGTAGCCCGGCCGCACATTCCATTTTAAAGGACAAAGTCACCCAATTTCAGTGGGTCTTGGTTTAGAAGCTCTCCTGGCCTCAGAGTTCCACACAGCTAGTTTTCTCTGGAGATTTAATGTATTTGAGGGGAGATGAGGGTGGAAAACCACATCCTGCCATAGGGGAGCTGAGGCAGTGCTCACAGTAAGGTGGACTAATGTGGAACTTGGGTTCTGCCTCTTTCTCTGCAAATAAGGCTAAAAATAACTCCATCCTCACAGAGCGGGAGGGCAGGGTGGCCAGTGCGTCAGCAGATTTCTCTGGATCAAAACAAGCTGTTCCAGGAAACAGCAGTAAACAAGAGGACCTTGGGTCCCTGGGTGGGGCTGGGTGGTGATAGATCTGACCCACCCCCAGGTGGGTGGCCGAAGCCTGCTCTTTCCTGGGCAGCCCACTTAGGGCCTCAGAGTTGGAGGGGAAAGGACAGGAAGCCCCCCTTGGGCAACATCTGGATTTCAGGGGCAGGGCGGGGGCTCCAAGTCCTTTCTCACAGCCATGGTCGCCTCCCCATCTTGTTCTGAAGCCCACTTAGCTCTGTTGTTTCCAAACATGCACACCAGCGTGGGCAAGGACCCAAGAGGGAGAAGAGGGATGAGAAAGGGATGGACTTCAGGTTCAAGATGGGTAGTATGATGACAGTATTGTTGCCACCAGCGAATGTGCCAGAACCTGTGCCTATCCCCCACAGCTCCAGAGCCGTGGCTTCTGGGTCACCTTGGGCTCTCTGGTCACAGGAGACCTTCGGCTGGGGCCTTTTCCCTCTGAGCCCTGAGCCCCTGGTTTCAGGGCCTGGATGAGGAACTGTGCAGTCACGGTGTGCTGGCCCAGAGCCCTTCCTGCCCTGGCTGGTCTCACCGCAGCCCTGGCAGGAACAGCAGCCTGGAACTCCCCGCCCAGTCCCCACTGGCCTCCCCTGCCCTGGCAAGAAGCTAGCCTCAGCCTGGGCTCCGGCCTGGTCGCCCCCCACCCCATGACCCTTGGCAGGCCCTCAACCTCTCCCAGCCTGCTCTCCTCGTTCCCACTTCCTAATTCTGATAAAAACTCTTCTGCCTGGAAGTGCTTCACCCAGTGGCCACCTAGCTGAGCCCTCCCTCAGCTCCTTCCTGCCTCTGCCCAGAGGCCACCTTCTCTGTGAGCCCCCCACCCTGCCCTCTTGGGACTTTAGCTCCTGGAGGAAGGGTTTTCTGTCTGTTTTGTTCTTCACTGGATCTCTGCATCTGGCAGTCCCTGAAGTGGTCCTGGCGTGGAACAAACCTCGTTAAATGTGTTGACCAAACAGTTATGTTTTGTAAAGTTCACTGTCCACCTTGAGGCTCTCAGGAAATATTTGTGATGTTTGTGGACTGACTGAAGGAAGGAAATGAGTTCCCAGGTCAGCAGCAGGCTCACAAACTTGATGATAGGCCCAGTTCGGGGGCCTGTCCAACCCCATGCCCCCAGAAAGGGGGGCTGCTCGTACAGAGTGTGTGGTGCAGCTAAGGAAACCAGAGGAGCCTCTCTCAGTCGAAACTGGGAGAAGGCATTCGAGGGAGAGGGCATCAGGAGTGGCTACTCCCAGACCCTGGTTTATAAGGCAGAGAAGGATGTGGGCTGGGCCATCTGCATTTCATGCTCTCATTTTGGGGGCCCATGTGTGTTAAAAAGAGAGAGGGGGAACAAGGAGGGCATTCTAAGTTAGGAGAGAATTTCTCACACGTGGGATTTATGCCTCCTCTGGGGGTGGTAGGGCCTGTGGCTCTGGGTTCCTGAAGCCCTTCCCTGGCCATTGCCGGGCAGGTCCAACTGAGAGCCTCCCCACTCCTAGGGCCAGGCTTCAGGCCTCAGGTCTCGGGCCATGCCTCCAGGAAATAACTTTGATGGTGCCACTCTCCTGCATCCGGGTCTTTGGGACTTCCTGCCACATACAAGGCCTCTGGTGCCCCAGCCCTCCCCCCAGTACCCCCCCTTCCCTGAGCCTGCCTCCTCCCTGGAGCTCGCACAGCCCTTCTCCTGCCACCTCCTTACTGGCTCCTGGTAACATCCCTGTGTTCTGAAGCCCCAGCTCCTACGTGCTCACCAAACTTCCTTGTTCCCCACCCCCTCCATGCTGAGCACTTGTGTCCCTGCTCCCCAGGCCCCACCCGCCAGCAGAGGGAAGGCCTGTGGAACGAGGGACTCGGTCCCACAAGCCTTCTTGCCTCCTCTCCCATTGCTGCCCACCAGTGGCCCCCAGACCTCCTCAGCCAGGCCCGCTGTTGCTGACTAAGGAAGTCCCAGCTTTCGTAGGCCTGTGTCCATCTTACTAGCCTCACCCCAAGCCCCACCACCAGGAGTCTTGGTGATGGCTCCTTTGGGTCAGGAACCGGGCGGTGCTGACCCCCACCACCTCCCATGCCTGGGTCTGCACAGCCCCCCAAGAAACCCTCTCCCTTCTCCGGGGCCCGCGTGTAGCCCCTGATGCCCGAGTCCACTTCTGCTACCATCTCTGCTGACGGACCGTCTTCAGGCCGAAGCCTCCACTTGCCCCCACAGTGACCCCCACTGGACAACAACCAGTGGGTTGTTCAGACTGCCCTTGAACCTCTGAAGGAGACTTTTCTGTTCTGACCCTCCCTGTCCTGCCAGAGTGGCATCCGTGGGAGAGGCGTGTGTGGTGCCCGGCTTCTGTGGCAGAGCGAACCCCTCTGAGTGCTTCCTTCGGCCCCTGCAGGCTGCTGACCTTGATGCTGTGAGGGAGGCCTGGGCTCTTCCTGGCCCAGAGAGTCAGCAGTCACCACCCCCTCAACATCAAATGCCAAGATCAAAAGGGCAGGGGACACAGAAGTCCTGGGAAGAGCTGGGACTATTATTTTCCCGCTTGCAAATTATACCTATGACAAGTAGTTTAAAATAGCTGGAGGCCTCCGTGGTGGGGGAGGGGAGGTGTGAGAGAGGGCTGGACTGCTGGGAAGGGGAGGGGTGGGGGCCGTCAGCTTCCTTAGGCAAGGGGCGGGGCGGGGCAGGAGGGAGGGGACTAGCTCCGTGGTGTGCGCCCCTCACTTCCTGGATTCCCCCAAATAGCCTCAGTTTAAAATATTTTGACTCGGTTGTCATTTCACCAAAAAACAAAAGACATTCCAAAGCAGAATCCTGATCTTCGGAAAATATAGGTCCTCACACCAACTGGGGAACGCAAGGGGAGCTCTGTATCTGGTGCTCTTGGAGGTCCAGGACCCCAGATCATGCACCAGAGGAAGGTGGCGGCGGTCAGGAGCCAGCGCGCCGGTTCTGAGATCGGCTGGGCACGCAGCTTCAGACCCAAAGCCCCAGATTCTGCCCTGGTGCGTAGATCCACGCAGGAGGTCCCACTTCACCGCCTCTGCAGGGAGAGGAAGGGGCGGCCTCAACTGCCCCCTGCTGGCCACAGCCAGACCAGCAACGTAGGGCAGTGACCATGGCTGACTCCCCTCCAAACTGCCCCCAACCCTGAATTGTCAACTGGTTGGGGGCAAAAAAAGCAGCAGACCATGGGGCACCAGACTTGCTGCTTAAAACTGAAGTCCTAGGGCAGGTGGGGGTATAGCTCAGTGCATACCTCCATTGAAAAAAAAAAGAAACCAGCTCCTGGAGTAACGGAAATAAAAGCAAAAATAAACAAAATGGGATCTAATTAAACTTAAAAGCTTTTGCACAGCTAAGGATACCATCAGTAAAACGAAAAGACAACCTACAGAATGAGAGAAAATATTTGCAAATGATGCGACCAACAAGGGACTAATTTCCAAAATACACAAACAGCTCATACACCTTAATATCAAAAAAACAAGCAATCCTATCAAAAAATGGTCAAAAAGCCTAAATAGACATCTCTTCAAAGATAGACAGATGACCAACAAGCACTTGAAAAGATGCTCAATATCACTAATTGTTAGAGAAATGCAAATCAAAAACGACAATGAGGTATCACCTCACACCAGTCAGAATGGTCATCATTAAAAAGTCTACAAACTATAAATGCTGGAGAGGGTGTGGAGAAAAAGGAACCCTCCTACACTGTTGGTGGGAATGAAATTGGTGCAACCACTATAGAGGACAGTATGGAGGTTCCTTAAAAAACTAAAAATAGACTTACCATGTGATCCAGCAATCCCACACCTGGGCATATACCCAGAGAAAAATATAATTCAAAAAGACACATGCACCCCAGTGTTCACAGCAACACTATTTACAATAGCCAAGACATGGAAACAACCCAAATGTTCATCAATAGATGACTGGATAAAGAAGACACGGTATGCATATACAATGGAATACTAGTCAGCCATAAAAAAGAATAAAATAATGCCATTTGCAGCAACATGGATGGAACTGGATATTGTTGTTCTAAGTGAAGTAAGCCAGAAAGAGAAAGAAAAATGCCATATGATACCATTTACTTGTGGAATCTAGGAAAAAGACGCAAATGAACTTATTTGCAAAACAGAAAGAGATTCACAGACATAGAGAACAAACTTATGGTTACCAGGGGGTAAAGGGGGTGAAAGGGAAAATTGGGAATTCAAAATTTGCACCTCTTGGGGAGTGATGGAAATGTTCGCTATTTTGTGTGGTAGTGGTTTCATTGGTGTATACATTTATTAAAATTCATCAACTTGTACATTTAAAATACGTGTAATTTACTGTACAGGAGCCATACTACAATAAAGGTGTTAAAAAGAAAAAAAGCTGAAGTCCTGATCCAGGGTGGTCCCAACACCCCAGTTCTGGGTGGTGTTGGGTAACCTGATTGCCTTCTCCGAAGTGGGCTGATGTGGGCAGGGAGAAAGTGCCAGGTGACGCCAAAGCATCCTCTGGCTTGGAAGAAAGAGGAGCAGTGAGAATCCGTCAGGAGGTCTGCACTTCCTTGGCTCAGGGCTTTCAGTGCTCATCGTCACAGCCAGGCTTTGCTTGGCTCCCCTGCCCTGCCCCCTTGCCTTCTCACTTGGCTCCACTTGTCTCTATCCTAGAACCTTTCAGGCCCCCTCCTCCAGGAACCCTTCCTTGATCACTCACTTGCAGATGTGTGCAGAGCACTGTGTTCTGCCTTTGTGGGTGATGAGCATCATATTTCCCTCACTAGCCAGAAGAAGTAGGTCTTACCATCCCCATTTTAGAGATGAGGAAATGGAGGCCCAGAAAGGGGATCTAATTTGCCTAAGGCTGCACAGCAGGGATGGAGGAGAGTTAAACAATGAGTAGAGTCTTAGCCCTCCCGGAGTGACCGGGTGACCAGCCTGTTCCCAGGGGAACATTGACTTCCAGTCTCCTGGGCCAGGGCAAAGGGAATGTGGGCTGGGGTGTGTTGGGAAGCCAAGCTAGGGAGGCAGTTGGAGAGTGTGAGGAAAGGCCAGAGAAGGGAGATTGCAGGGTGCATTCTAGAAACCAGTGGAGCCAGTGTGCCTGGTGGGCAGGGACCAATCCAGGACTTGTGTAGCCTGAAGCTTAAATAAATGTAGGGGCCTCCTTTAAAAAAATAATTATTTAAGTCCTACTTTTTCAAATTTTACAAAACCATTGAACACACTGCTAGGCTCTCCCAGGGACTTGGAAGGAGCTCCTGCAAAGTGAGAGGGCGATGAAGCTGGAATTTCATTCATTCCAGTGACTCAGCCTTTGGGCAGGCCCCCGTCTGTGCGCAGAGGATTGGGGAGGGAGGCCTGGAGTTCAGGCTGCTACCCTCACTGCCCCATTAGACATTGCTGACCACCCTCTGGGAGCCTGGATTTGGGCCAGTGCTGCCTCACAGGGATGCATAAACCAGGGCCCCGACCTCAGGGTGGCTGTGGAAGAGGCAGTGGGAAAACATCCGCTTCACAGTCCAGGAAGCTGACTCTGAGCGGACCTTCCAGCAGCTACCTTGCTGGCCGTGCAGAGCCAGGTTCCCCACCAGGATCTGGTTCCCAGCGGGGCTCCCTCACCCGGCCCCTTTGACAAGCACCCAAGGGTGCCTGGAATTGGGATCACAGGCCCCAGGCCTTCATGGAACTGAGTGGCTTCCCCATCTTTGCAGCTGCAGGTCCTCCTCCAGGACACAAGGGGTGGTTTCCAGGGCTTGGCCTGTCTCTCGCCTGGAGCCCCAGGCTTGGCCAGCAGTCTGAGCAGTGGAGCCAGGAAGGCTGAACTAAGTCCAAGGGGAGGGGGCAGGTAGTGGGGAATGACACACAAGGAGATGGTCTGAGTGGGCAGTGCCCCCTTCTGTCCCTCTGCCAGGCTGGGTGGGCACAGGAGAGCACGAGGGCCATTCTGTGGAGGACAGCCCTCTGACCACGGAAATGCTGTGCACATGCGGGGCTGGGGAGACATGTCCTGAATTTCTGGACAGGCAGCTGCTCCGGCTCACTCAGCCGCCAGGTCACAGCTCAGGGAGGCCTGTTTAGAGACGGGCAGAGAGGAGGCAGCAGCACTGGCCGGGAGCACAGAGCAGGGGAGGCCGCGGCAGGAAGGGTGGCAGGGTTGGCAGAATGAGGCCCCCCAAGATGTCTGTGTCCAACCCCGGCAGAGCCTGTGGATGTTAGGTCACATGACTAGGGGAATTAACATTGCTAATCAGCTGACTTTAATAAGGAAATCATCCTAGATTATCTGCCTTGGCGCTGTGTAATCCCAAGGAAGAGGAAGGCAGAGACTCAGAGAAGAAGCGAGAGGGAAGGGCAGACAGTGTGCTGCAAGGACCCTTCACTGGCTCTGAAGATCAAGGAAGGGGCCACAAGCCAAGGAAATGGATTCTCCCCGGGAGCCTCCAGAGGAATGCAACCCTGCTGACACCTTGACCTCAGCCCAGTGAGACTCATTTCAGACCCTGATGTCCAGAACTGTCAGATCAGGAATGCAGGTCGTAGTCATTTGCTATGGTGGTCCTAGTAAACTGCCATGGGTGGCGAGGGCAGACGGGCCTGATGCGAGGAAGGGCCCCAGGCCTGCCAGGCCCGGGCAGTGGGTGCCCCCTGCCCCACCAGAGAGCGTGTCTGTGCCGTCGGCAGCGCCTGGCCTCTCAGGTGGATCCAGTTCTCCCGCCCAGCTTTCCGGGTACAGAACTTCTAGAGATGATGAAAAGAGCTAACACCTACTGAGTGCCTAGTCAACGCCAGACCGTAAAGCATCCCAGCGACCCTGGGAGGTGGGTACTATTATTATTCCCATCTTGAAGGTCAAGAAGTAGAGGCTCAAGGTTGGTGTCTCACATAAGTGCCCACGATCGTGGCATCCTGCTGCTTTCACCAGGGGAGGACCCCGTCCCTGTCACCAGTGCCCAAGGGGCGGGGCCCTAATCCTGGGACCTATTATCAGGACACATGGCTTGCTCCTTTCAGCTCCTGAAATGTTCAGAGTGAACCCCAACTCCCCTCTAGAGCTTTCCATCCAGGGCCAAAGCCCGCAGTTATCACTGCTGCTTCCTGTGGGGCTCCTGGTGCTCCGAAGGGTGGGTCTGATGCCTTCCTGCCCCCAACAGGGCCTGTGGGAAACAGATGGCCTCCTGGCCAGGCCCAGGGCACGAGATCTCAGGGCTGGCAGGAGAATCACCCAGGCTTTCTTGGTTCTCTGGCCTCCCTCCTGAGGCACTGGTGTCCAGACTGGGCCCTGGGCCCCAACCCCAGGGCATGTGGAGGAAACTGGTAGCACAGGGTCCAACAGCCCAGACCAGTTAGGTTCGAGGGAGAGGAACAAAGGCTCTACCCCACCCACTTCCAGCTCCTTGTACCCCTGTCTCCCTGCAGAGCCACCCCTTGGTTCCCACTGTGAACCTCAAAACCCCTCCTGGACCTTCCTGCTCTGGGAATCCCTGACTAACCACCAAGACTGAAAAACTTCATCTGGGTTCTTGTCTAGCTTGGCAAGCCCGGTGGGCTGCATCCCTTGATGCGTATTTAATAAAAAGCAAACACACAGCCTACAGTCGACCCCCAGGCTGTAAGGAACACACTCTTATTATTTCATATCATAAACCACCCCAAAGTTTGCTGGAAACTGATTTTATTAATAATAAGTCACATGATACAAAAGAATAAGAATATTCAAAAGGCATTTAGTAAAATACTGCTTTGTCCCAAAGAGCAGGCAGAAAAGGTTAAGGCACAATGGATGCTTAGAGAAAAGGAAAAAGAGGCTGAAGAGTCAACAAGTAATCTGTGTACGTGGACGGACAAACACACACACACACACTCCCTCAGGCCCCTTAACCCACCAGACAAGAATTCACCTGACATCAAAACAGTGAGTGGGATGACAGAGCCAGAGGGCTGGGAGCCAGTGAGGTTGAGGGACTCCAGGAGAGACAGGATGTCCTCTGGCTGGGACACTCCAGAAGACTGGAGACACCTATTTATTATGACAAAAAACAAAGTCCCTGCTGCCAGAAGGCAAGCCCACCTCAAAACATCTGGAGTGTTCAAGGGTCACCAGAGGGAGGAGGAGGTGAGGGAACTTGACATCTGGAGACAAGAGGTTCACATTTCTTCTCCCACATTCCCCGATCGGAAGGAAAGACAAAGCAAAGCCTGTGCTGAGCTGGCCCTGCCTCTCTCTTGTGGAAAGTCCCGGGAAGTGCCCACAAGAGCCAGGGACCCACCATGGAGGAGCCTGAGGGCTGGCAGGCCCTCTTCCAGGCTAGCTCTTCTGGGAAGAGGAGGAGGGTGCAGCTGGGGAAGAGCCACACCCCAGCCACATCCAGCCTCCCTACAAGGTCCCAGGGAAAAGAGGAGACCACTCCTGTCACTCGCTCGTGCCTGGGCCGGCCCCCAGGGTCAGGCCAGGTGAAACCTTGGTGCCATCTGGGAAGGAGAGTCAGCAGCTCCGAGGTCAGTAGGGGCATTCTCTTGAGTTGCCCCAGAGGTCACAGGCTTCATGGAACCAAAGCAGGTGAAAAAAGATCAAAACTAAAACCTGAAGGCCAAAGGGGCTTGGGATCTTCTCAGGGTATGGAGTATGGATCTGCTGGGCTTGCTGGTCCAAGGGACAGCCACCACCCAGCACAGTGACATTACCAAAGATTAACAAGCATACTTTCCTTCTGGACAGAATCTCTCCTGCCTGCAAGAGAGGCCTGAGTGAGGGGCATGGGAGGCCCTCCAGATCCAGCCAGCCAGGGAGGGCTTGGTGGGGGCTCGCCTTCTCTGTTTCTTGTGTGGTTCAACCCAGGGAGGCCCCTTCCTGCTCCCTACAGGGCCATGTCCCAGCCTGCCGGCGTGGGCTGGCATGCGGCAGAAGGAATGCGGGGACGTGGTCACCAAAGTCCCAGGAAAAGACCAAAGACACACTATTCCTGAGCGTCCCGAGCCCTGTTCCTCAGCCACCTGCGGCCACTGGGGACTTCTGAGCAGGGGATACTGTCCATCTTGAGAGGGGCACAAAGGTGAGTCCCTCGGTGGCAGGAGCTGAGTCAGACTGGTCCTGAGACAGCAGTGGGGCGCAGAGTCCAGGGGGAAGGCAGGCAGGCTGTAAGAGGGACCGGCGGCAGCCCCCAGCCAGCGCTGCACGGCCCAGCCCGGGTAGCGCCCCAGGCACAGAGGTCACCTCTCCACACACTGAGGCATCCTTCCCCCGCAACACTGCCCACTAGGGAGGATGGTGCTGGGCCAGGGCCGGGGCTTCCCCTGTGCCCTCCTGCCTGGCACAGCTGCCCTCAGCCCTGCTCCAGGCTGTCTGTGGGCCGCACCACGGTGTAGCTCCCCTGGCTCAGGGAGAGCTGCCGGCTGAAGAAGGACGTGGTGCGCTTGGGTTTCACCCGTTTGATCTGCTCGCCTGTCAGGGAACAAAAGTGATGCACTGAGGGGAGGGCCCCCACGAGGGACCAGCCCCAGGGGGAGCTGCCCCCTCCACTCCTGACAACTTTGTGAGCCTCAGTCCCCTCTCCAAGTCTTCCACCAGTGACAGGATGAGTGTGGCATGTGGCCAGCCTCCCAAATCGGAGGTGGTCAGGGTCTGTGTTTGATATTGGGCCTACTGCAGTGTCCAAATCTGTTCAGGAAGAGCCCAGAGAGGTACAAACTTCCAGCTATAAAATGAGTCACGGGGATGTAACATACAGCATTGGGAACGTGGTCGATAATATTGCAGTAACCCTGGATGGTGACAGATGGTAGCCAGATATCCTGGCGATCATTTTGGAACATATAAAAATATTAAATCACTATGTTGATGTGTCCAGTCACTATATATATTACAATGTATAAGATATTGTGTGTCAACTATAATTCAATTAAAAAAAAAAAAGAGCAGACTGAAACCACAAAAATACCTGTAACATGGACTACTGGCTAAAGGTGAGCCTCAATGAGGTAAGAGTTCTTTTGAGTTAAAAATTTCAAGCCACGTGATTAAGGTCAAAATCAACAGTCATAAATCATGTTGATAATGCACCTCTGATATGAGGTGATAAAAATGGAACTTTACTTCTGTGACCTTCCTCACAAAGACCCACAGTCCCATCTAAAAATGAGAAAAATGTTAAGACAAATTCCAATAAAGGGGCATCCTACAATACCCTGGGCCAGTGTTCCTCAAGACTGTCAAGGTCGTCAAAAACAAGGAAAGTCTGAGAAACTGTCACAGCCAGAAGGAGCCTAAGAAGACAGGACAACGACATGTAGTGTGGTGTCCTGGATGGGACCCTGGGACTGGAAACGGATGTTTGGTTAAAACTAAGGATGTTAGTTAATAACACTGTGTCACACTGGTTCATTAATTATAACAAGTATACCATATTTATGTAAGATGTTAATTTAAAAACTCAAGCTACAAAAGAAAAACAGGCAACAGAAAAGAATAGTAACACGTGAAGAAACTATAAGTGATCAAGCATGTAAAAATGGTCCAGCTTCACCAGTATCCAAACACCAACTGAAACAAATTCTCTCTCATCGTGGGTGAGGGTGCGGAAGGAAAGTGCCTTCTTCTCTCCTGGGAGGGGTAGGGTGGGCACACCCTTTGACCCAGCAACCCCATTTCTAGGGATTTATTTAGAGGAAACAGTTCAGATTCCAGGGAGGGATTTAGAGACAGGTATGTTGTTTGTAGTAGCTGAGAACTAGAAGCACATTGGCCTTGAACAATGAGGGGATTGGGGCGCCAACCCTCTGCGCAATCAAAAATCTGTGAGTAACTTATGGTTGGCCCTCCGTGTGCCCGGGCTTCCCCTGCGTCTGAAGATCAGGTAGTACTACAGTGTTCACTGTCGAAAAAGGTCCGCAGATAAGCGGGTCCGCACAGTTCAAACTGGTGCTGTTCAAGGGTGAACTGTAACCGTAACGTCCAACAACAGGGGGTCGGGGAATTGGGACTGAGCTCAAGGAAGATGGCAATGCTGGAAACAAGTATGTCAGAGAAAGATCATTTCGCTTTTTCTGATTATAAAAATGACGTGCTTGCTGTAAAAAATTTAAAGGCTACAAAGAAGCACAAAGGAAAAAAGTAAAAGTTACAGCATCCGTCCCCACACGGGGTCTCTCCCTGCTTGTGGACGTGGTCCCACGCTGCTGTCCTATTACCTGATTTTTCTACTTGGTGTTATTTTGTGAACATTTTGCTGTTTGGAAAAAAACAATTTTTTTAAAATTTTGGAATAATTCTAGATTCACAGTAAAGTTGCAAAGATAATACAAGGAGTTCCTGTGTATCCTCACGAGCTTCTCCTATGTTAGCATCGTCTATGACCACAGTCCGTTTGTCACAGCTAAGGAATGAACACTGGTTCGGCTTTATTAACTAAGCTGCAGACTTTGGGATTTCACCTGTTCATCCACATGTCTGCCGTCTCTTCTGGGACCTGATCCAAGACACCACACTGCATGAGGGTGTGGCAGCTTTACCAGTTGCACTGATTCCACAGGGTGTGGGCCTGTACCCACACAACAGTCATGGGTAGTTTCTCATTTTCCACACCTGGACACATCTGTGGATGCGGCAGTGAGAAGGGACAGAAAAGGGCTCTTACTACTGGGACCCCAAAGGCCTCCAACTCTCCTATCACAGAGCTCAGAAGATGTGACACTCGTGCCCAGCCCTCAGCCTCTCAGCCAGGTCCTGTCAGCTGGAGGTTAAACCACCAGGTTTGTAACTGCTGCTACCTCCCGACCCTCTGGAGCTCCCCGTGGCGTGTGGGTGTGCATGGAGATGCGTGTGTAATCACAAAGGAGTCACTCACCCTCCTCCACGTAGTCGATGGTGGAGAGATGCTGGATCCGACTGCACACCACGCTGCCCTGCCTCCGCAGCTGGGGGCGCTGAGTAGGGGATGGGGAGGGGCCAGGGGCCAAGGTGGGGCCAGACGCACTCTCTTGGGGGGCTGCGGGCTCCGTGGCAACCTGGTTCAGCTCGATGCAGTACTCAATGAGGCTGCTCATCAGTTCGGCCTGGGGAGGTGGAAGGGGCCGGCTTGAGGAGACCCGAGGGGTGAGCCACAGCCCAGGCCACCTCTCCACACCTGCTGCAGAGCGAGATGAACGCAGCCCCCTCACCTGCCCTCTGAGGTGACTTCAGAAGTCAGACACGGGTGGGAAAGGAACATTCTAGTTAGAGGGCACAGGCCAAGCGGGGAGCAGGAGGGAGGGGAGGGCCCAGGCAGAGCTCTCTGTGCTCTCAGGGCTGAGAGAAGAATCTGCAGGAGGCCACAGAGGAGGGGGTGGTGAGGTCACCGGGGTGAGATGGGTGGCTCCCTCTGAGCACATTCTCCATAAGTGACGCCTTCTCACCAGACTTGAAACATTATGCGTGCTGACATCAAAGCGGATGTGACTCAATGTCTGTGCACCACATGACAGGACGGCAGGGCAGGCACACCCACCAACAGAAAGCTGACAGCAGGGGGCGTCCCCAAGGCAGCACGCGTTCATTAGGTGCCGGCCCTGCTGCAGGCAGGGGACACAATGCCTGCCTCGTGTCCCCAAGAAGAAAATCCACTGGGGAGCAGGGTCAGAGTCCAAGGGGGTGGCCGGCGCCCACCCGCCCAATGGTGCGGCCTGAGTCTCTCCAGAGCAACATAACCCACCCTTACGGAAGGGGAGCGGGCAGGAAATGTGGGCCCAGGAGGGAGAGCCAGCATCCTGGGCTCCACGGCTGCCCCCTCTCCTCTCCGAGGGAATGCCACCAAGCTGTAAGGGCCCGTGGGCGGCCAGCAGGCAGGCAGTTGGGCAGCTGGTGGGGACGAGCCCTGAGCTACAGGCACAACAGGGAAGCCCTCTGAGTTCCGCTAACACCATCTGATGCTTCTGAGGTTCAGGGAGGCTTGTACCTTAACTGCATTTATCCATTCAGGATAAAACTCAGCAAACTAGAAACAGAAGGGAACTCCCTTAACCTGATGAAGGGCATCTATGAAAAATGCACAGCTAACACCACATTTAGAGCAAGACTGAATGAACACTTTTCCCTCACGTCAAGGATATCTGCTCACACCTACTCACCACTGTACGGGGTTCAGAAGGGACACTGTCAGGCAAGATACAGACTGGAAAGTTAGAATGCACCTGTCTCTATTTGGAGACAACATAGCTGTCCACAGAGAAAATCCCAAAGAATCCGCAAAAAACTACTAGAACTAGTGGGTTTAACAGGGTTACAGAAGATAAGGATATATGAATAACAAAATCAACTGCATTTCTATATACCACAGTGAACAACTGAAAATGGAAATTAAAAATAGTACCATCTCTGGTAGCACCTCCCCCCCCAAAGAAGGGATAAATGTAATAAAAGATGTACAAGATTTGTATGCTGAAAACCACAAAATGTTAGTGAAAGAAATCAAAGACAAATAAAATGGAGATAACAAATAAATGGAAGAGAAGACTTAAAACCATCTCTTCAAAAGACATTTTTAAGAAAATAAAAAGTAAAGTTACAGACTGAAAGAAACCATTTGCAAAAACACATATTTGATAAGAGATTGGTATGCAGAATGTATAATGAACTCCCACAGCTCCGTAAGAAAACAAATAACCCAATTAAGAAATTGGACAAATGATTTGAACAGCCATTCCATCAAAGAAGACCTATGGGTAGCAAATAAACATACAGAAGGATGATCAACACCATCAGTCATTATGAAAATGCAAATTGAAGCCACCACGACCTAGCATTACCCTGCAGTTATAGAATGGCAAACAAACAAAAACTGACAAGACCAGTGCTGGGCGAGGATGCAGAGCAACTGGAACTCTCAGTCTCTGCTGGTGGGACGGCAAAACGGCTCAGTCACTCTGGAAAACTGTGTGGTAGTTTCTAGAAAAGCTGATCATATGTTTATCAGACAGTCCAGCAATCCCACTCCTAGGTGTTTACACAAGAGAAATGAAGGCATGTGCCCACATGATAGATAAATGTTTAGAGCACCTTTATTCACAAATGGGAAACAACCCAAGCATGCTTCAGTGGGAGAAGAGCTGACCTGTAGTGCAGCCACACCATGGAACACTAGTCAACAATCAAAAGAACAAGCCGTCATACCATGAAATGTGGATGAATCTCAGACGCCCGAATCTTAGTGAAAGAGGTCAGGCTGCAAAGGCTGCATACAGTATATACGCTGTATGGCTGGACCAGTATCTATTTATCTACGCAACACTTGATGGACTTTTGGGTTGTTTCCAATTCTTTGCTCATGACAAATGAAGCTGCTATGAACATCTGAGTAGACGTCTGTGTGTAGACATATGTCTCCCTTTGTCTTGCATAAATATGATAAACGTGTTTACATGACATTCTAGAGCAAGCAAAACTCTAGGGATAGCTTGGGGGAGATGTTAAGTAGTAGGTGAAGAGATGAGCCTGAAGCCAGAAGAGACATGTACAAAACAATAAAAAAAAAAAAAGAAGAAGATAACCCCAAAGAAACAGCGCATACATACATAAAAGGGCTCCACCTCATTAGTCGGGAGGGGGAAATGCCAATTAAAACACACAGAGATTTGGGGGTGATGGAAATAATGCCAGTAAAAAAATGGGCAAAAGATGTGAACAGACATTTCGCCTCTAGGAAGATACATGGCGGCACATAAGCGGCTCCAAAGCTTGCGTTGGTGGCGGTCGTTAGGAGGGTGCGCGAACGTGTCAACATTCACTTTTGGGGGAGGGTGTAGCTCAGTGGCAGAGTGTGTGTGTAGCATGCATGAGGTCCTGGGTTCAATCCCCAGTACCTCCATCAAAAAATAATTAAATATACCTAATTATTCCCACCAAAAAAATAAAATTAAAATGCAGCAAAAAAAACAAAAAGAAAACAAAAAACTCACTCTTTAAATGGCTTCATTTTATCATAAATTATACCTCTTACTAAGCTGACAACAAAGTAAAGACATATGAGATACTCCCACTCGCCCACCAGAGTGGCTGAATGAAGACTGACACCACCAACCGTTGGGGAGGGTGTGGGGCAGCTAGCGCCCGTCCACCGCTGGCGAGCGCCCTGGTGCAAACTGGCAGCAGCCTAGCCGTGCCTGCCTGTGACCCAGCCTGTCCACTCCTGGGTAGGGACCCAGATGCGGGCACAGGGAACACGCAGGACCCTGATCACGCAGCATCGTCTGCCAGAGTCCTGAACTGGAGACCCAAGTGCCCGTCAGCAGTCAGCAATGAGTGCAAACGCCAAGACTGGCAAATTCACGGCAGTAACACCAGAGAGCCGCGTGAAAGTTCAAAGGGCTGCCACCCACAGTGGGGACAGAGCTCAGGGACACAGGGCTGAGCGGAGAAACCGGACGGAACAGAACATGCTGTGCGGAACAACTGGAACCGCTGCTGTAAGGCTCCAAACCCAGCAGAAGGTCTCTGGGTGACACAAGTCAGGATGGGGGCGCCCCTGACGGGACACAGGGCTGGGAGGGGCTTGAAGAGTCTTTCTTAATCTGAAGGGTGCTATGTGGGTTTCTTTGGGGGAAATTTGTTGAGCTATATGCTTAGGATTTGGGCACTTTCCTGAATGTATAATTCAATAAAAAGTTAACTTAAAAAAGAGGCCTAGACCAGTGATGTAAAACTTATGAAGTCACCAGCAGGGAAGTGGGGACAGCCAATTAGTCAAAGCCCAGAGGAAAGGAAGTGCTAAGACAGGGAGAGAACCCCCTGGGGAGGCCGGGGAAGGCAGCCAAGCGGTGGTGGGGGGAGGCAGGAGGAGTCACTGCAGGGCCAGGAGAGGGGTGTGCAGGAAGCTACAGAGGAGACAGGACAGGCACCCGTGCGCTGGGTGACAGAGCCCCAGGGGTTTGGGTTGGAGCAGCAGGTGTAGGGCTGGGGAGGGAGGCAGGAGAGAGCAAAGGACGAAGTGTGGCCACGGAGGGTCTAGGGGCCAAGGTGGTAGCAGAAGGGGATGGGTGCTTTCACAGGGAGTCCCTGGAGTGCATCTGCCTGCTCAGTGAGAGGGGGCGGGGGTGGAGGCTCGGGTGGGAAGATGGGGTGCTGAAGGGAAGGAGGGCGGAACAAAGGCACCAGGGGCCTCACCCCTTCCATGCCTGCTCATCACTGGGAGCCAGTGCAGGCTGGTCTCACAGCGCTGGCGCCCCTCCACCAGCCACTGTCCCACCTCCTGACCAGGCCTTCCAAACTCGCAGGGGTGGCTCCTGGTCAGCAGGAGTCAGGTTCCGGGTCCCGGGCCCTCAGCAGCCCTCTCACCTCCTTGCCAGCCAGCCTGGAGCCTCCAATTGTCTAGGACTCCCTGAGCCCACCCTCCCCCTCCCTCACCCCAACCCCTAGTGCAGCCAACACCCACACTACCTGCTTGGAATAGATCTTGAGAAGCTTGTTGACCGGTGTGCCCTCATTGTCCCCATCGAACTCCAGCCACAGGACAGACTCCTCCTCCTCGGGGGAGGTGTGGTCCCACGACAGCTCCTGGAAGCGCAGGCCCAGCAGGACATGCTGACCAGAGAGAGAGACAGAGCTTGGACTCCCCTGGGCAGAGGCCTGCTACCTGCCCCATCCCACTGGGGCATCACCGAGAAGAGACACCTGGCCAGGCTATTTACCTTCAAGGCTGAGCCTAAATTCATGTGTGAGTTTCTCTTGGGAGAGGAATCCCTGCTTCATTCAGACCCCTAAAGGGGGCTATGGTCCAGGGAGGCTGAGAACCCCTAACCCATAGCACTTCTCACCAGTGAGTCAAGCCCCTGACAGCTGGGGCAGTGACGGGGAAAGAGGCATGTAGGGAGCAGAGACCTTTCCCCTGAGATCAGCTGGGTAGCATCTCAGCAGGAGGCCAAGGTGAGCCCAGTATGTTGGGGTATGGCTGCCCAGGAATGGCTGGGATCCCTCTCTGGGACCAGAAGTCTCCCCAAAGTTTTCTGCTGGCTTAGGAGGGACTCCTGCCCGGGTGCAGAGAAGCTGCCCCGCAGGGTAGGCTGCTGACACCACTTCCACACAGCTGGTTGAGATAGCCAGCGCCAAGTACAGGAGGAGGAGGCGCAGGACTCAGACAGCCAGGAGGGCACCTGGTTGTGGGGCTTCTGGAAAACCACCAGCTAGTCTCCAGCCACTGGCTGGCCGAAGCAGCCAGGCCCTGCCAGATTCCCTCTACTAGCTGCAGCCTTCCCCTGTCCTGGCCACCCTCCTGCCTAGCATGCTGGGCAGAGAGGATGACACACAGCAGACCCGGGGAAGCCCCCAGGATGACAAGTGGAAGCCGAAGGGACATAGGAGGGAGGGAGGCCAGACAGACCACCCACCCTGCCCCAAGGCCAACCACAGGCCTGAGGGAGCCAGGAAGGCCTGGGTGAGAATCCCACTCCCTTCCTCTCCACTGAGCCCCCCTCACCCCCCTCCAGGTCCCAACCTGGAGGAGCTGGAGGTACCTTCTCCCTGCTGTCGATGACATGCACGCCCTCCAGACTGATGGCCACAGACACTGGCTTTCGACCACCCCGGTGCAAAAAGCCCTGGGCTGGCTTGTCAATCTCGCCGTGGAAGAAGGCACACCTGGGGAGGGAGACTGGCATTAGCCTGTCCCCTCCAGCACGAAGAACAGATAGCCCAGGTTCACCCTGCAGTGAATGCTCTGGCCAGGCCGTCCCAGGCACTGAGAAAATTAAGCTGTTTGAGTCACTGACGGTTAATTGGAAACCCACTCCAGGGAACGGAGAAACTGAGGGAGGCTTCGTGGAGATGGTGGCATCTGAGCTGATCAGTGGGATGGCAGGGTTTGAACAGACAGGAGGAAGAATGGGTAGCAGAGGAGGGTGGGAACTGCGGGCAGAGGGAAAAGCATGAACAGGTGTGGGACAGAGCAAGTCATGTTTGGGGAATGGCTAGGAGCCCACGGACTCAGGGGCTGAGGCTGCTGGAGGCTGTGAGAGCCTCACTGCCCGCTGTCCCCCAGGAGCTGCCCAGGCAGGGAAGCACTTGACATGGAGAAGGGGAAAGCGTGCAGCGGCCCTGGAACGTCCCCCCACTGAGCTGCCACCGTCTCCCTCCTGCCCCGCCACGTCCTCTTCCACGCCTCCCGCGGCCCGGGCCCCTCGCCCCCTTGCACTTGGCTAAGCCAGAGCCCTCGTTAAATCCTGCAGGCCCAAGGATGGGACTGAAACCAGCACGCCCCACCTTCAGTTTCTAAGAGCAGCAGTCCCCCTCCGGGGAGGCTCCCACAGGCTCAGGGCTGGGACTCCCACTCCACTGAGGAGACCGAAGAAACAGAAGAACGGCCACTCCCTGCCCTCACATCAGTTTTTCACTCTCTACTGGATCCTGGCTGTCCGCACACACGCACCTCGTCTGCCACAGAACCAGAGACCTCGTGCCGCCTGCAGCCACGCTGCTGCTCCTCCCTGGGCTCCATCTTACAGCACAGCTCCCTCAACAAGCTGGTGGCACCCACTGTCTCCGACCCTCTTTCTCTCTCTCCTTCACCCTCTGCCACCTCCATGATTCTGGAGCCAAGGTCAACTATCAGCCACACAGGACATGTTAAACTGGACCTTGAAACAGCAGCTCCTGAGGCTTGGTCACTCCCTCCTCCTCAACACCTCCCTTTGCTGGGCTGGTAGAGACCCTCTGGCCTTGCTGGCTGGGGTCCTGCTCTGTCTGGTCCACACTCACCTTCTTGGTCATCTCTTGGGGCTCCTAGTTTCAAACAGCACCCACATGCTAATGACTCACCAGCTACCCAACTCCAGACTCAGAAACCTACCTGGAATTACCACCTGGGTATCTGGCGAACGTCTCAAAATCCTCACATCCAAGGACAAGCCCTGGATCTTCCCCGACCTGCTGCACCGCACTGCTGGTCTCGGCTGATGCCAACGCCACCCTCCAGCTGCTCGGGCTGGAAACGCGGAGTCCTCTCCGCCTGCTCTCCTCCAGTTCTACCACACATCTAGCAAGCTCCTTCCACTCCCCCCTCAACAGCCCTGGAATCTGACCTTGTCTCCCCTCCTGCGTTACTGCCACCAGGCTGAGCCACAGCATCGTTTGGAGTATTGTCACTGTCCTCACGGGTCAGTCCTCTACTTCTATTGCTGTCTCTCTTGCCGCTAGAATGGTGGCTTCAGGGGCAGGGATGAGTCTCTTTTGCTCATTGAGGTGTCTCTGGCACCTAGAGTGCTGGCACATAGTAGGTACACAAGAGCTACTGGCTAGATATGCCTGCATAAGTGAGCGAGCTCACCAAAGAGGGGGTCCGTGGACCACATGGCCATGGCAGGAGGAAAGAGAGGACCTGTGGGGGTTCCTGGCCCGTGACAGGGGAGGGGGAAGATGAGTGTCTGGCTTGGGACCTGCGGGGCCAGAGGTGCTGGCATCTAGACACATCTCGCGTGAGGACAGAGCCCAGCGGGAGGCAGGCGCAGGGGAGGGACCGGGCACCCGGGGTCGTGGTTGCAGCCGGGGAGCTGCTCACCCGTAGAAGGGCAGCTCGTGGCACTTGAGGAGGTAGGCGCGGTAGTAGGGGCTCAGGGAAGCCTCGGGCTCGCTGTCCCCGCTAGCCGTTTCCTTCACCCGGCGGAAGGCGTCCAGCAGGCCCTGCTCGCCCGTCCCAGCCTTGGTGCTCCGGCCCCGGAGGGCGGCGAAGAGCCCGTGGCCCCGCTTACAGAGGTGGGCAGGGAGGAAGGAGTCCAGCTTCTCCCTGTGGAGGAAGGAAGGTGGGTGGCCTGGCATGAGGACGCGCCCATGCCTGTGGGCTGGCCAGAGGTGTCCAGGTCTCCAGGGCATGGAAAGGGCAGGGGAAGCCCTGGACATCCCAGCAATATGCCTGGTCGGCAAGAGGCCTGAAGTCAGGAGACCGAGAGAAGAGCCGAAACCAGACCCACCCCAGAACCAGTCTGGCTGGAGGGTTTCAGAGCAACGTTCATGTCCGAGTCAGGAAGGTCTGGATTTCTGAACTAGTGGAGATGTCACAACCAAAAACTGGTACAAGTGACCTAGAGCTATCAAAGCTTTGTTCTGCCAAACAGGGATATAAAACCCCACCAACCACCAACCCATCAGCCCAGGTTCATGAAGAAATGAGCATTTTCAATCACACACACACAGGGTAGGAAAGAACCTTGGTGTGACCACACTGTTTCTCCTCTCAGGCAGCCCAGTGACTACGTGGCCATGCACCAGCCCTTCCAGGTGAGCCGCAGCTGGAGTCCAGTCTACAAGCCATGAGCGCCCTCTCCAAGCCTCAGTTTCTCCATGTGTAAAATAAGGACACAAATCCCTACTCACGTGGAAGGGCACTAGTATGTGCCCGGTAGGTATGTGGTGGGCGCCAGGCAAATACCACCGAGCTTGTCATTTTCACTGAAGAAAGGAGGGGTCCCTGCCGGGGCTTCTGGAGGACCAACACCTCAGGTGGAGGGGAGACGTGGCCAGCCCTGTGGCAGGACTGATGCAGGGAAGGAGCCTGTGCTGGCCCAGAGAGGCCCAGCCACAGGGCAGCACAAGGAGGGGCGCACAGGGGTACCCTGGACATTTTCATCATTTGTCCTACACACCCCTGCTTCCAGCGACAGCTCCCAATCGTCATTTGGAAATCCCACCTTCCCACTCCAGTCCATGGGGTCCTTGCAGGCTCACGGCCCGAGGCCTCAGCCAATCAGCACCCTGGCCACTCTGCCTCCTTTGGGTGGACCTGGGCCCAGCCACCAGTGGTTAGATGAGTCTCAGGACTCTAGTCACATGAGTGATGAGGCCTCTCCTTACCAATGGGCAAATATTGTGGCCACCACGAGGCCAGAGCCTGCCTACGTGCGAGCTGGCACAGAGGGCACAGGATCTGGGGAGGGACCCAACACAACCACCCTAGACTTGTTCATTACTTGACAAAATCCCTCAAATCCAAACAGTCTGAGCTGGGTTTGCTTCACTTGCAATAGGAACAGATATGCCCATCACAAGAGCCAGGATTTCTACAGCCGCCAGCCTCACGCCAGCTCAGCTGGGAGCCCTCAGGCTCCCGAGCCCAGGATGGTGACTTGTCAGTCACCCGGCACAAGGCCCTGTCTCTGCGCATCCTTTCCCCCAGCACACCTGCACCTGGGAGGGACGGTTGGGGAGCCCTGGGTCCAGAAACAGGCTGTGCTGAGAGTTCATCCTCTTTGGAATTACCGCTAAGCCTCTGGATCATCGTCTGTGGAGGTCAGAGAAGGGCCTGGTCTGCTTCCAGAGCAGACTCAATCATCACGGCCCCAGGTTCTGCCAATCCACATAGCAAAGAGCACGGCTTCTCGAGAGAGGGGGTGGGAAGCGCAAAGCCGGCATGCTGGAGCATCCGGGAAATGGGGCCTTGTCCCTGGAGTTCAGGACTAAGCTAGACTATCACTGGCGACTGGGAGTTCATATTTGCTCAGTCCCTGGCTGTGACCCCCAAAAGAACAAGCCTAACTGCCTCTTAACCTCAGGCAGAGGCTGGGGATCCATGCTCACGCACAATGGGGGGTCCTTTCACAGGAGTCACTTCACCCGTCTCCCACTGCCCAGGCCCCTCAGCCCAGAGCAGATGAGGAAAAGGAGATTCAGAGAGCTGGGGTGACTCACCCAAAGTCACACAGCATCAGGGCCAGCCCTGGGCTCAGGCCTCCTGACTCCAGAGCCTGGCAAGACCACACGTAAGTAGAATTCTGGGGCAACCCTCCCCACCTCGGGCCCCTGCCTTGGGTCGCGCTGACCCTCACCTCAGGGCACAGGCCGTGGGCTGGCCAGGCTGGTAGGGCCCGAGCTGCACGCGGCACACCAGGGCGCCCAGGGCCTCGCAGTCCTCCACGTCGCACGGGTACCGAGCGGCCAGCACGTTGCCCTTGGCCTCCTCATAGAGCAGCCGCAGGACCTCCTCGTCACGGATCTACGGGCCGGTGTGGCAGGGAGGGGCTGCTCAGCTGAGTCGGGCACCAGTGTCCAGGGGCCGAGGGAGGAGGGAGGCTGGACACAGGGCACTAGACCTGGTGGTACTGCCTGGGGCTCACTCCTCACCTGGAGCTCCCTCCGTTTTGGGAAAAACACATTCCTTCGGAACTGCAGGGAGGGCTCATCTGGGGAGAGAGGAGGGAATCACTGCCTGGCCACCCTGTGCAGCCAGCTCTGCCCTCTCCCTGGACTGGCCCAGTCTCCAGTCCCCAAGCCTCCTCATCATGACTCAGAAAACCCGAGGGCTATCCAGAGGCTGGGAGTCCTGACCTATCTCCATGTGCCCGCTGCCTCCCCAGCCCACCTTCTCCTGGGCTCCCCTAAGGGATCACTTCCTCCCCTGGGGGAGATGCCGGGTCTGCTCCTCAGCCAGGGCAGCTCCACCTGCCAAGGGAGGCCTGGCTGGGCTGGGAGTCCACACTCTAGACCGTGGTGGGCCCTGGAGACAGCGACACACAGGTGGCAGCACTGACCCATGGCCACGTCGTCGTCCGGAGCGTCAGTGAATCGCAGCAGCAGTTCTGGCCACTGGCGGCCCAGCTTGTAGGGCTGGTGCTTGGGCTTCAGCTGCACCTCTGAGGGACGAGACAGGAAGTGGCCATGAAGCCCCTGACCAGTGCAAATGCCGCCCGCTGACAGCAGCAGCAACCACGGCAGCTGTAGCCAATGTTAGCTGAAGGAGGTCCAAAGCATTCAGACTACTTCAAATGGTTAATGGCATTTGCCCTGCAAGAACCTTACCCTCATTTCATCCACAGGGAAAAACAAGGCTCAGAGAGGTTAAGATGCTTGTCCAAAGTCACACAGCAAGTGAAAGGGGGTCAGGGTCGAGACAGAGCCAGCCTCTGACTATCCGCTACAGTGCCCGGGTGGGCTGGATGGAAGGTGCTGGGGGTTGCGGCACAGATGGTCCCAGTACTGCATTAGGAAGTAGAGCCCAAAACTGGTTACTGAGGCTCAAAGGCCCAAGGGACTGTTCACCCCTTCTTCTGGCATTGCCTGGGCCTCTCCCTTTCCAGCCCCCACCCCAGCATCTCCCCTGGGGACTCCAGCTGACCTCCAAGCTCTCTGCCTCCATGGCCTCCAGGCCCCATGCCATCCGGCTGCTCCACTGTATTTCCTTCTCACTCCCTCTCCCACTCTGCTCCTGCCATGCCAGCCCTCTTCAATTGCTTGAACAGTCCCTGCTAGTTTGTGCCTCAGGGCCTTTGCACAGGCAGTTACTCCTGCCTCCAACAGCCTTCCCCAGATCCTCATACGGCTGGCTAGCTTCAGGGATCACATTCCCCCGACCCCTAACTAAGGCAGCCCCTTCCTGTCACTTATCACAACAACTGCACCCTCTTTTTGGTTGCTGTTACAGCGTTTACCACTATCTGATGTCACCTCACTGTCTCTGCCCCCACTAGACAGTGAGAGCCAGGACTGAGTGCACCACTTGCAGCCCCTCGTCTCTGGGCTGTCAGCCAGCCCCAGACTCAACACCTTAGGCCAGGAACAAGAAAGTGGTTTCATCTCAAGGACCAGTGCCCCTGGTCTTTGAGAGTCTGAGACCAATTCCAAGCCCATCAGGTGATGAATGAGGATAGCTGCTGGGGGTGCAGGAGGGGGGAAGGCAATATCCACGCCTTGTACCAGCTACACCTACCCCCTTACCCCTGCCATCAGAGGGACAAGCCCTTCGTCCTGCCAGCCTGATGCCAATGGTCCTCATCTCTGTTTTTTGAGCTTCCATTTGGACTCTGACCTTAGCCCAAAACAGTAGCCACAGCCTCCAAACTGGCCTTCCTCCCTGCCTATTGCCTCTTCCATCCAACCCCGGCATTCATCTTCCTCACACCCCTTTCTTCCATCATTTTTCTGATCCATATTTCCCAGTAGTCCTCATTTCTAACCAAGATCCTTGGCCACCACCTGCCACCCTCCTTGCCTAACCACTCCCAGGAGGGGACACTGCCATTTGTGCGCTCTCTCCATCTGGACACTCACAGGACTCCAGGGTTGGGAGGGTGTGAGGATCACCCACTTTACAGATGGGAAAACAAAGCCCAAAAAGGGACAGTGCCTGAGGCCACCAGAATCACTGGCTCCGCCTGCCGAGTCTCCCGACTCTCGTACCACACTAGACCTCGAGTCCTCTGAGGGCAGGGACACCAGTCTCGTTCCCCACCAGACCCCTAGCATCTGGATCTCTGCCCAGCACAAGGCGGGGGTGCTCTGCACATACTGGTGAGATGAATGAGGTAACTGGCTAGCTGGGACCCCTGGGACACTGTAGGGGAGGCGGGTGTGGGACAAGTGTTCCTTCCTTCTGCCAATGGCCCAGCCCCAACCAGCCTTAAACCCTGGGTCCCAGCAGCTTAGAGGACTCCCGTTGTCAGGACGGGATTACGCTGACCCTGCAGTCCCACACTTCCAGACAGGGCCTTCCTGCCTGGAAGCTGCCACCCAAACGAGACTGACAATCCTGGGAGCCCTGTTCCATGTAGAGCAACAATGGCACTGAGAAGGTCAAACTTTCCCGAACACCCAGCTTGAAGGGCGGCTCCAGCAGACGGTACCCCCTCCCTGCCTCACGGCCCCAGGGCATCTGTCACTGCTTCACCCACTCTGGGGGTGGTGTGGGGCCAAGAGTTCCAAGTCAAAGCTGAAGTGGCCTTTCAGCCTCCTGAACCCGGCCTGGGAACAAAGTGGGTGCTGACTCTGTGCTGGGGCCTCCTGGACAGCGCAGTGCCCCAGGGTGACCCACCGGCCACACAGGCAACCCATTCATATTCTTGCAAAGGGGGAGCAGGAATGTGACGAGTAGGGAGTGGGAGAAGAAACAAGCTGCCCAACTGCAAGGACAGGGAGCCTGAGGTAGGGCAGGGGCCGGACACATGAAACCACCCCACCCCACCTCACCCCCTCGGCCAGCTTTCCCAAGAACAAGCCAAGGGGCCGACAGTCCTGACCAACAGCCAGAAGGGGTAAGGAGGGGCAGCTGAGCTGGGTGGGGAGCGGCCAAAAGAGACCGGTCAGCAGGAAGCGGGTGGGCAAGAACAGCAGCTGGGCAGGAAGCTCCCACTGGTGGGTGGGGGTGGGGAGACAGGCAAGCCTCTCCCACCAAGCCAGCTACTCCCTTCTTGCCCTATTCCTCTATAAGGGAGGAGACTATTTAGGCTCAGAAAACATGCCTGGCCCCCGCACGAGCTGAGGCATCCTCTCCCCTGGCCCCCTCCCTGTCCAAGCTAGCAAGCTAATGGCTCTGAGATCCCAGGGAGCACCTCGCCCTCCCTGTCCCCCAGGTCTGAGATTCTGCAGACCCCCCTCCACTGCCTTGACTCCCATGCCACCCCTGCCTTGGGATCTCAGCCTGAAAGGGCATGGCAGGGTGATCACTGGCCAGAAACCAGGCAGGGCTGGAGGCGCCCTGCAGAGAAGTTGGGTTTCCAATTATCCTGCCCTCCCCACCCTCAGGGAGAGTCTCATCCTCAGGGGAGGCTGCTTCCTGGGCCAGGTCCCACCTTCCTCCGTGGCCCGACAGAGCAGGACACAGTTCAAAGAGGCTGGTTGGGGGCCACCCAGGCTGCCCTTCTGATTTTGGTCCTACCACTCACTGGTCCCACCACTCCAAACCTCAATTTCTTCATCTGAAAACCAGGCTGGGCCATGAGGATAAGGTAAAGTTCTGCTTGTAAAATGTCAGCTCAGGCTGTGGCACAGAACACGTGTTCAGTGAACATGGTCCCCTTCCCTGCTCCTCCTGACACTCAGGTCCAGGAGCACTGAGGCTGAGGGGCAGGCTCAGCCCCTCCTCTGTCTCACCAGAAAGAAAGGAGGTGGGAGCAACGGGCCAGGCACCCTCTCAGGTCTCTGGGTCCTGAAAGCCATGGATGGCTCCTGGATATACACAAGTTCCCCCTTTCCCTAATGTATAGTGGCCAGAGGTTCTGGTAGCTGTCCCATCTTTCCCACTGGTCAGAGCCCTTCCAACCCTCCGGCCTAGGCTTCTCACTGCTAAGCCTTACCCAGCAGCGGCGAGGCGAGCCAGAGGGCGAAGGCATCCAGGGCGATGTCCGGGAGCTGCAGGACCTCACGGACAGCACGATGCAGCTCGTGGGCACTGAGTGAGGGCAGGTTCTCCACAGCCAGGGGCACCATCTTGTCATCCGCCAGGTACACCAGCACATCAGCTGCTGCAGTGGAGGCCAGGCAGGGTCAGCTGGGCCCACTGCCCAGGCACAGGCATGCCAACAAGGCACCCTCCACTACCCAACCCTACACCCCTTGGGGTGACCAAGGCTACATGCCAAAGGCAGAGCCCCAGCATCCCCAAAGGATCCTGTGAAAAGTGCTGTCTGTTAGGACTTACTGGAGACCCTCAAATCACCCAGAAGCCCAGCAACTCTGGCCCAGGGAGCAGCCTAGCCCCACCTTAATCCCACAGGTTCAAATTAGGGCTGGCCACTGCCCCTCTACACAGTCCCCTGGCAGCCCCAAGGACTCTGGTGTGTTTCTCCCCTGAAGGAGAACATACCACAGGAGGGACTGAGGCAGAGACAGGCTGAACCTATCCTGAGGTCACAGCAGTTAGTATATCAAGCAGGGAGTGGGGGAGGGCTAGTAATCCACTGTTATCCTTCGGTAGGCCGCTGTCTCTCTCTGGCCCAAGCTAACATGGGAACAGTGGATTCTCAAAGCCACCCTAGGGTAAAACAAGTTCCAGGGCTCAGCTTCCTTAGGACTCCTCAAGCTTCAGGACTCACACTATGGCCTTTCAGGACAGCCTTGAACAGGTAGGAGAAATACAACCCAGAAAGTTGAGTGTTCCATTGTGACAGCCTGTGAGGTGCCTGTCTGAAGCCTAGAGCCAAAGGGAGACCCTTGGAAGAGCAGCCAGATTCAAATCTCTATCGCTGGGCCTGCAGGTACAGGGGGGGAGCACTGAGCCTGGAGGTGGATATGCTCGGGTCCCAATCCGAGCCTGGCCTATCTAGTTGACTTCAGCAAGTCAGTGTGTCAGTTGCCTCACGTGCAGAGTAGGGCTAATACCCCTCTCCTCACAGAGTGGCTGTGAATCAAATGAGGTGAAGCCTATGAAAAGCAAAGGCATAGTTTATTATTCATATAGGTAAACGCGCTTTGGGAGATCCCTAGACTGTTCTGCTCTAAGAGCTACTTTCTTCAGAGATCATAAAATAATATCCTAGAGGCTGAAATTCAGATTCACTTTTCAGGCAGGGAAATCTGGGGCAGTGAAGTCTCCAGTATCCTATGACTTAACCTCTCTAGGGCCCAGTTTCCTTCCTATAAAATGTAGATGATGATCCTTGTTTTCAAAAGGCCACTTAACAAACAAAGAAAGTGAATGTATCCTCTTTCATTCAGGAGATTTCGCTTGAATTTCATGGTTAGGTAAAATTTTACAAGTGAGGAAACAAGTTAGATTGAAGAAAAGTACTCAACTTGCAGTGACAGATCCCAGGTCCTGATTGACCTGTCACTTTTCCACACCTCAAAATACTTTGTTAACTAATAAATAAGATTCTCTTTAATTAAAGAGATGACAAGCCAGGGCCACTTCCTTAGGGCTTGGGCCCTAGAAGGGAATGGCAAGGAGGGGACTGGGGACAGGGACTCACCTCGGGCTCCTACGGAAGACACACTGCTTCTATGGGATCGATCAGCGGGGGCAGGCTGCCCAGCATTGCCTTCTGTCCCGTCCATCTGTAGAGGGAAAGAGAAAAAGCAGTTACTGGAGGGTCCAGGGATGGGGGTGCTGGAGCCCTTCAAGCTCTCACTGAGGAAGGGAGGGGTCCCGAGTTGATCTGTGAAGGTGAACAACCAGGGCTGGCGGCACTGGTGTGCAGACTAGCGGGGTGGGGGGCTGAGGGTTCTCAGCCTACTGGAGGTCAGGGCTGGAGGAGCGGGTAGGGCCGTGGTGGTCAGGAGAGGGGTCAAGCTCCGCTCGCTGGGATGCTCAGGCACCGCACGGCGCACCCCCGTCCCGGGCGGGGGCCCGCATAGGGCTTCGCGGCGCTCACAGGGACACAGTGCTTGCAGCCTCAGCCCAGGTTCCTGCCCTGACCTTGGCCCCGGGCTGCCGCTCCCGCCCCACAGCCAACCGGGACTAGGGATCCTGCTCGGGTTCCAGCTCCGGGGTCTGCGACGCGGAAGCTGAGGCGGAGGAAGCGGGGCGCGCACGGCCACGCCTCCCCGGCCCGCGGGTGCCAATTGGAGCCCTGGACTGCCGCGCACGCGCGCTGCCTGGAGCCCGCGCACTTGACTCCATCCCCGCGGGCCCGCGCATGACCGTGACGTCCTGGCCTCACGCTTCCCGCTTCTGGCTGCTGCATTACAAAACCGTCCAGCCACCTATCCGAGTGACCGGGGACGAATGACCCAAATACACAGGCCCCAGCTGTTGGCCTGTAACGGGGTGTGGCGAGGGTTCAAGGCAATCGGGGAGAGGGGCGCGAGCTCTGGCGTTCACACGCGTGTGACTTTGGGATGGTCCCCTCACCTGTGAAAGGGAGATGCTTCTTGGGGGCGTGTCAGGGGTCCACACTGGGTTGGGCTCTGGGTGAAGGTGACGTAGGCAGCCGCCTGTACTGCAGGGCCTCGAGACCGAGAGGGGTGATGGGCTTTCCGCGGTGATCAAGAGACATGGTGCCTGTCCGGACTCATCCTAGACAAGCCCCTTCCCCTCGAGGCCTCAGTTGCCATCTGCAAAATGAGGAGGTTAGACTCGATGACCTCCAAAGATCCTCAAGTTATATGTCAGAATCCAGGCTAGGCACACTTGTTATTCCAGGAAGCAGTCACATGAGCCTTTACTATCTTAGACACACAGCCCTGGACACCTTGCGGCATTCCCAGGCTGGGGAGAGGCGTTGGGGCCCCGAAGAGGCAGGTGTGAAAGCGCTTATCCCCAGGGTCATGTCACCAACATGTCCTGGCAAGGCTAGCCTATGTGTGCCTGAGGGGTAGGTCTCAGGGAGAAAAACAGGTCCATGGGGTGCCTTCCTGAGCTAGAGGAGCCAGAGGTTGTTTGAAGTGACAATGGGCTGGGTGATCAGGAAGGTGGGGGAGGGGTGGGGCAGTGGACTCTCCCTGCCCCGATTCCCCAGCGTTGGAAGGCAGCTCCGGCTCCTAACCCAGTCCAAGTTTTCTCAGTATTTGAAACAGCTCTTTGCTTGCCCTCCAGGACCCACACTGCCCCATAATTGGCCCATTACAACATGTCTTTCTTCCTAGCAAGACCTAGGGACTCAAGGAAGCTCAGATGCAAGCAGTGGGAACAGACATCTCCCTCCAGGTTCCCCACTCTGGGACCAGATGGGAGGCTTGGTGTCCTCCCTAAACCAGCTGGCAGCCCGGCAGCTGGCCCTGGGTCTCCAGTTCTCTCTCTCCATCTCCAAAGGGCCCCAAAGAACGTAAAGTTCCCCAAATACCCTCAGCCTGCCCCTCCAGATCTCATTGCTGCTTTTAAGTTTCCCATCAGATGCCCACGTAAAGTGTTCAGGGGTCCTTGAGAGTCACGGCCCTGCCCTCAGGAAGTTTATGTTCTGGTTTCATTGGGCACTGGAGGGAAAGAGGAGAAAGAAACCCAGGAGAAATGCATGTTTAAAGCTACATAATGTGTCAGAATTGCCTTAAGAGCTATCAAATGCCACAACAGGAAGAGCAGGGTCCTCAGTTCCTAAGCACCTACTATGTGCTACGCCCTTTCCCACGTGTTTCCCTGTGTCGTCCTCAGGGACCCTGTGAGTGGAAGTGAAAGTAACAGTAGCTGCCATTTGTGGAGCATGTGCAGTGTCCAGACCCTAAGTGCTTTAGTCCTGGCAACATTAAGAGGTAAGTATTACCTCTCCATTTTACGACGAGAAAACAAGATCAGAAAGGTTCAATAACAAAACTGACATGTGGCAGTGTGTGTGGTGATGGTGAGGAGCCTGGAACCCAGGTCCAGTGAGAAGGGGCACTGGGAGAGATTCCTGAAGCCATTCCAGGTCTCGGGAGCTGCAGGAGCACTGTTAGGACACGAGGGAAACCCTGGGCACTCAGAGCACAGCAGGTGGGAAGGTGGGTGGCACCCACGGCAGGGGGAGGGCGCATGAACACCAGGCGGAGAGGGGTGTGGTGGGTTTGGCAGGCACTGAGGACATTTTGGAGGCTGTGAGCTAGAGAGTGACAAGATCAGAGCTCTACTCTGCCAGGTAGAGGGTTAACCTGGTGAAACTTGCAGGAGGATTGGAGAAGAGCTGGCCCAGGGTGGGGCTGCCCTCCTGCAAGGCTGGGAGTGGCAGTGGGTTTCCCTTGAACTCAGGAGGTGTGATGGGACTAGAGAGGAGCGTGGGGCCCATTCTGAAGTGACAGGGCAGACTGAAGGCCTTTAGAGCCAAGAGGCCTCAGACCCAGCACCTGCTGGGCTGGCCCCTGCTGCAAACATTAAAGGCCCACAGAAGGGCTCGCCCGGCATCACTCAGGGGAAAACAGCACTGGGACGGTAGCCTAGCCCTCTGTGAGAGACCAGGCTCAGGAAGGTCTTCAAGGCAGCTCCAGGGGGAGGGAGTCAGAGATGAACCCTGCTTCTTAGAGCCTGTCCACCCACGAGTGGGTGGGTGTGTGCTGCTTTGGCAGCAGTGGGAGAGAAGGATCAGCAGGACTCGTCGTTGGGCATCTGATGGGAAACTTAAAAGCAGCAATGAGATCTGGAGGGGCAGGCTGGGGTATTTGGGGAACTTCATGTTCTTTGGGGCCCTTTGGAGATGGGGAAAGAGAACTGGAGACCCAGGGACAGCTGCCGGGTGGCCCACTAATGCTGCTCCCTGACTCGTCCACTCATTCATTCCTTCAGTGAGTATCCATTGAGTGCCTACTCTGTGCCACATGCTATTCTAAGCCTTCAAAATAACATCAGTGAACAAAACAGCCAGAGATCCCTGCCCAGACAACATTAATTGCACAATGTGTCAGAAGTTGATGAGTGAAAGACAAGGTTGGGCCAGGGAAGGGGCACCAGCAATGCTGGGCGGGTGGGGCAGATGGCAAAATTCAGTGAGCCTGTTAGGGCGGGCTCACTGCGTGGGTGACGTTGGAGCCCAGGCCAGAGGAGGCCACCAGCAGGCAGGAAGAAGAGAAGGAGGTCAGAGGCTACGGGGACACCTCGAGGGCACCAGAGCCTAGGAAGGCTTTGGTTTTGACTCTAAACAGGATTGCAGGGTGTGGAGTAGGGAAGAGAGAGGGTCTGACTTACATTTCAACCGCATCGTCTGGTTGCTGTGGAGAACAGACCGGAAGATGGCAGAGAGGCAGGGAGGCCAGCTGGGGACAGGAATCCAAGTGGAGGTGACAGTGGCTTTGGGTCAGGACAGTAGCAGTGGAGGAAGTGAGGAGGGGGCGGACTCAGGATCTGTCTTGAAAGTAATAGTAACACGGGCTGGACCTCATGGAATGGTGAGGTGGAGGGAAGGAAGGGATCAAGGTGACTCCAGGGGTTGGCACCAAGTCTGGGGCTTTCACAGCTTTCTCTGGGCAATGGCGCCTGAGCCCTGGATCTCCCTGCCCTTAAAAGAAGAACCTCTCCTTCTCAACCCCCACCGCCAAGCCCCCACTTCCCAGCATTCCTGAGAATAGAAATCTGACAGTATATTTATGGCTGTTGATGTCAAGAACGGGTTACATCTGTGCCACCAGGCTCTCCTAATGCCCCCTTCCTCCTTGTTTGCAGCCCACCTTGCAGTCGGCACTTTGTCTGCAGCCACAGGTCTGCTTCCATGCTCTGCCCCACCTTCTGGTAGCATGAGTGCAGCCTAGCCTGCCTCCACGTCCCCACTGCTGCCGTCCTTTGGGCCTTACCTCAAAGGAATCCACATGAGTTTAACAGAAAAAGTCAGAAATGTGGCCCTGGAGGATGTGATCCTGAACGTGGACACTGATTAAAGAAATTTTCACATATTGAGGTATGGGGAAGTCATTCTGGCTTATACATGAGTTAATTTGAATTTTATGCTAACTAGAACAGCCTATCAAACATATATTGTACATCTGCTTTAATTATTACAAAAAAGGGTGCACTGACCAGAAGTAAAGAATCTCTACATTGCAAATAAAGACCAAATGCCTCCCTTCCTGGGACGCCAATGCCAGTGCCCCTTTGGTGATAAGACTCTCCTCCCAGGTACCAAGGCCACACTAACTCACAGTGTACATGCTGATCTGTTTTTCTTTAAACTTGAAGGAATGTATTCTTGACTTGTTTGATGTTCTTTGTTCTGACAAGATATAAAACTGTGCTGAAAACCTTGCTTCTCCAGAGCAGTTCCACAGTTATCTGAGAGGCTGTCTTCCAGGGTACAGTCTCAGTTTGGCTCAAATAAAACTTGTTTTTATCTCTATGATAGAATGTTTGTTGATTGCTTTCGTCGACAACATCAACACCTGGAAACCTCCTCTGATGACCTCCCGAACCTCCCAAATAATGTGAAAGCAAAGAGCCTCAGAAAGCGCGGGCCTGGCCGCAGATCACACAGCTGGCCGAGGCAGAGCTGAGATGGAGCCTGGTTTAGACGAGGCCAAAGCCCACGCTGTTTCCATTCCATGTACACTGGCCCCTCTGAGGCAGGGAGAAAGAGATGACAGAGTAGGAAAAATGAAAGTACCAGACACTTGTGCAACACACAACACATGAGCAAAGTCTGATTTATAAAAAGATGTAACAAACTTTCAAATGATACAAAATATCATTTTCAAAACAAAGGGTGAGTGTACTTAACCGTCCTCTGCTCAGAACAGAGCAAGAGGGTAAGTGGAATAACCATTCATGCTATAGCAGGTTTAATGGGCTGGCAGCAGCGACAGTTGGTCGAAGGAAGCAGAGAGGAAGAGAGCGGTTCGGGTCCCTGCCCCGTCAGCTTGGGTTGTTGTCCAAAGAGAAACGAGCAGTCATAGCCCGGTCACCCCGCAGCAGAGACACACCACCCTTTATACACCAAGTCCCAGCTTTCCCCTGGGAAAGAGGCAAGGAGAGGAGGAGGCAGAAAAAGAGGCTGTTTATGACAGGCGCGGGAGAGTCAGTCATAAACAACCCCGGGAGAAGACGAGCTTCCGGCCCTGGTGAGTCACTCCTCTCCTCTTCTTCCTTCTTCCCATCCCAGGCCTGGGCGCCTGGCTGCGCCTGGCTGCCTCGGGCTGGACCTGCCCCCTGATGGCCGGGCCCAACCTCCGCTGGCCTTGCAGCCGTCCTGGGGTGAGGGGGCTGCCTGCCCCTGCCCGTGTGGTGCTGTGGGGACGAATGGGAGCTTGGGCCGGGCAGGCAGGGCCTGGCCCTGAGTAGGCTCCTTCAACCCTTGCTGACTGAAGAAGCCCTGGAGGGGCCCGACCGGGGCCTGGGCCCAGCTGTGGCCCTGGTCACGCTGCAAGGCTGTTGCTGGCTGGCGGGGGGGGTCAGGCCACCGTGGGCCACCCTCCCTGCCCCTTGAGATTTCATACTCTGCAGGTCTCCAGCCCACCAGGCCACTTAAGTTGACTGATTCTGTGTCCTGGTGCCCGAGGCCTTGGCACCGGGCCTTCACCCAGGGTTAAACATTAGTAGCAGATTATCAGTCCCGGGGCTGTAGGGGGGGGGGTGGAATTACACTTTCACCAGCGTCTCCTCTGCTGGAGCCACCAGCGCCCGCCTCTGCCAGACAATGCCTGTGGAGGAGTTTGTGGCCGGCTGGATCTCCGGTGAGACATTTTTCTTCCTTCTGTCACATCAACCCCAATTAGGGATCACTTCCTGGAGAAGGTGGGTGACAAAGGAGAAGCTGAAGCTAAAGTCCCGGTGGCCCTGGACCTCCCAGAGCCTCCTGGGAGTTGCCTGTGGGGAGGAAAGGAAGGTGCGGGTGGGTGGGTGCTACTGCCCAGAGTGGAGCCAAGGTGAGCACCCACCCAGGCCCACCTGCAGCGCCTGCACCGCCAGCGCCACTCTCTGCAGCTCGGACAGGAAGTTCACCTTTGACCTCACCTGCTGTCCTGCCTTCCCCTTTGGGACTGTGCCCTAGCTGGCAATGGGCTGCATGCCCTGAGGCGGTTGTGCTGTGGACCCAGCTCAACTTCTGGGTGACATTTCTCTTTGGGGAAAGAGACACTCCCAACCTGCTTCCCAGGGCTGTGACCTCACCCAAAGCTTCAGGACCAGCATCTGCTGTGTAGGGCAAGACCAGGAGGTGGGCCCTCCTCCCCTGGGGCCAGTGAGACTCCCCTGAGGGCCCCCAGCTCTGCACGGCCGGCTGCGGGGCAGAGCACGAGGAGGGCAGCGCCTGGATGGAAGCCCTGCGCAGCAGCTGTGAGCTGAAGGTAGGAAGGAGAAGAGCAGGCCAGGAGCAGGAGCACTAGGGCCACACGGTTAGATAAGTCAGCAAGATGCTCAGGTATCAGGTCCCGGCGCGGACACGGTGCTTCTGTGGTTGGCTCCTCCTCTCTGCATGTGCGTCCTCCAGGGAGGGCCAGGGCTCTCTCCACTGACTCCTTGTTCCCACACCTCCTTAGCCTGGCCTGGAGGAGCCTGCAAGGGGATCAGCTGGCATTTCTTTGGAGCCTGGCAGGAAGGCCCCCCTTCCTCCTACCTGAATCCCGCTCCCCTCTGGGCAGATTTGCTTCCTTAGACTGGCCTGAGGAGCCTCACTCATGGTACCTTTTTGTCACCACAGGAGCTCTGGGCTTGGTCCTGGGACACCCCTTTGACACTGTAAAGGTGAGTCTAGGGGAGGCACCCAAGGAATGAAACGCGTTGCCTGAACCAGACATCAGAGTGCCCTGAGGGCAGGGCCTGGCTGACAGAGGCTCTTCCCATGTCTATTTCTTGGCTGGCATCCCACTCAGGGGGGCAGAGGGATGAGCTGGCTGGATGCCTAGCCTACCACCCTGCTCTGTCCTCCCTGTCCAGGTGCGGCTGCAGACCCAGACCACATACCAGGGCATCATTGATTGTATGGTCAAGACTTACCGCCATGAGTCGGTAGGTGGCCTGCTTCTTCAGGGTTTTGGCGTGGGAGGCCTCTGGGCAGTTGGTGCCAGCTTTCTTCTTCCACGGCAAGGCTCTGCCCTGGAAGAGAGAAAGGAGACCCAAGTCTGAGCCACTGGGGGGCTGAGTGGTAGCTTAGTGCCCCAAAGGTGGAGTTGAGGCCGTCCCCAGCCTTAGCCTGCCTCCACCTCCCTGCAGCCAGAGTGATTTCCAGCCAGCAGAGGCCCTGCCAGGCCTGGAAAGGGCAAAGGTGAGGCCCCTAAATCCCCCATCCCCTTGCCTAGCATCCCCTTGTCTCTCTGCAGCTCCTGGGCTTCTTCAAGGGAATGAGCTTCCCCATCGTGAGCATAGCTGTGGTCAACTCCATCCTGTTCGGGGTCTACAGCAATGCCCTGCTGGTCCTGACAGCAACCTCCCACCAGGAGCGGAGGGCCCAGCCACCCAGTTACACACACGTCTTCATAGCAGGCTGCACTGGGGGGTTCCTGCAGGTGAGGGGGTGTCGTGGGGGCACGAGCACACAGGGGCAAGTGTGCAGCGTGCACACACACACACACACACAGGCGCAGTGATGGTCAGTTCACTCCTTTCCCTCCCAGCCCCCTGTGGCAACCCACAGATGCAGACCCCAGGCCCTGCTAAGGGGAACACGGGGAGCTGTGGGGAAATGGCCTGCTCCCTGTGACCTGGCCTGGCTGAATCTGGATGGGACAGTCATGGAGAACAGAGTGGGCAAAAGGTAGGGAGACCTGGGATGGGGGGGAGACAGTGCCAAGGGGACACCATGGAGAAGCTGTCGGTGCCCCAGTCTGGGGCGACAGGGCTTGCCCACCTTTGGAGGGGTCTGCCAGCCTCCAGCTGTGGGAAGACCTCTCTCCAAGATGACCTTTCACCCTGGAGAACAGACAGTCCCCACAGTCCAGCCCCTCCCGTCCTGCCATGTTCCTGTCCCCTCCCCCAGCCCTGCCCCGCTCAGCCCCTCTGCCTGGTGGCTGCGATCTATAAGCGTCACCCAGAGGGCCAGGGGCCCATCCACAGATACTGCTGGTAGAGGTCCAGGGTGTTAATCATTAAGTGACTCTAATCATTGGGTTTTGGTCTTTGTTCTCAGCACTTAAGTACCAGGCTTTCGAGGAGGGAGTGGAGGAAAGAGGGGCCTCCGGGCAGCAGGACCAGCTTCGGCTAAGTGGGAGGCCTGAGCATAGAGGCAGAGGGCGTGCACCCGGTTCCTCCCCACACCCTAGCCAGGGCCTTAGGTCACCGTCTACTCGACACCTGCCCGGATGCTCCTAACACTTCCCAGGGCTGAGAGCGAGGACACGGGACAGGGTCAGGGGTTAACTGAGTGAATTAATGATTCATGAGACCCGAAGTCCTAGCTTTTTTCCTACCCCTTGTGCGGGGTTCATGCTTGCATGTTTCCCAAGCCCTGAGACATGCACCCCCAAAAAACAAAGAAGAGGATGAGCCCCCAGGCCAAGTGGCCTGATTTAGGCTCAGCCAGGCCCAGCTCCTCAGCCTCTCCCCTCCAGCTCTTCGGAAAGCAGAACAGATGACAGAACTGGGATTACTCACTAATGGGGATGGGGTCCAGGGACCAACTGGAGCCCAGGTTTGCCATCACGCCCGTGGCTCTGGTTAACCGGGTCTTGGAGTAGAAAATGTATTTGAGTGTGGAGATGAGGAGGAAGAAGTGGGGAGTGACCCTGGTTAGCGCTGGGCAGGGAATGGCAACCTCAAATGTGCACAAAAGTTACTTTTGACTAGGCTAAGGCTGCCACTGTCAAACTAAGCAGCAATGTCTGAGGTCTCCACTGCCCTGTGGGCACAGGATGGGGAGGGGAGGGGCCCTAGCCCACCCCTGCCTGCCCCTGCCTTTGGCCCAGCCACTTCCACACCCCCAGGAGCCCAGGGCTTAGGACCCCACCCCCTGGATAAGCCCTCAGCTCAGCATTGCTCTGGAGGGTGACATTAGGGTGAAATCTCACAGGGAGGGACCCCAGCCCCCTGGCCTTCCTGCAAGGGAGGAAGTAAGCAAACTGTCACCCTCTAAATATCATTGCCAGAGCCAGCCGCAAGACTTTTCTGCCATCAGCCATCTCCAGGGCTGAGGAATTGAGCTTGTGTACCTCCCATGAAAGAACGAAACAAACAAAAAACATAAGCCTGTAAATGATACGCCAACCTCAGTTTGGACCTCAATTCTCACCTGAACTTTCATAGCTGATCTTGACCTAGCTACATCCCTGACCCACACTCTAGCCCCTCCCCTCAACCTCCCTCCACATCTCCCAGCACCAATATGACCCCAAATCCCTGTCCCCCTGGCCTCAGCCAAGTGATAAGAGTTCGAGGACCCGCAGATCCCACGCTGTCACCCACCTTCTGTTGGGACAATAGTACTCGGGGTTTGCAAGGTGCACTTCCCTACCCAGGGGCCTCTGAGAGGTGTCCTGCAGGAGGTGAGGGAGGGAGAATCTATAAAGTTGAGTCCCCAGCACAATCGAGGTGACCTCCTTAACCCTGGGGAGGGTCAGTTCTCTGCTGTTTTGTGGGCACAGACTGAATCCTTTCTTCAAGGCAACGTGTCCATGTGAGTACCCTTAAGTTCAGCTGAAGGGTGGGGCGGTGCCGCTGGCTGTCAGGGGCCTGATGCTAAGGGAGGGGCCCCGGCCCATTCCCACTGCGAGTGCAGGAGACTGAGAGCTGGCAGTGCGAGCCAGCAAGGTCCTGAAGGAAGACGCTGCCCTCCCTGCCCCTGACCTCCTCCTGTCAAAATGAGAGGAAGGGACTGTTCCTGCCGAAGCCCCACCTGAGTCCTTCCTGCTTCCTTCCCTACAGGCCTACTGCTTGGCCCCTTTTGACCTCATCAAAGTCCGGCTACAAAACCAGACAGAACCAAGGGCTCAGCCAGGGAGCCCCCCACCCCGGTACCAGGGCCCCGTGCACTGTGCAGCCTCCATCTTCCAGGCTGAGGGTCCCCGGGGACTGTTCCGGGGAGCCTGGGCCCTGACACTGAGGGACACCCCCACCCTGGGAATCTATTTTGTCACCTACGAATGGCTCTGTCGCCAATCCACACCAGATGGCCAGAACCCCAGTAAGTGAAGTGGCGTGAGAGGGTAGAGGACCGAGAGGAGTCGGGGAGGGGAGCTGGCCTGTGTTCGGAGGGAGGGGAGGGAGACTATGGATGGGGAAGGTTGCTTTGTTCCTCAGTGTGACTCCCGCCCTGGGCTTCCTCTACCCCAGGCTCAGCCACAGTGCTGGTGGCTGGGGGTTTTGCTGGCATCACCTCCTGGGTCACAGCCACCCCCTTAGATGTGATCAAGTCCCGGATGCAGATGGCCGGGCTGGAGCAGAGGGCGTACCGGGGGCTGCTGGACTGCGTGGTAAGCAGCGTCCGGCAGGAAGGACTGGGGGTCTTCTTCCGAGGGCTCACCATCAACAGTGCCCGTGCCTTTCCGGTCAACGCTGTCACCTTCCTCAGCTACGAGTACCTCCTCCACTCCTGGGGATGAGCCTGGGCAGGCCAGCTGGCAGCCCCCCAGCGAGACCACCGCCCAACTAACTGCCCAGACTGGAAGCCAAGTTGAAAGCACCAGCTTGTGATGCTGATTCAAGAAGCTGTACTTTCTTTACCAAGGCCCCTCCAACTCACAGACAGGGCTGGGGAGACAGCGTGGGGAGCAGTAGGCCAGGGGTCCTGGACTCTGCCCAGAATCTAAGGCTGGCCTTGGCCTCCCAGTTACACACACCTTGATTCTTTTGCTTCCTGAGTCTGTGAAGTAAACTTACAGCCAGTGGTGCTGGTGACATTCCATCCCCACCCCTGTGACTCCACCCCTGTAAGAGCTCTCAGCGCCTCCACTTGGCTGCCTGAGCTAACCACCTCCCTGGATTCCAGTGATGACATCCTCACCTGCGCCCCACCTCACCTCCTTTCAAGCTTCTCCCCTCAGGACTTGAGAGTAGCCCTTAGTCTCCTCTCATCCAGAATCTTCTTCAGTAGCTCCCATCACTTTCAGGAAAAAGTCCAAACTCCCCTCCTCCCAGGCCCTCCTTACCCACCAGCTTTCCTCTTCCTGGGTCCCTAGCGGCAGCCCAGTCCTGCTTGAGGTCCACAGTGGGCAGGGCCTGCAGGGTGACTCCATCACCCGGCAGGCTGAGCCCGCTCCGACCCAGGCTGAGTGCTGTCTCCTGAAGTCCTCCCTCTGCTGCCTCCGCCTGCCTGGAACTGACTTTGGGGTTTGCAGACCTCTCTGCTCTCCCGTGTGCCTTGATCATAGCCTTCGCCTGGGCTTAATCGTGGTTGTGTGTTTGCTTCTCAGCTCCCCAGTTAGACTGGGCACTCCTTGAGGTCAGGGGTCATGTCGTACTTCTGACTGTTTCCCAGCACTGAGCCTGATGCTTGAAGCAACTCAACAAGTGCCCGTCAAGTGAAGCGCACTCCAGACCTCTGCCCCCGACTCCGACCTCCACACCTGCTTCCTTGGTCCTGACCGCCACCCCTCCCTGAGCTGTCTGCTGCCCTGGCCCCTCCCGGGTGGTCTCCAGTGGAGCAGTGTCTGCCTCACCCACTCCCATCTCTGGTACTGGTTTTCTTTACCCATCTCAGTCACTAAGTGGGAATTGAAACCTGGCTGAAAGGGTTCACTTAATTGGTAATAAAGTGAGCAGATTTGTATCCACTAATGTCCTGATTTGGTCTGAGATCAACCCGGGTCCCCTCATGGTGACCTGATCCCTGGAATTCCTGCCACTTTCTGGGGCTCCCTACAGAAACAAGCACAGTATTATCACAGTTTACAGAGGAGGTGGCCTTGGCTCAGGGACAGTATGTAACCCGTCCCAGGTCACACGGCTGGTATCCCACAGCTTGTCTGGGCACATCCGAGCCTCCGCCTCCAGAGCCAGTTACTCTGCCACTCCTGCTGTACCTGGGGCTTGTGACAGTCTCCCATGAGTCACCTAAGTGCACACTCACCTCAGCTCGACCTATGGTACCAGATTCCCCCTGTGCTCCTTGGAGCTCTTGTTTACTGGGTGGTGTGCCACAGATGGCAGGTGGTACCCTAAATCCTTCTCCCCTCCTCCATCGTCATAGCGTGGCTGCAGGGCACCTTGGTCACTGAGCAAGGCTATGTTCCCCTCGATGGGGACTTGCGCTTGGGTTCTTGCTAGAGAAATGTGAGCAGAAGTGATGTGTGCAAATTGTCCATCACTTGCTTAAAAGAAGATTCCTCACTGTTGGCTGAAAATGGTGGCCCTGGGGGTCATCGCTGAGGATACAGGAGGCGTCTGGAACCTAGGGACTCTGGGAGCACAGCCCACCTGCCCACCTGCTGGACATTCTGACATCTCTTTAGCTTTCACCCAAAATAACATTGTAGGTAAGGGTCTGCATGTTTCGAGGTCAGGGGCGACCCCAGCGTGGTCCGTGGAGCAGCAGGAGCATTAGTACTTCCTGGAGGGGGTCAAAAATGCAGGATCCCAGGCCTCCCCCTAGACTGACAGAATCAAAATCCCTGAGGGTGGGGCCCAGGAATCTGTGTCGTACAAAGCTCTCCCTGTGACATTTATACACACTAAAGTTTAAGAACTGTGTTCTGGATGCTTCTAATAGCAGAAATGCACTGCCTGTTCAAGCTCAGAAAGTTGTGAATCTGGTGGCAGTGACTTGAACTTCTAGTTCTGTGGCCTCCACTCCTGCAGATTCAGGAAGCCTGTGTTCCTGGTGTGGAAAAGCAGAGTCTGTCTGAGACAGTCATTGCCATTTCTGTGCCCCAGTTTCTGCTGAGATCCCTTCCTACTGGTCAGTCTGGGAGCCCCAGTGGCAAGTCCAGGGCCACCACAGTGCCAGAGATTTTCAGGCAGGACACAGCAGTGTCAGGAAGCAGTCACTGGAACCCCTGAGGTTGGGGGAGTCAGTGGCTGGCTCAAAGGGAGTAAACAATGTGCATGTGAAAGAGGAGGCGGTTCTAATAAACAGGGCAAGGAAAGAGCAGGAGGTCAGAGTGGTCCTCTGTAGTTTGTCATTTCTCACCATATCACCAGTTAACAAGGGAATAAAATTAAAAAGTCTGTTTATGGTTTTGTTTTAATGAAATCCTTTTTGGGGGCAGTAATTATGCCTGTCAACCTGCCTTTGCACAGCTGCACATGGGTTTCTGTTTCCTGCTCCACATTAGAACCAGAAAGAGAGGCAGGCCTCCCTCGGGCCCCGCAGTCCCAGCTCAGGGTTCCTTCCATTGGCCCACAGCCAGGGCTGCTAGCTGGGCCGGGAGTATGGTGCTGCAGTGAGGTGAGGGTTAAGCACGGCGTGGTTAGTGAGAAAACAACTCACTCCTCTTGGAAAGGAGGGTGGAAAGAAAAACAAAGATCAGGCAGGAAATGGCTGAAGATATTTTAAAAAGCCAGATGTTTTTATGTCACAGGGTCTCAGAAAATGCATGTTAAATTCCTTAGGGAATTAACAGATGTTATTAGAGGTCGTCATTATTTGAGACTTATTTAGATAAAAGGAGTCCCTAAGAACTAGGAGAGATAGATGAACCTGCTTTGAGGTTAAAAACGGGGATGGTGTCTGAGAGTCACATGTAAAGGGTTTATAAGTTGGGCAGACATGTTAACTAGTGTCTCATTGGACTCGCGTTGTCAAATGTCATACCTATGTTTACAGCACTGATCACAGTCAGAGAAATAGCAAGAGACTAGTTTATGTGTATAGTGACACTCCAGCTACATGTGCAGGTAAAGGGGGAAATGCCATCACCTTGGATGATTCTGGCTTAAATCACTTTTGCCAAACTCACTAAACCAAGAGGACTCACTCTATTTTTTTTTAGCTTATTATTTTAAAAAATTGTAGTATAGTCAGTTTACAATGTTGTAAATAAATTTCTGTCATTTGGGGTTTTTTGGGGGGAGTAGGGGGGTGGAGGAGTCACTTTTAATTTGTATCTCTGGTCTGACCCCTTCCTGAGCTCCAGGCCCACACCACCAGTGTCCCTGATCACGGATCCTTGAGAATCCCAAAGAATCCCCAAGTCTCCCTGAGGCCAGCCGTCTCAGAGTAGCCCTTCTCTCTTGCTCCCACTTCAGCAGGAGTCCCCAGCACCTGTTAATCCTGCTTCTAAAGTTTTCTAGGACTTACTCTCTCTTTTCCAATCCTAATATCACAGCCGTGGTCCTGTCCGGAATCCCGACAAATAACTCAACTTTTCAAATGCAATCTGATCAGGTCACTTTCTTCCTCTTGTTCCCCTCGATGGCTTCCCACTGCTCTGAGGAATCAGGGCAGTTTCCTTCCCACAGCCTCCAAAGTGCTTGGACACTCTTAGAACCTCTCTTGGTTCCTTAAATGTATCAGCCCCCAACACCCCACAGGACATTTGCACATGTTATTCTCACTGCCTGTGTGCCTCCTATCTCTCAGTTCATCACTTCCTTAGTGAAACTTTCCTTAGCCCCTCTGTCTAGGTCCGGTTCCTTTGACTTATGCCAGTGATTTAGAATCACCTGGAGGGCTTGCTAAAATACAGATTCTTGGGCCCCACTTCAGCTTCTCATTCAGTAGGTTTGGGAAAGGTCTCAGAACCTGTATTTCAGTACATTCCCAGATGCTGCTGGTGCCGGCCACAGTCCAAGAACCACTGGCTTGTGCTTTCATGTCATTTCCCCCTTCCAGTCTGTAATCACATCCGTTCATCTGTGTGACTCTTTGATTATAATTGTCTCTCTAAACTATGGGCTCCATGAAGCAGAGACCTTGGCTCTTTTGCTCATCAAAACTCTAGCTGGCGTACAGAAGCACTCAATAAATAGTTGTTGAAAGAAAGAAAGAAAGAAAGAAAGAAAGAAAGAAAGAAAGAAAGAAAGAAAGAAAGAAAGAAAGAAAGAAAGAAAGAAAGAAAACAAACTAGTCTTCCCGACTTCCCCACTGGCAGGCTGGTGCTCTAGATTTTTTCTGTTTTAATGGAGGTACTGAGGATTGAACCCAGGACCTCGTGCATGTTAAGCATGCACTACCACCCCTGGGCTCTAGATTTTACGTAGAGCCCTCCCTATGATAAAGCAACTTGATCCCAGATCTATTATAACAAACATGACTTTGAAACCATTGCTAACTTTGCAAGAAGTAAGGGAATTTCCCAAAGACACCTTCAAAACAAGGACATGAATGTAAAGCATGTGTTGGAATTGTGCTGCCGTTGGGGCAAATGCTAACACTGCAACCTTGAAAATTAAGGAAACACACAGAAGACTAGACTTTGGCATAGTCAGGGAGCAGAACTCATAAATTAAGTCAAGATCCTAGAAGGGGCTACCCCTTAGTGAAAGAGTAGACCAGAAAGCCTCCACCCACCAGTAAAGAGAACCTGCAAAGAAACCTGCCTCTCCTGTGGGGGTAAAAATTAAGAATAAGATGAGCCCACTGTGAACCAGGAACCATGGTACCTGCTGCTAGACTATCCTTCAGGTCTCGGACACCTTGTTTCCAGAAATTGATTTATCATGATGGTAGTGCCCCCTTGTGCCTAGCTGGAATAACTACAGGTTCTTCTAGAGGAGAGGCCCCAAACCAGGATCTTCAGGTTTTCCAGGGATTAAATGTAACCAATAAAAAAATTCCCAAGACAAAGATTACCAGACCCACAAGGAAAAAAGCCACCATGAATTAAGGCATCAAGAGAAACAAAAGCAACAGATTTAGCGCCCCAAAGAATTTCAGAAACTAGATTTATCAGGTACAGAATATAAAATAACCATGCATGAAATGTCTAAATATACAAAGGAGTTAAAAGAGAAGAAACAAGAGAGTATAAAAATGATTATGTATATTTGGGGAAAAAAAAGAATTGTCACAGATGAAGAGAACTGGAAGGTGGATGGGGAGAAATTACTCAGAGAGCAATGCAGGGATATAAGAAGATGCGGAACCAACCTTTCTGCCTTGGGCCCTCTGCGTCCTGTTCACCATCTCTTCAAGATTGATGCTTATGATGAATATAACAACAACAATACTAACAATATCTAACATACATACGTAGTGCTTAAAATAGTACCTGACAAGTAGTGAACATTTTATAAACATTCATTTGTTTAATCCTCACAACTGACCTGTATTGCTTCTCCTGCTAGTTTGTGAGCATTTTAGGAACAGGGACTGCGTCTAATTCATCTTTGCTGCCCTGGAGCCTCCTATGCCTCCTGGACAGAGAGGCTTGTAAATAAACTGAAATAATGCACATAGTTTCTTTGCGCCCCCCCCCCCATTACTTTGCATGTGGCAACACTTGCAAACTCAGATAGGACTGCCTGACCTTGACACAAAATTAGGTCTGTCGGGAATAGCAGACGTCCTCTTTGCTACATCTCACTCCTTCACACCTTACGGCCCACCCATGAGGAAGTCGCACCAACCACAGTAGCTTCCTAACTTACTTAGTTTTCCGGTTTATACCTTTGCTCCTCATCTCCCTGTATGTTCTTCACACAGCAACTAGGATTCGATTTTTAAAACATAAAACATATCACGTTCCTCCTTTGTCTACATATCTCCCCCCTCCCCTCCCTCCAAAAGAAATTTCCTGTCTCGCTTACAATGAAATTTAAATCCTGCCCAGTCAAAGGCCCCTACCCACCTCTCTACCCTCCTCCTCTGCTTGAGCTTCTCTCATTTTCTGTTTCTTAAACCTGTCAAGCTGTTTCTAACCTTAGATATTTGTACCTACTGTTCCCTTTGCAGAGAACACTCTTCCTTTGGAAGAATGGGTGTTTCCTTCTTAGCAGTCACAATTCTGCCCAAAGGGTACTTCCCTGACTCCCCTCTCCCAGTCACTCTCTGGGACATCGTTATTTTATTTTCATCTTTGAGATGATTGCTATCTAAAATGACTCCTTGTGTGTTTACTTGTCTCTTCTTTATCTCCTCTACCAGAAAGGTAGGGCTTAGCAAGGAGGATCCCCTCTGCCTCGTTCAGCACTAGCTTCAGGGTCCCAGAGCAGGGCCCGCCCCAGAAGCAAAGCGTTCAGTAAATACTGCTTGAATGAGCACGAGAAGTCACCTAAGAGGCCAAGTATGATACATGATATCAGTGCAAGACAGGAAGATAAATAAAAAAAGAGAAATAAAAACAGCTCTGGAGAGAAGTCAGCACTGAAACCCTACACTCCCCCGGGCTACCCCACCGGAAGCGCGCCACTTGGGCCAGGGCTCAGCTGCCCTCCACTGGCCCTCGTTGCTTTGGCCAGGACTTTAGAGCCTGTATACTTTTGGGCTTAAAAAGAGATATGTCAGCACGGAATGATTTCGGAAAAAAAGACAATTTAAATGAATATAGGTAGGGAAATAGAATCTGTTGGGGAAAGGCTAAATGATTTGGGATCTTAGGTGAGAAATGGAAAGCCAGCAGGCGGCTTCAAGAACTGTTCAAAAGTGAGTCAACAATGACACACCTGTCTCATTGCTGGGCTGCCAGGTGTTGGGGGCGGTCAGTGAGGACAACGAGCTAAACTGAAAGAACAGCCGGTCTTTATTCACTATGACAGTGGCAGAGGCAGAGAGGCACCAGCTCCCCAGTGGTCCATTTTCCCCAACAGAACAGCACCAGTGAGGGTCAGATCACATGTTGCAGATGGGAACTGTCCCCAGTAAAAGGCTCCTGCCTCTTTGTGGACTGTGGGGATGGGTGGGAGCACAGGAGAGAGCGCAGGGCTAGCAGTGAAAGGCACTGCATCTAAGTGGAGAAGGTATCTCAGTCAACGCCCCCACTCAGGAAGTCCTGGCAGAAGCACCCGGGAAATGCCTGAGCTGAGGTCCCAGAGGGAGGTGCCTGGCTAGAAACAGCCCAGCCGGCCTGGGTGGCCTTCAATGCAATGCCCCCCAGAAAGCCACATTGCCCTGTGATTCCTGCGGTTGGCCTGAAAAGCCACATGTAGGATTCTGGCCTGGACCTGGACTCCTCACCAGCCAGAGTTGGTCTGCGTCCAGGGTAACCAACCTCTTCCCCTCCTGCGCCCATGAGCTGGCACAGGCTTCACCATCTCTCACTGGGACCAGTGGGAGTCTCCTACCTCTATGTCTCATATCCATTTTTTTTGAGGTTCTTTTTTTATTATTATGATTGAGGTATAGCTGATATACCATATTATATAAGTTACGGGTGTTACAACATACAGGTTAGGTTTCACATCTTTGACCCACACTCTGAGTTTCAGTTTTCAAGAAGCTGACAAATGGCCTGTCCCCACCCTGACCAAAACCCCATGGGGGTGCCCCACTACCAAGCTTGGGGGTCTACAGGCCCCTCCTGCTCCCTGGGCCTCTCCATGCACTCTCTTGGGACTGTGGCCTCCACACCTATGCCCCTTGGCCAGGACTATCCTTCCCACTCTGTCTGTCTGTCCTTCAAGCTGCAGCTCAAAACTCACCTTGTGCAGTGTCGCCAGGCTTTCCAGGGCCACAGCACTGGGCACTTGCCTTTATGATGACCCTTAGTCACATTCCAACATCACTGTCTGAAAGGTCCTGCCCAGCAGGGACACCATCTTTGCAACCTCATCACACAGGAGGCCTTGCTGAAGAGATGTTGTGAAATGATCAATGAATGAAAAAAAAAAAAAAGAATGAATGACTATTCCAAATTCTGGCTCCTTTTTTTTTCCCCTAGAATGTCCCTAGCCTGCCCCACTCCTTCCTCAGACACCACCCCCACCACCACAATCTGAGAAGGAAATTATCAGAGCAGAAGCAAGTCGTGGGCAATACTTGGAATCTGTCTGTTAGCCCATGAGGAGTCCCCATTCCCTGGGAGTCGTTCCTGCTAGAATTCCAGAAGAGGATCAGTGCTGGTCATCCACACACAGATCCAGACAGCTGCACTGCAGCAACCCTCAACAATCAACTTAAAAACTCTGGATTAATTGTTTCTCACCCTTCTCCCATGAAATTAATACCCTGGTCTCTTTTCTGATTAAAAACTTTATTTCCAGAAGCAGAATTGTTTTTAACACAGAGTTCAAGGGATTGGCCTGTCTGTAAAGCTCAAATTCCACCTTCCCAAGTCCCCACATCCAGAGAGGCTCAGAAACTATGCAGCCTCACTTCACTGCCCTGATGCCTTTTCTCCTAGACCTTCTCGGGGCTTGGACAACTTTCGCTCACAGCTTAGACTTGGTCTCCCAACTTGTCTCCCTTCAAAACCTCTCACAAAAGCTCCATTTCCATGGGAAAGAGACCGGCCCTCAATCTGCTGTCTAGAGAGGGCGTTTCCATGGGAAACAGGAGAGGAGGGGGCTCCGGCAGGAAGGGCCCTTCACAGGCAGCAGAGCCTCTCCACCTCCTCCTCACAGGCATAGAAATTCTCAAATAACTCAGGGGAAGTGCCATTGCACTCAAACCACCTCCTCAGTGTGCCCAGGGCCCGGAGGGCATCAGCTTTGCTGGGCGGAGGGTCAAAGCCATCCCCTCCGACCTTCTCCTCGTCTCCAGTGCCCATCTCTTCTTTGCACACTCCAGACACAGGCTCCTCGCCCTCCAGGTCCACAAAGCGGGAAAACTCCTCAGGGCTCAGCCCACCAGGGACTGGCGGCATCTCAGAGGCTTTGTCCCGGGCCAGCGGCGTTTTGCCAGGAGCCAGCCCTTCCTGAACGAAGCTGCTTACAATAAGCTGGAGAGGCACCTTGGCCCAGGCCGCAGCTGCTATGTGCAGAGCATCCAGCACTGTGATGTCTGCCCCAGCCTCCACCAGTGAGGTGCCAACCCTCTCGTTCTGGGCAGCAGCCAGCTTGCCCAACAGACGGTACCGGTAATGGGCCTTGAAGGCCCGGACCACGGAGCTGGGCAGGGAAGGCGTGGTGCCAGCAGCTGACAGAGGTAAGAGCCTCACGTGGCAGAGCCCGGGAAGGCCTGCCAACTCCTCCACCACTTGGGCAGCCAGCAGCAAGGCTACCTGTCGGCCCTGCCGCCCCATGTCCCGGTCAAACTGTGCCAACCACTGTGACCAGGGGATGCCCAGGTCAGGGTGGTAGGAGGCAGGCAGAGCCTCGCTGTTGACCCCAAAGAAGCACCTTGGGGCAGCCTGGCGCCCACTGACCAACACCCGCCGTTTCTCTGTGCCCCTGCTGTTGGCACACAGCAGAACCTGCACACGATCACAGGCACCCACTCTGCCGGGCACTGCCCGATAGAGCAAGGGCACTTCTGCACAGCCAAAGATGTCCTCTGGGGAGAAATCTTTAAGGGAAAGAGGCAGCTGGGCCTGGGATGTGGGAGCTGGGGGAGGCGGCTCAGAGGGGAACGGAGGCACCAGTACATTGCGGGCCCCGAAGCCCACATTGTTTCGGCGTTTCCAGCGGACCAGCCAGCCGATGCTGGGCACAAAATCTTGACCCATGATGTCGGCCAGCTCCTTGGCTTTGTGGAGCAGCATGGGCCCCGTCACGTCCCAGGCCTTGGCCCGGGCAATGTGGTACCAGCAGAGCAGTGCCTCGTCGATCCCACTGTACTTGGACTCCCGCTTGCGTTTGCGCTCCCGGTTGGCTGTGCCGCTGCACCAGTCCGCTAGCAGCTTCTCCTTATTCTTGCAGATGCGTGAGATCTGGGGCTGGGAGACCTGGAAGCGCCGGGCCACCTCCGACTGGGACATCTTGGACTCATCCAGGAGTTCCAGCACCTGGATCTTCTCAGCCAGGGACAGGGCATGAAGCTTCTTCTTGCTGCACAGTTCCATGGCGCCGCCTCAGCACCTGTCAGGGAAGGACTATTGAAGGGGGACAGACGGCTGGGGCCAGATGGGTTGGGAGAGGAGCGCAGTCAGGAAAAGAGAATGTGTGCGGCAGGGAAACAGGCTGGTGTAGGGGAGAGACCAAGGAAGACTGGACCAGCTGGAAGAGGGTGAGGGCACACTGGGTAGGAGGTGAGAGGGCTGGGCTGAAAGGAAGGGAAATGGCCAGGCTGGGTGAGCAGTTGGCCAGGCTCTGATCCTGAGGAACACCAGAACAGAGCTGGGGAGAGGGCGGCCCCCTTGTCAGAGGGAGAAGGGAGTCTGAGCTGGGGTTTGGGGGAGAAGGATGAATAGAGCAGAGGGGACAGCTGCAGAGACAACAAAGAAGCGCGGTTGGGGGAGGACAGGGGGCTAGGGCTGAGTAGGGCCGGTGTAGGGGATAATCAGAGCTGGCAGGAGGACTCCCTGGAGGGGGAGAGGGATGATGGCCTAGGCTGGATTTAGATGGAGATGTTGGGGGCAGGATGGTGGAGTGAATGAAGAGTTGAGATGACAGGTGTACACATGACAAAGAGGGACGGATTGGGGGCTGAAGGAGCAAGTCTAATTTGGTGCTGCGTCCTGAGCAGGTAAGGCTGGGCCGGGATCTCGCCTGGAGGGGGAGTGGGAGACAAGGCCCAAAGGGCAGGTGCACAGGCGACAAAGGGCAACAGGGGTTATGAGGCCGCGGGCAGAGAGGCGGGGTGTCCTCGGCGGGGAGGGTCGTGGCCTGGGAGGGGTACCACCGCGCGGGGACGGGAGTCCTGGACCCTGGTAGGCCGGAAGCCAGGTTCGGCAACCTGGACGGCCTCTTCCCACCGTGACCCGGGGTCCGTCGGCGGGGCGGACCCAGTCATCCGCCCGCCCGGCCTCCCAGCCTCCCAGCCTCCAGCTCCGCACCCACCTCAGGCGCTCGTCCCGCGGTTCTCGCCCCAGCCCCGGCCCGGCTCCCAAGCCCCTGTCCCGGCGGCGACCGGAGGGCAGGGGAGAGACGCGCGGAGCGGACCGAGGGGCTGCGCGGGCGTCGAGCAGCGGGAGCGTGCACAGCAGGACCCGGTGCGCGCCGCCCGCGCCGGCCTCTCTCAGGGCTGGGAAGACCGCGGTCAGCCGCTCAGCTCCCACCGCCGCAGCCCCGCCCCGGCACAATCAGATTGGCTCTCAGTGGCGTCCTGTTCCGCCCCCGGCTAAGTCTCATTGGACGTCACGAAAGTGGCGGGTCCTTGGGTCCTCCCGCGGACCAAGCTTCCAGCTCCAGGGGACTGCGAGGCGGAGCCCGGGCGGAGCAGGAGTCCTAGAGGCGCCGCCGGCCTCAGAGGACCTGGCTCTCGGGAAAGGGCCTGTCGACCCTCGAGGGCAGCGTGGAGGCCGGAGAGCAGACTACGCGCCCCAGGGTCTTCCTGGCCGTGTCCCTAGGCAGCCTCAGCTTCCTCATCTACCAAGAAGTACTAATACTTCTCACCTAGTGGTTTCGAAAAAATGGATGCAAGTTTTAAGCTACACAAAAGATGTTACCATGGACAGCACTGGCCTCACGTCGATCAGCCCTGCTACAATAAACTACTTACTTCTGATTTAGGGCGAATAAAGACTACTTTTTATTAATTTTGGTAGGCAGTTTGGCAAGATTCAAGTTCCTACACTCAAGAGCTATTATCATTCCCTTTCTTGGTAACCTTCAAGTTCTTTGCGATCAAATGTGGACTTCTCAGCCTGGGGTCTAGTGCTTCCCATCCTCAACTCCAGCCTACTTTTCTCCTCCCCTCACAGCTCTGATTGGAAGGCTGGAGCCCCACATTAGTTCCCTTTCTCTTAGGCTTCCCTCCCCATCCCAGTTCTACCAGGTAACCCCTCTTCCAGCCTTGCATGTCCCATTCTAAGTCCATCCCCTACAGTTTCAACATTTCCTCACTTCTGCCTGCTACAGTGTTCTCATCAGCATTCTCATTTTTTACATTTGTTTCAAGTTATCTTTTCTGGCCTTAACACTGCTCAACTACCAAGGATCATTGTTTTTCTCCCTCTACTCCAGGTCTACTTCCACATAAAAACAAGAGGACAGGGGCTGGGCTCTGTTCCTAACAGTTCCCAACCTAGAGCACCCTGCTTGCTTATTGAACACAAGGACCCAGATCACTGCCTTCCGGTAGGAGGCAGTGGCTTTCAGACTGCCCCAGAAAACCCTAAGGCTATTCAGGGTGTTCATAAATGACTGACTTAAATCTTTGAAACAATGGATGCAGGAAAAGGAAACTAATTTTTGTGCACGTAAATATGCCCAGAGGAAGACTGTAGTGCCACACTGCGGGCTGAGTTCACACACACTGCACCCAATTCAACAAATGAATGCCAGGCAAGCAAGGTGGATGTGCCTCTGCTCATTCATTACTTGTGCAAAAAGCTTTCACATGTCTCATCGTAATATCATTAGTTTTTCTGTCATTAATTCTTTATATTTATGTAAGTCAAGCTTCTGGACCTACTTTAAGTATCCAAAATTGTAAGGTCAACTTGTATAAACCTGTCACCTCTTGTATATAGAAATCCTGCAGAATTTCCTCCAAACCAACCAAAATTCAGAAGTAAACAGGATGTTAAAGGTGATTTTAACCCAAATTTTTTTATCAAAACAACTTCACTGTTCTTCATAACAAAGAATTGTTTTAACTTAATTAACATAAGAAATTGAGACAAAGTACCCAATTTTGTAACAACTTAACATACTGAAGTTAAGCAAAACATTTAATCTTGGAGAAAAAACTATGCTTCAAAACATTTCAAAACCACTGTCTTAAGGAAGTAAGGTTTAGGATGAAGTGGCCTCAACCAGGAAAGGGAGTCAAGTGATAAACAATCCAGCAGAGGGCTCTGTGTAAAAATGTTTATTTGTACTAATGCTTAGAATACAGGAACTAAAGAAAGAAAAAAGACACCTCAACTCCAAAGCGACAGTGAATTAGGGCCTGCCCACAGCCAAGGGGAAGCACACTCCAGGATGTCCTGGCATGGATTGTCCCCCAACTACTTAATGTGTCACCAGGCAGAAAATTGAAGAATCGGGGTGTGAAGACCTTAGCAGCTGCTAGCGAGCGTGCAAGGGAAGAAAGGGATGTCTCTGTGGCTTCCCACAACCCAGGAGCCAGGATACACAGAACAGGAGGCAGAGGCTCCCAATTCAGTTAAGGGCAGGAGCTGAACACCCAGGTTCAGGAAGAACAAAAAGGGGATTTCGGAGGTAGGCTTTTTCATCGAGTTAAAAAACAGGCACATTATCCAACATCTCCCTGTGGCCCCCAAGCTGCTGGCCTGGCCCCCTGATGCTTCCCCTCTCCCCATAAAACCAAAAGGAATAAGGAGGGGAGGCAGAAGATAGGAAATAACAAGGGTGGGGAATGCTTCAGTCACTAGAAACCACCTGTGAGTGGGAGCCAGGAGAGCACAAGAATGAATCAGGGTGAAGCTGCTATCCCCCGGGGGTGGGGCAGCGGGAAAAGGGCAGAGCCAAGAGCGTCCTGGCTCAGGCAAGGATCCTGGGTAGCAGGAACAGAGGGCCACAGGGAGCCACTCTGGGGATAGGAGGCGGTGAGGCTAAGCAGCACGAAGGGCATGGGAAGATCCTTGCCAGCGCCACCTAAGCCCCTGCAGCTCATTCCCAGCTGCTCCTGGCAGAGGCCCCAGCCTGGTGGCAGAGCTAGAGGAGTGAGCTGCTCTCCACCCTTTCTCGGAGGACACTGTTTGAACCCTGTGATCACCAGAGCAGGGGCCCAAGGCAGACAGAGTGAATGCACTTCATGGAGAGCAGTGAGAAGCGGGGCCCACAGGTACTCCTTGGGGTAGTGTGCTGCTCAGTTCTCCCTGAGGGCCTGGGGCCAGAGGCGGTCAAGAGCTGCCACCTCAGCTTGCTGCTGCCAAAGGCAGGTTGGCACGACCACCCGGAGGTTCTCTGGACTTGTGAAAGAGAGGAGGGAGGGAAAGGGGGTATGAAAAACAAGAAAGGAGGAGAGAAACAGCTCTAGATGTATGAGGGGTCGGGGGTGGCCACATCAAGAGGAGTTCTGATTCTGGTAGATGGAAGCTTTCTCCTTCAACAGGTCCAGACACAAGTGGCAGCTCCAGCTTCCTGTAGGGAAGCATAACGAGGTTACAATGGGTCCAACACAGTCCTCATCTGCTGTCCCTCTACGCCTCACACCTCACCTCCAGCAGCAAGATCAGCTACTACAGGACTGGAGATGCCCTGCAGTAGCCAAGTTTCAGATTTATCCTGAGCAAGGAGGAACCTTTAGGTCTTCAAATATCATGAAAAATAACTCAATGGAGATGAAAGAAATAATCACCTGGAGGCCTATTTCAGAATACAGACTCTAGGTCCTGCTCAAGAGGGCCTGGGCAGATGTTTTTAAAGCAACCCAGCTTTTAACTATTTTTCTTCCTTTTTAATTGGGGGGGAGGTAATTAGGTTTATTTATTTATTTATTTATTTATTTATTTATTTATTTATTTATTTATTTATTTATTTATTTATTATTTATGTTTAGAGGAGGAACTGGGAATTGAACGAACCCAGGATCTTGTGCACGCTAAGCACATGCTCTACCACTTGAGCTATACCCTCCCCCTTTAAACTTTTGATTATAGAAGAATCAATTTGACACAACACTGTAAAATGATTATGAATCAATAAAAAATGTTAAAAAAAAAAAAAAAAGAAGAATCAGACTTTGTTCTCATGGCCCCAAAGGTTAGAATAAAGATCATGAATGGAGGCTCTAAAGAAACCAGTTTTGATTCCACAACACAGGTTCTTGCGAAGACCATGGAAAGATGAGAAGGGCTCCCCTCCAGGTGTCTGAGCAGAGGCTGAGGACCCAATTAGAGGAAAAGGGGGCCAACTATGATGACCCAATTTGTTGTGACCCAAGTCTAGTTTCATAGAAAAACAGGAAATGATGTCCCTTATACGAAAAAATAACTGGCTCATATCTTGCTTATTAATATTTGCTATGGTTGATTCTTCTACGCTCTTTTTTTTCTTGAGAGACAAAATTAGCCCTTAATGCTTTGAAGGTATAAGCACAATTGTACATATGTGTATTTGAACATTGGTCTGGGGAACAAAATAATATTCTACAGTTTTTATCAGTTCTTCAGATATGTAACTCAAAAATGTAAGCTCCTTTCTAACCCAAAGGTTAATATGCAGCAGTTAACAAGCTTTTCTACAAATAGCCAGAGAGCATTAAATATTTTAGGCTTTGTGAGCCACATATAGTCTCAGTCACACCTTTTTTTTTTTTAAACTCCCTTTAAAAAATGTAAAAATCATTTTTAGCTTGTGACCTACATATATTAGCTGCAGCTAGATCTGGCCAGTGAGTCAGAGTTTGCTAACCCCTGACCTAGAGCCTAGACCATTTGACAATTCTACGGGGGTGCCCCCCAGCTGCCTGCAGCTCTCCTGTACCCGTGTCTGGCAGCACTTCAAGAGGAAAGCCCTTCTACAGTTAACATGGAATTGTGTCTGTGAATTGGTATCTTATGGTTAAAAATAATGAAACACAAAATACACTATTTCTCCCCAAACAGATGATGAGAGCTGAGTGCTCCCCTACAGCTGCTAAAGGAATCTCTGAATTTGTTAGTGGCCTCCTTCTGGGGGCGTTGGTAGGTGACAAAAATTTGACCTACAATACAAGTCAGCTCACATCACACAGTGAGCCACTTTCTCTTGCCTGTAGTGTTGGTCCACATCCTTTGTCACAGATACTGGGCATTTGTGTCCTTCTAAGTATGCTTCTGGATTTCTAAAAAGGAGGGGCTTTGAAAACATTCTGAACTGAGTGAAGGCAAAGTGCCTACTCCCTAATCTGGAAGAATATACCACTGATAAGAAACCTCACCTATTGTGCAGGTGATTTTCCAAGTTACTAATAAAATAACTTCTGAGTAAGAGATCTGGGAAACCTACCTTCAGGAGGCTCAGACATGGATGGGGTGAGACAATACATGTGGTAGCCACGATCACAGTCATCACAGAAGAGCAGCTGGTCCTAGAGAAGGCAAGACAGAAGAGGGAGGGGAGGGGAAAATGACTAATGGGCTGCAGTCGGGCCCCTGGGGCAGGTAAGGAAGGTGGGCTTCTGTAGACACTGCTGCTACTTCCAAATGGGTGGGACAGATGGCAGACATGTAAGGACAGACATGGGACTCTCCAGACAGAATACCACTGCTGTCCATCTCCACCCAGTCACTGTCATCCCACTTGGACACTACCAGCTGCTTAACCAAGCTTATGGCCTCCAGAGTGTTCTCCACAGAGCAACCAAAGTTATTTTTTTAAAATGTTATGACAGACCACATTACTCCTGATTAAACTCTCAGATCTGGTGGTCCCTGCCTTCCAGTCTCCACTTCTACTTGATCTCCCACTGCAGGGAGGCTCCAGCCGGCCCCAGGGGCCTCAAGCCACTGGCTTGTCCACCTACAGGCCTCTGACTTGCTGCTCTTTCCTGGGAATGCCCTACCTCCAGGTCCTCTTGGACGGTCTCCTTTGTATGACCCAAACCTCTACAGCAACATCATCTCCTCAGAAAAGGCCTGACTACCCACACTAGTTATCTCGTTACTCTCTGCCCCATTACTAGTTCCATCTTCTTTGTGGTTCATCATAAAAATGTCACTCATTTCCTTGCTTATTTCTTGTTCCCACAAGAAGGTAAACTCTACAAAAGCAGGGACCTTGTTTGTCTTCAGTGTCCTTGGTGCCTAGTACAGTATCTGACACAAAGTAGGTGACCAGTTAATACCTGCCAAACAAACCAAAGTTCCCGCTGGGATGCTGGGGAGGGGTGTGCAGGGAGGTCTTACCCCCTTTTAAAAGAAAGCTCACTTTGGAGCGACAGTGGAAAGGACAGTAAGAGCTGAGGAGCATGGGGGGCTGGGACACGCACGTCATTCTCGGAGGTGCCACAGATGTTGCAGCACTTGCACTCGATGCATTGCCAGCGGTAGGTCTTCACAGCTGCCATCATCACGGGTGTGAACTGGAGGCAGGACGGATGCCCTGTAGGGGGAGCGAGTGAAACAGGCAGCCGGAAACTGGGGAGAAGCGAGGTGCCCCGGTTGACTGCCAAAGTCACTGGATGCTGGCAAGCCCTGAGCCCCTCGGATACTGGGTGCTGGCTGAGGCCGCCCTGGCCCTGGGTTGCAAGTACCTGAGCGGCCACAGTCAGAACAGGATACCAGCTCCTCGGGTTGTCCTGTCTTCTTGTTGATCTTGGAGTCCCCCAGGCAGAAGTCACAGTAGTTGTTGGGCAGGGCCAAACCATCGGGACCTTTCTTGGCTACAGGGAGAAAGGGAAGAACTTTGATGATACCCATGTGGGCCCCTGGGTCTCTCAACATCCCTGCGAGGAGGGGTTTTCATAACCAGGCCGACTCCTGCTTGCCCCACCTCCAACACCTCAGCTTACATTTCTGCTCCTCGGACCTCTGGGAAACCGGGGTAGGTGGCTGCGAGTCTTCCTTGTCCTCGCCCTCCTCCTCAGCCAAGTGGGAGTGGGCATAGTGGTAACTGAGGCCTGGTCGGTTCTTGTAACGTTTTCCACAAACTGAGTGGGCAGAAGATTGCAGAGAAAGGTGTGAGGATCCGAGAGTGCCAGATCCCTGCCCCTCTAAGCTGTGGGGCTCCACCTGAGGCAGAGGTAACCACCCCCATCGGCTCTGCTCGGGGACAGGTCTTCAGTGACAGCCGCCTCCCCCTGGCTAGGAACATCAGGTCCTAGGGCTCTCCAGCTTCCGTGGCTATTCTCCCTCCTAAACCCCAGCCCATGGACATCTCTACTCTTCCAGAGGCTACTAGGAGGGGAGCCCATCCACACTGGCCCTGGGAATAGTCCGGGGAGTTCCAGGTCAGGAAGGAAAGGATATTTCTACAGTCTTGTAACATGGCAGAAGGAGGAAAGGTAAGGAAGAGACTCTAAACGTTTTTACGTCTCCATAAATGTGGGAGGCTCATGCCACACCATATGTACAACACAGTCCATCTCTGCCCAATGTGGATAAAGGAGCAGGGAGTGGATCTCTTGGGGATAACCTACCGAGTTTCCTGGGGCTGCTATCCCCCAAAGAAATTCAAAGACACTCCCACATCAGTGCCCTGCCCAACCCCACCAACTAGCAAGGAAAGCAGATCCCCATGAGGCATCTTGTACTCTTGAGCACTGACACCAAGAAGAGCAAGGGGGTCGGCAGGAAAGGAATGGGGAAGGGATGGGAGGAGGTGGCGGATGGTGGGGAACATTAGCTGACCACCAGGTATCTGTTTTGGGGAAAGGGGAGCAGAGGGCTCTGTTTCTAACAGGTTCCTTATAATGCTTTTGAAGACACCCCATGCAGTGGGCCCAAGCAGTCCCAGGAGCAAGCTTGTGGGAGACAAGCAGTGGTAAAGGCAGCTTCCAGGACTGTGAGGACCAGAGCACAGCACAAAGCCATCGCTCCTATCCCCATGCCATTCCAGAGATTTAAAAACTAGCATCACAGATGAGAAAGGCAGGAACAAGGGAGGAGGGGAAAAGGGACAGGAAAACCAAAAGTCTGAAAAGTTGAGAGAGCTACCTCTCTGGGGCGCTTTCGAGGTATGCTTTTGTTTGAAACTATCTGAAAGACAGAAAGAAAAGTCATGAGAAGAAGGCCTTGATACACTTGAGACAGGTGCAGCAGCAGCAGCAGAAAAGTGGAGCAAACGAGAGAGAAACCCCAGCGGTGATGGTGCTCCCAGGGTGGAGAGACAGAAGTGGGGCGAGTCAGAGAAAAGGGGGAGAGAGAACAGACATCGAAAAACTCGGTGCTGGACTTCAGGGGCCCTGGCTTGACTGGGGCCAGCAGACCTGGATGCCATCAGGTTGAAAGGCCAACGCTGCCTGCTGTGGGTGCCCCCTCAGGCACCCCCACCCCAGAGGACAGCAGAAATCTCCCCCAGAACATGCAGGTGCCCCCCCATCGTGGAGTAGAGGCCAGGGCCTCTCAGGGATATCAGGGGGCCAGTCAGCAGGTAGGACAAGAGCCCAGGCTTGTTTTACCACTTTTAGTAAGAGCACAACCTTCCCTCCTCGCATATCCCGAGGAGCTGGGTCCAAGGCAAGGACTAGCCAACCACTCGTGAGGCACTCACTGTCACAGGCATAGGGCTTGTCCCGATCCTCCAGGATGGCAGCGTCCAGCTTCTTACGGGCACTGCCCACACCTTTACCCTGTTAAGAAGAACAAAAAGATGCCCTTACTAAGGTATCTAGGTCGGAAGAGTTAGACTCTCCTGGAGTGGCTGCTAACCTCACCCAAGAGTGAAAATGGCAACAAGCAATAAAAGAGTGAGCCTCCGCAGGCCCCCCGCTCCCCCAGGCTGTCAGCAGCACCCTGGCCCTCACCTTGGATTTTCCCTTGCCGCGACGCTTGGGAGTGTCTTCTTCATAGTCCTCATCGTCGAGGTCATCCAGGAAATCATCCGGTTCTAGGATCCGCTGAGTGGACAGGAAGATCAGAATGGGCAGAAATAATGTACCTCCAAAAGGTCCCCCACGATGGGTCCGGCCAAGGCTGTCCAGAACCTCCTCTGTGACCTGGCCCCTCCACTCGAGCCTCACACCTCCTGCTGCCCTTCAACACCCTATCATCCTGTTGTTTCAAAGCTTTGGGCTCTCCTTCCTCTGTGCCTCTCTTCATGTTGTCCTGGCCTGTCCTAGCCTGGACTGCCTCTCCCACCACCTCTAAGTGGATGAATCAAGTGTCGTGTTTTTCAGAAAACTTTCCCTGATACTTCACAGCCGTGCCCTCTCCTGCCTCTGATCTGACACCATGAGAGCACGTTGTCAGTGGCTTCCTTTCTAACACCTCACTTCCTAGATTTAAATTAGAGCTTTCCTATTTACTTGTGTGGCCTTGTGGGAGGTTTTGTTTTTTGTTTTTTAAAATTTTTTACTGCTCTGCTTCAGTCTCCCTGTATGTGAAATGGGGACCATTATTTCATAAGGTTGTAGAGACTGGAGAAAATGATGGAAAAGCACTCAGCACAGTGCCTCACGTATTTTTAGCTCTTATTGTTTTATGTACAGTTTTATCTTCTTGTTGGCAGGGACAGGTCTGCGCTACCCCCAGGCACCAAAAAATTTTGTGACAGAAGATGAATGAGTGAGTCTGTACTTAGAAGGAAGGCAACAGAGAAGACTGGATGGTAACAACGAAGCCACTCAGAACTTAGAGCTCATTAAGGAATGAGCAGGAACAGAACTCCAGGGGTCTGCTCCCTGGCCCACAGCTTCTGCTTCTATTCTGATTACTGGGTGGCCTCTGATGAAGAGGATGCTGGTTTCCATTAAAGTCCCTCAACCACAGAGTTAATCTTGTACCTTCCGTGCTCGACTATTCGTCACAGGAAACTCGCCCAGGCTGTCATCATCAACTCGAGGATCCGGGGCACCTCGCTTCTCCAGGGGGTCAGTGCGCAATAGAGCTTCTAAACTACTGCCGTCCTGAGAGATAAGTCCCTCCTTCTTCAGGGTCTGGTCTGTGTCTGCAGGCAAGGTCAGGATGGGCAGAGGCTCAGAAGGGCTGAAAGCAGACCTCTCTGGGTCTACACAGGACACAGTGCTAGACCAGCCACAAGCCAGTCACTGTCTTCTGGTCTCTGGCTGCCCAGAAACCAAGACACCATAGTCCATCTTGGCACCATAACGTATTTGTTTACTTGTCTCTACTAGACTGAGTTCTTAAAAGGAAGGAATCACATCTTATTCAAGTTAGTATCTTTAGGATCTCGCACTGGGGCTGGTTCATAACAGGTGATTAGCAGGCCTCCCTGCTCAGGGTGGTGTGCTTTACCTGGTTTAATTGATGGGAAAGAAAGCCTCGGATCCTCAGGAGGGTGTGCTCGCCGCTTTTTCCGCCAGCGCCGGGCAGGGTAGGAGTATAGCTGCCCAGAGGCCAATCCTGTGGAAGGAAGGAAGGGAGAGAAGTCAAATCCTAACCCAGTCCTAGAAAATGATACCACACTTTCTAGATGAATAGGCTCTCACTGAGTTCTAGAGCAAAGGAGGAATATGGACAGTGAGGGTCCGGAGACAGAGGAGGCATGGTTTATGGAAAAGAAAAACAGATGTAAACTCAGGGGCTCTGGCTAACACATAGCTCTCCAGAAGCCCAGTTAACAGCCTCAGTAGCACAGCCCTGTAGCAAACAAAGCTGCTTCATCCTCCCTGGGCTTCTAATCATGGGAAGACCTGATTCACCCATGGGTAGAAAGCAGCAGGAAAAACCCTCCCAGCTGGCTCACCACCTAAGCTGAGGAGGATTCTTCCTCCTTGTGCTCCCAAGTGGACCCTCACCTGGACCCCGGTGTCGCTTTTCCATCCAGATGTAACAGTTGCTCTGGGCTACTCCGGTCTGTGAGTCCAAGAAAGGCAGGCGCACGCTGCGCTCAGCACAGAGGCGGGCATTGTAATTGTGGCACTGCTCCATGGCATCTTTGTAATACTGCTCCCCAAGGCTGCAGGAAAGACAAAAATGAGGTGTGTGTGTGCTGGGAGGCAGGGGTGAGAGGCGCTTAGCTCTCCCTCTCCCTTGCCACCTGCTTCTCTAGATGGCTCAAGGGACTGGGAAACTGTCACTTTGCTTTAATTTCTTTCATCTCTGCCTCATGGGACACCAAGCCCCTTCACTAAGCCATCATGAGGTAAGGTACTTTACAAATAAATTACCATCAGGAACAATTTCATCATGTGTCCAATCAGACCTTACTCTGACCCATAAGGAGGGGAAGAAAGCAATGTTCATTCCGTGCCTCTCGTGAGACCAACCCTGTGCTAGCCAAGACGCTATTCCTCTTGACCCTCAGGATTCTGAGAAGCAGAGGTTAGCTCCTTTTTATAAATGAGAAAAGAGTTCAAAAGGTCTGGGGAACTTACTCAACTATATTTATCAAACTACAGTGTAATCTACACAATGAAATTCTACTTAGCCATAAAAAAGAAAGAAGGAAGTTCTTCATGTAAACAGTCTCCAAGATAACTAGGGAAAAGAAAAAAGGTACAGGCTGAGGAGTGTTATAGGATGCTACCATTTATGTAACCAAGTGGTGGAAAAGAAACTATAGGCCTTCAAGGAGAAAAACCAGGTGACTAGAGGACTTTCTCCTCTGTGCCATTCTGCATCTTTTGAATTCTGAACTAGGTATTTTCCCAGCTAACTGATTCTATATACTAATTTTACAATCATTGGAAAACATCTGAAAATACCTGAACACTCTTGAAGTCCACCTTTTACTGAGCACCATTATACTCATACAAAAGCTGTTTGCTCAAAGGCCTATTCTAGACCCTTGTCCATTCTCATACCATCAATTTTTTTAGGAAAGAATCTTAGACTCAAAAGATTTAATTTGAAATCTGAATTTTTTAAGTGCTTTAAAAAGCTGCAAAACTGCACAGTGCCAGGAGTTATCTGGTTCAAAGAATCATGTAAGTAGAACCAATCTTTTTCTCATCTTTCAGGGTTTAACAAGTACTGGAGCTTTAACTATAACAATTCACATTTACATAATTGATCAATCTTAAAATAAACAGAGGGCAGAGGTGATTTCTTTCCCACAATATTCCCGGCACCCATGAAGGTGTCTGGGACATCTTGACTTGACTTGGTAGTAAAATGACCTGGCATGGCTGAAAGTCACCACATAAACATGGACATTTAGTCAACCCATGTGGACCTCAGGTTCCTATGCTATAAACTAGGCTGAACTAGATAAGCTCTGACATACTCTACAGAGGGAGACTCCTAGCATGAGAACCTAAGTAGCCTGTTGCATATGTCCTCGACTACAACTCAAGCTACACCAACAAACCCTGCTCTGGAATCTGAGGGGGCTTTTACTGGGCAGCCACAATAGACCACTTAGGCACAGCTTGGCATGCTCCCAGCAACTGAAAAAGACGCACATTGCACACAAGGCAGTGACACCACAAGATAGCCTGGCTTGATTCAGTGAGCTATAATGACTGTAATTTGAGGTAGGCATGAATCTGGTGTTGGAGATTAGAGAGAAGGGAACAGACTCACATTTGCTCGCCTTTAGGAGGCAGCCATGTCCTCCTCACTAAACAGAGGAAAACTGGATAAACAAGGCTGAGTGCAGCAGCTCCTTTGTTTCTGCTGATGGGAATTGATACTGACACTGGAAGTCAAATGGAAGGAAGGGCCAGACAGGCTGAGAGCTGCAAAGTCAGAGCCAGGAGGCTGGACACAGTCTGGAAGGGGATGAATGAGATGTTCTATCAAAGCTCCTGGGAGTTAATTGGGATTTCAGAAGGTGAGGCAAACTGTCTCGTGAGTAAGAGAGTTGAGAATTAAACACACAATGGAGGGAGGCAGATCTGATGAGGACAGAGCAAGAGAGAATGAGAGAGATACTCTTAAGTACTTAAGGCTCCCATTGCAAGAAATTTCAAGCAAACATTATTCTTCAGATCTCGTTACCTAACTCAGAAGGTTTCAAAACCAGTCAGCAGCAACAGCTATTTTACATTATTATTTTGCCCTAATAAGACCCCTTAAAGATTGTTTCAATTCTGATACCACATTTGGGAGGGAATTTACAACTAGGAAAATTCCTGTCCTAGGACAAAATGCAGGTCAGAAAAGATGAGCTAGTGACCCTGACCTCGATGTATAACCTCTGCTGTTGAAGACTAGGCACACTTTTATCAAGAGATGCGCCAGAAAAGCATCTCTTTCCAGGATGAGAATGGTATAGAAAGAATGGAAGCCCCTTCTTAAAGGGCAAGTTCCGTAGGTGACTGTATTAAATGTGGTCCACAGCTCTCTACAGCTAGAACTGAGAAGGAGAAAGTTGGTTTCTCATCACTCAGGAATCAGTGGCTGGCGACCCTCAAAATTGCTATAGTTCTTTAAAGAAAAATAAGAAGTCATGCTCTATGTAAATGGGCACACCTCACTTCTAACACCACATAAAAGGGCTGGTAACCCTATTTCACAGATGAAAGCCTTTCAACATAAGGACACAAAGAATCTCATTACATGTAACTCTTAAACCTAGGCAAGTCTGACATTCCCCCAGTATAGTAAGATTTCCAAGGTGGAAGCTTTGGTTCTTTTTTGAGAAACACGAAACTTGTGTAAAACCTTCCCTTACAATGGGGTGGGAGGAGTCAACAAAGAGAAAGGCAGGGAAACAAAGAACATCTGAGTCAGGAAGGATAACTATATAAATGATAGATCAACAGCGTCATCTCTAAATTGAGGGAAATGTCAGCTTGAAGAGAGAGCTGGGGAAACTGGAGTGGGCAGATCAGAAAGATAACAGTGTTGGGAGGAGGGGTGGCTGAAAGAGGCAGCAGGATGCAGCTGAAAGCAAATTAAAAAAAACCACACACACACGCACACACACAAGAGGAGAAGGAGAAGGCACTTAGCGTAATGGAAGTGGGAAAGCATTCTCAAAGAAAAGGCTCCAGGTAGGGGGAAGGAGAGAAGCAATGTCTCCTTAAAAAAGGCTCTTGGGAAGAGTGTGGCTCAGCCCATGACACAGACAGATGAGAAGCTTTGAGTCCCTTAGAAGAGTTCCCAAACCTTTACTTTGTCATCCAGTCAAAAGCCAAAAACCCTGACTGGACAACTAGACATCTCAATTTTCTTATCCCTGCCCCAAGCCACATTTACCCATTAAAAGGAGCTTGCTCTATTCGCCCACGGGGCATGAACCCATTTCAAAACTCATTCAGATTCTTCTTCAGGGAGGAGACTGGGTTAAATCAAGTCCCAAAGCATCTTTAACTCACAGCTAGCAGGCCATTCTCCACTTACCCAACAACCATTAACTTTAACTTGGCTGGAAATTTGCCCAGCCCAAGAGTGTTGCACAGCGAATACGGCCGACCTAGATGCCCCTCTAGGCTGCCAGGGAATCCTGGGCTGCGTCCGTCCAGGGCCCGTTTTCTGATGGCTGCGATTGGCGACACACACAGACACACACACACACACACACAGCCCGCCCCAGAACGTCACCGGGCTGTTTAGAACAAAACAGTCCACTGCTGCTTAACGGCGCAAGGGCTGCAGAGACGACAGGGAGGGGTCGGCGGCTGAGCTTCTCGGGGGCTCAGGCCGCTCCCGGGTCCGCCCTCGGCCCGGCTCCACCGGACTGAGGCGTCTCGGGAGCGAACCTGGGACTGTCTCTCGTACGCAACGAGGGCACCATACTCTGGAAACCGTCAACCTGAACGGAGCGCCCAGACCGCACATCCCCACAGGGAGGCTGCCCGTTAGGGGCTCCCGTGTGCCCCGCTCAGGGCCTCCACAAGTTTTCAAAGAAGCGCAACGTCTTCTTCGGAGTCTCCTGTTGCCCTCCCGACTAGGAGTCGCAGCACGGCCTTCCCGGGCACGTCCCTCTCTCTGCCTCGTTCTTCCCGCACCGCTCCCAACTCACATGCCCCTTACAAGAACTCCCGGTCTAGGAGAGAAAGAAACGGCCACTCACAGCTTCACTACATTTTCCACCACAGCCGCCATCTTCCCAGCTCTTCTCCCGCAGGCCGGGAGGCGCGGAGCCCGCAGCGCGCAGGCGCCGGCACCGCACTGGGAACTAAGTTCCTCGTCCTTCTGCGCAGGCGCCGTCCGGGCGCGCGCGCACAAGAGCGAGCGGCGGAGAACGAGCTTCGTGTCTGCTCTCGGGTCCAGGGCGCTGAGGGACGAATGCGCAGGCGCGACGGAGACAGGCAGAGTTGGGGGCCGCGAGGGCCTCCCCGAGGCTACTGCTCCATCTCTGCATCTTCCCTTAAGTGGAGCGGGAAGTGATAGGGAGGATCGGGCCTGGTCTAGAAACGAGAATGTGAGAAGTTGGTGAAAACTGGCAGGCCCAGTGGTGGTCTAGATGGAGCTAGTGCGCCCTGCTACCTCACCGACCTTTAACCTTGTGGTTAACTCTTTGTCCTCACTTACGGGTCAGGAGTTGGTGAAAACCCGAAGGTAAGTGTACAGTCCACTTGGCTTGCCAAACATGTGCCCATTTTAGGGAGAGGAAAATTTGCTCCCAGAACCTGGCAGTTCTTTGGCCAGAGTATTGGGATCTGACAAAATTCCTCCACCTTCCTGCCCCCAAACCCAGCCACCAGCTTGATTGGTGCCCACCTCTTCTCCCCTACTTCCTACTCCTAAACTCGTTCCCTCCACCAAAGAACTTCCCTCCTGCAGCTATTCCTCTCTCTTCTGTACCGTTTATTTCTCCTTCACTATTGAAACATGCAAATTCTCGCCTACAGACTTGGCTTAATAGCCTCTACCATTAACACAACGTTGTAAATTAACTGTATGTCAATAAAATAAATAAATAAAATAAATGGGATTAAAGCATCAGAGCCCTTCCTTAGGCCCATATCTGCCTTTATCACCCCATTTCTTCTCACTCTTTTAAAGCAAATACTCAAACAAGTTTATACCGTAGAGCACAGGGAACCATATTCAATATCTTGTAGTAGCCTGTGGTGAAGAAAAATATGAGAACGAATGTATGTATGTTGCTATGTGACTGAAGTATTGTGCTGTACACCAGAAATTGACACATTGTAAACTGACCGTACTTCAATAAAAATATATTTTAAAAAATTTAAAAAATAAAGCAAATACTCATTTCATACTCCCTACATATATATATATATATTCACACGTATGACTGAATCACTATGCTCTACACCAGAAACTAACACAACATTGTAAGTCAACTATACTTCAATTTTAAAAAATGCTCCATCACTGAACAATAGATACTGTACATGATCTGAACCAGTGACTGCTATGTATAGTGTTTCTCTCACAGACAGGAACCAAGGAGTGGAAATTGGGGTGCAGCCTCTTGCAATCTCAACTACTGACTCTTTTCCAAACTGTTTTCTGTCCCTGCCACTCTGGGCTCTGGTTGATCTAGAACCTTTAGGACTCAAGGAAAGAAAACTTCCACCAGGGGGTGCAATAATGATTTCTCTAAATTAGGAGCTGAGACTGTCAAAGGGCTATTTTGAGTTTCACCTGCCACTGGGCAAGAAAGTAAAAAGGGGGTTCCATTGTCAGCTGGGGTGATTGATCCTAATTGTCTAGGGTAAATAGGATTGCTGTTACCCAGTGGGGGCAGGGATAAGTGTAAACAAACCCCAGGGGATCTTCTTAATATTACATTCATGTGATTTATGGGAGACAATCTTGGTTGGGCATTTAAGTTCAACCCTCCCACTGAATACAAACTAAAAAACAGAGGAAGCGAAAAAAATCTTAAAAGCATTGAAAAGCTAAGTAATATAGTGAAGAATTACTAGGCCAACATTTAGGAGGTTGAAACCCAGGGCAGAAAGCCCAGAATTCAAGGCAATTTTTGTCCTAGGGACATTTACTGATCTGGAAGATATAACTGTGAAGCTGAACTGTTGTTTGGCAGTCTTTGGTGGGGAGGGTCAAAATAAAAACCCAGAACCTGCTCAAGGTAGGAAGTCAAATACCCCACTACCAACACATACACGCTTTAAGATTGGATCCCAACTTCTATGGAATAATAGCCCAGAATCATATGATCTGGGTAGTAGAAAAGCTCAAGCCTTGAACTTGGATTTAAGCGGACTTATTCTTAGAATGCCCTTTGTCACCTGGCAGAGGGGCAGAGACCAAGCGATACCCTTTCTGAAGGAATGTACTGTCATTCAGGGCCTCCAATTATTTCTAAAAATATTTTTTCAGATACAATATCTGGCTCTTAGTCAAAGATAATCCAGCACAAAAAGAAAAAAGAAACCTTGCATAAGAACCAATTGCAAACAGTAGAAAACACAGATTGACCTGCAAAGATTTAAGATACTGAAATAATCTGATACTGACCATAAAATGACAATGATTACCATGTTTAAAGAAGATAAAGACAAGCATTAAAAAAATCTGCAGGCAACAAGTCTCTGTTAAGAAGTGCCACAACAGAATTTTTAGAGAACCACATAGAATTTCTCCAACTGAAAAGTACAATAACCAAAATTAAGAACACAATGAACTGGTTAAAAAGCAAATTAGACATAGCTGAAGAGAGAATGAGTGAACAAGAAGATACCTAGGAAGACATAGTCCTTAATATAGCATGAAAGACAAAAGAACAGAAAATACAGAATTAGAGGATATTGAAACATAGAAAATACACACAGAGGTCTAAAATACATTTAATTGGAGTCCCAGAGAGTAAGGAGAAAGAAAGGGATAGAGGTAATATTTAAAAGAGAAAATGATAATTTTCCAAAAATGATGAAATACATGATTTCACACATTGAAGAAGCCAGATAAAGCCTGAGCAAGCTAAATACTTAGTGGAAATAAATACTGAAGGGTTTACAAATATAAAATGGTAATAATTGGCAGATCTAGATGAAGGTGTATGGGGTGTACATTGTACCTTTCAGTATTTCTGTAGGTTTGAAATGTTTCAAAATTAAAAGTTTGGGGGAAACATCAGTCCTATATAGGGAGATCCACCAAGGAATCAGATTCTTTAAAAAGAAGGTGTGGGACATGTCACCTGGTAGAGATCCCTGAACGGGTAAAATGCAGGCTGAAGGCAAAGGGAACATGAACTGGGGAGTGAAGAGGGAGGATATTCCCACCAGCCACAGTTCTGTTGTAGAAAAAATCTGTAGCTTCTACATTTATTTCTTTTCTTGCTGTGTCAAGTATATATTTTATATATTTTAATTCTCCCATTCTCTTTCTCTCCGCTCTTGTATATATGGTATATTGGTGGTAGTTAACTTTACAGTGTAGAGTTCACAATTTACCAAATTTTGAGATGGGCTGCTAAAGGAATTGCAGGAGGAATGAGCACCATCTAGAAATCCTGGACTTGGAAGTGGATGTGATAATTGACAAGATTTTGAGATGTCTCCCTTTGGAAAATGAGTAGATGTCCAACAACAATGTCTCTTCCTATCTTGGGGAATTCCTTGTGTGGGTGGTATTAGGATATATATGGCACTATACAAGCTGAAGAGGGAGGGTCCCTCACTCCACCTCTGGCTACCTTGGTGAAGCAGGTCTCCTGAGTATAGTTAGTCTGATGCTTTGGCTTCCCTGTCTAGTCTCATTTCTCCACCCAGACATGGCAGCCCCACCTGGTTTCCCAGGGCCCTTGGGCTGTTACCTGATGCAGGGCAGGTGGGGAGCAGTTCCTGGGACCCAGGACAAGAATGTCCCCCTTTCCTGGCCACTCTGCCATGAACTTTAGCACCAGGGTGAGGTGCTGCTTTTCAGCTGGGTGAAGCTATAAGGAAGGTGTTTTTTTCTTGCCTTCCCCTCCCGGACAGGTGGGGACAAACCACTCAAGCACTGAGGGGAAGCCGGCAGGTGTAGGTGCTGGCCTTCGGCTCCCCACCTTTTGCCTTTACACTTTCCCAGGGTCTGAAGCTGAACCTCTGTGGGAATAGAGGGTTTCAGTTGAGGACAGGCTTTGCGGTCTCACAGACCTGGGTTCAAATCCCACTACAGATTGTGCAACTCCTACTCTCTAAATGATGGCAAAAATTTCAGATTAAAAACAAAAAGTTTGGTGGGAATGGAAAATGATACAGCTCCTAGGGAAAACAGCAGTTCCTCAAGAAATTAAATATAGAATGACCACATGATTCAGCTGTTCCACTTCTGTGTATATACCCAAAGAATTGAAAGCAGGGACTCAAAATATGTGTACACTCATGTTCATAGCAGCATTTTTCACAATTGTGAAAGGGCAGAAGCAACCCAGGTGTCCATTGATGGATGAATGGATAAACAAAATGTGGAATGGATGATGGAATATTATTCAGCCTTTAAAAAGGAAATTTCAACACGTGCTACAGCATGGATAAACCTTGAAGACATCATACTAAGTGAAATAATGCAGTCACAAAAAGATAAATACTGTATGATTCCACTTAACATCAGGTCCCTAGAGTAGTCAACTTCATAGAGACAGAAAATAAAAGGGTAGTTTCTAGGAGCTGGGGGGAAGGGAGAATGGGGAGTTAGTGTTTAACAGGTACAGAGTTTCACTTTGAGAAGATGAAAAAAAGTTCTGGAAATGGATGGTGGTGATGGTTGCAGAATAATGTGAATGTAATTAATGCCGCTGAACCATACACTTAAAAATGTTTACAATGGTAAATTCTGTGATATATCTATTTTACCACAATTAAAAAACACCTTACAAAAAAAAAAACTACAACAACAACACAGCAGTGTGGCAAAATGTCTCCTGGTCTAATTCTGCTTCTGCTTCTAGTATGAAATCTCTGCCTGGAGGCAGGAAAGGCTAGGGGTGAGGTGGGAGTCTGAAATTTGTAGGGTCAAAAGGATGGAAAAGAAGCAGCAGAATGGAAGAAGGGGCTCACTGAGGGCAGCAATGGCCTCCAGACACCAAGCCCCACCTCAGCACCTTCCCCTCCTCTCTGTCCCCACCGTCCCCACCAGGGGCCAGTCCTCTTCCCACCCCGGCTTCTTCCTCTTTGATCTTGGGTCCATCTCTCACTCTACCTGGACAGTGACCCTCCTGAAACCTGGGCTGACCACATGTCTCTCCTGCTTCAACTCTGTCAGCAGGTCCCCATGGCCTCAGCTTCAGCCTTGCAAGCAAAACTTTTGGAAGCTGACTCCAACCTGCTTTTCCAGCTTCACCATCCTACCCATCCTGAGCCCCTAGTTCCTTTATGTCACACACCATAAACATTTCTGAATACCTTCCATGTGCAAATGAATAAACCCTGCAAGGTAGGTATCACTGACTCCATTTTAGAGATAGAGAAACTGAGTCTCAACACAGGCTGGGTTGGACTCAGAGACCTATGCTCTTTTCACCACATGGTGGCTTGTCTCCTCTCTGTCATTCACTCTGGTGCCTCCGTGCCTTTGCTTATGCATGAGCATAAGCCTGTAGGCCTTCAGCTTTGCCTCGGAATTGCACCTGGTCACCGTAATGTGCCAACACCACCGCACCCCTGCCCCAAGCACTCCCAGTCATGGTATCCAACTAGGTTGGAAATTTATTTGCTTCCAAATTTGATATCCTTCCCACAACTAGGCTGTGAGCTGCAGGAAAGCAGGGGCCGCGTCTGTCTGGTGCCCCAGCACCTGGAGCATGTCTGAGGGCGTGGTGGATGCTCTGATGAGATGGGTCCACTGATGAGCACAGCTGATCCTTCCCGGCCCAGGCCCAGCCCTCCCTCCTGCCTGCTCCCTCAGTCCTCTGACGCTGGAGAAGCTGTTGGTCCCTTGCACTAGGCCTGTGGTTATCCTCTCACTCTTGGGTCTCCCCTGACAAACCCCCTGAGCCCAGCGCCTGGCCTATGGCAGTGCTCAGCCACCTCTTGCCAAACACCTGAATCCATGTTGGAATACCCCCAATAGCACTTGGTTTATTCCTGCTTCATTCTAACTATGGGCTCAAAATGAGGTAGTCTTCCAGAGGGCAGGACCCACCCTGCACAAGGCCCCCTGGGACTGGGGTCTCCCCCAGGGCCAGCCCATGGCTCCCAGGGACTGGCCCGTCTTCAGGAGGAGCCCTGGGACAGGGTACTGGGAGCGCAACTACCACAGCAGCAAGTTTTATTGCAACCAGAATCCCCTGGTCATGTGGGGGGGGGGGGCAGAGGGACATCAGTCACTGATACCATGTTCCCAGTCCATGACACAGAGCCACAGGTCCAGCTGGCTGTGCCCCGCGTCTTCCCCCGCCCCCGATCAGGGCATCGGCATGGCTGAGGCAGAGGGAGGTAAAAAGCAGAGTCCGTTTCAGCAGAGCCTTCATCCAAGCGATCTGAGGAGAGGTTGGTGGTGGGGGTCCAGGTGGCCCAAGATGCACAGGGCCCTCTGGGCTGACTTCTGCACAAGTCCTCATGGGGTTTGAGGGGAAGCAATGAGGCCACCCTGCCCACAGGGAGAGGGCGGGAGGGAGGGAAACAAAGGCTCAAAGTGAGAAATCCCTGGCCAGCAACCACACACAGGTAGGACCTTGGGACCCTGACTTCTAGACCAGGGCCGTGTCCATCCCCTGCCTCCAGCATTCATTCCGGTCTGGGCACCCAGCCTGGCCATTCTCGGGTCCTATGTGGGGATCTGCAGGTGGCCCAGGTCCTGGTCCATGATCTGGAGGACGTCGTCCAGGATGGAAGGCCCCAGGTCCACGTGCAGGGAGAGCAGGGAGCTGGCATGGGACAGGAAGGGCTCCTCGGCCCCTGACTCGGTCAGCCCACTGTGGGCCGAGCCAGCCTCTGGAATTCTCCAGATGTCCACACTCCCTGCCTCCTGCGGGGAGGGCTGTGGGGAAGGCTGAGGGGTCTCCAGGTGCAGGCGAGGAGGTTTGGGTGGGGCCTGGGCGGTGGGCAGGGTGAGGGCTTGCGGTCCGCCGATGACAGGGAGGGAGATGGCGTTCTTGAGCAGAGGGGACGGCCCGTGGGGGAGCTCCCGCCCACACAGCGTGGAGGTGCGGGTGAACTGGAAGGGGAGCTCGAAGCTGCCATCTTCCTCGGCTTCCTCGACCGCTGTTCCCGGCAGGAGGTGGAACTTGCCCTGCAGGAAGGAGATGTCACCGAACATGTCACTGCCACCTCCACTGCCGATGTGAATGGTGTGTCGGAAGTCCCCCAGTGGCGGGCTGATCATGTCTGAGGACAGCAGGTCCCGCAGCTTCTCCTTCTTGCCCTTGCGGCCGCCGCGCTTCAGGTAGATGGGCACCTTGGTAGACATGGTGACCTTGCCACCCAGGCCTGGCTGTTGAGGCCGGGACAGTCCGCTCGCCGGGACCACGGCCTCTGCTGCCTCCTCCCACCACCCTCAACCAGCAAGGCCCAGAGAGAGCTTTCCAGACACCAAAATCTTGCCAAAGGTCTAAGACTAGGGTGTGAGGTGTGATTGAAGTTGGCCCAAGGAATTAGGAAAAGAAAGATTAATGATCAACGAAGTCAGAGGGTTGAGATAACAAAAACCCTCTCTCCCCAAAGGGCTGAAAACTCTTCTGAAAACTGGAAGTAGGAAGGTGCAGAGCTCTTCCACAGTGATGCTCTCTGGGCTTGTCCTCACCAATTTCTCTCCGGTTCGTGACTGAGGAGCTGAAATACCAAGGGTAAAGTCAGGGACAGAAGGACAAAAGGCAGAAGCGTCCGCCAGGAGCCCACATGGGGCCACACTCCCGTGAGGAGCCCTCCTGGCAGAGGCCCATGTTCACTCACAGGCTTACTGCCCCTCAGGGCCTGGATCACCAGAGCCAGTTTTTTTTACATCAGCCAACACTGACAAATTTATTCTAAAATATCATTTCTATATGCAAGCATGAGCAACAAAATGCATTACTAATTATCTCCTAGAAAGGAAAGGAAAAAGCAGTAAAGGAAATATGCAGAAAATGTACCCATAAAGCATTAGGCGTCATGGGGGTGCCTACAAGTGGGGAACCTGAGTGACAGGCCTGAAGTCATATCCACAGCCCTGGCTCTGGTCTCTTGTCCTGGGTCCCCAGCTCTGCTCAGCAGCATCGTCTGGGGGCTCACCCCCTGTTGCACTCAACTCTTCCCTAAGACATGACCAGTGCTAAATTGTGTGGGGGTCTCACGGATTTGTCTCAGCCCCCTACTTAGCTGAGGATGGAGATCTTGTAACTTCTGTCTTGCTCACCCAGGCCAGATGCACAGCAGGTGTTCAGCCACCAGTGCCTAATGACTGCCACCTCCACCTCCCATTTGGCTCCATTACATCCCACCTGGAAGTGAGGTCACTTCAGAGTTTCCCTTTTCTCCTCCTGTGGGTTAGGAGTTTCTCACAGACAGGGGCTGAGTCTTATATAGTTTCTGCCCCTTCTCCCTGCCCTAGCACCTAAGAGGAAGATGGACTGGGGGTGGGGGTACAGATACATGGTTGGGGTGTGGGGGAAGGTTCTGCTCCAAGCCTGGAATTTGCAAACATATCCCATTTAATCACCACAACCATCCTGCTACATTCGCATTTAAAAATTAGAGCTATCGGACATTTTGGAGAGATTCCCACAAGGCGTTGCAGGAGAGAAGCAAACTGCAAAAATGTAGCCTAGAAGATTCCATGTACTGAAAGCGCTGACCAGCTCCCCTCCCCACCCCCTCTACATCTATGTGTGTGTAACTACGTATCCGGGTCTGCACAGGATTATATCCGATGCTGGAACAGAGAAGAAGGTGGAAGGCCCGCACTAGGCTCATACAGCTGCCTAGACGGGTGTGTCGGGTCAGCAACATGAGAGGAAATTTGTCCTCCACGAAAGTTATCCTTAAAATTTGGTCCTATTACTAAAAAATGATGTGTGGAAGCTAAATATGAAAGCTATTACTAAAAAATGATATATAAAAGCTAAATATGAAAGGCTGATCACCAAAACGTTGAGAGGAGTTCTCTCCAAGTGGGAGAATTTCAGGTGACTTTCCCTTTCTTGGTCGTACTTTCATAAGCTCAAATTCTTCATAATAAACATGTCTTATTTATGAGCACATATTATTCATGTAATCAGAAAAAATCAAAGATATTTTTAATGTGGAAAAAAGTACATACACTCTGGAAGGGTGTCATACAGTTCTAACAGAAAAAGGAAGTGGAGCGAGCACTCCCTCTGGTTCCCACGTTGGGAGATTGGCCCAATATATAGAATCAGAGCATGAAAGACAGAGAAACTTATCCAAGGTCACCCAGCAGGTAACCAGAGAAGCCCACCCTCCCAGGGGGTGGCAAGGGCTGAGCAGGAGGGAAATCATTGGGGAAGGGTGAGCAGCAGCAGGAAGGCCTCTGCCAGTTCCTCTGCCTCAGTCTTCATCCCACGCGGGGTGAGGGAAGACTGAGGGGGCTGGCAGGAGGGAGCAGGAAGGAGGATGCAGAAGAGGCAGAATCCCAACTATCCGCTCCCCCTACCCCAGCCCAGGCCCTTACTCAGGAAACCCCACCCCAGGACCGGACACTCTGGGTCAGTCGTGCTGAGCCACAGAGACCGGACATCTTGCTCCTCCCAGAGCACCTGCAGCTTAACAGGAAACAAAGGAATGACTCTCAGGTGGCAGAATTCCAGTTCAGCTTGGAAGGAGCTGGGGGAAGGGCAGGGAGGCAGTGAGTGCTCTGAGGTCTTGGAATCTCATCGCTTATTTATCCAACAGACATTCATCCCTGCCTGCCATGCCAGGTCTGGGGGGGGGGCAGGCTGACACACATCCTAACTGTCCCCTTGGCAGACGAGAAGTCCTGGGGTTGCTTTTCCTTCCTTTTCACTCATGGGGAGGGGAGTTGACTGGTGGGATTTGCCCAGAACTCGGGCCAACCCCGCCCCCCATCATACAGGGGCGCCAAGACAGCCTGAGCGTTTCCATAACAGATCCAGCATCCCTGACAGCTCTCTCGCACTGAGCCAGATGTACCCACCCAATTCCAGATGTGGGGAGAACTGAAGCTGGGGGGAAGGGTTGAGCCAGTGTCAGCCACCAGGGGAGAGCTGGGAATTGCAACCATCAAGCCCCAAGTATTCAGATTTGGAAACCACGAGACCCCAGGCTCCAGCTATCCTTGCACGGTTTCCATCTTCACGCTCTCAGGCACAGCACGATGGTGGGTGGCATTACTAGCCTTTACAGAGGCAGAAGCTGAATCTCAGAAATGTTAAATAACTTTGCCAAGGTCACCCAGCTAGTAAGCAGAAAAGTGGGCACTGCTACCCAGCTGGGTCCCTATGGCTCTGATGCAGGGCGCCATGCCAACCTCTGTAAACTGCTTGGGGAGCAGGAGAGAAATAGGCTCCCAACCGGGCTGAAGCCATAAGGCCTCCAAGTCTCCTCCATTTAAGTTTTGCCTCTTGGCTGCCCCCGTCTCTCAGCCTACAGGTGTCCAGAGATATGAGAATGAGCTCTCCATCAGAACAAGGCTCTAGGGGGCTGGGATGCATGGCTTCCTGTAGCTTTGGGAGGAGCAGATGGGAGCCATTCCAGCTCTGTGGGCTTGCCCTGGAAGGAGCCCTGGACCTCCTTCAGAGAAAATGACTTCTTGAAGGCAGAGCTCCTCCTGTCACAAGGGATACTAGGCCATGCCCCACTTGGGGTGTCCAAAAAGTGGTCCCCTGACCTTGAAATCAGGAGACGGAACTCGAATCCATCTCCACCTGAGACCCACTCTAACCTTGGGTAAGACACCTTTCCTTTCTGGGCGTCACCTTCCTCATCTATGAAATGGGATGATAATGAAACCATCACCAGGGGGCTGCTGGAGACCCTAATCCATACTACAAGTACGAGAGGGCGCCGATGTACAACAAAAAGGGTTAGCAGGTATTTATTCAGCAAATAGCTGTTAAGGCTTTCCTTATGCATTTTGGTTCTCCAGGGACAGTGCTCCAAATAAAACCAAAACTGAACAGCCCGTTCGCCTCCTCCTGCCAGCTGCGACTTAGCCTGCATAGAGTCTCCCTCGCGGGTCGCGGGGTTCCCCTGCGTCCCTGTGCGGAACGGCGCTCGGCTCCGAGGCCGCTAGGTGGCGCGCGCACTCCCTCTACTGCCCCGCGTCCCTGCGGAGTCCCCGGGCGCACAGGGGTCTCCAGCGCGTCTCGCGCTCCAAGCAGGCGCCCCCCAGGGAGTGGCACGTTTGCATACCAGAAGCGAATTATCTGCGGGATTGTCTTCTCTTGAAGGGGGTTCTGGTCTCACAACCAGACAATCAGGGGGAAAACGGAGCGATCGGGGATCCTGCCCGGGTATCCAAGCTCTGGGAGGAGCCTCTCCTATGCTTTCCGGCCTGGGCGATGTCTGACTGTCCGCTCGGCGCACGGCCAGAGCTCGGGCCCCCGCCCCTGGCTCCCACGGGTCCAGCTCTCAGTCTCAGCTCGGGTTCCGGCGCCGACCCCTCCCCGCCCTCTGCCCGAGAGCAGCCCAGCCCAGCCCAGCCCGGATCCGTTTCAGGACACTAGCAGCGACGGCTAAAGATAGGAGGACACCTCACCATTGACTAAAAATACGACCCCGAGCCCGGACGGGGACGCTGGGCAACCGGAGGGCACTCTCGGCTCCCGAGGGGTGGGGCGGGGGTCCTGGCGCAGCGTGGAGAGAGGGACCGGGAAAGTTCGGATTCCGGATGCGCAGCGCCCCGCAAGCCGAGGGGGGCGCAGGCGTGGCCGCCGGGACCGAGGCACTGGCGGGAAACACCGTGTAGCCTGAGGAACCAGGGAAAAGATCTACGTGGAGGTGAGCTGGGGGTCGGGCGTGAGGTAGGATGGGGTGCCTCCAGAATGGGCCTCTCAAGGGACTCCCTAGGAGCCGCGGTAAGGCTGCAGAGTCCCGGCCTGAACTCACCTCGACGCTCGTAGGCGGCCGACTGGGGGGCAGCAAAAGCTCAGGAGCTGGACCGCGCGGCGATGGGACCAACCTAGGCTGTGAACTTACTGTGCGGACCGTGGCCCCTGAATCCCCGCCTCCGACCCGCGGAGCCAATGTCGGGGCCGCCTCAACCAGGCCCCGCCCACAGCCCCGCCCCGCTCCGGGGCCCTTCTGAGCTCCCCCTTTGGAGGCTCCGCGCTGGGGTCCAGCAGCCGCGCGCGCCCAGGGGTCCAGTCCAGGTTTGGGCGGCCACTGGCTAGACGGCTTCGGGAGCTCGGGCTGAACTCCGCGAACTCCGGCGGTGCCCGTTGGAGCCAAAACTCTCGGCTTTAGGAAGTCCGAGAGGGTGGCAGCGGGAAGACCGAATTCTTCAGAATTCGCGGAGTGTCCTTGGACGAATTCCCTCCTTGAAGGGCTGGGCCGGGGGAGGCGCCCGCACAAGTGTATTCGGTGACTACAAAGGAAATGAATGAGGGCTTGGAGGCACCTACATTAAAAATTTTCGAACTTCCTAGAGCTTTCAGGAGTTTGCCGCCCCCTAGAAAAGAGGGCATTGAGGGTGTTTGGGCAGAGGGGCTTGGCCACACCCGGATTTGCTGTCAGACTAGGTGGCTTCCGGGGCGGGGGTGGGACCCTAAACTCATTCCATCGTTGGTTGTTCTATTGGCTGGTTGGTTGGTTGCTTGGTTGCTTGGTTCATTCATTCGATACTGGAAACATTTGCTGAAAGGCAGGCCCTGCACTGGGTGCTGGCGATGGACTGAAGAGAACTCTGCTCTTGCTCCTTTCGGCGATTCAGCCGATACTTGTTGAGCATCTATAGGAGCCAGGCGCTGCTCTTGTGGCCAAGGATTCAGCTCCCTCTGTGGGACATACTGTCCAATGAACGGAGGTGGAGGAAACCCAATCCCCAAGCACACAGTGATACCCTTGTGGGCGGGCAAGTGCTAAGAAGAGTGGGGACAAAGGAAAAGTGGAGATAATGGGGTGAGGGGACCTTGCTTTCTGGAGAGACAGCCATGACAGCACAATGTGACCAGGATGGTAAAAGCTTCCATACTGTAAGTGTGGGAGGGACTTCTAGAGAGAGGAGGTCAAGATGGCAACCTGAAGGAGGGAAGGATGCTGGGGGTGGGAGTCGGGGAGAGCCAAGTCAGGAGGGAATGAAGAATGGAAATTAGGGAAATGGGTAGGCAGAGGAATGCCCCCCCCCATAAAGATGTCCACATCTCAGTTCTCTGGAACCTGTGAATGTTTTGTTACATGGCAAAGAATAATTAAGTTTGCCAGTGGAATTAGTTACTAATCAACTGTCTTTAAAATAGAGGGATTATCCTGAATTAGATAGATGGACCTAGTGTAATAAAAATGGTCCTTAAAAGTGGAAGTGAGAGACAGGAGAGTCAGCAAAAGAGGTGTGATAATACAGAAATGCTCTGTTGCTGCCTTTGATGATGGAAGAAGGGGCCACAAGCAAAGGAATGTGGGCAACCTCTAGAAACTGGAAAAGACAAGGAAACAGATTCTCCCCTAGGGCCTCCAGAAGGAACATGGCCCTGCTGACCCCAGGTTGGACTTCTAACCCACAGAACCATAAGTGAATACATTTGTATTGTTTTAAGCCGCCAAGTTTGTGATAATTTGTTACAGCAGAAATAGAAAACTAATACAGGAAATCTTCAGGTTTTAACTTTGAGCCTTTCTGGCCCCTCCTTCAGCTCCCCAGGGGAAGTATCAGTCAGGTGGATTCCACCAGGGCTGGCCTGTTAGCTCAGAAGAAAACTGAGGCCTGGGCAGTGGAGGAAGAGGACCCTTAGCCAAGTTGTGGTGTGGATGGGTGAGGGTTATATCTCTCCCCATTCCTGCCACCCAGGCTGTGCCAGGCACCCACCCACCCACCCAGACCTACCTGTGCGCTTTACCAAGAGCCTTTTTCCTCTGAGTTCCTCAAATCTTTTGAGAGTCCAGAGAGGGCTCCCCCTTTACAGAAACGGAAACCAAATCTCGGGGCACTAACAGTGATCTGCTTTGCCTGAAAGTGGCAGGACATGCTGGCTCTAAGCCCTCCTTCCTGTTCAGGCTTCTCACCCAACCATTGTCCCCCCTGCCCTCCCCTCCTTCCCACAACACAGCCAGGTTGGGGATACAGCTCAGTGCTAAGCCCTGAGCACTGCCTCTCAGCCATAGATCCAGGTTCTGAGCTGGCTCTGCTGCCAACTTGCTCTATGGCCACAGGCAAAGAAAGACAGTCCCTTTCAGAGCCTCCTTGCCTGTGAAGTAGGAGTTACAGGAGTCCCAGACAAGGTGAGGGACTTGAGCATGTTTTGTTGATGGGAACACACAAGCCCCGCAGGCAGCAGTTTCATGGAAACATTATAACAGGAGCTTGAGGGGATGGTGGCTGGCTTTGCCACCTGACCTGGAATGAGTCTCATGATGAACAATGACTCCCTGAGCCTGTGGCTGAGGCACAGCCCCCACCCTCTGCCCATCAGCTGAGTGTCTCCGCTGAGGAAAGGGGCTTGGGGAAGGGTCAGGAGTCCCATACAGGGATGGTGACAAAACAGCGACAGGGATAAAAGCTTAGAGAGGCAAAGACACTCATCCAAGGCCACTCAAATCCAGTAACCAACTCCAGAGCATTTTGGAGAGGTTCTGGGTGGGGGACAATTGGGGAGCATTGGGGAATGGATAAAGAGCAGCAGATTTGGACCCCAAGTCTGATCCAACCCCCTGCTCCCTTCCCTCAGCAACTAGTGGTCTGTCTAGCATGGCTTTTAGACCAGGGCTCCTGACCAGGACCCAAAGCCACAGGAACCACCATCTGCGCTGTGGGGCCTGTTTTAAGCCCACCTGGATGTGACATGGTTCCACCCAGCGCCGGCTCCTGGTGCTGCTGGTACACTCCTGCCATCAGCGAAAGCTCAGCTCCCACAAAGCCCACATCCGAGGCCCGATTTTGGCCTAGCGGTGGGCTCTCCGCTTTGCAAGCGCTCAGGTAGGCGGTCCATTCTCACCATTCACAGATGCGGTTATGTCTCTTGGCTGGGGCCCGAGGAATCCCTGGGGAGCCAACTGCTGGTTCTCTCAGCTCTGCTGAATGGATGGCCTCTTTGCGCACACACCCAGCGTTGCCATGGCAGCCCTGAAGTTAATGAGCATCTATAAAACAGAATTTCATTGACTAAAATTGGCTTTCTTACACAACTTCTCAGGCCATGTGTAAAGACCTACGTATGAGCCACGGGAGGGCCGGGTGGTCCTGCAGCTCTGACCCAATAGACAATCAGGCCAAGTGCCCCCTGCCCAGTCTGACCCCATGTCCAGTGTCTAGTGTCTCAGCCAGGGCCTGCACTGTTCTTGCTAGAAGGGTTTTTGGACACCCTGGTATCTGAGGGGGTAGGACCCTGAGGGACATTTGGGAGAGCTTAGAGGCAAGGAAGGCTGGATGGAGAAATGCCAAGAATAGAGTATTCAAATTTCTTCTCCTCAGCCTGAGGCCTCACCCTGAGATAGCACCCCTCTGTCCCCCACCCCCTACACTCCCACGGCTGCTCCCCCCTAACAGGGACCTGGTAATCACCACGCAGGGACTGACTCAGCCCTTCCTTCCTCTCCCAGCCTCTTCTTCCTGGAAATCACACACATCAGCAGGCCCAGCCCTCAAGGGCCCTGGGGAATAGAGCTGGAAGCCCCTTCTCCAAAGTTAGCCGGGAGAATGGAGGAACTGACGGCCCAGTAGGAATCCCAGGCTGGAGCCAGCTCTCCTTGGCACTGCTCACCCAGAGACCTAGGGAGGCAGGTGGGACAATGAGGACCAGGAGTCTGGGGACAGGTCTGGGAATAGGGGGTCCCAAGGAAAGGGTGGTGATACTCTTGGGGGCATCTCAAGGGGCAGTGAGAGGAGACGAGGTCTCTGGAGCTCTCCCCACCCCCATTCTGTGCCACAGGGAGGCAGTGAGCGGGCCAGGAGCTCATCCCCGCTAGGAATCAGTCTCCATCCCAGCTGAGCTCAGCCTGCAGGGCCCCATGGCCTGAGCCAACCCCAGGACTGGGTTGGATTTTTCCTTGACTGTTTCTTGTTTCCTTCCTCCCCTGGGCTCCTGCCAACTCCAGCCCTGCCCTCCTCGCTCCTCACTCGCCTTCAGAGAACTCTGACCCAGCAGAGGCTGGGATTTGAGATGAGAGTCCCTCAAACCTACCCCCAGCCTCTGCCTCTGCCCTGGACCCCTCCTGGGGAGTTAGATGGCAGGGCCTTACTGGGGGACTTTCCTTCGGGTCTGGATATTTGGCCCCACGCCTGAGGCCATGGGAGTTTCCAGAGTGGTGACAGCCCTGTCCTAGCAGGGACCAGTCCAGGGACTTCCTCCTGGAGGCCTCTGGGAGCGTCCAAGCCACATGGCTGTCTTTTGGCCTGTGAGGGGAACCCAGAGTCAGCAGGGATTGTCTTCAACACTTCCCACCCCTTCAAGGTACTTTGTCATTATTTGTTTAGAAAACTCATCTGCATCTACCTTGTGCCTGGGGTTGTTCTGACTGGAGAAGACACCGATGACCGAGGCTGGGCCCCAGCCCTTAGGGAACAGGTAGCCAAAGTGACACAAATAACCAATTCTAAAACAACACATTCTGTGCCATAATGGAGGTCCTTGAAAGCAGAGGCCAGCTCTGATTTACCTCTTTCTATCCCAAGCAGCATGGATAAAGCTCAGTCAAGGACTGTGGATTGAATGAAGAACCAAAAAGAACAGCAATGAGAAGGATTTGTTCTGCTACATGGGGCGTTGGAGGGGGGAGCAGATGGAAGAATTAGGAAGGCTTCAAGGAGGAGGTGATATCTGAGCAGGTTAGTAATGTATGAGTAGGAGTTTGCCAGGCAGAGAAAGGAAAGGATATTCTAGGAGAAGCAGGCAGAGGCAAAGTCAAAGGCCAGAGTGTACTTGGTGTGATCGAGAAACAAGAGATGTCCAGTAGACCACGGAATAGGAGAAGGGGAGAGACAGAGTGGGTAATGGATAAGCACTGTTCTCCTTGCCCAGCACTCATCCCACTTATTCTGGTGACCACTCCTCAATTTTCCGGAGTCTCCAGTGTGATTGACCCCACCCCTAAGCTCTAAGAGTAGATTTGAGACCCCAGCCTAGCCAATCTGAGTCATAAGGATGGTTTAGGGATGAGCATATGTCGCCAGTGAGCTTTAGCCTGGGGACTTGCTGTGATCATTAGGGTTACAAATACTAAAATGTCAACTCCGGCTGCTGGTGGCCAGCTCTGCCACCTTGAGGGAAGAGCCTGCCTGAGAATAAAGCCAGCGCAGGGAAAAGCAGAGCCAAGAGAATGATTCTCAATGACATTGCTTGCACTTCTGGATCCAGCCATGCTTGAAGCAGACATCTATTATATGAACGAACAAATGACAGTTTTTGTTTAGTTCAGTTGGAACTGGGTTTCTGTCACTTGCCACTGAGAATCCTCCTCATTAAAGAATAATTAAAGGCAGGCAGCAGCTCATGTCAGCTGCTGGATGCCATGGGAGGGAATCAAGGATCTGTGTAGAAGTGCAACATGATCAGAATTGCTTTTATTTTCATTTAGATTACTTCTTTGACATGGTACTGCTTTCAGGTGGTTCACAATTTAGAAACCACAAGAGGCAATCCCTGTTCCCCAGGCACTAGTTCTCCCCGAGGACAATCAGTGTTACCAGTTTCTTATAAACACTTCTAGAGATACTCTTTGCACTTACATGGAAAGCCCCTCCCATCTGTTTTACACAATTGGCAGTACTTAAACAAGCAGATCCCCAGAGTACAGCAGGCCTCGGTGGGAGTAGGGGGAGCACAGGCCCCCTTGCCGGGGGCGGTGGGCGTGACTCTGCAGGGGCCGTGGGAAACCGCGTTTATTGAGCCTCTGCTGTTCCCATTGTTCTGCATCTTGCTTTTTCCAGTTAACATTATGTTAATGACCATTTCGTATCAGTTCATAGAGTATGTCCTCAGTTTCACCTTCTCACGCTGCATAGTATTCCTAGAGAGGGTCTACCGTAATTTACGTAAATTACGGCCTCTCCGCCTCAAGCCACCTCTCGGCTTCCTGTGTTCCAGACACCGGCCTTTCATCCCATCAGCCACGCCCATGGTCTCAGCTGACGGACACGTAGGTTGTTCCCAGCCCTTTCCTGTGACAAGCAGTCCTGCAGTGTGTCATCTTGTACAAAGGCTATTTCGCACGTGGGTGAGCACAGCTATAAGATAAGTTCATAGGGACTCAGGGTCACAGGACACTCATGGTTGTCATTTGGTCAGCTCTGTCTGTTTGTCCTTCTCAGGGGATGTGCCAGGTCCAGGTCCCCAGCCCAGACCACAGGTCCCATTTTTCCCCACCAGCACCTGATTCTTGACCTTTATGGGTTTTGTCACTCTAATAGGTAAACAATAACCAAAGAAAAGGGAACCTTGGTATGGTTTTAATTTGCATTTCTCTCATAATAAGTGAGTTTGGCCATCTTTCATAGGTTTCAGGGCCATTTATATTTCCTTTTCTGTGAACTGAGACTTATGCTTGGGAGGAGGACCCAGAGGGAGGCCTAATTGGAGGCAGGGGCCATTTTGGGGATAGTTGGTTCAGGAGAGAAACACAACTTGGCTCTGAGCTGTCGTCTAAAAGCCAGAGCTCGAGATAATGGGTTCAGAAGATTGGAATGTGGTGACAGATGGGCCAAAGAGGGCATGGAGGAAGAAGGGGAGGGTCAGGCCAGTCCAGGGTGATGATGTAGGTGATGAGAAGGGGCAGGGGAGGAAAGACAGGGCAGTGGGGCCACCAAGGGAGATGGAGGATCCTGAGGGTTAAGACACCTTGTCATCTGCCCACTCTCCACCTTACATCGTGACTGAAGCAAAACACCGACCTGACGGCCACACGTCACTGTCCACACTCTTCAGTGGCCACACACCCTGCAGGGCCCCTGCTGGCCACCTCCCAGCCCGCTCTGCTCCAGACCCTGGCCTTGTGTACACCCAGCCTCCAGGGACAGTCACCTTACCCAGCTCCTCCCTTCACCAGGCCGCCTCCTACGGTTCCTGCAGCTCTCTGGCCAAGATGCCCCCCCTCGAGGGAGCTTTCCGGATCCCAGTAGATGTCAAGTTCTCTTGGAGAAACTCTAGACCACTGTCCTCTCTGCTCCATCGTCATCTGATTCCTGTCCACCCCCCTGGACTATAACCACTATAGTCTCCCCATAGTAGGTACCCAATGACTAAACGAAGGGTGGGAGGCCGGGGGCAGCTAACAGGGAGCAGGTAGGAGATGAGAGTTTAGGAAGTAGAAGGGCCTGGAGTCGCCGCCTCTGTGAAGCCCGAACAGCCGCTCTTGGCGCCTCCCTGAAGCCCTCTTTCACTTCGGTTTTCTCCGCAGCCTTAGCCTGTCTGCACCTGCACCCTGGTGATGGCTAGTGTGCATTTTGTGCACTGCAGCGAGAGCTGTGGGTGGAGCAGCAGTTCTGTCTGTTTAGCTCATGTCTGTATCCCGACTCAAGCCGGTACTACTGCAGGTGCCTGATAACTGGAGCAGGCCTGGGAACCAAAGGGCTCGGGCGCAGGTCTACACGCAGGAGGCGCTCCTGCTTCCTTCTCTCTGAGAGCCTGTTTCTGCGGATGCAGACAAGGAGGTGTCATGACAAGGCAGCTGTCTCCTGTGGAGCTACTGTGTGCCAGGCTCTCTACAGGGACAGGACAGGACAGGGTCCCTGCCCTCAGGAAGCAGGTATTCTGAGCATGACTCATAGGGAGGGTGTTACAAATGTGACAGGATATGGAGTGCTGAGGAGCCAAGGGGTGGGAAAGTTGTGTGTACACACACACACACACACACGCACACAAACACCCACACACATATTCTTTCATTTAAAGTAATCCGTGCACATGATTTCAAAAGATTTCAAAAATGGGAAAAAGATTTCAAATGGGATATGAGAGCGGACATGACAGATAATTCGCTGAGCCCCCCAGCCCTCCGACGCCCGTCCCCAGAGGTAAACCCCTGTGACTGGAAATACTCTAAGGGCAGCACATTTGCAGGGGACTCCAGACCTCAAGGGCAAGCAGGCCTTGAGAGCAGCGCCCCAGGAATCAGGCATGGCCGAGCCTTCCAGACGCCCCGCTGCTCCTCCAGCTCCCAGAGCAGAGAGGCTGGAGGCGCTGCTGTGGGGCTGCAGGGCTGCCTCGGGGCTGCTCTCCCCCATCCCAGTTCTCAGGGCAGGCTCTCTCAGTCTGCCCTGCAGGCCTCAGTTCTCTGTCTCAACGTGAAATGCTTCAGACCCTGGGAAGATCTGGGAGCCATGGAGCCGGCAGGAGAGATGGGGCTCGGCTAGGCCCTGTCGGGCTCTGGGCAGACGCCTGGGTTCTCAGGGAGCCGTGTGCAGGGCCCAGGGGTCAGCGGGGTCACGGGCCAGCAGCTGTCCGTGAGACCCCGGAGGGGCCCCAGGCCAGGGCAGCTGCACAGCTCTCAGCTGTCAGGCTGGCTCTGGGCTGACAGGAGAAGGAGAGTGGGTCTAGTGGGGTGAGGAGGGGATCTGAAGCTGGCCGTGGGCCCCGGTGGGTCCAAGAGCAGGCCAGCCCCTAGGCCGCTTGGGCCTGGCATTTCCAAGGCAGGCCCAGAGGGAGCAGAGATAGGCCTGGCTGCTCAGGGACAGAAAATCCAGAATGATGGAGGCCAGGGTGACAGAGGGGCCCAAATGCCTGAGCACAGCTGAGTAAGTGGCTCCCCAGCGACCTCCAGACCTTGAGGCCAGGTGCCCAAGCGCCCCCTCTGGCCTCTCAGCCAGCCTCCCTGCGCTCCCGGTCCTTCTGAGTGTGAAGAGCTCTATGCCGGTGGCTCCCAGATAAGCCTCCCCAACCCTCACGCCTCACCAGAGTGCTCTTTCCATCCCTGCTGTCATGGGAGCGAGCCCACACGGGTGCCCGCTTAATCCCAACTTGCCCCCAACGGGCCCAGGCACCTCCCCCAGCACCTCTCCTCAAATATCCCTCCTCTTCCAGGTTCCCAGGCACCTGGGCTGCTCCCGGGGGCTCCTCTTGAGTCTATCCATGTTGGGTGGCCAAGTTGGTCAGCATGGCAGGCTGGAGAGACAAGGGGTTTGGAGTTTGAATCCAAGTCCCACTGCTTACTTAGGCTGGTGATCTTGAACCTTTTGGAGCCTGCCTAGAGGGCTGGATGTGATCTCTATGTCAAAGTGCACACAGTAGGTCCTCAGAAATGTTAATTCCCTTTCCTTCCTACCTGAGCTATGTTTTCTCCTCAACTTAAACTTGTTTAAGAAAAAAAAAGGGTGGTGTTATTGGTTGTTTTTATTTTATTTTATTTTATTTTATTTTAATCGAAGTACAGTTGATTTAGAGTCAGTTTCAGGTGTAAACACAGTGATTCAATATTTTTAGGTTATACACCATTTAAATTTATTACAAAACAATGGTTATAGTTCCCTGTGCTGTACAATATATCCTTGTTGCTTATCTATATATATTAGTTTGTATCTCTTAATCCCATACCCCTGTCTTGCCCCTCCTCCCTCCCTCTCCCCACTGGTAACCACTAGTTTGTTCTCTATATCTCTGAGTCTGTTTCTGTTTTGTTTATACATTCGTTTGTTTTATTTTTCAGATTCCACATATAAGTGATAACCTAGAATATTTGTCTTTCCCTGACTTACTTCACTAAGCATAATACTTTCTAGGTCCACCCACGTTGTTGCAAAAGGGAGGTTAATATTTGTGGTTTAGGTCTGGGGGCAGCAGGCTAGCTTCACTAGAGCTTAGACAACGTGGCCTGGTGCTGACCTCTCCCCAGCTCCTGGCTCTGTCCTCTGGTTTGAACCATTCTCAGGAGGGGTTTCCCCTCATGGTGGCAAGATGGCTGCAGCAGCATCACCCTCTTGGCTATGTCTTTTCTTCTACATCCAACAGAAGCCTTGGAGTCATTGTGTTTTGACTGTCTTAGGTCATGCCTATCCCTGGTCAGTCACTGAGGCCAGAGAAATGTAACGTGCTGTTCAGTTTTGGCAACAAAGGAGGTGGAGGAGTGGTTCCCCGACAGGGAGTCTAGGGTACTGTTTCCATAAGAGTGGAGAGATGGTGCTCTGTCCTCTGATAGCTCTTAAAGTGTCTCCTGTCTCTGGCCTCTCCCAGCTTCACTTTGCCCTTCACAGCACTGCTAGTCCTCTCTTGATGCTGGTTGGATGTTGGTTTTCCAACACTCAGGAGCCCTCAAAGATTCCCCGAGACATACACAATTGATCCAGACCCCCCTGCAAGGCAGTCTAGATTCCACCATCTGGCTCCAAAGCACCATTCTAGGCCCATCACTTCTTTCTTTCCTTCTTTTCTTTCTTCCCTTCTCCTTCCCTTCCCTTGCATTCCTTTCCTCTGGAAATCTAAAGCCCCTCCCTCTACCAGTCCTGGGTATATACCCATGAGCATTGAAAACACGTTCACACAAAAACTTGGACACAGTTGTTGATAGCAGCATTACTCACAATAGCCTCAAAATAGAAATAACTCTAATGTCTATGAACTGATGAATGGATAAACAAAGTATGCTCTTTCTGTACAGTGGACTATTATTCAGCCATAAAAAGGGATGAAGCACTGATAATGCTATGTGAATTAACTCTGAAAACATTATCTGCTAAGTGAAAGAAATCTGACACAAAAGATCTCATATTGTATGATTCAGTTTATATGATATGCCCAGAATGGGTAAATTTATAGAGACAGAAAGTAGATTAGTGTTTGCCAGGGGCTGTGAGTCAGTGGGGATGATGAGTGATGGCTGACTCAGGTATAGGGTTATATTTTGGATTGAAGAGAATATTCTAGAATTAGTGGTGATGTTTGCACAACATTGTGAATGTACTAAAACCCACTGAACTGTACACATTAAAATGGTGACATTCATGTTATTATTATATCTCAACATTTTTACATTCAAAAATTTTTTTAAATTTTTAAATTTTTTACATTTTTACATTTACATTATTTTTATTTTTTATTGAGTTATAGTCAGTTTACAATGTTGTGTACATTTTTACATTATTTTATTTTATTTTGTAGTTTATTCTAATGGAGGTGCTGAAGATTGAAACCATGACCTCATGCATGCTAACTCACATGCTCTACCACTGAGTTATACCCTCTCCCCAATAATGTTTTTTCAAATGTGAAAAAAACTAAGTCCCTTTGTTGGTCAAGGCCTTTCACATCTAGTTAGAGGGTTGTCTGGAGGGAGAGGCCATGTGTGTCCAGCCAAGACTGGCTCTCAGGTGGCTCAGTCAGGAGCCTCAGGGTCAAGGGAAAGGAAGTGTGTACCAAACAGAGAAATGAAGTATCAGCCCAAACGGCTACTCCCAGCTCTGGGGAAGTGGTAGGGCTGGGCTGAACCAGGCTGGGTGACCCTGAGTCAAGGAAAAGGAAACACCAGGCCTGAGGTGGCTGCGGGAGGTGGAGCAGGATGGGGGCCAGAGGAGCAGAACTACGGCCCTGTGGGGCCCCCAGCCTCCAGGACTCCCCAGCCCCGCAAGCCTCCATCTTCGTTCTTGGCATTCACTTGTGTTCCCACACGCGGAGCTCTGAGGGGCTCCTGTTCCCCCAGCAGCCCTCCCCTGACCATCGTATAGACAGAGCCTAAATCCTGAAGGGTGGCTATGTAGGGGTCAAGGGAGGGCAGCCTCAGGCCCCGCCAGACCAGTGAGTGAGAGGTATCACTCTGCAAAGGCAGGGCTGGGGCAGTGAGGCATGGAGGCAACTTGGTAAGACTGCAAGGCTTGGCTTCTTCAGACCCATCTGCCTCACCCTTGGGCTTATGTCTCAAGGGCACAGGGCATGACCAGGACCAGGGGACATGCCACCAAAGGGGGTTCTGAAACAAATGGGTCACAGGAGTCCAGGCCCAGTCCAGGCTTCTTGGCTTTCTCCACCCTCCATCACTAACGTCCCCACCCAGAGCCTTACTTTGGAGGTCATGAGCCCCACAGCAGGCAGGAGCAAGAGCCCCACACGAGCAGGAGGGATGAGGCTTCAGGAAATTGGTGACCCAGCTAAAGAGGGGCCTAGGAGCAGTCAGCTGGCAGTCTCTGGGCACCGACTTCCTGCCAAGAGCAAAAGGGAACCGTCTAGTGTCAGAGGGGCACGTGGCTGCCAGACCTGTCTGCAATCAGGGGTTCGCATCCTGCTGTTTTTGTTTGTTTTAAATGCCTGCTCTGGCCCTGCCAGAGCATTGCCAGCAATCACACGACTTGTATCCAGGCAACCGGCTCTCTCTCCCATTCACGCGAGCTCCAGCATCACCCCCACCTCCCCCCACCACCCCAGCCCTCGGGCTGCACACCACTGCCTCCCCCTGCCCTGCACACCACTGCCTCCCCCTGCCCTGCACACGCCTCCCTCCCCGCCCCCACACTCCTGCCAGCCGCCCCCATCCCACTGGGGCCCCTGGATCTTCTTGTCAAGTGGGCATCAGACGTTACAAGGCTCCTTCAGCAGCAATGTGAAAATAACTGCCAGAGCCACGGCGCCCCAGGAACCACACCTGAGCTTCCACGGTAAGTGTTCAGAGCCTTGTTTATCAGGGCAAAAGGCCTGTTGGCTAATCTTCCCAGGCAAGGGTTTTCCAAGGCAGGGAGGGGTGGATTTTTAGCTGACATTTGGCTTATAGAAATACAAATGACATTCTCTAACTGCGGCAACTCTGTGGGGCCCGGGCTCTAAAAATGCCACATCCTGAGACTGATAAGTCACGTTGGCCCTTTGGACCATGGCTGGGTGCTTCCTATGTGGGGAACCCTGGGGAGGAGGAAAAATCAGCTCCGCAACCTGGGGCCTGTTATCTAATTCGTGTCTTCAGAGGAGGTGCCTCTAAAATGAATGAAACAAGAGCAGCTGCTTGCTTTCCAAGGGAGACCAGTTTTACTGAAGTCCGGTCAGATGTATTGTTGATTCCATTTCACTGTCGCAGGACAGAGGCAAAGGTTGGACACTGCTAGGTTACCTATTTATCTCTGACTCAAGGCTTCGGCACGGCTGCTCCCTCACACACCTCTCGGCCCAGCAGCTGGGGGTTTCCAGGCTTAGCTTTGGCATGTGAGGCAGGATGGCCTGCCAGCTGAGGGTAGAAACCCACTTCGTGTTTAGCCAGTGACAGCCTCTCCCCAGATGCCAGGACACGCAGGCATGGGGACACGCTGGGGACCCTGGAAGGCCCGGCCTCGTCCAAGTGTTCTGGGCAGGAGGGGAGCCCCGCGCTGCTGTGCAACTCAGCAGAGCCAGCACGAGGGAATCTAGCTCTGGCGCAGCTCGGGAGGCCGCCCCCTCCAGATGGAGAGGTCAGGCTGGGACCACGGCACGCCTAGGACTGCGCCGGGAGGGCCTGGCACGCAGCCAGCTGCTTGCTCGGCTGCCTGAGCCCAGCACCTTCTCAGCACAGAGGCTGCAGGGGCCTTGGGAGCAGCCTGAGGAGGATGGGAGCCAGGGCTGGAACCATGCGGGAGCCAGGGCTGGAACCATGCAGAAGCCCAGCATGACACTCTGCCTTCTCTGGACAGAGGTCAAGGAGGCAACATTCTTTGTTCACCAGGAAAAAGGGACAGAAGAAAGATTCGACTCAGAAGTTACAGAATTTATTTTCATTTCTCCAAAAGTTGTTTCTGTGTCTGACTAATGTAGGAAACTGCAAAGCCTTGACTTTCCTGAATGTGTTGCATCCACGGCCAATTCACTCTGGACTCCACGTGTCCATGACGAAACAATAGCTTTCTTCTAGAGAAGCCCAGCTCAGGGTGGAGGTCCAGCTGCTCCAGGCCTTCCCGCTGGGCCCGCTGCCCGCGGCCCTCTCCTCCCCAGCTGGCTGCCTCTTCTCCTTCCACGGGCGGGATCTTGTTGGAGGGCTGCTCCCAGGCTTTAGATGTCTTGGAGGCCCGCACGGTGGGAGATGCAAAGGGCCGAGCCTCAGATTCTGACCACCTGGGCGGCAGCACACGGACTCCGCCTCCCCTCGCCACTGTCTGCCGGCTGCCTCCTGATGTAGAGTCGGCCAAAGGTGCCCCCTACCTGTCCTTTGGTGAGGCGCCCGGGATTCACACAGATGCAGCCAAGGACATCCTGGGGAGACAAAAGAAAGGCCAAAACTAGCAAGACTGATGTGAAAACGCTGGAATCATGTAACAGACCCCAAAGAGGATTTTATAAAATGGAAATGAAGGCAACAAAACACTTGTGAAGTCAAATAAATTAACTTAATATTGGAAAACTCTGAATGCCTTTTGAGTCTCTGAAACAGACTAAAGAAGGAGACTCGGCAGGCAGACGGTCAGCTCCCAAACTTGGAGACAAACTTGATCTATTTGTTTTTCAATGTGAAAAAAGTTTACCTCTTGGGGCTGAAGTGGCTGGTTTAGCAAGAGGGCATTGGTCAGGTGAATTTCCTGTGAGGATCTGATCCTTAGGGCAAGGCCTCAGGCAGCAGAGGCGAGGATAAGAAAGCTGCTTGGAGGTCATATCAGAATTGGGGTGTGTGTATGAGAACCATAGTTTGAGAGCCTTCCCACCTGCCCCCGGGGCTCCCAAGCTGGGCCGACAGAGCACCATGCTCTGGGGGGAGAGGGCAGCGAGGGGACGCTGCTTACTTAAGCATTTTACTAACAGATTTGTTTTCTAGCCCTACCACCTCCCCCAAGAGAGGAGGCCTCCGTGCCGGGCAGGAGACCTTTGAGGAGGGAGAGCTGGTACTTCTAGACTAGAAGGGAGTCAGAGACTGGCTCTGGTATTTCTGGGAAACAGCGGAGCTCACACCTACCTTCACGAAGTATCTCAGCTCGGAAGGGGTGATGAAGACATCTGGGGTGACGGGCAGCTGTGCACAGGCATAGAGATGTTCGTAGTCAATGGCCACATCCTCCTGGGGCGGGTAGAGTGGGTAGTAGCTGCAGAGACAGAGAGAAACGTTAGCAGCAGTGGATTTGGGGCCCCTCCCCAAAGGATCCCTCCATGTCACTGGTCTCCAGCTTCCACAGACCATCTGTTCCTTTCCCCTCTGGGTTTGGGGGACAGGGTGCAGGCTTGTCACCCCAGGGAGGAGTTCCCTGGTGCTGGCCCAGGGAAGGCTCTCAGTCAAATGTGTCAGAGCTCAGTGACCCCAAAGCACTCTCTTCGCGGTCAGCTCTTCCAGCGGGCAGGCTCACCTCCTCTGGGTCAGGATGTGCTTGAGTATTCGGCTGAATCTGTCTGAAGTTCCAGAAGAACTGGGAAAGGAAAAAAAGCAAGAAAAGGAGTGTAGAACCTTGTTTTTTAGTGCTTGCTTCTCTTCAGGGAGGACTCGAGGATTTATTAAACTAGAGAGAAGTGATGTGGCCAAGGCCTCTGACAAGAAGGTACCTCTGGGGAAGTTTAAAGATCTGCCCATAAATGGCTCGGTCTGTTTCCACACAAGAGGGGAGCTGGACACTGGGTTCAGTGGCAAAACAGTGGGAGCCCCCTGTGATTAGGGCCGAGGCAGGTCATTAGCAGCCCTGTGGCGAGGTCTGCACCAGTGTGAGGTGAGCTGTAGCTTGGGTGACTTTCGCCCCTCAAGCCAGAGCCAGTCAGCGCACCCGTCTCACTCAACACATGAACTGCTTCTCCCGCCTCCCCATCCCGGGCGATGGGAGAGCTGAACTGCTGAAGCGCAGCTCAACAGATTCGGCTGCGGCGTCTGATCCTCTGCAGAGCTACACACTGTTCTGGGAGGGAGAACACCCCGCGGGTAAATTCACAGCCATCTTCCACAAGTGGGACATCTTATTTAAGTCACAGATGTGGCAAATGAAGAAAGCAGATGAATTTCTATGATGATAAATTAAGCGTGAAGATGGAATGAAGGTGTTTCTTCAGGGTCTCAAACACTGTAGAGACAAGTGGTAACAGAAACACACAGGCCAAATGCTCCCTGTGGGCACCTGGAAACTCAGTGGTCAAAGGGTTTGGCAGAAAGTGCTGCTCTGAGGGCTGCCCGCTCATGACTCTGCCAAGTAGCCCCGTGGCCAAGGAAAGGACCAGGATCCGAGGGTCAGCGTCTTGCCAGCTGGACTGGAATACACGTTTTACCTACTGATCTCCTCAGCCCCCATGTGGAACAGCAGATCGGTGGACGTCAGGCCAAAGATCACTTCATTTATGGAGAGGGTGCAGGGCTCAGACACAAACTGCACGCGCTAAAATGGGAAAGGGTGGGACATTTGCAAACCAAAGCCAGAAACTTCTTCTCCATGCAGGTTAGGGGGGGTGTCTTCAAGGGCTGGGGAGATCCCTGAAAGGGGGACCAAACCAACATACAGTGAATCACACATCTGCCTGTTATAAAGAGGTGCTTAAGATGCAGGCCCTAGGCACGCCTCAAAAAGGCATCCCCACCCCACTCCCGGGCCAGCACTGGGCCACCTTCGATTCTGGCTGCTTGCTGGTCAAGGAGCAGACGCCAGTACCTTTTTGTCCTCTCGAGGCAGGTCGGGGCAGCTGAAGGGAGGCTGTGGGTACACGGGCTCGTGGTGCACGTCTCTTAGCGACGGGACGAAGACCAGGTGGGAGCCGGAGCTACTTGGCCAAAAAATTGCCAGAAATGGAAGGAAAATGAGTGCATTGAGTGAGGACAGCTGGGTGAAAGAATGCAAGTGTCACAGCTTGATACAAGACCCCACATCCACAGAAGAATTTCAGGACCGAACTCTTCTATGAACAGATTGTGAATGAAATACAGTTTGTACTAATTTACACATGACCACTTCGATGTGGCTTGGGCCGCCCAGAGCATACTTCCTCCTGGCTCCCTGTGATGTTCCGCTGGAGAGGGGGGACTACTGTTTGGGAGAAAAAGGGGAGAAGAATTTGAGGTCTAGGAAATCTAGAAAGAAAAGAGTCTGACCCGAAATCCTCAGAGCCAGAGCTGGAGCCACAGTTCTGACTTCACACTGAACAGTTGCGGCTTTTAGGCGTCACGCAGCCTCCCTGACCGCGGGCTCTTCCCTAGGGAGGGACCAGGCATGCCAGTCGATCCGGGGCGGGGAGACCCAACTGGCTTCTCCCAGAGCCCACCCTCCTCTCTCGCTTGGAGAATCAATGCCTTCGGTTTTTATTTCTCAGCAGACTGTGTTGCAAAAATGAAAGAAATATCTAAGAGCAACAGTAAAAGCAGAGATGACAGATGTTTCCTTTGATGGAGGCAGAAGGAGAATCTCTAGGGTTACAACATATAAGTGAAGAAAAACCCCTTAACTGTAGGGGACAACTCTTTATCCTCCTCAGCCACCAAACAGGAAGGAAAAACCCTGACTCCTAGGTTGGCTCAGCTGTCCCTGGCACAGGGGCCTATGAAAACCAACAGGAGTAAATTGTTACATTGGGGGCATGTTTGACATCTACCAATAGCTCTCACTCCCAGCTCCTTCTCTTGCTTAAAATGCTGTGGCCTTCCCAGGTGCAGGGACAGGTCCCATACAGGTACATAGCTGCCTCTTGTATGGGATAAAGTGTTGGTGATGGCTGTCACACTTGTCACTCGATTGTCAGACTTCTGCAACAGAAAATCAGAATCTTAAGACCAAAGGTACTTGGCAAATTAGTTATAGTCCCCCATCCCTGTAACTGTTCAAGTCCACAGATTTGGGTGCCGAAGTCTGGTAAAGAGGCCGGGGGTGACCTGATGGGGACAGCCTGTGCTCCAGATCCCTGGGGCTCACGGTCTGTGGGAGACACAGAGGGCAGAGGTACAGATGGCTGCTGTTGAGAGATGGAACTGCTCTGTTTTGCGCAGACGCTGGAAGAGCAGCGGCTGAGGAGGAAATGGCCCTCCTGCTCATGGTTAGACCGGCTGGAGGGGGAGGGATCTGAGAGAAAATTCCAACTATGCTGAGCATTGCACAACCTCATACATCATGGTGGGAGGGTCCTCACAGCCGCTCCCTCAAGCAGGACGTGAGCTCCTGGGTTTTCTCAGCTCTTAGGAGGGAGGTGCTTCTTCACTGGCTCTGGTTTCTACAGATAAATCAGCTTAAGGCTCTGTGTTTCTCACCTCTCAGAATAAAACTACATTCCCCCAAAGAGGTCCGTGGATATACTGTTTTGGGAAGGGCGGGACAGCGCCCCTCCCCCGAGGCGCACACTGGCTGCAGATGAAAGTGCCTGGTGGTGCTGGGAGCTCAGCCTGCGTAACAATGCCTGCTTGTTCTTTGTTTGTACCGCTGCTGTCAATACCACATGGGGGAGGCACCAAAAGCAGAACCCAAACTCAAACTGAAAGCACCCAGCCAGTGCTGGGGCCCTGCCCCAAAGTCCCTGCCTATCCCAGAGCGGACCTAGGGCTGACAAAACAGGGGCACCACCCCTGCTCCTGTTTTTCGGGGATGTATCTCCTGAGAAGCGTGCGGCTTCTCCATGTCTGACAACCTCCTTTAGGGTCACAACAAACTTGGGAAGCAAGAGGGAAGGCACTTGTGTTATCTCCCTTGGAGGAAGGGAGGCAGGGAGGGAGGGGCAGGTCCAGCTGCAGGATGTCAGTGGCACGACTCCAGTGCCCTGACTCTGGGGTCAGTTAGGGAGTGTTCCTCCCCAGTCCTGCGTCCAACGCTGGCTCACACTGCTGGTGCAAAAAGGTAGTATTACAACAAATCGACTCTGGAATCAGTTCTCACGGCCAGAAGGCAGAAGATTATACATCTTATTTTAAAAACAACCTTTGTTACAGACTTATTTTTAAAAGCTTAGCCTCAGGAATGCTTGTTTTTGATGCGCTCAGCTGCAGGGAGGCACATCCCCAGAGGATGTCCACCTGTACCAATTTGTTGCAAACCTTGGCTCTGGATGGGAGGGACAGGAAGTGGGGGTGTCAGCTTCCTGAAAAACTTTCTACTTCCAGCTTTAGACTCTTCCTGGAATAGACTCTGCTCTCAAATTAGAACTGCCATCTCTCCTTGCTGCTGTGGCCTTTCACAGTTCTGTCTCTTGGTCCCTGGCAATGATTCCAGGTTCCCTCCCCCATGAGTTTCTACCATGGCTCACTTGAGGCACTGGCAGTGCCCTCAAAACAGGGGGAAGCATGCACTCGGGGAAGGACTCGGGCTTACCCCAAAACTCCTGCTCACACAACGAGCCATTAGGGCCCCCTGGGATTTGGTTGTGTAAGTCATCAAACACTCCTCAGCAGCATCCGGGAAGATCCCTGAGGAATATGAGTTTACACAAAAGGGGGTGAGAAAAGGAAGGAAGTAAAGAAAGAGCAAGGGAAGAGAGAAAGCCTGTGTAGCCTTCTCCTTTCAAGTGTGTTTATCTCTGTGTTTTACAAAGACGCCTCTCGGCATCGGTGCACTTGAAGTTCAAGAGTTTTATCTGATCTCTTGGTTCAAAAGCATGAAAGGATGGGAACTGCCATGACTTCTGAACGGGAAGCCCTGGAGAAACTTGGGAAGCTTAAGGTTCTGTCCAGCGTTTTGAATTCTGACCTTCGTGTCCCTTCGATAATTGTTCGTAGACATTGCTTGAAAACATCCTCAAATGGGCTTGTCAGTAGACAGCTCTGCAAGAACAGAAAGGAGACAGACTTAGAGGGCAGATGGCCGGTGTCTGTTCACTTGCTGAGCGTCTGTTAGGTGACCCTGGGCACCAGCCGCTGAGCAAGGAGCTGAAGGAGAGATGCAAAGATGGAAAAGCTGTGGTCTCTGTCCTCCAGGAGTGGAGTGTAGTTGGCGGCAGGAAAGGAGATGGGGGAAGAATTAACCTTCCTGAATGTGAGCTACGGGAAAGACTAGGAAGAAGAGCATTGTGCAGTCTTTTCTGCGGGTTGTGTCTCCCCTGAGACAAAGGGAGGAAATGTCCTCAGAAGGGCCATTTGTGTTTTATGCTCAAAGGACAGCAAGACGTGGGTCAGAGTTGAGGGGAGCAGCCAGGAAGGTCCTCTCACTAGCAGAGCTCCAGGACCCAGTGACACCATGCCTGCCCCTACCCCTGTGCCTCAGCGACAGGCTCGGATATTTGTAACCCCTGCCCCAGCTTCCAAACTTTGTATTCTGGTGCCCTTAAATGATGCCCTTAAATTCGGTATCTTTATTAAAAATGCCCTGCAATAATGTATTCCTAATAAGCCACAGGGATTCATTTAGGTTGTAACAGATGCAGGATAAACTCCGAGATGAAAGTAACAGCAAGGGCTCAACTGAGTGCAGGTATCTGGTATCTCCCCCACCCCAACCCCAGTCACTCACCTCAACCTGTTCATGCTTAGCATCCAGGAAAGGTCCAAACTGCAAATAAGCCGAGGTGGGGGTGGGGGCGGAAACAAAGGTACCAAAAGAACAAATGAGAACCACATGGGTCTGTGAGCACCTTCCCATAACCTCTCCTAGCAGCTCTCTGCCCAGGACCCACGTGTCCCTCCAAGGCCGCCTATAGAGCCTGGAACAGGAGGCAGATGGGTTTGGGGCGCTTAGCCAATATCACAGGCAGAAGGAGCTGAGCCTTGGATGGAGGGGGCCACTGGGGCCCCAAAACTAGCTGCACTGCCTCCTACAATAGTGGGCTTTTTCCTTCTCAACCCAGCAGGGGAAATCTACCTCCATGCAGGAGAACTTTGAGCTTTCAGAGAGATTAGCTCACAAGTTGGAGTGATAAGATAGAGGTGAGAATGCCGTAAAATCAATGAAGAATGGCAAAAAATCTTGGGCTTTTGGATTAAGACTATACACATCTTGCCAAAGATGTAGACTAAGAACTAAAAAGTATTTTTAAAAAGGAGGAGAGTCTGACACACTTCCTAAAAATGTAGAACCTCATTAGACCTTTTTCTAAGACCAGCTCCCCAGTTTCCCCGCTGGTGCCTCCCCAAGCAAAGCTGTCCCAGCAGGGCTGCCTACCAGGATGCAGACATCCGGCCGGTCTCGGTTGATGACGGCGATCAGGTCAAGCAGGGGGTCAAATGTGATGCTGTCAGACGTGGTGTACGGTCCACAGGCCACCAGGACCATGATCTGCTCAGAATCTATGACAGAAGGGATAGTTAAGGTGTTGACGAGAAGACACTGGGATGTGGGCAGGAACGACAGTTAGGGAAAGATGCCACAGGATTCAACTGACTGAACCTCCTAATGTGTGCAACACTGGAATCCAAGAGGAGTAAGACCTCATCCTACCCTCAAAGAATCCTCCACCAGCAGGCAGGGAGAGATAAGCACGCAAGTAACTAGAACTCGACAGACGCTCTACCGCCAGTGCGCGAGTGAGGGAGGTAGTGGTGGTGAGGGCAGGATGGAGCAAAGCGACATTCGCTTAAGTGGTTTCCCTCCGGCATTTTTTTTTTTATTGTGGTAAAATACACATAACATAAAATTTACCATCTTCACCATTTTTAAGTAAACTTTTTTGTGATACTAAATAAATTCATAATGTTGTGCAATTATTCCCCCCACCCCCTCTCCACATCACTTTCCACCTTGTATAAGTGAAACTCTGTACCCACTAGACACCAGCTCCCCACCCTCCCTCCGCCAGCCCCTGGCAACCACCATCCTACTGTCGGCTTCTATGATTTTTGACTCTAGGAACCTCGTCTAAGAGGAACCATATAGGATTTATCTTTTTGTGACTTTGCTTACATTTGATTTCACTTTGCTTACAGTTGTAAGTAGTTTTCCGGGAGCAAGGGCAAGGCACTAAGATTTGAGAGTGCTCAGTGTGAAGGGCTGGCGGGTGATGAGTGCAGCTGGAGAATGTGGCATACTGAGGAGCGCAGGGAGACAGGTGGATGCGAGGCTTGGAATGGGGACTCCTGTGTGATGGGGCACAGGGGCATTGTTCTTGGCGCCCTTTTCCTCACAGCATCTGCTTTCCTTTGGGAGGATCAGCCTTGCCTCCATAAGGCAGTTGAGGTGGGGCTACCAACCAGGCGCACTGTCCTCACCTAGCCAAGGAGCAGGCACGCGACCCAGTTTAAGTCCTTCATAATCTCCTCTGGGTTGTGGAGTCTAAAGGTAAACCATCCAAGGACAGAAAAAAGGTTGGCGCTGACCCATCCCAGTAGAGGTGCTTGGATGGGGTAGTTGGGTAACTCCACCCACCTGGACCCCTAGAGTTACTAAACCCTAATACGGGTTAGAAGCCTGAATTTCCAGCCACCTGTCTAGTCCATGAACTACCTGGACCTCCCCTAACAAAATCTCTTTTTCTTAAGTTAGTTTGGACTGGGTTCCATAGCTCACAACAACGAAACCCAGAGAGCCTGACTTCTTAATATGCAGCTGTATTAGTTTCCTGTGGCTGCTGTAACAACTCACCACAAATCTCATGGCTTCGAACAACACACACTTGTTATCTTATAGTCCTAGAGGTCAGAAGTCCCAAAATCAAGGTGTGGGCAGGGCTGCACTCCTTCTGGAGCCCTTGGGGAGAGTCTGTTTCCAGCTGCTGGAGGCTGCTAGCAATCTTTGGCTCACGGCCCCTCTTCCACCCTGAAAACCAGCAGCCTAACATTCCTAATCTCTCTGAGTATCACCCTCCTGTCCTCCCTCTTAAAAGCACCCTCATGATTGACTACATTGAGCCCATAACAGCCTATTCAACGGCTTCCAGAGGCTTCCCTGCCACAGCTCAGGCATCTCAGCCCTGCCCGTTCCCTGAAGTCAATCTCACATCAGCATGCTTGTTGCCATAAACACTTATTTTCTGACAGAATGTGCAATGCCAGAAACTCCTAAATTTCATTCCTGATTCCAGGTTGTCTCTAAGAATGAACTCACACAGTATTAATGTGGAGGGGTGAGCCTGTATCTCACTGCTAATCCTTAATAATCTTCTGCTCTTCTTAGAAAAATGCTTGGAATTATTTCTGAAGCAAAGTTTATTAAAGCGTTTGTCTTTTCCCATCTAGGTTAGTTACCAAATACCTCTTGGCTTTCTGAGAAATCTAATTTTTAAAAACATCAGTCTCTTTTTTTCTTTCAGTTTTACTGAGATACAGTTGACATACAGCATTGTGTATTTTTTTTTGGCGGGGGGGCGGTTCTACAGGAGGTAATTAGGTTTTATTTTTTTTTAATGGAAGTACTAGAGATTGAACCCAGGGCCTTGTGCTTGCTATGCACACACTCTACTACTGAGCTATACCCATTCTCCACTGAAATTTGTCTAACTTTTAAATAAATTTATTTTGGAATAACTTGAGAATTGTAGAGAAGTTCCAAAGTTCCATAGTAGAGTTCCCGTATGTACACCTTCCGCCCGGCATCCGCGAACGTTAACATCTGACATAATGACGATACATTTGTCAAAATCAAGGAATTAACACTGGCGTACTACTGTTAACTCCTGACTTTATTTAAATGTGACTAGTTTTTCCACTAATGTCCCTTTTCTCTTCCAGGATCCAATCCAGGATATTACACGGCATTTAAATAAAATTCTTTTTTAAATTGCTGCTCTTTAAAAAATAATGATAATAAGTTGCTGCTCTTTCCCCTTTTCAAAGCAATCTTCAAATACCTGTTACACATGAGTCTTTAAATGACACACCTTGTGGAATCAGAACGTGGGTGATAATGCTGACAAAGCTCAGATCCCTGGTCTTCCTCACAGGGCCTGTGACGCCACCAGTCCGCAGTTGCCCTCAGAGCTCCGGCACGCTGCTCTCAAACAGCTTTGGAAGCTTTCCCGGGGCCTGAGGAACTGCACTCCTGGACCATTGCCCACCACCCTCCACCCTCAATGTTGGCAAAACAACTTCTGAAGCAAAGCTTACCTCCAGCCTCCTCAGTGGGCTGATGGAATGGAAGCGGCACGCCCTTCAAACAGGAGAGAAGCTACTGTGAGGTCCTGCCCCAGGCACTGCCTTTGGTCAAGAAAGGGGTGGGCACTGGACAGGGGTGGGTTTGCTGGTGTCTTGCTCCCTGGAGTTCAAAGCCCACAAAACTGACAGTCCTGCCATTTTCCCATACTGCTCAGAGTGGCAAAGAAACCCAGGTAGCGGGTGTCACGGCTAAACTCACGAAACACCTAGCAAAAAGCCGCAGCGAAACAGGAACCTGAAGGCATAGGGTCCTGCTGGGCGAGGAGGGGAGGGGAGGGTACCTGCCACTTTGCCCTGCATCCTCTGGAAATCTGAGGAGGGCTACTGGCTAGAGCAGGGACAGGTAAGCTACAGGCTGTGGGCCAAATCTGGCTACCGCCTGTCTTTGTAAGCAAACCGGCACAGAGCCACACTTGCTGGCTTGTCCGTTGTCTGTGGCTGCTTTTGTGCTGCGACGGCAGGGTTGACATTATGACAGAGACCGTGTGGCCTGCAGAGCCTAAAATATTTACTGTCTTGCCCTTCAGCGGAACACTTTGCAAAGCCCTGACCTAGAGGTAGGTCCCACTCTACAGAAAATTGAGAAGCAAATAAACGGGCTCTTACAAAGGACGGGTTCTAGGACAGACAGCCGCACACACTGTGCCTGTGGCACACCGGGGAAAAGGGAGGGGCACACAGGTACCTCGTAGAGTCTGGTGGCAACAAGTTTTCTACCAGTGGTGTTGGTTCCTTCCACAACCACAACCTGAAAGACAGGCAGCAGACAAGCTTGTAAAGCAGGGGCGGCAGACAGGAGGCCTGGACTAAGCTATTCTGATATAGTTAAAAGTACTGTCCAGCTGCTCTTACTCTGTAATTGTAACCTTGGGGGTATTTTTCTAGAAAACAAATCAAGGGGGTTATGTTCATGTAATAATTATGCTCTACACAGCGATCTCATTTTTACAACACTCCTATGAGGTAAGAACTCTTATCTCCACTTTACAAATGAGGACACACTGGCTTTGAGAGGTTAAGTACCATCTCCATAATCACCGCCTTGTGGGGTGGGGCTGGGACTGGAACCCGCTGGCAGATGCCGGAGCGACGGTCCGAGCACGCAGAGAAAGGTGGGAATCCCCACACTGGCGTCTGCTCTCGGGCCTGTGCGCCAGCTACACCACTGGGCACCAGAGGTCAAAAGCGAGGGGCAGCTGGCTGGTGACAAATGCTTCCTCCTAGAGCCACAGCCCACCACACGTACTGTGGAGCAAACAGCACGCCCGCGCCCCGGTGGAGACACTCCGATCTCACCTGTCCAGGAAACAGAGAATATTCTTTGAGCTCAGAGAGATCCACTGGGATCTGAGCGCCTGAGGAGTGTTCCCGGTCTCCCTCAAGAATCACCGACTTATGGTTCAGCTTCCCGTTGCTGTCACAGCCGATCTGGCCCAGCAGAGTGACGGGCTCCTACCGAAGGGGCACATAAGAACAGCAGTCTCTGGCACAGGGGCTCAAAATCTGGTCAATACGGTGAAGAGCAAAACGGACCCCAAACAACAATGCACGTTTTTCTTGGTGGGGCATCATTTTGAGCCCAAGGCGACCACCAGCATCATCACTGGCTCCCAGGGGTGGAAGAACCCTTAAGGGGCATCTGGTCCATCCACCACCCAAGGCCTGGACCCCTCTAAGTGGTTGCCTAAGCTGGAGCATCTCCAGCGAAGGGGAATTGCCCCCTCGGCAGCCCACTCCCTCACCTCTGGATAACTGTTAGTAGTAGCTCTCGTTTACTGAGTTCACTAAACACAGGCACTGTTCTACAGGCCTATGGGTATTAACTCATTTAATCCTCACAACCGTGACGTGGATACTATGACTGCATCCATGTTACAAATGAGAAAAAACAGCAACTGAAAGGTTAGGCATTTTAGGCAAGGTCAAACAATGGGGGAAGCCTGGGTTTGAAGCCCAGGAGTTTGACCCCAGGGCCATATCCTTAACCACACAGCATACAGCCTCTTAACAGGAAGTTCTTCGTTAAACTGAGCTGAAATTACTCTCTCTGTGGCTTCCTCTGTCCTGATCCCACTCCTGGGGGGCAAACCAAGGAAGTCTAATCTTTCCCAACGAGATCGTACGTCCCAGCCTCCCCTCCACTACTTCCTCCCAATTCCTCTGAAACTTCCTTATATGACATGGTTTTTACATATCTTCTCCAACTGCAACTCCAACTTCTCCAACTCTGAATGCAAACATAAGACAGAGGTACCCTAAAGAGTCTTCTAGAACACACCTCCCCTTAGAGCGAAATACAGCCTAGAGAGAAAGCACTGGTACATGCCAGCAGCCAGTCCCTAATGACAAAGACCAAAGAAGGGGAGAGGCTGTGAGTCTCCATTTCTGGAAATCCTATCCTTACTGCTGCCCTTATTTCCCGGTACCTGGATGCTTAAGGCCCTCGATCTTTGCTTATGTGCGAGACCCTAATCCAAGTGGAAAGAAAATGACCTTCTCTGGTCACAAAACCAGAAAGCACTTATAAGTTCTTCTTCAGAGGGACACAAGTTACCAAATTCATCCAAGACAGACGTTCTAACTAGAATGTAGACACGAAGTAAAAGGAAGCAGGAGGATGCCGTTTGACTATCAATTTAAAAATATCAATTAGGAAGGACAATTAGAGTAACTCTTACTTGTGCTGGGACTAGAAGAGGAGTAAAAGCCTCAATCTTGTAATGTTCCTTGAGTTCACTGCCAAGTTCTTCTATCTTATAGGTCAGAACTGAAATCCCAGAGGGGGAAAAATGTGTTTAAGACATTTTACTTGCCAAGAAGAGAAAATACAGCATCTTGTAAAAGATTAAAGTTAGTCATTTTACAGAAGCGGGAAGGGTAACTAGGATACCGGCCAGGCTGTATTTTCTGAAGCCCTAGTCAATTTCCTGACATTGGCTGAACCCCACCTTCCATGTGGCCACAGGGGGCCACAGGGCATGATCCCAGCGTCGGCCTGGCTCCCACCCAACCTTCCTCTCACTCAGGTCGTCAGGGAGCTTTACGGGAAGCCAAGCCCAACCTGGAGAACCTTCCATTCTTCGCAAGGAAAAACCCATAAATGTCTGCTGCCTTTACTACTTTAATTGGCTTCCTTCACACTGTTCAAGTGGTTGTTACTGGAAGATGGCAAAGTGATGTGATTTGGGAGAATTATTAAGAGTATCACAGAGAGAGGGTATAACTCAAGTGGTAGAGCGAATGCATGAGGTCCTGGGTTCAATCCCCAGTGTCTCCTCTAAAAATAAATAAACCTAATTACCCACCCCAGCCAAAATAAAGTAATTAAATAATACAATAATAAATAAGTAAAAAAGATATCTATATATAAAGCATATCACTTCATGTCCCTTTACTAACAGGGGCACCCAGAGGACATCTACCAACCTACATAGTCAAAGGCAACCTTGAAACTTGTTCTACCAGCCTAGCTGAAGATTTGTTACAGACTCGAAACACTTCCAGGTAGTTTTATATCCTTCAGAATTTCAAAGAGAAAAATAATTACCTTCTCGAATGTCTAGGAGCTTCTGAAACATCAATTTGTAGCTCCTGGTTAGTGGCTCTGGAGACCCCAAGATCTTCAGGCTGACGTTACTGGCTCCTCTTCTCCCAGACCAAGATACCCCCTGCGCTGAGCCAAAGGAGGTAACCACCTCTCCTCCGTTACTTCTCGAGTTGTATTTCTGAGAGGGAGTAGCGCTAAATGGAAGCAAAAGACATTAACATTACTGTGTTCGTGTCTAAAAGGAGAGAGGAATAAACTGAAGTCACCTTTTGGAAATGGGGATCAGAGAAACGTCAGGCTGGCCTCACATTTTATAAATTTAATCAGCTTAATGGGTTTGGACATCCTGGACCTTTAAGGAATTTCAGGAATGAGGAGGGCTGAGGAATACCAGGCTGAGGAATACCAGAAGTGTTTAGAGAAGTTTAGAGACAGACATATTTTAACAGGTCTTCCCTTGGCTTAACACTAAACAAAGTGAAACAAAACCCAAACCCTGAACTGATTCAAAAGCAAGTTTTGAGTACCACATTTTCTTTTCTTTCTTAGGAATTTTTAGCATTTACTAGAACAACATCGGAGCCCAGAACGGTGGGTAAGCCAAAAGTTGCTGTGCATAGTCATACCTCATAATACAGGTCACGGTAGAAACAACAACAAAATGAAGTTAAATGAAATGAATCAACTTTCCCCAGTGTCATTGGAGGTGGACGTGGAATGAATTCAGTCAGCTGTTGAACAAACATTCCCATTCTCCAAGTCTCAGCTGACAAGTTCTCGTATTTCCACTTACTGGCTGATAAATCACACCTCCAAGGACACATGGGTGCTCCTGATCTGCTTAGAGGACAGTGGGGGCTTCCAACCCTTCAGCTGTGAACAGAACTTAGAGACAGGCCTGATTAAAGTGGGCTTCATTTCATGCACCAAAACTGCAGGAACTGGTCCTACGTGGGCTCCCCTGCAGCGGGTGCCGCCATCCCTTCTTTCTACAGAGGCTACAGAAAACGAGCTTGATTAATTACCAGTCTCCAGCCTGCCTCTGCCTGAATAATTTAGAAGTTACTTTCATAAATTACAAAACCAGTTTCTGATGTCAGCTTTATGAGCGTGCATCACAAAATGACTGGGCGGCACATCGCCGGCTTCTCCGAGCACCTCCCTGCGGGGCTCCGTGGGGCGAGCATCACAGCTGGCCCTTTGACACAGTGACAGGCTAGAGCGAGGGCAGCTGTAAACAGATCTGGATTTCAGAGGGTTGCTTGTTGAGAGAACAGAACTGCTCTAACAGTGCAGGCACACCTGTGAGAACCATCTCTGTGTACCACATTCCAAAGGTGCCCTTCTAATCTAGAAGGTTCCCTTCAGAAGCCAGTTGGAGAACCCCTGAAAGCAGGAGTGGACCACGCTAAAGTCAAATTGTCCTCTGAATCCAACTACTGCTCGTCTTGAATGACGGCTATTGCCTCCTTTCTAACGTGACAGGGCCGGAAAATCTGAAGCTCGGCTCAGCCTGAAGCAGTGACTCCTGGCAGTGAGTGTGTCCCTGGCTGGCTAACATTTCTGCTCCTTAGCCTCGTCCTGACAGGGCAGCACTGAAAACCTTTTCTTCTACTCAGCAGAGCTCTCGCCTATGGAATTCTCTCACGGAAGACGTGTCATTTACAGATTTCAAAAAGTCACATGTGGTCTTTGTGGATTTACAGGCAGAGGTGGCAGCAGGGATAAAATACCAATTAAGTCGGCGTAGATTCACAGTGACAAGAAAACTCTCAGAAACTAGTTGTAACCTGAGTGAGGAACAAAAAACAGGTTACGCAACATTATGAACAAAGATACGTGCTTTTCTTTTTTAAAAAAATAAATAGATTAAAAAAAAAGAAGAAACCCAACAACAAATGAACTAACAGAAGCAGGTGGAGACCCATTTGCCTCTACTGGCGAGACGTGTAGGCCTCCCAGACTTCTGAATAGACAGGTTGTTTTCAGTAGACGATATCAGTTCCTGATCTAGGAAATGAGCTCCAGAAAAGTGGGTGGAAAGCGAGTTTCCTTAATTACCGTAAGAAACAGTAATTTTCCACACAGGACGAGAAAGCAGGGAGGGCAGGGAGCAATAGGCTTTCCGGTCAGTTCACAGCAGAGGTGAACGTCCACCCACGTGCACGGAGTCACGCTGCAGAGGTGGCCTCCGCCAGGTGACCAGGGAAGGGGGCGGGCAGGCCTGCTGGTTGGCGGCGGAATTAGCTGTGCTGCATACCTTGGAGAGAAACTCGATGGCGAGAGGAGCTGATGGGGGCTCCGGGCAGACACGCTCCTCTTTGTGAGGGGGGTTTCTGGGGTGGCGATAGCTCGCTTCTGAGAACCCTGGAAACAAAACAGAAAAAGAGTCCAGTCTCTCTAGACCCAAGTTGCTAATTAAAGGTAGAGTTTCTTAGAAAGAAAGGGAGAACGGTGCCCAAGCGAAGGGCATACGCTGGGCCAGGGTTGCTTCTCCTTAAGGCCCTGCCTTCCAGGCGTAACCTCTCAGAGACCTTCAGCAACTGTAACCCAGGATTCATCAGTACAGTCTCCACTTTGGAGGCAATTATGAAAAAAAGCCAACAACATTCCCCCAGAAGGACTGCCAAGCAGGCAATCTGTCCTGTCAAATCTCTCATGTGTTCACTTTCCTTCCCCACTTCTCTTTGCTTCAGAACAGCAGTGAGTTTTGCTATGGGTTTGGTTTTGACCTGTGTGGACGCATTTTCCTGACAAGGGATGGGACCGTGTTACTGCTTGTTTTGGCAAGGTCTACAACACATTTTCAAAATTTAAGAAGGGAGTGACTCTGGGCAGATAACATGGCTGAGCTCATACTTGGAGAGTATTTAGCAAATGCCTCACTGATGGTCACTGCTGTTTTCTGGGTTTTGCTCATCAGCAAGAATCCAAAGAGATGCCCAGAATGAAGGGTGAAACGCAGTCCCAAGATCTATTGCTTCCCAAAGGCTGGGATAACTGACTGTGGCCAAGCAAAGACAAAATCCTCGCCTGGACTGCAACCAGGGGGCTGGCCAGCCTGCAGACGTTTCCCTGCCCTTGGGCTCCTCCTGGCTGCGTGTTTAAGTCATGCCACCAAAGCTGCCTACCGGGGTGACTACGCGACACGTGCAGAATGGATTCAAAACCATCAGGTAGCTGGAATGGAAACTAGATTTTAAAAAGGCCCTTATGCTACCTCCCTTAAACAATAACCACTTAAAAATATTCCTTCCTAGCATTTTAATATTTTTCCAGTTAAAAAATACAAATTCTAGTAGTTACAATCTTAGATATAAACATTTGTTATAACTGATTTTTTGGCTGTATTTTAATTATGAGCATTTTCCCACATTGTCACAATCTTTATCCTTCTTAGTAGCTGTGATGATTGAATTGATATATAATACATCTCTATTGCTGGACGTATGGGTTGTTTGTAATTTCTGGTGATTCTACGTAATGCTGAGACAGCCATCTTCACACACATAGCCTTTTCCTATAATTCAGATTATTTCCCCACGAGAGATTCTTACTAGGGATGATTACTGGGCCAAAGGATGGAAAAGATTTTATGGTTTTGATATATTTCCTCAAACTATTTTCCCGAAAGACCTTTCTAACATTCAGCGGGCTACAGAATTCCAGGTCTGTCTCTTGGACAAGATAGGGTTCGGGGAGAGAGCAGAGGCTCGTAGCTCTCAGCCTCAGCCCTCGTGGTGAAACCTGACTGTGTCAGCAAACCTGCTCCAGTTACGTTCCTCAGGGATGTGTTCCCTCTAACCCAGCTCAGGAGACTCACTGCTGACACTATGTGCCAGTTTATCTACCTGTAATGAGAAACACAGAGGGACCGGAGTCTCATACCCTCACATCAGCCAGAAACCCAAATTATAGCCCAGGATGCCAGTTTATTCATTTATTAGAAACGTAAAGCCGACAGCATGGGAACTTCAAATCCTCAGGCTAACACAACTCTCCCTTGTCAGGCAGGACGTGTGGAGAGTCAAATTATAACTGGGAGTTATGGTGAGCACAGGGGCAAGTGTGTCAACTGCACAGCCAGATATTTAATGGTGATGAGCTAAGAGCACTGACAAAGTCACCTCTGTACCAGGGCACTCCTGCCCCCAAGATCCCACCCTGGTGCTGCTGGGCTGGGGAACCAGAGCCAACGTTGGGCTCTGACTCTGTCATTGTGCTGCGCTGGTGCCTGGCAGTGGTCAGGCAGTTTCCATGTGATGGGCCTGGTTCTCAGCATTTTTCATGCCTCCACCCCAGACCCAAATTGCACTTCCTCTGAGCTTCAGACACATATTTCAAATCATTTGCTCATTTCATTCCAACTCTCTTAGCTCTGATTCTGTGGTCACAAATTTTGATCCGTAATTCAGCCTCCTAAGTACTTTTGTAGCAGGAACGGGGTGCCCTCAATACGGTATTCCAGCCATCAGAGGGGGTATACTTTAACAGGTAGTTAAATGAACTTGCATCTGACTTACGCATCAGTCTGAGAGCTGAATGATCATTATTAGCTCCCCAAGATACAATCAACTTTGGTGCTGTGAACATTTTGGCTTTCTTGCTCCCCAAAAGGCTCACCTAAACTACTCACCTGCTTTCTTACAGCGTAACTTACTTTGAAAAATGAACACTTACTCCCTGTTTAAGGATTTCCAAAAATTTATTTCCTATAAAAGGTAACTACTGTTACTGAATACACTGCTTTGGGCTTGGCACTTCACATAGTCATTTTATTTTCAAGCCTTCCGCAATAGGCGATGTTATCCACTGGCTGTCAGTTTCCTGAGAGCAGCGCACACCCATGCTTGCTTCATTCACCAGTTTACCCAGTGTCTAGTACAGTGCCTGGCACACAGTAGCTGCTCAGTAAATGAATGAATGAACCCTGATTTCATAGGAAAGGAAATGGCAGCTCAGAGAGAGAAAGGCAGCTCAGAGAGAGAAAAGCATCTCACCCAAGGTCACCTAGGTCTTTGACTCAGGCTTTGAGGGCAATGCTTTTCCACTGCCCTACTCCACATCTCACAGTGGGGTCCAACACTCGAATTGGATTATTCAGTTATAGTATTTCCACTTGATACAAAACTAGGCAACCGTTAAAAAAGAGTAATTATGGGGAAATTGTATTTATAAAAACTTTATGATATGCTAACTGAAGAAAGTAGGATAACTGTCTACAAGGAAAGACTACCATCATGTAAAAACATCTATGTATGTGATCCGAAAGGAAGACGCACAAGTGGAAATACAGTAGGAACCGTACGATTGCTTAACTTTCTCCCTCAGAACTTCAAATGGTGTGATAATATTTTTATTTTTATTCATTTCAGTTTTCTTTTTTTTAAATTTTATTTTAGGGGGTCCTGGGGGAGGGAGGTATTTAGGTTTACTTAATTTATTTTTAGAGGAAGTACTGGGGATTGAACCCAGGACCTCGTGCATGATAAGCATGCACTCTACCACTTGAACTATACCCTCCTCCTGATAATATATTTAGAATAAAGAAACAAAAGTGACTTTTAGAATGTAATTTCCAAACACGGTGCACGCACCTTAGAGGGGGTGGTGTAAGAGTTCAAGAGGGTCTCCTCTTCCTCCTCCACTTCAATTCTAAAAACGTTGGTTAAGAGAAACAATAAACTTCCACCCAAAATCTAAGGCAAGGGTTGATTAAATAAGAAATATGAGTAGTAGTTACACTTAATTGTTTTTAAGTGCATGTGCAACGACAGACAAATGATAAAATGCAGTATGTCGCTTGATGCAAAGGCCTTCAGCAGCAAAGGATACAGCTCTTGTATGGAAACAATGTCTCTGGCTCCTGCGTGCCCGCTGTCCCTGGAGGCAGTGTGCCCAGCTTTGGACAGCCTTTTGCTCAGAAACTGAGGAATAAAAGATAATGAGTTATTATTCCATAGTCAAGTAATAAAGAAGGTGTCTTCCATAGCCATGAGGTAATAACAGGCAATTGAAATATAATCAAAGATATAAAATCCCTCAAAATAAGAAATAAGAGGCCTGAATCCAAAGCCCCTACTCTTCTCAATATACCACGCCGCCTCCTGGATGAGCAGAAACAATTACATTATTAGTTTGCTTACAGTTTGTTCTTACCTCATGTTCAAAAGAGTTCAGGACCTCTGAGGTGAGGCAGTCTTTGTGAGTGCTCGTGCAGAAGGCTATCAGCTCGCCCACCATCCCCTCCTCATTCTGCCCGTATAGAATGCACAGCTCTGCCACTGAAGGAGGGAAAATTGGACACGTAAGAACTTACTGCATTTCCTGTAGCTTCCAACTTGAGAAGTGAAAATAATCCTCTATTTATGCAATCAGCATTTATTCAGCACCCCCTAGGGACAGGCACTGTTCTAGGCAGGAGAATACAGCAGTGAACGAGAAAGAGACGGACCCTTCCCCAAGCAGCTTACTACTGGGGGAGACAGAAAACAAACAAATAAGAAAATATGTACGTTGGATGGCTAAATGTGCTTTGAAGAAAAATAAAGCCTGGAGAGGGATGAGGGAGTTGGGGGAGGGGCTGGCAATTTAAACGGTGATTAAGGTAGGCTTCATTGAGGAGGTAACATTTGAGTAAAGACTTGAAGGAAGGAAAGGAGTGAGTTAGGCAGTGTTGAGGGGAAAAGCTTTCAGGAGATGCAAGGTCAGCAAGGCCTTTGTGGCTGGAATGAGGAAGGAGACAGAAGATGAGTTGAAAGGGTAAAGGGGGTGCAGACTGTCGGCCACTGTCATTACTCTGAGCAAGCTGGGAAACCCCTAGAGGGTGTGAACGGAACAGTAACATGATCTGACTTCCACTTAACAGGCTCACCCTGGCTGCTGTGTTAAGCAGTCTGAAGGGGACAAGGGCAGAATCAGGGGACCAACTGAGAGAATCATGGCAAAATCCAGATGAGAGATGATGGTGCTTGGATCAAGGTGGTGGCAATGGAGGAGGGAAGAAGTGGTTGGATTCCAGACAGGAAACATCCTGAAGGTAAAGCCAGGGGGATTTGCTGACTGGATGTGAGGGGTGAGGAAAGAAAGGCGTCAAGGATGATGCTGTGTTTTCAGCCTGAGTACCTGGAAGGTGCAGTTACCATTAACACAGGTGGGGAGGCAGCAGGAAGAACTATGCAGAGAGGGAGCAGGAGCTTAGCTTTAGACACATGGAGTTTGAGATACCAATCCGACATCCAACTGGAGACTTCTTGTAGGTAGACCAGCCTGCAGTTCAGGCAGAAGGTCTGGGCTAAGATACAAATTTGAAAATCATCAGCAAATACCTGAATGTAAACCCATGAGACTAGGCGAGATCACCAAGACAGTGTATCTTGGGGCTCGGATAGGGATGAACCTGCAAAGCCTGAGAGGCAGGCGGTGACAAGCAAGATAGGAGAACACCTGGGAGGAGTGTCCAAGAAACTAAGAGAAAAACATTAGATAAACAACAAGTTTATCCCGCATAGCACAGGGAACTATATTCAATATCTTACAGTAACCTATAATGAAAAAGAATATGAAAAGGAATATATGTATATATATGTATGACTGAAACATGATGCTGTACACCAGAAAGGGACACAACATTGTGAACTGACTATACTTCAATTAAAAAAAATAAACAAATTAAAAAAAAAGTAAAAGGACACAATAAATAGCATTAAATGCTGCTATTCATCCAAATGAGGATTAAAAATTCATCACTGGCTTTAGCCAGGTGAAGGTTATGGGTGACCCTGAGAGAAGCAGTTTCAGTGAAGTGGTGGGGATGAAAAAGCTGACTGAAATGGGCTTAAGGAGGAAAAATTTGAAGACGCAAGTATAGGCAATCCTTTAGAGGAGGTTGCTGTAATTGGGAAGGAGAGAACTGGAGTGAGAATTGGGGACAATGCAGTATTTAAAAGGTGGGAATAAGAACATTTCTATACTATTAGGAAAAAAATCTTACAGAGAGAAAAACAGAAAACACGTAAGAGCAGAGAATGACTGGAGTGATGTCCTTAAGAAGGTAAGAAGGAATGGAGTTTAGGACTCAAGTGGAAGCTGTGGCTTTTGCTAGAAATACAGAGAAGTTCTTCATTGTAATGGGAAGGAGGCAAGGTAGGTGGCACAAACACAGGGAAGTGGAAGTAACAGTGGTAGCTTAAAGAAGTTTTTTAATTCCTATTTTCTCATCGAAACAGGAAGTAAGTTCATCAGCTGAGAGCGAGAGTGGGACAGAGGCTGTTAAAGGAGAAGGTAGAAAATAGTCATCAGGAGACTTAGAGTGGACAGACCAGGGAAATAAGGTGACTGTCAGACAAGATTAACGTTCCACTGAGGTTAGTGATTATGAATTCAAAGTCTTGAATTCCAACACCATTGCCAGTGCATCCCCAGGGGAGAAGGAAGCAACAGTATTCTAGTCTCTCATAAATGATCATGTTTGCATTCTGGTTTTATATATTAAAAAAGAAGTTCAAAGTGTTGATGAATGATTAAGGCAGGTGTACAATCATCCTGATTCTAAAACTGAGAACGTCCACATCTCCCAAGACTTCGCTTCCAACTCCGTAAGCTGCCCCAGAGCCTGACCAATTCGATGAACCAATATAATGGAGCACTAGACTGCGGGACAGGAGACCTGGTTCACAGACCAGCTCAACCAATTAACTCTCCTTATCTGTTTCTCCATCTGGAAACAGCTGACAACCTCCTTAAAGTTCTTTCCCAAGCCAAAATTCAATTTTAGGAACCCATCTCAAGGGACTCATTTGCACAGATCACCAATAGCTTTGATAAGAAATGACGATCAGCAGACATTTAGGGAGAAGCCAGGAATAAAAAGCTACATCTCTTGCTTTGTTTTTGAGGCTTAAACAGTTTCTAACCTCAGAGATGTTGTCTAGCCTCCTGCGAACCTGGCCTGTCCCAATTCCACCTTTCTGAAACTGCGCTGATTTAAAATTGTGCTTCATGTTCTTATTTTTGAGTTGAGAGCCAAGCAGAAAGACTCCTGTGGGCATTTCAAAGTCCTCACATCCCAAATCTCAAAACTCAGTTTAATTCATCTCACAAACATGGAGAAGTCCCATGAGGGCTTGGGGGGAAACTTGGAAGCACTCCCTTTTTGGTTCTAGGTGACTGGGAATATGGAGCAAGAGCGTGGACCCGGGCTGGGGTCCGGGGAGGGGTCAAGGGACTCACATCTCTCAATCAGAGCCTCTTCGCATTCTAGGCCGAAGATCTGCAACTCCTGCACCAAGAGCTGGGCGGACACAGCCATGATGACCCAGGAACGGGGCCAGGCCGTCCCAGCTCCGGCTTGACTCCAAGAAACGCAGGGGCGTGGAGATCGACGAACCTGACGCCGTCCCTCTGATCCTTTCACTCTCCGGGAGACCGAGACGAAAAGTGACCAAATGGCCCAAGACCTCAGGCGGCCTGAAGGACCCAGCCGTCAGTCACGGAGAAATACTTTCTTTTTTTGGAAGCTCCCAAACGCCTGAAGGAAGGGAATAGAAATTTTGAGAAGTCACTCTCCTGGGGAGAGCGTCCTACCTTCTAAAAGTCACCCTTGATCATCTCAGTGACGGGGGCAGAGCAGTGCAGAGAAGGCCGGAAAAACCCGCCAAATGGTTTGTATAGCGCACGCATGCGCGAGACACAGGTTCAGCCCCACCCCTTCCCCTCCGCTTCCTTCTCCGGGTTCCCGGACTGAGAGCGCGCACGCGCGTCCGAGGGCGCGTGCGTACAGACGCCTGCACGCCCGCCGGCGCGCCCGCGCCTGGCGGTCGGCCCGCCCCACGGCGGCTGCGCAGTTGTACCTCGCCCCGCGCGAAAGGGAGGCCCGGGCGCGCACAGTCACCAGCTTCCAGCAACCATCCCGCGGTTTGTACCCGCTGCGGATTCCGTCGCTGTTTTCCCGGCACCGCCTGCTCCGCGAAGCTCTGTGACGTGTGTTCGTCACCCTTTTGTCCTGGGCCTTGGTGCGCAGGCGCTCAAATGTCCCATTCTGTGCTCAACGCGGGAAAGGGCTTGTTGTCTCTTCTGTTTCCTGCGTCATCTCTGTACTTGATGTGACTTCGTTAGGGAATCTGGTTGCCATGGTTATCGTCATGGTTACCACCGAGGTCCCAGCCACAGTGACAGGTCTGTTTTATGGATCTGGCGCATTTCGGTGGAGAAGAGGTGGAAAGGTGAAAGAAGTGATTTACTTTTGGACACATTAGGTTTGAGTGCCTTTGGAATTTCCAGTTAGAGATTCCTACTGGGAGACTGGAAGCTTGGGAGTTAAGATGGTCACTAAGGGGGGGGAGTATAATGATTAGAAGAGGGTCTTCCCCTGAAATATCTCCTAATTCTGTGAGCCAGAAATCTCCATTGGCTCACCTTAGATCAAATAATCTTCCGTATCATACTTGGCTAATGGGTTTGTTGCTTGGTAGAGTCTTTTCTAGAAAAACTTGGGGGTATATAGCAGGAGCCTTAAAAATGTTCATCCTCCTTGACTCAGCATTTCTTGTCCTAAGAAAACCAGCCCAAACCCAAAGTTTTATGAAGATGTTCTCTGTTGTCTTATTTACAATAAGACAATAAAAAATGGAAACAGCACCCAAAGGTAGGAAAGTATAGGGTATCACCAGAGCACTCAAGAAGCGGAAGACTTCTAGGGGGGCACTTCAGGGTATGAAATGTGGGAGGAAGGGCCAGGTCGAGGGGAGCACCCTGTCTTGGTCTCAATCAGGCCTGTGGAGCAAGGTGTGGTCTGCATATTAACCACTGTTGAGGGAGGTCTGGAGAGGGAAAACCAGCTCACTTTCCCTTGAGGCCTCTTACTGGTGGATACCAAGGGTGGAGGGTGGGAGTGGTCCACCTGGTACAGGCAATAAAGGGTGTATTAGTTTTCTGTTGCTGTGTAATATTTATCATAAATTTATTCGCTTAAAACAACATTCACTTATTAGCCCAGCGATCTGTAGGTCAGAAGCCAGGGCAAACATGTCTGGATTCTCAGTAAGGCTGAAATAAAAGTATTAGCTAAGTTGCATTCCTTTCTAGAGGTTTCTCCCACCAGCCAGAGACATACTAGGTTAGGACCACCTAGATAATGTCCCTTTCTTAAGGTCAACTGATTTGGGAACGTAATTATGTCTGCAAAATCCTTTTATAGCAGTGTGAAGAGGGCGCTTTTCCAACAGGAAAAGACATTGACCCAAAAGAACACAACAAAGGAAAAAAGCAAAAGAAGTTATTGGAACAACAGCATGATCTGTTTTGAAATACGGAATGCTTCCAATATTGGGTATAGTTTCACTTCGTGATAATTACCAAAATAATGTCGTATAGTGGAGAGACAGTTAAAAAAAATCAGCTGTTTTGGGTGTCGAACAGGCTAAGTATGGCACTAACTCCCCTTTCTTAAATCCTTTTCTGAATTATTCATTGTCTATAATTATCTGGAGGTGGGTGATGGAGGTTGATAGTCAAAAGACTGGTTCTTATCTCTTATAGAAAGCTTTCAAGAACATGTCAAGACCCTCTTTTTAGAATGTGGGGTAATATGTCATATATTGTATACTCAGATAACAAGAAAAAAATCTCATTCCACATCCTGTTACAAATGCTTAGTGACCCTTTGTATTTCCTATTCTGCGACTTGGAGGTTTACATCCTTTGTTCTTTGCCTTTTCTTACCAAGTAGCAGGAGCTCCTGGCATATTAAAGACCAAGGGTCACAAACTATGGCCCTTAGGCCATATATGACCAGACCAGCTGCCTGTTTTTATAAGGCCTGCAAGTTAGTAATAGCTTTTTATGTTTTCAAATGGTTGAAAAAAAAGAATAACAATATTCCATTGTGTATGGAAATCATATGAAATCCAAACCTTAGTATCCATAAAGCTTTTTCGGAACACAGCCGTACTTATTTGTTTATGAATGGTCTGTGGTTGCATTTGTGCTGCAGACACAGACTTGAATGGTTGTGACAGAGACCTTATAGCCCCTGCGCCTCAAATGTTTACTGTCTGACTCTTTACAGAAAATGTTTGCAGACCCCTGCCATAGACAATAACCAGAGTCCATCAAATAAATGTGTTGCACATGTATTTTTCCCAACCTGCCTTTTTTTTAGCAAAGATATTTTTATTCTATTTTCTTCCAGTTTTATTGAGGTATAATTGACATACAGCATCAAATAAGTTTAGGTGTACAACATAATGATTTGACTTAGATACATCATAAAGTGATGACCACAATAAGTTTACTGAACATCCATCATCTCATATAGATACAAAATTAAAGAAATAGAAAAAAATTTATTTTCTTTATGATGAGAACTCTTAGGATTTACACCCTTAACAGCTTTCGTATATAACATGTAGCAGTGTTGATTATATTTATCATGTTGTACATTTCTTCCTTAGCACTAATTTATCTTTTGACTGGAAGTTTGTACCTTTTGACTACCTTCATCCAATTCCCCTTTCCCCCACCTCTGCCTCTGGTAACCACAAAATCTAATTTCTTTTTTGATGAATTTGTTTGTTTGTTTGTTTGTTTTTGAAATATAGTTGACCTACAACACTATGTTAGTTCGTGGTATACAACGTAGTGATTCGATATTGCTGTACATTTCAAAGTGATCACCATAAGTCTAGCAATCATCTGTCACCACACAAAGATACAGTTATTGACTTTTTTTCCTTCCTACATTGTACGTTTCATACCTGTGACTCACTTATTTTGTACCTGGAAGTTTGTACCTCTTAATCTCCCTAAGCTATTTCTCTCCTCCCTTCACCCCCCTTCCCTCTGGCAACCACTTGTTTCTTCTCTGTAGCTATGAGTCTGTTTCTCTTTTGTTATGTTTGTTCATTTATTTTGTTTTTTAGAGGCCACATGTAAATGAAATCATACAGTATTTGTCTTTCTCTAGCTGACTTATTTCACTTAGCACAATACCCTCTAGATCCATCTATGTTGTCTCAAATGACATGATTTCATTCTTTTTTTTTTGTGGTTGAGTATTCCCTCGTTTATGTATACACCACATCTTTATCCACTCATCTATCGATGGGCCCTTAGGTTGCTTCTATATCTTGGCTGTTGTAAATAATTCTGTCATGAACATAGGGGTGCAGATATCTTTTCGAATTAACATTTTTATTTTCTTCAGATGAATACCCAGGAGTGGAATTGCTGGATGTTATGGTAGTTCTATTTTTAATTTTTTGAGGAATCTCTGTACTGTTTTCAATAGTGGCTGCACCAGTTTACATACCCACGAGGTTTCTCTTTTCTCCACATCCTCGCCAGTGCTTGTTATTTGCTGTCTTTTTCATGATAGCTATTCTGATGGGTGTGAGGTGCTACCTTATAGTGGCTTTGATTTGCCTTTGTCTGTGATATAGAGCATTTTTTTCATGTGTTGGTTGGCCATCTGTATGTCTTCTTTGGAAAAATATCTATTCAGGTTCTCTGCCCATTTTTTAATTGGGTTTTTTTAAACATGTTGACCTGTATGAGTTCTTTGTCTATTTTGGATATTAACCGCTTGTTGGATATATCCTTTGCAAATTTTTTCTCCCATTCAGTAAGTGACCTTTTTGTTTTGTTGATAGTTTCCTTCACTGTGCAAAAAAAGCTTTTTAGTTTAACGTAGTCCCATTGTATTTTTGCTTTTGTTTCCTTTGCTTGAGGAGACATACCCTCCCAAATTGCTAAGACCGATGTCAAAGAGTGTCCTGTCTGTGTTTTCTTCCCTAGTCTGTCTTTTACCTTTCTGTTTCCTCTACCAGAGTTTTACAATTTTTGTGTCTCTCTTTTCCTTTATGGCTTTTAGGTTTCCTGCTTTGCTTAATAAGATCTTCCCAACCTAAGCTTATGCAAATGTTCTTCTAATATTTTTTTGGTTAATTTAATTGCTTTACATTTTACCTTTTACACTGATCCAAACCTTGAAATCATTACTGAATCACAGTGGACAGCCTCCCCCTTTTCCTGTGTCCGATGGCAGTGACTTGAGGATGGCCTCCTTTGTTTAGATGTTTGCTACTGGTTTGTGTTAAGAATGTATGATCAGAGTTTAGTTGTTTTCTTCTAGTTCTGTTGTGCTTTGAGTTTACTAGGAATGACTGCTGAATGGTACCCGACACTGCAAGAGAATGATTTCTTCTTTTAACCCGTGGGTGTAATAAAATATCACTTTTATAATGATATAATCAAGATTCACTTTAACAAATTGTGTATTAAAAACATTTGTGGATTGAAGAATACTATCAAGAAAGTGAAAAGATAATCCACAGAATAGGGGAAAACATTTGCAAATCATATAAGGGTCTAGTTTCCAGATTGTATAAAGAACACTTACAACTAAAACAACAAAAAGACAAACAGCCCAATTTAGAAATAGGCAAAGGATGGAGTAGACATTTCCCTAAAGAAGGTATACAAATAGGCTGTAAGACATGGAAATGCGCTTAACCTCACTAGTCATTAGAGAAATGCGAATCATGTTACTTCACACCCACTAGAATGGCTATAACAAAAAAAGATGAACAATAGCAGATGTTGAATTTGTGAAGAAATCAGATTCCTCAAACATGCTGGTGGGAATGCAGAATAGTGCAGCAGTCTGGTGAATCCTCAAACAGTTAAACACAGAATTACCATATGGTCCAGCAATTCCACTTCTAGTTATATACCTAAGAGAATTGGAGGTGTGTGTATGCAGATACTCCTACAAGAATATTTGTAACAGCGCTATTTATAATAGCCAATGATTGGAAACAACCCAAATGTCCATCAACTGATGAATGGATAAATAAAATGTGGTATATCCATACAGTAGGCTATTATTCAGAAAATAAAGGGAATAAAGTAACTGACACGTGCTATGACATGGATGAACCTTGGAAGCATTATGTTAAATGAGAGCAGGCAGAAACAAAAGCCGCATGTTGGATAGTTCCCTTCATAGGAAATGTTCAGAACAGACACATCCATAGAGACAGAGAGTAGGTTTGTGGTTGCCAGGGGCTGGGGAAGGGAAGAATGGGGAGTGTCTGCTAATGGTATAGGGTTTCTTTTTTGGGTGATGAAAAGGTACTAGCATTTGATGGTGGGGATGGTTGCACAATAGTGTGAATAGACAACATTGTGAATATACTAAAAAACATCAAATTGTACACTTTGCAAGGGTGATTTATCTCATTAAAGCTTTTTTTAAAATGGTCATGTAGCTGTGTTTTGTAAGCAGTAATAATCCAATATAAATGCTCTTTATGTAGTATTTACAGTAAAGAAGAATACTACAATTCCTGTTAAGCCGTGAAAAGCCCTATATATCCTGAAAGTTTATGGTGGGGAGGATGTATCATCATTTTTTCTAATGGCTCGTCATCTCAGAGGAACAGGTTAGTCGGGAAATAAAATACAAGCAGTGCCCCATGCTGTTCTCTCAATATAAGCTGAAGTCTGTGGGTGGAAAACCCAGGCTGTCTATCTATAATGGAAGGAGGAAGGAGCAGCTCCTGGTCCAAGTGACCATGGCAGGTCAGGGGACAGCCACTCCCCGGGGAGGCTTCCAGACCAGCCTGTGTTCCAAGAGAGCTGTTTGATACCAGGTGCTGCACACCTGCTCTGCGACAGCTCTTTGACCTTCGCTATGCTTTGTAATGATGATGCAATCCCTGAGTTATTGGTATCTTACCCCATTTCCCACATGCAAATAAGGAAGCTCAGAGAGGGAAATGCTTATCTGGGGAGAGTTCTCTGCTTAAAGGTGAAGACACATCCAGCCCAGCCCAGGTCTCCATCTCAAGTTCACGTTTTAATTGCAGCCAAAAACAACCCCCCGCCCAAACAAACAAACAAAAAAGAATCTCATTTTAACATAGGAATACAAAATACAATACTCGCATAGTGCTTTACAGCTTATAATGCTTTAAGTATGCTTTGTCATACATTTTTAGCACATGCAAGAAAAACGTTAATCCCATTTTACAGATAGGGATTCCATATACTCAGAGAGTTTAGATAATTTGCTGGATATTGTACCGCTGGTAAGGAACAGAGGAAACTGTGGACCAGTTCTTTTATATTGCAGCTGTGAGTAGGTATAGAGAATCTATTGTGGGGAACTCTCAAGGAATAATCAGGAGAGATTTAAAACCAGCTTCTGTCACGGATCCTAGACTTTGATTGCAAATGGGAGCCTCATGAACCTCACATTTGTTAGAAATGATTGAAAGGGGAAGTCCAGGGCCAATCATACACTGCTGTTGACATACACAGGGTGGAGAGGTCACGTGTATTCTGTACTCTAGCAGGAGTTGACGCAAAGTGGAAATCAGGACGTGATGCTGAGAATTTATGTTTGGAAAATGCACTTTGATAAAGAGTGGCTTTTTAGCCAAAGAGCAGCAGTATATATAACGTATAATATTTTATGTAATATATAACATAATTAATAATACATGTATAATAGTATATAATTACATATACCACCCCGCAGGATATCAAATAGAAATTTTAAAGGGCTTGGGGGAGGTGTAGAGATAGGACAGAAATACTTTGAACTGTCATGTAATAATGTAGTTTGTAATAATGAAAAGTAAAATTGAAGATTACAATGTGATCTCAAGATTAGGCAAAGTTATATCCTAAGTTAAGGATTTTAATTTTATTTTACACTTTTAATTTTATTTATTTTACAACTTCATTATATCATTTATTTTTATTGTGGTAAAAACATAAACTTAAAATTTACTGTCTTAGCCATTTTTATTTGAACACTTCATTAGTATTGTTTATTTTTGACACTAATATTGCCTGGAGGCACAGTTCTGCATTGTAGGCATGTAGCCACCAGGTGGCGGTAGTGTGGCACAGTCCCAGAGACTGAGACGCCGCAGGATTGGGAGTGAAACTCTGTCCTTCCCTCCCAGGTTATGTGAAACTAAGGCTTTCTGGATAGGGGGAAGCAAGATTTTAAAAAACAAAACTATGAACCTTGAACCAATTAACTACAGTTTGTTGAGTTGCTATCATGTCTGAGGCACTGGGTTGGATCCCTGGTGGAGAGATGGTGGGAGGGGGAGTGTTACACAGACAGTACAGCCCCACAGGGCTGAGGACCAGGGCTGGTATGTACTGCGCACTACGCGCTGGGTACCTCTCTTGTGTTATCCTTCCTCCTAAGGCAACCCCGCCTCTGCTCCCCGAATGTTTCCCTATTATGGCCACAGTGATCTGTTTGAAATTCAAATATGGTCATGTCCTCACTCCCTGTGTAGAACCCTTTCAGTGGATTCCTTCTACTTTTAGACCCCCAAGGCCCAACCTTTGTTCCCCTTTCTCCGGCCACACTGGTCCATCTGCCACAGAGTTCTTATCCCCGCTGTGCACCACCCCCAGGAATGTTCTTGCCTCTCCTCTTCGTGGACTGACTCCAGCTCCTCTTTCATATTTTATCTCAGCAGCACCTTCTTAGGGCCTCTTCCCTGACCTCAAGCATCTCTCTTTCATGACCTTTATCACAGCTTTCATTTCACATTTATTTGTCATTCTCAGATTAATATCTCTCCAGCTCTTTTTACTGTAAGCTCCCTGGGGGCAGATCACACATCTGATTTTATATCCTGGTTCTTGCCACGTGGCAGGCACTCAGTAGATGCTTATTGACTGAACAAAGGAAAGAAGCTAGAGTTTGGAGGCCTTGCTTAGGGTCCCGAAGTCAGTAGAGAGGCCAACTTAGATGGGGTGTAGATTTCCACTCTGCCCACTCAAGTTGGCTTTGAGCCCTTTGTGACCTTGGACAGGTGAAATGACCTCTGCACTTCACTTTCCTAGTTTGTCACATGGGAACAAAACCAGGTGGAAGGACTGCTGGACTCCAGGATGACTGAAAATGAAATGAACTGACACATGCAAAGGAAGCATCGAGGCATTGGACTGTTGGATGGAGACCAACAAAAGAATGTAAAATACCCCATTAATAATGCTTTATATTGACTACATGTTTACATGTTGAAAAGATAATGCTTTGAATATATTGGGTCAAATAAAGTGTTATCTTATGATATATATTATAAATTAATTTTTTTAACTTTTTTGACGTGGACACTAGAACATTTAAAATTACACGTGACTTGCATTATATTTCTACTGGGCAGCACTGCTCTAGCTCACGGTTTAGATGTGGAATTAGCTGAGTGGTCCAAAGGCAGTCTTTGACTTGCTCTATTGGGTGGACTGGGAAAAGTTGCTGATATTCCTGAATCTTGTTTTTTTTCCTCTGTGAAGGTAAGGCTTGCGAAAATTGCACAATAATGCAAGTGAAACCCTTGCACAATGCCTGGCACCTGGAATGCCCTTGATAAATGTAAACTATCCTGATTGTGAACATGGCAGGGATTAGACAGAACTCTGATAGTGGGAACTGCTGGTTACCTCATATCTATAGTTTTCTTCTAACACCAAGACACTCCTGCTTTTTAGCTGGACCTGTGGCTGCCCAAAATCAAGACTGCATCTTCCAGACTTCCTTGCAGCCAGGTGTGGTCATGGGATAGGTCTCTGTCCAATAGCATGGGAGTCAAAGAGGCTTGGGCATCCTCAGGGCTGTGCCCTTAAGGAGAAGAAGGGGCGTTCCCCCACTTCCCCTTCTCTCCCTTCCCCGAGGTTGGAATGGGGAGGCGGTGGTAGGCATCTGGAATGGGGACTGGAGGACAAACGCAATGCCTGAGGGATGAGAGAGTTATAAAGAGAAAAATCTTGGTTATCTCTTGCTGTAGAGACATATTCTTCCCTGCCCTAAGGCTTATGCCTGGATTATTACAAAAGAGTGAAATTCTTTTTTTTTTAAGGCCACTGTTACTGTGGCTTACTCTAGCTCATGCAGCTCTGGTGCTCAGAGGTTGCCCACACTGGCGCTTTGGACACCAGGATTCCCGTGCTTGTCTTGGTCCAGATCAGTTCAGAACCAGGCAGGGCCGAGCTTGTGTGCTGAGGTCCTCTGTGTGGCTGGAGGCAGCCAGGAATGGACATTGTTGCTTCTCCAAGGGCATTCATCTCTACTCCTTTGTCCTGTTTGCAGGGGAAGAGCCCAGCAGGCTGGGTGTTTATATGCAGTCAACCCGCGGTGGCTGACCAGGTCCCCTTGGAGCTGCCCAGAGTGGCTCCGGACGGCTCTGAATGGACCTGCATTCATAAGGTCCAAAAGATTCCTGGTGGCCATAAGTACAGAGGTGTTCTGGTTTATAAATTAGTTTCAGTATTTATAAACTAGTCTCTGAAAAATGAGTTAAGTAAGGACGACTCCCCCAGAGCCTGGACATCTCTCAGGATGTGATATACATCGTTTTCAAATGTGCAAAGCTGAGGACCAGAATCTGGAGGATGAAGGTGAAGGAAGGTAAAGGAAGCCATGGAGAACCAGTGTAGATGGTGGAGAACCAGTGTAGACAGTCAGGCCTTCATCAGTGTCAGCTCCCAGCTCGCGTCTCACCTTTTGTGTTCTCACAAGGACAAAATGAAAGCTCTGGGTTTCATAACAGGTGGTCACTGAAAAACCAGGGGAATCAGTGAACATGGGTGCAATGCCCTCTCCTCTGAATGTGGAAAGCCACGGAGAAACCTGGAGGAAGGAGCTGTTTCTTGTCAAAGAATTTGACTGTAATTTCAGTATAGAGGTTTAAAATATGTCCACAAATTCTTTGATACTTCTCCATCAAAAGGTGAAGCCTCATTCCCCTCTCCTTACGCGTGGCCTGGATTTAGGGACTCGTTTTTAGTGGACAGAATGTGGCAGAAGAGACGCCTGGGACAAGGACGTTAAAGCCAGCCTCTCTCAGGTCATTTGGCCCAGGGAAGACTTCTGGTATGTCATGAGGCCACTCAAGCAGCCCTAGGGACAAACTGCATGGCAAAGCCTGAGGCCTCCTGTCAACAGACATGAGTGAGCGTCTTGAAAGCAGATCTTCCAGCCCCAGTCCAAACTTTGGATGATGGCAGCCCCAGCCAACATCCTGACTGCAGAAGCACCCAGCTAAGCTGCTCCTGGCGCCTGACCCACAGAAACTGTGAAATAATGTGTTTGTTTCAAGCTGCTAAATTTTAGCATAATTTGTTACATGGCCGTAGATATGTCACATACCCAGGTTTCTTGAGATTTCTCTGGGCAGGTGCTTCCCTTGAACTCATCTCTTCTGTGGCTGTATGAGTTCTTACCGTATTTTCAGAGATACAAAATCTTTAGGAAGAAAAAGTTAAAAATACTTATTTGGTGACTTGATTACAGAACGAGAATACACAAGCAGGTGTATCATTTTTTTTTAAGTTTACAGTGATCCTGAGTGGTGTTGAGGTGGCCTCGCCCAAAGGTGCCACTTCCACACGGTGACACACAGAGTTTTATATCTAGCCCAGACTTTTCCTCTGAAGGCCAGAGGTGCAGGCGCAACTGTTCTTTTGGTGCCTCTTTTAGAGAGGACGCATCTTAAATTCAATATTCCCAAAACTAGATTAAGGGTTCCCATACCTGGTCTTCTCTGGCATTACCTCTCCCAGCAGATGACACTAGTGTTCACAAAGGTCCACACGTCAGAAGCCTCGGGGTCACCAGGACAAAGCTCTCCTCCCTTCCCACTGTGTTTCCTATTCTGTTTACAGGCAGACTTCATCTTCCTGTGCTTCACAGATACTGCGTTTTTTTTTGCAGATTGAAGATTTGTGGCAACCCTTCCACAAGCAAGTCTCTTGGGACTGTTTTTCCAAGAGCGTTTGCCCACTCTGTGTCTCTGGGTCCCACTGCAGTACTTCTCACAATATTTCAAATGTTCTCATGATTGTCATGTTTGTTATGGTGATCTGGGGTCAGTGATCTCTGATGTTGCCACTACGACTCACTGAACACTCAGATGATAGCGTTTTTTTTTTTAGCAATAAAATATTTTAGAATTAAAGTATGCACATTGTTTTAGACATAATGCTGTTGCACACTTAGAGTGCAGTATAGTGTAAACATAACTTTTTAATGCACTGGGAAGTCGAAAAATTCTTGTGACTCACTTTATTGTAATATTCACTTTATTGCGGTGGTCTGGAACCAAACCTGCAGTATCTCCAAGATGTACCTGTATTTCCCTCTTATCTCCCCAAGGAAACCCTCTTTCCTCTCTCCATCACCACCATCCTCATCCCTGCTACCATCCTGTCTCACTGGATGACCTACCAACTGGTCCCCACACCGTGTCTCTCTTCCAATCAATTTTCTACTCCATACCAGAGCGATCTTTTCAAAAAGCAATGTAGTCCTGTCACACCTGCCTCCTCATGCCCCCTCTTATGTAAGACCAATCCTTCACGTCCCATTGCTTATAGGATGAAGAACCACATGTTTACTGAGACTTCAAGCCTCTGCCCAGTCTGGCCCCAGTCACCTCCCTCCAGCCTCCTCTGATATTACTCGTCTCTTTGATTTCTGTGCTCCAGCCCCAGTGGCCTGACTTCCATAAATGAGCCAAGCCTCATCCTGCCACAGGACCCTTGCACTTGCCCTTACCTCTGCTTGGGTCTCTCTTTGCCCCTCTCATTGCCTGGGAGCTCCCACTCTTTCTTCAGGTCACAGACAAGCAAGAAACTATCATCAACCCACCCAACAAGGTCAGTGACCCTTTATCATATTCTCTCATAACTCATCTTAATGGAAATTTTATATTATTTTTGACCCCACGCTAGACACTAGGGGCCCTATCTGTATATTCACAGTTGTGTTGCAATGTCTAGCATGTAAGAAGTGCTCAGTAAGTATCAGGTGAATGAAAAAATGAATAAATGAATGAATATTACCTCCTTTAATCTTCAGAATAGCCCTGTGAGGTACACTTTATTATCTCCATTTTGAAGATGGGGAAACTGAGGATTAATGTGTTATCAAGGTCATGTGCCAGAATCTGAACTCACCTCCGGCTGACTCTAGAGACCACATCATCTATCCCTCTGTTGCACTTTTGCCCAAATATCTTTCTGAGTTTTGTTTAATTTTTTTCCACTTCCTTTTATATAACCTGAATATTTCCTGAGATTCTCTTAACAGCCTCCTCTCTTTTTAAAAAAAAGGAGTTATTGCTGTGAGGTTTTAAGAATTATTTGTAAATTGTACATGATGGGAAGGCCAGGCAAATTGCTTTCCTCCTATTGTAGAACAGCTTAATATTTTGTGCTTAAGCAGAACCTCCAAGTGCAGTTGTGCAGGCTGTTCACTGAGCAAGGGGTCCTGGCCAAATGGCTACTGAATCAAGCCCATGTTTTGCTAGCCAAGCTGTTCATCCTGCTGTGAAGCTATATCTCCCTGGGAGTGAGGTAGGGGGCGGGACTCTTTCTAACTTGCGCAAAGGCACCATTCCCTCACCAAGCTGGGTACCCAGGGAGCTGCATCTGCCTGGAGGACGTGCCTTTTTCAAGTTCACTTACTAGTGGTGTATGGGCTAGGTGCCCCTGCATTTATGGCCAGCCCACTCACATGTTTTAATTGACTCAAGCACCCTCTAGTGTAAGAATTTAGGAAGAAAAGGCAACTTGTTTATTTGGGGAGTCTGATATATAAAAGGCAAAATGCGGACATGACGTCAATCCTTCTTCCCCTCCCTTTCCCAACTTTGCTCTCAAAGTACACGATTCTTACCATCTAGACATCCTTCCTTTGGACGTGATGCGACCTGTCCTTCTAGAACCAGATTTGGACTGACCTAGGCCCTCATTTTGGCTGTTTATCTTGTCCTTATAGGTGACATCGTGAGAGATGAGTTGGGTCTCCAAGGGTCACTGAACATACAAGACAAACTCTGCTTCTCCCTTTAGCAAACATTCACTGAAGGGCAATCCAAGGTGACTCATTTCCAACGCGGTCCCCTGGCTTCCTCCACCCCCAACCCCATTTATCAAAGAACAGCTGTCCTTCCTCAAGGCTGGTGAGTGGGTGCTGTTCCCCTTCAGAGGGGTTTTACCCTAAGGTCCACTCGGAGGAAAGCTGTTGGTCCAGCGCTCCAGCTCTCTTGGGCTGGAGTAATGAATCCAGATGTGTTCTCCCTGCTTGGGCTTCTCAGCTGCTTTGTTTCTTCTTAATAGGTCTATTTTATAATCCTGACTAAGTCCTTCTGAGGCCTGCTGCTGGCCAATTAGAGGCAAGGAGTGTGCTGGGAGCAGCCCTGGCTGGGGAACCAGGAGGTGTGGCCGGGTTCTCTCTCCAGGTAGGGCTGGAGGTGGGCTAGGATTTTATGACAACTGACCTTGAGTTGCCCTTGAGTAAGTGCTTGATAAAGAGATGTCGTCCTGGGGTCTGAGAGCTGATGAAAGGCTGCCCTGAAGAGAGAACAATGGTAGCATTATTTAAGCCTTTTTTTTTGGTATTTTGCATAGTCGTCCTCTCTTGCCCAGAACTGCTGTGGAAACTTTTGTCTAGTTGGAAATCACCCAGGAAAGTCACATTCTTTATACATCATCTTATCATTAAAAGTAGTCAGGACTCACTAGGAGAGGTCCCCCCTTGCAAATGAAGGAGACCTGATGCCCAGTGCCCCTTCAGCAACTGGACTCTAACATCCCAACAGTGACAACTGTGTTTGGAGACAGCTGGAGAGGAAGTATGTAGAGCACAATGATGGTGGGAACTTTCTGCATCGGATACCGTAGCCGCAAGCCACACATGGCTACTGAGCCCTTAGAATGTGGCTAGTGGAACCCAGGAACTAAACTTTAAATTTAATTTAATTTAATTAATTTCAGTTTCAATCTCAGTAGCCACAGGTGCTCAATACAACCTCACTGGACAGCACAGACTGACTCTGGAGTCTAAATTCAGAACACTGTAACCCCAAACAACTTTAAAATATTTGTAAAGACCCAAATGATGTCAAAAAGTGGTTATATTAAATGTTTTAGGCAGGCAAAGCTCAGTACTGGGAAGCAGAGGGAAGACTAAAAAGCATCCCACTGTTCCTGCTTCCAGAAGCTTGTCTTGACAAGGAGACAGGATATGGAACATTAACTAAGATGTAAGAATTGAAGAATCTACGAGCTGATGAGACGTAAAGCTTATTTAGTCCTTTTCCAATTGTGTTGTTAGACTCAACTGCAACGTAATGCTGATGCTAATGCCATGAATGTCATCCACCAAGAGTCAGCAAGGACAGTGGCACTTTTGAAATGGTGGAGTAAGGACCGCCAAAATCTTCTCCCCCATAAAAACAATGTGAACACTTGCCAAAGATGTTAAAATCAACTTTTTCAGTACTCTGAAAGTTAATCAAAATTAATCAAAGGCTTCCAACAGATGCTCAACAGATTAGTCATTAGGGAAATGCAAATCAAAACCACAATGAGATACCACTTTACACCCAGCAGGTTGACTGTAATGGAAAAAAAAAAAAGGCAAGTAACAAGTATTGGCAAGGATGTGAAGAACCTGGAACTTTCATACATGGCTTTGCTGGTGGGAAGGTAAAATGGTGCAGCTGCCGTGTGGTTCCTCCAAAGTTACCATATGCCCCAGTAATTCTTCTCCTAGGCATGTAATCAAAAGAATTGAAAACAGGTATTCAAACAAATACTTGTACACAAATGTTCGAAGCAGCTCTATTCACCATATCCCCAAAGTGGAAACAACTCAAATGACCATTAGCTGATGAATGGATAAAAAAAATGTGGTTTATCCATACAATGGAATATTATTTGGGCATAAAAAGAAACGACACACTGATACATGCCACAAGGTGGCTAGCCCTTGAAAGCATTGTGCTAAGTGAAAGAAACCAGACACAAGAGACCACATTTTATATAATTCCATTTATGTGAAATACCCCAAATAGACAAATCTATAGAGAAAGAAAGTAGATCAGTGATTGCCAGGTTTTAGAGGAAGGGAGGAATGAGGAGTGACTCCTAATGGATACCGAGTCTTTTTTTGGAGGTGATGAAAAAGTCCTAAAATTAGACAATGGTGATAGTTGCATGATTCTGTCAATATACAAAGACCACAGACTTATAAACTGTAAAAGATAAGTTTATGGTATGTGAATTATAGCTCAATAAAGCTATTATGAAAAACAAATACATAAAACTACCGATTAAAAAAAACTAGTTTGTCCTTTAGCTTTTTTGCTTTGTTTTAATTATTTATTTATTTGCTTTAATTATTTACTTTTTAAATTGTGATTAAAATATACACAACATAAAATTGACCATTTTAACCACTTTTAAGTGTACAGTGCAGTGGCATTAAGTACCTTCATATTGTATTGCAGCCATCATAGAACGGTTTTCATCTTGCAAAACTGAAACTCTGTGCCCATTAAACAGTAGCTCCCCATCCTCGTCTCCCTCCAGCCTCTGGCAACCATCATTCTTCTGTCTCTATGAGTTTGACTGCTCTAAGGACCTCCTATCAGTAGAATCATACAGTATTTGTCCTTTTGTGACTGGCTTATTTCACTAAGTATAATGTCCTCAAGGTCCTTTCCTGGTGGAGCATGTGTCAGAATCTCTTTCCTTTTTAAGACTAAATCATATTCCATTGGAGGTACATGCCACATTTTGTTTGTCTACTCATCCATTAATGGACACTTGGGTTGCTTCCATGCGTTAGCTATTGTGAGCAATGCTGTGATAAAAATCGGTGTGCAATGTGTCTTCTTGTCCCTTCTTTTAATTCTTTTGGGTGTATACCTAGAAGTGGAATGGCTGGATGATATGGTAATTCTTTTTTTTTTAATTTTTTGAGCAACTGCCATACTGTTTTTCATAGTGGTTGCACCGTTTTACATTCTCACCAGCAGCGCACAAGGGTTCACATTTCTCCACATCCTTGCCAACACTTGTTTTTTTTGTGAACTTGTATTTCACTGTGGTTTTGACTTGTATTTCCCTAATGAGTGTGTCTTAGTCAGTTTGGTCTGGATAACAGAATACCGTAAATTGGGTGGATTAAAAAACAAACATTTATTTCTCATTGTTCTGAAGACTGGGAAGTCCACAGGCAAGGTGCTGAAATGGTGTCTGGTGAGAGTCTTCTTCATGGTTTGCAGATGACTGCCTTCTTACCGTATCTTGACGTGGTAGAGAGAGATCTGGTGGTTCTTCCTCTTTCCATAAGGGCTTTAATCCCTTCTTAAGGGCCCCACCCTTAAGAACTAATCTAACTCTAATTATCTCCCAAAGTCTCTACCTTCAAATAAAAACACATTTGGGGGCAGGGTTTCAAAATATGAACTTTGGGAAAGACAGGAACATTTAGTCTGTAGAAATTAGTGATGCTGAAGCAATTAGTGTGCTTATCAGCTATTTGTGTATCTTTGCAGAAATGTCTATTTAAGTGCTTTGCCTGTTTTTGAATCAGGTGGTTTGTTTTTGTTGTTGTTGAGTTTCAGGAGTTCCCTATATATTATGGATTTAAATCCTTATCAGATATGTGATTTGTAAATACTTTCTCCCATTCTGTAGGATGCCTTTTACCCTGTTGATAGTATCCTTTGATGCACAAAAGTTTTTCATTTTGATATGTCTTTTAACTTTTCAGTTCAATTTATAAGACTCATGTGACATGTACTTTGTTCATTTAGATAATTAAATTTCTGTTTTAAATAGTTTATAAATTTTAATTGCCTAACAAATAGGATCTTAACAAGTTCTTAATTCTACAAATCTAACAAACTTAATTTATAGACATGATGAAACTTGAGTTCTGCTGTACATGTCAATACTGGCTACTCCTTAACTGGCCCATCTAATCCATTCACTGCTTGTGTTAATTCTGAACTCTCTTCCCAGTTTTCCCACCTGGCAGAATCACAATTGCTTACAGATGTGGAAATTACACCCAGTGGGATTCTGAGCATTCTCCCTGACTTTTGCCAGGCTCTGTTGTCACAGCTATCAGGCTCCTTCTAATGACACCTGGATAGAAATAATGCTGGAAAGGTTGTATACAAAATGTTAACAGTCATCTTCTACGGGTAATGAGATCACAGGTGATTTCCGTTTTCTTCTCTGGACTTTTCTGCATTATCAGAGTTTCCAGAAAGAATCATGAATCATTCATTCAATGAATATTTATTGAGTGATTGCTCTATCTGCAGTACCATACTTGGCTCTGGGCAGAACCAGGCAGCTGTGGTACCCGCCCTCACAAAGTTTACAACTTGGTAGAAAAGGTAGACATCGAACAAGAAGGACAAGTGTGACAATAAAATGTCCAAGGAGCTATGGTTCTATTCCAAGAGCTTGTAGCCCAATCTGGAGGGCCTGGAGATGCTCGGATCCTTTTCCTTTTTCTTCGAGTCTGTGACCTCAACTAACAGCTTTCCAGAAAAACCTCCCCTGGGGCTCAAATTAGCCACAGTCAGTTTCTGTTGCTTAAGACTGCAAGAATCTTAGTAGACAAGTGCCTTACCTACTCAGAAATGAATTATTTGCTCATCAGATTATGAGTTCCCAGTATACAGTGTTATTGCCCCATTTTACAGATGAGGTAAGCCAAGCTTAAAGAGGTTAAATGTCTTGCTCAAGTTTACACACTTAGTAAGTAGTAGCAGTGGGACATAGGGGTACTTGGAATAATGGGAAAATAATAGTTTTATGGAAATGCACACCTGGGTTCAAATCACAACTCTGCCACTTACTGGCTATATGACTTTAAGCTAGAAGAGTATTAACTGAACACTTCATAGGTACCAGGTAGGGTGATTTGCATATATAATGTCATTTAATCCTTATGATGACTTTGTTGGGTAGGACTTATTTTACCCCAATTTACAGATGAAAAAACTGAGAATCAGAGCAGTTAAATGACTTGCCCAAGATCACATAAAAAACACTTGGAAGGAATTTACCTCTAAATGTGAAGTGAGAGTAGGAGATGGACAGAATATGGGGAAGAAAATTTCAACTTTTTTTTTTCAAATGGTTTCCTCTCATGTTTGAGCTTTTACATGTGAATTTTGGGGTGGGAATAGATAAAAATGTATGAATAATATGATTATCACTACATGAAGAATTTACGGTGTTAGGTACGGTCTGGGAAGGGAGTACCCTGGCATAACCACGTCAGAGTACTGGGGCCAGTGTGGCAGCCAGCATCTCAAACGTCTCCCAAAGATCTTCACCTCTTCTTATCCAAGACCACAAGTAGATCCCTTTGACATGAATCAGGGCTAACCTGTGTGATTAACAGAATGTGGCACAAGAGTGTGCATTCTGAGGCTAAGGTCATAAAAGGCATTCTGGGTTCTTCCTTGAACTGTGGATCACTCCTTCTGGAGGAAGCCAGTTACCATATTGTAAGGACGCTTAGGCAGCCTTGTGGAGAGGCCTGTGTGGAGAGGAACTCAGGCCTCCTGCCAACTGCCCGCTCCCGCTTGCCAGCTACCTCGGAAGTGGATCCTCCAACGCCAGTCAAGACTTTGAATGGCTGCAACCCCACGAAAGTTCCTGAGTTAGAACCACCCAGCTGAGTCCTTCTTGAATTCCTGACCCACAGAAACCATCAGAAATAATAAATATTTATTCTTTTCCAAGCCACCAAGTTTGGGATGAGTTGTTAGGCAGCAGTAGGTAACCAACATGGGGGAGTGGGGTGGAGATCATGGCTGATTATTTCACTCTGCTTTTCCAAACTTTCCACAATGTCCTGTAATTTCAAAAAACAGTGGTAAAAAAATATTTAAAAGAGGAGAGGGAAGCAGGCTATCTCTATACTTCTGTGTTTGTTCCAGTGCATCCCAACGTTTTTCTTTTTACGAAATTAATAGAAAATATATTTGTTCAGCCCATGGCAGGAGGTTGTGGGGCTGAGGGAGATTTGGAGTATTTCCATGGAAGCATGGTGAAAACATTACATTGTCTTACTATTTACTTTTTTTTTTAAATGAAGATAATAAAAATAATGCAATGCATTAGGAAAGCGGGTTGAATTTGTATTATACTTGTCTCCAAAATATTTTAAAATATTTTAATAAGAAAGTTGAGTTGGCTTCAGAGCATAACCTTTTTATATCAGGTTTTATGCTTGAGATGACTGTGCCCAATTCTTTTTAATGATGATTTTTTTGAATTCAAAAATTCTTCAAATTCCTTAAAATTTTTTAAAATTTATTTTTTATTTATGAAAATTTTTCTTCTTTTTTTGTGGGGGAGGTAACTAGACTTATTTTAATGGCAGTATTGGGGACAGAACTCAGGGCCTCAGGCATGCTAAGCAGACACTCTACCACTGAACTATACCCTCCCTCCCCAAATTTTTCAAATTCTTGATACTTACCATCAGTGCAAAATTTCATTTGTACAGGTAGCTGTCAGCAAAAGATGAAGGTTATTGCTTTTTATCTTCATAGATATTCCTGTCTTGCCATTAATCAGAATGTGGATAATTCTGATGCAGGAAAAGGGATGTGGAGCGTGAGAAGGGCTGTGTCCCAGGCTTCGGTTGAACCCCTGGAATGTGCCCCACCAAATGTGGGTCCTTGGCTTCACGCAAGAAAGAATTTAAGAGCGAGCCACAGTTAAGTAGAGGTAGATTTATTTAGAGAGATACATACTGCATGGAGTGTAAGGCAAGAGAAAGGCAAGGAAAGAGATGTGGGAATTGGGTGCTCAGGTTAAACTAAAGGTAGGTACACACTCCATAGACAGAGTGCAGGCCATCTCTGAAGGGGAGGAAGCGGAAAAGGCCACTAGGCGTGGTGTTGCCAGTTTTTATGGGCTCAGAAGCTTCACTCACCTACAGGTGGGATCATTCCAACTGCTCTGGGGAAGGGACTGGGATTCCCAGGGATTGGGCCACGGCCCATTCTTTGGCCTTTTATAGTTAGCCTTGGGACTGCGGGTATGTTATTGATCACGCTGTTACAATGAGCATATAATGAAGCTCAAGGTCTACTAGAAGTCAAACCTCTTAATCCTCAAGGTCAACTAGGAGGTGAATCTTCGACCATTTTGGTGAATCTTCCACCATTTTGGTGTTAGATTGCTGTCGTTACTTGAGTGGCTGTGCCCTGCCCCCTTCCCTCCTGTCTCAATTCTATTTGTTTAAATTGCTTTCTATGGTGCGATTGTCTTTTAAATCCAATAGCCCTGCATCTCTGTCTGAAACACTGAGACTTTTAGCATATTGTTAATGGATTTTTTAACTTCAATCAGATTTTTGCATATCAATATTTCAAGACAGTAGTGTAGCTTTTCCTCAAGCAGACCCAGAAATTGCTTTTCCAGTCTTGATACTTCTTCTTTAGGGTTTGGTTTTTCACAACTACACATCCCTCGTGAACAATTTTTAATCTCTGAATTCTGTTCCACATACTTCGTCAGAACACGCTAGCTTACCTCCACGTGGCTTTTGCATTTTTCAGTATTAAACTCATCCAGCAGCTCAAAAAGTTCGGCTAGTAACTACCCTTCTCCAAATCTGTAAAGCAAGAATCATTCAGAGAATAATTTTTGAATTCTTCTATTTTGCCCCTATTTCTTTCCTTTGGGCAGCCAACGTATTACCATGAAATTACGGAGAGGGGTGTTCTGACCCCAGTTCTTTCTCACAAAGCTGAAAACAAGGACTGTTGCAGTGGGGACGTTTTGGAATTAGTCTTGGCATCAGTGATGCGCAATTCGGTCTAGGGTCAGACAAGCTCACAGAAGAGCCTCTAGGCTGTTAAACAGGTTATTCCTTTGTGACATAAAATTTGTTTACGGCAAAACAGGAAAAATTGTAAACAATAAAAATTCTTTTCTGGCCTTTGGCCTCCTCTTTCCCCCAGCTGTGCACTGTGTACCTGCATTAGGCATCGACCAGCTTCCCCCATCACAGGAATACCTGCTTAGCCATAAGGAGCAACATTCTCCTAGCATCAACACGACGACTGAAAAGGCAGCATTCCTTCTTGATCTTGTAAGGGGTCACATCACCCACCAGGCTGACGCTTAGATTTGGATTCTGTAAACTGTCGATAATACATCATTTTATGCACACTCCTCTCTGCCTCAAAAATCTTATATAACTGTTCCTTGATTTCTAACCACTGGAACAGTTCCCAGAACTTTCTGAGGTGGCCTTCCTGGGCTATAATCCTCAAATTTGGCTTGAATAAAGTTTTCCATTTCTTTCTTAGATCAACTCATTACCATTTTAATAACACCTTCCTTCCATGGTAGCCTCATCTTCGGTATCAAAATCTCAGTGTATCTAAAAAATATGTCATTTGATTCAAAGTCTTTATTTACCACTTTGGATATTTCACCGCCAGTGGTTTGTTCTTGCAGAACAGGTGTCAACCACTGAGTCTGGTCACTAGTCTATAGCTTGTTTGCAATATACACTGGTTTTCAAATGAGTGTTGTCAGTGCATTGCTAATAGTAATTTTCAAAGTATCAACTTTGATATTTCCTTTGCTTCCATGGTCCCAAATTCAACCTTTCCAATTTCCATGTGAGCTGAAATGAACAGGTAAAATGAGCAACGGTGGATAAGTATGAGGCATTTTCGTTTGACTGTTAATGCAGAGCCCTATAATCAGCTTTTTGAACTCTATCTTAGATAGACACATTTTTAAAGTTAATATAGTTTCCTGTTTGTAAAAAGCATACAAAATCTTGTTTTTCTATCCAGATCTCCCATTTAGTTTTCCTGACTTCTCCCTTAGCATTCAGCAGTGAAAGGTCACTTTTTTTTTTTGAATCTTTGTGACTATTTCATTCATTCCAGGAAAGTGAACTGAGCACCTACTATGTGCTGGCCATAGTACCAGGCAAAGATGACCTATCCTTGCCTTTTCAGGAGCCACTGGAGAGAGACCAGCATGTGAATGAATCCATTACAACACAGTGGAATTGAAGGGTAGAGGGCATCACAGGAGCCCAGTTACAGGCAGGGGAGGTCAGGGAGTGCTGCCTGGAAGAGGTGACTCTCAAGGTGTATTTCAATGTATGACTAGGCACAGCTTTCAAGTTTACTGATCTGTTGAGGGCTGTGGATTGAGAACAACTTGAATAGAAAAGATCGCATTCAGATTGCTGAACAAGAGGTGGAATCCATGAGAGGGACTGAGAATTTGATGCATCAACACCAGGGCCTTGGGACAGATTTTTGGAGAAGTCTCATTCAAGCGCTGTTCTAAGGGCTAAACTGCTGAAAGACTGACCTTGGCGACACAGCAGATTGCAGTGGTTCCTGCCCAAATGTGATAGTCCTACTTCTTTCCTAGATTGTGCCTTTTCTTGGGCTGTAGGAGGCTGAGCAATGATCTAATTTAATTCTCTGGCAACTGCAGGAGGAAAGGATTAGATAAGGAAAATTGCCCAAAGCCACTCACTGGGCCAGTCCCTTATGAATCTAATCTGAGTTCCGGTGAAGGTCAAGGTCAGGGATGCAGGCACGTTTCAACCTCTGGGCTGGAAATGGATCTGAGGTCAGAGGGACGCTGTGTCATTCCTCTGCACAGCTTCTGGGGAACTGAACCACATCCCACATCTGCAAAGTGGAATTTCTAGGACCGCCAGTGATGGGTGATGGGTGATGGGTGGAGGTCTCTATCCGTTGCCTGAGTCTGGCTTCATAATTTACTGATCAACTATTTATTGAGTGTGTACCATCTGTGAGGCCCACTGCCATGGAGACATTTGCCAGCAGAGAATGTAAGTCACACACAGGGGAAAAGCTTTAATTACACGAGGCAGGAAAGAGTTTATGCCAAATGAGTGAGCACAATGCGCTCTGGAAGTTCCTCGAGCCAAGCAGACAGGGGCTGTTCCCTAACCCTGCAAAGAGGCATTTTCAAGTGGAACAAGAATGAACAGAGAGGTTTAAAAGAGGCAGAGTCAGGGATGGGAAAGGAAAACAGTCCCTCCATTGGTTCCCCAGGCGAGGTTTCTCCTGACTGTGCCTGTAAAGCCAGCTGGCTGCTGCTGGCTGGACTTCTCCAGCAGCCCAGCCCTGGTGTGTGCAAGGCTCTCTGTCATGGGTTTGCAGAGCCATCGCGATCCTTGGCCAGTCTCACCCCCATCAGCGCCAGGAGAAGCCAGGGGGAGTCCGGACACTGGCTGAGATGCTGTCAGCAAGTGCCAGGCTGTTGGCAGCTTAGATGGTTTCTTTAAGGGGAGAAACTCCCAGCTGCTGAAGAGAAATTTCTTCACCTTTCTCTTCTGCCTCCTTCCTGGAAAGTCCCTCCTTGACCCTGTTGAAATGAAAAGGCAAATGGGACAATGCCATGGAAAGGTGGAAGGAGGTGACGAGGGACAGGTGGTGTGAGTGTGGTGGTCAAGGGTGTGTTTGTGTCTCCGCTGTCCCCAGGGAAGGCAGAGCCGCAGCAGCCCTTCCTCTGGTCCTCCTCAGCAGCTGCCCTCCCACCGTCCCTTCTGCTCCCTCCTTGCTCTGTTCCAGAGGCGCACAGCTGCCAGGGGCTGGCTTGGCTGGTGAGAACCAGACATGGAAAGGCTGCAGAGTGGAAGAGTCCTCCAGTGAGGACCTGAGGCCAGACACGAACCCAAGGTCACCCTGCTGGTGAACGGGGAGCCAGGCTCAGCTCACTTGCTGCGGTCCAGGGGCACCAGCAAGACCCTGGGGATTGGGCACTGCCTCTGCCCTTCTCCCTCTGCACCACAAAGAGCATCAGCCAGCCCAGGAGATGGGAGGACAGTGTCAGGGGAGGGGGTGGGCAGGGGGGGTGCCCTCCAATAGCCCCCCAATAGCCTGAGGGCTCCCTCAGGGCTTCTGTCTTTGACCAGTTCCTCTTTTAACCCTCTAGTCTTTAAAATATTTGGGTTCTGGCCTCCTGTTTATTTTATCCTCCTCTTGCACAGACTAAGAATTATTTGTTTTTCTATTTAATTGTCTCAGTTTTCGTAATCTTGTTTTAATCCTTCACAGAGTTTGCCAAGTGCTCCTCTCCAATTTCAGCTGATTACATTTTTAGAACTTTTTCAATGTTCAAAAGATTTCATCAGTATTTTTACCTTACCCCTTCTGTTTCTGATCTATTTCAACAGTTTAAGCCACTTTTTGAGAGCGATCAGGTCTTAACAGAATCACAAAGAAACATTTTTCTTCTCTTTCTACTGTCTCACATCTCTATTTCCTGCCCTTTAAGCCTCCTCATCTTCCTGACCTCTGTCCCTTGGGTTCATTCAGCTTATTGGTTTGACCTGTCAAGAGCCTGTGGTGGGGCTGAGAGGCGGGAGCTGCTCCCGCCTGCCTATTTCTCTCCAGTTCTGTCTGGATCCCATATTCCTTTCAAAGATGATTCCTAAACACCCAGGGGCAGAGAGGCTCCAGATTCAACTGCTGCAAGGGTTAGGCTTGCTGATGCCATTTTTAAAACTCATCAGATACTACTTAGCCATAAAAACTGACAACATAATGCCATTTGCAGCAACATGGATGCTCCTGGAGAATGTCATTCTAAGTGAAGTAAGCCAGAAAGAGATAGAAAAATACCATATGAGATCGCTCATATGTGGAATTTAAAAAACAAAACAAACAAACAAACAAACAAAAACAAAGCGTAAATACAGGACAGAAATAGACTCATAGACAGAGAATACAGACTTGTGGTTGCCGTGGGGTGGAGGGTGGGAAGAGATAGACTGGGGTTTCAAAATTGTAGAATAGATAAACAAGATTATACTGTATAGCACAGGGAAATATACACAAAATGTTATGGTAGCTCACAGAGAAAAAAATGTGACAATGAGTGTGTATATGTCCATGTATGACTGAAAAATTGTGCTGAACACTGGAATTTGACACAACATTGTAAAATGATTATAAATCAATAAAAAATGTTAAAAAAATAAAACTCATCAGATAAGCAGAGATGACTAGAGTCAGCCTCTTGTGTGACCTGAAATCCACAGTCTTCTTTTTAAAACATCTGAAGTATAGTAAAAATAAGCATTAAAATATGCTTGGGTCAGCCATGCATCTGGTGCTCACCATGGACGGGAGGGCAGTGGGAGACCCCAGCTGAACCAAGAGCTGGGACTTTGGCCTTGGTGGAGGGCCAGACCGTGGCTGAAAGTCTGAAAACCTATCCCTCTACCCCTCACCTGTCCAAGGCTCCCCGTCAATGGGAGGAGTTCCATGGAAGGGCACTGGCTGGAGCCTTGGAACTTTCTCAGGCCAGGCTGCCTCTCCTCGGGGTCTTTCCGCCACCCTGCAGGCTCTGGGGAGCTTCAGCACTGCCCAGATCCTTCCCTCACTTCTGGGACTCAAGAGGGGCTGCCCTGTGTCTGGGAAAAGACCTAATTGATTTCTCATAATTTTTTTCATTGTATGTCTCCTCCCCTTGATCACCAAAGAAAACCTGCTCAATATAGATAATTCGGAGAAAAATTTTTAAGTAGGGGAGGGTGTAGCTCAGTAGCAGAGTATGTGCTTAGCATTTATGAGGTCCTGGGTTCAATCCCCAGTACCGCCATTAAAATAAATAAATAAACCTAATCACTTCTCCCCCTCATCTCCTCAAAAAAAGAGAAAAAAAACTTTAAAAAATTTTATAAGTAAAGCAGCCAAGAAAAAGCAAAATGTTACCCATACTTTGAGGCAATCACTGTTACCATTTTAACTTATCTCCCCCCTTTAGAGTCTCTATTTCTTGACATAACTAGGAAAATATCATAAGTAATTATAATACACTGTTTAACAGTATATTGTAAACATTCCCCAGGCCATCAAAAGCTCTTCACCAACATAACTTTTAACTAATGCACAGTGTATCATAATTTATTTAAATTATTGGATATTTGGAGAGTTTACTTCTTTTTTCTGGTACATTAAGCATGGCGATAAATACCCTTGTAGATAAACTGTGTCCACATTTCAGCTTTTTTTTTTTTTTTTAGGGCAGAGTCCTGGAAATATCATTGCTGCTTAGAAAAATGTGAAAAATTTTCCAACTCACCATAAGTAATGCCAAAGAAACTTCCAGAAAGCTTGCAGGAGTTTCCTCCCTGCTACCCGCGCATCTCCTGCATTGACTATCACTGTGTTTGAAATCTTTTTGTTAGTGGATATTTACAATAGGCCATCTCTTGGTTTTAACTGCATTTCTTAGATTATGGCTGAGGTAGATATGTTTTCTCTGTTTACTTCTTGTGGATATTTCCTCCTTCATGAATGTTCTATTCTCACATAAAAGGATTTCCTCTTTTTGAACAAGGTTAGTCAACTGCTCCTTTTCTATGTTGTTCCAACAAACTAGGACATCAACCCAACTGGAGCACCAAGGCTGACCTCCAGACTACACCAGCCCTTCAGACTATCCTGAAGAAACAGTATCTGGTTTCATGATTGATGAAGGATCTGGCAATTTATGTAGAAATAAGTTATGCACCAATGGATTTCTGTCAGCCTGTGAAATAAATCTGGAGGAAGTCCATGTATATCTTTAACCCAGGAACTAGTGATAAAGGCTTATCACAGCCAATCTCTCTTGGCTTGCCGCCAGCCTAGGGGTGGGTAACGTGAACCTTGAAAACAGGCATTTTCTTTTCATCTTAAGCCTTGACATCCCAGGCTTGTCACTGGCACTCATAGTTATTTGATGAGATTAGAGACTGAGTAAAATGAGACGGGTTGAGGAGTTCTGAGTTCTTATTGTCCAAACACCTGAAACTCCATTTGATTGTCTCATGAGAGAGGCCATCTCTTGCCTCCCCTTCCCCAACATCACCGTTTCCCAACAGACCCAAACAAGCCCAGTTGTTTCTGTCTCATGTCGGGTTGGACAAGAACTGTCAAGAAGAAGCCCATGGACTGGAACACTTAAGAATCATGCGGGGGCAAATTAAATATGTACCTGATTATACAAAAATCTAAAAATCTTACCTGCAAGGAGTCCTGTGGCTGTTGGGGGACACAATCGTAGTGAAGAGTTTGCATTCTTCATGGGAGGGCTATTACCCCCAACAGGACAAAAACTGGTTCTTGGAGGGGCAAAAAAATCTGAGATAGTACAGTGGTTAGTGGCCTTTAAAGATCTTTGTGGGATGGTATAGCTCAGTGGTAGAGTGCTTGCTTAGCATGCACAAGGTCATGGGTTCAATCCCTAGTACCTCCACTTAAAAAAAGACAAAAAAATAGACAAAGACCACTGTTCACAGTACATGAACAGATACACAGTATATCTGTGGTATTAAAAGGTTGTTGGGAGGCTGGGGATGTGACAAGAAAAAATATGTAAATATATTAAGGCCTCTTTGAGTGGGTGGCAATGGAAAAAGTTTGAGAAATTCTGTTCTAAAGCAACTGCCCTAAATGCCTAGACTCAAGGCCCCATTTAGGCTGAGATTTAATAAAGACAAGGAGACAGGAAGTTTTTTTTCTTTAATATTATAAACCAGACCACATCAATCCCTTCCTCCAAGTCCTGCAGTGATTCCTCTACTGACTTAAAAATAAAAGCCTAAATTCTCAGTGTGGCCTCCAGGACTGCCTCATCTTTCAGGTTCACGCCTGGCCATCACTCAGCTCGTCCTAGCTCTCTGGGACCTCAGGGGGCTTGTATAGGCTGTTTCCTTCTCCAGAGCCTGGCTAACTCCTTCTCCTTCTCCTTCAGTCTACACCCAGTTGTTCTCTCTCAATGACACATTTATTTGTGTGTATTTATTCTCTGTGTGTCTCTCTTGCTCCATAAGCTCCAAGAGGGCAGAGATCACATCTGTTGTGTTCACTCTAGCACTGTGTCTGGCACATAGTAGAAACTCAATGAATGATAATTGAATACATGGATTAGATTTCAAAAAGCCTACATTAAGCACCAGGTACAATCCTTGGCCTCCAGAACTCTGCAAACCCTCCCTGACCAGTGTTCATTACTCTTACCAGCACACTCAGGGAATGGCTCCGACTAGATGTGCTCCTGCTGGTGTTTATCCAAGAGTGGGCTTTGCTTCCCCAAGATGTCAGCCTATTCTATTTGCTAAATAAGGACCATGTTTGTTTCCTCCACCATAAACCACAGGTTTAAAAACTTCTTATGCAAAAGTTTGCATGAGATGCAAGCAGGCTTTGGGCATGGCTAGTCGCACTTGTTATAATCCTAAGGGGAAATCTGTGAGGATAGAAGGAATCCAAAGGGACGTGAAGTTGGAGGAGGGGAGAAGTCAAGGGGATTGTCCTTTGTTTGTGAGAATGACATCTTGTGTCATCAGAAATACGTGAAAAGCTTTTCTTCTCTTTTCTTCCTGAACAATTCAACTCTAAAGCCATCACATGGATCAGAGCAAGGTAGGTGTCTACGTGGAGGGGTGGTCTGAAATGGGGTGTCAGGGCCCAAGTCGGGTGTGGAGAGTGTCCCTGCGGGGAGGATGGGTTACATGCAGGGGGACTGATCAAATAAGCAAATATACTAAGGATGAGGGGAGGCAGATTTCTAATTGTCAGAGAAGGGAGTTAAATATGAAAAGGGAAAAAAGGGGGATGAACCCTGTGGTGTTGGATTGGAACTGGAGTTGGTGTGTGAACGTGTGTGCAAGTTTATCTTGTGAGTGATCCAGAGGTTTTCAGTATGATCTATAGATATAGAAATAAAGATGTAAGAGTGTGTGTGTCTATGCATATTCACAAATTCCCTGCCTCTGATCACTGAGAGGACTTGAAAGCAGAAAAACCCAGTAGCAATGAGTACCTCACCCCTAGATCTTGGCTTCTGAATATCATTCTCCACTAAAATGAACCAGGACACTCGGAGAAATAGCTGCTCCCAGGACAGCTGCAGGGAAATGATGAGCATAGAATACCTGGTTTTGCCAAAAGGCAAAGGTGTGCTTAAAGAATGTTAAAGGACACAGAAGCCAAAAGGTTTGCACTGGCAAATCTAGTACAAATTAACCATCAAAATAAACAGAGTATAATCCATTGGAAAAAATGAGAATTTATAAATCCATAATGGAACAAAAAATAATTGAAAGTTTGATGGGGAATAAAATATTTACATAGTTTCAAAATACTTCCCCCTAAAATGCTTGTTAATTACAAAGGGGAAATGAGTAATTTTACAGTGGAGAAGCCTGGCGGATATCATTTTAATCAAGGGATCAAAGAGGACATCACAAATCAAAATCGCACACCACCTGATGGGATGCCATGCGCAGGACACAGCATCGTTTCTGTGATAATGCTGCCAGAGGTGCATAAGCCAGAACATGTAACATCAGAAAAACCCAAATCAAGGGAAAACCTACAAAGAACTGGTCTGTAATCTTCAAAATAGTTAAGGTTTTAAAAATTGTGTATCACTACATTGTGCATCTGCAACTTATATAATATTGTACATAAACCATACATCAATAAAAAATATAAAGAAAAAACTAGTCAAGTGATTGTTAACCTGAAGCAGGTCCATGACTCTGTGCTCACCTTGAAAGATATCTGGACCCAAAACACTGACCATCAACCAAGACATCAACCAAGAAGGCAAGGTCTGGCTCTCTTCTTGGAGGCAGCTTCTACCAGCTTATCCATGTTGTTTATTGAAAAGTATAGATTTGTGGTCTGTGTCTGGTTTACCAAATTAGACAGCCTGGTTTTGGCTGTGACCAATGGGATATAAAAGACCCCACAGCAAACTTGTGCTTCCCTGAGATGGAGATATCTCACATTCATCTTCATGGTGTGTGATGCAGGGAGGACTCACGTCCTGGGGACCAAGAGAGGACCCTGGGAGATGTGCCTGGGGGCCCCTGAGTCTTCCCGATGTTTGCCTGTATTTTCTTCCTTCTGCTGCAGTGTGTACTTTGTCTTATGAAAGCCTCAGTTAAGTGCGCTTTGTGGCATCTTATTAGTTCTTCCAGTTATAACACCCTGTGTAATTGCTGGAGTCATGAAAGACAAAGAGTGAAGGGCCAGTTCCAGCCTGAAAGAGACACAGCAGCTAAATGCCACTTGTGATTCTGAACCCCATCCTCACGCTCTATAGGACGTTGTTGGGGAGGACTGGCGAAATTTGAATGAGGTCTGAGAATGACATGGTAGTCACACAGCAAAATTAACTTTCTGATTGTGATGGTTATATTGTGATTATATAGGCGAATATCCTTGTTTGGAGGAAATACACATTAAAGTATTTGAAAAAGATTTCAACAACTTTCTCCATATTTTCAGGGAAAAAAAGTTCTTTGTCCAGCACTAGCCCTTTTGCAAGTTTGAGACTGTTCCAAATCACACTCACACATACACACACATATGCACACATACATATATACAACTTAAAAATAAACAATAAAAGCAAAACAAAATACAGGACTATTTTGCTGAGCTTAAGAGAGCTTCCTGTATTGTGGACATCAGCACAGGACATCGATATAGTTTTTCAGTTTGTGCAAGCTCTTCCTCGCTCCTGGGAGGGAGTCCTGACAGAACCAGCTAGATCAAACCCAAACAGCAAACTGTTGTGAGAAAGAATGGCTTGCTGTTAATTACTATAAAAATTGAAGTCATTTTTAGTAAATGGTCTCCAAAATTCAGTTGGTTCATATCCAGTAACAACATACTCTAGTTTTATAACTAATTGTTCCTGACAAGGTCAAAAGGAGCTATGTTACCTAATTTAGAATTTCATTTGGCATTACTGGGATTTTTCTATCACCAAGACAAGCAAAATCTGATTTAAAAAATGCCCAGGACAGACCATCACAGTGGTTCTCTTGGTCATATTAGGGGAGGGCACTTCTCCAATTTCCTTTCCACGTACTTGAGGGCCTCAGGCAACATCTCAGAGCGCCTGCAAACAGGCTTGGGACTGGATTATTGACAAATACTTTTCGCAGCACCTGGGATACCTGGGCCTACATCCGTTCTATGGGATGAGCGCAGGTCAAGAGCAAAGGGAGGAGCCTTCCCGACAGAGGGAACAGCCTCGTGGTGGCCAGGCTGACCACAGGGAGGTGTGCAGGGACCAGATCCTGAGGGCCTTGTAAGATTTCAATTTTTATCCTCAGTGCAAAAGAGAGCCAAGGGAGGATTCCGAGCAGAGGAATAACGTGATTCTACTTACATGACAAGCCTTTCACACCAGCGGCTGTGTAGGGATACAGTGGAGAGTGGGAGGATCTGAGGCTCTTGTAATTGTCCAGACAAGGGATGATGGTGGCTAGGACAAGAGGGTGGCCACGAGGGTGGAGAGAGAGGGACAGATTCAAAATATATTTTGGAGGCAAATCTGATAGGACTTGCCAAGGAATATATCCTGGAGCTATGTGAGTCTAGCTTTTGTCCACAGCTCAGGGTTGACACAGGCTGTTCACGGGGGAGTGGGCTGGAGTCGGGGGGGGGTTATTTTTAAGAGATGGAAACACAGTCCATCCACACAGGCCCCTGGGAACAGATGGATTCAGCTGTGGGATCAAGCTGGACTCAGAGAGCTCTCTGGCCCCTGCTCCCCAAAACTAAGGGTCTTCACTGAGCCCGTGTTGCTGAGAAATGCTTCAAGCAGGCATATCAAGTCCCCTCCGCACTTATTTTGGAAACGTTGTCACAGACATCATTGCTACCTTACTCAGTGACCTCCCTAAGGAGACTCAGGAGAGAACTGTCTTCTAGTATTAGTTGCTGAGAAAAGTTTTGCCTTCTTCAAGGAACTGGTATTCCTATTCTTCTCTGAAAAAAAAGTCGTTTAGGGGGTCTCCCCTTCTACTGCCAGAAGTTCAGAGCCAAAATCAACGCCCACCAGGCAACCACATGGGCCTGTCTTTGTTTCAAACTGCGGCACCTCCTCTCCCCAAACCACCACCCCACTTCTCTGCCGGGCTTCACTTCAACTCACGGTCCGATTTTTCCCGGCCCACAATTTATTCTTATTTCCGTGGCACCACACGCTGTGGGAAGCGAAGCCGCGAAGACGGAGGCGGGCAGGCACGCTGGGCGGCGGGGCGCTGCTCTCACCCGCCCCCGGCGCCTTAGCAGCGGCTGGAGGACCCGCGCGCAGTTGTCTCTCCGGAACCGCAGCCTGCTGCCCGTCCCCGCCCCGCACTGTACCCTGAGGCCCCTCACCTCCTCTCCAGCGCCTCGATGGTTTCCACAAGCGGCACGTTGCGGGTCTCAGCCAGGAAGCAGACGGCCAGCCCGGCCAGGATCGAGGTGGCCCCGAAGCCCACGGGCGGCAGGACAGCGCTGAACTCCCCGAGCATGGTGACCAGGGGCGCCGCCAGGCCACCGAGGCGCGCGTTGACAGAGACGAAGCCCATCCCCAGCTGCCTGTTGGGATAGTGTGGCCGGGTCAGTGGCCGTGGTCTGGACCCCCAAGGGGCTGGAAGGGCCAGGTCCTGAGTGTCAGGGGCAGAGCAGGACGGAGATGGGGATCCTGCTTCCGCAGCCCGGCGGGCGTCAGCCTGGAGCGAGGGTGTCCCATTTCGGGGCAGGCGCTCCTCTGACTCCGGCCCCGCACCCACCTGATCTCCGTGGGGTACAACTCTCCCGTGAACAGGTACACGCAGATGAAGGAGCTGGCCAGGCAGCCTTTGCCCAGGGCCGCCTGGGCGGTGCGCAGGGTCTGCATATCTGCGGGGAGGGAGAGGCGGAGCTGTGGGGGGAGCCCCGAGCTGCAAATGGGAGCACGGGGGCGGGGGTGGGGGTTTGGGAGGGACTCAGGAGGGGACAGGGTGAGACTCAGAGCCTGGATATGCTAAAGATGGAGGAGGGAGGCAGAGCCATGGCAGGGTTGGAGCGGGGCACGGAATCTGGAAAGGGAGGATCCGGGTTTCCACCACCTGGAATCCAGAAGTCCCCACACAGTCCTTCTCTGATCTCTGCCTCTTTCCTCCCCTATTTCCATCTGTCACCAAGTCTTGCTGGGGAGGCAGGACAAACTATGCAGTTAGGCCTGGGTTCAAATCCTAGCCCTGATGCAGCTGGGTGACCTCAGTCACTGTGACTTAACCTCTCTGAGCCTCCCTGTCCTCATCTGTAAAATGAGGAAGATACCTGCACCTGCTTCATGGGCTTGTCAGAAGGTTGATATGATGTCGTAAGACCAAAGTGCTCAGTGTCATTGAGGGTTTGCTGTCACCATCATTATTTGCCCACTCGTCCTACTGTGGGTTATAAACAGCAACATTCCAGTGCACACACCCAACATCTGGGCAATGGTCAAAGAGATTATGGCCCATCCTCTGGATCTGGTGGCAGCTCTGGCTGCAGACTGGAATCAGGAGGGGAGATTTTATAAAACACCCAGCCCTGGGCCCTGCTTCATCTTTATTACATCAAAGCCTCTTGGGAATGGGCTGAAGTTTGGGAATTTTTTTAAAGATCCCCAGGAGAGTCTAACGTGCAGCTAGAGTTGAAAACATCAATCAGGTGAAATATTAAATAGTATAAAAAATTAGGGTCTTGAAACATCTATACTAACATGGGAAAGCAGATTTATGCTACAACATATAGTGAAAAAGGATACTATATATAAAAATACATCTACGCATCTATACATATATAATCCTATTTATATTATTGTGTGTACATATATAAAATATCTCAATTCTGTCAAGTATAAAACCTGTAAATAGGAAAAAAGATTAGAAGAAAAACATACCAAAATACCAATAGTAATAGTCTATCCATGTTACAGGGGAGGAATAGAAGGACAGAGCGATCAGACAACCTGTCCAAGGCCATGGTGGCAGGACTGGGGTCACAGCTGGGCACATGCTCAGGGCTCTGATATGCAATCCTGGCTCCTTGCTGCAATCACCTGACAATTTTTAAATACTGAGGTTTGGGTCCCAGTCTTTGAGATGAATTGCATTGGCCCGGAGCCCATGGGCTTTGGGAGTTTTCAAAGGTCTCCAGGTGGTGATGGTTACAGCCTGCTTTGCAAACCACCATTCCAGAGACAGCGGCTGAGGTTCAAACACTAACTTCTCGACCCTTGAGATGCTGCCTGGGCCAGGCTCCAGATGGACACACACCAGCCAGCCCTTTGCCTCTCCATCTGTGTTTATGCATCAGTCTAATCTCCCTGACAAGACAGTAAATGCCCTGAAAGCAAAGACTCATGTCCTTTGCAGGGTCTCCCCCGTGACACTGCTACTAGGTCCTAAGTGATAAATAGAAGCTCTATCAGTCAACAGTCACCTTCTTTCCAGATCCAGAAGACTAGCCCTCAGCCTTGTTCCCCCGTAGTGTTTGTTGCCCACCAGACCCCACACACCAGGGGCTCCCGGGTGGTAACAGCAGAAGCGTGTGGCTCACCTTCCGGCACAAACATGTTTGCGATCACCATGAGTCCGGCCAGGATGAGGAAGGAAGCCACTGTGGCCCGGCGGCCGACATAAATCATGGTGGTGGTGGCCACCAGCATGGCCGGGATGTCTATGACCCCGAACAGGACCTGCACCAGGTATACGCTGAGCCCAAACTTCTGCAGGTCCATGGCCAGGCCGTAGTAAGCCAGGGAGTTGGAGAACCTGGGCGAGGCAGCGAAAAGGTTCTGCTTCACCCCAGGGCTCACTGTTCCAGACCCGGGGGCGGGCACACAAGGATGAATGACACAGAGCTCCTCTCTCCCTGACTTTGCACAACACCCTCTCCTGGTCTCAAAGTCTGCTTCTGGCCTTTAGGGCCCAGGCCCCTCAACCCACCTGCTCCCCAGAGTCCAGTTCGTGGGCTCTGGGGTGTGTGTTTTCCCTCGTCACACTCCAGCCCTGCCACCTCCAGCCTTCAGTGCGGACCTGGGCATCACCTCAAGAACTGGAGGGAGAAAATGAGAACCTTCCAGTAGGGCCGTCCCTAGGACCCTCACCACGTCTCCCAGTGTTCACTGAGAATCAGCCCCTGAAAGTGGCTGCTTCTGCTGAACGGGGTGACGGTCAAACTGACTGCAGAGGCCTGGAGCTCCCACACTGGGGGCCTCCACAGAAATGTAAAAGGGGAGGAAGTGTCTCAAAGAGATATTTGTGCATCCATAATCACAGCAGCCCTGCTCACAATCGCCAAAATGTGGAAGCAATCCAAGTGTCCATCATCAAATGAACAGCTAAACAAGACGTTATATGTAACAGTGGGCTACACAGGAGTTACTCAGCCTTGGGAAGGCTGTCTGTCATCTGCTGCAACGTGGGTGAGCCTTGAGGACGTTACACTAAGTGAAAGAAGCCAATCACAAAAAGATCAATACCGTACGATTCCACTTATGGGAGGTTCCTAGAGTAGTCAAGTTTATAGACACAGAAGGTAGAGTGACGGTTGCCAGAGGCTGAGGGGAGTTGGGGATAGGGAGGCATTGTTTAATAGGTACAGAGTTTCAGGGGTTTTTTTTTAATGTTTTTAAAAATTAGTTAATTAATTAATTTTTAAAACATTTGCTGAGCTCTGCTCTATTTTATTTTATTTTTTGGAGGGGGGAGGTAATTAGGTTTGCCTATTTGATGATGATGATGATGATGATGATGATGATGATTATTATTATTATTATTATTATTATTTTTAATGGAGGTACTAGGGATTAAACCTAGGACCTCATGCTCGCCAGGCATGCGCTCTACCACTTGAGCTATACCCTCCCCCACAGAGTTTCAGTTTTGCAAGATGCAAAGGGTTCTGGTGACGGTTGGTGGTGAAGGCACTTAACACTACTGAACTACACGGTTACAAATGGTTAAGATGCTACAGTTTATGTTACGTGTATTTTACCACACTTAATAAAAGCAAAGCAAAACAAAACAGAACAAATGTCCCTGAGGGAGGGGCTTGGGATGGGCCCTCTTGAACTCGTCCGGGTCTTTTTTGTTTGCAGGACAAGCTGGCACAGAGAGATCCAGGAACGTGTCGGGAGGGCAAGTGGAAAATTAGAATATGGCAGTGGGCTCTCTCCAAGCAGGGCCCAGCATCTGAGACACTCCTACTGGGCCTCCCAGCCGTCCCAGCAGCGCAAGTCAGTGGAGATGGGGAAAAAGAAAAGAAACGTCTGGAAAAGGAAGCAATAATTCTTGTTGGCCCGAGGCAGGCCTGAGGGCATCAAGGAAGAACCAGGGTCTGATTTCACCACTTGGCTCCTCCCAGGTGGGGAGGAGAGGCAAGACCCCAAACATATTATTCTGAACAAACTCAGGTGAAATACTTATGGCCCTTAATACTACAGGGGAGGCAGTGCGAAGTGGGCTTCATTTGGTCTGCAGTTGTTATCCCTGAGAATAAATAATCCAACCTTGGAAAGACGGTTCTGCTTCACTGATCTCCTTACTCTGCCTGGACCGCCCTCTTAGAGATGCTCTTTTCTCCCACACTTGTCCTCCACTGACCATTCCCTTCTGGACGGTTCCTCTTGCCTCAGCTTCCCTGACACGGCTCCCTCACTGCCTGGGTGATTCTAATAGGTGTTTGCACTCCAATGAGACCCACTGCCCAGATAGGTCAGCATAGGTGCCTCATGTGTGACCACATCTCAGGATCCTGCAAGGGGCTGGAGTACCCTCCATGCTCAGAAGACACTGGAGAAATGGTGTGAAACAGAATTGAATTCACAAGGCTCTCCTGCTCATTGCATTAAGCACATATTTAAGAGTTTCTCAGTGAGGACAAGGCTTCCCTGCCTTGGGTCAAAGCCCTGGGCATGAGCGCATCACCTACCAGACCACCATGAGACAGCACGTGACCTTACGGATGGCTGGGGTTCGGAAAAGATCCAAGACCGAGTTGGAGGTGCGAACACTTGCAAACTCACTCTGGATGTAGGAGCTCACCACCTGGGCAAGGAGAGTTTGATCAGTGGAAGGGAGGGATCTGGTATCCTGTTTCCCTGCTGGGTATCCCTTCATCTGTGGAGAGGAGGGCCAGGGGTGAGATCCCTGGCAGGATGGTTGGCCTTAGTCTCCTCTCCATCCTGGGACTGATGGCCCTGCACAGGCTGTTTCCAGGGCTTCGAGATTAAGCAGAGACTCCAATGTGGGTCCCAAGGCTCCACGGCTGCCTTCTGATTAGGCTGAAATAACCACCCGTGGTTCCATTCCTGGTATCGACTCTGAGAGTCTCAGCCAACAGTTAAGAGCAAGGGTTCCAGGGGGAAGGGTACAGCTCAGTGGCAGAGAGCGTGCTTAGCAGGCACGAGGTCCTGGGTTCAATCCCCAGTACTTCCACTTAAAAAATAAATAAACCTAAATACCTCCCCCCAAAATAAAAATAAAATTAAAAAAAGAGCAAGGGTTCCAAGTGGTTCTGCCACTTCCTGCTGTCCGTTCTTAGGCAAATTACCTAAGTTATTGGTTCCCTGTCTGTTCCCTTCTGTGTTAGGTAACTTGATCCTCCAAACTTTAGTTTCCTCAAGGGCAAAAATGAGGCATTAAATGAGATTGTGTACATAAAGCCCTTAGCATAATGCCTACCATGGGGCTCAGTAAAGATACTTACTACTAATAAACGGGAACTGTCTTATAATAAATGGTACGTTTATTTTTGATTCTTTGATAATTTCATTTTATGATTTTTTAATTTTATTGTATTATTTTGTTTATAATTCAGCTGAATGTGAATGGATTTTTTTCCCCACTGCACGGATGGATAGAATGATGAACAAAGCAGTTAAATTATTTACCCTAGATCACACAGCCATTCAGTGGCTGAACATCTTTACCACACTGGAATGCTTCCCACTCTATTTATTCCCAGCCTTTTCACCTGGATGTCAGGTGAGTCCTGGGAAGCTACGAAACTCTAATATGTCTCGAGGCCACCAGCAAGGCTGAAACCCATTGCTACCCTTGCTCCCACCTGTCCTGCCTACCTCCTTGGTCAGCCTCTCCCCTTCCTCCTTTCTCCCGTTCATCACAGCCACCCTCCGCAGGTTCTGCGTTGCTAGCTGGGACTTGCCATGAAGGAGGAGCCATCTGGATGACTCTGGCAGCCACCTGGGGCCAAGAGAAGGATGAAGAATGACCCAGGGCAGAGTGGCACTCATTCTGTTCCCCCAACCCAAGTATACCTTCGTTCCCCTGTCAGACCCTGGGAAAGGTGAAACATCCTGCTGTCAGCAGATTCAGGAAAATTGGGGGACACTCGGCTTCCCTTTTTTGCAGCACTTCATTCAGGGGATCTCCAAAGGGTACTTAGATGACACGGGACTTGGGATTTCCACAGATTCGTTTTTGAACCTGGGTCTGACCCCAGTGGGTGGCCTTAAGTAAGTCATGGGCCCACCTGGGCTGTGCCTCATCTCCCCTCCTAATAAAATGTCCCTGGTGTTGTTGTGAGGCACAAAGAATTGATGAAGGCAGAGCACTTGGGATGTTCTGGACCCTGCATGAACATAAAGGATGCTACCATGTGGAGTATTTGTGAGCCTCCAGGAGCACAGCCTCCTTCCATGCCCAGCAAGTCCCAGTCACTCCAAGCCTTCCAAAGGGACAGATGACAGCTCGGCCACACAGGTGCACCCTCCCCCACCCATCTCTGCTCAGGACATACCAAGAATAGAGGAAAAAGATGAGGAAAGGAACAGAGACAGCCAACTGCAGCCACCGCCAGGGGCGGATCAGGTATGCCGCTCCGGCCAGGATGAGCTGACCCAAGGTGAAGGAGTAGCCCAGCAGGACCCCTGCCACAGTCCGGCCCCGGGTGGGCATCCACTCCACGACTGGGGAGAAAACCACAACAGGTACAGTGAGACGCATTGCTCATGGGGTTAACACACCTGCCCCTGTATAATGACTCTGTGGCCACCTGGATCACTCCAGAGACCCTCTGGACACAGGCGAAGCTGGCCCGACCTCAGTCCTCACACTCAGGTAAACTCCAGGTGGACCAAAGCAGTAAATGTAAACAATGAAACCACAACAGTATTAGAAGAAATTGTGGTAGTCTGTTTTTTTCTTTTTCAATCTCAAGCGTCAGGAAAGGCTTTTCAGAGAATGTCACAAAACCCAGAAGCGACAAAAGGAAAGACCAGCAAACTTGACTTCATAAAAATAAGAAGTATCTGCATTAAAAAAAATACCCACCATAAGCAAAGTCATAACATCAGCATAAAAAGACACAGAAAAAAAAATGCAACTCAAATCACAGTTCTTTAACAAATTTCCCTAATAGTGGAAGAGTTCTTACAAATTGGTAGCTCAACAAGCCAAAAGAAAAATGGGCAAAGGATGTGAACATCCCTTGGTAGAAAAGGAAATATAACAGCTCTTAATTACGTGATTTTTTGCAAGTGGCAAAACTTGGAAATAACCTAAATGTCCATCCATGAGGGATGGGTTACATGAAGCTTGGCACACTCTTACAGGGCAGCCAAGATAAATTGAGGAGGATGCTTCTCTCCAGTGAACAGCCAGCTCGTGTGTTCAGTCCATCTGCAAATCCTGTTGCTTCTACCTGCAGGATTGAGCCAGCCCTTTCTGCTTCCTCTACTGCTAAGGGCCTGTCCCACATCACCCTGACCTGTCACCCGCCCCAGCTCTGCTCCAGCCACAAAGACCTCCTCACTCTTGAGCCCATCACACTGCCCTCCTCACCTCCCTCAAGCTTTGCTCGAAGTGACCCCTTCTTGCCAAAGCTGTCCCTGAGCCAACAAAACTGCAGACTCTCCCTTCCTGCTCAGCCGTTCTCATTGCCCTCTTGGGCTTTCGTTTTCCTCCGTAGCACTTGTCACCTCCTAATACACTATATTACTCGCCTATTTGTTTCTTATCTGTCTTCCTGCACAAGAACAGGGGCTCCTCAGAGCAGGATCTGATTTGTTCACTGCTGCCTCTCCCGTGCCTAGAACTGTGCCCGGCACGCAGTTGTGTGTGTGTGTAGGGGGTGTGTGTAGGGGTGCATGTACATGAGTATGCATGTGTGTGTGTGTGTGTGTGTGTGTGCAGATGTGTGTGTTATAGAGATGATTCTAGCAGGAAATGGACCTTGGATGACAGTTTCTGCCTTCAGATTCTATGAGCCGTGGCTGGATGCTCACTTCGAAGAATGAGGCAGGTGGTCTGGGATTTCCTGAGATCCCACGTGACCTCAGCGCCCTTCGATGGCCTCATGTAGGGAGGGGAGGTGTCCAGTGTGCCAGACTGGTGCCTCCTGGTTCTCCAGCCCCAAGGGTCCCCCAACTCCCGGGATGAAAGGCCCATCCTCAGCAGCAGAGTCCGATCCCTCAGACTTCCCCTGTGGTATCCTCAGGAGCAAACCAAGTAATCAGAGGGACACGCAGGCAGATGGCAGGCCTATGTCCAGGGTGGCCTTCCCCTGCCCATGGTACTCTCTGCCAGAGCTACCAGGAGCTGCCTGGAACCAGCTTGGAGTGAGGGCTGACCTTGTCACTTTGGAGGTGGGGACATTCCCACCTGGCACCCCGGAGGCCAGGTCTCCATACAGGACCAAGGGGAAACTCCACCCCTTTGGAACCACATCATCTCAGGGCTGCCTGCCCCCTCGGGTGGCCACTGTGTCCCCCGCAGAGAGCACCCCAACCAAGCCTGGCACACAGTAGGCCCTCAGTAGGTGGTTATTGCTGACTGACTCACACAGGAATGAACCCAGCCCTCTCAGCTGGCAGACAGGCAAACTGCCACCCAGAGTCCGTGGCTCCCTGGGAGCCCAGGCCTCCCGAGAACCCTGGTGGGAGGCTCTGAGTTGAGGTCCCAACACAATGAAACAGGAAAGACATCTGACAAAGGGACTGCCATCCCCTCTTCCGAGAGCCCCCTCCCCTCCAGGGCCCTCCATGGCTGGACTCACCCAGAGAGAGGGAGTTCAGGATGATGCCGGAGAAGGTCATGCCCATCAGAAACCGGAAGACGCAGTAGGTGCTGAAGGAGCCGAAGTACGCCGTGGCCGCCCCCGAAACCGCCAGCTGCAGGTATGACCAGACCAGGGGGGCCTTGCGGCCCAGCCTGAGCCCGGCATGGATACAGGGTTAGGGTTCCAGGGGTGGCAGCAGCATCCTCCACGGAGGTTGTGGAGGGAGGGTGAGAGGAAGTGACCCCCGCCCAAATCTGAATGCCACGTGTCCGTAATGGAAGCGCATTCGCTGGGACCCAGGCACTGGCAGAGCCAGGGAGGGAGAGGCGTGGGGTGGAGGAAAAGTGGGGGTGAAGAGATGTATTCCTGCCTTTGTTCTTTCACTCAGGGAGTAAGTACTTCTGGCTCCCTAGCAAGCCCCCACTCTCCCAGGGTTGGAGAAGGGCAGAGATGCTGCAAAGGCTGAGAGGCAGGTGCAGTGGGTCATGAGAGTTTCCACTGAGTGACTTTCTGGCAGGAGGGGGCCTCAAACCAGAGCTCACAGTGAGACAAGCCCTTGGTGGGGCCCAGGCTGCTGAGAGCAGGACCCCAGTGTCCAGGCTTCATTCGAACTGGTGATGTTGGGGAGACCAGGGTAGGGTGGGGGCTTGCTACAACATAGAGGGGTCCAAGGCCAGGGCAGCAGGGCCTTGGCACTGCCCCATTTGTGAGGGTCCAGGGCTGGAGCCCTGGCTTGGCCAGGTGGGCAGCATTTCTTCTTCAAACGCCCATTCATTCACTCATTCATTCACTCATTCATTTGTTCATTTCTTCTGTTACACAGATGTCCATCGATCACCCCCAAGTGGCAGGCCTGAGCTGGGGGCTGATGACAAGACATGATGGATAAGATACAGGCCCATGCAGGAAAGATTAGATGTGTCATGACACGGGGTGACAGGACTGTGACAGAGCCTCCCACGAGGGGCCTGAGGCACGCAGCACAGTGTCTGGAGTCTGGGAGGGCCCCCTCAGAACCTGAACGGTGAGAGGAGGGGCTGCAAGGAGGGGAGAAGAGAGAGGGAGTGGGGAGGAGGTGGAGCAGGAAGGAAGGGAAAAGAGGACAGAGGAGGCGAGGGAGCTGACGCCATCAGAGCCAAGGTGGTGCCGCCTTTCCTGGGCGTCTCTCTCCCCTTCGGGGCCATTGTGGTCAGTTCTGGCTCATCTGCACACTGGGATGCAGCCTGGACGTAGGGCGGGTGGGAAAGTTCTTTCTGAAGGAATATGCAGAGGCCAAGACTGAAGTAAAAGCCAAGTACAGAACCATGCCTGGGATGTGTCAGCATTTGCATAAAGAGGGAGGACAAAGTAAATGTACACATTTGCTTGCATTGTATAAAATAAAGTATCTCAGTGAGATACACAGAAACCAGGCTGCCCTCTAGAAATTACTGGTAGAAATGCTGCCTGCACACCCTCTTGCACTTTCTGGAATTTTGAACCATGTGAATGTATTATATGTATTATCTATTTTAAAATACACGAATAACCTTTAGTAGAGAAAAATTAATGAAGAGGCTCGGAAGGATAAGACCCTGATCCCCAAAGGCTCACCTGTCTGCAAGGCTGCCAAACACAGCGGCGCCCACCAGCACCCCGGCCATGTAGATGGACTGAGCCAGGTCGCGGAGGGTGCGGGCCTCACACACCAGATCCCACTGCAGGGGAGGGAGGGACGCTCCAGCCTCAGCCTCGGGCGCCAGCCCCCTGCGCCACCCCGGCCCCCTCTGACCTCCATCACGATGGTAGATGGGAAGATGCTGCGGTCGTAGACCCAGCCGTCCCTGCAGCCCTCCGTGGCCACCCTGTGGACGGAGGTGTTGGGGCTCAGGAGGGCCCACTGAGGTTCTGTGAAGCGCTGGCATGGCTCGGGGGACCCAAGCCGGTCCAGGGGCACTGTGGCCCTCAGCCAGGCCCCCGAGTCATTGGTGGCAGCCGCAGTGTGGTTGGCGGGGCTTCGGCAGTGGTGGGGGGGCACGGCGGCCGTGAAGTTCTGCAGGAAGTTGTGGCAGGCCAGCAGGCTGCAGGGCAGCAGCAGCAGGGCTGTGTAGACCAGCTGGAAGCGGCCCACGCCACCCAGGGCATCCAGCAGGTCTGTGAAGGCCATGGCCACGGGCCTGACCTGAGGCCCAGCCTGCGGGGCCTTATGTGAAGGGGCTGGGACAGGCCCAAGGAGGTGGAGAAACAGGCCCGGGGTAGGACCACAGATGCTCTGTGTCCGGCTACTCAGAGGGGTCAGGTTACACCTCACAGGAGGCCTCGGGTGTCCCCATGTCTGCAGGGGTCCCTCTCCTGCTGAGCCTTTTCTCCTCATTTCTCTGTCTCTCACCTCCCAAGTTAGAAGAGCAAGGGGTCCTAGAGGGCCACCTCACAGCCCACTGCCCAAGTCTGTAGGCCCAGCCACCCACTCCCCACCCTCAGCGGGAGGACCCCAGCAATAAATGCAGCATCATCCTCAGCCTCCTCTTTCCTCTGGAGGCCACTGTGAGTCCAATTCCAAGGCCAGTCCCTGTCACTGGGCTCCATTGAGGCTAGAGCCTTAAATGCTTGGAGGTCACACAAGGGGGTACCAGTGACTAGAGCTGCTTGCCTCTCCCCAACTTCCCTGAAAGTCAGGGGCTGCACAGAAGACACACAGAAAAAGGTCGTTTACAAATGTCCAAACAGGGCAACCAAGAGGAAGCCCTGCACTCCCTGCCTCCGCCCCAGGCACTCGTAGGCTGGGGGTTTGTGAGGCGGCAGGGCCTCGGCTCATCCGGACCTAGTGTCCAACCCTGTCATCAAAGAAAACCCAACACAGAGAACTAACAGGGTGAGGCCTTGTGCACCTGGCCCCCCACGCCTCCACCTGGCCCTCTCACCAACCAGCCCAAACTCCCAGGAAGCGATGGGCCGCTCCCTTTCCTCATGAGGATGCCGAGGCCCAGCTGGACCTGGCCCAGGGACTCCCAAAGGCAAAATGCACTCAGGACAGCCCACTCCAAGCCCTATGCCAGACAGCCTGCCACTTGGGGCTCCAACTGGGGGTCCCAGTGGTGGAGAGCAGCCCCACCCCCACCCCTGGGCTCCGTTAGCCTTTGCCCTGCAGATGCTGCCCTACTGTGTGGCTCACCCCTTCCCCCGCCCCATCGCCTCCTCCACCCTCACCTCAACCCACTCGTATCTCTGGTAAGAAGAGCTGGGATCCCAGAGGGGCTGGAGCAGCTTATATAAAATGCAGGTGTCTGGGTCACAGGGACAACTTCCCTCCCACACCCCCAGGAAGGCTTAAAGGAGGCTCTGTGCCCTGGGGAGCTCCCCAGGGGGTCGGGTTTGTGCTAAGTAAAGGTTTGAGTTTCAGCCAGAGCCTCCCAGGCAGTGTGCAGGGAAGGCAGGGGTCAGGCCTTTGGGCTTCGAAGGAGGCAGGCATGTAGGACCAGCAGGGCCACTTGGGACCTCAGCAACGTGGCCCTGCCCCTGCAGCGGGGCCCCATCCTTCCCTCCCAGTGCTCAGTACTCTAGCAGGGGTGCGAGCCTCCAGGGTGATGGAGAAGATGGAGCCAGGGCAGGGGCGGGTGTGAGGCCCTGGGGGGTCCCTGCAGAGCAAGGCTTGCTGTGCCCTCCCGGGCAGCAGGTTTAGATAGAAACACAATCCAGAGACAAGAGGTGGGGCCTTTCCCTTTATTAGTTGGGGTTTCTCTGCAGGCAACATGAGATACCCCCATGCCCAGGTGCCTCTAGCACCCCCACAACTGGTACATCAGTCCCTGAAGAGTCCCCTTTAAAATCACCAATATAAAAAAGGAGGGGGAGAGGGAAGGAAGGTCTGACCACCCCCTAGGCCAGGCCGCTCCTGGTTGGCAGGTGGGAGGAGGGCCAGAGAGGGGCACTGGCTTCTACACAGGAAGGAAAGGCGCCCCCAGTCCCAGGGAGGAAGCCCCACCTGGGAGGGGGCTCCGCACGTCCAGACTGCAGACTGTGCAGAGCTAGTGGTTATAAAGTCTGCAGGTGAGGCCGGTGGGTGGACTGGATGGGTGGCCCGTGGAGGGAAAGGAGAGGAGGTCTCGAGGTCTGGGGCTGTCAGCTCCCCGGGGAGTCCCATCCTGAGGCAGGAACAAGCAAAAGCTGCCTTCCTGGTTTGGCGACCGGAGAGGCTGGGGGAGTCCATCGGAGCCCGTGGCCGGTGGAGGCAGGGAGAACCACAGCTCTGCCCAGAGCAGATGAACCGTGGTGGCTGGGAGGTGAGGGGACAGGAGGATGAGGCCACCTCCTGCTCCAAGGAAGGCACTTGCAGCTGCTGAGGCCTGGGGTGGCGTGGCGGGAAGGCATGGCTTGGCAGATGAGGAGAGCAGAGGAATAGAGCAAGGGGCCCGAGCCCCCGCCTCATGCAAACATGGTCAGCTGTAACCACTGTGGGCAAAGAGGATGGAGGGAGGGGTCAGCTGAGGGCAGAAACCCCAAGCCAGCCTCTCAGCTCCATGGCTCGGAGCTGTCGGCCTCTCACCCACTCTGAGGGTCAGTGGGAGAGGGACCCTCCTGGGGAGGGAGCCCCTCTCTGACCTCCTCTACCCAAGGGGGAGCCCAGGCTACTGGCTCCTGTAGAGGCCCCCAGGGGCCTGGCCCTCCCTTCCCAAAACCCAGACACCCCACTGCATCCTTGCAGGACTCAGGTGGCGGGCCTTTAGGGCTGGCTCTGAGGCTGCATGCTCCAACCTGGGAAGGTAAGAACACTCCACTACCCCTGAGTGCCCACCTCAACCCAGCCAAAGGACAGTCCCACCTTAAATAAGTCAAAGGTCACGACTCCATCCAGATCTGTGTCCAGAGTTTTGAAAAACCCTATGTGTTCAAGAAACAATGATGTGGGGCTAAGTCTCAGAGGGACAACCAGGCAGGGCCAGGACCTGCCCCACCTCCCGCCTCACCCCCCACCTCCCCACAGTACCTCAAGCTCTCACCCTCATAGCTGGGGAGCAGCCCTTCCTGCTGCCTTGGAGACCCCTCCTCAGTTACCTCCCATTCCCTGTCTCCTGGCACGCAGCCCGCTTGGACCCTCAATTGCCTGAGACCTTTGCCTCTTGGGCACATGTCACAGCACGAGACTGTACCTGTCATTTGCACAAGCTCACAGGGGCGAGTTTGGGACAGGGCTGGAGGTGGGAGCCGATGGGGACACTCACGGAACATGGTCTCCAACCGCACCAGGCAGCACACGAAGTTGTCGAAGTCCACGGCCAGGTCGGGCTCCGAGTAGCGGGTGATGATGAGCTCGTACAGCTTCTTGTTGAGCTTGAAGCCTGGCCCAGGAGAGCAGATGAGGCCAGGGAGGTGCAGCCGGAGGGGGTTGGGGGATGGAGAAGTGAGGGGTGCTGGGTGGGGGGAGGGAGCTTGAGGACGGGACAGCCCCAGGGAATCAGGAGTGGCCATCATGGCCCTAGGGTCCAATTTCATTTGTTCTGAGTGCCCTGGCCTCACGCTGACGTGGGACTGTGAGGATGGGCCCTGCACCCCTCTCACTGGACTTTGGTCCCACTCTTCCCTGGCTGTGTGGCTTCTGGCCAGTCACTTCCCCTCTCTGAGCTGCACTTTTCTCTGTGCTCAGTGGGATAATAAAAGAGCCTATCTTCCTTAGGTTGCAGTTAGGACAAAAGGAAATGCTGGTAAGGCTCTGGTTCAGTAACTGTGATAAAAGGGTTGTTACTGCTTCACCACCACTGCCATCACCCCTTAGGGACAAGGCCAGTGCCCCAGGTAGCTGTCAGGAAGTGACCTGGGGCTCCACCAGTACCACCAGCCCTCAGGCCTCACCTGCAGACTCGATGGCCATCCGCATCTCATAGGCACTCATGCTGCCCGACTTGTCCAAGTCAAACTTCCGGAAGATGGACTAGGGTGGGGAGCAGAGGGTGAGGGCTCAGCCCAGCATCCAGCCCATCCTGTCCGCCCCGGGTGGAGGGTTGTTGAGGGTGGAGGGGAGAGGCCTGAAGGGGGTCAGTCACTGGGATATATGGGCTCAGAGAGGTAGACCCAGGGCCAGGACCTAGTCCACACAGCCGGCCGGGAGCCTGAGGCCGCAGAGGCGGGGAGGGCACTGCCAGCAGGGACCACCTACCAGGTAATTCCGGATGCGGTTCCACAGGATGTTGAACTCCACCAGGCCCAGTTTCCCGTTGCCATCACGCTGGGCAGCCGTTAAGAAAGCAACTCCATAGCTTAAACCAGGCACAGGGTGAGAGTGAGCCCCAGGGAGAGGGGGAGACTGGCCGCAGACAGAGCGAGATGAGGGGAAGGGAGGCGAGAAGGGGCAAGAGCCCGCGTACTGCTGGCCCGTGGTGGGGCCTGAATTGGGGTGCAAATAGCACCTTAGGGTCACCTGTGGACCCAGGCGCTGCTCCACCTCTCACTTGACACAGGCTTGCGCCTCAGTTTCCCCTCCCCAATCAAGGGGAAGATGCCAGGAAGGAACTGGCCTGTCCAACTTGTCCCTTTCTCTGCGCTGCTCCCGGGACGGGTCACTGAGTGCCCTTCCCACGCCCACCCCCCACCCCAAGCACCACTCAGGAGGCAGAAGCCAAGGGAGGATACGTCCATGAGGTTGACCATGCTGCGGCAGGACTCCAGGCTGAAGCCCTTGGTCCGCAGGTCTTTGTCTGCAAGGAAAACCAGTTCCAACATCTCAACCCTGCCAGCCTCCAGGCCCTGCCCTGTGTTGGGGGCACTGGGTGGGATGGGGGTTGGGGGGCACCATCCTGTTCCCTGGTGTGTAAAATTTAGCAGAGTAGATGTGTAGGATTGTTTTTATCATCAGAAAACAGTTTAAAGTATTTTAGCAATCAAGCCGGTGTCCCCACAGCCATGTCAACACAGTTAGAACAGAGTGAAATGAAACAGGCTCAACACACGGGAAAGAAACGCAGTTGAACATGCAGCAACAGTGATCACGGCAGGGGTGGGGTTTGCTGCAGGCCCCGAAGGGTGGGAAGAGCAGGAGAGGGCTCTGGACTGAGGGAAGAGCACAGAGGTCAGAGGTCAGAGGTAGGAGGCGGGGGCAAAAGGAAGGTTGGGGAGTGGGTGCCTTCAGTTGGGCACATTCAGGGGTAAAGCCAGCCACCTTCCTGGGCCCCAGGGGTGCATCTTCTGGTAGGAAGAGAGGCTGTACTCTTGCACTAAGATGCTGTTGGGCGGCTAAGCTTCTAATCACACCACGCACTGCGCTCAGGCATGGAGAATGGGGTCCAGCAAGATAGCACAAGGAGTTTGGGAGGAAAATGGGGGTGAGCAGGGTTCAGAAAGACAGTGGAAGGTGCCCCACCCACGAAGAGCAGGGGCTTGGGTTCCCCTCAGTGTGGGAGTAGAAGCCTAGGTTTTTTTGGGGTTTGGAGGAAACTCAAGGCAGGACCCAGGGTGCAGAGTGGCCAATCAGGGGCGCTCACGTTTGCTGATGATCCTGTTGAGGATGGTCCGCAGCTCCTTGACACTGATCTCCATGTCCTGGGAGGAAGAGGGAGGATGGCACCCGCCAAGGAAAGGCTGTCTCTCGGTGCCCCCAAGTACCCCTCCAGCACACCCTGACCTACCTCCCCTGCCAGCTGTCTGAAGAGGGATTTGAAGTTCTCATCAATCTCTTCTTCTGAGAGCACTTGCTGGATGGAGAAGCAGAAAGAGCAGGTCAGGGGCGCCCTGGCCTGGGTCCCTGCATGGGCTGGAGGTAGGGCTGGGACAACTCATCAGCTATGGGTCACTTCCCCTTGCTAAGCATCATTCTTCTCTGTAAAATGGGAACCCAGCCCCTGCTCTACCCCTGTCCCAGCTTAAATGTGGAGAATGAAGTTCAGTTCAATGATGAAGGGTGAGGCTTTGAATCCCTGTTGCATGAACTTGGGCAAGTTCCTTGGCCTCTCTGAACTTGCGTGTCCCATTGGGAGGGGGGAAGGTGACAGCACTTGACAGGGTTGTTATGGAGGAAACAGGGTGACCCACATAAGGAGCTCAGCACAGACTCAGCAGAGTGAGAACCCAGGGACCCTGCGCCACTATTATCACAAAGTCCCTTGCAAACTATAAAGTGCTGTGCAAATGACGGATTAGTATTACTCTTGTGGCTCCTTCCAGGAAAGGCTCTGCCCTGCCAGCTGGAGCCCAGGGGACAGGACACCCAGGTCCCCATCACACACCCCAGATGAAGGAGAGGAGGGTGGCTGGTGGGGGCAGGGCACATACCTCATCGAGGAGGTTGGCCTGGACCTGGTCATCCAGCTCTCTGCAGGTGGGGAGACAGAGGGGCCAGTCAAGGGGGATGCAGGAGGGGTGTGGGGCAGGTAGGGAGCAGAGTACGAAGCGGCCTCCTACTCACTGGGTCCCTGCGCACTTCTCTGAGAAGAAACGCAGCACGAAGTCACCCTCCTTGTTGGGCTCAAAGGTGGAGGGCACCACCACGTACTCCCCGGGTGGCAGGCGGAAGCGGGTGCTGACCTCCCTCAGGTTGATGAACTGCTCTGACCGGGCCCGAGACGCGTTGGCCAGGAAGAAGTCCCGCTTCAGGTGCACAGCTGGCTGGCCCACCAGCTGGTGGGAGGGGAGGAGGGAGTGGGGGCTGCAGCTGGTCCTCAGCCCACCCTGAGGAGCTGTCCCCGTCCCAGACACAGACCCCAGGCTCCAAGTTCTGGCCAAGAGGCTGGAGAGCTGGGTCATGACTCAGTCACCCCCAGGCTGCCTGACACTGACAAGTCATATTGCATCAGTTTCCTCATCTGTAAAATGTAGCCCTGTCTACTGCACAGGGTCAAGGTGAGGAGACACCATGGAGGTGAGCGTAGATACTATGACACCATGAAATTACTTTTTCATTATCCTCACCTGGAGGTCCCCCATGTCAGACACTGCAGGGCCCTTTCCATGTGGCACCTCACTTAACGCTCAGGACAGTCCATTTTACAGACACTGATGCTGAGGCTTAGGGCTTATGCAACTTGCTCAAGGGTCTAGGACACTCAGCCCATCCACCGCCCTGCTCCTACCCAGCGCCCCAGATGGCCTCAGCCAGCACTTACTCGGTGTAAACAGTGAGACAGGAAGAGCTTCATGTGTGTGTGTCGGGCAGGGCTCTGAGGGTCAGGGTTCAAATCCAGCTCCCTTACTTATTACCTGCTCTGATCCCCCAGGAAGGCAATGTTTGGTCTGTCCACTGAATAGTGGGCAGGGGTGTGGGTGCACTTCATAAGCCGTAAAAGGAGGTGCCTTCTTAGCTCTCTACATGTGGGTGATCCGCCGTCCTGCTCCCCTCTGGGCAGCATCGGGGCATGTGTGTTCAAGTGTGTGCAAATCCAGGCGAGCCACCTACCTCCGGAGGGACCTGCCAGAGAGACAAGGGACATTAGAGGGAGCATGGGATGTGCTGGGCAGGGGCTCTGAGTTTTTTTTTTAATTGAAGTATAGTCAGTTACAATGTGTCAATTTCTGGTACACAGCACAAAGTCCCAATCATGCTTATATATACACATATTCTCTGAGTTCTTAAAACGAGAATGATGAGATAAGGAGACTAGAGGGCAGGGCCCTGGGCCTGGGGCCAGTGGTTACCCAGACCCGCCTTCATGCCAGAGAAGGGCCCCAAGACCCCTGGAGGGAGGCCCAGGCAGGGCCCTCTTTGTCCCTGGAATGCCCTGCACCTCAGCTCTGAACCAGAGCCTCCAGAACAGCCCCCTGGGCGGCTAGCTGCAAAGTCCTCCAGCCCAGGGACATTGGATGTCCACAACAATCTGCTGCCGGGGCTCTGGGCCTGGGCCGAGGCTGTAGCCATCCTTTACCTCCACCAAGGAAATCCAGGAGTTTGTCTTGAACACAGTGCGTGAAACAGTGCCCTCCACAGCTAGCCTCTGCTTACATACTTCCAAGATGGGGAGCTCACTGCTCCTGCAGGGCAGACCACTTGCCCATTTCTTTCTGAAGCTGAGCCAAAGCCTGTCTCCCAGAAGCTGCCTCCCAGGTGTCAGCTAAGCCAGAGCCCTCTACCCAAGTGCAGCCTTCCAGCCTCTAAGGATGGAGGAGAATCGCAGTCTTCCCCTCCCCTAGCCAAATATCTTCGTTCCCCTCCTCTGCCTCATGAGTGAATTTCAGGTTCCTGGCTGCCCCAGTCCTGGCAAAAGGGCCTCAGCAGGTGCCTCTAGAAGGCTCCATCTAAGGCCCTCCGCCTCAGGGGTATGACTGGCCCCGTCCGTGGGCTTCTGATGGGCAGGTGCAGCGGCATCCTCTGGCACCCCTGGCAGAGCTTGCCTGTGGTGGGCCAGGAGGCCAGCTTTCTCTGCAGTGTCGGGTGGATCCACCCACTCACCTCATAGACAGCAAAGCCGATGGTCTCCATGTCACGGCCGAATCGGCGCTCCCGGCGACGGTGCTTCTGCATGAGAGCAAGCAGGAAGCTGCAGCCTGACTCACGACCCCCATAGTCGTCGTCTGGGTCATCTGTCTCCTCCAGCCGGATCTTGAACTGGGGGTTCACCCAGAAGGTGGCTGCAAGAGGTAGGGAGGCAGGGATTGGAGGAGAGGCAGAGCAGAGCAGCCCCACACCAAGCCTTCCCCTCCTCCTCGTATTCCTTCTTTCCTTCCTTCATTCAATAAATATAACCAAGTGTCCACCATGCACCAAGCGACAGATGTGCAGTGGGGACACACAGGATCCCTGTCCTCATGAGCTCACATTCCAGAAGAGGAGGCGAAGCATGAGCATGCCAGGTTAATTAACAGAACAATTACAAAGGGAAGGAATCTTTGAGGTGATATTTGAGCTGAGACATGAAGGGGAAGCCCTGAGAGGCAGGAGCCAGGAGGAGAGAGACAAAAAGACCCCCACGTAGGGCTCATGAGCACAAGGGATCCCGGGAGGTGGCAGAGGTAAGGAGTGTGGATTGACTCCCAGTCAGGCTTGCCCCAGGAGGGGCATGATTGGATTAGGATTTTAGAAGGTGGTTGCTGTGTGGACAATGACTTAGAAGAGGGTGAGAGAAAGCGGGGTCTGAAAGGCAGCCACAGAGCTGCAAGGGCTGAGGGGGACTTGTATAGTGATTCAGCTGCCTGAACAGCCCTCTTGACTAAAACAACCACATGCTGGATTGAATACACAAAACTTCTCTTTAAAGGCACCAATAAACCACAGCCTCCCCCCTCTCCATATATAAAATTAACACAAATCAAAAAGATAGGGGGAGGGTATAGCTCAGTAGTAAAGTGCATGCTTAGTATGCATGAGGTCATGGGTTCAATCCTCAGTACCTCCAGTTAAACAAACAAACCTAATTACCTCCCCCTGAAAAACAAAAACAAACAAAAAAGATAGATAATAAGCAATGAACCCCACACATATCTGGTGGGGACGTAAAATGGTGCAGCCACTTGGCATAATAATCTGGCAGTCCCTCAAATGGTGAAACACAGGATTACCATGTGACCCTGCAATTCCACTCCTAGGTATGTATCCAAGGTTAATGAAAACATATGTCTATACAAAAACTTGTATGTGACACTTCATAACAGCACTATTTATAGTACTGAATGATAGAAACAACCCAATTTCCCATCAACTGATGAATGAGTAAACAAAATGTGATATAACCAAACAATGGAATGTTATTCAACAGTAAAACGAATGGAGCACTGACACAAGCTATATAACATGGATGAACCTTGAAGACGTTATGCTAAGTGAAAGTCACAAAGGGCCATGTACTGTATGATCCTATTTATATTATATTATTGTCTGGAACAAGCAAATCCATAGAGACAGAAAGTAGATTAGTGGTAGCCTGGGGATGAAGGGCTTGGGAATAACATCTAGGTGGTATAGGGTTTCTTTCTGGGGTAATGATAGTGTTCCAAAATTGATGTGACAATGGATACACAACTCTGTGAATATACTAAAAGCCACACTGGATTTCACATTGTAAATGGGTGAATTATAAGGTATATGAACTATATCTCAATAAAGCTATTTAAAAAAATGGGAACTAGGAGCCATAAAAGGTAAATAATGCCAAAGGACTTCTGTTGACTCCTAGAGACCTTGAGTCCTGAGCACAGGGGCAGGAGATAAAGTCTAATAGGAGACCCCTGCAATAAGATTAGAAGCCCTGTGATGAATGCCAGCAGTGTAAGCGTGAAAGAAAAATAAAACCACTAGGAGGAAGGAAAAAGTTCTCCGAGAATTTATAATCACAATCCAGCCTTAACATTAGCTTGCAGTTTTAATTTATCTTGCTCTTGAGGTAAAAAAACAAAACAAAACAAAACAAAACCTTAAGGGGAGAATTTATTTTTAGAAGTCCTGGGTTGGGAGTATCCCAGGTGACTGGCAGAAACATTCAAGGGACTTAACTTCATTCAAGAACTCTAAGAACTCCCAGAGACAACCTTCTAGGCCAAATGAGCCAAAAATCTCACAAGGAAACAAGACATGATGGCTGAGAACTAGTAACCACAACAGACAAAAAAAAACTCCTCAAGACTTCAGATATTGAAATGATCAGACACAGAATATGAAAGACTAAGCTTACTACATTTAAAGAAATAAAAGATGAAACTTGAAAAGCTTCAAAATATGAGCAAGAATGAAGTGATTAGAAAAAGAGCCTTTAAAACTTCCAGAAATAAATCTTTCTATTGAAATTAAGTATCTGTTGGAAGGACTAACCAACAGATTTGACACAGCAAAAAAGAAAATTAGTGAATTGAGAATGAATCAGAAGAAACTACCCAGAATGCAATCCGGGGAGATTCAGAGGTGGAACATTTAAGAGACGTTAAGAGATATGGAAGACTGACTGAGGAGGTCCACCTTACCTTTGACTGGAATTTCAAACAGAGAAATTAAAGAGAGTAGGAAGAAGGTGATAGTCTAAAAGATTATGGGTAAGAATTTTCTAGAGTTGTTGAAAGGCATCAAACTTCATACGCAGGGAGCTCAACAAATCCAAAGGAGAATTTTAAAAATCCCTACCTCAACACATCATGGTCAACTTGTAGAACATCAAAGAAAAACAATCTTAGAAGAGAGAAAAACAAACCATTTCAGAATGTATGGTAGACAGACTCCTGACTCACATAGCAACAATGGAAGCAGAATGAAGTGAATTAATGTCAATCCAGAACTCTACATCCAGAGAACTGTCAAGGATGAGCACACCATAAAGGCATCTTACACAAATACTGAGAAAGTTTACCACCAAAAGACTCACCCTAAAAGAAATACAAAAGGACATATTCCAGACAGATGGAAAATGATCTCAGATGAAAGGTCTGGGAATGGTGAGCAAAAATACTGATTTTGTATGCATAATCAAACAAATATGGACTATGTCAAGTAATGATGATGATGCTTAACTTACAGCAGGCAGAAGAGTGTTTAGAATTAAAATACTAGACAAAAACAGCATACTGAACAAAGGGAGGCAGTGATTCAAGTGAAAAATTCTCAGGTCTTTACATTGTTCAGGTAGAGGGTAAAGAAAGATCCTGATCAACTAACTTTAGAACTTACTAAGCAAGCTCTTACGTCTTCCAAACCCACAGAGGGAAAAGCTAGCAGAAAGAAAAAAATTCAATCCAAAAGAAGGCATAGCAGGAAGAACAATCAGACAATGCATAGTAGGTCTGCTGAAATAAATACAAATATATCAGTGATCACTCTGAATGTAAATGTACTTTCCAAACAAAGGATAGCCTTTTCCAAAATCTTTCAATAGCTCAATATTTTAGTTGTTGTCTCTTATAAACAGCATAGGTGGTTTTAACTGGGATGTTTGATTATTAATTCAATCTCTCAATTATTACCCAGGTCTATTCAGATTTCTGTTCCTCTTGAGCTAATTTTAGTAGTTTGTTTCTGGAATTTGACAATTTCATCCAGGCTATCTAATTTGTTGTCAAACAATGGTTCGCAGTATTTCCTTAGAATTCATTTGTTTCTGAGCGGTTGGTAGTGATGTTCTCACTTTAATTTCTGATTTCAGTAGTTTGAGTCTTCTCTTTTTTCTTGGTTGATTTGGCTACAGGTTCGCCAATTTTCCTGAGCTTTCAAAGAACCAACTGCTGGTTTCACTGATTTTTCTCTATTTCTTCTCTATTTCATTGACTTGGACTTTAGTATTTCCTTTCTCCTGCTTGCTTTGGGTTTAGTTTGCCTGTTTACTAGTTTCTTAAATTGGAAAATTAGGTTATTGATTTGAGATTTTTATTTTTTAATATAAGTACAGTGTTTTATTTATCATTCTATGTAATTTCTCATTTACATCATTATTTCTCTGTGATAAACTAACTTATTCTATGAGGCCAGCATTACCTTGATCTCAAAGCCAGATAACAACATCACAAGAAAAGGAAATTACAGACCAAATTATGAATACCAACATCAAAATCCTCAACAAAACACTAGCCAACCAAATCCAACAGTATATTAAAAAGATTACACAACATGGAATAGAATTTATCCCAGGAATGCAAGAATAGTTCAACATAAGAAAATGAACCAATTTAATTTATCATGTTAACAGGACATAGGGACAAAAAACACATGACCATCTCAATTGACTCAGAAAAAGACATTTGACAAAATCTAATATACTTTCATAATAAAAACATTCAGAAATTTAGGAATAAAGGGGAATTTCCTTAATATGATAAAGGGTATTTATGAAAACCTACAACTAATATCATACTCAGTGGTGAAAGAATGAACACTTTCCTCTAAGATCAGGAACAAGATGCCTGCTTACACTACTGCTACTCAACATTGTTCTGGAAGTTCCAGGTAGAGCAATTAGTCAAGAAAAAGAAAAGCATTTAAGTTGAAAAGGAGGAAGAAAGCTATTTTTACTTGCAAATGATATGATCTTGTATATAGAAAAACCTGAAGAATCCACAAGAAAGTTGTTAGAACCAATAACACATTTAGCACAGTTGCAGATTACAAACATCAGGAGACAAAAATCAGTTGTTTCTATACACCAGTAGTGAACAACCCAAAAAGGAAATTAAGAAAACAATACCTTTACAATAGCATCCAAACGAAAAAAATACCCAGGAATAAATCTAACCAAGGAGTTAAAAGATTTGTACACTGAAAAGTACAAAACATTGCTGAAACAAAGAAGACATAGAAAAATCAAAAGACATCGCAAATTCATGGATTGGAAGACTTAATCTTATTAACAGGTCAAAAGCCTTTTTTGCAGAAGTGAAAAGCAGATCCTCAAATTCATATGGAATTATAAGGGGCCCAGAAACCAAAACAATCTTGAAAAAGAAAAAAGTTGGAAGACTAACACTTTCTGATTTCAAAACTTATGACAAAGCTACAGTAATCAACACAGTGTGTTACTGGCATTAAGAATAGACATACAGACTAAAAGAATAAAACTGAGAGTCTAAAAGTAAACCCATATGTATATGGCCAAGTGATTTTTAACATAGGTGCCAAGACAATTCAATGAGGAAAGAATAGTCTTTTCAACAAGTGATGCTAGGACAACTGGATTTCCACATGCAAAAGAATTAAATTGAACATCTATCTCACACCACAGACAAAAATTAACTCAAAATGGATCACCAACCTAAATATAAGAGTTAAAACCATAATGCTCTCTAAAGAAAACACAAGAGAAATTCTTCATGACATTGGACTTGGTGATGGATTCTAAGATATGACACCAAGAGCATGAGAAACTAAAGAAAAAATAGAAAATTTGTCATCAAAATTAAAAACTTCCATGCTTCAAAGGACACTATCAAGAAAATGAAAAGACAACCCACAGAATGGGAAGAAATATATGCAAATCATCTACCTCATAAAGCTCATACCCAGAATATATAAAGATATATATATATATATAAAGAATATGTAAAAAGATAAGTGACTAAATCTAAAAACTATTTCAATAGACACTCCAAAAAAAAGGGCAATCTATTTAAATAGACACTCCAAAAAAAGATATTCAAATGGCCAATAAATACACAAAAATATATTCAACATTATTACCCACTAAGGAAATACAAATCAAAACTTCAATGAGATACCACTTAAAACCCACTAGGATGACTATAATAAAAAAGTTGGACAATAAGTGTTAACAAGGATGTGGAGAAACTGGAACCCTCATACATTGCTAGGAGGAATGTAAAATGGTACTGCCACTTTGGAAAACAGTTTGCGTGCAGTTCCTCAAAAAGTTAAACATGGAGTTGCCATAACAACCTAAAAATTTCACTCCTATTTATAGACCCAAGAGAACATATGCTCATACAAACACGTATACATAAATGTTCATGCTCATTACTCATAACAGCCTCAAACTGAATACAATCCATCAACTGATGAAAGAATAAGCAACTGGTATATCCACATCATGGAATTATTCAGCCTTACGAATGAAATGAAGTACTGATCACGCTCAACACAAATGAACTTTGAAAACATGATGCTAAGGGAAAAAATCCAGGAACAAAAGGCCACGTGTTGCATGATTCCACTTATATGAAACGTCCAGAATAGGCAAATCTATAAAGACAAAATTAAATTTGTGATTGCCAGGGGCTGGTGGGTAAGGGGGATAAGGAGTGACTACTAGTGGATACAAGGTTTTTTTGGGGGGCAGTGAAAATATTCCAGAATTAGATAATGGTGATGATTACACAACACTGTGAATGTATTAAAAAACCACTGAATTTTACACATTAAAAGTGAATTTTATGCTATGTGAATTATATCACAATTCTTAAAAACATTACATATCAAAATTGTATAACTCGGTAGGCATGTAGCTCAGTCGTGGAGTGCATGCTTAGCATGCACAAGGTCCTGGGTTCAATTCCCAGCACCTCCATTAAAATAAATAAATAAACAAACACTCCTCCCACCCAAAAAAAATGAATTAAAAAATTGTGTAACTCAAAGATACGCTTGGAGAGAAATTATTATTTTAGGTGCATATATATAGGAAAAATTAACTGAAATTAGTGAAATAAGCAACTAATTTAAGAAGTCACAAAATTACAATCACACCAAAAAGAATGAAATACCTAGGAATAAATCTAACTAAAAAGGAAAAAGATCTGTACTTGGAAAACTATAAGACATTTATGAAAGAAACTGAAGATGACGCAAACAAATGGACAGATATACCATGCTCATGGATTGGAAGAATTAATACTGTTAAAATGACCATACTACCCAAGGCAATCTATAGATTCAATGCAATCCCTATCAAAATACCATTGGCATTTTTCACAGGACTAGAACAAATAATTCTAAGATTTGTACGGAAACACAAAAGAACTTGAATAGCCAAAACAATCTTAAGAAAGGAAAACAAAACTGGAGGTATCAAACTCCCCGCTTTAAAACTACACTACAAAGCTTCAGAAGTCAAAATAGTATGGTACTGGCATAAAAACAGGTACATAGATCAATGGAACAGAACAGAGAGCCCAGAAATGAACCCATACTTCTAATATGAGAAATTAATCTATGACAAAGGAGTCAAGAACACACAATGGGGAAAAGACAGCCTCTTCAATAAATGATGTTGGGAAAACTGGACAACTACATGCAAAATAGGAAACTAGACTACTTTTTCATACCATATACAAAAATATACTCAAAATGGATTAAAGATTTAAATGTAATACTTGAAACTATAAAACTCCTAGAAGAAAACATAGCAGTAAGCTCTTTGACATCAGTCTTAGTAATATTTTTTTGGATATGTCCCCTCAGACAAGGGAAACAAAGCAAAAATAAACAAATGGAACTATATCAAACTAAAAAGCTTTTGCACAGCAAAGGAAAGTATCAACAAAATGAAAAAACTGCCTACTGAATGGGAGAAGAAATTTGCAAATAATATATCCAACAAAAGGCTAATAGCCAAAATATACAAAGAACTCATACAATTCTATATCAAAAAAACAAGCAACCCAATTAAAAAATGGGCAGAGGACCTGAACAGACATTTTTCCAAAGAAGACATACAGATGGCCAACAGACACACGAAAAATGCCCGACATCACTTATCAAAAACACAATGAGATATCACCTCACACCTGTCAGAACAGCTATTATCAAAAAGACAACAAATAAGTGTTGGCAGAGATATGGAGAAAAGTGAACCCCGTGCGCTGCTGGTGGGAATGTAAACTGATGCAGACACTATGAAAAACAGTACAGAGATTGCTCAAAAAATTAAAAATAGAACTATGATAACATCCAGCAATTCCACTCCCGGGTATTTTTCCAAATAAAATGAAAACATTAATTCAAAAAGATATCTGCACCCCTATGTTCATAACAGCATTATTTACAATAGCCAAGATACAGAAGCAATCTAAGTGTCCATAGATAGATGAGTGGATAAAGATGTGATGTGTATATATACAAAGGAATATAACTGAGCCATAAAAAAGAGTGAGATCTTACCATTTACAACAACCTAGATGGGCCTAGAGAGTATTATGCTAACTGAAATAAGTCAGAGAAAGACAAATACTGTATAATTTCATTTATATGTGGACTCTAAAACACAAAACAAATGAATAAATGAGTCCCACGTATGAAATGTACAGTGGGGGGAACACAGTCAATAATTCTGTAATATCCTTGTATGGTGACAGATGACAGCTAGACTTATCATGGTGATCATTTTGAAATGAATAGAAATATTAAATCACTAGGTTGTGTACCAGGAACTAACATAGTGTTGTAAGTCAATTATACATTAAAAACAAACTGATAGAGATCAGATTTGTGGTTACCAGAGGTTGAGGGGGTGGAGGGAGGAGGAACTGGATGAAGGTGGTCAAAAGGTACAAACTCCCAGTTATAAGATAAATAAATACCAGGGATGTCATCTACAACATGATAAATAAACTTAACACTGCTCTAGGTTATATATGAAAGTTGTTAAGAGAATAAATCCTGAGTTCTCATCACAAGGAAAAACATTTTTTTCTATTTCTTTAATTTTGTATCTATATGAGATGATGGATGTTCACTAAACTTACTGCATTAATCATTTCATGATGTATGTAAGTCAGATCATTATGTTGCACACCTTTATACAGTGCTGTATGTCCATTACATCTCAATAAAGCTGGTAGGGAAAAAAAGAAGTCATAAAATAAAGTCTAAAGATAAATCCAAAGAAAGCAGAGGAATGATATAACAAACAGGAGAGCAAAGATTAATGATATAGAAAAAATACTGTACAAAGAATCAATAAAGTAAAAAGTCATTTGTTTTTAAAGACTAATATTGATGATCCTCTCATAGGATTAATAAAGACAAAAGATACAGTGCAAATAAGCAACACTGAACAAAAGACATGGTATCATGACAGATGAGATACAATATATTAAGGATGACTTCATGCTAATAATTGTGAAAACAGATGCAAAGGATAAACTTCTAGAAAATAAAACTCATCAAAATAGTCTCAAGAGGAAATAGAAGACCTGAGTAGTCCAATCTCTTAAAGATATTCAATATCAAAGTTAATTTTCACACAAATAAAAGAGCAGGCCTGACAGCTGTATAGACCAGTTCCCCCAAACATTTCAAGCAAAAAATCACCCTCATCTCATGCAAACTCTTACAGAAAACAGAAAAAAAGAACATTCCCCAGTTCACTTTACCAGCCAAATATAGCACCGATACCAAAACTAGACAAGGTAAGTATGAGAAAGGAAAACTACAGGTAAATCTCACTCATCAACATGGACGGAAAACTATCACATAAAAAAAAGTTAGGCATAACTGTTTTTTTAATCTCAGGAACATAAGGTTAATTTAATATTAGAAAAGTGATCAATGTAACTTACCATTTTAACAGATAAAAGAAAAAAGCTAATAATAATAATAAATCATATTATAAGTATTTAATAACTGCATTAATCTGATAAAAGGTACATACAAACAAACAAACAAACCAAAAACCCAAAAAGTAAAAACCCTAGGCTGAAAAAGTGTTTAGTGATGAAACCTACAGTCAACATTCAGTAGTAAAACTTCTCCTTTAAGAGACAGGTAAGACCAGCACAGGGTCAGTGCTAGTCAGCCCTCCACAGTCCTGGCCAGCACATTAAACAAGAAAATGTGACAAAAGTTGAGAACTGGAAAAGAAACAAATTTATCATTACTTGCAGATGCTATACTGTCAGTTAAAAAACTTAAAAGAATCTACAGATAAATGGGTAAAATTAACTACAGTTTAACAAGTTTTCCAGATACAGAATAAATTTAAAAGGTTAAATGCATCCTACAGTATCAGCAACGACTTGGGAGATGCAATTTTAAAAGAGATACAATTTACAACATACCATTTACAAAAGCAACAAGATGATAAGAGTATCTAGGAATAAATCTCAAAAGGTGTATAAGCCCTTTATGATGACAGTTGTCAAATTTTACTGAAAGATATTAAAGGCCAAAATAAAGAGATATGCCATATCCTGGGATAAGAAGACTCAAAATTGTAAAGATGTTAATTCTCCCCAAATTGGTCTACAGATTCAGTGCAATTCTAAATTAAAATCTCAAAGGGGCTTTTTGTAGGACTTGGTAGACTGATCCTAAAATTCATATGGGGAAAAAAAAAGAGCAAGAATAGCTAATAGATTCTTGAAGAAGGAATTCATCCTGTTCAATAGCAGGATTTATACACCTATAGCGACTAAATCTGTGCACTGTTGGCAGAGGGACAGATCAAGGGACAGAATGGCACCTTAGAAACAGACCCACACATATGTGGGAACTGTATGACGGAGCTGGCACTGCAGGGAAAGGATGCACTTTCAACACATGGTACAGGGAACAGTGATTATCTATTTGGGGAAAAAACTGCAATTAGATCCGATTCCTATGAGGGAGAAGAATGCTTTACAACAGAGGGCTGCGAGCCATGCTGAAAATTGCTGGAGGATGAGCAGTGATGGATTCGGCAAGGCCGAAGCTGGCAACAGAGGGCTGCAGCAGCAGCAGCCGCCGCTGATGGGGATGCAACTGGACTGGAGTGGGTTAAACACTGAACTGGAAGTGGGAAATGAAACAGGGAGTGTGGCAATCCTGAGAGATTTCTCTTTGAAGGGGAGCAGAGAAATGGGTGGAGAAGTAGGGTCAAGAGAGGGTTGCTTTGTTTTAAGACAAGCAAACCTCCATGGTGACCTGGAGTGAGAGGTGATGGATGAAGTAGCATTAAGATTTCAGAGTGAGGGGGAAGGGGCTCTGGAGCAGAGGTGGGGGGTTCTGTGAGCAGGGACAGCTCTGCCACTGTCACAGGCGGGGTCCAGACAGGCTGGGGGATTTGGACGTGGGAATATGAGCGGGTGTCCTGTGAAATCAGAGGAGGGTAGTAGCGGAGGGAGGTTTGAGGAGGGAGTGGGAACATTACAAACTAGTAGTGGGCTTGCTGGGCCCACGCGAAGTGCACATTTGAGGTTTGCAGCTGTGAATTTACAGGGGAAATACTGCCCCAGTTGTGTGATGTCTCTCCAGGTAGTCCATGGCTCTAAAGACGGTGGCTAGGGTTCAGCTGGGGTTATGGTTGTGCCGGGTAAGAGGAGTGGGGGGGGCGACAGGAGCCAGGAAGCTCGAGTGTTTGCAGGATTAAAATGGTGACTCTAACCTGTGAAGGATGATGACTCTAGTCTGATAAGAAGAGAAGGCAGGATGGGTGATGAAGGATACCCCATGGATCGAGGAGCCCAGGGAAGGGTGACAGAAGCATCAGGGAGGAAGACAGTGGGGCAGGAGGGAGGTGTCAAGATGAGTAGTCACAGGCAGGTGGCTGGAGAGCAACCACGTCTTCTCCCCTGGTCAGCGCCCCGGGCTCGGGCCCCAGCAGGGGAGTCAAGTGTGGCTCTTCTGACTTTACAAGGAGATTCAATATTTTATTCTCAAAGCAAATTCTCGAGGTCAGCACAACTATCCCTATCTTACTAGTGAGGAAACTGAGGCTCAGGGAAAAGACATGCCTTGTCTGAGGCAGCAGGGCCAACCTCCAGCCCTGTGCACCCTCAAGGCCAGGTACCTGGGTAGTTCCGGCAGCCCCCGGCGGTGCTCCCCCGCCGCCAGGTGCCCTCGTACAGGGTGGTGTTCCAGTTGCGGAACCTTTGACTCTTGAGTGCGTCAGGCGTCAGGTTGCAGATCTCCAGGCGGGTGAACTCGCGCATGAAGTCTCGGAATGACATCCTGGGGGGTTGAGGTGCAGAGGTGAGTTGTGGTCCCCAGCCAGGGCGCTGAGGGCACAGTGGGGTCTGTGGGGACTGGGAGCTGGGGTGCCTGTCCCCACGAGGGGCCAGACTGAGGACGGGGCTGCTCACCAGAATTCCCCATCCTCCATCTTGACCCGGAGCTGCTCCCGTTCATAAGGGTCCACGCTGTTCCACTCCGAGGAGCTGTGGGGAAAAGGGCACTGCCAGGGGCTGGCAGCCACTGACCTGCCCAGCCTCTGTCCCTGGGGCCTGTCCTCCCCCAGCCCAGGTGAGGAGGCCTCTGCAAGGCCACGTCCAGAAATCCCAGTCCCAGAAGTTGTCTCATGAGGGCTGGGTCAGATGCCCAAAGGATGCTCACAGGCCAGGCACAGCGGCCCGCACAGCCTGAGCTTTGCTAGGGCAGTCCCCATACTGCAGGCTGGCAGAGCCCTAAGCAGAAATGCCAGTGGCACTGAACAGTCTCCCCAAGCCTCCCTAGCCAATGTCTGCAGCCGCTCACCCATCACTCCAGGCTCCTGTCCACTCCACCTCGCCCCATGGGTTCCGCATCCGGATCAGGTTCACCATTTGGCCCTGGTAGTTCACCTGTTCCCCAGAGCTCCCATCAGTGCCTGCTTCTGGCATGCACTTTAACACCCATTCCCGCCACCTCGCCCTCACCGAGCCTGGCTCAGCAGGCAGCACCAGAGCAGAGCTGAGAAGCCTGTCCAGGAATAAACTGCACACAAATTACAGTAACTCAGGGCGGGACAAGATAAACATCTCTGGATGAGACTTCCTAGGAGATAGAAAAGGTGCCACAGGAGGTCAAGGGAAGAGCCAGCCCCTCCCACAGCCCTGGTCACAGGCCACAGAGGCAAAGAGGCAGGAACCACCCAGAAGGGAAGGAAGGCCTCCACGTGGGCCAGTACCTGCTTGGCCCCAGTCACAGAGTAGGCATGGCCCTTCACCAGCTTCTTGAAGGTGATGGCCTCCATGTCCAGAATGCTGGAAATCTGTAGAAAAGCACATGTTTATGCACAAACAGCTGCTGGGAGACCCCAGCTATCATCTCCACTTACAGGCACCGCCCCTGGAAGGGGGGCTGCCCAGGCACTCCACTGACACTGCTTTTGGCCAGAGCTGTCCAGACCCTGTGCAAGTACACATGCACACACATACAGCCATGTATAACCCCTCCCCTCATCCCAGAGCCACAAGGCCCTCAGAGAACCTTGTGTGGAGGGACATGGTACGACAGAGAAGGGGGGTGAGAACAGGCTAGAGTCAGGTAGGACTGGGGAAGAGCGTGGGGCCAAGGTGAGAGTGGAGGATGTAGTGATGGTGGGGGTGGAGCCTGAGATCAAGGATGAGGGATGTCAGGATGAGTTGTGGGAACAGAAGAGCAACAAAGTGAGTGAATGGAGCAAGTTCGGGAATGAGGCTGGGGTCCACGGGATCTGGGACGAGGGAAGAGCTGAGGTCTGAGGCTGTGAACTCAACAGCAGACGGGCACAGCCTGAGATGACAGGAACAAGGAGCTGAAGTCAGGAAAATACACAGAGGTCTGAGGTTTGGGGGACCCGACGACACTGGGCATGGAGGTGGACGATGTGACTGAAGTGATGGACAAGGCTCAGTCAGGATCCAGGCATGGTGTGAGGTTAAGGATGGGGTATGAAGCCAAGCCTGGGACAAGTCTGAGGCTGGGGTGGGTTGGGAGAGGGAACTGTAAGACAAGACTCAGATCACAAAATGGGACGCACTCACATCAATGGAGCAGCCCAGCAGGGAGCCTCGCTCCAGTGCCTTGAGGATGATGCTGTAGAGGTCGCTGGGCGCCTTGCGCAGCTCATACCATTCAGTGACCCCGCCTGTGAAGTCCTCAAAGCCCTCGGAGGTGCTGCCCCCGGACAGGGCCTCATAGCTGCCATTCACCCTGTGGGGTGGTCCAGGTCAGCACTCTGCATTAAGAAGGACCCCGAACCCGAGGGTGGCGTGGACCTGTCCCTGGGCCCCTACTCACTTGGCATAGGCCTTCTCGAGCAGGGCGCTCCAGAACTCGTTGCCTTGGGCAGAGTGCACGAACACCAGCTTCCCATCCTTGGTGGGCAGCAGGTCATCCACCACCACGTCCACCCACTCCCCAAACTGCCACAGCTGGGGGAGGAGGGGCACAGTGAGTACCTATTTTGAAATCTCCTGGGCCTGAGCTCAAGCTTCGGCTCTGCCACTTATTAGATACCACATTCTAGGTCATGTGTCCTACATTGTGTGTGTGTGTGTGTGTGTGTGTGTGTGTGTGTGTGTGTGTGTGTGTGTGTGTGTGTGTGTGTGTGTGTGTGTGTGTGTGTGTGTGTGTGTGTGTGTGTGTGTGTGTGTGTGTGTGTGTGTGTGTGTGTGTGTGTGTGTGTGTAAGGGGGTGGGGGGGTGTCCATGTAAATTAGGTATGAAGGAAAATGTGGCACCCACATCCTTCAACCACAAGATAGACTAGACTCCCACAATCACAGGATTTGCTTCAAAGACACCTTCAGGAGCAAGCCGAAAGTGACCAAGTGCTATGGCGGGTGGGGTGCAGAACAAAGAGCAAGGGGAGGAGGTGGGCCCACAGCACCCGCTGGTGGGACGGGCGAGTAAACGACCCAATCAGAGGCTGGGTAGGAGCAGATTGGAGGAGTGAGGGGAGGGGGCGGGGAAAGGGCGGCGAGGCCACGCCCCTGCGGACCAGCTCTGCAGGTGCGGCACTTGGTCAAAGCAGATCTAAACGCACCGTGTGTCCTGCAGACTGTGCGCACCAAGGCGGGTCAGGATGAAGTAGGGTAAGGAGCGCACTGACGAGGCGGAAGGAGAGAACACCACGGCCAGAGGTTCTCATCCAGAGTTGCTGGAGTGTGTCTCTCCTAAAACCAGCTTATTGAGAATTCGTTAGTGTGATTTAAAAAATGGGCCTTGTGCGCAAACAACGTCAGGAAAAGCTGGTGTAAATAGGCTTAATCCTGAGTCTTTTCTGCAGGGCTCTCTCAGAGGCTGGAGGGTGCCAAAGTGTAGGAAGAGTTGGGGTGGGTGGGTGCAGAGTCCGATGACAACGGTGTAGATGGCCACATGTGCTAGTCTGTTTTCCCCAGGGGAACACTCTATTTCTCAGACAGGGAAGCTGAGACCCTGAGGAGGAAAACGATTTCCCACAGGATGTAACACAGAGATCTTTCTACTCTTCCAAGCGCTTCCCTCCATCTCCCCTTATATGCACAACCACCAGGAAAACTGCCAGCCCAAATACCTGCCCAACCGTTTCACACATGACAGACCTTTTCACACTTGACAGATCCGAGATGGAATCAAGAGGTCAAGTATTTTCGAGAGGGAGGGCTGGCCCTGCAAGGTGTGGCCCTGAGCCACCCTAACTTCAGACTGCTGTGTATGGGTCAGTGGTCCTCACCTCCTCCAGTTCCTGTTACCCCTCTCTCACCGATCCCATTGTCCCAGGTGGGTGTGGGGCTCCTCACCTGGAAATGGAAGATGCCAGCATAGCCATTCTGGAAGCTTTGGCCATGCGGAACTACTCGGTGCAGGAGGGTGTCATTGAGGGTAAGGGAGGCAATGGCAGCCAGCAGCCAACAGTCCCCTGGGATGGGAAAGAGCCACGTCAGGCCTGCTCCACCAGTCTGCTCCCAGTAGTGCACATGGGTGCCATACCGAGTAGAACCTGGGGTTCCCTGGGCAGGGTGCCCCTCAACTTACAGAAAAGACCCAGCAAGCTAGGCAAACCAGCCCCAGCGCTGATAGCCAGAGCCTGCCTAGGCTTGCAGGAGGGAGGGGCTGAGGCAGAGCAGGAAAGAAAGGGTGTGGGGAACTACCATGGAAAAGACACTCCGAACCCCCCAGGGCCTACCCAGCGCTCCCTGGCAGATGTCTGTGCGGGTGGCTCCATCCACGATGAACTGGGGGTTTGAGAACAGCTCCTGAAAGAGACCCAGAGTCCTGTCTCTGGGCCAGCCCCTCCTAGAAACTGGATCCCAGCCATCCCAGAGCAACTTCCCACTAGGGACCTGGAGTCCTGCTCACATTCCTCACCCAGGATGCAGGTAAACTGAATCCCACCCAGGGTGGCCCCTCTCACCGTGGGACGCTTCCACTTGACGCCATAGGTTTTGGAGGAGTTTGGGCCCAGCTCCTTGTAGCCCAGGCTCTGGGGCACTGGGGGGAAAGACTCATCACGGAAAAGGGCCCCACTCTGCAGGCAGTGAGCCCGCAGCTGCTCAAAATCCTGGCCCAGGTACTTGATGGCGTTTTCATGGCGGCCCAGGCCCAGCTCCTTGGCCCGCTGCTTTTGCACTTGCGCAGACACCCCGGTGCAGTACACCGGAGTGATGATCTCCTCAGCCATCCTGTGAGACAGACGGACCTGCTGAGAGCCCAGATCTATAACTGGGGCTCCTGCTTGCTGACGCCACTCTCTGGCCCCTGCCACCCTTCCTCCCCAAACCTACGGTCTCCTCACTGCTCCCCTCACAGAATAAGGGCTCTCTGCCACCTCCCCCTGCTCCCAGAATTCAGGAGAGGGGGCCTCCCATCCAGCAGGTGTGCTGGCCACCACCTCCCTACGCCTCTACAATGCTACCACCTCTCTTTTCACAGACTCCCATTGTCCTGGGCCTGCAGTCCTGGGGTCAGTCAGCCAGGTGGGGCAGGGCGGAGCCCGAGATAATAACATAGGGAGCCAGTAAAGTGGGAGACCTCAGGGAAGGCCTCTTTGACTGCCTGCCTATAACCCTCCTTCTCAAACTAGCCAAGCTCCCATGCACTGGCCCCTTTCCCTGGCTTGGGAGCTGAGAAGTCCAGGTAGCCAGGGTCCCCCGTCCCAGGGCCCTGAGACAGGTCGTAAGAACAGGGCCGCTGGGCCTCAATCCCTTCCTCTCCAGCCTTCCCCCCGAGCCCAGACCCCGGAGACAGCGTGGAGCGCAGGCTGCGGCCGCCGCCTGAGCCGTGCGGCTTCCCGAGCCCCCGCCCCTGTCCCAGGCACTCCGAGGGCCGGGGTAGAGGCAGCCCCTCAGCCCGGGAGCTGTGGCCAGGGTCAAGGAATCCCGGTGCGGCCACCCAGCTCCTTACCTGGGGGAGCAGTGTCTGGGGGTCGCTGCGGTCCCTGCGGCTGGCTTCCCCAGCGGCAGCTCAAGACAGGGCCCAACCAGGAAGAGCGCTCCTCCCCGCCCTCTTCCCGAGGCCCTCCGGCCTCCTTCCTTCTCTCTCTTCTCTTCTTCCTCCTCCTCCTTCTCCAGCTCCAAGCCCGCTTCCTCTCTACTCTCCCTTATCTCTCGGGCACTTTCTTTATCTCTCTAACTCAAGGAGTCTCCGGGCCCCTCCCTCCGTAGGCGCTGGGCCAACTCCGCGAGAGGACAAATTAGTAAAAGGCAGAGTTGTCCCCGGGGAGGGGCCAGCGCATATCGAGGTGGAAGGGCTGGGCGCTGGACGGAAGGGCACCGCGGGGGAGGGGGAGGGAAGCGGGCGCGACAGGGGGTATTTTTAACCAGGGGCAGCAGCTCGAGTTGCAGGGCTGGGCGGCCCAACCCCACGCGGCGCCCCGGAGGGCATTCCCGGGCGTCCCGGCCGGCAGCGCCGCTTCCTGCAGCCTCAGGTCTGTCCCCCCGGCGCCCCTCCTCCGCGGGGCCGCAGCTGTCCCCCCACCCCTGTCCCCGCGCGCCCCTAGCGCGGGGCCGAGATTACCTCGGGCTGCGGCAGCTGCTCGGAGGAGGGGCCGGGCTGGCGGCGAGCGGACCCCTGCCGGACGCTCGGCAAACGGCAGCCCCACCCCGCTGGGTCCGCGCCGCAGCCAGGCTCCTGGGCAGGGCCCGCTCCCCGCCCCCACCCCGCCCCCGCGCCCTGGGGCGCAGGCTCGGGACGCCGCCACCCCGCCTTAGCGGCCCCGGGCGTGCGGGCGAGGTGCGGGGAATCGGCCCTCCAGGCCCGCGCTCGCTGCGTGACTTTGGGTGACCCTGCCCTTCTCGGCCTTGGTTTCCCCGTTTGCGCAGCGGATGGAATGAAATGAACAACTGTGGGAGCCCATCTTTCTCTTGCGCTCTGAGGTTTCTTGAACCCGGAAAGGTCGGCAGCCTTTCCCTTTCCGCGAGCCATCCTTTGCCCACACACCTGGGAGCTCCCGAGTGCGGACTTACCCGGGAGGGGGCGGCGGAGGCTGAGAGCAGTACAGCAGGCCCACCCAGGCGCCGGAGAGACCCTGCTTCCCAAGATGTGTGAAGTTGAAAGAGCCCTGAGGTTGTATGGAGGGAGACTGGGGCAGCCCCCACCCCAGCTCAGGGCTTTTGACTGACCTTGGGGGCCCTAGCCCACCAGGTTGCAGCTCTTATATGATGCGCACACAAGCATTTTGTTCAGGAAACAGTGCATAGCTTTCCTAGGATTTTAGGGCCCATGACCCCAAGAAGGTTAACAGCCACTGATCTAATCTGTCTTCATTCTCACTCCCAGTTTACAGATGAGGAAAACTGAGGCCTAAGAGGATGCTACTTGCTGAATTCCTTCAACTGGTGAGTCAGTGCTGGAACCAGTTTCTGGGTCTTTGCTTTTCACCATTGGGCATTTATGTATCCAATCTTGACTAAACCCTTCTGACAGGTCTTTGCATAGCAGAGACCCATGACTAAGGCAGATCAGTCCCTACTAGAGGAGACTGCTCTCCTGGTTCAGTTTCAGGAATTAAGGTAGGTGAATCCTGATGGAAAAGTAGGAGGTAACTAGACAGTGGGATGCTAGAAAAGATGTTACTAGCTGAAAGAACAGTGTGTGCAAAAGTCCTGAGGCTGGGGGGAACACTGGCCAATAGGGGAACTGCAAGTGTTTCTTGTGACTGGATCACAGGGAGCAGGAGCCTGGGAGAGGAAAGATGCTCCCGTCACCCCAGAGCAAAACATTCTGGCTCAATCTATGTGTCCCACAGTCCCCAGAATTACTTTCACAAACCTGTCACTCCTACTGATTGCGTTCGGTTGTTCACCAAATGGGCACTGACCACCTCCTGTATGTGCAAGGCACTGTGCTCACCTGGGCATAAGATGGTAAAGACCCATGGCTTTGGCCCTCTCTGAAGGAGTCAGACAGTGATTCAAGTCTTACAACCACAATTAATTGGGAAGAAGAAATGGTGTGAAGGAAGCCTATAACTGAAGCCTTAGCTAATCTATGTATTAGAGTAGGCATAAATCAGACAAAGGGAGTTATGGCAGGGGTGGGGGAGATGCCAGGTAGGAGAATTAATTGCCTTGGCATATGGAGAAACTGAAATATTCTTAGTGTTGCTTGAGCAGCGAGAGAGAAAGGGAGAGAAGAGTTTGGGCAGAGCTGGATGGGCCATGGGAGTTTGGATTTTGTTCTGCTTGAGGTAGAAGGCTGCTTAGATTTATACAAAGGAAGGAGAAGGATGCCTGGGAGTGGGTGGTTCAAACTAAGGAGGTGGTAGGCACAAAAGAAGTAGATGGATTTGATAACTATTTAGGATACAACATATCAAAATTTAACTCAAACTGTATTATACACCTAAATATAAATCCTAGGACTATAAAGCCTCTAGAAGAAAGAGAAGGAAAAACCTTAACAATATTGGGTTTGGCAAAGGGAATTTTGTATATGATAAATTCCAGATGAACTCAAGATTTAAATGTAAAAAATGAAAACAAAAATACAGCCAGCAGCTAAGGGAGAAATGTTTTTAGTCATCTCAGTGGGGAAAAGTTTTTTGTAACCCTGACATAAAGCCCAGCAGCCACAAAATTTTATTTTACCACATTAAAAAATCTGTACAGCAAAGTCAAAATGATAAACTGAAGAGAATACTTACAAGTTACATCTTGAAGGGCTATTTCTCCTTATGTGTGAGTCAGGTACCAAAAACAGTGGAGAAATGGGTAAAGACAAAGACAATTCACAGAAAAGAAGACTAACAGCTCTGGAATATATGCAGCAATGCTTAAGCTCACTCAGAAGAAGAAACACAAATTAAACCTTCACTGAGACACCATTTTCTACTTTAGCAAACAAAAAAATCTGGTACCTCACTGGTGAGTTTTCTGGAAAACACATACATGGCTAGAGATTGAGGGGCTGTATAGGGATAGCCCCATTATAGGGACATTTGGCAAAGTTCATTCACTGTCTGGAATAGCAGAAGTCTGGAAACAGCTTAAATATCAATCAATATGAAACAAGATACATTATAGTACCTTTATATAGAGGAATACTATATAGCTCTCAAAAGGAATGTGTGAACGAGGAACCATCTTCAAAATACGTTAATTACACAATAGGATGTATGGAATTCTTCCACTGGATTTTTTAAAAAGGTGGACGGGGTGAGACATATATGCAATTTTGGTGTGGTGTCTTTTTTCTGACACCACCTCTTATACCAAGTATGTGTTTTTTTCCCAGGTACCAAATACTTTCTCAGGTTTGATAATTCAGTAGAAGACTCAGAACTCAGGAAAGTGCTTTACTGGCTGTTACCAGTTTATTAAAAAGGTTACAACTCAGGAGCATTCAAATAGAAGAGATTCATAGGGCAAGAGATTCATAGGGTAGCCAAATAGAAGAGATCCATGTGGGGGAGGGGTGTAGAGCTTCTGCCCTCTCCAGGTGACCCACCCTCCCCAAAAGACTCCAGATCTCCAGTGCCCCGCCTCTGCTTTAGGTGGTGAGGAGGCTGAAAGTTTCTACCCTCTGGATCACTTTTTCTGGTGACTAGCCCCCACCCTGAGTAACCTCATTAGCATAAACTCAGGTGTGATCCAAAGCACATTAGGAATGACAAAAGGCACTCCTATACATTCAGAGGATTTTAGGAGCTCTGTGCCGAGAACCTGGGACAATGACCAAATATATATTTTATTACACCACATTTGGTTATGCATATTTAGAGTCTGTCTCTGGAAGGACATAAATTATTACTTTCATTGTTTCCAAGGGTAGGAGATGACTCTTGGTTCAAAATTCAAAACATACATGTGAATATATTACTTATTTGAAAAACTGTTAAGAAATACTTTGCAGTCCTTTGTCTTGGTTTCTAATGTCCACAATCTCCAAGCATTACCTCCATGCTTGGGAGTGGCATCCAGATTCCTCTGCCTTCTGACCCTTTAGACTTTTCTCCATCTTCTGTTCCAGCCACTCCCCAAACATACCCTCCCCTCTAGCCTTTCTCTGTGCAGCAGTTCCCTCTCCTAATAACATCCACATTCGAGCTCTGTTCTTAAAACATAGTTCTGAACCCTTCTAGGATTAACTCTTTCAAATTTGAGAACACCCTGTTTTAATGTAATACCCATTTTACAGATGAGGCAGTAGAGGAGATTCAGTAACATGCTAAGTCACACAGCAGCCAGGGACTTAAGCTGTCTGGCACCAGAGACCAAGTCTTAATCACTCCTCTAGACTGTCTTTCTAAGAGTAACCTCTTCCCACCCCAGCATGGGCAAACTTGATATTGTTCAGAACCAGTTCAAATGCCAGCTCCTCTGGGGAGTCTTCCCTGCTCCTTAATTAACAAATTTACTTTTTTTTCAGGGGGGGTTGTATTATAATATTACATTATGTTTGATTGCATAGACCTGGCCCTGCAGGCATTTCTAGGCTGACTATAGAGCCATTTTCCTTTTGAGCTTTTGTGGTCCAGTCGGCTCCAGACCCTCTTCTAAGGACTGCATGTACCTCATCTCACTCTGTTCCATCTTCACTGTGTGGATCTCATCATCCATAGTTGATGTTATAGAGGGGAAACTTAGGCTCAGGATGACTGGTCACCAGTGGGAAGGGGAAGGGCTATTACAGAGCCTGTGCTCACAGGTGTCAACCACTGGTACCTGAACCTGGCAGACCCCCTCTCCCCACAACTCCCTCCCTAGCCCCACCCTGGGTCAAGGACCCAGACTAGGGCCTAAGCACAGTGGGTGTCCTATGGCCATGAGTTTATTAGAGGAGCCAAGTCAGAGTGGGTACAAGTTGCAGGTTGGGAGGAGGGGACTGGGAGCATGGGCAGCACTGCCAGTCTGAGGCCAAGAAGACAGGAGGCCAGGGGACCACAGGCAGTAGAGAGCTGGGTCAGCAGCAAGCGGATGGGCTGTTCACCCTGCGAGCGTCAGCGCCGAGAGCATGGCGGCGGCTTTGAGAGGACTGGGGAAGAAGGACAGAGAGATGCTCAGTGGAAACTTGCCAGGCTCACGTGGCTAGCAGGTTGCAGAGCTGGGACACATGCCCAGGCCTTCTGGACCCCAGGCCTCATGCCCCTCCTTCCCATTCTGTTGGGCCCCACACCTGCCTCCCAGCTTCCCCCAGCTCGTATCCCCAACTCACTGTGAAAGGTGTAGGTGCCTGGCTCCAGTTGCAGCTGGTGGGGCAGGACAATGAGGAAGCCCCCACCCCAGGGGTCTTCAGCCACTGAGAGACTAGCTTGGGAGGGAGGGCAGTGCCCTTCAGGGTTTTGGGAAGGGCACTTGGATACGACAGGCAAGGGGCGGGGGTGGTGGCAGCAGTGGCTGCGGCGAGGGGGCAAGCTGCAGAGGGGACAGTGGGGTGGTGAGAGGCCAGGGCCCCGGGGGAGGGGGACCTGGGCCTTTGGGTAGCTCCTTTGAGCCCTGCCATGGTGGGGGCGCCTCTCCCGTGTCCAGGCCCAGTGGGTTGGCTCCTTGGCCATGACCTGCATGAGAAGAGTGGGTGGTAACTGGGAGGTGGGAGGTCCAGCCCCTTTCCCCAGCCGCAGGATGCTGGTACGGCCTCACCTCCTCGCAGGACTGGCGGCTCACAACCGCCCTGAAGCCCATCCGTGCCCACAGCTTGTCCCTCTGACAAAGGAAGTCTGACACTCGACGACGCCAATCTTTGCCCAGGGCCCATGGAAAAATCACACATTTGGGGTCCTCCACGTCCTCCTCCATGTCATTTGCGAGGTACCTGGCCACAGAGGCCGGGACAGGGAACAGAGGCCATAAGCAACTATCCCACCCCACCCCACAGCTCCCAGCAGTGTCCCCTCCCCCCTGCTCCTGCGCTACTCACAGTGCCAGGAACAAATTGCTGCGGGTGTACTCGCTGAGCTTCAGATTGGCACGCCGGAAGTAGACCAGCACCATGGCCAGGAGATACTGCAGACACAGAAACAGGGAGAGTTAGAGGTAGGCACCGGGGGAGAGGGGGTTGTGCCAGGCCCACCTGCACCCAAGGAAGTGTTGGTAGGGTTAGTAAAACGGTGGGGAGGGGTTTGCAAAGACAAGGGTTTAAAGGGGAGGCATTCCCTCCACTAGACCAGGGGACCCAATGAATTAGCAGCACTGAAGCCCCACCCACTTTATTCAAACTTCCCCAAGTGATCCTGCCTCTACCTACACTGTACCCCCTCACCTTATCTGAGACCTGGAAACAGGGATCTTTGGAGAGGAATTCCTGGAGGAAACTGTGCTCTGGGGGTAGAGAGGAGAGAGAGTGGACTGGGGTTACCACCCACCCTCCACAAGAAAAGAGCAGCATCAGAAGTTCCTAAACCCAATCCTCCACTGAACCCGCTTTCTGACATGACCCCCCCCCACCTTCCAAACTGGGGGTCACCTGAGAAGGGAAGGGACAGAGACTGCCGGTGATTGCATGGGCAGGTTGAGGTCCTGCCTCACATCTGTTCACACTTGGGCCTCCACAGCCACTCCCCTGCCAGCCCCCAACTGGACTCACCCAGAAGGCTTAGGAAGGCCTGGAGCTCCTGATGCTGGTGGAAACAGAGAGACTCACTGCCCTCACCTTGACGGCTCCAGCCACCCAGCTTCACCTGGGTGCCAACCGCAGCGATTGTGTCAGGACCTTGGGTGTCACTCATCTCATGGGGATGGGTGAGGTGGGATGGGGCAGGGTGACCTGCAGAGAAGGCAGCCCCAGGATTTAGCACCTACCCCACTGGTCCCCCACGAGTCAAGGGGGTCGATGTGGCTGGCCTGACAGATGACCTCCAGAAGATGGAGGAACGGGCACAGAGAACTCAGAACAGAAAGAAACTGAGGTGGGGGGCGGGTGGCGAGGCCAGAAAAGCAGCAGAATTCCTGGAAGCTGCAGCACCCCACCCCCTCCGCCTGGCACCCCAGACCAGGCCAGAGTAAGAACAGCAGCCACAAGTACCTCTGAGGCTTCCTAAGTGCCTGGAGCTGTGTTAAATACTTTAAGGACATTATCTTATTTCATCCTGGTAGGTAGACCCATTTTGCAAACAGGGAACCTGAAGCACGGAGGTCTCCCGGCCACTTCGAGGTGGAGCCTGTCTGCCCCCAAAGCCAGAGTTTAACTGCTCCTCCTGCCTCCCAACTCACAACCACGCCCTCTCCCCACACCAAAGCGGCAGCGCTGACAGAACCACCAACCCCTTACTTCACAGAGGGAAAACTGAGGCCCAGAAAGAGGAATGCTATTAGACAAATACTGGGGTTTAGGGCAAGTTAAGGATGGGCCATCTCAAACATTTTGGGCTATGAAGAGAGAGACTCAACTAAGGGGCCCCCTGCACCACCCCTTGGTCAACCCGGGGGGGGTCCCATCTAGGTTCCCACAAGAAGCCCAGCCTCCTCCCAAGAGAAGTCTTACCTGAGCTCAGGGGTTACACAGCACAACTCCCAGCTCAGCGAGCGAACTTATATAGCCCCAGAGCTGCCCCGCCCCCGCGACCCTCCACCAATCAGACCCCTTCCTGGGAAGGGGTGGGGCTTCTCGCCATCACCACTCACCTTTACATGCGGTAAACCGGGTCAGTCTCCACCACTCGCCTCCCAGCTGCGGCTCCCCAAGGCAAAAAGCTTCTCCAGAGTTTCATCACCTACAAGAGGGGTCTTCACCAGGCTAGCTGGACCCCACGGCCTGCGGGCCTGGAATGCGAGTCAGGCTGCAGCGAGTGGCTGATGGGTAAGTTATAATGCATTGAATGTGTCCTGCTGGGGAAGTGTCGCTGGGTATGTCTATGTTTGTTTCAGAACCAAGAATCCCAAAACCTGGGAACCAGAGAAGAGATTGTCTTGGCGTGAGAATTCCCAGGGGCCACATCCCCTTTTCAAGGTCTTTTAGGGGTACGGGGAGCCACTCCAGTGTCTCCAAGGTCGAGGAGAAAGGCTTTGCCCAGACCACCTAACCGTTCCCCTCTTCCCTCACACACACACACACAGAAGACCTTAAGCCTTTTCCTCTTCACTGGCTCATTCTCTACAATTCTATAGGACAGTCAGCACCTGCATTACTTTCCACATATGACAGATGACCCCCCCCTTTTTTTTTTTTAATGTGATAAAATATACATAACAGGGAGGGAGGCTATAGCTCAAGTGGTAGAGTGCATGCTTAGCATGCACAAGGTCCTGGGTTCAATCCCCAGTACCTCCATCAAACAAATAAGTAAATAAACCTAATTACCTCCCCCCACGCCCAAAATATGTACATAACATAAAATTTACTGCCTTAACACTTTTGAGTTCACATTTTTAAGTATCCACTACACAATAGCTCCCCATTTCTCCTCCTTCAGCCCCTGGCAACCACCATTCTACTTTCTATCTCTATGAATCTGACTACACTATGTCATATAAGTGGAATCATACAGTATTTATCTTTTTGTAGCTGGTTCATGTCACTTAGCACAACATCCTCAGGTTTCATCCATGCTGTAGCATGTCAGGATTTCCTTCTTTTTAAGGGCTGGATAATATTCCATTCTATCTATTTATTTTATATATCTACATAAAATACATTCTGTGTATTTATTTATTCTATCTGTGTCTATATTTTGCTTATCCATTCATCCATCAGTGGATAATTATGTTGTTTCCATATCTTGGCTACTGTGAATCGTGCTGTAAACATGGGTGTACAAATATCTTGAGACTCTGCTTTCAATTCTTTGGGGTGTATACCCAGAAGTGGGATAGCTGGATCATAGGGTAATTCAATTTCTAATTTTTTTAGGGAATGCCAAACTGTTTTCCACTGTGGTTACACCATTTTATATCCCCACACACAGTGCACAAGTGTTCTAATTGCCCCACATCCTGGCCAATACTTGTTATTTTCTGTTTTGTTGATAGTAGCCATCCAAATGAGTGTGAGGTGGTGTCAGGTGGCTTTTCAAATATGTATTTAATAGAAATGGAGGCCCATTTAAGTTGAATAACTTGTGCTCAAAGTCCTGCCAGTGGTGGCAGCAGCTGGGGGCTCAGGTCACATGACAAACACAGTATGGCCCTAGGAAGTAGCCTTTGTGGTTCTTGTGGCCATTTTTCAGATGGAAAACTGAGGTTCAGGGCCCCAACCTCCTGACATGTGAATGAAAGACAGGAAATGTAGGCTGAGCAAGGCGAGTGGTGAGCACCAGGTCAGGCATGCAGCCCAGGTCCCCAGTCACCAGATGCAGGCTTCTCCTGTGACACCACTGCCCTTCCCAGGCTGGACAGCCAGCACCCTTCCCTGCCCTGCTCCCAGCCTCAGGCCTTGGCCCTGGCCACTGCCAGGGTGGACTTTCACTTCTAGGGATGACCCCTCCTTTCCTGTGTCTCTCAGTCTCTCTTGATCTCTGGGTCTCTCTCGTCTGAGTCTTTCTGTTCCTTGGGTCTTGGTTTCCCTGTGTCTCTAACCTCTGTGGGTTTCGTGGTTTCTCTGTGGCCATCTCCCCTGCTCCGCAAGGCTGGCGAGGCCTCCACCAGACCACCCTGCTGTGTGTGTGCGGTTCCCCTTGTGTGTTTGTTATCAGCCTCCCCCAAAGAAGAGTCTCCACAGCAAGCCCCCAAACATGTTCCTAAAGAGGCTATGATCGAATCATCTCCTTATAACCACCCCATGAAGTGGTGCTACGATTAGTCTCCTTTTACAAGCAGAAATAACTGAAACACAGAGTTCGGGTTGTTTCTGAGAGGGTAAGTAACTTACTGCCAGCCACACAGCGCGAGTGTGGAGAGCTGTGAGTCCGCCTGGCTGCCTGGCCCCAGGCCCCACATTGAAGCACAGGCTGTCTGGTCCAGCCCTGTTTCTGGATGGAGCCTGATGTGGAGAAGCATTTCAGTGAACTGTAAGTGAATCCCCCCAGACCAGCTGTGTATCTGACCTTGCTCCCTCCCCACCGTATGTGGGGCTAGAGATCAGTTAGGGGTACAGAAAAGCCTGACAGCAGATGTATCACCTTAATCCTGGGTGGATTCAGGCCATTCCTTTCAAGGACAGCCTTGGGCAGCTGACATTCTCCATCTCGGGGAATTTTTTTTAACATTTTTTATAAACGTTTTATTTTGAAAGAACTTAGACTCACACAGATGTTGCTAAAAAGGATGGAAAGTGCCTGTGACTCCTCCACTCAGCTTCCCCCAATGGTAACATCTTACGTAACCATAGTTTAACAAGGAAATAATTAGAACCAGGAAATTGACATTGATATAGCAAAATTACAGAACTTACTCAGATTTCAGTTGTTAAAAGTACTCACTTTTATATTTTTTTTTAAATTCGGTGTCTCCTTCTATAAGTTTTATCACATGCAATCTTCGTGTAACAACCACCTCAATCAGGATACAGAGTGATTCCATCACCCTCAAGGAAGCCCCTTATGTTAGCCCTGTAGTCACACCCTCTTCCCCACCTTTGCCCCTGGCAACCATTAATCTCTTCTCTATAATTGTATCTTGTTAAGAATATTATACAAATGGAATTATACAGTATGTGACCTTCTGAGACTGGCTGTTTCACTCAACATAATGCCCTTGAGCCCCATCCAGGTTGTTGCATGTATCAATAGCTCATTTTTTTTATTACCAATTATTTTCATTACCAAGTAATATTCCATAGTGTGGAATGCATTGTTTCCAGTATGGGCTATTACAAATAAAGCTAATGTGACCATTCCTGTACAGGTTTTTATATGGATATAAGTTTTTAATTTCTCTAGAGTCAAAACCTAGGAGAAGTCATATGGTAAATGTATCTTTAACTTCATAAGAGACCGCCAAATTGTCTCCCCTAAAAGATATATTGAAGTCACTTCTTGCCCCCCACTTACCTGGGAATGTAATGTTATTTGGAAGTAGGGTCGTGGCAGATATAATCAAATTGAGTTGAGGTCATACTCTGCTCCATTCAGGTGGGTCCTAATCCAATATGACTGGTGTCCTTAGGAGAAGAAGAGACCCAGAGACAGACACATACAGAGAGAACTAGACACGGACACAGGGAAAGCAGCCACAGGAGGTGCAGGCAGAGATTGGAGGGGCGCAACTGGAAGGCAAGAACCCCAAGGATTGCCAGCCCCACCAGAAGCTAAGAGAGTAAGGAAGGCCCCCTGCTTCCTTGATTTTGGATTTCTAGCCTCCAGAACTGTGAAGGATAACAACAACTTTCTGTTCTTTTAAGCCCCCTGGTTTGTGGTATATGTGGTTTGTTATATGGCAGCCCTAAGACACTCGTATATTTTCCATCCATGCACCTTCTCAGGTGAAGTGTCTGATGAAGTTTGTTGCCTGTTTGTTAACTGGATTATTTGTTTTTCTTACTGTCGAGTTTAGAGAGCTCATACAAGATCTTCCTCAACTTATGATGGGGTTAGGTCCCAATAAAACAGCTGTCTGGGTACAGAGTGGTTGTGAGTGTGTTGACTGTTCCCCCGTGCTGGCTGTGGCCCGCTGCTGCTGCGCAGCATCACGTGAGAGTATCACGGCGCATGTCACCAACCTGGACAAAATTCAGAACTCGGAAGACGGTTTCTACCGAATGCCTATCACTTTGGCACTATCATAAAGTCAAAAAAGCCATTAAGTTGAACCATTGTAAGTTGGGGACCATCTACATATTCTAGACAAAAACCTTTGTCACATACATGATTTACAAATATTTTCTCCCAAACTCTAGCTCATCTTTTCATTGTCTTCACATTATCTTTCACAGAGCAACTCTTTCATCTTGATGACGTACAATTATCAGGTTTTTGGTACGGATTGTGGGAAGAAATTCAAAGGCAGGATTCTTCCATCCCTGAAGGCCCCAAGAAGCCCCAGAGAGCAGACAAAAACCAGAGAGAGGCAGCCAAGGGGAGGCCACTGTAGAAGAAGGAGCCAGAGGCCTGGGGCTTCCAGGCAGCCCTGGCTGGCTGCGTAGGAGGCTAAGTGAGGGCAGAGAGGCCCGGGGGAGGGGAGGAGTAGGAGACGGGAGATGGAGATGAAGACTAGCCCTGAGAGGGCATGGCCAGAGGGTTGCCATAGATCATGGATCCCAGAGGCCCAGGGCAGCCACCCTTCCAGCCTGGTTCTGGGCCTCTTTCCTCTGTACACACTTCCTGATTGGCACCCTAAACTGGAGTGGAATCCTCTATTGCACTGGCTTTAAATCCCTCCAGCCGCTCCAAAGGCTCTCCCAGTCCTGATGCTCCTCCGAATCCACACTTGTACCTCCAGGTGCCTCCACGAACCTGTTCCTTCCTCACTTTCCCCATCTACTGACCAATAGTTGCTCAAAAATAACAAGAAGAAGAAACCAACAGTCGTTGTTTCTAAGTAAACTTTTTACTGCAGGATGGCAGCCATGCCCGTAAGTGCACAGATCAGAAGTGAGCGGCTTGGTGAATTTGCGGTCAGGTGAAGAAAGCATGTCACAGCTGCCCCTCACACCCCCTCCCAGGCTCCAGTCCTCCCCCAAGCCCAAAGTTAGTCACCATTCTGGACTGTGTCATCATAGGTTAGTTGTGTCTGTTTCAGAACTTGGTGTAAACAGAAGCCTGCGGTACGTCTGCTTTGGATACGTCTGTCACGTGCTGCTTCCCCCCCATCGCTCGGTAGCGTTCTCTTAGATGAGTATTTGAAAGTATTTCTACCTTTCTTCTTGCTCCCAATGTCCAATTTATCACTGAATCTTGTGGATTCTGGTTCGAAAATCTCTCCCTAATCCATGTCCACCGCTCCTCCCCACTGTCTCCTCCCCTATCAAGATGGCCGCCTCACCTGCCTGGATCACCATATCACTCCCTAAACAGTCTCCTGACTCCCTGTGCTCTGGGCCCTCTCTAGAGCTGGAATGACCTTTTAAAAACAATCCTCTTAATAAAATGCAAACTTTTAAACTTCGGTACTTATTTGATCACTGTCTGCAATCCATTTGCTTCCTTGTTTACTTATTTCATGTGTCCTTCCCAGCAGGTCAGTGCCTTCAGAACAGGGGTCTCGTCAGCCTTGTCAGTTCCCAGACCCCTAGCCCTGACTCAGAGCCTGCTGTGCAAACATGTTGCTCACATTTAGTGGATGAATAAATGAAGGCCTCTGCTCATCTCTGCAGCCGCATCCCTGGTCCTGCCCCTCCATCACCATCCTCCGGCTTCTTTTAGTTCTGTCAGCCCCATCCCCTACCATCCCTGACCCTCGTGCCACTGGGCCCTTGAACATGCTACCCCCTCCCAACAGGACAAGATGTCCTCCCTTCTGGGAAGATGCTTCTCCCTATGCGGTGTGTGCTTACCCACATGGCTTGCTTCAGTCAGTAGAATTTGAGCAGCAATGGTTTATGCCACATTCGAGCAGAAGCTTTAAGAGTGCCAAGATGGCTCTGCCCTTGCCGTTTTCCATCTGCCCCCGGCCAGGTATTCCCCAGGTAGTGGCAGCCTCTCTAGCTCAGCGTCAGGAATAAAGAAGACATGGAGCAGATCCAAAGCCAAACTGAAAAGGACATGTACTGCGAATAAGAAATGATCTTTTGTTTTTGAAAGCCACTGAGATTTTGGAGTCATGTATTATTGTACAGGATCTCTATTTGCTGCTGTCACAGATTACCACAAACTCGGTGGCTTAAAACAATACAAATCTATTCTCTTATAATTCTGGAGGTCAGAAGTCCAAGTTCGGTCTCAGGCTGCTAAAATCAAGGTGTCAGCAAGATTTCATTCCTTCTGGAGGCTACCTGCATTCCTTGGCTTGTGGCCTCCTTCATCTCCAAAGACAGCAAGCATAGTGTCTTGTGACTCTGACCCTCCTCCACTTTTAAGGACCCTTGTGATTACATTGGGCCCACCTGGATAACTCAGGCTAACCTCCCCATCGCAAGACCCTTAACCTAATCACATCTGCAAAGTCCCTTTTGCCATGTGAGATGTTCATGGGTTCCAGGAATCGGGATGCAGACATCTTTGGGAGGTTGCTATTCTGCCTATCACATTTATCACGGCATAATTTATAGTGCACTAATATACTATTTACAAAATAACATTGCCTGCTGGAGGCACACCTCATTTTATTGCACCTCACGGAGATTGCATTTTTTACAAATTGAATGTGTGTAGCAACCCTGTGTCAAGCAAGTCTATCGGCACCATTTTCCAACAGCATTTGCTCACTTCGTGTCTGTGTGTCACGTTTTGGTAACTCTTGGCAATATTTCAAACTTTTTCATTGTTATATTTGTTATGGTGATCTGTGATTGGTGATTTTTGATGTTACTGTTACAAAAAGATTATGACTCACTGAAGGCTCAGACGATGGTTAGCACTTCTTAGCAATAAAATATTTTTCAATTAAGATTTTTTTTAGACATAATGCTATTGCACACTTAATGGACTACAGTACATGTAAACATAACTTACATGCACTGGAAAACAAAAAAATTCGTGACTTGCTTTATTGTGATGTTCACTTTATTGTGATGGTCTGGATCAGAACACACAGTATTTCTGAGGCATGCCTGTATTTATAAAAGATACATATAAAACATCAGGATATAAAAACTTTGGAAGTACAAGGATAGAAAAAATATCAGGTAAATACTAATAGCTGGAATAGCTGTATTAGTACCAAAAAAAAATAAAATAAATTTCAGGCTAAAAACATTACTAGAGAGAAAGAGGGTGCTTACATAGTAATTTTAAAAAGATATAGCAATTTTTAATTTATTTACTCTTAAAAATAAAGTCAACAATGGAGAGAACCACGGAGGAAAACAGACAAATAACAATCTTATTTGTAGATCTGATGGCACAGACAGGCAAAAAAATTAGCAAGGAAATAAAAGATATGAAGAATATGTTGGGGGACACTTGGTGACAGGCCAGTGACGTGGGTTAGTAAGAATTTACCGAAGGCAAGGGATAGTTTAAGAACAAAGGAAAAGTTTAATAGGTTCACTGCTACAGGAGACAGTGGGCCACACAGGCAAGAGGCAACTGTGTGTTCACCCAGTGTGAACACGCACGGTCTTTTATTGGGGAAGGGGCTGCAAACACAAAGGGACAGAGGAACAGATTTCTGATTGGCTATAAGTGAGGTAAGGGCACCAGCTGGCACTGCAGAATATGGTTAACAAATTTCACCTAGTGGACAGTATGAAGCACTGCACCTAAATGCAGAAAGGCATATGCAGAACATTTTCCAGTAAACAGATCAAATTCTAGATCATGTAGCAACTCAACTAATTTCAAAAAGTGCAGATCATTTAGTCTTTTTCTCCCCCCACAGTACAATTAAGTTAAACGTTGCTAACAAACAGCTAAATAGAAAAAAAAAATCCTACGTATTTTGAAATTAAGAAACATTTTATGAAATTTCTGGGTCGAGAGAGAAAAAATCACAATGGTAATTAGAAAATGGATTATAGATTTGTGTTGTTTTAGCCTGCAGTCATAATGAACTAGTTGGAGGATTCAGCTAATAATTCTTAGGAAAGTATGACCTCAAATGCACATATTAGAAAATAAAGAAGGATGCGCGCTGATGCGCTAAGCTCTGCCTTTTAAAGTTACAAAGGAAAAGCAGAAAGACTTCCAGAGAGCTGAGGACCAGAGGGCTGCCTATGTCCCCATCTCCCAATGCTTCCTTCCCAAACAAATCGGAACAAGAGTGGGAAATAAAACTGCCAAAACCACAGCCTCAGCATAACTTGAAAGCAGAGACCAGCCAAACTTCAGAATAACTAAATAAAAAGAAAGCACACCAAATCGCGGTGCCATCCTCTTGCGCTGCGACCCCACCATTCCCTGCCACCAGGCTTTGGCCAAAAAAAAACGAGGAAGAGAGAAGAGGGGCGCCGCGGATGAGGGCCCAAGGTGTATCTAGAACCTCCATCAGGAAGACTACATCCTTCCGCTGTCTGAAAATAACGGGAAAATATCCTGGGAGATCAGTTTAGATTCCAGGAAAGGGACTTAAAAGTACATGGGATTTGAAGGGTCTGTCTGCAAAATGCATAAGTTCTCAGAAAGGAATAAAAGGCCAAATGATCGAAAGAGTCCTTGGGCAATTGAGTGATGAAGGGAGAAAAAGCTGAAGGGAAAAATTTAGGGTTTTGCAAAATAAGAGAAATAAAAACATTGGAGGATGCAAACCCCTCCCCCCACCAAATAAATAAAATCCACCAAAGCATCTGGACTTTGCTATATTGACATAGGCGTGTGCCATAGAGCTAGGGATCTTTTAAACACCCCAATATTACAAAAAGAAAGAAGAAAAAGGTTAATAGATCCATCTGGAACTATTATTAAAACCAAAAAATTATCAGAAAATAAAACCCAACACTTACCAATGAAGAAACTTCCCCCTGGAGAAAAAACAACCATGAATCCAAAGAAACAAAATATCCACAAGGAATTAATCATATATTAGGTCACAAAGAAATGATCAGTAAGTTGAATAAAATGGAAATATTATAAACAATATTCTCTGCATACAATGTAATAAAATGAGATTTTATTAACAAAGACAAAAAAGGAATTAGGTGAAAAACTGGAATACAAAAGTTTAAAAAATAATGATGATGGAAATACTACGTATCAGACTCTATGAGATACATTTAAAGCAATTAGAGGACCATTCATGGCACTAAACACTTTTATCATTAAAAAGAAAAGAATGGCAAGAAATGAATTTAATTCCCAGCTCTAAGAAAACCAGAAAAAGAACAATGAAGTAAACCAAAAGAAAACACAAAGAGGAAAAGGATAAAGACGAAAACAGATTAATGCAGTAGAGAACAGAAATCAGACCTGAATTTTTGAAAAAATTAACAAATTGACAAACCACTAGCTTATTTGTTCAAGAAAAAAGGGAGAACACACATATACAGTAAATAAAGAACGAGAGGAAACTAACTATTGGAACAAGAAGTTCTTTAAATCTAAAAATCAGTTTTCAGAATGGCAGAATGAGAAGCTCAGTTGAAACTGAAACAACTATTTAACTAGAAAAAAATTTTTAAGTTAATTTATTTAGATTCTGGAGATCACCCTAAAGACATACCCAGCAAACACGGAAGCGTTCACTAAGGAGGTCTTGGTAAGAACAGTGAGAGTCTGGCATTTGAGTCACCACCCACTCCTTTTTCCTTCTTCCCCATCTCCTTTCTGTCTTATGGAAGCTTAACTCCAGGCTGGGCAGCCAAGAAAACAGGGGGCTCCCTCTCCCACTCTCATTTCCCAGTGTACAGCTAAGTGTTCACTTCAGGGTGGGCAGGCCATCAAGGTTTCTCATCCCCTCATTATGGAAGCTCTATTCCAGGCAGGTGCAGCAAAAGAGGACTGGACATCTTTCCCCCCCGCCCCATTCAACTCACACTTGCAGGCAAGAAGCTTGACAGGCCTAAAATACTAGATCCCCCTGGCTTACACCCAACTCTCTCTTACGACAGGGATTCTATGCCAGGAGGAAAAAGTCAAGAAGACCAGGGGCCACCATCTACTCCCATCAGCTTGTAGAACAGGGGTGTCACCCATGGATAATAGGCTGTTTGCCCTACCCCCAGTTTCTGTAAGGAAGGTCAGAGGTTCTGCCCAGGTGAGGGCAGGCTGTAAAGATAGAGAACACCATAGCCATGCCTGGAGGAAGTAACTTTATTTGAAACAATGCCTATTAGCATTATTGAACAAAGCAGTATCGTCACTGGGAGTAATTAAGAGGCTACTCCTTGATACTTGTAGCAACATGTAGAACAGCAGGGCAACCAGGAATTTAAGAGAAGGAATCACAGAAAGAGACAGGCAGGAAGAGCCCTCCTAGCATCAGTCTACCCTGAGGGTGGGGAAGGCTGTGCCCACCTTCCAGGCTGCATCCACCCAGGCGCAACCAGAGCAGAACATGGGGCAGTTGAAAACATTCCCCAAGCCACATACAGACCTATCAACACAGGGCAGAAGCCTCGCCAACACAGGGCCTTTAAGTACAATCTCTGACGAAACACTAGCTGAAAAATACAACCCCCCACCCCCGCCTCCCCTCCCAACCCTGCTGGCTCAGGGGCAACTTCTGGGAAGCCAAGCCTAAAAATAAAGTCACATGTAGATATAGAAAAAGCATTTGACAAAATCCAATGATTTAAAAAAATAAACAAAACTCTCAGCAAACTAGGAATAGAAGGAAACGTTTTGAACTTGATGAAGAATATCTGCAAGAAACACTACAGCCAACATCATAATCTTGAGAAATGCAAAGCCTTCCTACTATAATCATGAACAAGGCAAGGATGTCCCCTCTCACCGCTGCTTTTCACCATTGTACTGGAAGTCCTAGCTAACACAATAAGACAAGAAAAGGAAATAAAAGGTATACAGAGTGGGAAAGAAGAAATCAAACTGTCTTTGTTCACAGGTGACATGATTGTTTATGTAGAAAATTTGAAAGAATTAACAAAAATATTTCTGGAGCTAACAAGCAATTATAGCAAGTTTACAGGATACAGTGTTAATATACAAAAGTCAATTGCTTTCCTATATACCAGCAATAAACAAAGGGAATTTGAAATTAAAAGCACTAAACTCTTTACATTAATATCCTCAAAATGACATACTTAGGTATAAATCTAACACAATATGCACAAGATCTATATGAGGAAAACTACAAAACTCTGATGAAAGAAATCAAAGAAGAGATCTTCCCAATTTGATCTATAGATTTGATGCAATTCCAGTTAAAATCCCAGCAAGGTATTTTGTGGATATCAACAAACTGATTCTAAAGTTCACATGGAGAAGGGGGAGAGTATAGCTCAGTGGTAGAGCACGTGCTTAGCTTCTACGAGGTCCTGGGTTCAATCCCCAGTACCACCATTAAAATAAATAAATAAATAAACCTAATTACCCTCCCCCACCAAAACCCCCAAAGAATAAATAAATAAAAACTAGGGGGAAAAAAAGCTCAAAAAAATTAAATAAAGTTCATATGGAGAGGCAAAAGACCCAGAATAGCCAGCAAAATATTGAAGGAGAAGAACAAAGTTGGAGGATTGACACTCCCTGATTCCAAACCTTACTAAAAATCTACAGTAATCAAGACAGTGTAGTATGAGCAAAAGAACAGAAAAGAGATCACTGGGACAGAATAGAGAGCCCAAAATAAATTCACATAAATATACTCAACTTTGACAAAGGAGCAAAGGCAACATAGTGGAGAAAAGATAGTCTTTTCAATAAATGGTGCTGGGAAGACTGGACATCCACATGCAAAAAAATCAGTCTAGACATAGACCTTATACCCCTCACAAAAACTAATTGGAAATGGATCATAGTCCTAAATGTAAAACACAAAACTAATCCTCCTAGAAGATAACATTGGAGAAAATCTAGATAACCTTGGGTTTGGCCATGACCTTTTCCTCCCAGTTTTATTGAGATATAAGTGACATATAATGTTGTATTAGTTAAAGTATAAGGCTATGATTTTTTAAATACCACACCAAGGCATGATCCATGAAAAAAATAACTGATAAACTAGACTTCATTAAAATAAAAACTTTGGGCTCTGCAAAAGACAATGTCAAGAGGATGAAAAGATAAGCCACAGACTGGGAGAAAATATTTGCAAAATATATATCTGATAAATGACTGCTATTCAAAATATTCAAAGAACTCTTAAAACTCAACAATAAGAAAACAAAAAGCCCAATTAAAAAATGGGCCAAAGACCTTAACAGACATTTCATGAAAGAAAATATACAGATGGCAAATATGCACATGAAAAAATGCTCCACCTTATAGGTCATAAGGAAATGCAAATAAAAAAAATAAGATATCACTATACACTTATTAGAAGAGCAAAAGTCCAGGAAACTGACAACACCAAATGCTGGCGAGGATGTGGAGCAACAGGAATTCTCATTTGCTACTGGTGGGAATGCAAAATGGTACAGCCACTTTGGAAGGCAGTTTGGCAGTTTCTTACAAAAGTAATCATACTCTTACCATAAAATCTGGTAATTGAACTCTGTGGTACTTACCAAAGGAGTTGAAAATTTATGTCCACACAAAAACCTGCACACAAATATGTATATCAGCTTCATACATAATTGCCAAAAACAAAAAGCTACCAAGGTGTCCTTCAATAGGTGAATGGATAAACAAAACTATGGTACAGCCATAAAATAGAATACTATTCAGTGATAAAAAGTAATAAGCCGTTGTGATGGTTAATTTTTTTAATTGAACTATAGTTAATTTACAATATTGTGTTAGTTTCAGGTGTACAGCAAAGTGATTCAGATATATATATGGTAAAACTATAAAGACAGTAAAAAGATCAGTGTTGCCAGGGGTTCTGGGGGAGGCAGAGGAAGGATGAACAGGTGAAGCACAGGACTTTTAGGATGGTGAAACTATTCTGTATGAAACTGTAATGGTGGACACATGACATTATGCATTAATGAAAACCCAGGTTGCCATACATTTTTGTTGAGGATTATGGCATCTTTGCGTTCCCTTAATATAGATTATGGACTATAGTTAATAATAAGATACCAATACTGGACCATCAGTTGTAACAAGTATACTACACTAATGCATGATATTAATAATAGAAGAAACTGTGAGCTGGGATGGAGGTGTGGGGGTAGATACATTGAAACCTCTGTTCAATCTGCTCTATTAGTCTGTAAATCTAGAACTGTATCCAAAAAGTCTGTTAACTGTTAGAAAAAAAACTCACAAGGAAACGCCCAGGTTCATATGGCTTCACTGGTGAACTCTTACCAAACAGTTAAAGAAGAGTTAGTACAAAACCTTCACAAAGATTTCCTAAAATACTTCCCAACTCATTCTATCAGATCATTATTACCCTGACATGAATAGATCCCCCTGCCAAAAAAAAAACCCTCAACAAAACAGTCACAAACTGGATTTGGCAATATATAAAAAGGATTATACAAGGGGAAATTATCCTAGGAATACGAGGTTAGTTGAACATTAAAAAAACCAACCAATTTAATATACATTAATTTTAAAAAGAGGAAAAATGTTCATCTCAATGAACACAGAGAAAAGCATTTCAAAATTCAACATCCTTCATAATAAAAACACTCAACAAACAAGGAATAGAAGAGAACTTCCTCAACTAGATACATGACATTTTGAAAAACTCACAGCTACCATCATACATAATAGTGACAGTCTGAATGTTTTCCCCTAAGGCCAGGAACAAAGCAAAGATTCTGTTCTCACCACTTTTATTCAATGTTGTATTGAAGATTCTACCAGAGTAATTAGCCAAGAAAAAGAAATAAAGGATTTCTAGGCTGAGAAGAAAGAAGTAAAGCTAACTTTATTTGTAAGTAACATGATCTTGTATATAGACAATCCTAAGGAATCCACTAAAAAAAATTTAGAGCTAACTAATGACTTCTTTTCTCATTTGCAGGATGTAAGAGCAATATGAACAAATTTATTGTATTTCATACACTAGCAATGAACAATGCAAAAATGAAATTAAGAAAATTCCATTTACAGTGGCATCAAAAATGAAAATATTTAGAAATAAATTTTAAAAAATGCAAAATGTGTACACTGAAAAACTAGAAAACAACATTGAAAGAAATTAAGGATCTAAATAAATGGAAAGACATCCCATGTTTATGAATCAGAAGACTTAATTGATTTTCAGATTCAACACGATCCGTATTAAAGTCATAACTTCCTTTATTTCAGAAATTGATACAGTGATCCTAAAATTTATGTGGATATGCAAGGGACTCAGAATAGTCAAAACAATCTTGAAAGAAGAGAGAGAAAGAGAACCAAGTTGGATGATTTATACTTCCTGGCTTCAAAACTTACTACAAAGCTATAATAATCAAGACTGTGTGGAACCAGCATTAAGATAGACAAATGGTGGGGGAGGGTATAGCTCAAGTGGTAGAGCACATGCCCAGCATGCACAAGGTCCTAGGTTCAATCCCCAGTAATGCCACGAAATAAATAATTAAATAAATAGACCTAATTACTCCCCCCTTAAAAAAAAAAAGACAGATGACTGCATAAAGAAGATGTGGTATATGTACATAATGGAATACTACTCAGCCATAAAAAGAATAAAATAATGCCATTTGCAGCAACATGGATAGACCTGGAGGTTGTCATTCTAAGTGAAGTAAGCCAGAAAGAGAAAGAAAAATGCCATATGACATTGCTTATGTGTGGAATCTAAAAAAAAAAAGAGACACCAATGAACTAATCTACAAAACAGAAACAGACTCCTAGACATAGAGAACCAACTTATGGTTACCAGGGAGTAAAGGGGGTAGGAAGAGATAAATTGGGAATTTGAAAATTGCACCTATTGGGGCGTGATGGAAATGTTAGCTATCTTAATTGTGGTGGTGGTTCCATGGGTGTATACATTTATCAAAATTCATCAGATTGTATATCTGAAATATGTGTAGTTTACTATATAGGAACCATACCACAATAAAGGCGTTAAAAAACAAAACAGAACAAAATGTGCTATAGTCATACAGTGGAATATTTATTCAGTCATAAAAAGAAATGAAGTAGAGATACATGCTACAGCATGGATGAACCTGACAACATTATTCTAAATGAAAGAAGACAGTCACAAAAGACCCCATATTGTATGATATTACTTACGTGAATCATCCAGAATAGGCAAAACTATAGAGACTGAAAATAGATTAGTGGTTGCACAGGGCTGGTGAAGCAGACAATGGGGAGTGACGGCTGACAGACAGAGTTTCTTTTTGACATGATAAAAATGTTCTGAAATGGGGCTGTGGTGATGGTTGCACAACTTTGTGAATATACTAAAAAACCATTCGACTGTACACTTTACAGAAGTAAATTACATGGTATATAAATGATATAGCTCAATAAAGACTTTTTTTAAATTATAAGTAGTCAAATTTATGAAGACAGTAGAATGGTGGTTGCCAAGGGTTGAGGGGAGGGAGAAATGGGAAGTTATTGTTTAATGCGTACAGAGTTTCAGTTTTGCAAGAGGGAAAAATAAACCTAATTACTCCCCCCCAAAAAACAAAGAATACCCAAATAATGTTATAGCCTACTCCCCAAAGTAATAAAGTCCACTAGAATGTGTGTGTGTGTGTGTGTGTGTGTGTATTTTTGAGGGGCCCAAAAAAGGAAAACAAACAGTAAGAAATTAAGCAAACTGTATTAAAAATGAGTAACATAACCATACTGAAGACGGTGGGGAAGTAAAAACCTCATCTTAGTAACTCTGGAAAACAGTATTTCGACTACACACTGTAAGGCCAAACAGTAAAGAACTGAACAACACAACTATTGTACTTGAAGTAGTAAATTTGTTTTTCAGAGTGGTGTGTGTATTAAACACGTAAGCAGTATGTTATGAATAATGAGAACCAGGTTTCTCACTATCAGAGAAAGGAGTTACAAATAAGGAAAAGGGGAAGGCTGGAAGGAACCCTGTGGTACTGGATGGGAGTCAAAGACATTAGAATAAACTCATGATTTTAATACATATGTACTTTTCAGAAATTGCAGGATGTAAGGTAGGAATAGAAATAAAAAGGTGTATGCAGGTATACATGTATTTCTGACTCCATGCACTGAGAGGACCTGCAGGCAGTAACACCCCAGTAGCAATGAGCACAGCCAATAACCAGCCCTTGGTTCTTAAATTCCATTCTCCAGTGAAAAGGAATCAAAGCTCTCTGGAGAAATGGTTCATTTCAGGGCTGGGGCAGAGATAGTACAACGTGAATCTAGAACATCAAGTAGTGACAAAAGCAAGGAAGTGCTCAAAAAATGATGGGTTCATTTCAGAAGAAGCCTGAGGAGTCCACCTGAAGGAGCTCGCTGGAACCCAGTCTGGGACAATTTGAACGACAAAATAAGCAATGATAGTGAATTCGTCAAGGTTCTCCAGAGAAACAGAACCCACAGGATATATGTATGAAGAGATTTATTGTAAAGGATCAGCTCATGCTATTATGGAGGCTGAAAAGTCCCACAATCTGCAAGCCGGAGACCCAGGAAAGCAGTGGTATAAATCCTTCTGAGTCTGAAGGCCTGAAAACCAGGGTGGCCCAGGACAGAAGATCGAAGTCTAGCTCAAACGATCAGATAGGAAGGGGTAAATTCTTCCTTCCTCCACCTTCTTGTTCTACGCAGGCCCTCAGTGGGTCAGATGAGGCCCACTCACGCTTGGGACAGCCAACTACTTCGCTGAGTCCACTGATTCAAATGTTAATTTCACCCAGAAACACCCTCACAGACACACCCAGAAATAATGTTTAGCCAAGTATTTGGGCACCCCTTGATCTAGTCAAATTGACACATAAAATTAACCATCAGAAATAGTAATGGATTATTATCCATGGGATAAAATAAAATATCCATGAGTCTATACTGATATTAATAAACAAGTAATAGGTAAATGAGGGAGAAGTGACAGCTCTTTTTTACAGTAGGATTCCAATACATAAACGTAGAAGGACTGATGAATATAGAAAATCACCATTAGGCAAATACCACGGTAGTAAGGGTTGCAGGCATGAATCACTGATGGATGCTAAAGTTAGTAAATAAAGGTCTGATGAGAAATAAGGTATTTGCATAAACTCAAAGTATCTCCCCACATGATGTTCACAAATCACAAAGGGGAAAAGAGTAACTTTACAGTGAAGAAACCTGGCAGACACCACACTAACCACGTGATCAAACTTAGCATGACCAGTAATAAGGGAAACCAACGTCAGGTACAATCTGATACGATGCACAGAGAAGAGCATGCCCCTTCTGTGTCATTCTTGCCCCAAATGAATAACCTCAAAATGATCAGTATCAAACATCAGATAAATCCAAACTGAGGCATAGTGTATAAAATTACTGGCCACTGCTTTTGAAAACTGTCACATTCACAGAAGAAAAAGGAATCTGAGAAATTGTCCCGAATCAGAGAAGACCAAGGAGACATGACAACTGTGATAGCCAGCCTCCCGGGTATCCTCTGAGTGATCCTGGTGTTCAGGGAATAGCGCTGACCTGGGTACCAATAGGACATCATGGAAATGACACGGTGTGATTTCTGAAGCTGGGTCCTAAAAGACTTTGCAACTTCAGCCTTACTTTTATGGGAGAAGCCCGCTGCTATGTCATGAGGCCACTCAGGCAGCACTAGGGAGACACCCACATGGCAAGGAACTGAGGCTTCCTGCTGTTCTGTGAATAGGCCATTTTGACAGCAGATCCCCAGTCCTGGTTAAGACATCAGATGACCACAGTCCTTACTGACTTCATGAGTGCAATGTCATGAGAGACCCTGAGCAAGAACTACCCAGCTAAGCAGCTCCCGTTATTCCCGAGCCACAGAAACTATGAGATAATAAATGTTTGTTGTTTTAAGCTGCTAAGTTTCAGGGTATTTGTTTCACAACAGTGAGTAATGAAAACATCAATTACATGCAATTTGGAATCCTGGATTGGATCCTGGACCAGGAAAATGGGCATTAGTAGGATCACGAACACAATTAAAATAAGATCTATAGATTAGCTAATACTAGTATATTGATATGAATTTCCTAGTTTCAATAACCATCTTATGCTTGTATAAGATGTTTGCATTAAGAGAAGTTTGGTAAAGGGTACACAGGAACTCTCTGCACTGTTTTTGCAATTTTTTGTAACTCTAAACTTATTCCAAAATAAATATCTTTTTAATAAAGAACAGAAAAATATACCTAGTGAAAGGTAGAAGGAATAAAATAATAAAGAGCAGAAATTAATAAAATAGAAAACATATACTAATGAAAAGAATCAGAAAAGTCAAAATTTGGTTCTTTGATGATACCAGTAAAATTGACAAACCTCTGGCAAGATGCATTCAGAATAATTTTCAAATAGAAGGCACAAATTAACATTAACAGGAATGAAAATGGAGATACATTAGACACACATTACACAATAAAAATATGAAGATGTTATGAATAACTTAATGCCAACTTCTATATTTATGTTTTATATATGTATTTTAAAGTTTATATAAAATAGACAAGTCCTTACAGAAAAACAAAATGCAGCAAAAGTAAAACAAGTAGTAAAATAAATCCTGATTAGTCCTATAACATCAAACAAATTGAAGCAGTAGACAAAAATCTTATCACAAAGAAAAGCCCAGGCCTACATGGCTCCACCAGTAAGATTAAAAGAACATTGAAAGAACAAATAATTCTGTCCTACACAAATCTTTCCAGAGTATAAAAATGAGGGACCTTCCCCTTACACGTCATGAAGTTAGCATACTTGATACCAAAAGTTAACAAGGACTGCAAAATAAATACTGCAGGCTCATAGACACAGGTGTAAAAGTCCTAAGCAAATTATTAGTAAACTGAATCTAATAATGTAGAGACAAGATAATGCACTGGGCCCAAGTTAGATTTATTTCAAAAATGCAAAGTTACAGGTGAGAAAAGTAATTAATGAGAAAGGTAATTTAACAGATTAGAGGGGAAAAACTGCACCATCTTAATGAATGCAAATGGCGCATCTTGCCATGCCCAGGGAAAGAGACCCCCCAGGGCAGCAGGGGACATGTGGTTATAGCAACAGGAAAGACAGTGGCTGGGCAGAGAGTCTGAGCTAGCTGCTGAGATGGGATCAAGATATTGGCAGCTTTATCTGGAGTGCAGTCAATTTTGCACCAAAAAAGCAAATCCTTTCAATTATTAACAGGAACATTTTTCTAAGCATATTTATAATAAAAATAACCCCTTGGGTTTATGAGAAAAATAAAAGCAAAGTAATGAATATAGAAATAATAAAATGGGGGGTGTAGTATCTTGGGGTGGGAGGTGTGATGGGAGCAAGAAAAAGGGAACCCGCCATGTTGCTAATGTTCTGTTTCTCAAGTTGGGTATTTATTATTTTGAAGGAGAAATAATAAAATGGCCGTGCTTAGGCTAACTAATTCTTGGCCTTATACTTACTGCTTGCTTTACAGCAATCAGCAAATCTGCTCCCAGCCCCAGGACCATGGTTAGAGTTAGAGCTACTGATTTCTGTTTGTTCTATCTTATTCCAGTAATCGAAATTTGTAATCATGTTTGGATTTGGAGTCATTCCCCTAGGAAGGGAGGCACGGGATGATAATCCCAGGAGCATGACCAGACCCTCCAAGTTCCTCCTGGTGCCTGATGAGTCTGATCAGACAGAGATGGTCACGGGCTGATAACCCTCCAGACAACCTGACAGCCCCATGACACCAGACGGACATGCCAAGATTCTGGAAGAAGCTTTACTAGAAACTTTGGTTAATTAATGTCCCCCTTTTCACCCCAATTTGTTCACTATATAATCACTGAGCCCCAACCCTAAGGTGGGTTCATAGTTTTGAAGGTACCAGCCTGCTGTGAGTCCCCTTCGCCCGGCAAAGCAATAAAGCTGCCTCTTTTCTTCTAAGCTCCAAGACCTTGTCTCTGAGTTATTCGGCTCGTCAGGGATGGGGGCTGATCTTTCGGCAACAATTTCACTCCACTGCTGATGTATATTTGACATACATTATTTTGTACATATCAAAGATTTCATTATTTTACAAAGCAAACTCAACATACTACCTCTAAACCTGCCATCTCTGGGATTCCTGGTCCTTGAGAATAATTCTACCTTCCACATAGAAGCCTGGAGCCGCTTGGCTTCTCCCTTCCTCCCCACCTCCACCCCCATCCACGCTTAATCAAATACTGCCTCCTGGCTCCCCATACTTTCAGCATCTCTGTTCACCCTGCCAAGCCCATAGTAGGTTGTCTTTATCTCTCTCCAAGCAGCTGCATAAGCTTCTGACCACACTTCCTGCTCCAGCTGATGCTCCCCTCCCTCCTCCAGGCCACCACTCTGTGCAGATCTGCTCAGCTATCTCCTACTTAAACCCCAGTGTCTTCCCACTGACCTTAATGTAAACCCCAAAGTCACTAAGTGGCAGTTCATAAGGCCCTGTATGATCTGGTTCCACCTTCTCAGACTCATTTTTGGCCATTCTCAGCCTCTCTCCCCAAGCTCCAGTCGCCCTGGGATTCTCTTTGTTTCCTAAAATACACCCAGACTTTCAGGCCAAAGGTCTACCCACTGATCCTTATTCCTTTCTCCCTTCCTACCCTCTAATCATTTTTCAGTTCCATCTTAAATGTCACTTCCTCATCCCATTTTTCACTACTTTTTATTCTTTGTTACCACGTGTGGGCTTTGAAAACCTCCCTCTCTTACGATCTGCCTCCCTTTCTGTATCTCTAACTTCCAGCCAAATGCAGCAGATTTCCAGGGAACTCCAAGGGCCCCTAGGAGATGGCAGGGCCACAAGCTAGAAGGAGCCTGGGTTCTCGAATAGCTGGGCAGAAGCCCGTCCTCCCATCATTCCTCACTCTATCCAAGACACCTGGTGTATTAGTTGACTGCTGTCATGTAAAAATTACTCCAGAAGGTTGTGGCTGAAATCAAAAAAGAATTTAGCTCACTGTTCTGTGGGTCAGGAATTCGGAAGCAACTTAGCTAAGAGGGTCTGACTCACCGTCTCTCATGAGATTTGTAGTAAAGATGTTGGCCGGGGCCACAGTCATCTGAAGGCTTGGCTAGGGCTGGAGAATCCCCTTCCCAGGGGGCTCGCTCACATGGCTGTTGGCTGTTGGCCTCAGTTCCTCAACATGTGGACCTGCCCATAGGGCTGCTTGAGTGTCTTCATGTCATGGCAGCTGGCTTCCTTGACTGACTGATTCAAGAGTAAGCAAGCAGGAATCCAGAGTCTCACACCATCACTCTCATTTTATTTTATTCATTAGAAGCAAATCACTGAGTCTAGCTTACACTCAAGGGGAGGGGAATTGGAGTCCACCTCTTGAAAAGAGAAGTATGGAGAATGTATAGACATATCCTAAAACTGCCACACCCAGGAGACTTCAACCCTGGCTGAATCCATCCATCCACCTGCTTGGTACCCGCACCAGAGGAGAAAGCAAATCAGATAACCAGAGGGATGTTTCACTTTGAACTCAGGGACATAAAGCCATATGGACACTCATACTTTCTGGCACTCCTACTGCAGCTCTCTACCAAGTTCACATTCCTCTTTCTGAGGTACAACTTCTCCCCACACCTCACCTCCAACATTCTTTCTCTTTTCCTATTCCTGTATCAACCTGAATCCACAGCAGCACACAGCTGCTGCTCTGTGAACTGTCTCTCCTCCTTTCACACACTCCAGTTTCTAATCTGCTCCACTTCCCCTACTGTCTTGATTTCCCAAAGTCATTAATTCCCTATGTGTTTCCTTGTTTATTTGTCGTCTTTTATTGACTCTAAGTTCCATGATGGCAGGTTTGCTTGTTTTTAATCTGTCTTGTTCACTAATGCATTCTCTATACTTAGAAAAAATCTAGCCAGATGGTGGGGACTCAGTATACACTTAGTTTTTTTTTTTTGCTTTATTTTGTTTTGTTTTTAATTGAAGTATAGTCAGTTACAATGTGTCAATTTCTGTGTACAGCATGTCCCAGTCATGCATATACATACATATATTTGTTTTCATATTCTTTTTCATTAAAGATTATTACAAGATATTGACTATAGTTCCCTGTGCTATACAGAAGAAATTTTTTTAATCTATTTTTATATATAGTGGCTAACATATGCAAATCTCAAACTCCTAAATTTATCCCTTTCCACCTCCTTTCCCCTCAGTAACCGTAAGATTGTTTACTATTTCTGCAAGTCTGTTTCTGTTTTGTGGATGAGTTCATTAGTGTCCTCTTTTATTCTTTTCTTGGATTCCACATATAAGTGATATCATATGGTATTTTTCTTTTTCTTTCTGGTTTACTTCACTTAGAATGATGATCTCTAGGTCCATCCATGTTGCTGCAAATGGCATTATTTTATTTTTTATGGCTGAGTAGTATTCCATTGTATAAATAAACCACAACTTCTTTATCCAGTCATCTGTCGATGGGCATTTAGGTTGTTCCCATATCTTGGCTATTGTAAATAGTGCTGCTATGAACATTGGGGTGCATGTATCTTTTTGAATTAGAGTTCCCTCCAGATATATGCCCAGGAGTAGGATTGCTGGATCATATCGTAAGTCTACTTTAAGTTTTTTAAAGAATCTCCACTGTTTTCCATAATGGCTGCATCAAACTACATTCTCACCAACATATACTTGTTGGATGAATAAACGACTGAATCCATAGGAAGAGGGAAACTCCATCTGTTCTCACAGGAAGGAGGCAGGAGCGCAGAGGAAAGGTGGATGCCCGGATTTCTTGCCCCACGCAAGAAGGCTTACGAGGGAGGAAAGTATCTTGTTACTCACAACTGAGTTCCCAGCTCCCAGCCCCATGCCTGAGACATAACAGATCCCATGAAAGTGTGTTGATTGGCAAGGTGACAGCTGACCGCCCAAGCCACATCTTCCTTTACCTGTACTAGACTTGGGTGATAGGTGTCATCCCTGGACCTGTCCCCTGTGTTCTATGTCCCTCTCGCAGAAGCTTATGGTGGCCTGAGTTGAGTCCCGACATGACTTTCACATCTGGCTGCCTGCCCCCTACAGCGAGCACAGACTTGGGCTGCTGACCCTGCTCTGCGCTTTGAGAACACCCAGGCTGTTCAGCCTAGTGGTGACAGTTCCTTGGCTTTGCCCAAAGACTGTTGGGAATGACTCAGCATGCCCCGCCTCCAACTGCTCGGATTCAGCTTGGGACTCACCACAGACGCTGGGGGAGTTGGGTCCCGACAGTGGGACTTGGTGGCCCTTGAGAAGGGCTATGGTGTGTCAGGAACCAGAATCCTGGCTTGGCCACTCTCCAGGGTGGCTTGGGCTAAGTTCCTTAGCCTCTCTGAGCCTCAACTTTCTCCTCAATAAAACAACAAGTTGTCATGAGGATTGAGAAAAAGGACATGTTACAAAGATCAGAGACTGAGAGTGGGGCTGTGGGGCCATGCTGCCTGCTTTAAATCCTGACTTTCTCTTTCCCCATTAGCCGTGCAAACCTTGGGCAAGTCACTTACCTTTTCTGTGCTGAGTTTCCTCATCTATGAAACAGGCATGATAATAGTACCTGGCTCATAGGATTGCTCTGAGGATTAAGAACATGCCTGGCATATAATCCAAGCCCAATACGCATGGGCTGTGTGATTGTGCTGACAAGTTACAGCACATATATAATAGTTATTTTTATTCTTCTGAGCCCTTCCCTGATGGAGTTCACAGACCCAGGAGCAATTACAACACAGAATCAGTCACATAAGGCTGTTCCCATTGGGTCAATGCCATGAGCATCAGGAGGGAAGGGTGACTCACTCAGGCTCATGACTGATGCTTGGAAGTACCTTTGGGAGTGTGCTAAGGATTTTCTGAGCAAACAGGAGAGGGAGAGCATCTGACAGATGGAGGAGCAAAAGGGGAAAAACTAAGCTGAAGAGACAAGCAGATTTGGGGAAATGGGGACCAGTTAATTCAGCTACAACACTAAGTGCATAACGGGGGAGGGGGAGGCGGGCTGGAAGCAGATCATGCAGGAGTCCAAACGCCCTGCTGGGAAGAGCAGTGAGTGGAAGTGGGTGTAGCTGATAGGCTCACTCAACATCTGTCCCTGCCTCCTCCCAGCTGCCTTCCTGGACTACAAGGCTCAGAGTAAAAACTGCATGTTCCAAGTACTCCTCCCACAGCTGCAATTATGTGAGACTCAAATCTGGAGCTGAGTGAAATGGGAGGAGAGTGAAGTGAGTGAAATGGTGGCCCTCAAGGCATCCCCCCTGCTGTGTGGTTCTGGCGGGTATGGTGTGGCCCTGGAACCATAGCACCATGGAGGCTTCCACGTCCCTGGATCGTAGCTACCTCACTTGAACAGCCGTGTATGCCCTGCCTGTGATAGGCACCCTCCGCACCCAAGTAGATCTAACAGAGACCCTGCCCAGCATATGATGTATAACAACCCCAGCAGAGACAGTCCCCTCATCCTCCATGAAGCTCTGGGTCCCTGACTGTGCCGCAACCCACCACCCCAGGGCTGTCAGGCTCAAGACAGTTCACTTATCCATCCATCCATTTGTGTATTCACTCCTTCAAAACTCACTGAGCTCTTATTTTGCACCGGGCCCTGGACCTGGGGCTGGGAACAGGGAGCCAAACCAGACACGTTGCCCACTGTTTCAGTTATCTATTGTTGTGAAACAAGCCGCCCTAAAACTTAGAGGTTTGCAACAATAACAATCATTTATTTCTTTACCATTTTGTAATTTGGTCAAGGCACGTGCCGCAGTTCTGGGGGAGTCATTCCAGGAAAGCTGGAGGGGCTGGGAGTACTTGGGAGTGTTCTGTCAAGAAAATAGTTCCTCTTTTCTCTTTCATGGAGGGCGAATGTGAGAATCCAGAGGTGACTGTCAAGGGACAACCACTCCCCAGGTATCCTGGCATTGTCTCAGGTGGGGTATTGTTCCCCCGACTCACCGACCACACACACACACACACACACACATCCTCCAGGGGCATGCTGTCAACACACACATTGTACATTACCTGCAATTCTGCCGTCATATTTGTCACATCTGAATGCAGTTGTTTCTAGCTGTCTCCCCTTCCAGGCTGAACTTCTGGGAAGCATGGGCTATGAGTTCTCGTCTCTGTCTCCAGTGTGCCCAGCATGGGCTCAGTCTAGGGAAGAGAAGAATTTAATAAACGTGTGCTAAATGAGTGATGGAAGAAATCTCTGGGGTGTGTGCCTCTGGAGCTGACATCCAACTGAGTTGAGGAATGAGCACTGCTAGCCAAAGGGTGACAAGAACATCTTCATTTCAGTACCTGCCCCAAGCAGGTAGCAAAGCCAATGCCCACGTTGCTGGGACAGGTAATGTGCGAGAGTGACCTGAGCCAGGGGGACTGGAGAGCACTGGCCCCATCCAAACGGCTCTATTTGGGAAGGTGGGGCCAGTGGGGCCAGATGGTCAAGTTTCCTGGGGAAAGCAGAAAACCTTACTTCTTATGTAAAAATCTTACAAATGTTAAGCAGTGGCAACTAATTTGTAAGAATTTGAAACACTGCGCAGATCAAATGAAACTGTGCCACGGGCCAGATGTGCCAAGGACAGGCTGATCCTGTCTCTGATCTGAAGGCTGCTGTCCTCAAGGATGCTGGTGGCACCCTCCTCCCAGAAGCTTCAGGCTTGCCCTGCCACACGGCCCCCAGCAGCCCAGAAATGCTTCCGCCTTTATTTTTAAATCTCTATTACTTTTTCTGCTGAAAGGAATCCCATTTCTGGGTGAAAAACTCAATCCCTACAGAAATTTATTACATAACTCATAAACATACAGCTAATCCTGTCCCCACCCCTTTTCCCCACATGCCCACCAGTAATAGCTGGTGAATATTCCTCCAAATGTTTTCTTTGAAAAGTTTTGTTTTCAGTTCACAAAATTGGAATTTTATTGTATAACCATTTTACAATCTTTTTTTTTCCCCATAACAATAGCACAGACAACTTTCCCATAGTGGTTACACAGAGCTTGACTTTTTAATGCCTGTGTTTGGGAGGCAAGTGGTCAAGGAGAGTGATTGTGGAATCTTATAGACCTGGGTTCAAATCTTGGGTCTGCCATCTAGATTCTAAGTGACTTTGGCCAGGTGGTCCAACCTCTGTGAGCCCCAGTTTACTCTTGTGTAAAAGAATGGGATCTACCTCGTAAGGATTAAATGAAAATGTGAATGTAGAGTCCAGCCAATACTAAGGATTTAATAAACCATAGGTATTATTATAGCGTTCCACTCTATGTATATAATTTAACCACTTACCTACGGATGGGTGTGTAGGTTGTTTCTTAATTTTCTCTACTACAAACCCTGCTTCAATGAATTCTATGTCAGGATGGGTTCCAAGAACCAAAGTTGCTGGGTCATGAGGTATCTGAATTCTTTTGACTCGTTGAAACCTTCAAAATTATTTTATAAATGATTATACAAGTACTAGGTGAACACATTCTCTGTTTATTGTTATAAGCCATTCAGAAGTATGCAGGGTAAAACATAGCGGTCTCCCACATTCACAGCACCCCTCCCGCATTCTCTTCTCCCTAAAGATAGATGATCATTGTTAACAGTGCGCCCTTTTTAAATAGGTGTATATAATACATAATACATAACATGTATATAAATATACACACATAGCTTATTTTTCTTTACATAAATGAGATCATATTTGTAACATTTTTCTGGAAGTTACTTTTGTAACTTAATCATATGTCTTAGAAATCTTTCTATATCAGGATATATAGATTTGTCTCATTCTTCTTCTTCTTATTTTTTTTGGAGGAGGGAGGTAATTGGGTTTATTTATTTATCTTCAGAGGAGGCACTGGGAATTGAACCCTGGACCTCGTCCCTGCTAAGCACACACCCTGCCACTTGAGCTATACCTTTCCCCTTACCTCATTCTTATTACTTAAATATTTCAGACTACAAAAAGAGAAAAATATAGACACACATATGTACCCACCACCCAGCTCAGGAAAAGAAACATTATAAATACAGTTGAATCCCTCAGAGAGTATGACCATGTCATTCTTATGCCTCCCCACTCCCACCCTAAATTTGGTGCACTTCTTTATACTTTGACTAGTAAGTGTATCTGTATCCATAAACAGCATATAGTAAATGGTATCATACACTGTGCATTTTTCTGCAACTTGTTATTTTGATCAACACTGTATTTCAGAGATCTCTCCATTCGAATCTCTCTGTTCATTTCAGTACACTGAATGATTAAATCACAACTTATTTATGCATTCTCTTCTAAGGATTCCTGTTTGGAAGCTTTTTCTACTTATGAAGAGGGCCACAGTGAATACTCTCTGTGCATGTTCTTCTGTACACGTGGGAGAGTTTTTCTCACAAGGTGAAATTTTCAGGTTGAAGCACAGACACATTCAAATTTACCAGATAATGCCAAATCACTCTCCTTTATGCTTTCTCTGTAAGAGTTATTTTGCTTCACGTTCTTGATACATCAGAATGTTAAGATTTTTTACTTTCTGCCAACACTATGAATGAAAAATTATATCTCAGTTGGGGGAGGGTATAGCTCAGTGGTATAGCATGTGCTTAGCATGCACGAGGTCCTAGGTTCAACCCCCAGTAACTCCATTAACAACACAATTATATCTCATTCTTGTTTGAACATTCATTTCCCTAATTATTGGTGAGGATGAGCATCTTTTCAAGTTTTGTAGCCATTAAAGTTCCTATTTACCTGTGTATAACCTTTGACTATTTTTCTTTTGTGTCGTCTTTTCTTATTGAAATCCTTTTTATATTCTGGATACTTAACCTTAGTCTTCTCCCAATCTGTCATACATTGTTTTGCTTTGTTTATGGAATCTTTTAAGTTTTTAAAAAATATACAATTTTATTGAGGCATATTTTACATATACCATTTCACTTCAAGTGTACGATTCAATGAGTTTTTAGTAAATTTACCAAGTTGTGCAACCATCATCATAAATCAGCTTTAGAACATTTCCATCAGCCCAGTATGATTCCTCGTGTCCACTGTTAATCCTGTTTATGAAACCTTTCAGTGCACAGAAATTTTATATTTTAACATAAATTTATCTATATTTTCCTTTATGGTTTGTGTTTGCTGTGTGTCTTTTAAAAGAAATTACTCCTTGCCTCATATCCTTTATATTTTTTTTCTTATTTTTAAAATGTTTTTTCTTATCTGAAAAGGAAAAACTTGAATGGAGGTACTGGGGATTGAACCCAGGACCTCATGCAAGCTAAGCACACACTCTACCACTGAGCTATAGCCTCCCACCCTCCTCTATATTTTCTTCTGAGAGTTTAAAATTTTTAATTTGTAACATTTAAGTGAAGCAGTTTTTCCTAGAATTGATTTTTATGTACAGTGTGAAGTAGGAATCTAGTTATTTTCCACATGGATAATCAACTGTCCCTGGAGGAGGGATGGAGTTAACTGCTGGGTCATCTTAAAAATATTTATTGGTCTATTCATGTTTTCTATTTAGTGTTGTGTCAGTTTTAACATGTATTTTGTTTTCTAGGAAATTCATTCCATCTAAGTTTTCAAATCTATTGCCATAAAATCACAACCACTACACCCTTAGTATCTCCCTTTTTCATTAATTATATTGTTTATTTTGCCTTAACTTCATGTTTTTGATCAGTCTTGCTAGAAATTTGCCTGTTAGCTTATTTAAAGAACCAGCTTTGAACTTTGTTAATCTTCTCTATTTTACTGGCATCATAAAAGTATTAGGTGTTCTGATCCACAGACACACTATATCTCTCCATTTAGAATTTTAATTTCTCTTGGCAATGTTTTGTACTTTTCAGTGTACAGGTCTTGCATATTTCTAAATTAGATTTTGTCATTAAGCATTTGGTATTTTTGATGCTATGTAAGTAGTATATTAAATTTTTTATGTCAGATTTTAAATTAAGTTAGGTGACTGTTGCATTTGCCTAGGCATGAGATGATGATGATGGTCTGAACTAGGACCAGGAGATGAAGGTGGACGAGAAAGAATGAATCCTAGAGACATTCAGGATGTAGACTAAATAGGACTTTATATCTTACCCAATGTACTGCAACAGCTTCCTAACTAAGCCCCCTGCTCCCATCCTTGCTCCCTGCCCCACTACATCCTATAACACAGAAGCTGGAGCCTCTACCCAGCATCCTCCAATGACTCCTCATGTCACTCAGAGTAAAAGTCAAAGTCCCTGTAATGGCCAAAACCATCTTTCCTACTACTCACTCTTTTGCTATTTCTATTCCAGCCACACTGACCTCCTCCAACAAACCAAGACCAGTTCACCCTTACCTAGCTCCAACTCTTTACCCAGACACCCACCTGTCTCATGCCCTCACCTCCTTCAATTCTTTGGTCAAATGTCACTTTCTTGTTGATACTGCAAACTGCTTCGAGCACCCCACCACACTCTTGGTCCCCTTTGTTCTGTTCTACTTTTCCCCTACAGCACTTAGTACCTTCTAACATACTAGATAATGCACTTATGTTGTGTATACTGTTTATTGTCATCACAAAGGCAAAAAGACCTTTGCTTTGTTCACTGACATTCTGAATTACTAGAACAGGTGTCATGGGATACATATTTGTAGACAATTGAATAAATGACTTAATTACCAGTTTGGATGCGGGGGCAGATGGAGAGGGAGAAGGTGTGTGTGATGCCCAGGTTTCTGGACTAGAGTTGGAGCGGAGGACTAGGGACACTGAATTGTTTTAAAAAGCAGGAGAGATCCCAGCTGAAGACCTGACATGGGAGTCATCAACAACTGAGTGGGAGTATTGAAACCACAGGAGCAGAGAGCACCATTCAAGAAAAGCGTTCAAAAGGGAACAATGTGGACAACACATTTAAATAAAAGGAAGGGCAGAGGAAGGGGGCAGGTGCATGGCTAGGGGAAAAAGCAGAGGCATGTGAGGTCACAGAAGATCAGGGAGGAGACTTTTAAGAAGGAGAAGTTGTGTCAGGCAAGAAGTGAAAGCTGGCCACTGGATGTAGTCACTAGAAAGTCATAGATGGCCTTATAGGAGAGCCAACTCAGTGACAGATTACAAGCTAAACTGGTCCTGCCAGTTCAGGTCAACAGGTGGTGGTAAGGGTGGCTGAGGCTAACAGTACGGGAATTTAGAGTCAGACAGACCCAATGCCAATCCCAGGACTTGTTAAATCTCTGAACTTCAACAGTCCCACATATAAAATTAGGATAGTATCGCCTAGCTCATACATTTCAATGATTGATGATTAAATGAGATGACGGAGGAAAACGAAAGGCACAAAGTGGGTGCATTAACTCCATCCTGTCAATTAAGGGGTTGGCTGCAAGCGAGACACAGACTGAAGCAGCACAGCCCAAGCTCCGGCCCAAGACTTAATGATACAAAGACAGAAAAGCTGTAGGCTCGCGGAGGGGTGCGGACAAGTGGCGTTGAACTCAATTCCTTTGCATAAAACACTCTTATCCCAAGATTAGCCAGAATTAAAGGTCTGTCTTCTCCTCAGTCCCAGGTACACCTCCCTTTCGCTGCGCAGCAAACGTTTCCCGGGGCTGACTCTAAGCATCCACCCACGGATTGCGCCTTCCCTACTCTCTGGCACGTGGGTTAGATCCTAGGCAACGCTACTTTCCGCCCCTAGCAACCGCTCACCTGTTATTCTCTTCCTATAGGCCAGCAAATTTCCTTTCTTTTTCTTATTGGTCCGCGTAACTCTATTTCTACCAATCAGTAGCAGCCACGGGGACCCAACTCACTCCCACACTATTTAGGGGGTGATCAAGGAGGAGACAAAATTTTCTTTTCTAAACCCAGTTCTCTTAGAAAGCATCTTATTTGTCGAACTGTTGTGAACCTCATTGTAATGAATTTCTAACACATTTTATTTCTCTTATGTCTGTAAGTCCTTCCCTTGCATACTCCCCCCTCCAAATGGTACGGCCCGCACGAAGCCCCACCTACCAGCCACTTTGGGAGCGGGATGTCTCTGCTAGGTTGAGTCCACGCCGCGGCGAAGACGATACCATCTGTGACTAACAAGTAGGGGGACTGTAACCCTCTCGGGGTAGCTGTCGTCAGCTCAGACCTCTCGCATCTGTTGCTCTAGCCGTGGGCACGAACCCCAGATGGGTGGTGGAACTACCGCTCCCGGCACCACAGAGAGCGCGCTGTGCTGGCAAGGGAAGGGTGCACTTGGTACGACCCACAGCCCCGCCCCCGCCGGAAGTGAGGTGTCTCACTCCCGAAGTTCCGGTTCGCAGTGGGTGGGGAGTGTTGTTAACCGGAGCCGCCTCCGCAATCGCGGGGATAGAGCGGGCTCGCGGCGCTGGGCTCCTGGTGAGTGGGCCGGGGTCGGGCCCGGGTTGCGGTTGGAGTCAGGACTTGGACCTTTTCCCTTGAGGTCTCCAGGGTCGGCGCGCTCCCTCAGCCCCGCTGCCCGCTTTTGGCCTGTCAGCTGGCGATAGACAGGCGCCCGCGCGGCCGCTCTCCTACAGGCTGGGCCCCGCCTGCGACGCTCGCAGCTCCTGGCGCTTTTAAGTGCGTAGCCTCGGGGGCGACCTGGGTCCCTCTTCGACCCGCTCCTGCATCCGGGGTGGTCGGCCGTTTGTCCGGTGTCCCTAGTTGACACTGCCCCAGGGGTTGACGGGTGCCAGGGTTCCAGGTTGACGTTCCCCGCCCTCTCCCGCGGGGCGCGCGTCGGAGCTGCCCACCCTGGCAGAGCTGTCACCGGTGCTGTCGCCTGCCCGGCTGCGCCCCCCAGCGCCTTAGCTTCTCCCAGTCCAGGCCGCACGTTCCCGCTTCTGGAGATTTCTGCGTTTGCATCCCACTCCGTCACATCACTTTAGGGTCAGTGGGAGCAGTTCCCTCCTCCTCCCACACTGCTGCCTTTCCTCATTCTTCCCTAGAGGCGGCGGTTTGGCAGGCCGCGTGGAAAGAGCCCTAGATTTGAAACCAGACTGACCCAGGCTCCAGGCCTTGCGTCAGTGTGATCACTTAACCCCTTTGAGTCTCGGTCTTATTTGTAAAATGGGGAGCATATGCTATTCCTAATGCGGTGATGGTGAGGATGAAGTGAGGTTTGCTTTTCTTTCCGTTTATTATTAACACTGCGTTTCAGGCTCTGTGCTGTTTGCACAGTATGGGCATCGCACAGTTCTTTCCTTTCCTTTCCTCATGCAGGTCCCCAGGCCAGGGCAATGTTCCGCACCGCCGTGATGATGGCGGCCAGCCTGGCGCTGACCGGGGCTGTGGTGGCTCATGCCTACTACCTCAAGCACCAGTTCTACCCCACTGTGGTGTACTTGACGAAGTCTAGCCCCAGCATGGCAGTGAGTTCAGGGCTCAGGGAGGGAGGAACTCCCTGGGAGGGAACGAGGGGTCTGCTTGAGACAGGGGTGGGGCTAGAGGTCAGGTAAGTAGGAGAAAAGTGAGGTAGCTGCCAGTCTTACCTGAGTAAATTGTGATGGGGATGTGGAGAGATTCCTGAATGATGAGCCCCAGGCAGAGCAAAGCAGAAAGCGACCTCAGACCATAGCCTCTCCTCACTCCTAGGTCCTGTACATCCAGGCCTTCGTCCTTGTCTTCCTCTTGGGCAAGGTGATGGGCAAGGTGTTCTTTGGGCAGCTGAGGGCAGCAGAGATGGAGGTAAGATGTTCCTGGCCCCAAAGGTGAGGGGTAGGGAGCTGGGCAAGCAGAACGTCTGAGTTCCACATCGTTCCTTGCCCCCCATGCCAGCATCTTCTGGAACGTTCCTGGTATGCTGTCACTGAGACTTGTCTGGCCTTCACGGTCTTTCGGGACGACTTCAGCCCCCGCTTTGTTGCGCTCTTCACTCTCCTCCTCTTCCTCAAGTGTTTTCACTGGCTGGCTGAGGATCGTGTGGACTTTGTGAGTTGGGTCAGGGTTCTCTGGAGCACATGGAGTGGCCGGAATGGCTAGTGGGCTGGCTTGTGGGGTGAAGGCTGGGTTGGGGATGTGGGGTGATCCCCAGCCTTCCTGATGGGCTCCCTCTCTGCTCTACCTCAGATGGAACGCAGCCCCAATATCTCTTGGCTCTTTCACTGCCGCATTGTCTGTGAGTGAGACCCATGGGAGTGGAAAGGAGGGAGCTGGAGGGAGAAGAGGCACCTTGAAGGACTGGAACCTGAAAAGTCACTAACCATGGACCTGTACCGTAGAGCACAGGCTGCCCCTCGGCCCGCAGCTGTACAGGAAAGATAATTTAGGAAGTTAATTTGCATCGTCTCTGCCCTGTTCCACGCCAGGGCTTCTCAACTGCCTGGCCCCTTAGCTCTTTGCCTCCTCACCTGGAGCTTGGGCTGCCCCTAGGCAGAACTGGAGTTCCCAGGGGGCCGGGTTCAATGGAGTGTGCCCACCTGACTAGATGGCTGGGGCCATGGTGGGCTTGAGGGTGGGAGCTGCCTTAGAGCAGGAAGTGGCTGTCAGGCCCTGGGCTGACCCCCACCAACCTCCCATTTGGGGGGTCCCCACAGCCCTTATGTTCCTCCTGGGTATCCTGGACTTCCTCTTCGTCAGCCATGCCTATCACAGCATCCTGACCCGTGGGGCCTCTGTGCAGCTGGTGTTTGGCTTTGAGGTAAAACTGGCTTGGGAGGTTGGGAGGACAAGCCTGAGGTGGCACTGCATGTGCCTTGAATAACTCAACAAACCTTTATCGAGTACCTGCTCTGTGGCCAGCCCCATGTGGGCCACCAAGGAGCAGCCATCAGTCAGCCCCAGCCCCTGCCCTCTACACACTCACTGCTAGGACAGTAGGCAGGCATAGAAAGAAGCGTGTGTGGAGGAGGAGCACTGACCTCAGGGAAGGCTTCCTGGAAGTTGCTGCCAGAGGAGCTGGCTATTGATGGACAGAAGGAATTAGCTTGATGGACAGCTGGGGAGGTGTGTCCCTGGCAGAGAAAGAACATGTTCATTGGCAACAGCTCACGTTTGTTGAGTGCTTACTGTGTGCCAGGCCCTGGGCTGAGCACTTGACCTATATCTCTTTTAAAATCAGCAAAGCAACACTGTTATAAAGGAACAGTTAATTCTGACAAGCAAACTGAGGTTCAGAGAGGTCAGTATGTGGCTGAATGTCACACCAGCAAGTGAGTGGAAAACCTAGGAGTACCTGGGCTGTGTCCCAGCCTGTGCTTATACCACTGCACTCTGCTGTGCACAGGCCTGGGGACAGCAGAGTGTGGCTGGAGCAAGCGGGCTGCGTTCTCATGTCCTCCCATCCCACCCCCTCCCTCCAGTATGCCATCCTGATGACTATGGTGCTCACCATTTTCATCAAGTACGTGCTGCACTCCGTGGACCTCCAGAGTGAGAATCCTTGGGACAATAAGGCCGTGTACATGCTCTATACGGAGCTCTTTACAGGTGAGAGGAGCCTGGACCTCTCCTGACCTGGACCAGTGTCCCCAGCCCCAGGTCCTACCAGGTCCTATGACCTGCTGCTTTCTGCATCCCCTGCCCCACAGGGTTCATCAAGGTTCTGCTGTACATGGCTTTCATGACCATCATGATCAAGGTGCACACTTTCCCTCTCTTTGCCATCCGGCCTATGTACCTGGCCATGAGGTGAGCCTACTCCTGCCCTGCCACACCTATGACCCCTCCCCTCCCTCTCCCTGCTTCTACTGAAACTGTCCTTTCAGGCAGTTCAAGAAAGCTGTGACAGACGCCATTATGTCTCGCCGAGCCATCCGCAACATGAACACACTGTAAGTGGGCCTGTCCTAGCTGCTCTCCCAGGCTCTGCCCCAGTGCCCTGCCTTCAGCTCTGGTCTCGATGTGTCCTCGGCCTGTCCTAACCAGGTATCCAGATGCCACCCCAGAGGAACTCCAGGCAATGGACAACGTCTGCATCATCTGCCGAGAAGAGATGGTGACTGGTGCCAAGAGACTGCCCTGCAACCACATTTTCCATACCAGGTGGGAGATGCCCTGAGGAGCCTGCATGTCAGAGGAGAGGCTCTGGAAGGCAGACCTGCTAAGCTTTGCCTGGTCTTGGCCCCCAGCTGCCTGCGCTCCTGGTTCCAGCGGCAGCAGACCTGCCCCACCTGCCGTATGGACGTCCTCCGGGCATCGCTGCCGACCCAGTCACCACCGCCCCCTGAACCTGCAGATCAGGGGCCACCACAGGCTCCCCAGCCCCCACCACTCCTGCCCCAGCCCCCCAACTGTGAGTGGCCCCCTCATTTGGCCATCCAGCACAACACTGTTGAGTACTTGCCCTGGGCTGGGTATGGGAAATACTAAGGTGAATCAGAGTCCCTGCCTTCTAGAAGCTCAGTCTGCCGGGGGTGGGTGGGGGATGTCACAGGAAGAGACAGATGATTGCAGTCATGTGTGGTGAGTGCTGAGCTCAAAGAGGGCCTGCAGGAGGAGAGGCCCGAGCCCCATCAACTAGTCCCTTCCTATGATTTGGATCTAACTCAGTCTGGACCTTTTCTTACCACCCCGTCCTCTCTCTGCAGTCCCCCAGGGCCTCCTGCCTCCCTTTCCTCCAGGCATGTTCCCGCTGTGGCCCCCCATGGGCCCCTTTCCTCCTGTCCCACCTCCCCCGAGCTCAGGAGAGGCAGGGGCCCCTCCGTCCACCAGCACAGGTGAGCCTTTTGGGTATTGTGCCGGCCCCAGGGGGTGGGAGGGATGGAAGCAGAGGCCCCTCAACGCTTACTGACTTCCTGTTCTTGCTCTTCAGCAGCCCTTTCTCGGCCCAGTGGAGCAGCCACAACCACAGCTGCTTCTGCTGCCTCTGCCCCGGCACCTGGCTCTGCCTCCACCCCTGAAGCCAGCCCCGCCCCAGGCTTCCCCTTCCCTCCTCCCTGGATGGGCATGCCTCTGCCTCCACCCTTTGGTAAGCTGGGCCACTCTCGAGGTTCTTTTGGGAGGTGGGGGGATGTCGGGCCCAGGCAACCCAGGCTGAGCTGCTCCCTCTCTCCAGCCTTCCCCCCAATGCCTGTGCCTCCTGCCGGCTTTGCTGGGCTGACCCCGGACGAGCTGCGGGCTCTGGAAGGCCATGAGCGGCAACACCTGGAGGCTCGCCTACAGAGCCTGCGCAACATCCACACGCTGCTGGATGCCGCTATGCTGCAGATCAACCAGTACCTCACCGTGCTTGCCTCCCTGGGGTACGTCTGCACAGGGGCCTAGGGTGGGCAACGGGGGTGTGGAGCTGCCAAGAGAAGGCCCCTGGCAGTGGTTCTTGGCCTTTTTCTCTTCTGCCACCCTATGACATCTGTTGATCCAGGCATCCTATCTGTAGGTACAGCCAAGGTGTCAGTGTTCCTGTGCTTTTTTATTCTCCCACTGCAGAAGGGCAATCTGCACCTAAGGAGGAGTGGTGTTTATTAGAGAGCTGACTTTGAATCTTTTTCCTTTATGTTCTTCTAAAGTCAAATGACTTATAATTCTCAGTACTGTTATCTCATGCACCCTCTGACACAGGATAACACTTTGGGAATCACTGCCCTGATCTAGTAAGATAGCAAGTCAAGTCACTTAGAGCCAGCCTGATCCGAGTTCAAGTCCTGGCCCCATCACTCACTTGCTTTGTGACCTTCACTACCTTATTCGAATAGAGTTCTAATTCCTGTTCATAGGTGATGTGTGCAAAGTGCCTGGCACCCAGCAGTCACAGCTCAGGCTTGGAGGGGAGCTTGAGCCTGAGACTTGTGTGCTTTGTGTTTTATTCAGTGGACTGTCTTACTTGAGTTGATACCCTGTAAGGTGCCTGGCATCTCATAGTGGAGACTCTACAGTGTAATGGTGAACAAGGCCAACAGGCCCTGCCTAAGTGGGTTACAATCCGTCTATAGAATAACAAGAATTCATACACGTGTTTCTTTGTCTGCTGGTCACTGGGGCTGCAGAGGCACAATAGTGCTGTACTCCATCCTGCAAGGCTCACCAAGGGCAGAGTCTGTCCAGTCATGCCAGGATGCCAAGGCCCTCCTCTTGTCCATTCTCTTCCTAGGCCCCCCAGGCCTGCCACCTCAGCCAACCCCACTGAGGAGACTGCCCCTACAGCTGCCACTGCTGCCTCGTCCACCAGCATCCCCAGCTCTGAGGCCACCACCCCGTCCCCAGGAGCCTCCCCACCAGCCCCTGAACCTGAAAAGCCTCCAGGTAGTTGCGGTCACCCTGCAGGGGGGTATGGCAGGGGACTTTTCCAGGTTCCACTTCTGGACCTTTCTGTTCTCAGCTCCTGAGTCAGTGGGCACTGAGGAGCTGCCTGAGGACGGGGAGCCTGATGCAGCAGAGCTCCGTCGCCGTCGCCTACAAAAGCTGGAGTCCCCTGTTGCCCACTGACACTGCCCCAGTCCTGGCTCCTGCCCTCACTCTCTTGAGCAGCCCTTGCTGGAACACGTCCTGCCACCAAGTGCCAGCTCCCTAAGTCTGCACCAGGGAGTAGTAACCCCCAGCTCTGAGACAGAGGAGGTGGCACCCCCTAGACCAAGTGGAAAGAGGCCTGAGGCCCCAGCTGACTCCAGCCCTTACAGTCCTGGGCAGCCATGGGGATCTTGGGTCAGTTCCAGCTGCCTTCTCCAACCCTTCAGCCCTATGTTCTGCTGGGGCCATGAAGGCAGAAAGGGGCAGCCTCTGAGCTTTCTGACCCCCTACTACTTTCTGGGAGAAGGGGGAGCCCCTCTGAGCCCCGCTTGTGTGTGGAATCACGCTGCAGTGCCGAACAGTATTAGCTCCTGTTCCCAGCTGTGGACTCAAGGGGCTGGAGGTAGGCTAGGAATTTGCTTTCTGGCCTACCCACCAAAACCAATGTCTTTCTCTTACCTTATAGTCCCCAGTTGCCCTTTGTGGTGGTGGCTGTGCCCCTTGTGCCCTGTGGCATTTCCATGTCTTACTGGTAACCACACAACTCAGGGAAAGGAGTGCCCGGGGGCGGAGGAGCAGGTGGGCAGCACCAAGGGGCCCTGCTCTGCCCCTCCCCCCCAGGCCCTTCTCTCCCTGCAGTTTGTCGGAGGTGAGATTGTCCCTGGTCTTGCCTAGCAGCCACTGTGCAGCCACACTCCAGGCTGAGGGCTCGTGTGTCTGCTGCTGAACACTGCAAGCCCTGGCACCTACAGAAGGCCACTTCTTAACTTACAGAACTTTTCTTGAGTTTAGAAGAATTCCTTCCTATTGTCTTTTGGCTTAAATTTTGAATTTGAATGCTTGACCCCAGAAACAGGGAGCAGCAGTGCCGAACTCCTGGCCTTTCCAGTTTAGAAAAGGCTCTGGGCCAGGTAGGGACCACAGGAGCTGAGGCCTTGCCTGCCCATCTTTTCTCCCTTGATTTTGTGTTACAGGAGTTGCTGGAGACAGTTTTGAGATGATTATTTAATTTGTAAATATTGTACAAATTTTAATAGCTTAAATTGTATATACAGCCAAATAAAAACTTGCATTAATGACTGGTGAAACTGGTGTGGTAGAATCAGTGTGCCGGGCTCCTTTTCCTTACTCAGGCTGTAAACTTGAGAGTGGCCTGGAATCTCCAGGAGTGAGGGTTTATTTATACAAGCCAGCGCTGTCCTTGGGGACACTTGAATATTATGGTATTAGGAAGATACACCCATTTTACATATTAAGAAACTGAACCCCAGAAAGATTAAGTACCCTGCTTAGGGGAGTCAGGCTCTGAACCCCCTTCTAGCCAGTTTGATGTTAAGGTAGGATGGGAACTCAGGCCTTTGGCCCTTGAGACTCCAAGGATGGGGCAAGTATGAAGGTTCCTAGGCTGCGGTGGGATGGGATGGCACAGACAAAAGGACATTTCTTCCTGCCTGCAACCCCCCGTCCAGCCTTGATACTAGGTCAGCAAGCTGGGAAGGATGGCCCTGTGCTGGGCTGCTAGCTCTCAAGCACCCTCTTGTGGGTAGGCCAGCTAAAGCTAATCACTTAGATTCCTGGAGCTGGAAACCCAGTCAGGCCCCACTCCAGTCTGGAATGGAATAGAGATGACTGGCCTTTCAACTTCTCCATGGGTAGAAGCAACAAGCCCAGGGGCTGCCATGCCCAGCACTGCACTTGGAACTGAAGACGTCCAGGACCCAAGTCTGAGTCATCTTGTGTTTGCTGTAGCCTCTACCAAGCAAGGTCTGACCTAGAGCAAGGGTTCAGGGATTTTTGCAGCAGTGAGGGTCTGAGGGCCAATGAAGGATGTGCCAACAGGTCTGCCCTGTGCTACCCTCCCATAAACTGGGTTTGGCTATTGCTTCCACCAGAGGAGCAGTCAACAGCCTCTAAAATTGAAATGCTGAGTCTAAGGAGCTCCAATGAAAGGAAAGCAGGACTACACCAAAGTGTGCATGTGGTGGTGGGGGGGGGGTGCAGCAATTAATGCCCCCCACTAGCTTGGCTGTGCCTGGTGGGTCCCCTGGGTTAGACAGCCCTCTCCCAGTGCTGGCATCTATGCAGAGTCCCATTTCCTCCTTTATGCAAGCGAGGCCGGCTCCAAAGCCCTCAGCCCTGGTCTCTGCACCCGCTGTCCTAGTTGCTCCAACACCCACCTCCCTCCTCTTGAGATCCCCAGGACTCCAGTCTGAGGGGGATGCTGTCTTGCAGGATGTTCAGCTGGGCTTCAGAAGCCCTTTTCCAGGAGCCAGGCTTTGAGCTGCTGATCAAAGTAGCCCTTGACCCGAAGGGTACCTGTCACCTCATTGACCTGGGTGACAGGTGTCTTCCCCAGAAGTGGGCTCAGGAAATCTTCCACATCCTTCTGCAGGGCCTAAGGAAAGATGACAATCAGGCCTGGTCAGACCTTCCCCTCTAGAAGGCTCCCACCCTTTCAGCCCTGATAGGGTCAGAATTGGACCCTGAACTACCCACCCTCTTACCCAAATGTCCCCCTCCACCTTCCGGATTACAGTCATCTGACGGTTGCCATGTGTGATATCCTTGTAGACAGGGATGTTATGCATCCGAGAACGCCGCACAAAGTAGGGCAAGTTGGGTGGGAGGTCTGTGACAAGGAGTGAAGGTGGTAAGTCCCATGTTCCTTAGATTTGTCTCACTCACCTCAGCCCAGCTGTGTAGAGGTCAGTCCACCCAAATGGCAAAGCCACCCCAGACTTCAGCTTAGGAGACCTGCTCTTCCCCTAAGTTTACAGCCAGGACCAGCTTGTTTACCCTGGTACCCCAAGACCCAGCATAGGGCTTGGCACCAGAAGGTGCTCAGTGCTCAAGAAGAAATGAAGTCAGGGCTATGCCTCCCTGGATCTTTGGATCCACCTTTGGGGCCAATCCTTGCCCCTCTCCACTGGGTCAGGGAAGCTAAAATCAATCTCTAGCGCAAAGGGATGGGGATTTGTAAGCACTGAATACCTACCACGGGCTGGGCTCTACACAATGCACTTTATGTGCTGAGCAGAGTATCTCCATTTTACTGGAACTGAGTTTGGGAGAAGCTAAGTGACTAATTCAATCTTACTGACAAATGGATAGCAAAGTCAAATTTGGACCCAGAACTAACAAACTCCCAAGCAGTGTTCTCAATTATGGCCCCGGGGGCAGAGATGAGGCGGTTCCAAGTGCTTGGGTCTTTTCTCTATGCTTCACTTTTCCCACATGGGAAGGCCTCATCCCAGTAGTGTGGATGGATGGGTCCTAGTAAAACAGGGCTCCATTCCTGGACCTTTCCTTGAACATAAGACATATGCTAGTTCTGAGAAATCTCAACACAAGTCCTGAACCCACTGGGGAGTCGAGAGTCTCAAAAAGGGCAGACTACTAGGGAGGGGGATGTTTCCCTGCAGCCTTCAAGCCATTTCCATCACCCAGCTCACCTCTGGGTGGCTGCCAGCCACTAGGAGTGGGATAATGTTCATGCTTTGGGGGCTGTGGGATGCTGGTGGGGGGTAACAGGCGCTCCACAAAATGGTATTCATCCACAGACTCCACAAAGCTGCGATAATCAGGAGGTTCCTGGGTCTGGCTCTAAGGCAAGAAACAAAAACAAAAAACGCCCCCCCATCTCTTCATCAGCCCACCCACCTTAGAATAGGCAGAATTTTAAGTAGAAAAAAGGAAACATTACAGGCAAAGAGAATGGCATAAGTAAAAGGCCGGAGGTAGGCACCAGACTTAACTTTGCCAGAGTGCCAAGTACAGGTGGGAATGAAAAAGAAGTTCAGAATTCAGAAGGGCCTGCCTGTCTTAGGATTTTTGTGGGACTCAAATGAGAAGTGTGAGTATACATCTGAAAATCTTAGTAACTCTAAGTCTGACCAATATGGCATTTTCCAGTATTTTAAAGCTTCTACTGAGATATGCTAGTTTTGGATTAGGCACTTTCAGCAGTAGTGATAATTTCCCCCTCACAGTCATCAGATGTGACCTTCCCTTACCTGGAACGTTTCAGCCTCATATAGACACCACCAGGAACTGTAGTGAGTGCTTACAGGTATTGCTTTATTTAATTCTAACAATTCGACAAGTTAGGTATTTTATCACACCCCCCTCCTTTTTACATCCAAGAAAGATTAAGAAATTAATAAGCAATCTACCTAAGGTCACATTCTGCAGTCTGACCTCCCATACTTCTCCCAACTAATACCCTGGACTCCTGATAGGTCTCAGGGTTACAACGAGAATGAGAAGAAAGATAAAGTGGCCTGTCTATCATGAATGCTAGGTTCCCAGAAGTGTAGCCAATGACCTGGGGCCCCCCGCCCCCCCGCAACCATCTGAAAAGATTTCCCCTTCAAAAACCTAGGCAGCGAGATTCGATGTGCAGCCCCTCCCATTTCTGTCGAACCTGGGTTGTCCTCCAATCATATTCCAAGCCTCATAGTCCCAGGCCCGCTCCAGGCCCTCCCACTTTCCCTCTCAAATCTTGAATCTGAGCTCCAGAAAAGTGCCCCCTAAGTAAGGGACGCGGCTTTCATGGTAACAAGAAATAACACTGAGGTCACACCCAGCCCTCTGCCCTCAGCTCCAGGCTCAGCGCTCTCACCAGCCGCCGTAGCCCGCTGTCCGGCAGGACGCCGGTTCTCGAGCCCCGTAGCACAGCCCGGAATATGGTAGCTGCCATCTTGAACTGCTCCAGCACACTAGCTTTCTGCGAGCGCAACCCGCCTGGTCCCACCCCTTCCTGTTCGCACTGCCTGGGACCGAGAGGGCGCCTGCGTAAAGCATAAAGAGGCGGGGCCAGGGCGGCCGTAGGTAGCACAAAATTCCGAGGCCTTGGAGGTCGCTCAGTAGTGACGTAGCACGCCGCAGGCGGAGAGGACGTTTGCGCTCTCGTTCCTTCCTCTTTCTCGACTCCATCTTTGCGGTAGCGGCACTGGTGGCTACGGTTCAGGTAAGATATGGGCCATGGCTGGAGCCGGAGGGCTTAATAGCAGGCTGAGCTCGAGGTTGGAGGGCGTGTGAAGAATAGAGGAAAAAGGCTGCTCTGTGGGCCGGTCCGGTCCCCATCGGACTTCTCTGGCAGGCTCGGCCTTACCCACGTGAGACTCCGAGACCACCTACAGTTGTCCCCGGCCCGCCACCCATTCCTGACCCCCTTTCTCCCAGAGTATTTCTTTTACAAGCCTGGTTGGTTGGTTTCTTTTCAGTCGCCAAAATGCAGCTCTTTGTCCGCGCCCAGGAGCTACACACTCTCGAGGTGACCGGCCAGGAGACGGTCGCCCAAATCAAGGTAAGGCTCTGTGATGCTCCCTATGGTCTGTTTTTTTCAACCTCTTTCTCCGTGGGAACGCTGATGAATCTTGTTTTTCCTTGAAGGCTCATGTAGCCTCGTTGGAGGGCATCGCTCCAGAAGATCAAGTCGTGCTTCTGGCAGGCACCCCCCTAGAGGATGAGGCTACTCTGGGCCAGTGTGGGGTGGAGGCTCTGAGCACTCTGGAAGTAGCCGGCCGCATGCTTGGAGGTGAGTTGGGGAGGACTATCCTTTGAACTGCTTATAAACTTATCAGTGTAGGGTGTGGAGTTAAGTGCCCTTACTCAGGGTGGTTCTTCCTGTTTACCTTACTCAGAAGAACTCTTGAGAGGTCCATGGGAAACCGAGCCAGAGTGTTGTTCTATTTCAGTTGCTTACTAGATAGACCCTTTCCTGTGTCCCAGTTTCCTCACTAAAGTCAGGAGGTCAGACCAGATCGCCAGTGCACTCTTTTGTTCTTGTTTCAAGTCAGAAGCTGGAAAATTCTGAAGTAGAACCCCAGAATGTGCCAGACTAGACATTCTTTGTCAGAGGTCAAATCTCTGCAACTTTGTTTTTATTCCCTGTTGGGCCCATCTTGCCTTTAAAGTTTGAGCTGAGGGGGAAAGGATTCTGCTAGGTAGGGCCATCTTGTTCTAATGGCTTGCTGTCCTTTTCCACTGCAGGTAAAGTCCATGGTTCCTTGGCCCGTGCTGGGAAAGTAAGAGGTCAGACTCCCAAGGTAAATGAGAGCATTAGTGGTGGTGTTTGGATTTTTTTTTCCCTGGCACAGCTAAGCCAAAACCCTTGGCTCTTGCCCTGTTTGCTTTCTCCCTCCCTGGCAATAAGGCATGAAAGAGGCAATCTGGGTCTGATGTCCTTCCCTTTTCCCAGGTGGCCAAACAAGAGAAAAAGAAGAAGAAGACAGGCCGGGCCAAGAGACGTATGCAGTACAACCGGCGCTTTGTCAATGTTGTGCCCACCTTTGGCAAGAAGAAGGGCCCCAATGCCAACTCTTAAGTCCATTGTAATCCTGGCTTTCTCTAATAAAGCCACTTAGCCCAGTCATCTCATTGTTTCGTCTTCATTTACAGGACCTCAGGAGTGATAGGGCTTCTAGGGCTGGTGGTATGAACAGTGAGGCCTCAGTTTGGTTTCTTGGCAGTGTCCAGAGTCAGCAGCTCCTGGCAGGGGTGTGGGGGCGGGAGGTGGAAAGGTGATAACCTACACCAAAGAACTTCTTGTGCAAACTGGTAACCGCAGATGCCAGCTCTTCCGATGTAGAGTTGGGGAAAATTCCAATTCCAAATAACTTGATAATTATCCTCCAAATATTTCTTCTTTTTATTCTTATTCTTTTAAACAGAGAAGATAGTAGGAGTCATTGTAGTGGGAAAGGTTTTATGGAGGCAGCACTAAAGGGGAGGAGACTGTAGATAGGAGATCTATCAGGGAAAGCCAGTTTGGCCTTTCCCCGAGCTTGGGACCAGCTATGGCATTAGTGGAGTCCAGACCAGGAATCTGGTCTGCCACAGCTTTAGAAAGTATTGACCGATTACATTAGTACTGCAGTGATCTTGTTCTGATTGCCTGACTGGCCTTGCTAACCTAATCACAGGGAGGTTGGTCAGTTGCTTGTTTCAGTGTTCCCAGAAGTGGAGTTTTCTGTAGCTGATTGAAGTTCCCTCCTAGCAACACATGCATACCTATTCATTTTGCTAAAGTTTTTGAAACTGCTGGTTCTTGGAATGGAGCATAGTATGGGGTAAAGACCTTGGGCTCTAGACTTGGACAGACTTGAGTTTGGATCCTTGCTCCCATTTATTTGCTGGCTGTCTGACCTTGAGCTAACTAATCTGCCATCATCTCTTGAGAGTTGCTGTGAGGATTAAAGGATGTAAAGTGCTTAGATCAGCACCTGCCATATAGAAAGTGCACAAATATATTGGCTATTTTTGTCTTCTGTAGTGATCTTTCCTGAAAGATACTTGCCCCTATCCCTTTTATGAGTTTAGATTCTTGTGGAGAAAGCAAGTTAACTAAATATTTACAAGTGCTATAGCCTTGAAGTAAGCAGGGTGCTGCAATGAAAGGGGGTGGGGATGGAGAGTGATACTCGGAGTATCCTAGGGAAGGTCTCTGAAGATGGGATGAAACAGGAGCCCATCAAGTGGTGAGATGGTGGAAGAGTTCCAGCCAAGAGGACTGTATGCAAAGGTATGTGGCAGATCCTACAGGGTCTTGTCAGACATGGAGGGAAGTTGGAGTCCAAGTGCAATGTAGGGTCACCAAGTTCCAGGAAGGGTTTTAAGCAGGGCCTGATGTGATCTAACGTATGACCTAATATTTTCTCTGGCTGACTCCTGGAGGGCTGGCAAGAAAACTAGAAAACCAGTTAAGGTGAGAAACAAATAGTTCAGACCATTACTGATGGAGGGGATGCGAAAATGAGAAGGTTCATCAAATCCATCCACGTCTTGGTAGGGAATATGTGATCCACATTGAGATAAAGACAAGGTATTTTGAAGGCAGAACTGACCAGAGGTCGGACTGGATATGAATGAGGTGAGGAACCAACGAACCATATCTTCCTTTCAGGGGTAAGCCATGGATCAAGGCTTCACAGCGTTTGGCACAGTTTGTGGGTGGATCATCACCTCCACTCTACCACAGACTGGAAGCTCTATTAGGACAGATTCCCCATCTCTGCTTTTCAGTGTATTTTCGGTGCCTAGTGTAGCATTTGAACTTTAAAGTTGGGTGGGGACATCAAGCGGGAACTCGGATTTGTGAATTTTGCTTTCTTCTGAAAAGGGGAAATGCCAACACACACCCAGTGTAGGCTAGGTACCCAACTCGGCCTTCCTTCCACTCTTCCATTTGTGTCCCCTGGTCAAATTGCTGCCGCTCTAGCGCAGGGATGCCTTCTCTCATTTGGACTTGGCAGTTAGTGGCCCAGAGTAGGTGCTTTACAATGATTGATTTCCACCACAGTACTTTATAGTGCGAAAAAGGTAGCCACTAGAGGGCGAGCTGGACGGACGGCAACTCACTTTCCCTGTCTCTCGCACCGCGCGGGGCGGGGCTCCGCCAGAGCCCAGGACCCAGCACATACGCCACCACCGGCTCCTGCGCCTGCCCAAGGGAGGCTCGAGAAGGGCGGGGCTTGGCGTCCGAGTACGGCCGGAAAGTGCCGAGAGTCTTCGGAGAGCGTTGACTAAGCGCTAGGTAGGCCCCAAAGAGGCGGAAGTAGCCAAGAAGCGCCGGAAGTGTTGGACTTACGGCGGGTGTGCGTTCGCGGAGGGCGTGCGGCGTGCCGCGTTCGGCGCCAGTTGCCATGGAGCCTGCCGGGCCGTGTGGTTTCTGCCCGGTGGGGGAGACCCAGCCAGCACGCTACACCTGCCCTCGCTGTAATGTGCCCTACTGCTCGCTGCGCTGCTACCGGGCTCATGGCACCTGCGCCGAAGACTTCTACCGTGACCAGGTACTGGGAGAGCTGCGTGGCCGCAGCGCCTCGCCCAGCCGCCTGGCCAGCGCCCTACGCCGGCTGCGTCAACAACGCGAGACCGAGGACGACCCCGAAGACGCGGGCCTCAGGCCTAGCCCGGTGCCCGGCGCCCTCTCAGGACTCTGGGAGCGGCTCGCGCCGGCCGACAAGGCGGCCTTCGAGCGGCTGCTGAGCCGAGGGGAGGCCGGACGGCTGCTGCCTCCGTGGCGGCCATGGTGGTGGCGTTGCGGGGCCCAGCCGCGGCTTCTGGAGGAGCTGGGTGATACCCCGGGCCCTGACGCTGAGGAGCTGGAGCCCGACTCCGCGAGGACGCCGCCAGACCCCGTAAAGGATGAGCCCGGGGCGGCCAAGCTGGTTCTCGGAGACGTCTTTGGGCCCATCGCCCCCGCCGTGCCCACCCGGATCCCCACGCTGGCCAGCCTGAGCGGTGGCCGGGCATCGCCGCTCGTGCGCTTCCAGCTACCCAACGTGCTGTTCGCCTATGCACACACTCTTGCCCTGTATCATGGCGGCGACGAGGCGCTGCTCTCCGACTTCTGTGCCACGCTGCTTGGCGTTTCTGGAGCCCTAGGCGCTCAGCAAGTCTTCACCTCTGTTGAGGAAGCCCTGCAGGCCGCAGTCCACGTTCTAGAAGCAGGCGAGCATCCACCTGGGCCCTTGGGCACACGGGGTGCCATGTGCGAGGCCGCCCGCATCCTACTGGGTGAGGGCCCGGCCAACCAGAAAGGCTACACGCTAGCAGCACTGGGGGACCTGGCGCGGACCCTGGGCCGGGCCCGAAAACAAGCCGTGGCCACCGAAGAGCGAGAACGCCTCTACCGGGCCCGAAAGAAGTGCCAGTTCCTGCTGGCTTGGACCAACGAAAATGAGGTAGCCCTCACACCCCTGGCTCTAGACTGCGCCAGGGCCCACCGAGCACATACTGTGGCAGCCGAGGAAGTGGCAGCCCTCACTGGGGAGCTGGAGCAGCTTTGGGGAGGCCCCCTGCCACCTGCCCGGAGGACTCTCATTGAGGAACTCCCCGGCTGAATTGGAGACCTTGTCAGTAATAAAGGTGTGACTGGTCTGTCCTGTCGCCAGTGCCCGTTTCTGAATGACAGCTGGTCCACCCACCCCTAGACTCTTCGTGGGTCCTCAAAGCAAACCACCTCTCAGCTTCTACCTGATCGGGGCTGACAGCCTGGCCCCAGAAAGGGAGAGAAGCAACCCCAAGGGTTCCAGACATTTATCCAAAGAGAAAGAGCAGCCCCTCCACTCCATTTTGAGGCACAGGCTTCATTTTCCCCTTGTTCCAACCACTGCCTGAGGCTGCTCATCCCTGCCTGTTGGAGCTCGGGGCAGGATAGGGTATAGGCCCTTGAGCCCCGGGTGTGTCCAGGCTCTTGATGCTGGGTGTGCTGGCCGACTGGTGGGTGCGTGCCCCGACCTGGGCTTCATGGAGCAGCTTCAGTAGATGTAGGGCATAATTCGGTAAGGCACACGCCGGCAATATTCGTGCCAGGCCAGGCCGTACTTCTGCAGACACTGCTGTTCATCTCGGGCCTCACGGTGCACCAGCAGCGCAGTGAAGTAGAGGAGGTAGAAGTAGGGCAACAAGTGGGACACCCCTGTGGAGAAAGGGGTTTCCAATCACTCAGCCAGCCCCCCTGTTCACAAGGGTTTCCACAGCTAATGGCTCACAGGGGCATCAGGGCTCAATGGTGAAAGGTCTAAGGTCTACAGGGGGTGCTGGCAATGAGGTCTGTCCCAGCCACACCGTAACTCCATCCCTAGCTCCCTGACTACTCTCTCCACTGGGATGCCTCCCTGTTATCCATTCCATACCCAGACTGGGCATCCTGTGCTCGCCACTCAGCTGCTGCCCCTTGTAGCTCCTGCCCTGTGCCCACCCAGGCCACTCACCGCAGGGCAAGGACCAGGCCAGAGCCATGATGAGGTCTCCAAGGTAGTTGGGATGACGGACCATACCCCACCACCCGGACACCAGCAGCTGTCGCCCTGTGGCTGTAGAGATGGTCTCAAGGTCTAGGGAAAGAGAGATAGTGGGATGGGGGACCCCCCCCAGAAGTCAGCTGCCCCATCTCACAGCACCCGGAAAGCCAGCTCACCAGCCACTCTGGGATCAGAAGGATTCTTTCGGAAGGTGTTTTTCTGGGAATTGGCTCCACGGAATATGTAGTAACCAACAGCTGGGGGAAAGTGTGAGCAGGTGGTTAGGGACCTTCTATCTGACCCTGACCATCTACCCACAGCCCGGACTCAGTCGGCCTGGGGACCCAGGACCCAGCCCCTGGCTTTGAAGAAACATCTGAGGCTTAGCATCTACCCAGTGGATGCTGAACATTGAGTGAATGAACCCCATCCTGACTGACCATTGATGAGGCAGATGACTGAGGCCATGGGCAACCCGAGCGGCTGTGGGTGGTACAGCAGGAACTGGGCCTGCAGGCTGTAGGTGAAGGGTACCCAGGCCAGGTCCCCAAAGGCCAGCATGAAGCCAAACCCGTCGTGTATGATGTCCATGGTGGTGAGGACAGCCTCCTGCAGGGACAGGACCCAGACACACTGGCTTAGTCTCCACGAGATCCTCAGGCACCCACCCCTGCCTCCTCTGCCCAGTCCAGCCTCACCTCATGCCAAAGGGCATCACCCACATATAGTAGCTGGAAGCCATTGACCAGCCACATGGCCAGCGAAGGACTCCCCCGAAGTTCCACTTCCTGCATCATCAAGGCCAAGTTGATGAGGACCTGGGGGTTAGGTGGAGGGTGAGACAGAGCAGTCTATCCCCAGCCTGTCTCCACAGTGGTGGAAGCACCTGGATGGGGCAGCGGCCAGCCTCTGCCCCTTCTCTCAGCTGTCCATCACTAGCTCTCCAACCCTTTGTTGAGTGGCTCAATGGATCGCCTCCTGAGGCGCTCCCCGCCTGTCCTCTCTTGCCTTGTCCTGTAGTGTTCCCTTTGGGAGAGCAACACAGGGAGCAGCTGGATGCTTTCAGGCTTGAGAGTTAAAACCTGGTTTTGAATCTCAGCTTCGCCACCAGGGCAAGTTGCTTATCCTCTAAAGCCTACTCTCCCCACCTCCATGTGGAAAATGGACATAATCATGGACCTGCCTCATGGGGCTTAGGACTCACGGACAGTGTGTGTGAAGCACTAAGCACATGTTTGGCACATAGTAAGTGCTCGATCACGATGAGCTGGCAGCCAGCCTGTGCTGAGCACCCCCATTCTGCCAGCAATGGGCTCAGTGCTGTCATTAAGGTTATCACTTCTGATCCTCACAATAACCTGGGGAGGAAGCTCTTACTTTAGCCCATGTCATACATGAGGAAATAGCCTCAAAGACCAGGATTCAGATCCATGATGGGCACTCAGCTCTCCTGACTCTGGATGAGGTCATTTCCAGGGTTTGTTTGTTTCCCAGTACCTAGAGTAAAGCTTAGGGCACATGGGGGACTCAACAAAGATTTGTGGAATGAATGATTAATGATTTACATCTGCACAATATTGGCCCTGCCCTGCCCTGCCCAGGCAGTGCTCACCCATCCCACCCCTCCTCCTGGCTAGAGGCCCATTTAGCTGTGCTCAGCATACCCAGCCGATGAGGCCGGGCCGCAGTTCGCAGAAGTATTTGAAGTCAAAGGAACAGATGCGTGGGTTGAGCTCCCGTCCCAGGAAAAAGTCGTAGATGGGATTTCCTGGAGAATAATGGAGGGTGAAGGTGAAAGCAAACAGCCCCATCTGCTTCTATGCACACCGTACTGGGACTCCTCTCACCTGAGTTTCCCCCTGGTGCCAGGGCAAAAGCAGGGACTACCAGAGACTTCAGATAGAGAAGGAGGCTGAAGATGAAGGCGATGAGGGTGGCCGCAAATGCCAAGGGCAGGAGCATTTCTGAGAGCGCTCCCAGGGGCAGCCCAGCTGACATCCCCAGGCCGAGCAACAAGGCTGTCAGCACCAAGGCCTGGAAACCTGAACCGCAGCACACAGTGAGTACTGGAAATTACGCCCCTCCACCCCAGGGAGGTCGCAGACTTTGCCCAAGCCATTAGGCTGACACTTTGGCTTTCAGAGGGTCACCCCAGCCACTTCTCCGGTGCAGAGTAGCAGCAAATGCTGTAGGAGGGGAGGAGGGACGCGGGGTGTGGAGCCAGCGGAATCCCCTATGTCTGTCCTGGGCGGAAAAGAGGCGCAAAATAGAGCTTGGGGTCTCCGTGGACCCCCCCCATCAGGCCCGGGGCTCCACCCCCATCCACCCAACTCCAGCGCAAGGAACCAGTCCCCAGGCACCGTTAATGGGGTAGCGCAGTCGACTCTTGTCCTTCAATTCTTGCCCCTCGGCCACCTGTGGGCACAAGGGGGCTCTGATAAGGGTTGAGGGTACCTTCAGGCTCGCGGAACACCCTCCCTCCGCCCGCCTCCACCCGCCTCCCCCAGTCTCCACCCGCCTCCCCCAGCCTCCCCCAGCCTCCCCCGCGCGTCAGCACACCTTGCGCGCCGGCAAAAGGTAGAGCGCCGCCTGCAGGCCGAGCCAGGTAAGACACAGCAACAGCGCCCACGGGCTCCACAGCGCCTCGAGTCCCGGCAGGTAGGGGGGTGGGCCCAGGAGGCGCGCCGAGCCCGAGCGGGCTACCAGTAGCAGGTGGAACATGGTGGCAGGGAGCAGCAGCATCAGAGCCGCAGCGCCTGGGGAAGGGGACCGATCGCGTGGGACGTCCGCTCTCCAAATCTCCCGGACCCCCACAGACGCCCGGTAATATACAGGGCCCCATCACCGTCTTCCATATCCCGTTCTCAGCCTTCAGCCCCCTTCTCTGATTTCTGTCTTGGTCACCGCCCCCAGGTACTCTCGAAGACTCTGCTCCTGCTCCCCTTAGTCCGCCCAGTCTTCCAATCCACAAATCCCCTGCTCTGAATCCCCCGAAACTGGTTCCTCCTCAGCCCCTTCTCCAGACTCTCCTCCCCAAACCCTTAAATCCCTCTGCCTCTGGATACCTCTCAAAGCCTTTCATCCTCAGATCCTGCTCCCATCCTCACTCGTAGCTCACCCCTCCAGTTCTCCCTCGCTAAGCCTCTGGCCGTAAGTCCCCCTTTCTCTGCCCCATTACCCAGGGGTCCTCCGAATTCCATCGGGGCCCGGGAGCCCTGAAGAGGTGCCATTGTCTTCGCTCCGCCGTGGAGAGGGTGAGGGATCACAAAAATCCGTCAGGGAAACACAGCCCACCCCATTTCCCCAGGAGATTGGCTCGGTAACACGGAGGATCCTGCCCTGCTGGGCTTGCACCTGTCTCGGCACCGAGCTCATACAGCGACCGCTTTTGTCCCCAGGTCTTTAAATGGACCCGCCCCCAGCCCATTCTGGGCCCAGCAGGTCAGCCAATCGGCTCTCGGGGAGAGACCAACGCGAGGGCCAGCCGCCTGGGTAGTTTCTGCAGTCTCAGGCTCACAGCTCCACCCCACGGCCGCAAGTCCCGCCTTACAAGCGACAGGGAGCAGGAGACAACACGTCTTTATTAGGCAAGTCTGGAGGCCAGAAAGGAAGGGCCCCCGGGGAGGGAGACCACGGGTCCGGAGGGTTGGGGCGACGGGGCCAGCCCGTGTATGGCTGGGACTGGGCCTAGCCTCGCTCACAGATGACCTCGACGACACTGGGTTCCATGGGCACTGGGTCCGGGCAGCGAAGGGCAGCTGAGGCCACCACTTCATCCAACAGCAGGTGCACAAGCTCTTCATCAGCCACGAAGCGCCACAGGTAGAGCTGTAGGAAGTGACAGTCCACCTGTACCTGCTGCAGGCCGAAGCGCCCAAAGGTGCGCAGCCGCACACACTCCAGCAGCGTCTTCAGGCTGATTTTGATGATGCCTGTCAGTACTGACACCTGCAGGCAGGGAAACAGTGATGCAGATCCCCAACAGCAGGTGTTAGGGAGGGGTACTGGACCCCTGAGAAAGGGAACCCACGTTCTGGGCCAGGGCCAGGGAGACAATAAGATGCCAGTAGCTGTGATGGGGTAGAAAATCTCAGGACCCAAGTTAAGAGGGAGAAAATATACAATGTTGGCACCATCATCTAGAGGGGAGCAGACAGGGAGCGCCAAGCAGACAGAGAGGGCCTAGCAATCAGAGGCAGAGATGGGGGTCAGCACTGACATGGGGAGGGGGAAGGTTTACTAACTTAGCACCAAATCCCTGAGTATGGACTGGGTGGGGGCAGAGAGCACACTGTGAATAGAAATCCCTAGGGAAGACCAGAACTATGGTGGGGACAAGGACAACGGCCAAACAGGCATACTTGATTGTCACCCAGGTTGGGAGCACACCAAGGTTAGGGAAGAGGGTTATGAGATGGTGATGGTGGGTCTCTGGATGTCCACTCACTCCTACAAACAGCCCTCAGAAACAGAGACTGGGGGACAGAGACCTAGGGCTCCCTAGGCCAATGTGGGACTGCTTCAGCCAAACTTCCCAAGGGGACCTGGGAAGGTAGGGTCACCAGGGACTTCGGACCTTATTGAATTCCACAGGGCTGAACACATCAATACGTTCAGAGAACAGCTTCTGGATGTTGCTCAAGAGGTTGGTGTCCATTGGGGCACTGGATGGGGGGAGACAAGCAATCAGAGCCCACCCTGTATGCCCATCCTCCTTTGTCCATCCCACATGGGGCTACCCTGACCAGCCAGACCTGGGTGTATAGCTGGGGGCATAGCGGCCCTGCTGCCGAGAGCTGCTGTAAACGGAGAAGGTCCTCTTGCTAGAGTCGCTGCTCTGAGCCTTCCGAACACCCTCCTCATATAGGAGCCCTACCTGGTGGTGGAAGGAGGAGCTGCAATGAAGCCAGGGCATGGGGAACATCCAGCCCACCAGGCACCCTAGGGAAGGACCACGGATGCCTTAAGTTACACACTCACTTGTTACAAGAATTACATCTGTTATAAGAGCCACAGGGTAGTTCGGGCCTATACCCAGTCAGTACCCAGTCACTATTCGCAGAACCAGTGGAGCAGGGCAAAGGTGGGCCATAAGAGTTGATACTGAGGCCCAATCTTTAGTGCCAACCCTGCCCTGATTTCCTGGGTGACTCTGGGCCTCAGCTTCCTCCTAGGTGGAATGGGGGTGACAATGCCACAATTCACGGCTGAGGACGAAGAGGGCACTGCCTGGCCGCTGCTGTCTTGATCCTCAGAGGGTTGTTCCTCAGCACCCCACCTGCATCAGGGCTCCCCCGGCCAGCCCAGAGCAGCACCTGCACGTCAATAGCTGTCGTGTCCTCCACCACCCGCTTCATGACAGCACGCACGTTCCGAGGCTCCAGGGTACTGAGCCAGTCCCGCGTCTCCACACTCTTGCGCAGCATCTGTGATATAACCAGGCCCTGCACCTTTACGTAGTGGGTCAGCAGCCGCCGCGCCGTCTCCCTGGCCTCCGCACACAGTGTGCTCACAGGCGTCACTGGAGACTGGTCCTGAGCCAGGGATGCAGAGGACAGACAAGTAGTGGGTACTGGGGGAGGCTGAGCTGGGCACAGGCAGCCCTGACCATAAGGGTACTGCCCAGCCTCCTGCAGTCCTAGCATCAGCATCCCCTACCCTGCTATGAGTTAGCAGTTCACCTGCACCAGAAACTGTTCATCGGTGAGGGTGAGGATGTAGGAGATGGTGGCTGTCTCGTAGTCCAGGCAGAGGCGGGAGAGCAGCAGGAGCAGGGCAGGTGGCGTGGCACCCCCCTTCTCCCCAGGGCTGTCACAGAAGCTCTGAGCTGTCTGGCACATGGAGCGGATGAAGCCCACGATGAGGCCCTCCCGGACACCCTGGCTGCAGAACTCACCCTGTGAGGAGGAGGGGCCCAGATACACAGCAGGTCCCGTTTTCCAGGCAGGGGCTGCTAGTGACCCTCTACTGGGACACTAAATGCCCTGGCTCCTCTCCAAGGGACAGCTTCACCCTGCATTCCAGTACCCCAGATCAGCTCCCCTGCATGGGGAGGGAATGCAAGGGGGCAAAGCCAGCACTGTGGGACCTTGCTTGCAGATGCCCTCATCCAAGCCTTCCCCACCCCTCCAGGCTGTGCCAGCCTTCCTCAAGACAAACTAAAACCACTTTCAGAGTGCCTGGGGCAACGACTGTGTGCCCTGGTAGCTGCCAGCCTGCATGCAGGATGAACAAAAGAATGCCCAGAAAAAGAAAAAGGAAAAAAAAAAGAATGCCCAGGGAAAGGCCGTACCCGGAAGTAGGGCTTGTTGGAGAAAGACACCTCCTTGGCAGTGAAGAGGTGCACAGAGGCCAGCGAGGCCTTAATGTGGCTCAGGATGGAGCTGGCCACGTTGGCCAGCAACTCAGCCAGGCCGGGGCCTTCCTTCCCAGCCATTCGAGGCGCGGCCAGCGCCTGCCGCACATCAGTCAGGCAGCCCAGGAAGGCTGCCTGCAGGCCCTGCAGGTGGTGGCCCAGGCGTTCGCGGGCCACTCGCTCCACGATCTCTGTGGCGGCCTCCGCCAGCCCGGCAGCGGCCAGCAGGGCCCCAGGTGCCCGCAGGCGCCGGTGGAAGCGGTCCAGCGCCCGCACCAGCAGGGAGTTGTCACCGCCACCTTGCTCCTGCGCCAGCCGCCGCTCCACCAGCGCAAAGTAGCGGCTACCCAGCTCCCGGGCAAAGGCTGCCAGTTTCTCGGCACCTGCTGGGCCCTGGGCCGCAAACAGCTCCTGGTAGGCTGCCGCCACCTGACAGAGGCCACTGACGAAGCCGCTGCCGCCATGGTCAGTGAACTCTAATACGTCCGGGGCCGGAGGGGAGGGTCCCAGCTCCGCCTCCAGGCTTCTCAGCTCCTCCTCCAGCCGCCCTCGCGCGTGCGCCAGGAACTCCTCGCACAGCTCCTCCGCAGGCTCTCCCAGGGCCAGCAGCAGCTCCACGCACTCTGCTTGCTCTGGGGCCCCCGAGCCGCCCTCCCTGCGGGGAGGGAGATGCAGGTGAAGAGCAGGAAGATAGAATTCGGGGGGATGGGAGCAGACCCAAGTGCCCAGCGAGGTTGGCAATGAGAGCCCTGGGCCCACACCTGAAGCGCTGCCGTAGTTGCTGAGCTAGGCGAGCCGTGATGACCTGGCAGTCGTCCTGGATGGCGCGGAAAGACGGCAGGTGCTGGTACTGCTGCAGCACGGCCCGCGCGCGGCCCTGGTAGCGCACCGCCTGCCCGTAGGCGCCCAGCTCCACGCACTTGGTGAGGCGTGAGGGCAGCTCGAAGAGGAACTGCAGCTTCCGTAACAGCGCGTGGACCCCTGGGGGGACAGGGGGAGATGGTGTTAGCCCCAAAGCCCCGAGGGTGGCCCACTTTAGCCCCAGCTCTGGGGCGCGGCCCACCTGCCAGCTTGGTGATGCGCTCGTGACGGTCCTGAAGCGTGGCACTGATGCGCGCGCTGAATTCTGTGATCACTGCCATGTTGGTGGCCAGCCGGTCCATCTCGTCCTCCATCTTCCGGAAATCGTTCTTCATCTTCCGAATGGTGTCTACAAGTGCAGGAGCGCAGGAGAGGGAAAAGCGGTTGAGGAGGGGCCCAGGCAGAACACTCAGCTTGAGACCACGGCCAAATGCCCTCACACACCCTCACCCCACTTCCCAAGCGCGCCTGAGCCCATTCTAGGGTCACACTGCTGATTCGGTGCTTGAAAAGGGTTGCAGTGGTGCCTGGTCACTGGAAATGGGGGTGAGGTGTCATCATGTCAGTGCGGCAGATGTTTTCTGAGCACCCCTTGTGTGCTCCTAGTCCTGGTGCAGTGGGGAGATGGCCCATGATGCTACAGCCCTTGCTCCCAGAAGACGCCCAGATCCAAAGGAGGGCACAGGGCACTTGGCAGGGACCTGTCTGCTCCTTCCCAGGGGCATCTTCCAGGCCTAGCACCCTGCCTGGCACCGGGAGACAATAAATACTTGTACACCCTTATCTCCTTCCCAGACCTCCCAAACCCTCTCACTCTGCCTTGTGGAACAAGGGTTTGGGGTTTGTTGTGCTTTTGGATGTGTATATTAATGCTTTTCATCAAATTTGGGCAGGTTTTGCCCATTATTTTTTCATGTATTATTTCTGCTTTCTCCACTCACTCTGGCATCCCCATTATGCAGGTGTGGGCACACTTGATGGTGTACCCCAGGTCCCTAAGGCTCTCTTCACTTTTCTTCATGCTTTCTTTCTGTTCCTCACACTGAATAATTTCATCTAACCTATGTTCAAGTCTGCTTATTCTTTCTCTGCTTGTTCAAATCTGTAAAAGAGCCCCTCCAGCGATCTTTCATTTTAGTTGTTGGACCTTATCATTTCTATTTGGTTCTTTTGTTAAATAATTTCTTCTCTTTGATATTCTGTATTTGGTGAAACAATCTCATTCCTTTCTTTAGTTTAGATACAGTTTACTTTAGGTCTCTGAACATATTCAAAATAGCAGATTTAAATCTCTGTAATAAATCCAATGTCTGGGCTTCTACAGAGTTTCTACTGAGTTTTTTCCCCTGTATGGGTCGGATTCCTGCTTTATTTGCATGTCCTATAAATTTTTGTTGAAAAAACATATAAATAACATGGCAAGTCTAGAAATCAGATTCTCTTCTCCTGTTTATTGTTGTTGCTGCTTGTTGCTGTTGTTTATTTTTCTGAGTTACTAAACCTGTACTAATTAGCTTCTGAATCAATTCTGTAAAGTCTGAATTCTTTGTTGTGTATAGCCACTAAAATACTTACTTGGTTAGCTTAGTGATCAGCTACTGATTGGACAGGAATTTCTTTAAATACCTGGAAACAATAAATCTCCTAGTATTTATTGAGGAGCTCTGTGTGTGTGTGTGTTGGGGCATACCTTAAACACTTAACCAGGAGGTTTATAACTCTGCCTCAGCTTTCACTTCCTGCTCGCACTAAGCCTGAAGGTGAGCCAGAGGTGAGAGCTTAGGGCATTCTCAGGTCCTTAAAAGCATGTGTACTACCCTACATATGTTGGCCCTTCAAAATTACTAATATGTCAGAGCTTGTCAAAGCCCCTAGAGACATCTCATTCCTCAGCTTTTCCTTTTAAGCTTTTGGGTTAGTACTATTATTTGCCCCATGTGTTATTCATCACTTCAGGGAGACACCACTTTTGCCTATAATTGTTTTTGACAAACAACTCTGGTGAGAGGCTTTTAACACTGGGTGACCTCCAGGTCAAGACAAACCTACCGGGTGGAGTGTGTTAGGAAACCACCAGACAGGTTAAATAATGATAATTCTTTGGGCATGAGGCATTGAAACAGCTCCAGCTTTGTTCCACTCCTTCTAGTACTAGGAATATGGGCTATTTTTCAAGGTTACTGCAGAGATGGAGAGGAAATGGTGGGGCCAGGGCAAGTTAAAACGTCTCAGGATTGCTACTTTTACCAAGATTCAGCTGTTTTTGTCAAATAAATGCTCCTCTGATTGCTGCACATCTTTGGCTAATTTTCATAGTTCTGAGAAAGTTAATTCTAACTATTTTGGCCAGTTTTGGGGTTGCTTTCATGGAGGGGACATTTTCAAATGCACCTCCTCCACTATTTTTGCTGAGGCCACCCTGGACACCATGCCTGTTTGCGTAAATGAATTTTGCTGGAATACAGCCATGCTGAGTCATTTATATTATCTCCAGTTGCTTTCAGGCTACAATGATATCTAAGTAGTTCCAACAGAAACCAGATGGTCCACAAAGCCTAAAATATTTACTTTTTGGTCTTTTCAGAAGACCACCCCTGGCGCATAGCCAATGCAGTTAGACCCTGCTCTGTTCTCTTGTTCTCCCTGCTCCATTCTCTTTTTCTCCCTGCTCCGGTCACAGCACTTTCCCAGGGCCTTTGCACAGGTTGTTTCCTTAGCCTGGGCCTCTCTGCCCCCAGATCCTCCCACTTTTCCACTGTTACCCCTCAGTCCATACCACCAGCATCTTGCAATAGCCTGTTGCAATAGCCTTCTAATGGGTATCTCTGCCATCCTTGCCTCCCTATAGTCCAGTCTCAATAAAGTGGGCAGAGAGGTCCTTTTAAAACAAAAGTCAGGTCACCCCATTCTTCTGTTCATTTCCTCTCACTCAGAGTAAAGAGTAGGATCTTCATACCCAGTTACAAATCCCTACATAATCTGGCCCCCACTAACCCTCCGCCCTAGTCACCTACCTCTCCTCCTCCCTTCCTCCTCCCAAACTCCCTGCTTCACTCTGAATACACCAGACACGTTCTCTCTTCAGAATTCTTGTTCCTGCTGTTTCGTCCCCTAACTTCTCCTCCCCATGGCTGGCTCTTCCTCACCAAGGCCTTGCTCAAAGTTTACCACCTCAGAGGTGCCTTCTCATACTTACCCTAAAGATGGAACCCCCCGTCCCACATTACTCTTTTCCTCTTACTGTTTTTTCTTATAGCACTTACTACTACTTTTATTTGTGTGTTCACTTATTGTCTGTCTTCCCAACTAGAATGTGGGCTCCAGGCAGGAGCTTGATCTAGTTGGTTCACTGTTAGATTCCCAATATGCAGAGGAGCCCTTGGCAAAAAAGGAAGGAAAAAAAAAAGCATTCAGTGATTATTTCTTTAAGGAATATAAGACTCTAAAGTCTTTATAGATTTAGAACCCCTAACTCCAACACTCACTTTATAATTTTCTCCTTTTCTTAGGAAAAAAGGTAAAAAACCAAATCATCCCTATTAAGAAGAGCGAAGTGTCAAAATATTATACATATTCTAACAAATGGAAAATGTAATGTTGGCAAATTCCTGGAGAAACTTCTCAGCATAGGAATTATACTTTCTTGCTGTTTGATGCTGATATTAATATTAACAAATATAAGGGCACGTACTCATAGAACCTGCTTCAAATCAGATAAAAGAACGATGACTGTGTGTTACTACACCCACCATTGTGACGCGAGCAGAATGAGAGGTGTGAGAATGCACCCCACAGAGGTTCATGGAACAGTCCCACAGCCTGCAGTAGACCCTCCGGATCTGCCTCTAGGACTAGTACGTGTGGGTCCAAAATTATTACTAAAGTCTGAGCAGTGCATGTCACCAACAGAGGACAGAAGCTAGTGCAGATGATAGCTGAATGCTGTCTAGCACTGTCTTGAATAAAAGGGACAGAAGGGGAAGAAACCCTTTACTTGATCTTTGTCCCTTACTGTCATAAATTTTCAGTCTCTTTGCTTCATTAAAAAAAAAAAAAAAAAAGAGCTCTTTCAGCCATCTTGGAGACTGTGGAAACCTGCTGGGAACAGGACTTCTAAACCAATAAATATGTCTGGAAGGCTGTGGTCCAAGGCCATTTTTGCTGGCTATAAGAGGGGTCTCCAGAACCAGAGGGAGCACATGGCTCTTCTTAAAATTGACGGTATTTATGCACAAGCTGAAATTGAATTCTATCTAGGCAAGAGATGTGCTTGTGTGTACAAAGCAAAGAACAACACATTAACTCCTGATGGAAAACTGAACAAAACCAGAGTAATCTGGGGAAAGGTAACTCATGCTCATGGAAACAGTGGCATAGTTCATGCCAAATTCCGAAGCAATCTTCCTGCTAAGGCCACTGGACACAGAATCCATGTGATGCTGTACCCCTCAAGGATTTAAACTTATTGAAAAGTGTGGATTTGTTAAAAAAAAAAAAAAAGAAGAAGAAGGGGAGAAGGGGAAAGGAATGAAGGAAGGAGAGAGGTAGGAAGGAAGAAAAGGAAAGAAGAGAAGAGAAGAGAGAGAAAGACATAAGCTTATTACAAGGCAGACTTGAACCAAAGAAGAACAATGCCACTAATAAGCGAAACTAACCTTACTGAGGCACCCTTAGTGTCAGAGAGTCTAAGTGTTTCATATAAATTCATTTTTTTAAATTTCATTTTGTCCTTTCTCTCCTTTGGTCCGCAAAACAACCCTCTGAGAACAGTTATTACCTCTATAGCCATCAGATCACAAATGCTCTCAGAGAGAGAGGTGACAGTGGATTAATGTCAGGGCAGGACTGGAATCTGGGTCTGCTCCATCTAAATCCTCTGGCTTCCCCAACACAGGAGTAACTGGGGGATGTGGGTCTGCAAGGAGTATCCCAGTAAGAATCACCTGTGGCTGAGATGAACTTGTTGTAGTTCTCATAGACCAGGGTCTGCATGTCGCTGTCCAGAGCCCGGATCTGCCGCACCATGTCCGTCTCACTGTCCATCAGCTGAGCCAGTGGGCACTCTCTACGCAGCTGGAGGAAGTTGCGTGGTTAGTGTTCAGGACAGGGGGCACTCATGTCCCCCAGCCTTGCCCCTAACTGGGAACGCTTTTAGTGCAAGAAAACCCTGATTTCCCTCCTCCTCCATTGACAGTAATCTCAGACATGGAGCCTGTAAGCGGCATAGCTCAGGAATTACCAAATTAGACCCTTTTGGGGTTTGTCAGCATTTGAAATCCGCAGATTTGGCCAAGGCCCAGTCCTACGCCTGTCTGCGCGTGGGCCACGCTCCTATCTTGGGTCTCATACGATCGATCAGCCCAGGAGACTGCAGACTTCTCACTATCTCAGGTCAGTCCACGTCTGCCCACGCCCCCTTAAACTCCAGCTCTGACCCTACTGCCGGCCGAGGGTCGTCCTGCTTTTATGAACCCCTGCTTCCTTCACCCCCGCAACGTCTCAGGCATTATCTATCGGGTGCAATATATCGGGGGTCTAGTCCCCTTACCCATACACACACCTTGTCCAGATACACTTCCGGGTCGAAGTGCGCCCCGTTGAGATCCGTCGGGTCCAGGGGGTCCGGCCCCGCGGGGTGCCCCGCAGCCTCCCCCTCTGAGAGGCCGTAGTAAAGCTTCAGCATCCCGTGCGCCTTCCGCCGACGCTCCGGAGCCTCCGCTTCGGGCCCCTCCGGGGAGTCCCCAGGTCCAGACCCCGGGCCAGGCCCAGCGGCTGCGGCCGCCATGGCTCCAACTGCCGCCCACGGGCGTGAGGCTGGGCAGGAGACGGGGAGGAGGCACTTCCGGGAGCCATAAAGTTGTTGTTGAAACGAGGCAGTCCTTCAGGTGAAACGTCCCCCTGCAGCCTTAGTCCTTCGAGATTAGAGTTCCCCCTAGTCTTTCCTCCCTGAGCGAAGAGGTTCCGGAAGAGCCCTGGGGTCCCCCCAGCTTCTCAGGTGGAAGGATTCTGTCGAACTGGTCGGGTTACTCTCTTCTCAGAAGGAGAGCGGGGCGTGGCTCCCACCCCCGCACCCCTGCAGGCAAGGTCTCAGGGAATATGTCCCTAGATGCAGTGGACGGAGTGCAGGCCATGGAGCCAGAGAGCACGTGCCTGGCATCCTGCCACTGCCTTGTTACCGGGGCCACGGCTTGGCTTCCCCATTGGGGTATGTATTTCACAAGGGGGCTGTGAGGATTAAAGGCATGTACAGTACCGCACAGTGCCTCTACCGTAGTGTTTCTCAAGCCTGGTCCTCTGATGTGGATCAGAATTGCCTTCAGAATTACCTTTGGCGCGTTGCAGACTCTGGGCTCCCTTCAGACCTAGCTTCTTTTTAAAAATCCTCAAGTAGTTCGGGTGCACTTGAATTTGATAACTATTATACCGTGCTGATAAGGCACACTTGTCAGATGTTAAGTGACTGATGAGATGTGTCCAGTGAGAGGTTGGGTGGAGATGTTGAGGATAATTCCCAGGTTTCTGATTTGGACAAAGGTACAGCTGTTCAACGAGGTGAAAAGTTGAAGATAGGGAAAGATTTGGAGGTCAAATTGAAACATGTTGATTTTGAATGGATGAAAAGGAGAAAAAGACTGTGAATGTGGCCTTTCAAACATTACTTATGATGGGCGGGGGGCCAGGGGTGGAATAGAAACAACTTTATTCTTCCACAGGGATCCTTCGAACCAAACACAGCCACACCATCTGTTTTCATATGGCCTGTAAGCTGCTGCTTTTTTTTTCTTCCGTTTTAAATGGTTGAAAAATATAATAGTGACATTTCATGACGTGAAAATTATATAACATTCGTATTTATGTCCATAAATAAAGTTTTATGGGAACATACCCATGCCCACTTGTTTACATCTTATCAATGCCTGCTTTTGCACTACTGCAGTAGAACTGAGAGGTTGCAACAGAGACCATATGGCTGGCAAAACCTAAAACATTTACTGTCTGCTCTTTCACAGGAAAAGTTTGCTGACCTCTGAAACTATGGGATGTTCAGAGGCTGTATAAAATATATACATTTAGCTTATGAAGCTACAATCTTAAGAAAAATGAAGTAAAGAGTATATTTAGATCTACTCCAGCTTTTTAAAAAAAAAAGTTGCAGAATACTGTTAAGAAAAATTAACTAAAACTTGGAATAAAGACAAAGAGTGTAACAGGGCCTTCCAAAGTCATACTGGGGCATTGTTTCACAAGCCCACCCAAGAATTAATTACTCATAGAACTGTACATTTGTTTGATTTTTTTAATTTAGATATTATCCCAGAGAGATGCACATTTCTATCTGGTTGGGAAATAACCTCAAAATTAGTTTTTATTGCCCTGTAGGACATCAACCAATTTTGGATCTAACCTAGTCACATTCTAACATTCTTCTTTAAATGCATATCAATATCTAGCTCCTCAAGATGTGTTACTACCTTACTGAGGGGGAACACGTTCACTCATGAGTTAATACATCTTAGTTATGCATTTATTCTTTATTTAGATATCGTGTTTTTAACTTTTTGAAAAGCATACTTTGACAACACATACAGTGGGATTTTATTTTTTTAATTCTGCATGTAGATGTACATGTAGGTGTATGAAGTTACATCAAGAAGGGACCCAAAAGATGCCCACTCACCAAACTGCTGAAGGGGTTATGTCTGTAGGAGTGGAGGTGGAGGCAGGAGACTGTTACATTTTCCCCTGTATGCTTGTGTATGATGCAAATCTTTGACAAGAACGTATTCATACACTACTTGGATTTTTTTGAATAGCATTGAGGTAGGAGCCCTAATATATGAAAGTCCATTTGCATTCAAATGAGAACTAAAGGGCAATTGTTTCAACAGTGTGACCAAGACTGGGCATTAGGGCACCAGGCAGCACCCCTTTAATGTGTTAAGCTGGGGGTCTGAGGGTCTGATGTGATTAATGACATGGGGCAGCAATAACTGGTGGGGTCAGGCTCTTACCTTACCACCTTGAGGCAGGAGACTTCAGGTTTTGGCCTGACCTGGGACTTAACTTCTGAGGCAGGAGGCAATGGGGCTGGCCAAATTCAACATCAATTCTTCTTCTACTTAGTTCCTGGAAGCATGCATGTTTTCTCACTTATTTTGTTGACAATCCTGAATTCTCACCTCCTTTGTCGTGTGCAGAGGGAATGTTTCCTTCTTGGCTTCTAACTGCCCCTGCACTTTTCACATTCTCGGGCAGAACTGGATCTTAGTGTCAGTACTGATTCCCTCACTCATTAGTTGTAAAAACTTGAGCTGGCAATCCCTCTCTGTGCCTCAGACTCACGTAGAAAATAGGATTTGTGCCACCAGTCCCAGCTTTCTCATGGGATTCCTGGAATGGTAGAGGTGATGGGTGTGAAAATGCTGAGGGCTGGAAGGTAGCAGAGAGGGAGAGCTGCCAGCATCATGTGCTGGAAGAACACCTGGGGAGATGGAAAAGCCTGTTGCTCTCCAGGCCACACCCAGGAGGGTACAGGGAAGGTCCTAGGACAGCTATCCCTTCCCTTAGTTCCTCCCATTAGGGTTTAGAACAAATACTTGGAGCCTGTGATCCAGCCCAGGCCTGCCCTCACCTGGTTATGCCCTCCAGTTACACCGAAGAGGTTTTATTAGGAGAGATGACACTAATCTCTCATCTAAGACTTGCTGTGGACCTGCCACATGCCCCTGCACTCTTCTGAGCCCCAGGTCTTCATCTATAGAATGTGTCCACACCACCTCCTGTGTGGAACTGTTGAGAGGACTCGGTGAGAAGATTCGCACAAGAGCACAGAGGCTGTGGGCTGGGATGGTGAGGAACACTGTCCCTCCTGCAACATGATATGCCCCACTGCTCTGCACCTTTAGCTCACCACCCCTCCACAATTCAGGGCTGCCCTGGCCACCCATGAAACATTCCTGTATTGGTTGGAATCAGCCTGTGTTCTAGAATCTTGTCCCCTATAATGTCCTCAATTCTAGAATCCTACTGTTATTCCAGACTGTGTATTCTAGAACCAGAGGGGTCGGCTGATTTTCCTGGCAGTGTCTGCTTGTTCAAGCTCTGCCGGCTGACCTGAATCTGTGCTACTGCCGGGATGCGGTGGAGGGACCGCCTGGCCGTGTTCTTCTTCCCCCAGGGCATGATTCTCACCATGGCTGCATTGATGCTCTTCTTCATACACCTGAGCATCTTTGCCAGCGATGTGCACAACTTCTACGTCACTCACAACTATGACCGCATGAGCTTCCGCTACACAGTTGTCCTGATGGTAGGCCAGAGCAGGGGCTCAAGGGCTGTTCAAGGGGGGCCAAGGGGCTGATGGAAACCCCACTGTTGTGTCAGGGGGCCACTCTCCCACTGGATGGGGTCTACAGTTCTCCAAGGTGATCAGCATCTGCTGGGCCGCCATGGGGTCACTCTATGCAGAGATGACAGATGACAAGTTTCTTCGATGCTTTTCCCTGACCATCCTGAGTGAGTAGGGGAGGGGCTGTATTCTGGGGGAGGGGAGCTTTGGAACCCTAAGACGCAGCAAGGAGGGGGCAGGGAAGGCTGACAGGGGCTCTCTCCTCTGCCCAGTACTCAACGGAGCCATGTTCTTCAACCGCCTGTCTCTGGAATTTCTGGCCATCCAGTACCGGGAGGAGAACCACTGAGGCCTGGGAACCAGGCTGAGAAGGGGAAGGAAAAGGCTGCTTCAGGTGTTTTAATAAAGTCTGTCATTTATTTCCACCTGACAGTTCCTTTGTTGGGTGGGGGGTCGGGGGGGGAAGGCTGGAGAACCAGGGGAAGCAGATCAAGACAAACGCTTGAACTGCAGGGACCCCAGGCCAAGCCTGCAGCCACCCTGGTGGACTTGGCTTTGGGCCTGGGATCTTAGTGTCTCAGGCTTGAGGGAAAGGAGCAGAGAAGGGCCCCAGACTTCCCCCCTTGCTTAAGCCCCAAGTCCTAGACTGGACCAGCCATAAGCAAGGGCTCAGGAGGGACCCACACGGATGTGAGGGTTCATGAGCGGGTCCAGGTTGGGATCACTGTCAGCTGCGGCCCGGCCCAGGCGAGACATGAGGGCAAGGAGGGCCAGGAAGCCCAGCAGCCCCAGCAGCAGCAGCAGCCCCGCCCGCTGGAGCAGGGTCAGCGGCCGCTTACGAGACCCAGCCCGGCTCCTGGGGGGATGAGGGGAAAGTCAGGTCAGGCCTCCAGTCCCCAGTGGCCCCAGCTATGGAGCGCATCTTCTGGCCCCCACGCCACCATCCCTGAGTGGTGTGTGCTGTGAGGATGGCTGCCCCTGCACCTGCCCACTACAAGGGGGACTGTGCAGCTCAACTCAGCTGAGGCCACAGCTGTGTTCTCAGAACTGGAATGTGTCAGGCATAAAGAGAGTCAAAGATTGGGTGGTGTCAGAGCAGGAAGGGGCCTCAAAGAGCCTGAGTCCAAACCTCACGTGTAGCAGGCAAAGAAACAGCCTGGAGAGGGGCAGACCCAAGACTTCTACTGCCAAGCCAAGGCCTCTGTGCATAGCCCAACACCAGGTCCCATTACCACCCAGAACAAGCCCCTTTGGTCATGAAATCGTCCTACCAGGGCCTCTGGCTCTCACTTCCTCTCCTCCCCCTTCCTGACATCCTGCCCTACCTGACTCCACGTACCTGAGCAGCTGGGCCAGCCAGCCCAGGGCAGGCCGGCGACGGTACTTGTCATCATCACAGTCCCCATGGAGGCCCGATGCCCGGTCATCATCCCGCGTGTCATACACCTTCCTTGGGGCTGAGGCTGCAAGAACAGAGCCACCAACATCCACAGGGTCAGGAAAACTGGCCCAAGGGGTAGGGGTAGGGGGTGCGGGAGATCCTGGCCCTTCTCAGCCTGACTCCACACAAACCAGCCTACTCCTGTTCCATCCCCTTTTGGCCTGGAGCAGCTCTGGCTCACCGTGAGTCAAAGGCTCAGGACTGCCCATGTGGATCACCGTGTGCTGCTCAGGCCGGCTCGGGGAAGTAGGAGGCCGGGGAACTTGGCTGTAGAAGGTCGGGTCAGCAGAAGTGCTGGCTACTGCCTCCTGTTCGGGGCTCCCACTGGCTGTGGTGGGAAGAGAGCTGTCAGCAGCGCAGGGAGATGAGGGCTGAAACAGCAGGGGTAGACCACCACTTACCATTAAAGCTGGACCAGTCGGAGAAGTCGGAAGTGTTTAGGGGCTCGGGCTCTGGGCTCACCACCTCATCAATCTAGAGGAAGGAACCTATGTCACCAGCCTGTCCAGTGCTGTCCCCACCCACCTGTCTGGCTCAGGTAGGACCCAGGGCAGACACACTCTCACCATAGGAAGGCCCAGTCCTGCCCGGGCCCAGTTGACCGTGGCCAGCTTCTCTCTCAGTGCAGAGGCCACAGGGCCAGCCAGGTTGGCTGGAGGGAAGATGGGACCACTGCAGCTGGGGCACTGGTAGCCAGCAGGTGCTGTGTTTCGGGGTAGCTGGGAGGCACGTTCATTGAGGCAGGCCCAGTGGAAGAGATCTTTGGGCCCATGAAATAGTGGAGGAGAGGCATGAAAAAAAAGACATTTAGGACCCCTAGCCAAGCAACAGCCCCCAACCCACTGCAGAGATATATGCACATGCATGCGTAAGCCCAAGGCCTTCTCCTTCCCATCCTTACCCCAGGTCCACTTCATCAGTATTTCCTAAGACTTTGGCCTTCCTTGTCACCGCTATCTGACTAAGTCAAGGCAGATGCTGCCAAGCTCCCCAGCACACTAGGGGGTGGGGATGGGTGGGAAGCAGATGCCACCTACACTTTCCATGAGTCCTCTCTGGACCTGCACTCATCACAAGCTCACTGGGCTAACAACTAATCAACAACCGTTTCAGAAAAGGTTCCTAGATGTATACATGGGCACACGTATGCATGTACACATCCATGGGCACAGACAGACATGTTTTCATATACACAAAGTCCAACACAAAGGCCATCCCCTGTATCCAAACTTACAGGCACACTAACTCTCGTATACACATCTATACACCCACGTGTCCTAACATTCAATTACCCTCACCCATGAATTCTCCTGCAACCCCACAACACACCGTGCTCATATGCTCACATTCAACATTTACCCATTCACTTATCCACACTGCTAATGAACACACTAATACTTATGTAAAGACACAATACATACTAAACTCATACACAGATATACACACACTCACAATGAGAAACACGTATGTGGAGCTCACTCTTTTACACTAGTTCCTTTAAAAAGTGGAGCTAAATCTCTTACATCAGAATCAAGGTTGTGACACATGCATCTGCTGACTTCTTTTAGCTGACATTACTGTGGGAACCTCAGTTCCTCTTTGTTTAATCTTGGAATCAGAAATGGATCCTGAATGGCTGAAAGCCCCCTGCTTTCAGCTCATTGATGGCACGGCCAGCTACTGCGCATAGCCACAACCACACCCACAAGCCTGGCTCTCACTCAACCCTCGAGATTGGCAGGGAAGAAGCTAAGAGCTTTAAGTTTTAAGGAAAGACACTAACACTTAGGGAAAATGACTTGCTTGAGCTCACACTAAAGGTAAGTAACCTAGCTGGACCAGAATCTGGGACTTCAGCCTCCCAGGCTTGAGGGTCCCACTGTCCTGCTGCTTAGGGAGGGCCTGGAAACTGGTCATACTGAGCCTGTCCTGATGCCCCCAAAGTGCCCAGGCCTCACCATAACAGACGAGGCGGGTGGTCTCCCGCGTGGCCAGGGGTATGTTGCATAGGCGGCAATTGGGGTTGTAGTCGCTATCTTGGAGCCACTGCAGATAGGACTGGACGATGCACTAGAATGGGAGAAAGAGGTCACAAACTGGAGCAAGAGCTTCACAGCCCATCTCCCCAAGGCCCAGATATCTCTTTTTCTCTCAACCCATTAGAGATTCATCCTTCCGTTTGACCAATCAATGAACATTTATTGAACACATACTGTGTGTGTGCCTGACTGTCTTAAGGATTGGGGATATAGCAATTGAACAAAATTAAGCCCTTGACCTCGTGGAGCTTCCATTCTAGAGCCAGGCTGTTATGAATTTGGAGGAAGTCAATGCCACCTGCCCACCCACTGCCCTGCTCAGTCGCTCCCCTGAACACTCACCTTGGCGTGATTGGCTACTAGGCAGTGCTCGCAGACGTTGACCCGGTGTTCGAAGCAGAATAGGTTGGTCACCTTCCTCTTGGGGCACTTGCAAAGCCCCATAGTCGACCCTGAGGAGAGGGTCTGAGTTGGTAGGGAGCCAGGTTCTGGTGGCTGCCACTACGCACTACTCAGCCCAGTTCGTTTCCACTCTTAACTGCCCTAAACACCTTTCGTTTTCTCCCCAACCCCAAATTCCTGCCTACCGTACCTCTTCATTCGGAACCACGCCCCCTGAATAAATCCCGCCTCCGGAGACCCCACATTCCTCCAGTACCCTACCCCCGGCCAGGCCCCTCCATCAGTCCCTCCGATACCACCGGCCCCGCCCCCAAGGGGGCCCCTCCTGAGCCCCACCCCTTCCAAGCCCCGCCCCCACTTTCTCCACACACCCCACTCTCTCCACACACCCAACTCTCCGTATTACTAATCCGAGGCGGCACCGGCCCCACGGGCGCGAGGGCTGGTGCGAGGTGCGGAAGGTCAGACCGCGCTCAGCCGAGCTCTCGCTCAGCTCACTCCAGCTCAGAACGCTCCGATTATCCCTCCGCTGCCACGTCTCTTCCGGGTGCAGCGCGCACTGATGACGCCAGCGCGCCACTGGTCCCGCCCCTGTAGACGCTAGACGTGGAGGCGGCTGAAGAAGGGGTGATGAGAGCTCGGCGGCCCTCCCGCTCTACGTCACTTCCGCTTCCTCTCGGGCAAGGCGGGTAATTCGAACGTTTGCCCTTCGGGTTGGCGCGAGCCCCGGCAGCTGCGGCGGCGGCGGCGGCGGCGGCGGCGGCGAGCGAGACCAAGGCTAGACATGTCCGAGAGGCGAACGCGGTCCGGAGGGGCCGCCCAGTGCTCCGGTGAGCAGAGGGCGCGCGGGAGGGATGGGGTTGAACCGTTTGAGGGACGCTGTCCTGTGAGGAAGGCCCTCCCCTCACTACACTAGGAGGCTTGTCCCCTCCACTGGGAAGGCGCCCCCAAAGGGCCTGTTAGGGACCTTCTCTCGCTCTCTCCAGAACCTGTTCTCTAGACTCTGAGGTCCAGAGTGCTCCCCTACCTCGTAAGTTTTTCTCCTTCCAGAGCCCAAGGCCCCAACTCCCACTCAGTCTTTGCGGAGGTCCCAGCGGAAATCAGGCTCTGATCTCCCAAGCACCCTCCCGGAAATCTGGCCTAAGGTGAGCCCTGCGTTCCTCAGTTCCTCCTGCCCATGGGGTCCCTGGACTAATATAGAGCTCATGTTCACCCCTTTTCTCCAGGCACCCCAAGAGGCTCCAATCAGAAAGCCCATCGTCTTGAAGAAGATCGTGGCACATACTGTAGAGGTGAGGGCTGAGAGAGGGGTTGTAGGTGGGGAGCCAAAATTGGGGGCCAGCTCTGTGTTTAATTGGTGTTGTCTCCGCAGACCCCATCTGTTCAGTCGCCTCGAAGGAGCCCCAGGGTAAGTTCATTTTCATCTGCTTAGTTGATGGGAATCCAGGGCACTCTAGAGCTGGGGCGGGACATAATGGCTACTTACATCTACCCAGGGAGCTGTTTTTGTTGTATTTTGAAATAATTTGCCTTTGGACACCTGCATGTACTGCCTGTCTTGCTTGCTTCCTGCAGATTTAGTACATTTAGCTATTGATGTCCTAGTATTCCCTGCTGTTTTTCTTTGAAAGTTGAGCTGTGTCTTAATTACTCTTTCTTCTTTCTGGTCTATTATTTTAGTTTTTACTTATGGAATTGCAGTGTTCTTAACTGTTAGCAGAAGTTACTAAGGATGTTTCATTGACAAGATCTGTGCCTGAAGCTATAATGAAAGAGAAGATATAATGAATGCCTTTGAAGAGCTCATGGGGCTTACAGTCAAATGAGGAGAAAGACGAATAAGTGATAACAACCTAGTGTGCTGAGAACTGTAATAAGGAGACTACTAGATGCTGTGGAGGCACCTAACCCAGACCAGATGGCTCAGGGAATATTTCACAGAAGAAGTATTTAAACTGAATCTTTAAAGGCAGGCTGTGTTTGCAGAGTCCACAAGGAAAAGCCCAAGGTTTGGGAACAGCAGCTTGTTTGGTGTGTCTGCAGCAGACCTTGTCAGGGCAAGGGAGTGTGCTGAGCCAGACCAGATCCTGATGAGGCATGAAAGCCACGCTTAGGAGTTTGGACTTCATCCTTGGTTCTGTGGGCAGCTTTGGAGAGCCTTAAGCAAGGTAGTGACTGAGGCAAGCTTGGATGTTTTAGAAAGATCCCTCTTGGGTCTGGGTGGAGGATGTGTTGGAGAAAGCCTCTTGGGGACCCCAAAACCAGGTACGAGGACTTGAAAGGAATCCTGAAGTGAGATGGTGGGAGCCCGGAGTAAGGTAAAGGCAGAGTGCTGCTCCTCACCCCATCACACAGGACTTAGCTCAAAGAACACCTCCTAGAAACATTCCGGATATAGTTCTCCACAGGCTTGATGAATAGCAGAGAGTATTTTGTTTGCATGTTTGTTGTCTTGAGGACAGGGACTTCTGCCTCCCCTGTGGTGGCCACTCTTTCTTGGCTGAATGATTGTTTGATGAAATAATAAGCCAAAAAGCTGCGTGCTTGGCTGTAGGGGAAGAAGTAGTTGGGTGACACCCAACTACTTTTGTTCAGCATCCCTTTTACTAGGTTAAGAGTAATAGGGCAGATTTCTCAGAGCCTGTAGCCAGATGTCTCTCTTAATAACCAATACAATTCTATTAGACCACAATAGAGGTCACTGAATTTATCCCACTTCTCACCTTGTCTTGGCTGTCAGAAAGCTCAGTGCCAAGTTTGTGTAAGTTAATCCGGTGAGCATCTGTTGAATACCTGCTCCTTGCAGGGCCCTACTGAAGGTGCTGGGCGTAGGCGAGAACCAGACAGATGAAGCGCACGTTCTGATTGGGGTGACAGTCAACCAGTGAGCAGCCAAAATCAGGTAGTGATGGTTGCTGTCCAGGAAAGAGGTCATTGTGACGGAGGGTAACAAGCAGAGGTGAAGGGGGGCTGGTCTCTACTCCAAGGTGAGGGATGGCCTCCCTGAGGGAACAGTATTTGAACTGAGATTAGACTTAAGAGGAGCCAGTACATGGACCTCTTAGTACGCATGTCAGATTAAGCACTTTCCTGTTCATAACCTTGCCATGGCTCCCTGGGTCTCAGAGCAAGGGTCTCCCCTTACAGTGGCCTACCAAAACGCCTTAGAACATGCCCATTACCTCCCAAACCACCTTCAGTTCCTCTTCTCACTTTAGCCACACTGGCCTTCCTGTTCCTTGACAGTGACTGTCATAGTTGCACCTCAGGACCTTTGTACCTTCTGTTTGCTCTGCCTAGAACATTTCTTCTCCAGATGACTTATTCCCTCACCTCCTTCAAGTCATAGCTCAGATGCTACCTCAGTGGGGCCTACATTGATGTATACCTGCTTAAAATTCCAAACCACCCCCAAGTATGCTCTAGGCTCCTGTTTTTCTCCAAAAGAGAACTTAGCATCTCTAACGGACAACATGATTTCTATTGCCTCTTTTCCCTGCTAGAGTGGAAGCTCCACGAAGACAGGGGTTCTCTCTGTTTTTTTCCCTGCTGTACTCCCAGTGCCCAGGACAGGGCCTGGCAGGTGACCCATACGTACTTACTGACTGGATGGAGATTTTAGGAAAATCATCTCCAGCTGTGTGGCAAATGGACCGGAGCAGGAAGGGGCAGGGAGGAGGGTATTGAAAGGGTCTAGAGGACAGGTGATGGGGGCTTGCTCCAGTGACGGATGGTTAGGGTTCAGTCACATTTTGGGGACAGACCTGATAGCGTCGGGGATGGTGGCCAGTCTTCTTGTGTCACAACAGTGGACTCAGAAGCCATGACTGACTGGTCTCTTCCCCTCCCCACATCTGTCTCAGTGCCTAACTTGTCTCCACTTTCCCTTTTAAAAGTGTCCTGTGGGTCTGTCTTTCTGCCCTACATCTCCTTGGGCCTTTCTGAGAGTAACACAGCTAGGTAACAGGGAGGCATTCTCTCTTCCATCTTGGTACAGATTGCTTTTCTCTTGGAGAAAGAAAACAACCCTTCCAGCAAGAAGCCTGCAAGGGAAGACCTCTTCCAGACATGCAGCGTCCCTGTCACCCCCACCCCCACTCCTGTGCTCTGCTCTATTAGTGTTGAGTCCAACTCCGGAGAAGGAGACCTGGACGCCAGAGACTTGGAAATGTCGAAGAAAGTCAGGCGATCCTATAGCCGTCTGGAGACTCTTGGCTCTGCCTCCACCTCCACCCCTGGCCGCCGGTCCTGCTTTGGCTTTGAGGGGCTGCTGGCGGCAGAAGACTTGGCTGGAGTCTCACCGGTGGTGTGTTCAAAGTTAACCGAGGTCCCCAGGGTCCCTGCGAAGCCCTGGGCCCCAGACATGACTCTTCCTGGAATCTCCCCGCCGGTCATAAAAGAGAAGCGAAAGAAGAAGAAGGTGCCTGAAATCTTGGTGAGTGAGGGGCAGGGCCTTCCTCTGCGGACACGCCAGACACACCAGACACTCACAGGGCCGGGGCTCAGCTCTGGTTTTTATGAGGGAAAGGCAGCGCCTGCAGACCATAGGTGGAGACATTCCAGCCAACATGCCCCCTTCCCCACTCACCTGCCCCCCATTTCTCTTCCCCCAGAAATCGGAGCTGGATGAGTGGGCCGCGGCCATGAATGCTGAGTTTGAAGCTGCTGAGCAGTTTGATCTCCTGGTTGAATGAGATGAGATGGGGATGCACCTGGCCAGACTCTTCTCCTCCCCCTGTACATAGTCCCCTCTACCTGTGGAGAAGACTCTCAGGGTCCCCTCCCCTGGCCTTGTTACCCACCACCGTGCTGTTGCTGCACAGGAGGCCTGTCCTCCTCCCAGGGCTTGTGTGGTAGCCACAGCCGTCTCAGCTTCAGGAAAGGGGGCCCGGCCTGCCTGGCCCAGCCATGCACTGGTGTCCTTTCTGTAGTCGGTGACCCACTACCCTCTCCTCCCTGCCTCCCAGAGTATCCCAGTTGGTTTCCAGTTGGGCCACAGACTAGGGAGTCAGAATCACTGGCCCAGCCCGAGGAGGTTAAAGGGCGGGGGGTTGTGGGTGAGAGAGCACCTCCGCCCTTGTTGGGAAACATGGCTGCTCTGCACCAGCTCCACCAGAAACGAATGCCGAGGGCCACAGCCAGCCTTGCCCTTTCTCTTCTGAGTTGCCTTCTGTTCCCTGTCATGATCCTCTCAAGGTATCAAGGCTTGGGTTTCCTCATAGATTCTGTGGCTGGTCTAGGAGGACATGTCCCCATGGATTGCAAACAGTCTATCTGAGGGAGAAGCTGGACATTCAGTCTATAGGGTCTTAGGTTTTGAAGGATAGAGGGAAGCCTTGGCTGGGTCTCAAACGTAAATGTTTACTGCAGAGAAGCTGTGTTTTATAGTCTGTTCTGCTGTTGAGGTGTTCGGTTAAATGCCAGGCTGATGGGGCACTGGCTGCTTGGGGCAAAGAAGGTGTCTCCAGATGCCACTGAACCTGAGGCTCAGGGCACTGGGACTGGAGGCCCGCAGGGGGCCGGGAAGGGGTACGCTCCTGTCACTTATACCTGTTTTTTTTTTTTAACAAAATAAAGTGTACAGAGTCTACTCAGCTATAGAAGAATAACTTAGGGTTTGGATGGTCTTGATGGTGATCTAGCATTTTGCAGCTACACTTGTAAATTTCTAAGAAGCTTTTCTCGCGTGCCAGAAAGGGGCTGTGGTTAATAGCAGTTTTAGCTTTCAGCTTCCTTAGTGTCCTCTCACACGAGGACATTGCCCTGAGGTAGGTGCTCAGAGTTGAATGGGGCAGAGCGGTGGTCGTTCTCTGGGGAACCCTGCTCCCCTACCCTCTGCTTCTTGTTCCTCAATGTTGTTAAAAAGTGAGCCTTCAAAGGCTTCCCAGCCACAGCTTCCGCCAGAGCCCAGGCCATTGTGCCTTTTGACATTTACAGGTTCGTGGACGTGGAGGCTAAGAGGAGTGTAGAGGGGCTGGTGGACAGCAGAGAACATCAGGGAAAATAAGCGCTTCCTCGGTTAGGGCACCTGAAATGCTTGGGCCTGATGGCACTAATTAAACTCTTTGCAAGGCTGAAGGGTCCCAGGCTACCTGTTGAACGCTTCGTGCTTTGTCAAATCCTGCAAGCAAGCCCGTTTACCAGGGTGGGCCCAGATGCCTTTGGGCTGTCCTCACCAGCTGGCAGGACAACTCCCAGGAAACAGTCCTGTAGAACTGGAAGTCACCAAATGATGTTGGGTTGATTTCATTATCACAAACTTCTCTCTGTCCCTGAAAAAGTAAGAATGGAGTTTAAGAGAAAACAGGTTTCTTTTTTAAATTAAAAAAGAAAACCTGATTAAAGAATTATTGCCTGTTCAGAGAGTGTTTCTTTTGTTGGGTCAAAGGCAGAGCTGATGGTGTGGGGCCCAAGAGCCACACTTTCTTTTGGCTGTGTCACCAGGCTTGTCCCTTTGTACCGAGGGCTGCCAGCCTGACCTCCAGAAGCCCTGCAGTAGGTCACTCCCACCTGTCCAGTCACTGTACCCACTCCAAGGCAGGGCTGGAGGAAAGAAGTCGGGGCTGGGGTGAGGCTGCTAAGAGCTTTGCTCAGTACCTGGAAACCAATCTGCACACCACCCCAATTCCAGCCCTTGCTCCCCGGCCCCGTCTCCCTGTCAGACTCCTGCTAAGGGACCGATGTTTCACACGGGCCCAACCTGGATGCTCCCCAGCACTGAGTGCAGAACCCCTGGGGAGCTAGTCAGAGGTGCAGATTCCCAGGAATTCTCTTCCTCTCCCTCGCATCCTCTATGCTTGTCCTTGCCTCCTAGTCCTTAGAGCAGATCAAGGTCTTTAAATTCTCCCTAAGCCTCCCCACCTTTACCTCCTTCCCTTACCCAGAGGAGAGGGGGCTCCTCTTTTCAAGACCAAGCTTTCCATTTTGGCTTTTGATCCAGTTCTCATCTCTGAGATGCCTCTTTCTCCTACAAGTCTTAAACAGGCTTATGTTCATTTAATTGTTGAAAACAACCACCTTAATCCTAATCCAAAAAAAATCTTATCCAGCATGTTTTCATCTACTGCTATTAATGTCTTTCAAGATTAACCCCTTTGAAATAATGTCCAAAGGTTCTCTGCTTCCTTTCAATTTACTCTGGGTGCCCTCATCACTCCATTTACTGCTTGGACAAAAGTAACCAGCGGCCCCCCTAATGACCAATGCTACAGACTCAGGCCTCTGCAGCCTGGGCTGAGAACACGCTTCTTGGGGCCGTAGTACTGGTGGCCCCTCTTTCTTGGCTTCCCCTGAAATACCAGCACACCCACGTTCAGTCCTGGATCCTCTTTTCAATCTCCTTGCTCTTTGTGGGTCACCTCCTTGCTCAAGACTTGCTAGTCTCTATCTCCAAACCATACCTCTCTCCTGAGCTTCAAACCAGAATCTAGGACTGTCTTTTAGAACTGTATCCCACCCCAGAAGTCATCTCAAATTCAGCTCATCCACCAGCTTGCCTCTTCCTGTGCTCCCTCTGCCATTATCACCACCACCAGCTGACCCAGTCCCACCACCCAGGGACCTGGGGTCATATGCACCTCTACCCTCTCTCTCACCCCATTCTGTCAGCCCCAACCTCCTCCACATCCCTCCATCCCTGAGGCCACTGGACAGTTGCCCTGGCCTCCTAACGAGTCTCCTTCCCTTTAATCTCTCACCTCTTCAAACTCCACAACACTGCGGCCCGAATGAGTTTTCTAAGAAAGTATGATGCTGTTTATCCCCTGCTTAACACTGATACTGTTCCACTTCTGAGTATAATACCCAAAAGAATTGAAAGCAGGGTCTCAAGATACTCGTACACCCATGTTCATAGCAGCATTCACAATGGCCAGAAGGTGGAAACAACACAAACATCCATCAGTGAATGAGTGGATAAACATAATGCAGTATAAGGTACAACAGAATATTATTCAGCCCTCAAAAGGGATGATTTTCTGATACAAGCTACATGGATAAACCTTGAAAACATGCTTAGTGAAATGAGCCAGACACAAAAAGACAAATATTGTACAACTCTTGTTTATATGAGATACCTAGAACTGTCGAATTCACAAAGACAGACAGGATGGTGGTTGCCAGGGGCTGGGGGAATGGGGAGTTACTATTTAATGGGGACAATTTCAGTTTGGGAAGATGAAGAAGTTCTGGACGTGGATGATGGTGATGGTTGTGCAGCGATGTTGAGTCTGCTCAATGCCACTGAACTGTACAGTTAAAATGGTAAATGTCATGTATTTTACCATAGTAAGTTTTAAAAAACAACCCTTTGGCAACTTTACATTGTCCATGCAGTGGTGTGATGCACAGTTATGGGGTTTTGGTGGCCCAGAGTCCTAACATCTACAAATGGGCTGACTGCAGACCCTGCTTCCTCCTGTGGGCATGAGGAGGCCACACTTGCTCCCTCTGACCCCAGCAACCAAGGCACAGGCATCTGACCTGAGCTCAGCCGATCAGATTTTGCACGAGGACCTGGAAAGAGGGAAGAACAACTGAAGATCCAGCAAGGTGGTAGCCTCACATGTCCAGCAGCCCCAGGCTTCTGGTATCCAGTGTGGAGATGGCAGAACGCTACAGTTTGCTTCTGTGGCAGCGTCCTCATGTGGTCCTGGTGGCCAGCGTCCCACACTTACTGCCCTTTGAGTCTGTTCTTTCTCTGAATTTTGCAACTCCCAAGTGTCTTTCTAGTAAACTCCTTTTCTGCTCAAATTAGCCAATATGGTTTTCTCTTGTTTGCAACCAGGATCCCTGCTGGTCCAGACTGCTTGGCAGGCCTCGTGAGGACTCCAGGGTGAGGCTGGTGGCCATGCCTCCAGTCTTGAGGCCCACAGAACCCTGAGCTGCTGCAAGGTCCACACCTCCAGGCCTTTGCTCAGTCTTTCCTCCCTGCCTGTTCCGTCTGCAGAGGCAGCATGATGGGCAAGAGCACAGATTCCAGAGGTCAATGGGGTTTGGATACTGGTGCTGCCAGTTTCTAGATGTCTGACCCCAGGCAAGTTATTTGTTTCTCTGTGCCTCCGTTTCCTTATCTGTAAAATGGAAACAATAATAGGACAAATTTAGCGAGGAGGGTATAGCTCAAGTGGTAGAGCGCATGCCTAGCGTGCACAAGGTCCTGGGTTCAATCCCCAGTACCTCCTCTAAAAAAAAAATAAACATAATTACCTCCCCCCCTCAAAAACAAACAAACAAAAAAAGCAATTAAAAAAAATAATAGGACAAATTTCCCCCACTATCTAAAAGTAGAGCATTCTTGTCAAACCTTTGTAGGCCAAAATGGTGTAAAGCAAAAAGCACATATCTTGCTAACGGACGCACAAAGTAAATGGAGATGAAGCACAGATGCTCACTTGATACTGAGATGCTGAGTGCAGTTGCTGGTGGAGGAGTCTGGCGGGACCACTGTGGCTGCTTCTATACCAGCGTGCTGCAGAACCAACAACTGAACGCTATTTTCACTTTTTACCTTTTTTCCTAGGTCAGATAAACAATGAATTTTTGTTTAGCATAAGCATGTCCCAAATCCAATAAACAGTGAGTATTTTTGTAGTACACATATGTCCCATGCAATATTTGGGATGTGTTTAAACTAAAGCAAATCTCATTGTTTATCTGGCATTCAAATTGAACCAGGCATCCTGTGTTTCATTTGGCAACCTTGCATGGTACACTGCACATGGAGCACAGACAGACCGTGTGAGGTCTGCTTTGGTGGTGTGACAGCGTCTCATGTGCGCCTTGCCCGATATTAAGATAGTGTAGACCCTTTCTTGCACAGCAGTTGTATGTGCTTCTCTCCTTCATTCCCAAGACCTTGGGCTTCTGCCCCCAGTCTCTTCCTCCCATCCATCTTCCCAGCTACGGCCCCAACAACCCACATGGAGAAACAACCAAAGGTCTCCCTTGCCTCCTTGTCACCTGGGAACCACAGCCCAGGCCTGCTCAGCTTGGATCTCAGTGGGAGCACCCCACACCTGAACATGCCAAGCCAATCAGCACCATCCTGCCCAAACCATTCCCTCTTCTGGATTCCCCTTCTTCCTTCTCTGGCCAGGATACCTGACTTGTTGAAGATTGAGTAGTCCCTTCTTGGTGGAGTCTTTCTGGAGCTCCTAAGCCAAGTGGCTCTCTCATCTTGCTGCCAGAGCTTTCTCTGCAAGTGTCTGTATTGGCACATCTCCCAGCACTGGTCACCTGTGACCATCCCCGTACCCCATTCACTACAGAGTGGACTGTATTCTATTACGTTCATAAGTCACTGTTTACTTACTTTTTCTTATATTTGGGCCCTTTAGGCCGGTTCCAGTTTTTCTTCTTGGTGTGAATCATCTGCTGTGGATCTCTGGGTGAATTATTTTTACTACCTTTGGAGTTGTTTCTTTAGCCCTAGTTTCCAAAGCAAAGTTAACAGGACAAAGTTCTGGCTAGTTTTGTAGACCTTGCTATATGTTGCCGCATCCCTCTGGGACAGATCAAAGCCAGTGACAGAGCTCCCAGCTTCTGAGAATCGGTTCCACCCTGAAGCTCAGTGCGTGCCCAGGGTGACAGGCCCTCTGCAGGGCACTGCAGGCCACGGAGATTCTGCTTATGTCACATGGACAGGAACCATGATATTTTTAAGTTATCTGGAAAGGTTCAATGTGATGCAGAGAGCACACTGCATACAATTCCTGCCGCAACCCACAGGGCTGTCAGAAGCCCAGGTGGAGCTCAGTGTGAAGAAGGACACATCTGAGGTCACTATTTGTTCTCTAATTGGATTGCCGTCCATCGTTTGGCCAGCAAATGGACAAGATTCTGAAAAATCTCACAGTGCAAAATGATAACAATTTCATCTATTGACTTAAGACTTTCTGTGACTTGTGGAGAAGCTTCTATTTCAAGCCTGCTCGGTGGAACATCTTATACCACCTGGTAGAGACAGAAGCATCCTCAGGCTCAGCCCAGCTCTGGCTCCTCTGCAGACCTGCCCAAGGGGGTCCTGGGGAGGCGCTGCCTTGGCTCAGCAGAGAAAAGAGTGACCAGGTTCAGATTGCAAAGTGGGGAGGGAATGGGAGAAGGGTGAACTGTATAGGTAAGAGTACAGCAGAGGGGACGGCTGGGACGGTGCTGGGAAGTGAAGCTCATGGCCCAGTATGAGCAGGGGCTTATTCAAGGACGGCGGAATATTAGGTGGGTTAGAAACAAGGGTGTCCACAAGTTGAGGGTCTTGAATGGCACACTCTTTGCTTCTCAATGTACAATTGATAGATGACTTCTACACCAAAAATTGGAGAGATTCTCTACTTTCTTATAAGTTTCTCTAGGATTCCTTTAAATAGTGCCAACCCAGCCCTCCCAGACCCCAACCCCACCTCCTTGCATCTCTGGGGGTTCGTTTACCAAATATCACTAGCAGGTAGCTTTGGTAGGGTTGCCAGGTAAAATACAGGATACCCAGTGAAATTTGAATTTAGATGAAAAATAAATACTTTTTAAAGTATAAGTCTATCCTGTGCAATGTTTGGGATCGACTTATGCTAAAAAGTGATTCACTGTTTACCTGAAATTCTAATTTCTCTGGGTGTCCTATATTTTGTTTGCTAAATCTGATAGCCCTAACTTTAAGCCCCCCAGGCACTGGGGAGATGGGTGGCAGCCCAGGTTCAAAGGGCTGGTTTACTGCACAGAGCTGGTGGTGGAGATTCTCGAGGCTGGAGGCTGCCCCAGGAAAACCAGAGGCTAGAAAGGGGAGGCCAATGGGACGGGGGATGTGGCTCATCAACCAAGTTTCTATCTCCCTCAGTCTCCCAGGGGCGGACGAAGGGCCCACTCCAAGCCTGAGGAGAAGCCCGTGCGGCAGCCTGTTGAGAAGCAGAAGCCAGAAGACCCTCAGGTCTCTAGGGAGCCAGGCACAGAGGTAACAGGAAGCCCCAGGACCTCCCAAGGCAGAGGGCCAGGATGGCAGGAGGGCTGGAGAAATTCTTCTTCTGCCTGGATGGAGATCTGAACCCCCAGCCATTGCACCCCACCATCTTGCTATTGGGTGTGGGAGGACCCAGCTCCTGGGCAGCCAGCCTCATGCCCCTTCAGTCACCACGACACCCTCTCTGCCAAAGCCACCTTCTTCAGATTCTTCAGAGCAAAAGCTGGGCCTCCAAGAGGAAGCCACCATCACGTTCCTGTTTACACTCCTGAGCACAGCAGAGCCCACCAAAGACCCTGAAGAGTAAGGCTGTGTGTGCATGTGTGAGGGTGTGAAGAGGAATGGGGCACAGAGTGCTTCTCCCTGACCATCACCATTCAGACCTGGGCTAGGACTCAGCCCTGGGGTGTGCAGGGACATGGCTAAGATAGGACTGAGGAAGCCTCAACCTCGGGCTGGGTCCCTGCTCTGCCCACCCTACCCCTGCCCCAGTCTCTAGACTGGTCCAACCCTCATTGCCCACCCACCCCAGGGACTTGGAGAGCCAGGCGTGCCGGTTCCTGGATAAGGAAGACTGGGGCCCCCAGCGGACCTCGAAGGAAATGAGCCATTTGCAGAATATTTGCCAGAGGTGAGCTGGGCAGGAGCAGGTGGGGACAGGTAGGAGGGGGAATGAGGACAGGTAGGGTGGAGCTCTGTGGAGGTCAAGGACTGGGGCTTGACAGCTGTGGGTTTGCACCTTCACTCAGCCTTGGTCTTCCCCTCCTTCCCTTGCCTTCTGTCTGTTCTACTCTGGATGACGTCCTTGCTGGCCAATCAGTCCCTTCCCTCCCCAGCATCGGTGTCCTTGTATGTGAGCAGGAATGGAGGCCACAGCTCTTTCCCATCAGTGCGCCCACCTGCCTGGATAGCGGGCCGTCTATAGGCTGCCTAGAAGGGACCCCATCTTTAATTGTCCAAGAACCTGAGGGGTAGTTTGGTCTGTGGGGAAGTGGCAGGGAGGGTCTGTTCTCCGCATGTCAGACTCTGGACATTAGGTCTGCACAATCCCATGGTCGCTTGCCTGTCTGAGGCAATACTAGGGTCAGATCTCCACCTGGTGACAGAGGTCTTGGGATGGGGGGGGTGTGACATCATTCCCCAAAGGCTGCACATGGCTCCCATGGCCATGGAGCTGTGTGGTTGGCACTTCCATTCATCCACAGCTGACCCAGCCGCTCCGGCAGGGCTAGTTCCACACAGTTCCACACGGAAACCACCCAGAACCTGTCACAGCCCCCACTGAAGCCCAGAGGGGTGGGGTGGCCAGCCCTATAGGCTGCCTTAGAGGATTCCTATCCAAGCATATGCGATGAAGTCACCTGCTCTTCTCTGGCTAAAGAAGAAGAAAAGCACAGTTCGGCTCTGTGCGGTCCCCTGCTGCGGGTCACGTGGGGAGATCAATTCCCTCCCTGCCTGTGGCTTCCCCAGAGCCAGCCTGAGCTCTTGGTGAAACCCTGGGCTCCTGGCTGGTGCCAGATCCTGCAGCTCATGCAAGAGCTGTGTGTTGGGGGTGGGGGTGAGGGCTGACTAGGACAAGCTCCTGGGGGCTGAGCAGAGGGTCTCTTTTTCAACTCTAGGCTTCGGGAGTCCCTGAGTACCATCCAAGCAGACAACCTGGCCCTGGGGGAGAAGCTGCAAGACCTGGTGAGAGCCTCAGTCTAGGACCCTCTTCTTCACTGTGCCTCCTCCCTGTCTCCTGGACCAGCTCCTGTGCTGGCAGTCCTGCCTGAGGTTGGCTACTCACCTCTGGCCCCTGCAACCCTTTTTTCCAGCCTAACTCTTTGTACGAGAGCCTGAAGGAGGAAGCAAAGGCCATCCTAGATGGAGAGAGGGCCATCCAGGAGGAAGGGAAGGACACCCAGGAGGGAGCCCAGGCCTTCCAAGAGGGGGCGCTGTTCCAGGTACACAGACCTCCACCCAGGGGTGCATGGGGCGAGAGGACAGCATGCCCAGCCACTGACTCGGCTCCCCTTGCCTGCAGCTGCCCAGTTCCCAGAAGGATGAGCTGGCCATCCTGTAGCCTGATGCTCCCCACAACCACGGAAACCAGTGGCAGCCCTGGCTGGGCCCGAGGCTGGAGACAGGTGGCCTCCTCAGGAAGCCATTCCATCCTAGCAGCTATGCTCTAGGTCCCAGCAGTAAACGTCTCTGCAGCTGAGCCATGGCTCCCCTGCCTGTCTGTGGGCCCTGGGACTCGGGTGGAGCAGCTTGGTCCCTAGGCCATCCTCTGACATCGCCCTACCTCCCTTAGTTTGCTGGCCCTGAGCTTCCCCCACCCCAGAGGAGATTCCTGGTCTGGCTGGTTATCAGCCTCAAGATCAATGTCTCTGTGATAAGTGCTGGGTTGGGACTGGAAGGGGGCCGCACCCTCCCCTGGGGAGGTTGGAAGCATCGGGTCTAATTCCAAAGGGCAGAAGACTAGGGAGGGGCCAGAAGAGCCACTTCCCACCTTGTGAACTTGGATGAGTCTTCCCCTTTGTTAGTCAAGTCGTGGGGTGGGTAATGAGAGCTCCCCTGGAGCCCAACACTCAACATGCTTCAGGCCTGAAGATGCATCTGGAATTTTAATTCCCACCCCCACCTCCAGCGACGGCCTCCTAGGGCCTCCCTTGAGACCTGCCCCTCTTCACCAATGGGGTTTTCCCTATCCTAAGCCACAGAGCCTCCCCCAACCCCGCTCGTAGGCCCAAGTGTCCAGCTGTAGTCACTGTGCCCTGGCCACCAATAGGCTCTCAGGACTTGTGCCCATCAGCCTTGCTGCCCTCAGACCCTGTCCAGCCCTGGGGAGCCTTTCTAGACATCCCATGATTCCTGATGTAACGAGACAGAGACAGAGACATACACATACACAGAGAATGTTTAAGTAGAATATTCAAAAACTTAGAAATAATTCCCATATAACTAGACATGCAGCATGCTTTAGACTTTTTTTTAAACTCCCTAATGAGGGGGATGACAGAGCCAGTTTAAAGGGGATACAAGAAACTCACACACACACACACACACACACACGTATATAGTCAGGGGGGAGGAAGAAGGAATTCTGAAATAAGATTGCTAAATCAGATACAAAATTGGTCAATATCCTATAGAGCAATTTTTTTCCAAAGACCCAAAACCCCTAGGGTGTATTGTTTACTGGGTAGAATCCTCTGTCATGGAAGAACTGTGCCCATCTTTCTGCTTTATACCCACTACAGGGGAACACTAGCCAAGGGGATGGAAATTCAGGTTTGTGGTCCCTCCTCAGACCTGGTCTGACTTATACCGGATCTGCGGGGTCCTGCCCAGGCCAAAAACTGATGACAGACTTGATTAGTGAAAGTTTGATTTGGTCACAGCTTTAGGCTGCACTGACCTTGGACTGAGCAGCCCTCCTGTCCTAAGACTCCACCCTCCCCGACTCCAGGTTCCCAGGCATCCCCTACCACCCGCTTCCTGATCGGTTCTTGCCCAGTGGCCTAGCTAACCGGTGACCCAGCTGTACAAATAGCCATCTTGCCATTTTCCTGAAGGGAATTATCTGATAGAGAGATTGAGGGGAATAGTTGTCTCCACAGCTAAATGGTTAAATCAATTTAACCACTTAAGGACTCCTATCAATAAGATACAGTCACTACATGGTCCCATTTGGTAGGTGGCAGTTTTAATAAGCAAAGGATTATCTTGGGCGCTGAAAGACAGTAGTTCTCTGCATCCACTTGCCAGAATAATAAAATTTATATAGAGGCCTTAACTGAGTTCAGTCACGTATTCAGTCCAGATGGTCCCAACACCACCTTACTCTCTCAAGGCCATGTCCTTAAAACAGCTCCTAGGGTGGAGCATACATTCTGAAGGCAGGGGAGGGGGTGAGGAACCCCCAGTTGCCCGGGTGAGCTAGCAGGTCAACTGGTGGTCACACCCTCTCAGTGCCCTCCTCCAGCAGTGTATAACTAATGCACTTCATATAAACTCATAGGAGCTGAAGCTTCATAGAAGTGGAATTCTACAGTATGTTATCTTTTGTGTCTGTCTTCGTTTGTTCATCTTTATGTCTGTGACAGTCATCCATGTTGCTACAGGTAAGAGCATGTAAAAGTAGTCTGTTCTTTTTATTGCTGTTTAAATATTCCACCATTTATTTAAGAAACAAAACAAACAAAAAAAAACCTTCCTTTAAAAAGCCTCCAGCTTCCCAGCCTAGGAAAGCAAGCACATGTGCTACATCCACACTGCGCAGCTACAGGGAATGGAGAGGCGACAGGCCCCCAGTTATCAGCCACAAAAGTGCTGCCGGATGTCCCAAGGCATCCTGGCCACAGCCCAGCAGCCGGGGACCCCAGCTTCGCCCTGAGCTTAGTTCCTGTCACCACTCCTGTTGACTCTGCACAGTCAGGAAGGCCTTTTGAAGGGACAGTCCTGCAGCAAAGCTGTGTGGGTCCCAGGGCATTACCAGGTCTTTTAATTCACAGACACACACACACGCACATGCACACTCACATTTCCCCCAGAACTACTAGTCAAAGCAGAACACCGTGTCAGTCACCAGCTGTGCCCAGATCTTCCAGGCCCGCATGTCCTCAAGGCGCTGGGACTGGGGTGGCAGACCAACCTCTTGTGTCCCCATGGTCCCATCTCTCTTGTGAGGGACAGAATGGGACGCCTCTCTCTTGGCTAGTGAGTCGTGGTACAACCTCAGGTTTGAGGTGGCCCATTTCCCTGCATTCTAACCCAGCTTCACCACGAGCCAGCTTCTGTGACCTTAACCAAGGAACTGGACACGCTTCTTCATCTGTAAAATGGGGTTGATCACAGCGCTCACCTCAGAGGCTCTTGGGGGGACTGATGATGTAGTGTGAGCCTGGCCAGTTGTCAGCGTTCAGGGATTGGTAGCGATTATTGGCTGACCTGTGTATCTACCCACATCTTGGACTGGCTTCAGGGGAAGCAAGTTGGGGTACCTCCACTCCCAGCAGGCTCCCCACTCCTGCCCAGCCTAAAAGATCTGCCACTCCTGCCTGAGAGGGTGGCCGAATCCTGCAGCCGGCAGCGTCACCCTCCCTCCCGGGGCATCATCCTTCAGAAACAGCCTGCTCTGGTGGTCTGTTAGATCCCACTGCCCCGTCTCATGAGGGCACCTGCGCTGTGCAGGCCCCGCCCAAGGCTGGCACAGCAATCTTGCTGAGGCTTGTTCCGATAGGGGCTGTTTCTCAGGGATTCTGTGCCCACCTTTTGTGTCCCTTGTGGTGGCCCCAGACACTCCTTAATACCAGACACCAGAGTTGAGGAGCTGTGCTCTTTCAGGTCAGTTTTTCATCTATTCTGCAAATATTTCTTGAGTGCCTCCTCTATACCAGGCACTGTTCCAGGCTCTGAAGATTCAGTGGGGAATAAAAGAAGGATCCAGGCCCTGGGAGAACTCGCATTCTACAAGGGGAGACAGGAGATAATTAAAAGTCAGATGGTGATAGAGGCAATGGAGAAAAACGAAGCAGGAGAAGGGAGAGGAAGCCTGAGGGGGTAGAAGGCACACACTTTACACAGAATGGCAGTGAAGATCTTGGGCAGAAGTGATGTTTGAGCAGAGAGATGGAGGACCTGAGGGAGGAGTCACAACTGAATTTAAAGCCATGAGATCACCTGGGAAATGGGTGCAGCTAGAGAAGCAATCCAAGGCCAGGCCCTGGGCCACTCTGCCACTGAGAAGTCAGGAGATGAGGACAGCCCAGCACTGGAGACTGAATAGGCAGGAGGGAAACCGGGTGCATAAGAGGTCCTGGAAGCTAGGTGACCAAAGCACTTAAGGACAATGAGGTGATCAGCTGTGCCAGGTCAAGTAAGAAGACAAGGTTGAGCAACATGGAGTGAAGTGGACATTTCCCAGGGCAGTTTTAGTGGGGTGCTGGGTAAAGCCTGACTTGGAGCGGCCTCAAGAGAACAGGAGGAGAGGAACTGGAGAAAAGCATGGTCAACTCTTCTGAGGGGTTTTATCATAAAAGGGGACAGAAAAGTGGGACAGTAGCTGGAGGAGCAGGTGGAATTGAGAGATTTTTTTAAAAGATGGTGTTAAACATCATGAATATGTGCTTTAGGTGGGTGGAAATGATTCACTAAAGAAAGCGGGGAGCAGAAGGACTTGCTGGGGCTACATCCTTGAGCAGTGAGGGGTCGGGCTCTGGGGTGCAGGGGAGAGGCTGCCTTAGACGGGTGGACCACTCATCGCAGTGATGGGAGAGAGGGCCAAGGAGACGCGGTAGGGATGGGTAGCTTGAGCAGTGATGTTCCTTATGATTTTCTCAGTGAAACAGGAAGCACAGTCAGCTGCTGAGAGTGAAGGGGGAGAATGTGTTGGAGGCTTGAGATGAGAGCAGGCAGTGTGAAGTCGCTGTCTAGGAGCATGGGAGAGTAGACCAGGGGAAGATGGTAGGACTTCCAGGCAGCACTATGGGCCACTTGAGGGCTAGGATCATAAATTTAAAGCGAGATCAGTGAGGTCATGTGACTCCACAGGCACATTCAGGGTCAGGGGTACAGGTGCAGAGTAGGTGGAGGGTCAGATGTAACCAGGTCAGTTTTTCTAGCGAATGTGACCAAAGCAGAGTAGATGAAGGAGGTTGAGATGGCTTGCAAGGGACTTGGGCTGGGCAAAGAGGGAGGTAAACACATGAGGGAGGTGAGGGAGAGTGGAAAGGAGCTAGCACCAATAGACTGACAGTCCTGGAGGGATGGAATAAAGCTCTGAGTTACAGTGATCGAGGGAGTGAGGTGGGAAGTTGAAAAAGAAGTCAAACGAAGGAGGCTATAGCTCAGTGGTAGAGTGCATGCTTAGCACGCACCAGGTCCTGGGTTCAATCCCCAGCACCTCTGGTAAAAAATAAATAAATAAACCTAATTACTGCCCCCCAAATAACTTCATTAATTTAAAAAATGAATGCATTTTTTAAAAAAAGAAAAGGAAGTAAAACTATATTAGCTACCTGAAGTGATTTCCATCAACACCCATGAAGAGAGGGGCCATCCCATCCTCCCAGCCAAGATGGGGAAAGAAGATTGATCAAGTTAGTGTCTAATGCCTACAGCAATGTAGGCCTCAGCTGACTCCAGCAGCCTGAGCCAGAGTTCTTGAGTGTCACTCACTCAGATGTGACACACTCTTGGCCAGATGTCATGTCTGTAGTTTCACATGTTCAAGTCTCTAAATCCTTCCAGGAGGGGGTGGGGCAGGACCATGGACCTGCTGTCTCATGGTGCCATCACCACGTCTGTTCCTCAGCTTATCAGCTGACCTTGACATCTTGCCGGCTTCCTGGCTCTCCTCCCGTGCCCTCAGAAGGAATGTGTATGCTCCCCACACTGCCAGGCTTCTGGTAAGATCATGTCCTGGGTGCTGATAATCATCTCTCCAAAAACTGTGGCTTTTTGGTGCGCCTCCCTAACGTCCCTGATCACACCGTACCCGAGTCCTGACATGCAAACATGCTAACCCTCCTGACCAGCAGCACGAGGGGAATGGGCACGGTGGTGCGGGTGAACGAGGTTGTAAGCAGCAGGAAGGGTGCTGCTCTGAGAGGGTACTTTGGAATCATGCGCATGTGCGTGCGCACACACACACACACACACACACACTCACAAAGTCTACCATGCTAGCTCCTACAGATCATCAGATATCTTTGGGTTAATGAGTTGCAGCCTGGCTGGACTCCCAAGGCAGGACAGGATGGTGGGCGAAAGGAGTCACACTTGAGCCCCAGGGACCTTCCCAGCCCTGCCTGGCTCCCAGTGAAGTCTGAAAGATGCCCAACACTTAGAATGAGCACATCGTGTCCCCCCCCCCCAGCCCTTGCACACCTGGGCCATCTGCATGGGTGGCCTGCCCTTTGCCTACTGCACACACAATGCCTTTTCATCCCTGGAAGTTCCCCTCAAATGTTCCCTGCTGGACAGAATTTGTTGTTCTCCACTGTGAGCACCCTGGTCCTCCCTCTACAGGTGCACTCACCACATGGTTGACCCCAAAGCCTGTCTGGCTCTCCTGCTAGACTTGAGTTCCTGGGCATCTTGGCTTCCCCAAGGCCTGGCATGGATCTGGCATGGAGCTGAATAAATGAAAGATGCTTGCAGGTATAAGGGAAGGAGTCAGTAAATGGATGGATGGAAGGATGGGGGGAGTGGAAGGGTGGATAGGAGAATGGGTGGATAGATGGGTAGGTAGGTGGATGAACAGATGGATGGATTCCAGATGGAGTCTGGGGATGGAGGAGGAGGTCACTTTGTCAAGAAAGTGTGGGCTTCCCCAGCTCCGGTCTCTAGAACAGTCTTCCTTGCTAAGTGTCCCACTTCCTCCCATAAGCTAGGGCCCCTGCAGGATGCAGAGACTTCTGGGTCCCTCTTCTTTGCTTAGCTCTAGGCTTAGCATTTTAGGAGATCAGATGAGGCAGGAGTGGCTAAAATGTACTGAGTTCCCACTACGTGCCAGACATTGGGCTAGATGTTTTTATAGATATGGTCTTGTTTAATGAAAACAGCACCCCAGTTTTGTGAAACAGATTCTATTATCCCATTGTACAGCTAAGAAATCAGGCTCAGAGAAGCTAAGTGAATTGCCCAAAGTCACATAGCTTATGTCTAGCAAGGATGGGATTTGAACTTAAAACTCACTCAGGTAGCCAGGGCTGGATGTGCTGGAGATCGAATGACACCAGGGAAACAGAGGCAGGGATGGCGGGCAGCAGGCCCAGGCCTGCTCTGGAGACAGGGGCTCTGAGTTCTAGTCCTGACTTGGTCTTTTTTACTGAGAGATCGTAGGTGAGACTTTGTCTCCCTCCGAGCCTCAGTGTCCATGTGTGGGCTTGATGCCCGTTAGAGGTGTCTTCCAGGTGAAAAATGAAATTGAGGTGGATGTGAAGCACTCCCGGCCTTCTCTACAGGAGATCCTTTACTTTCCTGGCAAGCTAGCGGCCAAAGGGCAGGGCCAACCATTAGATAATGGTTAACTGGACCCAACGCCTCATCTATAAGGAGCCATCCCAGCTGGCCAAGACTCCACAGGATGCAGTGCGTGAAGGTGCTTGGAGGGGTGGTGGGGGCCGCTGCCCTCTTGGGGCTGGGGATCATCCTGGGCCACTTTGCCATCCCCAAGGGGACCGACTCGCCAGCCCCCAGTGTCTCAGTTCCCCAGGACCTGGACCTGGAGCTCCTTGAGACCGTCATGGGACAGCTGGATGCCAACAGGATCCGGGAGAATCTTAGGTGAGAGGCCTGCCCACCTGCCCCTCCTGTTTGCCAGAGGCCCCTCCTTGACCCTGGGCCTGCATGTCCACCCCGCCCTCCATGCAGAGAACTCTCCAAGGAGCCGCACCTGGCCACCACCCCCCGGGACGAGGCGCTGGTGCAGCTGCTGCTGCAGCGCTGGCAGGACCCAGAGTCAGGCCTGGACTCAGCCAGGACCTCTGAGTACGAAGTGCTGCTGTCCTTCCCCAGCCAGGAACAGCCTAATCATGTGGACGTTGGTGAGGCCCTGCTCTGGCTTGGGGATGCCTGTGGGCTGGGGGAGCTGCCGGGCCCTGCCCTGACCTTGCCCTCCCTCCACAGTGGGGCCCACTGGGGACATCATCCACTCCTGCCGACGAAGCGAAGAGAACCTGACTGGGGAGCAGGGGGGGCCCGATGTGGTGCCACCCTATGCTGCCTATGCTCCCCCTGGAAGCCCTCAGGTGGGCCTAGGACACCCCCTTCCCGCTGCCATAGCTCAGCTCCCCCGGGCTCCCACCCCAGCTTCTCTCATCCTGACCCAGGTGCAGTTAAAGAAAAGTGCCTCAGCTGGGGCTCAGCCCTGCCTCCCCCTCAGAATTTACTCACCTCCACATTCCAGTACTACTCTTTTTGCCCATCACTTAGTCATTCAACAAACACTAACAGGCCGTGCTCAAGGGCAGGCCTAATACAGGATACCTGGACACAGAGCACAGAGGAAACCAGGTGTGAATTTGTCTGGGGAGCTTATAAGCACTGGGTGAGGCAGGGGAACAGACTCCAAATCCTTCATCCTGCCACTCCACCTTCCCTCTTCTTTCCCCACTGCCTTTCTGGGGCCTGGCTCTAAGGGTCACTTTGTCTTGGGAATAGGGCCTCCTTGTCTATGCCAACCAGGGCACGGAAGAAGACTTCATGTGGCTATCCAATCAGGGCATCCAACTCCAAGACACCATCGTTCTGACCCGCTATGGGGGTATAGGGCGCGGGGCCAAGGTAAGCAGCTGCTGCCCGTGAAGGGGGCTGGGTGGGGAGAGGGGCCCAGCAGTGGGCAGTGAGGAGAAGAGGATGGAGCTGTGCTGAGTGCTGGACCAAGGGCTCAGGGCCAGAGAGGGTGACTCCTTCACCCACCAGGCCTGCGTTGGGACTCAGCCCAGCCAGACTCCAGCCCACTGAGTGGCCCAAAGAGCACTTACATGCTGTGAGAACTTGGATGCCTCCCTAACTTCCCTGAGCCTTAGGAAATAAAGGAATTGGGCACATTTTTCAGCTCTGATATCCTGGAAGTGCTTGTCTAAGTCCTCCTGGGAGGTAGTTGTTCTGAATATTCAACTTAAATCCCTCCTGTTGTCCCCACCCCCCTCCCCCTGCAACTTGCTTCTTTTCAATACAGAATTTTGACTAAGGATGACATGTCTATGGTTTTAAAACGTTTACTTATTTATTTTAAATGTTAAAAGGTATAGAGTGAGAGAGGGGACTAGGGAGCTTGTGTTCAGTAGGTAGAGTTTCAGATTTCCAAAATGAAAAAAGTTCTGGAGATTAATGGTGGTGACGGTAGCACAATATTGGCAATGTAGTGACTGCCACTGATCTGTACACTTTAAAACGGTTAAGATAGCACATTTTATGTTTTGTGTATTTTATCACAATTTTAAAAGAGGTGCCCATGATGAGAGCTGGGGGTTGAAAAAAAGGAAAGAAAAGAGAAGAAAAGAAAGGGGAACAGGCCTGGTGGAATTATACAGATTATGGAATTTCCAGTTTAAAAAAAAAAAAGGTATAGAATGAAAAAGTTTTCCCATAATGCCATCCTCCAAAGAAGTAGCTTTTTAAAAAAATTTTTTTTATTTTTTTAGTTGATGGGATATCTATCAGAGTTTTGGGGGAAGAAGAGCATATGAAGATATTTCCTTATTTCCCTCTTTTTTTTATATAAAAGTAGCATACAGAGGTAGGGTATAGCTCAGTGGTAGAGTGCATGATTAGCATGCATGAGGTCCTGGATTCAATCTTCAGTACCTCCATTAAAAAAATTTTTTTTAAATAAATAAACCTATTTACCTCCACATCCGCCCACAAAAAAAGTAGCATACAATACCTACTGTTCTGAGCTGTGCTTTTTTCACTTTAACACATCCTGGAGATCATTCTTAATTGGCACATAAGCTCTGTCCTTGTTCTTTTTTTTTAATGTATTGTTTTGTTTTTATTGTCCTAAAATATATGTAACATAAAGTTTACCATGTTAACCATTTTTTAAATGTACAATGCAATAGCATTAAAAACATTCACAATATTGTGCAACCATCACGACTCTCCATTTCCAGAATGCTTTCATTATTCCAAAAGAAGCTCTCATTATTCCCATTAAAAACTAACTCCCTTGTATTCCCTCCCCAGTCCCCATTAAACTCTATTTGACTTTCTATCTCTATGAATTTGCCTATTCCAGGTACCTCATTCATAAGAGGAATCATTGCTATTTGTTCTTTCGTGTATGTTATTTCACTTAGCATAGTATTTTCAAGGTTCACTGATGTATCAGAACTTCATTCCTTTTTAAAGCTTAGTAATATTCCCTTGCACGTTGTATACTATGTTTTGCTTATCCATTTATCAGTAATGGACAATTGGGTGGTTTCTGCTTTTTGGCTACTGTGAATAGGGCTTATATAAACATGGGTGTAGGAGCACACCCTCCTTTTATACAGCTGCATAGTGCTCCGCTGTAGGGTGCCTTGGTTCATTTAATGGCCCCTTTGATGAGCACTGGCTTGTCTATGCCCAACAGTATTTGCTATCTCAGGCAGCACTACAACAAATGACTTGTGTAAGCACTGTCTTGCCAGTGGGAAGACAGCTCTGTCCTGGCTTCCACAGGGAGGGAGGAAGGAAAAGGAGCAGGACATGCCCCTTTCTTGCCCCTCCCCTAAACACAGCCTTCCCTGCCCACCCCTGCAGGCTGTGAATGCCGCCCAGCACAGGGTGGCTGGGCTGCTGGTGTACACAGACCCTGGCGACATCAACGATGGGAAGAGCTTGCCAAATGAAACCTTCCCGCACTCCTGGGGCCTGCCTCCCTCAGGGGTCGAGCGAGGCTCCTACTTTGAGTATTTTGGGGACCCCCTGACTCCTTACCTTCCAGCCAACCCCTCCTCCTTCCGCCTGGACCCTGCCAATGTCTCCGGGTTTCCTCCAATTCCCACTCAGCCCATTGGCTTTGAGGATGCAAAAATCCTTCTTTGGTGAGCTTGTGCCCTGGGGTTCCCTGCCCACCCTCCAGTGGCCCCCAAACTTCAACCCCCATATCCATATTTGCTCTGAAGGGCCTCCTCCTCCTCCTCCTCCCTAGTAACCTCCAAGGAATCTTGGCCCCAGCTGCCTGGCAGGGAGGATTAGGCTGTGACTACAGATTGGGGCCTGGCTTCCAGCCAGATGGTATCTTCCCAGCAGGCAGGTAAGACAGGGGCCTCCCTCTTCCCCCAAACCCTCCCCTTCTCTCCCCTTGTTATGCTTCTTTGACCCTGGGTTTCCTCTCTGCTCACTTCAAGGCCTGGGCCGGTCCCTTTCTTCTCTCTTCCAACCGTCCCTGATTCCAAAATATCTGTCTTTGGGGAAGCCTGTGAAACAAGGCTCTTTGGGGTTTCCCCCACCTCATCTTGGACCTCCATTTTCCAGCCACCTCCTCTCTTGAACACACCAAGCTCGTTCCTAAGTCAGGGTCTCTGAACCTGTCCCCTCTGATGGGAACATCCCTCCCTCCGCCAGTCCTGGCCTGCACTAACCTCTCTCCGTACCACCAGGTACCCGAGTCTCACCCATTAACTCGTCAGTGTCCTCCCAAGCCCCTTCACCGCCTGCAGTGGTTCACTTCCCCGGGGTCTGTCTCCGTCAGGAGATGGCGGCCCCACGAGGGCGGGGCCCATGTCTGTCTCAGTCATTGCCCAGAGCCTGGTTCGGTGCCGGCATACACTAAATATCCCATGAGTGAGTGAGTACAAAGGGGAATTGGAATCGTAAGACCTGAGTTCTGGCCTCACAGCCTCTCCCGGTACTTCCGGGAAAGTGACTTTGCCAGGTCCTTTTCCTGCTCTGGGCCTGTTTCTCCCACAATGGTGGTGGTGGGGAAGTGGGCGGTGCCGAGACTCCTGTCGGCCCTCTTCGCTCCCCCCAGCCAGGTGAACATGAGCATCTACAACCGCCTGGAGCTGCGGAACTCCTCCAACGTCCTGGGGATTATCCGCGGGGCTGTGGAGCCTGGTGAGCACCCCCTCACTGCTCCCTGCGCCCCCAGGACCCGGCCGGACTCTGGGAGCCCCGACCACGCCCCCTCCGCCCGGCCGGCCTGACCCCGCCCACCCTCGCGCTTCTTGGATTTCCTACTCTGCCACCTTTCTCCAGACCGCTACGTGCTGTACGGAAACCACCGGGACAGCTGGGTACACGGGGCCGTGGACCCCAGCAGTGGCACTGCTGTGCTCCTGGAGCTCTCCCGCGTCCTGGGGACTCTGCTGAAGAAGGGTGAGGGCCCCCCCCCCTCCTCTGGTCCAGGGACGCTCTCCCCAGGTCATCTCCAGCCCACTCTAACCTGAGCTTTTTTTTAAGTTTTTTTTAATTTAAGTCTAGTTGGTTTACAATGTTGTGTTCGTTTTTGGTGTACAGCAAAGTGATTCAGATATATATCTATGTGTGTATATATATATATATATATATATACTTTTTCATATTATTTTCCATTATGGTTAATTACAGGATATTGAATACAGTTCCCCGTGCTATACAGTAGGACCTTGTTGTTTATTTTGTCTATAGTAGTATGCATCTGCTAGTCACAAACTCCTTATTTATCCTCTCCACCCATTTACCCCTTTGATAACCATAAATTTGTTTTCTATGTCTGTGAGTCTGTTTCTGTTATACTTTTCCTTGAGCTGTTGGCATCCTTTCCCACCTCCTCTCTCTCATTCTCCAGTGCTCACTTGTGCCAAGTCTGAGGGCCCTGGGGGCAGATATGCTGGGACACCAGCCCTGGCCTCACTCCAGTAGCCCAGTGTGGTACAGAGAACTCGTACAATACCTTCTGAGAGCCTCCTGTGCCCCTCCAAGAAATGCGACTCTGAGCAAGGCTGGGATCCAGACTCTGTCAGGGATGACAGACAGTTCTTAACTCAACAAATATGTCCTCCACGCCTGCTATGTGCCAGGCCAGTTCTAGGCACTGGACATCACCCAGGGAACACCAGAGTTCCTGCTGTAATGACAATTGCAAAACGCGCTACAAAGAAAAATATCTAAGAGGGGAGGGTATAGCTCAAGTGGTAGGGCGCTTGCTTAGCATCCACAAGGTCCTGGGTTCAATTCCCAATACCTCCTCTAAACAAACAAATAAATAAGTAAGCCTAATTACCTCCCCTGACAAAGAAAAAGAAAAGAAAGAAAGAAAGAAAAAAAGAAACAAAAATATCTACAGGGCTTTCCAGTGGAAGCCAGAGCTCTGGGAGGCCTTGCTGTGGAGGCAGCAGTTCCAGGACGGGGTGGGGATCCAGGTGGAAGCACAGCATGTGGGAAGGAGAGGCTGGATCAGGTAGAAGAGCTGGTGGCAGAGCCGTTTATTTCCTAAAAATTGGGGTGTTTTCTTTCATAACCACAGCACAATGATCAGAATCAGGAAATTAATTATTTTGCCAATTGTTCTGATAAGTTTTAGAGCAAAAAGTTTTTCTGGTCCAAGAGCCAATTCAAGATCACATGTTGCATGTGTGGTGGTTGCATGGGTTGTCGGTAGTAGTTCCTTGGCTGTTCTTTCTTTTGTGATCTTTATATTATTTAATTGAATGTCCCTCAGTTTGGATTTGTCTGATTAGATTCATGTTATGCCTTTTTGGTAGAAAAAAGTGTGGGAATTTGTCATTGTCAGCATGTAATCATTTTGTACTTAAAATTTTTTTTCATTTAAAACAAAAAGATGAGGAATTATCAAAGGGGATGGCAGTCAGAGATGGGAGGGAGCACAGCCAGAAACACGGGATGCTGTAGAGGGTGAGAGGGAGTCTGAAGGAGGCGAGGGGCCAAGCAGGGACCTCAGCGGCTTCTGGGAGAGGGTGGTAAGGGCAGTGTGGGCAGGGAGACTGGAGATGGAAGCTAGGCAGGAGGCTATGAGAAGCAGTGTGGGGCACTGGTTAAGCCTTGACTCTGGAGTGAGGCCCTGGATTTGAAACCTGGCTCTGCTGCTCACAACTCTGTATCCCTGGACAAATCATTTAACTTCTCTGTGGCCCAGTTTCCTCAGTGCAAACAATGACAATCTGTCCCTCAAGACGTTGTTGTAAGGGTTGGCTCAATATGAATAACGCTCTAAGGAGACTATGAATGTATTATCACCAGGTGAAGCCGGTTAGGGCGAGTTTTACTTAGGATGCATGGAGGAAAGAGTTGGGGGTGGAGGATAGCCCGAGAGAAGAGGTGGGAAGGGCATTCTGGCAGAAGGGACCATCTGACCAAGGGAGGTTGGTGTTGGGGACAATGTTGCAGGGTGTCACAGCAGAGGAGGTACGCTGGTAAAAGGAAGACAGGAGCCTCAGGGAAGCCGAGTTTGGGGAGGTGCCAGGACCTACCTCCAGTTGACAGCTGCCCCACCCCTTCTGGCCCTCCCTCCCCCACAAATCCCGAACCTTCCTCCTAAGCCACCCCAGGATCCGGGGCGATCTTGCCCTCCAGCGTTTTATTTGCCTCCCCAGGCACCTGGCGACCCCGCAGATCAGTCGTGTTTGCGAGCTGGGGGGCAGAGGAGTTTGGGCTCATTGGCTCCACAGAATTCACCGAGGTGAGTGAGCCCCACAGCATAATGGAGGGGATTACCGCGGCTGGGCAGCATGGGGCCTACGTCGTCCCTTCCACCTGCAGGAGTTCTTCAGCAAGCTGCAGGAGCGCACCGTGGCCTACATCAATGTGGACATCTCGGTGTTTGGTACGAAGGGCCGCTGGGCTGACTCCGGGAGGAGGGAAACGAAAGAGCGGGGGGCCGAATAGTCTTTTTGATTCTCTCGCAGCCAATGTCACCCTGAGGGCTCAGGGGACGCCCCCGGTCCAAAGTGTCATCTTCTCCGCAACCAAACAGGTGAAAGGCAGAGGGGCTGGGAGCCAGGCGGGGAGGGGGATGACCAGGGGCGGGACTACGCGTAGGTGGAGCTAGAGCTGGTACTTATCAGAGGGGCTGCTGGGTGGGACTGAAGCTGCCAGGCGGGCCTTGTAGGAACTGCAGGGTTGTGCATAGGCTGGAGATGGAGGACCCGCTGGTTGTTGGGTCCCCAGCCCTGAGACTAGATTTCCCTCCGGTCAGATCCCCGCCCCAGGCACCAGCAGTCTCAGCATCTACGACAACTGGATCCGATATACCAACCGTAGCAGCCCGGTGTACGGCTTAGTCCCCAGGTGAGCCAAGACTGGGACGAGGATCCTGGGCTGGTGAGCTGGCCCAGCGCCTTGCAACCTGACCATCTTTCTTCCCACAGCTTGGGCACTCTGGGTGCTGGCAGCGACTACGCACCTTTTGTTCACTTCCTGGGCATTTCCTCCATGGACCTCGCCTACAACTATGACCGGGTAAGTGGGCACCCTTCCATCCCCCAGCTCGGTACCTTGCTCTACCAGGCCCTCCTCTTCTTTGGGCTGCTCCAGTGCACACTATCTCGGCTCCATCACTAAGTAGCTGTGTTACCTCGGCCCAGTTTCTTTACTTCTCTTGACCTTCTGTTTACCTTCATCCATGTAATTTGATCAAATTTAAGATACTACTGAGTATAAGATGCACCGTTATGTGATGCACTGTTCAGGAGGGAAAAATCTACTATCAGTTACGATGATAGGATGACATTGACTGTAAGAAGCATCCTGATTCCAGAGATCTTAAAAGGTGAAAAAGTTTATCTCAGAATAGATTAAACTACAGTATAAAATGGGGGTGGTTTGGGGTGAAATGAGCTAAGGGGTGCCGAATGCCCAGCCTTTGTCTCCCTGTTTGATGCCCCCAAAGCCCTTTCTCCCCTCTATCGCCGAGCTGCTCCTGGGAGGTGGAGCTGGGCTTTGAACCCTCTTGTCTGACTGCAAAGCCCCAGGTTCTTCTCCTTCATGTGAAATGGGAAACTGGCACCTGACCCAGCTGTGTTACTTATTCGCTGTGTGATGTCAGGAAGGTTACTTAATCTCTCTGAGCCTGTTTCCTCCTCTGTAAAGTGGAAATTCTAGAACCTTCCTCATAGATGTGGTGACCATTTGAGATAAGGTCTCTACATTGTACACCTCCTTCCGCTTCCCATCCCAAGCCTGTCACCTCCGGGCCTTGTTCCCCCAGAGCAAGACCTCAGCCCGGATCTACCCTACCTACCACACGGCCTTTGACACCTTTGATTACGTGGACAAGTTTGTGGACCCTGGTGAGAAGTGGGACAAGGGGCATCCTTAGGCTGGAGGAAGACGGGCTGAAGATTGAGCCCTGGCCTTGTCGCCCTCCCTGCAAGGCTTCAGCAGCCACCAGGCTGTGGCCCGGACGGCGGGAAGTGTGCTTCTCCGGCTCAGTGACAGCCTCTTCCTGCCTCTTAATGTCAGTGACTACAGCGAGACCCTCCGCAGCTTCCTGCAGGCTGCTCAGCAGCATCTCGGGGCCCTGTTGAAGCAACACAGCATCAGCCTGGGTATGGAGCCCCCCGAAGTGACTGGGGTGTGAGAAGCCCTGCACCCCCAGGGCTGAGATGCTGGCTATTCCCCACAGGACCTCTGGTGACTGCAGTGGAGAAGTTTGAGGGGGCAGCCACGGTGTTGGGCCAACACATATCAACAATGCAGAAGGGCACCCCTGAGTGAGCAAGGGCTGCAATCAGGCATCTGGGAGGGTGGCATCCAGGGCAGGATGCAGGCTGGCAGCTGGGCTGCTAGCTGTAGGGTGACCAGAAGGTCCTGTCACCTCCAGCCCCCTGCAGGTGCGGATGCTCAATGATCAGCTGATGCTCTTGGAACGCACCTTCCTGAACTCGCGAGCCTTCCCAGAGGAACGCTACTACAGGTGAGCCTGTCCCAAAGCTCTTGGGAGGTGCCATGGGATGAGGCAGGAAAATGTTGGTTTTGCTGGCCTTGAGAGCACAGCCTAGCCCCTTGAGACAGCTGAGGAGTCAGGCAAGGAAGGGGAGGCAAATCGGTCAAGGTCACCCTGGGACTAGAACCGATATCTCTTCCCATCACCACTGCTGTAAGGGCCCCAGCTTTCAGAGGGCAGGAAGAGGTGCTTTTGTGCCTAGCTGTATACAGGAGCTGTTTCAGGCTGAAGCGCCCCTCTTCCCTGGCCCCTGAATGACCCTGATCCACCCCCATTTCTCCTGTCAGCCACGTGCTCTGGGCACCCCGCACCGGCTCTGTAGCCACGTTCCCGGGCCTGTCCAATGCCTGCTCCAGGGCCACGAACACAGGCGCTGGATCTGCAGCCTGGGCTGAGGTGCAGAGGCAGCTCAGTATCCTGGTGGCGGCCCTGGAGAACGCAGCAGCCACCCTGAGGCCCGTGGCTGACCTCTGACCCTCATTCTTCAGCTCCTCGCAACCCTTTATCTTAACCCCAGCCACTCCAGTTTCCTTTGAGTGTGTCCTCTGATGCCAGAAGACGACGGGACAGCAGGACCCTCTCAAACTTCTGAGGCAACAGCTCTGGGTCCCACCAGTGTGGTCACTTGAGGGGAGTGACAAGCCCCATATGAAAATTTCCCTCATCCTGGCTCTTGGTTGGCAGAGGGTGAACAGGAGACAAGGATGGTGGGAATGGCAAAACCACCAACTGCCCTTGGTAGTGGGTGGGTGAGGATGGGATGCATAATGCCAACCAAGACATCAACTCAGAGACCACCAGAGGGGAACTGAGGCCCAGGGTAGGTAGGGCATTGCCCAGTTTGGGTTCCTCTCCCCCCATACCCCTAGCAAGTCTCAACATCCCCCTGCCCTCCCTCAAATAAATCAAGCCTAGCTATTGTCCCTGCAAGACAAGTTCATTTTATTGTGTGGGAATCATGAAAAAAGAAACCTGAGTATTTCAGACCCAGTCCTGGGGCTTTGGGAGACTGCATAGCCCCTCCTCATACTGGGGACTTGGATCTGTCCACAGCCTCATCTTCCTCCTCTGCCATGACCACCTCTTCCAGGGTGCGCCCTCCAAGTTTGCTCCCCACCAACACTTGGCAGGTCCCAGCAGGTAGCAGCCCCTCCTCAGTGTAGTGACCCCTCAGGAACACAACTCTCTCCTGTCCATCTAAGGGCAGTCCATGGGCTTGGCACAGGTACCGTGCCTCCTCGGGCCCATCCAGGGCGAGTAGGTGGACCAGGAAGCTCAGAGGCAAGGTCTGGCCCTTAGGGGTGCTCAGGGCACGAGAAAGGCGGGCCAGGGCTCCCCGGCGGGCACGGCCCACATGGCATCGCACAGCACAGCTCTGCAGGTAGGGCAGGGTCCGGAGCAGGCGAAACAGGCGGGCAGTGTTGCCTTCGCGGAAGGCTGAGTCAACTGCCAGGACGGTACACAGGGCTGGGCAGGAACGCAGGGCAGCAGGTAGCTGCAGAACCTCGTGAAGGGCCTCCACCGAGCCTGTGAGGGCAGGAATGAGGATGCTGAGTCCTTCCTGGAGCAGGCCCACCTTCCACCCTATCCCCTTAGGTCTCTCCCTATCTCCCCCCCTCCTCTGGCCCTCCAAGGATCTCTGCTCTCCACCTCGCTCCCCCCCACATCCCTGCTCTGCCAGCCCCCACCCCTAGGCCAAACCGACCTTCCCTCCCCCTTAACCCCATCAGCCCCTTCCTAAGCCATATCAGAATTTGTTGCTGGAGGTTCCAAAACCTCTTCAAATAGTCTGGATCCTCATAATAAAGTGAGGCAGTGTTTATAGATAAGGGAAACAGACCCAGATAATTTAATGACTTGCCTGAGACCCTCCTAGAGTTCTTATGTAGTAGAACCTGACCTGACCAAATCCAAGTTTTCTGACTTTGAACCCAGCCCTTTCTCTGCTACCCTAACTATGGGAGCCGGCTCTGCCACACCTTCCCCTGGCCACCTAGTAAGACAACGTCTTCTTCAAATTCTGCCTCTGCTCTCCTTCCAGGAGAATCACGACACTTGGGTCACTTTTGTAAACTGAGGCTTCTGACCCTTTAGCAGGTTGTTAACAGCATTTCAGATACAATTAAATAGAGTAGAATTTATTAAAACGGCACCATCCATCCATGAAAAAGATCTAAGGTTGAAACTTCTGCCTCATATTTGTGGGCTATGTGTTCCTGGCTCATTTGCCACACTGACTGAACTGGAGGTTTAAAAAAAGCTTGACAGCCACTATCCAACCTCATTTCCTCCACTTTCATAACCAGAAAACAGACCCAGAAATGGGAAGGGACAGGCCAGAGGTCCAGGTTGGGGCTCGGTGCACTGGCTGAGACACACATCTAGGAGATAGGACGCAGAAGGAGCTACTGGTGAGGTTTTAAAGCTTCTCCTTCTTTTCCCGGCCTCCACTGTCCACACTGATGGCCACCTGCCCTCGCGCTCTGCTCTGTCGCTGGGACCCCGACTCACCCAGGTTATAGAGCAGAAAAAGGCCTTGGAAGGCTGCCTGGCGGTGGTGCGGCCCACCGCCCAGCGCGTAGCAGCGCCGCAGAGAACCGAAGCTCTCCTGCACCTGGGCCTGCAGCAACATCAGGTCCGCTGGACTGTGCGCTGTGTCGGGTCCGAGCCGCGCGACCACGGCCAGCAGCACTGCCAGCGCCGCTTCCAGCACCAACGCCACCTCGGCGTCGCCCGCGCTCTGAAGGGCTAGGTCCAACCGCACCGCGCGCAACCGATCCGCCACAAAGCTGGCCACCTCCGCGGGGGATGCGTCGGTACGCTCCGCCACCTCACTGGCCAGGTAGCGCACGGTGGCCAGCAGCACGGACGGCGGACGCAGCTGGCTCGGCGGGGGCCGAATCTTGCCGGCGGCAGGCCGGCTGTACTCCTTCACAACGCGCTGCGGGTCGGCTCGGGGCTGGTCCCCGCGGTACCCTGGCGCCACCTCGAAGGGGTGCAGGCGGCGCTCCTTTTCGCGCTGGACGCGCTCGGCGGCTGGACACATGTCCAGGCACGTGCCCACTGGCAGCTCGCTGCCGGACATGGGTGAGCTGGAGGGAAAGGATGGGCGCTAAGCATCCCATGTACAGCTGCAGCCACTCGCCCCATTCTGCGGGAGGGCACGCCGAGGTCGGCGGAGGCTCAGGGGAGGGGCGGGGCGGGGCAGGGCGGACCCCGTCCGGCCCCCTTCCCCGGCCAGGTCCAAGCGTGCCCGCCGCCCATTTGGCCACCGCCAGCCTCTCACCGACTCCCGACGCCTCCCACAAATACTCGAGCAGGCCTCCCGAGATGCTCTGCGTTGTAGTTCTGCTCCGCCAAAACTCTTCTGCACTCTCAGGCCCCGATAAGGCCCTCCCACGATGCACCGCTGTGACCCAAACCACCCCCGTGACGCACCGGTTTGTAGCCCCTCCGCAACCAATCGCTTTGTAGGAGAGGCGGGGCAGGAGTGAGGTCACGCCTTTCCAAGCTCCAGCCCTCTGATCCATTACTGTTTGGCGTTGGACCACCTGCCCAAAATGCGTACCCTTGTTTTGTTTCCTCTTCATCGTCCTTTTCACCCAATAACCTGGCTCAATCTGCCTTAGTGTCATTCTTTTCTTTTTCCCTGGAGACTCCTCTACATATTTTCTAGATCAGGGGTCAGCAAACTTTTTCTGCAAAGGGCCCAAACAGTGAATGTTCTGGGATTTACAGGTTGCAACCAGTCAACTCTGCAACTAGTCACCTCTGCTGGTGTGGGAAAGCAACCACAGACAATACTAACGAATGAGCCTGGTTGTTTTCCAAAAAATTTTTTATTTTTAGATACTTAATTTTCATATAATTTTCACCTGTCACAGATATTATTCTTTTGATTTTCTTCAACTATTAAAAAATGTAAAAACTATTCTAGCTCATGGGCCTTACAAAAAAAGGCAGTCTGCCATATTTGGCTGCAGGCCATAGTTTGCAGACCCTGGTTCTAGAACGATAAACTAATAGTTTAGGGACCAGAGCTGCTGCTTACATATCAAGATAGAGACAGGCAGGATCAGAAGTGTGAGTCCCTGATTCCAAGGTGGCAGGTGTGCTCAGGGAGCTGAGAATTCATTATTTTTCTCATTCTTGGTCCAGTTCTATATAGAAGTGGCCTGTAGAGTTACAAGACCAGGAGATCAGGCCAGGCACCAGGGAAAGGAGAAGAGGGTGGCTGGCAGTGCTGGAGCTCAAGTCCTGGGAAAGGGTCCACTCCTCTCTCAGGATGGGCGCTGGGACAGATGCAGGTGCAGGATTTCCTCTGCCCGCTTCAGATACTCGGCTGCCTTCTTCTTCACTCCCTCCCGGCGGGCAGGTGAAGGGTCACCTGTGAAGACAGAATGGTTCAGCAGAGGTACCTGGTCCCAAGTATCTGGGTTCAGAAGCCATGGTCTAGCCCTTTACAGTTCATACAGCATCACCATGTGTCTTTCCCTGCTCCCTGAGAGTCAGACATATCCTCCTCATTTTACAAATAAGAAAACTGAGGCCACAAGAGGTAAAGAAACTGCCCAGGGTTATGTAGGTGGTCAGTGAGAAGCAATTCTGATCTTTGATCTACTTGTTTCTCACTTTCCTTTCCCTTGAAGGTACCATCCAGGACCTGAGGCCTGACCCTCCACCCTGCAGTCCTGCTCACCAGGCACTCCCTGAAGCAGGATGTGCACGCCGTCCCGGTAGCCCTGCAGAGCTGCAGGGTAGGCGCCTGCCTTCTCGTCCTGTAGGGCCTGGGTGATGAGCTCTGTGGCATGGCTTAGATAGGCAGGGGTAGGTCCTCCGTCTTCATTCTCTTCCTCCTCCTGCCCTCCTGGCTCCCAGGGTTTCTGGTCTGGCCTTTCAGATTCTGCCTCCAATGCTGTCAGCTCACCTATGTGAGTAGGACTGGGGCCTGCACCTTCTGCAATCAGATATGGAGGACTCAGGCCAGATTGGCCCTTCTTTTCCCAGGGCCTGTTGCCCACCCACAGACCTCCTTGCCCACCAGGGTACCAACCTGTCCTGGGTTGCTCAGTGTCTGAGCAATCCAAAAGCCACTTGTGCGTAGCAAACTAGCCATGGTCTATTTGGTTGGTGTTCATGCACTTCTGCCTTACCTTATTAATTCTTTCTTTTTATTTCTTTCTTTTAATTGAGGTATAATTGATTTACAAGATTGTATAATTGATTTACAAGATTATATAAGTTACCGGTGTAAAACATAGCCTAATTCTTTCTTTAGGTACACATTAACATTAATTTGTGAGCTCTGGGTCACTGGTATTATTTCCCTCCTGACTACAGTTCATCTACAAATCCAAAACCTACCTCCAAAGGTTTAGCTGAAGGACACCACACCAACTATGCCAGGCCAAGGGCAGAAATGCTTCAAGCCTTGGAATCTTAGAATAATAGATTCAGAGGATCTCAAGGCTATTTTAGGGTCTCACAATTTCAGCTGAGGCCCCAAAGGTGAAGACAGTCGGTGGTAGGTAATTAGAATATTCCAGAGAGAAGGGCTCATCATATCCCCTAGGACTGGCAAAGAGATGGTCAAAGATCCCTTCTGCAGCTTATACAAAAGGCTAGAGATTTGGTGAATTTTTGATGAAAAGGCCTTTGAAGGGACAGTGCAGGAGCAGGAACCACCACTACATACCACTGGCCAGGAGAGGGAGGGGTGGGCCTGTCTCCAACCCCATCCAAAGGACCCCATATGGAGACCAGTGGCCTCCTACAGGAAGGGAAGATGACATCTCACTTCCCAGATGGACTTATAGCCCTCCCTGTGTTGCTAATGGAGAAGGTGGAAGAGTTCTTGGGATGCCCTAGTACTTGAGTTCAGGAGTCTGGTGTACATGATGGAGAAAGAGATGAGTACTGGCTCCTTGCCTGGAGAATTCTGATAGTGAAAGGCTTGCTGGAGGTGCCCACCAAGTGGGGCAAGGACACGAGGCAGCATCTAAGCAAACTGCACTTCCAGGTTTGGTGGGGGCAAGGAATTAGGAGTTTTTCCATGGGCCAAGGAATGTCTCATGGGAGCTCGTGGTTTAAGGAGCCTTGACAAGCTCCTGCCCAAGCATCTGGGCCCTGGGCAGATGGCTGGAGAAGGCAAGAGTATTTGAACGCCTGCTTCTCAGTGGCAGGGCTCATCAGCTGCAGTGACACTGCCTCTGCCTTTCCCCTCCAGTCCCTTCTATCCCTTCCCCAACCCTGGAGGGGCCAGAGCATGGAGGGGAGGAGGGAGCAGAATAAGAAGAGTAAAAGGACACTCCTCACACCCTTGTCACCAGGGCCAGAGGCCAGGCCACCAGTCAGGCCTGAGCTGGTGGAGGGGTGAGGCTGAAAACTGGATAGGAGACAGGTCCTGATTTGGATCGGATCCCTGGATGAGAGAACTCAAATGCCTGAAACTGATCAGAAAGGTAAGGGCCTGCCCAGGAGGTCACCAAAGGTGGAAGAAGGGAGGCCAACAAAATGGGCTTAAAAAAGACTGCTGTGAATCCACAATGAAACTGTTTCACAATGATCCCGAAGTGACATCAGCCACTTCAACACCCCAGTTGCAGTAACAGCATAAACTCAGAGAACTTTAGAACAAAAAGATTCAGTGTCTCAGAACCTGGGATTGTCAAGTCCCTAGATCTGACAAGGAGCTCAGGACCAGTGCCTCCATGGGGAACTTCTATCTCTGGTACCCACACATGCCAGCGGCTGCTCCAGGGACCTCCTCTGCTGTCCTCTGAGCCAAGACTTCACCCCTTTTCACTAACAGGCCTCTTCTGCCTTTAGGATCTACAGCTGGATCCTGAGACAGCCAGGAACCCCCCACCCCCCCGGGCTTCCAACAGAGGAACTCAGACCTTCCCGGGGCAGGGTGGCCCCTCGCCCATTCCAAAGCTTTCTCAGGGAGAAGATCCCATGGAAAGTAGCTCACTTCCTCCATGGTTGCTGACGGTACAGGGCACCCAGCTCGCCAGCACGGCCCCAGCACTCGGGAAGGGGCACTGCTTCTAATTCTCATCAAGGCTGCCGTTCGCCCACAGGGCGAATTTTTTCTCAAATTTACACAGCCACCAAACCGGCCAGCTGGTGGCTATGCCTGCCTCAGCCTCCCTGCCCCTAAGGACCTCCAGCCCAGCTCCTCCCTGCCCCACCCCCTACCCCACTTGTCCCAGCGTGTTACCTTCCTTGGAGAAGGGGTCGAAGAGGGCAAGCTCAGCCTCGGTGAGAGGGCCTCGGGAGGGGGAACTGGACGCCTCCTCGGTGCCCCCACAGTTAAAGAGGAGATCCAGGGCCTCCTGGGCAGGGCTGGATGGTGGAGGATCCACTGAGGAATAGATTGTTGGGGACATTCATGCCTGCCTTTATTGTTTCCCAGCTTTCAAAATGTAATCACCCTCTCACAGAATCCCTGCAGCAACTTGGGGCATAGACAAGCCCATTCTTAAGGTCTGTGCCCAGATTAAGAAACTAGCCCAGAGAAGGAAAATGACCTGGGCAGAGTTCCTCAGCAGGATAATGGTAAAGGAGCCGGGAAACACCCCAGGCTTTTCACTGAGGAGGGAGTGTCCCCCCAGCCCCCCTGCCAAACATACACACATTCTAGATCCTCCAGCCCTGGCTCTCTCTCCCACCCCATGTACCTGGCACCTCCAACTCCTCGAGGCCCCTCCTCTCCACTGGGAGTGGCTGGGGCAACCAGGGCTCACGAGGCTGCAGCCGAGGCTCGTCAGGGGGTGGCGTGGGGATCAGAGGAGGTGGCAGGATGTGCATGTCCCTGGATGCCTCAGAGGGCCGTGTCACCTCCCCACCCTGCAAGAGAGAAAGAGTAGCCTGGGGGTGTCACAGGGTGCAGCCTGGCGGGCAGGTAAGCTTCCCAAGTGCTGGGGAGAGGGGAAGAACAGGTACACGTACCCGGAAGAACTCCTTGAGTTGCGGGCTGTTGTTGAGTGCGGGGATGTGCACAGTGAAGCGAAGCAGGTCCTCAGCCCCCTTCCGCCGCTCCTCGATCACTGAGGCTTCAAACCGGCCTGCACCCGCCAGGGCAAGGGGCAGGGAGAGAAACAGTGGCCCAAAGGGGCTTCTGGCCCCTGTGGGCCACTATTCCTGGTTCTGCCTGAGAGGGTCTGAGCAGCCCACCACCCCTTCCCCATTCTCCCAGCAATCTTCCTTGGCTCTGCCCAGGGTGAGCGTCTGGCAAGGAGGGACCGATCTCCTTATTCATCCATTTTCCAGATGTTTAGGGAGCACCTAACTATGTGCTAGGTTCAGAAGATGAATGAGAGAGAATAGCAGAAAGCAAAATGAAACCTAGCAGGTTACTGAAACACTGCCAATATGGGTTTTACAATATGACTAGTTGTATGACAAACTTTTCATATTAGTTACTGCTTGAAGCTACAACTCTAAGCCTTTTTAAAGAAATGGTTTCTAGTTTCCCTTTTGATTGCTGCAATAAAATATTATGTTTGCAAAAAAATAAAAAAACAAAAAACTAACAAAAAAGGAGGATGAATGAGAGAGAAGGTCTCTAGATATCACATCCTAGACAGGGGGAGGCAGGCAACCAACCAGAAACAAATAATTTCAGATAGTTCTGATATAATAGAAACGCAAATAAGAGAGGGGAAGTGACTTGCCCAAGGTCACATAGCAAGTAGCCCCATCTTTACAGTTTCACCGTTCTCTTCGAGGCAGCAGGCAGTTATTTATTTAACTCTGGGCTAGTTATCATGCTGCCAGGGGGAGTAGCTACTGTATTCCCCACTGTCTGGCATAATCTGCCAGTAGTGACCGTTCACCTTGCCATGAAAGAACATCTCCTGTCAGTCTAGAGACCCAAGGAACAGATCAGCCCTGTCTACGAGAAATAATATGAAACTCATGTGTAAGTTATAATTTTTAGTAGCCACATTTTTAAAAAAGGTAAAAACAGGTTAATTTTAATTACATATTCTATTTAACCCAACATATCTAAAATATTCTCATTTGAACATGTAATTGATATATAAATTATTGAAATAGTTTACATTCTTTTTTTTTTAAATGAAGGCACTGGGGATTGAACCCAGGACATCGTGCATGCTAAGCATGCGCTCTACCACTGAGCTATATCCTCCCCCCAGATTCTTTTTTCAGTTGTATTCGACCGATGCAGCACCTCTCAGTTCAGACTAGCCACATCTCTGGCGCTCCTCAGCCATAGGTGGTTCAGGGCTGCTATTTCTGGACAGCACAGGTCTGGAGGAAACATTGGTTTGTGGCTTGGAATTCTAGTTCAGCCCCTTTACCTCCCTGAGACTCAGTTTCCTCATCTTGGAAATGGGGCTAATGAGGACAGGAGTGTTAAAGGGCTCAACATACAGTATGGGCAAAGCTCAGAGCGGTTTCCCTAAGTGAAAAATGAGGCCACCTTGAAGGGCCCTTCCAGCTGTCTGAAACATGTCTTTGCCATGAGTTTCAGGCTCCCTTCTATTCAGCCCTCACCAGCAGGGGTCCCCTTTGAACAACTCTCTCTTCATTTTTGGCCTGAATGCCTAGATCAAGACTCACCAAACACCTGGGCGCGGGGGAAGGCAGGAAACTCCTCCAGGCGGCGGAAGAGGTTGCGGTGGGTGTAGGCCAGGTCTCCGTGCAGCTTCCGGAAGTCGCTGTAGCGCTTCCAGACCACCACCTAGGAGGCACATGGAACTTGACTGGGACAAGCAACAGTGGGAAGCGGCCATCCTCCCTCCCTGCCTGGCCCCAGGGTGTGTGTACATTAGGGCGCAGCACCCCCTCCTCCCAGGACCAGGGAGGAACAGGGGCTGGTCTCCTGGCAGAGTTACCAGCTGTTGCTTTGCTGTTTCCAGATCTGGAATTGGGAAACGGTCCCCTTCCTCCCAGGAGCCTCACCTCTTTGACATCCTCCGGGTCCCTCTTTGAGATGAACTGAGGAAGAAAGGCAAGAACCAGGTGAGACCAGAGACTGACATCTGACCCCATCATCCTGTACAATCGGAGGATGCCCCAGGTACCTCCCAGCCCCATTGAGAGGGGCAGAGCCCTTTGGCTACTGGTATCAAGGGGTCCTGGTTTTGAGGCTTTGAGTGTAACTTTGGCCAGTTTTTCTACCAGGCAACTCAGTTACTTCATCTGTCAAATTATCCAGGTCCTTGGACTCTTTAGTCAACAGAAATTGATAAGTGGTCAGACGAGAAATTCAGGCAAGGCTTTATTGGAACTCATGCTGCAGTACAGGTGTCCTCAGTAGCTCTCTTAGGAGGGCGGGCTGGTTCCTTAAATGGAGTGAGGGTAGGGGCGGAGCAGTAGGCTGGGCCAGAGCAGTGGCTTAGGTGGTCCGCCACCCTCTTGGTGGTGCTGTCTGCAGTGATCATGCACAGTGCCCTGCTTTTGCTACTGGAACCACAGAAGTGACAGTTGGTTTGTGGCCTTTTTGTATCTTATTGTTCAAAATTGCCTGGACTTTGCATGCGTGCAGTTATTTTTAGTCCCTTACAGTTTCTTAGTATTCTGTTTGTCTGGGTGTAAGTACAAGCACTGGGTAAAGGATCCCAGGTCCCAGCCTGTCTCAAAATGCAAGTATCCCTAAAGGCCCATCTAGAGGACTCCTCCCTCAGCCCAACTTGTATCTCAGTTCCTTCAAAGGGCCAAGTCCCTGCATCTCCTTCTGAAACCAGAGAACCTTGAGTTCTCTAAAGAATGAGGTTCTGTCCCAGAGCCACTTCTTCCTTAAAGGAGGAAGCCTCTGTGGGTGGACACTCCTGGACACAGAAGAAACTGTGGGACTCCTGAAGAGCAGACTGGCCTCTGAGGTGGAAAAAAGACTCTGTTTTCATTATGTATGTTCATAATAATTAAAAAATAACACCCTGCTGCTTAGAGTAACTTTTTTTTTAATTTAATTTTTTTTGGTGGAGGTACTGGGGATTGAACCCAGAATCTCGTGCATGCTAAGCATGTGCTCTACCACTGAGCTATTACCCGCTCCCCACAACCCCCAGCTTGGAGTAACTTTGGCAAATTTGAAAACATCTCCTGTTTATTATCCTAGAGCCCAGGAAGGAAGACACCAAAACATGCCCATTTAAAAGATGAGGAAATGGAAGCTCAGAGAAGGGATGTGACCTGTCTGGGGACTGCTAGCACTGCAACCCTGGCCTTTGCTTTTCACAATAGACTGGCTTAAAACATTTGGGTAAAAGAAATTATATTTTAAAACCACTGAGGAATATATACCTGACAAAGGACTCTTATGCAGAGGATATAAAGAACTCCTACAAATCAATATTAAAAAAGACAAACAACCCAACTTTACAAAATGGACAAAATAGTTGAAGAGGCACCTCCCACAAAAAAAAGATGTTTAAATGGCCAATAAGATTATGAAAATATGCTCAACCTCATTAGTCATCAGAGAAATGCAAAGTAATATTCCAATGGAATACTACACACCCACCAAGAATGGCTAAAATTAAAGATGCTGATGCTATCAGGTGCTGGCAAGAATGGGAGTATAAAATGTTACAATGACTTTGGCAAACTGGCAGTTTTACTAGGAAAACTGGCAGTTTTACTAGGAAAGCTACCCATGTGTCCATCAAATGACCAAGCAATTCCCAGGGACTATATTTTTATTTGTATTTTTTAGGCATGGGAAAGGCATAAAAGATTTGGGGAAAGCTCATTTTAAACATCTAGGAGTCTGTACTTAAATCATTTTGGAAGTGTTTATGTTTTTGCTTCACTTTAATAGCTACCAGTTTAATATTTGTCTACTTCAGAAGTGTATAAGCAAAAAAAGAATTTACAGTGAAAAATTTTCCCCAATCAGTTCTTGTATATCATTCTACAGATGTTATTATACTTTCTATTTTTAATCCTTTTTCTGATTTCCTCTGTGTGTTTATAACGTTGATACTGCTTCATACATCAATTTTAGTCTTTATCTACTGACTTCCTGATATGACTGTGAAGAGACTTACTCCTTAATTTCTTTTGAATTGCATGAATTTTTAGTCATACACAAGCATTATTTTGTGAAAAATTAAAAGAAATTCAACTCCTTTAAAAAAGTCTATGTAAATATCAAACAAACCAATAAACAAAACAAGAGATTGGAGAACTAACCAATATTTGGGTTGAGCCAGAGTTTTCATGTTAACTTAAATTCACGGCCTAATGGCCAAACGCCACGCATTGGGCGTGGACATCCACACCTCGTCGTCTGGAAACTGCTGTCACGCCCTTTTAAAAGGACAGCGCCCTCCTATGGCCCCGCCTCCTGGTGGCCAAAGACGTATACGAAGGCCCTATCGCCATCTCCCCTTAAAGGGGAAATCCATTTCTGTCGTCTAAAATGGGAGCTTCCAGCAGCGGCTTGCCTTAAGGTAAAACACAGCCCCTCTCTTGTTAAAAGGGTAAAGGTCCCCGATGGGTCCCACCTCACCTGCGCGGTCACTTTGTACTCGGTGTAGCCCTTCGGGTGGGTTCGAGGGTCGGAGACTGTGTAGTGCCGCAGAAAGTCGTCCTTCGCCTGACGAGACATGGCAAAGGAGCTGGAGCGGAGCTGACCTCTAGCCTCCGCCTCCTCCACGCCGCCCCCGCCCCTCCAGGTCAGTCTCCGCCAGCCACCTTCTCTCCCGGGCCTGGGCCCTTCCTCCTCGGGCCCAGGGAGCTGGTCGCATGTGACCGTGCAATTCTCTGGCAGGGCGCTTGGCCAAGGGACCGTCTAAAAAGTTCTTGGTTGTTGGCAAAGCATGAACTAGGTGATTTGAGAGTAAGGATTGGGAAGGTTGTGTCACTCAATTCTGCCTTGCGATCAAGCCCAACCGACCCGAGTGTAAACCCTCATCATAAATGACTTCTCCTTTGCTTCCCAATTCCTTTCTTTCATCCATCCACCCACCTTTTATTGCGTTCAATATGTGCCAGACATTGCCAAATTATTTCCCTGTCTCCCTCCCTAGGATTCACTAAATTCATCTTTTCTGGAAGGGTAGGGGGAGCAAAAAAAACCCCAGAGAAGCACGGAGGTTTCATGGGTTCTAAAGTAACACTTATTAACTGCTTGAGTTTCCTTTAACTACTCGAGCCTCAGTTTCTCATCTCTAGAATGGGGATGTTTATAATAGAACCTACTATAGTGAATGTTTCTTTTTCCTTTGTGGTTTGTCCAGCATTCACCCCTGCCTCTTTCTGTTAGCACCATAGCACCAGATCTTTGGAGGCTGTTCAATAGTTTGTGCAGCCCTCCCGCCTCTTAGCCCAGAATCCAAAGGTGCCAGCTCCTTTCCTTGCCCCAGGTCTTGGGGAGGGGTTGTGGTTTTGGGGGGACCGTCTCCTGAAGCCTTGAATCTTGAGTGAGGGACAGAGGGCACAGTGCCTGGCAAGGGGACTGATTTGCTCCTTGAGTACAGTGTTGGCTGTGGGTTTGGCTGCCCAGCCTCTAGAGCACTTTTCCAAGCCTTGATGTCCAACCTCCATTGAGATGCCATGAGTCTGCTGTATCCTTCCAAGAAAGGTTCTTCCTGTTGAAGGCAGTTTTGATCTGTGTCTGGGCAGAGCATCCAGGACCCTGACTGATACCACCACCACCACCAGGTTGTGAAGCTTAAACATGGCATTGTGCTGGATGAAGCACTCATGGCCACTCTTGTTACTGGAACTCAGATGAGCGGGCTTTGTAACTCCAGAAAGAAACACAAAGTGGGGTGGAGGCTATAGTTCAGTGGTAGAGCACTTGCTTGTCATGTATGAAGTCCTGGTTTAATCTCCAGTGCCTCCATTAAGGAAAAAGAAAAAAATCACAAAGTGAACTCCCAAATCAGACTCTCAGGTGTATGGAAAAAAGGTAGCTTATCCAGGAGGTATTTGGGAGGAGGCTGGGATTGGGTGGTGTCCCCTCCCACAGTACACATCAGGGCTCCTCTGAAGACCCCTTTCAACATCGCTCTTGGTCTTCAAAGTTCTCTTGGCAGAGCAGAGGCTCCAAGTTCCCTTCTCACCCATCATTCGCTCCCCTCCCTTGCCCGGCAGCTCCCCGTTCTCTCCTTTCTGCCTTATTTCTCCATCTAAGACGTTTCCTATCCAGATCAGTTTAGCCCCGGCCCTTCTCCAGATCTCCAGTTCCACCAGTCCCGTCACTGGGAGAAGCAAACAGGAGAGCCTTCTCAGAAGGCAGGGAAGAGGGAAAAGCTGCGGGGGGCCAGGTCCCCACATTCCCACTGGGTCTGCTTGACTATATGAAGCAGACTTTCTGCCACAGCTCATACTCCCCATGCATAGGCCTTTATGATGAGTATAATCTTATTATTTTTCCTATTTACCTCTAAACCATGCATAATTCACGTTTGGAATCAGGATGCTGCTTTTTAAGGGCCCCCCAGAGGACTTGAACACTGGGTTGACTTACCTGGATCAGTGGATGGCTGAGTTCACACTGAATCTGCTTGAACTCATACTGATTGAAATAATGATAATTATAGCTGACATATAGTGCTTATGACACACAAGACACCCACCCATTTGTTTCTTCTCCCAACTGTAGGAGGTAGGTGACATTATCTTTAACCCAGATGGGGAAACTGAGGCACAGACATGTTAAGCAACTTGCTAATCATCGAGTGAGTGGCAGAGCCAGGGTTTGGCTCTGGAGACTGAGTGTGTCCACTTACGGCAGGGGAGGGAGCATGGGGACCACAGCGTCTGTCTTGCACAGAAGACAGGGCAGGCAGTTCTAAATTTCTACACTGAAGGCCAGTTCATGTTCCAAGGTTGTCCACCCAACACCCATTTCCCTCTTCCATCCTAAAAGAGCCCAGATTTTGCACAGGTCTCTCCCCTCCAGGAAGGGATCCCAGTGCCAGTTTAGGAGTAAATCGCTATCTCTTCCTCTCTTTCCTTGCCTTCCCTCATAGACACATTAGGCTCTATTTGGCATTTGAATTTCCAGCAGAAAGAGAAAAATAGAAGACTGTTAGTAGGGTGTAGTTGCTAAACATGCTGGGTCCAAATCGCAGATCCTCTCCTTCCTCACTGGTTTTGTGTAAGTCACATAACCTCCTGGAGGCTCAGTTCCTATATAAATGGGGACACTAGGAGTCTGTCCTGCTTGGGGCCGTTCTTCAGTGTGATGGTAAGTGAAGAATGCCTCAAGCAGAACCCTGCAGAGTAAGCATCCACTAGTAGGACCACAGCAAGGGGCCCTGTGAAAACACCCAGCTGTCCTGCCACCTGGATTGGGGCCCTGAGGTCCCCTTGGTTCCCATCCTTTCCCAGCCTGCCCCTGCTTCAGAGTGCCTTTAGTTTTCAGGGAAGGCCCCTTCCTGGCTCTGCTCCTGGTTTGCTAGCTTGGCATGATGCCCACATCCTCCTACACAGGGGTCCTCACCCCTGTCTCCCAAAAGCCCTTGCTCTTCATTCCTCTGTCCTGTGGTTCCCTCTACTGGAACCACTGCTGCCTCATACAGCTGTGCAGGTTGTCCACTGCACATGGGTCCCTTGCAGCAGGAGGTTGGGAGCTGAAATTCTGCCCATGTTCCATTAAACAAGCTGTGAGCCTGATGTTGGGGAAGCATTGCTTTTTCTAATTCATACCTCTGAGGGTAGCAGTAAACCATCCTCTGGTAAACCAGCCTCCCCCTTATTCTAGCCAGAAAACTTCTACTCATCCTTCACTCTCAGCTTTAATGTCACCTCCTCTGGGAAGCCCACCTGGACTCTTCCAAATGGAATTACACAGCCCTGTCCCATGCTTCTATAACTCTTTGCCATCCCTTTGACACAGCGACGGTTGGTTAACCTTCTGCCTGAAATTCTGTTCCTTTGTCTCCTGCAGGACTGTGGGCTCTAGGCAGTCTCTAGAGCTGTTGAATCAGCAAATGACTCAGCCAGGAATGGGGGCAGGGAACAATTTATTCCCACAGCTGAGCAAAGGACAAGGCCCACAGCCTCAACAGCAGCAGGGGCAGCCCCATCCCAGCCCCAGTCCTCTCATCTTGGTACAGCAGCTGCAGGCAGGCTGGGTCAGGAGCCAGGGTGACAGCCCTCCTGCCAGGGGGGCTAGCTGGCCACGGAGAAGCAGTGGGCAGCAGTAGCAGCAGCAGGTTACAGAGGGGCGTGGGGTGTTAGTTGGGCTGGCTGACTCCCATCCCCCAATGGATGGTGCTTGGTGAGGGCCTGTAGAGTGGGGGCCTGGACTGTGAGATGGGGGGCATCTGTAGTGGCTCAGTCGGCCATGAAGATGCGGCTGGAAATGTCATCCAGGAGCCAGTCGATGCCAGGCAGCAGGTTCTCCCCGGTGACGGCACTGCAGCCCTGGATGCACCAGTGGTGGCTGCGGATGGAGTCCAGCTCCAGGGCCTGGGAGGGCAGAAAGTGATGGTGGGCCCCAGTGACCACAGGTCCTGTCCGCTCACAGCCCATTCCCTCTCCTGGCCCAGGGGGGAATCCATGCCTCCCCTAGGAGCCTGCTTTGGGAAGCTGTCCCTGGCCCAGGTGAAGACCTATCAGCCCCTCTGGGTACCTGGGCTCTTTGCACACCACCACGCCAGCACTGCCCCTTAATAATGGAATAGCAACAGGGGCTCCCGACATTGTGCTGTGGGCCCTATAAATGTCCTCTCATCCATTCCCCACAAGGCCCCATAAGCCAGGGATTGTGTTTTACTGAGAAGGAAACTTCAGAAAAGTTAAGCAACCTGCCTAAGGTCACACAGCTAGTAAGCGGCAGAACCTAGATTCTAACCCCACTCTTTCTGGTGTTCAAGCTCTAGAATAAGAGTTAAGATGCAAGCTGGGGTCACACAGCCCTGCGTTTAAATCCTGGCTTACTGGCTGTGTGACCTTTGGCAAGTTACCTAACCTCTCTAAGCCTGTTTCACCGTCTGTAGTATGATAATAATAGTTTCTACCTTGTGAGGTAGTTGTGAGAATTGAATGAGTTAATCCATGCAAAGAGCCTAGCACACGGAAAGCACTCACTTCTTCTTGGCTACTAATTGTCCTGTGGAATAATCTGTCTGCAGGTCTGCCTTCCCCCAGGCTGTGGGGCACAACTACATCTTACTTATTTTTTAAAGATTTGTTGATTTTAATGGAGGTGCCAGGGATTGAACCCAGGACCTCATACATGCTAAGCACACACACTACCACTGAGATATAGCCTCCCCTACAACTATGTCTGATTAATCAGTGAATCTCTTGTACCCTGAATAGGTCCTGCCACACAGCAGGGGCTAATAAATGCTTTCATAATAAATTAACAAAGAAATGCATGCTCCTTTTGCTCCACGAGCCTGTGCCAAGGCCTGGACTCACCTCGCGGATGGCGTCAGAGGACAGTGCTCCGGGCAGGTCCTGCTTGTTGGCAAAGATGAGGAGGGTCGCTCCAGCCAGGCGCTGGGGAAGAGAAATAGGTGGATATGGGGGTTGGAAGCTCAGAGGGCAGCCTGGCCCCATCACTAATCACACTGAGCATCTGGGGTCAGAGATCCACCTGGAAGATCCGGGCAAGGTCCCATGGTGGTGGGAAAGGCCTAAGTGGGTGGGTAGTGTAGAGACGGCCTTTGTGTCCAACCAATTATTGAGTGGGGAGAGCCCTCGGTTGGCCTGGCACCTTGGTTCCAGCCCAGTCACCACCCAGTGGGCACCCCTCTCCTCTGTGCCTCAGGTTCCTCTTCCAAAAATGGGGAGGGGGCAATGGACAAGATGATCCCTGAGCCCTTGGGTTCCAGACTGCTCTGATCTGATGACCTGACAGGCACAAAGAATGCGACTGTCCCAGGGGCTTTGAGGTCTGTTAGAAATGCCCTTTTCCTCTTCCAAGTTCACGTAGCCCTCTGTCCCACTACTCTGTCAGGTCTCACTCTCTGCCTGTGATTCCAGTAATTTCCATATATGAGTTTGTGACTGGGAATCTCTCCATGTGGGTGGTGGATCTAGCCCTTAAAAAGGGCCTCGAGGTGCCAGGTCAGGGCTGAGCATCTCTTTGGGCCTGCTCAACATCCCTGTTTATGCCTGCTGTCCCTGTGTAACAATTAACAACCCCCTCTTTTATTCTCAAAAGTGTCCTACTTTTCAACTAAATGCAGTGTCATAACCTTGATCAAACCCTGGATCAGAGAAAGGATATTAATGGAAAAACTGGTAAAATCCAAATAAAATCTGTAGTTTGGTTAATAGTAACTTACCAATGTTAATTTCTTACCTTTGACAGATATATGGCAGTTCTGCAAGATGTTAACCTTAAGGGAAGCCAGGTGAAGGATATATGGGGTATCCCTTCCTTATCTTTGCATCTTTTCTATAAATCTAAAATTTTATTTTAAAAAGAGCATTTTGGCCCAGATAATAAATTTTAAGATCACTGTAATTATAATGTCCATCTGAGAGATGAGGCAGTGGAGATTCAGAAAAGTTAAATGCCTTGCCTGAGGTCACACAGCGAAGAGTCCAACTCCTGAGCCAGGTTCCACTGCCTCCTAAAGCTTCACACACTGGCCTCAAGTCATCCTCCTAAAGCCTGATTCAAGGTGCAGAAACTGACGCTCAGGGTGGTGAAGCAGTGACATGGTAGGGATGTGAACCCAAGTCTCGGTCCTCAGTGTAGACATGCCCATGACACTTGTGGGCTTCTCTGGACCAGGTGTACAGGTTGTCTCTGCCTCCCCAGTGGCAGAGTGAAGGAACAGATCCCACCCTAGGTGTCCCTCTGCGTTCATGGACCCCATCAGGGAATCTGCTGAGGAGGGTGTCCACACATCCACGATATGCACAAACTACTGGGACCTGGACACTGGGGGGAGCCCCGCTCCCCAACTTCGCCAGGCAACCTGCCCACCTCCTCCACCAACAGGCTCTGGAGCTCCCGCTGGCAGTCCTGCATGCGCTGGCGGTCAGCGCTGTCCACTACCCAGATGAGGCCGTCGGTGCTCTCAAAGTAGTTCCGCCAGTAGGACCGCAGGGACTTCTGGCCGCCCACATCCCAGATGTTCAGCTTGAATCTGGACAGGGAGAGAGTGGCTGGAGGGTCAGCCTGGCCCCTCGCTCGCCTGCCCGCCCTGCCCTGCTCTGGGCAGGCCCGCCCATAGGGACCCCACTCACCCGCGGTGCTCCAGGGTCTTGATGTTGAAGCCCAGTGTCGGGGAGATGGTGTCGATGTCTTCCCCATTGAACTTCTTGAGGATAGTTGTTTTGCCAGCATTGTCCAGGCCGCTGGGGCATGCCAGGCTAAGGAGAAGTCCCCATGCTCTGCAGGGCGGTGACATCATCACAGTGCCCCTCTCTTACGGGACAAATCATTTCCCACCACATAGCTTAATAAGTTGAGTACATGTCTGACCCACAGACTAACTGTTGAAGTATCAAGAAATAAATAGCTTACCATCTTCCTCTGACCAGGGGCTCCTTAATTCATCCCACATTTACTGAATACCTACTCTGTGCCACAATACCTCTGGTGCTTGGGGCGCCCCAGAGTCACAGTCCTCGTCTTGTGCAGCTTACACTCCAGCGTGAGACAGTCAGTAGAGTGTGAACAAGTGGGAAAGAAGGCCTTGAAGATCCCGGTGAGTGAAAGCAGCACAATGGAGAGGCTTTCAGAGAGGGCCAGCGGAGGGGCTCCATTTAGCATGGCACCAGGGAAGGCCTCTCTGACTGTCTTCAGCTGAGGCCCAAAGTGCAAGGAGCCAGCTTATTGAAGGACTGGGGGAAGGGCGTTCAAGGCAGAGGGAATAGCAAGAGCAAGTATCTGGAGGCAGCCACCCTCACCTTTCTGTTTCTGGAATATTCCAAACCCTTTGCTGCCGAGTGAGTGTGCAAAGGGCTAAGGTGACCCACCAGAGACCTACCCTGCACTTTCCTCCTAATGGTTAAGGGGGCTTGCAGCTGGGCAGCGGGGCCCAAGGCAGAATTTCTGCTCACCTGACCTGGGGCGAGGGACTCAACAGTGAAATGGGGGTGATAAGAGAACCCCTCCTGAGACCCAGCCTTAGTCCCTGATAGTTGGCCACTGATTATCCCTCTCACCCCTCAGCTCCATCATCCATGTTTCCTTCTCCACTGGACCATTCCCATCAGCTGGCAAGCTGGTGTCTCTCCCACGTTAGAAGAAGCAAACACCTCTTGAGCCTTCTCCCCCTCACTTTTTCCTTTATTTCCTTCTCTTTTACAGCAGATCGCCTCAAAACTGTGGTCCAGACTCAGCCTCTTCAATTTCCATCCTGCTCTTTCTTGAACCCATGAAACTCTTGCTCCCTCTGCTTCCCCAAAACTGCTCTTGCCAAGGTCAGTCCTTAGATCCACCATCTCCTCCACTGGCTGGGCAGTCCTCAGCCCTCTTCTTCCTGCTCCATCAGCATCCCGGAGTGGTCATCCCCCTCCTCCCCTCCAGGACACGCCCTGGTTCTCCTCCCTGGTCACTCCTCATCTCCCTGACCTTTAGATCGGAGCACACCTAGGTTCTCTTCTCTGTCCACACTCACTCCCTCAGCGATCTCATCTGGAATCATGGCCATCAAATACCACCTGTATGCTGATGACTGCCTAACTTCTAATTGTTCAGGCCAGAAACCTATGAGTCATGCTTGGCTTTACCCTTCTTTTCACACTTGTGTCCATCCAATCCAGCAGCAATTCCTGCTGGCCCTACTATCAAAATATGCCCCCACTTCCATCACCTCAGTGCCTCCACTCCGACCCTACCATCTATCTCACCTGTTAATGCAGTGACCTAATACTAGTCTCAGATCCCTCCTTTCTGCACTTCTCATGAAAAGTCCAGAACCAAAAGGCCCCTGGTGAGGTGGCTCTTCCATCTGACCTAAACTTCCAGTACTCTCTCTTTCTCTCCAGCCACCCTGCCCTCCTTGACATTCCTTTGAACACACCAGTTGAGTTCCTCCTTGGAGACATTTACACTTGCTGTTCCTTTTACTTTAACAATTTCCCCCAGATTATCTATATGGTTCATCCCTCACCTCCCTGCCTTTACTCAGCTGTCACTTTCTCCGTGTGGCCTTCTTTGACCACCTTATTTAAGCTACATTTTCCTCCATACATGCTATGTATTTTACTTGTTTATTTTGTTATCATCTTTCTCCCCTCAGCATTACATAGAACGTCCATGAAGGTAGGGTTTTTTTTTGTTTTGCTGTTTTACCCCAGCCCCCAGGATAGTCCCTAGCACACAGTAGGCACTTAATGAATGTTTATTGGATAAGTGATTTCTCTGTGCCTTCTCAAAGTTCTTTAAAACAGACATGGTGTGAATATTATATTTAAGTTATTTGCACACATAAATGTCTTATCTCCCCTCCTAGGGGAATTCGGGGTGAGGCCGGCCCAGCTCTTGGATCAGAGTTCCTCCCTCTACCCACAGCCCGGGGCCTGGCACAGAGGAGGGCGAAGGAGTGAAGATGCCTGCTCACAGGACTGAGAAGGTCAGCGGGGCCCTTGGGCCTAAAAGCCGTCAACCGATGGGACACGGACTGGCCATGAGGCAGCAAAGAGATGGACAATTGGACCCACCTGCGGAAGGACCAGCAAAGTCCACACCCTTCTACCCTGGGGGTGGAGGGCGGGGCCCGCACGCCCCCGGGAATCCGGCCTAGGGGCGGGGCCGGGGTCTGGCACCTTCCGACGGGGCAGGAGGCGATAAGGGCAGTGGAAGACAGCGGCCCCACACTTGGGCCAGACCGACGCGTGGTAGCGGCCGAGTCACCTCTGGGCCCCACCTCCCCCTACAATGGGACATCTGGTCCAGCCGCTGTGCCTTTACACCCCCACCTTTGGCCTTGGAAACGAACCCTCCCCTCCCAGAGCCGGTGGTACGGCCTCCCCTCGGCCCCCCGCCAGAAGCGATGGTAGGGCCCACGTGCGTGACGCACAATGGGCAGTTGGTATGGGCCCGGCGGCCGCGCAACCCGTGCCCAGTAGGGGGCGCCTAGCACCACCCGCCCGGCCGGAGCCCCCAGCTACCCTCGCGGCTCCGGCCTCCTGGAGGATACAGCATGAGCAGACGCAGCTCCCGTTCTTTCTGCTTCATCTTCTTCAGAATGGTCAGAAGCCCCATGACCTAGTAGCCCCCTCCGGGCCGCCGTTTCTTCCTAGTCCCGGGACCCCTTTCCCTGCTCCTATTGGCTATCGGGCCTACCGACAACACAGCCTATTGGCCGGCGCCTCACTTGAGCCCGTCCTCTACCCACGTGACCACGAAGCGGCCAGGCAGTGCGGCTGCGTCTGTTGGTCCCTCCAGCAGTGCTGGGGGCTTCTGCGCTGCCACCTGCGTTAACCCTTCGCGTCCCGAGGGCTTGGGTGATGAGAGCACCGCTGTTCTTTGCTTTTCAGGAGCCCAGGCTCGGGTGGAAACGGAAACCTGAAGTTCCTGGGTTGTGTCTTGGTTGCATAGGGAGTAGGAGTTTTGACTCAGGATTCAGAACCGAGAGCCGCAAGAATGTTGACGTCACCCGAGGGCCAGTGTAAGGCTCTGTTCCTCGGAAACAAGGTTCAACTCCTGGTCATCTTGGGCCTCGGCATCATTCTAAACCTGCCAGTTACAGGGCTTCCCCCTTTCCCCGGCTCCTGGAATCGTAGAGGGTAGGCCGGGGTTTCTCTATCCAGGTGGGAATACCCCTTGGGGGCCGTTTGGAAACGAGTGGGGGCGTCATTGGGTTGTCCTAATTACAAGGCAAGAGTCCCTGTCGTTTAGAGGGCAGGGGACAGACACGCACAAAGAATTGTCTCAACCAAGATGCCCATTGTTTCTCTGTTGAGAAGCACAACTTACTTTACCAGCGAGAAAACTGAGGTGCGCATGGTGCTTAGCACAGTGACTGACGTGTAGTAGGTGCTCAGTAGATATTGGTTGTTGAATATTTTGGTCGTTGACTTTGTCCAGGAGTTTGGTTCCTTACCTTAGCGCTCAAATCTGGAAAAAGTCAGGAAGTCCAGGCCAGGGACAAGGCAGTTGTAGACTCAGAAGGGTGAGCCTTATTGTCTTATCTTGTGCCCTTCCTCTAGGCCACTACAGGATAGATGTAAATAGGCAGCTGAGTAGGTTCTGTCCAGTGCTTGGGAAAGAACAGTCGGGCACCAGCTGAAGATAATGGGTAACATCTGTGTAATTTTATAAAGCATTCACGTTTTCTACCTCATCCTCCCGGGAACCCTGAGAGGCTTATTTCCTTTTTTGCAGATGTGATAGTGGAGTCCAGAAAGCTTAAGAAGCTTGGAGAGCAATTTAAACTATGGTCTGGTCAACAGCAAAGTACACCGTTTTTCAGGGTCCCTCCATGGTGTTTGTTTTGAGAGGGAGAGACCTGGCATGAGCTGGAACTTTTCATCCTGCAGAAGGTTGTGGGCAGATGAGGGCTGGACAGAAGGGGGTGCCTGGCTGGGACCCTTTGGTCAGCACTGTTTAGTCTCCACCAGGCACAAGGGAAGAAAGTGAGCATAACTCGTCTCCAAAGGCTTTGAGACACAGCTAAGATTACAAGATGCCTGCCTTCGTGCCTCCATGAGTGTATGCTACAGAAATTCTAACACCAGCACATGAACATTTATGACAGGGAAGTTCACTGTGGCATGGTTTGGAACAGCAAGACATGGGGAAAAAAATCTAAGGGCCGTCAGTGGGGATCAGTTACCTAAGCTGCGATACCCATGTGAGGTGGTTTCCATGAAGACTTTGAGAAAGATTTGTGGAAAGATGTCCATGCCTTATTAAGTGAAAATAATGACTTTCAAACCCATTTTAATTTTTAAAATAACAATTACCTCCTAAACAATGTTTCTTCCACACTCAGGAATACAGCCCATTAAGTAGATTGTGAAATAATTTCGGTGTCACAAGTAAGTTGAATCGTATGAAATTGCCCGTGTTTGACCACTTTGACAACAAAGATACTAGTTTCATGTGGTTCAATCTAGTCACATTAGCAAAATTAAATAGAGTGATCAGAACAGAACAGAAAACACTGCTGTCTTTGCCCAGGAAGTGAAGGTAAGTGGTATTTGTTGAAATGTTTGTTTCAGATATTTATATGGGTGTGTATACACAGTGAGTCAGTCACAACATTTGAAGATTGCTGCAATTCATTTGTTAACTCTGGAGCAGGTTTGAGGGAAACTTAAAATATTGCCCTAAACACTTCTGGAATGTTCTACTTCACTACTACTACTACTACTAGCATTGAAATCCTTGTTTAAATATCAGGTTTTAAAGCCCTGTCCTGTCCAAGCTGTTAGTGTAGCTTCCTAGGGCCCGCAGAGTAGGATTCCAATAGATACCAATTTGAAAAACAACCTTAAAGCTTGATGAAACAGTAAGAGACCAGGGAGTAATTGTATTGAACTTTTGAATAATAATTGCCAGTAGTTAGAAATCAGGGGTGGGGGTGGGGAGGAGTAGGGGGCCTAGTGACAGTTTTTTCATTTTCCTTAAGGAAAGGAGGAAAGGGTGCACTTGAGGAAATAAAATCTTTGGGAAATACATTTGGAGGAAAACTGGGAAAGATGATCTCTGGAGCTGTAGTTATATATAACTGTGTGTTATATATATATATGATATATATATATATATATACACACACACACACACACACATACATACACACACACAAGAAAGAATCATGAAATGGAAATACACAAATCCTGACAGCTGTGCAACCTGCATTTGAAGGGAGAGTTTCTTGAGGATTGTAAGTGGATTGTGACTAGAGGATAGAGTTCTAGATGCCTTTTAAAAGGGCGTGTTTACCCAATGTCTGGGGAGGAGAATTTGATATTATGATTTTAATTTTAAGAGATAAAGCCTTTTTGATCCAGATAGTCCACTTCATGTATCACCTTTATAATCATAAAGGAAATTTCCTGTTTTGTTATTCTGGAGCAACAACAACAAAAGCCAGAGGGAAAGACCCCGCTTAAGTGTAATTACTGATCGTTAAGCATTACCAAGAAGTATATCTGTGTATTGTATTTATTTATTTGTATGTACTCTAGATGAATTTTCTATTTGATTCTTTAAACTATAATGTTCCTATGAGGTTGATCAAAATAAAGTTACAGTTTTGATAAGAGGAATGCTGCTGTTCTCGCTGGTGAGACACATTCATGATGAAGTTTTATTCGGGGGCCCACATGCATAGGACAGAGGCAGCAGCCAGCACTTGGTGACATCATACCCACGTGTAAGTTTTGTCCTACTAACTAGTAAACAGAGCTGGAAGGTTGAATGTATAACCTAGTCACTGAACAGGCAACTGCCTGTAGACCATAGTCCTCCCTGGCCTGCCCCAGTACTCCCACCCCTTAACTCCCGATAAGCCATAAGTATCCAGGGGTGGCCCTGTCCCCAGTGGGTGTGTACAGCTTGCAGGCCACAGCCAAATGCCTCAAATGACGAGTTAGATTATTTGAGCATCCTCATTACAGATGTCAGCCCAGCTGCCTCTTGTGGGAGGCAGAGGTATCCTCTCCAACTTCCAGATGACAGTGAGCTGTTACATGTCCTTCTCAGGGCATATGACATCCTCAGGCCTTTCCAGAACTTTAGGAGTGGTTAAGGGATGGTAAATCTGAGCTCTTCCAACAACCCTGTCCCTGTTCACCTGACCCATGCCTGTGGCATCCTCGTCCTCAAAAGCAGGGCTATAGCAGATGCTCCTTGTTCCCGCAGAGCCTGGCCTGGTGAGTGGGGCTAGGGTAGGGGGTGAGTAGCTGTTGTGCCTTCACCCAGCAACCTGAGAGGCAGTACCACGTTATCTCCACTTGACAGGTGAGCCAGAGGCTCTACTCAACCAGATAGCTTCAGGAGCCTCTCAGCAGATTTCCCTGTTCCTCCTCCCCAAGACAGAGGGACCTTTCTAACCTGTGCTCAGATCTTGTCCATCCTCTGCTCAAAGCCCTGCACTGTCTGCTGAGTGCTCCCAATATCTTTCAGTGTTAGAGCCCGAGGTCTTAAGTGTTCCCCCATGCCCTGCAGGAGTGGTCCCCAGGGCTCTGTGCCCTGATCACCTGTTCCTCCTCCCCTGACCAATCTTCCAACCGGCCAGGGCATTAGGGACCAGCACCTCTAACCCATACCTTCTGGTCACACCTCCCTCTTTTCAACTTTTTGCTCAAATGTCCAATATCTCCAAAAATTTTTTTGTTCAATATTTCAGTGAAGCCCAGCCTGACCAACCTATTTAAATTGGAAACCACTCAATCCCCCACCTACGTTCCCCAAGTCCTTTATTTTGTTCTATGCTGCCCCATGACACTTAAGGCATTCTACCAGCCTGATAATTCCCTTAATTTATTACATTTAATCTCCCCCACCTCTCCATCCCCAGTAGAATGAAATCACCATGGGGCAGAGATTTAGTGTTTTTTTTAAATTGAGTTTTAGTCATTTTACAATGTTGTGTCAAATTCCAGTGTAGAGCACAATTTTTCAGTTATACATGAACATACATTATTCATTGTCACATTTTTTTTCGCTGTGAGCTACCATAAGATCTTGTATATATTTCCCTGTGCTATACAGTATAATCTTGTTTATCTGTTCTACATTTTGAAATCTCAGTCTGTCCCTTCCCACCCTCCACCCAAAAAGGATTTTTTTAAAAAATTTTTGTTGAGGGAGTTAGGTTTATTTATTGACTTGTTTTTTGATGGAGGTGCTGGGGATTGAACCCAGATCCTTGTGCATGCTAGGCATGCACTCTACAACTGAACTATGCCCAGCTCCCTTTTTTTTTTAACAGATGTCTCACAGCACCTAGAACAGGACTTGCACATAGTAGATGCTCAGTAAATAAGTGTTGAGTGAATAGAATGGGCAGAGGGTTCTTTAACTGCTTTCCAGTGGCTCACTCAGCCAGAAAGCAGCAGACCCTCATCAGCCTTGTTCCTAATGGCCAGACGCCTCGAATCCCACACCAAGGCAGGCCTGGCTCCTGCTCTGTCCTCTGAGATCCCACAGAGGTCCATGCCCAGACCAGGTCCAAACCGGGGAGGGCCTCTCAGAGCCACCATCCTGCAGGTGTCCGGAGTGGGAGCTGAGGCCTGGAAGGCAAGGAAGTAGCAGTGCTGGGTCTCCTATGTGCACACATCCGTCCACTCTCAGTTCAATGCTCACACCCTTGTTCAGGAAAGTACACGCTCTGTTCTCTCAAAGGGCATGACTCCCCTCAGGCTTGGAGGTGTCCACCTCCCAAGAGGCCTCAGGCTGGTCCCTTCCTCCAGCCACGGCAAGGGGGCCCTCAGAAGTCAGTCATCACACTCCTTCGTCTGACACATGAGGAAATTGAGCCCCAGAGAGGGTACAGGGCTGCCTGAGGCCTCACACCCGGGAGCACACGCGCTGCAGGTGAACCCAGTTCTCCCGAGAGGACTTCCTGGCCCTCCTCTGTCTGGGGGCCCCTCCTGGCTCAGGAACCTGGAACTCCTGTGGGAGGCCCCATCTTCCTTGGTGGTTCAACCTAGGTCAGCAGTCCTTCCCCTGCTGACCCAAAGCAGGTTTCTGCCACAGGTACGAATGCTCCCCCTTCTTTTGAGGATGCCCTGTGTCCCCATTATTCCCACTCCGGGCTGGGAGATGTTAGCTGGATCAGCGAAGAGTAAGAAGGAAGAGCACAGTATGGCTCTGCTATCTCCTTGCACTTGGCCAAATCCTTTCTGCTCACTGAGCTTCAGTTTCCCCAGCTGTAAAGCACAGACTGGACAACAATCTCTAGAATCTTCTGACCGTGACTGATGGCCAACCTGCCTCACCAAAGCTCTTGGCACCCTTGGTACAGTCCTGGGCTGGGTCCTCCAAGGCGAAGTCTCTCTTGTCTGAGCTTGTGAGTTGCTGGCCGCATGGGGTGGGGTTTTATCCCCCACCCCACCCCAGCCTTCCAAGCCCTTGCTCGTGACCCTGGCTGGCCGCTTCCTGAACCAGCCTCTGGGTGAGGCCTTCCTGCCTCTCAGTGCTCTTGTGGGAACCGACGCAGAAGATAAGAAGGGAGAGAGCCATCTAACGGGTGGAAAGGCTCCCTCCAGGGCCGGGGTGACCGTCCTTTCTCTCCAGTTTTCAGGACCTCAGCGGATGCCCAGCCTGGGCTTCTCTGCCATCCAAAGTGGATGGTGGGACTGTGACATCACAAGGGAGGGCCAGCCAGGGACACTAGAACAAGAAAGGAGCCCACTGGTGACTGCTTTCTGTACGTGGTTTCAGTCATCGTGACAGCCCATTATGCAAACAAGGAAACTGAGGCTCAGAGAAACCAAGGGCCCTGTCCAAGGTCGCATGGCTAGAATAGGCAGATCAGGGATTTGAACTCAAGCCTGTCTGGTACTTGGACCACTTGGGAAAATCCTGGAGCTGTGGTTACCAGTGCCATATCCCACCGAGCCCTGGGAGTCCCTCTGACTCTTCAACACTCAACCGTTTATTATTTATACTCCCTTCCCACTTCCAAAAGTTTGAGTTAGCTTCCTGGAAAGATGTGTACGTTCCTAGGAATAGCAGTCAGAAGCACAAAGTTTTGGAGGCAGCAAGGGCCCAGCAGGACTGGAGGAGTGAGAATGTGCGCCAGCTCTGACCGAGGACAGGGTAGTGATGGCATCACAGAGCCCCGGTGAAGTCACCCAGTTCCTGGGAAGCCTAGCTATTTGCAGATTCCAGCTTTAATGAGAGTTCACAAAGTCAAGATACTGTGCTGAAGTGAAAGTCAGTCTTTTCCTTCCTATGCCCTGGGGAGTCCCCAGGATGTCACCGCCCCAGTCCTCGCCCAGCATACAGTTCATCTGGAGCCGTCCCCTTAGCAAGACTTTGCTTTCCTGCTTATGTGTCCCTGTGAAGCAATAAGAGAGGGTGCTGGGCTTGGTGTCAGAGACATACGGGGCTTTGAGTCCATCCCACCTGGGGATGTGACCTGGCCCAGGGATGTACCGCTGAGCGTCAAATTCCTCATATCTGAATTTAAGCCAAGGTGGTGGTGTCAGCCTACCATCCATTTCCCCTTCTCCTGCCAACAGCACCCCAATGGCCTCTGAAAGTTTCCCCTCCCTCAGTTCTAGTCCCTATGGGACCCCAGCCTTGCCTGTCTCATCCTCTCTCCTGGCCACTATACCTGATGTCAGGAATAGCCACATGACTCAAGCCAGACCAAGGAGAGCCAGGCCTGGGACCTTTGTTGGAACTATTGGAAAAGTGACAGCAAGTGGAGGGATGCACCCTTCTCCTAGGGCAGCTACGCTGGTATTTCTGATGGCCATCTTACCACAATGAGCAGGACCTGCCTGAGAATTAGCCAGCCCAGAGGAGAGCAGATGGGGTGAGACACTGACTCCTGATAACACTGTTTGGGCATCATGATCTAGCCATGCCTGAAGCTGTTATACTCTATATTTTTCAGTAACTTAAGCTTAGTTAGTTCATTTATAAAAGTAAGAATCCAAATAACCCTAATTGCTCATCTCTTATTGAGACTCCTTTGTAGGCATGAGAAACTTTGAGTCATTTTCATCAAATACTAAGTGCTGCTTCTTACATATGGACACAATCACTAACTCTCTCTTCATTAAATATATTTCATTAGAAAAAAAATCTCATTTCTGTTCTTGCACTCTGCCATTTTTTCATCATCATCATCATCATAAAACACAATATAAGCCTGCTGTTATATGAACAAAAAATTCATCAGTTATTTATCAAATGCATTTGTTTAAAAGTTTAACAGATGTTTATGTGACTTTCTGTGTGCCGGGCACTATTCTAATCCCTTTACTATGTTACATCATTAAATACTTACGTTATCACCCCCATTTCACAGGGAGGCATAAAGAGGTTAGTTAAATGACTAGCTCAAGATCAAGTTCCAGGCCCTGGGATTGAGCCTCCCCATTCTTCAATGTCCTCCCCAAAGAGCTCCTTCTCTGGAAAGCCTTCTCTGATCTCCCTAACAGGAGATGCCCCCTGCCCACCACAGATGCCCTCACAGAAGCAGGCTGTCACCCTCCTCCCTTGCCCTCCCAGTCAATGCGTCCTACACACCATTAGGCTGTGAACCCTCCTAGCTGGGGCTTAGTTTCCAGAAGACCCATCCACAACTGCGAATGGGAAGTTGATAGCCAGCCTCAGCCCTACCAGCAGCCACCTGGCCTCTTTCTCTGCTACCCATCGTCTGAAACTCCTTCGAGGTACCCTGTGGAGGCCAGGCCTCAAATGAGGGTTGCACATGGTGGGGGACCTAGAAAGAGGGCTTCTTATGCCTGGGTAGCTGGAGACTCCCGGCATCTCTTCAACCCCAGAAAGTGTGGGAAGAAATTGGGACAGGGTATCAATGCATCCTGGCTTCTCTCAAACCAGCTGTGTGACCATCCCCTCCCGGTGCCTCAGTTTCCCCACTGGTAAAATGAGGAGGTTGGTTAGGGAGAGTCCCCCAGGAACCCAGAGAAGGTCCTGTGGGAAAGAGTAAAGCGGGAGTTTTTTAAAACTCATCCAGGAACCTTTTGGGCTTCCCAGATGGCAAGCTGCCTGCTTGACTTTCACTCATGTATTTATTAATTGAGCACCTGTTACAGGGAGACAGTGTTTGAGGCACTGGGGATGCTTCAGAGAGTGAGACAGGCAACGAGCCTGCAGCCCAGGAGCTCTCACTGTAGCTCGGGAGGCCTCCAAGCCTTCATGCACTGAGGCATGCACCAGGCTTTTCCATGCTGGGTGTGGAGAAAGACTGAGGGCTGGAGGAGACAGGTGTGTCCTCCCTCCAACTCCGCTCCCTTCCCCCAGGTGACCTTGCCTCTCTGGGCATTAGTTCCTCACATTCTAAGTGAGAAGTTGTACTGGATGGTCCTGAACCCTGTCCTGCCAGCCTTGCACAGCCATTCATGGTTAAATATTACCCACTCTGTGTCCCTTCCTCCCTGCCACTCCTCAGGGAGATCAAGCCATAAATGCTGCCGCCTTTGATCTTCCTCATGGGCTGTGGCCTTCTGAGAGGGGCAATAGGCACACTTGCTGACTGTCCTGCCTTCACAGGGTCTCTAGACCCTGATGCCAGGGTCTAGAGAAGGGAAGACTGGAGTCAAGGTCTGGGGCTGGGGGCTGAGGTGGGGATAATTGGGCCCTAGACTTTCCTATCCAGATGTCTTTTCACAGTTACATCATGTGCGGTGACTCCCCCGGATCCTTCCCTGAGGAGCTCTTGGTTTAATGAGCCCCTCAGGTGCCTGCCTCAGGCAAGAAGTCCCAGCCCTCCTGGTTTCTGGGAAACAAAAATATTTCAGAGAAATCAGGACAGCCTCACTGCATGGGATGCCTTGCTTCAGCCTCTGCTCCCAGGCACCTCACAAGCAAAGAGAGCCAGGCCCAGCTGTCATACCCAATCCCACCCACCCAGACTTAAATTATGAGGCTGCATCAATCCTGTGTACCCACAAATCTCAGGGATGGGAATGGATTCTAGCCAGATAGTACTTCACAATATGCAAAGAGCTCTCTTCACATCGCATTCTTTTCCATCTTCAAAACAACTCTGTAAATAGGTATGATTTCTTTGTCATCCACAGTGCACAGTGTCCTGTGTGAACCACAGGACACTGAGGTTCCAGGTGACAGACCTGATGAGTGGAGTGCCAGATGTCAGAGTCAAGTCTGACTCTAAAGTCCAGACTGTTTTCGTGCCCATTTCTGGGCATAGCAGGAGAGTATTACTCTCAATACCCTGCTCATGACAGACAGCATTAATCAATCACGGCACAGCAGACATTGCTAATCAATTTCAGTGTTCTTTTCTAATAAGCTCTGAGGCAGCTGTGTTGGGTGTTTTTTTTTTTTCCCCGTCCCCCTTAACAGAGGCACTGGGGATTGAACCCAGGACCTTGTACATGCCAAGCATATGCTCTACTATTGAGATTTACCCTCCCACTCCTACTCCCCACAGAGGCAACTGTGAATTCATCTACACAGTACTTCAGGACATTATTACCTATCAGAAGATCAAATCCACACTATTTGCTATTCCTGTGATCCCACACCATCAGCCCTGAGCCCTCAGGACTCAATGCCCTAGTCATCCGGTCACAGGACTCTCCACTGCTCATCAGTTGCTACGTTGTTCTCGGACTGGAATTAATGGCTCTGCCATCCCCCGAACTCTTGTCCCTTCCAAGCATGGTCTCTCTTAGAGATACACTAGCCATGCAGGTTGGCCTGGGGCTTCAGGGTTTGACAAGTCCTTAACAGAACTTTTTGTAGTGAAACATATCAGGTATACTCCTAAGTGTAGATAATCATATTATCACAGACAACTGTATTCCCACAGTTGAAGCAACAAAACACCACAGACACAACTGAAGTCCCTGTGTATTCCCTCAGTCCATCTCCACCCCCACCCCCGCCAGGCCATCACTCTCAGAATTTTGTGTTTCTCATTCTCATGCCTATTTTCATACTTTTAGCATGTAATTACATACCCATATTATTCAACCTTAGAGAAATTATGTTGCCCAGATCTTGTTGCAGCTTGTTATTTTCATGCAATTGGATGTTTTGAACTTTTAGGCATGATGATAAGTGCAGCTTTGAATCTTCCATCATATTATAGTTGTGAATATTTGTTGAGCCCTCATTCTGCACCAGGCATGGTTTCAACTGCCTTAATGTGCCTTAACTCATTTAAATTTGACAATAAATGATTTTTATTCCCACTTCATGGATTTGGAAACAGAGGCACAGAAAGATGAAATTGTGTACCCAAGTCACATAGCTTGGAAGCTGTGCTCTTAACTGCTAAACGTCCCTGTCTTTACTGCTGCGTGGTCTGTTGTATGAAAACACAGTAACTTATCCATCTGTTCTCCTACTTAAGGGCCATTGCTTTTTTTGCAGACATGCCTCAACATTGGTCTCACAGGGTTTGGGGGTGGTTGTATTAGCTCGCTTAGTTACTACATCAAGCCTGTGAGTGGGCATTTGTATCATCCCCCTACTCCCTTTACAGATGCGGAAACTCAGGCTCAGAGAGGGTAAATTACCTTCTCAAAGCTTCACAGCTCCAATGTGCCAGAGGTGGGCTATGAACCTGGGCTCCTTCAATTGTAGAGCCCAGAGTTTCTCCCATAACCCATGTGAGCCCTTGGTCCCCCACTGCTTTCTCCTCTTGGCTCAGTCTCTGGCAGCCTGCCTCCCTCTCCCAAACACCCTCCCTACACCTGGTCTTCAGCCTCCCTCCTCTGGCAACTCTCCACCGTCCTCCTTCCAGAGAAGGGGCCCAACCGGAAGGCCAGTTCATGTTAGGAAATTCCAGCCACGTGAGCCAACCCAAGCCCAGGATTCTGAGCAGCCGGTGGCTTTAGGAGAAACTGAAACTTGGCTTGCTGGGGGCGGAGTGGTCACTGGAGATTTAAAGAGCTGCCACTTCCTTGGGCCCCTAGAGGGCCTTGGGAGGTCACAGCAGCTGAGGGACACCCTGAACTGAGTGCCAGCCTCTGTTCTCCTGCCCAACCATGCAGCTCTGCGGGGGCAATGGGCTGCTGAGCGGGACGGTGAGTATAGGGGACCAGGGTCAGGGGATAAGAAGAGGAATATGCCCCAGCGTCCCCGGTGCCAGCTCTGTTCACATGAGCTGTGTTAGCCAAGAGCTCACACACCCCTTCTGGGCCTCGGTTTCCTTAGAGAATTGGAATAAGGGATTTCCTGGTCTCGTATTGCAGATCCAGGCTTCAGTTTAGAACTTGGCCTCTGAATACTGCTCTCTCCTAACCCACCTGTTCTCCTCTCACTGTCTTTATGAGAGCCTTCTCTCCCCTCTCCAAATTCTCTGGCTATGGTTCCCTTGGAGGCCTTGCCCCTCTCCCAGGACCCAGGTACCAGAGGCCCGCCCTGTTCTCTGGATGCAGGTCTTTCCCCCAGGCTCCTGCCTCTCCAGCACCTGGAGTGGGCCTGCTGTGGCCGAGAACCTAGGAGTACAGAGTCCTCAGCTGGGGAGGCCAGGGTCTTGCCTGCGGTCCCTACCCTCAGAACACACCTCCCAGAGTGGACTGTGGGGTCTCCAATGTTCCCTCTTCCTGGACTTCCAGAACTCTGAGCATCTGGGTTAAGTATTTCATCTAAGTTTTAGGAACCCCAGTCACAGCTATCGACCTCTGAGTCCACTCTTCTGTCAGAAGGGACCCAATTCATTCACTCTGGGCCGCTGTCCTAGTGGAATGGGAGAACTGGAGGGCTGGTACTTTTGCTTGCTGCTGTGTCCCCAGAGCTGAGTGCATGGCACATAGTAGGTGCTCAACAGATATTTGTTGCATAAGTGAGCATCAGCTTTGCCCTGAGCTGGGCATGGGTATGTGGGGCTGAATGAGAACCCTGCCCCACCTTCATAGACAGAGCTCACAGCTAGGGAAATCAACACCTGGACCGTAGAAAGAATGGCGATCAAACAACAGCAGCCGACTTTTATTAATTCCGCTGGGCTGGCCTGGGGCTGCCTACTTTCTGGCCTGTGAGGAAGACACTGGTGCCTCCACTGCACAGATGAGGCGACTGGACCCAGGGAGTGAGTGACTTGCCCAGAGCAACACGGCTGATAAGGAGAGTGTGGATGTGAAGTCAGTTCCATCTGGGTTTGAATCTCAGGCTCTCAGCTTCCCCGCCTGTGCAGCCTCAATGTGAGACGTAAGCAGGACATGTGGGTGAGGCTGGCATTCCAACCAGGTGTGCCATGTCTGTGATGGAGGTGTGGATGCCAAAGGAGACAGAGAGGGCTTCTGAGATAAAGGGGGCCCTCGGGGTCTTGACTCAAGAAGGGTATCGTTGGGTAGCTAGCCAGCCCTGCTGGGACCCCTGAGCCCTCTGCCTCTCGCCCCCATAGGACCCTGAGGAGCTTCAGAGGCAGCTGAAGAAGAAACAGAAGAACCGGGCGGCTGCGCAGAGAAGCCGGCAGAAGCACACGAACAAGGCGGACGCCCTTCACCAGGTGGGAGATGCCTCCCTTCCCATCCCTGACGCCACTTACCTGGCCTCACCACCTCTTCTCCATCCCACCTATGAGCAGTTCCCTCTACGCTGCTGTATGTTCCAGGTGGCCTGAATCTGGGAGGAGGGAAGGGCTCTGCAGCTGAGATTTGGAAATTCCTGAGTGTTGAGTGGAAACCATGTGCCATATACATGCTGGGCTCCAGGGACATAACAGAGTATCCTCAGTCCAGGCCTGCCCTCAAGGCATCCCCAGTCTAGGGCGAGGAAACAAGAAATGGAGGCAAACAGGGAGAACCTGGCCCAGTGACCAGGTGACGCACTCATTAAACACAGATCCCCAACCCCTTCCCACCCGGGACCCACCTCAGGAGGCTGGAATGGGGCCCGGGGAGCTGCCTGTTAGGGTTCTGATGTGGGTGGCCAAGATCACACTGTGGGAAACTGGCTCAGAGTTGAGATGGGCTGGATTTAGGGTCCCAGTTGCGGCACTCACTAACCACAAGGCACTTTCTTTGCTGAGCATCACTGTCCTTATCTGAAAATGGGGACAATAATCCCCACCCACTGGCAGGACACCGCCCACTGGCAGGACTAAGGAGGCAAAGAAGCCTGGTGGAATGGCACCTGCACTTGCCTCTTGGATGGTAATCTGACTTTGAGCTTCCCTTCTTTCTCTGTGCAGAGAGAAAGGACACCACCAGTTCCATCCCAGAAGGACAATTAAGACCTGGGTTCAGGACTTAGCCTTTGGGAGGGCTGCATACACATACATGTTAGTCCTCATAGTGATGAATAAAATTCAGAGCCCTCCACACCCAAAGGCCCTACACTATCTGCGGCCCCATCAACACTGGTCCCTCTCCTCTCCTAACATCCTGCACTCTGTTCTCCCTGTTCCTTCACTGGCCAAGCAGATCCAGCCTCAGGGACTCCGCCTGGCTCTTGCCTCTACTTTCAGACAGCAGTCTAGCTAGATCCTCACTTCTTTTTGGTTGTTTGGTTCAAATGTCACTTCCTCTGTAGGACCTTTCTAAACCATAAGATCCTTGTTCCTCTGCTTTATTTTTCTGGTTAGCACTGAACTTCTATCACATATTTAGATGTTCATAATTGCTTGTCTCCCTTGCCAGACTGTAAGCACCATGAGGGCTGAGAACTATTCTGTCCCCTGCTGTTTCCCCATAACCTGGAACAGTGCCTGGCAAATAGAAGGGACTCAATAATTCCCTGCGGAGCGAAAGATGGAGTCAGAATAAAGTGCTCTGGGAGCACAGAGGTGGGGCCAACACGCAAGTAGTAGTGTCGAGGTGATATAGAGATGAAGTCTGAGCTGGTTTTGAAGGATGAATAGGAGTTTTCCAAATGAATGAAGGTTTAGAAAAGGCATTGCAGGCAAATGGAATAGTGCTGGCATAAGCGTGAGAGAGCAGCACCCTGCGGAATGCACAAGAGTAAGGACTGATGCCCAGGATGACACTTGCCTGGCAAGGATAGAGATCATGCATTTGTTTATTCATTTCTTCCAGAAATGCCTATTGAGTATGTCCTGTGTGGCAAGCACAGTTCTAAGCACTGGAGATACAGCTGTATGAACACAACAGATAAAAGTCTGGCTCACCCACCCCAGGGCTTATAGTTTCATGGGGGAGCCAGACAGACAAATAAATGATCCATTAGGTATTTAGGATATCAGATGGGAAGAATTAAAGCAGTGAAGAGGAAAGGGAGTGGGGCACGTGAGATGATGGAAAACTAAGGAAGCCTTCCTGGAGGAGGTGATATTTGAGCAGCCAGAAGGTGGCGAATAAATGAGTGAGTGACTCAATTTCTGGAGGTGAATTGAAGTCAGGTGTAGGGTGACCTAATGACATGTTTAAAAAATGTCATTCCACATTCCACACCAGAAATCAGCTTGGGAAAGGGGCTGCTGGTGGCTTTGAGGCCTGTTAGAACTTTGAGTCCATGGCCTAAGCAATATTTTTATGTAAAGCATCCTTGCAGCTTCTTCTTTTAAAAAGTGTCCATAAAAGGGGGTGGGGAGGAGGGAACCAAAACAAGTCACTCAGCCTAGTGAGCTGTGGAAATAAAGTTCTTTTTGCGTTTTCCACCATTGTTGTCATAAATGGTTGTTTAGAACTGCACATTGATTATTGATTGTCCCAGTGGATTGTCAGAACCCAGCGTTCAGCAGTGCAGAACCCAAATGCTGACTCAGGGATGCTGAAGAGATTGCACTTGTGGTGCTGCCCTGTAAAACATTACCCTGGACCCCGCCCCTGGTGCCTCAGTGAGCGAGTTCTGGGCTCTGGGGAGGTCTGGTAGTGGCACTAAGCAGACAGAAGGACATCTAAGTTGTCACAAGAAGACCATGTCAGGATTAGCCCAGGGATGGGGGTGCTGGAAGTGTCTAAGTGGAGGAGACCTGAAATGTGGGGAGGAAGCAGAGTCCATTTGAGGAACAGGAAATGGGAGGAGCAGGAGAAATTGGAGAGATAAAACTGGAGATGTGAGCTGGGGCCACTAAGCACAGGGAGCCTTTAAAGGGCTTTTTTTTTTTAGAGGTGGGTAGGTAATTGGGATTGTTCATGTATTTATTTTAATAGAGGTACTGGAGATTGAACCTAGGACCTTGTGCATGCTAAGCACGCACTCTACCACTTAGCTATACCCTCCCTGCTAAAGGGCTTTGATGTTCCATTAATGATGCAGTCACTGAATGTCTCCTCTGGGCCAAGAGAACAGGGTGGTTTGTAGGGAGCACCAGTTAGGAAGCTGGTGGGGCTCCCAGGTGAGTGGAGATCCCAGGCTGGCCGGCTGAGGGAACTCGCAGTGGGGTTGGAGAGCAGGCAGATCTGAACCCTAGTAAGAGGTAGAGTTGGAGAGACTTGCTGGTGGTTATGGGGGGCTGGCCAGAGAGTAGCCAAAGGGCAATCAGGTGGCAGTGATGTCTTTCCTCCTAAACTGAGGACCCTGGGAGTTTGGGAAATAGGGCTCATGCTGGGCCCCTGATTCTGGCTAACATAACCCTCCCCCCCATCTGCTTCTCCCCCCAGCAGCATGAGTCACTGGAGAAACACAACCACGCCCTGCGGAAGGAGATCCAGGCCCTTCAGGCAGAGCTGGCGTGGTGGAGTCAGACCTTGCACATGCATGAGCGCCTATGCCCAATGGACTGTGCCACCTGCTTGGTTCCAGTGTCCCCTGGCTGCTGGGGCCCGGCTGAGCGGCCCCCAAGCCCTGTGCCCCATGAACAACATGGCTGCCAGGGACAGCCAGGCCTGTTCCAGACCCTCGTCTCCTCTCCCTCGGCTCAGCAACTCTCTCCAGATCCACAGCCTCATGGTTCCCTTGGCCTCCTCCTGTCCCCTCTGCCCTCGCTGTCCCTTGGTCCCACTGCGGTCACTGCATCTTCGGCCCACCTGTCCACTAGTCCTATCCAATCTGCCTTGCCCACTGACTCTGGCCTAATGAGGCCTTCCTCGAAGCTCAACACCCTCATGCCCAGCCCCCCAGCCCAGCCTACCCCTCTACAGTCCCTCAGGCTGGAGCACGCCACCAGGGGGAAGCCGGAGTTCTCACCCCACAGCCCCGCAGCTGCTCTGGGACTGGGCCATCTGCAGGGCAGGGAACATAAGGCTGCTTCATCAGCAGCAGATGGGCAAGGACTGGGTGTGAATCCCAGCCCCCACCCTCTCCTGGCCTTCCCCTTGCTCTCCTCTGCTCAAGTCCACTTCTAACTGGCCCCCAGAGCTAGGCTGGCCCCTTCCTTGGACTCAGAAACAGCCTTGGCACATGGGCATCTCCTCCATTGCACTGGAGTCCGCCTTTCTTGGCTGACCAGCTGAACCAGGATTTCACCAGGGAAAGGAAGCCATCACTGCATGCCCACCACTTTGCCAGGTCCTGTCACCACTACTATCTTATTTCAACCTTGTGATTGCCCTGCAAAATCCAGATTGTCAGTCTACTTTTTAAGGGGTGGCTCAGAGAAGTTGGGTGACTGTCCAAGGTCACACAGCTTTTCTTGGGAACTGAAACACCACCAACTGCTCCTCCTTCCCCTGGTGGGATCCTGGCCCAGGCACTCTAGGAGCTGAAGTCCTAGAAACTGAGGACTGGTGTGAGGAGGTTTGAGTGCTAGGAGTGGGGAGGGCCTCTCCCCTCTGCTTTGTGATTTCCAGGGCCACAGAGCCCTGCAGTCTCTGAAACCTTGTCCTCACTGGGGCTGGTCCAGAGTCCAAACCTGGATGGGGAGAGGCTAAGCAGGAGCCCAGAAGTGAATTCTTTCTACCTCTAGCAGTGTTCTTGGTGCCAAAGCACTGAACCTGTGGGTTGGAGTTGGGGACAAGCCTGGAACAGTCCCCTTGAGATTTCCACTGAAATCCTATAACCATACCCTGACTTTGGGGAGATTCTGCAGGGTCAGCTCTCCAGGCTATTCCCAAATAGCTCCCTGCCTCCTCCCTCCCCCTAGGAGCATGGCAGGTGGATCTCTGAGAGCATTCATGTCATGCACAAAAGGCAGGTGGAAAGAATGAGGAAGGACCAGATGTAAAGTTATAAACTTTGCAAGTGCTGAACTGGCACCTGGCAGCAGTGAGAACTGTGTCTTCTCCAGTACCACTCCCATCCCTGTGCAGCCCCCAGACCCCCATTACCCTCGGGTCCCTCTGAGCAGTGTCCTTGTGCTCTTTGGCCTGATAGCAGCTAGAAGGCCAGGGGCTTGGGACCAGGTAGGAGCTGAGCTGCAGCGTCTGCTCGGGGGTGGGGGTGGGGTGGGGGGAGGGTGGCAGGTTTTCATTCAGACTCAGGACAAAGACTGTAAAGTGCCTGAGATGAGAAGCTCCAGCTCTTTGCCCAGATTACACACATGTAAGCAAACACTATGCTGAGTATTTGACACACTCCAGGATGCTGAGCACAAGTCCTGGCACCTATGTTATGGTAAATAAATTAAAGGGTTTTCCAATTCTTTTTGCTTTGGCTAGTTGTTTAAAGCTCAGATGTACGTTGTACTGTTGAAACCAAAGGGCTTTTAAAAAAGAGAGAACAGTCTAGAATCTTTTAGAGGTTGGCAACCCCTCGTGGACCTCCCATTCCAACCCCATCCTGGAGGTCAGCTGGAAGGTAGGACAAGTCAATATGATGTGTGATGCACCAGGACTTGCCAGGGAGATGAAGTACTATGGTCTGGCCTGTGTCTATATGCCCTAAAATTTGTCAGGCACTCTGTTGTGTTTAACTTAGGTTAACTCAATGATGCTTCCAGTAACTCTGCGAAGTAGGCTTAGTTATTACTCCACTGTTTAGAAGGGGAAACTGAGGCCCAGGGAAGTTAAGGTTATATAGCCAGGAAATGGTATAGGCTTGATGCAACTTCAGGAACACTTAACCACAGGCAATCCTACCTTCCACCTTCCACAAACTCTCCCTGTAGGCCCTGAATGGAGGGGCTGAAACATACTGATAGATGGGACCCCAAAAGGTAAAACCCTACTTTAAACTCAAAACAAATAAGAGAGGGGAATGACTTAATTAATGTTGGTGTACTCATATGATGGACTACTGAAGAGATGCTGAGAACAAAGAATGCTTTGAAGAATATTTAATGAGGTGAGAAAATGCTTACAACCTATCAAGCAGAAAAAATAGAATGTGCAACTGTCACTATAGTTTGATGTTATATTTGTTTTAAAATATAAACAGAATCAAAGGAGTGGGAGATGTTGTAGATTCTTGAGGGATATGAGCTAATATCTGTGAATCCCCAATTGTTATAAACAGAGCTATCATTGTAGCTTTAGCCTTCCACATGGTTGAATATATCTTAAAAATCTGTATCTGGTATATCTATTGCTGCATAACAGATTACTCCAAAACTTAGCAGCTTAATCAGCAAACATATATCATCTCACAATTCCTGTGGAGCAGGAATCTAGGCACAGCTTGGCTGGGTGCCCCTGGCTTAGGGTCTCTCACAGGCTCCATTCAAAGTGTTGACCAGGGCTGCACTCATCTGAAGGCTCAAAGGGGGATCCACTTCCAAGCTCACTCATGTGGCTGTCTGCAGGCCTCAGAAGGTCCACTTCCAAGCTTACCCACAAGGTTACTGGCAGAATTAAATTCCTTGAAGGCTTTTGGGCTGAGGACCTCAGGATCTTGTAGGCTGTTGGCTGGAGATATTAATTTCTTGACACATGGGCCTCTCCTTAGGGCTGCTCGACAGGGCAGGCTAGAGAACAAAAAAGGCCAAACAGGCAAGCTAGAGAACAAAAAAAGGTGATTAATACAGAAGCCACAATCTTTTTGTAACCTAATTTCAGAAATGACGTCCTGTCACTTTTACTGGATTCTATTCAGTAAAGGGAAGTCACTAGACCCAGACCACCCACAATGGGAAAGGATTACACAAAGGCATAAAACCCAGGAGGTGGGATCACTGGGGGATATCCATCGTAGAGGCTGCCAATCACACTGGGTGAGAACCAGCACTTTTTTGGATCCCTTCTGTTTTCTCTTACCATTAGCACTAGAAGCTGGCTTTCCTTGGGGAGATCATTTTTTAGAAGGGAACAATTCTGTCCCCTTTGTAGCAGTGGCAATGCCCTTAACAGTGAACAGAGAGGTTCTGGTAGGTTTGAGGCTGCAGTAAGGCTCCCACCTAGAGACCCACGGCCTCAAGTTACCCACAGCAGCAAGCACAGTGCAGACACTCACTCCTCAGAATGATCTTCGAAGTGATGCATGAACAGTCAGTGCTGAAATAGCATGTATGTGCAGGCCAAGAGTCTTCTATGCTTTGAAAAGTAATCACTCACTGGAGGACTAAAGTTTAAACTCAATTTAAATCCTTTTAGCTATTTTTTTTCTGGTATTCATCTCTATAGTGGGTTGAATGGTAGCTCCCTAAAAGATATGTGCACCCAGAACCTATGAATGTGCCCTTATTTGGAAAAAGGGGTTTGCATGTGTAATTAAGCTAAGAATCTCAAGATGAGTTCATCTTGGATTATCCAGGTGGGCCCTAAATCCAATAACCAATAAGAGGAGTTCACCAATAACAGTAAGAGGAGATACACAGAAGAAGGCCATGTGAAGACAGAGGCAGAGATTGGAGTTAAGCAGCCCCAAGCTGAAGAACATCTGGAGCCACCAGAAACTGGAAGAGGAAAAGAAGTCTTCTCCCCTATGGAACTGCAAAAGGAGCAGGGAGAGCAGTGAGGAGGCTGCTGCAGCCATCCACGTGAGTGACGGTGTGGCCATGACCAGGATAGTAGCAGGGAGATGGTCAGAAGAGGCCAGAATCAGGGTGTGCTTTATAGATAGAGCTGACGGGATGTGCTCATGGATTGGATGTGGGAAAGGGAAGAAGGAAGTATGATGCTGCAGCATGGGGCCTGAGCAATTGGTGGTTGGTAGTGCCAGACCAAGAAAGATCGGAGAGGAGCAGTTTGGAGTGCATGTGTGGGGGAGGGAGATCAGGAGGCCGGTTTTGCCCATATTACATTTGAGATGCCTATTTGCCATCTAGCTGGATAGAAAAGAGTTTGGCAAGTAGGGAAGTGGTCAAGACTGGCTGTAAACATCTGGAAGCCAGCAGTGTAGAGATGCGTGGGTGGATACTGGGGACAGGATGAAATATCTATGAAGCCCTTGCAGCTGTGTCTGTATGAGGGCCTCCTATTCTTGTGCTCCACCACTCTCTCTGCCTGGCACTCCTTCCCTCATCACTCCGACATGCCCAGAATCTGCCCCCGTCCATCCTCTTTATATGCTTCTTCCTCTAGGAAGCCTCTTATGACCTCCCAAGATAAAAATGACTCCCTCAGGCTCCTCGTCACACCCGTGTGTCGTTCACCAGCATCTATCATTTTTTTCTTGTGTGATTTGCCTTCCTATCTTTTAATCTCTCTTAATGGTAGCAAGCAGTCTGATACATCATGAGTACTTTTAACAGCCCATGCATTGGGAAGCAGTGAAGTATGATGGTTAGAGAGCTTGAGCTCCAGTGCCGGACAGAACTGAGTTCACATCCCAGCTCCACTACTTCCTGACTCAACTTCTTCAAGCCTCAGTTTTCTTCTCTGAAAAATGGGAATTGAAAAATTTACCCACCCACAATCCACCCTATGTATCTGTATGTATGTGTACACATATCCATATGCACATGTATATATAATATATATTATATATAATAGAAAAGCATATGTTTGCCAAAAGACAGGAGCAAGAGTTTTTGTATCAGCAATATTCATAATGGTAGAAAACTGGAAACAACCTAAATGCCCCATCAAGAGTATAATGAATAAATTGTGGAGTATTTTATACTAGGTATTGCTATACACTAACAAGAATGAGAAACTACAACTATCTGGAATAATGTGAATAAACCTCACAAACACAATGTCGGGCCATAGAAGCCAGACACAAAAGAGAAGACAATTTGCATGATCCATTTATATAAAGTCAAAAAGTAGAAAAAAAACCCTAATCTATGCCGTTAAAAGTCAAGGTAGTGGTTACAGCTGGAGGATAGCATCTGGTAGGGGACACAAGGGACCTTCTGGGCTGCTGATAATGCCATTTCTTGATCTTTGTGGTGGTTATATGAATGTATTCACTGCATGAAAATTCATTGAGCTGTACGTTTATGATTTGTGCTCTTTCCTGTTATGTCTTATATACGTCAATAGAAAGAAGGTAGATGTAAGAAGCACATCACAGTCCTTGGCATATAGTAAGTGTTCAATAAACAGAAGCTACAAGGAATGAATGAAAGAATCATGCCTTTGCCCCCAAGTGAAGCCATTCACAATCAGAACCATGGACAGATCAGAGTGTGCGTTCAAGGAAGGCTGGAGGAAAAGGAAGAGATCTCTGATCTGATACAGGGGATTTGAGGAAGGAGAGACTCTGAGAGCCTTCCTCTGAGATTAGTGGTTAAAGCCTTCTGAAGGGCATTTCTATCATGCAGAAAGGAGAACATCCCCAGGAGACAATGGGTATCTGTGTGTGTGTTCAAGCAGAATTTCATTCCATTTTAAAAGGTCTGCATTCCTTTGTTTTTCTAAGTCAGTGAATGCTGAAATCTCCCTAGAGAGGACAATCCTGGATCTAGGACATCCCCAGCTTGCTCTAGCTTTTGCTGGCTTTGCTCACTGTCTTGGGTTTGTGTTTATCTAGTTAGTGAGGAGACGAAAGAGATTCCAGGCAGGGTGAAAATAACCTATGACAGAAGATCTCTCAGTCATGCCCAAGCTCCAGGAAGAAAGACATATTCCATATCAATTTAATGAGCTGCTTCATTTGGTAGTGAGTTCTCTGTCACTGGGAGTAACCACACAGAGGCTGCACAAAAACCTGTCACGATACTGCAAGGAGGACTCCTCAAACATGAAGAACTTACCCAGGTGACTGCTGAGGGCATTTTAAACCTAAACTTCTATTATCTAATTCAATATAAAATTTCCTTAAACACATGAAGTGCTTCTCTCTGCATTGTCCCCCTTACAAGTATTTTTCCTTTTCCTAAGTCTTAAAACATTTTATGCTCAGCAGAAAATTTGAAAAGCAGGGGTAAAATTATCTAGAGGGGAGGGTATAGCTCTGTGGTAGAGTGTGTGCTTAGCATGCACAAGGTCCTGGGTTCAATGTCCAGTACCTCTATTAAAAGAATAAGTAAATAAACCTAATTACCTCCCCCATAAAACAAAACAAATTATCTATACCATTGAATACTACTCAGCAATAAAAAGGAATGAACTACAGATGCATGTAACAATTTGGATGGATCTCAAGGGCATTATGCTGAATGGAAAAAGACAATCTCAAAATGCCACCCACTGTAAGATTCCACTATGTAACACCCTCAAAATGACAGAATTATAGAGATGAAGAATAGATCAGCAGTTGCAAAGGGTTAGGGATGGTAGCAGGAAGGGGTGGATGTGACTATAAAGGGTTGCATCTTTGAGATACAGAGCAATTCTGTATCTTCTGTGTGGTGGTTATACTAATCTACACATGTGATAAAAAGACACAGAATTATACACACACTTTATAGCAATGATGATTTTCTTTTTTTTTTTTATGAGGGGGAGGTAATTAGTTTATTTATTTATTTATATTTGGAGAAGGTTCTGGGGATTGAACCCAGGACCTTGTGCATGGTAAGCATGCACTCTACCACTTGAGCTATACTCTCCCCCCGCCTTTTTTAAATATATATTTTTAGTCTTTTGAGGAATCTCCACACTGTTTTCCATAGTGGCTGCACCAAACTGCATTCCCACCAGCAGTGTAGGAGGGTTCCCCTTTCTCCACAGCCTCTCCAGCATTTGTCATTTGTGGAATAGACTTATTGTATGACCCAGGAATCCCACTCCTGGGCTTATATCCAGAAGGAACCCTACTTCAGGATGACACCTGCACCCCAATGTTCATAGCAGCACTATTTACAATAGCCAAGACATGGAGACAGCCTAAATGTCCATCAACAGATGACTGGATAAAGAAGATGTGGTATATTTATACAATGGAATACTACTCAGCCATAAAAACTGACAACATAACGCCATTTGCAGCAACATGGATGCTCCTAGAGAATGTCATTCTAAGTGAAGTAAGCCAGAAAGAGAAAGAAAAATACCATATGAGATCGCTCATATGTGGAATCTAAAAAACAAAAACAAAAAACAAAAACAAAAAAACAAAGCATAAATACAAAACAGAAATAGACTCATAGACATAGAATACAAACTTGTGGTTGCCAAGCGGGCAGAGGGTGGGAAAGGATAGACGGGATTTCAAAATTGTAGAACAGATAAACAAGATTATACTGTATAGCACAGGGAAATATACACAAAACGTTATGGTAACTAACAGAGAAAAAAATGTGACAATGAGTGTGTATATGTCCATGTATGACTGAAAAATTGTGCTGAACACTGGAATTTGACACAACATTGTAAAATGATTATAAATCAATAAAAAATGTTAAAAAAATCAAAAAAATAAAAATTAAGAGCATAGCAAATCCCACTATTAACATTTTAATATATTTCATACAAATTATTTTCTTCACACATTAGGATCATATTATATATGTTTTATATACTAAAATTTTCTCTTAATAAAATATCATAGGCATTTTCTATGCCATTAACTACTCTACAAAATAATCACATTAACAGCTGTGTGACATGCCAATTTCATGGATATATCATCCTTTACTTAACCATCGTCCCTTGTGGAACACTTGAGATGTTTCAAATTTTTCACCACAATAAATTGCTTCAATATGAATATTTTTATGCATAAATGGATACCTACATTTTGAATTCTTTTCTTAGGCCAGATTTCCAGAAGATAAATTATTAAATCAAAGGAAATAATTAAAATAGTCTGTTTATTTTTATGGGGGAAGCCAGTTGCCACGTTGTGAAGTCACGTGAATAGCCCTATTGGAGACGTCCAGGCAATGAGGAACTGAGGCCTCCTGCCAACAGCTAGCATCAACTTGCTAGACATGAGAGTCAGCACTTTGGAAGCAGATTCTCCAGCCCCATTCCAGCCTTCAGGTGGTTGCATCCCCAATCTATATATATCCTGATTGCAATCTCCCCAAGCCAAACTATCCAGCTAAGACCCTCTTAGATTTCTGATTCACAGAAACTGTGAGATAAGTGTTTATCATTTTAAGCCATTAAGTTGAGGGGGAATGTTACACAGCAATAAATAATTAATACAAGGACTTGGCTAGGTGGTGGGGTGCATTTACATGGCAGGGAGAGAACTGCAGACAAAGGGAACATGTAGCATATAGACTAGCCAAGAAACAAGAAAGAGGATGTTTGTGGGATGGAGTAGACTAGGCCTTGGGGGACCTCAACCAGCTGCAGAGCTGCCTCCTTCTCCCTCATGTGCCCCATGGCACCAGGGAGCCTGATCTAGACCTACAGCAACACCCAAGGGGGTCTGAGATGGCAAGTGGGGAACAGCTATTGAGGTCCAAGGCAGCGACTGCATCAGAGCTCTGACAGTTTGAACAGTGTTCCTTCTGGTTTTACCTGTGCTCCAGCAAGCTGACAGGTTCCAAGCCCAATCTGAGGAAGGAGGAACTAGCAGGGACATAGTTAAGAACCTCATCTCTGTCAGGAACTGGCAGGTACCAGGGAAGGCCACTGACACAGAGGGAAGAGGTCCGGCCTTGGAGACACACCAGATCCCACTTGTGGCTCTGTCACTTACTGTGTGGCCTCGGGCAAATTATTTAACATAACGGAGCCTGTTTGCTCATCTATACAGACACAACTCATGACAAGGCTTACCTGGCTAGCCTGGGTGCAGGCCGAATGCAGTGGTGTGTGGGAAGGGTCTGGGAGAGTCACACTGGTGCCTGCTCATTCCATTTATTTCCTCCCTGGACAAAAATGAGAGGTGAATGGATGAATGTGGTTACAAGAAGGTGGGCTTGTTTAGCTCACAAGCATCTGGGACTCACCCTGGATACATAACTTCGGCAGCTTAGAGGCAAAGCCAGGTGTCCAGGAGGAGAGACATTGGTGAGTTGTTGTCCTGAATTAAGGCAACACCAGATTGGAAGGATGTAGAGCAACTGGAACTCACACATTTTTGGTGGGGATGCAAGTAGTATAATCACTTTGGAAAAAGGTCTATACAACAAAGTTTACATCTGTCTGACGACACAGTGATTCTACTTTTAGGTATTTACCCAAGAGAAATGAAAACATATGCCCCAAAAAAGATTGTAAAGAGTGTTCATAGCAGATTTATTCATAATACCCCAAAACCAGATAAAGTCCAGTGTACATCAATTAGAAAATGGATAAGTAAGCTATAGTATATTCATACAATGGGGTATTACCCAATAATCAAAAAGAACAAACTGTGTACAATACAGATAAATCTCACAAACATGCTATGCGGAAGAAGCTTTACACAAAACAGTTTACACTATGTGCTTTCATTTACATGAAGTTCTAAAACAAGCAAACAATCTGTGATGGAGAAAAATTAGGACAGTGGTAACCCCCAGGGTGTGGGGAGAAGTGACTGGGAAGGGGCATTAGGGAAACTTCCATATGTTGGGATGTTCCACATCTTAATAGCGTTTTGGGTTACACAGGTATATGCATTTGTCAAAACTCAGCAAATGTACTGTTAAGATTTGGGCATTTCGTTTTACATAAATTTGGTCTCCAAAGAAAAAATTTGTAACTCAATATTGATTTCTGTTATTGATATGTATGCTGAAGCACTTAGGGAGGAGTATACTGATGTCTGCAACTTCTTTGAAATACCTCAAAAAATAATACATTGCTGGATGGACAGAAGAATGGATAAATGGGTGATATGTGATGAAGCAAGTAAAAGTCTGGGAGATGAGTGTACAACTTTCCTGTATATTTGAAGATTTTCATAATGATTTTTTTTAATCAAGAAAAAAATCACTTGGGATTCTTGGTACAAATGCAGAGTGTTATTTGTGTCTCATCTCCTGCCCTTCCTGAATGTAACTCCTTGGGCTGGGCCTGGGACCCCATGTCTAGAACAAGTTCTTGGTATACTAGAACTTCCAGTGGCTCAGCCTCCCAGCTAGGTCTAAACACAAACCCTTTCCAAGGAGCGCTCTTCTGAAGGGGTCTCTGCAGGGTCCCTCTCACCTCCTTTCCAGGATTCTCTGCTTCTGTCCTTTGGCCACCACCACTTGCAGGAATCAGCTCTCACTACTAAATGCACAAAGGCCTCCGAGGTCGAAGCTGAGCCCAGAAGGCTTCTGAAGTCCCTTTGAACAGCCCTATCCCACCCCATCACCTCTATGAGCTCTACAAGGCTCACACCTGGGTGGTCACTGGGTTCACAGTGACCTGACCCAACTGAAGCATGTAACATGCAAAGAGAAAGAGACAACTGGCCAACCCAATGACTGGCCCTTAGGAGGCTCCCCTGCTCCCACTCCCAGGGCTGCCTCTCTGAGCAGGGTCAGTTCTCCCTGCAGCCCTGCCAGGACAATCTCTGGCCTCCACCCTCCTAGAGCTGAGGACTGAAGACGTTAGCCTGGAGGGGAATTGGCCTGGGAAGACCAAAGGGAAGTGGTAGGGACTCAGGGTAGGAGGGAGCCCCAGGTACTGCAGAAAGTGAGCTGTTGATTAAGTGACTCCTTCCTATGCCTGGGAGAGGGAGATGGGGAGCTGCAGAGGTCTAGGGAGCGGCAGCTCTTAAGGGAGACGAGACTCCATTCTGACTCTCCCAGGGAGAGCTGTGGCATTGTTGGGGGTGGGGGGAGACAGTCCCCTGCTCCTGGAACTCTTCCTTCCTACGTTCCTGGCTTCTTCACAGGTCATGCTGAGGATTTGCCTGTCTTTTGGGGCTCCCTGGTGGAACCACTCAGTGGGAGGTAAGCCAGTTAAGGAACCCATGTGACCGGGGCCCCTCTGAAAAGCTTAGGGAATCCCTGGGAGAAAAAGACCAGGAAAGGGTACAGTAACCCCAGCACCAGTGGGTGGGACATGAGTCAAGACCAAGGAAATCTCCTGAAGGGCCAGGTGGCGGGTCAGATGGTTGTGATAAACCACAGCAATGACAGCCCCTTGACAAAGCCCAGCCCAGGGCTTGGCTGTGAGAAGCATCTGTACTGTAACCACAGCCACATCAAAGGTTCTCTGAGTGTGGTCCCCACTAGCAGTATCAGCATCACCTGGGAAGTTACTTTGCTTTTTCGACATGCAAATTCTCAGGCCTCTTTCCTCCCCAGACCTATGAATCAGAAACTTGGATGCTGGCCAAGCAATTCACAAGCACTCTAGGTTAGTGATGCAGGCTCAAGTTTGAGAACCACTGGTATCATCTGACAGGTTCTGGACCTGGGCTGCCCAGAAAATTTCCTTCATTCACAAATTCATTCACATTCATCAAATATTGATTAGCACTGTCTATGTGCTAGACGTCTTGTCAAGCCTCACATGGAGCCCAAAGTGGAGTAAATGATAGTTCCCACCCACCAGACAGTTCGACCTGTAAGTGCAAGGCAGGGCAAAGAGCCAATTTTTCTGGCTATGGGATCAGAAAGGGCTTCCCAGAGGAAGTGGCCTTTGAGCTGGGCCTTGAAGGGTGAGTTAGAATCAACAAGCAGAAAAGGAAGCCACTGGTAACAACCTTCTGAAACCAAAATCTAACTTTCAAAAGCATCTTATTGCTTTGGGGATAAATTTTAGTGCCTGAGCACAAGCTTCTCCATGATCTAGCCCTTTCTTCTTCATCAATCCCACCACCTGCCACTCCACACCTCCATTCATGTATTTGAGTAAAACTGAGCTTCTCATAGACATGTACTCAAACAGCATGCTAGTTTTTACTGCCAGGCCTTTGCTCATGCTGTCCCTTCTGCCTAGAATGCCCTCTCTGAGTCTCTGAGATCAATACTTACCCATCCTCAGGACTCATTTTAGCTGTTTTCTCCTCCAAGAAGCCCTTCTGACTCCTGGCTGGTTAAGTGTCATCCTCTAAGTCCCCCAAGGCCTGGACCACAGGTACATCAGTACCCTTACTACTCTGTATTTAAAAATCTGCTTTATGTTAATTCTCCTGTTAGAATGTGAAATTCTTGTGAGCAGACATCTTCAGCACTGTGACCCTAGGGCCTAGCATAGTGCCCAGCATGCAGTGGGCTTTCAAGAAGTATTTATTTAGTGAAGGAAAGAAAGAAGGGAGGTAGAATATTAAACAGGAGGTCCAGGAAAAAAAAACAGTGAAGGCAAAGGCATAAAATGTTCTCTATACAAAACCTGGAACAGAGGGGACAGTGCTTAGCAGCCAGGAGCCTCTTGCCACCTGCTTGCTGGATTGCCAACTCTGGCATAAGTGCTTTGAATCCAGTAGTCATCTGCTTAGCGTTGCTGTTAAAACGTTCCAGTATATCAGGCCTAGTGCAAATCCTTATGAGTCTCTTGAGCACTGGAAGTTGGTTTCTGAGTTGGGGTACAGGTTTAGTAATTCTCAAGAATCCTAAGGGCACATGAAAAGATGCCCAACATCATTAGTCATTAGGGAAATGTAGATTTGATCTACAACTAGATACCATTAACATCTATTAGGATGGCAAAAAAAATTTTAACTGAAAATTCCAAGTGCTGATGAGGCTGTAGAGCAACTGAAGCTCTCATATTCTGCTGGTGGGAATGCAAAACAGTACAGCCACTCTGGAAAACAGTTTGATAGCTTCTCATAAAGTTAAACATATACTTAACCACTTAACCCAGCAATCCCACTGCTAGGTATTTTACCTAAGAAATACGAAGACTTAAGTTCACAAACCAACCAGTACATGAAAGCTTACAGAAATTATTCAAAATTGCCCAAAATTGAAAACAACCCAAATGTCTATCAATAGACAAACAAATAAACGATGGTATATCCATGCAATAGAATACCACTCAGCAATTAAATGGAAGTAACTATTGATATATGCAACAATCTGGATAAATATAGATGCATTACACTAAGAGAAAGAACCCAATTCCAAAAGGTTACACACTGTATGACTCCATTTATATGACGTTCTGGCAAAGGCAAAACTTTAAGGATAGAGAACAGGTTGCCAGTGGTTGGGGGTGGAAGAAGGACTTGACTACAGAAGGGGCAACTTGAGGGAAGTTTTTGGAGTGATGAAACTGTTCTCTATTCTGATCTATCATTGAATCTATGCATATGTTAAAAATCATAAACTTATACACCAAGAACAGTGAATTATATTATATGTAAATTTTTAAAGTTTTTAATCTCAGTTTAAAGAAAAAAGAAATCCAGGGGACAAGGCAGTCCTTAGGCCCAGAAGGCATGCCCCCTCCCACTTTCTCATCAACGGTGAACAGATTCTGTTTCACTTCAACTCTTTAAGCAGAATCAGTCAGCCCATACAACCCTCCTGGGTGGCTCACAAAAGCAAGCTACAATCCTCCCATCTAGTTTGACATCTTCATAATGACAGTTGACTTTGATTTGTTCACCAAGGTACCCCCAAGGGCCTAGAACAGTGCTTACATATAACAATTAGTAAAGAAATATTTGTTGAGTAAATATTTATCTCTTTATCTCACTGGCTCCAAATTTCTAAGTCCACTCTCTTAACTTAAATACTCACCTTAGCTCATCCTTCTCCAATAACGTCACTTGCTCTAATTCCTCTCCTAGAATTTTGGCACTCAGCCAGAGCCAGCAAAAGTAGCCCTGGCTTCATCAAAAGATGGTGCCCAGTGTGTGCCTGGCACCCTCCTCAAGCAGGAAGGAAATGCCAGTGGACCACATGGGCTGAGAAGCCACCTTGGGCTCCCCAACTGCTGCTCCCATGCCTCAGTGGCAACGTGTGTATTTGTGTGTGCCGGGGGCACTTTGGTTTAGTCTCACACACTCAAAGTGTTTGTGTGTTCCTTTTGTTTCACTTGTCACCCCATGGTTGTAGATGACAGGTAGTGGGATGGTCAGTCATTTGGGGTTGTAATAAAGCCCCAGGGGTTGGAATCCCCTGGGTTTCTGCCTATTTCCCTCTAAGCTGGTTGAAACTGAGGGCTATGTCTGAACAGTGGTTATTTCCTCTGTCCTTAAAACCTGGCCAGGGGCCCTCCTCCTCAGGATATCTTCACACACATCACAGACGTGGCCTCTGTGTAAGATTCATGACCTTTGTTACCACAACCTTAGGTACAAATAATATCCAGGTAGGTAGATAACAAGTAAACAGTACAGGCACAGAACAGTTTTCTCCAGCCTCTCCAGAAATCTGATTCCTATACCCTGCATTGACCCCATCTCCACCCAAAAAGAAGGGTCTTTCTCTTGGTTCCCAGGCATGGAGAGTGCAAGGCATGTGCATCCAACAGTGGCCAGAAAGCTCCCCTGAGCTGGTACTCAAGACCTATCAACTTGGTCAACTTTTACTCTGTGTCAATCAAGGTCAGAGTCATAAACAGGTGGCACAAGAGCTATGCTTGCCCACAGATGTGTTAGTTTCAGTCCACACAGTGCATTCAAGTTTTTCAATCAGTTGCCAACATTTTTAAATTCGGAGATTTCTCAAGATCAGATCTGGCACTACCAGGCCACATCTCCCAGGGTCCTCCTTCAGTGAGAGACTGGCTAGCAGATACTCTTTAGATAGGGCAGGTACCTCTAGAGATCGTTTCCTCTCTCTCCCTCTCTCTCTCACTTCTTTCCTCCCTTTTCCTGCCTTGCTTCCCAGGCCTTTGTGTGTACTAGCTGGTAGTAGGTGCTTAGTAGCCCTGAGTATGAAAAGATATACCTAGACCCAGCCATCAGGGAGTTTACTATCAGGCATATGAAGTAGAGCTTTATAAAGTGGGGAGGGTTTAGGGGTAGGGGAGGTATTCCATGCAGAGGGAACAGCATAAACAGCAAACAGAATGCCAGAGGACTACAGGGGTAAGAGTCGTGGCCAAGGAGTATCTTCCAAGGGGACAGGTCCATTATCAGGAACCCAGTCCATCCAGCCCACCCAACAGATGTGGGGCTGAATGGCTTAATAATTCACAACAGAGAATTTGATCAGCAGGAGGTGGATGGGAAGGAGCTGGGCTTTGGAATCACAAAGATCCGTGTCCAAGTCCTTGAGCCTCCACAAGTCGCTCTGGTTTCCGAGACTCTTTAGAACTGGAATATGAATAACGGCTTTACAGCACCACGGTGAGGGCTAAAGGAGAGCGTGTACGGAAAGTGCCCGCACGACGCTCGGCACACAGTAGGGGCTCCGCAGTCCACAGTACCCGACCCGCCCACGCCGAGCGCGTAGTAGGCGTGAAGTGACGAACGGGCAGACCAGCCCGGGAACCACAGAAAGGGGCCGGGCGTCCGTGCTCCGACGGGTGGGGTGGGTGGGGCCGCCTGGTGGGGCCGCCCGGGGTCTCGGCCTCACGTGACCCCTTGGCCGTGTCTCAGCGACGCGCACGCGCAGACTGCGGCCAGCCTTCGGAGCGCGCGCCCCACGGGCGACCCGGGGGCACAGCTGCGCGTGCGCTGAAGGACTGGCCGGCGCGCAGCTCAAGTTGAGACGCGGGCGTGAGGCCGAACGAGTCCGTCAGCCAGGCTTTGTGAGAGGTTGGCGCCCGCCCTTTTCAGAGAGCGGTTCTTAGTGCTTGGCCGAGGTCACGTTGATGAGGCGCGAGGAACCCTTAATCCGTGTGTGAGAAAGAGCCCGGGCGAGCCTGGGAGGGGGCTTGGGTCTGAGGTAACGGCCCGGAGCGGCCTGGTGCTCTAGTGAGGTTGGCGCCTTTCTCTGAGGGAGATTTCTGGGCCTGGCCCCACCACGCCGCAGCCGCCCCCTGGGGCAGTCTTCGCAGCCCGGGGTCCCTTTGGCCGCCCAGCACGCGTGAGGCACAGGCTGTGCCCTCCGCAGGGCCTTGTGGTCGGGCGGCCGCCTGGTGCTCAGGTCGCCGGCGGCGAGGGGGAGAGGGAGAGCCGAGCGGGCAGGGAGGGAGTTGGCGGCGGCGGGCCTCGGCGGGTGCCGAGCTGCGTGCAGATCCCCTTCCTCAGGCGAATGAGCAGCGAAGAGGCGAGGATCCTCGTCCAGGTTCGCTAGGGACTGCTCTTGCCGCCGCACCACACCCAGCACGGAATGCTGCCTCTGGCAGAGATCCAGTCACCTGAGGTCCCCAGCTCCCCTCACCGCACCCTCTTTAAAAAAAGGAAGAATCTTTTCCCGATAACAGTGTTCATTCTGGTCTATAACCACCCTCTAGCCTAAGCTTAGCTGCCGTGAAAACAAGACCTCTTCGTTAAAACATATCTTGTCGCATCATGTCTTAATGATTTGAATGAGTTTCTGGCTGTCAGATGCCTGATTGAACCTAGGAAGTAGATATTTGAGTCATGGCATTCAGTGAGGTCTCAGGTCCTTGAATCTTGGCATCTGGGAAAGCAGACAGAAAGATTCAAGCAGGTATGCTTTGCTGTAATGTACATCCTTGACTTTCCTGAACTTTGGTTCCTTCATCTGCATATCTGCACGTAGTAAACCTAGAACAGTATCCAACAGGCTACCTAGAATCTCTTCGGATAGTTCACGGGCTCCTTAAAATTGAGCATGTCCAGATATGGACTCAATATCTTCCCCTCAAAAACAACTTTCCAAGGCTCCTTTTTTAGGGGGAATGTGGCACTTTTATTTCTTCAGTCATTTGTTCAAGCAATTCACCATCATCCTTGTCTGTCCTCCCTCACCCCATCAAGTCACCATATCATGACTAGACATCTTCCTAGGCATTTTCTACACCAGTCCACTTATCTTCATCTCCGTTTTCATCACTGTAAACCAGGCTATTAGCCCCTGCCTAGGACCACAGGAGTCTCCTAGCTGATCCTTTATCATCTGTTCTTGTTCTGGATTATTTCCCACATTGCAACCAGAGGGATTGTTTTAGTTTGTTGGTTTGTTTGTTTGCTTAAACTCACAGCCATGGTCATGTCATCTCTTTATTATGCCCTTCAGTGCCTTCCTGTTGCTCTTTGGATAGACTCCACAATCCATACCCTGGCCTGTAAGGAAGGCCCTCATCCCTTCTCTATACTTTCTTGCTGAATGGTCTCATCCATTCCAGTAGCTTCAAGTACCATCTAAACACTGATGACCCAAATTTATATTTCTATCTTTATTTCCATTCCTTGCATACTAGGAGACTGCCCCATTGACATATTCACTGGGATGTCTAACAGGCCTCTCACACTTAACCAAAACGGGACAGAAAGAGAAAGGCCAATAAATCTCTTTCACCAGACTCTTTCCCCATCTCATTAAAGGGTCTGTACCATTATCTACCTAACAGCAAAGGCCAAAATCAAGAGCCATCCTCGATTCCCACATTTAGTCCATCAGTCTTAAATATACCCCAGGTCTAACTATTCACTAACTACTAAGACCCCCAGAGTCCAAATCAGAAGCATTTCTCCTGGACTATTTCAGATCTTCCTAACTGGTCTCCCTGCTTCTACTCTTGTACTATTACAGTTCATCTTCCTCTTGGCAGCCAGAGTGCTATTTCTAAAGCATAAATCATATAATTTCCTTTTTATAAAACCCTTAGTGTAAAATCTGAACCCTTTACAGTGGCCTATAGGCCTCACATGGCCTGGCTCCTGCCTGTCCCTCTGACTTCATCTCCCTGCACTCTGTCTCCATTCTCTGTGCTCTATCACACTGACTTTTCTATCTGTTAAACTACCCATCACAGGGTATCTGTGCTTGCTGTTTTTTCCTGCTTGGGATGCTTTTCCCTTTGACGTTGCTATTTCACTTTCCATTAAGACCTTAACTCAGTTGTGATGTCTTCTAAAAGGCCTTCACTGGTCACACTAGCTAAAGCAGACTCCCAGTCACTATCTACTACAAAACCCTGTTTATTTTCTTCATAGTACTTATAGTACTTAACATTACACTTACTTGTTTATATGTCTATTGTTGCTCTCCACACCTCCTGAAATGTAAGCTCTTAAAGACAAGAAATCAAGTCTTGTTACCCATTCTGTCAGTGCTCAGAACAATGCCTGATACATGGTAGGCTCTCAAATGTGTGTTGACGTACTACTTATCTCTGTATTCTTATCTCAATAGCCGTGTCCTTCTTGCTGACTGTGTTCCAGAAGTACTGTAATTCTCTTTTTTGAAAGTACGTTGCTCTCTCATGAGGACGCTTGTATCTGCTGTTTCCTGTACCCACATCAGACCCCACGCCCACTCTCTATTTGTGTCTCCCCAACTCATTCTTCAGATATGAGTCACTTAGAGTGGTCTTCCCTGACTTCCATTGTAGGTTAGGATTCTCTGTCATGTTTCCATATCACCCTATCCTTTTTTGTAGCAGTCATCACACTTAAAATTATTTGTAAGCTCTTTGCAGGTAGGGACTAAATTCTTATTCTTCCCCCACTTTATTTCCAGCACTTAAGTTTCTGGAACATAGAGGCATGCAGTTATTTGTGAACTAAGTGAATGAATATTGAGTGAACACAAGATTGAGAAGATCGGGGGGAGGGTATAGCTCAGTGATAGAGGGCATGTTTAGCATGCACAAGGTCCTGGGTTCGGTCTCCATCACCTCCATTAAAATAAGCAAATAATCCTAATTACCTCACCACCAAAAAAAAAAAAAATAGATTGAGCGGATCAAATCAGGTCCAAACTAGGAGAGCAGTTAGCATGGAGTGTAAGTTAGCTGATCTGCCCTGCCTACTTCAATAGATGTCTTTGGATCTTGTGAGATGGGGCTAGGAAAGCATTGTATAAACTAAAAGCACTTTATAAGATTTTTTTTTATCGGATCAGATGCATATGGTCTTTCAAAGTACAAAGCTTTATGTTTCTTAGTAATAATGCCTGATTCTGTTATTTTAGAGCTATACTTATGTGGTAAAATATGAAAAGTTGAGGCTAATACTGAGTCTAGGTTAATTCATAAGATAACTGTATACTTGACACTCTTCTTTCAGCTGGACTATCTTGCTTTAGCAATACATCTGAGTTTTAATTTTGCCCTTGATGTCTAATCTTGGTCAGATTAGATGATCTCCTCAGGTTAGGTTCATCTTTTTGTAAACCTAGTAAATACAATTCTTATCTCCTCAATAACTCACCAAAATTAGATTAAAGTCAGTAAAATATAAAATTTCCTATATGAAATTTGCTCTTTATATAAAAGTAATTTAGTTTTCTTAGTAACTTAATTTCTTCAGAATCTGCCATTATTTCATGCCAAGAACAAAGCTGTATATTTTAGAAGCTTTCTTTTCACATTTTTCTGTATCTGTCGTCTGTCACTAAGACCCTTGAGATTTGTACATCAAGGACTCAGAGTTTATAGCTCAAAATTGTAAAAGATGTTCCTTTTTCTCTAGCTAAGGATATTCTCTTCACTATTTGCCCTTCTGAAACTACTGATGCTTTTTTTTTTAAATCTTCTTCCTTACATGTACTGCTTCAGAGTAATTCACCCAATGGTGTAGCCAATAAAATGTCCATCATTGCCAGCAATTTTATATCCAAATGCTTTTAGGGTTCTTGGGATTAGTAGGGTTTTTAGAGTGCTTCAGTGAATTCAGTGTGATGTGAATGCTAATAGTTTGATCTTCATGTAACAAGATGCAACTAATGGGCAGGGTGGTGAGATGAAATATACCATTCTATTGCATTTCCAGAATAAGGAGCACAGTCCTGGACCTATTGACCGAAGGTAATTTTTCCATTAGATTTTAGGATGGTTAAGATGGAAATGGAAGAGCCACTTAGGTGCAAAGAGTAACTTAAAAGATCGACTTAGACTCCTATCTGGCCTATTGAGTTGTTCACTAAGGCCTTTTGATATAATTTCGAGGCATCTTCTTACCTCTCTGTTAGAAGATTTAGTTACTCCTCCCCTCACAAACAAAGCAAAACAAAATCTGACTGTTCCAGTGGCAAATATATTCCTGAACAAAAGCCAGTGGTGTTTTAAAGATTGTGCCTTACCAGAAAGATAAGTAGAAACCTAATGAGAAAGAGAATGACATCAGTAAGCGTGGCAGTATCTTTGGTAGTCTTAGATCAGCTTCCTCCTGTCCTATATCTTAATACTTGCTTTTAAAAAGGCTATTTTTGGGTAACCTATGTGAGAGCACTACAATAAGCACTTATATATGCATTACTTCATTAATCATCCTAATCACCCTGCAAGATCAGGAAACTGAGAAATAATTCCTTTTGAAAGTAGAGCTTGAAGACAAACAAATGTAAATGTAGCCCTTCATACCCCTAGATGTAATCCTAAGAAGCTTTAATCAAAAAAATTTCCATTTTTGTTTGATTCCTTTGTACCCAGATTGAGCTTGCCTTAAGTCATCCAGAGTTATGAGAGTGACCAGGGTTATAGTTTAGTAAAATGACTGACTGGGTGATGTGTTGTGATAGAAAATGTGTGGGCCAAAGGAATCAACAATCTTGGGGGGCTAATCCTGGTTCCATACTGAGTTATGTGACCTTGTGGAAGTTATTTCCTTCTTTGATGAATTCACTTCCCTTTTACCCCATCTAAAATGAAGGGCACTTCTAGCTATAGGCAACCATAAATCTCAAGTTATAAATATAGACTTTCAGAGAGTCTGGATATGCTTCAGCAAAGGCAGGCTAGCCAAAGACTGAAACTAGCCGAAGACTTTTGAAGGTAGAAGGAGAAATTGGACATCTGTCCTCAATCTCAGTTCTAAAACTTAGGGGCTAAATTCATAGCATCAGTGGGATTTTCCCTATTTTGTTGCCCACACTCTTTAGTGGTCACAGAGCCTATTGTGTTAGGTCTGCTCAGTAAACATAATTTGAATAAATGCTTATGAAAGCTCTTTTATTCTTTAGTGCTGTGGAGGGTTTTACATCAAATATTACCAGATATATTTAGTGACTTACTTCCTATGATCATCTTCAACTTCAGTAGTCAGTATCATTATCCTCATACCGGATTCAGCCCTGCTTCAGGTTCTATGCACTGACTCAGATGTTTCTTTACGTGAAACTAATTACTAAAACCTTGAAAAATCTTTCTTACAGCAGTGCCAGTGTGTCATTTAAATCTATTATTGGGGATTTTCAAGGAAAGATTCTTAATTAGGATTTGTGAGATCTTGCACTGACATTAAAGCTAATCAGTTTTGCTGATTATCTTGAATTTGCTAGTAAAGCATTAAGAGAGAAACTCTTCAAATCTATCAAAACAGCTAATGTTTATAGAATAGTCCAGAGTTTATGAAGTGCCATTTAGAGTATTATCTCATTTAATCCCCACAGTAATCCCAGGGGTAGATGGAATCCCCATTTGTAGATGTAGAAATCTGAGAAATGAAGAGGCTAAGTGACTTGGTCAGGGTCTAATGACTGCTAAGAGGCAGGGCTAGGGCTCAAGCCTTGGTCCTCCATTTCCAAATCCTATGTCTTTCCCACTATCCCATGTTGCCTATAACTTCTCTTGTTTTAAAGGCATCATGTTTTGTGATCACCTAAAATTGGTTGAGAGTCTGACCCTTCATCTGCAAGATCCCATCAATTTAATAATAGTTCTTGAGACATAGTGTCACCATGACTGCAGTACTCATGTTGGAAAACAACCTTATGAAATCTTTGAACCACTACTACTATGTAGTTGTTTGGGATTATACAGTCTAATCTTTATTTTCAAATAAGGCAATTAGTGTGTGGTGTTTGTTTCTGAAGCGGGCAGCCAGCAATTAACAGGAACAGGCCCCAGCTAGAAGAGAGTTGTTTTTACTTCTTTCAGACAGCCAGCTGTGGCACAGCACATGAAGTTTCCTCTCTGGATTGTCATTTCCAGCAAATGTTCTTCATTTCCTTTGCTCTGATGCCCTCAGTCCTTAGTCTGTGGAAAGAAGTGACTGCATTTTAGAAGAACCTTCTGAATTATTAAGGGCTAATTATTTGTGGCAGCGACCTAAGTCTCACCAGGTGGGCTCCCTGCCTATTTAGCACAGCCACCAAAAACACCATCAAATCTAGCCTGGGTTCCTGCCATGCCTTGGACATGGGGAATTTGCAATTTTTTTCTCAGGATATGAACAGTATTTCCCCTCTGGTAACTCTGCAGTTGGCACCAACTATTTCTTTTCACTTTTGACTGTAATTCCAGTCTAAATAGTCTCGGGCTCTGGCTCCAGCCTCCTGTCACTCTAATCCCAGGCAGTCAGGATCAGACACTGGGATATCTCTTTACTGGCAGCCCCAGACTTGAACTTAAGAAATTGTGGGAAATTCCATTCTTTGGGCACATAGATCTTCTGACTTTACCATTCTAGAGTTTTCCCTGCTGAGTAGACATGGTATCAGGGTAATGCAGAAGAAAGAATAATGAAAATAGTCCTTTATGTATGTATAATATTTTAGTACTTATAAAATAATTTTATGTTCGTTATCTCATTTTTTTCTTCCTAATAATCCCAGAAAGCAGAGTGGAAAAGTGATTAAGAGCATCAAGTCTGAATTTATACTGCCTCAGTTTGAATCCTAGTTCCAACATTCATAGCCATTGGAAGCTTTCTTCATCTCTCAGTGCCTCAATTTCTTCATCTATCAAATTTAGACTACTTATTTCATAGGCTTGTTGTGAAGATTAAGTGAAATTATATATAAAGTACTTAGAAGAGGGTATGACAAAAAGTTGTTGTTGTTATTTTATAAATAAGAAAACCAAAACCCAGAGAAATTATATATGGACAATTGAGCTGAAATTAAAACCTAATTTATTCTTACTTTGTGCTTGTTCTATCTATCCCATACCAGCTGCCTCTAAATCAATACCTCTCACTGTATATAGGTTGATTTGATCCTAGGAACTCTGGACTCTTACTCTCATTATTTAGTATTTAAACTTCCATATGAAGAGACAGAAAGTGCAGGATTTATTATCTCTACTTTACAAATAAAAAGAGGCACAGAAAAGTCTGGTGACTTAGAAAATCACAGTGTGCTTGAGTCTTACTTCTGAGTGCATACCAAATGCCCTCTTGGAGTAAAATAGACATGCCATACTTCTCTTTCCATTTCTCCCTTCTCCTGAGTTTCCCACAGAGAGGGCCTTAAATGAGCAGAGATTCTGGAATAAGAAAATTAAAACTAATTACTGCTAGGAGGATGGTAGGCACTCTTGTGGCATAGGGCACTCTCATAAGTGGTGAAGAGGAAGAATAGTTGAGAGGTAGGGAAGATAAGGTATTCCTTGGCAACACTGGAAAACGTTAGTATACATCCTGATTTACTGCATTGGTTGTGGCAGGGACGTGTGCTAAACTTCATCTAAAATTAATAGCAGAGGTCTTTCTGATTGTGCTTCTTATTGGTGCATCCTTTGAATTGTTTCATTATTTGACTTCAGTCCTCTTTACATTGGCATAGGTTCCAGGGAAAATGGGGACAAGGGAGAAAAATAGATTCAAGAGATATTTTGGAGGTAGATTGAGCCCTAACAAAAATCCTGTGAGTCATCAGATGTTAGTATCATTAATTTCATGGAAGAGAAGTAAATTGCACAAGGTTATAAGATAAACAAAACTTCAACTCAGATCTTTTGACTTCAAGTATAGAGATTGTCCCCAAACACCATATATCCTGTCCATGCAGGTAAGAAAATGGTCCAGGTAATTAACGTCAGAACTGAGCCTGGGACATGGGCAATGGTACTGAGAACTAGACATTTTACTCATGAAGAAGTACTACAGATTGGGCAGGCTCTCTTTCCTGTACATAAGGAACCATCTTTAGCTGTTAAATAATTCTCTAATGTCTCTACTTTATTTAGGCTATCGTTTGGAAGCAATGAGTTTAAAACCTTTCACCTACCCGTTTCCAGAGACAAGGTTTCTTCATGCGGGATCCAATGTATATAAATTCAAAATCAGATATGGCAACAACATCAGGTAATTTTAAAGTTAGGAGAGTAGCCTTTGCAAACACAGGTTAGTACATTCCTACAGGTCATTCCTTCTCTGCCTTCACCTAATCTGGGAGACTGACTGAAGCAGCACCTTGTAGGACTCTTTCCCAAGTATTTTATATTCTGTATATGTATTATTCGTGTAAGTTTTTAAATTAGCGATGGCATACCTTTGGGGCAGTGGTTCTCAAATTTTTTTAATCTCAGGACCCCTGTGCACTCTTAGAATTGAGAATTCCAAAGAGTTTTTGATTAAGTGGGTTATACTTGTCAGTATTTATCAGATAGATAAAATAATAAACTTATTAATTTTAAAATAATGTATCATTAAATGTTAATGAATAACATTTTATTAAAAATAACTTTTTTTTAAGAATTAATGAGAAGATTGGTATTGTTTAACCCCCTGGGACTTACCCCAGGAATGCAAGGATAGTTCAACATATAAAAATCAATTAATATAATACATTACATCAATAGAAAGAAGGGGAAGAAAACACATGATCATCTCAATTGATGCAAAAAAGGCACTTGATCAAATCCAACACTCTTTTATGATAAAAACACTCAATAAACTAGGAGTAGAAGGGAACTTCCCTCAACATAAAGGCCACATATAAAAAACCCACAGCTAACATCATACTCAGTTGTGAAAAACTTAAAGCTTTTTCATTAAGATCAGGAGCAAGACAAGGGTGCTCACTTTTATCATTTCTATTCAACATAGTACCAGAGTTCTAGCCAGAGCAATTAGTCATGAAAAAGAAATAAAATGCATACAAATTAGAAAAGAAGAAGTGAAACTATCTCTCTTTGCAGATCACATGATTTTATATACAGAAAACCCTAAAGAATCCACACAAACTAACAAAAACTATTAGAGATGATCAGTGAATTCAGCAAAGTTTCAGGATACTAACTCAGTTTTAGTGTATACAACATTGATTTGTATACAGTAGCAACAAACAATCTGAAAATTAGGAAAACAATTTCATTTGTAATAGCATCAAAAAGAAAAAATACTTAGCAATAAATTTAACCAGTGAGATGCAAGATTTGCACACTGAAAACTACAAAGTACTGCTGAAAGAAATAAAAGGAGACCTAAGTAGACATCTTGTGTTCATAGATTGGAAGACTTAGTATTATTGAGATGAAAACAGTACTCAAAGCAATCAGCAGATTCAAAGCAATCCATGTCAAAAATCCTAAATGGCTTTTTTTTTGCAAAAATGTACAAACCAATCCTAAAATTTATATGGAGTTTCAAGGAACCCCAAATTGCCAAAATAACCTTGAAAAAGAACAAAGTTGGAATACTCATACTTCCCAATTTAAAAACTTACAACAAAGCCTCAAGTAAGCAAAAAATATGGTACTGGCCATTTCCTCAAATAAAGCAAGACTTTTGATCTTGCCATTTGTGACAACATGGAGGTCATTATGCTAAGTGAAGCAGGACAGAAAAAAGACAAATACTGCATGATCTCACTTATAGGTGGAATCTAAAGAAAAAACTCCCAAAACAAAAAACTGAAATTATAGATACAAGGAACAGATTGGTGGTTGCCAGAGGTGGGGTGTAGGGGTGAGCAAAATGGGTGAAAAAGTGGTCAAAAGGTACAAGCTTCTAGTTATAAAATCAGTAAGTCCTGGGGGTGTAATGTTCAGCATGGTGACTGTAGTTAATAATACCATATTGCATATTTGAAAGTTGCTAAGAGAATAGATCTTAAAACTTATTATCACAAAAAAAAATTTTTTGTAACTGTGCAGTGACGGATGTTAAATAGAGTTATTGTGATCAATCATTTTGCAGTGTATTCAAATATTGAATTGTTATGTTATACACCTGAAATTAATGTTATATGTCAGTTATGCCTCAGTTAATAAAAAGGTTAAGACAAATGCACACACACACGCACAAATTATGGTACTGGTATAAGGACAGACTATAGACCAATAGTATAGAATTGAGAGCCCAGAAGTAAATATCTATAGTCAATTGATTTCTGACTAGAATGCTAAGACCATTCAATGAGGAGAGAACAGTCTCTAACAAATGGTTTTGAGAAAACTGAATATCCACATTCAGAAGAATAAAGTTAGACCCTTACCTTACACAATATACAATAGTTAACCAAAAAGGAATCAAAGACCTAAATTTAAGAGAGTAAGTCATAAAAAAAACTTAGAAAAAACATAGGGGCAAATCTTGATTTTGGATTTATCAGTGGTGTCTTAAAATACCAAACACACAGGCAACAAAAGATATTAGATAAATTGGACTTATTTAATTTTTTTGATTGGGCATTTAAGAACACTACCAACAGAATGAAAAGGCAAATCACAGATGGGAGAAAATATTTGCAAATCATATATCTGATAAGAGCTTAATATCTAGAATATATAAAGAACTACAACTTACCAACAAAAAGATAAGCAATCCAATTAAAAATGGACAAAAGACTTAAACAGACATTTCTCTAAAGATATACAAATGGCCAGTAAGCACAAGTCTCATTAGTCACTAGGAAAATACGAATCAAAACCACAATGATATGCCACTTTACACCTACTAGGATGGCTATAATTTAGAAAACAAAAAATACCAGTTGTTGGCAAGGGTATGGAAATATTGGAACCCTCATACATTGCTAGTGGGAATGTAAAATGGGGCAGCCTTTATGGAAAATAGTTTGGCAGTTCCTCAAAAAGGTAAACATAGAATTAACATATGACCCAGCAATTTCATTCCTAGGTGTATGCTAGTTGCAAAAATACAAATATTGTATGATTCCGCTTATATGAAGTATTAAAATAGGAAAAGTGATAGAGACAGGAAGTAAACTAGAGGTCACTAAGGGCTAGGTGGAGGGGAGAATGAGGAGTTATTGCTTAGTAAGTACAGTGTTTCTATTTGTGGAGATGAGCTTTGTAATTTTTTGGCGGGGGGAGGGGGAGAATAATTGGTGGAGATACTAGAGATTGAACCCAGGACCTTGTGCATGCTAGGCATGCACTCTACCACTGAGCTATACCGTTCCTCACAATAAGCTTTCGAAATAGGTAGTGGTGGTTGTACACCATGGTTGTGAATGTAATTAATACCACTGAATTGTATACTTAAAAATGGTTAAAATGGAAAATTTTAGGTTATATATATTTTTCCACAATTTAAAATGTATTAATTAACTTTAAAATAGTAATATATCTATTAGGTGTTAACACATTTTTATTAAAAATGATTATATTTTCCAGGGGAGGGTGTAGTTCAGTGGTAGAGTGCATGCCTAGCATGCACAGTGTCCTGGGTTCAATCCCTAGTACCTCCATTAAAAAGTAAATAAACCTAATTACCTCTCTCCCCCAGAAAAACAAACAAACAAAAATAACTATATTTTCCAAAACAAAAAATTAATGAGAAGATTAGCATTGTTTTAAATTTCTGAAAATCTCATTAATGTCTGCCTTAATAGAAAACTGCTAGATTATCATATTTGCTTCTACCTTTAATCTGTTATGAATTTTTTTCTTTTGGTTGAATTGTATGAAAAAAATCTGGCCTTACACAGATTTGTAGTTGGGAAAGTTAGGAATATATTAATAGCCTTCTCAGATCATTGTGGATATTATTCTTTGACCCTACATCAAAATTTGACAAGTGGTAGTTTTGTTTTTTTAAACGTGGCAGGTTTTTAAAGGTTAGTTACAATGTGGAATCTGAAGTTTAATCACTGAACTTTCTGAACTCTGCTACATTAAAATCCATTGGTCTACCTTGTTCTTTGAATGAATCTTTTACCTAGAGTTGTTCTGTAATGTGATGTTTCACTGGCCATTTGGTAAATATTGGTTCACTGACTCATGCAGATCATTCAGATGTCAACACATTTCATCATACAATAACAAAAAATCATATTTGCTAATATCACTACCATTCTTATCAGAAAAATATTTTTAAGTATTTGGAAGCTGTCAACCTCACAGTCATGGATAGAATTTTTCTAAAATTCAAAATTTTGCTTGAAATCCCAAAATTTATCCTTGACAACAAATACTGTCAGTTGTTTTCCTTGCATTGATAAGCTGATTGTTCATTTTTGAGAAAATGTCTGTCACATTCCCAAGTCTGAATAACAACTATAGTTTGTTTGTCTTCTGATCATTCAAGTAAAATGTCATTCCATGAAAAAAGCAGGTAGTTCAATTTGCAACTTGAATAGTCGCACAAATGCTTTTCCTCAAGACAACCATCATGTTTTGGTATGCAGCTGAAGTGCTCTGTGCATACATCCTGTTTTATTACATAGTATATGTAAAAGACCTGTTTTCAAGGTTGAGATTTATAGGATTTTTAATTTTTTTACTACTTCCTCTACAATATTAAATGAAACCATTTTTTTCCTGTGTAACAGAAAAGATAACTATAACTGCTAGTACAGTTTAGTGCATCTGGCTAGATTTATGCTAAGGCATCAGCAATTTTGCTCACCATTGATTTTACACTACTGATTACAAATCTTAATATAGTGAAAAAGGCAAATAACATCTTAGTATTATTATGAAACTAATTTTGCATTTGGAGACTCCTTGAAAGTGTCTTGAGGACTCCTAGGGGTTCACAGACTACACTTGTACAACATTTCTAACAAATAATTAACTTTCACAGTGGGAATTTCAGGTCTTGGCACACTCGTTAATGGAGAAGATATTTTCCAACAGCTTTGTATCCGTTCTCAGACCACACCACCTAGGTGATCTCTTCTTCCCTTGAGCACTGGGTCAGCACACACAATTGTTACTTAGTTATGTTCCCTTAGCTCAGGGGAAGTGTCATTTTTGCTCTACTAGAGTCTGTTGTCTACAGAGCTTTCCTTCTTGGCTTACTTATCTCTCGTCTGTTTACTTCTAGAGGGGAAGATGTAGAAAATAAGGATGTCATCGTCCAGGAGCTGGAGGTAGGGAAAGAAGCAGACAACTTCTGGGAATATTATTCTTTAAGCTGAGGATGCATCCTTATTCAGATTTTAATTATTTCCTGCAAACTGAGTCACAACCTCTACTTGATTACTTGGCTTCTCCCTGCCACATTTCCTCTGCAAAGAAACGTTACTGTTTTTCCAGGGAAATTAAAGCCTGTATTCTTTCTCAGTTCTCCTAGTTGAAGTGTCAGCACCTTTGAGGCTAAGAGTTATTTTGTTTCCACTAGAATTCCCAGCCACAGGCAGCTCTCTTTTGTGGCAGCTGGCACAGACAAAGCTTCCGGAAGACTGATGCCTTCCAGGGCTCTGGGAAACCTCACCATCCCAACCACTGCCTGGTACTTGACGTTCAGGAAACTCAACTGTAAATACACAGACAAGGCTGCTGTGTCTTCATTTTAATTGGAAACATTTGCAGTTGCTTTATTCCCACTTCATTTTCATTCCTTTTCTACCCAGCTCCTGTAACTTTAGGTTCTCTCACAGGAAGAAGACTGAGCAAGTGGACAAATTTGTAAATGGGTGAAAGCATTGGACACGAAATTAGAGTTCTGGGAGCCGACCCTGGATTCCAGTCCTCCTTAGCCACTAGTTAGCTATGTGAACCTGGGCAAATCACATAGCTCTCTGGGTCTTAATTGCCTCAGTTGTAACTAGTGGATTCTTTTCTAACTTCACAGCTGAGTGATCTATGACTGTTGTGATTTATGAAGGCATATGCTGCCACATTTCAAAGCATTTTAATATAATTAAATACACAAACACAAAACTGTGAAACCAAAAATCTGAGTCAAAGTTGTAAAGGTACTTGTGGCTCTTCAGCTATGTGTTGAAAAATACATTAGGATCTTCCAGGACCTCAAAGGCATCATTATAAATAACATTTATGTTCATATAGGACCATGACAATTTTCTGCTCATTTTAATTATGAGTAGAGTAAAATTTATTTCACTTTGCTTCACTTAATTTGGACAGAAAAGCTCAAAGCAACATAGTAAGAGAGAACATAGACTTTAGAGGCAGTGAAACCTGGATTTGAACTCTGGTTCTGCCTTCACAGTGTGACTTCAGGAAAGTTACCTACCTTCTCTGAGTCTGTTTCCTTACCTGTCAATGAGATTGAAAAATAATCCAGTTTTCAAGATTGTGGTGAGGATTAGAAATAGATGTGTGCAATTCCTGCCATATAGTAGCTCAATTAATGATAGCTAGAGAGCACTTACATAAATTTATAACTATATTAAAAGGTTTCAAAGAGCTTTTTATGTTCTTTCTCTTACTCTCATTAGTTTTAGGCAAATATTATCATCCCCTTTCATTCATTTAGAAAGCATTTATTGATAGGCAATGTATCCCAAAGGTTAGGAGCATATGCTCCAGAACCCCACTGCCTAGGTTCATACCTTAGCTACACCATTGCTACTTGTGTAACCTTCAATAAGTTATTTTACCCCTTTGTCTCAGTTTCCTCATTGGTAAAATGGGGATGATAGAACTGTCTATCTTACAAGGTTTTTATGAGTATTAAATTAATATGTATAAAAATAGTAATACTTGCCATAGTGATTACTCAATAAATGCTAGCTATTAAAATTATAAGCTAGATACTATGCTAATAGAGATAACATAAAGATAAACATGGCATAGTTTCTGTTTTCTGTGAGCCCAAATATGAGGAAAATGAGTCTTAGAGACGAAATGACAAAGCTGAGACTGAAATTCACATATTTTTCCCACAAAAATTCAGTAGTCTTTTTATGATACCAAATTGTTTAATTATTGTATACTAACAAGCATAGGTTAATTAGAGATAAATTAATATTTTAAGCGAGTGGAAGAAAAGGTTTGACTTAAGTAAAAGCAAAATAAGTATATATCAGTAAATACCAGTGTTATTCATTAATTCAGCATATATTTACTGAGGACCTGTTATGCTCCACCTACTATGGTAGACACCATAGAAGGGATGCTAAGGTAAATCAAGTATATTCTACTTTAAGGAGATTTCTCAGTAAGGAAAATAAAAATATATACATGGAATTTAGTAAAGACCCAAGGCTAACTACTGTAATATTTGAGACCAATAGTTAATGCCACTTGGGAAATCAGGGAAAACTTTCTGGAGGAGATGGCTTTTGAATTGTACCATAAAAGGACAGGTAGAATTTCATCATATGCTGATGAGTTCAAAGGGTATTTTAGGCAGAGGGAAGACACAACGCAAGAGCACAGACATGGAGAAATAGAAGGCATATTCAGGGAACGGCTCAGCTTTAAAAGAATATAGGATATAACAAGGATAAATTGATAGATTGGTTGAGATTAGACAGTATTAAAATCATTTCTTTTTTTTTTTCAGGATTCTATTCGTGTGGTCTTGGGAAACTTGGACAATCTGCAACCATTTGCTACAGAACACTTCATTGTATTTCCCTGTATCCTTTCTTTCCTGGGTGGAAATGAACTATGACTCACATTGTAGATTCAAAAGGAAGCAACAAACCCATAGGCAGTTTGGAGGGTAGGTCAAGGAAAGGAGAGGGAGACTTTTCTCTAAAATAGCACTCAGGGATTTGTGCTGGCTTCTTTCGTCACTCCTTAACACATTACCCAGATAAAAGCAAATGGGAGAGTGTGTCCCACCTGAAATTCAAACATGGGGAAATTGTCTTGGTTCCCTACCCATTTGTTTTCACTCTGTATGTGGAGATGAAATGGTTTCATGAAAATCTGTCATCTAGTAAGTAGAATGACAGAAGTGTGGGTGGTGGGGAAGAAAAAAGGGAAGGTTGAACATCCATGGATCAGCAGTGCAAATTTAATATGGCAAAACAGGCAGTCAGACTGGGCCCCAACACTGCACAGTGCAGAAGTCAGGAGCATGTGCTTCAACCCAGACTGTGTGGTTCAAATCTTGGTGGCTTTGCCACTTAATAGCTGTATGACCTTAGATAAATTACTCAATCTTTCTATGCCTCCTTTGTTAAATGGTGAATAGTAATAATAGTACTTATCTTATTGAGTTGTTAAAAATATTAAATGTATAAATACTGGAAGATGGAAAGTGCAAAGTCTGACCTAGAGTGATCACTCAGTGAAAGATACTATATAAATTATTCCTTCCACTTTAGAATATTTAATGGCTCACCTTAGTGGTGTCTTAGAGATATCTCCCAATTTTTAATCTCTGAGGGTCATTACCATTTTTAGAAATAGAGGGATGAGGAAACACATGCCAATTTGATTTGAAAAAAGGTATAAAAGCCTTACCTCAGAATATCTCCCCAATTCATTTGTCACTGAAACCAGATATTCCATTTTTTCCTTTTGTAATAGGGATCATCCACTTTATGTGACATATAATAAGAGTATAGTGTGAATCAAAATATTTTTAGATAACAATAGTTTTTAAATAAGGGAGGAAGAAAGTTTGAAGACAGTATTTCTAGGAAAAGTGGTCTCAGGTGGATGAGAGAAGGGCACACACCAAAGTTTTGTCTAGGACCAGTTCTGAGAAATCTATGGTGTCCAGAAATCCAGGTGAAACAGTCTTGATCCATTATGACACTGAAATTTCCTGTTGTAGGAAAACCAATAAACAACAGTCCTCTTGGGTTGGTAAGTTTCCCTTTTTTGTATGAAATGAAAATTGCCTTTATTGCCTCTTGTTGTCTAAAAAGTCCTGCTCTTGTCTCTTCTTTTTTGCCTCTTGGTTGCTGCCCAAGTCCAATCAGAATTGTATACGTGAGACATTCTTTTTCCCCTGGCTAGATTTCTGAGACTATGTCTCTAACAGAATATCTATCCTTACTTGCAAAGCTGGTGTTAAAAGTTGCCTTTGGCAGTTTAAAGATGGGGAGTTCTCTTCACTGTGCCTTCATTTGAGCAACCCTGGAAAAGGAGGAGTCACAGGAGTCTGGTTCCTCTCTGAAGGTCCTAGCAGAGAAGAAAGCAGCAGGAGCCATGATGAGGAAACGAAAACGCATAGAAGTGCCCGGCTCCCCCAGCAGGCCACGGCTGGACAGGTCAGTGGTCTCAGGAGAGGGGCTAACCCCTGCATCCTAGTTAGGCTTTGCCAGCTACTGCTGCTGGTTGATCTTGTATTTGGGTGAGTCACTCTCTCTCTCAGGGCTTCATTCACACCTGCCTAGTGCATATTCTAGTAGATGGACTAAGGAAAGGAAGCAAGTTGATATTTGCGATGTAATTTTTTGTTTTTTATTGAAGTCTAGTTGATTTACAATGTTGTATTAGCTTCTGGTGTACAGCATAGTGATTCAGTTATACATATATATATACTCTTTTTCATTAATAGGTTATTACAAGCTATTGAATATAGTTCCCTGTGCTATACAGTTGGACCTTGTTATCTATTTTATATCTAACAGTTTGTATCTGCTATTCCCAAACTCCTAATTTATCCCCCTCCCTTCCCCTTTGGTAACTATAAGTTTGTTTTCTGTGTCTGTGAGTCTATTTATGTTTTGTAAATAAGTTCATTTGTGTCATTTTTTTAGATTCCACATGTAAGTGGTATCATGATATTTCTCTTTCTATGTCTGACTTTACTTCACTTAGTATAGTAATCTCTAGGTCCATCCATGTTGCTGCAAATGGCATTATTTCGTTCTTTTTTGACTGAGTAGTATTCTACTATATATTATATATTTTTATTAAAAATATATTTAATATATGTAAAATATATAATGGAATACTACTCAGTCATAAAGAAGTATATGTGTACATATATATATATATATATATATATATATATATACACACACCACAACTTCTTTATCCAATCATCTGTCAATAGACATTTAGGTTTCTTCCATGTCTTGGTAACTACTGCTGCACTGAACATTGGGGTACATGTATCTTTTCAACTTAGAGTTTTCTCTGGATATATGCTCAGGACTGGGATTGCTGGATCATATGGTAACTCTATTTTTAGTTTTTTAAGGAATCCCCATACTGTTTTCCATAGTGGCTGCACCAAATTGCATTCCTACCAACAGTGTAGGAGGGTTCCCTTTTCTCTACACCTTTTCCAGCATTTATCATTTGTGGACTTTTTAATGATGGCCATGAAGATCAGTGTGAGGTGATACCTCATTGTAGTTTTGATTTGTATTTCACTGATAATTAGCCATAATGAGCATCTTTTCATGTGCCTATTGGCCATCTGTATGTCTTCTTTGGAGAAATGTCTGTTTAGGTCTTCTGCCTATTTTTTGATTGGCTTGTTTATTTTTTTGTATTGAGTTGTATGAGCTGTTCATATATTCTGGAAGTTAAGCCCTTGTCAGTCACATCACTAGCAAATATATTCTCCCAGTCCCAGGTTGTCTTTTCACTTGTTTGTGGTTTCCTTTGCTGTGCAAAAGCTTATAAGTTTGATTAAGTCCCATTTGTTCATTTTTGCTTTTACTTCTTTTGCCTTGGTAGACTGCACAGAACATTGCTAAGATTTATGTCAAAGAATGTTTTGCCTATGTTCTCTTATAGAGGATTTATGGCATCCTGTCTTATGTTTAAGTCTTTAAGCCATTTTGAGCTTATTTTTGTAAATGGTGTGAGGGAGTGTTCTAACTTCATTGATTTACATGCAGCTGTTCAGCTTTCCCAATAACACTTGCCAAAGAAACTGTCTTTTCTCTATTGTATATTCAAAATGTCTCCTTTGTCAAAGATTAATTGACTGTAGGTGTATGGGTTTATTTCTGGGCTCTGTATTTTGTTCCATTGATTCATATGTCTGCTTTTGTGCCAATAGCATGCTGTTTTGATTACTGTAGCTTTGTAGTATTGTCTGAAGTCTGGGAGGGTTATGCCTCCAGCTTCGTATTTTTTCCTTCAGTATGCAATGTAATTTGAACACAGTCCCTTCCTCAGCAAAGTAGAATTCTTCTGTTCATCAAGATGAAGGCTGGGGGGAAATGCAACCAGATCTAAACACTTGACTACAAGTCAGTGAGTGCTTACTATGGTTGCACTATCAAGAAACACAGTCACAAGGCACAAGATACGAAGTCCCAGGATATTATACAAGAACATAGAGAAACCTTCAAAAGAGTGAGAACAAATAAAATATAATCCTATTTTACCCAGTGAGCAATAAGCTTTTGGAAATCTACCTTAAAATGTAGTCCAGGCCAGGACAGGTTGCGGCAAAAACAGAATGGTGGAAAGTTGTTCTGCAGGTGGTGAAACTTGAGAATGAGTCCAGTGAATTCAGTCTGCACCTAGGACCAAGAAGTGCTGGTGATAGGAATCCTGACTTGTAGCAAAGCAGGAATAGCCAAGAGGCTTGAAGCCTCCATTTTGGTTCCAATGTCTACAAGAGGGAATGCATCAGTTATTGGAGGGGAGTACTGAGCACAGCCCTTCATATATTGAAGTTACTACTGGGGAGGCTGCTAATTTTCTTCTTTTGATTTTCTGTCAGGGACAGAATGAGTCTGTAAAACAACTCAGTCATTTATATTAGCACCTAGATAGGGATACTGGGATAATCCAACGTGTGGTTTGTGCTCCAGCCCAAAGTACTTTCAGCTCAGGTTTAGAAACAGCAGCTGTTTTTTTCCTAGTACTATGTGGGCCCCAAGATACACAGGAGCAGTGAGGATAGACCTCAAAGGAGCTGACCTCTACACCCTCAAAATGCACTTGTCAGTGGAGAGTTAGGCAGTTCCCTTCCCAGCCAGGTGAAATGTGAGGGTATTTGGAGGTGTGAAGCTTTGCTCAGTTCCATTTGACTAAATTTGCCATGGCAACAAGGCCTCACATCTTCCCTTTCTCTGTGTTTTGATGCACAACCAAGTATTTCAAAATCTAATACCTGCTGTCAATCACATTTTCCTTTTCTCAGCCCCTACATCCCAAATTGTGGTTCTGCTGTGAATTAAAGCAGCACCCAGGGAGAATTTGGCTATACAATTTAGTCTGCAGGCCAGGAGTGGCATAAAAATAGCCAACCTGCTGAAATATTCATTTGGGCCACATTTACTTGAATGTGGTGATGTTGTTGCTGCCAGTAACATTTCCTGGGCTTTTTTCTCCCACCTCAGGGCCAAGATGGGGACTTCCAGCCAACGGCTCAGCAAAAAGAAGCCCCCTATGGAAACCAGGAGGGTAAGCACCAAAATGGAGACTTCAAGACTCTTGGCTATTCCTGCTCTGTTACAAGTCAGGATTCCTGTTACCAGCACATCTTGGTCCTAATTACAGACCGAATTCACTGGACTCATTCTCAGGTTTCACCATCTGCAGAACAACTTTCCACCATTCCACCCTTGCCACAATCTGTCCTAAAAGTAGCTGCATAATACACACATCGATGAATCCTTTTGTTAGCTTAAAAACTGCTTTCTTATACTCCGCAGTTGAAGTAAGAAAATAGGTCTCTTGCATTGAGGTGGGATCCAGTTTAGAATTTTTTTAGAAACCTTTTTTCTTTCATCTGCACTGGAGTCTGAGTCTCGGAACATAATAGGTTTTACAAACAAGCTAGATATATATCAACTCAGGACACTGGTAAGAGAAGACATTTAGAGCAGTGATGGGCTGGCCCCAGTAGTATTTGATTCATTTTATGAGGTCTGTTCTCCATTTAGATATTCATACATCTACTTCTCCTCCATTTGGGGACTTCTTTTCTATAATAGTCTCTAAAATAGCGCCCTTTTTCTTCAAATAGCTGTTGAATGTGCCTTTTCTTTTTTCTATCCCATCTCACCAAAGAGGGTCTAACCTTAAGTATCCAAACACTCACAGATCACCTCCCCCATCTTCCCAAGATCCATGACATGATCAGTTATGGAGCAAACATTTACATATTCATTCAGCAAACATTTGTTGAGTGTCTGCTATATGTCAAATACTAAGGCTATCATGCTTTCCCTTAAAAATGCCAAAAGTGTAAAGCTGAACAGACAATTACTGATAGATGTGCTGTGTTGTAAGAATAAAAGAAGCACAGGGTACAAAGGGACCACAAATGAGAACCTCACTCAGACCAAGTGGATGTGAGATTGAGTTCCCAGAGTAGCTCAAAGAACTAAAGCTAAGAGGAAAGAATACAATAGTTTTGGTGACTGGAAGCCGATACACCTGGTGTATAGAGTACAGTGCTGAGAAATGTTACTGGAGAGGTCAGCACGGCCTGGATCATAAAAGGCCTTAAAGCCACCTTCAAGATCACAGGAATTCCCTACAACGTTTTAAAAAGTAGAAAAGTGAAGTGATTTTCATTTCTAAACAATTCTGTCTCTGGCTTGCAAGGCATTGTGTTAAGTGCTGAGATGCACCCAAACATATAAAACCTAGTTTTTTCCCAGGAGCTTATCATTTAGTTGGGGAAAGAATGAACCCTTAAGGACTCATACCTCTCCCTCTGTGGGCAGGGGCAGGGTATTGAGCCCTGTTGTGCCCATGGCTGACTGGCCCATGGAGTAATTTTAGACATATGGTTCCCTTCTTCTATACTTGTCATCCTTTAGAGAGGGAAGAAGGAAAAATGAGAAAGTACAAGAAAGTACATGAAGCTCTGGAGAACAAAGACACTTTATACAACCAAGATAATTACTATTAAAGGAACATTTCCCTCACTCTCTACCCTTTGTACCTTCCTATTCTTAGTTTGACACATCATCTCCCTCAAGAACAGTACCCACAGTTTCTTACTCAACATAATTACCTTTTCATCCTGATACTGGATTTAGGAAAAAAACTCTGAGAAAAAAAAAAAAGAACATGTTTATTGATTTTGACTCAAAGCCCAGAGACAGCCTCCATTGTAGACCCTGTTCCCAGAGAGCGGACTTCTCCTAAATTAAAGTGATCACAGTGATTCTTAGTGTAAGTCACTTGAGCTGGAAGAATTGATTTGCTCCTATGGTCCAATGCTTAATATCTTCTCTCCCCTTTGGGAGAAGGTAGTGTGTAAGAACACAGTCAGTGTGGATTGTGCACATCTGAATGCATTGGGAGCCTGTGCAGAGAAGGCTTAGAAGATTACAACACATATCTGAATAAGGTCTCTGTTTCACAAGAGGTGTTTTGAAGAGAATGGGAAGGAAGGTCAGACTTACTACCTTTGTTATGTCAGCTCCTAGACCTAGAGATCCAGACTTTAAAAGGATAAAAAATAGGAGAGAGCAGGTGAGTGATCCAGAAGTGAACAGACTGTGTTTTGTTTTTGTTTTTGTTTTTGTTTTTGTTTTTGTTTTTGTTTTTGTTTTGTCTCCTCTGCTTGAACTGCACTTCTAAGCAGATCTGGCCCTGAACATACAGGGCACAACCTTGCATCAGGTTTTCAGGGTATTATGTCTTATTGGATGTCCTAGATGGTATCTTCAGTCTTATTTCAGGCTATAATGGTTTTCCTCTCTTATATCATTTGCCTGAGGAGACCTCTGTTAAGATTTCAGGAGAGCACAAAGCACAAAGGCTAAACTATCTTATGAGGGAAATCTCCCCTGTTCAGAGGTAGGCTATTCCTCTGCCCTAGGGCCTTTGCCCTTCTGGTCACCACTGCCAAGCTTAGTAGATGCTTTCATTAGGGCCAGTGCAGCAGGATTTAGACCTCAAACCACAGTTTCACTACATCTGTAAGAATCATTCCCTCAAGCTAGAAATCAGAGCTGGGCCCTCTAAGTTCCATCTCTACCCTATCTAGAAGAAGTAAGAGATGATCTCCTTCCTCCCCAGAGTTTCCTTTATATTTTATAGGAATATGACTTAGGTGGCTGCCTTTGGGGTCTGGAATTTGAGAGGTTTATGGAAAAGCTTATCAGAAATATCAGCCTGTGCTCTGTCCTGGGAGCTTATTGTGCCTCTGCCCTCCCAGAGCCACCTGACAGTCCGTGGCCCCTTGCTATATATCTTTCCCCAGTAAAATGGCTCAAGGAATTCGCCAGCATTGCTGGGTAGTCAGGCCCTCGGGTTCTGCCTGGGTGAGGGGAGTGAACAGTTGGCAAAGATTCTCAAAGAAAATGTATAAACCATGTTTCTGACTATCTGGTGTCTACTAGAATATTATAGGCTTGGAACCAGGTTGTAGGATGCCCCCTTCAAAGTACAAAGGAAGTTCTATAGAGCAGTAGCACAGGGAATATAATAAGGTTGCATTGTAGCGTGTCGGCTGGATAGTCATGTTTCTGCTGCCCTGGCTGTAGCCTTGCTGATCATATGTACTTGTTAATGGCAGCATGCCCTTGTGCATCATGTCCTTGTCTGGAATGCCCTATTCTCTCTGACCCCTTGATGCCATCCACCACGGCCCCATCTAAATAATACTTCTCCTGTGAAGTCTTCCGTGACTAACTACTACCCACTCTACTCATGTTCCCCTCAGCAGCCACCACAAACTGCATGGACTGATGGGGCGGTCTTATCACACTGTCTTATAATGCCTAGTTTATATGTCAGTTTTACCACAGACAGTATACTATTCTCCAAAGTAAAGCAAAGGTCCTCTTGGTTTCTGAAACCTCAATATTCTGTCCTTGGCAATAGTTGGCACTAAGAAACGTGGAATGGTAAGTTAAACCCAGCTTGGTTTGTTCTCAGCTCTTAAATATTATGATTTTAGAGGGACAGTGTTTGGGAAGCTGCTATGGGAAAAGGACACTCCTAAGAAGGAAAACCACCTGCCTGGGTAGTCAGAAGCCAGGCCCCAGCACTGATGTGAAATCACCTTACCAGCAAATAGTGTTCAGACCACCAAGCTATAAAGGAGTAAAGTTTAAGACTTCTTGGTCTTTTTATCAGAACAGGGAAAGAAAAACCCAGCAAGAATGGCAGGAGACCCCAGCGTTTGATATCACTGATGTCCAACACCAGGGTAGGTTCTGGGAAATTCGTATTTATTCTTCTCTAATTATCATGCTGTCCTCTTTAGTTCTCTGATGAGCAGAGCAGCACAGAGCTCTGAGTCTGGGCACACTCGGTGGATGATGTGCCTTGCTCCCTGGAGGTGCTTGTTGGTCATCCTCCAGTCCAGGGGCCGGCTCTTGAGTGTTAGAAGTCCCCACAGCTCCCAAAGGAGTGAAGGAGGCAATGCATGTCCTTCTTGTGTTTCTGATAGTGAAACTGATCTCCCACAGTTCCCAACATTTCCACATGGGGTGATAAGTTTTACAGAGTTGGGAGGGATGTGTTTTACTTTCTGTCTTGGAGAACAACCTCTGGGATGCTGTTCTCCTCTACCCTTTGGGGCATTAATGTTAATATTGAAGGTGCAGATAGATGCTTGGCAAGGGCTGGAAATGTATGTCGAAGTGTTGCCCTTTCAACTTGCTGATCTTTCACTCAGCATAAGGATTCAGTATGTACTGCAGTTATCATAAACAAAGGCATGTAAGCAAGTAAATTCTTTAACAAATTTTCATTCCATAGAAGACACACCAGCTGTGGTGGGTAACTGGGATTTGAGCAGTGTAAAAATCTCGGGGGCTTAACCTAAAAAATACTCCAAGGTCAGAATAGCATCTTACTGAGCTGAGATGAAATTGGGAAGATCAGAATAAACAATTCACCTGGCTTCAAACAGTCCTGGTGTGAGGCTGTCCTTGGCTCAGATTCAGTGTCCTGCCTTCGGCTCACATGAAGGTAGCCCATGGACTAACACCTTTTCCCTGCCTGAGTGTTTTCCTTGCAGATTCTAAGTGGGAGGATAGCCCAGCAGGGAAGATTATCCCACCATTGAAGCAAAACAATCCACCTCCACCTGAAGGACCCACAGAGCTGGGAACCAGTGGCTTCTTTGGGTTTCTAAGGTAGGACAGACTGCTCTCCTGCCATCAAACTGAGATCCAGGGCAGTGTAGCTCCAAAATCTTCATTGACTCTCTCAAGAAAATTAGAATAGAAAAAGGAGATTACCTGCATAATCTCTATTTTGTCCAGGATGGATGAAAGAAATGAGATTGAGACTAAGGGCCCTAACCATGAATTTAACAAAGACTGTGTCTTGTCCATTTTTATACAGCCTACCCTACCCAATGTGCCCAGCATTGGGCCTGATTCCATAAGGCTGCTTGGACAGAGACTATCCTTATTGTGCTTTGGCTATTCAGATGATTTGGTTACCAGAATTTTTCCATTCTTCCCTCTAAATCTAGCCTCTGTCTTCCGAGTCCTTTTTGCTGAGTACAGTTAGCAAATCCCTTTATCTGTCTAGAGCTCAGTCATCCCTTTGCGGTTCTCCTTCTTCTTTTCTACCTCCTGAGTATAATCTAACTTGGGTGCCTTTTCAAATGCTGTTTCAGTCTTGAATTTCCATTCAGTGGTCCCTCAGAGCAGAATGCCCTAGCTAATGGAGCCCTATGGGACCTGGGAGAAGGGAAGTGGACCTCAAGAGTCTCAACCTGCTCTGCTCTCCTTCCTGCAGCTCTCTCTTCCCATTTCGGTATTTCTTCAGAAAGAGCAGCCAGTGAGCCTTCTAAATGCAGCGGTGGGAAGAGCATTGTCTCTTGCAGTGACTCCTCCCACTCCATCCTCTGCTTATGACACTCCAGTCATGAAAAATGAGGGCCCCAAACTCCCTGAGTCCTCCTGTGGGTTTGTCCTGTCATTTACCTCTTTACAATGGAATGTTTTTTCTAATTTAAAATGCTAAGAAAAGAACGTAACTTTCTAAAATGCTCTAGTCTGAGAATTTTACTGCCCTGTAGGCCAGTTAGGTCTTTCATCTCCAGCACTTAGGTTCCTAATGACAATAAATTATTTATGAAGAGTTATTGACTGAATTTAGTGAGTTAGAGCAAACTCTTGTCTCAAGATACAGAGAAACAATGCCTGAAACCTCCCGTGTCTCCCTGATTATTGTTGACAGAACATTTTGGGTAGGCGGAGACTGTACCATTAAACTTCCCAGGCGGGGTTAGAGAATGAGGTCTTGCAAGACTAAATGTCCTGAGCCCTGCTGACCCTCAAGAAATCATGTCTCCTCAGTTCACCCAGTTTGGTCCCAAAGTGCATCTCTTAGATAAATGCTTCTCACCTACCTATCCCTTTGGCTCTAGACAGTAATGCAGATTAGCTGATCAGATTAACTGGAAATCAGTGTAGGTTAGGGTCCCTGGAGAAGACCAGGACATCTGAACTGTCTTTTTTTTTTTTTTGGTGGTGGGGAGAGGTAATTAGGTTTGTTTGTTTGTTTATTATTTTAAATGAAGGTACTAGGAAGGCAGCTACGCTCACCACTATACCACCATCTTCTTCTTAAATGGAGGTACTAGGGATGGAACCCAGGACCTCGTGCATGCTAAGAATGCACTCTGCCACTGAGCTATACCCTCACCCCAGACCTCACTCTTCATGTAACCCAACAGCTGATCTGAGACAGACATATTAGACTTGTGTTGTGAGGCCACAGAGGATCAAAATACGGGAATTTAGGGAAACTCATTTTAGCTCAGAACAAAGGAATCACTTTTTAACCATAGAGATGTCTAGTATTAGAATGGGTCACCTTGTAAGGTAATGAGCCTTTGTCACCACCTCTAGCTTTTAAACAAAGCTTATTATCTGTCAGATGCTGGAAGGTTCCCGTGGTGAGCGAAAACATTGGGGCTGGACTGCTGAGGTCCCTTGGAAATCTCTCATTTTGATGCCTTTACCTTGGGTGGGGAGGCGAAAAGAGGTGGGCTGCTGAAGGGCCTGGGACTGGAGGGGAGGAGGGCCAAAGGGGAAGCTGTTGCATGTGAGGACTGGAGGACTAGAGACAAGTCGTGTTTACCACCTTGCCCGGCCGTCCAAACACAGCCTGCTTTACAAAGCTGCTCAAAGGCACAGCTCCAGAATCTGGTGATCTGAGTACCATTCCAACTAGCTTACAGTCAGATCTCAGCAAAATCACTTTCCTTTCTGGTTCTTATTTTCTCATCTGGAAAATGAAGGGGTAGGATTTGATGAGCTCTTAAGTGCCTTCCAGCTCTGGCAGGCTGTGTGGCTGGCTCTGCCTTTCTGAGCAGGTCAGTGAGGGAAGTGGCCCTGGGGTATGTGGGGCCAGAATCACCACAGGCTTCCTTCTGATCTCTACCCTGCCCCAGCCCCTGTGGCTCCTCTGACTAGGGGTCTTTTTCCAACTTGCCACATTCTTGCCCCAAGTATAATTTAACACCACGCATGAACAGCAAGAGATTTGGGTTCTAGATCAGCCCTGATATGAACTAGCTTTGTGACTTTTACTAACTTTCTTTCTCTGAGCCTTGGTTGCCTCACCTGTAATACCAGAGCCAGGACTGGACTAAACAATCAGATTGCTGGGGTTGACAGCTTCAGGCTCTTCCACGTGTCAGGTTCCTGTTATTCCAGGGGCTGGGGGAGCCCCACTCTGTAGCTGACCCCTAGGATGAAAAGTCATCCACTTGACAGTGAAACTCTGAAATGGACTTAGAACCTGCACCCCACCCCCATTCCCCCCTGGCTCTGCCATCACGCACCTCTCAGGAGACCCCCACTGCTATCATTTCCCTTGTTCGTAAGTCTCCTCACCACCCTTTCCTTTGCAGTGGATGAAAGAGACAAGCAGGGCTGAGTTTAGTAGTTTTAAGAGTGGGCTGGCAAGGCCCTAAACAGAAGTGTCCTTGTGTCCTTAACCAAGGTCACACAGCAAGGAAGAGAACACAGGTGGCCACAACTCAGCCCAATCTAGAGCCCTCTCTCCCCAACTACACACATGCTGCCCACTCCACCAGCTCCTGGGCTTTTCTCTTAACTCACTTGCCCAGCCCTGGGCCACAGGCAGCTTTTAGACAGAAGGGAAGCAGAAAGCAGCAGAAGCTGCTCTCTGAGGACCACACCTCAGAGAAGAGCAGGATTTCCCAGGTGGTTTTGCTGAGACCTCAGGCAGAGAGGCAGGCCTGAAAGCCGATCTCCAAGAGGGCGTGGCTGCAGAACACTGGCAAATAAAAACCCAGAGAGCCAGCATCTTCTGGAGACCAGCAGGAGGCAAGAAGAGCCACTCAGCAAGCCACTCAGCAAGCCATTCAGTTCCTCGGCCTTGGAAGTGGTGAGCTCACTGAGGCAGGAGGAGACCTGGGAGGGCCTGGGGCTGCAGATAAGGGATCTGCAGGCCAAGACAGGGCAGATGGAGGGAGGCAGAGGTTTATGCTCCAGATGGTAGGGGAAATTCCAGGGGAGAATCACTGCAGTGGGCTGACACACAAGTCACATTGAGACAGCTGCTCACACTCAACACTCATCCGGAGACACTCAATCACAGGCGCACACACACACACACACACTCACCAAAAGGCAGATACAAGGAAAAGACAGATATATGGAAAAGACAGCCCCTCAGGCATGCATCACCCCAATGAGAAAGACCAGCCTAGCCCTGGAGGCATGCAGTAGTTAAAGAACTCCCCCTCCGACCTGCATATCCATCTAGAGACAGCTATCTACCCACTGTGTTTCAGATGCCCATGGCGTCCCCCCAAACCCTGCTCCTCTGCCTGCTGGTCCTGGCAGTCATTGAAGACCAGGGTCGGCAGGCGGCCATCCCAGGCTGCCACTTGCACCGTAAGTAACCTGGGAGCAGAGAACTGGGTGGGAGCAAAGAGCTGATGGACTGGGCTGAGGGGCAGAAAGCACCCCTGAGGGAGCAGTGAGGCTCAGGCAATCATCTACTGTCGCCTGTTTTCCTAGCCTTCAATGTGACGGTGCGAAGTGACCGCAAAGGCACCTGCCAGGGCTCCCATGTGGCACAAGCCTGTGTGGGCCACTGCGAGTCCAGCGCCTTCCCTTCCCGGTACTCTGTGCTGGTGGCCAGTGGTTATCGACATAACATCACCTCCGTCTCTCAGTGCTGCACCATCAGCACCCTGAGGAAGGTGAGGGGGCCCAGTCTGGTGGTGGCTCATCGTGGGTAGGGGAGACAGAGGAGATGGGGTTCTAAGATGGCCCAAGGAAGGGGGCTGGAACAGACACCCACCTCTTCCACAGGTGAAGGTGCACCTGCATTGTGGGGGGGACCGGAGGGAAGAGCTGGAGATCTTCACAGCCAGGGCCTGCCAGTGTGACATGTGTCGCCTCTCACGCTACTAGTCCATCCTTCTCCCCGACCCTCCCCTTCGTCAGAGGGTTTGAGGTTGGAGTAGATCCTGTATATCCTGAACCTCATTAAGGACAACAGCTCCAACCCTCTTAAGATTCTGATTGTCACCTCCCGAGAGGCGGGAGTTTTCTGCTTCCTCCCTGCCTCTGCCTGGCTTCCTCACCAGTCCTTCATCATTTCACTTTCCTCTTTGTCCCTACCCCTAAATAAAGCAAGCAGATCTTGAGTTTCTCTCTTTATTAAATCTACCCCCAGCCAGGGAAAGGGGAACAGACCATGGTTACTGTGACCACCCTCCCTTGCCCCAAGGCATGGGGAATCTTCTGCCTGTGCCCTCACCCCTCCCCCTGCCCAATAAATAAAAAGGGGACAAGGATGTATAGGGTGAGGGAGGGGAGGAAGGAGGGTGCCCCAGGCCCTGGGTAATGTCTGTGTTGCAGATGAGCTGGGGGAGAATAAATAGACCATGGATCCCATGGTGGGGTGAGGAAAGACCTTGTGCTGGCACAAGGTGGGGCAGCCAAGGGGCTGGGTCCCCTTGCCCAAGGCTGGGAGCAGGGGATGGGAACCTGCCTGCAGTGTACAGCCCAGCTTTGCGGGGCAGAGGCAGATCCCCAATGGCAGCTTCCTGGTCAAGCTTGCCCTGGTCATGCCCTGCCAGGAGGGCCTGAGAGTTCTGTTGCCAGGACCACCATCTCTCCTCCTCTCCTCCTCTCCCTCCCAGTGGAAACTGCTCACACTGGGCCAGGTAGGGAGCCCTCCAAGCCCACTCTGGCAAGGCCAGAAGTTTGTGTGTCTCTCTCTGGGCCTCTGGGTAGAAGGGAGGATGGAGGGACTGACAGCTCTGGGTTTAGCTCTTCCCCTTCTGGGGATTCTCTAGCTCTGACCTCCACTGGTGGCCACCTGGGGTGTAAGCCGCTGGAGTGGGGCCTCTTTGGCCCCTTGGGTCCCCTGTAACCGGCGTAGCCGTAGCTCCTCCAGGCCTTGCCACAGCTCCTGACGTTCCTGAGCCTTTTGCTGCTCCCTGTGGAGAGAGGGCGAGGCAGTTCTGCTACCTGGGGCCCGACCTACAGTCCAGCCTCCCTCGCCGCCACCCAACTCTGCAAAGGGAACCTTTCACTTAGGGGAGAAAGCAGTAAGGAGAGACTGGTCCCAGCCTGTGGTCATGGGGCAGATAGATTAGCCTAGCCCTGAGAGGCCCCAGCTGAAGGGTGGGAGGAGGCGCCATACCTCAGAAGAAGTACTTAGGAGGATAATTGGAGGATACAGGTGAGAGCTGGGCACAGATGGCCCAGCACTTGGCAGGAACGTAGGGAGAGACTTTAAACGCCTGATCAGATGGGATGTGGGTTGCCCTCTTAAGTTCCCTCCAACCATTAGGAACTGGTTCCTGTTTGCTTTTCTCCCCTCTCCCTCCGTGCCCAGCCCCCCAACACTCACTGCTGCTTTTCCAGCTTGTAGGAGGCTGTGAGCTCATCAAACAGCTTCCCATTCATCTCCATGAAGGTCTTGAGCACATTGTAGATCAGCGATACAATGGTTCTTGGCAGGGTCAAGGGAAGGAGTGAGGAGATGAGAGCAACTTCGGTTGGGTCCCACCTCCCTCTCCAGCATTCTGCCTCTCCTTGTGTCCCAAACAGAGAATGCAGCCCTGAATTCCACAGCACTGCCCTCTTCCTGCTCCTTTCATCACTCCTCCACCATCTTTGGATGCCTTCCCTGATCCTCTCTAGCTGGGGGTAACCCTAGTTCTGGACTGGTTGGCCCTGCCGCAGCTTTTGTGGGTTAGGTCAAGGCCTGGGCACTCACTGATTCCAGTGCTCCTTGGAGACTTGGTAGAGGGTCCCAAACACAGCAGGCAGCACAGTGTGGCAGTTGTCCTCAATGAGGCTCAGGATATACTCATTGTTCCAGAAATACAGAGCCCGCTCTGCAACCTAGGGCAGCAAGATGAGAGTGAGCACCTGACAGTGGCTTCCCTCCATGTGCAAGGCCTGGTATCCATCCCCAACTCAAAACCCAGGGAGCCCTGCCCTCCACACACCCCATCTTCAGGGCTCATCTAACCCACCAGAGGAAGCAACGTGGTAAGGTGAAAAGAGCACTGGATTTGGAGTTCAACGCTCAGGAGTGAATCCCAGCCCCACTACACACTGGCCACATGACCTTGGGCAAGGCATTTAACCCGTCAGTTTTCAAATCTGTAAAGTGGGGCTAATAATAGCTACCTCCATAGGGCTATTGTAAGAATCAAATGAGGTATTTAGTAAACCGAAGTGCCAGAATCACTGTGAGGAGAAATTGTTAACCACCAGGTTATGGCTCTTAAGAATGAGAGAAAATCTGCACACACACATGCAGGAGAACATCAGTTACAGCCAGTCTGGATGGTGTGGGGAAGCCTTGCTGGGCTCTGAAGTGGGGCTAATGAAACCTAAGGTCACTAAGAAAGGGGAAAAATGATGACAACCATCCATCCCATTCATGGCCGTTTCCTAAATGTCCATTTCAGTTTACCAAATGTGTTCTTGCTACCATCTCTTCAGTTCTCATCTGTGAAGAGATCACTACAGATGAAGAAGCCCATTCTACAGATGAGGAAGCTTAATCAGACTGAGTTGCTAAGTGATTTGCTCAAGGCTCCTCAGCCAGTGGGAGGCAGATCTGAGGCTAGACCCTAGGTCTCCTGACCCTAAGTCCAGCATCTCTCCATTATCAGACCCAGGAAGGTCCAGAGGAAAATCTAAGGACAGAGGGAGCTATGTTAAGTCAGTGTGCCAACCCTACCAGTCCATACCCTGACTCTCCCTGACCTGTCCCTGCCCCATACCTGGAAATGGGGGCTGGACACACAGCGAGCCACCTGCTTGAAGAGGGGCTCCTGGATCTTCACAAACTGGGAGGGCTCAATGACATCCAGAATCTCTTCCATCTCCCCCAGAAACATCACCTGGGGTAGGGTGTAAGGACACAGAGGGCAGCAGTTCCCATCTCCCCTGACGCACACGTGACTGCCCTCTGGAATCTGAGCCCTCCCAACCTCACTCTGATGGACATCAAAGCCCTTCATACCTCCTTCTGGGTGCAGGTTTTTGGCCAGTATTTGAGCAGCCCCCGGATCACCTGTGGGAGTTGAGGCAGAAACAAGTCAGACCTGCAGGGGTGGGGGCCTGCCTGTCCCCTCAGAGGTACTCACATGCTCTGTTAAGGTGGCGTCCTTCTCCAGGAACTGCACCACACAGTATGCCAGCTGCAAGGGTTGGGGAAGAGGTAGGCAGAGAGAATAGGATGGGTCAGCAGGGGACCAGGACAGGACACCAGACATTTGCTCATTTACTGTGTCTATTCTCTCATTCACCTAGGGTGTACCAGGCACCGTGTATGGTGTGTGAGGACACAGTGATCTCACAGGGGAAACGTTCAGCAAACTAGTCCTTAAAAATTTTACAGAAGTTTCCATAATCGAAATCCGTGTCATGATCTATGGGAATATAGAAAGAGGGGAGCCTAATCCTGCCCAGGGCCGGTCAAGAGGGAGGGGCTGGGAAGTCTTCAGAGAGCTGATGTCTAAGATTGGCCTTAAAGGGCCTCTCTAAGGTAGATGGAACAGAATTAGTAAAGAAAAAGGCGAGAGAGGATCCCATGAGTTCATGCGTTAGTGTGGCTGGAGTCAGAGTGTCAGGCTGACCCTGCAGCCCAGATGACTTCCCTGACTCTGTCAGGAGCTCTCTGCTGCAGCAGGGGCAGGCCTAGGCCTTACCTGGGCATGAAAGACAGACAGGGATTTGACAGAGTGCAGGGGAATCAGGACCCGAACCAGGAACTGCTTGTGCTCAGTCTTCAGGGGCAGTGCAAAGCCATTGATGATGCTGAGGAGGAGACAGAAGAGATGAGGAGGGTTCAGATGACTGGGCCTCAGTCCCTCCTCCCAGAATCCTGATGCTCCAGCTGAGGCCCAGAGAGAGTCACCTTCCTAAGATCTCCAGCAGCTCAGCCACACCATTGAAGTGCTCGAATTCATAGATGAACCTTTGAGAGGAAAAGAAGGATACAGAAGAGCTGAAGGCAATTGGAGCAGGCTCAGGCCCCTCTCAGCCATCCTGCCTACCCAGCCGCACCCTGCAGACCAATCCAACTCTCTCCCAACCCAGAGGCTATGCTTCCAATACCCCAAACCAGGCCCCACTGAGATCCACATCCACCTCTGTTACATCCAGTGCCACTCTGGGTCCCAGCTGAAACCTCTCTTCAGTGAAGCATTCCAACTCATCTCTTCCTACCCCAGACCCTAGCCCTCATTACCTGGTCCCCATCCAGTCAGCAGGCACTTTGCCTGAGTCCTTCACTGTTCATGCCAATCAACCAAAAGAATATCAGACACTTACAGTATCTATTCTGTGCTATGTACTTCTCAAAATTATCCCAGGAGGTAGAGCTTATTAGATCCCTTATACAAGTGAAGAAATCAAGGCTCAGCAGTTCAACGAAACTTGCCCCAAAATTAATAAGCAGAGAATCTAATAGACTCTGAGTTCCTGGAGGACAGGGATCACATCCCACCTATTATGTAGCTAATAACAATAGAGCTAATGTTACAGATTCCCAGCCTTGGTCCAGGAGCTATACTGAGTGCTTCAGAGGCATTTCATCTTGATGAGTGTCCCTGGGCTAGTGTAGCTATCATTCCCACTTTAGAGATGAGGAAACTAGGAAAGAGCTTAAATAATTTGCCCAAGTCCACCCAAATACTTGAACCAGAACCAAACTCAAACACAGGCCATCTAGCTCAAGTGCCAGTCCCAACTATAAGGCCGTGTGGGTCTCTGATGTCATTTGGGCATTGGTGCTCAATACACATTTGCAGAAGGAATCTCTTTCTTTGGGTCCTTGTAGCCTGGCACAATGAGGGTCAAAAGATTTAGATCCTAGGCCCCCTGAACAGATCTGGTCCCTACTAGCCACTTCATCTTTGGTCTCTATTTCCTCATCTATAAAATGGAAATAAATACCCTTTCTCTGCTGATCTCACAGGATTTCTATAAGCAATATTATGTAATACATTGCCCAGGAAAACTTCGGTAAACCAGTGTTCCACAGGTCCCCCCAGCCCAGGAGCCTTTTCCTCCATCTTCCCACAGCTCTCTCCCTCCCTCCCCAGGTCTCAGATGGGCAGGCCACAGGCACCCACCGGAGGAAGATGTGGCTGCACTGTTTGCGGATGTAGGCCCGGAGCCCCAGGAACTTGCCATAGACCCGGTGCAAGATGGTCTTGAGGTACTCACGCTCTCGGGGGTCCTCGCTATCAAATAGCTCCAGGAGCTGTGGGACCCGGGATCAGGGGTTAGGAAAGAGGCCAAGTCAGGTTGCTTCCATCATATCCCCACACCCCTCAGAGAGCCTACCCCTGCCCCCTGGTACCACCCAGCCTGGGCTCCCTACTTCACCATCAGGACAAACTTTTGATCCACATATCTCTTGGCCACGGAGGGCTGGAAGTCTGGGCTCTCCAAGAAACGCAGGAAAAACTCATATACCAGCTGGGGGAGGGGAGAGATGAAAAGGTGAGTTAAGAACAGCCTTCCCTACTCACCCTGCCCTATGGCCCTCATCCAACAGTCCAGGATCTAAGAAGACCCGCTCCCAGCTCCTCGGATCTCTTCTGAAACTCAGATCCCTATCTTCCCCAGCCCTTATACCTGAAGATGTGGCCATGAAGGCTCAAGATTGGGCTCATCCTCTTCAGGGTCAAATTCAGGGTTCTCACTGGGTGGCAGGGTCCGGAAGATATTCACTGAGATCTGAGGGGGCAGAGTCAGGGTTCTTTAAGGAAGAGCCCTCGAAGGCAGAAGCCAGGGCATCCATCATGCAAAGTTTAATGGGCCTCAGCACCTGCCCCAGCAAGCAGTTCACTCCTTGGCAATCATTACCTGAACACCTAGTTCGTGGAAGACCTGGGCCAGGGGATAGGGACCCAGGGGTGGATGAGATACACCCTGCCCTCTATCAGGTACAGTCCAGAGGGAAGACAAGATAGAAAGTGGTAAGATCTACGGACATTCTAAATAGCAAAAAGGAGATTTCTAGCTTGGGGACTGAGAGAGGCTTCACGGAAGAGGCAGCACCTGAGCCAGGCCATGGCGATAGGGATGTGTGTGTGGTGGGGGTATATGCCAGGCCTCAGGAGAGCATAAGCCAAAGTGCAGGGTGGGACAGGCCCAAGAGGCACTGAGTGACCTACACTGGCTGGATGCTGGGCAGCAGTGGGGCTGGGGTGGGCGAGGAAGATGCAGGCCTTGAGCCCAGCCCAAGAATAAAGGTTTATTCTCTGCCCAGGGGCCCCAAAGGCAGGTGGAGGATTCCCATGCCCACCAAGACCTCCCCTAGAGGCTAAATGCCAGTGCTCACCATGCGAATGATGTCTGGGTAGACAGGCTCAATGAGAACCCCCCGAGTGCTCCCCACACACTCCACCAGTTCATTGAGTGCCGCCCGCTTCACCTCCTTCCCCTTCAGGTCGGCCACACAGTCCAAGAAGTCAAACATCACCCCACACTGGGCCAGCTTCCGGCTCAGCAGCTCATGCAGCTCAGAGGCTGGAACATCTGGAGAGGAAGGAGGGGCTGAGCCTTGGGCCCCAGCTGCCAGAGCTCCGGGTAGGGGCGGGCCCTCCTAATCCCTAGGGCAGCCTCCTCTGCCCCAGACCCCATCTTTTGTGCCATCTTCCACTACTTGCAGAGAGGAAATAACTTGTGGCCCTCCTCCATTCTTGCACAGTACAATAACTTCATCTCTTCATCCTAACTCAGGCTCAGAGCTTGATAGCCTGATTTTAAAGCAAGGTAACAGACCCCAGATGCCTGGGCTTTCCATAGGTGCCCCAAACAGCCACTGCTTCCTTCTCATAGGTGGCACTCTATTCCAAGAGCCAGAAGTGGGGAGAAGAGCGAAGACCAAGGATCTCTAGGGTGCCCTCCGCCTCAGCCAGTTAGGTCCCAGAGGTGGGGGGGATTACACAGTGATTGTAGGGAGCCATGTTAAGCACCTGCTCCAGGACCCTGGCAGCAGCTGAGCTGCTAGTGGCCTCCTGGAACCCAGGCTGTAGGCCCCACCCTTGGCCCTGGTCTGCCCCCCAGGGTGGCGCCACCTCCAGATGCCCCACCTCCAAGGATGACAGGCCAGTCAGGCCATGCGTCAGCAGAGAGGGCTAGAGGGCTGGGGGGTGGGGGTCAGCTCAGATAGTGGAGTCCCTGGCCTGGAAGGGGCCATCCAAACTCCCTCTGATCACAGCTACCAGCTGCTTCTCACTACCCCACCCCCAAGCCTCACTTGCCCACTCCAGGACTCAGGTACCCTCCCAGTCAGCAGCTGGGCTCACCTTTGAGCAGGGGCAGTGGAGTGAGTTCTTGCTGGTTGCTCTGATAGCGGAACTGAGAGGAACTATGGGACCGCCGGGGCCGGGCCCTGCGGAGGGAACGGCGGGAGAAACCGTCCACCTTGTCGGGTGGAGGCACAGGGGACAGCCCCGGTGAAGAGGGGCTGGTGGGGGTGCTTGCAGGGGGCAGCTTCGTCTCCATGGCAGCCAGGCAGCAGGTCAAGCCTTCAGAGCCCCTGCGGTTCCCGATGGGCCTGGAGGATGCTGAGTGAGGCTGGGCTGACTAACTTGGGCCCATCCTGTGCAGTTGCGGGGGGGACAACCACAGTCCTGGGAACCCCCCCCCCAGGGCTTTCGGCAACAGCCCAGTCCTGGGGGGCAAGCACGGTAGAGAGGATGATGGCTCAGATCTCAGGTCCTTCCTAGGCGTCCGAAGATTCCCTCCCTGGCTCTTTGGAAAAAGAAGTCAGAGCTGAGAGGTCAGCAAGAAAGAGACAGACAGACCCTGTCAGTTCTTTCAGGACAGCGTGTGGGTCTGCCGCTGAGTGCCCAAGTCTTCTTTCCCTCATCCCCTCGCCCAGACTCTAAATAGAGGTGCAACCCCCTCCCATACGAGACATGTTCCTCCCTTCTCCCAAACTGAAAGGCCCCAGGCTCCAAAACAGCCCCTCTCGAAATAGGGCCTCTCCCCCAAGCCAGGCCCTACCTAGAACGGGGACCTCGTTTTTCACCCCTATCTCCTAAAAGAATGGGGCCCCGGTCCTACTCTACTAATCCTGGTCACCTGGGACCTCCTCAAGAATGGGGCCCCTAACCCCATGCCACCCCACTTCTAGAACCCGGCATTCTCCCCCACCTCAGTTTCTCCTTCCTCGCCCCCAAATCTCATCTGCCCCTGGGTGTGGGGGACACTCACTTCTAAGAAGCCCAGACTTTGGTCGCTGACCCCCAGAGGCTGCCGGTGGGGAAGGAGGAGGCTGCTCAGGGCTCCTTAGCTGCGGTTCTGTTCGGGGCACCAGCACTGGGCGGCGGCGCTCCTGGGTTCTCTCTCCGGCTCCGGGGGGGCCGGAGCATACCCCCGACTCAGCCCGGGGTCGGGGCGCGAGCGCCCGGCGGGCTCTGGGCTGGCCCGGGCAGCGCTTAGACCTCTCCTCAAGTCGTGGGACCTGACCCGCGCGGCGCCGCGGGAGCCCCAGCTCTGTGCGCACCGGCACCCGCCGCCCAGCTGCTCACGATGACATCAAGTCACCTCCCCCCGCCGGCCCGCACCTCCCCGCGGGTTTGGGGGGCGGGGAAGGGGGGCTGCGTCAGAAATTTCCCGCCCAGGTAGTTGGGAGATGTAGTCCCCGCACCGCTTAAAGCGGGCTGCCAAAGGGGTAATTCCTGCGGGTACCCGGGGACAAGACTGAAGCAGACTGGGACGGGATCCAAATGGGGCTGGGCTCCTGGGTTCTGTAAGGGAGACTGCATGGGAAGAGAGGAAGAATCAGGAGTCTGCCGAGGAAGCTGGGGGTGATGCCAGGATTATGGCAGGAAAGAGGCCCAATCCGATGTCAGGCCCAGAGATTTGGCCTGCGCCATCTGTGCCCCAGGCATTCCACCCCTAAGGGAACCCCACACCCACCTGAGAACAGGTGGACACTTTACAACCCCGGTAGAAACCAGCACTGGACTAGTTAATAGTCTGCAGTGAGCCAGTGCCTGCTGGGAGGGGTGTGGTGCCCCCAAGGCTGCTGGGAAATGCAGTCCCTCCTCAGGCCTGCAGTCCCCCTCCCATCCCTTGCTGTGTATGGTGACATCATGGTCTGGGTTTAAAGGGCCAGTCTAGGAGAAGCAAAGCATCAGAGCAGGAGATGCTCCCTGGTGCAACCACCCTACTCCAGGCATGCTGGCCTCCCTGGATGGGACTCCCAGCCCCTCTCGGCCCTAAGGTGTGTTAGTAGGGTCTTTTGTTCAAAACCCTCCTGCAGGGTATCCAAGGCACAGGTAGAATTCCAGGGGTTTGGCATTCCTGCCAAAAGTTCCCAACCTGCAATCCTGGGCCCCCTTCCTAGCACTCTGGACCCCAACACCCTTCATTCTCTTGGACTCTGTCCCCTGTACTACACTGTGAAATGTCCACCCAGATGTTTTGCCTGGATGAGCAACTGGTCCATGTGAACATCAGGAGTGGTCAATGAGACCTGGCAACAAAGTGAGGGAGGGGCCCTTTTCAGAGTTTCCATACCCTGCCTTCAGTCTTGCTGACCACTCAATGCCCCAGTAGAACCACCCAGCCACCTTCCTTGCTGCAGGGAAAGCCTGGGTGCCCAAGACGTGCCCACCTGCTGGAGCAATAAAAAAACAAAAGCCACAGCTTAGCCAGGCTGAGATCTATGACCAAACTCCCTGCTTGACAGGCCTTGTCCATCTTGGCCCTGGTGTCTTCATTTGTTAAATGAAAACATTTGTTAAATGAAAAACCCATCTTCCAGGCTCAGGAGATGAAGCCTCTCCCATACTCCTATAGAAAAAGCTAGGGTAGGGCAGGCCCACCAAGCCTTCTACAACAAGGTATGGACCCTGAGGCCCAGAGAGAAGTGCTTTGCCCAAGGTTACATAGTCTGTTATCAAAAGCTGGGACCAAGGTACAGTCCCCTACCTCCCAGTCTAAGTCAAGAGGACACCAGCTCCGACCTCCCACCCCAGGCCCCTGGGGGCTGGTGCCCTGGTCCCTGAGGATCTCCAGGCCAGGCTGGTCATGGAGGATTTGTGCTTTGTACAAAGCAGTTGCTTGGTTTGAGGACTGGGGCACTAAAGGGTGGAGGACAGACATAAGACTTCCTATAAGAAGTGGCTTTTTTCTTAATGATCATATTTTACTATCTATCTGTTTATTTATTTATTTATTTATTTATTTATTTATTTATTTATTACCTTTTAATATATTTTTATTGAAGTATAGTCAGTTTACAATGTTATGTAATTATCTGGTGTACAGCACAATACTTCAGTCATATGGGAACATGCGTATATTCGTTTTCATATTCTTTTTAACCGTAAGTTACTACAAGATACTGAATATAATTCCCTGTGCTATACAGTAGAAACTTGTTTATCGGATTTGCTGAGAATCCTCCTGTATTTTGAAATGAGAGACCCTCTGCCAGAGTTCAGTAGGTGTTCTGTGCAATTCAATGGGTTTGTAGATGTAATTCTTGGTGTATTTGTGGAAGAGGGCGAGCTGTGAGTCTCTCTACTCCACCATCTTGGCTCAACCCCTAGAAGTGGCCTTTGAAGTGGGTCTCAAAATAGAAACAATGTCACCTGGGGGACAGAGAGTTAAAAATTTTTAAATCATCTTTATTGAGACAGAATTCACATATTATAAAATTCACCCATTTTCATGTTATTGTTTAAGAGTATGGGTTTTGCAAGATGAAAAAGTTCAGTTTAGGTGCACAATAATGTGGCTATACTTAACACTACTGCATTGTACTTTTAGAAATGGTTAAGATGATAAAATTTATCATGTGTATTTTACCCCAATTTAGACAAAATGCAAAATCCAGGCCCTTCACCATGGACCAAGTCAAAAGCCACAGCCTCCAGGCTACCTTCCAGAATCCCTTTTATACCTATCCTGATCCCACTGAGGAAATTCCCAGAGGGGCTTCTTCTGGGTGGGCAATCCCTGGGGAAGGGCGAACCTCACCTCAGGGCTCCTGAGGTCTAGGGCACATGGTTGCCTGATAATTTTCCACCTAATCTGATGTGGGGAGGCCCTCAAGTGGCCCCACAAAGCCTAGCTCTCCTGCTTTTTTTTCTATGGGGAGGAACCCTAGTCCCATGCTTCCCCAGACCTCTTGAGTCCTCTGAAATCCAGTTGTCCAGTGCCAAAGGCCATTGTATTTGTTAGCACTGCTGGACCTAAAGTGGACCCCAGGACTTCATCCCAGAAATACCCCTATGGGGTTCCCAATACCATTTTCCCTAAGAGAACAGTATCCCCTTTACCCTGCTTGTATTTTTTATTCTCTCGTTCAGCTCCTACTTCAAGGCCTGGGTCAGGTTGTGAGATGACTATATCTCTCGAGTTGGATTTCTGTGGAGCTCACTGCAAGGACTCTTCTGCCCCTCTGAGTCCTGTCTACTTCTCTGCTGTGGCACAGACACTGCACTATGTCCTGGCTGCAGACGGAATCAGGCTCAGAGTAGATTCAAAGTCACCCACTGCTAAGAGATAGAGGTGGCTCCTAGTAAAGTTACAATGAAAGACATGAGTGCAGCCTTAGTGGAGGGAAGCCAGTCCAGGAAGCAGCCACTCCAGATTGGAGATCAAGATATTGGGGATGGCCTTGTGTCCCCAACCTTTGCATATAGTATGTTCCATTCCCACTACAGGAGAATAGTAGCTCCTTCCTAGACTGAACATAAGGACAACTTTTCCTAGATTCTAGAAGCTGCTTTTCTATTCCCACTGTCTTTGGGAGAAATGATGTTTGTTCATTTACTTGCTTCACAAGCACTTAGGCACACAGCCTCAGTTTTCCTCTCTCGTAAAATGGGAATATTAATAATGCCTCCCTCGTGTGCCTGAGTAGTAAAGAACAGATGAGATCATGCATGTAAAGTGACAAACCCAGTGTCCAGGACATCACATTAGCTCAATTCATGGTATCTATTACTTTTATTATTAATTTAATAAACACTCGATGAACACAACTCTGCCCCTGGCCTCATGGGGGTCAGGCAGGTCGCTTGATTCATTCCACAAGCATTTTTGAAGCAACCATTGTATTAGCCATCCTCCTTGAATGGGGCTTTCCTAGTGTTTCCCACAATTCTCTCAGACTGTAACCCAGTCCTTTCCAGGTAAAGAATTGTCCTGCCTACTAACCCAGCCCTAGGTTAAAGGGGATAAAACAAGTTCACAGAGGAGCAGTGACTTGCCTGAAGTCACAGAGAGCTGGAAATGGAATCAAGATCCCTGCGCCTGAGGCCAGGGAGGTTGCCCTTGCTTCAGGCAGACTTTTGGCTTTAGATTTCAGTAGAGTCCATCTCCCTAGTAAGGCTTAAGTGGAATTATAATTACCTGTTGATATCTCTTAAGCCTTCATGATGCAACTGGGCTTAGACGACCAAACCTGTACAGCCTAAAATAAATATATTTTAAATAAAATATTTTAAAATATTAAAATTTTACATAAAATATTTTAAATAAAATAGATATTTTAGGCTTTGTAGGCCTCCGTCTTAAGTACTCAACTCTGCTGTCGTAGCAAGAAACCAGCCCTAGAGAGTACTTATTCAAATGAGCAGAACTGTGTTACACTAAAACTTTATTTGTGGACACACATGTGAATTTCTTGAGTTTCACATCATGAAATTTTATTCTTCTTTGATTTTTTTCCCAACTATTCAAAAATGTAAAAACCATTCTTATTTCATGGGTTGCATGAAACAATAAACCCTTGCTCAAGGAAGTTAGAATCCATTCTTTACTGAATTTTTGAATTAGAGATTAAAAAAAATTATTACTCCTACTACTACTACTATTATTATTAGCCAGAGACCTGACCTACTACAGAGAGAAGGGTGGGTCAGTTAACCTCCTGTCAAGCATTTCAGTAAGGAGTGGAGAAAAAAGGACTTCCTTGATGATGGTTTCACAGCAAAACAGTCTTGTTTCCTTATTTCTAAAATGGTGACAGTAATCTCTAACTTAGAAGGTTATGAGGGTTGAATGAGATAAAGGAAGGTAAATCGTTTTGTAAAATGCAAATATTTATTCACTTGTTTCTAGAGATGCGTGTTGGGGCTCACACTGACTTTATTCCTCTAGAAAGCTTTCTACGAAGTTTGATGGGACACTGCCCCTTTAAATCCTCCTTAACTACCTCAAGTACTAATAGGACAAGTCAGCACATGCGCATTCCTTTGCGGGGCTGGCACCTCAAGCTACAGCCTTCCCGGAGCCCGTAGGAGAGGTTGAAGGTCCTCCCACACAGAATTTTTACGCAAGCGTAAATCAATTTTGAGAGCACTATATCGTACCGAGAGCCCAGTCCCTTTTTCGCGCCTGAAGGCTCCGCCCCCGCGGCCAATCAGTAGGCCTCGCCCTTTGCAATGGCCAATGGCAGTGAGCGTGGGGGCGGGGCCGGGCGTCCGGGGGCGCGGCCTGGCGCTAAGAGAAGCGGTAGAGTGAGCCGGGGGCTCTAGTGAACCGCGAAGCCGGACGGGGAACGCTGGCGGACGGCGAGTTGAGGCGGCCCGGGCCCGGCGGTCTCCGAGATGTCACGATGGCTATGGCCGTGGTCGAACTGTGTGAAAGAGCGGGTCTGCCGCTACTTGCTGCATCACTACTTGGGTCATTTCTTCCAGGAGCACCTCAGCCTGGACCAGCTCAGCCTCGATTTGTACAAGGGCAGCATTGCCCTGCGGGATATACATCTGGAGATCTGGGTAAGGATCTGGGCCCGAGCCCGGGAAGGGGCGGGGTGGGGGGGACAACGATTTGAGGCTACCTGTGAAAGGGTTGGACTTGGGGACCTGGCACTAGGGTGGAGAGGCCGTGGGAGTCCGGCCCTTTCCAGGGGTCAAGAGGGACCCCAGCTGGTCGCTTCCATAGCCAGTAGCTACCTCTACTTCACAGGAGGAGAAACTGAGGCTGGGAAGCGGGATGTCACTTGTCTGGAGAATACCAGAATAAGCATATCGAATTTGGGGCCTGAAATGAGGGTGGTACCAAGAAACTGAGGAGAGGGTGAGGAGGGATCAGAGGAACTAGGGAGTCTGGTGGGACGAGGCCAGGGCAGTGACAGAGTTGGGACACGAAGCTGGTTAGGGAAGTCTGGCAGGAGTCCAGGGCCCTGCTGCAGGCACCTGTGGGAAGGGTGCCCTGACCTCCTGACCCCACGACCCTGGGCCTGGTGGGTGGGGTTCACCTCCGGCTAGGGATGTCAACAAACGCGTCAGCACCGTGTTGATCAACACTTTGTGTGACTGCTGCCGCTGCCTACTTCCTGCTTTTGGGAGAGTGGGATGGACCAAGTGGCAGTTTGGGGAGGGGCTTGGGCATCCGTCTGTAGAGGAAAGCCCTAGAGGAAAGATGGATAAGTCTGGCCTCAGGCAGAGAGGAGCGAGATGCTGGGGAAGCTGAGAGGAGTAAGATCTGGATCTGAGTCCTGAGACTGGAGGTGGTGAGGTGCGGTGATTCACAGGTCAGCTGACCTGGGAAGTTGCAAAGGAGCCACCAATTAGAGGCACCAGACCAGGGCTGGCACTGGGTCAGTCCTCCAGTTCAGAGAAACAGGGGTGGACATGGAGACAGGGGCTTCTCAGTTTTCTTGGGGGAGTTGAGGGCAGTGGGCAGATAGGATGCCTGGCCTCAATATAGCCTGGGCAGGAAGAACTGAGCTTTAGAAGTAGGCCAGGCCTTCCTGAGCAAATGTGGGGTAGAGGAAGACCCCTGAGCCCAGAGTTGGTGGCATCTCTTGCTTCAGAATCCTAGTGCAGGAGACCTTTTCTGATTTCTGACCTCAGCCTCTTAGGCTGGCCTGAAAGAAATAACCCAGACCTCTAGACTGCCTCTTTCTACATTCCCACTCTGCCCTACCCTCCCCTCAGCTGGGGATTGAATTGGCTCCCAGCTAGGCTGCTTTCCCACCTGGCCTCTGGTGAAGGAGTTGGGAGGAGCTGGGCCTTGGTGGAATGTAGGTGCTTTCCCAGGATGCCAGCCCTTCTACCTCGGCCTGCAGCCCCTACCTTGAAGATCCTCAAAGACGTCAGGTGCCTGGGAACCCTGGGATAGGATGAGGAGAGAGGCCTGGGTCTCAGTCTCAGTCCCCATGGTATACTGGATGACTGGTCCCTTCTCTTTAGGCCTCAGTTTCCCCATCTGTGGATCTCTGGGTAAGGAATTTGTACTCAGTCTCTATAGGCTTGCTAGTTCTGCTGTGTATTTTATTCATGGGTCCAACAAGTATTTACTGAGGCCCTCGCTGGGTAGCACCACGCAGAACACCTGGAGTCACACAGAGAAGGCAGGTGGACTGCTGCCCTCAAGGAGCTCCCAAGCTGGTGACTCCCCTGTTTGTAACCGGGAGCTCTAAGCTTGTGCCTCAGAGAGAGGTACAACTGCACCAAGTGTTTGCAGTTGGGGGCCCCCCTCCAGCTCAGGTCAGCCCCTGTCTGCCTCTCCTGCACACTCCCATTAAACTCCATGCTCACCCAGGATGAATATGGGGTGCTGTTGCATACTGCTGGGCCTTTACATGTGCTGTTCCCATATCTGGACATGCTACCTTCTATCCCCTAGCTCCCCCCACCTCTGGTTTGAAAAACTGGGCACATTGAACTATGCAGTAATAGGGGACCAAGCGTAGGGATCAATTGAGCAAAGGTAGGACTTTGCAGGTAGCATGTGGAGGGGTGGGGAGAGCAAGGGTGGAATAGCCAGGCAAGGAGTGCAGCAGCCAGGGGAACAGCTGGATTTGGGGTCTCCCTGAGCTGGCTTTATCTTCCACTTGCTCCCAGTCTGTGAACGAGGTGCTGGAGTCCATGGAGTCACCACTGGAATTGGTGGAAGGCTTTGTGGGCTCTATCGAGGTGGCCGTGCCCTGGGCTGCGCTGCTCACCGACCACTGCACTGTGCACGTGTCAGGCCTCCAGCTCACTTTGCAACCCCGCCAAGGCCCAGGTGAGGAGAGGCCAAAGCTGGTCGGGGGCAGCGTGGAGCAGGAAGTGGGAGTGGGCCTGGCACCAGGGGCTGGCTGGGTCTGCCTGTCCTGAGACCCTCTTCCTACTTGCAGGACCAGGGGCTGCTGACTCACAGAGCTGGGCCTCGTGTATGACCACGAGCATGCAGCTGGCTCAGGAGTGCCTGCGGGACGGGCTGCCTGAGCCCTCTGAGCCACCACAGCCCCTAGAAGGACTGGAGATGTTCGCCCAGACCATCGAGACTGGTGAGCAGGCCCCTCCTGGCCACCCTGCCCCTCCATGGCCCATAGGGCAAGGGCCTCAGACAGCAGCATGGCCACCCTGCTGCCCGACAGGGAAACTCTGTCTGCCCCTTGCTGCTCCGCCTGACCTGAGACCCTTCCCCACCCCTCAGTACTGCGAAGGATCAAGGTGACCTTCTTGGATACTGTCGTGAGGGTTGAGCACTCGCCGGGTGATGGGAAGCATGGTGTGGCAGTGGAAGTCCATGTGCAGAGGTAGGGGCAGGCTGAGCAGTGTGGGCTGGCATGAGGAAGAGGGGGAACGAGGGGCTGCTGAATGGCCCTGGCCCTGGCCCTGGCCCTGCCCCCGGCCCTGCCCCCGTCCCCAGCCTGGGCTCCTGGGACATGTCAGGGCAAGTCTGGGTGGGCCTGGGCTGTGGCTGTGGCAGGTGGAAGCAAGCTGCGTGTGAGCCTGGTGAGGTGTCCAGGGGCCAGGCGGTGCAGGCCCAGGGTGACTGGGGCCCCAAGGATCAGGTTACACCCTGATGGTCTGAGGAGCAAGGAATGGCCATGGAGGTCCAGGATGGCCTGACTATAATGCGGCAGCTCTACAGGCCAACCTTCACTGACCCCAGACCCCCTAAAACAGAACAAGGTGTGGGGAGAGGGGCACCAGCCTGGGGTGGCTTGGGCAAGGGCTGAGCCTACACTCCTCAGACTGGAGTACTGCGATGAGGCCGTGCGAGACCCAAGCCAGGCACCCCCAGTGGATGTGCATCAGCCTCCTGCCTTCCTACATAAGCTGCTGCAGCTGGTGGGCATCCGCCTGCACTTCGAGGAGCTCCCCCAACAGGTGGGCCCAGTCTCGTCCTCACAGTGTCTTTAATTCCTGTTCTCTCTGGACATTTACCCATCTGACTGTCTCCAGCCCTTCTGACCATCTCTGACCATATCTTCTTGACCTCTCCTTTCATATCCTCTTACCTCCCAGGAAGGACCCCCAGATCCTCCCTTGCAGATTGGCAGCTGCTCAGGGTGTCTGGAGCTGACAGTGAAACTGAAGCAAAATGAGGCCTTCCCAGGCCCCAAGGTGGGTCCCCAGGCCCCTGGGGAGGAGGAATATGCCCCATCTCAGAATCTTCCTCAGCATTGCTGATCTTCCCTGGGACAAAGCAGAGAAGAGTGTTGAGTAGGGGAATTACTGCCTTCTAGGCAACTGGAGAAACTGAGGCTGAGAGTGGTCCAGTTGTGGCCAGGGTCACACAGCTAGTTGGTGGTATAGCTTAGCCTGGTATCTGGCATCCTGCCTCCTCAGGGTGAGGGCAGGTGGGTGGCAGTTCTCAGAGGGCCTTGGTGGCAGGTGTTGGCTCCATGGTTACTCCCTCCACCCCTAGCTGGAGGTGTCTGGACAACTGGGCTCCCTGCACCTGCTTCTAACCCCACGGCAGCTCCAGCAGCTTCAGGACCTGCTTGATGCAGTGAGCCTTGCAGGTGAGACTCTGGGTGGTCTAGGAGATAGGATGGTGGGAAGAGGCTGGCCAGACTGGACTGACATAAGAAAGTATCCTCCCCGTAGACCCCGAGGGCCTGGTAGACAAACTGAACAAGAGCCGCCCGCTAGGTGCTGAAGATCTGTGGCTGATTGAACAGGATCTGAACCAGCAGCTGCAGGCGGGGACTGTAGCTGAGCCCTTCAGCCCAGACCCCGTTTCAAACCCTCTTGTCAACCTGGAGAGCACTGGTGGGTGTGAAGCCAGAACCAGCAATTGGAAGGGTGTCTGTATGGGTGCAGGAGTCAGGGGGCTGAGCACACCTGTCTCTGACCCTCTTCCCCTGGTTCACAGACCTCTTCTTCTCCATGGCCGGCCTCACAAGCAGTGTGGCCTCAGCCCTGTCTGAGGTCTCCCTCTCCGACGTAGACCTGGGTTCCTCGGTGCACAGCAACATGGCCTCCCGCCGGCTTTCTGCCCAGCACCCCCCAACCGGTGAGTCCTCAGGGGCAGGAAGAGCTGGAGGAAGCCTTGGTGCTGGTGTGATGTTTGTTACTCGCATGCTATGTCTGGAGGTCCACCACTGTGACTTGGTTCCATGGGAACACTCAATGGGAGGTAAAGATGCAATGGACAGAGCCTAGGTTTCAGAGTCAGTGACCTTGGGCCAAGCTCTTAAACTGCTGGAGACTCAGTTTCCCCTTCCACAAAAAAAGAATAGTAAGATTTGATCCTGCCAGGCTGCATGTTTTGCTTGATGTTTATTGAGAGATTGTGTGTGGCAGGTACTGGGTAAGTGCTTTATCACCTTTCTTGCAGCTCCCTTGAGAGGACTGAATCAAGCCTGGGCCCAGTGTCTGGCTCAGTGAGGCTTCGTGTCACCCTTGCCTGGCCAAGCCCCCAGCCAGAGTCACAGTCCAGCTAGGCCAGGGCTTCTCCCAGCCCTTAGACCAGTGTCTGACTGTCACCTTACCTGGGATGCTTATGAGCTCTGGGGAGCCCCTGATGAAGTCTTTGTTCTTTCAGGCAAGACAGCCCCCACACCCTCCTCGAACACCCTGCGCCCTGACTCGCTGCTGAAGATGACTTTGGGGGGCGTGACCCTGACCTTGCTTCAGACGTCTGCCCCGTCTTCCGGACCACCTGACCTCACCACCCACTTTTTTTCGGAGTTTGATGCCTCCAAAGATGGGTCCTTCGGCTCTCATGACTTCTACCATCTCCGACCGCGCTTCCAGAGGGCCTGTCCCTGTAGTCATGTCCGGTACAAGCCCAAGGCAGGGACCTGGGCTTAAGGGGACTCTCCAAACCCGCCCAAGCTCACCTTCTGATGCCCTGTGTCTTCCCCATAGGCTAACAGGTGCAGCTGTGCAGCTGTCCTGGGAGCTGCGGACAAGCAGGGGCCGGCGGATCACCAGCACGGAAGTGCACTTTGGGCAGCTGGAGGTGCTAGAGTGTCTGTGGCCCAGGGGCACCTCGGAGCCTGAGTACACAGAGGTGAGGGCTGAGAGAAAGCCAGGATATGGGCAGCAGGGCCTAGTGGTGAGGGTGGGTGTGGGGGCTCAGCCTCACCCTGTTGCTTCCCATGTCCCATCCCAGATCCTGAGCTTCCCCAACAGCCTGGCCTCCCAGGCCTCAGCTAAGCCTTGCGCCCACCTGCGCCACATGCAGACTCTGCGCCGGATACACAAGGTAACCTACCTCACTTCAGGCCCAGCAGCCCTTGACTGTTTCCCATGGTGTACTGCCCGTACTGGCCTCCCCTGGTGCCTCCCTGCTCCCACTCTCCACCCCCATTACCTGTGTTCAAACCAGAGCACATCTTTCCATCCGGGATCCCTTGAATACATCTGGGGCTAGGCTGCTCCAGGGCTGGGAGTGGCAAGTATTGGGTAGCTTTCGCTAAACAAGCCTGATCTGCCTCGAGCAGGACAGTAAAGGGCTTCCCATCTTCTTCTGGGTCCCTTAACCAAGCTCTTCTCCCCATCGCTTGGGAGGGCTCTGTGTTCTGTTTTTCCTCAAGGGGGACCCTGCCCATCCTGCCCTCACCATGTCATAGCCTTCATTGACTTGTGTACCCTCTCCCTCAGAGCCGACCCCGGCGCCCAGCTGCCTGCCACTACCACTCAGAACTGGCCCTGGACCTGGCTGACTTCCAGGCAGATGTGGAGCTGGGGGCCCTGGACCGGCTCTCTGCCCTGCTGCACCTGGCCACCATACCCCCTCCTGAGTTGCTTGCTGGCCTGCTGGTAAGATGCCCAACTAGGATGGAGAGCAGGGCGTGGACTAGCTGGCTCTTGACCACAGTTGCAGGGGCTGGAGGAGGGGATTGGCCCAGGCAGCATCTCTGACCCCCCGACCCTCCACAGACAGAGACCCCACCAGCTGCTGAGCAGCAGACAGTGGTGCAGCTATCAGCACCCAGGGCCACGCTGCAGCTGCGCTTCCCCATTGCCGACCTGCGGCCTGAGCGGGACCCCTGGGCGGGCCAGGCTGTGCGGGCTGAGCAGCTGCGGTTAGAGCTGATTGAGCCCCAGTTCCGGTCAGAGTTAAGCAGTGGGCCTGGTCCCCCAGCCCCAACCCGCCTGGAACTTTCCTACTCCGACCTACATGGTAAGAGCCCCCCTGGGTATAACTCGTTAGGCAGGGGGCTCAGGCCTCTAGGAGAGTTGGGCTTGGGGCAATGGAATGGGCTGGGTCACAGTGGGGACAGACCCTGGTCCAGGCCTCATCAGCTTTGTGAGGCACCAGCATTGCCTATCCCCAGGCTTCCTGGGCAAGAGGCAGAGTGGACCCTTTATCCTTGAACGACTATAGACTGTGGGCATAGGTCTGTAAACAGTAAAAGATGGTTGTCACGGTGAGGGGTGCTCCAATCCCCCACTGGCCCACCTGGCATTGAGGAAGAAATAGGGAAAGGCAGCAGTGACAACCCCTCACTCCTCCCCATCCCCTCCAGTCACCTACGAAGATGGAGAGAAGCCACCTGTCCCCTGCCTGCGGGTCTCTAAAGCCCTGGATCCCAAGAGCCCTGGGCACAAGTACTTCCTGCCCCAGTAAGTTGGGGCTTTGGAGGAGCAGACAGAGAGGAGGAGGGCTTTGCTACTGAGGGCGGTGGGAGGCCACTTGGGACCAGGGGCTCGGGGCCCTGCAGGCCAATGACAGGCCTGTGCCCTGGCAGGGTAGTGGTGACCCTGAACCCCCAGCTCAGCAGCACACAGTGGGAAGTGGCCCCGGAGAAGGGAGAGGAGCTGGAGCTGTCGGCTGAGAATCTGTGTGAGCTTCAGGAACCTGAGCCCTCACCCTTCTCCTCAAAAAGGACCATGTACGAGACGGAAGAGGTGAGGCCCAGGACCTACGAGTCTCATGGGAGCCACTTGGTGGCTGTGGGCCATGGGGAAAACACCATCTGGGGCACCAGGTGATGTGACCCAGCGTCAGTGAGAATTTCATCTCTTCCATCATCTCTGGTCAACAGGGAGGCAGAAACACCACAGCTGGCGGGGCCTAGGAGTGAGGGCAGGGACCCAGGGGGCATGGGTCCTTGATCAGGAAGATCACAACCCCGTCCCTTCAGCCATTTATCAGCAGTGTATGTTTGGGCCTCAGGACCCTCTTCTCTGAAGGTGATGAGGGTTGAGTAGGAGGCGGTTAAGGGCCTGGCCTCTGAACCAAATGGCCTGGGTTCAAATTCAGGCTCTGTCACTCAATTGGGTGTATCATCTGGGGGAGTTGTCTCATCTCTTGAAAAGTCACCTACAGATAAATTTCCCCACTTGGAAAGTGGGTATAATGACCTGTCTCACAGACCTGTTATGAGAATAAAGAAGTTAACATACACAAGGCACTCAGGGCAGGGTTCGCACGCAGTCAGCGCTTCGCACAAAATGGCTGTCCTATGTCCCAGCAGAAAAGGCTCATGTGAATGAATGAGAAATAGGTCAGGAAACTAACCTGGGTCTGATTGAAAAGCCAGCAGCAGGCTCTGACATTTCTCACCCCCTTTCCTGCTCCCCCATCCAGATGGTGATTCCTGGAGACCCTGAGGAAATGAGGGCCTTTCAGAACCGGGCCCTGGCGCTGTCTCGCTGCAGCCTGGAAGTGGTCCTGCCCAGCGCCCATGTCTTCCTGCCCAGCAAGGAGGTCTATGAGAGCCTCTACAACAGGTGGCGACATGGGTAGGGCGGGGGTGGCCAGGGGCTGGGCTGGGCCTCCCTCACCACCGTGGTCCTACTGCCCTCTCAGGATCAACAACGACCTGCTCCTGTGGGAGCCCGCGGACCTGCTTCCCAGCCCCGCCCCCGCCGCGCGCCCCGCTGGCTTCCCGGACGCCTCGGGCTTGTGGCACGACAACTTCAAGATGTGCAAGTCTGCCTTCAAGCTGGGTAGGAGGGGTGCCCTGGTGGGGCCCTGGGGCCAGGGCAGCCCTCCCAGGTCTCCTTCCCACTTGGCTTCTTGATCTCACCCCAGACTCGGACTCGGACGATGAGGACACCCACTTCTCAGTGGGGGCGTCAGGTGCCCCCCGGCCCCCTGCCCCTGAATCCCCTCACTCCCAGAGTACCTTCTCTACACTGGTGACGGTGCTGAAGGGTCGGATCACGGCCCACTGTGAAACCAAGGTGAGGGCAGCCCAGGGGAGGTGAGCCCCTAACTCCAGAGCCCCCACTGGCAAGAGAACAAGGCCAGTGTCAGCAGTTCCAAGCTGGGAATGTGGGAAACGGACTCCACTGGGAACTGAGTGTGGCCTCTCCAGCCAGCAGCACCTACCCACCACCCACTTACCCACCCGTGCCACCACACCCATCTCATCACTGCCCCTTATTAGCACCTGCTGTATGTAAGACACCATGCTAGGTGTCCTAATTGGCACCATCTGATGTTCGGAGGCAGACAGGGCAAGGATGACCCTTCCCCTCTGGCAAAAGAGAAAGTACTGCCCTGGACCTCCAGCAGTCTGGGTAGAGGCTGGAGCTGATCCTAGTCAGGCCAGGACTCTCCGAGGCCCCTCACCCCCAAGGGTCAGGGCTGCTAAGTGTAGCTGGTGAGGCCAAACCACATGCTCTGTCTGCAGGACGAGTGTGGGAAACGGCTGGAGGCTGCACACGGGGAACTGGTGCTAGACATGGAACAAGGCACCATCTTCAGCGTCTCCCATTACCGAGGCCAGCCGGGCCTTGGCTACTTCTGCCTGGAAGCTGAAAAGGCAACACTCTACCACCGAGGTGTGAGGGCTGGGGGCCAGTTGCCATGGGGTCTCTAGGGTCCATGGACAGGGGTTGAGTCTTTCAGGAGGAATACGTGCCCTTCCTGGGTGGAGTGGGGGATCAGCCAGCTTGGCAGGGGACTCACCAGATGTCTCCCTAGCGGCCGTGGATGACTATTTGCTGCCCAGTCGCCTGGAGCTGCCCACCTTTGCTCCTCCGGCCCAGCTGGCCCTAACCATCTACCCATCAGAGGAAGGGATGACTGAGCAAGGAGCCTCGGGCCGCAAGGGCCAAGGCCGGGGCTCCCACATGCTGTCCACCGCTGTGCGCATCCAACTGGACCCCCACAAGAATGTCAAGGTATAGCCATACCTGCTTCTGGACGGCCCACTTGTTTGGGCAGGACCACTGCCTCCCTGGTGCCTGGCAGGCTGGGCTGCTACCATGGGCTGACTGTGCCCTGCCCCCAGGAGTTCCTGGTGACACTGCGGCTGCACAGAGCTACGCTGCGCCACTACATGGCCCTGCCAGAACAGAGCTGGCACTCCCAGGTGAGCGAGGGTGGTGTGGGCAGGCAAGTCTCAAGGCTGGGATAAGGCTGGTGTGAGGGCCATGGGCTGGACCAGAGCTGACCTTAGGCTGGAGCTGACTTCTGGGCGGAGCCCCTGGGCAAGGGGTGTGATGGACAGCTGATGGGCAGCAAGTGGGGACCTGTGCTGGGGTGGGGAGTTAGAGGGAGAAAGAGGTCCCTTTATCCTCACTGCCCCTCTCGCCCTGGCCCCCAAAGCTGTTGGAGTTCTTAGATGTCCTGGATGATCCAGTGCTGGGCTACCTGCCTCCAACAGTCATTACCATCCTACACATACACCTGTTCTCCTGTGCTGTGGACTACAGGTACCCAGGCACAGGTGGCTGGGGCCAGGGGCTGGGGGCAGGCTCTCTCATGTAAGGCGTCTGCCCCAGCCCAAGTGTGACCTCCCACCCACCCCAGGCCCCTCTACCTCCCTGTACGTGTCCTTGTCACTGCTGAGACCTTCACCCTCTCCAGCAACATCGTCATGGACACCTCTACCTTCCTGCTCAGGTATGGAGCTCTCCCCACCCCAGCTCCCTGTCCATCCTACCCCAAGCTGAGTCAGCTGCCATTCCTCTAGGGTCCTACCTCCCTGCTGTACATCCTCAGGCCACTGTGAGCCTTTCTGTACAATCATGTGATCTCTTCCTGAGGCACAAGATTGGGTTTCACCTTCCTAGAGGGCAGTCAGACCTCCGAATCAGAGCCTTAAAAGCATTTAAGCTCTCTGACCTGATACTCTCACTTCCGGTGGCTGTCCTAAGGATATAAGGATAAGAAAAGGTGAAGTATAATGCCCCTGTAGTATAATTTTAAATAGTCAAAACTTATAAACAATTTAAATGCCCCCACATCACATTATAACCTCAGTTAGTAAACATGGCCAACACAACCATTAAAGTCAAATTAAAGAATAACATTGAAAAATATAGGGAAATGCCATGTTACAATATTTACTGGAAAGAAGTAAGATATAAAACTATTTTTTTAAGAAAGATTATTTGCATATAATTGGGATTGGTACCAGGACCCTTTGCAGATACCAAAATCCAGGGGTGCTCAAATCACTCATAAGTGACATGTAAAAGAGTGTGATATATGTATATAACCCATGCATATCCTCCCATATTCTTTAAATCATCTCTGGTTTATTTATAATACCTAATACAATGTAAGTGCTGTGTAAGTGGTTGTCAGCACATGGAAAATTCAAGTTTTGCTTTTTGGAATTGTCTAATTTTTTTTTCTTTTAATATTTTTGATCCCCAGTTGGTTGACTCCTCAGAAGTGTAGCTAGCAGATATGGAGGGATGACTGTATATGGTCCTTTGCTCAGAGTTTGGGATTAGCTGTATTTTAAAATATCCTAAAGGAGCTGTGTTATGTTGCCCTTAAAATAAGGACTTTCAAAGAACAATGCATACTGTAGGGGGAAAACGGGACATTTTCCTCCCAGGGCTGTTGTGAGGCCCGGGTGAGGTGGAGGAGCTGCAAGTACTTGGAGAAAGATAAGTGCTGCCCAGTTTCTTCGAGTGTCTGCTATCTGGGCCTGAGGCACGGAAGACCAGGCCCAGTCTCCCCATTGTACAGACAAGAACACTGAGACCAGAGAAGGCCCAGCACTAGTTTCTTGTGGGCTTGAGACTCCCGGTGGGTGCTCCCTCTGCCTGTCTCTGGGAGCCCCACCCCTGCCAGCTCCTAGGAGCTGCTCCCTGCAGCGGCTCCCTGGCCCTTCTCAGCCCTGTTCCCCACCAGGTTCATCCTTGACGACTCCGCCTTGTACCTGTCTGACAAGTGTGAGATGGAGACCCTGGATCTGCGGCGAGGTGGGCAGGGCTTGGACTGGGCTCCTCCCCTCTGATGGACTGTGGCCCCTGGCTATACCCAGAGCAGCCAGATATCCTCCCCCAGCTGCTAGCCGGGTTTTCAGCACCCATACACATGTGCACACACACAAGGACTGCACCCAGATAAACCCTAGGTTCTCCCCTCTGGTGGTGGACCAGGGGCTGGGTGGGAGGAGGCAACAGAGACTTCTGACTTCTACCTCAGATTACGTCTGTGTCTTGGACGTTGACCTTCTGGAGCTCGTCATCAAAACCTGGAAGGGGAGCACTGAGGACAAACTGGTGAGTGTGGCTGTCACCCAGGGTTCCCCAGAGCCAGAGCAGGCACATGGGCCAAGGGAGCCTTCCGGGGTCACTCTTTCCCTACACTGTCCCTTTGCTTCTGTTCCTGACCTGAGCCTGGGCTCAGGTCACGGTCACTGACAGCCCTTTCCATGCTGGGCTATGGTTATTGGCCCTCCTAGGAAGGGCTGGGTCCACTATGGGCATCCCTCAATGTGAACCCTGCCACTAGAGGGCAACTGCAGCCAAGAAAAAGCCAGGGCCTCAGCATCAGGCAGCCTGGGTGGGTCCTCAGTCCCCTCCTCTGTAAAATGGAAATACTAGGCCCTGCCTCACTGGGCTGAGGTGAAGGATAAAGGAGGCTGGGCACTCGAAGTCCTTCACACAGGAAGTGCTCTCCTGCTTTGTCTGGCGGCCTTGGGCAAAGCCCCCTGCACTCTCTGGGCTGTTTGCTCACACGTTCAGTGGGTTATTGGGCAGGCTGACCACCCCAGGGAAGACCTGGCCCAGTCCTATAGTATGTGTGGTGGGGGTAGAGCCTGGGCTGATGGCCTACGACCAACCCCGCAGAGTCAGCCATTGTTCGAACTCCGCTGCTCCAACAACGTGATACACATGCACAGCTGTGCTGACTCCTGTGCCCTGCTGGTCAACCTGCTCCAGTACATAATGAGTGAGGGTGACCTGCACCCCCCACCCAGGCCCCCCAGCCCCACGGAGATCGCTGGCCAGAAGGTACAGGTAAGGCCTGGCTGAACAGGCTACCAGAGCTCTGCTGGGCCCCCTTCCCCACCGTGCCCCCAGGGACCTGGTGATGGGGGAGCGGTAGGGCCCTGCCCCCCCTTACATTCACCACTCCTCCCCTGCCTGGCCCAGCTCTCCGAAAGCCCTGCCTCCCTGCCCTCATGCCCCTCAGTGGAGACAGCCCTTATCAACCAGCGGGACCTGACCGACGCCCTCCTGGACACCGAGCGCAGCCTGCGGGAGCTGGCCCAGGCTTCAGGTGGGTAGGGGTGCTTTTGGGCCAGCAGACATAATCAGGCACCCGCATTGGGCATCCCCCTAAACTGTCCTCTCTCCCACAGGTAGCCCCTTCTTTCAGGCCTCGCCAGTATCGGTCTACCTATTCCCAGGTGAACGGAGTGGGGCCCAGCACCCCTCGCCCCCTGTTGAGGCCCCCACTGGCAGCTTGAGGTCTCATTCAGAGGCCAAAGAAGATGAAAAGGAAGAAGAGGGGGATGGAGACACTCTGGACAGTGATGAGTTTTGCATCCTTGACGCTCCTGGCCTGGGCATCCTGGTGTGTGGTGGGCAGGCTGGGCAGGAACCAGGGAGAGGGTGGCTCACATCTAGGCCCTTCTAGGACTCCTACTGTGAGAGAGGCAGGAGGTGGTCAATATCAGCGTGGGGGCGGGGTCCATGAGTGGGGCTGGGAGGGTCTCCCTGGGGAGGCAGTCCTCACCCTGGGCTTTGAAGGAGTTAATGGGTTTCCAGAGGAAGAGAGAAGGCGTGGCATCCTGGGCAGTGGGACTGGGGCATTCAAGAGTAGGGAGGGAGAGGGGCAGAGCAGTTAGTGGGAGGGTGAGGAACCATTTGGCTGCAAGGGTGCTGACCTCCAAGCAAGATCTAGTTTCCAGGGAGTCAGGGCTGGTGGGAGCAAGGAGCACGCAAGCCCCTCAGGACAGTGGCCCGTGAGAGTCATCTTTTATGAAAAGGGGGAGGGAGATGTGAGGATGAGTGAGAAACAGGTGGCCTGGACTGGGGAAAGCTTCTGTGCCTCATATGCTCACTTGGCCTCCTCCCTGCAGCCGCAGGATGGGGAGCCTGTGGTGACACAGCTGCATCCAGGCCCCATCATTGTGCAGGACGGGCACTTCTCTCAGCCACTGGGCAGCACAGATCTGCTGCGGGCACCCGCCCACTTCCCAGTGCCCAGCAGTCGCGTGGTGCTACGTGAGGTCTCCCTTGTCTGGCACCTCTATGGGGGCCGAGACTTTGGCCCTCATCCCGGACACAGGTGAGGAGAGGGTCCGGGTGGCAGCTGAGGCAGTGGGGCCCTCAGGAGATGGGGTCCAGGTTGGAGTCCAGCTCTGACCTTCAGCAGCTGATAACCTTGAGCCCAATCCTTGCCTTGCTAGCCTCAACTCTTCCTCTTTCCTTGCCCTGCCCACCTCCCAGGAGAGGATCTCTTGCCCCAGACTGAAAGTCCTGCTCTGACAGGAGGGAACGAGGGAAGGGGGTTCCCCTGAGCCAGCTTGTCCCTTGTTCCTCTTCCCAGGGCAAGAGTTGGCCTCACAGGCCCCAGAAGCTCCCCTTCCCGCGGCTCTGGCCCCAACCGGCCCCAGAACTCCTGGCGTGCACAGGGGGGCAGTGGGAGGCAGCACCATGTCCTCATGGAGATCCAGCTCAGCAAGGTGAGCTGGGGGACTCAGGGTGCAGAAGGCCAGCCAAGCTGAGGGACAGGGACAGGCCCTCCCATCCCTGCTAGCACATCTGTCCACAGGAACTTCGTACAGGCCCTTGGTCATGAGCTGTGTCTCATGTTCACGGAGCTGCTGCCATGCTATTCTACATGCTGGGTGTAGTGATGAGCAAAGCAGACAGAAACTGCCCTCCTGCCACTTGTATCATAGTCAAGGGAGCCCCATAAGATATATAAATGTATATGGGTACATTTAGATACAGTCAAATGTGATAAATGCTCAGAAAAAGTAAACAGGGAGGAGGCATAGAGAGTGCTAGAGAGGGCAGGAAAGTCCTTGTTAAAATATGCCATTTTGTACAAAGATGTGAGGAAGTGAGCCAGGAGGAGGTTTTTCAGGCAGAGGGTGCAGCATGAAGGCTGCAAACTGGGAACATCCTTGGTGGGTTCTGGGAGCAGCAAGGAGGCCAGTGGGACTCCCGCTGAGCAGGGAGGACACAAGGCCAGAGATTCGGCCTAGACCAGGCTGCACACGGCCCTGTAGACCACAGATGGTTTTGGTTTTTACTAGAGTGAGATGCAGTCAGAATGAGACAGTAGCTGCATAGGGCGGTAGCAGCAGAGCAGGTGAGTTGGTCAGACTCTGGAGAGATTCTGAGCGTGGGAAGAACCACAGGATGGGCTGCTGGACTGACTATGCATGAGAGAGAGAGCAGGACAGGCTGGCTTGAGAAACTGTGCAGGTCAGGTACCGCTTACCGGGAGTCAGCCTGCTCAGACCCACCCCCGAGCTTGTAAGGGCGCCTGTGCTGAGACTCGGGGGGATGTGCTTCAGAGTGGTGACCGGGGCTCTTCAGAGATCCAACAGGCCGGGGAGCCAGCGCCAGCGCTGGGTCAGGGGGAGGGAAGGCCAGGGCAAGGACCTGCGGTTGAGGGAGGCTTTGACCTGTTGGGGGGTGGGGCAGGGTGGGGCGGGGGGTGGCAGAAGACAGGCCTAGTGTACGTCAGGAGCACCGGCAGGGGGCGGGCTTTGGAGGGAGAAGCAAGGCCTCACCAGGGGTTTGTGGAGCACAAGGTGGGCAGGCAAATGCTTTACAAAGATCCCCCCGGGTGTGTGGAGAAGGGGCTGGGAGGGGTGAGCAAGGGGCCATCCAGGGGATGGGTGACAGCAGCTGAGACCAGGTGCAGCTGTGACGATGACAGAAGTGTGGAGGAATTGGACAGATGTTTTGAAGAAGCAAAACTGACGACCATGGTGATAGAGATTGGAGGGTGACAGGCCAAACCAAGGTTTGCACTTAGGGTGACAGGAGCACAGGTACCACTTAGGTGATGGGAAGGAAGTCTGTGAGAATGGAGGCAGTTAGATTTGGAGGAGGTCATCAAGAGTTCATTGTGGCTGTGTGGAGTTTGAAATAAATGCCTGTGCAACAGCTGTGTGGAGGTGTCCAGGTGGCAGCCAGTGTGGGCTGAGATTGGGTTGGGGGCAGGAGGGTGGCTGCGAGAGAAGGGGCCTGGAGCCAGCCCTCCCTCCCTGTCACCACCCTGCCTACTCAGCTCGGGCCTCTGTCCACCCTACAGGTAAGCTTCCAGCATGAGGTGTACCCAGCGGAGCCAGGCCCTGTAGCCCCCGGCAAGGAGCTAGAGGAGCAGCCGCTGTCCCGCCAGGTGTTCATTGTACAGGAGCTTGAGGTCCGAGACCGGCTGGCCTCCTCCCAGATCAACAAATTCCTGTATCTACACACGAGTGAGCGGATGCCACGGCGCACTCACTCCAACATGGTAAGGCCCCCACCATTGTCCACCCTGGGTCCACACACCCATGCTTGCACGCACACATGTGCATGTGCACACGCACACGCAGGTTGTTTATGAGCCTGGAAGGATGGTGGGGGACTCAGGTGGGCTTAGCTGAGGGAAGCGTGTGCAGGACCAACTGGGTGAACAGTGGGGGTTGGGGGCCAGAAGCCCAGCAGGTGCCCAGAGCTCACCCTCTGCCTTCAGCTCAAGATCAAAGCGCTGCATTTGGCCCCCATGACCAATCTGGGTGGGCCTGAGTGCTGTCTCCGCGTCTCGCTCTTGCCTCTGCGGCTCAACGTGGATCAGGTGAGCAGGCTGGGTATGGGCAGAGCCTGAAGTGAGCCTGCTGCCTCCAGACCCCTGAATCTGACCTGCTCCTTCCCCTGCAGGATGCCCTGCTCTTCCTCAAGGACTTCTTCACCAGCCTGGCAGCCAGCATCAACCCCATGGTCCTGGCGGAGACCTCCACTGAAGGTGAGTGGCTGGGCCAGGGAAGGGAGGATCTAGGCGTCCTACCTCACAGACATTCCTTGGCCTATCCCTGCTCTGTCCCCCACCTCTCCTCCAGCTCACCCTGAGACCCGAGTCCAGCCCAGCAGTCCCCAGCCTGAGGGTGTGGAGACCACCAGCTCCCAGGAGGCCACAGGCAGTAGACACGGCTCCTCCTCTGCTGAGCAGCAGCCCATCTACTTCAGGTACGGCCTCGGGCTGGGGGCCTGGGGCCAGGATGTAGGGAGCCAGGCCAGTGACCAAAGGACCCCTTTCCTCGCTCCCACCCAGGGAGTTCCGCTTCACATCTGAGGTGCCTATTTGGCTGGATTACCACGGCAAGCACGTCACCATGGACCAGGTGGTAAGTGAGGCTGTCAGGTCCCCATTCTGCCCAGGTGTGGCCTGGTCTATGGAGGCCAGGGAGCCAGGCTTCTGTCCATGCGCATTGGCTGCTGAGTCAGCCTCTAGTGGCTCCTGTGGGCTGAGTGGGTCCCTGGGCCCCATCACGTAAACTCCAACCCCTCCTCCCTCCCCAGGGCACTTTCGCAGGGCTCCTCATAGGACTGGCCCAGCTCAACTGCTCCGAGCTGAAGCTAAAGCGGCTCTGTTGCCGGCACGGGTGAGCCTCCAGGCCTCTCTCCAGCCTCCCTCCAGGGCCCTTTCTCCGTTCCTGACTGTGGCCTTGGCTGAGACATCACCCCTCTGGGATCATCCCTCCACACAGGGTTGGGTGGGGACATGGGGAGTGTTGGGGTGCCTTGGTTCTTTCTGGCCCTGTGACCCCTCAGTGTGCGGCTCTGGCCCACCCCACCCTCCTCTCCCCTTCCTAGGCTCCTGGGTGTGGACAAGGTGCTGGGCTATGCTCTCAATGAGTGGCTGCAGGACATCCGCAAGAACCAGCTGCCTGGCTTGCTGGGGGGCGTGGGCCCCATGCACTCTGTGGTCCAGCTCTGTGAGTATCTGACTTCGGGGGCTCTTGAAACTGTCATACTTTCGGGTAGCCTAGAAGCCACTGTTGGGAATAGGTGGGAGAGTTCCTACAGCAGGGTAGGTAGGGGCAGCCTTTGGCATCTCTGACAGCCCTGTCCCCACAGTCCAAGGGTTCAGGGACCTGCTATGGATGCCCATTGAGCAGTACAGGAAGGATGGGCGCCTCATGCGGGGGCTGCAGAGGGGAGCTGCCTCCTTCGGCTCGTCCACAGCTTCTGCCGCCTTGGAGCTCAGCAACCGGCTGGTGCAGGCTATCCAGGTGAGCGAGCCCCATGTCCAGGCCATGCCGGACAGGGATGGTCTGCTCCATGGTGCCCAGTTCCATCCCCAAAGCTCTACTGAGGGCAGGTAATCTGGATATGTGGTATTTTATGAGGAACAATCACAAAGAGAAGAGGCCAAGTGACTGGCCTGGGGCCCTAGTGGCTCCCATATGGGAGGGTGAGCGCCCCTCAGGCTTTAGAGCCCACTCAGTCTCTGCTTATGGCTGTGTCTTGAAGGAGAGGGAAGGGGTGGTGGCTCTGTTTACCGACAAAGAAACTGAAACCCAGAGACTGGCCCTCGTTCCTTCAGGCCCCATGCTTTTCTAGGCCCGGATGGGAAGCCAGGAAGGTGTCCTGTGAGCAGCTGTAAACGAGTGCTCTGAGTTCTGGGGTCAAGAGGGCTGGACGGGCAGGTGTATGTGGCCTGTCCTAGGAGATGGGGGGTGAGCTTGCAGATGCACAGGGGGCAGGGTCTCTAGAGAGGAGGTTGGAGGGATAAGCAGTCACCTGAGGGCCCCCCCCAGGGCACTAAGCTGGGATGTGGCACAGTCAGGTGAGGGGGCTGGGTGGGAAGGACTGACGCTGGGTTAGCGGACAGAGGATCCTGCAGACAGAAGGGTCACACTCAGTGAGGGCCCACTGATCGGTGGGGATGGGTGAGGGGAACCCAGGTCTCTGCCAGGGCTGCCCCTAGAGCTGGCGAGGAATAGGATGGGGAAGGCAATGCGCTCAGCTCAAGCTGCCATTTGTAGCACCCAACGGACAGGGCTGGGGTACCTGGATGTGGTGGTCAGCAGGGGAGGGGTGTGGGTCTAGACAACATTAGGAGAGTCCCCTCAGGAGGCATGCAGTCTGCCTGAAGCCCCCTGACCTGGGTGATGGGAGCCTTGGCAGGACCCCAGGAGCAGCACAGTAAAGCAAGGCTCTAGGGGACGCAGGAGGGAGGCTGGGCTCCCTGGCCTGAGGATTCTGCCCCGGCCACCTCCCCTCATCTGGTGCCCCCCTGTGCTCTCCCAGGCCACAGCCGAGACGGTGTATGACATCCTGTCCCCGACAGTGCCCATCTCGCGCTCCCTGCAGGACAAGCAATCTGTGCGAAGGCTACGAAAGGGCCAGCAGCCAGCTGACCTCCGGGAGGGCGTGGCCAAGGCCTATGACACAGTTCGAGAGGTAAAGAGGCCCAGCCCTGTTCCCAGTTGTCCCACATCCACCTCCCCACACAGACCCCTGCACTGACATCTGACCTCCACAGGGCATCCTGGATACAGCTCAGACTATTTGTGAGGTGGCGTCTCGAGGCCACGAGCAGAAGGGGCTGACAGGCGCTGTAGGAGGTGTGATCCGCCAGCTACCCCCAACAGTGGTGAAGCCCCTCATCCTAGCCACAGAGGCCACATCCAACCTGCTTGGGGGCATGCGCAACCAGATCCTCCCTGATGCCCACAAGGACCATGCTCTAAAGTGGCGTTTGGACGAGGCCCGGGACTGAGCACCGGGTACCCGGGACCCAAGGGCGCTGCCTGCCTAACATACCCAGCCAGCCTAGTGGCACCTCAGCTCCCGTGCCTCCCAAGAGCTGTGGCCCACAGCCGGATGGGCCAAGCCTTCAGGGGTTGGACCAGGAAGGACCCTGACTGGCCCACCCACTGCCAATCGCTGTGAGAGAGGAGCCTCCCTGCCTCGGGCCTCAGCCCTGTCTCTGCACTTTTCCTCTGGGGAGAAAGGACACTGCCTCCACCACCACCTGGGCCCACACTGCTGCCTTGTTCCAGGATGGAGGCTTTCGGACCCTCAGACCCTGACCCCACTCAGCCAAGAGTCTTTCTGTGTCTTGGTGGTGGTGGGACAGACACCGTGTGGTTCAGTGTATTTTTAAGCAACTTGAGTGTGTGGGTCAGTGTCTGCATGAAGTGGAATAAACTGTGCCCACCACCAGCCCCCTCATCCTGTGTACTTCCACTGCCCCAGCCTCCACCTTGACCTTGACTTGCCCTTATCCCCACCTCTGTGCACCCTCTTCCCCACCCCCCACGCCAGTTTCTTGTCTATCCCTGAAAGAGCCTAGGGTCCAACCCTACCTGGGGCCAGGTGTGAGGGGACAGGTGGGAGGCTGCTGGCAAAGGGTAAGGCTGTGGAGTGCCCCAGGGAGACTTGAACCCTGACCTTGTGACCTAAGGCCACGCCCTTGGCTCTGAGCCTCAGGTCCTTCCTGGTAATGCGTTCCTGGCTGACCCAGGGACCAGGAGGGACACTGTTCCTGGAGGCTGGGCCCACTGGAGGCTGCTCCTGCCATCCCTAGCAGAAGCTGTTGAGGTGACTAGAACATTTGCCCTGGGTTCCCAGTTCCAAAGCACTGGAAGTGGCGGGTGGGGGTGGCACTGGAGGCAGCACTGTGGCTGGAAGGGGTCCTGAAAGTGACATTTGCACAGAAACTTACATGGGATCAGGAAAATGCTAACATCCAACGCCCCTTACCTTGTTTCTTGTGAACAAGGAAGAAGGGGCTGCTCTGATCATGCCCCTCCCTACCCTGCTCCCCAGTAGCACTGGACTGAGGTGGGAGGACCCGTGGGGAAACTGAGGCCCAGGTTAAGAGCCCTCACCTTGCAGGGGTCATCTGCAGACCTATCGGGTCAGCAAATCCCCTACAGCTCTCTGGTGGCCCCTCAGTGAGGGAGATCTGGGCACCAGGTGAGTAGGGTGAAAGTTTGGTCCTGTGGATCCCAGGGTCCTCACAGCCCACATTCATGGGGGGCAGTAGGCCGTACAGTGGGGGAGGGATGGGCTTTGATGGCTGGGGTCTGATGCCGCCGGGAGTGGGAGATGGGGGCCCAGCCTGATGCTTCCTGGAACCGCCCCACCCTGCCTGAGCACAGTCCAGGGTTTCATGCCCTTCGAACCGCACTTGTGATCGGTATTGACAGGCGGCAGGATAATCATTAACTGCTGCCAGGGGCTGGGCCAACGGCTCAAAAGGCACTGAGCCCAGGGTGTCCCAACTTCCTCATGCCCCGAGGACCAGCCAAGCACCCAGGTAAGAGCCTTCCCTGGGGGGTCACTCCCCTGCAGCCCCTCTGCCCCGGGATGCTCCTGAGTCCAGCCCTTCTGAGGAAGAAAGGAAGGGGCTTAGGTAATCACAGGGTGACCCAAATAAGTCCCTTCCAGCCCCTGGGCCTCAGTTTCCACCTGTGGGATGAGGAGGTCAAGACTCCTGATTGGATGATAGCATCTCTGCTGCTGCCGCTGCCTCCGCCTCTGCCAAACTAGGTACTTGATCTTACTCAGGTGCCTTTGGAAGGGACTGCTGGGCTTCTGGGGTGGGGGTTGGGGTCACCAGCTGAGGTGTCTTCATTCACAGGCCCCTCCTCCCAGGCAGAGGACTCCTACCCCATCTCACCTTGACTGCATCCCAAAAGGGAGGATATCACTTCAGGGAGGTTGCCAGGCAGGATGGATCCCAAGGCCCTGCTCTGTGATCTTGGACAGGCTTCTTTGCCTCTCAGGGCCAGTTTCCACTGCTGGGATAGGGAAACATGGCCCAGTCCATTCCAAAAGCTCAGAGTCCCGGCTCCTCTTCCTCTCCAGAAGCTTTGGGGTCTCCAGAATATCCCCTAAGCCTCAGCAGGACTGGCAGTGTGACTTATCACTGAAGTCTGTTGGGCCAGAGCCTGGAGGGGATGAGAACACACTTTGCAGGAGAAACATCTGTTCCCCCAGGGCCCCTAAGCCATCTCAGGGACCCCAGCCAGCAGCTCCTTCCTCTCCCCAGTGGGGGGACAGACCCAAAAGTTGAAGGGAGGGTGGCTTCCCACCAGTGCAGGCCAGTGTACAGGATAGCCTCACAAGTCCTTATTTGCATATAAGGAACCAGCAGTGGCTCAGTTAACCCACTTGCTCAAGGTCACCCAGCTCCCAGGACTCTGGCTCTCAGGCCACCAAGGTGCTAAGTGCTCTTCCAGATGGGCAGCTGCTTATAGCCCTGCAAGAGCATTCTGCAGCAGATTTGTGTATCAGCATCTTTTCCAGTTCCCTGTTCTTCCCCTTTTCTTCCCCTCCTCACCCTCCTCTGTCCCTTTCCAGTTCTTGGCCTGCCCACTCTTCTCTTGGCCTCTCTGCCCCACTCTTCCACTTTCTCTGTCTCCCCTTCTCCCACCACCCTTTTCTCTTTCCATCTCATCTCCAGCTTTGTATGTGGGGAGTCTGGGCATTCAGAGGTCCCCTGAGACAGATGCCCAGCCGTCCCTCATTGTCCCTCTGCCCTGGGACTGCAGCAGGAAGGGTGGGCAAAGGACAGACAGCGGAGGCTGCAGCAGCCAAACCTGAACATGGGACCCAGCTCTGGTTGGGAAAGAAACGAGGAAACAAGAAACTTGGGGAGAGAGGGTGTGGGGTGATAGAGCGGGCAAAGGCTGCCCAGGAGCTGTAAATTGGAGCCACTCCTGGCTTTATGAGCAGATCTGGGGTTGAGACTGGACTTCGCCCAGAGAAGGAGTGCTGGCATCAGACTCCAGGTGTGGGCCCTGGATGATAAGGAGCCTCAATAAAAAGACAATGGACCTGGGGCCATGAGGACCCAGGGGCCCAGGTGGGTGGACGTGCTGTACTCCCCAGACTTCTGCCCAAGGGGAGATGCCAGGCGGGCAGGGCCCAGGCCTCCAGTGGGCTCCCACCCCCTGTAACAGCAACTCCATGTGGAAGTGCCCACTAGTTCCAGTGGGGCTGCTGTTATCTGGGGTGGGGGCCAGTGCCCACGGAGGAGGAGAGGCAGCTGATGCCCAGCAGGCCAGCCGGGACCTCCACGGCCATTCTCCCAGGCCCAGGATGACGAAGGGTGGTGGGCTGTCGGCAGGCTGCCAAGACCGAGTGCACAGGGCTCTGACCTATGAATTGACAGCCAGTGCTCTTGTCTCCCCTCTGGCTGCCAATTCCATAGGTCACAGGTATGTTCGCCTCAATGCCAGCCTCCAGGACCTGCAGGGGGAGGGGCAGGGCTGGGGGTATCCAGTGGGCAATGAAGACTTGCTGCCACGGTGCATCACTCAAGGAGCAGCTCCCTCCTGTCTCATTCCCACCTTTCCATTTCCCTCTTGTGAGTATGAACTGCTATAGGTCCCCACCTATACCCACTCCCCTGTGGCATGCCTCTGTGCTTTGTCCATGCTGTTCCCTCTGCCTGGAACACCCTTCCCAGCATTTTTTTTTTTTTTTGGCCAGGCTAACTCTTACTAACCAAGTTCTGTCCAAGTATTTGCTGCTTCCAGGAGGCCTTCTTAAAGCCTGCTTGATCGTAAGTGCCCAGCCAGGCACGCCCAGCACCCTGGGCTTCCCCCAAATACTGCATTCTCCCAGTATTTCTGTTCTCCCCACCGGCTATGAGCTCAGCCCCCAGCCCAAGCTGAGCCCAAGTGTGTGTTCAATAAATGTTTGAACAGATCCTGAGCCTCCATCTTATACCCTGAGGAAGAACCACCAACACTGGGTGTGGCCAAGGGGAGCCAAGGCCACAGTTGGAGTCTGTGCTGGAGCCCCCCAGGACAGGGAAACTGAGCCTCCCCCTCCGCTTGCCCCTTTCTCCTCTTGCCTGTCTTATCTCCCTGAAGCACATTCCCAACCCCAGGCTGCCCAGGCCCAGCTGTGGTGGGAGCGGAGGAGGCAGCCAAGTGGACAGGACTGCAGCCCCCACCCCTGCACCACCTTCCCACAATAGCCTCACGCCTGCCAGTTTTTTATCAAATGGGGTTGTGGGAACATTTTCATTTGAATAAAATGGTTTCTGCTGCTAAAAAATTAGAATTTAAACACTGGAAACATAGACCTAGGAATAAAGTCCAAATTGCTTAATAACAGGAACTGGTTCTTGAGCCCTTTCTGCAGGCTGGGTGCTTGTATCCATCAATCACCTGGAATCATCTCGGCAACCTTGTGAGGTAACTGTCAGAAACCTATTTGGGAGATGAGGACACAGGCTCAGAAAGGATGAGCATCTTGCTAAAGTCACAGAGCAAGTGGGACCTTCTCCCTCTGAGGACTCCATGTGGCTGACAGGCATTTGGCCACCTGTTCTAGTCGCTATGACTGCCTCACCCTTTCCCATGTGCAGCTTTGCTCTCACTGCCTTGTCAGCTCCAGATCCCTGGGCCCCCATCCCCACTGCTGACGCCCAGCTGAGATGTCCCTCCCACAACTCTGAAGGATCTACTCCCCTTCCTCGGCCTCCTTATCTCCTTATCTTGTGCAGGGTTGAGAGCTCCCTGAGCTTATCTTAATCCTTGTGCTGGTCCCAGACTTCTTGAGGGTAAAGTCCAGGACTCACTCAGCCTTCCTGGTTGGGCAGCTCCAACCTAGTAGGTATTCACCATACACTGGCCAGATGGAGGGGACTTGAACTCTGACCCTCTTGGGGCTGTCAGGCCCCAGGCCTAGAGTGCTGGCTTGCTCTGGGTTTCCCGCTCCATCTGCCTCTACAGTCTCTGACAGCTCTCAGAGACCATGTCCCAGCTTGTACAAGGTAGACCCAACTCCCTCTGACTGGTTTCTTGATCACTGTTGATCTGGGGTCTTTTCCCGACAGGCCCTGGGCCTGTGCACATCTTTCCTAGCTTGGATCCTGCTCCCACCCGTCTCCAGACCTCCAGGACACCTGCCTGCTCATTACCAGAGCCCGCTTCCTGCTCTCCCCAGCTCGCTGGCTCCCACGATTCTCTGTGGCCTCTCCTAGAGCTTTCATTACACCATGTCACCGGCACTTGGCTATTCCCACTAGCCTGTGAATCCCTGGGGACAGTGGCCACTGACTTTTTGTTTCCACTAGCCTCAGAGAATGGCTCAGAGTACCTGCTTAATAAATGCTTAAGGACTGACCACGTGGTGTAAATGAAGCTGCTTGGGGGGAGGGGGGCAGCAGATGCCTGGAGTGGTCAGCACAGTGCTCACAGGTTAGAGGTCCTCGGTAAATGCCAGCCAACGTCTTCATCACCACGCCACACATTTGTGAAACACTGTGATGCCGCCTGGCCGTCGTCGGGGTGTACATTCAAATTAACCGTTTCAACCTCAAAGAAAGGACGATGGGGGAAGGAGTGGTCGGAGTTGGGGAGATTTGATCGGAAAAGGCACCTTGAGAAAGGTGAGTTTGAGTTCAGCTTTTGCTGAGGTGACGCCCGGGAAGAGGTCGGGAGCACTGCGAGGGGAAGGAGTGTCAGGGACAATTGTGCAGAAAGGAGTAGGCACTGGTGGGCCGGAGAGCCCACTCTTCTGAAATCCTTACTCCCTGCGGCCACCAGCAGGGGGCGCCCCGGATCGCATCCCGCCAGAGCTGGGTGAGGTCGATCCTTTCCCCGCCACCTTCCCCCACCCCCGACTCCTCCCCAGCTCTGATCCCGCAGCCATCGCTCCCTCCCTGCCCCGCGCCCCGACCCCGCCCCGACCGCTCCAGACCTGCCGGGTACCCACAGCGCCCTACACGCAACTGCGGATCCCAGGTACTCCGCGCGCGCGTAGGGTTCCTGGTGGGACCTTTACAGCTGTTACGTGTGTATAAAACATAAATGTATAGTGTATATTTGAATAACTATAAAATGAGTCTGGGTAACTACCACTCAAGTTAAGAAAAAGAAAATCTCTGCGCTGCAGAGCGCCCCAGTGTGTCCTCGCAGGTGACCCCTCCCCAAGGAAGCACAATGCTGACCTTTACTGTAACCACTTCCTCCCCTTTCTCTGCGGTTTACCACCTAGGCACGCAGCCCAAAACAGAATATGCTCACTTGCCTGAGGTTGCTGTAGTTTATTATAAAAGCGGAGTCCTGCAGTTGTGTCGGGCTGTCTCCAGGTGGTTTCTGGAGCTGTAGTTTGCTCACGTTCATTCACTGCCCTTGTAGGAACAGAATCCAGTTGACTTGTCCATTTGACTGTAAATGGACTTAGGCCCTGCTAGGTCATGAGGTAGCAAATGTAATCAGGCCACACAGTGCCTGAAGCGGGGGTGTCCTATTACAGGCCTTTTTGTTTTCAACAATTAGGAAATCTTCAGAAAAGCTGCAAGAAAATTACAATGAATATCCACATACCTTTCACTCAGATTCATCAGTAGTTGACATTTTGCCACCTTTGCTTTCCCTCTCTTCCTCCCTCTCCCTCTCTCTTACACACGTACGCACATGCATTTTTTCTGAACGACTTGACAGTAAGTTACAAAGGTCATGCTCCTTCACTCTTAAGTATTTCAATATATATGTCCTAAGAAAAATGACATTTCTTACACAACTGCAGTACGATTACCAAACTTAAGCCTAGCAACATTGATGCAATGCTGTGATCTGATATGCCGTCCACTTTCTAGGGTCTCTGATTGTCCCAATGAATTGGGATCATGCCTCACATTTGGTTGTCAGGGATCTTCAGTCTTTCATCTGGAACCATCCTCAGCCTTACTTTGGTTTTTAAGACCTTAAAATTTTTGAAGAGTACTGGCCAGTTGTTTTGTAGAATGTCCTTCAGCATTTTTTTCTTCTTCTCCCCTAATTCAGAAAATTAAATTCAGTCTATCATATAAAATTTGGACAATATAGAGAAGTAAACCAAAATTGCCCCAGTTCCTTTGTCGCAAGAATACCCCTGTAGACATTTCCTGTAACCGATCGAGTTAGCTGACTTTGCTGTCCTGGGCATCTATACATTAACATTTAATCCTAGGAGGTAGCTTTTTTTAGCCCCATTTTACAGCTGGTCCCAGAGCCCCTGAGTCTTGCTAAAAATCACAGAGTCAGAAGGACTAGAACTTAACAGTGCACTTGGCCCTTATGCTACACTCTCTCTCAATAGTGGCTGGTAGTGTGTGTGTGTGTGTGTGTGTGTGTGTGTGTGCGTGCGTGCGCGCGCGCGCGCGCGCGCTAGAGGGTGTCTCAATCTCCACCCTATTGACATTTGGGGCCAGGGCTGGTTATTTCCTGGCTGTGGGGGGCTGTCCTGTGCATTGTAGGATCTTAGCAGCGTCTCTAGGTTCTACCCACTAGATGCCAGCAGCATCCCTCAAGTGGTAACAACCAAGAATGTCTCCAGACATTGTCAAAAGTCCCCTGGGGGGCAGAGTCACCTCCAGTTGAGAACTCTGAGTGTGTGTGTGTGTGTGTGTGTGTGTGTGTGTGTGTGTGTAGCCAGATCAAGTTGCATCAGTATTGAAATCTGCTTTCCCAGTTACAGTACACCACAATCACTCTAGTTTCCTTTTATTTTTTCTCTCCTGTTGCCAGGTTTTGCCAATCAAATAAATTGTTGATTGACAAAAAGACAAATCCGTTGCTGTAGTGGCCTTCTATTCCACACAACAAATGACCACAATAAGTGGCTTAAAACAACAGTCATTTATTAGCTCATGGTTCTGTAGATCAGAAGTCCAGAGTCTTGAGTGCTGAAATCAGGTGGTGGCCAGGCTGAGTTCTCATCTGGGGACCCTGGGAGGCATCTGCTTCCACACTCATTCTTATTGGTTGGCAGGGATTGGCCAGATTCAGGCCTTGCACCTATAGGAGTGAAGGCCCTGTTTCCTTGCTGGTTGTCAGCTGGGGGCTGCTCTAGTCTCCTAGAGGCCACCCATATTCTTCTCCATGTGGTCCCCCTCCATCTTCAAGTCAACAACGGCACATCGAATCCTTGTGCTTTGAATCTCTGACTTCCTCTGCCACCAGCCAGAGAAAATTGCTTTTAAAGAGCTCATGGGATGAGGTCAGGCCGCTCTGATAATCTAAAGTTAACTGTGCCATCGAACATGACCTATCACAGGAGTAAACCCATCAAATTCACAGTCCCAGGCATTATACCGGGTATGTACACCTGGGTGGAGAATTTTGGGGACATCTTAGAATTCTGCCTACCACAATTACCAAAAGTTTTTCAGGGGGAGGTCTTGGGACCCAGGGGTAGCAGGCCAGGCTGGATAAGCAGGTGATGGAAGCTTGACCTCAGCTCTGGGGAAGGTTCTGTTGCATTCCCGCCCTTTGAGAAGGCCCAACATGTACTTCTCGGAGTGAGCATGGAGCTTGGGTACACATGAGCGCTCTCATCTCTGCCACTTCCGGTCCTTTTCAGATGACCCATCCCCATGGCCTGTACTCAAGGTCAGGATGAAGTCAGGGGAATGTTCCAGCTGGGCCAAAAGGGAAGTGAGAGACTGTTGGCAGGGCAGGTGGGCTGGGGCAGCTGCATGGCCCACCAAGCTCAGAGCCACCTGAGTGGAGACTAACTTGGGAGAGGGAAGAAGGAGGTGTTAGGTCAGTGGAAGGAGCTGGAGGGTGACCTGGGGCACAATATCTGAACCCCACTGAGATATGGGTGTGAGGGGCTGGGCTTGTGAAAAATGCATTGGTCTCTGTGCCCTGGCAGCTGAGGGTGACACATGACTGGGGACGGAATTATTCTCCAGCCCCCAGCCTGTGAGCCCCATGGTGAGGCTCAGGGCAGAGCCTGGTCATGGGGGAACAGGGAATAGAGGCCACGGCGAGGGAGAGGAGCAGAGGAACATGCATGGGAGAGATGTGGGAAAGGCAAAGGACTGCACTCCCACTCGTGGGGCTAGGATTGTGGCCACTCAGGCAGCAACATCCGTATACCTTGCACGTACTCTCAGCTTCCGAGACCACAGGGACATTGGGGTTACACCCACCATTTCCCTCACAGTTAGGGGAGATCCAAAACCCTGCCAAGGGACCCCCGATGGCATCACTATAGAAGGCCAGATAATAACCGTGCCAGATAATAAGTCACTTCCCCAAAAGTCCCCAGATGCGATGTGTCCACAGCAAAGGCTTGGAGGGCAGGGCTGGGATGGCACCTGAGCTCTCCAGGGAGTTTAGGTAAAGACTGCACCCTGTGTTCACCTGCAGCTCCCGCCCCAACAGCCCCCGCAAGATGGGGCCAGAGGCCACAGGGACTGAGACACACGTTTGGAAGCCCAGCAGTGGGTGGCCTCCTCCAGCCCTGCAGTAGAGTTTCTACCAGAGGTGCTCAGAGGCCTCTGCAGCTCAGCTCTGCAAAGCACTATGTGGTCACATGCGGAACCCCCTAGCTGCAGAGCAGGAGCTGCTGCTTCAGGGCAGAGTTCACTCCGGCCTGTACCAGGGAAAGAGACTCTTGAAACCCTCGTGCTTGGTTTGCCACCAGCCTGACCCTGCAACTTCAAATGGTTTGAGTGTGGAAAGAGCACAGTGTTAAGATTTCAAAGCCCTGCTTCTCGTTCAACCTGGGTGACTTCAAGCAGGCCACTAAGCATCCCCGGGCCTCGCACTTTTGCTCATTGGGATCTGAAAGCAGAGACCCTAAGCAGCCCTGATACTCTGTCACCTCCAAGCCAGACCACATTCCAGCTCCTGCCTGACACCTGCAGAGGCCTCTGGAGCCCAACAGCCCTCCCATCTGCTGGCCAAATCTATCCCTCATGATTGCAAGGAATGTAAACTCTGCTTATGTGCAAACTTGCTCAGTGGAAAGAATGAACTATTCTTCATCCCAGGGACAAACCTATATGTTCTGGGCTTTTCTCAGCCTGATTCTTCCACCATATTTGGAGAAAAACTCCATTTTTCTTTTTTATTTTTAAGTTGTTTTTAGGGGCGTTGTAGACACATGTTTCTCTAGACCAGGCTGTTAGGGGCTTGAGCAGACTGCTTTGAGGGAAAGCAGGTAACCCCCTTGTGTAGCTGGGAGCAGTCTCTGAAGAGACCTGGTGGCACCCAAGGCAGGGTTTGGCAGTCTATGTCTGTGAATTTGAAGGAGTAGGAGATGGGCATCATTTTTGAGATGAAGGAAAATATCTGAAGCCTTCTTCAATCTTTTGCTGGGGACCCAGACAAAAACAGACAGAAAGTGAAAGAGGAGAAACCAAAAGTGAAATGGTTCATTCACGGCTTATGAAACTTTCCCACCGAACAGAAACTACCTTACACAAAAAACAAACAGGAAAGAAAGGACATGTTCACAATCTGGAGCATTACTAGATATGAAAGCTGCCCAGGACCTAGGGGCCAACTCCGTGAAATTGGGGAAACTAATTTCCACCCACTTGAGCCTAGTGAGGGAGATCCCTTTTTCCAATCCTTCAAGTCCTTGGAGAAACCAAGCATCCATACATAGCCAACAGGGGTTGGGTTTCATTTATAAATAACCCAGGAACATTTTGTTGTTTCCAATTTTTTAGGGCAGGGTTTTCCCAGCAAACAGGGCTCTAGGGAGATGTGACAACCATGGTGGGTCAGTGTGAGAGCTGCCGGGACGAGCTAGTGGAACCCACATTCAGGCCATTAGACAACCACCTCTTTCAGGATCCTCAGCCCCGGGCCCTTCCCTGGAACAGCCCAGAAATTACATCTCCGGGGTGGACCCCTCAAAGTACCATGTAGGAGATAAGTTCTTTGGCTTTTAAGGCTGGACCAGGAAGTCTAGACTGGCTCTGCCGGGGACTCCTAGTCACCAGCTGGCACACAGTCTCTGGTGACAGCCCTGCTTAGGAGTCTTAATATCCCCCTTTGAGGAGAAAGCCAAAGAAAGTGTCTCATGGCTGCTGCGTTTTACTGTGATGAAAAGAATGCTAATGAAGTCCCAAGTAAAAGCAGTAAATCAGGGACCTAAGACCGAAAGCAGGGCTGGAATTACTCATCTGCTCTCCAATGGTCAGGGAGGGGGAGGGAAAGCAATCAATTTAACGTGAATTTTTCCCCTCAGAAAGCACCGAGGCCTGATCCTACAAGGGGTGGGCAATCAAATCTCCCATCTGGCCCCCTCTGGCTCCCGCTAGTATTCTGCTGTTCTCAAATCTGAGTTCCTGCCTCTGTCCTCTTAGCCTACCAGCCTGCTTTCTTCCTTGATACAGACACCCAGCCCTCCAGGCTCCCACATTTCCCAGAAGCCAGAAAATTGGACATGAGGCCTTCTAGTTTCCAGGTGCATTTTAGGTCTATCTAGGAGCAAGCACTGCCACCACCCCTGGCACTTTGGTGTCTTGATACTGGTTACATAACAATCAGTCTCCAAAGCTCTGACATCACCTACTGAAGATTCTCACCAGCTCGGACAGCCAAGAGGGCCTGGGTGTGGCCAGGGATGATGAGGGGGTATGAGCCTATTGGAACAGCCAGGAACTGGTAAGGAAGGGGACAAAAGTCAGAGTAAAAGACGGTAAGTGGTGGTGACCCAGAGAAGAAAGGGGAAGTATTTGGGTTTTTTAATTCCCCCTAAGTTCCCACAAGATTTCACTGTTGCCCCATATTTCCCCTCTTCCCCACATAGGGAATTTCCGATTTCACTTCCTCAAAACTCAAGGGCTAGAGGACCTGGGCTTCCTCTTTACACCCTCCCACAGATGCAGCCTCTTTACGGAGGCTATGTCTTCTCCCCACCTGTTATATGTCATATGTGTCCTCCACTGCTAGAGTCCCTCTCCCAATTCCCAGCCCCACTGCTGGTTAGACTTTCCCCATTCACCACCTCCCTTCCTATTTTTCTTTCTCCAGTCACCACCCTGTCTTGGATGTTCTACACCCTCAGCTTCCCCCACTACTTCTTTCCTGTCTCAGTCCCAAAGCAGATAAAAGATGAGGGGGTGAGAGGGAGTAACAGGGAATCAGAGGCGAGGGGGAGAAAAGACAGCGCAGACAATAGGTGCAGGGCCCCCGGGGTCCTCCCATACTTCTGGGGATTCTGAGCCAGTGGGAGGAGGAGAACCGTTCATGGGGTCACTGCGGGTGGGGCGCTAAGTCAGGAAACTGGGGTGCCTGACTGGGAGTCTCGCGTGCTGGAAGGCGCGCAGACCCTGGGACCTCCTCGCGCCTGACGCCTGCTTCCCGCCTTCCCAACCGCAGCACTTCCGCGAGCAGCCCCACTAGGGGCGGGGTGAAACAGATGCGGTTGCCACGGCACCGGAGCCACAGGCTGGGAACGGAACAAGCGGCGCTCGCAATAAGCGGCGCTCGCGAGATTTGCAATTGGCCAATGGGAGGCGGGGGAGGGGAGGACGTGGCGCGGAGTGCGAGGGCAGAGCTCTAACCCCTCCACCATTTCCCGCGGCCCCCCGTGGCGGCGGCGCGCGCGCCCGAACGCGCGGTCTGGCCTTATAAAGAGCGCACGGCGAGGCGCGCGCTCCACTGCGCGGAGGGCGCTCCGCGGGCCGAGCCGTGCGCCTGCGCGCTGCGGGCCGCTCCCCGCCCCCTGCCCCGCCGCCCCTCAGCCGGCCGGCCGGGCCCCGCCTCGGCTCCGCGCCCACGCCCGGCTCTCAGCCGCCGCTCCGACCCGCAGCAGCCAGCCCAGTCTCCGGCAGCATGTTCAGCTGGGTTAGCAAGGATGCCCGCCGCAAGAAGGAGCCGGAGCTCTTCCAGACGGTGGCTGAGGGGCTGCGGCAGCTGTACGCGCAGAAGCTGCTGCCCCTGGAGGAGCACTACCGCTTCCACGAGTTCCACTCGCCCGCGCTGGAGGACGCTGACTTCGACAACAAGCCCATGGTGCTCCTCGTGGGCCAGTACAGCACGGGCAAGACCACCTTCATCCGGCACCTGATCGAGCAGGACTTCCCAGGGATGCGCATCGGGCCCGAGCCCACCACCGACTCCTTCATCGCGGTCATGCACGGCCCCACCGAGGGCATGGTGCCGGGCAACGCGCTGGTCGTCGACCCACGGCGCCCCTTCCGCAAGCTCAATGCCTTCGGCAACGCTTTCCTCAACAGGTAACCGCCCCTTGCCCCGGGGGAGCGCAGGGAGGGCGGCGGAGGTCCTGACCCTCTTGCTGCCGCCTCCCCGGCTGTTCTTTGTCTTCGAGGCCCCCGCGACGCCCTCAGCGACCACTCCCCAGGACTGGGTCCCCAGCCGCTTACCAGAGAAAACCCTACGGGGGAGGTAATCTGGGAGTGGGCGTCGCTGGCTTCCCCAGCTCTGTCATCCCCCAGAATTTTCCAAGTTATCCGTTTAACTCCCAACCCCACAGGCAGATCGCAGACTCACTTCCTTCAGTTAGTCTTGGTCTCCACCTCCTTCCCTCAGACGGGACGCACCTAATTCATTCAAACCAACCCTCCACACCCCTCCCTTCAAGGGTCTGTTTCTTAAATGTCATGGAAAAATACAGTGAAACTTTCAGCCATTCCCTTTGCTGGTGTGGCGTTCATTGCCTCCCCTGGGACCGGTGGTTTTATGTAGGAGGGACGGGGAGGATCTGCTGTGGCCTGCTGAGTTTGGGACAGCCTGCACAGGCAGCAGCCGGACCCAGTGCCACTACTTCTCCCAGGAACATCTCCAAAGGGCCTGTGATGCTTTAGGGGTTTCAGGAGTATGGGTCTGTGCTGCCAGGCGGTGGCTCTGGGAGCCTTGGAATGAGATTTGGGCCCCTCTGAAGACTCACTAGGACGTTTTCTAACGTACTTGGGCCTCAATTTCCCCAGTTAAATGGGTAAAACCCTGATGAGGGTAATCCTACAAGGTTCTAACCTTCATGAGGCTATGAATGAAATGCCTCCTCTCTCAGGAGTGCAACAGCCAAGCTCACTTTTCTCTAAAGGAACCCAGTGCTTCTAAAATCCCTCCCCCCACCCCCAGGGGACATACCGGAAGAACTTCACAGATCTGCTGACTCTGCCAAACCCCATTCAAAGAGTGACTCCACATGCCTTTCAAAGTCTCTTAGGAGAAGAGCCTGGGAAAGAATCCTTGACTCTTGCTTTCCAGAAGGTCTCCACCCTGTATGATCACATTCCTTTCCAGACACTGTCTGGCCACACAGGGTAGACCAGCTCACCCTTGATCCAAGCCAGTGGCCAGGCCTACCTCTGTGAGCAGAGCTGACCTTTAATAGAAAAGACGGGTAGGCTTCTGTTGTCTCTCTGCCCCTTTCAGGCATTTAAACCTGTCCTGTTTCATGGCTGATGTCATTTGTGTGTCAGGGCCAGAGTAGAGCCCTTAGAGGGAGACTTCTGAAAAGGCCCGGCCCCCTTAGCCCTGAGCCCGCCTCCCTCCAGAGGATACTGGTGTTTTAGAATTGTTCTGCCTGTAGATAGGCGATTGGCTGACTGTCAGCTGGTGGGCGCCATACGATCTTGTGGAAAGTTTGGCTGCTCTGCTGGGAATTCCAAGCATTATTAGGTCTCTGTTTTCAGGCAGAAATTTGGAAAGCTAGAAGGAAGGGTAACTACACCTACTTCTACTGTCTTTAGGTGTCCACTTTTGATTGTGAGAGCAGACCTTTTTTGAAAAGAGAAATGGGAGTATGACCTGTTTTTTGAATTTGGAGACAAAGTTTCAGAGCTGGAAGATATCTTAAACACCATATAGGCAGCCCCCACCTCCTTCGGAAACCGCAGCTCAGATAGCCCAGCTGATTTGTAGAGTTCAGAGAGTTCGCCGACTATCTGGCCTTTGTGCAGCCAGTTAGCACCTGCTGCTACCCCTGCCTGAAGAAGAGAGTGGTTCAGGAGCGATGGGCCAGAGAGAGGCACTCTGATGCTGCTGCTGCCACAGGATCCGAAAACCACACCTTTAATTCCTTCTTGTCAACGCTTTCTCTCCAGAGGGTCCCAGAACACTTAACGGCCCTGCCCATGGGAGCCTTATCAGCCGGGGGAGTGGGTGGTGGTGTGGGTTTGCACTCGAGCTGAGGCTGCGAGCTGTGTCAGCCTGTGTCGTCCACCAGTGCCACTGGCCGCCAGGCACACAAAGAGGGCTCTTCACTAGCTGACACAGCCTCTCCCCTGCTCTTAAAGAGACCCATTGAGTCACAGACTTGACTTCCTGGCCTTTTTTCCCTAAGTGGCTGTTCTAAGACTAAAATCAGACTGAGCAGGAGACAGGGCACAGCCAGGATATGCTCAGAGTGTCCTGTGTAAACTCATTGCATAACTGCTACTTGTAGCTTGAGATAAAATCTGTGCGTCCTTGTTGGTGAGGAAATGGGATTGAGTGCATCTACGCTGCCTTCTCCCTTTCATGTTTTCTGCCTCACTCCCCTGGCTTTGCAGAGATGTCAGCTAACTCTAGGCTCTTCACAAGGCATTTTTATGTATATTACTTCTCAGAGCCAACTCTACTTCAAATCCTCTTGTTTTGGTATTTTCTCCACTAACTCCCTTCCCTAGCAGGTGCCCCAGGTCCAATGTGTGGTTATTTATGGCACATGTACTCTGCTGCTGGCACCAGGCAGGATGAGGTCCAAGGTTTGTTCGTCCTGTGGGTCAGCTGGTTCTGCTCGGTTGTGCTTGCAGGCAACACCTCTCACCCTGGCCAGCTGCCTCCAGCCAGTGGGCTGCAGGCCACTTGAGGGGTGAGGCCAAAAGGAGAAGCTAATCATCTCAGATTCCTAGACGATAGGTCAGTATTTTCTTTGCTCACAGTACCTTTTACAGAGAAGTCTTTAAAGGAGTCTTTTCTGTGTCCAATCAAGAATCTCTGCTGTCAGTTGGGACAGCCCCTTGCTCTTCTGGACTGTTCAAAGCTCAGTGGGAACTCAGGCGCACACAGCTAAGCACTCGCCAGTGAGTTGCCAGCCTCTCTCTGTGGCTTCATTCTTCCTCAGTCTGCTGTGGCTTTCAGAGAATGGTGTCTGTACTTCCCTACCTCACCATCCACCAGCCTGTGTGGTCCCCTGTCTGTCACTGGTCTCCCACTGCAATCCATTTTCCCAAGCAGCTGGGTGGAAGGGAGGGCTGGCCCCAACAGCAGTAAGAAAGGACCGTCTCTCAACAGGATGTGGAAATTTAGCCAAGTGGTTAAACATTTGAATGTGGAATTCCATGGTCCCAATTGTCACCCTTCTGTTTTCCTTCTGGAATTGAATGGTGGCCTAGGCTTGTGCAGTTTTCACTAACATGTCAGCAAACTTGAAAGTTGAACTCTTGAACTCTGGGGGAAAAGCTAAGTGAGGGAAGTGCTGATGTGGGTCAGTTTGAGCCTGCTAGTTGATTCGCAGTTAAGACAACATGTACAATTTGCTAGTCACCCCGGAAACTTAAGACAATAGAAAACCTCCTTTAAGTGCTTTGCTTCTGGAAAGGAAGCCAGAGGGGGAAATGGAGTATAGAAATCACCGCTGTCCCATCAAGAGCAGCGATACCTGAGTCTTGACATCTCTCTTCCTGGCTCTTGCTCCCATGCAGGTTCATGTGTGCCCAGCTGCCCAACCCAGTCTTGGACAGCATAAGCATCATTGACACTCCCGGGATCCTGTCTGGAGAGAAACAGCGCATCAGCAGAGGTAAACAGGTTCCGACACAGCCCAGGGCACCTGGTGTAGTCTGACGACTTCTATCTGATGTCTGTGCCATGGGCCAGCTGCTGCCCCGGTTTCTCTCAGCCTGAGTGAGAACCTGTCTTACATCAGCCTTGTCTCTGGTCAGTGCTTCAAGCCCGGTAGGGGCTGGAGCTGCTTTTTCCTTGGCTCCCTTTGCTGAGGTTACAAGAGCCATCAGGGTGAGACAGCAACCAATTTTGTGTGGCTTTTGAGGTTTCCAGCCCCTGGGGCATGCTGGAGAGGAGGAGCATGGGGAGATGGGGCCTCAGGCTGGCTGTGAGGTCCCAGGAAATTGCTTAGTGTCTGGGCTCCAGGGACCTCAGGCAGCATTGCTGCTCAGAATGAGCTCCTGACTCCCCTGGGGGCCCATTCACCTTAGTTTGTGTTTGAAAGCTTTGCCTCCCAAGGCAGTATAAATTCCCAGTGAGTCCAGCAGGACTGTGAGAGAACAGTTTGACTTGAGGAAGCCAGCCAAAAGGAGAAGCTAGCAGCAATTTGTTAAACATTTAGGGTACAGTGGAAATATGTTTAAATTTGCTTAAATGTTGGTAATCAGAGCCTCCCTGGGCGCTTTGTGTAGCGTGAGGTTTTCATGCGGAATATTAGTGCACCAGGCCCGTTCTAGTTGTGTAAACTCCAGTTTTGATTTTGCCAAGCTTTTCTAAAGATCTGGTTCAGGATGCGCCTGCACTGGGTTCTGTTTCTGCTGCTGCCCCTTTTCGTAGAAGGAGGGGGACCTCGGGGCTTGAATGCTCTCTGGGAGGAGTTGGAGTGGAGACGCAGGCTGTGATATCTGGCAGGCTAGGAGTGGAGTTTGCAGCTGCAAATGTTAAAATGAAACAAAATCAGACTCAGAGCGGGTTGAGGACAAGTGACCAGATTTGTTTATCATTAACTTGCAAATCTCTCCTGCACCCCCTTTCCCTCTGGGCTGTCCAGCCCAGCGTTAGTGAGCTTTGCAGCTGAAGTTGGGAGGTAGTGTGTCTCTGCTGCGGCTCTGAGGGGGTGGGGCCCCATTCTCTGTGCTGAGAAACCTTGCTTCTCTTTTTTTCCAGGCTTGTGGGCCCCTGCCATTATGGGATTGCATCAGAGCATACTGAAACTGCTCTGTATCTCTAAATCTGGTTTCAACTTTTAGGATCTCCACCCCTAATAATAATGATACTTCTAGGAGTTCGAGAGAGCAGATTTGGGAATCCCTTCGAAAAAGGCAAGGGCCCTTTCTTTCTTTCATACTGACATCACTGTTCCAGTCTGGTTTGAAGAAAATGCCTGATAAACAAGGCTTTTGCCTTGTCATTTGCCAAAGCAAGGCTAGAAACTCTGAGTAAGTTACTCTTAAAGAGAAAGACCTACAAAAGGGAGTTTATTCTCTGTCTGCCTCCAGGACTGAGCTATCCTGGAGGGACTTTTCTGAGGCTCTGTAGAGTTCTCTTTTTATGGCCTGGGGGAGTAGGTTGGGGAGGGGCTTTCTTGATTGGGGGCCATCAGATCAGGTAGGTCAGTTGATGTGAACATCTCTTTGAGGAAAGGACAGTAATAGCTCATGAAAAGAGACGTATCCCCCCAGATGCCACACACCTTAGAACCTTCAGTGTTGGCAGTTGAGGTGTTTGGGAGAAAGCTTTTAGGGTTCTTGTGGCCCCTGTTGTCTCCCTAAAAGAGAACTCAGGAACAGTTGTTTTCCAGCAGTGCTGTGAGGTTCCCCTGCTGGGCTGTCTTTGACACATCGGCCTGTGGCCTTAGCAGAGTGGTAAGTTGGGAGGGTCTGTCTTGCTACCACGGGGACCCTGGCCCTTCCTGATGGGATGTTTCCCTCCCCTTCCCTGTGCTTCCTTACCCCATTAGTGGAAAGGCAGACAGTGGTGTCCAAACTTGCCCTCTCTGGGACAGGCACCAGGGCAGTGCCCCAGTGTGCCCTCCAGTCAGGCACAGGGTGCATCTCAGGCATCTGCCCACGCAGATGGCAGATACTTGGAGGAGGAAGCCAGCAGGAGATAGCGGGGTTCACCGTTAGTGCTTCACCTCATGGGGCCTGCCTGTGCCCCTCACCATGTACGGCATGGCCCCTCTGGGTCCCTGGGCAGCCAGGAAGGCCTCCCCCACCCATCATGGGCAGGAAGAAGGAGGTTGGCTTAAAGATAAGTACATCACTGTGGTTGGAAGAGGGCTTTCCTTCTGTGAAACAGAGATCAAACTGATTTTACAGACTGTTTCTTTCCGTCCATAACCCTAGAGGTCTTGGTTTAAAGTGTTTTACTAAAAGTTACCAGGTTGGGATTTGCTGTGGAATATGTTTGGTGTCAGCGTTTTATCAGCTGGGGAAAGACTATAGTGCGGTACCTCTTAGATGTGCTGGATGTGACCTTCAGGAGTGGCGTCCTCTAGGTGGACCGAGAAGGGGTAGGTTTCTCCTTCTTGGAGACCCCATTCGTCTGTCATTGCAAAGGTCCCGTGTCACTCAACAGAGGAAGTCAGAGGAGGGCAGTGCATTCCAGGCTCCCTGGCCCGCCGCCTCTGTGCTCCCTTTGCTGATAGCATGGAAAGCAGGTGTTTCCCTCTCAGAACGATCAGGCCAACAGAAAACCTGGGTCCCGGACAAGCAGCATACATTTCTGTTGTCTGCCGACCTCATCCCCTAGAAACAGAGCATCCTCCAGGAGGCTGCGTGGACATTAGAGTTGCTAATTACGTTTACTTCCAGTTCCCACCCTGTCTGCCTGGCCCCCCCTAACTTTCCCCCATGGTCCCTAATGTGTGTAGGAAACATTGTCTGGAAAGATAACGTAGGGCCTGTGCAGGTCCAAAGCCTTTGGGGTGCAGCCCAGGCTCTGCAACAGACCCCTGAGAATTGTTACAGGGACGAGAAGGGGCCTCTGGGGGGTCTTGGGCTGTTCTTCTCCATTGTGCTAATCTACTTTAAAAATCATGTTCTTCTGTGTCAGCAGAGAAAGGTGACCTGCGGGGACAGCATTCATTCTTGGGTGCCGCCTGAGTGACTGATAAAGTGCATTCCAAAGGGCATCTGGGGCCTGGTGGGGCTGGTGGCCTTGGCTCCCAGGCTGCTGGCTGCCTGCGCAGTCACAGCAGTGCCTGGGAGGGAGCAGGACCTTCCCACCGCCACCGGTCCTCAGTGGGCAGCGGCAGGAGGAGTCGTCCAAATGGAGGCCCCAACCCAGGAGGCAGGGGTCTGGCCAGGGCTCTCGTGCCATTGTCCCTACGAGGCTGTGAGCTGAGCCATAACTTTTGTACCTCGTTTTCCCCTGTGGGAGTCAAGTCAGCAGGGACGTGTTGTTTCAACTTAGATTAGGAGATCAGAGCTCGGTCGGCCTGGCTCTCTGCTGACCACTGCCACGTGAACCTTGGTTATCACAGCAGCTGCGTCTGTGAGGATGCCCCTGTCTTTCAGATGAGACAGAGGCTTAGCAAAGTTAAGTAGCCCAAGAAGGCACAGGCTAACACTAGTTGGCACTGGGATTTGAACCCAGCAGAGGTGCGTACTAGTGTGCTGAAAGGCGGTGCTCTAGGGTGAGGAGCTCTGAGAGCTTGGCTCAGGGAAGTCTTTGGCCCTGCTAGGTTGGTGCTGTGCAGGTATCAGCTCTCCCCGAATGCCCAGGGGCCACCCTTCTTCTCTTCAGGCCCCAGATCAGACTCCAAGTCCAGAAATGGGCCTGAGGTCTGGGGCTTTGAACAGCATTGCTGAGATTTTTACCCTATTCTCTGCCTGCAGCCAGAAATTGCCCCCACCAAGCCATCCATGATGGGCACTAGGAGTCCTGGCTAAGGCTGGCCGGTTCCCTGGGTTCTCACTTGCCCTTCTGCTGACTGACCCTGTTTTTTAGGCTCCATCCAAGGTCAGGAGCCATCTGCTTCCTCAGCACTGGGGTAGGGGGCTGCCTGGAGCAAACCTGGAGCCCTCTGACCCAGAGGTGTCCCTTCCTGCTGACCACCTCCTGAGATGTCCAGCTTTTCAGCAGGGTTTTCTGCAGCCTATAGAACAGCTCCACGAGGTTGCCCAAAAGCCTTGTTCAAGGCTGAGTACTGCATCCGTTCTGGGTTCCCCGTGCCCACAGTACAGATGACAGGAGGTTCAAGTCCCAGGTCAGCACTTCAGAAGCTGAGGGCCCTAAGGAGCTGCTGAGCCCTGGGGAGTCACCTCAGTAAAACAGGAATAGCAATACCAGCCTCATGGTTCTTGTTGATTACAGGAATTTACATGTGTTAAGCTTTTGCCCTAGTGCCTGGTGGCCAGTTAAGTGTTCAACAAATGTCAGCTGAATAAAAATAAAGACACTGAAAAATCCAGGGATTCCCAAACTTTGGGGAGGAAGACCTTTTTCCAAATAACATCCTGAGGAGTCTGGCAGAGGGGGAAGCACTGACTCAGCAGGGGCTTCCCTTCAGTCTCCAGGACCTTCTCTGGGTCCCTGGTCCCCGACCTCAGCACAGCTACCCTCCTCAAAGCCTTCCTCTCGCTACCACCCCCGACCCTAGCCAGCACTGGCTGGGAATGTCGCAGGCTCTGCCCAGGGTGTGGGCCGCTCTGCCCGCAGAAGAGTGGTACTAGCCTGTGCTGGCGCGGCACCTGTTCCGAGGCTGCGAGCCTGGCGGCCGGCTGGGCAGCAGCTGGCCCAAGCGCCTGCAAATGCTCGGTTTATATTTGGGATACGAGGCATTCTTCACGCGTTAGGGGCGGCCGTTGCCTACACACCCATCCGAATCTGAGCTTCTTGAGCCCAAAATACAAATCCTGTGAACAAATAATTGCAAACATTTACCAGGTGCCTACAGTGTGCCAGGCGCTCACTCACACTCAAAGCAGAAGTCCGATGTCTTCATGTTGCAGATGAAGAGATGGAGGCTCGGAGAGGGTTATCCCACTGGCTGTTGAGTAGAAGGTTAAGGATTCAAATGTGGGCCTGATTCCAGAGTCCAGCTGTCTTCTTCTTGGCCCCCCATCCTTTGTTGCTTATTTCTAGGCCAGATTTATTGAGGTCTGTGTTACATACAGTAAAATTCACTCTGTGAAGCAGCGGTGTACCCACCACCAGGACCAAGATACAGAGTTTCCATCACCCCCAGAAAGTTCCCCACACCCCTTTGTAGTCCCTCCTGGCCCAGACAGCCACTGACGTTTGTCCCTCAAGTTGTGCCTTTCCAGAAAGTTGTAAGTGGAATCATACAGTGTGAAGCCTTCTGTGTCTGCATTTCACTGGGCATGTGCTTTTGAGGTTCATTGTGTATTTGAGAGTCTGCAGTTCATTCCTTTTGGGAGCTGTTGTCTCCCATCACATGGATGGACTGTGACTTGTCATCCATGCACCTGTTAAAGGGCATCTGTGTTTCCAGTTTGGGGCAGTTTTAAATAAAGCTGCTGTAAACCTTCATGTAGAGTACAAATTTTAATTTCTTAATTTGTCTTGGGTAAATACCTAGATGTGGGAGGCCCCTTTCTCCTAACCACTGTGCCCCACTGGAAAGTCCTTCCCTTAAGAACTTTAGCTTAAGGAAGCTCAGAACAAGTTCACAGGGTAGACTCTTAGCTCTTTAATCTTTCTTGTTCCCCTGCACCCCTTCCTCCCGGCCCCAGCGTGAGTTAGAAGCCTGCATGATGAGAGCTATAGCAAGAAGCACTGAGGCCCACGCAGCTTGAATGGCAGGAAGCAAAAGTCGATTAGAGACAAACCGTCTATTGTTTGTGTTCTAGAAACTTCTGGAATGTATGAAGCAGCTTTTCCCCCAGCTGCTGAAAGTACCTGTGTTCGGAGGGGGCTGGGCTGGGCTGGGGTGAGGACGCATCACAACTGCTCCCTTCACCTTGGTGCCCGAGGGCGGGACTCGTGACTCTCGACGGGAAGGCAGCCCGGGTCCCCGAGGTCAGCCTGCAGAGCGGCTCCTCTTTCCCTCTCCTCCCTCACCCTCAGGACTGTGTATATAGCAAAACATGCATAATGTGAGTTACCATTTTAACAATTTTAAGTGCACAGTTCAGTAGCATTAACTACATTCTCATTGTTGTGCAAACATCACCACCACCAAGTCCTGAACTTTTTGCATCTTTCCAAACTGAAACTGTCCCCATTAAACAGCAACCCCCTTCTTCCCTTTCCCAGCCTTTGGACCCCACCGTTCTTTCTGTCTCTGGATTGGACTCTGGGGACTTCAGACTAGTGGAATCACACTCTTTAACTGGCTTATTTCATAAAGTCTTCAAGGTCCCAGAACTCTGAGCCAGAGCTTGTCTCTTACCAGCACTGGCTTTTATTCACACTGCAGGCTCAGCCTTTTTTTTCTAGTTCACCCGCTTGGAGCGTGTTGTCCGGGTCCTTTGTGGGTGTCAGCGCCCTCACAACCATCTGCCTGAAACTACAGCACCTGGTCCACACGCGGTGGGCGGGGAATAGTTTTCTCCCCATCAGGCACCGTGCCTTCCCGCTTCTGCTGAGGAATTGCTCTGCCTTTTGTGGGGTCTGATGCCTGATCCTGCCCCTGAGGCCGACCTCTACGTGTCAGTGCCTGGGGCAGTGCTCGGAGGGGGCAGGAGGTTCCTCCCTGGACTTATCACCTGCCACCGAGCCTTAGGCCTGTGGTGGCCTCTGGGCACCACAGCTATGGGTTAGTCCAGCCTTCAGTGCCTGTGGTGACACTCAGGCTGAGTGAGGGATTGGTGGGCTGAGGGGTGTTGGATGGGCCTAGTGGTGGCGGTGGCCATGTGCTAGGATATGGTCCTCCACCTGCAATGACGTTGCACAGACCAGATCGTTGTGACCCTCTTCGTAACCTGTGGGCGTGCTTGGCCAGCCACCGGGTCTCTCTCACCAAGTGTGAGCACTTTCCTTACAAACAGGAAATTTCCTTCATCTGCGAAAAAACGGTTTTAGCTCTATTGGCTTCAACTTGAGGTGTTGGCAAGTAACTGGATTTGTGGGCGGGGCCGTGGGGGACACCTCGGATCTGGTTGGGCTCCCAGACCTGGTGCCTCCTTCAGAGACTCTCTTCCTCCTCCTCCTCTCTCTCCCCCTCCCCACTATGTACCCCCAACCGCTGGCCACTGGGGGAGGGGAAGAGTGAGGCCGCATTGGGTGGAGTCTGGGGGTGACCTCAGCTCCCTGCATGCTGTCCTGACTCTGGAGCCAAAGCTAACTCGGCCTCCAGCCTAGCCCATCAGGGCGCCCCTGTTCCCATCACCTCGGTTTTGGCATCGCCGCCTCCCCAGCTGTGTGAATCTGTGGTCTGATTTGAACTTCTGGTGGTCTGAGGACAAACAGTGTGATGAGGGAAGAAGTGGGGCCTCATTTTTGCTGAGAGGGAGCTGCCGTTCAGTCCTGAGTCATCGCTTTTCCAGCACTGACCTGCCGGTCCCAGAGCCAACCATAAAAGGAGGTGGTGGCCTGGCCGGGCCACCCCACTCCCAGCCCGCTCCCCTCCGCCTGCTCCTCGTGTCTGGAGCCCCTTGTACTTTGGAACCAGCAGCCTGGGTGGTGGCTAGTGGCGGGCACAGGAGTGAGCCGGCCCTTGCCCTGTCCCCTCCCAAGCCCTCTGGGTGCAGGGGATCTGGTGCCCAGCCATTTCTGACGTCTGCTTGGGCCTCTGGAAGGCTGATGGCTCCCCTGCCTGGGCTCAAGTTCAATTCACAGGGGCTTTGCTGCTTCCACCCTGTTAAGAAATGACCGCTGCGGGGGCTGCCTCCGACCAGAGCGGCCTGTTTCCCCCTGTGCTGGGGTGGGAACAGGTTGTCCTGCGAGGCTACGGGCTCAGTTGAGGGAAGCAGTGCTTTTTGGGCTTTCCTTCAGTTTCGGTGTCTCGCCACAGGGACAAAAACTGGCCTCTGGGCTTAGAGCCAGGCTAAATGTTTGTCACTCTTTGTTCCTGACCAGTGATGCAGTCCCAGCCACTCAGTCTTCATTCCATGGGGCCCTACCATCTCCCCCGATCCCCACCCCCGGCCTGGGCCTGCCCGACCCATGGGTGTCATTCCGGTGCTGGGGCCTGTGCTGGGAGCCCGACACATCACCTCCTTTAATCGTCCCTGTGACCTTAGGAGAAGGAACTGTTATTTGACTTTTATAGATGAAAAAGTATACATCAGAAATTAAGAACTTCAGGCCACAGAATCGGTGGCTGGAGCCTGGAGTTGAATCCAGAGCTTTCTTACTAAAAGCCTGTGTTTTTTCTGAGTGCCCCGGTGTGGAATGCTGCGGCTCCAGGCACCCAGATGACTCAAGCCCACTTGAACCTGGGGGCCTGGCAGCCAAATGTTTGTCTCAACAAACACAGCTTCACCCTGGGCCCACCCCGCACGTCCCTTTTAGCTTAGAGCCCTCGTGTGCAGGGGGCCAGCTTTCTGGCTCCATTGGAGGCGGCCTCATCAGGGCAGCTGTGGACTTGCATTCAGCCCGGAGGGCCTGGCGGGACAGGAGAGCTGGACTGCGCTCTGGTGAACTGCTCAGCTGGTGTCTTACAAGAGGGACGCTGAGGGATGCCCTCCCCTTGGCACTGTGAGTCACTCTAGGCCTTTTGTTGACACTTTGTCCCTTTCTTTGGTCTCCCCCTCTACCTGCTACTTTTCTGTTTCCTGCCGTCCAGGGAAGGCCTGTCAATCCCAGCCTGGTCAGGGTGGGGAGTATGGGAGCAGGCCCTGCGGGTGGGGGAGGTTGATTTTGGCCCATTTCTGGGCAGTGTCCCAGGCCCTTCTTTATAGGAGCGGCTTCTCTGGCTTCTTCCCAGGAGCGTGACTACTCTGGTTCCTAAGTACACAGTGGTTCCTAAGAAGTATGGCCTGCATTTCGGGTGGCCTATGGTAGGAGCTGAAGAACCAGGAGATGTGCCTAGAATCATCCAGAGAGGAGATAGCAGCTCAGGGGCTGGGACCCAAGCTTCCCCAAAACTTTTAGGTCATTGTTTCCACATAGTCTTCCTGCCTTTCCTTAGTGTTCTTAAAAGATGAGAAACAGAATTTTCACTTTTTCTGGGGACAGTGCCTCCAGAAGTGGAACATTTTGAAGTGGTATAATTGTAAGATAGGATACAAATTAAACCACTATTGCCCAGTCTTGCAAATCCACTGGCTTAAATCAGGTATCTGATGGTCCAAGGCCACCCTGAACCCAAGGTGGCTATTCCAGCTCCTGCCATCACACCTACCTTCCAGTCCTCGGGGAGGGAGAAGAGGACAAAGGGTTCGTGCGCCTTTTCTTTTCTTGTTCATTTCTGCTGCGAGAGAGGCTGGAAAATTCAGTCTTAAGCTGAGGGGGTTGTGTGAATGCAGCTAAAATTAGACAGTTCTGTTATTAAAGGAAGCGTCCCAGGCAGCAGTCTGCCACACGTGGCATGGTTCACCAGTGGGCCTTTATTGGTTGGTGGGAAACAGCAGGGAATAGAGTTGAGATCAGGAGTTTAGTCCAGTCATTTTAGAGAAGCTTTTAAGACCTGGAGAGGGAAGTGGTTTGCAGTGCTTCATAGGCCTGCGGTAGAGCAGAGGTCACTGAACTGTTTCTGTAAGGGTCAGGGTGTTAATATGTTTGGCTTTGTAGGCCTTAGAATATCTGCCACGATAACTGAGCTCTGCTGTTGCAGCACAAAAGCAGCTGCATATGGTACAGATGAGTGGGCTGTGTGCCAATAAAACTTTATTAATGAATACAGGTGGCAGGCCAGATCTGGCCCCCGAGCTGTAGTTTGCAACCCCTGTTGTAGAGAATTAATGAGATTCTTGCAGAGCAGGGAGCCCCGCATGTAGCACTGAACAGGTAGCAGCTGCGGGTCTCGCTGCTGTTTGCCGCTGCCGTGCAGGGGCCCCTGCGGTGCTGAGCCATGCTGCTGGGGGTCTCCTCCTCACTCTTGCTGTAGTTGGACCCACCCTAGAGCTTGGACTCTGACTTCCTTTGCACTGTTTGTTAAGCACCTCTTCATGCCAGGTGCTATATTGGTGAGGGTGTTACCATGATGGGTACAGAAGTAGGGAGGCCTGGTGACCCTGCCCTCAGGGTGCTGTGCTGTCCACATGAGTACGTTCTTGGAATTTAAATGACCCCAGGCTGCGAAGTACTAGGCCAAGTCAGAGACAAGACCCATCAGAGCCTTCTGGCCCCTGGCTCCCCTGACTCACCCTCTTTCTCTTCCCACAGGTTATGACTTCGCGGCCGTCCTGGAGTGGTTCGCCGAGCGGGTTGACCGCATCATCCTGCTCTTTGATGCCCACAAGTTGGACATCTCTGACGAGTTCTCGGAAGTCATCAAGGCCCTCAAGAACCACGAGGACAAGATCCGCGTGGTGCTGAACAAGGCTGACCAGATCGAGACCCAGCAGCTGATGCGGGTCTATGGGGCCCTCATGTGGTCCCTGGGGAAGATCATCAACACGCCCGAGGTGGTCCGGGTGTACATCGGCTCCTTCTGGTCCCACCCACTCCTCATCCCTGACAACCGCAAGCTCTTCGAGGCTGAGGAGCAAGACCTCTTCAAAGACATCCAGTCTCTGCCCCGAAACGCCGCCCTCCGGAAGCTCAATGACCTGATCAAGCGGGCACGGCTGGCCAAGGTAGAGCTGGCAGTGGGGACGGCCCAGGGGCCTCTGGGACAGCCACTCAGGGCACTGGCATTGGATGCCCAAGACCCAGGCCTTCAGAGCCATGGCCATGCTGTTCCATGCCTTGTCTGGACCTGTCCTCTGGTGCACCTGCGGGTGCAGCCTTTTCCTAAGTGAGATTCTTTTTAACTCATATAAACATCAAAGAGGATGGTACCACTGTACCAAGGGGCACCCTGGGAAGTAGAGAGTGGGAGAGGGTGCTGCTTGAGGCCTCATCGGCCCCCTCCCCGGGTCTGCTGAGCACTGCAGTGCACTCAGCAGGTGCTGGGCACTGGGGCCACAGTGGGGACTGATGGGCCCCCACCCTCCTGGCACTGGCCATCTGAGTGGGAGAAAGGAGGACACATAAAGAAAGAGTATGATGTATTTGTAGTGTCTCGGGGTAAGCATGGGGTGCTGCAGAGGCAGGTGACTGGAGAGCGATCCTGGGTGGGGGTGGGCAGGACCAGGGGACCTCAAGCGGGAGATGACTCTCAGGCCGGGACAGGAGGTAGTCAGTGGAGAGATGGGGCACAAGCCTGCGGGCCCAGAGAGAACTGCTGGGTGGCCTCCACCCAAGAGGCCTTGTCAATCATCCCTGCCCCTCCGTGGAATCGCTGTGGGCCTGCTGGCAGATGCTGACTACGTCTGGATTGCTCAAGAGTTTGGAATCTCAGTGCCTGGCCAAGCACTTCAGGGAGATCCTGGGTGGCTGGGGCTGGGAAACAAAGGTTAAGACCACTATTGGACCCTTCAAACACTGAGAAACAGAATGTGTTTCCTTAGGACATGTGATTTTGAATGGCACCATATCGGGAGCCTCTTTGGGTGGCAGGGCCTGTCCTGCAAGAGCTAGGAGGAGCCCCAAGGGCTGTGCTCCTGTCCGCAGGAAGCCGGCTGCCTGCATGCCCAGAGGTTTTGCGACTGCATAGGCCGAACACAGTGGCCCGGGGCACCCCATGCCGTCTTGAGGCCCAGAGTCAGGTAGCTTTGGGTGCTCCCTGGCCTGAGTAATGGAAGTGACCCTTCATCCCTACTTCTGGCTGCGTCTTCACCCTCATTACCTAAAGTACTCCTGGACCCACAGATTGGAATTTACTAGAAGCGTAGGGTCTCAGGCCCCACCTCTGCCCTATGGAACCAGGATCTGCATTTGGACACAGTCACCTGGTGATCTGTGTGCATAGTAAAGATGCAGAAGCCTGCTCTGGAGGCTGCATATTTCTCTAGATATCTCACTTCTGGAACCTTCCTGGTGAGTAGAGCTGGTTCTGAGGAAGGAACCCTTGTAACTAGCTCCTAGCCTCAAAGGGCCAAGGGACGGCCTGAGCTGAAGAGGGAGTGGCAGTAAGTGGAGGAGAGAGCTGGCCTCCTATTTTCCGGTCCGGTCTCTGCTCAGTTGCAGGGAAAGGCAGCTCCCCTGTCCCCTGCCCAGCCTCTCTCCTGGCAGGGCCACCCATGCTCTCACTTAGCCTCCTTCCAGGAAAGAACAAAGGGCAGACTTCAGCCCCTGCTGGCCCTTGGGCACACTGAGTCACCATGTCTGGAAAGCCCCGTCCTCTCCAGTCTTGTCCTGCACCTGCTGATTTGAGACTGTTCCCTTTTTCTGGAATAAGTTGCTCTCTCTGCTGGCCTGTGATGGGTGGAGCTGTGACTGTGACTGTGACCGGCTTGCTTCCCTTGGTCAGTGCTCAGCCAGTCTCCCGGCCCTGAGCAGACAGGGTCAGGCCAGCAGAGGGGGTTTTATGGGGTGGAGCTGGCAGTCTGGGAGAAGGTTGCATGAGGCTGACTGGCCACAGCCCCTCCATGGCTGGATGTTGCTTGGCAAGGGACTGTAGTGCCCTCAGAAGGTTGTCAGCATTACTGGCCCACTATCAGGAAGTGAAGGGTGTGCTGTCTTAATTGGCAGATGTCTAACCAAGGTACTGAGCTTAGATAAAGCCTGAAACATCTGGGAAAAGCCTTGTGTGATTTTTCTAACCCTTAATTGTCCCCGAGGTTGTCAGGATGATAGAGGGGAACATAGCTCGGGTTGTGCTGGAGTTTTGTGAACTGGACATCAGCATCCAAAGACTTGTGTAAGCAGGATGGTGTGAACATGTTCTGTGTCTGATGGACTGAGGCGCTGCCGAGGGAGGTGGGTGTGCCGCCGAGAAACAGAATGTGGGCTTCAGGGCGACAACAGTCCCAGCTGTCTGGGGCAGCCTAGGTGCAGGGCATGCTTCTGACGAGGTGTCCAGGAAGCACCTGACACCTGCCCCTTCCCTGTCTTTACAGGTCCATGCCTACATCATCAGCTCCCTCAAGAAGGAGATGCCCAATGTCTTTGGTAAAGAGAGCAAAAAGAAAGAGCTGGTGAACAACCTGGGAGAGATCTACCAGAAGATTGAGCGGGAGCATCAGATCTCCCCCGGCGACTTCCCAAACCTCCGCAAGATGCAGGTATGGCTGTCTCTTGCACCCTAAGAGGGCTGCTGGTGATCAGGGAGTGAGGAAGGTGCTGGGGCAGTGGTTTTGGAGGAAACCGTGGCTCCATTGGTTGGGGCTTCCGAAAGTGGAAGCAGCTGGGTTAATCACCAGCACCCCACCCGAACTGGAGAAGTTGACCACGGCCGTGACAGCTCACAGGGGAATGTGGTGACTCACCCTGAATGGTAGGGAGAGGGCAGGGCTGTGCCAGGCATCCCAACCTCCAAGTTTATCCCTGCCACAGCCCTGCAAGAAGGAGACTTTGTACCTCTGATTTACAGATGGGGGAGCCCAGGCCCAGAGGGGTTAACTGAGTTGCCTGGGATGTTAAGGGGTTGGGACCTTGTTGTGGAGCCAGCTCTTTCTTCTTGGGATCCCTTGCCGGAGTCCGGGAGGCCCAATCCAGTCCCGTCCTTCCTCCTTTCCCACCACAGGAGCTCTTGCAGACCCAGGACTTCAGCAAGTTCCAGGCCCTGAAGCCCAAGCTGCTGGACACAGTGGACGACATGCTGGCCAACGACATCGCCCGGCTGATGGTGATGGTGCGCCAGGAGGAGTCCCTGATGCCCGCCCAGGTGGTGAAGGGCGGCGCCTTCGAGGGCACCATGAATGGGCCCTTTGGGCATGGCTATGGCGAGGGGGCCGGCGAGGGCATTGATGACGTCGAGTGGGTGGTGGGCAAGGACAAGCCCACCTACGATGAGATCTTCTACACCCTGTCGCCCGTCAACGGCAAGATCACGGGCGCCAACGCCAAGAAGGAGATGGTGAAGTCCAAGCTGCCCAACACAGTCCTGGGGAAGATCTGGAAGCTGGCCGACGTGGACCGGGATGGGCTGCTGGACGATGAGGAGTTCGCGCTGGCCAACCACCTCATCAAAGTCAAGCTGGAGGGCCACGAGCTGCCCGCTGACCTGCCCCCACACCTGATCCCTCCCTCCAAGCGGAGGCACGAGTGACCACCCCGCCATCCACGACCCCACCTCAGTGCCCAGCCAGGTGGAGGCTAGGGGAGGGGAGGGTTAGTGGTTCTCAAGTCCATAAAGACTGAGTGATGTTTCCTCAGCTCACAAAAGAAAACCACCATCTTTCTCTTAAGGCTGCTCTTAGGGGAGGCAGGGGTGATACTCATATGTGAATGATGGAATTTTGTGCATAAGAACTACGGATATTTTTAATATATAACGTTAGAGGCAGCGTTCTTTCTTGCCTCCTCCGGCTGGCAGCCCCACGCACGCACAGCCGCTGCCCTCCCCGCCTTCTCTGCGGCCCACGCAGCAGCCCCGTGACCGAGACCTGGGGGAAGCCACCCGGCACGCCCTTCCAGTCTCTGGGGGCCCTGAGGACACGTGCAGACCCAGATTGGGATTCCCTTTTGTGTCTAGGTGGAGTCGCTCCATCCGGACTGCAGCTTCCCTCCCCACCCAGTCCTGCCTCCTCCTAGGCTCCCAGATGGAGTTGGATCTCGTGCCTTCCTTCTTCCCTTCCCCATGGCCCCCTGTCTGCAAGTCCTGCTCCTTGCTCTCATGTCCCCCTGGCTCCACAGCCACAGAAGCAAGGCCCAGCTGCCTTTTTGAGGGGACTCCAAGGGATGGGTGGATGTGGGAGACTGTCTTCCGGAAAAATACATAAGCTGATTTTTGATCTGTAAAATGACACCTCTCATACTTGACTGAATTTTCCAGTAACTTCCCAACCTCTTGTTCAGAAGCTGTGATCTTTGTCCCCTTCCCCACACTCCAGCCGGGGGACAGCTCCACTTGGGAGCCATTAGAGGTGGGGTATGCGCAGAGCACACCCTGCCCGAGACCCCAGAGCTTGTGTTTTCCTGCTTCATCCTCTCACTTTCCTGGAACATTCTGGGCACCTCCCTGCCCCACCTCTGGTGGATGGTGGGTCCCCGTGAGCCTGCTATGGCGTGGTGCTCCAGGTACAGAGACCAGGGACAACCCGGCCCCTTCCCTTTCCCACCTGCCGCCTTCCCCACTCCTGAGCACAGGAGGATGGCAACTTGACTTGGATGCCCTTAAAGCAGTCCCCCAGGCTGAGCAGCCTGGGCTGGCAAGCAACCAAGTCAGGCCTCCTCACTCTGCTTTGCCTCGGCTGGGCTGTCCAAGCACAGCCTCTGGGGGCCTGGGTGTCCTGCTGGCCAACGTTCAGCTGCCAGGGCCTGGCGCTGCCACTGCAGAGCCACTGTGCCAGGGGGAGCAGGCTTCCCACCAAGACCGCCCATGGGGTCTCAGGACTCCTCCACTCTGACCTCTGACCCCTGACCCTGCCCACCCTTCCAATGCTGCCCTTTAGGCCTCAGCTGGGTCCCAGTCACCGGGAACAACTTGTTGCCTCCCGCTGGCCGTGGCCCGCCATTCACATGGTATTGGGAGGATAGAGGCAGCATCCTCATTGGAAACTCACTGAGGTGCAGTGGCTTATCCACATTTGTGGGAAGAAAAAGCAACTGAAGACAAGGCTTTCTCACATTAAAAGAAGTTGAATTGTGCTGAAGCTGGCTCCTGGTGCTTAGATGTCTCTTCTGGGCCTGCGCCCCACGCTGCCTGCTCAGTGCTGGCAGAGCATTTCGGGCGGAGATACCACCAGGGACAGGTTGGCAAGCCTGCCTGGGTGAGGTGGCAGTCCCTGCCCAGCCGTGCTCAGTTCTGCAGCAGCTGCTGCCTCCTATTAATAGAGTGAGGCCTGGAAATGGGGCTGATGACCCTCTTTCCTTGTGCTAGGTGGGGGCTGAGCTGGGATAGTTTATTTTGGGGAAAGATGGGGTAAAGCAGTTGTGGTGGCCTCTGATGACAGGATTAGGCTCCCCCACTCTCAGGTCTAAGGGAGCAGGTGCCTGCCTATGACCATCTTCACAGCATCTCCTCCAACCTGGGCTCTGCCCCAGCCATAGACAGACAGGTGGGTGCCCACAGGGCTCTGGGCACTGGGAGGTATCAAGCAGATGGGGTGTACTGGGCTCCATGCTGGCCCCAGGGTTGTTTAGAGACAGGGAAGCCAGTGCTTTGAAGGCAGACGAAGCAGATAACACCAGCGACAAAAATACAAAGGGTTGGCCAAGCCTATGTCACAGATAGGGGACTGCTTTTGCCCGCAGAGAGGAGGGTGACAACTTGGGAGCCAACGCGCCGTGCAAGGGTGTAGATTTAAGGTGCGATTGGGTGGAGACCGCTCCAGGCACACTTGGGGCAAAAGGCAGAATGTGAACAGTTGCCTGCGGGTTTTGAGGACCAGGCACTGTGCTCCAGCCCAGGTGGTGGGCGTCTGGTCTGATGAGTGAGGCAGCAGGAGCTCCCCAGCCCTCCCTGCACCACTCGGAGCATTTGCTTGGTGCTAGGTTTACCCTGACTGTAGTGACCTGGGAGCTCAGCGTCTTCTCCACCTCACAGCTGAGGACCTGAGACTCAGGAGAGCTGGAAGATCAAGTGCAGCAGGACTAGATTCAAACCAAGGTCTGCCCAACTCCAGAATGTGCGCTTCACCGTTTCTAATGGAAAATACCCTATAAAAGGAAAACCAGAGCTCACTGTGTCTCCTGAAGTCTGCAGCTCTAGACTCAGATTTGAGAAACGCACATGGAAGATTAAATGCTGTCACTGCAGTCTGGGGCCCTGGAAGCTGGGGGCAGCCCCTCAATTTCCAGGGTCACTGAAGAGGCAGAGCAAGCTCCTTCAAGCTGTCAGAGCACAAAGAAAACACAAGATGTAAGGGTCCTCTTGGGACATGAGTGTGAGAACCCCTGCCCGGCTTGCTCTGCCCCTGCACTGTGGGACACCTGGGCCCCCCTCCCTGGGCCCCTCATCCTTATGGTGGCTGACCCAGGAAGTGACTGCTCACCAGAGGCTTGAAGAGGGGCCACGGGCACACATCTGCCCCAGATCTCATACCCTGGTTTTGGCTTTACAGGTTGTGGGGGAGTCTTCTCCCCGCCATGATGAGGTGTGGCCAGTGGGCATGGACTAAGGTATCCCTGTGGGGGGCCAGACCCTGCCCCTTGCCTTCTCCCCAGGTCCCTAGTTGGCCAGGATCCTGGGTGAAAGGCCCCTCTTCCGAGGCTGGTCTGGGGCACGGGACCAGGTTCCACCAGAGCTTCTGGAGTTGGAGAACTTGGGGCAATCTGCCCACATGATACCTCAGATACCAGGGCCCACCCTCTGGGCCCTCACACAGTGGCTCTTTTATACATGGACCTTGCATGTGAAAGCAATAAACATTTCTTCTGCTCCTTAATAAACAAAAAAGTTAACCATGAATCCAGTTCAGTGCCCTCTTATCTCAAATGGGCTGGTCAGAGGACTTGCCCACAGACAAGGTCACCAGGCTGTGACAGGGTTAGGAATTCCACCAAGTCCTGCCCCTCAGCATTCAAAGTAGCTGGCTTGGAAAGCACACAGAGGGTAGGCCTCAGGGCAGACAGGCAGGAGTTCGAATCCAACGCTGCCACTTGAGGGGACTCAGCCATCCTCTCCCCTCTCGATCTGTTTCCTCAGGACTGAATGCAGACAGTGACCCCTGCTTCCTGGAGGCATGGTCCCTGTGTGCCCAGCTTGAGCAGCCGCCTTTCCTGAGTACCTCAGGGAGGCTGATCAGGGTTGGGTGAGGGTCTTGCACAGAGCCCAGCACCCCACCCAACTCTCAGAACAAAGCAAGTGGGACCCACCCTTCCCTGGAGCAGAGTGCAGACTTCGTGGCGCCCAAGGGCCAGAGGGGTGGTGGCTGAGGGGGCTTGGGCTTGGCTTCCAGTGCGCCCAGAAGGACTGATAATTATAAAACCACATGGGGCTGCAGCCGTTGTGGCTGTGGAGCGTGGGAGCCCCTATGGCGTGTTGGAGCAGCAGGGAAGGTTTTTGGAAGAAAAGCCAGGATGATGAAATCACCATATGTCCACCCATTTGGAGCGTGGACTTTTCAAAGGACACACCCCTGGTGTGCCGTGGGCAGAGGAGTGGGCTTATAGGGCTGCCAAAGACTAGCCTAGGGAGTAGGGACCCTCAGCCCCACCATCTGCATCAGCCCCTCCCCCAAGCCACTGCAGTTGATATATTTAAATAAAACCAGAGGCCTGAGCAGGATTGCAGTTCTACAATCCTCCACCCTCCAATCACATGCCCCTCCTAGGGGCCTGTTCCAGCCACAGCTGGAGGCCAGTCCACGTACCCTTTGTCCCCCACACCTGAGCTGGCCCAGTTCTCCGTTGTGCACAGAGACAGAGACCCAGAAAGAGAGGAAGTCGCTCACGAGAGGCCACACGCCTGGCCAACAGGAGGCAGGGCTGTCTGATCCCAAGGCCGGCCTCTCCTTGTCCTCTGACTCCCTGGGGCAGAGTAGGGCGCTGCACCTCTGCTGTGGCCAAGGGCAGGAGCCCTGTAGGACCATCTGCTGAGAGCAGTTTTGGGAGGCACAGCTGGGAGAGGCTCATCCTCAGCCATGGGCGGCTGAACCTCGACCTTGGGGAAAGGGGAACCACAGACCAGGGTCAGGACGCCTAAGATTTGGGTGTGGGTGTGGATGTGAACGACCCCAAAGCCTGCCCTGTGTCTGGGCCCCTCCCAGACACAGACTCAGAGGGCTGTGCTCTAGGGGTCAAGAAACCCGGGTTTCCTGCTACTCACCTGCACTGGGCTCTCACCTTCCACCTCTTTGGGGTCCCCCTTATCTGAACTGTCCTCTTTCTGCTAGGCCTGGGTCAGTTGTTAAGCTGACAGTTTCCTTTTCTCACCATCTAAGACCCTCCTCAGAAGCCCACATACATCAAGTCCACCATAGTCTGGCCTTTCCCTTTTCCTTGTCCCCAGGGGCTGGATGCCAGATGCTGCCTTTCTGCTGCCAGGCACTGGCCTAGGCCTGGAACCTGGCACAACCCACTACCCACCACCCCAGCCTCAAGGTATCAATCTGTTAACGAGGGAGGGCAATAATAACTCCCTCCTTCTGGCAGGGCCCTGGTGAAGATAACAGATCTGCACTCACTTTGAAATGCTAGGAAGCACCAGAGAAATGTGAGGCGGTGTAATCACCACGATCTGCTACCCCTCGGGGCTGGGTAAGAGCTAGTGCCAGCATCTCAATGCCAAAGGGGCTTAGGTGGGCTGGGAGGGTGGAGGGGGCAGTTGACCCTGTACCTGAGTGGGTCTCCAGAAAGCAGTGACTGGAGGAGTGTGAATGAGGAGGTTGGTGAGAAGAGAGGGGTGGTGGAGTTCTCCTGCTCAGACTCACTCATCTGCAGAGTACCCACCCGCTGGGCCAGGGTCCCTGCCACACACCGTTGGATCAGAGAATAGATCTCCTTGGGGCAAAGCAGGGCCAAGTGCTGGAACTTCTTCTGACAGCAGATCTGGGGGACTAGCTACTCACTGAGGCTGGAGCAGGAGTTCAGGTACAGACTGAGTCCCAAGGGGCATTCTGACCTTACAACTGCATAGAAAAGGAATGCAGGGAGCCAACCTCCTTTTACAGACAAGGCAACCGAGGCTTGCAACAAGGTCGTGACAAAGCCAAATACAGGACAAAATAGAATCAAGCGCCAGTCCCAGCTCTGCCCCATGAAGACTCCAGCAGGACTGTTTTTGCTGTAGAGGGCTGTTTCCCCTCTGCTGTACTATGTGGGACAGAGTCCGAAGGGCAGGGGATAGACTTGTTGAGAACTTGACATTCAGAGAGGCTAAGGATCACACAGGGAGTGACCTAGGTGAGACCCAGAGTCCTCACCAGTTGGCCCTTGACTACTGACCCTTGGGGACTGTGGTGGGGTTGGGGTGAGGGATCAGGGTGTCCAAGAAGGGCAGAAGAGGGATGGCCCATTTTCCTACCCAGGACCCTTTCCCTCCTGTTCCCCAGGAAAAAGGAACTTGCTCCCAGCTTGAGTACCTGGCCCTACTCTGGTCTCTGGCGCCCTCCTGTGGCCACAGAGGGTGGGAATCTTTCCCATGGGCCCCACCTCTGCCCCGCCCCCTTAAGGAGGGCCTAGAACGCTTCAGGTGAGAGCCAGGAGGGCTCAACACACCATCCCCACCCCCCTCCCGTCACAGAGGCAATGACAGCATCCCCAGATTTGGGTTTGAATCCTGGCCTCCCTTCCCTAACCCGACCGCCTTGGGTGAGACAGCCCATTGCACAGACCTCGGGCCTGTGAAGCCACAGGGCAGGTCTCTGAGGAGATCAAGTGTGAGACCCGTCGGGAAGTCCCCTGTGTGCTGCCAGGGATGCTTAGTTCAAGAATTTTGTCACGAAACTAACCCTGTCTGGTTTCAAGAAGGTCCCCATCTGAGGGAGGAGGCACATCTCCAAACAGAACTTTTAATGGAAGAATTTGTTGTCTAAAGCCACGAAAATGCCCCACCCTTTGATCCCTCCTCTTGGACAGCCCCACAGCTCCACGGCGTCTGGTCCAGCTGGAGACAGCTGGGCAATCAGAAATACCACTGGACAGAGTCAGTCCCTCCCCTTTCCCACCTCCTCCAGCCCAGCCTGGACCTCTTTGGCCCTCACGTTCCAGGCGGGCCACAGGCCCTGCTCCTGCCTAGGCATAAAAAGACTTATGGTGGAGTTACCAGCCCGGGCCCACTCCAGGGTCTAGCTGTTGGGGCTTCCTAACCCTAAGCCACTCGATTCACCTTCGTCCTTCCCAAGCCTCAGTGTGTCCATCTGTCAAATGGGTTTAACCCTCCCTGCCTCACCTACCCAGGTTGGCTGTAACGATGTAAGCAAAATATAATCAGAAACTAGCGAGTTTTTTGGAGAACGCTGCCGAGCGGCCGGCATCCCGGGGAGGGGACGGACTACAACTCCCATCTGGCTCCGGGGCCGCGGGCGTCCCCAGCCCCTCTCCCCGCGCTGAGAGACGGCCCTTATCCCAGGAGGCGAGGGAAGTTGCAGTGCCCCGGGCATCCCCCACCTAGGATAGGGCGCGGCGAGAACCCCGGTAGGGGTGGGTCTGGGGCCGCGCAAGGATCTGGGCTACCGTCCGGCGGGAGTTGGGACCCTCTCCTTGCTCCGCCCCGCCCAGGCGTTACTTTTCAGGGCCCGCCCCCCCACTTCCTGGCCGGGAATTGGCCACGCCCCCGCGCGCCTCCGCCCTCCCACCTTCACCTCCAGTTGCGTCTCCCATTGGCCGGCACACACCTGCCCGTCCGTCGGGGGGCGGGGCGGAGGGCGGGGCGGGGCGCCCAGGTGAGGGCGCACAGGCGGCAGCGGAGGAAGGTGACAGCGGGGAGGGCGGGTGGGTGGGGGGAGGACGCACGAAAGGACCCGCGGACCGACAGACAGACGGACCGACGGGCGGACATGCGGGCGGCCCGACTCTAGCCCGGGCTTGGGGCTCCGGCCGCAGCCATGGAGCGGCGGCTGCGCGCGCTGGAGCGGCTGGTACGGGGCGAGGCCGGCGGCGGCCCGGGGCTCGACGGCCTCCTGGATCTGCTGCTGGGGCTGCACCACGAGCTCAGCAGCGCCCCCCTGCGGCGGGAGCGCAACGTGGCGCAGTTCCTGAGCTGGGGTGAGTGCCCCGGGCGGGACCATGGGGGGTGGCCCGAGGGACACCGCGTCAGGAGCCTCTCCCTCCGTGCTCCACGCCCACAGACCCTCCCGCAGGGAGCCGCACTCCCACGGATTCCCCCCTACAAACGGCCCGCACTGACCCTAATACATGCCACCGTACCCCAAGCCCTCTAGGTCACCTGCACACTTTACCTTCACTCAGATTCACACACACACTTGTTTCCAGTCCCAGAACCTGGCACGTGTGCACAACACACATCTCACACAGACACGCAGAAACTTAGTCCCAAGTATACACCCCAGACACATGTACACAATACACACTCCGCACAGTCACGTCCAGGATTCCTCGCTCACATAAGTCACACCTCATGACCGGTGAGAACACACTGTCTGACACGCAGAACCCTGTGCATGTGACCCACTGACACACATGCTTTCTCAGTCTCCCACATTCCACACAGACACACTGAGACGCTCACATGCACCCCCTGGAGAGACCCAGGGAACCCTGTTCACCACCCCACCTATGCTGGCTATTACATACTTGTTTACTTGCAGGCATCCTCCACTTCCAACACACACACACACACACACACACACACACTTCCATTTCCGCCGCACACAAGACCACCCAGACTGGACACAGGAACCAACCCTAGGCCCTTTGTGCGCAAGCAGTTAGTCAGGCTTCCTGAGGGCTGTTCCCCAGGGCTAGGGGGCCAGGCTGGAGGTGGGTTTGCAGCCCTTTCTGGGGTTGACTCATCTAAGTCATTGGGAGTGGCTGGCCCTGGGTGATCCTGAACACAGTGTGGGCACTGGCGCCAGCCCCAGGGTTCCCTGGTTACACCTGTCCAGGACCTAGGGGGATAGCATGGGGGCCTAGCTTGGAGGGCGGGGTGAGGCGAGTGTTTGCCCAGTGGGTGACTAGCATTCCTGGCACTCCTGAGCTCTGGGCAGACACAAGCCTGGCCTGGCACAGTTGAGGGCCTGTGAGACATGCCAGTGTGTTCAGCCCCAGCCCCAGCCCTTTCCTCCAGGGTGAAGGCAGTCAGCAGGCCCCTGCCTCTGCTGCCTGCCCATCTCCCCGGGACTCCTGCATCTTATGTGTGTGTGCCTGACCATGTTGTCATCACTCACTGTGATGCCCACGCACACGTGCACTCCTCCCTGCCTGCCTCTGGCACCTCTGTCTTGGACCCCTGTCTGTTGACATCTCCCGAGGTAACTCTTAGGGTGGTGACTCACTCTGCTCCTGCCCCAACTTGTACCTACTCCTGCCCAGAGCCCCCATCCCTGTGGCGAGGCAAGGGGACTGGGCAACCTTTCCTGAGGGCGTCTTGCTGTGGGTCCCTGGCTTTGGCCCCTGTCTGGCTGATGGGTAGTTGCCCTGGCCTTGGGATCCCCCTTGGAGGCCCGTGGCTGCTCCTCCCCAGCTGCACACACGGGCCCAGGAAAGACAATTAATTTCTGTACTGAGGTTTCCACACCACCTCTGCTGCGGGGGTTCTGCCTGATAAACCTGTGGAGCAGCTCTCTGTCCCACCCACAGACCTGCCCAACTGGCAGGGAGTTTACCTGCTGGCAGGGGGAAACTGAGGCAGGGAGCCAGACTTCAGCTGCCCCCGACCCCTGCTGCTCACTCTCACCCCCCTAAGTCTCTAGGACCCCACTCCCTCCCACAGGCCTGTGGCTCCTCCAGTCCTGGGAAGGGCCTGGGAGTGGCTAGAGATGTCCCTCCTGGGAGAGTCAGGGACTGAGAAGGAGGAGGTGCTTGGCTAGGTGCATCTGCATCCAGAGAGGGAGGCCGGGCTCAGAGTCGTAGGGCCGGTCAGGCCTGGAGGAGATCCTGAGTGCTCACACTCTCAGGTGCCAGCGTTGGGCGCCAGGGAAAGGTGTTTTGGCTGTTTTCTAGTCTTGTGAGAACCTGGGCAGACCTCTCTGTGCGTCCAGACTGAGGACGCCCCACATGGGGAGCACAGAGCCTGTCCTGCCAGAGTCTTGCAGAGCCGTGACCGAACTGCCCTCCGGGGCCGCCCCAGGCTCACCCTAGCCAGGTACCTCTGTGCCTACAGGGTCCTGGGACCAGGGCCCACAGCTCCTCAGTGGCAGAGGAGCCTCTCTGGGGACAAGGAATGTTGCCCGTCCAGTTTCCCAAGACAGGCCCTGGCCTGGTCCTGCTAGGGGGCCAAGCACTGTAAGCTGGAGGTGGGAACGGTATCCCCATCGTCCCAGGGTGACCTGGCCAGCCAGGGTCAGCCCCCAGGCCAGGGAAGACTACAAGTCCCATCAGCCCCTGGGGTAAAGTCCACCTGGAGTCTGGAGACAGAGGTCCAGGGAGCTGTACATTCAGGGAGATCCCACGGCCAGGTGGTCAGCAGGGCCAGGACCCCACCTTCCACACTGCCGGATCATGGCCAAAGGGCCTGCTGCTCTTTCAACCCCTTGGCCAGAGGCCATTCCTGGGGAGGTCATTCCTGCCCTGGCCTCATGGGAGTTGAAGCTCCTGGCTTTTCCCAGGTGAGAGGGAATTGGGGCCCTCCCCACAGGCTCCCTGAGCCCCACTCTATGTGCTCTCAGTCAGCCCCTTTGTAGCGAAGGTGAAAGAGCTGCGGCTACAGAGAGATGACTTTGAGATCTTGAAGGTGATCGGCCGAGGGGCCTTCGGGGAGGTGAGCAAAGGGCCTTGGGTTGGTGGGGGGAGGGTGTTCACACCCAGGCTGGTCTGACCCCAGTGCTCTGTGGCCTCAGGTCGCTGTGGTGAGGCAGAGGGAGAGTGGACAGATTTTTGCCATGAAAATGCTGCACAAGTGGGAGATGCTGAAGAGGGCAGAGGTCAGTGTCGGGTCTGGTGGGACTTTAGGGCCCTGCAAAAAACCCTCCTGGTTTCGGGGACCTGCACAGGAGGTGGCTGGGCATGGCTGCCAGACAGGCAGAGGATCCATCCCCAGCAGCCGAGGAGTCCTCCTATCCCTTCCGCACAATAAGTCTCTTAGAAGAAGCAGAGTTGTTCTCATTTTCCTTATGATAACACTGAGGCCCAGAGCTGTAAATCATAGGCTTGGGCTCATACAAGTGACCTTGATCTGAGCTCCTAGACTTACTGAGTCTTCTTTTATCCCCTGAGCTGGCAAGGGTGGGTGGGGTTTCTGGGCTCTGATCTCACCCCCGTCCCTTACCCACTGTTCTCCAAAACTGCTGCAGACGGCCTGTTTCCGGGAGGAGCGGGATGTTCTGGTGAAAGGTGACAGCCGCTGGGTAACCGCTCTGCATTATGCCTTCCAAGATGAGGAGTACCTGGTGAGGATGCTCAGCAAAGTTGGAGGGGAGTTACCTGAGGACGAAGGAGAAGGCCTTTGGTGGTCAGAAGTGCTGGTCCAAGGGGAGAGAGACCCCTCCTATGGGACCAAGAGGCTTCCACTCCCCTCCAGCTCCAGCCTGGAGCCTCCTGCCTAAGCTTTGGCTGGGAACTGGCCACCCAGAGTTGCTGGGAGAAATGGCCCTGCCTTCCCAGAGGCAGGACCCCTGTGAGGCAGGTGGGAGGTAGGGCCCTGGGGCAAGTGCCCACCATGCCCCCACATCTGATGCTTGCCCCTTGCCCGCCACTATCTAGTACCTGGTGATGGACTACTATGCTGGAGGAGACCTCCTCACTCTGCTGAGCCGCTTTGAGGACCGCCTCCCACCTGAACTGGCCCAGTTCTACCTGGCCGAGATGGTGTTGGCCATCCACTCGCTGCATCAGCTGGGCTATGTCCACAGGTGGGGCCCCCAAAGCCCCTGCTACCCTTTCTAGCCTCTGTTGACAGCTGACCACATATGTGCCAAGCCCTGTGCTACGAACTTCATATGCATGATACCTTTGAATTCTCACATCAAAACCTTATGTGATGGGATGGGAGCTGTTATCATCCCATTTTACAGATGAGAAAGTCAGGGCTTAGTACAGGTAACACCTGGTTCGCGGTGACCTCACCAGTGGATGGCCGAGCTGTGGGTTGCACTGAGAAGTCTGACTCCTGTGTCCCCCGTAGCACACTCTGCTGCCTCCAAGGGTTGTCCTTATGGGTCTCTCTCCCCAGCCTAACCACTCTTCCTTCTTGGGAGCCAGGATGCCTGGCCACCATCCTTTCCCCCTTCCACACGCAGGCAAACACATTGCTTGCGGATGCACGCAGGAACATGTATGAGTGTACACATACTAGTGTGTACACGTGCCCACCCAGCCATGTGCCTAAATACACATCCACCCACATGGGTCAAGCCTTCACTCTCCTTGCCCTTCCCCAGGGATGTCAAGCCAGACAATATCCTGTTGGACATGAACGGGCACATCCGCTTGGCTGACTTTGGCTCCTGCCTACGTCTCAACAACAGTGGCATGGTAAGGACCCTGCCCCAGGTAGGGGCAGGGGATCCCGGCTGGGTGAGCTCCCAGGGGAATGAGAGGCACCAGGCCTAGTGCAGGTGGCATCAGACTCCCAAGGGAAGGAAGGGCTAGACCAGGGGCCAGGGTTGGGGCACCAAGCTGGCCAAGCCCTAGGGCGTAGGGGTGCTAGGTCCAGACCCGGGGCCATGGGGAAGGGCCAGAAGGCCCAGCCAAGCCTGAAGCTGTCTTTATGATGTCATCAACACCACCACCCACAGGTGGATTCATCGGTGGCAGTGGGGACACCGGACTACATCTCCCCTGAGATCCTGCAGGCTATGGAGGAGGGCAAGGGCCACTATGGCCCACAGTGCGACTGGTGGTCCCTGGGGGTCTGTGCCTACGAGTTGCTCTTTGGAGAGACACCCTTCTATGCTGAATCCCTGGTGGAAACCTATGGCAAGATCATGAACCATGAGGTCTGGTCACCTGGCCCTGGGGTTCTGGGAGGGCGGCAGGGCTCTTGTATCTGTGGGGCTGGGGTGTGATCCTGGATGCTCACCTGCACCCCTCCCCTGGGCCTGCAGGACCACCTGCAGTTCCCCCCAGATGTGCCTGATGTGCCGGCTAGTGCCCGAGACCTGATCCGCCAGCTGCTGTGCCGCCAGGAGGAGCGTCTGGGCCGCGGGGGGCTGGACGACTTCCGGAACCACCCCTTCTTTGAAGGCGTGGACTGGGAGCGGCTGGCAACCAGCACTGCCCCCTATATCCCTGAGCTTCGGGGGCCCATGGACACCTCCAACTTCGACGTGGATGATGACACCCTCAACCATCCAGTGAGTGGCAGGTCCCACCACAGTAGGAAAACTGCCTTGAGCTTCAGTGGCTGTGGGACCCTTCCCCCACCCTGCAAAGTTCCCCAAAGCAGTTGCTGGGCTGGAGATGACGTCTTCAGACCCCAGAGGCTCATGGGAGTTATGGTTCACCTGCACTGAGGTAGGTAGTGCCAAGTGATGGTCTTTGGACCACAGGTTTCATCCTGTTAACCAGAAATCCTGTAAGAAAGAAGACTCCCAGCAGCACCTGGAGGCCAGAGCCTCAAGGACTTGTGGAAGTTACAGTCTTTTGGGGGAGGCCTGAGCAGGAGGAGGTTGGCCCGCCCAGACCCAATGGGTCTCTTTAGTCTCAAGCCTCTGCCTGGAGCTGAGCCTATTTGACTCTGATTCACCTTCTTCTCCTACAGGGGACCCTGCCACCACCCTCCCACGGGACCTTTTTAGGCCACCACCTGCCATTTGTGGGCTTCACCTACACCTCAGGCAGGTGAGCCTAGTCCTCACACACCTGGTGGGAAGCTGGGGGCTGCTAGGCGGAGAACACTGGGAGTGTTGTCCATCAGGACTCTGGGAAAGTGGCTGAATGGCCCACCTGGTGTCTACATGAGACAGGGGCTCGGGAAGCGTGCTCCAAGCCCTCAGCAGGATAACCCCCTATGTCCTCGAGGTCTGGTGAAGCCACGCCCCCTCCGGGTCCTGACGCACAGTTTGCCCTCACAGGATCCTCCATGGCTGGCTGGGAGTATACTGGACTCCAAGCCAGAAGCCTAGTACTGCTCCCTGAATCTCACTTTATACCTCTGTAAAATGGGCAGGATGCTCTCAGCCCAATTCCATGTGTAGGGCTGGCCTGCAGCCGCAGCAATGTCCTGGCAGAGTAGGGGCTGTGAAATGTAAGCAGGCGGTCTGACCCTCACTCATGGAGTGCTATGTGCTGGGGGTGGGGCTCTCTGGGCCTATGTCTCTGAGTCCTCTTAACGGCCCTTGGAAGAGGCCCTGTCATCACTTCCATTTTCCTGCAGGGAAACTGAGACTCTGATATGTTAGGTGACTAAGGTCACTTGTCACACACTTGTAAGGGCCAGGGCTGGAGTTTGAACCAGGGCCCAGAGGGCCCTGGATTCACTGCCTGGGGCTGCTGCACATGGTACCGGCCTGGGGCCTCCCAAGGGCGGAGCCTGGTCTGATTTCTCTCTCTTCCCAGCAGAGCCCAGAGTTGGGTACAGAGCTTGTGTGTAGTGGGTGTTTCTTGGATGAATGAATGTTTGGATGCAGAAAAATGAAGGAAGCTTGTGAGGGTGGTTCTCCGCCAACTCATGTTGCCCTAATCTCCCCAGTCCGGGCCTTGAGAGCAGTTCTGAGCAGTTGGCTGCCCTGGAGCGGAGGCTCCGCTGTCTGGAGCAGGAGAAGGCAGAGCTGAGCTGGAAACTCCAAGGTTCGGGGGGATCCAGCTGGGCCATGGCAGGTGGGTCTGCCTTGGGGTCTGCAGCTGCAGGACTAGCTCCTCACCTGTGGGTGCCCCCCACCACAGAGGCTCTGCAGACCTCATCAGAGCATCGGGAGCTGGAGCAGTTACAGAAGGAAGTGCAGACACTACAGGACAAGCTGTCAGGTAACTCCCCACACCCCGCCTCTTTCCCCCTACCCTCACCTTGGAAGCTGAGCTGCTTTCCCAGTACACCTGGGTCCAACCTGGGTTCCAGTCCTGCCCCTGCCCTGTACATGCTGTGTGATCTTGGGGAAGTATCTTAAACTCTCTGAGTCTGCATGTAGAAAATGAGCAGGGATGAGGGTTCCATGCATGTAGAGTTCCTGGATGAAGCTGGGACAGTCAGTGTGCGGGTCTCAGTGATAATTCCTGGCAGAGATGCTGAGGGACAGCAAGGCCCCCTTGTCCCAGACGGATGGGCCCCCGGCTGGTAGCCCAGACCAGGACAGTGACCTTCGGCAAGAGAGAGACCAGCTCCTCCAGGTAAGGCTCAGTGAGGTGGGTGAGTGGCCCAGGGCTTGATGTGGAGGAGGTCCATGCCCTGATTCCAGGCCTTGCCTGCCACGTGGGCCCGCCAGGAGCTGGCTGAGGCTCGGGCAGGGCTGCAGTCGCAGGAGCAGGAGCTATGCAGAGCCCAGGGGCAGCAGGAGGAGCTGCTCCGGAAGCTGCAGGAGGCCCAGGAGAGAGAGGCAGCCACGGCCAACCAGACCCACACCCTGAACTCCCAGCTGGAGGAGGCCCAGGATGCCCGGAGGGAGGTGTGTGATGGGAGTGGGTGGGGACAGCAACAGGGTCCTGCCTCTGTGACTCCAGGTGTGGCTGGAGGCAGCCCAGGGAGCCGAGTTCAAGGTGCTGGGAATACCACGTGCCTTGGCACCCCCACTGTGTGAGCCAAGGCCTGAGGAAGGGAACGGGGGTTTGGGGGTATGGACAGGCGTCCACTGCCTCCACTCCGAGGGCAGCTGGCAGACCCCGAGAGTCTAGAGCAAGGTGGAAGGTTGGGGTGAACAAGCTCAGCACTGGCTGCCTCTGCGCCCTGTCACAGCTGCAAGCCCAGGTGGCCACGCTGAGCCAGGAGGTGACGCAGCTCCGGAGACAGCGGGAACAAAGCCTTGAGAGGGAATCTTCTCAAGTCAAGGTGGTGAGGCCTTGCCCCCTTCTCTTGGCCTGACCCCAATCAGGGTCCTCAGGGCCAGGTCTGTGTTCCGGGGGTAGGGTGGATCATGGCTTCTTGGGCCCCTGCCCTGACCCCTCTCCGTGTCCTCCAGACTGTCCACTCTGCCTCTGAGACCAACGGCACAAGAACGCCTGAGGGCGGGGCTCAGGAAGCACAGCTGAGGCAGGAGGTGGCCGCCCTGCGAGTGCAGCTGGAGCAGGCCCGCAGCCACGGGTAAGCAGGGCCGTCGGGGCAGGGGACAGGGTGAGGGCCTGAGCTGGGGGTCATCGAGTCATCCTTCTCCCTGTAGGACGAGTGGGAAGGAGGAGGCTCTCAGCTGGCTACAGGAGGAGAACCAGCGGCTGAGCCAGGAGCAGGAGCGGGTGAGCAGGGCAGGCAGAGGGCCGGAGAGACAGGAAGCTGGCAGGGTGGATGGTCAGAGCTGCCAAGGCTGCAGGCAGCTGCTGGGTGAGAAGGGTGAACACAGGCAGGACTCATGGGTGCTAGGGCCCCTGGGGGCTGAGCCCACCTTCCCACCTGATCCCTAGCTGGTGGAAGAGCTGGAGCGGGAGCAGCAGAGCAAGCAGAGGCTGGAGGGTGAGCAGCGGGAGACAGAGAGCAACTGGGAGGCCCAGATCGCCGACATCCTCAGCTGGTGGGTGCCAAGGGGCTAGGGGAGGGGGCTGGGCCCAGGCAGGGCTGATGGTGCAGCCCCTGATGGTGAGCCCCCTTCCCAATCAGGGTGAATGATGAGAAGGTGTCAAGAGGCTATCTGCAGGCCCTGGCCACCAAGATGGCTGAGGAGCTGGAGTCCTTGCGGAACGTGGGCACCCAGACTCTCCCTACCCGGCCGCTGGTGAGCCCTGTGGAGACCCGGAGGGGAGGGGTGCCGGGAGCCTCACTCCACAGGTAGGGACATTGAACTTATGGAAGATCAGGGACTTGCCTAAGCTCACATCGGGTCAGGGGCAAAGCTGGGGCTTTGAGCCTGGCCAGGCTGGGTTAGGGGGTTGGGCATCTTATATTGGTGCTCCCTGGCCACCAGGATCACCAGTGGAAGGCACGGCGGCTGCAGAAGATGGAGGCCTCGGCCAGGCTGGAGCTGCAGTCAGCACTGGAGGCTGAGATCCGGGCCAAGCAGGGCCTGCAGGAGCAGCTGACGCAGGTGCAGGAGGCCCAGCTGCGGGCTGAGAGGTGAGACTAGGGGCATGCACTTCGAGGGACCCACGACCCATGCAGAGGCCTGTGGCGAGCCCTCACCCGCTTCTCCCCAGTGGTCTACAGGAGGCTGAGAAGCAGAACCAGGGCCTGCAGCAGGAGCTGGCTGCACTCCGGGAGGAGCTGCGGGCCCGTGGGCCAGGAGGTATGTAGCCATCTGCTTGCCTGTCCTGGAGCAAGTCCTTCGCTCCAGGTCACCAAGGGGGTCACACAATAACCTTGCAGGGCTGTGAAAACAAGTTAGTTCCAGTCTCTGCTGCTTAACCCACTATCTGTTAGCTAGCACTTACCGAGCACCTGCTGTATGCCCACCCCCCTCCCCCATCCTGCATTCATTTCCCCATTTTACTGAGGTGGAAACTGAGGTGGAAGCCCCTGCTGGCCCTGGTTTCTCAGAAACAAGTGTTAGGGCTGGGCCAGGGACCCCACCCCCAGTGACCCACACCCTCTGTTTGCAGACACCAAGCCCTCAAACTCGCTGATTCCCTTCCTGTCCTTCCGGAGCTCAGAGGTAAGACCAGGTGCGGGACTGGTTGGGGAGGAGTCCTGGGGAGGACACAGAGGCCTTGACTCTGCCCCCATCCCATTCCCCAGAAGGATTCTGCCAAAGACTCTGGCATCTCAGGAGAGGCCCCGAGGCCTGGCGTGGAGCCAGAGCTGAGGCCAGAGGGCCGCCGCAGCCTGCGCCTGGGGGTGAGGACAGACGGGAGACCCACAGTCGGGGTGCTGGGCCCCACCTCCACCCTCTGCCTGCGCACTTCTCACCTGTTTGCCTGCCCTCCCCTGCAGGCTGTGTTCCCCAGAGCACCTGCTGCTAACACCGCCCCTGTAGAAGGTCCTCCTGCAAAGGTCAGCACCCAGAGGGGCAGGGCGGGGTGGGGGCACCAAGTCATTCTGCCAGGCTTCCAAGAACCTGCTTGGGTCCCTCCACATGCCTCCTGGCCAGCAGACCACACTGGGAATGGCAGCGATGGCAATGAGTTTTGAGTATGACCACAGATCGCTGGGGCTCAGAGTTCACACACAGCCACCTGGCTCATTCCCTGATCTCACTGGACACCACAGGGTGGCCTCAAGGGTGGGGCATGGCGCCCTGGGAGGCTGTGGTCAGGCATGGGTAATGGGCATGTCCCCCTCCCCAGCCTGGTTCACACACGATGCGTCCAAGGAGCTTCCCATCCCCCACCAAGTGTCTCCGCTGCACCTCGCTGATGCTGGGCCTGGGCCGCCAGGGCCTGGGCTGTGATGGTGAGACCCCTTGCCCCACCTGCACACCCGCCTCCCATGCGCCAGCCACAGCCGCTAGGGTGGAGGGAATGAAAAGTGGTCCTGATCCTGACTCACTCAGGCTGATTCTCTCAGTTCAGACCACTGGCACTTCCCAGTCAACATTTCTCACTGTTAGTTTACTCTGTTTTTCTTTTCTGACTTTATGGGGAGTTGGTGACAGCTCAGGTGCCACCATGGCCTGAGGGAAGCTGGGGCTGGGAATGCCCAGAGTCCTGGTCCTGGGCTGTCCCCACCCAGCCTCACATCATCTTTCGGCTCCCATTTTCCCCACAGCCTGTGGCTACTTCTGTCACTCGACTTGTGCCCCACAGGCCCCACCCTGCCCCGTGCCCCCTGACCGCCTCCACACAGCCCTGGGAGTGCACCCCGAAACGGGCACGGGCACTGCCTACGAGGGCTTCCTGTCGGTAAGCTGGCACTAGGGGAGGGGAAGGATGGGTGAGTGGGCTGAGGGCCTGGCAGGCCCTCCCTTACCTGCCTTCCCCCCAGGTGCCACGGCCCTCAGGTGTCCGTCGGGGCTGGCAGCGAGTGTTTGCTGCCCTCAGTGACTCACGCCTGCTACTGTTCGATGCCCCAGACCCAAGGCTCAGCCCAGCTAGCGGGGCCCTCCTGCAGGCACTGGATCTGAGGTGGGGGCCAGGCAGTGGCTTTGGGCAGGGGATGTGTGGGTCAACGGGGCAGCCAGGGCCATGTGACCTCTGACCTGCTCCATGAACCTCTCAGGGACCCCCAGTTCTCAGCTATTCCTGTCCTGGCCTCTGATGTTATCCACGCCCAATCCAGGGACCTGCCACGCATCTTTAGGGTAAGTTCGGGGGCAGGATGGGCCAGACCTCTGCCCGCGTCTATGTTGGCCCCACTCCAGCCAATTTCATCCATCTCCATGGCTGCCTCCTGCGTCCTGCCCCCCTTGCCCCATCATGGACGGCTACAATAGCCTCCATTCTGGACAGGGTAGCTACGCTTCATCCTGCAGCGCAGTGAGTTCTCCATATATGAAGCTGGCTGGATTCTGCCTTATGTAGGACCCTTCTGTGGCTCCCCATCGCCCTCAGGGTGCTCCTGACTGTGACCTTGAGGCTGTACGTTTCAGATTCTGCCAGCCCCTCCCCCACCCCCAGCATTCCTGGTTACTCTTCTCACCCCCACCCCCTCCCTGGCTCCAGCAGAAATGTCTCTTCCGCTCGGAGGTTGTCTTTCACTGCTTATCCTGGGTTAGGGAGCCCCACCCTGTGTTCCCAAGAGGCCCTGTCCTTCCCCCTCTATGGCACTGGTCCCAGAGCTCTGGAGCTGTCCCTGTGCTTGTCTGATCTCCCCACCTGGCTCACCACCTGTTGCATGACAGCACCTGGCACTGCACTGGGCCCACATCAGTGCTAATAAGCATCAACTGATGGAAGGAGGGCGGGAAAGACGGCTGGTTCTCAGCTCCCTGCCCTCCAGCCTGGGTCCCCGCCCATAGGTGACAGCCTCCCAGCTGACAGTGCCGCCTGCCACGTGCACCGTGCTGCTACTGGCAGAGAGCGAGGGGGAGCGGAAGTGCTGGCTGCAGGTGCTGGGTGAGCTGCAGCAGCTGCTGCGGGACACGCGGCCGAGGCCCCGGCCTGTGTACACGCTCAAGGAGGCCTATGACAACGGGCTGCCACTGCTGCCCCACACACTCTGTGCCGCCATCATCGGTGAGCCTCGTGCTGAGGGGGCCGCCCCGGGCAGGCTTGGGGGAGGAGCCTGGTCACTAGGGCCACTGTCACTGCCCAATCCCTGCAGCCCTGAGCTGTGGACTCTTGCACGTGTGTCCTCCTCAGCACTCCCCTGGGCATGGCTGTGTGAGGGACCTGGGCTAGGGGGTGAGAGCCTGGCTTCTGCCACCCCATTTCTCTGCACATCCCTTTCTGCTTTTTCTCAAAGAATGTCAAGTAAGTGAAAAGACCAAAGGCTTTAGTAAGAGATACAGGAGTGTTCCGCTCCTGCTCTCTTACCAGCAGCTGGGGACCATGGGGGAGCCTCACATTGTCCTGTGCTCAGCAGGGCCTCCATAATGGACAGTGGGGGAAGAGGAGAGGAGGCGGGACCCCCCGGCTTCCCCCAGCCCCCCGGCCCTGGCAAGCCCCTGCCTTGATGGGCTAGGACTTCCTGCAGTCACTCAGGACAGGAGCCATGGGAGAGAGTGCCCTCGTCATCCAGGTCCCCTGTGCCAGCTGGGAGCTGGGGGACTGGGCATTTATTGAGCAGGGGTTGCTGTGAGCTTAACACTCACCCTGCGTTGCTTTATCTCTTCACAGCCTCACAGCAGCTCTGTGAGAAAGGTACCATTATTATCCCCACTTTACATAAGGGGAAACCAAGGCTCTGAGAGGTGACGTGACTTACCCCAAATCCCACAGCTCGGGGTGGGGGGGCCACTCACCCCAACTCGTGTCCCCATGGTACTTCCCCATTAGAGCCAGTCCAGACTCGAACTGAAGGGGCCAGTGATTCAGGGACAGTGGGACTGCCGTCTCTGTGTCCTCAGGAGAAACTGAGGCTTGCCAAGGGCAGGTGGACTGCCTAGTCTCCTGTCTCAGGATGGGCCCCCTGACCCCCGACCTCTTGCTCCCTCTACCAGACCGGGAACGCCTTGCTCTGGGCACCGAAGAGGGGCTGTTTGTGATCCATCTACACAGCAACGGTACGTGCCAGGCTGGGCCAGGGCGGGCATGGGTGTGGGTCAGCCCCAAGGGACAAGGAGGATGGGCACTGGGCTGCTCCTCAGCCACCTGTCGGTGACACTCTCCCTCGCCAACTCTGCAGACATCTTCCAGGTGGGCGAGTGCCGGCGGGTGCAGCGGCTGGCCGTGAGCCCCACCGCAGGCCTGCTGGTCGTGCTCTGTGGCCGTGGCCCCAGCGTACGCCTCTTTGCCCTGGCCGAGCTGGAGAATGCGGAGGCAGCAGGCGCCAAGATCCCTGAGTCTCGAGGCTGCCAGGCCCTGGCTGCCGGGCGCATCCTACAGGCCCGCACCCCTGTGCTCTGTGTCGCAGTCAAGCGCCAGGTGCTCTGCTACCAACTGGGCCCAGGCCCAGGGCCCTGGCAGCGCCGTATCCGCGAGCTGCAGGCCCCAGCACCTGTGCAGAGCCTGGGGCTGCTGGGTGACCGGCTGTGCGTGGGCGCGGCTGGTGCCTTCACCCTCTACCCACTGCTCAACGAGGCTGCGCCCTTAGCGCTGGGGGCCGGTCTGGTACCTGAGGAGCTGCCACCGTCCCGAGGGGGCTTGGGTGAGGCGCTGGGCGCCGTGGAGCTCAGCCTCAGTGAGTTCCTGCTGCTCTTCACCACTGCTGGGGTCTACGTGGACAGCGCCGGCCGCAAGTCTCGCATCCACGAGCTGCTGTGGCCAGCAGTGCCCACGGGCTGGGGTAAGGCCTGTGGAGGGCCAGGCTGGGTGGGGCCCGGCCCCTGTGATGTAGCCCACACATTGGAGGAAGACAGGGTCCTGCCCAGGCTCCTGAGCTTGGCGTTGGAGGCCAGCGTGTAGCCCCCTGTCCAACCACACCCTGCTCTGGCTTGCAGGAGGTCTTCTCCCATGCCTTCGCTCGTGCTCTTCCCCCTGCCTGAACTACTCTCCTTTTTGTACCTGGTGAACTCTTAGCCAAGCCCACCCCCATAGCAGCTCAGGGCCTGGAGCTGGTAGGCCCTCCATAAGTGGCACCATGATTACTGTCATTATTATCACTGCATTCATGCTTCTGCCTGCCCCTACCACCATGGGTCCTTTGCTCCTTTTTGCCCTCCTACCTCTGTTCACATCTCTGCCTTGCTCTCAGCACCTTCTTATAATGACTGGTTTGGTGCACTGGGGGCCTGCAGATGGACTGGGGCTGGTGCTTCATCATGTCCAGCACCCAGCCCAGGCAAGTGCACCCCAGGGCCTATGAATGTTTGGAGGAATTAATGAATGGGATAGTGAGGGAGTCCTGCACCTCCACAGGTAGCTAGTGTGATAGGATATGGAGGGACAGAGAAAGATTGTTCATGAACAATTGCTTTTCTGGGGTAGGGCCTGTGGGTTGGGTGTAGCACAGACATTCAGTGTGTAGGCGTTGGATCCAGACTGCCTGGGGCCAATTCCCAGCTCTCACCACAGAGTGACTTTGGCCGTGACTTAGCGCTATGGTTTCTGTTCTCTCATCTGTAAGTTAGGGGCGATACTACTACCTGCCCAGAGTTGTTTGAGAATTAAAGGAGAAAAAATATGCAACATGGCTAGAACTAGGTCTGACATGGCTTAGTGAGTGCTCTGTGATCCTTATCTCTGACTTGCTTTGGAGGTTGGGTGGGGCAATCAGGAGTCTTCAGAAGGACCTTTGGAGGGGCATGGAAGTTACTGTGCTGTGACAGCGCACAGGGCCCTGTGACACAGAGGGAGCAAACAAGCCCAGAGAGGTGCCTGACTTGCTTGGAGCTAAACAGCACAGTTTCCCACCCTGCAGGTTACGCAGCCCCCTACCTGACAGTGTTCAGCGAGAATGCCATCGATGTGTTTGATGTGAGGAGAGCAGAATGGGTCCAGACAGTGCCACTCAAGAAGGTGAGGGCCTGCTCAGACCCTGGGGCTGGACTGGGGTATGGTCGGATAGTGTGGTGTGACCTCTGTTGCCCCTGCTTTAGGTGCGACCCCTGAACCCAGAGGGCTCCTTGTTCCTCTATGGCACGGAGAAGGTCCGCCTCACCTACCTCAGGAACCCTCTGGCAGGTGAGAGAGTGGGGGTGAGGGGCAGGGAGGTGTGTGACCCTGAGTACCAGTTGACTGGGACCCTGGGGTCTTGTGAGCACGGCCCAGCTCTGCTTCTCCCGCAGAGAAGGACGAGTTCGACATCCCCAACCTCACCGACAACAGCCGGCGCCAACTGTTCCGTACCAAGAGCAAGCGCCGCTTCTTCTTCCGAGTGTCGGAGGAGCAGCTGCAACAGCAGCGCAGGTGCGCTTGCGTGGTGCAGCGGCTGGGCTGGGCCTCCGGCTCTTGGGGGTGGGGTGAAGCACAAGCCCCACCCCCCAGGAGAGGGCGGGGCGGTGTCACTTATGTCAAACCCCTCCCTTCACCCCTTCCACCCTCAGGGAGATGCTGAAGGACCCTTTTGTGCGCTCCAAGCTCATCTCAACGCCCACCAACTTCAACCACCTGGTGCACGTGGGCCCTACAGAAGGGAGGCCCACCGTCAAGGACCTGCCCCTGGTGAGAGTGAGTTCTCCGGAGCCAATCACAAGCCTCCCCGGCGAGGCTGAGCCAATCACCCGCCTCTGCTTACCCGGGGCAACAGCGTGTCCAGGCAGGGGACCAACTGCGGTTCATTTGACCTGGTCCCAGCCCTCCACACTGTCCCCCAACAGGCTCCAGAAGAGAAGAGCCAAGGTGCCCGCAGCTCTGGCCCGCAGCGGCCCCACAGCTTCTCCGAGGCCTCTCGGCGCCCAGCCTCCATAAGCAGTGATGGCCTCCCTGGAGACCTGGACCCCAGTAAGGCCCCAGCTCCACAGCCTCCACTACCTCTGCGTCCCGCCCCTATGTTTCCACCCGCTTTGGACCCCCACAAATCTGACCCTGGATTTTTGTTCCCTTGCTTATCCTGCTCCCGGAACAGTGAAGAGGAAGCCTTGGACATCTCTGTCCAGTGAATCCGTGTCCTGCACCCAGGGATCTCCGAGCCCTGCAGCCTCCCTGATACAGGTGAGCTAATAGGGGCTTTCTCTTCCCCCATTCAAAGGCAGGCAGTTCTATTCTGTGCTGGGCCCTATCCTAAGACCTGAGGCCAGAGAACAAGCTGAGCCCATCCCTGCCTTGGATCCTAAGCGATGCTGACTCTCACCTGTCTCACCCCTTAGGAGGTCCCATCAGGGGCCTGGAGGCAGGTCAGCCTAGATGGGAATCTTGGCTCTGACTGTCCCAGCAGTATGGACCAGGGTGAGGTGTCCAGCCTCCCTGAGCTTGTCTCACCTGTAAAATGAGGTTATTATCATGAGACCTGTATGAGGTGAGGATACCTCAGCACAGTGCCTGACACACGGGGAGAGCACCACAGAAGGGGAGCTCTCGGAATTCTTAACAGAGGCTCAGCCTAGGGGTGAGAGGTGAGGGGAGGGAGCAGTCCATCTGGCTAGGGACAGGGAAAGAGCTGAGAGGATCTGGGAAGGCTCTCACTTACCCTCCAACCACAGCTCCAACTGCTACCCCAACTCCAGCCACACCAAGCCCTGGGACTTGCCCAGGTCTTTCACACCTCCAGGTTCTTACCACTGCCATCCCCACTGTTTTGCATGCCCTTTCCTGTCCTCATCCTGATTAAAGCCCAGGCCATCTTCAAGGCTCTGCACCAATATCACCTTCTCCAAAGACCACTTGGCTGCCTGGTCAGGTGGTCAGGGCCTCCCTGGGGCTGGCACCACCTTTGGTGACCCCACCCCCTCCTTGTCAGTTCTGCTGTGCTGTGGTTGTCATCTGGGTACCAGTCTTCCTCCCTCAACTCTGGGCTCCTTGATAATGGAGGTCAAGTTTATGTTCTGCCTGGAGTAAAGCATTTTTGTTTATTGAATGTAGAAAGGAGTGAGTGAACAAAGGGGCTTTGATTTGGACTCCAGGATTAAGTAGGATTTCCTCAGTCTTGCATACCTCCACCCCACTGCACATCTGGCCTCTGAGGGCCCAGCTGAAGCAGGCAGTGGGTCCTGGGGAAGCCTCTGTGAGGCACCGGCCCAGTGAGGAGAGTCCTGCCTTCCTCTTTCTACCCTGTGTTCCTTCTCTTTCCCCTCCAGGTCTCAGAACGGCCCCGGAGCCTCCCGCCAGCCCCTGAATCCGAGAGTTCCCCTTGACACCTTCCAGTGGGGCCCACCCCAATCCCATGACCTAGAGACTCAAGGGAGCAAAGAGCTTGAGGAATGCCATACCCTGGCTGGTCCGGGATGTGTGGAAATTCAGACTCAGGGAGGGCCTGGACTGGGCAGTGATGGGGAGGCTGGCCTGGGTTCTGAGGACTGGGGTGGGTGGGATGGGGTTTGACTCCCAGCCCCCGTCCTGCCTTTCCCCTCCGTTCCCAGCCCCAGCTTGTGCTAGCCACAGGGAATAGGATGGCCCCCTTCTACCCTGGGGGCCCCTCTACCCTGGTGTCCAGGGGTGATTGTGCCAAAGCTTTAATTTCCAGGGCCAAGCCCCAGGAGGCTTGAGAGTAAGAGTAAGAGATGAGGGACAGGAGGGCTGGGTCCCTGGGAGCAGTCTAAGGTCTTGGCTGTGGACTGTAACCCGCAGAGAGGCCGAGTTGGGACGTATCCCAGTCTCTGCTCAGAGTCAGGGTGGAAAAGGCAGGCTGTGATCCAGAGGAAGAATAGAGAATGTGAGAGGATGTAGGTGAAGGAGGTAAGAGAGGCAAGGGGGAGGAAAGCAAGTGCAGGAGGAGGGGATAGTGGTTGGAAGGAGGTGAAAGCTATCCAGAGGAGGAGAGAAGGATAAAGGAGGAGCAACAGAGAAGAGGGAGACCAGAGGAAGTGGTAGAGTCGGGAGAGGGCACTGGGAGAGCACACGTCCTGGCACCTTCTTTCTGGGTGAGCTGGTGGGGGTGGGAACAGGGAGGGGCTCCAGGAGCCAACTGACATTGTCATCTAATCCGTCCAGGAGGAAGATAACTCCTACAGGGATGGGATGAGGGGTATTTATAAGGGCTACTTGGTGGGAGATGGGCACCCTACAGGTCTCCAGGCACACTGGCCCTTCCCAGAAAGGGGGCGGGGTCCTTTTTCTCAAAGCTTCAACCACCTGTGTATTAGGGGATCATAGGGGTATTTTATTATTGATCACAGTCATTATTATTGTTATTATATTGCTATTTTTATTAAACCTCCCCCTACTGCTGAGTAGGGGGCAACCTAAGTATTTATCTTCTCAAATGCCATATTCCCATAAGGGATCAACCTTGACACTCTGTGAGGCAGTAAGAAAGCAATAAAGATAACTTTGTAAGCTACTGGCCTCCCCGCCTGGATCTGTCTTCCTGGGGTTCGGAGGATGGAGAGAGGAGTGGGGGAATCAGGGATAATTAAAAACCAGGTTGTCTTCCTGTATTTTCACAAATCAGATGACATTCAAATGGGGGGTCAATGAGGAGAGTTTAATAACCAAGGGATGGTTTACAAAAATGTGGGCAGCACTGAGGAACCCATCAAGGAGTGGCAGTGCCCTGAGTCCTAGCAGCAGTAGGGAGCTGTCAGCACCCCTAGGCCAGCCGGGCAGGAAGAGGCAGGTGTTCCGGCAGGTGCTGTGGCTGCCAGTAGAAGACCTTGGCAATGGCCAAGCAGGAAAGCAGCCCAGGAAATTAGTCGCTCCACCTCAGTCTACTCCCTCCCTCCCGTCTCCTGCTTCCTTTTGTCCAAATGGAAGCAGCAGCCTGAGGCCCATAGAGCTCAGTTTCTGCGGTCAATAGAGCAGCCTTTGGAGTGCAGAGCAGTGTGGAGAAGGAAGGTGATCTGGAGGGCACACACAGTGCCCCACCCAGGTGAGAGGAGTAGTGGGAGGGGAGGTCTGAGAGGGGTCTCACTTGTTCTTAGCTGGGATGTCCATGACAGCGCAGGACCCAGGCCTTGAGACTGGGCTGGGTGAGGAGGGAGGGTAACGCCTGTGTGCTGGGACCAGGGCAGGCCTGGGGCTGGTTGCTGTGCCCTCAGTCTTGTGGATGACACTAAAGGTAGGGAAACTAAGGGAAAAGGGGCCTGCGTGCCTGGGTCTGGCTGGAGACAGGGATTGGAGGGCATCCACGGAATTCCAGGGCCTGTTTAGGAGCACACTCGATTCCAGTACAGTACAATCATGGGCAAGTTACCTGACCTCTCTAAGCCTTAGTGTCCCTGTATGTGAGTGGGGATTGGAAAACCCATCTCATGGGAGGTTCTGGTGAGACTCTGGTGAGATAATGAGTGTAAAATGCCTTCAGCTCATCACTCAAGAAGCGTTTGCTCTGCCCATGGAGATGCAGAAGCCCAAAGAGAGGAGCCAGGGCAGAGGGGCTGAGGCCTCCTGCAAGCTAAGGCCTCCAAGCCATGCTCACCAAATTGAAGACGTGGCCGTTTCCCCAGCACCCAGCAATAATATAGCCAAATGATTTTCACAATTTCACATTAAATTTTAAAAATATTTTCACATTTAATATTTAATATTTTAATAAGGGTATAGCTCAGCGGTAGAGTACATGCTAAGCCAACATGAGGTTCTGGGTTCAATCCCCAGTACTGCCATTTAAATAAATAAATAAACCTAATTACCTACCCCCTGAAAAAGCAAACAAACAACAGCAACAACAACAACAAAAAACCCATAGAAATAAATAAATAAATAAATAAAAATAAAAAAATTTTTTTCTCCCAAAGTTTTATGTTGACAAGTTTCACAACTACAGAAAGATTGAGAGAATATGAACTCCCTACACTCTTCACCTAGATTCGCCAATTGTTAACATTTTGCTGCTTTTGCTTTCCCTCTTTATCCACATAAAGGTGGATATAGAGCATGTGTTTTGCTACCACTTGAGAGTAAGTCACAGACAACTTGAACTTCGCACCTAAGTACTTTGCAGGCGTCTCTTAAGAATAAGGAACCACCAGAAGTTACTATTATTATTAAAGTTAATTTATGTCAATGTGTTCCATATATGCCCATAAGTATTATTCCCAGGCATCAATAGGGACCACTCTCCACCAGCCTCTTTGCCTCCATCAGCAGAAATCAAGTCAGAGTCTCAAGACTCCTCCTACCCTTGGCGGGAAGCTCTGCTCTCCATGCTCTCACACTCACAGCTGGACCACCATCCTACCCTTGCCTCAAGACCATCAGAACTGCCCTGCTCTTTGTCCCTGTTGCTCAGTTTCCCCACAGGGGCTCCAGCTCCTGGGTTCTCCATAGCTCTGACCATCCCTTTTTTGGATTCCACCTCCACTCTCAGCTCCTGATAGCTGTCTACCACATGCTCAAGAGTTGATGGTCCATCTTCAGCAAAAGCCCCCATGTCCTTGCCCCCTTCTGCAAAGAGTCCTTAACCCTCCTGCTCTAGCAGAAACTTTGCCCTCCCTGGGGCCACTTCTGCTCCCTGCCTCCTGACACACGGACTCACATTCCTCCTGCCACTGGGCCAGGAGGTACGGGAGGCGTCCTCCTTGATCCTTGGGCCACTGATAGATGTCCTCCTCTCTCCTCCTTTCAAGTACTCAGTTTCGAACTCAAGTTATCAGCTTACACCACCCACTCTGTTTCAGACATCTCCCAACCCATGCATGGCTCATTCCTTGATAATTCTAGCTCCTGGCTTGCTGTCACTGTCTCCATCCTACTCCTATTTTAATTCTTAGAGACTTTGCTATACATGTGGATGATCCAACTGCCAGGTCTCTCAGTTCCTTCAGCCCATCTTCTCCCATGACCTTGTCTTCCATCTCACCCCAGCCACTCACTCCATAGCCATACTGGAGAGCCAGCCACACTGTCCTATATGGGAGCTCCTGGTCACATGCAGCCACTGAGCACCTGAAATGTGACTTGTCTGGAGTCAGATACACTACTGTTGCACAACGAGGTCCTGTGACTTGTCTGAATTGAGATAAGCTATGAGTATAAAATACACACCAGATTTCAAAGACTTAGTGTGGAGAAAAATATAAATGATCATTATTAATTTTTATCTTGATTGCAAGATGAAATAATATTTTGGATACATATATTATTAAAATTACTCTCACTTGTTATCTTTTACTTTTTTAATGCAGCTACTAGGAATTTTAAAATTACATATGCAGCTCATGTTTCTACTGGAAGCACTGCTCTAGAATTTTTTATTTTTTTTTAATTGAAGTACAATGTGTTCATTTTTGGTGTAAGGCATAATGTTTCAGTCATACATATACATACATACTCCTTTTCATATTTTTTCATTATAGGTTACTACAAGAGATTGAATATAGGTCCCTGTGCTATACAGAAGAAACTTTTTGAAAAATCTATTTTATATATAGTAGTTAATATTTGCAAATCTGGAACTCCTAATTTATCTCTTTAGATCTTTTTATTGTGAATGATGGCGACAACCCCCTCCCCATAATCTCAACCCCAAGCATCCTACTCTCTAACCAACACCCCTACCTTTCCAGGTCTCTCTAGCACCCCAACTCCAATAAACTTTTGACCCCATTGGAATCTACAATCCATTGATTTTGCCACCCTTCTGCTGTCCCTCATCCCTTTTGTTTCCTTACGTCCCTCCTCACACAGCCTAAATTCCACCTCAATTGCCATAATCACCCCTTTGTATGAATGTATTCATTCATTCAGCAAATACTGGTTGAACATCAGTTCTGTGCAGGACGCTACTCTAGACACATGGAACACCTCAGAGAACAAAGCAGACACATTCCCTGACCTTGTGGAGCTTGTATTTTGGTGGTGGGAGAAAATAAAAAACAAAGAAGTAAATTATATTAGATGTTAGAATAGTGGTTCTCAACTGGGAGGAATTTTGCTCCTCCTCCCAGGGGACATTTGGCAGGGTCTGGAGACATTTCTATTGTCACAACAGGGGGAGGGACATCTAGAAGAGGTAGAAGCCAGGGAGGCTGCTAAACATCCTACAGGGCACAGGTCAGCCCCAGACTACAAAGGATTATCCAGGTAAACAACAAGTTTATACCTTGTAGTAACCTATAATGAAAAATATGAAAACAAATATATGTATGTATATGTATGACTGAAACATTATGCTGTACATCAGACATTGACACAACATTGTAAACTGACCATATTTTAATTTAAAAAAAAAGGATTATCCAGCCCCAAATGTCAATAGTACCTAGGTTGAGAAAACCTGTTCTAGAAGGTGTTAATGCTTTAGGGAAAAAAAAAGTAGAGTGGGATGGAGGGATTGAAAGAGGAATTTGGGTTGGAGAGTGTGATTTTAAATAGGCTGGCCAGGCCTGGGTAAGTCTCACTGAGAAGGCAGCATTTGGCGGGGAGACCAACTGGGCTTGCTATTTCATTGAGAAAATTAAAGTATCCACCACACGTGCCCATGTACTCTGCCTTCTCTCCAATTATTGTGGCTGGACTATTCACGCTCCTAGCAAAAGACAAGCCTGCCATTTGGTAAGTCCCATTCTCTCCACCTGCTCAAGATAATCGGTTCAAGGTCATGAGTCCTCCTTTGGCTCCTATTAAACAACAGCCACAACACGACCTCCTTTAACCCTCTTCTCCCTGCAGCTGCCATCTTATTTTTCTCCTTCCCTTTGCTGTAAAGCTCCATGAAAGAGTTGTGTATTATCAGTCTCTTCAATTTCTTTCTTCTCATTTTTCTTGAGCCCAAGAACTTGGGGCTTTTTCTCCCCAAATGCTCCTAATGTGGTCACCATGGGTTCTCACAGAGCAAACTGCAGTCAGTCCTTGGTGCTCAGCTTGCTGACCTGTGGGCAGCACCCAACCCTGTCGATCACGCCTCTGCCTTGGTCTTCTAAACCAGAAACCCCTCTGGTTCTCTTCCCATCTCTCTGGCCTGTCCCTCTCAGAATCCTTTGCTGGTTCCTGCTGGTCCCCCGGAACTCAGTCCTTGGTGATCCCCTCTCCATATATCCCTCACTCAGCTGCCCTAGACGTTAACATCTTATACAATATAGTATGTTTAGGGGGATGGTAGAGCTCAAGTGGTGGATGCACGAGGTCCTGGATTCAATCCCCAGTACCTTTTCCAAACATAAATCAATGAATAAACCTAATACCTCCCCCTCATAAAACATACAATATGGTATGTTTATAAAAACTTATTGATGAAAACTATGAACAAAGCTACAGATTTTATTTGAATTTCATAAGTAGGGCTCCCAAGACTTAACTAGCTTAGTTTTAAAAATGAAAGTTCTATTCCTCTGAAGTCCCCTCAGTCCTGGGAAAGCTGGACAGTCAACCACTTTATTCCCCAGTTTTTCCACTAATGTCCTTTTGTCTGGTCCAGGATTCAATCCAGAACACCACATTGCATTTAGTGGTCCTGTCTCCTTAGTGTCTTCTAATCTGGAACAGTTCCTCAGTCTCTCCTTGCCTTTCATGATCTTGACACTTATTTTTTCACTTTTGTGTGTGTGGGGGGGTGGGTAGAGAGGTAATTAGGTTTATTTATTTATTTTATTTTTTACTTGAGGTACTAGGGATTGAACCCAGGATCTCATGCATGCACGTGCTCTACCACTGAGCTATACCCTCCCCCACCATGACCTTGACACTTTTGAGGAGAACTAAGTATGACCAGACTGAATGTCCCTCAGTTCGGGTTTGCCGGATTTTTCTCATGATTAGACTAGACCAATGGATTTGGGGGAAAAACCCCACAGAGGTGAGGTAGGGAAGGAATTTGATCAATTTTATTCACTGCTATATACCCAGTGCCTGGGACTGAGTGGTTGGCCCATTGTAGGCTCCAAAAATCTGTTTGTTAAATGAATAAGTGAATGAATGATTCTGTAGAAATTATTTAGTATTGTTTTGAAGTTTTAAAATGTTAATGTAAATACTACTCTATTATACATACTGTTTTGCAGCTTTTTTCCTTCAACAATATACCTTGAAGATCCATTTTAGGATGCATAGAGCTACCCTGCTCTTCTTTTACTCTATTACAAATAATTACAATGGTTCTTTACATGTTCCTCTTTGCATATATGTTAGATTTTCTCATGGACAGAGTGCTAGCCATAGCGTAGGTACATTTACCTGTTACTAGATACTGAGAAATATCCAACGAAAGTGGTTGAACACATTTACAGTACTCCAGCAGTATTTGAAAGTACCTGTTTTCCTCACATCTTGCCTACACTTGATAACTTAACAAAACTGACGGCCAGAGGATGCCAGCTCCCTCCCGGGCCTACATCTCCCAGGATGCACTGCTGTTCCTATGCCTACCTGGTCTGCGTGAAATGGAATCCCTGAGGACCTCAGGAAGGTGGCGCTCCCTCCATTCCTCACCTACCTCCGCGGCTTCCAGAGCAGCGGGACTACCACTCCCATAAGCCACTGCGGCCCGGCCGGCCCGGCCACCATTTCAAGACTTGGCAAGGGCAGGAGAGGGCCCCGGACTCTACTTCCCGGCAGGCAATGCGGCCCGAGGGGCGGAACTGCATTTCCCAGCAGGCTCCAGGCGGCGGGCGCCGCGGTGCCTTGTGTGGGATGTAAGCGCAGAGGTGGGCGCGGGGGACCGAGGCCAGGACTCTCCTTGGGATTTGGGGGGCTTGGCCTAGGGGCGCCTTCCAGACAGACTCTAGGGCCCCGGGGGTACGGTCGCAGAAAGGGGGCAGGGCGGCCATTGGGGGTCCTCCTCGGGGTCCTAGGGGCGCACCCCTGTCGGGGCCGGGGCTCCTGGGGTTGTGCGGGACAAGGAGGCCCTACAGCCTCGGCTGAGGGGGTCTCTTCGACGAAAGAAGGGGAACAGATGAGCGGAGCGTGAAGGGGGCGGGGAAGCAAGGGTTTGTGTTTGTATGTGTGTGGAGGGGGTGTGGAACGCTAGCCGAGCCTAAGGAGGGGGCTCCTCTGCCGTGCCCACCCGACCCTCCCTCCCACTGCTCGCCCGCAGGCCGAGGCCCGCCGCCATGGGGCTGAAGGCCGCCCAGAAGACGCTGTTCCCGCTGCGCTCCATCGACGACGTGGTGCGCCTGTTCGCTGCTGAGCTGGGCCGAGAGGAGCCGGACCTGGTACTCCTATCCTTGGTACTGGGCTTCGTGGAGCACTTCCTAGCTGTCAACCGCGTCATCCCCACCAACGTGCCTGAGCTCACTTTCCAGCCCAGCCCTGCGCCTGACCCTCCTGGCGGCCTCACTTACTTCCCTGTAGCCGACCTCTCCATCATCGCCGCGCTCTATGCCCGTTTCACCGCCCAGATCCGCGGCGCGGTCGACCTCTCTCTCTACCCGCGAGAAGGGGGCGTCTCCAGCCGCGAGCTGGTGAAGAAGGTCTCCGATGTCATTTGGAACAGTCTCAGCCGCTCCTACTTCAAGGATCGGGCCCACATCCAGTCCCTCTTCAGCTTCATCACAGGTTGGAGCCCGACAGGTGGCAAGGGGCGAGAATCCTGTCACACCTGATAACCTTGGCCCACCTCTTCGCAGCAATGTATGGTTTACAGAGCCCTTTTGAGACCTGTAAGCCTTGTGAGGTGGGGCAAGTGTTATGTTCCCCTCTGCAGCTAGGGAAACTGAAGCCCAGAGAGGGGAAGTGATCTGCCAAAGTCACACAGAATGGCAGGGCTGGTTCTGGACCCCAATCACTTGACTCCAAATCCATTAGCCCACCCTTAGCACCCTCCTCCTTGCCATTGAACAGCTACAGGAGTCCTGCAGCCCAGCCTGAGGCACAAAGGTGCAGCTGCAGATTTGGGGAGTAAGGAGCCAAAATTGGGCTACATTTGAGACAATTAAATGAAATATCTATGAACATGTTTTGTAAGTGAACAGACCAGGGCTTCACCTCAAGAAGCTTAAGGCTCAGGGCTTGCAACAAGCTTTTCTCTTTGTTCCAAGCCCAGTTGACTAGCCATCAGGTCTTGGAATCTGAGGCTGCTTCTGAACTTAGCAGGAAAAGAGTACAGAGATAAATTAGGAGTGCCTGCCAGTGGGTGTGTAAAAAGTGTTGGCCAGAGTGTCCTGTTTTTGCCATCCCTGTTATGACCTAATAGGTGCAAAAAAATGAGGAAATCCTTAAATTAGCAGAAATACATAATGCAATTGCAGAGAAAGAGAGGGTCAAAAGCTAAGTGGAGCTATGAAAGTCCAATTCCTGTTGGGGATGGGGAATGTGAAGGGGGAGGGAGAGGCTCTGAACACATAGGTGGAAAGGGATAGAGGGATGAGGGGCAGGAGCACCTGAGGTTTGGGCACAGGCTTGGAAATGAGGGCGGGAGAGAGCATGGCCCATTACTACCTGGCCCCTTCCTCCAGGCCAGAGCTCAGAGAGCCCTCTCTCTTTACTTCCCCTTCCACAGGCACCAAACTAGACAGCTCTGGTGTGGCCTTTGCCGTGGTGGGGGCCTGCCAGGCTCTGGGTCTCCGGGATGTCCACTTGGCCTTATCTGAAGACCACGCCTGGGTAGTATTTGGGCCCAATGGAGAGCAGACAGCTGAGGTCACTTGGCATGGCAAGGGCAACGAGGATCGCAGGGGCCAGACGGTCAACGCGGGTGTGGCTGAGCGGGTATTCCCCCCCCCCACCTTGTCCCCTTCCCACTCTCCTAGCCCAAGCCACCCAAGGAGCTCTACTTTCTTGGGCCACACTCCCCTCTTCCTATCGCCACCTACATATGTCAGGAAGGGGAGGGCCCCTTTCCTGACTGCCATTCCCTAGAGCAGGCACAGGCGGGCCATCATGTGACATCTGGTCTTGTCCTCTCCCAAGAGCTGGCTGTACCTGAAAGGATCATACATGCGCTGTGACCGCAAGATGGAGGTGGCATTTATGGTGTGTGCTATCAACCCTTCCATTGACCTGCACACCGACTCCCTGGAGCTGCTGCAGCTGCAGCAGGTGAGGGGTGCCTGTGGGACCCTGCACGCCAGGGCACTTTCCCTTCCTGAGCTTCAGCTTCCTCTTCTGTAACTGGGTGAATCATTCCTGGCCTGGATTTTCCCAGGGCTCTTGGGTGGAGGAATTGAGACATGAAAGGGCTTTGACTCCTCTACGGGGCTAGTTCCCGAATTCTGGCTTTTCCCACCCAGTGGGAGACCCCTTCTGGTCCTGGACCAACCCCTCTGCTTTGTAGACTGAGAACCCTTCTTCATCCTCCAGCTCACTCTTCTCTCCTTTGGCCCCTAGAAGCTGCTCTGGCTGCTCTATGACCTGGGACATCTGGAAAGGTGAGTATGGGGAAATGGCCAGGCTGGGCCTCAAGGTGTGTGCTTGGGGGCAGCCAGGACTCATGAGCCTTTCCCAGGTACCCTATGGCGCTGGGGAACCTGGCAGATCTAGAGGAGCTGGAGCCCACCCCTGGCCGGCCAGACCCACTCACCCTCTACCACAAGGTGGGGACATCTCAGGAGGGTATAGAAGGGAGGCCCAACAATGGCTTGGGTCCCCTTCTACCTGGGGTCTGGGTGGGGGCAGGTGAGGAGAGAACTTTATGTGTGTTGGGGGGGTGTTGTCTATGCAATCCCCATTTTGTATTTACCATGTGCATATTCAGTGCAGTCAGGGTTATCTAAGGGGTGTTCTGGGTTCCCTCTTCTGGGTTTGTCTCCTTAGCCCTACCTTTTCTACTGCTTGTCATTATATTTCCTGGAATATAGTAGAGATCAAATGTGGTGAGAGCACTGAGGAGGGGGTGTTAACTTGGTGGGGCTGGGGGTTAGGGTGGACGTTGGGCTGGGCTTGGAGGGCCTTAGTGTTTGTGTGGCAGTGTATGGGAAAGCCGGTAAAGGGGTGGACCCTGAGTTCGAAGGATGACCCCTCCTCTTCCTAGGTCTTGTTCTGTGGGGTGCCTGCTGCAGTCTGGCCCAGGTGTCAGCAAGCAGACCTGCAAACCCCGGGAGGAGCACCTGGTAGAGAGGATGGGGTGGGTGAGGTCACTTTGGAGATAAGACTCCCTGGGATCTGCCTGTTGCCCCTCCTGGGCGTGATCCAGTGGAACATTTGTGCCATTTGGGGTAGCTGGGGGCTGCCTCCCTAAGGCCCGTCTGCTTTATCCCCAGGGCATTGCCTCAGCCAAGACCTACTACCGGGATGAGCACATCTACCCTTACATGTACCTGGCTGGCTACCATTGTCGGAACCGCAATGTGCGCGAAGCCCTGCAGGCCTGGGCTGACACGGCCACTGTCATCCAGGAGTGAGGATCCCCCTACAGGGCCTCAGCCCAGCCTTCTTCCCTTTCCACCCAATTTCCAACCACCCTCCTACAGGAGTAAGGCCTGGGTCCCAAGCTCTATGCCCTGTCCATCCAGTCACTAGACAGCCAAGGCCACCATCACCAGAGATAGGGACCCCTAATGAGGGCCTCACACCTTTCCTTCCCTCCCTCCCCTCTCCTAATTTCCAGCCATCATCGTCCAGCTGTGGAACCCGCATCCCCAGCCCTTTGCCCCTCTCCTCATTCTTGCTCTGGGCTGACACAGATACCATCATTTTGGAGTGAGGACCCCAGCCATTCACCTGGTCCCTGGATGACCCCGGAAAAGAAACCAGGGCTCTACCCCTACCAGGTCCCTGGGGGTACCCGCCATGACTGAGACCCCACAGTGCCCTACTGCTCTCACAGCTACAACTACTGCCGTGAAGACGAGGAGATCTACAAGGAGTTCTTTGAAGTAGCCAATGATGTCATCCCCAACCTGCTGAAGGAAGCAGCCAGCCTGCTGGAGGCTGGCGAGGAGCGGCCAGGGGAGCAGAGCCAGGTGAAGGGCTGGAGCTCCAGCCGGTGTTCACCTTCCCACCTGAGCAGGGCCCCCAGTCACAGGACGTGGCACTGCTGCATAGGACTGGGGACTGCACAAGGAAGGTGGCCCAACATGAGAGCTGTGTTCTTTTATGTAGTTGCCGATGTCCTGGGCCTGGGTTTGAGGGACCTGAGGTAAATGGGGTGGAAGCCCATCTCTTTCATGGTCAGTGTCCCTCATTCAGTTGAGGGGGTGAGGTGGAGGTCAGGGATGGTTCCTCCCTTCCCCCAAGTCCTGACTAAGGATTGATTTTGTAAAAGGAAAGAGGTTCTAAGAATTCTCTCCACCTGTGCTCCCATCTTCCAGACCCATGGCTCTTTGCCTTGGTAAGAGGTCTGGCCTGTGCCTCTGATAAGGGGTGAGTAATGGGGTCTGAACTGTGCCCCCCTTTCCCCCTTTCCCAGGGCACCCAGAGCCAGGGTTCTGCCCTCCAGGACCCAGAGTGCTTCGCCCATCTGCTGCGATTCTACGATGGCATCTGCAAATGGGAAGAGGGCAGCCCCACGCCTGTGCTGCACGTGGGCTGGGCCACCTTCCTCGTGCAGTCCCTAGGCCGTTTTGAGGGACAGGTGAGGGGCAGCTGTGCAGGGTGGCTGGGGAGGACAGGTGGTGACAGCAGCTACAGGGGAGTCAGAACCTTTGTAGCCCTGAAGGGGATCTGCCCATCCCCTTTGGGTGCAGCTGAGACTGAGGCCCCATGACAAGATGGCCCAGGCTGGGTCCTAGGGTTCTAGCCGCTGGCCTGCAGCCTTTTCCTCAGCATGCCCTCCGTGTTCGGCCCAGGTGCGGCAGAAGGTACGGATAGTGAGCCGCGAGGCGGAGGCAGCCGAGGCAGAGGAGCCATGGGGCGAGGAAGCCCGAGAAGGCCGGCGGCGGGGCCCGCGGCGGGAATCCAAGCCCGAGGAGCCACCGCCGCCTAAGAAGCCAGCGCTGGACAAAGTTCCCAGTGCGGTGCCAGGACCCCCTCGGAAGCCCCCAGGGACGGTCCCGGGCACTCCCCGCGGCCCTGAAGGCGGCAGCTCGGCTCCGGCGCCAGCTCCCGCCGCATCGCCGCCACCGGAGGGTCCGGTGCTCACTTTCCAGAGCGAGAAGATGAAGGGCATGAAGGAGCTGCTTGTGGCCACTAAGATCAACTCGAGCGCCATCAAGCTGCAGCTCACGGCGCAGTCTCAAGTGCAGATGAAGAAGCAGAAGGTGTCTACACCTAGCGACTACACTCTGTCCTTCCTCAAGCGGCAGCGCAAGGGCCTCTGAAGTACCCCGGACTCCCTATCGGCCTACGGGGAGCCCGCCCTCAATCCGGATGAGGTTCCCTCCCAGCCCTTAGCGAGCCCAGGCTCCGCCCCCGGCCAAGAGGGCCTAGGCTTAGACTCCGGGCCCCACCCCTACCCGGAACCGAGGCTGCTGGTTCCCAGAGTAGACTCTACCCCAGAGCACGAACCGAGGGCTGAGCCCAGTCATTGGAATATAGAGCCCATCCCCCAGGATCCCAGCCGGCCAACTGAAATATGACCCTGAGCCCATCACCAATCTTTAAAGGTCCAATCACGGAAAACTCAGGCTCCACCTCAGAACGAGGCTCTAACCTTCGGCCTGACCAGTGTTGGCTCAGGGTTGCTTCCAGCCCAAAGGGCTGAGATTTCGTCCTAAACCCTAGAAGCATAGGTCCCGCTTACAGCTCGGGAACCAAGGACCCCAATCAACCCGTAGGAGTATATTTCCGCACTTCAGAATTCCATCCCTTGGGAATCCAAGCTCCCTACTGCTAAGAACCTATGTAACGCTTCCAGAATTTGGAAATCCTAGCTTCTTCCCTTCCCTATTTTACGAGCCTGGGACACGAAACTCCGCTCCCGGTCTGTGAGAATCCTGAGCCCTGCCCCCTTCCTGACCAAACTGGCCCCAGATCAGAGCAGACCTCTCTTCCGACCCTCTGGGAACCTCCCCGAGGTCCAGCCCGTCTCGGGTGACCCCGGAGGAAATCTGCAGGGGTTTGTGAGTGGGTGAGGGGAGCCTGATCTCTTCCTGTTTTGTACATAGATTTATTTTTCAGTTCCAAGGAAGATGAATACATTTTGTAAAAAAAAAAAATAAAAGTAGTCCGTGTTTCATCTGGGAATTTGGAGGTGGAGCGCCCCCCCTTTCCTCTGCTTTCTGGCCCTCTGGGCTTCGGGCTCCCCACCTGTAGAGCTCGAGGAACCGGTGGCGGCGGAAGAGCCTCGGCGCCGTCGACTCCGCCCGGCACAGGGGCTGCCCCTCGCTGCAGAGGGCCGGTCCCGCGGGCGCCTCCTCCCGGTTGGGCGGCGGGGCATCCCCGGCATTGCCCCGCCCCGCCCCGGCCCCGCCCCGCGGCCTCGGAGCCACCGGTGGTCCCGCCCCGCCCCGCTTCGCGCCGCCCCGCGCCGGCTCCGCAGCTCGCTCCCGCCCGGCGCCGGGCCATGGCGCTGCTGCGGGACGTGTCGCTGCAGGATCCGCGGGACCGCTTCGAGCTGCTGCAGCGCGTGGGGGCCGGGACCTATGGCGACGTCTACAAGGTGCGCCGGGCAGCCGGACGGGCGGGAGAGAGGCGAGGAGGGTGCGCGCTCTGCGGCGGGATCCGGCCCCCAGCCCCGCCCCCTCCTCATCCCGCTTCACCCCCTCCGCTCCTGCAGGCTCGCGACACCGTCACGTCCGAACTGGCGGCGGTCAAGATAGTCAAGCTAGACCCAGGTGAGGGCCCGGGGCCAGGGCCTCAGAGCTAGAGGGAGGACGAAGCGTCGCGCGGCGCGGTGTGAGGGGCGGAGAGTTGACATTTCCGAGACCCCTTGAGAAGCAAGCCCCAGAAGTACTGTGGGCTGGCACCTACCTGTCTGGCCTGGAGAGAGGAGACACTCTGTGCCCATTTTGCAGATGAGGGCATTGAGTTAGGGCGACCCCTGTACGGCCTCCTTCATGATGTCCTATGTTTCCCAGGGGACGACATCAGCTCCCTCCAGCAGGAAATCACCATCCTGCGTGAGTGCCGCCACCCCAATGTGGTGGCCTACATTGGCAGCTACCTTAGGTGAGGCTGCTTTATCCCCTTGCCTGCCCCCAGGCAGCCCCCATGTGGCCCTGCCATGTGCCCACCCCAGCTCTGTGTCACCCCAGGAATGACCGCTTGTGGATCTGCATGGAGTTCTGCGGAGGGGGGTCCCTGCAGGAGATTTACCACGGTGAGGACTGGGATCCCAGGCCCCAGAGGGCCACAGCCTTCTTCTCATGCCGCACCCCAACACAGGGCAGGAAGGGAGACCTGAGGCCCTGGACTTGGGCCCCTCTTCACTCCTCAGTGGCTGTGTGACCTTGAGAGAAATGCTGTTCTTCTCTGGGCTCTATATCCCAGCCTATGTTGGGAGGGGATGTGGCCAACTGTCCTTTCACCTAGCAGTGCCTACTGCTTCCCCTACACAGGGTGAAGCCTGGGAGGGTCAGCATATCTCTCTGACCCCCAGGCCAGCCCTTAACCCTTTCCATTTCAGCCACTGGGCCCCTGGAGGAACGGCAGATTGCCTACGTCTGCCGAGAGGCACTGAAGGTAGCTGGTCCCATTAGGCCACTCACACCCCTAATCCCCAGGAGCAGGGCAGGGAGCCCAGTTGGCCAGTGTGTGTATGTTGGAGGGGGTGGAGGGTGGAGTTCCTCTGGCAGAGCTGGCCTGAGGGGCTGTGGGTCCTGGGGGGAAGGGGCCCCAGCCCTGTTGCCGGAAGCAGCCCATTTCCCTCTTGGCTCAGTAACTTCCTGTTTGGGGAGAGGGGAGGAGGAAGCGGCTTGGGTGGGGGGCCCCAGTCCTCAGAGGGGGTTCAGGAGAGGTGGGATGGTGCTGGGTAGCTGCTCTCAGGGGCACCTCTTTGCCTCCAGGGGCTGCACCACTTGCATTCTCAGGGGAAGATCCACCGAGACATCAAGGTAGGGTTCTGGCCAAGAGCATTGTGGGAGGGAGGAGGAGGCTCTCGGGGGCACCAGACGGGATTCTCTCTCCTCCATTCCCACAGGGAGCCAACCTTCTCCTCACCCTCCAGGGAGATGTCAAGCTGGGTCAGTACCCTGGGGACACAATCAGGGTGAGGGTTCTGTGGGAGCTGCTGGAGTCTTAGAGCCTGCATTCAGGGGCTCCTTGTCCTTGGGCAAGTCATTTCACCACTTGAGCCTCAGTTTCCCCATTTAGAAAGTGGAACAGTTCTCCCTTCCTGCTAGAAGTCAGATGTGGTTGGGTCTATGGAGTCTAACATGGGACCAGACACTGGGTCAGGGATAGACAGACGGTGGTTGACCCCTCCCAGGAGGGGACCTGGGTTTACCTTGTGCCTGTAGCAGTTGTAACTGAACCTGGGCCTCCTGCTGCCTGAGCCACGCCAGGTGCATCCTGAGCCTGAGCCCTGGAGGCTGGGGGGGAGTGGCAGCCAGAGGTTGGGTGAGAGCAGGTCTTTCTCCTTGCAGCTGACTTTGGGGTGTCAGGCGAGCTGACGGCATCTGTGGCTAAGAGGAGGTCTTTCATTGGGACTCCATACTGGTGAGGCTACACCTCTGGCTAATGGGGTGGGGGCCGCAGTAGGGCACCTGGTCATCTCATCTGTGACCCCACCTCTAGGATGGCCCCAGAGGTGGCTGCTGTGGAGCGCAAAGGTGGCTACAACGAGCTATGTGATGTCTGGGCCCTGGGCATCACCGCCATCGAGTTGGGCGAGCTGCAGCCTCCTCTCTTCCACCTGCACCCCATGAGGTCAGCTGAACACTTGCCCCTGTCCTGACCCCGAGAGCTCTGCTGACTCTTGCCCGATCCCTGACCTTGTGGTCTCCACAGGGCCTTGATGCTCATGTCAAAGAGCAGCTTCCAGCCGCCGAAGCTGAGAGACAAGACTCGCTGGTGAGGGTCCACACCGTATCCCCTGCTGGGGCCCCCTTTTTAGCCAAGCTCCCTAGGGGCGGAGGAGCCTCCTGCCAACTCCCAGGGTGCAGCCTCAAGGGCCCTGTCCTCCCTGGGCCTCCACAGACCATCTGTGGGAGGGGCCTGGGCTGGTGACCCGGTGTGAACAGGGAAGAGGGGCAGATGGTTAATGATGGAGGTGCTGCCATGTCGCAACAGCAGTGTTGCTCAGGCCAGCTGCACTTGGCCTTAGGCTAGCTTCTTCCTGGGCGGGCCCAGCAGACTCATCTGGAGTGGTGGCAGGGGGCAGCTGGCAGGATGCCCTGCCCACGGGCTAACCTGAGCCTGGGGGCGGGGCTCTTATGCCCACTAGGACCCAGAATTTCCATCACTTCCTCAAGCTTGCCTTGACCAAGAACCCCAAGAAGAGGCCAACAGCAGAGAAGCTTCTGCAGGTGGGAGGCAGGGGATGGGGCAGGGGGCTCGATGCACAAAAGCAGGGACCTGGAGGCCAGGGACCAACCTGTACCCCTCTCCATCCTCCAGCACCCCTTCACTACCCAGCAGCTCCCTCGGGCTCTCCTCACACAGCTGTTGGACAAGGCCAATGACACCCACCTGGGAACCCCCTCCCCGGAAGACTGTGACCTGGAGGTAAGAGAGGGCAGTTGGGGACTGGGTCTTGGCCTGGCGTGGTTGTAAGGAGTGCAACGGTGATGTAGGTCCCTTTAACTTGTGAATTTCCAGCACAGGGTGCTCGGTTGAGCCCACCCACTAGCAATCTTCCCTGGGTGGGTTTGCCTCCTTACAGCCCCACTGTGACAGGTTCCTGCCCTTGGCACAGCATGACCGTGACATTAGCTAAGCTGTCTTCTACTTTCTCTGTGATCTTTGGCAAGTTACTTGCCTCTCTGTGCTGGTTTTCTCATCTGTGAAATGAGGGTGTCATTTAATCTGTCAAACTAATCTCAGAGCATTGTTGTGAAAATAGACGTATCAGTGTGTGTAAAGCACCTCAAGGAATATCTGGTGTGAGGCGCACGCCGGGCGTGTGTCCACCGTCTGTGTTCTCTTGTAGACTTATGACATGTTCCCCGACACCATTCACTCCCGGGGGCAGCACGGCCCAGCTGAGAGGACACCCTCAGAGATCCAATGTGAGTCTTCTGGTGGGGACCATGTGTGGAGTTGGTGGGGGGCAGGGGATGTGTGGACTAGGAGGGATGTGTTTGGATTCGGGGGGGCTATATGTATGGATTGGGGGGCTGTGTATGTGGATTTGATTGGGGGCTGTGTATGGATTGGGGGGCTGTGTGTGGATGTGGTGGGGACTGTGAGTATGGATTAAGAAGGGCTGTGTGTGTGGATTTGTTGTGAGTTTAGGGGTCAGTCCTGAGACTGGCCCCCTAACCCCTGTTTTCGGGCCCCTTAGTTCACCAGGTGAAATTCGGTGCCCCACGCAGGAAGGAAACAGACCCCCTGAACGAGCCGGTGAGGGGCTGGCTGTGGGCTGGGTGATGTGCAGGGCCGGGTTAAGGAGCTGTGGGCGGCCGAGTACCTCAAATCCAGGAGTCCTGAAGCAGCAGCAGCCTGGCCCCCGGGCCTGGGAAAGCTATCCACGCAGGCCCATCCGCCTAGGGACATGGAAGGCTGAGGGCTCCTTCCTGGGGCCAGTTCTTTTTTATTGGACAGTCAGCTGTGGGTGGCAGGGTGACCGTGCTTTCTAAAACGTGAGCCTGTCACACCCTGGGAGCACCCCTCCCACTCCGTTCTGCATGTTCCTCCCTGACTCACCATCTCTGCTCTCTGGTTATCAGCGTCTCTCTTCGCCCCCACAGCCTCGGTCTGTGTCTTTCTCTCTCACTATCTGTCTTGTTCTTTTTCTGTTTGTTTGTCTCTCTTTCACAATTTCTTTGCCCCTTGTTTCTCTCGCTCCCTCATGATTCTCTTGCCTGTTACCATCTCACTTTCCATTTGTCTATCTGTCTGCCGTCTTTCTCTTCCCAATCTCTCCAGCGCCCTCCCACATAGCCTCTCTGTCTCTCTGCCCCTCTCCCGGTCTTTCTGACTCGGTTTCCCCACAGTGGGAGGAGGAGTGGACGCTGCTGGGAAAGGAGGAGCTGAGTGGGTGAGTGAGGGAGAGGGAAGCTGCAGGGGAAGGGCGGGGGCAGGAGGAGAGGCTGACTTCTGACCCCTTCCCTGCTCTGCCCAGGAGCCTGCTGCAGTCAGTCCAGGAGGCCCTGGAGGAAAGGTGAGAGGCTGGCTCAGAGAAGAGGTGGGGTGGCTGGGCCTGGGGCCCAGTCACATCTCACACCTCGTTTCCCTCTGATTTGTCCCCTACAGGAGCCTGACCATCCGGCCAGCCTTGGAACTCCAGGTACAGAGAAGAGGGAGGCTAGAGCAGGGGATGGGGGGCAGTGCCATAGAGGGTACAGTTAGGGTGGGAATAGGTTACAGGGTGACCTGCTAACAGTTGGGCTGGGTCCCCTGACCCTCCTGCCAGGAGCTAGATTCCCCAGATGACACCATAGGAACCATCAAGAGGGCCCCGTTCTTGGGGTCATCCCCCACTGAGCCTCCAGCTGAGGACCTCCAATCCAGCCTCCCAGGTGAGTCCCAGGCTTGGGGGACCAGGAGGCAGGCCCAGGGGGTGGTCTGGGGTCTGGGAATTTACAGCAGGTCTGTGCCCGCAGGAACCCAACCCCCACCTCTCCCAGGCCCTGACAGCCCCCCACTACTCCCCACTGCCTGGGCCACCATGAAGCACCGGGAAGATCAGGAGGTGAGGGGGTGCTATGGGGGGGTTGGGGAGATGGGAGGCTAGGGGTGTCATCTTGGCCCTGACTTCTTCCCTCCCTCCCAGAGGTCATCCTGCCATGGGCTCCCCCCGACCCCCAAGGTGCATGTAAGTGTTTGCCCCATAACCCAGCTGGCCCTTGCCTGCTGCCCCGCCCCCATGCTTTCTCACTGGCCTCTTGCGTCCTCTCCAGATGGGCGCCTGCTTCTCCAAGGTCTTCAATGGCTGCCCCCTGCAGATCCATGCAGCTGTCACCTGGATTCACCCTGTCACCAGGGGTAGGCCAGGGGCAGGGAGGAGGAACCCCCAGCCTGGGCCAGGGGACGTGACTCAGCTCTGTCTGACCCCATACCCAAACCTGCAGACCAGTTCCTGGTGGTGGGGGCTGATGAAGGCATCTATACCCTCAACCTGCATGAACTGCATGAGGATACACTGGAGAAGGTGAGCCCAGCTGGCTGGGGGGGTGCAGAGGACCCTGGGGGACCTGGGTGCTGACCCCTGTCCACCTGCTGCCCTGTGGCCTCCAGCTGATTTCTCACCGCTGCACCTGGCTCTACTGTGTCAACAACGTGCTGCTGTCACTCTCAGGTACCAGTTGGGGGCAGGCAGGGGGTGGGGCCTGCGCCCTGCCCTCTGATGCTCTCTGAGCCCCTCTCTCCTCCACTCCCCCGACAGGGATATCCACAAATATCTGGGCCCATGACCTCCCAGGCCTGTTTGAGCAGCGGAGACTACAGCAACAGGTCCCCCTCTCCATCCCCACCAACCGCCTAACCCAGCGCATCATCCCCAGGTCAGGGACCTGGGAGCCTGGCCCTGCAGGGATGGGGGAGGCGGGGGAGGCACAGGGACAGAGCTGGGGCTGGAATGTGGCCTTGCTGGGTACTGAGGCTGTTGTGATCTTAGATATGTTGCTTGGCCTCTCTGAGGCTGGGTTTCCTCATCTGTCAATCCAGTTGGTAGCCTCTGCTCCCCCTGCCCCCAGGCCCCGTCGGGAGGGAAGGAGATAGTGGATGTGAAAGTGCATGGCAAGCTGTGGGAGCTGCAGTGGGTAGGCTGTAGAGCAGTTATTTCCTGAGGACTGACTGTGTGCCGGGTCTGAGGCTGAGCTTGGGGACAACAAATCAAATGAGTCCCGGGAGGGTGGAGTTCAGGGGTAGGGTGTGTGCTGAGCATGCACAAGGTTATGGGTTCAATCCCCAGTACCTCTATTAAAATAAATTAATCAATAAGCCTAATTTCCTTTCCCCAAAAAAATTTTTTTAGTAAAAAAATTGAAAGACTGATTAAAAATTTTAAAAAGAATAATTAAAAAAACCCGAATGAGTCCATGACAATCAGCACCTGGGACTGGGGTGAGCTAGAGGGGGTGCTGGGAAGGGTGGGGAGTCCTCGTGGAGTTTGACAATGTGTAGGGGTCTTCCAGGCAGAAGAGTTAGGGAACAGCCTTCTAGCAGAGGGAAGAACTAGTGTGAATGCTCCCAGGCGATCTGGGGACTGTAAGGTATTTGGCCTGAAGAGGGAGCAGGGAGTGGCCCAAGAGCAACCTGCACAGGTGGAAGAGCCCTTCCTCTGATGCCAGGCCCAGGAGCTGGGCTTGGTCATACTGGCAGTGGCACTGGGAGCATCTTAGAAGGATTTCTCTGTATGTCAATCAGGATTTTTCCTGTTGCCGGTGATTCAACTCACTAGTTTAAGCACAAATGGGAGTTTAATGGCTTGTGTAGGAGTAGGGTCACCTGCAGGCCCACCTGGATCCAGGCTTAAGTGGCATCCTCAGGCATCTTCCTGCATCTCTTGGCTCTGCTCTCCTCTTGTCACCTTTGTTCTCACGCAGGCTTTCCTGTCCAGTGGTGGCTGCCTGCAGTTCCAGGCCAGTGTTCCACAGGCTAATGACCTCTTAGAACCATGGAACCTCTCTTTCTAAGTGATTCCCACAAAGTTCTGAGGACCAGAATTGGCCTAGCTCAGGTCCATGCCCACCCCTCAGCCAGTCACTGTGGCCAGGGGATGAGGGTCTCATGGGGCCAGGCTTGGATCATATGCCCTCTCCTGGAGCTGGACGGAAGCTGGGGCTTGTCTGGACAGGTGAAAACAGGAGTGTCTGCTGGCCGCTGTGGTGACAGTGAGAAGGATGAATTGGAGTAGGAGGCTGACGAGAGGGCACCTGGAAAGGAGGCCATTGTAGTGACCTCAGAGGATGTGGGATGGTGGAAACTGGATGGACTTGAGCGACATTTAGGAAGTGGGCTTGACAGGACTTGGGGACTAATCAGAGCAAGGCTAAGGGAGACCCCCAGAGGAGCAGATTATGTTGTGCATTTATGAGGTGTCTGGTGCCTGGAGCAGGGGGACATCCATGGTGGAGTCCCTCGCTCAGTCCCTCAGCAGGTCATCTCCTCAGCAGCTAGTATGTGTGAGGCAGGGTCTTGCTGTGTGAGATACAGCTGGGATCTAAGAGACCCTTAGATTCCCCGGACTCCCCTGTGAAGAGACAACAACATGAGAAAGGAGTCTGTTCTGCATTGATGCAGAGGGGAAAGCGCTCTGTGGAGAAGAGAAGAGTGAGGAGGTGGTTTCAAACAGGGAGGGTCAGGAAGGACCTGGCTGAGAAGGTGCTGTTTGAGCAAAGACTCAGAGAGGGGGGCGAAGCAGTAAGCCCGGAGGATGGCTGAGGGAGGGGGATTGGGGAAGGGATGCCTCCTGCAAAGGCCCTGGGGGCTGGAATGGGCCTGCCTGTGGGGCCTGTGGGTATGAGGAGCAACAGGGAGGCTGGAGTGGCCAGGCTGATGGAGTGAGAGGGAGCTGGTCTGGGAGGGCCCTGTAGCCACAGTGGGGTCTTGGCCTCTGACTCAGAGCAGCCTGAGGGCCGCTGCAGAGGAGTGGTATGGACTGAGTTTTCATGGGTCCCTGTGGCCGGTGTGCTGGGAGTAGACTGGAGGGGATGCAAGTGGAAGCAGAGACCTGTCCGGGGGCTGTTGCACCATCAGGTGGGATGTGCTGGTGGCTTGGATCAGGGTAGCAGTGAAGGAGGTGAAAAGCGGTCAGACTCCAGTTTTATTTTGAAAGTTGAACCAACAGGATTTCCTGACAATGGGTGGATGGGAGAGAAAGAGGAGTCAAGGATGACTCCGAGGTTTTTGGCCTGGGGAATGGGAAGGATGCAGCTGTCATCAGCCATGGGTGGAGCAGAGTTCAGTGTTGTCACATGGAGTTTGAAATGTGCAAGTGGGGCCCCAGCCCTTGGGGGGTGCTGTGGGCTTTGATGTCTATCATTTGTGGCCAGGTGGGTGGTGTAAGCCAGTGGGGAGGGCAGGGGAGGCCAAGCTGTGGCTACACCAGCTAGGGTGATGAAGGGCCCAGGCCCGTGGTGCAGTGGGCCTCTCAAGGACCACATCGGGAACCCCGTGGCTTTGGGGCTTCCTGACCTCAGTCCCGAGCCAACCTCTGCTTTGGCTCAGGACCTGTAGGAAACAGACCCCTTAGTAGAGCCCCTATCACAGGCAGCTTTGGGCATGTGTTTGGGAAATCAAAGTCATAGTGTCTGCTTCGAATGTGAAAACCGGAGATCTCTAGTTGTTGGAGGGAGAAAAAACACAAAATATCTTCCTCGATCCCATCCGAAAGCCAGGGAAGGAACAAGGGGAAAGAGAAGGGTGAGGACAGATGGGGAGAGAGAGAGGTGTTGCCTTTCTTGGTGGGGCCTATGTCTTGGCAGAGGGTGCAGACAGGGCCTGGGTCACTGGGAGGAGTTGGCAGGGCTGCTGACATGTAGCCCTGTTCCCCAGAGGAAGAAACAGGCTCGGAAGTTCCCCTAGAGGTTTGGGGAACAGTCAGTAACCAAAGCAAGGACCCCACTTCTCCCCATCACCAAGGTGAGCCACCCACGGGCCCAGGAGGTACAGCCTGCAGCTGAGGGCAGGCTGTTTGCCCTTTTCTCGAGAGTCTTCACCTCCTGGGGCCGGCCTGCCCATCTGTGACTGCGGTGTGTGGGGTGGGGACCCGCTGGGAGCAATCTGACGGCTGGGGGAGCTCTAGCCTGCCTTGGCTCCCGGTACTTCCATGCCCTCGTTTCTTCACCATTTCTTTGTTTATACCTTGCCTTTGCCTAAAGAGGATTTCCAAAATGACTGAAAATAAGTGGGAAAGTAACAGTATGGGATGATAAAAGCTAGCCTTGTGTGAGGGCACCTGCAGTGTCGGGCTCTGCTGTTAGCCCTTCCCCCGATTTAACTCAGTCCTCACTGTGACCCTGTGAGGTGAACAACACGGTTATCCCCGGCCTACAGATGAGGCAGTTGAGGCACAGAGGGATTAAGTGACTTGTCTAAAGTTACACAGTGAGAGATAATTCTGTGAATCAAACCCCTGGACTGGCCTGGATGCTCCAGGCTGGAAAGGTAGGGGCTGGAGCCCGAGGCCCGGCTTCAATCCTGTGTGCTTTGCAGCTTCACAGTTACTCTCGCAAGTGGCTTTGCCTCTCTGAGCCACCTGGAAGGTGGGGAAGGTGTTAGTACCCACTTCTTAGGACTCTTCGGGGCCTTGCCCATCATGGCACCCGTGACACGTGCCCTGATTGTCATCCCTGCAGGCGCTTTGCCCTGTCCACCAAGATTCCCGACACCAAAGGCTGCCTGCAGTGTCGTGTGGGTAAGAGCTGGGCAGGGCGGGCCAGGGTGGGGAGGGGAAGGGTGGGGTGGGTGTGGGCACAGCTCGAAGCCTACCGCCTGCCTCTCTCACAGTGCGGAACCCTCACACCGGCAGCACTTTCCTGTTGGCCGCGCTGCCTGCCAGCCTGCTCCTGCTGCAGTGGTATGAGCCGCTGCAGAAGTTTCTGCTGCTGAAGGTGCGGTGCGGGTCGGGGGGTCCCTCAGGTGGGTGGTTGGGAGCCTGAGGGGAGAAATAGAGACCTGAGCAACCCTCCTGCCCCCAGAACTTCTCCAGCCCTTTGCCTAGCCCAGCAGGGATGCTGGAGCCACTGGTGCTGGACGGGAAGGAGCTACCGCAAGTGTGCGTGGGGGCCGAGAGTCCTGAGGGGCCCGGCTGCCGCGTCCTGTTCCATGTCCTGCCCCTGGAGGCCGGCCTGACGCCAGATGTCCTCATACCACCTGGTGAGCTGGAGGGCCAGGCTGGGGGGTGTGTGTGTGTGTGTTAGTTATATATAGAGGGAAGATATGGAGACCTTGGGGACCTGAAGCTCCCAGCCTCCCTTTAGCTGGGTCTCTCCGTAAAGGATTTCATTAGACCTAAGTGCTCAGCAGCTAAGAAAACCTGACCAGCAATGCAGGGGCTATAGGGACAGAGCCAAACTGGGGAAGGTGGGCACCAGAGGCCTCCATTCTGAGCAAGGAAGCAGGACACTGGGTGCTGGGACAGCTCAGGGGAGTGGAGTGTGTGGCAGTGGGTTAAGGAGAGGGCAGGTGCCCTGGACCAAGGCCCTGCGGCAGCCCAGACCCCAAGCCAGGGGTCTCATGGGATTTCCTTCTTGATCCTCAGAATGGCCTGCAAGGTAGGCATCCTGGGTTACAAATGAAACTGAGGCTCAGAGATTCGAGGTCACACAGTGACAGAGTCAGGAAGCCTGGCTCTTCTGACTCCGGAGCCCCTGCCCTCCCATGGCTCCCCAGACCTCACCCCTGCTCCCTGTGAGCCTCAGTGCCCCAGCTGTGCAGTGAGATTAGGTATCCTGACCCCATTGGGCTGTCATGAGATGCGCTTGTGGTGATGACTGGTTGTACCACACCCCTGATGTCTTCTTCTTGGAGCCAAGTGGGGCTGGTGGCTCAACCAGGCCATGTGTCCCTTCTCTGCCTGCAGAGGGGCTCCCAGGCTCAGCCCAGCAGGTGATCCAGGTGGACAGGGACATAGTCCTAGTCTGCTTTGACCGTGAGTGTTCTGGGATCAGGGCTGGGGTAGCAGAAGTGGGTGGTAAGGGAAGCCAGGTGAGTCTGCCTCCCCGGAAGGGAGCCACCACATCCCCACCCACCAGACCTCCCACTATGCAGGCTGCGTGAGGATTGTTAACCTGCTGGGCGAGCCCACGGCCACACTGGCGCCTGTGTTGACCTTTGAGTTCCCCATTGAGACTGTGGGTAAGTGAACCAGGCCGAGGTGGGGGGGGGGAGTATCCCTGGCCTGGAGCGCATGATGTGGCCCTGGAGCCAGCAGTGGGACACGGAGACAGGTCCCCCAGCCCCTCTCGATCCGTGAGGACCTCTGTGGCCTAGACCTGGGGCCAGGGTGAAGCTGGAGGAGCCAGTGTCCTCAGGGCAGGCGCAGGGCTGATGGTAGCCTGGCCCCTCCTAGTGTGTCTGCAGGACAGCGTGCTGGCTTTCTGGAGACATGGGATGCAAGGCCGCAGCCTAGACACCAACGAGGTGAGTGGGACTCAGGAACCAGGTGGCCCCCCATCCAGTTGTCCCCACCTTTTAGGAGAGGATGCTCTGGGGTGGCCTTAGCACCCCTTTTCTTCCCAGGTGACCCAGGAGATCACAGACAAGACGAGGATCTTCCGGGTGCTTGGGGCCCACAGGTAGGATGTAGTGCCCTGGCCTCCCCTTCAAATGCCCCCAAGGCCAGATGGACGTGCCCAAGTGTCTTCCCGCCTGGCTCACCTCCACTTCTCTCTCCCCTGCAGAGACATCATCCTTGAGAGCGTTCCCACCGACAAACCAGGGGCTCACAGCAACCTCTACATTCTCATGGGCCATCAGAGCAGTTACTGAGCGAGTGGGCCGGCCTGGCCAGTGGTGCCCCCCGCCTGCCCTGTGCCTTAGCGGCAGTTCTTTTAGGCAGAGGGGCCCCTCCCAGATCAGAGGAGCCAGGTGCCCCACCGGCTCTGCTGGTCTAAAGGGCAGAAATACTCCTGAGAAGAGTTTTGGGGCTGGGGAGGGGTGGGAAGCCTATCCCACACCTCTGTGATTGCACCAGAGGAAGCTGCTGTCCCCTCCCCTCCCCTGCGGGCAGCCCAGTCCCCAGTGCCCTGTGACAGGGGCCCTGGGCAGGGATGGGGTGGGTCCCGGGCTATCCATTCCATTTTGTTCCACATTTCCTTTCCACCCTTCCTGCCAAGAGCCTGCCCCTGCGCTCTGTCCTGGGGAACATAGTATTTAAGAGAGACTATATTGGTATTAAAGCTGGTTTGATTTTACACTGCTGGTCCCTCTGGGTCTGAAGGAGCTGAACCCACTGCCCCTTCTCCCTCCATCTCTCCCTCCAGCATGTGGTTCTGTGGCACCAGGTGCTATGGATATACTATGGAAGGAGGGGGCTCACCAGTGTTCTGGTGGCAGAGGTGATGGGGAGGCCTGTGTCTTCCTGGGCTTTGCTGCTCAGAATGAGCCCTCAGCTTTGCAGTCTGAGGCCTCTTTTGTGGCCAAGGAGTCATGTGGTGGTGGTAGGGGGAGCAGAACAAAGGGATTCATCCAGGGCATCCCTGCCCCATATAGGATCTCACCAGGTGGCCGATGGAAGGGCCTAGGAGGGGCTGGCCAAGGGCTGCTCCACCCAGCCCCAGGGAAGCTGCAGCTTTTGGAGACAGCCTGCCACAACCTGTGTCCCCCTATCCAGGCCTGGGGCTGCCTCCCTGCCTCCTACCTGCTGCCTAGGTATCAGTTGCTATCTCAGGCTAGGACTGCGGAACGTGGGTGTGATCAGGCTAGACTCTGAAAAGACTAGCTGCCTATGTCTGTTTAACAAGGATTCCCAGAGGGCTTCCTCAGAGCCAACCACTGGGCTCACAGAGAGGTCCCTACCAAGATGTAGATCAGCCCCCAGCGAGGGGGGCGGGCCTTCTTGTTGGAGCCTGCATCTCGAGAGCACATCCACTCATCCACTGCTAGCCTGGTGCTTGGCATTGTCATCTTCCCACGGTTCCCTCTTAGAGGGCTGTGTACCCCGAGTCCAGGGAGCCCCTTGCTGCCCCAGGCACTGGCCAGGCTGTTCTTGACCAGATTCTTTGGGCAGGTGAGGCCAAGGAGGCACAATGGCAGCTGGCCTTAAAGGAAGAGTCAGCTGCACAGGCAGGACCAGGGCTGCAGAGGGAGGGAAGGCCCTGGGTCTGGGTGAGGAGCTTGAGCAAAGGCCCAGGGTCAGGTCTCCTGTTTGGCCTCATTAACCTCCCTTCTAATATTCAAGGCAAGTGTTTTAAGACTCTACACCTGGTGGGCCTTTGACAAATATTTGTTAAATGAATGAAACGATGAGTGGGTGGGCAGTGGGTAGATGGCAGCCCAGTCCCTAGCACTCCTGGCAGGGATCCCTGGGCCATCTCATGGTTGTCATGTTGTCCACCCTCCAGCAGGGCCCTGACACTTAGTGACAGGGGGTGGTTTCTCAGCTGAAACAGGGAGTCAGATCAGGAGTAGAGACACAGCTCCTGTGCACTGGGCACTCACCCCCGTGTTCTCCATGAGACCCAAAGGGAGATAAGAGGAACTTCCAAGTTGGAATGGTTTGTCTGCTCCCACCTAGTGGGAATTTGATGGGCCAGATGGGGTTGGCGACAGGGATATGATTCCTAACGTCTATTTTTCCAGACTTCTTGGTGGAGGTGCAGGATTAAGTGAGGAGTGCCAGGAATGGGAAAGTGAACTCCCACTCAGCAGAGACCCTTAACCCTTGACCCCAGGTACTCAGGGAGGATTGACTTTCAGTTCACAGAGCAGCGGAGGGCAGACAGTGCCACCTTGTGGCAGCTTGCCCCAGCACTCTGTAAAGGGAGTCCGGGAGTGGGGTCAGAATGTGTTGCGCCAAAGTGGGGGACCTGGGAAAAGCAGGGGCCTCTGATAAAATATTTGCTGTCAGCAAAGGCTGGCCACCATCCAAAGAAAGGCCAAGAAGCCAGGGAATATACACTGAACAACCAAAATTGTTATTTTATCCATGTGTTTTTTTAATAGGTAGCCCTTGGCCATGATACACACACACACAAAATACAAGATACAGTGAAAAGTCTTCCATCCAGGTCCCAGTTACGTATGAACCTCCTGGAAGTATTTATGCATATTTAAGCAGTTCAGTGTGCTTTATTCTTCCTCGTTTCTTACATGCATGGTAACAGATTCCACACTGTTCTAATCTCACCCTTAAATTCAGTTCCGGAGAGCTTTCTATGATCAGTGCCTTCCCCTTTGTTGTTTTATAGCTAGTGGTATTCCACTGTATGGGTTTCTGATAACTAACATTAATTAACTGTCATTAAATCCCTATTGATGGAAATTTCGGTTGTTTCTACTAGTTTGATGTTACAAACAATGTAGTAATAAGTATTCTTATGACAGTGCCACTCTGTACATATTCAAGTGTCCTATAGGCTAAATTCCTGGAAGTGGCATTGCTGGGTCAGAGGTGGCTGTGCTTTTCCTTGTGATAGCTACTGTCATATTGCCTTCCCTGAGCAGCAGCCTCTGGGATGGATCAGATCAGCCTCTCTAAGCCATTCTGTGGATAAGTGGAAGAGGAATGGGCACCCCAGGATGTTGGGGTAGCTGGCCCATGCACTGAGTCAAGTGAGGGTCAAGGTGAGAGGTGAAAACCAGGATGTGCACTTTAGGATAGCAGGGGATTGATTGGCTGTGCCGACTGTGGCGTGTCCAGCACCTGGCCACTGCCTGGTGCACAGAAAGCCCTCAGTCATGGTTTCTAGGTGAAGGAATGAGCGTGTTATGATGGAGCAGAGGAGGCCCTAGAGTTGGGCCCCTGGACTGAGCGAGCTTGCTAAGCTGTGTTCTCCCCAGGTATACCATATCCTAAGTCTAACTGGAGGGTGTTAGGAGGACTGGAAATAGAATACACACGATGCAACAACAGAGATGAATCAGATGTAATGCTGAATGAAAACACCAAATTGCAAAAAATGACATGCAGTATGATCAAAACAAAGCAAAAACAAGCAAAACAAAGCCATCAATTGGTGATATATGCACATGTAATAAAAATTCTATTAGAAGATCAGGGGAAGAAAAAGCACAAAATTCAAAATGATGGTTCCTGTGAGGGGAGTGGGAATGGGGTAAGGAAGGACTGCAGGAATTTGCAAAGGTATTGGTAATATCTTGGTTCTCATGGGTGTTCAATTTATAGCTCAGTTCCTAACTCACATGAAGTTCCACACATCCTTTTGTGTGTATCAAATACTATATTTGTAGGTTTAGCTATGTTAAAATAATCACTCAAAAACCCCTGTAATGGCTTAAAAACAAACAAAAAAGCCAAGATAATCCTTTCCTGGATGATGAAATCAGATGGAGATAAAGAAATCCATGTTTGGTGCCAAACTATGGGCAGAACCCTCTCCGTAGTTGCTTTCTTTTGTTGCTTTTAAAAACACAACTTTATTTGTGCTGAACATTGGAATTTGACACAACACTGTAAAATGATTTTGAATCAATAAAAAATGTAAAAAATAAATAAATAAATAAATAAATAAATAAATAAATAAAGGAAAAAAAAATCAACCATCTAGACACTACACTAAAAAAAAAAAAAACCCACAACTTTATTGAGGTATACCAGCATCCAATAAACTGCATACATTAAAAATGTACTACTTGAAAACTTTCACAAATATATATACCCATGAAACCATTATCACAATCAAGATAACGAAATCTCCATCACCCTAAAAGCTTCCTCTTTGTAATCACACCCTCTTGCTCCTCCTTGCTGCCTTATCCCCAAGTAACCACTGATCTGCTTTCTGTCCTATAGATGAATTTGCATTTTTCAGAATTTGTATAAATAGAATCCTACGGTATGTACTCCTTTTTTATCTGGCTTCTTTCACTAAGCATCATTACTTTGAGATTCAGCCATGTTGTTGCATGTATTAAGTCATTCCTTTTATTGCCAAGTAGTATTCCATATGGATGTACCACAGTTTGTTTAGCTGTCACCTGTTGGTACACGTCTGGGCTATTTCCAGCTTTGGACTATTACAAATAAAGTTGCTATGAACATTCATGTACATGTTTTTTGTGGATATATACTTTCACTTCTTTTGGGTAAATGCTCTGGAGTGGAAGGGCTGGGTCATATGGTAGGTGTATGGTTATTTGAAGTACTTGGTGCATCACTTTGCTCACTCCATGGTAGACATTATTATTCCTAATTCGGACAATGGAATCATGTGTGGGGCTCTCCAAAGGCTGGACGTGTGGGCAAACAGCTATGGATTTGCTCCCTCCAGGCTCAGGCTCAGCTAACTCCATGATACTGCCTTTCAATTCTGCCAGGAGCTTGGGGTTTCTGAACCACCAGACTAGAGCTAAAAGACAGAAAATGCCAAGGATTAGTAGTAAGGGACCAAAACTTCTTACTTTTTACGGTCCAATACCAATTCTCTGACGCCAACTGGATGTTACACAATTTAATTCAATTTTGACATGAACTACCCTGAGTTGGCGAAGACCCCACAGGTTAAGGAATTCAACCGCAAGTCCTGGGTCTCCAGACTACCCATACCTCTGTTCAACTTGGCTACAAATTTGGGGGTTCCCACCGCCACCTTCAGGTTCAATAATTCACCTGAATGACACACGTAACTCAAGAAAGCACTATATTTATAATTACCGTTTTTATTTTAAAGGCTACAAATGAACAGTTAGATGAAGAGATGCACTGGGGAGCAAGGTCCAGAAGAGTCCTGAGCCCAGGAGCTGTGCCCCGACCCATGGAGTCAGGGTGCATCACCCTTCCTGTCACGTTAATATGTTTACCAACTGGAAGCTCTCCAAACCTCATTCAGAGTTCTTTATTGAGGCTCTATTACACAGGCATGGGCGAATCAGTCATTGGTCATGTGACTGAATGCACTCTCTAGCCCTCACCCGTACCCAGAGGTGGGGGGGTGGAGCTGAAAATTGGTTGGTTTTTCTGGTGACCAGTCACCATTTTGCAGCCCTCTCAAGGCCCCCAGAGCTGGCAACGAGTCACCCTATTAGCTTAGACAGGTATGGTCCAAAGGGGCTCATTATGAATAATGAAAAACACTCCTATCACTTAGGAAATCCCAAGGGTTTTTGAAGCTCTGAGAAAGCTGGGGACAAAGGCCAGCTAACATACTTTTTATTATAGTGCACCCTGGTATAAATTCAGGAGGCATGTGTGTGAAATTTTTGACCCCACAGTTCAGGAGATAGCCCATTAAAACCAACTGTGCCCTCTGATATGACTGAATCAGCACAGCACCCTGTAGGGTGGCAGTAATGTCTGCATGGCCACCCAAAAGAGGCTGAGGCCCAGAGAGATTAAATGACTTCTCCAATGGCTAGCTGGTGGGTGGCTGGCCTGGGTCTGGAGAACTCCCAAGTTGCCTCAAACCTGGGAAGAATTTGCTCAATGGTCCTCAGCCACAAAATGGCATGGCCTATATTTCAATCCTGTTCTGCCCAAGTTGGAGTCTTGGAACAGTAGACCATACTGGTAGATTGCGTGTCCTTGGAATAGTTACTTAATCTCTCTGTGCTTGGGTTTTCTCATCTATAAATTAGAGATAATATCCTCTCTGAAGTTGGTTGTGAAGATGAAATGAGCTACTACGTGTAAAAGAACTCAGAGCCTGGAGTAGCAAACATCCAAACTCTTAGCTATTCATTTGTGCTCGCAACACTTAACAAAAACTGATTATATAGTTGACTACATGGGAAATTGTACTTTTTTTTTAAGAGTAGAGATTTTTAAGGCCATCTTCTGCAAAATCTAACAACAATGGAAATTAATAAAAAGACAACCAAAATATTTTAACTTGGTAATTTAAAAACTCTCACAGAAATCCTGGATAAAAGGAAAAGACTAGAAAGCAGTGAAAATGACTGTCCCATGAGACAGTCACAGCTGCAGCCTTTACCATTATTAGTATGATGGTATGATTAGCATTAATAGCACATTTTTATGTGTGCATTAGTGTGTGTCCTCTGCTAAACTATGATTTTCTGGAAAGCAGGAGCTGAATTTTATTTACTATGGTATCCACCAAGCTGTTTTGCACTCAGCTTCTCAGACATTGAATGCTGCTTTTCTCTCCTCCTCCATAGAATTTGTTGTACTTACTGAATAAATTAATTTTTCCTTCTTTTCCAGATGACTTTAACATTTTATATTTTTTCTTTCTTGTCCACAATATTAACTTTTTACTATATAATTATACTTTCTTAGTATAAAAAGTTAAAAGTAATATATAGAAATAGGGGGGAAAGTAAAAACTACCTGAGATCCCATCACCATTGGAAATTTGGTGATTGCCCTGTCAGTGCATTTCTTTGTATGTTATATAATGTTATATAAATGCGATCACCTCACACATTTTTATAAAATATGAAAAACATTTTAAAATATGTTTTCTTAACATGTATTGGATAACTTCCCTCTACCTGTTTCCCTCTCCAATGTCTTTACTGATGACGTGTTGTACATCCTCCAAAGCTTTCTCTATGTTCATATAATCACATGCAAACATGCACACACATATAGAGACTGTTCGTTGTACAAAAACAAGATCCTGTAATGCATATTTCTCTACTTTGTTTCTTATTAACAGCAATACAGCACAGAGGTCCTTCTAGGTCGTAGGTATGGATTAACTGCTTTTCAAGGCTGCCTACTAATTCAGGTTATGGATAATGTAGTTTATTCACCCATTCACGTATTGATGGTAATTCACTTTGTTTCCAGGTTTTTGCCATTACAAACAATGCTGTGGTAAGTGCAGTAGGAGACTTTGAACATACATTACGTAATCACGTGCCTTTCTTTGGGACAGATTCCCAGAAGTGGGGCTGCTACATTGAAAGGCTTTTTAAATTTTTCTTGAAAGGGATACAATTTTAATAGATAACTGAATGTTTTTCCAAAAAAGAACTCACAGTAGGTGTTAGTACTATTTATTTATTGCAATTTGATGGTTACTTAAAGATTTCTCATTATCACCTTAATTTGCAGTTCCCTGTTTGGGAGTTTGGTACCCTTTGATGTTTTCTGGCTATTTGGAATTACTCTTCTTAGACTTGCCTATTCATAGTCTTTGCTCATTTTCTATTATTTTTGTGGTATTTCTACCTATACATGGGGAATCTATTTCCGGACGCTATTTTGTTGCACTGATCTGTCTTTCCTACAACAATATCACATTGTTTCACTGTTGTATCTTTTATACTGTGTGTATTATCTGCAAAGGCAAGCTCCTCCTCAACCTCGTTTACAAGTTTCCCCACTATTTCCTAGTTATTACTTTATATGACTTAAGGATGACTTAATCAAGCCCAACCTCATGGGATTCTAACCAAAATGCATCTGTATCTGTAAACTGACTTTGGAACTGACTTCATATTGCTTTCCATCTAAGATATGTGTACTTCAGTCTGCTCAGATACCGTTTTTAATCCTTCAATAAGACTCTATTTTATAGCTTTTTCCTCTTTTCATTTTTTTCAAAGAAAACAGGAAATCTCCTTTTACCTGAGTCGTCAACGGATCTGGTTTACAGCCGCGCGCCAGCCCCTCCCTTGTCCCTAGGTTCCGGGTTACCATGGGAATCGAGGATTGACGTCACCTAGGGCTTCCGCGCCGAACCCGAGGGTCGACCGTGAAGCCAGGGGCTGAGAGTGGAGTTTGCCCTACCTACGCATGCGCGCTCCTGCACCACTCCTCCCGGACCCTACATCTCGTTCAGTTTGGGCTTTTCCGCCGAGCCCTCTAGCTTAAACCCAAGGAAACTACTCCCCGGGGGAGTGGGGAAAAAATAAAATCGAATCAGTGACAGCCAATCTCATGACAGTACGACGCAACCGAGCTTGGTTGACTCCTTCAACTCCAGCCAATGAGAGAGCTCTTGGCCCCATACGTCATAGAGTTTGCCCCACCCTATCTCCTCCTTTCTGGACTCCGAGCTCAGTTCGCGCAGTAACAAATGAAGTGCGCGCTGCGACACCTCCCAGCTCTCCAGGCTCGGCCGCCATTTCCTCGCCAGGCCTAACGGTCCGGCCAATCCCAGCGCGCATCGAGAAGAGTTAAGGCTCCACCAATCGGAGGCCGCCGATTCCAACCCCTTGCCTCGGCCGGACCCAATCCAGGCCCCGGCCCCGTCGCCCCCGGCCCGCCCCCGCGGCGCCCTCTCTCCTCCCTCTTTGTGCGTCTCGCGCCGCCGCCGCCCGCCGCGTGAGAGGACGGGCTCCGCGCGTTCCGCGGCAGCGCAGTCAAGTCCCCTCCCCCCCGGAAGATTCGCGAAGGAGAAGCCGCCGCTGCCGAAAAGGAGCCGGTGGTGCCGGTCCCCTGGGGCGCCATGGCGACCGGAGCGAACGCCACGCCGCTGGGTAAGCTGGGCCCCCACGGCCTCCCCCCTCTTCCTGGCCCTAAAGGGGACTTCGAGCCGGGGCCACCGCCTGCCCCCGGGCCTGGGGCGGGGCTGCTGGTGCCCGGGCCTCCGCCGCCCCCGCCCGTGGGCTCGGTGGGGGCCCTGACCGCGGCCTTCCCCTTCGCGGCACTGCCGCCGCCGCCGCCGCCGCCGCCCCCCCCGCCTCCCCAGCAGCCGCCGCCGCCGCCGCCGCCCTCTCCGGGCTCCTCGTACGCGCCGCCGCAGCCGCCCCCTCCGCCGCCGCTCTACCAGCGGGTGTCGCCACCGCAGCCGCCGCCGCCACCCCAGCCGCCGCGTCAGGACCAGCAGCCGGGCCCGGCCGGCGGCGGAGGAGGTGAGTCGGGCCGAGAGAGCGCGAGAGGCGCCGCGCGGACGGGCCCGGCCGGCTGAGGGGCGCGCAGCGGCGGCGACGGCGGCTGCACGCGGCAGGGGCGCGCGCGCGCGCACGGGGAGGCCCGGGCGGAGGCGCCACGGGGCGCGCGGCCTGGTTCTCGGGCCTCGAGTGCGCACGCGCGTTAGGGGAGGGAGCGGGCACGGCGGGAGGTTGTTGCGCGCAGGCGCAGTGTGGAGCCCAGGCTTTGCGGTCCCACCAAAAGCGAGGCGGGGAGGCGTTTCCCTGTCGCTCTCCGCCTCTAGTGTAGGGGAGAGGTTGTGGAGGGGGTCTTCTAGGGGATGGCGTGCTGAGTTCATGTCTGGAGGGTATGAAAGGGTCAACGACGTGGAGCATTCTCTTCTTGGTTATAGAGCCATAAAGGAAGAAAAGTACCAAGACTAGCTTCTCTACTTATGCAGTAAGGCAGGATTTTTACTACAGAGAACCATAGAAGTTGAAAGTCTTAAGGCGATGGTTGGGCCCGATTTTTTTGTGTGGCTCTTTAGGGGAGGGAATTCTGTTTCTTCCCTAATCTCCCTGTATCTACCTTTAAGAAGTCTGGCACTCCTTCTCCTCCTTAGGCCTTCCCCCGGGCCTGGCCCCTGAGAAGTAGAAGTCTTGTGTACCAAGTGTTAAGGTGTTTCTGTTTGTGTACTAGGGATGGGGTTTTGGCTACTATCCTATAGCTTTTCCTTTGTCGAACTTTTGATAAACCCTTAAGACACTCAGTATTCAACTGACCAGGAAAATTGAATGCTGATCTTGGCTAAACTTCAGAGAAAAAAGTGATCTTGTTGAAGAATTGAGGTTTCTTGACTTAGAAGCCATGGGTTTAGTTGTATACTGGCCCCTTTAGAAAGATGATTGGTGGAGAGGTGGAGGTGGGAGGAGTCAGCAGGCCCCCATATTTTATAGACTTGTCTAAATATTCACTCTATTCTTCTGTTCCTTGGGGCTCTTAAGGCATTCATGAACCAGATGTAGTATGTATCTTCTAAACATTTTATTTCATTATCTGTAGCTTTACACATCGAAATTTATCTTGTTGACATCACAGAACTTTTGTGGACAAAAAATGTGAAATCTTAACTTTTCAGACCCAGGTCCAGGTCCCCTTCTAGTGGCCATGTCTCTTGACTCCTCAGGTTTGTCTTCCATCCTTTGCCATTTCCATTTTAGGTTCTCAGTTTCACAGTCTACTGAGGTTGTGTATAGTATCATAAGCATCCTAAACGGCCTGTTCATGGTTTCTCTGCTGCTTTTCATTTGCATCTGATGAACTTTATCTCCTTTAGACTTCCCAAGTAAGAAGCGGAAGAGAAGCCGCTGGAACCAAGACACAATGGAACAGAAGACCGTGATTCCAGGAATGCCTACAGTTATTCCCCCTGGACTTACTCGGGAACAAGAAAGAGCTTATATAGGTAAATACACGTTCTGCACCCAAATGCATTTTCAGATTGTTAGAGTATGTTCTGAGCAACGTTTTATTTCTTGAAAGTTTGAGATTTTAAAGTTTTCTCTCTTTTTCTGAGAGGTATGGTCGGGTGTACTTGTGACTTTGATATAATCCATCAGTTTTTGCTCTTTGAGTCCTGCATTTGTAGCTCTTTGTTTTGGTCTGTTTGTAATAATGGTGTTCTCCATGAGTGCCAGAGGATAGAGGGGCCCAGTTAGGAGTGAGAATAGTCCCCAGTCCAGCACACACACACACTACCCCCTTAAGTTGCTGTTCATTGGCAGTTGATGAGGTGAGTGTCTTAATGCCTCTCTGGACACTGCCCCAGTGGAGGACACTGCAGGTATTGTAAACCAAGTACCTTTTCACAGCATGACCTTTCACCGTAATTTCATATTTCTCCCTTCCCTAAAATGTGGTCTTTTATTTTTTTTTTAGGTACTTTCTGAAAGGGGGGAACTCAATCAAAAAGTGGTTCGGTTCTGAAAGTGTTTACAGTGCACCCCTTTTTACCATTTTGTTGAATTTAACCTTTCCTTCAGCGTCTTTTCTGGCTTGGTCTTTGGAGACCTGTCTTAAAATGAGGGCTCTTGTATTTACTACTAAAGAACTGCTGGGAAAGGGATACTGCTTGGATATGGAATAATGAGGTATTTAGGATAAGAGATCTTAACAGTTGGGAAACTTTGAGAATTAAGATTGACTGTTTACAGTAGAAATGAAGTTAATCTCAAAATTACCTTTTCTAAAAATACGTTTTTAATGCAAGTTTTACCTTTATGTACCTGTGGAGCTGCTTCAGAATTCACTTGGTAAACATTACCTACTAACCAAATAAACATCCCCTTTGGAGTACACTAGGGCAGACGCCTCCTAGACCTGTGAGGCTGTGGCCTTCATGAATAAAAATCTTCAAGGCTGGCACGTTGTTGTTGTTGAGGATCTTAATCTCTCATGTTTTTAGACTGCTGAGAATTCTGAGGTGTTGGAATTGTCTATCACCTTTTTACAATACTAATCTTTTTTTCCCACTGTTTCAATCTCCTCCCACCCACCCCATTACGTCTCATATTTGACTGGTCAGGTCTTGACAACCTTATGAAAATGTCCCTAGTGGAATGATATCCCAAGGACACAAGCAGATGTAGAAAATGGGAAAAAACAATTCTTTACATCTCCAGTTCTTTTCCTGTGGAGGGAGTTATTGCTATGGGCCCTCAAGGGCTTATAGCTATAATCAAAGTAGTTAGAATCAAAGCTGAGGCTGGTGTAGGTCTCGGCTCTTAGGAAAATAGCCTCTTTTTGATTTAGGTGCTAACTGTTTACTCAGATCAGATCCCATACCGCTACAGTCCCAGTCAAGAGGACTGCCTACCTCCATGAAGGTTACTTTCACCTTGAGTACTTGACTTAGTACCTGAACACCAAGTCAGAACTTTTTATGGCATAAAAGAACGTTCGGGCCCATGTGTGTCTTACTGCGTTTCTGTCTCTCATGCTGCCTTGTACAGAATGTCCTCAGTATCTTCTCTTGATATTAATGTGGATTTTCACTTCTTTAGATTTTGAATGGGTATGTTGTAGCCCTGTGGAATGTATTTAAAATTAGAAGGGTGTCTGGGGTTAGACATGAGTTAATTCTTGGAGCCAACTCAACTTTAACCCAAACCAGTAAGACTTGCCCTTATTAGAGATGCCTGCTTAGGACACTCAGATGCCACAAAGGTAAGAAACAGGCGGTTATTCAGCATGATGAAGAAAGCGATCTGGTTCTGCAGTTCCCAATATTTTGAGAAATCATCTGAGTAATACTTCCCTGCAGTCACTGAACTTTTGTGAAACCCTCATCTCTTTTTCACATTACAGCCTCATCTGTCAAGGTCTGAGGGCCACATATATTCTCCTTGAGCCACATTTTCCATCTTCTGCACCCCTACCTACTTTTATTCCCCACATAAGGAGCAAGTCTAAAAACAGACTTCTGGCATTTTATGGTTAACTGGTTTATTAAGGTATATGGATTGTCATAAAATTTGAATAAAAGCAACAGGTATTGGGAGATCCTTACTATTATGGATCTGATTATGCATAAAGACTGTGTACAAACTTCTATAAGGTTGTTGAAATGGTTATTAAATGTTTTACTGGTTTAAGGAATTTTAAGCCTGGTATCATTGAAAATGATCTTTGCTCAACTGATATTTTTCCTTGTCCCATGTTAATTGAGTTTTATTTTGGGCTGTGTTTAATATTTAATGAAGAAAAACTCAAGAGTCTTGCACTTGAGAAAGTAATTTGATGGAAACAGGGTGTTGGTGTTAACATATGGTTTGGTTCTGGATGCCAATTGTATAGCAAGCCTTGGTGGGGAGGGAGAGGTGAAATACCTCCTAATAATTGCTTTGATGTTAGTGAATAGTCTACTGCTAACCCCTCTTCCAACAAACTGTTTGCTTCCTTAAGTGGTAACCATTTTGGAGTGAAAAATATTTATAGATGTAAATGGACTCCTGCCGATAAGTGGTTGGGGGTTTTTGCCTCAATGTGTTCACTGATCAGTCGTCCCTTTCAAAGTCTCCGAGTTCTTCATGCTTGTTGTTGAGATTTGAGATGTTTTTTGGTAACATTGTCTTTTTTCCATCCTTTTTTTTTCTTTCCTAACCTGGTTTCTTCCAGTGCAACTGCAGATAGAAGACCTGACTCGTAAACTGCGCACAGGAGACCTGGGCATCCCCCCTAACCCTGAGGACAGGTTGGGAAACAGTTTTAACCAGCTGACAGTAACGCTTTTACCTTTTTCTCAATACATTTTACTGGTGGCAACATGTTGTGTCAGTTCAATAAAATCCTAGTAACTGGTATTCTGACCATTCTGGGGACTGGAGTGTAAATTAGCAGTATATATGGTCAGTCTTCAGTTAGAAATGATGAAATTTAATTACTAGCAGAATCAAAAGTTACAGGAAAATGGACAACTGGTTTTCAATTGGTAAACATGTAGATTTTAACCTGATTTACCCACTGGTAGGGGCAGTGAGGTGGCCCATTAACCAACCTTTTTCAGTACCTGCTTTGGCTGAAAGCCCAGGCTATAGAATTTTCCTCACAGGTACTACACAATGCAGGGATTAAGAATATTTTTGAGCATCACTTGAGTTTGAGCAGGCTAGAAACTCAGTCTGGTCAACTCAGTGCTGCAATCTTCTGCTCATGGTTTTGACATGGTTTTAAAATAGATGAGATTCTAACCAACTTCTTTCACTGCCAGTTAATTTTCAGCCTTGGCCATTGCCTGAGGTGTTGAGGGGGGCCAGAATATTCTCACCTGTTGGGAAGGCAAGCAACCAACCCTAAATTACCTTTTTTTTAAGGGGAGTGTTGTCCTCCAACAGCTGTTGTCATATTTCAGTTTACAGTTTCTCCCACCTCTGAAAAGTAAAAAGTCAGAAATGAACGTTTTAAACAGGAATTTTTATTGGCAGGCTGATAATTGAACAGCTAAAATCTGGTCCATTTAACAGAAGGGCAGTATGCTTCCCTCTTAATTAAATTTCTTTTAGTGCATGCAGTGTAGTTGACACTTTCCTTTAAAAAATATTGGTTCTAGTTTTTGTTACTCAATAGTTAAATCAGGAAGATGATGTGATGTTTTTAGAAATCACTCACTTAAGCATCTTTCTGCTGCCCTTTGTCAGGAAACAAATCAACTTATTTCTCTATATTGATTCTAATTTTGCTTAATTAAATTTATTATTTTTTCACCTATAGATATTGATTGGAGGGTTGTGTTGTGTTTTATATTTTGATTTTTTTTTTTTAAAGATTTGCATTGTAGGTTGTAGACCACAACTGTTTAGTGCCTTTTTGGCCTTTTTCCTTTTAATATGTCTACAGGTTACCAGGCAATTCCTCAAAAGGTTGAGTTTTTAACAAACCTTTGCTTCCTGGAGAATTGGGATTAGAATTTAGTTGATCAATATGATGCCTGTTTGAAGTGAAGAAGTTGGGCCAGTCTGACCTCTAGAATATTGACTTTTGTCTTTCACATCCACAATTTGGAAAGAGGTTACACTGTTGTGAGGCTTTTAAATGACCAATTTGATACTGGTAAAACTTACTTTGGTAATCAGCCAGAAATGCTTAACTCTAGACAGCTATGGGGTAGGAATTAGAGATGTCAAGCATGTTAGAAATAAAACCAGAGCAGAGGTTTTTTTTCCTCCCTTGTATTCAGTTTGAAAGAGGCCCTTATGCCTGATGGTTTTGCTTTTGAGCCCAGGTTGGAGGGAAATGCATGAGTTTCTTAAGATTATTTAAGAAGGTGTATTCTCAATATTAAGCCACTTACGCTATACTGATGTTGCTTAAGTTAAAAATGTTTTAAAATTTTTTATAGATGTAAATGTATAAGATGATAGTCTAATGAGCTGGGGTATGTTTGCTTTTGTTCACTATTATTTGATTGTGCTAACAGTTTATACAGATGCTAGAAACGGAGGTATCATTTAGCCGTCATTAGCCATGAACAAACCTGACCTTTTATTCCATCGTGTGTGTAACGTGGTATGACATGGTTCCCTTTAGGCTGAAGACAGTGGGAGCAGCCGAGTTCAGTCCTTGCTCTCCAACTAGGCAAGGTTCTCTCAACTAAACCAAGGGTATAGGAGTCTTGACTATTTTCAGGATGTTTTTTTTTTCAATAACCTGATCCACATGGTCTCTTCCCTTCTTGCAGCTGCTACTAAATTTTCATTCAGAATATCAAGCTATGATCCTTTTTGTAATCTTAACTCAGAATTCTAGGAGTGTAACTTCTCTTTTTTTGTTACCGCAAAATCCAGCTGTGGTAAACTGACCATTTTATCATTACTATTTTTTACTTGTAGCAACAGCATTTTATTCCTTAAAAAAAGAGAGAGAGAGAAAATCTGCTTTCTGGACTTGTAAACTCTGGTGGAGAATCATAGGTTTTCCCCTTGCCGTTTGCAGGTTCAGACCCTAGACAAGTACTTGACCAAATCTGCACTTGCAGCCTCTCTCAGACGCTGCGTTAGCAATTTAACATTTTTCTCTACCCAGACTCCCTAACCTCGAACAGCCAGAAAACAGGTTGACTCCTGGGCCTTGGACACAGCCAGCCAGGCCATTGAAGGAAAAGCAGAGACGAAGCCTTGAACCATCTCTCTCCATTGTGGGGGCCAAGTAGCTGCAGTAGCCTTGAGTCCCAGTTGCATTGGGTTAAAGAGCTTGTACTTACCATGTGACAGGGGTGCAGACATTCTTCCTGATAGGGCATGAGCTCTGCAGGAGTTAACATTTTACCTAAACTTGGGGTTTTCGTGGTTCATAAAGTTGTAATGCTGTTAATTTTTTTCAAATGAAAGAAAACTCATTTGGCAAGAGGAACCCAGAAGGTGATACTGTCCTTGCCATTTATAGTCCTAAAGATTTTCCCTGGAAAGGACAGACTTTTTTCCCCCCTCATCACTTTTAGAAGCAAAACAATTTTTTTCCTTTCTCACACACATCCCCGTCCCCCTTAATGCTAAGCCAGCTTCCACCTCCCCATTCCACACGATCTTGAATAGCACACGTTATGGTTGGTTCCTCCGAAGAATGTTGTGTTAGGGTCTGAGAGGCAGAGGGGCAGGGGAAGACTTATTTTAGCCCTGTGGGGATGAGAGAAAAGTGAAGACAGAGCGGTAACGGTCGTCTGTTTCCCACAGGTCCCCTTCCCCTGAGCCCATCTACAATAGTGAGGGGAAGCGGCTCAACACTCGCGAGTTCCGCACCCGCAAGAAGCTGGAAGAGGAGCGGCATAACCTCATCACTGAAATGGTTGCTCTGAACCCTGATTTCAAGCCACCTGCAGATTACAAGTAAGCTGAAGGCTTAGGTGATCTGGGACAAGGTCACCTGCAGATGGGATGTCGTCCGTGGTAGAACAGTTTTAGTACTAACTATCCCTTAACCCCCACTCACCTGTTAATTAACATGTGGTGCCAAGGGTTATTTCTAGAAGAGTTGTCAGTTACCTGTGTCATCACGGAAATGTGCGGTGTCTATGAGTCTTTTCTTTCTTAGACCTCCAGCAACACGTGTGAGTGATAAAGTTATGATTCCACAAGATGAGTATCCAGAAATCAACTTTGTGGGGCTGCTGATTGGGCCCAGGTGAGTCAGTACTATCCTGTGGGATGTAGAGTTCCTAAGAACCTGTGACATGCGTCTGTCTTGGGCCTAATCGGGTGCCGTTGGTGGCTCTCCTTCCTATTTTTGGTAGGATGTTCACTTTGGGTAAGTTCAAGCCTTTCCTTGAGGAAATTTCTTAACTTCCCCATTTTACCGCAGAGAAGTCACATCTTGAGGATTGCTGTGACTATGACCTTAAAACTTAGAGATCATGGAGCTCTTGGTGGGAAAATCCAGTTCTCTACACTCAGTATCCTACCAGTGCCTAATGATCCCCTCTGGTGCGTGAATTGGCGTCTCAGGTGTGTAATAGCAATAATCTTTTCTGCCTCTGGTAGAGGGAACACCTTGAAGAACATAGAGAAGGAGTGTAACGCCAAGATTATGATCCGGGGGAAAGGGTCTGTGAAAGAAGGGAAGGTCGGGCGCAAAGATGGCCAGATGCTGCCAGGGGAAGATGAGCCACTTCATGCCCTGGTTACTGCCAATACTATGGAGAATGTGAAGAAAGCCGTGGAACAGGTGAGGGAGCCAGAAAGGAAGCCTTTTGCCAGAAATCTAGGAGGTAGTCGATAGTCCTGGGACTTAAATAACTGTGCCTGTGGCATCTCCACCAGATAAGGAACATCCTGAAGCAGGGTATTGAGACCCCTGAGGACCAGAATGATCTACGGAAGATGCAGCTTCGAGAGTTGGCTCGCTTGAATGGAACCCTTCGGGAAGACGATAACAGGTGTGTGGTTGGGTTAGAGAGGAGGGCACAGAAGCCTGAAAAACCTGTGGAAGGAGGGTGATTGGCCATAGCCCTCAAGGTGACTTTTTTTTTTCAACAGGATCTTAAGACCCTGGCAGAGCTCGGAAACCCGCAGCATTACCAATACTACAGTGTGTACCAAGTGTGGAGGGGCTGGGCACATTGCTTCTGATTGCAAATTCCAGAGGTGAGGGAGTAGTTGTCTCTAGGTAGCCCATGGTGTACAAGTTGGCTCTTGAGCACATGGGTTGGTTCCTGTTACCTATAGATCCAAGAGAAGCTTCCTTCTGTGAATGTGGTCTGTAATGGTGTGATTTAAAGCCCAGGAAGATTAGAAATAGCCAGTGCTGAATACCCATGTTCTGTTGTTCATCTTGAGCCCAGGAAAACTGGAAACTTCCCTCTGGGTGTGTGTTCACTGTGGCTCAGTATTAAATTTCCATTTGTTACTTGAGATTGGTGTAAGAAGACTGAGCAACCTATGGTGTGTTGACCATTTGGGAACCAGCACTTGATGGCAACATTGTTTGACTTTGGGTGGCAGCTAGGAAAAGCTTTGTTAAGAATGGTCTGGTAGTTGCTTCAGCCTTGTATAGGTTTTTCTTCTCAAAGCTGGAATGTAGAAATTGATGAAACTTGCTATTTGGAAAAACCTGTGCTTTCCTGGCTGGTGTGGTGCCTACTGTCTCCTCTCTTCTTGCCCCAGTGGTCTCTGCTGTGGCAGAAATACACATGATAATCCCAGATGCAGAGCTGGGCATGGAACTGAAGAGCTCATGAGACTAATTTGAAAAGGGGTTAGAAAGGGTGACTGGATTCCTCAAAACTTCCTCTGTGTAGATTCGTCACAGTAAAAGTTCCTTTTTAATAAGTTTTTTTCCCTTCTCCTTGTGTTCCACACCCCACCTTTAGGCCTGGTGACCCTCAGTCAGCTCAGGATAAAGCACGGATGGATAAGGAATACTTGTCCCTCATGGCTGAACTGGGGGAGGCACCCGTGCCCGCATCTGTAGGCTCCACCTCTGGACCTGCCACCACACCTCTGGCCAGTGCACCTCGGCCTGCTGCTCCTGCCAACAACCCACCTCCGCCGGTGAGCTTCAGGGGCTGGTTCTAACAGCCTCAGCCCCCCATTCTCTTCCTAAGAGACTGAGGGTTGCGGCCAGGGGCTTTGGGTAGAGCAGGCTGGTGGACATGGCTGGCAACATTGTTCTTTCGGGATGTCAGGAATGTTTGGGGACCTCTCAGTTAGGGAAGAGCTTGTCCTTGTGTTCTGGTCCTGTGGCGTAGCCGAAAGAACAGTGTTGCCACCAGGGGGAGCAGGCAGGGACATCGGCGGGAAGTGCTCTCACATAGTCTCTCATGTCCACCACGCAGAGCCGCCCACCCTGGATGAATTCTGGTCCTTCAGAGAGTCGGCCCTACCACGGCATGCATGGAGGTGGGCCCGGTGGGCCCGGTGGTGGCCCCCACAGTTTCCCGCACCCACTACCCAGCCTGGCAGGTGGGCATGGTGGACATCCCATGCAGCACAACCCTAATGGACCCCCACCCCCGTGGATGCAGCCGCCGCCGCCACCGATGAACCAGGGCCCCCACCCACCTGGGCACCATGGCCCTCCTCCAATGGGTAAGTAAGTGTCAGACCAGAAACTTTGGGGCTTTGGGATAAGCAAGGGTTTATATCAGGTCACTGCAGACTGGAAACTCTCAAAGTGTTCAGGTATTGGGCTGAGACTTGCCAAGGCTTGGGCTCCAGTAGGAGGAAGATCCCATCCTAATTCAGGAAGGGATTTCTGTGTGGGGTAGGCACAGGCCTACCTCTTAAGGCAGTGTTTCAGAACCACTTTTGTAAGGGTAGTGATTGCAATTTGTGTGACTAAATAAGCTGTTGGTGGGGGCGTCGTCTTCCCTGGCCAGTTCCAGTGTCCTGCTAAGTCCCTGCTCTTTCCTTCCATCAAGATCAGTACCTGGGAAGTACGCCTGTGGGCTCTGGGGTCTATCGCCTGCATCAAGGAAAAGGTAATGGAGCCTGGCTGTCTGCTCACTAGGGGGTGTCACCTGCCTAGGCCTGGGAGTGAGTGGGGGCTCTGTTGCAATCCCTCTCCTGTGAGACCTCACCCTTATCTCCACCTACCTGCAGGTATGATGCCGCCGCCACCTATGGGCATGATGCCGCCACCGCCGCCGCCTCCCAGTGGGCAGCCCCCGCCTCCTCCCTCTGGTCCTCTTCCCCCATGGCAACAGCAGCAGCAGCAGCCTCCGCCTCCCCCTCCGCCCAGCAGCAGTATGGCTTCCAGTACCCCCTTGCCATGGCAGCAAAGTGAGTAGAATATTTTGGGCTTGTGGGGGTGGGTGGGATTGGGGGGGTTGGGGCTGAGAGGAACGAGAGACCCTCACAGCTCAGGCAGGCAGGCACCTTGGGATGAGACTCTGGTCTCTGCTGGGGAGTAAACAGAAAGGGCCTTGTGGTCCCTCGGAGTCTTGGGGAGGAGAGCTGATGTTTGGCGTGGTGTCTATGGGGAAAGGTTTGTGGGATCTGGTGGGGGAGGCTGCCATCATAGGTAGGGTGCCAGAAGTCCAGGCTCTCAGGCTGTGTGAGCTGTTGGCTGGCCTGAGCCTATGCTTATGGCTAGGGTTGGGGGGAGGGTGCACGCATGCTCTGGAGAGGGATGTGACTGGGGCCTGAGAGACTGCAGGGGTGGGACCAGGCAGTGGGGAGGGTAGCTGTGGCCTTGAGGTTGAATGTGCGTTCGGTGGTGGCGGCGGATGGGCGGAGGGATGTCAGAGCCGGTTCTTGTGTCTGGTACCTTCCCCTCAGCCCTTCCAGGGGCATTGGTGACAAAGGGCTTACTCTGTTAAGCCTAGAGACCTCGAGGCTAACCCCAGGGTAGTCCTGCCCACCCCTCCACTCCCCATCACCAGGACAGCCCCGCCTGCCCGCCCCCCACCACCGTACCGCATGCCAAGCAAGGAGCAGGCGTCCCTCGCCCCCCATCCCAAGGCAGCAGCCGCAGAGAGCCGCGGTGTGCCCCCGCGCGTGTGACCTTGGGCTTCTTTACCACCCCAGATACGACGACTACCACCACGAGCGCTGGCACAGGGTCCATCCCGCCATGGCAACAGCAGCAGGCGGCTGCCGCAGCTTCTCCAGGAGCCCCTCAGATGCAAGGCAACCCCACTATGGTGCCCCTGCCCCCAGGGGTCCAGCCGCCTCTGCCGCCCGGGGCCCCTCCCCCTCCGCCGCCTCCGCCGCCTGGTTCCGCCGGCATGATGTATGCCCCGCCCCCCCCTCCTCCGCCTCCCATGGACCCTTCTAACTTTGTCACCATGATGGGCATGGGGGTGGCGGGCATGCCACCCTTCGGGATGCCTCCAGCTCCCCCACCGCCTCCACCACAGAACTAGACTCGGTTTTTTAAGAAAATATATATTATATATAGAGAGAATTGGTCTCGTTTAAACACACGCCGAACCTCACCATATGGAGCCAGACATTGGGACGCACGCATGTGATTGTGTGCACGCATGTGTGTGTGTGCACGCACCGGGCTGGGCCAAGCGACTGAGGACTCGCTTGGGAACGGGCAGGTGGTAGTAGGGGCGCCAGCTTGGGCTCTCCTGGCGCCCCGTAGCATCGAGTGTCTTCTTTGTCTTCTTTCTCTCCTCACCCAAATCCCTTTGCCTCTCCCCAAACCGGGCCGCCAGGATCCCTCCCCGCAGCAGCGATGGCCCGAGCCATGAGAGTGAGGACTTTCCGCGCCCATTGGTGACCCTTCCAGGCAGACAGCCTCAGCAGCGCCCCTGGTGGACAGGATGGTTCGGCAAAGCAGCCTGAGTTATTTTTGTGGACGGAATCAGAACACGCTGGCTCCATATTGTGAAATTTTTATTAATTTTTTTCTTTTTCCTTTGTTATTTCCTTATCTTTTCTTTTCTTCAGACTCCGTCCAAGGAGATGCTCTCCCCGGTCTTCTGCTGCAATTAGATTCCTTTCCCTCTTCTCATTCCTCGTTCTTCTCTTTCTAAGGAGAGAGGAACAAATGGTTTTTAGGCAAAGGCTTTTGGCCATCAGTGTTGGGCTAGTTGAGGGGTGTGGGGGATGTTTCTTTGGATCTAAGATTTTCAAGGTGCCATAGTCACCCTGAGGTTTTTTTAAGTGTGAGGTTTTGTCTCTGCCACCCTTGTAGAGTAGTGGGTTAATCCCCAGGTCCAGGGCCCATATCCATCCTGGGACCCCTGCCAGCGGTAGGTGGGGTGCCTAAGCCACCTTGGGCTTGTCTGCCAGCCCAGAGAGTCTTTTTCATGCTCTCTGAGCACCTAAGCTGCCTCAGATTCCATTTGTTCCTCTCCTTCCTGGAAGGCTTCATTTTAAAATTTATTTTAGTCCCAAACGTCTGAATGTTTTGCAGTGTCTAGGAGTTTGAGCCCCTTGTTTTCGTTCTGCTTCCTTTTTTCTTCCTTCCCTCTTCATGGAGTGATTATGTTGACAATAATGTATAATGCGCGTTCTCTTCACTGGTTTATCTGCAGAAATTTCTCTGGGCTTTTTTTTTCGGTGTATGATTCAACACTGCGTTAAAGGGGGATGTTCCATTGAATAAAAGAGCAGTGTGGTTTTCTGGGTCTGTTTATTTTCTTTTCTCTTAAACCCACTCTGCCATCAGCAGCAGCAGCAGCAGTTACCTTCCCTGTGTTCAGCCCCTGGCCCCACTTATCCCCTTCTCCCAGGGAAGCCTCTGGGACCTTCATTAAGGAAGCTCCCTACCAGCCTCCCTGTGTAGTTCTGGGGGAAGCTGGTGTGTGGGCGGCCCCACCTTTTCACTCTTGTTCACTAGTTAATGGCTGAGAACCAGGGTCCCCTCCCTCACCCATTGGTCCCTGTCCTTTTGAAGGCCTTTTCCTGGGGCTTGGGCCCCTACATTTGGTGAGCTCCAGTTGTGATTTGTGCCTGGAAGCTGCCACCTGACTGAGGCTCTGGGCCTGGGGAGACATCAGCACTAAAGGTCAAGCCTACTAATCCTGCCTGTCAGGCTCAGAGCTGCTAAAATTAAAACCGCCAAGTGGCTTTTTCTTTCTCTGCTGGTGACTCGCTGCCTGCCAGCACTGCAGGCTTCAAGGAGTGGTGGGGGCAGGAGAAAGGGCCCTGTCTTGTGCTTTGTAAGCACTTCTTTGCAGAGGGTCTCAGGCTATGCTGTTCGGTTCGTTCTTGTTGGGGAGCGGACAGGGCCTGTCACAGTACCAGAGAAGTCCATGTCTGTCCATGAGAGGAGAGGTCCTTGTTCAGCCACTGCTGTTGCTGTGCTGCAGTGCCCCTGGGGAGAGTTGTGTTGGGGCCTGCCCTTCCCCGGCTGCCTTTCCTTCGGGGAGGCTGAGGGACAGCAAGCTCCTACTGCCCAGCCCCTGGCCAGTGGGGACAATTCTGGCCTGGGCTACTTTCCAGTTTCAGGCTGGGGCTGGCCACTGCTGTTTAGCCAGAGCAGAGCCTGGGTGTCTGGGCCCTGTCAGGGATGCCTGTATTTTGCTTGTAGGCCTGCAGGAGTTAATGAATCCTCAGAAGCCAGGCGTGTTGACTGGGTCTCCCTCAGCAAGCCCTCAACTTCGGTGGACTGAAAGGGAGAGGGAGATCGTCTCTCTTTGTCCTTAACTGACAGAACGGGGGCAGGGCCTGGCATCCCTCTTTGACCTTGGCTTCACCTCATTGCTTCCTCCACAAGCCCAGTTTCCCTGGTGGGCTCATTGGGTGGTTAATTAGCTCTTTGAAGCGCTGGAAGAGGCAAGTGGCGCTATGTGGGTTTTAGAAATAAAATCAATAAATGACTTAACCACAGCCCGGCTGTCTCCTCCCGTTTCTCTCCCCTGGGGCCAGCGCCATTCCTGTGCTCACACCCTCCCTGCCGTCAGCCTTTGTTAAGGTTTTGGAGAGTAACAAAGTGACTGTGAGAGCGTCAGTCTTGGGTCTTTCTCTAAGCAGCTCGAGGCCCTGAAATGGAAGAGACAGCAGCAAGGCCTGGCCTGCAGAACCCGGCAGGCACCTTTCTTTGTGGCAGAACCGGAGAGATGGAGGAGTGTGTTCCTGCCTGCCTTGAGACCCCGCACCTCGGGTAGAGAAGAGCCCTCTGCTTGACCCTGTCGTTCCTGTTTCTGCTGCTGCAGCAGTGTCTCCCCACCCCCTCAAAGCTTCGTTAGTGAGAGGAATGTCAGTTGGGAAAGGTCAGTGTTAGGGCTCTGTTACTGAGACCCAGCCAAGTGCTCTGGAGAAACCCAAGCTTGGTCCCAGGAAGGAAGCAGGATTTTTGATTAGAAACCTAGTTGGACATAAATAACCTTTAGTTCAGTATCTGATTAGAAATCCAGTCGGACATAAACAGCCTTGAGTTTGTTGGGGTTCGAAGAGTGCTTTTAGGGTTCTTTGAATCTGCACATGCAACACTCAAGGGGAGTGAGGAGGGAAGGACATGGGGAAACGAGATCTTTGAGTCTTCGAGTTTCCATCATGCTGGGCTGGGGGGTGCAAAATATAGGCTGGGCTCATGGGGTGGCCTCACCCCTGGAAAAGCCTGGAAACAGTTTGGGTGGGGGCCACTGACACAAGGACCAAAAGAACCCACAAGAAAGGTAGTTGGAGAAAACAGTCCAAAGTACATTTCTTCCCCAACAGAAATGTCCAGTTTAGCAAGTGCCTTAAGAGCAGGAGGAGGGTGAATGCTGAGTGGATGAGCAGGGAGAAGAGTGTTGGGGCCAGTCCTGGAAAGGATTGGATGGACTGGGGGAGCAGGCTAAGAAGATAGGAATGCTCTGTCAGGAGCAGGTCCTTACTGGCAGGAAAATAAAATCTTATAGGCTCTTGGGGGTCAGTGCAAAGAAGGCTTGGGCCAAAGCTACCCCAGTTGGGGTGTGAGGTGACAACATGGTTAATGCATTGCCTCATCGAGGGAGGACCAGTGCCAAGGAGCCTCTGAGCTGAACTCAGCTCTCCACAAGGAACCACAGGCCAGGAGGCCCGAGATGCTGGCCGGGAGACCAGGTGCTTGGTGGAGGGGGAGTGAACCTCTGCAGAGACACAGCCCATGGGTAAAGGCCGAGGGTGGGGACTGTGAGGAGACCAGAAGGACACCAGGCACACATTTTTGAAATACGTCTTTTGTAAAGGACTTTAAAAAAGAGAAGTTGTAAAATGCAGGAAAGATTAAGAGAAAGTTTTCTGTGTTCTCATAACGGGTGCAGGTGTGTTTTGGTGTTTTTTCCCCTTTTTTCTCTACTTTGAAGCATGCACTATGGAGGATCAGCACCAATGTGGTTTGGAGGCAGGGGCAGAGCAGGGCTTGGCCATCGGAAGACTTGGGGTTTGGCCCCCACACCAAGCTGTTGATTCCTGGGCTGGGTCTGTGGTGGCTCAGAATGTCCTTAAAAACAGCTTGGCCTTCCCTGAACCAGAATCTCAGTGGCATCCTGCACTTGTCCAGGCCTCTCACCTTCCTTGGCTCTCAGACTAGAGCTCCCCGTTCTCCGCTTCCACTGATCCGCCACGCTGGGAGGCCCAGGCATCCTCTGAAATAGCACCAGGCCCTGGGCTCCATTTGCTCAAAGAACAAAGCAGGATCCAAAGTCTGCCTCCACAAGATTAGGAGGCAGTGGCTGGAGGAGGCAGGGATTGATATTCTCATTTGTGAGTATACGTCTCATGAAGGAGTTCAAGGCTCAGAAAAGTAAAACAACCAGTCTAAGGTCACACAGCGAATTGGTGCTGGGGCCAGTGCACCAGGAGTGAACTGGGCAGCCAAAGCCTCAAAAGGAAGGGTCTATAGCTGCCAGGCCATGAAGACAAATGGTGTAACGTTCCAAGGGTGCAGGGGCTCCTATTTTACAGGTGAGGTCACATTTGTGAACATGGCCCACTAAATCCCTGTCCAGTGCTTGGCCCCAGGTGGGAGAAATGAGTGGGAGAAGGCCTCCAATCACTCATCCAGCAGATGTGTCGTGGGAGGTCACATTTGTGAACATGGCCCACTAAATCCCTGTCCAGTGCTTGGCCCCAGGTGGGAGAAATGAGTGGGAGAAGGCCTCCAATCACTCATCCAGCAGATGTGTCGTGGGGAGACCTAATACCATGGCCAATAGTGTGTGTGTGTGTGAGGGCCTCTCTGGAGATGGCCCACACTCTATGGAGTGTGTACCTACTTCTGCTTTAACCTGAGCACCCAACTCCCACACCTCATGGCCTTTCTCTTGCCTTCTGAAACAGCCCTACACTCTATGCAATATGTATCTCTCTAAATAAATCTGCCTTTACTCAAAAAAAAAAAAAAGTGTGTGTGTATGTGTAGGGGATGCTCCAGTTCTACCCCTGTGGGCCACAGGACTACAGTTCCCAGGGGCCCCTGTTCCAGGCTGGTGGCCCCTAGCCAAAGCTGGCCTGTAATCTGACCCTCCCTCCTGAAAGGTCACTTCAGAGCTCCTTGAGAGACAGCAACAGTGGGGAGCTCAGAGTGGCTTGACTGATGCGGGGAGAAGTGGGGGCAGTGGCCCTGCCTCAGGCGACCTCCCCCATGCCGCCCCCTGGAACCCAGGCTCCTTGTTCCCCTTCTGTCAGATGCCTGGTGTCCTCTGTGAGCTGCACCTCTTCTGTTAAGAGCACACTGATCCTCAGCTCCTGGGCTTTCAGCCTATGGGGGGCCCTGGCCCCTCTTGCCACAATTTGTGGCCTCCCCTCCTGAGTGCAGGGCCACCATGGAAGCTTGACTAGACATCATCCCGCCTGTGGTTTGCAGTCTCTCGTGCAAAAGTGTAAAACAGAAGCCGAGTTGCTCTGATGGAGGCTGGATCTCCTGACATCTGTCCTCCTTGACAGCCCGCTTGGCCTCTCCAAGAAGCCCTGATTGAGAGCCCACAATCCAGCCCAATCCTTTATTTATGACCCAGGAAAGGGGTCCAGATCAAGGCAACTTCTTACCCAAAGTCACAGCCCAGTGGCTCCAGTCAAGCCTCAGGCCTCTCAAGCCAGCACTCTACCCACTGCGACTTGTCTCTGACCCTGCAAAAGGCAGGGACAGGGACAGGGACAGAAGACAAGACCCCAGTGTGTGAGGCCTGGAGAAGTGGGTCAGCACCGGGCTGTGAACCAGCCAGGCCAGCCCTGGCCCGGCCCCGTGCGGAGGTTGGCTCTGCTCTCGCTGTCCCTCTCTCCTCTCCTCCCCTCACCCTAAAATAGCTCCCAGAGCTGTCGGGGCCAAGACCCTCCCATAGAGGGAGGAGGCGAGGCAAGCTGCCCAGAGCCAGGCTTAAAATCACCAGCCAGCTGGGGAATCTCCACTCCCTGGCTGGAGGCACTGCTCAGGCTCAGGCCGCTTGTCCGTCCACACGGTCCGTCCGGCCCGCCCTCCCTCCCGCAGCCATGTCCCGGCCCCTGACAGACCAGGAGAAGAGAAAGCAAATCAGTGTGCGTGGCCTGGCCGGCGTGGAGAATGTGACTGAGCTGAAAAAGAACTTCAACCGGCACCTACACTTCACACTTGTGAAAGACCGCAATGTGGCCACCCCGCGAGACTACTACTTCGCGCTGGCCTACACCGTGCGCGACCACCTCGTGGGCCGCTGGATCCGCACGCAGCAGCACTACTACGAGAAGGACCCCAAGGTGCTGCTTGGGGCACCCTGGGTGGGGAACAGGCTGGGGCCTTGCCTGAGGCCAGGAGATCTGAACCGAGGGGCAGCCCATTCCTGGGGTCAGGGTTTCCTGCAGTAAAATAAAGGGTCATGCCAGGTTCCTGAGGTTGGAGGATCCAGGGGTGCCAGGTGCAGTGGGTGCTGGGGCCACCCATGGGGAGAATCCTGGGGTGGGGCAGGTAGGCTGGTTGCAGAATCCTAGGGCTTGCTCAGAGGATAGAGGGGCTGCTGGGAGACAGGAGACCCCTGTGGCCTGGGTTGGACCCTCAGTGGAAGGACATGTCAGTGAATGTGTGTGTGGTGTGCTGGTGTAGCAGGTGGGGCGCCATTGGGGCACCGTTGGGGCAGCTGGAGTGGCCAGATCAAGTGTCTGTTGGGGTCATTGGTAAATGTCAGCAACCTGACACTTCTGAGCAGGGGTGGGTGTGGGGAAGATGGTTGGGGCAGGGAGGGGACCCAGGAAACCAGGAGACCAGGCACAATCAGCATCCTGGATCCTGGTGCCTCTCCTTCCCCTTCTTGGGACTGAGGCTTGAGGGCCAAGGGGAGCTGGGCACTGCAAGGACGGGAGGTGGCTGACTCTAGCCCTGAGTCATTGCGTGACCTTGAGCCAATGACTTTTTCCTCTGGGCCTGGCCTCCCCTCTTTGGGAGCACTTGGAGGTTCTTCCCTATGTCCTGACTCCCTGATGGGCAGTTGGGAGGACTGTGTGTGATGGAAGGGGTTCCCACTCCTCTGAAGCACCTCAGCCCCTGAGTATGAGATGGCCAGCTCCATTTTCCAGATAAGGAAACTGAGGCTCAGAGAAGAAAAGTGATTTGTCCAAAATCAGAAGAAACGCTAGGACCAGAACCATACCTGTTGGGTGATAGTTGGAACAAGCTGGGGCCTGGGAGTGGGGCAGGAAGTATAAGAGGTGCGGGCCCAGGTGGGCTGGCTGAATGTCAGTGGGCAGCCTTGACCCCCTCGCCTCCCCATCTGTCTCTCCTGGCAGAGGATCTACTACCTGTCTCTGGAATTCTACATTGGCCGGACGCTACAAAACACCATGGTGAACCTGGCCTTGGAGAATGCCTGTGATGAGGCCACCTACCAGGTGTGTGTGGGGTGGGGCAGGCCTTAGATACTGGGGGATTGACCTGCTGCTGGTTCTTGGCCCTGACTACCGCCACACCCTGCCCCCTCTAGCTGGGCCTAGACATGGAGGAACTGGAAGAAATCGAGGAGGATGCAGGACTGGGCAATGGGGGCCTGGGCCGGCTGGCGGGTAAGTGGGCAGGGTGGCAGGGAGGTGGGCAGAAGGGTTCCTTTGCCCCTTCTGCCTGGTCTTCTGGGTTCCTGGGTGGGTCTCTGACACCCACCTCCCTGTACACCCCTAGCCTGCTTTCTGGACTCCATGGCAACACTGGGCCTGGCTGCCTATGGCTACGGAATCCGCTATGAGTTTGGGATTTTTAATCAGAAGATCTCTGGGGGTTGGCAGGTGAGCCACCTTGGGCCCTGACCTTGTAGGGGCCCAGTTATGATGGGGAAGACTTCTATTTGGTCATTCATCTGCACATAGATCCAGAACCAGCCCCAGCTTTGGTGGAAAGCATCCTTGCCCCTTACCCCAGACCTCAAGCCACTTATCTCCAGGAATAGGAGGTCCACACCTGTGAACTCTCTCAGACTCTCATCCACATACTGTGTCCTGTTGGATATCCCACCAGACCAGGGGCCCAACCACCCTAGAGCCCTTCATTCACACCCTCCCTGTATAGGACGCACCAGGCCACTGCTCCTGCTCTAACCACCACCTGCTGTGTTGTGGGCCTGGCCCTGACACTGCCTTCCTTTCTCCCATGACCTGCCTTGGGCTCAGATGGAGGAGGCTGACGACTGGCTTCGCTATGGCAACCCCTGGGAGAAGGCCCGACCAGAGTTTATGCTGCCTGTGCACTTCTATGGTCGAGTGGAGCACACCAGCCAGGGGGCCAAGTGGGTGGACACACAGGTGAGGGGGGTAGATCCAGTGATGGGGAAGGGAGGAGGTTCTAGAGGAAATGGGGAAATAGGGAAAGAGCTTGGAGTCTACTGGATCCAGTGTTATTTTATAGTGGAAGACACAGACTCAGAGAGGTTAAGTGACTTACTCTAGATCACACAGCTGGAACCAGGAGAGGCTGGAGACAGGGTTACAGGGGAGCCAGGCCAAGTGCAGAGCCTGGGAGGAGAGAGGCTGCCCTGCTCTACCAAAGCTCCTCCCCTGATCTGGCTGCTCTCCACCCCACAAGCCTCATCAAAGAATAATCATGGAGACTTGGCTCCCCTGCATGTCTGGGCTGGGGACTTGATGGGAAACAAAATAACAGCCCAGAAAGGGGAACAGGGGAGAAAATTAAAGTCCAGAGAGGGCAACTTACTTGTCCAAGGTCACAGAGCTCTTAGAGGGAGCCTAATGCTAAACCAGGTGTCCGAATCCCAGCTCAGCCAATTCTCTTGCTGTGGCTGCTGGTCATCAAGCCTCCGGATGGCTGCACAGGAACCTCTAGGCTTTCAGAATTGGGCATTTGTTCTGCTGTCATCCATGCTAAGGTCCAGCAGGGCTCTGGCTGTGTGCTCTTGGGCCAGCAGCTTCCCTCTCTGAGCTGCAGCTTTCACTCTGCTCCAAATAGGGCATACTTAACACTGGGGAGCTGGGGAGCAGGGGAGCAGGGGAGCAGGTATGCCCCCGGGAGCAGGCAGTTTTGGCAGCAATTATTGATGTTTGCTAATTGTTGGAGGTGAGCCCACCTCCAGCATGTCACTGCTAATTAGCACTGTGATCAAGCAGGCATAAGCCCTTTGGATGGACTTGACCTCTGTGACCACTTCAGCCAGGCCTCATGATCCCCCAGCCCTTCCACGAGTCCAGAGTGTGCTGTAGACTGTGCTCGGGCCAGTTGAGCCAGCTCATCCCCGTCATGGCAGAGTGGCCTCCAAGAGTCCCACCTTGGGCTCTGGGCTCATCCCTGCCTCTTCTTGTAATCCTCACAACAGCCCAGCAAGGAGGGGCAGGGGATGTGGGGAGGCACTGGGATACCCTCTCTTTATGGACGGGGTCCAGAGAGGTTGAGGGGGTCACTTGTGGTTACCTAGAGTTGTGACTAGGGCCTGGGGTTGGGAGTTGGAAGAGTGCAGAGACAGAGCATGGAATTCCAGCTCTCGGGGCCTCTCAGACACGGCAGATGCCCGCGTCTTAACTCCACACCGGGTGCCCTGCAGGTGGTGTTGGCCATGCCTTACGACACACCCGTGCCTGGCTACCGCAACAACTTCGTCAATACCATGCGCCTCTGGTCTGCCAAGGCCCCCAATGACTTCAATCTCAAAGACTGTGAGTTCAGGCAAAGTCGGCAGCCCCCTACCCACACCTCCACCTCAACCCCGGACCATGCTCGACCCCAGCCTGACGCTGTTCCCACTTTCATTCCTCAGTCAATGTTGGTGGCTACATCCAGGCTGTGCTGGACCGCAACCTGGCTGAGAATATCTCTCGTGTCCTGTACCCCAATGACAATGTATGTTACCCCTGGGTTGGTGACAGGAAGTCTGAGTCCATGGGAGAGGGCAGGAGAAGGGCAGTGACACTCACTGGTGCCCTAGTCACATCCGGGACATATTACTGGCCCTTGTATGTTCTGTTCTTCCCCTCAGTCTTTTAAATGGGAGGATGCCTGAGTCCCAGGGGCAGCAGATTAGTTTAGGGTGGGGTACTTTGGAGGAGCTGTTCCCTGGTGACGCCTACAATACTCCTGGTCCTTTTATGCCTCCCTCCTGACACCCTCTGGGTCGCTACTTCTTGGTGGGAGAAAGACCCCTGGGTCCTGGAGGTGGGACAGTTCCGGGCTCAGGAATCTTAGAGTGGGTGGGAGTTTCTCCTAGCCACACCCACATTAACGTTAGGCCACGCCCACCACCTTGACTCCCCAGTTCTTTGAGGGGAAGGAGCTGCGGCTGAAGCAGGAGTACTTTGTAGTGGCCGCCACGCTCCAGGACATCATTCGCCGCTTCAAGTCCTCCAAGTTCGGCTGCCGCGACCCCGTGCGCACGAACTTCGATGCCTTCCCGGATAAGGTATCAGGCCCCAGGGTGGGCTGCCCTCTACACCTCCTGTGATGGGTGCCATCCCTCTCCCCTCCAGCCTCAGTCTGCACCGCACGTTTTATGGATGAAGTGGAAGCTTGGGGTTGGGGGTGGATGTGGGGTGCGATCTATTCAGGATCCTCAGTATAACCTGGCTCCCCTACCCCTCCTGTCCCAAAGCTGCCTCCATGAGGGCCTCCACCCCTAGCTCAGCTCTCGAATCAAGAGGGGCCCCTGAGAGGAGGCTCTAAAGGGGCAAAGGATGATGACCATAGCCTTGGTTTGGAGCCCAGACTGACTCCAAGTCTCCCTCCCCTACCAGGTGGCCATCCAGCTCAATGACACCCACCCCTCCTTGGCAATCCCAGAGCTGATGAGGATTCTGGTGGACGAGGAGCGGCTGGAATGGGACAAGGTGGGCTTCAGGACACCTCCTTCCACCTCTGCCTCACCCTCTCTGTCTCAGAGTTCCCTTCCCAGTCTGGGGAGTGGAAGATGTTTGTGGAGCCCCCACTGAACAGATGGCAGTGTGAGGCCCAGAGGTCCTAGAACCTGGCATGGCAGTGGCAGGGCTGGGGCTCCTGGCTACAGTGTGTGTGGAGAGCCATCGGGCTTAGGCCAGGGGGTCCTGCCTCCCCACCCTGTCTGCAGGCATGGGAAGTGACCGTGAAGACCTGTGCCTACACCAACCATACCGTGCTCCCTGAGGCCCTGGAGCGCTGGCCCGTGCACCTCATGGAGACCCTGCTGCCCCGGCACCTCCAGATCATCTATGAGATCAACCAGCGCTTCCTTAATGTGAGGGGAGGCAAGGGTTGGAGGGTGGGGCATGGACGATGTGTAAAGCATGGCTCCTGAGGCTCTGGCAGGGAGGGCTGGGGACCTGGGTTCCTGGGTCCCCGACCTAGCTCCTGGCTCTCCCGGCACAGCGAGTGGCGGCTGCGTACCCAGGGGATGTAGACCGGCTGCGGCGCATGTCGCTGGTGGAGGAGGGCGCAGTGAAGCGTATCAACATGGCACACCTGTGCATCGCTGGTTCGCACGCCGTCAATGGTGTGGCTCGCATCCACTCTGAGATCCTCAAGAAGACCATGTGAGACCTGCTCCCCAGGCCTTGCCCCTCCCGCTGGGTCCTGCCCACCCCCTTTCTGCCCCACACCGGCCACTCACAGTCACCCTCAGCTGGCCCCTTCCACAGGTGGCACCACTCTTGCAAGCATCATAGCCTTGCCGTCCAGTCCAGTCCGGTCCCCAGAGGACCCCTCTTACATACAGCACCCCCTCCTTCATCCCCAGGCCCCTGTCATCAAGAAATCAGGGTAGGGGCCCCAGAGAGGAGGCCTTCAATCCACAGGAGTGTTTGGTGATCCCCTAACCTCACCCTGTAGCTTCAAGGACTTCTACGAGCTGGAGCCTCATAAATTCCAGAACAAGACAAATGGTATCACCCCACGGCGCTGGCTGGTTATGTGTAACCCTGGGCTGGCAGAGGTCATTGCTGAGGTGAGAGGTCATGTATGGCTAGTAGGGGCCAAGACGGTCACTGCAAGGGGCAGCTGGATGAGGTCATGTATGTGGTTCACTGTAGGGCACCCTAATGAGGGCTGGAATCCATCCTGCACTGTATTCCCCAAGCTTTGTCTGTGTCTGGAGGAAGAGAAGCCTTTTCTTATTTGCATCAGGGTGCCTATGGGCTAATGGAGGATCTGGTTATGAAGGTCAACCTGGTGGAGTTCAGTCTAATGGAGGGGGTATCAACAGTTCACATATGAAGTGAGACTAGAAAGGGGCAGAGATTGGCAGCAGGGCCTTGAGGTCATTGCCTGTCAAAGGATAAGACCAGGAGGAAGGCTTGCTGGGGTCAGATGGCATCAGCCATCAGAGCTCAAGGTTGAGAGAGGAGGAAACATGGACATGCAAACACTGGGAGGCTGCAGAGGCAGAAGCTGCCTGCAGTGGACGGGGCTTGGCTGACCTGGAAAGGGACCCCTCTGGGAGGGAGGACAGAAGAGGGACATGGGCCTGAGAGCCATCTTCCCACAGCGCATTGGGGAAGACTACATTGCAGACCTGGACCAGCTTCGCAAACTGCTCTCCTATGTGGACGATGAAGCCTTTATCCGGGATGTGGCCAAAGTGAAGCAGGTGAGGAGAGCTGCAATCTGGGACAAACACCTGTGTGGGGATGGAGTGGAGAGTGCTGGAGGGGCCAGGTGTCTGGGTCAGGAATGGCCTACAGAACTCATCTCTCCTGCAACTTCAGGCCATTGGTAGAAGTTACCTGGAGTCAGTCCATGGTGGGCATGTATCATCTGACCTCACTGGAAGAGTGCTGACATTGATTAGCAATGTCTCCCCTGATGCAGGAGTGGATGAAGGTGGCAAGAGAGCCTTCTATCCTCTACCTTCCTGGGAAAGAAATGAGACTGTAGGATATCCTGAGGCTGAGGCCTGTTGGTGAGCTCTTCTCCCTTCCCCTGCCTTCAGGAAAACAAGTTAAAGTTCTCTGCATACCTAGAGAAGGAATACAAAGTCCATATCAACCCCAACTCGCTCTTCGACATCCAGGTGAAGAGGATTCATGAATATAAACGCCAGCTCCTTAACTGCCTCCATGTCATCACGCTGTACAATCGTGAGTGGCAGAGTTTCCCCCGGCTCCAGGTTCTCCCCTGTGTGTACCTCCCAGCACACTCCATACTTCCCGATCAGCATCGCATTTGGCCTCAGGACAACTCTTGGAACATGGGATTATCCCCATTGCACAGATGGGCAAACTGAGGCTCAGAGAGGGAGGAAGTGACAGATCTGAGGTCACAAAGCAAGTGATTGCCCAAGTCAGGGCCACTGTCTCCCAGCCCCGCCCTCTCTAGACGGGTGCTGTCAGGAACTACTACCCAGACAAAAAACCTGGCCCACTCACTCAATCCCTCTATTTCTCCACAGGCATCAAGAAGGATCCCAATAAGTTTTTTGTGCCTCGAACTGTGATGATTGGAGGGAAGGTGAGAAGCTGGACCACAGACTAGGGCTCTGATCCTTTGATAACCAGGTTAAGGTCCTCCTGGCTGGGTGACATGATGAGGGGTAGGAGGTCAGGCTGTGGATCTGACCCCACACTGTGCCTCCATCAGGCTGCACCTGGGTACCACATGGCCAAGATGATCATCAAACTCATTACAGCCATTGGGGATGTGGTCAACCACGACCCGGTGGTGGGAGACCGACTCCGTGTGATTTTCCTGGAGAACTATCGAGTCTCGCTGGCTGAGAAAGGTGGGGACCCTAGGGGAGCTTTGATTAGTTCAGTCCCAAGAAGAAATATTAATCTCCTCTTCCTGGGGTACTTGAATTTAAAGAAGAATCTGGAGAGCATAGTGCTCAAGTCTGGAGTCTGTACCCCTAAGGGTGGAATTTCACACACTACAGGGTGAAGTTACAGGGAATATGGGCCTCAATGGTGTCCTTCAAATCACACAATGGAGCCAGGGGGCAGGGGGAGTCCAGGTTAGATCCCAGATGTTCAAGAATCAACAAGAGGTGGGGGGAGGGGTGGCGCCAGTGAGAGGGAGACTCAGTCGGTGAAGACTGGAGGGTTGGGGTGGAGGGGACTCTGAGTCTGGCTATGCCTAGGCCCAGGCTACCTCAAGTCTCCAGGTAATGCGGGGCTCTTCCTGGAGCTGAGCTTGTCCTCTGCTGCCACCCCACAGTGATCCCGGCTGCTGACCTCTCCGAGCAGATCTCTACAGCTGGCACTGAGGCCTCAGGCACTGGCAACATGAAGTTCATGCTTAATGGGGCTCTGACTATTGGCACCATGGACGGGGCCAACGTGGAGATGGCAGAAGAGGCGGGAGAGGAGAACTTCTTTATCTTCGGCATGCGGGTGGAGGACGTGGAAAGGCTTGACCAGAGAGGGTATGGATGTCAAGGGCTCCAGAGTTCACAGTCCATGGGCCGGAGGCACCAAGGTTTGGCTGCTGGAGGGTAGAGCTGGGAGCAAGAAGTGTGACTGCAAAGACTGGCCCAGTCTGCACAAGGTCTTAGTTATGGCCATCAGGATTCTAGAAAACTTTAGAGATAACTTATAACAAATAAGGTTTATGAAATGGGAAAAGAAAAAAGTAACATAGGACTGAAGGGAAAGGAAGAGAAAATAATATCAGTTCTAAGATACAACATTATTTCTGGAGTTGGAAGTAAAATTAGCTTCTTAGCTCCCTGGCAGCCATGACAAAAATGGAAATACGAGTACAGTACTTACCACTGTGCTTGTGGTCAGAAATGCAGATCTTCAGAGATTATATTTTCCTGGCATTACATTTTTAAATTTTTATTTTAAAATAGGGCTTTTTTCTTATCATAAAAGCAGTACATGCTCATTAACTAGAAAAATACAAAGCCACAAAAATTAAAACAACTGTCATCTATAATCTCATCACCAAGATCTAAAGCTACAGTTCTTTTTTTCTTTATGTATTTATATATGTATGTGTATATATATAGTTTTTAAAAGCTGGTAATAATGTATGTACAACATTGAATCCTGTAATCTCAATATTGGTGAAGCATTTTTCATGTAGTTAAATAGTCTTCAAAATATTTTAAATGTTTGTATAGCATTCTACCAAGTGGACATGCCATGACTTATCTAACCAGTTCCATATGGTTGGACATTAAGGCTGATTTCTCCTGTTAGTATGAATATCCCTGAGGTGACCAGCTTTTTAGGTCGATGTCCACATCTCTGATTATTCTCTGAAGATAATTTTTAGAAGGGGAGATTTCTGAGTCAAAAGTGTGGGTTCTCAAGGCTCCTGAGATGTATTGCCAAATTGTTTTTCAGAAAGTTGGTACCAGTTTACACTTCCACCAACAGCTTACAAGAGCTGGCACTAAATATTGGTAGAAATTTCTCCTATGGGGCTTGACTAGAGGGTGCAGACTTGGTCCTTTGGACAGGAGGGAGATGTGACATGTTTTGAACAAAGTCCAACATCATCAGAATTAGGCACCAGGTGAACACTTTTGGCTGCAGGATGGAGACCGGACCGGAGGGGGCAAAGTCTAGGTGGAGGACCAGTGTGGGGCTGACACCATTCAGCAGGGAGAGGCTCTTGCCATAGGCCAGTGCTGGGGATGGGGATTAGGGACATCACTGAGGCGGCGGCCTTGGTTTCTGGTTGGAAGAGGGGAGGAAAGGAAAGAGAAGAGGCTGAACTCGAGGAGGGTTTTGAACCTGGCTGGCTCAGGGATGGATTGTTCTGCCCGTGTAAGTAGAACATTGCAGGAAAGCTTGTGCCAGGGACAGTGATGAGCTGTGCTGGACAGTTTGAGTTTAAGGACGTTTCTCAGGATATACCTGTTGGCTCATTCTGGAGCCTGGCCAGGGATAGACTTGGGGTGGTGGGGGAGAAAAGCCAGTCACGGATGAAACAAACCTGCTGGGAGGCGGTGGCAGTGTGTGGGAGAAAGAGCACTTGGTTTGGGGCCTTGGCTCTGACACTTTACCTTTCTGCCCTCTCCAGGACTCAGTTTCCTCATCCACAAAATGGGGGATGAAAAACTGAGCTGAGAAGGGAGGGGGCTCCTGGAAGGATGTACAGAGGGAGTGTGGCAGCTGCAGGGAGGGCAGGAGCAGGCTGGGCCTGGGTTTTTACCCTGGGGCTTGGAACTTCCTGGATTTTTGCTGGAGGAGGACCCAGGAACCCCTTGCCAGGGTGCTGACTGCAGCTCTTCCCTCACAGGTACAACGCCCAGGAGTATTATGACCGAATTCCCGAGCTTCGGCACGTCATTGACCAGCTGAGCAGTGGCTTCTTCTCTCCCAAACAGCCCGATCTGTTCAAGGACATTGTCAACATGCTCATGCACCATGACCGGTGAGCTGGCTGGCCAGGGAACTGTGCATGTGGGGCTGCTGGGATGAATAGGGTTCAGGTGCAGTGGGGAGGCTGGATAGGGCTTCTAGGCATTTGGGGCTTTGGAAGCAGCATCATTGTCCAGGTCTCCAGAGGTCCACCAGCACAGGATGGGCTTGGCCCTTGACCTCATGAAGCTTTCTGCTTCTCCATTCCCCTCCAGGTTTAAAGTCTTTGCAGATTATGAAGATTACATTAAATGTCAGGAGAAAGTCAGTGCACTGTACAAGGTGAGGGGTCTTGGGCCAGGGATCGGAAGGGCTTTGGTGGCCCTGACTGGGATGAGGTGTAAGGTGGGGACCCCAGCGGCAGAATGAACTCAAAGCTCCCTTTCTGCTTGTAGAACCCCAGAGAGTGGACGCGGATGGTGATCCGGAACATAGCCACTTCTGGCAAGTTCTCCAGCGACCGCACCATTGCCCAGTACGCTAGGGAGATCTGGGGCGTGGAGCCTACCCGCCAGCGCCTGCCAGCCCCGGATGAGAAGATCTGAGCGTCTAGACCAGACCCAAACCTGTCCCTGAGTCTGTCTGCAATCCCTTGGGCCAGCTCCAATTCCTCACCCAGAGCGGGGGGTACAGTAGGTTATATCTCTAAGCCTCTTCCTGGAACTCCCATTTCCCCCCAGCCTCGAGATCCCAGTGTTCAGCGTGACTAAGGACACTGTTCCCATCCTGTGCTCCAGCTCTCTGCCCCCTCCTATTTATGGGTCTGACCAACTGCACCCACTCCCCAATAAACCGATTCTCCTTGGGAGCCTCATTGCTCCTCTTTCTGTTGGGAAATATTTTTAGCTCAGGGCGGGCATAACAGCAGCTGCGCAGTCACCGTGCCTTACCCCCACCCGAGGCAGGTGCGTCCCCTCAGAAGGGGGGGGCGGCCCGTGGGGGCGGGGCCCGGGACTCCGCGGCCCTCTTCCAGGCGTCACCCTCCGCGCCTTTCTTCTCAGTGCTGTGTCCATACTAGGTCAGCGGCCTGCTAGGCTGGCCGGGGGCGTGGCGTCCGCCTGGGTGGGGCCCACCGGGGCTGGGAACCGGGACTTGGGCAGAGGCCTCCCAGACTACCGAAGATCCACGCTGTCGGGGGCGGGACCCAGGAGGGGGAGGAGCCTCTGGGTGGTTGGCGCCTTCTTGACTCCGCCCTTAGCCCCGCCCCACTGCGGCGTTTAAGGGTCTCTAAGCAGGTGGCTATGCTAGGTCTAAAGCAGGGAGAGTGTTAGCTCGGGGGACACTCACAGACCTTCTAGCCCAGGTCAGTGTTGCCTCTCCTGACTTGGGGAAACTAAGGACTAGAAAGGGCCTGTTTCTAGGTCTCCTATTACCAAGATTGAATTGTGGGGGAGTCCTGCCTCTCCAGCCTAGGGGCAGGGAGGGGCAAGCCTCAGAAGGCTTATTTGAGGCCAGTGGTTTCACAGTGAGTGTGTTTGAACCTGAAAGGCCGGAAACGGGTTACCGGCTCCCCTAGGCCCGGCTTGTGGGACCCCAACCGCCTGCGGCTGCCCCTCCCAAGTTCCTCCCTGCCTGGGGCTCAGGCATCTAGGCTCGTCTCCTAGCTGCGGAGAACCCACCCGTCGCTTGCAGTGCCCCTTTCTATCTGGCCTAATGGGGAGCCAGGCTTGCGGGACTCCAGTCCCTCCTGTGTGAACTGGAGCTTTCCCCAACATCCTCAGACATCGAGGTCCCCGCTCCAGGTAGCAGCGTTTTCACACAAGCCCCTCTCCCCCAAACGCTCCTGTTTTGTCCTAGCCCCTCCCCCAGGCTATCACAAGGACCCTCTGTCCCCACGCCCCCGATCTTCACCAGGCCTGTGCCCCACGCTGCCCGCAGGAAGACGCCCGGCCCCGGGCCGGGTTAGCCCCGTGGGAACGGTTTGTCTCAAAAACAGGAACCCGGGCCGGGGGCTGGGCGGGGCGCCCCTTCCCCACCGCAGTCCGCTTCCTGCCCCTCCCGGCTTCCTCTGCCCAACACCAGGCAGGGCGGGGGGCCTAGGGGTGTCTGGGGTGGGGGGAGAGGACCCTTGATTTAGTTCCCCACTCCACGTCCCGCGATGCCTGACCTCCGCTCACCTACCCTCCACGCGGCCCATGGCGCAGCCCCCCGCCCGCGCCCCTGGGCTCCCGCGCGGCGCGGCAGGGGAGGGGTTAAGCTGCCGCAGGGACCGCCGCGTGCGGGGCGAGAGGGAGCCCCCGGTGGGGGAGGCGCAGTCGGCGGTGCGGAGACTGGCGCTGGGGCGGGAGGGGCGGGGAGGGGAGGGGGCGGCCGCGGCGCGGGGGCGGGGCGGCGGGGAGAGGGGCCGAGGCGCGGAGAGCGGGCGGGAGCCGCAGCCGCAGCGAGGTCGGCGGGCGGGAGCGCACGGAGGTGGCGCCAGCCGGGCCGGGTGCGGGTTCCTTGCCGCGGGTCCCAAGTGTGAGTGAGAGAGCGCGGGCGGGGAACCGGGCAGTGGAGGCTCGGCCCCTAGGGGCCCCCGAGGGAGGCGCAGGCGGGCTGGGGGCGGCGGATGGGTTGGTGGGTGGGGAGTCTGTGGCCAGGTTCGGGGGTGGGAGGGACCTGCCAAGAGAGCTGAAGCCCCCGGACAATCGCGGGAGGGGGCGGCATCCGCGGCGCACCCGGGTCTTCCTAGTCACGTCTCAACAGGACCTTTTCCTGCAGACCCCTCCATTTGACAGATGAGAAAATTGAGGTTCTGAGAGGCCAAGTGACTCTCAAGGTCACACAGCGAGGAAGCGGCAGAGCCAGGCAGCGATGGCTCTGGGTGGCTCCTAGGAAAAGTCCACCAGAGAACTCCATAGAGGAGCCCCCACTCCCCACCCCCAGCCCAAGGGAGTATGTGTAGGGGCAGGGTACCTTCCTTGGGGCAAGGCACTGCCAGCGTCCGGGGATGAGGACTGTGAGGGCGCTGGAGACGCAGGGCTGGCCCTGGACCGCAGATGAAGGGGGCGGGGGCGGAATGGGCGTGTGTGCGCACCCACGGGGTGTGTTAATGTGTGGGAGATTGTACATGCGTGTAGGTGCACTGTCTTGCGTGTGTGCACACGTGTGCGGATGTCAGCGCCTCTGTGGCCGCGGAACTCCAGGATGGCCTGGCTCTAGTGAACAGCAGGTCCGGAAGCCAGCCCCTTCAGCGGGTTTGCATTCTGGGGTAGAGAGCTGAGTATGTGTGCCTGAGGGTTCCTTGCTGCAGGTGTGCGAGGGGTGTGGGTGCCATTGTGTGTGTGTGAAAGGGAGGATGGGAGGTAATTGCCTGAGGCCCAGCTGTGGGTGAGCCTCAGGCACTCTTGCACCCCAATATGGGTCCCTGGCCTCAGGGGTAGGATGAGTGTCTGTCCTTGAATAGGTGCGTATGACCCCGCTGGTGACTGGAGTTACTGGTGGAGTCCTACAGGCACTCTCCACGCCACCCCCCGGGGCGCTAGTGCCCCCTTCTGGGCACCCTACTCTGTGCCCGAGCGTGGACCGCCTGCCTGTGTGTGCACTCGGTTCGACTGTGCAGTATGAGGGCCTAGGTTAGAAGCCGGGGCTGCGGATGAAGATGGCCTGCGGAAGGGCTGAGCAGGGACCCTTGGGGCCTTCACGGAGGAGGTGGCTTGGGAGCCCGCGATTCCCAGGCTCAGGCTTCCCGCTGACGCCTCGGTTGGGGGGGGGCCCGCAGCGGACTACCGCCTCCTCCTTCCCAGGAATGTTCCTCTACACTCCAGCTTGCCTCCCCAAGGGCAGGCCCCTGGGGGCTGCCACAGCCCCGCCTCCTCTCCCCGGGAGCTTAGAAGGGGGCGACGCGGGCAGGACGCCTGGGTTCCTCCCCCATCTCATCCCAGGGAGAAATTCCTCCGAGGTCCCCTCAGGCTCTGGGTTCCCAAAATAACCCTGCGGGGGAAGGGAGGCTGTGGAGGGGGGGAAGCGGGAGGGATGCAGAAGCGAGCTGAGGGGTGCTGCAGGTGCCTCTGAGGAGAGGACGTGAGAAGAAACGGGCCTCCTGGGAGACGGGGCTGGGACACTAACCGGCCCCCGGAGTCCTGGCTCGTCTCCATCCCCGAGGAGTCCCTCAGCCCTCCCGCGACTCCAAGGGTGGGCCGGAAGCTTTTCGGCCGGTTCATTTCACAACTGGTGGGTTGCACCATCCTGGGCCAGACCGTTTAACCCCGGGAGTGGCCGCAGTGGACGACTCCTCCCCTGCCCAGTAGGGGGCGTGCCCGCCCCGCCCAGTTTCTGCCCGTGGGGCAGCTCCCCCGGCGCGCGCCTCAGCCGACTCTCGCTCTGCCTCTCCCGGGACAGGGGTCTGGTCTGAACCCCGTGGGAGGCTCCCGGAGCACAGCTTGGCCCAGCCTACCCGCGCCGGCGGCCATGGCGGGCACCCTAGACCTGGACAAGGGCTGCACGGTAGAGGAGCTGCTGCGCGGTTGCATCGAAGCCTTCGGTGAGTGACACGGGAGGACACACCCAGCCTGAGCCTAGTCTGGAGCCTGAACCCGGGCTCCTGCCTCCCAGGGCAGATCTCTGCATGCTGCAGCCTGTTTAGCAAAAGTCTCTTCTTCATCGCAGGGTAGAGAGATCCACACCCTGCAGAAAGATAAAATGTTTCCCCTCCCCTTGCCTAGTATGCCAGTGTTGAAGGGAGGGAGGGGGTCCCCAGACTCTGACACAGGAGGAGCATTATCTGTCTCCCCGAGGATCCGGAGGAACTCGCTATCTCCGGCCTGGAAACTGTTTCCGGCTGATGGGGGGGAGGCTTATCTGGTGAAGGGGTGCCCTTTTCCCCAAGCACTCAGGAAATGACCTCTGGATTCTTGACCCCCCCCGGGGAACCCAGGCTCCTTCCGCCCCAGCTGGTTCCCCTCCGGACTACGGCCCGACTCAGAAGCTCCGTTCCTCCGGCTCCTCGGATCCTGCCTTACCTCTCTCCCCATCTACTTTTTCTTTATAATCTGCCTCCTGGTTTAAGCAGGAGGTGGCCGGGGGCCCAGATACCCGGCGGGCTTTGGAGTAGGGTTTAGGGACCACAGCTACGGGACCAAAGATCAACCCTCTTCTTCTTGACCCCGCGGAGTTAGATGACTCCGGGAAGGTGCGAGACCCGCAGCTGGTGCGCATGTTCCTCATGATGCACCCCTGGTACATCCCTTCCTCTCAGCTGGCGGCAAAACTGCTCCACATATATCCTTCGCGGACCTCGCCAAGGGCCCTGCAGTCCAGAGTCCAGGAGCGAGTCCCCTCGCCCAGCCCAGGCAGAGGATGGGCTTCGCTCCTAGAGCTCCTCCCACGTCCCAGAAGTCAGGATTGGCCCAGGCTCCGCCCCTTTCCTCCCCCTCGGGGCTTAGGCTCCGCCCCCGGCTCGCTCCCCAAACTAGGCCTTGCCCTCCTCCTCCCTACAGTCTAGGACCTGTCCTTACTCCCAGCCTGGGTCCGGCCTCTTGCCTCTCTCCCAGAACCCAGATCCTGCTCTCAGCCTCTCCCAGAACCTAGTTCCCTTCCCACACATGCACCCTCCCCAAAGCTTACGCCTCACCTTTGAGGTCAGCCCCTTTCCAGAGCTTCTGACTGTTGGTCCAGATCCCACCCCCAGCATGGCCCTACCCTCAGCCTCCGCCCAGAACTCGGATCCCATCCCCTGCCTCCATTTCAAGAGTAAGGTCCCATCCTTGATTTCCTTAACTCCCCTTCACCTACCAACAATCCCGGAAGGAAAACTCCAGTTCGCTGCAGGTGAAAACATGCCATCTGGTCAGGTGAGTCTTCCTCTTAGGGCTCTGTCCCATCCTCTGCTCCCTTCTCTCAGGCTTCCAACTGGCCTGAAGGAGTGGAAAGAGTACGTCTGGAAGTTGGTCATGTGGGTTCGAACCCTGGCTCTGTTCTTGGTGTGAGTGCAGCCACAGGCTTGCCCCTTCCTGGTCCTGGCCTGGTCTACCCAATGTGGGTGGGGAAAGAAAGAGCTGGATGAAGGGAGGCAGGTATTGAGGGTCTTCCCTCTCTTTGGAGAACTACAATCCCAGGGGATGATGGGAGAAGGGCAGCCTTGTGTGACTCTGAACCTCCACCAGGTACTGGATCTCAGCATTCCCAGCGGAGTTTGATTTGAATCCCGAGCTCGCTGAGCAGATCAAGGAGCTGAAGGCTCTGCTAGACCAAGAAGGGAACCGCCGGCACAGCAGCCTCATCGACATTGAGAACGTGTGCGTAGGGGGAGCTCGGAGGGCTAGGAAGGGCACTCAGCATCCTACACCATCTGCGCTTAATAAATGTTTGTTGAATTGAATGAGTGAGGGTCATGTCACTCTTGCTTAAAAACCTTCTATGGCTGCCTCCTTCCTTCAAACCACCTTGGCTGGGGATGAAGGCCTTTCACAGTCTTGTTCCTGCCTCATCTTCCACAGCCCACCACCCATACCAGTCTTCTCATCCTGCAGCTACACAGGTCCACTCACCATTCTGCAGCCCCTGCATCCTTTCCCCTCATGGCGCTCTGCTCACATCCCCTTGCCTCCTCCTGCGTGTTACCAAGACTCAGCTCAAGTGTAGAGTGTCTGTGGGCTCTTCCAGGGCAGAATTTGTCATTCGGCCTCTGTTCCTCCATGGCGCTTTGTGCAGACCCCTGTGCAAAGACCTCTGTATGCGTGCCACATGTTTTATGATTGTTTGTTTCTGTGTCTGTCTCCCTCAGTAGACTGTGAGCTCCTCGGGAGCAGGAACCGTGTCTTGCTCATCTCTGTACCCCCAGCGCCTAGCACAGTGCCTGGCACAGAGTACGTCTCCCATAAACGTGTGTTGAATGCATGATGAAGGGGAGATTGCAGGAGTTTCTGGGACTGGGGACATTTCGTGTTCTGCACAGTGTCTCAAAGTCAGCTTGAGTGGAGTGAGTGTGGGACCCTGAGGGGTAGGGCATCTCCAGCAAAGGACTCATTATCCCTGCCCCTCCCCCAGCCCCACCTACAAGTGGAAGCGGCAGGTGACCCAGCGGAACCCTGTGGAACAGAAAAAGCGCAAGATGTCCCTGTTGTTTGACCACCTGGAGCCCTTGGAGCTAGCGGAGCATCTCACCTTCTTGGAGTATCGCTCCTTCTGCAAGATCTTGGTGCGGTTCAAGGGCCTTTGGTTAGGGGTTGCGTGTGGGCTGGGGAGGGGGTCCCAGGAGGAGCAGGGTCCCTGGGGCAGGCGAGGTCACAGGGTGGGTCTGGGGATTTGGTGTAACCACCAAGGAGCAGCTGGAGGGTGAGGAGTGGCCATTGGTGAGAGGAGGGGCCACAGGATGCTGAGGCGGCTCCTGCCCCCAGTTCCAGGACTATCACAGTTTCGTGACTCATGGCTGCACTGTGGACAACCCCGTCCTGGAGCGATTCATCTCCCTCTTCAACAGTGTCTCGCAGTGGGTGCAGCTCATGATTCTCAGCAAGCCCACAGCCCCGCAGCGGGCCCTGGTCATCACACACTTCGTCCATGTGGCAGAGGTGCCTGCCCCTCCCCTGGCCCCAAGCTTCCCAGTTGCCTCCTGCCAGAGCCCCTCCTTTCCACTAACCCACTGCCAGATCTCCAGGAAAGCTGGGCCAAATTCTGGGTCCACTTAGTAACTCACTGCCTCTTCTCTCCCTGTTTACACCCTGCCAGAAACTCCTGAAACTGCAGAATTTCAACACGCTGATGGCGGTAGTCGGGGGTCTGAGCCACAGCTCCATCTCTCGCCTCAAGGAGACGCACAGCCACGTTAGTCCAGAGACCATCAAGGTGCCTGAGACTAGGGGGTCTGAGGGAGAGCCTGGTCAAGCCCTGGGGTCAGCCTTCCCAGGTCTCGCCTGACTGGGAACTCCCAGCAGCGCTGAGGGCTGGGCACCCCGTCTTCATTTGACTGATAGGGAAACTGAGGCTCAGAGGGGTTAAATCCTTCCCCAGGTTGCACAGTGCAAGTGGCAGTGTGGGGCCTCACAGATCTGCCTTCAAAACTCGTGATTTCCTCGTTTCCTGCTCCTTATATTTTATTTTTTAAAAACATGTCAGGTAACGTACATATAGAAAAGTATATAAAACATACATAGAGTAAAAAAAAATAATCAAGAAAACACCTGTGTAACCACTACTCAGGTCAAGAAGTATAGCATTGCCAGCCCCCAGAGCTCCCAGCACCTTAGAGCATAACTCCTCCCCAGCAGAGGTGACAATGTCATGACTTTCATAATGATGCTGAACTTGCTTTTCTTGATAGCTTTACCACCTAGGTATGCATCCCAAAACGATTTGGGCTTTTGGTTGCCTATTTTTGAATTTTCTCTGAATGAAATCATGTTGTACATGTTATTCTATATCTTGCTTCTTTTGTTCTTTCATTCTGTTATGTGGAGCAATTGTTCATTCGTTTCCATTGCTATATAATATTTTATTGTAAATCCACCCCAATTTATGTATCTCCTTTACTGCGGAACACTTGGGGGTTTTCCAGTTTGAGTTGTTACGAATGACACAGCTAAGAACATTCTTATAAATCATTGTCCTGTGCTGCTTTGCCTCCCTGAGCCTCAATTTCTTGTCCTGTAAAATTTATTTATTAATTTTTTTTGGAGGGGAGGTATTTAAATTTACTTATTTATTTTTAGAGGTGTTGCTGGGGATTGAACCCAGGAGGACCTTGTGTATGCTAAGCATGCTCTCTACCACTTAAGCTATACCCTCCTCCCCTTTGTCCTGTTAAATGTTGATGAGAATCTGTGCCCAGGACTGGTGTAGGGGTGTGCGATTTGACAGGGGTATTCCTTTAAACTCATGAGCTATGTATGAATTAGGATTCCCTGGGGGCTGAGGGCACCAGCATTGGGGGACAGTAAGGGAGGCTTTTGACCCTTCACCCATCCCTGACTCTTCACCCATCTCATCTTCTCCCACTTTCCAGGTCTGAGGAGGGGAGGGTAGTTCAGCCGATGATACACGATGTGTGGGGCTGACCCTATGCCCTTTGCCCCCTAGCTCTGGGAAGGTCTGACAGAACTAGTGACGGCCACTGGCAACTATGGTAACTACCGGCGCCGGCTCGCAGCCTGTGTCGGTTTCCGCTTCCCCATCCTGGGTGTGCACCTCAAGGACCTGGTGGCTCTGCAGCTGGCACTGCCTGACTGGCTAGACCCTGCCCGGACCAGACTTAACGGGGCCAAGATGAAGCAACTCTTCAGCATCCTAGAGGAGCTGGCCATGGTGACCAGCTTTCAGCCTCCAGTGAAGGCCAACCCCGATCTGCTGAGCCTGCTCACGGTGAGGGGCCGGGCCCCGGGGTTGATAGCCACACCCGGTCCTAAGTTTACATGAGGCTGTGGGCTTGGCCTTGGGTTCTCAGTTCTGGTCAAGGAATTGAGACCCAGCCTGGGCCCCCGGGTTTGGGTGAACTCTGAGATGGGTTCCAGGCTTCAGATGGGGCTGTCGGCCCAAGGCTGGCATGTGGGCTGGAGGCTTAGCCGGAGCCCTGAGTTAAGTTCCAAGTAGCGTGTTGTATTCAAGGTTTAGGGGTTAAACTCTGGATTCTGGGTACAGGAATGGTTTCTAAACGTGACCCTGAACTCTGAGATTCTGAGTTTGGCCTTGGACTTAGTCTTGAGCTCTAGAGTAAGGAGTTGGGTTCTAGTCCAGATCTGGACTAGGTTCTAGTCATTGGACCAAGCCTTAGATTTTAAGGTTTGATGTGAAGTCTTCCCTGTTTCTAGGCTCTGGACTGGGATCAGGATTACAATCTGAGCTGGGGTCTGGATGCTGGGTTGGGGTCTATGTTGGGGGTGAATTTCAGAGCTCTCAGCTGGATTGTGACCCCAATTCTTGGCTGAGATCTTGGCAGTTCGTTGTGCTCAAGGTTTGGGGCCAAGTTATGGATTCTGGTCTGTGTGCAAGGCTGGCGTATGGTTGCTGGAGTGTATTCTAAGCTGGTCTTTGTCCTGAGTTTAGCTTCCGGACCAGACTCAGGGCTGGGCTATGACCTTGAAGTGGACCTGTGGCTCGGGGTTCTGGGCAGTGGGTTCCTGAGAGCAGCAGGGGTCAGTGCATGTGATCAGACCCCTGTGTCCCAGGTGTCTTTGGATCAGTATCAGACGGAGGATGAGCTCTACCAGCTGTCCCTGCAGCGGGAACCACGCTCCAAGTCCTCGGTGAGGGAGAGAATCCCTGCTTACCCACTGTGCGTCCTCTTCCTCCCCTCTTGAGAATCCCAGGAGTAGAGGCTACCATATCCATCCTGCTTGTTGAGCAGGCTTCCTTCTCCCCAGGGCTTCCCCTCTTACCTCCCCTGGTCCCTGGGTTCTCTCACCTCTGGCCCTCACTCAGGCTTGACCATCCCCACAGCCAACCAGCCCCACAAGCTGCACCCCGCCTCCCCGGCCCCCGGTGCTGGAGGAGTGGACCTCAGCTGCCAAACCCAAGCTGGATCAGGCGATCATGTTGGAGCACATCGAGAAGATGGTGGAGGTGAGACTCCGTGCAGCCAGCTCTGGAATCTGAGGGATGAGGGGACAGGTCTGTAGTGGTCGGTCAAGGCTGGTTTTGCCAGGACACTGCCCTGGGAGCCACCACTAGTGCCATGTTCAAGGGCTAACACTCAGTCTCCAGAACACACGGGGCTTAGCTGATGGCGGGGTTTAGGATGGGGGTATGGAGGAGGGAGGTGGTGGGGGAGACAGATAGCTGCCCACATATAGACTCCCCTCCAGAACTTGGACTGGGAATGTGGGCAGGATGAGGCGCACGCGCCTTGTCTTCTCCCTGCCCCCATCTGTCTCTCTGTACTCCAGTCTGTGTTTCGAAACTTCGACGTTGATGGTGACGGCCACATCTCACAGGAAGAGTTCCAGATCATCCGCGGGAACTTTCCTTATCTCAGCGCCTTTGGGGACCTCGACCAGAACCAGTGAGGAGGACTCGGGGCAGGGGGAGAGGGAAGGCAGGCTCACTTCCCCTTGGGTTTTGGTTTCCTCCCGTGCAAGATGAGGCCACTGAACCAGATGATCTTGGCTGAGGAAGCCACCAATGTGAGGAGGGGCTCTTATTTTCGGGGAGGCTGCCAGCTGCAGAGGCACAGGGTTACCCCACTTATTCAGACCAGTGAGGCCAGGGGAGTGGGTTCCACCTGAATCTTGCAAAGAGTGTGGCCTGAGGACTGCTGCTACATAAATGCCATTTTCTTTGTGGAACTCACGGCTGGCAAAAAGTGTGGGCAAGTCGACCTCCTGGGTAGCCTGTTTTAATGAATAGATAAGAAAGGCCTGCAATTAGCAGCACCCATTTGCTTATCAACAATTCACATGCTGCCAATTTGGACAAACAGCTGGTTCTCTGAAGTAGATTAAACCTGCCCCCTGCAGCCATGTTCATCCCCCTGTTTTGCTGAGCAGACAAAATTCCAATCAAAATTTATAGTCCATTCCAGGTCTATTCACTGTTTAATGTTATCCAGATTTCAAAAATCTGGGTATTTTTTCCATATTATAAAAATCCGTAGTAAAAAAAATCCGGGTAGTAAAATAGATTTATATGAACAAAGTATGTAAGGTAAGAAGTGAAAGTTCCCTCCCTCCTTTCCTGCTTAGAGGTTGTCATTAGTGACACTGTTAGCTGTTAGCAGTTACTGGCTTGGCAATGCCTGCATCCTTCCAGTCTTTTTTTCATGCATGTTGCAAATTGATAGAGAATTGGTCTCTGTCTGTTTCATGGACAAATAGGATTATAGTATAAATCTAGTTCTGCTCCTGGCGTTCATTGTAGTTGCTTTGTTTCTCCTCCCAGAGTTGACAACAAAGCATTGAAAACTGGGTTTTCTCTGAGTTGGAAACGGAGTTCCATGTCACTTCCCTAAGTGGGGCGGATTTTTTTCCGGGTCACCTTTTAGTGAGAATGCAGCCCTTGCAGGCCTTCAAGGACCCAGCTTCACACAGGCGTCTCAGCCATAACTCCCCACTTCCTGCAGGCCCCAGGCCTTGTGCTCAGCCCCTGGTTGGGTATCAAAACCCAGCACCTGGCTCCTGGGGCAGCCGTAGCCATCAGGTTCCAACTCACTGCCTCAGTCTGAAGATCTCATTTTGTTTCTGCAACTTGGGGGTTTCCATTTCTTGCAAACTCACCTATGCACTTGAAATAATTTTTGATATCTTTTAACCAGCATCTAGGTATTTGTGGCAGTAGGGTTTTTAGGGTTTTGTTTGTTTTTATTTTGAGATCATTGTCTTGACAGACCTGCACGTCTTGTGTTTTGTTTTTTTGTTTCATTTTGTTTTGTTTTTTTGCTTTTGTTTTCCACTTAAACCTTTATCATGGACATCTTTCCAGGCCACTTCATTCTTTAGAACAGCTGCAGAGTATTACACTGTATGGCTGGGCCATCATTTCCCTCACCATTCTCCTGCTGGTGGACATGTAAACTGTTCCCAGTTTTTCGCTATTAATATACACCATGCTGCTGTGAACATCTTTGTACCAATGCACTCAGGCCACTATTTCTGTGGGAGAAATTCCTAGAAGTGGGATAATTGGATCAAAAGATATGCACATTCTAAATTAGGAGAGAGACTGCCAAAGTGACCTCAGGCAAGGTTGTGCCAGCTTGCACCCCCATCAGCAGGGAACGAGTGCCCATTTCCCAGCTTCCTTGCCAACAGTGGATGCTATAATAAGCTTAACAATTTTGCCAGTCTCATTGGCAAGTGGTATCTTGGTGAAATCTGCTCTTCCTTAGTATTTGTGGGGGTAGGATATCTTTTCATATGTCTTTCAGCCACTTATATTTCTTCTGTTAGTTGCCTATTTGTGTTCTTTGTCCACGATTCACTGGGTTTGTCTTTTTCTCATTGATTTCTAGAATCTCTGTTAAGGGATATTAACCCTTGATGTTGAATATGTTTGCAAATATTTTCTCCCAGTCTGTCATTTATGTTGTCCTCTTCCATATAAAATTTTTAAAAAATGTGTGCTCAATATGTCCGTCTTTTCCTTTATGGCTTCTCGGATTTGTGTTCTGTATAGAAAGGTCTTCATCCCCTCAAGATTACAAAATTATTCTCTTTTATCTTTTCAGATACGATGAGAATTTTATTTTTTCACATTCGTGTTCTCAGTTCAGTGGGAATTTAGTTTTCATGCACAGTATGAAGGAGGAGCCTAGGTTTATATGTTTTTTAATGGTCAGTTGTTTCAATCTGCCATTGATTTGACAGGTCACCCAAATACAATGGGCAGGAGTTTCTGACAAGGGCCAACCCTGACGGAAATACCTCCCAGTGGTCCAGGACCTATTAAATACACAGACACTGTTGTCAGTGCTTCACGTGCACTGTTTCATTTAGTCCCTACAAAACCCCTTGGAGCTACAGGAACTACCATTGTCCCCATTTATAGAAGAGGAAACTGAGGCACAGGGAAACTGACTAGCCTGATGCCACACAGCCAGGAAGTCGTGGAGTGCAAATTTGAACTGAATTCTGTCTGTCTCCAGAGCACATGTCCACTTGTTCCCTAAAATATGTTAGTAGGTGAAAATGGGGCTCTGTGGGAAGCCTGATTACGAGTGTCTTTACGGCAGGATTATGAAGGAGTGAGATGGGTGTGTTTTTTTCCAAACTTAACTGGTCCCCCAAATCCTCCGAGATCTCTTAGTTCTCAGGGCTCCCGACTAGTGTCCTGCAGAGCTCACTTTGGGAATCAGAGGCTGATAATCCCATGGGAAAGTGCAGAGCAATTTTAGTTAACACACCAGGTCTGTGAAGTGGGCAGGGCAGGAATTATGATCCCCATTTTTTCAGGGCGGAAACCCAGGGAAAGTGGCTTGCCCCAGAGCACACAACTAGTTAGTAGCCGCTACTGTATCTGCCTGACTCCAAGGCTAGTGCTTTTTCTTCTCTCGGCACCAGGGATCCAAAATCAGGAGTCAGTGAGGATCTGTTATTGGGTAGGGGGTTTTCCCAGTAGGATGGATTAGGCTGGTGGTGGGTGGTCCCAGGGAGGCCCCCAGAGCTGAGGCGCTCCCCTTCCCTGGACAGGGATGGCTGCATCAGCAGGGAGGAGATGGTCTCCTACTTCCTGCGCTCCAGCTCTGTGCTGGGCGGCCGCATGGGCTTCGTACACAACTTTCAGGAGAGCAACTCCTTGCGCCCGGTCGCCTGCCGCCACTGCAAGGCCCTGGTGAGCCCCCGCCCAAGCCACACCCCTCTAGCACCGGCCCCAACCAACCATTCCCCGCCCACCCGTCTGGCCCCGCCCCCGCCGGAGCCTCCTCAGCCCAGGCAAGCCTTAATTCCACCTGCCTCTCTTTTTGTTGTTCTGAGCCAATCTCTGAGGGGCACTAAAGGCCCAAGAAAGGGTCAGTCCCAGTCCCTGCCTTGGTGAAGGAAGAAGTAGAGTCATCACCTCTAACTCCCTACCCCCACTACTACTACGGCCCCCTCCTCTATTTCAGATCCTGGGCATCTACAAGCAGGGCCTCAAATGCCGAGGTGAGATGGAGTGGCAGGGCTGCTTGGCTGAGTTTTTGGGGAGGAGTTACTGTCTGGGTGGAGATTCTTATTTTGGTGGGGCAGTTGCCAAGGAGTACTTTAGAGCTAGAGAGGCATGCTGATTGATGTGAAGGGAGTAGCCTTTAACAGGGCTTTTATTTTGGTAGGGCAGCTGCCCAGGATCAGGGAACTTTGAAGAGGGCACATACTGGCAAGTAGGATGAAAAGAGCACTTTGAAAGGAGGCTCTTGTTTTGATGGGGCAGCTACCCAGGAGCAAAGGGACCCTGGGAGAGGTGCAGGCCTACAGGATGGGATGGAGGGTGTTCTGACCAATGGTCCTGGCTGGGCTTCCCATCTGCCTCCCCAGCCTGTGGTGTGAACTGCCATAAGCAGTGCAAGGATCACCTGTCAGTCGAGTGCCGGCGCCGGGCACAGAGTGTGAGTCTGGAGGGGTCTGCACCCTCACCCTCACCCACACACACCCACCATCGCGCCTTCAGTTTTTCCCTGCCCCGCCCTGGCAGGCGAGGCTCCCGGCCTCCAGGTAAGAGGGGGTCTTGTTCTGTACTGGCATGTAGAGGGCGGAAGGTGGGGCCGTTGTGGCAAAGTATTAACTTCTCCAGGATGGAAACCATTCCAGGCTTTGTAATTCTCTTATTTTGGTGGGGTGATGAAGAAGGGTTGGATAAGTAAGGGTGCCAGAGGATGACCAGGGAGCCCTCAACTCTCAAGGCTGCGAAAGAGAAAGACTGATATATAAAGAGTAAAAGTGAAAGAGGCTGCAGGATTCAGTTTGCACTCTTATTTTGTTAGGGGGATTGAAAATGGATTGATGGGGGAGTTTTGTGAGTCATTTGCTCATGTTTTCCTTTTTGGTTGCTTTTGAGACTGTTCTGAGAAAAGTCCCTTTCCCATCAAATCTCTCAGTGGCTCTCTTGGGGTCAGTGGTGATTTTAGGTCAGTTTTCTGAATGACAATTCCTCAAATGATTATTTCGCTAAGAACGCTCTGAGCAACAATGGTAAACTGGGGTCTAAGACAGTTGATCACAACCGTTCAGATGGGCATAAGTCCTCAAAAGTAGAAAAGACAAAACCATTTGCATCAAGCCTTCCAGAAGTGCTAGGGTCTAAAATGTGAAACACATACAAAATTGACATTTAAGCAAACTGCACTGACAAATCTGTGGCTGCAGAAAAGCTGTGGCAAAATGAAAACTTAGAGCCTCAAAAATTGGGCTTTTTGGTCATTCAGTGAATTGATTTTTGGTGGATGCATCTGCTTCTGGGACAGGGCAGGGTGCCTCCAGTGAGTGGGAGAAGGGCTGTTGAGGGCACAGGGACCCAGGAGTTGGCCCTGCAACCCCCCTCCCTGCAGGGATCCGAGAGGAGGAGGTTCAGACGGTGGAAGACGGTGTGTTTGACATCCACTTGTAATTGATGGTGAGTCTTCCCACAGCCTGTGCCAGAGCCTCCTCACGCAGGACTGGGGCCCCTGGGGGAATCTGGGAAATGGGTGCTCTGTCCAAATGGCCCAGGCTAGGCGGACTCCTACATTTGGGAGAGAGGGTCTTCCTCACAACATCTGTTTTTCTCTTCCCAGCTGTGACTGGATCAAGCACTTCTGCCTGCCTTGGAGAAGAGACTTGGACCAGAGCAGGGAGCCTGGGGTGCTGAGGCAGCAGGCTGGGGCTGGGGGGTTGGTGTGAGGGTGGCATGCAGCTGAGGGCAGGGCCAGGGCTGGTGTCCCTAAGGTTGTACAGATTCTTGTGAATATTTGTATTTTCCAGATGGAATAAAAAGGCCCGTGTAATTAACCTGGACCATCAGCGCCTAGAATCCTCGTGGTGGGCAGAGGGCCATAATCACAGGGATTAGAGTCATCGAGTCTAAAACTTGATAATCAGAGAGTCTTGGGAGATCTGAAATCTCATGTGTCTGGAATCTTGAGGGGAATTGAATCCTGGGGGATAGAGCCTTAGAACCAGGAAACCTTGGAACAGAGAATTTGGGGGAGGGTCTAGAATTTCCAGAAGTCCAGTATCTTGTGGGGGGGTCTAAAACTTGAAACTAGAATTGCTGAACCTGGTGGTCATGTGTAACCATAGCCTTCAGCCCACAGCTGAATTTCCCTTGCTTGGCAGGTGGCCTTTCAGCCTCTGCTTGAATACTTCCAGCTAGGGGGAGCTCACTACAGAGAATCATGGGAGGGAGAGGACAGCCCAGAGTGCTGGCTGGCTGTAGGGGAAGGAGGGAGGTGGGGGCCACACTCCTTGGGCTTGCAGCCTCCTGACCTGGTGCTGCTGCCAGCCGGAAGGACAGTGACTTCCAGAGGAAATGCATATTGATCCTGCTCTCAGCCTCCGGCAGCCTCTCCCAACACAGCTTTTCCCTCCCGAGTTTGCAGCATGGAGGTTTTGGGGGTCACCACTACCTGAAGTAAAGCTAAGGCCACTTCTAAAGCTGGTCTGGGTGAGGAGGGTGGACTGGTGGTGGGGTCCTTGAAAGGTTCTGAAGCCGGGCCAGGTTGCCCTTGGGGTCAGGAAACTCTCGACAGCAATCTGAGAGTGGGAGCTACCTCCCTGCCCTCCCACCCCTGCCCTAAGCTAGGGTGTGTCCTATAGCAACTGATGGTTGTCCTGAGGGTGGAGGCCTGAGCACTCCAGCTATCACCTGCAAGGCACAATATCTGAGGACTTGGCAGTGGCCTCAGCCCCTCAAGGTTCCTTGGCCCCATGCCTATATTTCCCTTGGAGAACCTCCCCCTACTCCTCATTTGGGGTACCTCCTCCTCCCACCCTGTTACTTCTCAGCTATAGCTCTGCTCCCTTTGGGCCCCCCAGCCCTGTCCCCCATTGGGTACCCTGCACTGCCCCTCCTTTTGTCCTGGCCCCCTCCTGCCCTTCCCCCTCTCCAGGCTGTAATATCCGTTTCACGATTTGGGGGCTGAGTTGCTATAACAACAGACAGCGATTGTGTTGTGAAGAGCAGCTCGCTCCCTGTGCTGCCTCCCGCGCTGCCTCCATTCCTGCAGCCTGGCCGGCTCCTCTCCCTGCTGCCCCCCAGCCCCAGCCCCAGCCTGGCCTCTTCCCAGTGTGTGTCTGCATATGCGTGCCCAGGTCCGCTCCACCCAGGAGGGTGACGTGTGACTGCCTTTTCGTGGTTGCCTGTGTGAATATGGTGGATTAGTTTCACATTGGATGCATGTGTGCATGTGTGTGCATGGGCACGCACGCTATATTTGCTGCATTTCCCCTCCAGTGTGTTTCCTCACTGGACTGCGCATGGGAGAAGGGCCACATTGGGTGGGTTCCTGTTGGGGGTGGGTGTCTTGAAATGGTGGGCCCCAACTCCATCGGGCAGTCTGAACCTTGGACCTGGGAGGGGGAGACATCCCTGTAGCTGGAGAAGGGGCAGGGAGGTGCGGCAGCTGCCACGTGACCTTTCCTGCCCTTGATAGGCAAAGGTGGCCCAGGGGGGCTGGGGATGGGAACCTGAGACAAGGGCTCACCTCTTACATCTCCCTGCCCCTGCCCTCCTCCCACCCCCTTCCCACACTCATTCATAAGGGTCTGAGGGACAGCCTCTGTGAGTCACTGTACCTGTTTTGTCTGCCCATCTATGCCCTGTGCCTGGCTAGGCAAGTCTGTGTGTGTGTATGTGTGAGTGTGTGTGAGTGTTGTGAGTGTAGGCATAGGGAGAGCAGCAGTAGGGGTTGGGCAGGGCAGTGGGCTCTGGGGTCAGAGGGGCAGTTTCCCATCCACAGGCCCTGACTCAGCAGTTCCCATTCTCTGGCTCCTCTCGTGGCCTTGGTGGGGCCATCCTGAGGGTCTCTCCAAGGTCAGAGTAGGCCTCCCAAGTCTGGAACCTGGCTCAGGGGTCTCTCTTTCCAACCCCCAAGGTCTTACAGTCTGGGTCCCCCTCTCACCCCCTCACAGGCTGGGGAGAGAGACCCCTGGTGGAGAGGTGCCCCCACTCATCTACTCAGTAATGGATCACTCTGTGCAAAGTGCCTCAAGGGGATAGGATGACCTGGTGGGCAGCTCCTCTGTGTACACTTGTTCCTCTGGACATGCATTTGCCTCCAAGTGTGTAGGCACCTGTGTGTGTACCTTCTTGAGCAATTATGTGCCTCCTGTGGGTGTTGTACCATAGAGGGGCATTTCTGCAGGTGTTCCTGTATGTCCTTTTGGGAGTGCCTGTGTGCACATGGATAGGTGTGCATGGCTCTGAGTACACCGCCGAGTGCCCATGCATGCATTAGTGGTCAGATGTGAGTGTTCTTGCATGTTGCCTCTGGCTAAGGAAGCTCCAGCTACTACCTGCTGTGCAGATCACAGACCATGCAACAGAAATCAGGGTCCTGGACTGAGCTGGCAGAATGGTATCTCTCTCTCTTTCTCTCTCTCTCACACACATACACACATACACATTGCCTCATTCAGAAACCCAGTGTCCAACTCTGTGGTACACATGCTAGGTTCCAGGTACACCTTGGGTTGGCTAAGTGAGTGAGGGGGTCACCTTCCTTCCACACTCATACCCACACACAGTGATGCAGATGCCCTCATAGGGAAGACCTTCAGCCCAGCACCACATTCACTCAGAAACTCTTTGTTAGGTGTTGGAGAACAGAGAAGGAGCTGCTGCCAGCCTCCCTTCAGTGGTCTGGGCAGTGTGTAGCCACGCCCTTGCCTCGAAACCTACTCCTATCCCAGTCCAGAGTTCCAGGCTGGACTGGGAATCAGGCTTCAAACTCTGGGATTCCCTTGAAGCAGGGCTGGGAAACCCCAAGCCCCTAGGTCCACCTCTCCCCATCTCTGCCTTTTCCTCCCCTACTGCCTCCGTCCTTTTCCCAGCAAAGACCCTCCTTCCTCAGTTCTAGGGGCAGCCAGTGGGCCCTTGGGAGGTGGGAGGCGGAAGCCGGGCAAGGGCTGGAAAAGGCCCCCAGCAGCTGCGTGCGGAGTCCCCCTTCCCTAGGCTCCAAGTAGCCCGGGCCGGCCCCTGAGCGTAGCCAGCAGAGGGCGCTGCGGCCCGGGCCCCCGCACCGGGTCCTGCTCCTTCGGTGCCCAAAGTCTGGGCCCACAGTCTTCCCTTCGGCTCACACTAGCCCTGGGCACTGCCACATGGGCCCGCCGGCTGGGGCTTGCAGGACCTGAGGACGAGGGACTAGAATGCCTGGGTTTCCGGAAAAGGCACTGGGGTTGGGTTGGGGCTCTGCCTGGTTGAGGGCCTGGGTGCGAGGGTTAAGGACCTCGAGAAGCTGGGAAGAGGCTCGGATGCCCTGAGGCTGGGACGCCTGGGTCCTTCGCGGGGGAGGAGGTGGGCCTGTGGAGCAGCGGGACTGGCGGCTCCTGCGCCTTTACATTGGCTGCGCAGCTCGTCCGTTAGCGCAGCGTGATCCAATGCACGCGTCTGGGGGGCGGGCACTGGTGCTGATGCTGCCGTCAGTCGGTGTTGCAGGGATGCGGCGGCGGGAGCAGCCGCCCTGACTCGCGGAGCATCCTCCTCCGAGCGGCACCGCGGCGGGGCGGGCGGACCGGCAGGCGGGCGAGGACACGACGGGGAGCAAAAGAGGCGCGAGGCGGCCGGCACCGCTGGCCTTGGCTCTACCACCCGCCGGAGACGGGGCAGCCCCGGGGATCTGATCCCCACCCTTCAGTTCCTGGCGCCCCCAGAACCAGGTACGCGGTTGAGGGGGGGTGGCTGCGGCGGAGACGGGCGGGGGGCGGGAGCCTATCGGGGGAGGGGAGCGACTGGAGGGGCAAGGGAGGCAGGAAAGATAGATTGAGGGGCGGGGGCGCTGCCTTGCTGAGAGGGCTGGCTGGGTGACAGCAAGGCGGCTAAGGGATTGGAAGGGTTGGGGGTCGGAGGCTCCCTGTGGAAGGGGCACTGGCCCTGAGCTGGGGTGAGTGGAGAGGGGTGGAAGGGAGGGTTGTTGAGGGGAAGGAATGGGGCAAGAAGGATGGTCATCTGGAGAGCTGTGAGGGAGGCTCTGAAGGAGGGTCCCCAACCTATGCTAGCCCCAAGGGCTGGAAGCAGTGCTCAGCCAGAGGGGCTGGGAAGCTGTTGTGCTCTGAAGGGTCTGCAGGGGAGAAACCAGCGAGAAACTGGGCTTCGTGGGAGAAGGAGAGGGGGCTGTAGAGGGGAAAGAAGTGGCAAGGCAGGGAGCAGAGGCCAGGCCAAGGGCTCTATAATGGGGGGCACCACAGAGGACCAGGCTTTACTGGGGGATGGGAGCCAAGGGGAGAGGAGGTTATTGGGAGGGAGCAGAGGGGAAGGTGCCAAGGTGCTGGAGGCAGAGATGGGTCTGTGCTGGTGGAGAGCCGGGAAAGATAGGGGGGCCTGAGGGAGAGGAACGGAAGCTTGCGGGGGAAGGTTGGGGGTGATGAGAGAGGGAGACTGGGAAATCCGTAGGAGGGGGCTGTGCTGGGGTGGGAATGCGCCGGGGGCGGCGACAGGGTTATGGTCAGAGAGTGCTGCAGGGAGAGGAAGCCGCAGGGCCCTGGACTTGCTCTCCCACCCCAGACAAGAAGGGGCCACTCCTCATGTCCCAGCCTCCTCCCCAGCTGAAGGAGCCACCTGCCCTGGGTTCTCTGGGCTGGGGTATGAGCCCTTGAAGCCTCGATGGGCCCTTGGAGGCAAAATTGGCTTTAGGAGGGCTGTTGTATTCTTTACTCTCAACCCACACCTGATTCCTAGGTGAAGGTAGTTGGTGCCTCATTGAACCAGCAAAGGCTGGGAGGGGGCTGTGTCTTGGTGCTGGAGGTGAAGGGGGAAGCTATCCAGATCTGGGGTAATGAAATTAATCTTAGGGTGTGGGTCTTGTGTCTCTGGTCCTCTTGACTGGCTTGGGGCTTCCATACACCTCTGTTTTTTATATTAGGGGGTGGGGTCTGGTGGGTGAGGACCTCCCATTCATTTCTGACCCTCCCTCTGTCCACCTTCCCAGCGTCTGTGTATTCCTTTGTGGGGAGGGTAGACTTGAGGGCTTTGGATTCTCTGTGTTCTGCCAGAGAAGTAGAAAGAGAGAAGAAAGACAGAGGAAGAAAGAAAGAAGGGAGACTTGCTGATCTGTTAACTGTAAGGCCTTCTCTTTTGTGGATGCTTCAGCCACTCAGGTCTCTAACTCCTACCTAAGGGAGACTGGCATTCGAGGCTGGGCTGGATCTTTCTGGGGGCAGGGGAGGAGTCTGGCTGGGGGTTCCTTCATTCCTGCTAGAGGAGTTGTTATCAGACTGGTCCTGTTCTCAGATCCACAGGGGTGGGCGGGACTGACCGACAGGCAGAGGCCGGCTGTCACAGGGTGGCTGGGGAGTTCTTTCCAGGAGCCCGGGCCTCTCCTGCCTTTTTCTGGCTTCTCTGCCTGGGCTGACTCCACACTCTGGGTTCCTGAGGGGAGGGGGCTGGGCTCCGGAGGGGCTGTTGGAGACCTCTTTTCCCTCCAGGCCCTCAGTCTCTATCCAGGTCTAGTTGCTCCCTTCTGCCTGCCCTTGCCAGTGACACAGACAACCTGACACTGATACATACGCTCGGTGGCACCCACCCAGACATACACCTACACAGGCACACGCACCTGCGTACACAATACACCTCCCGGCAGCACACCGCCTACACTCCCCACCCAGAGAGACAGCCACCTCGCTGTCTGCCTCAGAGACCTCCCCCAGGCACCCTGATCTCCTGTACATGACACACACAGGGCTCCTACATGCCCCAGAGCCACAACACTGCGTGCTCAGCCCTCACCCTCAGATAGACACAGCACCCTCATCCAGCCGGTCACCTCCGCAGATCCACATGGCTGTCTCAGGCACATCTGTACTCTTCCAATGTACCTGTGCTCCCTGGGACACATCCTCCCTTCCCAGACAGACCAACCCCCACCCACCTCCCCAATTCATCATTCACCACCACCGTCTCATCTCAGCCCTGAGCACTTTATTCCTGGCCTTTGTGTGCACGACCACAGTCCCTCCCGGTCTGGTCCAGCACTCAGCCACACCTGGCCTTCCTCAGAAACTGCCCATGTCCAGGCGCCCCAATCCCAGCACTAATCCTCACGCACAGGACCCTACCCCTGCCTGGTGCCACAGCATGCTGTTCACTCATTCCCAGTCCTCATGGGGACACCCTGACTGACAGCGTGAGCACATGCCACCCATTCTGCTGCTCCATCCACTGGGGCGGCTCCCTGCCTGGACCTGTTCACACAGGTGGGGCTACAGCTCTCAGAGACTCATTCAACAAATAATCTGACATGTGCATGGCACCTTGCCTTCCCTTCCAAAGCCATCTCTAATGGTTAACAAGGTGGAGTGGAGTGAAAGTGAGGCCACCTGGGCTCAGCTCTGCCAATCCGTGAGCCTCAGTTTCCTCATCTGTAAAATGGGGGCCCTCATACCCACCTCATGGAGTTCTTTTGGGGACTAGGAGAGATAATTAGGATGACAATAATAATAGTAACAACTTTATTTACAGGCATACTTTGTTTTATTGCACTTCACACTGTTTTTTTTCAAATTGAAGGTTTGTGGCAACCCCACATTGTCCAATGATGGTTAGCATTTTTTTAGCAATAAAGTATTTTAAAATTAAAGTATGTGCTTTTTTTAGACATGATGCTGTTGCACACTTAATAGCCTACAGTATAGTGTAATGGGGAAACAAAAAACCCATGTGACTTAACTCTATTGCAATATTCACTTTGTTGAGGTGGTCTGGAATTGAACCCACAGTATCTCCAAGGTCTGCCTGTGCTGTGTACCTACTGTGAGCCTGGCTCTGTGCTGAGCACTCTGTGAACTTTACTCTCTCTGATGTATTTGTCATGCGCCCAGTAAACGGCCACGATTTCATCATCATCATGACCTTCCACGCACGTGTGCACACGCCTGTCATGTATACCTTTGGGAATATTCCCGAGCCCCTCCTGTTTACACACAAGGCTGCCCCTGGAAACCATCTGTCCGCTCTGCATCGCTGGGGTCTACCCACCTGGGTCATCATGCCTGAGCTGTGCTCAGCACAGAGGTGGGCATAGGTGTGAGCTCACCCTTTCCACCGCCTACCCCCAAGTTCCCAGGCACCTGCACTCCGGCCCCCACTCCGCCGAGTCATTCATTTGCACCTCGGTCTCCAGCCCACCCATCTCCTCAGCCCCACACACCTGGCAACAGCCTCATCACGCACATCTTAAGCTGCCACTCTTGTGCCCAGCTCTCTTCATGCTTATCTCCATGTCCATGGACACCTGCTCAGGGGGACCGGCACACCCCCCCCACCCACTTGCAGCTGTGCTGCTATGGAATCTCCACTAGTCTCCAGACCCAGTCGTCCTTCTCCCACCTTCCAGGGTGGGAGGGGCTCAAGGGGCAAAATCTGAGTCCCAGCTCTGCCACTTACAAGCTGTGTGACCTTGGGGATTCTGCACCCAGTCAGCTCCCTAGCACCCTCTTCCCGCAGGTGGACTCTGCAGCCTCCAGCCAGTGGTGATGGGAGCTGGAAGGGGTAAGGGTCAGGGAGACTCAACTGCCCTCAGGACCTCAGCCCACTGTCTTCTCCCACAGAATCCTGTCCCATAGGAATGGGCACTCAGAGACCCCTTCTCTTGTCTGAGTGTCCATCTCTCCATCTGCAAAAGGGGGCAGGTACTAAGCATGACTGGCTTACTTTCCTTACCCGGCTCTGGTGAGAATCAAAGGAAACAGAAGACACATGGAGTTTTGCAAACTGTAAAATGCTGAGATGAGGAGTTTTAAAAGTGAAGATTAATACAACACATGCTTTTCCACTTTAGTCTCTGCTAGGCACTGTTTTAAGTGCTTTGCATGTATTAACTATTAATTTCAATGATGCTACTACTGTCTCTATTTTACACATAAGGAAACTGAGATCCAGAGAAGCTAAGTAACTTGTCTGAGTTCACGCAGCTAGAAGTGGGTAGAGCTGGCATGACCCCAGGCTCCTGAGTCAGTGCCTCTCATCCCTGCACTGTCTCAGTTTTGGTTTTGCCTCCTGCTGAGACATGGCTGGATGTCGATTTGCCCAAGGTCTTCCTTTGTCACTTCTAGGTCATCAGAACTGGAAAGAGGGAGCAGGAAGGGGAGGTGGGACCTGTTGGCAGCCCACAGATCCCACCTGAGGTCTTAGGGAGGAGCGAGAACTTCCCAAAAAACACCTTCTGCAACTGAAAGTGACCTCAGAGCTTAAGTAGATTGATGCCCCCTCCCCTACGATTTAAGAACTTCCTCTTGAGCATCTCTGAGCAGTAGTCATCCTGCCTCAGCTCACACACCTCCACAGACGGGGAACTCACCACCCCCACGGAGGCAGCCTACTCCACTGTTGGATGCTTGGATTGCCAGCAAGTTTCTCTTTAGCTAGAGCCAAAATCTCCTTCCTCATAACACGTACTTCTCCCACCTGTCCACAGGCTGCCTTCTGGGGCCGCCAGAATGTGTGTAAACCCGGCTCTTCCTCCCTGGTGCCTGGGGGAGGCCCCTGCTGTCACACTCCCAGCTGGAGTGAGAGGGAACTGGCATGAGGAGAGGCGAGCCAGAGGGAGGCTGGCGTTCCCCTGGCTGGAGGTGTGGGAGTGTGTGTGTGTGTGTGTGTGTGTGTGTGTGTGTGTAGTTTGTAGATGTGGCCAGAAAAGGGGATGTGTGGATGCTGGGAGAAGACCCCTGGCTAGGGGCTCTGTCAGGGTGGGGATGGACCATCTCAGCCTGGAATTCACATCCATTCACTCAGTTTGTGGTATGGGGGCTGGGGACTTTGGTCAGACTAAAAGGCCCAGGAGTGGAATAGTTGATACAATGGGAAGCATCTAGAATGACAGTGAAGTTGATTTTGGTCTTGCTCTTCTCTGTGGCCCTTGGGTCAGTCACTGCCCCTCTCTGGGACTCAGTTTCCATCTCAGAAAAAACAAAAGACATCAACTCCATGAGCTCTGAAGTCTGTCTTTCAGTGCCTAGGATAACTCAGTCTGTGTTGTCTGAAGAGGGTCGTGGTCCCTGTGAAGGGTGGGTCAGAGAAGGGTAAGCTCTGGGCTGGACATTGCCCTGTGGCCTGTGGGCAGTGCAGGGTAGAAGAAAGGCCCAAAGTGCTGGAGCCAGCTGACCCCTTACCTGTACTTGCACTTGGGCAAATGAATCCATCGTTTGGAGCTCAGTTTCCCCATTTGTAAGCCAGGGGTGACAAAACTACCTTCTAGAACTGGAGGATTAAATAAGACTGCACGTGGTGGTCTAGCCTGGCACCCAATGCCCAGTGGGGAGCCCAAAAGTTGCAGCCCAGATGCCACACTGGCACTGGCCTGGCCGTGGGAAGATGAGGAGGCTGTCAGCCTAGGAAGACCCAGAAAGACTCTATGAGACCAGATTCTGTGGGGGAAGAGAGTAGGCTGAGGTCCTGAGGGCAGTTGAGTCACCCTGACCCCCACCCCCTCCAGCTCCCATCACCACTGGCTAGAGGCTGCAGAGTCCACCTGTGGGTAGGGGGTGCTAGGGAGCTGACTGGGTGCAAAATCCCAGATTATAGGGGAGAAGTCAGATCCCCAGGGGAGCAGTGGCCCTGGGCCAGCAGTGGCTGGCAATGTGCACTGCACTGACATCAGTCAGCAGGCAGGATATCCCAAGGCTGCTCTGGCCAACATCCCAGCTCTGGCACTGGAGAAGAGTTGGTCTTGGGGAGTAGAGCGTGGACACTGTGGGTGCAGGGGGCTTCCTCTGCACAGCATGAGCCTGGGGGGCCATCAAATTGCACAACTCCGGGGGACACCATTTACTTGATGGAGTTGTGCAAGGCAATGGCCCTGGCCCACAGGGAAGAGATCTGTGGCCGGAGAGCTGTGCACCAGGAGTTGAGGAAGGATGGAGCATCCTAGGTTAGCAGGAACCCCCTGCATCCTGGGAGAAAGAGTGGGTGGGAGGCTGGCTCAGCAGAAGCTTGGTCCTGAGGTGGGGAAGGCTGAGGGCTAGAAGGAAGGAGTGGTGAAGAATAGCGAGTTTTCTGGGAACTGTAGGATGGGGTGGGGTGGAAAGGTCCGCTGCACTGACACTCCTCTTGGGGCTGTCTCTGCCTCGCAAGCCTGAACCAGCCCCGAGGGTCCCTGAGTCCCTGGAGAGAGGACACAGGGAGGATTGGGGCTTCCTCCTGGCCAGCCCTGCAGCCCCTGTGCCCCCGGCACTAAGCCAGGCTGGCCTGTGCTGCAGAGCTGTGGGCTGTGGGGAGAATGAGTAATGAGCCTTGAGGGGCCTCAGGCCCAGACCATGCCCCCACCCATCCCAGAGGCACCACAGAAGCCCAGCCTCTGCCCCCACCGCTGCTTACAGGCACGTGCCTGCACACAGCGCCCACTCCTTTCCCACACTCTCCCTCCACCTCTGGGCACACAGAGACCAGTGGAATTATGCCCCTCCTGGACTCTTATCCATTTTACTACTGCTGCTCCCATCGCCCAACCAGGTAACATTCCTTTGGCTCTTAGGACCCAGACATCTGCCTCCCAGCCTCTGGAGGCCTCCTCACCATCCTTCACTCTATCTGTCCTCCGCCAACTTCCTGAATAAGGGAGACTCTGCCCCTAGGCTTTGTCAGCAGGAACCCCCTGCCACTCTCTGGAGGGTGGGTGGGATGTGAATAGGCAGAGGAACTTGGGGGTGGGGCAGGGGAAATAATCCCCTCCCTTTCCTGAGCTGAAGGGTGAGTGGACAGCAGCACGAATCCTATTCCATCTGCCAGCAGAAATCGATAGCTAATTAATTCCCTCCCCAAAATAGTGTCCAGAGGTAGGGGTTGGGACTGGGAGAGAGGCACAGCTAGACTGAGACTGAGATCCTGGGGGGAGAGGGAGGGAGGGAGGGAGGATGCCTCTCTTCTGGCCACCAGGGCTGTGCCTCTGTTGGGGGTCTCTGGCTGCACCTTCTGAAGAGGGGAATTTTGGCCTTTCCCTCCCCCAATTCTGAGAGTCCCCCTCCCCTGCCCTGGGCTGGGGTGGGGGTGCATGTGTGTGGGGGTAAGGGCGTCAATCAGGCTGGGAGCAGGTGTTGCATTTAATTTGATTGGCTAATTAGCCTGTGCATGTTAATTATCTCTATTACCCAATGAGAAGAGGCAATGGCAAAGCTATATATATCCTCCAGTGTTTGGAGGGAGAGGAGACTGCCTGCCTGGATTGCTTCCCTCCCTGCCTCAGAAGGGGCAGCCCTTGGAGTGGTGCTGGGGCAGGACACTTGAGTCCCTCTTGGATCCTATAGAATTGAGGGAGCAGACAGCAGTCAGAAGGAGCCAGATAGGAGGACCTGAGAAATGCATTTTGAGGGTCTCTTGGAGATGGCTCCCCAAACTCTACCACTGGCCTCCTGAGGTCTTCTCTGCCCCATATTCTTTCTGCATAACTATCATTCCAACCATTCCTTCCCTCCCATGAGCAGAGGCTCAACCCCTCACTATGGCTTTTTAGGGGACCCCTAGCCTTCTCCCTCTTTCTTCATACCCCAGCTTCCTCCCATGTAGGGAAGAACCACAGCCATCCAACCTTCTCTCACTCCAAGTTACCTTTCTCATCTTCCTGTGGTTCACACCTCTCTGAACTACACCTGTGGCTGCCCTGCTCTTTGTCTCCTTCCTGGAGATGCTGGAGTCAGATACTCGTGGGTCTAAGTCCCAGTTCCCCACCGCCTGGCTGTGTGACCTTAGGCAAGTTCTTCCACGTCTCTGCAGGGATTCCCCATTGGTTAATGGGAATAGTTTCAGAGTGAGTAAGTAAAATAACATTTGTAAAAATGCTCAGCATCCAGGGCTTTAACAAGTGGTGTTTGAATTTGGAATTTAATTTTCTCTATCTTCTCTTTTCTTTTCTCTCCATCAGGCCACCTTTCTCCTCCACGACTCTTCTGTCTCTGTCACTTTTCAGGTGATTTCTCTTCTTCCTCTTCCCCGTCAGATTCAGTCTTTTCCTATCTCTTCCTAAACTCCAGCCCTTCCCTGCTTCTCTCCCAGGCTTCTCCCCACCTCCTTCTCTTCCTCCCTCCCCAAAATAAAATCAATGTAATATTCAGGAGGGTTGTTGGATATAAATAATTACGACTCGGAGTTTAACGAGATGCAAATTCCCCTCCCTGGCGTGGGGTATAAATTGCTCTCTGACAGCCCGTTACAAGGGTAATCATTTCAGAAAGGCAATTTTATGCAAATGATCCTGCCTGCCTCCTGGTGGCTCCCCCAGCCCTGGATGGGGAGGAGGGTGGAACTGAAGGGTGAAGAGAACCCAGGTACCAGCCCAGGTCCAAGGCAGAAGACTGGGAACTGGAGGTTGAGAGTGACAATCATTTAGGTTCAGGAAGGATCTGGACTGGTGTGCAGGGGGTTGGGGCCCAGGAAGGGATGAGTGTGGTTTGGGGAGAATTGGAGACAGGAATCAGATGCTTGTGTCCCTGCATAGATGGACTTGGAGCCTGGATGCTTGGGTCCTGGCTGACTTCTTTCCCTTGCCCCCTTCCCAGCCAGGTTAACCAGTGATACCATTGACAAATTGGCGTTTAATTAATCCCAATGAATTATGTAGCAACTTCATTATCCAGCATTATCCAGGAACTGATGAGAGAGAGCCGTGGCTGGTGGTGGGAGCCAGTCGCAGAGGTTGGGTGGCTCAGAGATGAAGGGGCTGTGGTCACCAGCTGGAGGAGAGTCTCTAGGCTTCACCCATAGGAGCTGGCCCTGGTCCTGATGGGAGGCAAGAGTTAGGGCATTTGGTTGGGCTGCTACTGGATTCTAAGGTGTTACCTCCCCACCTATCCACATCTCAAACCAATAATGCCCCCAAGCGAGTGCCATCTCCTCCCCTCCAAGTGTTGGGCCGCCAGTTCTCTCGTCATGGTGGTGTCTCTCGCTTTGAGACCCTCTCCAGGTCTGGCGGCTCCTCGAGTCCTAAACTAATTGAGCGCTTGGTGGTGGGAGGGGGGAGTTCGACACTGACGGCTCCCCTCCCCTAAGCCCCTCATTAACCCTTTCCTCTCTGTTTCCCCGCAGGCATCCCTCACCCATACTCCGTCGGAGCGGGGGAGGGGCGCCTCCCTCGCCGCCCGGGGAAGCCGGCACCTGGGCCTCTGCACGCCTCACCCCGCGGCTGGGCCCATGGCACCGTGAGCCAGCGAGGGAGCCCCGCTCGGCGCAGGGGGCGCCCGGCCCCCTCCCTGCCCCATGCGCCCACGGCTCTGAAGCCTGAGCGGGGCCGGGGGCCGGGCGGGGCCGGGGCTGCCGGAGGCATGGCGCCCGGGAGCCCGTGGCGGCCGCCGTCGCTGCCGCTGCTGGTTCTGCTGCTTACGCTGGCGGCGGGTGCGGGCAGCCTGGAGTTTGGCGGCGGCCCTGGGCAGTGGGCTCGCTATGCGCGCTGGGCCGGTGCGGCGAGCAGCGGCGAGCTCAGCTTCAGCCTGCGCACCAACGTCACGCGCGCGCTGCTGCTCTACCTGGACGACGGCGGCGACTGCGACTTCCTCGAGCTGCTGCTGGTGGACGGGCGCCTGCGGCTGCGCTTCACGCTCTCGTGCGCAGAGCCAGCCACGCTGCAGCTGGACACTCCGGTGGCCGACGACCGCTGGCACATGGTGCTGCTGACCCGCGACGCACGCCGCACGGCCCTGGCGGTGGACGGCGAGGCCCGCGCCGCCGAGGTGCGCTCCAAGCGCCGCGAGATGCAGGTGGCCAGCGACCTGTTCGTGGGCGGCATCCCGCCCGACGTGCGACTCTCTGCACTCACGCTCAGCACCGTCAAGTACGAGCCGCCCTTCCGCGGCCTCCTGGCCAACCTGAAGCTGGGTGAGCGGCCCCCAGCGCTGCTGGGCAGCCAGGGCCTGCGCGGCGCCGCCGCTGACCCGCTGTGCGCACCCGCGCGCAACCCCTGTGCCAACGGCGGCCTCTGCACCGTGCTGGCCCCCGGCGAGGTGGGCTGCGACTGCAGCCACACAGGTTTCGGCGGCAAGTTCTGCAGCGAAGGTGAGCCGGGGGAGCCGCCGCTGGGCTCCTGGGCGCGGGAGTGAGGAGCGGCGGGTTGTCCCAGGATCTGGGCCTGTGAGGGCGCCTGCATCACGCGGACTCCGGCTGGAGGGCAAGTGAGAGTGTGTACCAGCACGCGAGGGTTGTGAGGGGCGTGTGAGGACGCCTGTCCCAAAGAGAGGGCGCGCGCATGGTCCGCCGGTGAGCAGCAGGAACGGCGTAGTGCGGCGGATTGCCGTGGGTGTGGCCAGCGTGCTGACCCTGTGCGGGCGTGGTCAGTGCGGGAGCAGCCTTGTGAGCCCATCCAGTGAGCCTCCCCCTGTTCCCCAGTGAGGGTCCTGTCTTGACTTGTGGGTAGGACTGTGTAGTCAGGCCCTGCTGGCGAGAAGATGAGGGTCCGGCGCTTGAGGGGGTGTAGGTCGGATGGGTGACAGACTGTGAGGTGCTGGTGAAGGCTGGTGGAGGTGCTCTGTGTGGGCGGGGCCTATGAGAGGCACTGGGTGGGGCCTTGTGGGCGGGGACGCTTGGGAAGTACAGTGACCTGTGAGGGAGTCCTGAAGACAGTGTGTGAGGCTTCTACGGTGTGTAGAGCGTTAGGCGGTGTGTAGGGCTGTGAGAGTGAGGGTCAGCACGGGGGGGCCGGGGCCTGTGGGGAACGTGGGTGGGGCCTTGCGGGCGGGGCCTAGGAGGCGGGGCGTGGTCCGTTCAGGAGGGCGGGGCCGCAGTCGGTGAGGGTCCGCGGGTGGGCGGGAAGTACTGCCTGAGAGGCGGCGACGGGACTGGTGGGTGAGAGCCCGGGCGTGAGGGCGGTGGGCTTGGGGCGAAGGGTGGGACGGAGCGTGCGAGGACAGGTGAGGGCGAGTGGGGACTTCGAGGCTGTGACTGCACGCGCCAGGAGGGCGGGAACCCGGAGTGAAGGAAGCAGGAGGGTGAGGGTGGCTGAGGCCTTTCAGGCTCGGGACTAGAGTTGATTTGGGTGAGAGGCAAAAACATGGCTGGTCGTCTCTCCCGGGTGAGAGACTGGAAGTGGAGGCTTCTGTTTTAAACATCGGAGCCCTTGTGAGCTTAGGGTTTGGGAGGGAGACTAGAGGGCTGGAGGGCGGTTCTGAGGACTCTGGAGTATGGAATTAAGTGTGGGATAGGAACTTGAAAGGGAGGTTAAGGGAGGGAGCGTTTCTGCCAGCTCCCTCCCCCTCCCCCTCCCCCAAGAGGCAGTGATGGACGAAGTGAGGGGACAAGGTCGAGGGTGGAGCCAAGCCTAGGGTGGGCTGTGGTTTTACTGGGAATGGGGAAAGGAGGGACTTTAAGACACCTGTTGTACTTGCGTCTGGCTGGGGAGTGGGGGAGAGGTTCCCCATCAATTTGGGGGCAGGGCATGTGCATCTCCTTCCTCCCTGGTCTGAGGCAGCTGTTTTCCAGGAGGTGTGTGCAGACAGACAGGCTCTCCTCTCCCTGGCACTCCTGAGGCTGTGGGCCACTTAACAGTTGTGTGTCTGCCCTCTGAGCGATGGGGTCTTTGGGAGCATGTGCATGTGCAGTGTGTGCCCACAGACCCCAGGGACTGCTCTGGGGACTGCCAGGCGCTGGACAGCCACCAGAGGAGCTGAGTCAGCAGGTGTAGCTCTGGGCTTGGGAAATCTGTACTTTGCATAGTATTTTGATGATGTATCTGTGGTTGTGGTAGAGGAATAAATAAGGAAGGTTTTTGGATTGCTCTTGGGGGTTATTTGTACAAGGTTGTGGGATGTATCTTCAGGAACTGTGTGTATTAAGTTAATCTGACACCTTCTCGCCTTTTCTCCAAGGAGTGCATGTGCTCCCTAAACTGTGAAATTGTGTGTCTGGGTGTGTCTGCTTGCAAGCAGAGGCCCGTGAGTCTGGCAGTATGTACAGTATGTGTGTATGGTCTGTTTGAAAGTAGTGTTTACAAATAGAAGTCCAGTGCCTAGTAAGGAGTGTAAGGGCATAGGCTCTGTATAGGCACCATGTGCATATGTTTCAGTGTAAGACCACAGTGAGACCCCTGGACTCTGTGAGGAATATTTCATGACCTTTAACTTGAGTCTCTGGTCCTATGACCCCCTCCTCTCCAAGCCTTCCTAATAGGATGAACCACCCTTCTGATGGAAGGGAAATTTGAGCTGCAGAGGGGCTACAGTAACTAATCTATGGTCTGACTGTCAGAATGGGGCCTGGCTGTATGAAAAAATGTAGCCAGAGGCCCCCTGGTCAACCAGAGCGCTTGTGTTCATTCCCTGAAAGGATTCATTGGCCAGAGGCCCCCAGTGAGCCACAGAAGATGTATGCTTCTGAATGCAGGTTGTATGGTTGTGTGTCACAGATGTGTCTGAGTACCTGTGTGTGACAGGGATAGTTGTGTGTCTCATATGTATAGGTGCTGCATGTGTATCAGATGAGTTTGTGGTAGCTGTGTTGGGGCTGTGAGGGGTGGCTGTTTATCTGACCCATTGTGTGTGTGTGTGTGTGTGTGTGCATGTGCATGTGTGTGTGAGATAGCTGCTGAGGAAGTTGTGCTTTATCTGTGATAAAAGGGTAGGGATATTCATCTCTGAATGTGTGTTTGATAAAGATCTGTGGAATGAATGAAGTTATATTAACAAGTATTTGATAGGATAAAGGCTTGGGGTAAGTAAGGCTGTATGCATCTGTGAAAAATGTGTATGTGTATATTTTCAGATATATGTTGTGGGTGGGCATGGGGGTTGTGAACACTATTAAACATCTGGAGGTGACAGGCACAGTGGCAGCTCTGCTGATTCCCCTCCTTACCCATGACCACATTCCCTCCCTCTTATATTTGTTCCTTATTTCCTGGGCAGCTTTTGTAATATCCTGTGCTCATTACACTTCTTCTAGTACATTCTCATCCAGCCAAGCAGGAAAGGAGTGAACTCCCATCCTTGGGTATTGGGGTTGGGGTAGGAAGACTTTAAAGGGAACTGGTCTGACTCCTGATAACTGAGACAGATCTCAGGGCCAGAGTCCTCAAGCTTCCCTGGAAGTTACATTTACTTCATTATTATCTGCTTTGAGGGGTTCTCAACTTTTTTCTGAGATTGAGGACATTTTTAAAAACCAGTAATTCACAGTACCCCTTATAATACCAAATAGTAGTTATTTTTATATCATTTATTGTGAAAATAGATGACTCAAAGCTACTATGAATTCAGGAAAGCTTTTAGATGGCTTTGATGTTATATTTGCCATTGTATTTAATCAAATATACATTAGAAAAAAAGAAGCTTCAGCTTTATATGCAAGACATACCAATCTGCCCTCAGATACTTGATGTGCATATGGATTTGTGGATACTTTAGAATCCTCCCTGCCTTCCTGGGTCTGGGCCTACCCATTGACTGAGAACCTCCATGCTAGGACATTTTGCTGCTTTTCTCTGGGGGGGTCTGGCCCCAGGTAATTGAAGAAAGAGCTAAGTATGAGTAACTGAGTATGTGTACCGCTGCTGATTGTTTGCCAAAGCTGGGATCAGGTAGACTGGGATTTTGCATTGGTTTACATGTGAACTCCCCCTTGTGTCTCTCATGTGTGGGGAGAAAAGGCTGAAAAGTGATGAAGTAAGAAGGATGTACAGGTGTGAGTGGGAGACCCAGAGAGGAGTGGGGGTGCAGAGGTACTTGGGAGAGAAATGAAACCAGTGGTAATGCATGTGCTGGCAGGGAGATAGATGCATGGGTCTCTTGAGTTTTTTGTAACTTTGTGGGTAGTTTAACTCAACAGGTGTTGTCAAGGCTTCCTTTGTGATGCGCCTTGTGTTGGGGAGTGGAAGGTCAGTCAGAGATGAAGACGCTGCTCTGGGAGTTGACTGCTTAATTAGGGAAGCAGATAAAAAACAGTCCAGTGTGTGGTTAAGAGACCAGGTTCTGCAGTCAGACTGTCTGTGTACTGACCTTGGACTTAAACTCTCTCTGCCCTGGTGTCCTTATCTGTAAAATGGAGATAATACTAGTACCTAGCTTACAGAGTTGTTATGGGAATTAAATGAGCTAATTCAGGTAAAGTACTTAGAATAGCGCCCAGCACATAGAAAGTGCTCAATAAATAATAGCAAAAGAACAGCATGGTTTATGCAGTGAGATGGAAAGAGATGCAGTGAGGCAGTGTAGCTTAGTGATTAAAACATAGACTTCTGAGGCTCAGATCTGGGTTTAAATCTGACTTCTCTACTTACTAGTCCTGTGAGTCAGATGAATACCTAACCTGCAGACTAATTTTCTCTCATTTGTAAAATGGAGATAAGCATGCTTATCTCACAGATTAGTTGTGGGAATTAAATGAGTGTCTGGTACATAATTAGTGGTGAGTAAGTAGTTACTATTACAAACAGAGTGCTCTTGGGGTTTTGAAGAAGGGGAGAGTTTACGAGTTGGGGGATTGGTAATAAAAGGCATACTACTTAAGACTGGCCTTTAACATTGATTAGTGAGCTTGGTTTGGGGAGGCCACGCCCAGCAAAGGAATTAGTAAGAACAAAGGCGGGGAAGGGGGAAATGTACCTCATGTCCATAGAGGGGCACCAAGGTGTATAGGGAGAACCGTGGAATCTAAAGGAGGAGAAGCAGGCTGAGGCCAGGTCTTGGAATTTTAAACTAAAATAAATAAAACTAACATTTATTGGATGCTGTGTACAGAGTATTGGTAAATGGAGCCACAAAAGAATTTTGAGCAGGCAAAGGACTAATAAGAGCTGTGTTTTGGAAGCTGGGAGTGAAGTGTGGAATAGAATTTGGAGAGTCGAGTTATTCTGTGGAAAAATCAATTGGGAGATGATAACTTAGGAAAGAGATATGGAGGCCCTGACCCTCGGCAATCTTGGGGAGTGGCGAGGAAGGATGGTGGCAGCTGTGGGGCAGGGATAGCAACAGTGGTTGAGAACTGTTGCTGAGACTGAACTGTAGGACTCTGCCTTTTCCAGGTGGGGGAGGGCTCAGAGATGTTGAGGTTTCAGGTTTGCATGGTTGGAAGGATGGTAGAGGGTTGAGAGGGGAGGGAGAAGTTGGGAGGGGGAGCAGGTTTGGGTCACAGATCATGCACCTGTCTTGGTGTTCCAAGATGGAGGTGTCCAGCCCGGTGGAAACAGGAGACCAGAGCTTTGAGTTGAAGGTGGGGCTGCAGATGGAGACCTGGGAGTCATGTGTGTGGAGAGAGAGTATTTGAATCTTTGGGATCGGATGAAGTGGCCAAGGAGAAGGGGAAGAGACTTCAGGGGGGCATACAGTTGGAAGGAGGGGGGAGGAGTGACTGCAGATACACGAAGGAGCGGTTAGGATAAAAAGAGAATCGGATCACAGTCAAGGGAGGAGAGAGCAGGACCTCACAGCTAGTGAGCATTTGCTAGGTGCCTTGAAGGCATGACTACCCCGTGAGATGTAAGAACTGGAATCTGAACCTGAGCTGACTCCAGGGCCTGTTGCCCCCCACCTTCTCTATGCTGTCTCTGAAAGGAGAGGCGGTCAGTCAGCTGTGTCCATGGGTGCCCTGCGTTTGATTTATTGGGGGTACTTAGGACCAATGTTTCATCAAGAACCAGTAACCTCCCTGGATTCTTTGAACCACAGCTTTTCCTTTAGGCCAGTATCTGATGAGGGTGTTCCTGTATTTGTTGGCCAGCACTGAGAGAGGGCAGTGGGAATCTATCAGCAAAATCTCAGTCTCCCTGAGGGAGCCCTGGGGGAGGAACTCACCCTAAAAAGTGGGGCATTGTCCCCTAAAAGCTCTCCAACATTTACCATGTTTCAGATGGAAATCTTTCTAAAATACGTTGTGCACCTCTCTGTCTCCCTGAGCATATTTGGAATGCGATTTAATCTTTTCCGGATGACTCAGTATGTCATGATTCCTCTCAGGTGTTGCACCAGACTGTCACACGGTGGTTCCGTTGTTGTAGTTTGTCCCTGCCTGAAATGAAGCCTGGTTGCTGTACTTTCGAGTTCTTCATTCTTCGATTAGCTTTTTTTAGTTTTTTCCACCTCTGCCCTTAGGAGGTGTTGTCAAGTAGCAATGGATATCCTTCTCTCTCTCTGTGAACTCAGAAATTAGCATTCCCACCATGTTAGAATTATGTGTCACCAACAGGGAGTGGATTCTGAGTTGGGTCTGAGAGGCTCTCCTATGAGAAAATCACAGTTTTTAATGCATAACTGTTATGATGTTGGTTTTGGCTGCTCAGAAATTTTTCTTTTCTTTAGTTCTGGCCTTCATCACTGTCCTTGATAATGAATCTGCTGGAATCCCGAGTTCATGTTAGCCAAGATGATACCATTTATGCCCTCTGGTGAGGCAGTCAAGACCTGTGTGTATGAAAGTTGAGTAAATGAGGTCACATACGTGGAATCATTCTGTCAGCTCCAACATCTAATACCTGTGGTCCTGACAGTTTCTGCTGTTGGAAAGGGCTCCAGGCAGAACAGGATGGACAGCTCAAGAGAGCTGTGCAGGGAGAAACTGTTTTAAGAACCCAGAGACCAGATAGATGCTCCCAAGGAGAGCCTCATATGGCAGAATGGTTTAGAGCGTGGGCTGCCAGGTTTAATCCCCGCTTTGCTCCTTCTAGCTGTGTGAACTTGGACAATTTGCTGAATCGCATTGTTCCTCAATGTCCTACCCTGTAAAATGGAGGTCATATATTGTTGTAAGGACTAAGTGAGTTAATATATGGAAATCCTTTACAATGTGCCAGGCACTATTCTAAGCGATCAATGAATGCTACTATGATTATTAAGCCTTGTGGTCAGAGAAGGCGTCAAGGAAGAGGTGAGACTTGGCTGGATCTTGAAGGATGACTGAATGAGATTTGTGGAGGTGGGAAGGAAAGGCCAGGACTTCCCCACCAGGAAAACACCCTAAATGAAGAGTCTAGGGATGTGAGTCGAGTGTATCAGGGGCTGGTGAGGAGACCAAGATAGTTGTTCTCTGTGGGAGATAAAATCAGAACTGTGGATTCAAGCCAGCTTCTAGAAGTCTTAACTTTCAGGCCAAGAATGTAGCCCACCGGAACTTTTAAAGCCAGTCAGATTTGGGTTCAGATTTTGACTCTGGCCCTCGCTAGCAGTATGACCTTGGATAAATTTCTTGCACTTTTGAGCTGTGATTTCCCCATCTGTACAAGGAAGTGATAGCAGTATCTACTGATGAGATAGCAGTGGGGAGGAACTGGAACCATGTTCAGAAAGAGCTGGGCACACTTGTAGTGCTTGGTAAGTGAGACGTGTTCATTTTTTATTTTGTATCCATTTAACAAACACAGGCATGACTTTTTCTCAGCCAGAAACTGTGCAAGCAGCTGGGTATACAGAGATGAATGAGACATTGTCTTTGCTCTTGGAGATCTCACAGTCCAGTCAGGAAGCAGGCATGGAAACAACTGCGATAGAGATCTGATAATAACACGAGGTACATATCAAGAGAGGAATGGCTGGCTCTGCCTGGGAGGTCAGGTCAGAACACAGAGCAAGGCATATAGACCTGGTCTTAAGGCAAGAGTCTACTTTCTCAGGCAGGGTAGGGAAGGATGTTTCAAGCTGACGGAATAGTATGTGCAGAAATGTGGCATATTAGGGAAATGGAAAGAAACTGGGTATGGATAGAGCCCCAATTGTTGCAGGAAAGAAGGTTGAGGGAGGCGTGGTCAACTTGGAATGGACTTTCCTGAGAATATTGGGCTTGATCCTGTGGGCCCTGGAAAGCCTTGAAGAGTTCTAGGCAGATCCATGACTTGGTTGGACGGCACTGGCAGTGCTTGGAGTATGAATTGCAGGGTGACAAGACTGACTGTAGGGGGAGATCATTCAAGAGCCTTATTAATGTTCCGAGGAGAGGATCTGGTGTGGGTCTGACCTTGGGGCTGTGCTGATGGTGATCGAGGGATGAAAAAGGTTTCTAGGAGTTGAGTTTTTAGAGTTTTAGAAGGTGGAACTGGTAGGACCTGGTGATTGGTGTGAAAAAAGAAAAAAAGAGCAAGGCTGATTTCTGGGTTCCTAACCTGATCAGGCAATGCAGGCAACAGGAGCAGGCTTGTGGCGGAAGGGTTCTGAGGTCCATCTTGGACATGAGGACACAGCCTGTGAGACACTCAGATCGAGCTTCTCTGAAGGCAGGTGGATATATCAAGCATAGAAGAGAGATTTGTCCCGGAGCCTCTGAAAAGTTCTGAGCATGTGTGCACGTGCATGTGTGCATATGTATGTGTGCCTGTGTGTTGATTACAGCAGTGCTTAGTCGGGTGTATCTGGTACCTGTGCCAAGAGAGCCAGGCTGGGCATGGGTAGGGGACCAACCAGCAGGAGGCTAATGAAGGAAACCTGGGGTCAGGGGTGAGCGTGGGGGCTCTAATGACCCGGAAGCGCAGTGGAGAAAGGCATAGGAGATTTTGTTCTCCTGGGCAATTATCCCTTTCTGTGCGGAGGAAGTAGATAACACACTGAGCTCATGAGGGTTGCCGGGAAGCTGCTGGTCCACGACACACATTGAGGGTCTGTACAGTGCCTGGCTCGTGGCTAACTAATGGCTTCTCTGGAGCCTGGCAGAGTGTGGGGCACATGGTGAGTGTTCAGGAAGTGTTGGTTGGAAGCAGTGCCTTTGTTGAACTCAGGGAAACAGGCAATTTGTTGCCAGGGGTGGAGATGTCAAGTGCGGCTCCAGCGGAGGAGTGCACTGGCTGTCAGCAGCTGTCTGAGTAATTGCTGAGTGCACAGGTCGGGATGTAGGACCGGCAACCATGGAAGAGGCTAGGGCGGCAAATACAGGTTTGGGAGTCCCTCAGCCACGAAAGTGTGCTCTCATGAAGAGACGTGGGAGAAGAGAGAGGTGTGTGGAGGGCGCGAGACTGAGCTGAGGGGCCCATGATGGCAGGTGAGGGGCACAGGTGAATCCGCAGAAAGCGAAGGGCAGCAGAGGAGAGGCCAGTGAATCTCCAGGTGCCTCTCCGGGAAGCCAGCAGAGGGGAGACTCTTGCAGGCAGCAAACTACACTTAGTTGTTTCACCTTCCTGAGCATAGCATGACCCACATTAGTGGCAGGTGGGAATACTCTTGGAAATACCTGCCATGTTGGATTATCCAGAACTGCCGAGCCTCCTTGTTTGTGCAGGTGCTGAAGAGATGAGTGTGCTGACCGACCAGGGCCTTAGCACACTAGGGCCAAAGAGAGCCGGACGTTGGGCTCATGGGAGCCCAAGGGTTTTCCCCAGGGCCCCTTCCTAGCCAGCTCCCCTCCCTCACCACAAATGCATGTAATTCAGTTTATTTAAGGAAATCATTGTATACATGGCTTTTAGGGGGGTGCAGCTATTGGGAAAAGAAGCTCTGTTGCACAGAAGTGTCTTTGTAACACATGTAGAGATGTAAAGGCTTGTGTGTGTAGGTTTAGAAAATGGGAGGCTGATAGATAGATGGATAGATTAAAAAAAGGGAGCTGTGTTCATAATGGAGGGTGTGTCTTTAGCCACCGGAGGGAGTGTGGGGTGGGGTGGTGTGCACATCTCATATTATGTATTAGATCACAGTGCGAGTATTGATTCTGCATTCTGTGTGTGTATTGTGGGGGTGGTATAAGGTGTGACAGATGACAGTGTGTATTTCTGGAGTTTAGCCAACTCCCTCAGAGCAAAGGAGCAAATAACACAAAGAGAGGTTGGAGGTAGGAGACAGTGTGTGCATGTGGTGTGAGTGTGTACTGAATAGCTGTTTGCGTATATAAGTGCGTATCCCAGGGTCCATGTGTGCGTGTGTGTATGTATGTGTGTGTGTTTGCCCACTGGGTCCATATGTTTGTAAGTCGTGCTGTTTCTTTTTTCATCCTATTGCTTCCGCTAAAGGCTCCCAGTAGGTGGGCATGTAGAAATGTTTGGAGAGGGGCTTTGGCCCAGTTACAGAGCCGACCAGAGCCCCGGGGACTTGAAGCTTAGTTGAAGGAACTGCCTCTCTCCTCCCTTCCTTCCATCTTCTCTCTTGACCTATTTGGTGAGCCCCTGGGACAGGCTCAGGCAGGCCCCAAATAGGTGAGGGCTAGCTGCCCAAGGGCTGTGGCGTAACATAGGGATCAGCCCAGTATGGCCCCCTGAGGTTTGACCTCCTTCCACTACTGAAGTGTCCCATCCATCCTGGGGGCCCTTTGCCTCACCCAGCTGTTGAGAAGGCATTTATCCCAGAGTCACAGAACCAGGGCCTTAGATGAAATCTAGTCCACCCCTTTCATTTTTGCAGAAGAGGTACTGGTTGCTCAGAGAGACGAAGAGCCTGGGATGAGAGTCACATGGCACTTGGAGGCGGAACTGTGTTTTCTGACTGTGTACAGCAGACTCCACCCCCCCCCCAGGGGAAAGGATGTCTGGGTAGGGGTGGGGAGTGGGGAGTCCGCGGGTGCAAAGGCTTCAGGTTTAAGTCGTGTGAGAGATTATACATGTCTGCATCACTAAGTGCCTATGTGTGTCAGTGTGTCACTGGGGGTGAGCCATGTGTGAGTGTGTCCCCATCTGTTTCTAAGATGCAATGGAGTGCAGAGGAGGAAGGTGCTGGGGGAGTCAGGACACCTGAATGCTGCTCCCGGCTCTGCCTCAGATTCCCCGTGTGACCCTGAGTGGTCACTAACATGTCCTGAGCCTCAGTTTCCTGAAATATAATGTGAGACTTGGGTCCCCTGGGACTGTGTGACCCTGTGTGTGAGGTGCTGACTTGGGGAACGGCTCAGTCTCTGTCTCGTCCCTATCAGGGCATTCCAGGTTGGGTGACTTGTGTCTGGGCCTGGGTGGGCTAGGGGACCTTGAACCCACCACCCATTGCTCCCCTTGGAGCCCCATCCTTGCTACCTTGCTAACAGCCTTCCTTTTTTCTCTCTCTCTGCCCCTCCTTCCCGAACCTCGCTGGCCTGTAGAGGAGCACCCCATGGAAGGTGAGTGATGCCTCTTGGTCTTTGGGGTTGGCTTATCAATCGCCATGGGGTTCAATTGGCTCCCTCCCCTACCCATGTTTGGGGCCCCCAGGAGAAGGATGTATGGGTGTCCTCTTGGCTGCCTCGGCCCCACGTCTCACCTGTTTCCTCTTCATGGTTTGCTGGAAGAACTGCCTGGCAGAGGCAGCCCCTCCACGGCCTGTCTTCAGCACATCTGCCCACTGGCCTTTCTTCTTTTCTGGGGAGGAGACCAGGCTGGGAGCAAGGCTGGAGGGATGGGGCTGAAGGATTCAGAAGTGCCCAAAAATGACTGAGGAAACTTAGAAAGGCCAAGCTGCCAGGGGCTGGGCTGGGGCTGGGGTAATGCTTGGGTGGAATCCGCTTGGGGTCTGAAGAATGCAGGCAGGGTGTGAATCGGGTCCCCAGGTCAGCGGATGTGGGCCGGCTGGCAGCTTCTCTGCTACTCAGACACACGTGCGGTCCCCTAGCCCCGACCCCACGGGCTGGTAGGTAGGGGTGGTTGGCTTCCTCCTTCAGCACAGGCCCAGGCAGGGCGGAGGGCGTGCCTCTCTTCGGGGGCTCTCTGTCCACACTTTCCTGTCCTCTCTTTCACTTGTCTTTTCTCTCTCTCTCTGGTTTTTGTCTTTGCCTCTCTTTTTCTCCAGGGCTCTGTCCCTGGACCTCTTTCTTTGTTTCTGTCCTTCCCCAGGCTCTCTCTGGGTTCTGTGCTTTTCTCTGTTTCTTTTCCTTCTTTGAGGTGGACCAGGTCAGGAAGGGAAGACTGGTTGGATGGTCAAGGCTTAAAGGCTGAGCAGCAGGGGAGCACACGTGTACCCCAGGGAGAGGGCAGGCAGCTCGCTGGGCAGGAGATAGGATCCCAGTCACTAAATCTGCCCCACACTTTTTTCCTGGACCATCGGGAGAGGGAGGCACACGGGCAGCCCCAGGCTGGGAGCTCCCTAGGCCGGGCCCTGCCCTGGATGCTGGCGTCTGGGCAAGGAAAGAAGACAAGGGGCACTTGGCCTGAATGTGGGGCTGGAATCCATTTCTCTCCTGGTGTCTCCAGCTTGTCTCTCTCACTGATGTCCCTTCTCCTTGGGTGTCCTTAGGGGTCCCCTGGTCCCTGTGCACAGGCAACTGTGTGTGTGTGTGTGTGTGTGTGTGTGCGCGCGCGCGCGCTTATCTGTGCGCACATGTTCATGCAGCTCCGCTGCTCTGTTGTGTTTGTGTGCCTTTGTGCACATCTGCACACGTATGTTTGTGTACATGTGTCTGAGTGTGTCTGGAGGCGTGTATACCTCTATCGTTGTGTCTTCTGTGGCGTGGCCTCGTCTCTGTGTGCCTCTGAAGCAGCATCTGCATCTGGGTCTGCACCTGTCCTGTCTGTGTGTCAGTATTTACCTCTGTGTGAGTGAGTCTGCGTGTCTGGGTGGACGCAGCCTTCTGAGGGCTGGAGATAAGATTTAGTGCTGATATGACTTTTACTTGCTCTTGATGTCATGTCTCCTCCGGAACAAAGGGAGGGATAGAGGAGGAAGAGAGAGGGGAAGAGGTTGGAGAGGAGGGGCTAGGGGCAGAGGCAGGCAGAAGGAGGGGGGTAAATAGAGGTGGGGAGAGGAAGGACCTGTGGAGGGAGGGGCAGAAAGGGGAGAACCACTGGGGAGGGTAGAGGGCCAGGCGGCCGGTGGGGGGTGCTGAGGAGGTCGGGGAGAAAGCCAGAGGGCTGCTGCGGGGAGGAGCAGTGGCCTGGAGCTGGAGGAGAGGAAGAAGGAAACAGTTCTTCTCCAAGCAAGTGGAATAGAGGGACAAGATGAGAAGTGTGGTTTTGGGGACAAGTGGGGAATGAGATCTGTGGATGTCACATTGCCATCTCTTGGGGGCAGCATGGTGGTCTGCTGGTCTGGGTGTGGCCCTGCACGTGCCTGTGTGTCAGTGGCTGTGCAGGAGTTGTGTGTGTGTGTGTGTGTACACCCAGGGGTGTGATGCATCTGTGTCTGTGGCGTGGCTGCTTGTGTGTCTCGCTATCTTGTCCCCTATAACCCTCTTCCTTCTTTCGATGCTGGTCCTCCCTGGGGTTTTGGTAGGAGATTACGGGGGTGAGACTGAGAGTAGGGAGGTGAGTTTGGCAGGAGGTGGCTTCACAGGGATGTGCTGGGGTCTCCTCAGTGGCACTACACTCTGGACTCTGCAGTTCCCACTTCAGACCTCTGAGTCCTCTGTGACTTCACACTCTTTTCCCGTCCTTCATCCATCGACACTGTGCCGCAGGCCTAGTTTTCTCCCAGGAACCCAGCCATCCTGCTCCCCAGGCCCCTGCTGAGCATCTCCTTTTGAGGATCCAGGTAGCCCCACCTCCTTTCTCCTTAGCTTTTGGTATCAGGGAGAGAAGACCCAGAAGCAGCCAGATAAAGTGCCCTAGGAAAGGACCCTTGGTAATGCCATCCATCACTGCCAGCCTCTTCTCCAGAGGCACCGGAGGAGGGGCTGATGCCACAGGTAGAAGTGGGGAGGGGCGTCAGGAGGGGGCTGGAGCATACAGGGAGCAAAGGTTTCAGGTCAGGCAGGGAGGCAGGCTTTAGGGAGAGCACCCTCAGGCCAGGCTGGGCTGGGTTGTGGGGAGATGGGGCATGGAAGCGGCCTCCCCTTCCCCAAGATGGCTGGTGCTGTTACGCCTGAGGGAGCTGAGCAGCTGGTTGCCTTGGTGACAGAGGGAGAGTGCCGCATGCTAATGAGGCTGGCTGGGAGCTGGGCAGTGGAAGGGTCTGCGAGGAGAGAGATGCCGCTCCCTCCTCCCCCCAGCAGCAGTGGTGCAGGCCTGTGGGGACAGGAGGTGAGTTCACAGGGCACTCAGTTCCTGGGCCTAGAAGACTTGGATGAGGGGTTAGGGCCCTGGGTCTGGGTCCTGGATTTCGGGGGTTTGGAAGAAGATGCTGGTAGTTCTAGGGGAAAGAGTTGGTGGGGGGCATTCAGAGCAAGGAATAAGACTCAGTCCAAATGCCTGGGTCCTGCCTTGTTTTGTGGATCAAGCCGGTGTCTTCCCAAGAGCACTTTTGTCCTGAGGCAGCCCTAAGCAGCTGTGGCCCCCCAACAACTGCCTCATACTCAGAAGTGGGGAGAGACCAATGCTACCCGAGAGATGAGAGGTGGGCAACGTGAACCATCTGCCCACATCTTCTACAGGATCAGGTCCTTTCCTGGCCTCCTCACAGCCTTTCCTCTTGGAACCCAGGCATCTTGGCCCTCAGCCTTGCCCCAGAGACACCTAGAGCCCTTTACCCATCTTCTGTCCTGATTTTCTAGCCCCAGGGCCCACATCTCACAACCACAGCAGCTGGGATGGTTTCCAAGGGCGATGTGGTACTGCAAGGCTGTTCCTTCCCCACCCTCTTGGCCAGACACCACAGGTGCAGTGATGGGGAGGGGGACTGAGGTTTGGTGGGGCTGGCTGGTCATCTCAGGGAGTCCTGGGGTCTCAGCCCAGCTGTGGGGCCTGGTGCTTCCAGTCTCTCTGGATGAGAGCTTTCCTTGGCTGGTGCCCTTTGGGCAGTGAGGTACTGGTCCAACGGGCCAAAGTCTGTCCCCATCAGGCTGAGAGGGGCCCCAAATCAGGGCTGACCAGGTTCTCTCAAGGAGCCAAGGCAACCCTGAAAAAAATCCCAGCGGGTCTTACTCTCAGTCTTAGATGTAGGGCTTCTGTATTCCATTTTCAAAATTCAGCTTTTAGGTCATCAGAGAGGGCCTGGCCAGAGAAACAGGGTCCATAGAATAATTTCGAATGAGATGTGTTAACCCCTCAGAGAGCTGGGGCTCCCCACCGCGGGTCTTGGCTACCTTCTCTGGTTCTTGCTGTCCAAGAGCGCTAGCCTCATCTCCCAGTCCTCTCCATGGAAGGATCCAGGCCCCATCCTTGCTCCAGTGTTCTAGATTCCGCTTCTTCCTACCTGCTGCCACTCTAACTTTGTCCTCCTGAACCCCAGTTTCCTCGTAGAACCAGGTGTGCTAGGTGCTTGCTACCCATACGGAGGCTGTTGGCGGGGGACAGCTGGGGGGACTAGACCCAGACACGTGTCTTCCCAAAGTCTCCTTTGGTGGGAGATTCCTTCTAAGCCCAGGCTCCTCACACCCTCGCCTTCCCCTTCCCTGCCAGGCTCATGGGGTCACAGGATGGGGTGTGGGGGAGGATTGGAGCTCTCCCTTGCCCGCTCAATTCCATGCTAACAGGACACTCTCTCTCTCTCCAGGTGGCTTTGATTTTTGTGTCGTGTTTTATTTTCTCCTCCATCCGACTCGTTTTTTCTCGTTGACCGTTTTTTTTTCTCTCCGCCTCCCGGAAGAAAAAAAAAAAGAAAAAAAGAAAAAGGAAAAAGCAGCCCTCCCAGCCTCATGCTTCTCCTCCTTTTCCTTTTTTTTTCCGGCAAGAAGAAAAAAAAAGAAACCAAAATCTCCTCTCCCCCTGCAGTGACTCCCTGCCCCAAACCTTCCTCTGGTTCTGCCTGTGTTCCCCTCACCCTCTCCGGCGTCCCCCTCCTCTTTCTCTCTCCCCCTCTTGTGCCCTCACCCTCTGTTTCGGCATCGGGCCCCTTTCCTCAGCTCTGGGCTGGGGGCTTTCCCCCCCGATGTCTGTCACAAGTTAAAAAGGGTTTTTAAATTGTGGCAGCAAAAGCTTTTTTCTCCCCTCTCTCTGGCTGATTTTGATGACTCGTGTTTTCTTTGTTTCTTTCCCCTTTTCTTCCTTTTTTCTTCTTTTCCCCCCCTTTCTTTCTTTCTCTCCTTCCCCTTTCCAAGGTCCGGCTCACCTGACGTTAAACAGCGAAGGTATGGTTTGAAGTTCTGGTTTGATTTGGATTGGATTGGATGGCCCCTGACCTGTGCCTGGATTTTCTGTCCCTCTCCCCGCCCCCCTTTCCCCTCCTCCACCTGTCTTGCCTCCTTCCTGCCCTTCCTGCCCACTTCCTCTGCCATGTCTTTATTTTATTCGGGCGCTGGGGCGGGGGTGGGGGGCTGGTCCCAGGGTGCGCTCTCCCCTCTCCTCACCTCCCCCCAACCCCGACACATTCCATCCGCCCTCATCCCACCTTGGTTTCTGACATCAAAAGATGTTTGAACTCCTGCCGTGGTCTCCAGTCACCTTTTTTGCGTTTTCCTGATAGTGTATCTTGCTTTATTTTTCCCCCTTCCTCATGGTGGTGTTTTATTTCCTTCCACTCATTCTGACCATTCTTTCTTTTCTGTGAACCCAGATAAAAAGAGAAAAGTGTGGGCTGGAGGAAGAGGATATTAGGCAGCCTCATTCCCCTTACCCTGCTGCTGTAGGATGCCCCTTTCCACAGCTGTCTCACTGTACACCCTCACCCTTGTGTCTTGTGGATGTTTCTTGACCCTATTTGACAGAGGAGGACATTTAGGCTCAGAGAGATGGCGTGACTTGCTAGTGATTACACCGCCTTTAATTGGTGGTACCTTTGGGACTGCTCATCTATTTTTAGCCTCCCTTCCACCAAGTCCCTACCATCTTTAAAAACCCTGGTGTTCAGCAGGCCTGGAGACAGAGCCCAGGAGTCCTGACTATGATCCCCCAGCTCTGACCTCCCTGTCACTGTCTCCCTCCCAGACCCTCAGGCACTGCTCCCCCAACCCAGGGCCATCCTCTGTTGGGGCTCATCTTCCACTGGGACGGGGTGGGGTCTTAAGCCTGTAGGCAGGCAAGACTGGGCAGTGGGGAGAGACTCAGACCTGGAATTTGGGATGGATTTAAGTCTGGGGAGGTAGAGACCTGGAATTCTTGCAAGGATGAAAAATGATGGCAAGAAATATGGGGAAAGAGGAAGTCCCAAGTGGGGAGTCAGGGCCTGGTTGGTTCACTCACATCCTTCTTGCCTCTCAGTGCCTGGTTCTGGGGGTGCTGGCTGTGGCTCACCTTTGTCATAGATGAAGGCCTGAAGGATCCAGAAATCCCCCCTCCCACCTCCTAAAAGGCCACAGCTCAGGTGTTACTCTAGCTCTAGTTCTGGGGACTTGAGATTGGGGTTAGAGTAAGGGCCCAGACAGGGACTTTTAAATTCCATTCTTGAGTTTCCCTTAAGAACCATCTTGTGGGGTCCGGCAGTAGGTATGGTGTCTGGGAGCCGCTGTTCACTGGTAGGGTTGGGTGGAGAGCGCAAGGCAGCCTTGGACCCAGATATGGTAACACGTGCCTGCAGGGGCCTCTGGAGAGGAGGCCTGGGGTTGGGGGGCTGAGTGGTGGGGAGTGGGGGGTCCTCCCTGAGCAAGGCCTTCCCATCCACAATGAGCTCAGCCAGGCAGGACCTCCCTGGTGTGAACAGCCCTGCTGAAGGCACAATGGAGCAACAAAGAACAAGTAGAAAGCATGGCCCTGCCCCTGGGAAGCCCCAGGGTCTAACTGGCCAAGAAGTAGACGAAGGTGATGTTGGGAGCACTCCCTGTAATAAATGAACCAGGTGTAGAGGGAGAACCAGGTTTGCCTCAAGGATGGGCAAAGAACTGAAGAGAGATTTGATGTGGGAATCGGGAGGTTTCGGAAGACGGGTGCTGTGTTAGGCTATTGGATGAGTTGAGGCGCAGGAACCAGACCTAACAGAGCGGGGTGAGCAAAGATGCAGAGCAGGGCAGAGAGTGGGTGAGACACTGGACAGCAGCTCAGGGTCCCCAAGGCCAGAGGGCTGGCCTGTTTGCATGTGGTCAGGCAGAAGGGGCTCCTGAACTAGCAGTGAAGCCTCTGCTCTCCACCCCAGTCTCCTCACCCCTGGGCAAAGGGCAGAAGTCGGTGGTCATGAGTCTGATGTGGTTTGTGCAGCTAAGGGTTCTTGGTTTGTCAACTGGCTCCCTCCCCAGAGGCCGAAGCAAGTGAGTCCCCAGAGCAGCACCCCCGACCCTGTACCTTCAAGCAGACCCTCTGCCCTGGAGAGGGCCCTCCATCGCCTCAAGGCTGGGGTGGGACTGCCTGGGTAGCCCCCTGTGCCTGACTCCCCAATTCTGCTTCTCCAGTAGGGTCCTTACTGTTCTCCGAGGGGGGGGCCGGGAGAGGAGGAGCCAGCGATGTGCACCAGCCGACAAAAGGTCAGTGACCCCATGGTCCCCAGAGAGCCCAGCCCTCACCCCCTGCAGGCCAGCTTCACTTCCTGGAGGGCAGCTGAGTCAACGGAGACATATCCCCTCTAGCCTCTCTGAGGTCCACCCCAGTACTTACCTCAGTGTGAAGGGCCACAGGCTTCCATTTCTTTCCCAAAGCCCAGTTGTCCCAATGACCTCCTTCCAGAACACAGGCCACAAAATAGGGATGCCTAGAAAGTATCTATTTCTCTGGTAGAGTCGCTAGGCAGCAGTGTAATATCCCCCCACCCCCCCACCCCTGTTTAACCATCAAATTCTGGAAGCCTGCTAGGTGTCAGCCCAGGGGGATTCTGGTTGGGAGATGTGGCATTTATAATATGTATGTATCACACGCATTGCCTAAATGAGCCTTCACGACCCCTTGCGGAAGGGCTCATTGCCCATGGTTTATAGATGAGGAAACTGACACTTGCCCGGGGACCAGCCCGCGGTCCTTTATCCTGCATCAGGGCTGCAGGTTTCAAACTCCTTTTTCCCCTGCCCTGAGGCTGCCTCTCTTAAGAGAATCTCTTCCCCAAGAAGTTTACAGGGCAGTGTAGCAACCCCTCAAGGAGCTCCTGTGGGTGCCAAGCCTTGGGGCTATCAAATCTCATTCTTTAGTACGGGCTGTTCTGTCAGCCTGGATTTCTGCCATCCCTGCCCTCTTCCCCAACCATTTGGTATCTCTTTCAGCTGACTCTTGAAAAAGCAGCTAGTCCTTCCACACTAGAAGTCTCCCCTGAACTCCCCCGGCAAACCCAGACGCTGCTTGGTGTCCCTTTGTCTACTCACCCATTATATCACTTGCCCCATGGCATCGTAACTGTCACTTTACCTGTTTGCCTCCCCCACTCAACTGAGCCTCCTGCTGACAGCGGACTTGGTATTTTCATTCGTATACCCCAGGTGCTTTACATAGCTCCTGGCACATATGTAGGCGTGTGCTCCACAAATTTATTTTAAATGGGTGAATGGGCTTTGTTCTCAAGGGGCTCATTGACGTTCTAACAAATAACCACAATAAAGGGTGGTACATGCAAAGTGTAGGGAAAGTGCAGACTTTGTGCAGAGGAGTTAATTTATTCATTGATCTAGAGAGAGAGGCAGCACACACACACAGAAAGTTACATCCCAGTGCAAGAGTCATTTATTTCTGGAATGGTTTGCAATTTATGAAGCCTCTAGATGCCCTAAGCCTTTCTAGATGCTCACAGCAACCTATGAGGTAGGCTGATGATTAGCGCCTTTGTCCGGGGAGGAAGCTGGGCTTTAGAGATGTTTGTTGCCTATTGGCCAAGGTCACAAATCTGGTGCAAGAGCCGGTATTAGTGCTCAGGTCTTCTTTCTCACATCACACTTCCTCTCAAGGGGGCAGCACAAGATGTTACTAGGCAGTAACTGCCAAATGAGCAGAAGAGACAGCTGTAGCGCTAGAGGGTAGGGAGGGGCAAAGGGGGCTGGAGACCTTCCCAGAGGAGGGCTTTGAGCTGGGCCTGGAAGGAGGCAGCTGCTCTGTCCCTCATGGCCTTTAGAGATCCAGGACCACAACAACTGGTTTCTAGCCACATTCAGCTTGACTGGGGACATTTGAGGGGGGTTCACACTCCCCCACCGTGGGAGACAGACGAGCGATTACCCCCTCTTTCTGTACCAGGAACTGTTAGGAGCTATTCAAGCACTGCTGGGAATTGTAGTTCTGGGGTCGTACGCGGCGAGATGGGGGAGAGCGCCCCCTGCTGCTTCAGATCTCACTCCTCCCAGATCAGGTTTGTGCTCTTCTGAGCACCCTCAGCAGAGCAGCCCCCACACCCTTACCCTACAGAGTCCCCCCACCAATCCCTGGAGGTCCTGCTGCTCTTCTCCCCACTCAGGGGCTGTCTCTGTCCTTCCCAACATCCGGGGCTTTCTTGTTCATATTTATGCATCTCTTTTCTGTCACTCTCCTCCAATTCTTTCAAGCTCCCTCTGGCTGCTCCAAGCCTCTTTCTGTCTTTCGGCCTACCTGGGTCTCCGTCGGTGATGGGCATTGCAGCATGTGTGGACTCTGGCTCTAGAGTGGCTGGCTCTGCCTCCTGTCCTAGGAGACTGGAGCCAGAGCCTGGAGAAGTCGAGGAATGGCCTCATTTCTCCACTTTTCCTCGGCAGCCATGGTCCAGCCCCAAGCCTGCCTTTCTCCTTTTTACTGGCTTCTTTTGTTCTGTTCCAATCACTTTTTCACGTGATTGCCTTATTCTTTCCTTGCTTTCTGTTTGACTCTCTCTTTAATGATATTTTCTTTGACTGCAGTGAAGGTGAGGGAGTGGGAGGGGAGGCCTGGCTTCTGGGAAGGACTAGGACACATAGCAAACCCAAGGTCAAACACATTCCCTTTTCTGGTCCTTGAGCCCCCTGGCTCTTCCAGTGCCTGGGCAGCAGGCCTGGTTGCTATGGAAACTAGCAAGGCCCTGAGAAACCCTTGGCTTCCATTCCCTAGAGGTCTCTGTCCCCTCTTTCCTTGCTGGCCCTCTTCCCACCACCCATACCTGTCCCCTCCCAGCTTGCTCCTTGTCTTTATACAGATTATTTCCCCCTGTCATCTCGTGCTCCCTCACAGCTCTGAGCTTCATTTCCCTCCTGTCCCTGATTTTCTGTCTTTCTCCTTCTCTACATGGCCTCCCTCAGCATTGCCATTCTTCCCTACCTCCCCCTTCTTGTCTCTGCTTGACTCCTCTTTATTTTCTGACCCTTCACACGAAGCTCTAAGGTAGGCAGAGTAGGGTTCTGGCTGTCCTAAAGTTACCCATGCCCCACCAGCCTCGCTGCCCTGTGGCCTCAGGAAACCAGGCCTCACCAGCTGCAGTGAGTGCAGTGCCAGGCTCTGGGGCAGCAGCTGGTGCCTTGGCATCCGGAGGCAGTGAGAACTGAGCCTGTGGGCAGCCTGCCCGGAGGGAGAGAGTGGGGCTGTTGTACAGGGGAGAGACATCTGCAGGAGATGCACCCAGAGAGCCACCGCTTCCACATGTGGCGCCTGTGCCGTGGCCCGGCCCTCAGGAGGGGAGGCACTGCTTCGTCCTGGGCCTGGGGGCCCATGCTGAGAACCTCTCCTCTCCACCAAGGCCTTTTCCTGGCCGTCTTGTTCATCCCCCCATCTACCCTGCGAGGTGGGCGAACTGAGCTGTTGTGTGTTTTACTTGGGAGGAGAAGCGAGTCGCTGTCAGAGTCCAGGTCCTCTGCGCTCCCTTGATTCCACGTCCCACTTTCTCCCCTCTGTGTGGGTTTTGCTTCTTAAAGTATAGGGCTGGGACCCTTAACTTCCCTCCACCGAGCGGTTATCACCCACTTACAGAACGCTAACAATCCCTGAAGCACTCCCAGTTGTTTTTGCTTCCTTAAAAAGTGCCAGTGGGAGGAGCCTGCCCTTGCACTCTCGCCTCCTGCTGCCTCCTGGCACACAGGGGTCCCACAGCTGCCCTCTGGGGGCCCTCGGTTTTCTGCTAAAGGCCTGCTTGCGCTGTCCTCTCAGGCTGGACTAGGAAGTTGGGGGTTAGGGTGAGAGTGTGACAGCTGGCACAATGGCCACCTGTGGAAGCCCTGCCCAGTGCCACTGCTCCCTCGCCCACATCCTTGTCACCTGCATCTCCCTCCCATGTGTCTTCCTCCTGCTTCCCCTACCCCATTCTCCTCATCTGCTCATTGCTACAAAGCAGGCCTGCTAGTCCCATTCCATGTGGTGAGGGCTGCAACTGTTTCTGGGCACTGAGGATGGCCATCACCGGAGAAGAGGCAGGAGAGGGAGGTGGGCTGCATTCAGGAGACCCTTGGTGCCCCTGCCATGGGGAACACTCCAGGAGGAAGTCAGGTGCAGCTCCTTGTTCCTCTTCCACATCCTTTTGTTAAGGGGAGTGACTGATGGAGGGCTGGTTGGGGAGGAGACAGTGAGAATGTGGCCCTGTGGCAGCTTAATTGTCAGCTGTCAGTGTGAGAGCCACTTAGCAGCCTCCAGCATTGGAAAGAGATGTGGGGGAAGTTGACTTCTGACAGCAAAGACGGCAGGATCCAGAGAGAAGGACGGGGAGGGGAGAGAGCCTAAAATTTGCAGTTGGGATGGAGGGGTCTGGATGCCCAGCACCTGTGCCTGGGCTGCTGCAGGGGAGGTGGAGGCTCTGCAGTGCCTACCCCACTCAGCTATGTCCCGTTTCCCCACTGTGGCGTCCAGGCAAAGAGGAATTTGTGGCAACCTTCAAAGGAAATGAATTCTTCTGCTACGACCTGTCACACAACCCGATCCAGAGCAGCACGGATGAGATCACGCTAGCCTTCCGCACCCTGCAGCGAAACGGGCTGATGCTGCACACGGGCAAGTCGGCCGACTACGTCAACCTGTCCCTCAAGTCGGGGGCTGTCTGGCTTGTCATCAACCTGGGCTCAGGAGCCTTTGAGGCCCTTGTGGAACCCGTCAACGGCAAGTTCAACGACAACGCCTGGCACGACGTCCGGGTCACCCGAAACCTGCGCCAGGTAGGGGGAGCGAGAAGAAGGCCGGGGCTAGCGGAGTCTGGGGCAGAGTGGGAGTGGGAGTAGGGAGGGAGGGCTGCCTGAGGTGGGGATGTGAGGTGTCAGGGCTGGCAGCAAGGCGAGCTTCTGAAGAAGACTGAGGCTTCGGGTGGGCTGTGAGGGTCCAGGGCTACGGCCGCAGCTGGCAGGCTTCGAGGACCAGGATGATGCGCTAGGGAGGAGGCTGCAGAGCTTGCTGGGAAAGGACCCTGAGGGAAGATGAAGGGCTGGGCTCAGACTGGTGGAAGTTGCTAGGGTTTCCAGGGCTGGGACTAAGAAATCAGGTGAGCTGGCAGGACAGCGGTTTGAGAGATGGGAGGAATGAGATGAAGCCTGAACAGGTGGGCCCTGGGGTACCGTGGGATGGTGAGCCTCTGGGCTGCTGGAGCAGGTATCCTGACAGTGGGGCAGAAAGGCACAGACGAAAACCTGGGGCATGTGGGGTGGGATGTGGTCAGTCCTCAGGTGGGGCCTTTCTGGGGCAGAGGCAGGGCTGAGGTCCAAGAAAGGTTGGGGCAGCAGATGCGAGAGGATGCTTGGTCCTGCCTCTCCCCTGGGAAGCACGCTCCCTCTCCTCTCCCTCCTTGTCCCTCCAAAGGGGGGCAGGCTCTCTCAGCAGTCCCTGGCTATCTCTCCGGGACTTCCAGGCTAGTCCATGTAGGAGCTGGAGGAGACTCTTGGGTTGGCCCCTGCAGGCAGGACAGATCTCTGCTCCTCCGTGTCCGCTCAGCTCCTGCTCCCAGACTCACCCCTGCCCCTACCCCTGAGAGAGGATTATGTTTTTGGGCATCACAAGTCCCAGGGTGGCTATGGCAGGTGAGGCTCTGTCTGTCTCTGGCCCAGCTTCTGCTGGACAGCAGCCCCCACAGCTTGTTTCCAGCCCTGAGAAGTTCCTGCCTCAAGCAGAGTCCAAGTCAGACCCTTCTTCAAAAGAGGAGAGGACACTGTGCATCCACAGTTGCTCCTGTCTCCGCCTCCTGACTCCTTTCCCTGCTTACTCGGCACCCAGGACCCTGGTGCCCCAGCTCTTGTGGTTCTTCTCTCCCTGGTCCATCACTTTCTCTTGTAGCTGGTGGCAGGGATGCTTTTCCAGCTGCATCCCCAGCAAGCTAAGTGTGACCAGGAACACGTAACATCCATGCCCTGGGAGGTGCTAAGTGGTTTGCAGCCCTTCTTTTACTGGGTGTTGTCTCTGTACTTCTGGTTCTAGCTGTGGGGTGGCTGGGCTTCCATTGTTCCCCTCTTCACCATCACCACCACTCTCCTTTTCCCCATCCTCCCACTGAAAGGCTCTCAGGGTGGGGGTGGGGCGGGGGATGCCAGCTGAACTCACACTCTTCTTACTGGCTCTTCTTCAACCCATTGAGTGATGCTCTCACAGGGAGTCCTCCTCTTTTAGTGCCTTCCCTATGCTGGGAGGACACCGTGACTAATCTGCCTGCTCTTTCCAAGCCTACTGCTCCCTGTCATAGTTGGGTTCCTACCCAGGCACCTATTCTTAGTGCACCCCGTGCTCTGAAGAGTGACCCACCTCCTCAGGAAAGTGCCCCCTTCATGTCTCATCATCCCCTGACAGCCGGAGGGCTGTCCTGTGTTGTCTGTCACACTGTCTGAGCAAACCTGAGTGTGTGTGCTTTTGTCACAGTTTTAGGTGCCACATACATTTTGCTGTGGAGGGTGCAGAGTTGCCTTCCAGCGGGCGTTCCCTCCCCAGGACCAGTGCTGTCACCTGGTACTGCCTTTGGCAACATGCTGCAAGCCTGAGATCCCTATCCATGTGTCCTTTGGCCAATATGTCCATCTACATAGAGTACCGAGGGAAAAGAGACATGGTCCCTGCCCTCCCAGCCCTTCGGCTCTTGAGGAGACAAGATGAGCCTGTTAAAAGGGAACAGAGCAAAGCCATACAAGTGACAAGTGAGCAGCAGGAATCTTAAATGTTCTAGGAACTTAAGAGACACAGAGAGGAGGGAGAGATCTGTGACCACGGGAGGCCGGAAAGCCACACAGAGGGGCTGAGGCCTGGTCTTGGCAGCCCCGAGTGTGGACAGTGACATAGTAGCCTCTTCTTGGGGCTCACAGAGTCCTGGGTCCAAGCTGGTAACTGACGGAGACCACTTCCCCTTGGCCTGATGGGTCAGAGCAGAGGCAGGTCATGCTGACCCGAACATAGGCCTTTAGGGCCAAAGAGGGTATCTGCCTCAAGACTTTGATTGAGAATTGTCTGTTTAGAAAGGGTTTCTGGAGGGATTTATTTGCCTCCAGTCCACATCCATAGATGTGAGGTGCAGTCCTTTTCTGGTCATCGTGACCATTAGGGGGATGGAAGGGCAGCCCCAGGACTGTGCCCTGGATTCACTGCCCTCATTCAGGGCCTCGCCTGTGACCGAGTCCCCCTCACCAGGTCCTTTGAGTGCCTGTCTTTCAGAGCTTCTAATAATTTGTTGGATCCTGTTGTCCCTAGAGCAGTGGTTCTCAACCAAGGGCAGTGTGGTCCCCAGGAGACAAATGACTGGAAACAATTTGGGTTGTCACAACTTGGGGAGGGTGCTACTCGGTGTAGGTAGAGGCCAAGATGTTACTAAACATCCCACAGTGCACAGGACAGTCCCACAGCAAAGAATTATTCGGTTCCAAATATCAGTAGTGCCACAAACATGGCCTCATGGCATCCTTTTGTGATCTGAAGGGTGATGTTGAGAGTGGCCAGGAACAAGGACAGGGGTTAATGTAAGAAATGACATCTGCCTCTGCCTTTAGGGTCAGTGACTGGGATTGGAGGACACTGGGTTCCATATTGTTCCCCCAAGTGATTAGAATGACCCGGAGACTGCCTCCTGGGGACAGCCTCTTGATTCGACAGTTGTGAGGGCGGGACAAGAGGCCAGCTCCCAAGACCGGAAGGAGGCAGAATTTTGCCCCCTCCGCTGAACCAGATAATTATCCCTGGAATCATCAAGAGGCTCCTAGAACGTTGCAGTCAAAATCTGAGACCACCTGCCCACCATTCCCACCCTCTCACCCTTCTCTCCCTCTGAGCCCGGTCTTGAGGCCCCTGTGCCTGGTGGCGTCTCTTGGGGAATCTTTGCAGAAATGATTCTCTCTGAGGATTCCCGAGGCCTATTTTCAATCCTGGGCCCACTCTTCCCACACCCAGTGTGCCTCCCATCACCATATAAGCTGAGTGCCCACCCATTTTGTCACCAACCAGCACCAACTTTGGGAGACAAGCTCGCTTCTAAAACATCACGTGGAGCTTCCTCCTGCTCAGCTCCCATGAGGCCGCTCCTAGGTGGAGACATTCAGGAGCCCCCTTGGGCCCCAGGGAGGGAGTCCCCTAAGCGGTTCCCTCTCCCACCTCTGGCCCAGCCATCCTGAGTCTCTCTGTCTTGTCATGTGCCCTGTCTTAGGGCCTAACTGTGCAGCTTGGCATGCCCCGTCTACACAGGCTTCCCACAGTGTTCCTGCCGACACCACCATTCACCCCACTTCTGCCGGGTGAAACGCTAGAGCTGGTGTTTGAGTCAGACAGACTGAGTTCAAATCCCAGCTCTGCCACTAGTTCGAGTGACCTGAGGCAAGTTATGGAACCTCTCCGTGCAAAGTGAGAGGGGCCTTCGAGAACTAACTGAGGTGATGCCCGGTGCCTGGCGTCAGGTGAACAATGGAGGGCTTGCTGCTACCATCATGGTTAGTTGTGGGTTTTTCCCCAATCCTTCAAGGCCAGCTTAATTTCCACCTTCTTTGTAAGGCCCTCCTGGGTCCTCCCAGCCCCTGGCCAGTCTCCCTCTTTGCTGTGTTCAGGCCCTGTCCCCTCTTTCCATCTGTGTGGTCGATATTTGTGTTCACCTCTTTTCTCTACTTCTAGATGGTAAGCTCCTTGAGGGCTTAATACCAACAACTATTGAGTGTTTTTATTTGTTTTGCTAGTGGTTTGGCTGGTTCATTTGGGCTCTTTTTTGAAGCCAGTTGGTGAGACTTTGGACACGAGGACCCAGCAGGCCTAATAATGGAACTACCTCTTGTCTTTTGGGAAAAACTCCTACTCACTTTACTTTCCCACTCCCTCCTCTGAATGTCCTCAGGACCTGTTCCTTTTTTCCAGCATGGCCCCTCCACTGGCCCCTGAGACCAGGGGTCTCCTTTCTATTTTGTATTTCACCGAACTTTTCTAACAGTCCTGTGAAGTGGGAGATAACTCCTGTTTCACCAACGAGGAATTGGAGACTTGGCAGGTGGAGGAGCTTGCCCACGCTGTACAGTTAGGACGTGGGAGGATGGGTGTCTGACTTCGAAGCCACTCCATTTCCCTGCTTCCAGGGAGGGCCTGGCTCTCGTCCTTGGTGCACAAGGCTAAGGTGCCTGTCGTTCGCCTCGTGGTGCCGCCATCCTTGGATGCTCCCAAATCTTGAACCATTGAATGTTCTGCTTGTCTCTTAGAAAAATGGGCCTCTCTTATCTCTGAGTGGAGCCTGCTCCACTTTCTGCTCTTTTCTTTATCCTGCGCTTCTCTCACTCAAGCTCTACAGAGATTGCCTTCTTCCAGATTTTTGTGATTTCTGTATCTAATCCCCCTCTTGGTATTCTTGAGAGACTGGAGCCACACTGAGAGTTCAAGGTGGAAGTGGGGTATAGTTTTGTCCAAAGGCACTTGGCCATGGTAGGTTAAGGTTACCTGCTGTAATGACTGGTATCTCCCCTCTGTGACTTGACGCCCTCCTCGCTGTCATTCTTGGGCTCCTGGACTCCAGGGGCCCTCCAGTTGCTTCAGTGGTGGGGAAAAGCCTTCCTTGCTTACCTGTTAGTCTGAAGCCTCAGATCTCCAGATCCCGGCCTTCGGGAAGGAGTGGGTTGCTGTGTCACAGGTGCCAGTATGGCTTCCAGTGGAGGCTCCACTCTAGTATTTGGCTGCAGTTGCCCCCTGGGGCATGGTTACCGTGGCCTGGTCTCTAGGTCTAGAGGGTCCCCATCTCACCCGCACCAACCTCGCTGTTTATTAGAGGAGGCCTGGATCTCTTCACACGTTAGTGGAAGGCCCAGGCTTTGAACTTAAATCTCTTCCCTCTCCATATTATTTCTTAATTTGTTTTTCTGCTTATTAAACATTGAAGTTGTCTATGAAAGCTGAATACTCTTTTTTCCTTATTTTAGTCTCTGTGTCCAGTTCTAATTTAAAAAGAGTAGTGATTGGGTTTTTACCTCTAATGCCTTTTATTCCCTCCTACCTTGTTTGACTAGTGCAGTGATACCAGACAACTCTTACCTTTTTTGGTGCCGTGGGTTTAGCTGCCCTGGTGCTAATTGTTCCTTGTCCTGACTAGTTGACCTCTTCATTTCCTGTCAGTCCTACTAACCAATAGGACTAATCCTTGTACCACCCGTTATCCCCTGCTCCGGCCCCTGCACCTGCGGTTAGACTCTTGTCTTTCTCCTGTATAAACGGCTTCTGTATCACTAATAATTAATATTGGTTATTCAGCACTTCTAGCTGCTATATATTGAATTCTGTTGTTTTTAATTATACAAGGCTCTTATTAATTGTCTTACTGAATTAGTCCTGTGCCCACTGGTTATAATAACTCTCTAACTAATGGGTCTGTCCCTAGAATACCTCTCCTCACAATCACAATCTCGGGTGCACAGTTTAGCATTTAATGGACAGCAAGCTGTAGTGTCCCTGCATCTTTGATACTCTAAGTGAAGCTGCCTCAGCCTTTTGACATCTCCTCCCCAAAGACCAGGGTAATTTTGAAGGTGGTTGTTGCTGCCGTTTTTGACCCTGAGGGAAGAAAATGAACTTAGAGCCACAGGTGGGTGGGGCCTGAGTCTGGGGTAGAAGAAGCTGGCTTATAGTTCAGGGAGGGGTAAGAAACTTTAGAAGTAGGTGGGCCTCTGTGTTCATTTTTAGGGTGTGATATGTGGTGGAGGGTGAATTTCTGGTGCTGGCTGTGGGGAGTGGAGGCTCAGGGGTCTATGGGTGTGCCTGGGAGGAGGCCGGGCTGCTAGGAAAACCTGACCAGTTCCTGGGACTTGCAGGGGTGATGGTGAGGGTAGCTCATTCTGGGAGGAACAGCTGCCCAGAGGAGCATAAGAGAATGTGGGTGGGGTGATTGAGGGGGGAAGTTGGGGGGAAATGTGGGCTCTGAAAAGTCAAGTTAGGCAGGACAGACGAGTCAGCTATGGGTGGGAGAAGGGGAGGGGAGGGGATGGAAGGGGAGGGGAGAGTGTTTGGGATGATTAGATATGATATGAGAATAAACCCTCTGCCAGCCCATGGAGGGCAAAGTTTCTCTTTCACTGTTCTGGTGGTGACTTGCTCTCTCTTCCTTTCTCAAGGAAGGGAAACAAGGAAGAAAAAAAAAAAAAAGAGCTGCCCCTCCCCTCACCATGCCTCCTGGATCTATTTGCTATCCATCCCCAGGAAAAGCAGACACCTATATCCCTTTCTGTGCTCCTTGGGAACCCCTTCCCTTTGCCTCCAAATGAAATTGCCTCTCATTCTAGCCAGTCCTGTGATTCTCTAGGGGCCTTGGCCACTCTTCTCCTAGTCTGACAGCCAGCTGGCCCATCACCAACCAGTTAACCCATTAACTTAACATGGTCACTGGTCAGCCAGTTGGCCAGCACCAACTCACTCTTTAGCTGGTTCTCTGGAAAGCCATCTGGTTGAACAGTTAGCCAACAAGCCCATCCATTCATTACCTAAGTCAAGAGCCCATGCCTTTCTCACACTCCTGTTCTCCCTCCCTTCCCCTCAACTCCCTAACATTTCAGCCAATAGGACTTACTAATACTGCATAATTGGGTCTGCTTCTTAACCCCCTGCCTTCCCTCTCTCACCCTCTGTTGGAAAACCCCGTTGCCAACTCTGTGTGTGTTACTAACACGCTTATAACCCAAGGGACCAAGGGATGGGCAGGGACAGGTTGGGCAAGGTATGAGTGAAAACCGAACTAACCTTTCTGTCTCATCTGCGGAATGTCGCCATCTTTAAGTCTTTGCTTTCTTGGTCCAGTTCTTTTGTTGTTTTCTTCTCTACTAACCAAGGTCTTTAACTGTTCCCCTTCTCTGCAGCCGGCTCTTCTGGGAGGGGATGGGAGGTGGCGAGGAATCCAGAGGAGGGGTGGAGGGTGGGGATCGGAAGAAGGGATTTAACTTGTGTGTGTGTTTTATTTCTCCCTCCCATTATAATTTTAATTTTCTTTAAACAAAGTACTTCAGCTGAACCTAAGGTGGGAGGGTCTGAACAGACAACCAAATATATACGGATATATATTTTTCCTCCTTCCTTGAGTTTCACAGTTGGTCATTTTCTTTTTCTTTTCTTTTCGTTCTGTTCTTTTGTTGTTGTCTTCGTTTTTTTTTTTTTTTGACCCTCCCACCCCCACCCCTCCCCCCATATCTCCGGTGAAGCACGCAGGCATTGGACACGCTATGGTAAACAAACTGCATTATCTGGTAGATATCACTCTAATTGTCTTACCGTTTGGTTTGCCGTGGGTTTTTTTAACTGTTCGATTCTCCCTCTTTTGTTTCCCTTCCCTGTTTGGTTTTGGTTGTTTTGCTCTTCCAATTGTTTTTTGCGTCCTGAACAATCTTTAGATTTTGCTTCTTTCTCTTTTAGTTTTCCTCTTTCCCTTTCTTTCTTTTTTGGTCCAAACTCAAATCCAAAAGACAAATGGAAATCGAGGAATTTGGCCTATCCCTGCCCTAACCCCGGACTCCTGAATTCAGATTCCTTGCCAGAGCGACCTGGGGCAGGCCCCAAGTTCATCGGCTCTGGTTAGACCAGCCCCGATGCTAGGCTGCTTATTTTGATTGCTTTATTTTGTTCCTTTTCTGCCCCTCCCCCTCGTTTTTATTCTTTAATTTAGTTTCTTTCTTGGTCTCCTGAAAATCCATGGAAAACACCATCTCATGACATGCTACGCTATGCTCAGTGTCAGCTCCCGCACAGGCCCCTCGAGTTGAGGGAGGGGGCTGGGAGTGAGGCCTCCAGTGGCAGCCAGCTTGACAGGTTGCAGGAGTGGGTGGCCGTGGGGGGATACAGAGCTGTCTGGAACTAGTCCAGAGCTCCTTCAAATCACCGTTGATACCAGTTTGGGGGCTGCCCCAGGCTGGCTGCCAGGGAAGAGGTGGCATCTCCTCCCTCACTTCTCAGCCGTGAGGGTTCCTGGTTCTGTCTCCCCCCACATCTTGCATGGCATGAATGGTCTTCTCCCCCGACCAGGGACAGCGTCCAGTTTCCCCCGCCGCTCTGCTGCTCTGACTAACACTGTGTCTCACACTGTCTTCCTTCCCCTCCATCTTCTGTCCCCTCTCTGCCTCCTGCCTGTCCCGCATGGCCTATGATGGGGGGTTGGTTTCCTTCCTTGTTGAGGGGGTGAGAGGAGGAGGCCCAGCCAGGGTGAAGTTGGGGTAGTTGTCGCCAAGCTCCCCTGTTTGGGTTGGGCTCAGTTCCGGTGAATGTTGGTGTGGGTGTCTGTATAAATGCAGCTGGTGTGTGTTGGTGTGTGGGTGCGACTGTGTGTAAATGTTGGTGTGCCATTTAGGGGGTGTTAGTGGGAGACCGTACTGTGTGTTTGTGAGGCTCTGCTGGTGATTCTACAAGGGTAAAAGCTGGTGTGAGCTGGGAGCAGTGTGACTGTCTTTGAGCTGGTGAGGGCTCTTGGGAGATGGACTGTGAAGCGGTGGTGGGCAGGAGCAGGGGAGGAGCTGAGGCTGGCCCTTTGCTCCTCGCCTTGCCCTGGAGTGTGTGCCTGCAGGCCCTGCTGTGTGCTATCCCCTGGGATTCCCTCCTGCCTGCTTGGTCCTGGCTCTGCGGCAGCCGGCGGTTAGTCATCGCCTATTAATAATGCAGCGTGATTGAGCACCAGGCTGGGGACCCTGCAGATGGACGTGTCTGCTCCCACAGGGCCCACGCTGCCTGGGGCAGGTGCCTGGCCTTCCCAGCCTCCCAGGACTGCGTAGCTGCCTGGCTGTAGAGGAGTGAAGCCTGGCAGCTGGGGCTCCCAATCTGGGAGGCTCCCCCACCTCCCCAAGAGACTCCATCTCTGAGGCCATGTCTGGCCTGTCCCGATGCTTTCCCAGGTCTGTGTTTCCCTGCACCCACAGGCTTGTGGTAGCCCTGTCCTTTGCCCTGTCTCCAAAATAATGCCCATGGCCATGGCCATCCTAGCCCTCCCCCATCCAAGATCTAATCTGGCCACTCCATCATCCTGGTGTTCAAATGCAGCCAGGTGGCAGCCCCAACACCACCCCTCCACAGGCTTTGTTCTCCTCTGCGGCTTCTAGGAGTCTGCTGCTGCTCACCCCTCAGGCCAGGCCACTCAGAGCCTGTCAGGAGCTGGGCCTTTAGAACTCGTCCTTTACAGAGCTTCGCTGGACAGGCGACCTGTGATTCTGGGGACAGAAGGGAGGCAAGATAAACCCAACCACCAAGCATGCCTTCTGAGAATAGGGCCCTGCAGATCTTTCTTCTAGTTTCAGTTTGTTAAGAACTGTGTGAACTGGAGCTAAAGTTGTCTCCTTAGCTACCAAACAGGCTGCTGATATACCTGTGTTGATATTTCATGGGGTTAGCGTAAAGATCAAGGAGCGGAACGGAAGTGAAAGCGTCTGTACTCTGTAAAGGGAATTATAATTGTATTAAGCTTTATCATGTGTTAACTGATTATCTCAGGGTTTCCAGGGCAGGGATGCTTCGTAGAGAAGTGATCCCTTTTCCATAGCAAGCCCTGGAGAATACAGCATCTCTGGCCCCACTAGAGATCCTATTACTGTCCTTTCTTGGAAATCAGTCCCAAAATAACTACAAGAAACCCCAGACTGCCTCAGGAATTGGGCCTGGGGAGGAGGAGGAAAGATGGAATGACCTGGTTAAGTTGGTCAAGAAACAAACAACCCTGTCTGCTTTCAACGCTGGCAAAGAAAGTCCCTATTAAAGTCTCTGAGGTCCACACTTTCTGATGCGAGCATCACTGCTTGATGATCAGAGCTGGTGCCCCTTGGTGGCCTGAGTCGCGTCATAAACTCTTAGAATCCTGTCCCAGGAATCAGCTCTTTCAGGCCAAGACTGGAGTCAGAGAACCCGGCACCAAAAGAGATGGGATTCAATGGCTCTGATTCCCAGGCATCCTTGGGAATTCTTTTTACTAACTCATTTATATAAACTCTTGTTATTGGAGTATTTCTCCTTAGCGGGGAGGGTGGATACAGACCAAAAAGGCCAACCAGTGGAGCAGTTTGGGCTAGGTGTGGTCAAGCTGATGGGAATGTTCTCTGCACATAACACTGGGGGCTTTGGTTTTCCTAAGTAGCTGTCACCTTTTGAATATCATTTAAACTCGATGAATGCCCAGATAGCAGTCAGAGATTATTCCCAGTTAACAGATGGGGAAACTGAGGCCTGAGAAGGCCTGCGGTCGCATAGGAAGTAATGGAAGAATTCAGTGCTTTCACTTCAGTTATCTCATTTGATCCTCATAGTAAGCCTGGGAGAAGTGGGAGTGATGGAAGTTGTTAAACCTCTTTTATAGACCAGAGTCAGAGAGGTAAAATGAGATTGTTCTGGAAGATGATAAAGGCCAAAGGAGATCCTAGGAGTTCTGACCTGAAGTTTCTATTCCTAAACTTTATCAAATCCAGTTGTCAGGTACAGCTTAGTGGTAGAGTGCATGTTTAGCATGTACAGTTTCTGGGTTCAATCCCCAGTACTTCCACTAAAAAAGGTAAAATTCACCACGGGGCTGTTACTGCTGGCTAGGTCATCTTTCTGGATGTCTTTCCAACCTGTTTCCCTCTTTAGCTTCTCCCCACCCCAAACAATGGCTAAACTCACACATAACAGGGCTGAACATCCTCCTTCTGCCGTCCTCCCCATCTTCATGTCCTACTCCCACCCCCTACTTTTAAGGGCAGGCCAGCACCTTCTTCCTAAACTAGTTGTTCTTAACCATCTTTGGCTCATGAAGTCCTCTGAGAATTTGGTGACAGCAGTGGACTCTCACAAGAAAAAGAATGTCCACTGAAGCAGTTTGCATATAATGTTAAGGGTTTTGTGACTCTCCAAAGCCTGTCTAGCCTACTTACAAGTTAAAAACACCTGCCCACAATCTTACTTTCCCCCAATCATCCCCCCCTCGGGGAAGTCAGTGACCCTGTGATCATAGCAGGGAGCTGGGATAGGCTCCGGACAAGGCCAGAGCCTCTTCCCCAGGCTTTCCCCTTGGGGTGTGGTGGGCATGGAGTGCCCATGTGGGGATATTTGTGGCCAGGACCTGGTTTCACATCCTACCAGCCTGCCTAACGGGGAGATGAGCAGAGCAGAAGAGAGGTGGGGCCAGCAGGGAGGGTTGAGAGCCCACCCAGCTCATAGGCTGCCCCTTTCAGCCACCTCCAGCCACCCGCCCCTCTCCTGAGGAGTGGAGCTGAGGCTGAGCGCTGGGCTCCTGTGTCTTCTGTGCTCCTTCCCCTCTCCGCTGGCTGGGCATGGCTCTTCTGGGGCAGAGCTGTGGCTCATTCCTCTTGTCCTACTCAGTCCCACTCAGGGCCTGGTCTGATTGTGTTGAGTGGATTGGCGTGGGTTGGGTGCAGAGTTTCTGCTGAGTCCTGGGGTGCTAGCTGCGGTACTGATGACAAAAAGGATGCTGCTTGGAGATGAGCCCCAAACTCCCTCCCACTGCCTTCACTAGGATGTGGTGTGTGAGTGGGTGTGTCTGGGGTCAGTGATCAGTGGTGAATGGGCGGTGGGAGTGAGCATCTGGGTCACCCTCTGGTAAGGAAGGTCTAAGTCTAATGTCCCTTCCCTTTCCTTCTCAACCCGTACATGTCTCTGTCTTAGTGATGGCTCCTCTTCCCTCCTCCGTTGAAAGGAAGCTTCTCCTTCCTGCACCCTTATGGCTCTTTTGCCTCCATCTCTGCTCTTCCCTACGTCCCCTGGCCCTGCATGCCTTCCCACCTGTGGCTGCCTTTTTCTCACCTCTCCTGCTGGGCTGGGCCCCCCACCCTGGCTCTCTAACCCGCACGTGTCCTAGCTGCAGTGGCTGTTCTGTGTCGCATGACCCCCTCTGCCCTCTTCCCCTGCTGGCCCCACCCCTTCCAGAAGCTGCGCGGGGGGGTAGGGGGGCAGGGGCATCACAAACCCCTGGGGTGGAGGGGGACCGGGGGAATTATTCCCCTGTTTCCTGCTTTTACTAACGAACCTGCCATTTTTGTGTCTGGATTTTGATTTGTCTGAGGAAACAGTCGGGTTTTACTAATCTCAATCATCTCCCTCCTTGCGTTCCCCAGAGACCTTCCTCCATTCCCCCTACCGTTGGCTTCCTTTCCACCCAGTGCCCATCTCCCCCTTTCTCTCTCTCCTTCCTCTACCCCAAGGATGAGCCCCCCTTCCTCTGTGCACTTCCTTATGATACCCTGCCTCCTGCTACCCTCTCCTTACTCTCTAGGCCAGGGTGGCTCTAAAAAATAGAGACAGATACAAAAGGTATTAAGGCACCATGTAGTGGTGATTTGCATAAAGCAGAGGTGGGCAAGATCAGATTTGTGTCCAGTCTGGAGAGGAGTTGAGGACGGGCCCCCCAAGTCAGGTCCTTCTAACTCTGAGGGCAGAGGTAGGAGTGGGTTGAACAGATTGGCCAAAGAGCCCATAGGGTGAGGAAGATGCCAGTAGCTGGTGCCCTGGCCTCTGGGACCCAGGTTGAGAGGACAGCTGAGTGGCTCAGGCAAGCTGGAAGGCTGAGCACATATATGGAGGTGAGGAGGAGCCTCTTCCTGGGGAGCTGTGGGGCCGGGAGGGCCCTGCCCATGCACAGGAGCACGGAAATCCTATAAGCAGTCTTGGAGGACTGAGATTCTGTCCACCAAACTGCGTTCATAGATTGGACACAGGCAGAGGGAGCCAAGTGTGGCCCTGGGTCGCCAGGTGACATTCACTTTAATGACTGTGACGTGTCCCCTAGACTGTGCCGGTGTTAGTAGGGTTATAGGCTGGGGGCCCGCCCTTCAGGAGCTGACTGTCTAGCTGGGGTGACCAGACAGGCTCAGGAGCTAGTCAGTGGCCCTGTTTCTGGTCTCTCAGTGAAGCACCAGGAATGGAGGTGGAGGGCGGGATGGAGGCCCCTTCTCCCTGCCGCCCCTCCCTGTCTGACCCCGACTCCTGTGTCCCAGCCCCCCTCTGCCCTTTCTCCAGCCCCCTTCTGCAGCCCTCTTCTGCCCATTCTAATCTTGTCTGCATGTTTTTGTGACTAATACTTTGACCCTTTCCTTTTCCACCCGGATCTCCACTTCCTAGCCTCGGGTTAGGTGGAGGGAAGAAGAAATAAACAATAATGACCAATCCTCCCCTCAAAACAAGACTCAAAGGCTTCAAACTGCCCATTTCCACAGACACCCCTTTACCGCTGTCCTTGAACCTAGTCGCCCCAGCACAAGGTTTGATGGTTCCCAGGAGGGGGCCCCTTGAGCCCTCGCTTTGCTCAGCCCCACTGCATGCGTTGTGAGGCTCCAACCCAGCACGAGGGAGACTCGAGGGTCCTATGGGGGATGTTTCCCTTGCCTCTGTTCTGCCCATGTCCCTTCGGAGTTCCTAACTCCCTGTCTCCGCCCCCACGACAGTGAAACCCTGGAGACCAGTCACCGGAAAATGGCTGGTGGCGTGTGCGCATGGACTGGTGTGGTGGGGACATCAAGAGCTGTGATTGGAAGGCCCCAATCTCCAGACTTTGCCTGAAGAAGGAGTGCTGAGGCATATTTGCGGAGTGGGAAGTGGGGTGAGCTGTGGCCTGTGGAAGCACAGTGTTGGGTTCACCATGAGCCAGCTTCCTGAGGCCCCTGCAGGAGCCCGATCGTCCTAATCCACGGCCTTCCCAGAGTGGGGGCTTGTGGTTCCCCAGCCCTTGGCTCTTCCCCTACAACCAGGCTGGGTGTCTGGAGCCCTTGTGGGATGCTCCAGTGGCTAGACTTTTCAGGGGCAAGGTGGATATTTTCCCGGGGAGCAGGGAATCATGGAGTTCCCTGTGTCACTGTCCCCCAAGGTCATGTCTGCTTTCCCTCAGCCACTACTGAGTCTCTTTCACCTCCTTGGAACTCCAGGTATGGCCCCAACCCTACCCATCTTGCTCTCTCACCTGCCTTTTCAGCCCAGGGTCAAGGCAACATGAGGTTAGCCCTGTTCCCCTCTCTTCCCTAACCTTGCCCTGACTTCCTGGCATAATGATGGTGTTGTCCATGGGGAAGACAATGAAGAAAGGAAGGCAGGCTGATGAGTAGGCCAATGGCTGCCATCTCCTTGGGAGACAAGAGAGTGACCCAAATACAGAGGGACGTGGAGAGTAAAGAGACAGGCTCAGCCAGAGAGCTAGGACAAGCGGGAACCTCCAGTTAAGGTGGTAGTGGTGGGAATCAGCCCTGAAGGGCGTTATGCATCCCCCAAGAAGTTCCAAAACTCCCTAATTCCTGTTCCTCATGCCTCTGCTATCCTCCACCTCCCCACTGGCTAAGATTGAAAGGACTCCTTGGCGCCCTGAAAGGAGAGCTGCAGGGGAGTGGAAGCCACCAAGATCCCAGGAGAATTGGTGTTCTCTGTCTCGTTTAGGACAGACACTTTGAAATCACATGTGGGTCCAGAGACCCTCCTTCAAGAAGAGGGAAATGAGGGTGCCATTTTCATCCCCCCATAACGAGGCCCTCCCTGGGGCCCCCACTCCCATGCAGAGCCACTTCCAGGAACTGCTTCGTGGTTGTGAGCACTTCGAGTGCCCTTCAGGCCTCTGCCTGCTGAGCTGGGCTGTGGGGCAGGCCTCAGCCCACCCTGAAACCATCAAATCTTGTGCTACCTCCTTCTCCCCATTTCCTCTCTCCCCCCACTGTTCCTCCTCCAAGACAAGCAGACATAAAAATGGGGGGTCCCCCTCCCCTGCTGCCCCCTGGCCCCTCCTTTGCCCAGCCCGTGGCTCTTCCCAGGGAGTTGATGCCGGTTGTCTCCTTGTCTCTCCCCCTCCCTCCCTGGGCTGGGCAGGTGACCATCTCGGTGGACGGGATCCTGACCACCACAGGCTACACTCAGGAGGATTACACCATGCTGGGCTCTGACGACTTCTTCTACATTGGGGGCAGCCCCAACACGGCGGACCTGCCGGGCTCGCCCGTCAGCAACAACTTCATGGGCTGCCTCAAGGACGTGAGTAGGGCCAGGGGTGCTGGGGGCAGCCCGGGAACGCTGCTTCGGTGTGATTTGCTCTGACCTGGCCAGCTGCCTGCAGCCTCTGTTCCTTCCAGTCCATGGTGGGAGACCCCCCTCTCTTCAAAACCCCAAGGCCCACTGACTCCGGCAAGAGGCTTCTCCTCTCTCGTTTCCTTGAGCCCCAAAGGGTCCCATCCTCTCAGAGGACCCTTGCGGCAGCTGGGGTCCAGAGGGAAGAGTGGTGGACATGAAAACTAAAGACCTGTGTTTGCATCCCAGCTCTTCCACTCACTAGCTCTGTGACCGTGGCCGGGACCCTTGAGCTGTCTGACTCTTAGTTTCCTTGTTTGTAAAATGAGTGATCAGTACCTGCTTCTCAAGGTGACCGTGAGGAGCAGATGAGAATGCAAATGGGAACCAAATGTTAGTGGTGATCGTCTTGCTGTTCTTATGAACTGCAATTCAGCGGCATGAGGGCCGTCGTGCTCTTGCTGGGCAGGGAGACAGGGCAGGGAGGTAAGTGGAGCAAGGGAGGTGCTGTTCACAGCCTCTGTGTGTGCAGTTCTAGAACAGTGGTCTGGTGTGCTGAGCAGGGGCCCCAGGGCTGGGTGGCAAGGTCCTGCGGTGCTGGCTACGGTGGGGCAGGAGTGGCCGGGCCCTAAGCTGCCCTCTTTTCTTCATCCTGGACCCCCACCACCCGCCCCTCCCTGCAGGTGGTCTATAAGAATAATGACTTCAAGCTGGAACTATCCCGCCTGGCAAAGGAAGGCGACCCCAAGATGAAGCTGCAGGGGGACCTGTCATTCCGCTGTGAGGATGTGGCTGCCCTGGACCCCGTGACCTTTGAGAGTCCCGAGGCCTTTGTGGCATTGCCCCGTTGGAGCGCCAAGCGCACTGGCTCCATCTCCCTGGACTTCCGCACCACCGAGCCCAATGGGCTGCTGCTCTTCAGCCAGGGCCGGCGGGCTGGGGCTGGGGCCGGCAGCCACAGCACTGCCCAGCGGGCTGACTACTTTGCAATGGAACTATTGGACGGCTACCTCTACCTTCTGCTGGACATGGGCTCTGGGGGCATCAAGCTGCGGGCATCCAGCCGCAAGGTCAATGATGGCGAGTGGTGCCACGTGGACTTCCAGAGGGATGGGCGCAAAGGTCAGGAGGCCTCTGGACCCTTCCCCTTTCCCCTGGCCACCCCTCTCCACCCACCCTGACAGTCTCTTCGGCTGTTTTCCTTACCCTCCTTCTGGCCCTCTGTGGTCCCTGCTGCCACAGTGCCTTGGTGGAAAGAACGTAGCCTTTGGAGTCAGTCAGACCTGGGCTCACATCTCAGTGCTCTCACTTCCTGCGTGTGTGACCTTAGGCCATCTCTCAGCCCCTTGTAGCCTCAGTTTTCTTCTCTATAAAAGGGATCATTAAACTGTGGTCATCAAGAGTGAAAAATAAGACAACCACTGCAGAAGCATTAGCACTGTGCCTAACAGTGGATATCCCGTTCTTCTTTAAAAAAAAAATCTTCCCAACCTTTCCTCCCTTCTGTCTAGAGCCATTCAATTTTATTAACTCACTCATTAGTCGGTGAGCGCCTACTGTGTGCCAGGCGCTGTCCAAGGGGCGGCGGTGAGCCAGAGTCTGCTGTCAAGGAGCTTGGTGGGGAGACACAGACAGTAAACACCAATGCTCTGCCTGGGGAGGTTTCTTGCACAACAGAGCAGCAGGACAGAGGGTGCTGGGGTCGGGCAAGTGCTATTCTTGAACCTTCCACTGCTTTAGTCATCCCTCCTCCACTCTTCCTTTTCAGTCTTCCTTTCCCATCCTCTTCTTGTTTTCTTCCTAATTCTTTTTTTCACTCTTCTCCATCTTGTTGGACACGAGAGATAGAATTGATATAAATGAGAACTGGCACATTATCCAATTTAAGCACTCATCAACGTCAGCTAAATTTCCATGCTCCTCCAGCTGTCACTGCATGGGGCCTTGATGTCTGGGTAGAGCGACCGTTCCCCATGCACACAGGGAGGATGGGGGTTTCCAGGGCTCCCGGAAGCGTTGGCCTCTCATGGACTTGCTGTTTCTTCCTCTCCCTTCCTTAGAAGTGTCGCCTTCCCCAGGCTTTGTGGCAAATGGGTTTGTCCCCTAGTTTTGTCTCAATGGTACCAGGGGTCTTCACCGAGCATTCATCGCCTCCCAGGATTTCCACCCAGGGGATCTGTAACTCTCTAGGTTGGAAATCTGCTCAGGCCTTCCAGAGAACCCCAGGCTCTTCTGCTCCTCTCTGCCTTCAGAAAGTGATCTCCTTAGCCTCGCTTGATCTCCAGAGCCCACATACCAGGCCCACAATCACTTGTGTACACCAGCACAGACTTGGGGCAGTCATTCTAACAAAGTTCCCTTTGACCTTTCCCATATTTTAAAATTTTATTGTGGTCATTTATACATAGCATAAAATTCACCATTTTAATCATGCTTAAGTGCACAGTTCAGTGGTGTTAAGGATATTCACAGTGTTGTACAATCATCACCATTATCCATCCCCAGAACATTGTCATCTTCCCAAACTGAAACTCTGTCCCCATTAAACACTGACCTCCCATTACCCCTCCCCACTTTCTGTCTCTGAATTTCCTACTCTGGGTACCTCCTATAAGTAGAATGATACAATATTTGTCCTTTTGTGTGTAGCTTATTTCACTTAACATAATGTCCTCAAGGTTCATCCACATTACAGCATGTGTCAGCATTTATTTCCTTTTTCATGGCTGAATAATATTCTGCTGTATGGCCAGATCACATTTTGTTTATCCATTCATCTGTCACTGGACACTTGAGTTGTTTCCTTTACATGTTTTACAGTGACCTTGAAACAAGACCTGTATTCAATTTAATTTCCTCTTGCTGACTCTCATTATACACTCTTTTCCTGCCATGTTCTTCCTCCACCTCCCTCCTCCCACATTCTGTTCATTTGTGGAGGGTCTGATTGGGTGGTGTCCATGTCCAGAAGGCCCCCAAACGTTGGGTGGAGCAAGCATCTAGGGAATCTGCTGCAAATAGAGGTGTGGTTGATCAGGGGCCATGTTTAGGGACCTGGAGTGGGGGTCTGACACCTTGTCAGGGGAGGACAAGCCAGGGACCATAGTGTTGAAATGGGGCACAGGAGAAGGGCCTCTTTGGCTCAGGGAAGGTTTTGCACAGAGGAGAACATGTTCCAGATAAGGAGCTGCATCAGTAGAGGAGGCCCTGGTCCCTCCCCTCCAGTTCCACACTTAGTGCCCACGCTCTGATCTCCTGCCCTCTCCACCCCCCATCTCTGCCCAGTCAGGCCTCTAGAGACCAGACCATCATTACCTCTCTAGCTGCCCTGAGATAGGTGGACTTTTTATTTTTTAAAGAATATTTGCAAACTTAAGAAAGGAGGGAGAAAGGAGAAAGGCAGAATAAAAATTACAAACACAATAACACTTCTAACATATAGGTTTTGGCTTCTTAAGATCTCAGGAAAGGCTTTGAAGCGCCCATCTGATCCCCAATTTTCTTCTTAAGATAACCAGCTTTTCCTTCCAAAGAACTCTCGCAACTCAGATACTCTGTGCCTGGCTTCCCTTTCCTGTCTGCTGTCCTGTCTCACAGGCTTCAGGAGCTTCCCATCTTGTCCACCAGCCACAAAGGGTCTCCAGGCCTGGGGGTGGAAGTTGCAGGCTCTGGGGTCCTGCCACCTGGATGGCACTTTGGTTCTACTCCTACTCACTGTGGCACTTTGAGCAGCTTCCCCAGTCTCTCCAAGCATTGTCTGCCATTTCAAAATGGGATCGTAAAAGACCAATTTCATAGGGTTACTGTGAGACTTAAGTGTTACAATATATGCAAAGTGCTAAGTGCCTGGAGTACAGTCATAAAAGCTCCATAAATGTCAGTGGGGGAAACCTTTTGGGTTGAAGCCTTGCAGCCTCCTTAGGGGCCTCTGCTTCTGGCTCCTGGTCTGAGGGACTGGCTGGGGGAAGGACACAGGAATGATCTGGCCCTTTTGGGGCATGTCCACTTCCTGTACATCCTCCGAGGACTTGCTCACGTGGGAAGGAGGAGTCTGGATGAAGGCCCACCTCACACTGCAGCTGGGCTGGGGCTGGCTCGCTCCGGTCCCTGAACTTGGGACCTTTGTCAAGCAGCCGGTGAGTGAGACTGAACTTCTGGCCCAGGGCCACCGCAGGGTTTGAGGGCAGGACATTATTTTCTGGCCTGCCTTCCCCACTGAGGACCACTCTCTCTTGATCTCCAGGCTCCATCTCAGTGAACAGCCGCAGCACGCCATTCTTGGCTACGGGAGAGAGCGAGATTCTGGACCTGGAGAGTGAGCTCTACCTTGGCGGTCTCCCCGAAGGCGGGCGGGTGGACCTGCCCCTGCCCCCGGAAGTGTGGACGGCGGCACTCAGGGCTGGTTACGTGGGCTGCGTGCGGGACCTTTTCATAGACGGTCGGAGCCGAGACCTCCGGAGCCTGGCTGAGGCACAGGGGGCTGTGGGCGTTGCTCCATTCTGCTCCCGGGAGACGCTGAAGCAGTGTGCCTCGGCTCCCTGCCGCAACGGGGGAATCTGTCGAGAGGGCTGGAACCGCTTCGTCTGTGACTGCATCGGGACCGGCTTTCTGGGGCGGGTCTGCGAGAGAGGTGAGGCTGGTCTTCATGCCCCATGTCCCCACTGTCCATCCCTGTGCCCCCTTCCTCCTCGGCGTCCCCTCCTAGACCAGCCCTGGGCCTGTCGTCCTTGTAATGATTCTCTTGGTCTTCTTTCTCCCTCTATTGGCCTCTGCCTGTCCCCCACTGCTTCCTTCCCCGACTCCTGGGGCAGAGGCTACGGTCCTGAGCTATGATGGCTCCATGTACATGAAGATCATGCTGCCAAACGCCATGCACACGGAGGCGGAGGACGTGTCTCTGCGCTTCATGTCCCAGCGGGCCTACGGGCTCATGATGGCCACCACCTCCAGGGAGTCAGCTGACACCCTGCGCCTGGAGCTGGACGGGGGCCAGATGAAGCTCACCGTTAACCTCGGTAACCACCCTGCCGTGCCCCGGCCCCTTCCCTGACCTGCCTCTGACCCACACCCCTCTCTGTCTGGAGAAGTTGGTGGTGGTGCCAGTGAGAGTTTGGAGGTGATGGGGGTGCCAGCCTGGGTCAGAGCCCCTGAGAACTCTGTCCTGGCGAGGACACATGGTATATAGGATGATGCCTCGAGCTCAGCAGCACGGTGGGGAGGGGAACCCCGAGTGTGTCTGGAGTGTGACAACCACCCCCTGGGGCTTTCCGGGGTTTTGGAGGCATCTGTTCTGCACACACGTAAGGACATAGTTCATTCCTAGTTGTTGGCTCATCCACTTGCTCATACGTTGTTTCATTCATTCGAGAAGCACTCACAGACGCCTACTGGTGCTCAGTGCAGCGGCAGATCCCGAGACGAGGAGGATCTGGCCCCGCACACAGCTGCCTTTGTCTGCTCTGCATTCAAAGAGCTGAGTCTGTGTGTGCACTTGCACGTAGGTGCATAAGAGGACGCATTGGGACATGCCATTTTCCCCTTGTCTGCTCTTACGCGTGTCCCCAGAGCTGCCCCTGTTTTATAGATTATGAAATCCATATCCTGACCTATCCAACATCACAAAGATAGTGATGGTTGGGAAGGGGCCCGGACTCAAACCCAGGCCATTTGCCCTAAAGTTCAGTGCTTTCCTTATTGCCTCTAACAGAGCCAGGGTGTGCAGGCGCCTCTGAGGCCCTTGCCATCAGATGGCTGCGTGCCTCTGCCCTGGCCCAGAGCAGGTGTAGCTCCACCTCCCCTGGCAGTCCCTGGGGCGTCAGTGACTGTGGGGCCGTGAGAACTGTTGGGCTCTGTGTGCTTCAGCTCTCATGGGCAAGGTCAACAGGAAAACAGCAGAGTCACTCACTCAGCTAATGTTTATCGGACACACCTTGTAAGTGCCAGTGTGTTCTGAGCCTGGGGCTACAGTAGTGAATAAGACGAGGGCCCCACCATTCTGCACAGGGAACACTGGAATTCGGGGTCCTGAGCTGTCCAGCCTGGGGTCACATCTGTCCATTTCAGACTAGTCTCTGAGCCTACAGAAGTGTGGCATTGCCGGGCCATCCTGTAGGAAGAAGGCCACTGGGGTTGCTTGTTTTGTCCTGGGCTTAGAGGAGAAGTCGGGCACTTCTGAGCAGATTAGAATCCTCACCTGGAAAGAACGCAGAGCTTTGGGCTTTAACTATTTATCTGGAGTCTCATCTTCACATCAGTCTCCAGTGCATTTGTGGGATAGACTGTGGCTTTTGGGGAACCCCTTACCTCACTAATAAATTTATACGCCATCCTTTCTCCTTTTGGCCACCTGGCCTTTATACCTTTAGGACAAGGATTTGCCGAGGGAGGCAGGGGCTAGAGGTGGGGAGGTGTGCAGGCGGCCAGGGCCTCAGAGGTGGAGAACTTTAGGGTTCCCTGAAGCCCTGCTTCTGACCACGATCACAGCCTACAGAGTGGGAGGTGGGCGGCAGTGCTGCAGGGTGAAGTGGGATGGGACACACCCTTTGGCCAGTGCTCTATGGGCCTCTATGTCTGTACAACATCCCCTGGCACCCCTGAAACAGTCACAGGAGGAAGGCAGCAGCCCAGGACCCCATAGATAGCCCGCTGCTTCTCAGACTGCTCAGGTCTGTGTACCCAGTGTGAGATACCCCTTTCACCCTGGGACGTGTGTTCTCTGCCTGGTAAGCATGTGGTTCTGTACTTGTACAGGGGAAATCTGGGGCCTTTTATTTGCAAGGAAAATACAAATGCTCCTTTCTCATTTGGGCTGTCTTAGGTTCCCTGCGAAGAAGTTTGGGTTCCTTTAGATTGGACAGGAAGCAGCAGTCTCCGCCAGAATGGTACAACCTGGTGGGCCCTTGGGCCCTTTCACCCTCAGGATCTACCCTTTCCTTCCCATACGTGCTTTTCTGTCCGTGCCACATCAGTATATAGAAGTTAGGGAGCAAGGTGGCCAGCAGGACAGCCCTCTCACCCACCTCTCAAGCCTGCCCCCATCCACAGAAACACCGTGTCTAACGGCTCATCACAAGCTGTGACCCAGTGTTTGGTACTGATGCAAATGTCCATAAATACCAAATGATGTGTACAGGGAGGTATGTGGCCGCTGTGTGATCCACACAGACGCTCAACAGGTGGCCCACACCCAGTCACCAAACCTCAGGCTACAGGGAAGACTATTGGGTCTGGGGCCAGAAAATCTGGGTCCTAGCCCTGGTCTCCTTGATGGCTGGGAAAATCATTTCCCCTCTCTGAGCCTTTGTTTTTTCAATCTGTAAAATGAGGTTAAGAATCCTCACTCTGCTTTCTGTGGTGGTTTTGAGGCTCAGATGGAATCACGGGAGTGAAGACGTTACATAGATGCAAGACACCTGCGTGGAGATGGACCCAGCCGACCAGAGGGAAAGTGGTACCAGGAGAGGGGACCTCAGCGTAGAGCCAGTCCCGGGGCTTGCTTCCACATGGCATGACCCCATCTGGCCCCACCTTAGGGGCCCCATTCTGATCCCCATCCTGCTTGCTACCCAGGGCCTGCTTCACCGAGGCCCTGGTTCCAGTCTGGACTTGCTGCTGGAGGATGGAGAGGAACCTGGTGGGCTTGGTCTTTGGGCTCGTGGTCTCATCTTGTAGGGAGGGAAGTCAGGCCTCCACAGGCAGCTATGTAGATCATCAGGTGCTCACTGGAATGACACAGACTCGGTGCTGGGTTCTGAAGAGAGTGGAGCTGCCTGTGACTACGTGGTGGGACTCCTGGGAGCCTCCTCCGTGCCAGTCTCAGGTGACCGAGTGTTTGCTCGCCGGAGAGGGCTGAGAAGGCCTGAGGCTGCGGCTTCCTTCCAGGCAGAGGATGCCGGACATACTGGATTTGCCTCCTTCCTTGGGCCCGGCCTCCACTGTGTCTCAGACCCTGAGCCATTTCCTGGAGCTCTGCTGTCTACAGTCCCTGAGCAGGGTGGTTGGTCTCTGTCCCTAGAGGACCACAGAGTCACTGGATTCATCACTCTATTCCAGTGTGACCTGAGTTCCTGGGTTCCTTCTATCTTGGGTGTAGCCTCTGGGACCAATGCCCAAGCTGGCCTGCCCCTTGTCACTCCCCTACCCTTGCCCTGCCTGCCTGGAGTTGCCTTCCTCCAGGTGTGCCCGTCGGCTGTCCCAGCTGTCAGTGAAGTATTGTAATGGAAGAATCTCCAAGCTGGAGGGGCCCTTAGAGGTCACCTCCCCATATGTGCATCCCCTGTGCCTTTCCCCACTGATGGGAGGCTCTCCGCCTCTGTCCAGACACCTTCCGTGTCAGGAGCTTCCTACCTCTGAAATGACAATTCTAATCACTGGGTCTTTCTTTCCTGGTGGCAGCCTCCTCTTCTGAAATTCCCACTTGTGGACCTAGTTCTGCCCTCTTGAGCTGTACGGAGCAAGTCTGACTCTTGCTTATGTTGTAAGCCAGGCTAAATGCACATTACACTCCAAAGCCCTTTAATCTCTGGGCTCCGGACGGTGCCTTGTTCCCACCTGGGGCTGTTCAGCAGTTCTCGAGCTCCTTCTGAGGCTGGGCTGCTGGGGAAGACAGCTCTGAACGAGGGCTGTCCTGGAGTGCACGCCGCACTCTGTGATGTCACCTGCGAGACTCCAGCCAGTGGGCTCCTGAGGCTCCTTGCATAGGAGCCTTGGTCCCCTCTCCCACGCCTCCAATCTGCAGGGCCCGGGGGGTGGCGCAGAAAATGAAGTCTGGCTTCTTTCCTTGAGTTCCTTTCCATACAGATGACCTTTCCCCATCTGTCTTATCATACATTCATACCATCACCCTGGTCTCCATGTCCAGCCTGGGCCCTCATGGGTCTTTGAAGACCGATCACTTCTGTCCATTTGTGGAACCTGAGGCCCAGGTTACTAGTTAACAGGTTAGTAGTTAAAGCTCCCTGAGCTGTGCTCTGGCTGCGTGTGTGCACCAGAGGGCTGTTTCTCCCACTTCCTCGGCAGTTCTTGGCTTTCCTCTGCGATGGTGCTGGCTCCCTCCTGGGACGCCCATCTTCAAGGAGAGTTTGCTCTCCTCAAACCCCACTGGAGTGGGGTTTCCTAAGGGTGGAGTCACTGCAGGGTGTGGGCCTGGAGCTGACACCTCTTCTCCGGACAGATGGGCCCCCCTTCCCGGCGATGCCCTGCTGGGGAGGGGAAGCACTGTGCTCCTCCCTAGGCCGTTTCTCCAACAGGGGATCAGCCTGCACTTCCAGCCCCCTTTTTTCTTTTTTGGACCCTTCATTGGTGAAGATTCTGCTGGCCCTGAGAGAGCCCCCGTGACCTGACTCCAGGCCTGGCACCCCTACCCTCACCCCAACATCCTTCCCTTCCCCCGCTGTCCCACTTCACTTTCTCTCTGCTCCCTCTTACTTCCTCTTTTCTCTCTGCACCCTTTCTACCTCCTTCTGCTCCTCATGACTCCTGACTTCCCCTGTATCTGCCCCTTGACCTCCTTCCGCCCTCCCTTGGTGCCAGGCAGTGGCTCAGTGTCCCGGGAGCTCCCCCCACTCTTCTGCTGCGGTTGACAACGCGTGCGGAGCTCAGCCGTACTGCCCGGGGGACCGGTGCCTCCAGAGCCACAGGGGAATCTTTGACCTCCGCTGCAGGAACCTTCAGGGGCCCAGGGGATGCCAGGTGCCCCACCCCACTTTGCCTCCTGGGCCTTGGGGTTGTGGGCAGACCCTGTTCTGGGAGGAGCCACAGGATGAATGGCAGGGTATTGCTGTTAACAGAGGGCTGGAAACTGCCCCTCTCTGAAAGGCAAGGTGCCAGCTTAGTGAACACCTGTTTCTTGCTCCCAGCTCAGGATCCTCCTGTTCAAGTCCCTCAGCTCACAAGGAGGGAAGCTGAGGCTCAGAGAGAAGAGATTTGCCCACAGTCACAAAATGAGATTAGGACTCAGCTTTTCTGCCTCATTGTGCTGGACTTTCTGCAGCCCCAGGCTGTCTGGGTCTGATGGAGCAGCAGAGGTGTCCAAAGGGCCCTAAGCCCCAACTTCATAGGACTCTGGTGCTCTATCCTCTGCAAGGCTGGCTGACTCACATGTGGGTAACGTGTCCCACCAGGCAGATGGCCAGAGGCATTGGGGCTCTGGGCTGCTGCTCCGTGTAGACAGTGTACTTTCTGACCACATGGGGCCTGCTGAGACTGGAATTGGAGGATAGCAATGCTCAGGCTGGGGAGGAAGCAGAAGATTTTGCTGTGGTGACTATTCATTCCTAAAGTCCGTAGAAGTTGTACTTTGGGGGCCTCAGGGCTCTCATCTATGAGCTGCTGGCCCTCCCTAGGAAAATGGATTAATACTAGTTCCTTTTCAGGGTGGAGGACAACCCTGGCCCCCAGGGACAGCCTGGCATCCTCCAGGTTAGGAAGGGTAGAAAGAAGGTTCCTGTAGGGATGGTGCCAGCCCCCTGGGACTTTGGGAGGTGTATGGCCACGGGGAGGGGGCCCTGGGGCAGACCCCTCTATTTAGCTCAGAGCCCAGAGGGCACGGGGAGTTTGTGTCACAGCTGGGCTCTGAGCAGGGAGTTGTCCCAGAGCAGGGGATGCAGGGACCCTGGCCCTCCCCACCCATCTCCTTTTTGGAGATAGGGAGATGTGGGGTTGGTCAAGCCCTCAGCCCCCACAGTGATCCCCTGTACGACTGGGATTCCCAAGGTGCCCATCTCCCTGAGACATGAGAGGCGTGAGCCCCTCTAAGAAAGGAGACATAAGCCTTCTTCCCACCATGTGGCTGCCCTGCCTCCCAGCTCTGGGAGGGTTGGAGCCCTCTTGGGGGAAGGAGGGACAGGGATCCAACTGAGGAAGGGGAGAAGGCACCTGAGCACGTGTGGTCCCCAGAAAGTGGCCCTAGGGGGAATCCCCGCCCGCAGACACCCCTCCCTGTGAAGGATGTAAAAAAAAAAAAAAAACCAAAAACTTGTTCTACCTTTTTGTCTCCCCTCACCCTCTGCCCGCCCCATGGCCCCCCCAGACTGCCTGCGCGTCGGCTGCGCACCCAGTAAGTGGTTTCCCTCTTCTTCTGCAGAGCCCCAAGGGGCCTGGGATTCTGGACACTGGGATTTGGGGAGGGATGATGGGAGAGGAGAAGGCTTCATCGCTGGCTTGTGTGAGGCATGAGCAGTGGGTGTGGAGAGGGGAGCTGGAGTGGTGGGGATGGTGGTGATGTGGTTGTGGAGAGCAGAATGAGCCAAATGAAGCTGAACCAGGGAAAGTTGGTGGAGGGTCTGGGGTCAGCATGTTCACCAGGACCGGGGAAAGAAACGCCTGGAAACCTCATCATCTCAAGTCCTCAGGAGGGTGGGACAAAGGCTTGGTGGCACCTACAGCAGGATGGCAGAAAGGAGCCGGAGAGGGGCTGGGCTATCCCACTGCATCTCCAGAGGTGGCCACAAGGGGGAGAGCGAGGCACATGGGAAAGAAGATGAGAGCAGGTGGCAAGTGGGAGGCGAGCGTGCTCAGGGCCTCAAAGTTCAGCCCTCCACAGTCCCTGTTTGGGGTAGGGGGTGAGTTTCTGCCAAATGGGGGCATTTTCAGAGGTGACAGTGAGGCTCTCAGCAGGGGTGAGATGGAGAGTGGAGGTGGACATTTCTGAGCATCCCAGTATGCCTGGAGTCAATGCTCTGTCTCTATGAGTGTCTGCATGCTGTGCCCTGAGGTCATGTAAGAGAGCACAGGGACACGGCAGCCACAGGCAGAGAGTGTGTACTTAGCATATCTCTGTGTGTCTGGCACCTGTTTGCACATGCGTGGTGAACCCTGTCCCTGCTGGTGAGAGAACTGAGGGGCCCGGGGGTAAACTGGGAGTGCTGCAAATGGAGTGTAGCCCCATTCTAAAGCTGAATATGTTTTGTTTTAGTCTCAGAAGTGGTTAATCCAGGTCTTGAATAAATAGTCAATTCCTAAGAAACATTCCCCTCTCTGGTCGTGCTGGATGTGCCATGTATGAGAGTGCATGTCCGGGTGTGTGGAGTTAACCAGGCATGTGCAGCAAGGTCACATTGGATCCCTCTGTAGATGGGGGACGTGTGTGTCTGTGTGGAGTTTTCACTGCCAGCAAAGAAGCTGTGGGTTCATAATCACATCTGGGTGTGTGGTAAGGCTCTTTAATTTTGTTTTAGGCCTATGAATATATGCTGGGAATTTAGCTGCTGGCTACACACATTGACACTGAAGGTCCTTAGGAGACTTAGGGAAGAGTATGTTGGTTGTAGGTGTGGGTGTCGGGGCACAGGATCTTAGGGCACAACTCCAGAGGCACCACTCACAGGGTATTCTTTTCGCACGGCACCCCGGGAAGTTGCACAAAGTGTGGAAGTACTGAGTGTGTCTGGGGTTATGGCTGGGTTTGTGTGGATGTGTGTACCTGTGTGCAGGTGTGTGTGCGGTGGTGAGGCTCTGTGTGCCTGGGGTGGTACATGAAGCCATATGTGGGCGTGTGGAGGTGTCATGCTCACTCCCCCCTTGGTGCCACAGGTAAAGGCCCCGAGACGCTCTTTGCGGGGCACAAGCTCAATGACAATGAGTGGCACACGGTGAGGGTGGTGCGGCGTGGCAAGAGCCTGCAGCTGTCTGTGGACAACGTGACCGTGGAGGGTAGGTGGTCTGGGACCAGGGAGGTGGTGGCCCTATTCTTGGTGACCACTGCCTGGGGCAGCATTCTGGCAAGCTGCTGCTGCCATTTCTCCCCTCGGAGAGGTATTTCATGGGGTCCTGGGCCCCAGGGACCATTTTAACTCCCCACAGGCAGCACCCCCTGCAAGCCTGCCAGCCCTAGCCTAGGGTCCCACAGCTCCTCCTGGACCCAGGAGCTGGGCTTGCTAGTACCCACCTGCGGGTGTTTGCTGATGTCTCTCCCGTGTGGCCCTTGAGGGGAGGGGAGGCTCTTGGGGACCCAAGACCCAGCCCCAGAAATGACCCCATAGTCTAGGCCCAAAAGCCACGCGCCCATCTCCGTCTCCTGTCTCGAGCAGGACAGATGGCAGGAGCCCACACGCGGCTGGAGTTCCACAACATTGAGACGGGCATCATGACAGAGCGGCGTTTCATCTCCGTGGTGCCCTCCAACTTCATCGGGCACCTGAGCGGGCTGGTGTTCAATGGCCAGCCCTACATGGACCAGTGCAAGGACGGCGACATCACCTACTGTGAGCTCAATGCTCGCTTCGGACTGCGTGCCATTGTGGCTGATCCTGTCACCTTCAAGAGTCGCAGCAGCTACCTGGCGCTCGCCACACTCCAAGCCTACGCCTCCATGCACCTCTTCTTCCAGTTCAAGACCACGGCCCCCGACGGGCTCCTCCTGTTCAACTCAGGCAACGGCAACGACTTCATTGTCATCGAGCTGGTCAAGGGGTGAGGTGCTGGGCACTGCACCACTGTCAAGGACGTGGTCCCCCCTCCCCTGATGACCAGGATACATCTCCCCCAGCCACTGGCTGAGATGTCCATTCCCCCTAGACCACAAGTCAAGATTCAGGTCCCCAGCCACCAGGCACGATGGAGAAGCAGCTACCTCTCTTCCACCCTGGTGACTCCCCAGTTACTTCCTTGCCAGGGCTTTCCCAGGTACCTCTGTTCTCCAGTCACTGTCCTGTCTCAGGCCTTCTGGCTCTTTTACAGGCAGAAGACAGGGCTGTGTCCCTATGGCCTCTCTTGCCTGAGAGGCCCCCAGCCTACAACAGGTCTTTCCCTGCCCCCAGAGGACCCCGCTCCCTCCACAAGTCTTCCCCTCAACCAGCTTCTCTTCTGAGCCTTCACAGGAGTCAGGTCCTCTGCAGCCCTCCCTCCCCACATTCCCCCATGATCGGACCTCACATCTGAGTCCTCGTGTGGTTGGTTTGGGTCCCTCCACTATGAGGTCTCCCTCTCCACCCCTTTCTCCCGCGGCACCCAGGCCCCCTGACAGACATAGCTCCTCCTTATCCCGTCTTCCCAGCACTGTCCCAACCTTGACCCAGTGTCTCCTCCGTACTGTGGGGCAGGTACATCCACTACGTGTTTGACCTGGGGAATGGCCCGTCCTTGATGAAGGGGAACTCAGACAAACCAGTCAATGACAACCAGTGGCACAACGTGGTGGTGTCCAGGGACCCAGGCAACGTGCACACGCTCAAGATTGACTCCCGCACTGTCACGCAGCACTCCAATGGCGCCCGAAACCTCGATCTCAAAGGTGGGGCCTGGGGCCTCTGGAGAAGGCCTGGCCCTAGTCCAGATACCCACCTCGGCCCCTTCAAGAGTACCCCTGACCTGGGATGCTCTTTCACTCTCGTGATTCTCCCTCTTCCCCCACCCATGGTTTTCCTCGCTCTTTTCCATTCTCCACTGTGCCCAGCCTGAAATTTTCCTGTCAATGTTCTGCTCAGCAATCCTGCGAGGCTGCCCTCTCAACACTGAAAGCCTGGCCGCAGGATGTGTCTGTCTTGTGAGGAGATCGGTGGCTTCACTCTAGAGCTGAGAGTAGGCAGCCCGGGGGCTTCCGAAGCCCTCCTGGCCCTCCAAGGCTGAGAAGTCTGCCTTGCTTGAGGGCTGGAGAGAGAACGGGGAGCTTAGTGTCCTGGCAGAGGCCTTCCTCATTGGGTGAGAGGGAGCAGTGACGAGAGGAGGAAGGAGTAGCGGTTGCTGGGTCCTTGCGTGCTGTCCTGGTCATGTTCCTTGGGCATTGGCTGGGCTTGGGCCCCCCTGGAGGGCTCAGTGTCATATCATGGTCCCCCATTCACCTGGGGCCTTTTCACAGCTGCTGAAGTGGTCATTGCCTGCCCCTAGAAGGGGCGGGTGGGAGAAGAGGGAAGAGGAGGGTGATCCTGGAGACTGGGTGTTGGAACAGATGTGTTGGACAAGGCCTGCAGCTTCTCCAGGGCTCACTGGGGCAACATGAGCGACCTTCACATGCCCAAAGCAGCCCTCAGTCCCATAGGAGCCCCTGGTGTCAGTGTGACTTAGACTGTCCCAGCCTGGGGAGGGTCCTTAAAGACTATTGAATTCAATCCCTCTTGGAGAGGCGGAAACAGGAGCTTCAAGAGGCTACATGGTTTGCCTGAGGTCCCAAAGTGAGCAGGCCACGGAGTTGGAACTAGAAGATTGGTCAGATCCTGGGCCACGTCGGATGGCATAGTGCTGCCAATTCTCCTTCCTCCCGGAAGGTGGCGGTGTGCCTCAGATAATCCACAGCGGCAGCAAACCCAGGGGTGGTCTGGGCTGATCTTGTGTTGCATTGAGCCCACAGCAAGGGCAGCAGGGTTGGCCCATGTCTTGGTGCAGTTCTGCTGTGGGCTGGCCGAGATTTCTAAGGAGTTGGGGCCTTTGTGGCCAGGCAATGATGTGGGGAATCAGTGTCCCTGAGGAGAACTTCTTTCCGGTGTTACCCACAGTGCCCAGGTCAAGCCTGAGTGGTTGTTGGGGGGTTGGTGCTGGGCTTAGAACCCCCAGAAGAGAACTCAGAGTGGGGAGAGGCTGGCAGAGGCTTGAAGGAGTTCTGGGAATGGGAGACGTTGGGAGGGAGGGAGTGGGGGTGGAGGGGATTGGGCGGCACAGCTATGAAAAGCCCTGATTACAGGCCGGAACTGGAATCAGATGTGTGGGAGAGAGCACGGAGCAGGTTCCTCCAGCTGCTCCCCCCTCCCTGGGCATCTGGGCTTCTCTGGAAGGGGAGCAGACAGATGGCAAAGTGAAGAAGGAAGAGGGAAGAGTAGGGGGTGGGCATCTGCAGGCCACTGGATCTCTGTGAGGAAGCTGGGGTCCAGGATGGGACACCATGGGGCTGGAGGACCTGACAGTTGGCTGCCGATGTCCAGGGTGGGGAATGGGGACCCAAGGACCAGGATGCCGAGGTTTTGACCCTGCTCCCTTTGCAGGGGAGCTGTACATTGGCGGTCTGAGCAAGAACATGTTCAACAACCTGCCCAAGCTGGTGGCCTCCCGGGATGGCTTTCAGGGCTGCCTGGCCTCAGTGGACCTCAACGGGCGCCTCCCAGACCTCATCGCCGATGCCCTGCACCGCATCGGGCAGGTGGAGAGGGGCTGTGACGGTGAGTGTGGGGTTTGGGAGTTAGGTGTGACCCTGCAGGCTGCAGGGGGCCAGCTGTAGAGGCACACCAGGCCTCTGGAGTGGCCTCCTCTCAGGCTTTGCAGGAGCCTGGCACCACAGCTCTGGGGCAGGGTATGGGTGGAGGTCAAGGGTCACTTGCCCTCCCTATTGCCTCCCACTCTGGCCCCTTTTCACAGTTCCAGGCCAAGACTAGCAGTCCTTGAGCTGCCCCCCATCCTCACTCCCACCCCTGCACTGTACTTGGCCCTTTCAGCCCGGCAGAACTCAGGCCTGGCCCCGCAGCCTCTGCACCTCCTGGGGAGGGAGGGGGCTTAACTGAGCGGGGGGTGTTCCTTCCTCCTGCCTCTTTCAGGCCCCAGCACCACCTGCACCGAGGAGTCTTGTGCCAACCAGGGCGTCTGCTTGCAGCAGTGGGACGGCTTCACCTGTGACTGCACCATGACTTCCTATGGAGGCCCCATCTGCAATGACCGTGAGTGCCGGGAGGGTTGGGGGTGCTCAGAGTAGATTCTGGTCCATTCCCAGCCCCAGGGATGCTCCAGAGGAGGGAGGGTCTCTGAGAGCCTGCTGCTTGCATCCTTCTCATCCTTTCTGGTCACTAGAGACCAAGGAGAGCGGCCGGCTGCCGTCCTCTCTCGAAGTCTCCTCTCTTCTGCTGCTGCCTGAATGTCTGGGGTGATCATTGAGAGATGGCCTCTCCTCTTCCTTCTGAGCTGGTGGGACACTGCTCCCCTCACCCCCAGGCAAAAGTGTCAGCCTCGTTGCTCTCCCCACATGATCCTGGCGATGGCCTCACATGTTGTAGCTCACACAGACACACGACTGCACAGGGCAGGGGTGTGTGTTGACCCGTACCCCCTTTCCTCGGCACCCTCAGAAGTGTGCAGTGGAAACCTGTTATTTCCTGCCCAGAGGAGGCCCACATCCCAGAAGATGGGCTCAGGAGACTCTCAGGAGGCCAGGCCTCTGGACAGCCGGCTTCCCTGGATGCCGGCCATTCAGTTCCCTGTTTTTCTCCCAAGAATCCCAGCTGCAGGGTGTCCCTTGGAGCCACAAGGACACTCCCTTATGTCCTCGCCTGATTCTTCTCCCTGGCTGGGCATCTGCTGCCAACTTGCATATCATTTGAGGCCCCTCCCCAGAGAGGGCAGCTTCAGCAGCAGTTTCCAGTCCCTAGTGGTTGGTGGCCAGCAGCTGGTTAGAGCTTGGCAGAGGGAGGGCAGCCAGGGAAGCAATGGGGGAGAGACAGCCTCCTGCTTGAGGGCGGTGGGCTGGGGACAGCGGCTGGGGAGAGTGCAGCCTCCTTAGGCATCACTTGAATGGTCTCCCTCAGGGTAACCCTGCTGAGACACCAGGGACGTGACGAGTCAGCTGTCTGGGAAAAGACACACACAAACACACACGCAAGCACATACACGCGCATGCGCGCAGGAGGATGGGGCTTCTCCATTTTACAAATATGCACACTGAGGCCTGGAGGGGTCAGCGGATTTCCGGAGCAGTGAATAGTAGATCTGGGCTGAGAACGGGGGTCAGTGCCTTTGCCTCTGTGCCACACTGCAGACCCTTAGTCATTTGGGCAGGGTCCTGGGCTTCTTCCGGGATAGACGACCTACTGCTCTGGGGCAGGTCTTGGTTTTTCCTTCTCCTTTGTAAGAATGACTAGCCCAGCTCCCTCAGCACTTTCCTGGTGCTCTCAGGCAGGGCCCATCCTTGGGTACCTCCACATCCTGCCCTGTCCCCCAGGATTTTTCTTGTCCCATCTGCCACTCTTCGTACCTTCCAAAGCCCCCAGTGGCCAGCCCAGGGGCACTCCAGCCCTGGCTGCCAGGGAGAACAGCCGGAGCTGGGGCTGGGCCTCTTGTTCTCCAGCTTACTCAGCTTTGCACAAGAGATCTGGAGATGGTGGTAACTTTGCTGCTTTAGAGTAACAAGCCCCACTGATTGTTTAGTGTTTTGCAGCTTACGGAGCCCTTTTAATTTGTTCCTCAGAGACGGCAGTAGGATGGAGACCAACTGTCTGATTTAACTGCTAAGGAGACTAAAGCCTCAGTAAGAGGCACTTCCTTGCCCAGTATCACAGGGCCCTGGTGGCAGAGCACAGCCAGAACCCAGGCGCTCCTAACCCAGTTTGTTGTCCCTGCTGCTCATTTAGTCGTGGGGTGGTGGGGGTGGAGGTGATGCCAATGATAGGCATTTCTTGCCTTGGGTGCAGGGGATCAGGATCAAGTGCCCATTGTTACTATGACATTCCCACCCGATGGAGTCTTCTGGAAGGGAGCATAGCGAGGGATAGGGGTTTAGGGAGTCAAGTCATCTTTCAGTAGGGGTGGGAAGAGAGCTAGGAGCAAATTCTCTGGGTTCCAGGCAGGTGGGAGGCAGGGAGAGTTGGGGCTGGGTTTGGGCACATCTTGGGAAGTCTCACTGTCTGTGAGAACTGGTCTGTGTGTCTGGCGGCAGAGCCTGAGCAGAGCCATGAAGGTAAAGACAAGGTGGGTGCAATCTGGGAGCCTCTGAATGCTAGCCCTGGGGTACCTCTGAGATCTCTGCCCCACAAAGGGCAAGGCAGGAATCTGGGGATCAAGCCATAACCCCCTTCTCTCTTGAAGTTGTGCCTCCTCCCGATTCTCCAGGCTTGGCTCTTTCGAGTTCGTGCTGTCTCTCTGTGGTGGGTCTTCTTCAGACCGTTTATGCGCATGGTCAGGCAGGAACCTGGCTGAAAGGCTTGTTTGCTAGCCACCGCCCCCGAGTGTGAAGGCCCCAGAGGCAGCCCTGGGTGCCCCTGGCCCCTGCACCTGAAGAGAAGGAGGAGGGTGGGAATGGCCCAAGCATCCTTAGAGGGTGGGGCCTGGGGTGTGGAGCTGCCTGGTGGTAAAGAGACTGGGATGAGGAGGGGTCTGACCTTCAGGACAGCTTTTTCCCATGCGCGGCTTTAGTTTCCCCAGCTGGGACATGGGGATTACCCCTGGGGTGAAGGGGTCTCTGCGAGGCTCAGGAGTCTGCCCTGGGAGGGCAGGAGAGAGATCAGAGGGAGAGAAGTCATCTCTAGGATGAGAGAGAGGAAAGCAGAGACAGAATGAAAAAGAATATGAAATGAGAGAGGAAGGAAGCTAGGAGGAGGCACACTTCCTGGCACGGACTGAAGGCCCAGGGCTGAGGTTGGGATGGGCGCTCCTCCCGGCCTTCCTGACACTGTGTCTCCCACAGCCCTTCTCGGTCTCTCCCACAGGCAGCTCTTCCCCTTCTCTGCCTCCTATTTCTCATCTTTCCTTCCACTTGCTCTGCTTGTCTCCGCAGCCTCTATTGATCTCTTGCACACCTCTTTCTCTCCCTTCTTTTTTACCCTCTGTCTCCCCCTAGGTCCCCAGTGTCACCCCCTCCAGCTCTCTCCACTTCCCACTCACTGGTATTGATTGGCCTCTAGGCGGTTTCCCTTCCTCTCCTCTTGCCACCGGCTCCTCCCTCCCTCCCTCCCTCAGGGACCATACATTTTCTGCCTGCTCAGAGCTGTGTCAGTCTCTATCCCAGAGCCAGGGCCAAGAGTGTGCATGGAATGAGAGGGCTGATGGACAAGGCTTTGGGGGCACCAGTCCTGCTCCCCAGCCTGCAATCTCCCCTCCATTGTGGAGCTTCCTCTTGGGTGCCTTTCTTCAATTCTGAAGGGCTGGGGGCCAAATGGGTCCCTGGCATCTAGCAAAGTTGGGGAGGTGGCAGCTGCCACAGAGGAGCTGTCCGGGGTACTGACTGCATCCAGAAGCTGGGCTCAGTGCCTGTGGGGCTCATGGTGACACTTTTTGCTCCAAAACAGAATTCAGAATCAATAAGCAGGAGCCAGCCCCCTCCCCTCCCCTCCTCCCCCTTTCTTTTGCCCTTTCTTCCCACCTCTCCTCTCACTCTACTACACTCTTTCTTCAGCTCCTTCCTGGTCTCATCTCTACCTCCTTCCCTCTCTTCCTCCTTCTCTACGCTCTGCCCCACCCCATCACACCCCCACCCCCACCCCCTGTCATAGCAGAGCATCATCTGAGCAGAACTCAGGTTGATGTGGGTGCAGAGATGGCCTCCAAATGAAGGCTAGAAAGCTTCCCTGGACTTACTTCTTGGCCTATGACAAGTGCTTACCAGAGGTGCCCCAAAGTCTGGGGGGCAGGTCCCAGTGGAGGGGCACCTAGAAGGAGAAGGGACTTCCTCAGCTGGACATAAAGTGGCCCAGGAAGGGTTTTGTCCCAAGTGGAACACTGTGGATCCTGGAAACCCTCTGTAGAGGGAGAGGTTGAGGTTGGGGGAGGGGCAAGGGGACTGGAGAGGAAGGATTGGAGGAGTCCAGGAGGGTGTGCAGCGGGGAGGGAAGCACCCTTTTGGGCAGGTGGTGAGGGACTGTGTGTGTGGCATGTCTTACCCTTGAGTACCTTTGAGGCTCTGGGTGCATTGTTTGTATGCATATGGGTAACCCTGTTTTTGGATGGTGAGCTGGGAGGTGTCTGTGTGTACACTGGGTCTTTACTGCCTGTGACCAAACATGTATGTGTGTGTGCACGCATGCCTCTGTGAGCATGTGTACATGCTCGGCTGAGTGTGAGTTCGTGTGCCAGAGTCTGAGCACATGTATACATGTATGTGTCTCAGCCTATGTGTGCGTGCCCGCGCACTGGTGCCTGTGTGGGCACGTGGGTGTCTCCATACCCAAGCCCGTCCACATCATAGCGTGCACGTGTGTTCCGAGGGTTGCATGCAGAGGTGCCAGTGGCCACATCTCTGCGCACTGGACCAGCAAGCACTACTGGGGTTCATCCAGGTTGGGGGGAGGGGAGGAGGAGGAAGAGAGCGGCCTCTCTTGCTAGCCTGAGATCTGTTCAGTTATTCAGCAGAGCCCCTTCTCCGGAGGGGGCGGGAGAGGAGCGCGGGCCCGGGCGCGGGGGAGGGGCAGGGCGCGCGCAGAGGAGAGACGAGCGCCGAGCGGGCTAGCCAGGTGCTGCGCGGCGGAGCTGCCCAGCGCCGCCCGCAGATCGGGAGCCGCTCGGGTCCCTCCGCCCTGCCCCCTCCTCCCGCGCTCCCCTTCCCCTCCCCTCTCCACTCCCCTCCTTTCCTCCCTCCTCTCTCCCTCCCTCTCCCTTCCAGCCCTCTCAGCCTCTGCAGCAACACTCCGCTGCCTCCATCTCTCCGCCGGAATCTCGCAGGCTCGCGCCTTTCCTCTGCTCAGCCCCGCTCCCCGCCTCTCCTCTCCCCTCCTCTCCCCTCCATTCCCCCCTCACCCGGATTTGCTTCCCTTCCCCCTTCTCCCGCACCCTCCCCCCACACCCCGGCCGCTCCCTCCTTTCCCTTGGCCTCCGTCGGGCGGCAGCGGCAGCAGCGGCGCGGCCGACCTTAGTCCCCGTCGGTCTCCCGTTTTCTCTCCTCCAGTCCCCTCCTCCCCGGCTCGGTTTTTCCGCAGGATTTCCCCTGCTCTCCCCTCCCTGCTTGGCCCCCGCGCCTCCCCTACCTCTCCACCCGGCACGATGCCCCCTCCCCCGAGCGCTCCCCCGGGTTTCTGACGGCCCTCTGCGCCGCTCCGACCCCGCCAGGATGCGGGGAGACCCTTAGCTCTTCGCGATGGACCCAGGCGTCCTGGACCTTGGCGTTGCCACTCCGCGGACCCCGGATTCCCCGGCGGGATCCAGTTGATTTCGTTGGCTCCGGACGGAGGCTTGGGCTGTGGTTTTCCTTCTCTTCACCCCTACCCCCCTCCCGGGGCTTGGAGCCGGAGGGGGGCTTCGCGGGGCTGCGGAGCCCCGCGTCCCCGCCCCCGGCCATGGGGCTGTGAGGCGGCCGCCCCCGGGCCGAAATGCCCCCCGGGGGGAGCGGGCCGGGGGGGTGCCCGCGCCGCCCCCCCGCCCTGGCCGGGCCCCTGCGGCCGCCGCCGCCGCCACCTCTGCTGCCGTTATTGCTGCTGCTGCTGCTGCTGTTAGGGGTGGCCCAGGGGGCCCGGGTCTCCTCCAGCCTCAGCACCACCCACCACGTCCACCACTTCCACAGCAAGCACGGCACCGTGCCCATCGCCATCAACCGCATGCCCTTCCTCACCCGCGGCGGGCACGGTAAGTGGCGCTGCCGATACCAGCCGGCCGGCTGGCCCCCGGGGCCTCCCGTGTGCTCGGCCCTGGCCCCGTGGGGCCGCACCCCAGCCTGTGCGCGCCGAGGCCCAGCCCCTGTGCTATGCGGGCCGGAGCCCCCTCACCTACCATCCTTGGCTCCCAGCATCTCAGCCCCACCCTCGTCTCTCCACACCCCCCCCCAAACAACCCTGTCCCTTTATCACCCTCATCTCTGTTTTCATCACTTTCATTCCTCACCTAACCTTCACCTCTGTATCCCTATCTCTGGTTTGTTATCAACCTTCCTGTTTCGGGCCCCCTCACCACCTCCCTCTCTCTGTCCTTTCATCCTCTCGGCCTAGCTCTCCCTTCCTGTTTTCTCTTCTTTTCTGCCTCCTGCATCTCTGCTCCTTATCATTTCTCCATCTGCCTTACCTCCACCTCTGCCTCACCATCACATTCCTGTTTCTGGTCCAACATCTCTGTACCCATTATCTTCTTCTCTTTCTCCCTCTACAACCAACCTCCCACCTCTGTCCCATCTATCATCTCTGCCTCAGGCATGTCCCATCTCTTTCTCTTTCACCTCTTCATATCTGTCTCTATTTCACCTCTGCTTTTCTAGCAACTGTCCCATCTTTTCCCCATTACTGTCCTTCCACTACCTCCCAAGCAATCACCTAGCTCCACTGTCTTTTCATCCTCCCACCCTCATTCCCTTCATCTCCAGTTTCTCCTTTCCACACCTCTCTATTTCTGCCTCCACTGCTGATCCCCAGCATCTCCCACCTCTGTAGCCCCACTGCTTCGAATGTCAGGTCCCCTTTCCCAGTCTCCCCATCATGTCAGTCCTCTATCACTTTGCACTTACTATCACCTCTTATCTCAGCCCCTGTAACCTTCCACCTCAAAACTGACTTCGCCTTCCCTCTCAGACTCCATCACCTTCATTTCTATGAAGACATAGACCTTTATCACTTCTGGTTTCTGCCCTTCATCACCTCCGAGCCCAGTCTTTTCATCGTTTCATATCTTAGACCTCAAAGAGTCTCTGTATGCCATCTCTTCCATTTCTGTACCTGCCACCTTCCATCTCTGTCTTCTGTAGTCTGTGTGCCCCCATTACTTCCCATTACTGCATCCCCAGAACTTCTAATCTCTGCATTCTCCATTATCTTCCATGTCTGTTGCTCGTCACATGTTATTTCATTTCCATGTCAGACCCCACCATTTCCCACCTCATTCTCTCCTTCACATTCCATCTCAAAGCTCCTGGTACCTACCATCCCACAGACTCCATCACCTCTCATTTTAGTCTACTCATTACTACTCCATATCACTCCCATCTTTTTACCTTGCCATCACTTTCCGTAGGGTACCCCTGTCACCTCCATTTCTGTACCTCTCTTACCTCCCACGTGGTACAGCTCATCACCTCCCATCTCTACACCTCCATCACTTCCTATCCATATACCTCATCACATTTCATCTTTGATCCCCCATCTCAGCCCTCCAACATTTGCTGTTTCTGTACCTCCATTACTTCCCATCCTTATACTTTCATCACCTCCTATACCTGTCCTCCCATCACGTCCCATCTCTGTACCCCCATCACCTCCCATCTTGGTACTCTCATATCCCCATGCTTGCACCACCTTTTATCTTGACTCCAATCACTGTGCCTTCAGCAGATCTCACTCTGTACCTTTGTTGCCTCCAATTTCTGCATTCCCATCATTTCCACTTCTGTCCATCCATTGCCTCTCATTTTTTACTCCATTTTTATTCCTCCTTCATCTTTCATGCTTGTATCTTCATCACTTCCCAACTATGCCCTCCCTGCCTCCCATTTCTGTACTCATCTCTGCCTCCCCATCATTATTCTATACCTGTCCATTCTTGCTTCCCAATCTCTGTTCCCCTACATCGCTTTCAGTCTTTCCACCCCTTATCTATTCTCCTTCCCCTTTCTCCCACTTCATCTTTATCTCCTTTTTCATGCCTCTACTTTCTCTTCATCCAGTTCCTAGGAGTGGCTCCTTCTTTTGTCCTGGCATGGTGTCCCTGGCTAACCTCTGTCCCAGCTGGGGTCCTCTCCATGCAGTGCTCTCTGGGCCCTTTTCCTTCCTCCACTTCCCCCCTCCACACACCTTGCTCCTGATCTTCATTCTCCTTTTCTTCCCACAAGAAATCTAGCCCTCTTTGCCTTCCTCCCTCCTCTTCGTTGTCCCCTCTGGCTCCCTTGAAGCTCATTCCCCAGAGAGACTCAGATAGGACATGCTTTTTCTGGGAAATGAGGGGAGGAGTGAAGGGATGAGAGAAGAAAGGCTATCAGTAGGGATGGTTGTGAGGTGAAGAGGAGAAGAGGTGAAAGAGAAAGGGAAAGGAGAGACGAGCTGGTCCAGGGGAGATGAGCAGATTGGAAGGAGGGGCCTGGGAGCTGAAGTGCCAGAGGTAGGCTCGGTGAAGGAGCTGGAGTCAGGATGCAGAGCTGGGGAGGAAGAGAGAGAAATGGAGGAAAGAGCTTGTGTAGGGGAGTGTTGGGGGTTGGGAACCTATGGAGTGTTGGCATTGGGATGGCCTCAGAGATGGTCATCCCCTTGCTGTGCAGAAGAGAAAAGCAGTCCCAAGAAGGCCAATGGCTGCCCTGTCCCACATGGAAGCAGAGGAGCTGGAGGGCACTGCAGGACAGTGATGGAAGGTGGTGGGGAGACTGAGTGGAGGAGTCCAGGAAGGGTCAGGCAGGTGAGAGGAAGGAAGAGGGTCAAAAGACAGATAGAAGAGTAGCGGTCTTGCCTGAACCCACCTCTGTGCTCCTTAGCTGCCGGGGAAGGCAAAAGGATGGACTTCTGTTGTGACCTCATGCTTGGCTAGCGGAAGAGGGTGGCCTGGGAGACCTTTCCAGGCCAGGGAAGACCTTTCCTTTTTGTCCCAGTGTCTCCCTGGCATCCCCCAGTGCGAGGGAGCCTGTCTTTCTGCACCTGCATCTCCACTTTTTTCTCCTGGGCTCTTCCTGCATTTCTCCTCACCTTCCTTCCCTCCTTCTCTTCACTCTTCCCTCCATTTCCCCTTCCACCCCCAACCCCTTCTGTTACATAATATCCCGACCTACCTGCCAGATACTCATCAGCACTCCTGCACCTGATATCAGCCTGGGCATGGGGGGACCAGCACACCTGACTCCTAAAAATGCTCCTTGACCCTGATTCTGGTTTCGGAGCCCTTGAGGAGCCTTTTAACCCATGACCTTCATTTCTTATACCCTCTGAAGCCAGAAATAGAGGGGTCAATCCCAGCTAGTTCTGTGTCAGTAGCTCCCAGGGGTTCTGGATTCATTACCCCAGCTTATAAAGAGGGGCACATTTATTTTGATTCTGGATATGGGTGTGTTCACTTGGATTTCTGACTAGATGGTTTATGGCAAAGAATGGGCTTAAGAATTGAGGCAATATTGTTCTGGGATCGAGAGAGAGCTGAGCCCAGGGGTCTGGATCTGGAGAGACCTTCTCTCCTGGGTTGTGAGGGTCTATGTACAAAGAGCTGGGGTAGGCTGTGGGCACTTGGGGCCATTGCTTTTATGGATTGTGCAGGATGATTTATGCTCTCATGAGTCTATATCTACCAGAGGATTTTTGTCATGGCTTCTGATGCTGCAGGGAGGCAGGAAGACAGAGGGTCTGTACACGTAGTTTTAACCACAGGGGCATCACTGCATGGGTAGCTTTTAACATGGGATGATTACGTTGTTTGGGTCTGGGTTAGCTAACCGTTATTAATTGTTGGTTGGTTTTTTTTTTTTCTTCTTCTAGAATGCAGGTGTGTGGGAATGACAGAAGATTCTTGATCATTTAGTGTTTTACTGGATCAGTGAATTTCTGGGTCTAGGAGGCATTGAGCTGACTGTGTTGGGTGTGGGCAGAAGGTGCCAGGTGTGGGCTGTTGGGTGGTGGCCACTTGAGCCTATGGCATTTGTGTCTGATAAGAGGCTCTCCTGCCTTGGGCTTCAGGGGTATCCCCCTCTCCCCATGTCATGTACAACGTAGCTCACTAGCGTCTTCCTGGGGAAGTCAAAAACAATGGGTCTGGACCACCCTAGAGCAACATAATGGGCCCTGACTTAGGCCCCTCTCTTCTCCGGAGCCCTTTCCGGAACCTTTTAGAGGTTCTAGCTGTGGTTCAGTGCCCTGGGCTCCACGTATCTGTGCCTTACCTCTCCCTCCCCAGGCGATCGGTGGCCTGGGCCGAGGACGGCTTGCGGGGGGAGAGGCGGGAGGCGCCTCCTGAGCGCGGCGGGGCGGGACCCGGGAGGGACCAGCCGGAGCCCCGCCCCCCGCTCGCATCCTCCCACACCCCGGCCCTCCGCGCCCTCGGGCGAGCGCGGTGCTGGGGAGAGAAATGTCTCCCTGGGGTAATTACTGCCGCCCCAGTCCAATAAACTATTCATCCTTCACCTTTCTGGCCCAAGAGGTGCTTCTCCACCCGATCCCCCCACAGTGTAATAAACGCCCTTAGGCTTTAACAGGCCCGCCCCGCGTAATAAACTGGCAGCAGTGTGAGAGCAGCTGGGTAGTAAATCCCGGGGGAGGACGGGCCGAGCAGAACTGGGCTGGGGACTGGGGGCGGCCGGAGGGCGGCGGGCGGCCTGTGCGCCGTGGGTCTCGGGGGCGGGGACGCGTGTGTCCGGCCTGTCCCGCGCGGACCCAGCCGCTGCCCTCGCCTCCTGCCAGGGCCAGTCTTTGTGCGCTTACCGCCATGTTTCCCGGCTGCCTCGTGGCTCCTGTCGGGGGTCTGCCTCTCCACACTGGGTCTTTGTGTGCATCTGGGTGCGTCGTCGCCTGTGTGTGGGTGTGGGGTCTGCGGGTGCGTCACTGGGGACGTGTCTGCTGTGGGGCCTGGGGTTTGGGGCACCCACCCCACCTCTGATCCCACCAGCCTTACTGCCCTGTGGGGCATGGGGCCAGGCTTGCTCCTCACACCCTCTCCCGGCTCAGGGTGATGTGCTGTCTGGGGTGGGAAGGTGAGGAAAGAGGGCCTCCTTTCCCTAGACCTGGGAAATTTGGGAGCAGGCTCCAGGTAGATGGAGTTTCCTTTGCTGGTCTGAGGGACTAAGAAACCCAATAAGGCCCTCCTGCCTCTGACTGGGAAGCCCTGGAGCCCTGGGACTGAAGAGGCAGCAGCCTCTGGTCCAGGAGGCAGGGGGATGTGTGTGTGGAGGAAGGTCAGCATTTCAGTTCTCTTGGCCCTCCCCACTCCCTAAATTTGGACATGCAGTTTGTGAGTGAGTGGAGGGGGAAGGGAGGACCCTGGGTATTATGGTTACCATGGAAACAGCCAATTTTCCAGAGTGCTGCAATGTTGGGAGTGGAAAAACTGTTACCAACTGAGGCCTATCCTGCTCCTAGCTTTTAGGCCCTGCCCTGTCCAGGCAGGTGACCTGCCAGAGGGCGGTGGTGTGGCTCACTGTGTACCCTGGCCCAAGCCAACACTCTACCCTGATCTTGAGGCCCTATCCTGAGGGTCTGACCCTCACCACTGGGCCTCCAGGGCCCCAGATAGGGAGGATACCTGAGTTTGGAGGGGGCAGAGCTGAGCTCCCTCTGTCTGCCAGCAGTGGGGCAGTGGGGTGGGGGGCTCTCCTGGCAACATGCTGTGGTGAGATGTCAGCTATTAGACATCACGGTGGTTCCTTCCTAGCTGCATTGCCCCTGGGGCATTGTCTCTCCACTCTGGCCCTGCCTGGGGAGATGGGGACACTGATGACAATTGCTCTGGGTGACAGCTCCTGCTCCTCCAAACCCAGCCCCCTGCTGGCCTCACTGCCTCTCTGAGACCCAGGCAACAGCCTTCCCTTCTCTCCTCAGCTCCTCCCTGGGCCTGCAGATGGTGCCTCCCTCCAAGGCACTCAGGAGTTCCCTCTCCTTTGGGGGCCTAGGATCTTCCTGAGATAGAGACCCCTGAACCTTGATTGTCCAAACTCCAACAGGGCTCCTAGTCCCTGAGGTGAGACCCAAAGGTGCCTGAGGGCCTGACCTTAGTGTTGTTACCAGCTGGGCTGCCATCTTGGTAGAGCAGATTTGCTCCTTGGAAGTACCTCAGGCCTCCCTGACCCAGCGCTTTCCATCCCACCCAGAGCTCTCCCACCCCCAAGGCCATACTTTTCTCCCAACCCACTCCAGGCTTTTGCCCTCAGGCCCCATCTACCTCTCTTTCTCTCTGGATAAGTCCTCCCCTGAACCCCTCTCCCCTCAAGAAGTGCTTTGAGAGGAGTCGTTAGTGGCTAATTATTTAATTAAGCATTTTATGAATCTCATCTGCTCCATTTATGTTCTAAAGAATGCAAGATTGTTCTCTCCCCTTCTTCAAAGGCCCCAGAGTTCTAGTCTTCTAGGCCTTCCAGACAAAGCTCCTTTCCCGGAAACTGGGTGACCAGCCCCCAACCCTGGCCATCAGTCTGCCCCCACCCCCCACCCCCAGGGAGCCCAAGCAGCCGCAGGAGAGAACTTGGCGACTAATGGGGTTTATTTTGGGGATGAGATCGTTAGGGACCTCACACCCACCCCCGGCAGCAGGCAGCCGGATGGCAAAGAGGAGACAGAGAAGGGGAGAGAGGGTGGGGTGGGGGAGGGTGGGAGAGGGATCCCTTCATCAGCTCTGGCTCCCACTCTCCCGCATTCTCTCACCTACACCCTTCTCTGTCCCTCTCTGTCCATCTGTCTCTCTGCCTCCTTCCTCCTCTGGCTGTCAATCTCCCCCCCTCTCCCTGCCATCATGTCTGTCTCTCCTTTTCTGGGCAGGGCTCCAGGACCCCCTGTTTTGGCACCCAGGCAGCCCCCTAGTAGGGAGTGGAAGCAGGCAGTCTTGGGCAAACTGGGACGAGGATTTGCAGGGGCTTGGGAGGGGTTGCGGGGCAGGTGCTGGAGGGGTGCCAGCCTGCAGGCTATGAGTCAGAGCTGAATGAAGCCCCTGCTTCTCCTCCTGCCATCGCCTGGGGCTCCTTTTGCCTAGGTGCCTGCTGGGCTACTGCTCCACAGAAGCAGACACCTTGAATCTGTCACCTCTTCCAACCCTGGGAGCAGCTGGGCTGGTCAGGCCCAGGCCCCCTGGGTCTTGCCTGTCCCTGGTGCTTTTCTCCGTCCCCTTGCAGCCTCCCTGTGGGCTCTCTCTTTGTGTCACTCTCTCTATTACCTCTCTGTTTTACTGTAATTAAAGCTAGAATTCTTGATGAGGCAGCTACATCTGTCTGTGCGCGTGCACTGGCTCCCACCCCGGCACCCGCCTGCCAACTGTTCCCTAGGACGGCAGGGCCTGGTAGCCGCTGTGGGTGTCACAGCTGAAGCCCTGTACCCTAAACCTGGTGTCCCAGTGCTCTGATCACTGGGCCTCCTAATCTCGAACTCCTGATCTCATATCTCCCTCTCCCTTTCCTTCTCTCTGCAGCCGGGACCACATACATCTTTGGGAAAGGGGGAGCGCTGATCACCTACACGTGGCCCCCCAATGACCGGCCAAGCACGAGGATGGACCGCCTGGCCGTGGGCTTCAGCACGCACCAGCGGAGCGCCGTGCTGGTGCGGGTGGACAGCGCCTCCGGCCTCGGGGACTACCTGCAGCTGCACATCGTAAGGACCCAGCCTTCCTGCCCCAGATCCACTCAGTCTCCTCTTGCCATGGGATCCCCACCTCACATCTTCCTCTGGTTGCTGGGCTTTCCTCTCTGTGGTTCTGCCCCGGAGACCCACTCCCCTCCCGGTTATTCACTGAGGCTCCCAGAGTCACCGCGGCTGACCTGAATCTCCCCAGCTCCCCACAGAGACCATCTGTGTCTCTGACCTTCCTGAACGTAGTCCCTGCGCCTTCCAGGCTGTTGTCCTGCAGCCTGTGGAAACCTCCCCACCTGGTGACTGCCCTGGGCTGCTGCCTGCTCACTCCTGCATCACCTAGGCTGCCCACTGTGTCCTGCGCCTTTTCCTGCCTGCTCCTTCAGGCCTCCCTACCCCAGTACAGCCCACCCTGCTTCTTCACCTTGTCCTTAGACCCTGTCCCTGTCTTAACCCTGCTTTTGATTACTGGTGGCAAGTTCTTTGCCCTCCCAGCAGCCCTCTTACCCGGCCTCCCCTACAGCCTCTCTGGCCATAGCCCTGTTCATTCTTCTCTGACCTCCGGTCCCACCCAGCTCTGCTTTCCTCTGCCCAGCTCCCCTCCTCACCCTCTGCTCCCTCCCACTGCCTCCCTCTAGGCCTCTGCCATACTGCCGCTCCTCTCACAGCTCCTCTCCTAACTCTAGTCTTCAGGCTGCTCCTTTTCTTCCGTGGCCCTTTCCCCATCTCTGGCTTTGCCCCACATCCTGCTCCGTGGCTTCAGACCTGGTTCTGTCTCATTCCTGCTCTTAGCCTCTCCCCTGTCCCCTCCCCACTGTCTTAACCCCTGGGCCTCAGACCTCAATCTCCATTTCCAACTATACAGCCCCTTACAGCCACCTCCCTTCTCTGCCCATATCCCTCTTGCTGACCCTGGCCAGGACCCCTCAGCTGGGAGGGTCGAACAGCCTGGCTGGGCTCTGTGTACTGGAAAGGTCTAGGTGGGGGGTTGGGGGGGTCCTGAGTTATCAGGGAAGCAAGGGAGCCAGGACAGAAGGTTTGTTTGGGCTCTGGCCCTCCCCATCTGATTGGGACCATGGTTACTGACCCCTCCTTACATAACAGCTTTTCAGGGTCCCCTCCCTGACACAAGGGAGTGAAGGAAGGCCTTACAGGGAGCAGTGTCCTGTGGGCAGAGCAGAGCTGGAGTAGAAGTGGCAGCTGACGGGTGCTGGGTGGGGGAGGCCAGGCAAGGAAGTGTTCGGGGAAGGGGTGCAGAGTGAAGAATAGCCTGGGGAGAAGGCCTGGAAGTTCTGTGCTGTGTTAGCGACACAGTGTCGCCGCCTGTGTGAAAGGCAGTATGGCTGCGGACGGTGCATATGGCTGTGTGTGACTGTGTGGGGCCGGGTGCCTGTCGATCATGTCAGGAGTGATGGGGGCCTGTAGGGGACAGTCTTATGGCCTCTGGTCGGATGTGCCGCTCTATATCTGCATTTCTTGGCAGAGTGGTGTTTGCTGCTGTTTCAGTCTCCTGACCCTTCGTGGCAGGTGGGACTGTGTTTCTGGGTCCTTCTCTGTGAGCGAGGCTGCTGCTCTCGGGCCAGGTGATCATGAGAGGCTTTGTATGTCTTTGGAGCAGATGCCTGGGTTTGAGCTCCAGCTCTGCCGCTTCCTTGCTCTGTCCTAGCACAGTCACCCCATCTCTCTGAGCCTCAGTGTCCTCATCTGTTTAGTGGCCTGACAGAAGGACAGAGGGATGCTGGGAGGTTTAAAGGAGATCATGTATATAAAGCACCTGGGACACTGCGCAGCCCGTAGGAAGCACTGTGTCAGCTAATATCCAGATCGTCTGTGAGCGTCCGCCTGGGTGGGTCCATCTGCGGGGCTGCTGTGTCTGCCTCTTTGACAGCTTCTGTCTCCGTGCCTGTAGGGTTAGGGGACAGGATTCCCTAGTGCTGAGGTGAAAGGGCAGGGGTGTTGGGGTGCAGGGAGAAGGAATATCCTCCTTTCCCCTCCCAGCAGTTGCCTGGAGCCCTCACCCAGGTGCCGGGTTATGGAGGAACAAGGCCTGGTGCCTGGTGCCTGGTGCTGTACAAGGTGGGATGGGGGCAGGGGCTGGCCCTGGGATGGGGAGCCTGGAGAGGGTGGGGAGCCCCAGAGGAAGTGTGGGAGCCACGAGAGAGGTCAGATCTGAGGGGAGAGATGGGTACCTGAAGGGCTTAAGCCCCTGGGGGCAGCCCCCAAGCCCCCTTCCCCTCTGGTGACACATCAGCTCCCACCGCAGCGTCATTAGCAGCTCTCAGAGAGTGGGGAGGCGGCAGCAAAATAAGAGAAAAGCAATTTGACGTTTCTAATAAAGCGTCGCTCCACTTTGCCAAATTAATTTTGACTCCCATAATTATTTGCTGTAGGAGCGGCCTCGTTCTCCCCACCGCCGCCTAATGAGGTAATTGGGGAATTAGGAATTAATGACTTTAACAGAAGTGACAACTGACTTCAAGTCAGGAGCAGCTCTGGGAGCTGCCTCTCCCCCGGAGTGCATGGCTCTGGGCTCCGCTGCCTCCTCAGAAACCCAGGTGTCCTGCCTTTCAGCTGCCAGTACGGCTCCCAGACCCCTTTGGTTCCTTGACCACCATCACCACCAGGCTGAGCCTCGAAGGGAGAGACCCTCAGAGGCACCCAAGGGGCTGATGCTATTCTTTGCCTAACAATAGTACTGAGGGCGGTTCCCCTCACGTGGGTGGGGAGCAGATGATCACCCCTTCACCCTGGGGTGTTGCTGGTCTGTGGGTGGCGGATGGGTGGGGCTTGCTAGAACTCTTTGTTAGGCAAGCTGAGCCTCAGTTTCCTTGCTTTGCTGCGTCTGAGGAGAGGTGCTGCATGTGTGTATGACTCTGTGTGTGTGTGTGTGTGGCTTTCCCAGGTTCTAGGAGGAGGAGAACTGGACCCACAGTGGGGAAGGGATAGGGCATGGGTCTTTAAATGGACTATAGCTGCACACCCTGCCCCCCAACTCTTTCTGCAAAACCCCAGTCCCTGCCCCATCTGTGAGCCACCCTGTCCCCACTCCCGGTGCCACCAAGCCTCTCAGCTCTCTTGGATGCAGGAGGTGGCAGCTGAATGTTTCCTTGTGCTCAGGCTAGACTGGGACAGTCTTTCAGGAGGACTCTAGGAGTGGACTATGTTCTGTGATGATCTGGGTCTCTGGGACTGTGTGATCCAGGGGGCCTGAGTGAGCCTGTGCAGGTGTCTGTCCTGTGTGGAAGCAGGGGTGCAGGAACTCAGGAGGCCAAGTTCAGGAGTGCTGCTGAGAAGTGCAGGGGAATGTAACAGGGGCTCAGGGTTAGGGCCTTGTGGGCCTTCCGCTGTCTCCTTTAGCTGTCTTTGGTTTTGGAGGTAGGTTGGCCTCAGTAGCCCCTCAGATCATCCCTACCCTCAGTACTTTGAGTCGGTGTCTCCAAGATTAATGGGCAAATGGAGAAAGAGCACTGGCTTTGGAGACAGACCAACAGGGATTCAAATCTTGCGTTCCTTTCTTATGAGCTGTGAGGTTTGGGGATGTTAACCTCCCTGAGCCTCAGTTTCCTTCTCAGTAGAAGGGGGATGCTGTATACTCCTCAGGGGGTTGCTGTGGAGAGGAAGAGAGCGTGTGCGTATGGGGCCCACAGAGGGCCTGGCACGATTTAGGGGCTCAGTGACGCTCTCCCTCTCACCCTGGCACCAGTGACAGAACTCTTCCTGGGCTGGATCCAGGTGGCCTCTGCAGGGTTCCTCATGCAGGCCCTCTCCAGAGTCTGGGCTGCGGAGGTTCCTAGGCTGAGCCCTTGCTCTCCTTCTCCAGGCCTCAGTTTGTCTTTCCTCTTCCAGCCCCTCCCCCACTGCCAGCCCCATCCTCTACCCTTACACCCCAGCGCTTACCTTTCCTTAGGAAGTCTGACATGGTTTATCCCCTGGATCTCTTTCAATACCTGCCACCTCCAAAACACATAGTCCAGACTCCCCACCTCTGCCCCCTTGACTGTAGAGGGGCTGCCCCCACACTCAGGCCTGACCTACACAGGCCGACGCCTGCTGCCGCCCTGTTGCCGGAGCCCCGGGACTTGCCCGGTGCTGAGTGAGCAGGGGAGAGGAGGCTTGAGCTTGGAGGTGTGAGGAGTGGGGAGGGCAGACCTTCCTCAGGCACTGGGCTGGCTTCCTCAGGCTCCTCTGTTGGTAGAGCTTTAGGGAAGCCTCTGCCCTCTGTGCTCCCACTGGTCCTGGCTTGGTTTTGGTGGTCCCTTCTGGGGCCTGGAGGCTCAGCAGCTCTTGCGTGGAGTAGGTGCCCTGTAAACATTTGTGAACATTCTGATTGAACCAAAAAGCAAGAGGCAGATGTGGTCAGTGGAAGTGCTCTGGGTCCATGCTCTGCAACCCACGGTAGCTTCCCCAACCTCTCTGAGCCTCAGACTACTCCTTTGCTTGCATATGGGAGAAATATGCAAGCCTGCCAACCTTCTTGGGCAGGTGAAAGGGTCCAGTAAAAGAGGGACAGGCAGAAATGGGGAGGCAGATGCAGAAACTGAAGAGAAGACTTGGAGAGGTGTGTTGTAAAGCTGTTGAATGCAGTGGAGCTGGGCCGGTGGTGGTCACAGGTGGATTTCCAAAAGGAATGAACTGTTGCTCCTTCTGGATCCCTGACCTCTGCATCGCTGACCTCTTGCCTCCCTGTCCCTAGGACCAGGGCACCGTGGGGGTGATCTTTAATGTGGGCACGGACGACATTACTATCGATGAGCCCAACGCCATCGTGAGCGACGGCAAATACCACGTGGTGCGCTTCACTCGAAGTGGCGGCAATGCCACCTTGCAGGTGGACAGCTGGCCAGTCAACGAGCGGTACCCGGCAGGTAGGCGGCGCTGGCGCGCAGAAGAGGTGCTGCGGGAGGGGTGAGGCGGGGAAAACAAGGCGGCCTCTGATAGGAGCACGGGGATGGGGACTGGGATAAGCAGAGAGGCTTCCGGCTGTGAATAGGGCGGAGCTGCGGGAAAGACATGGCATATAGGGATGGGACCATGTTGGGGTGGGGCCAAAGGGAAAAGTTGGGATTTGTTGGGTGGGGGTGAGACCATGGGAGTAGGTCAGCTAGTGGGGCACGGCTGAGCAGGGCAGGATGCAAGGCCAGGGTCCAGTTTGGGGATGAGGAAGAAGAGAAGAGAAAGAAGGTAGAGGTAGGGAGAGTCTGACGCAGTTGAGGGAAGGGTGAGTTGAGAAAAGAGGGACAGGTGGAAATGGAGAGGCAGCTGCAGAAACCAAAGAGAAGATCCAGAAGTTACCCCAAACGGATCTTGGCAAGGAGGCAGGGCTGTTCCCAAGGACAGAACCATAGCAAGAACCAAGGTCTTTACAAAGAGCAAGTCAAAGATCCATATTAGGTGATCTAGATAAAGGAAGAGAAGTACCTATGGAGACCCAGAGAAAAGAAACCCCGATGTCTCAAGGAGTAAGGGACATGGTATAAGGGAGAGAGTGACAAGTGACAAGTGACAACAAGAGTGAAAAATAGGGTCAAGTGCCTTCAGCAAACCTTCATCAACAATCTACTAGGTCTCAGGTCCTGTGCTGGCCCGGAGGACACAGGACACAGCCTCTGCTCACAGGGAGCTCACAGTCTTGGGGGCAGGGGAGCACAGGGATACAAACAGACCCAGGTCGATAGTGTGGCAGCTGTGGTGGCCGAGGACAAACCAAGGTCTGAAGAGCACAGGGGAGGGATAGGGATGAGGACCTGAAAGAAATGAGGAGGCAGAGACTCTGCAAGAATCTGAAGGAGGCAGAGAAAGAGCCTCAGAGTGAGAAGGAACCAGGAGGAGCAGCGATGGGGAGATATGGAAATAGTCACTGAGACAGAAGCAGAGACGGAGGCAGCTCCAGGAGTGATGCAGGGAGATATATGGAGCCGCTGTCACGCAGCCCCAGCCAGCGAGAGAAGAGGTGGCCAGTGCCTTGTGAGGGAGAGGAAGAGAGCCCAGTGTGGAAGATAAAGAGGGAGGCGAAGTGGAGACACTGCAGGAGAACCGCAGAAACACAGAGATGCGGAGATAGAGGCTGAGTGACACTGCAGAGTCACACGCACACGCACGGGGCCGACTGAGAAGCAGAGAGAGCGTCTGCGGGCGCAGTCCCTCTCCTGGGCAAAGGCAGAGCTGCTGCCTCACACTGGCTGAGAGGGGTGAGAGGGGCATAGGCAGAAGGACAGTGAGCAGTTCAGGTGTGCAAACCCTCACGGGCCCACTTATGCTGGGATAAAGACACCAGTGTGGGCTCACAGCTCATAGTCATGCGGGCTTGTACCCGGACGTTCTCAGGTAGCCCCTGGAGATAAAGAGAACTACACGGCCCCTGATAAACATGGCGGCTGGTGCACATGCAGGTCAACTTTAGACACACAGACAACTGCATATATTCAATGGTCAGACAAACACAAGGAAAAAAAGCCCGGCAGAGGGGCACAAGCTTACACCAAGGCCCGGGCATGTGTGGACTCACTAAGGCACATAAATTAAGGCACGTCAACACTCCCATGCTGAGTCGCACAGATGCGCAGATGCTGACAGGCCAGGCTGTGTGGGTGTGATGGCCCTGTGGACATCAGACTCCTCTCTTTCTCAGACACACACACACACACACACACACACACACCCCAGGGCAACCTTTGTAGCAGTGGAGATACCAGCCGATCCTGGACAGGGCTGGCCTTGGGGGCAGGGCATGAAGGCCTTAACATGTCAAGCCAGAGCGCCTCTCCTTGGAGCCCAGCAGGCCAGAGGCCAGGTTGGCCAGGTTGGAGGAGACACACCTGCCCTCCTCTGTTCGGGGACCCCTGGCTGGGGCTGGGGAAAACTGCCCCCTTGCCTGCCAAGCAGAGTAACCTGAGGGCCTGGTGGCTGCCTGTGTGTGCTGTGAGGACAGATACAATACAAAAGCCAAGTGTCCCCCTGAGCAACACCAGGAGGTCAGATTAGCAGCATGTGTGGCCCAGATCTTGGGCCCCAGACTCTTGGAAAGCACAGAGACACAGCCCAGGGACTTCGAGTCAGCAGGACCTAGCTTTTAATCATGAATCTCCTACTGACAAGCTGTGTGATCTTGGACAAGTCATCTAGTGTCTCTGAATCTGTTTCCATCTCTGAAAGGTGGGGATAATACCTCATAGCCATACTGTGAGAATTCCATGAGATTACCTAAAGAAAGTGCTAGAACGGCATGGTGTAAGAGAGGCACTCAGTAAATGGAACTTTCGCAATATGTGAGTGAGACAGACATGCATTCTTTCCTCCCTCTCAGGACACACACGCAGACAAACATATGGACACACAGAGACTCTCACACACACACAACTGTCCCAGTGCAGGTCGGTCCCTGAATGCCTCCTGCCCTCCTGCCTCCCTGCCGCTGCCTGTGTGCTCCCTCTCCCTCCCTCCCCAGCGTGGCTCCCATCTGGCTACTACACTTCTCCTCCAGTGTCTTCTGGGGCTCCTCCCAGCCCTGTCCCCAGGGTAGGATGCCCCGTGCTACCTCTCACAGAACACAGAACACTGCTGGTCACTTGCCAGTCTCCCCTGCTTGGCTGGGGTTCCCCATGGACAAGGACCAGACCTTCATCTTTGCATCTCCAGTACCCAGCACCAGGAACAGAGCAGACTCTCCAGAAATGTTCATTGAGTGACAAAATGAATGAACGATCCGCTCTGATCTGAAACACAAGTGATCTGAATCCATGGTATCTGTGGGAAGGCAGAGTCTCATTGCCTCACAAGCACCTAGGGAAGCCCTGCTATGCTTATGTGAATACACGGTGTGCTTTTACACAGGAGGTGTACCAGTCAGGCCCAGGTCCAGGTCTCGCTGGCAGGTGAGCACAGCTGTGCAGTGGGCGATGAGAGGGAAAGCGCCCCTGGCATGTATGTTATTGAACAGTGAGTAAGTGGTTTCAATGGGTAGAGTGGCCAGATTCCCAAAGGAAACCATTTTCAGGTCCATGTTTGGGATCACTCACAGCCCACGGATTTGGGGAGGAGCTCTCATGGAACACACAGACACTGACAGACAGATACATACACACACATTGTCCCCCGCCCTGTTTCCAGGGCCTGGAGAGTGGTGAGGGGAGAGAAGAGCAGGTGTGTGTCCAGGTGGGCCCTGGGATTGAAAAGAGGGTGGAGGTTAGAAATGGTGGGGGAGGAGCCTTAGGGAGAAAGACCTGTGAGTGAGGCGTCAGGAGCTGGGCTGGGTCCCCAGGGCAGGAAGGAGGGAGGACCTCAGCGGAGAGGTGAGGGAGGGTCTTGGAATTGAACTGGGAGTTGGGAAGAGAGAAAGGTGCCCCCAGGCAGAGGAGGGGAGGGCGTGCCTGGAGGAGGGTGGTGGAAGAGGAGGTGAGATGCAAGGGGTGGGTGGGGCAGCTGGGCAACGATCCAGGCGCAGGTGACCAGGGTGAGAAGGCTGGAAGTGCCTACAGTGACAGCAGTGGGGGGCTTGGTGCGGGCGGGGTCGGGGTGGGGGGGACGGAGTCAGGTGGAAGCTGGTGGTGGGGTGTGGTGTGGAGTGGGAGGTGAGGGGAAGCTGGGAGTTGAGCACGGATGGTAAAGGGAGCCGAGGTGGCTTCGAGAAGTGGTTTAAATCTCACTGTTAAATACGTGTGTCGGGCCACCCCCTAAATGCCGCATAAACCCCCGCTTAACCCGCCCCTCCCACTTCTAAACCGCCCTCTAAACGCAGTAACCAGCTGGGCCACTGAGGCCTCCCACCCCCTAACTTAAACCTGCTAAATACCCCTCCCCACCCCTCTGCCCCACTCTGGGATGGGGAAGGAAGGGGGCAGACAGCTGAGCACAGATAAACCTGTTTAACCTCTGACCTTTGACCTTCCAGCTGCCTTTTCTTTCATTCCCTTTTCCTTTTCTTCTTTGTCCCTCTCTTTTCCTTTGGGTCACTCCTGCCCCCCGGGTGGGGCTGGCTCTGGATGGGAGCCTAGGGAGGGGGACTGGAGGGAGGACGAGGGACCAGCGTTTCTTCTCCCGCCTTGGGTGGACCTGCCCCCCTCTCCGTTGGATGTTGCTGCTTACTCTGAGTCTCCTGAGAAATGCATAATTACTTTTCTAACTCCTTTGGACTTCGCCGCCTGAGAAACCTACTGTCTTTCTAAACTTTTCCAAGGAAACTTTGATAACGAGCGCCTGGCGATTGCTAGACAGAGAATCCCCTACCGGCTTGGTCGAGTAGTAGATGAGTGGCTGCTCGACAAAGGTAATTAATCAGAATTAATTAATTAATTAATTAATTAACTTTAAAAACACTATCTTAAAGGTGCAGAGCTCTCTCTTTCCCCATCCGTGCCTTCCCCATCGCCCACCCCCTAGTGAAAGGACGATTGTCCGGCCGGGATGCTCCCTTCCTGCCTGTAGTCAGGGTCTGTGTCTTGTGGAGCGATGGTTTGGGGCAGGGGCGGGGCTTTTCCTAGGAGAGGGAGAGTCCTGGGTCTCTTTCTAAACCTGGATGATAGGTGAGACTCCCAAACCCTTCCGCTAAAGGAGGCTGGAGTGCAGGTTGGGAGGGAGCCGCCCTGTTAGCTCAGAGGTTTTGTCAAGGGCCAGCTGTGGGCCAGAGCACTGAGAAGCCAGAAGCCAGAAGGCTTTGGAAAGAGCTAGTGCTGATCCTCAGATCCAAAGGAGGGGTAGGAAAGCTTCCCCCAGGTCATCTAAGGAGAAAGGAAAGAGTGGGGGCCTCAGATCCTACTGGAAAAACCCACCCCTCCCAAGAGAGTGGCTGTGGGGCCGCCGTCTCTGGAATAGGCCCACCTTGGTCCAGAAGGCCTCTTAGAACTAGTGGAAGTTGAAGAGAGACTACGAGATAGGGAAGAGGTGGCCGTCCCTCAGGGATTTCTGTGCCTGTTGAGCTGATGAGGAAGACAGGACAGGCTTGCTAAGAGGCTACATGTGGTGAGGTGCTGCTGGGTGTGAGGGAGAAGGCCACTTGTCACCAAGGGAAGTTGGGGCCAAGGGCAAAGCCATCCCATTCCCTTTGGAGAGGGGGCGAGCTCTGTACCTCTAAGGCTAAACTCTAGGGGGGAAGTAGAACTGTTAAACCTCCACTTAACCAGCTGATAACTGTGCTTTTAAATGTCCACTGGGGCCTGCCCCAACTAAAACCCCCAATGCCACTTCCAGCTGCCCACACAGCCAGGGGGGACTAAACATGCTGATAACCAGATGTGATAAATCCATAACAGGACAAAAAGTTAAAGGGACTGTAACAGATATCGCTAAAACCTACAGCCCCCAGCCACAGTGGGCTGCTCTCTCCAGCGGGGCGAACTTTAACCCTTTGAGGAGTTCATAGTGGGTGGGGCCCCAGGGGCCAAATTTGCTCACCTATGTAGCTTCCTCTCCATTACCCACCTCCCTCTCCCAGAATCAGTGAGGCCAAGGGAGCAGCTTGGGCTGAGGCCAGGACAACTTGTGACCCCAAGGGTAGGGAAAACTAGACAGACCCTGGAGGGAGGGCGGGACTTGCACCCAGATGAGGGAGGCGCTCGGGCTGGTGATTTGGAGCCCCAGCTGTCCTTTATGAGCTGCATGGTCACACCTTCTCTTTAGGCCTCTAGTTCCTCTTCTAGAAAGTGAAGACTTGGGCCACACACTCAAGTATTTCCCTGAGTGAACAGAGGAGCTCACTTGTCATGTGGCCTTGGTCAAGGCTTCCCCTTCCTGAGCCTCAGTTCCCTCCTCCAGAAGACAGGAATGGTGATCTCTGCTCAGCCTGCCTCACACGGGGTGCTGGGGGCACGAGGTGTAGTAAGGAGCAGGGAAGTATTTGAGAACAAAAGCTGAGCATTCTTGGAGGGACTATCGTATGTCAGCACCTGGCATATAGTAGGTTCTCAGTAAATATTTTTTGAATGAATTCAAAACATAAGCATAAGTCCCACGAGATGTTTCACGGTAAAGAGATCTGTGGTACAATGAGCTAGGGCAATGCTGAATCCTGTTTCTTCCTCTTGGAGATGCATATGGACATTGGTATAATACAGGCTCTGAGAAGTCCTGCAAGGAAGAAACCTCTTGTTTAATCGTGAAATGTTTGTTTTTGAAAGTCATTTGACCTCTGTGAACCTTCTCCCCTGTGCTTTTCTTGTAATTCTCATACATGGGAATAAACTCTGGACACAGCGGTCCTCAAGGGCCTCTCTGGGCCTGGTGTCCAGCTGCCACTCACTAGTTTCCTGTAAGATGGTGACCCTGCTCTAGGGGTGAGTGAGGTGCTGGGCAGTGGGGAGGTGCCAGAGAGGCTGAGCAGAGGGTCCAAGCAAACACCCCCATGGCTGGTCATTAGCCAGAAGCCAGATGTATGGTTGGGTGTCCCAGAGGCCTAAATGTCCCAGGGAACCCATGTTTCCAAAGTGGGTGTGGGTTTCACAAGTTGGACTGTCCTCAGCCCAGGTTTTGGGTGCAGGGCTTACAGACACCTAACTCTAAACCAGATCTTTAACGAGGCACTAACCAGAGGCTAACGAGGGCTAAGCCAGGTCTTAAAACCCCCAGCGCCAGCAGCTGAAGGTCCAGGGGAGCAGGGTGCAACTTAGTAGATCCTCTGCCCCACTCCCCCACAAAAAATAAGCAACATCAAAATCAAAGTTAAATCTAAACTTAAACATAATAAATATCTTTTCTAAAAACCAAACCAAAGCAACAAACTCAGAGGGTTAAACCGAACCCCAGATCCACTAAAACCAAACAGAATAGCCAAACCCCACCCAGGTGGGCATTCTGAGGTGTAACTGTTGAGTGAAGAGCGAGGTTGGAGCTGGAGTGGTTTTTTTTGGCTGTCAGCGAACGAAGCAATGTCCCTTTAACATTTTCCATCTCTGTGCTTGCACATCCTGGCGGGGAGGAAGGACTCTGCTCTCCAGGGCCTGATCCCCAGGCAGTGGCTGGGCCTTGGAGGGGAGGAGGCGGGGTGAGGTTTGTTCTGGCCAGAAATCAGAGGGCCTGGTGGTGGCTGGGAGGGCAGAGTGAGGTCGGTGTGGCTGCTCCCAGCCTCACGCACACTGGTCCACCTCCCACACACTATCCACCCCTCGGTCTCACCTCCATCCCTGCCCTGACGTGCACTGACCACGCGGCCTGGCAGTCACCTCCTCTGTGTCTGCCTCTTTGTCTCCTCTGTCCACTGCTTCCGAGGGCTCCATGGCTCGGGGCTGGACACTGGGTGTGGGAAGTTTGGGGGAACAGAGAGGGAAGATGGGGATCAAATTGAAGGAAGGGAAAGAAGGGGGTAATGCCCCTGGAGCAGGAGAGGAGGGGGGGTGGGAAGGCCAGAGGCATGAGCATGGTGGGGAGAGGGGGGAGCTGGGCCCCCTTTCCCAGCCCATGCATGCCCTGGGGACCCTCCCTCTCCAGGGTCCCCACCTGGCTTGGCTGGGCTAGTGGCTGACAAGGACTTTCCCTTTGGTGTCTGCCCCTTCCTCGTTTCTTCCTCTCCCCGCCACCCCGCACTTACTGGTATCCACCTCGACCCCTCTTTCCTGCCCTTGGCTCCACTCTATTCTCCCCATCCCTTTGTGGTCTCCCCCTGTTGTCTTTCCCCCTCTGCCCACCCCTTCCCCTCCCCTACCAGGCCGCCAGCTGACCATCTTCAACAGCCAGGCTGCCATCAAGATCGGAGGCCGGGATCAGGGCCGCCCCTTCCAGGGCCAGGTGTCCGGCCTCTACTACAATGGGCTCAAGGTGCTGGCGCTGGCCGCCGAGAGCGACCCCAATGTGCGGACTGAGGGTCACCTGCGCTTGGTGGGGGAGGGGCCGTCCGTGCTGCTCAGTGCGGAGACCACAGCCACCACCCTGCTGGCCGACATGGCCACCACCATCATGGAGACCACCACCACCATGGCCACTACCACCACGCGCCGGGGCCGCTCCCCCACACTGAGGGACAGCACCACCCAGGTGAGGGCCCCTCCAGTGAACAGACAAGGGATGGGGCTTCGGGTGAGGGGTAGGGCTGGTGTCTGCATAGCAACTGTGGTGCCCAGGGAAGGCCTGAAGGGACGATGGTTCAGGTGGGGCCGGCAAGATCTCCTGTTGTGACGCGGTTTCCACCCTGGTGACCAGGGATGTTGTAGATGTGGAGGTGACCACTATTTCTAGGAGGACCAATCCTAGAGTTGAGGGGGAGTTTGGTACCCTAGCTAGACCAGGGAAGACCTATGAAGGAGGAACTCTGGGTTAGAGGTGAGTGTGGAATGATCCCTTCTGCCTGCCCCATAATGAAGGCCATGCCCAGTGTTATGTGGGCATCGAGCGGGAGATGGAGGGACCCAGGATGGCATCGCTCCAGGCAGGGAACAGAGGTGACAGTGATGGAGGGGCTAGAGGCTCATCTGGCAGTGGCAGGCCCTCTCTGGACGCAGGTGGAAGCCAGGAGCAGCCTCTCCCCGATTGCTGGAGTCCTTGCAGTGGGACTGCCAGCCCGTTGCCTTCACAAATCTTCTCTGTGTGACCTTGAGAGGCACCACCATGTAGCAGGCCTCAGTATCCTCTGTGCCGTGGGTCAGAGTCAGCATTGGCGCAGACAGTTCCCTGGTGCGATACCCTCGCTCCCCACCCTCTGCCCTACCTGCTCAGATGCTCTCCCTGGGTCGGGTTTGAGTTTATCTTCTCTTGTACCAAGGGGAGCACCCAAGGGGGCCGTACCTGAGAATGAGGCTCTGCTGGGGCAGGACAGGCCTGGCTTTCCTGGTGGCCAAAGCTGATTGAGCATATGGGACTTACAGAGGCAGCCTGGGGGCCCAGCTGATTTCTAGTTGTTACTGCCAGTCACTGTTGGCCTGGGGGCTCACACCTGGCACATTGGACCTTACTTAGTCACCTGGTTTCCTCTGCCCCAGCTACTTCTGTCCCGTGTCAATGGCTGTGGGCCTCTAGGCCTGGAGGGACCTCTGTCCTCCCAGAGTGAGAGGGGTCTGGGGGCGTCCATGGGGACATGCCCTTCCTCTACCACCAGCTTGCCTGCAGCCCCTGTGTGTGAGCTCCAAGTCCTCTCATCCCTGCCAGTCTGGGCTGTGGGGGGCCTGGGACCGGCCGACAGACTCATCCAGGCAAGAGAGACAAGCCTGAAGCCCCTTCCATCTGCCTTCACTGCCAAGAAAACCAAGGGAACCTGAATGCCAGGCCTTGCCCCGGGGAGCGGGGAGCCCTAGGAGAAAGGCCTGGCTCTACCCAAGATTGGGCACCGGCCATGCCCAGTGCCTGATGGCAGGAAGGGCCATCCAGTCTCAGTGGGAGGTGATGGGCAGATCATCCAGGTGGGAGAGGTGGGGCTGTAGGGGTCACAGCTGTGCTGGAGGAGCCTCTGCAGGGGAAGCTGGCACGGAGAGGGCAGAGATGCAGAAGGAAAATCAGTCTTCCAGGTCCCGCCTCGCCCTTGGGTAAGGGCTGCAGTGTCTGAGGGTCAGGGGGTGGGGAAGAGGCAGGATGTGACCCTTTCACCCCTTATCCACCCCAGACTCCTCCCATCCTTAGCCTTTAGCCTGGCCCTCTCACCCGACCCTGAAGTCTCTCAGACTCCCTTCCTGCCTGGATTCTGGGTTTCCCTCCTTGAGTTTCTTCCCTACCACCTCCTGAGCAGTTCCCCCCCTCCACCGCCACCCCTTACATTCACTCATCTTGGGGATTCTCTTTCTTTGCAATCAGGAGGAGAGAAAATGCTGACAAAGTCGACTCCCGTTGTCATGGCAACCATATCCTTAATTATTGTGTGCAGCCCAGTTCCTGGGCTCTAGGAAGGGGGTTGGGAGAGAGATGAGGGAGGTGGGGGGGGTGAGGCTGAAGCCAAGAATCCCCGGCCACACCCCCGGTCTTGTTCCCCTCCTCTGTCCGTGCTGGCCTCCAGAGGCCCTTGTGCCTTATCTCCTGGACACCCCTGGGCCCCCCTTGTTCCAGCTGTAAAGCCCCAGTTCTGCCGTCCAGTCTCCCTGGCTTCCCAGAAATAAAAAGCACAGCGTGTGCTGTTCCACTGATCCCCAGGAGCGAGGGAGCTGCTGCAGGGGAGGCATGTTGAGTCTCCCTGTGCACGGGGGAGATGGAGGCCCACGGCCATCCAGCAAGCGGTGAGAGAACTCATCCCCTGTGCTGCCCCACACCTCAAGAAGTGGCTGTGGGGACTGCTGACCCACCCTGGAACCCTCTTCTTCCCCCTGCCACCCTCCTCTCACCCCTAGAACACAGATGACCTCCTGGTGGCCTCGGCCGAGTGTCCGAGCGATGACGAGGACCTGGAGGAGTGTGAGCCTAGTACTGGTGAGTGCCTTTCCCCCCTCCCCTGCCCCGGGCCCACTGCGACGCTGATGGGAGGGGGGCGACTGTCCTTACCACCTGGCTCAAGCCCAAGGGGCCAGGCCCTAACTTTCCCTGATAGCTTCCTCTCCCATCCTACCATTGCCCTCAGGTCCCACAAATGCCCTCTGGAGAGGCAGTTTCTAGCCTCTTGATGCCCTGGCCCTGGGAGGTAGTGAGGTGTCCTTAGCTTGGGGTCCTGGGGTTGAGGGACAAGGGATGCCTGGAGGGAAAGAGGGAGACTTTCCCTAGACAGATGAGTAGCTGCAGCTCCCATGAGTCCTTATGGGGTTGGGTGGGAATGGGGTATGCAGGCCTAGGAACTACAATTCCCATCAGCTCTTGGGTCCAGAACTGCAACTCTCATCAGTCCCTGAGGCCTGGTGTTCTTTTGGTCACAATTAGAGGAGATCTCTGCTAGATCCTGAACCTTCCTCATTCCCAGTCTCAGGGAGGTGACCAGACATGCTGCTGGGGCGGCCAGGCCAAGCTGGGGCAGTTACTTTTACTCTCCGTCGGGCAGCGTGCTGCGTGGGAGGTGCCCCAGCCAGACATGAGTTCCCCTAGGGAGACTGGGACCTGGGGTCTGACCCAGATTTCTGGTGGGGGAGCTGCTGTAGAAGGAGAGCAGAGCTGGGAAGGAAGGCTTCCCAGGGGTGGCATCCCAAGCCTCTGCTTGATCCTTGCAGCTGCAGAGAAGGGTGTAGCCCCAGAGAGCGAGAGGGCAACTGGCAAAGCAGGGGCGGGCCTTGGGTGCCGACCGACAAGTGTGGGGTGTGGAGCGGCACAGTGGGTGCATCTGAGCAGGTTGAGGGTGGCAGGGAGGGGCTGAGGGGAGAGGGCCTAAGGAGAAAGATCCTGGTGCTTGATACTGGCAGCGGGAATGGAGGAAGACTGAATGCAGCCCGATTTCCCAGCGGGGGTGCGTGGGCCTTGGTGGTGGCTTGGATGAGCCCATGGGAGCCTCAGCCCTTGCTTGGGTTTCCAGAGACTTCTCCCCATTACTTTGCAATGTGTGGCACCTGGGCTGTTGGTCCTGGAAGGTAAGAGGCTGGGACAGGTGCCTGCTAGGACAGGCACCTGCAGGGTCAGGGGAGGTGATGGGGTCAGCTGAGGGGTGACCTTAGCATATCCTGTGAATCCGACCTGGGGGGACCCTGGGGGCCTGCCAACCCCAGAAGAGACACTCATGAGGGCGGACTGCACCCATGGAAGGAGTGTTGGTGGAGGAAGAAGACTGTGGAGCCTTGGGGCCGAGGCTCAGGTTCCAGAGACAAAGGACAGAGGGATTTCTAGGATGGAAACTCTAAAGGCTCTCGTGTCCCCCGAGTAGGCCAGAGCTGAGGGGGGTTGTTCTGGTGGTCTCAGGCCCTGAGGTTCTTGGAGGAGCCTTAGGCTGCTGGGCTGGAAAGTCCTCCTCATCCAAAGCGAAAGACCAGTGCTCTCTGGACAGATGCCCTCCACTGTGGGGAGGCCCCTCTGCTGAGGGCCGTCCCCTCCATCTCACTGGGTGATCTCAGCTCAAGGATGTGCCTTCACACCCCGCCTTGCTTTGGGAGAGTCTGAGCTTCTGGCAGCTTCGATGCAGCACTCCCATTCAACCCTGCTTTATTCACCCCTCTTACAAGTCACTTACGGGGATTTCTGTAGGTGGACACTACCTCAAGGCTAGGCCTGCAGGGAGTGGCTGTGTTGAATGGCCCCAGGAGAGCCCTGGGATGGGACCCTGGGGACAAAAAGGTGTGTAGTTGTGAGAAAAGGGTACCCCTTGGCCCCACCACCTGTGTTTGCACACTTGGGCATGGGAACTGCCAGGGTGAGAGGAGGAATCTCTGCTCTCCCTGGACCACGCCAAGAGGAGTGTGGGGCCAGATGGCCATTCTGCAGGGACATGCCACACACACTGGGCCACCCCAGGGCCACACATTGTCCACCAGGTTCTAGCCTCCCAGCACCAACCCGGAGTCTTGCCAGGGGCCTGGGTGTGACGCTGAGTGTGTGCCCAGGTGGGCTGAGCTCTTTTAGGCTGTGTTGGGACCAGGGAGTGAAGGGGAGCTGAAGTAGGTGGGTCAGCTGCCCTCGCCCCATCAAAGGGCCAAGTATGTGAGGGGGGAGGGGGGAGGGCAGAGGAATAGAAGCAGGGGGATCGGGAGAGGCTGGTGGGCCAGCCCAGCACTCAGCTTTAAAACTAAGAGGGAGGGAGGGCAGAATGCGTGCTTGAGTCCCCAGAGGAAACCGTCAGACCCGCGGGCCCTCCCCCTGATGTGCTTCGCTCATGTTTGTACTTTCACACCCACGCTGCTCTGAAATGCCTAAATGGGATTTTTATCTTGATGGGAGCCCAGACACGGACCAAGATGACTCTATAGTCCCTCAGACTGATCTAGACCCTGACCCCCCTCCTACCTGGAGTGGAAGGAGACTCAGGCCAGAGTCCCTCTTGTGCCCCCAGCGCAGGAAGACTTTTTGTCTAGCAGAACACCAGGCCTCCTTTGGCTCCAAGGTCAGAGTTAGAGGTGGAGGCAGCTTGGCTGGAGACAGTGGCTACCCAGGGCCTGACCCCAGGGCGTTTGCACCCTCCCCCCTGCCAGTCCTCCGCCCTGGGTCCAGGTGTGAAGCCTCGGATCATCCCTGAAACATTTCACACCTTCCCTTGACTTGGCCCCTTGGCAGACCTCAGGCCTCTCTTCCCTCCCCCAGCTTGGTGAGGCTACCATTGAACACAGTTATTTAACCCGAGGTTGGCAACCCAGTCAAAGAAGGGTACTGTGTTGTTGGACACAGGGTTTAAATTCTTTTGAATGGGAGTGTCTTTAGGGGGACGTGTCCTGCAGGTCACAGTGTGGCCCACCACCCCTCACTGTCTTGGCTGGCCTGACCCACACCGTGTGTTACAGGCCTGGCCCTGCAGGGATCTGAGTTTGTACCCCTGAGACACATAGGAAGTACACACACAGACTCAGACCTACAGAGGGATGCAGCTCCACAGCACACATGCTAGACCAGAGGCACACACACGTCCATGCACACATAATAATGGACCTACCAGCAAGCTCACACATGTCCACTTTCACAGGTGCACATATGTTCAAATCTAGAAAGTCACACGCCATTTGTCCCCAGACCAAAAGAGGCACACGCGTGCTTAGGTCTAAAGAGCCATGCACGTATTGGGAGCCCCAGAAGTTCGACTCACACAGACAAACTACACATGAACACAGTCTCACAGAGGCACACGTGTGCTCAGAGCCACGGTCCTGCGTGTGTGTGCTTTGAGCTCCACATCTAGACTTGGACTCACAGGTGCCTATATGCTCAGACCCACAGCCGTTCACACCTACACACGTGCTCAGCTGCACACGCAGCAAGTCTTAAACCTTCCAAGGCACTCGCGTGTGCTCAGAGCTGCACATCCATGCCCATGCAAACCCACTGAAGCACGCTTGCACACACGCACACATCTATCGAGGTTTAGACTAGAAGTTCAAAATCACATGCCCATGCTCAGAATCACTCACCTATTTCAGACACGGAAGAAACATGTATGTTCAGGCCTGAGCACCTACACACACGTGCTCAGACCCATCAAGGCCCATGTGTGTGTGTGTGTGTCCTCAGACACAGAATTCCACAGCCATGCTCAGCTCAGAGTCACACACGTGCACAAATCCACCTGCATCACACACACTCACACATGTGCTCAGGCCACAGATTCCTACACGTGTGCTCAGACTTACAGACGCTCATGGATGTTTCAGAATCACAGGTGCGTTTGTGCATGTTCAGAACAGGCACATACACGATATGTGCAGATTACACACATGCGCTCACGAGTTGAAGGATGTGCACATCTGTGCCCAGGTTCACAGAGGTGCACGTGTGTCACAGCTCCGCTTCAGACTTATGGCCATCTGCACATCTGTTCACATTCACTAAGCCCCTCGGAGGCCCACCTCAGCTCGGACTTTCCAAGGCTCATTGCAACGTGCATGCCCTTGAGCTCAGACGCATGCACATATGCTCAGACCCCTCAAGGCCTGCACACTTGTATGCAGTGCCACGGTGGTATACATTTACACACACACCACAGAGTCAGGTCAACACTGGCCCGCACGAGTGCTCACAGCCGCTAGCGCACTTACACACTCAGAGGTATACATGCAGCTACACATAGAAGGACACCCACATGTCAGTGGACCCTCAGGCCAATCACATGTTTTGACATGGTAAAATGCATGCCTCCGTGATCACCAGGTGAGCACACAGAACCACCAGGACCCACATACACGTGTACTTGGATTCACATAAGCACGAATGTTCTCAGACCCAGAGAAGTGACCTCGTGCCCGTTGCACACATGTGGGTCCCCCCTGCATCCGTGCCCCGGTGCGCACACACTCAGGGCCCTCAGAGGCCTACACACGCTTAATTCCACAGACACAGGCACATTTACTCAGACCCACGCATCTAGCTCAGAAATACAGCGGCACAAGCGTGTTCAGATTTTAGCATATCTTAAGGTAACACTAGTAACCTGGGGTGGTAACTCTCTAACGCCTGCGTTTTAACACTCAGAAATTGTTTTCTCCATATAAAGTTATAAACAGCGTTCCTGATTGGTAAGCAGCTCTCCCCCGAGCGCTGATTCGGGGCCGGTCTCCGTCCACGTTCTCCGTGACTTCCCGAGTTGTGGGGGAAGGGAATGAGCCGGGAGGGGCTCACAGGGGAGGGTTTATGGGCCAGGCCTGGGAGGGAGAGGTGCACACGGCCCCTGCTGACTCTGCCCTCCGGAGCGCAGTCACTTGGCACGACCTAGCTTCCAGGCAGGCCGGGAAGCGTGGCCTTGCCCTGCCCTGCCCACAGGAGGAAGCAAAAATGGATTTGATGACCAGCAAGCCATTTATTTGCCACAGTCTGGCCTTTGGGTCACCAACAATCCATTCCACTCTTCCTCCCAGCCACAGAGCACACCCACCCTTCCCCAAGGAAGACACCCCAAAGCCCTGCCCAGTATGGATAGTCTTCTCAAAGGTGAGGATGTCTGGGACATGGCCCCACTCCACTGGGTCCAGACCTGGCCCCTGGGTACGCATATGTGGCCTGGATGCCCATGAACTAAGAGGAAAATTAACCTCACTGCCCACATAGCCCAGCATAACCCAGAATGCAGTGGTGGCCAGAGACGCCCACCAGGATAAAACCCCCGTCCAAGGATGGAGGGCACACAGAAGCTTCTGGTTCCTAGTGTTGGGGAGATCCAGCTAGTAGGCAGCTGGAGGCTCTGCCCCCAGTAGTGGGGAAGCTTCTCTCTCAAACCCCGCCTCTGCTGTCTGGGAGATGCTCCCCTCTCCTCTGGGGCCCTCTGGTAGGTCATCCCCAGTTCTTATCCTCCTTGGCCATCTCTGAATGGCCAAGTATTGGGAAAATGTCCTCCTTGGAGGCCCTTAAGTCTTGACAGCCCACTTCCTGCTCAGGCATATTGTGGGGCCCAAAGATCTTTTTCAGGCTCAGTCAACATAACCACACTGAGTTCTCTCCTAGCCATAATTCTCAAGCCCATTTATTTCCTTGTTTCTCGGCCCTGTCTCTTAATTTAGTGGTGACTATCTGGAGGAAATTTGAAACAATAGGTGAGGAGGCCACATCCTTAGTCTGATCTTTGAGGCAATACTGAGTCCCCTTATTCAGGTGGAAGTTTTCCTGGGCCACTGTCCCTGAAAACAATTTCCAGGCTTCTCTCTTAAGATTTGGGGTTTGGAATCAGCAGCTCTCCCGACACTTGCAGGCCCCATATTTCTGGGCTCTCTCTAGTTTCTTCATCTCTATTGCAAAGCCACCAATTCTTGCCTAACTTTGTCTCTTTCTTGTAATATGTTACCAAATGCTGAAAGTAAAAGCCAGCATTGTCATCTCAACTTTCCTGGCACTTCCCCTTAATGCCTCAGCCTCAGCAGGTATGTGGCCGGCCCTCTAGATCATCACAAGCCAGAACAGACGTCCTGCTACTGCATTCTGTGGTTCTGCGTATTTCCAGCCTCTAAATCCATTTCCTTGGATTGTTACCTGAGTGCCACAGGTTTTTGTTCATGTGACACTCATTTCTGGTTCAGTGTCTGTATTAGTTAAGGTAACATTTACTTCAGTAACAGATAACCCCCGAATCTCAGTGGGTCCTTTAAGAGAAGTTTCTCACTCAGATGCTCCTGAGCAGCAGGTGGCTCTGCCACAAGGAGTGTTTTGGGAATCCAGACTCCTTCCCTCTCCTGTCTCCTCCATTTTCAACATGTGGTTTGCAGGGTCACTGGAAGGAGGAGAAACAATGTGGAGGATCACACACAGGAGCTCTTATTGGCTAGGCCTGCCACTGCCCACAGTTCTCATATGGCCATACCTGATTGCAAAGGGATGCTGGGAAATGTAGTATCGAGGGAAGGAGGCGTTCAGAGGCGCGCTGCCAGTGCTCAGACCCATAGTGAGTGGCACGCTCACATGTTCTCAGCAGCACATTAATGCATTCACACATGCCCACACGAGCTCAGACCCAGGCTCAGAGGCAGGCAGACACACGCACAGAACCACAGGCAAACTCACAGGCACACATGTCTGCTAAGACTCACTGACACACATGCTCAAGTGCCCAGATCCATCAGGGTTCTCCCACACATGTGCACATACTTAAAGACACACACCCAGGTGCACAGAAACAGACCCCCAGAGGGATGGGTGCATACGCGTGTACACATGATGTGCCTCACAGTCTGACCTTGACTCCACCTTGGTGTTTGCCCTTGCTGTGCTGGGGTTTCCGAGTGGGGAGGGGTGGCACCCTTCAGTCCACTGCACACAGTCACACAGATGGTGCTCTGCTGGAACAGGTGAGTAAGGGCTGAAATCTAGCCAGTTCTCTGCTTGCCAAGCCGCACGTCCTGGGCCCTGGAACGGGGCTGTGTCCACCAGGAGGACAGAATGCCTTTTTCCAGTTTTGCACAGAGATGCTGTTTGCCAAATTGTGTACCTACAGGAATGTGGCCATGTCGGGGGCTGCTGTATTTCTAATCCACATGGAATGCCCTGTGGACTAGAGGCCTTGCCTTCACAGCCTGGGCAGAGCACCTTGTGCTGGCAGCTGAGGCCTCAGGCAGCTGACTGCTTAGTCTCTGACTCAGCCTCAGTTCTGAATGCCCCTTTAGGGGTGGGCACATCTTGCTTGGGTGGGAATGGCAATCTTGGGTAGATTTCCAGTCAGGGGTCTTCTGTGCCCTAAAGGCAGAGAAGGCCCAGCTTGCTGGGTCAGCAGCCCCCAGAGGCAGGGGAGCCGGGGAGGTGGGTGCTCAGGAATGGCTGGTGATCTCCTTGGCCAGAATGGAGTTCTCTTTAGTAAGTGGGACTGACATGCACTGAAATTCAATTTAGGAGCAGAGGGTGGGTGGCATCTATGACAAGTGCCCCTGTGAATATTTCCCAAATGCTGCAACTGCTTGAAGTAGGGAGGGGAGGGAGGCTGCCTAGGGTCCTTCTCAGACCCCCAAAGGCACCCCATCCCAATGTGCACCCCTGTTGCCGAGCTGGACCCAGGGTCCCAGGCACCATGATTCCTTGTGAGTCTGCACCCCCAAATGTCCAAGGGGAGGGGCGGCCTGGGGAGCCCCTAGTTGGCCTTTTGCAGTGAGGAGTCTCAGAGGGTTCCTCCCCTCCTCCAGGCACCACTAACTCCTCACTGGGGCAAGCTTGGCTGACCCTTCCTGGACCAGTGTATGACTCGAGGAAAACCTGGTACCCTGCTTTGTGTGTGACTTGACCGCCACAGAGCCCAGGCTGGCTTGAATGAATATTGGGGAAAGAAGGCAGTGTGGGACCTCAGTAATGTGTTATCCCGTGGAGAGGATGAGGGGTGTGGGAGGAAGTGGTGTGGGAGTGGAGGCTGATGTTCAGGACCATGAGAAGGGGGCACCAGGGGCAGTTCTGGCAGTGTGGGGATGGGCAGTGTGGGTGAGGGCAGGACACCCTTAGGAGAGGCTGTCTAAGCCTTGAGCTCATGGGAAAGCCCCCAGTGGAGCTGAGGGTGCAGGGATAGGGCAGAGACCCAGGTATGGAGGCCAGGAAGTGGCTGGGGTTGAAGGGCAGGGACAAGAGGTCAATATGACCAGGCCTGAGAGGTGGAGAAAGGGTAGCAGGGGTGCTGTTGGGGATCCCTGGGAGCCTATGTGTCCCAAGAGCCTAAAGAACCAGGGAGTTGGGGCAAATGGTTGTGGAGGTGCTCAGGCTGGGCAAGTTTTATCTGTGGTCCAAGGCCTAAAGCCCCCATACACCCTCATCTAGTAAAGGTTAAGCAAGAGGGTAGAGAGCCAAAGTCTGTGCCCTGATTGGCCTGACCAGCCTCTCTTGGGCATGATGTGTCCCGAGGAAGGGCCTCCTGGTCCTGCGCCCTGGGCCTGGCATCCCGCAGGAGCCCTAGCTGTAGTCCGCCCGGGACAAGCCTTGATCCAGGAGTAACTGGTGGCCCAGTCTAAGATCGAAAGTAGAGATGGCTGTGGGTGAGAGCTGGGCCCACAGAGCAAGGCTCCTGCCAGGCTGAACTCTCAGCAGTGCCTTCTGCCTGGGGGGGCAGGGAGGAAGGGTATCCAGAAGTCAGGTGCTCTGGCCCGTGAGAGGGGCTCCCAGCCCTTTCCCCCAGATACTTAGCCTGGCCTGGGCCAGAGGAAATGCTTGGTGAATATTCCTTCCCTTCCCCTGGTCAAAACACAATGAGCCCCTGCTCTGTGCCAGGCCCAGTCCTGGGTGCTAGGGAGACAGACAGATGGGCCCCTAGCAGTGAGTCCAAACCTGTACCTCCAGGACAGAATAGGGACATGGTGTCAGAGGCACCCAAAGCAGGGAGGAGCCTCTGGAAGTCTGCCTGGCAGAGGAGGTGTTTGGTTGGATTCAAACGATGAGTGTGATATCAACAGGGTGAAGGCATTCTGAACAGAAGGCAAAGGTCAGGAAGAGGGCAGGTGGTAGAGGCCAGCAGTGAGGACCCCAGATGTGTTCATGATCCAAGCAGGAAGGGAGCCCTGCCATGACTGGGCCCAGATGCCACCTCTCGAAGGGCTGCCAGCCTTCTCCCAAGACCTGACAGTGGAGTATGCCACTTACCCAGGGACCAGGTTGCTGGGCCATCCTTGGTGGGTATAGGGCTCAGGTGGGGATGGTAGGACAGAGTATGTTTATCCGTGGTCTGGAGGTCCATGGAAGCTGGGCCTTGGCCTCACCCTGAGCCTGGAGCCCAATACCTCAATTTTATATATGAGGAAACTGAGACCCAGAAGGTGAAAGAAACTTGCCCACAGTCACACAGGAATTAATGACAGAACTGGTCTTGGCCTCCCAGGTTAAAATCAAACCAAGAGTCAAGCAGCCTGGCAGATTCCTGCAGTGGAGAGAAGTCAGGCCTTCTGGGGCTCCTTGTGAGACTCCGCCCTTCCCTGGCCTCCAAGAGCCACAGAAGGGGAGAGCCACAGAAGGGACAGGAGAGTCAGTTCATTCATGTAACCTAACACTGACACCTGGTAGACCCTGGAAGTCCTGCCCACCCCAGGCCTCAGCATCCTCTTCCATAAAAAGCCGGGGTGGGACTGTGCCAGCTCCACAAAACATGCTTCTCTGCTCTTGGCTCGGTTTTCCAGTGTGGCTGAGCCCCTGGGGGGCCAGGTGTCCTGGGGCTTCACAGCCTGAGGTGCAGGTGATCCCCTACCCAAGAGGAGACTGGAGGCTAGTGGGAAGAGCAGCCTCAGGAGTTTGGCAAGGCTGTGAGTTCAATAGCAAGGTCTTGGCTGTAGCTGGCTGGTGCGGTTGAGGACAGCTCTGCCAAATTGCTGGAGCTTGTGATCTGAAGGATCAACAGAGGTGTTTGAACAGCAGTGCAGAGATTGGAGCGCTCTGGATAGGGGGAGGAGGAGAAGAGTTGCCAAGGTGTGGTGATGGCACATGGCTGGCCTGGCTGCACTGGGGCAGAAGGGTCCTGGTAGTGGAGCCCTGTGATGCTTCCCATGGAGGGAGTCGGGGTCTTGTAGCGTGATCTGTGAAGATCATGCTCTGCAGAAAGACCAGGGAGATGGGAGCAGGGCTTGGGCTGTGCTGGAGGGAGAGCTAGAGAGGAAACCTACAGCCCCCACCAGGCCCAGAGCTGCTCCTCCAAGAGGAGAGAGTCCTTCCGCCAGCCACCTAGACCAGGGCTGCAGCTCCCTTCTACTCCAGATGGGCGAATTGCAGTACTTCCATTTGAGAGGGGGCCCATCAGGGGGCTGATGGGAGTTGTAGTTGTTGACCCAGGGGCTGATGAGAATTGTGATCCACACCCCTGTGAAGGCTAATGGGAGTTGTAGTTTTCACTCTTTGGGGCTGATGGGAATTGCAGTTTCTTCCCAGGAGACCCCAGTTATCAGACCTAGGGAGCAAGGAGACCTACCCCACTCCCATCCCAAAGGCTCGCCCCACTAGTTCTCCTGGGCCCTATATTAGCAAGTGCATCCTTCCCAGATGGCTGTGTATGTATTTTCTTTTCTTTTTTTTGCTTTCTTCTTCTTTCCGTTGTTTTATTATTGTTTTAACAATAATAAGAGGGCCAGAGGCAGTCAAGCCCTGGCCAGGTCCTGGCGGCCCATGGGGGTTCTGGGGAGGGGGAGGGGGGAAGTCAGTGGGGGTCAGAGGTGGAGGGTGAAGAAAGAGAAAGTTGGGGATTTAGGGTTAGCTGAAGAATCATGTGTCCCTTCCCATTTCTCTCACTCACTCCCTGCCCCTCCCCACTTTCCTGCCTCTACAAGGCTTCTCACCACCATTCCCAAAGTCCTACCAGACAGGACCCTCCTCCATTGTGTCTGTGTCTCCCTGCCAACTCTTCCTCGTGGACCTCATCACCTCCCACCTTCAGTTTCTCCTCTCCCCACAGCCAACCTGCAATTAGCTTTTAAAGCCCCTTCCCATGACCATCCTCTCCCAAGTCCTCTCACCCATGTAGCAGTCCTACACAGCTGCCTGTCACATACCTCCTCCCCAGGCCCCCCCGCGCCCCCTCCCTCCCCTAGACACTGACACCAAGTGGTGGTAACCTTCCTCAATGCCAGCCTTCACTGCAGATTTCAGCTTCGTGTTTAATGAGGGGGAGAGGGCACAAGTGAGGGAGGAGAGAGAGTATTTTGGAGGAAGCAAGTTGTTCAGGGAGAGAAGAGTGAGGGAGGGAGATACCAAACAGATAGACAGAAAACGTTGTACGGAAAAGTTGTTTTTTCTTATTTTTTCCGGGAGAACCCGCTTACACAGCTCTGTTTGTAATTTTTTTCTTCATGCTAAAATCACACGGCCTATTTGTTGATGTAAGTTGCCTGAATTCCGTGGTATGCTATCTTCTTTTTTAAAAACCAAAGAAAAAAAGCAAAAGAAAAATCTAGAAAAAACCTTAAAAGATATTGTTGTTAGGTTTGTTTAAATGCTGCTCTTGTATCTGTTTTTAAAGCCTTAAACCAGTAGAGTTTTTTTTCCATTTCTTTTCTATTTCCTTTCCTTTCTGTTCCTTTTGTTTTCTTAAGACAAACAAAAGACCAAAACCCAGAGAGCCACAGAGCCCGTGCGTGGGGTGCCCAGGGCATCCCAGCCGCTGCCCGCTTAAAGCGCAGTGCTCCGGCTGGCTGGCGGGCGGGCACAGCCCGCTCTAGTCTCCGCCAAAGCCAATTGGAACCGATTTGGGTTTGTGAGGCTGTTGTTTCTCTCTCTGTGCCGGCCGCCTGCGCCCCGAGCCCTCGCTGACGCCCTCTCTTTTCTCTTCTCTCTCTTGTTCTAGGAGGAGAGTTAATATTGCCCATTATCACGGAGGACTCCTTAGACCCCCCTCCCGTGGCCACCCGATCCCCCTTCGTGCCCCCACCCCCCACCTTCTACCCCTTCCTCACGGGCGTGGGTGCCACCCAAGACACCCTGCCCCCGCCCGCGGCCCGCCGCCCGCCCGCTGGGGGCCCGTGCCAGGCCGAGCAGGACGACAGCGACTGCGAGGAGCCTATCGAGGCCTCGGGCTTTGCCTCCGGGGAGGTCTTTGACTCCAGCCTCCCCCCCACGGACGACGAGGACTTTTACACCACCTTTCCCCTGGTCACGGACCGCACCACCCTCCTCTCCCCCCGCAAACCTGCTCCCCGGCCCAACCTCAGGACAGATGGGGCCACGGGCGCCCCTGGGGTGCTGCTCGCTCCCTCCGCCCCGGCCCCCAATCTGCCAGCGGGCAAAATGAACCACCGAGACCCGCTGCAGCCCCTGCTGGAGAACCCTCCCCTGGGACCGGGGGCCCCCACATCCTTTGAGCCGCGGAGGCCCCCTCCACTGCGCCCCGGCGTGACCTCCGCCCCTGGCTTCCCCCATCTGCCCACAGCCAACCCCACAGGGCCTGGAGAGCGGGGCCCGCCGGGTGCAGTGGAAGTGATCCGGGAGTCCAGCAGCACCACGGGCATGGTGGTGGGCATCGTGGCGGCCGCGGCGCTATGCATCCTCATCCTCCTTTATGCCATGTATAAGTACCGCAACCGCGACGAGGGCTCCTACCAGGTGGACCAGAGCCGGAACTACATCAGTAACTCGGCCCAGAGCAACGGGGCGGTGGTGAAAGAGAAGGCCCCGGCTGCCCCCAAGACGCCCAGCAAGGCCAAGAAGAACAAAGACAAGGAGTATTACGTCTGAGCCCCCGGCACCGCGCCCCACTGCCAGCTGCCCCTCCCGGGAGGGCCCAGGAGGAGGGTGCGGCCCTCTCTCTGCCGGGGCCCTGGGGACCTGCTCCCTGGCTGCCTCAGACTTCTCTCATGAAGAGGAAACGCAAAAAGAAAAAAAAAGAAAGAAAAAAAAAAGAAAAAGAAAAAAGGAAAGGAAAACCCCGTGCTCGTCCCCTTCCTCCTGCCGTCCGTCCGGCGCGGAGTCGCCGTCAGTCCTGGGGCTGTCTGTCCCTGTCAGCTCTGCGCCCGCTGGGCAGGGCACGTGCTCACAGCCCTGGGTTGATTTATTTTTTTAAGGGGGGTAGTTTTATTTTGGTGGGGTTGGGCGGGAAGGAAGGCTGGGGGTTTTTGTACAGTGTCCACTACCCGTCCTGTTCATTTTTTCCTCTATTTTTCTTCTTCCTCCCTCTGTCTCTCCTGCCTTCCTTCTCTTCCCAAGCCCTCAAGTCCCCACCCAGGCTTGCTGTCTTTCTGTCCCCACCCTCCTTCCTCACTTCTCCTTTTTGTGTGTGTCTGGTTTCTCCCTTCCTTTCCTCTCTTTCCAGAGTCGGTGGAAGAAGGGCGGGAGGGTGGGCGGAGAGGCCCAGCGAGGGGCGGGGCGGGGCGGGGCAGGCGTGGCCCCGAAAGCCCTGGCTCCGCCCACCAGGAGGAGGCGCCTGCCTGGTGCCGCCCAGGGAGGGGGACTTCGGCCTGGGAAGGCCTGTTCTGTTGTGTGCCGCCGGGCGACGTGCATTGATGGGGAAGCTGCTGGAGGAGCAGGGTGGGGGGCGGGTGGGACGGGAAAGGCAAATGCAGATATATATTGAAGACAAATAATCTAGATACCGCGAGCAGCAGCCTGTGGCAGCTACTGGGCGCGGGCAGCAGGGAAGAGAGGGAGCCAGGCATTGCCCGCGGACTGCTGGGGTCACTTCTCTGCCCACAGGCTCCCTGCTCCCCCAGTTTTTTTTCTCTCTTTGTTAACAAATGTGTCTGAGTCTTGGAAAACACCCCAACCCCGGAAATGTGTGGGAAAAGAAAACAAAAACTTTCCAAATCCAACGGTCCTGTGCAGTTTGTTTGGGGCGAGTGCTGTTGGGACACTGGTCCTCGCTTTGGCCTGGGCTCTGGGCCCAAATGGGAGCCCAGGAGAGCTGGTAAGCAGCCGCCAAAGTCTGGGGCTGAGTAGGCTTTGGACTTCTTGGGGCAGCTTGTCTTTGTCTTACCCTGTGTCCCAGAGCTGGGGGTGGAGGCAGGAAACAGCCCCCAGGTTTGTGATTGGTAATGGGTCTCTGGCCCTGTTGGCCATGGGCCTTAAGCTTCTCAGATGATGGATAAATCCCCAGGAGCAGGAACATCGTTTTGCCCCCTAATGGCCAAAGAGGGCCTGCACCTCTGGTGGCTGTGCCTGCAGGTTACTGGCCTTGACACAGCCCTTGAGGGAGGCGATGTTATCCCTGGGTGGAAAGAGCTTCAGTGGCAAATCAGTGCCTGAGTCCAAATCTGCCCCCGGTTCTGCCTGACTCCAGTGTTTTGCCCCTTCTGCATCTGTAGGGTTTGGACCTTGCCCCTCACTGGCTGACTGTGGGCAGCACCTGGGGCAGCAGGTGGAAGGAGAGCCAGCGCACCCATACCCAGGTGTTTGCTCTTTTATGGGGACACTACACAGTCCCACGGCCCCAGACATGCTGGGAGATGAGTCTGTGTTAAGCCTCTCAGTCACAAGGAGCAGAGACCCTGCGCGTGTAGGCATCCTCAGGAGAGCAGAGTGGGGGTGGGTCTGCGTCTCCCTGGGGGCCATGGTGGATCACCAGGCCACCAGACACAGGACTCAGCCAGGCTTCTGTCACTCAGGTTTCCTCTGCCTCCTGCTAGGGAGTCTAGCCTCGGGCTCTAGGCTCACCCTCCCTCTTCACCGCCCTAATCTGCTTCCTGAGCTTCCGCCCTCAGGCGGCTCTGCTGCCGACCAGCTTGTTCTTGTAGCATTTTCCAGTTCACAGGCCTGGTCTGTGTTTAGGCCTGGGCACCTCCTGGTGCCCTTGGCTCAATGCCCGCAGGAGCCCCACTCAAGTCTGCCTCATCTCCTGTCTTTTCCTCCATCCTGGGGCAAAGCTTTTGTCATGGGACCCTTCCCACCAAGGGGTGTGCTCCAGTGGCCCTTGAGAGTCCCCCCCACCCAGAGTCCTAAGGGGTGGGACAGTGAATCCTCTCCCAGCCAACCTAGGTGTGGGTTTCCATGGACTTGGCCTCTCCTTGTCCTCCTGAACCAGCCACCAGGAGGGTGGGGTGGGCCCCCTTTGTTTCCTGTTGCTGAGTCTTGGAGGTCAGCATCACTGAGGTCAACTCTAACCTCCTGTAGAAGCCTGGGGAGGCCTGACTTGGGGCAGGCTTGTCAGGATGTCCTGTGCTGTGCGGTGATGGCCTGGCCCTCGGAGCTTCTGCTACTGCTGCTCTGTGTCTGAGGGCTGGAGACGTATCTCGGGTTCCACTGCCCCCATCACCACTAGCCAAAGGGAAAAAAGACCGGCAGGCAGGAGTTCCTTGGTGTCAAGAAGGGAACATCTTTACCCCAGAAATTAATTCTAGAGTGGCCTTGAATAGTCTGTCAGAGTAGGGGCCAGAAAGAGGGACAGTGCAAGAGCTGGAAGGATGGGCCCCAGTCTGGCTCATTGTCGTGGCGGGGGGACTGGGTGTTTTCCCCTCTGCACAAGGAAGCTAAGAGCCCTGCCCTCAAGGACCTGTAAGAGGAAAGATGCCTGGATTCTGCCGCTGACTCTGGATACCCATCTCTGAGATGATCACCTTGGTCTTAGCTCCTTTCTCTTGTGCATCTGATGTTGATCTTAACACCTGGGCCTGACCTGGGCTCCTTGGGGTCCGGCTGGCCTGGCAGTGACCCACTTCCTCTGCCACTGCAGGGCGCCCAGCAGCTTCAGGGGCCAGGAGGTCTCTGTGATGAGCATCAGATAGAGGGTGTGTCCTAAGTGAAGTCCTGCCATTAGGGTGGCAGCACCCAGCTGGAGTGCAGGCCTGTGTCTGCCCTCCAGGGAGACCCCTATTCCCTTGGCAGGGCACCTCCTCCACCACGGTGTTGACATTCCCTCCCTTGCTGCCTCAGAGGGGCAGAGCCCTGGGCCTTCCAGCTTCTAGGTCCTGTTGAGGTGAGTGAGGGGCGACATATTGGAAGTGGGAAGACCTTGGGTTCTGGAAGGCTGTGACCATCTGGAAGGACCTGGAGCAAGCAAGACTACTCTGAATTTGGGCAGAGGGACAACTCTGACCACTTGGTGACCTGGAGGACATCCCAGGGGAGAGGAGGATTCATCTTCCACCAGCCTTGGGTTCTGCCTTCTGGAAGCTTCTGGATATGATTCCCAGGGGCCCAAGAATGCTAAGCAAGAGTAGGAGAGGCAGCTGAGGCTCAGCTGGGCAGAGGCAGACAAGACAGAAAGTCCACGGCAGGCTGGCACAACCTCACATTTGGGCATCTTTACAAACATGATCCCCACCCCCACCCTCTTTGTCCTGGGGGTCTTCACTTGGGGGTGGCCACAGGCAGAGAGCTAAGGGACACAAACCCCCAGAGGCCCAGGGGCTACAGCAGATAAGACCAAGCCAGGGAGCGATCCCGTCTCCTGGGGGCAAGGAGCTGCTTCCTGATTTCCCATTGACTTTCTCACGAGAGTGCCCACAAGCGTACGCATCACTAATGTCTGGTGTGTGTCTGTGCTGAGGTGTGTAGCCCATTGCTGCGGTGCCCAGAAGTAGAGACGCAGACACAGGTGGACCAGAGACCACCTGAGCATGGGTCTGGGGTGGCTCAGCAGATGGGGCCGCTGGCGGGGACCCTGCTGGGCAGCAAAAGCCTCCCGCTGCCCCGTGTGTGTGTGTGTGTGTGTGTGTGTGTGTGTGTGTGTGTGTGTGTGTGTGTGTGTGTGTTAGCCAGGGTAGGGGAGTTCGGGGACTGTCCCTTTCTGTCTAAGTCCTTGCACCAGGTTCCAGGTTCCAGGTTCCCCTCTAAGCAGTGTTGGGGGACGGGGTCCAAGATGTTTCCCTTTTTTTTTTTTAACTTTTGGGGGTAGATAATTAAGTTTATTTATTTTTAGACGAGGTACTGGGGATTGAACCCAGGATCTCATGCATGCTAAGCATGCACTCTACCACTAGAGCTATGCCCTTCCTCCTTGAGGTGGTTCTGAGGGAGCTCCTGCCTTAAGAAGCATCACTGGACGGCTTCCCCAGTTGTGAGGACGGAGGGTAGGCTGGACGTGTTGTGGCTGGAGCTGGGCTCTGGAGACCTTCAGACCTGGGCGTGACTCCTGATTCTGCCCCCTCCTAGCTGTGTGTCACACGTAATCAGTTTCTCCGAGCCTTAGTTTTTCCCTAAGTGAAATGGGGCAAATCTCCCTCAAAGGGTTCAGGAAAAGAGGTGAGATGATGCCTTGAGGCGTCCAGCATGGCGCCTGGCCTACAGCAGGGGCTGGAAAGAGAAGCCACACGGCTGGCACTTGGGGCAGGAAAGCTGGCCTGGGACAGGGCTGCCCAACAAGAGCCCCCAACCTGGGCAGACCCTGGGACTCATCACTGGAGTCAGTGAGGGGCATTCATTTGTTCCTTTGTTCACTCTCTCATCTCCTTCACACCAGTGCCCCTGGGAGCTGGGGATATTGGGAAGCGGACCACCTCAACCCTCTGGGAATTCATAGGCTTGTGGGGTCGGGTACAAGCGTGTGGCTGTGGCCATGGTAAGAATTTCACTAGTGCCTTGGGCTGGGCCTCAGAAAGAGGCCGTTGCCCTGGGTCTGGGAGCCTGAGTGGGGGTGTACGTCAGGTGGAGAAGGTGGCAGAGGCATTGCAAGCAGAAGACGTGGCCGGGGGCACTGGCCGTATGGCTGGAGTGTGGGGAGGTTTTGAGCACAGGGGATGCTCAGACTCTGAGCTCAGAGGCAGTGAGGGGAGCACAGGGTTGAGTCCTGCCCCTTCTATGACCCGGCCTCCCATCCTCTTTGCAGCCTTGAGGGAAGGTCGGGTGCTGGTGGCCTAGGCAGCCTCCTGCCAGTCACACCACCCTTTGCCCCCTTCTGTGTTGAAGGCAGCTCCTTAAGCAGGGAGAGGTTGGGCTTGGCTGATGGGGCAGCCCCCAGGCCCTCCAGAAATCGATGCCTTTGCTCTCCTTCTGCAGAGAAGAGGCTCTTCCCACCATCCCATCGCAGGCTTCCCAGGAGGCCTAAAACCGTATGGATTTTAGGACAGGATGCCCCTGGGCACTGTGTGTTGCCTTCTTTACCGCCCTGTTCAGGAAAGGCATGGTTGGGTTACGTCTCGTGGGTGCAAGTCACCCCTCACTCCTGACCTGTGTCCAACCTGAGCACTCAGGAGACATTGCTGCCCTGCTCTCGGGGGCCAGGACTGAGCTCCTGAGCACGTGATGGGGGACGGGTGGGAAGTGACAGCCTTCATAGACATTTAGGGGCTCTAGCAGTAGAGTCTGGGACCTGTGAGGACCTCCAACACAGCCACCACACCCTCAGCTCTCCCCTTTGCAAAGCGCAACACACTCTCTTCCTTTGACCTCTTTCGAGGTGGAGCTGGGGGTAGCTGGGCCATTTGGGTCTCAAATGGTGGAATGGAGGGCAGGGGACAGGGTCCACACTGTCAGCCAGGACACCCAGTCCTTGGTCTCCGCTCTCCCAAAGATGTGCTGTGTGACTCTGCCCCAATCCTATCCCTCTCAGGGCCTTTGCTTCACCCTCTGCCCAGCAGCAGGGGCAGGTGGCCAGACCCGCCCTGTTCCAGGGTTCTCTGGAGGGTGGTGGGGATGGTTCTCGGGCTGGGTCTACTCACTGACTCCGTACATCTTGGATGGTGTCAGGCAGCGGCAGGCTCTGGGTTATCAGCACTGCCCCTGCCCCATACACCAGCAGGGGCAGTGAGGCGCAATGTGCGCCTAGCAGCCAGGCCAGAGGCCCCAGGATGGCTCCCCCTTGGGCCGCCATCTGGCCCAGGCCTGCCATGGTCATCCTGCCGGCATAGATGCACTTGTGAGGGGCCATACTGCCTGACTATGGCTTTGACTTCTCATTCTGGCCCAGCCCTACTTGGCCCAGGGAGGGACAGTGGGTCAGGCTGGGCTGGGCCACACCTGGGCAGCCCTGAGACCATATGAAAGAGAAATTCGGGGCACGAACATCTGGTCCAGGTGAAGGCCTCCCCTCTGCACCCTCCCAGCCACGATGTCCCCCTCCTTGGGCCTCACCTGAGCATGGTGGGGAAGAGCTCGCCAGTATAGATGGTGATGCAGTGGAAGGCGGCCCCCACCCCACCGAGCCCCAGTATGGTAAGGGCTGAAGGCAGGGCCCCCATATCTGTAGATAGAGACAGGATTAGCAGGTTGTTGGTGGGGGCTCCAGGGTCAAATGCGGGCTCTCCCTGACCTTCCCAATGTCTGCAAGTCACCTCCACTTGGGTGTCCCCAGATCCCACACATGCACTGTGTCCTAAGTGACCTTATGGCCACATTCCTTGCCCCAACTCTGCCCCGCACCCAGACACCCAGAGCCAGACCCTGGGACTCCTCCTCGACCCCCTCCATGTCTCTGCCCTCCCACCCTCCCTGCAACCCATCACTGAGTTCTTATTTTGTCTCCACAATTTTTCACGATGCTCCTCCTGCTCCTGGTGTGGGCCACCACCATCTCTTAGACACCCTGGCAGCCTCCTTCCTAACTGGGCCCTGCTCTAGCTCAGTACCCTCTGACAAGGAGGACAAAGGGTCCATGTTTGTGGCTTAAGCTCCCCCCAGGTAGAAAGGCTTTGGCCACAGCCATGCACACCCAGGCCCACCCGCTCACCGGGGGGCACCAGTGTCTTGGCCAGGATGCGGGGCCCGGCTAGCACCAGGGATGCCGCCGTATGGGCCTGTGGCCCAGGCTGCTCAGCAGCCACACGGCGCCGGTCTTGGCCGGAATATCAACGACCCTGATGAGAACCTGGAGCAGGAAGATGTTGCCGCCTGGGGCCTGCAGGGCCAGGGCCAGGCCGAAGAAGGCAAACCCAAAGGCAAACCTGGGGGTCGGGGGTGGGTGGCAGGTGGAGTCAGGCTGAGGAGTGGGCGGCTGGTTTGCTCTCAGACCTGTTTTCATTCTCCTCCTGCTGGATCTCCTCGGTGGAGGGTGGTCTCTGAGGACTACATTTCCCAGGTCCCCTTCCCAATGGCACTCCTTATTAGGTTTGGCCAATGGGAAGCACTGGTGAGAGGCTAGAGGTGGGACCAAGGGAGAAGCTGGGGTATATCTCCCTCCCTCTCTCTGGGTGCCGTGTTGGGCGGTGGCTGTGTTGCCTCCACGGCTCTAGCTTCTACTGAGCAGGCCCTTCATTTGCGGTCCCGGTGGCCCTGGTTTCTGGGCTCTGACAGTACCTCTCCCTCCTCCCTGGGCATTCCAAACTGGGGTGGGTGTGCCTTTCTATCATTGAATTCTTTGACTGCCTCCTCTGTCTACTGGGCTCGGCAGCTCTCTCAGCGCCTTGGTCATGAGTCCTCCTTATTCATCTCTTCTGTTGATTCTCCCCGACCTGAACCCACCTGAGCCTGACTGAGAGAGGGGAGGTGCCTGTGCCCCCTGGCTGGCTGCCTGCCTGAGCCCTGATTCCAGGTTCCCTGGCTGCTGGTGGCCAGAGGTGGAGGCTAGGGCCCGGGCAGGGTGGGCGTTGAAGGGGCATCTACCAGCACTGGGCGGAGACGCAGGTCCGGAGGCCCAGTCCAGGCGTGCGGAGCAGAGCGCCCCCTGGCAGAAGCCTGGCCCACACTCAGCTCCTCCTGCATGGCTGAGAGCAAGACCTGGGGGGTGGGGGGCTCCGTTAGCACTGGGGGCACTGGCCCAGCCCCCCTCCTGACGACCCTTATCCTGGGGGGCCAGGGCTCTCTGTCTCCCAGGGGTCCTGTGCAGGGCAGGGAGAGGGACTGACAGTCTAGCCCTGGGGGAAGGCCCAGCCCCACCTCACCTCGAGGGTCAGTGAGGCCCTGCTGCCCTCTTCCTGTTGATGACAGCCACCCTCCGCAGCTCCTGCAGGCCCAGCTCCAGCCTGCCCATTATGATGAGCCATCGTGCTGACTCCCCCAGCCACCTGCGACAGGGGAGGGGAGGGAATGGGGAAGGGTGACTGCCTGTGGCCCCAGGACCTGGCCTGCATGAGCCTCACTGCCCTTCTGTCCCCTTCTGCCCAAAGGGAGGGGTGGCCTCCCCGGCACCCACAGGCTCAGGGTGGCTTCAGGTCAGTGGAGGGGGGGGCAGCAGAGGGCACTGTGGGTGTGGGGCCAGGCTTTCTCAGTCACCCTCCTTCCCCAGCAGGCCACCCTTTCTGTCTCCTTCCTCTACCCTCTCTTGAGCTGGGGCTGGGGGTCCCTGTCCTTCCCTTCCTGTCTCCTGACCCCGTGGCCCTTCCCCTGCCTCATGTGGGAACCGAGCCTGGGCGGGCCTGTGTGCAGCGCGGACGCCCTGAGACGGCTATAGGATCGCAGCTCTGCAAGCTCATCTGCCCTCCCCGTCCAGCAGGGTGGGTGACAGTTACCGCCTCCTGGATGCCCATCGGCCCTACGTATCCCAGCGCCCCTTCTCCATGGCAGGACTCAGCCCCTGGCACTAACCTGGCTCCCACGGCCCCCAACATCAAGCCCAGACCCCCTGCACCATCCAGCCCAGGCCACCAAGCCCCTTCAGCGCCCACCTCTCGACACTGGCTCTTGTCCCCAGCGAGATATGCTTTCCCTTGTGAGCAGTGGCCAGGGTGGGGCCACCTGCTCCACACCCACTGGGGCCCTGAGGTCCTTCCGGGTTTGCAGAGCAGGTGGGGGGGATTCAAGCGTACGTTAGAGATAGAGTCGACCAGCCCATGTGACCAGTTGGACCTGGGGTACAGGGACCGTGAGGGAGAGGGAGCTGTCAGGGTGACTCTGACTCCACTGCGTGCTGGATGGAGGGGGGCTACTGGCAATGCTGGGGAGGCCCTGGGGAGGAGCAGGGGATGTGATGTTTGTAAGGAGACATTACGTTTGTGATGCTGAGACACCAGTAATGGAGACTTCACACTGGTCATTGGAGACCAACAGAAGGACTGAGGAGGGGCTTTGAGGGTCTCCAGCTTGTGGAGGGAGAGCCATGGACACAGGTGAGGTCACTGGGTAGGGAGCATTGGTGCCCATCTCTGTGCTGCAGGGACTGAGCAAAGTGGGAGCAGAGCGACGGTGACAGGGTCGTTGGAGTGGGTTGGAAGAGACTGGGAGGGAGGAACTGGGGGCGGCACATGCAGATACTTCTCATGAAGAGAAATTATTTCGGAAGAGAAGCAGAAAAGCCAGCGGGAGCTGAAGGGTCCCATCTCAGATGCCCCGCCCCTGCCACTGATTCGTCGAATCCTAGGCATGGTTTGTTATGCTGTGATGTGTGGGATTTCCTGTGAGTGCCACGTGGGCAGCGGCCCTGTCTGTTCTGCTCCCCACTGTCACCCCTGGCACCAGCCAGTGCCCTGCCTGCGGTGGAGCTCAGTAACAATTTGTTGAAGTAATGAAGTAGTGAAGTAATGAATGCACGTGGGCACATGGCACCTGTGTGGGCACATCTGCCAAGGAAAGTGAGTTCAGCCCCACGGACCAGCGTCAGCATCAGAGAGCCAGGAGGGTTGCCCTGAAATCTGCATCACTGACCTTTGCCCTCCACCCTCTTGGGATAGGGGTCAATCTGCCATCCCAGAAGGCCACATGTCAGGCATGAGCGCCTCCTCTCGGAGCCACTGTGTGCGACGTGACTGACTCTTGTTCTGGAGAGTGACTGCAAATTAGTTGCTAAAGGTTCCATTTTAAGAGCTTTTCTGCTCCAAGCTGTTGGGCTGGGAGAGATCTGTGGAGTCAGCCTTCCTCGTAGTGTGGGTGTAGGTGCCCCGTTCCCCACTGGTCCTCTGCTGTGGTCCTTTCTATGGTGGCTGCAATGGCCAAGTGACTACCAAGCGCCGGGCTTATATGTGAATGAGCCAGGCTCAGTTCTGCCCTTAAGGGCCGTCCTTCCGTCCTTCCATCCATCCATCCACCCACTCATTCATTTACCTACCTACCTATCCATTCATCCATCCATCTGTCCATTTACCCACCCATCCATTCATTCATCTGTCTGTCTGTCTGTCTGTCTATATATTTACCCATTCCTCCAACAAATATTTATTGTGCACCTGCTACATGCCACGAGCTTGGCAAGGGCCATGCCTGGTTTATTTCAGGACAGCACAGACATTTCCTAACCTCCCATATGCGTCAGCCCTGTGTAGGGGAACAGAGGACCTATCGGATGGTTGGGTCGTGGTCCCTGTCCTCTAGCAATAATGTCAGTGTGTAAGGCCGACTGCAGCTGTGTTCTGGGAGTGGTGTGTGTGTGTGTGTGTGTGTGTGTGTGTGTGTGTGTGGTATCTTTGCATCCCATCTTCCACCTGGTCTAGTGCTTCTGTGCCTGGCACAGAGGAGGGGCCTGGAGGCACACTGGCTGAGGCAGGCAAGGACAGGTGGGGGAAGGAGGGGCCAAGAGGTGATGGGAAGGAAGAGGGAGGGAGCAGCATGAGTAAGGGAGGAGGAGACTCTTGGGAGGAGCAGGTGAAGAAGCATCCTGGGCACTTGAGCCCTGGGTTGGAGTGGGTGAGCTGGGGCTGGGCCAGGCTCCTGTGGCTCCCCTCCGGCATGCTCCCCTGGCCTCCTGCGCCCCAGCTCTCTGCACCCAGGGTGGAGGGTGGGCAGGGTCTCCTTGGAGGAGGAGGGGGGTGGGGCAGCACCCACCAGGAATACACAAAGCAGAGGAAGAAGGGGGTGGAGACAGCCAGCTGCAGCAGTGCCAGTCACGCACACCACACCATAGGCCACTGCAGCCATCAGGACCTGGCCGCAGCTGAAGCCCAGGGTTTGCACTGACGTCCACTCCATCACTGCAAGGAGACCCTATGGGTCAGTCTGGGAGCCGGCACGAGCCTCCCCTGCATGGCCTGGGGTCAGGGCACCTACAGAGAATGCCAGTGTTCATCATGACACCCAACACGACAAAGGCCACCAGGAAGCGAAACAGGCAGTACATGGGGAAGGTGGGGGCAAAGGCAGCTGCAGTGCCCGACACGGCCATCTGAATGTAGCTCCAGGTCAGCACCAGCCTGCGCCCAAACCTGCAACACATGCACACAGGGAAGGCGGCCAGGTCTGTGGTGAGCCACAGCACTGGCCACAGGGGTCTGGACCGCCGGAGCCCACCCTATGCTTGCCTGCTGCACAGAGGGATGCTAAAGCGACATCCAGGACCAGACCCACATTCTCCATCCGCGGAGGGCTCATGAGCACAGGCAGTGCCCCTGTGGCCCAGGCAGATGTGAAGGCCCTTGACAGGGAGCTCACTCCCTGTCAGCAGGGACATTCAAGCAGCAGCTGAAGGCAGGCATGTGGCTGAGCATGTAGCATCAAATGTGTGGTAAGAGCAACGCCTTCACAGCCCTAGAGGAGCCTGGGAGAAACTGGCCCCCAGAGAGGGGCTGAGCCTGGCTCAGCAGCACAGCCAGAGGGTGTCAGGAGCGAGACCCACAAGCAGGTATTTCCACTTCAGGTGGAGTTTTCTCCCCAGAACCGGCTCTGAGAGGCCAGTTCAGGGCCAGTCAGGGAGCAAAGGGGCAGCAAAGGAAAAGGGAGCCTGCCTGGACCTGTCTTACCTGTCAGAGGCTTGGCCACACACGGCAGCTCCCACCAGGATCCCAGCCAGGTAGATGGATGGGCCATGGGCTTCAGGGCCTGAGAGTCACACACCAGGTCCCACTGGTGGGAGAGGAGGAGGATCTGAGCTCGGAAGGCAGGGAGAGCCCAGGTGGGAGGGGGCAGAAGAGCCAGATGGGAAGGCCCTAGGGAGTTGAGGGTAGGGGGCAGCCTGGTGACCTCTAGGGTTATCACTTCTTGCCTAAGCCCCTCTATGGCTCCCTATTGCCCACATGTCCAAGGGCAAGTCTCCTTGGGCCTCATCTGCCTCTTTTGTTTCAGTTCCTCTGTGGCAGCCACCCCACGCTGGCACCTCCTCCCCACTTTCCCGAGCTCACTTCCCTCCTGGTCCATAAACAGGCCCCTTCCCGCTTGCTAGGGTGGGCCATGTCTCCTGCTCACCCACATTTGCCAGATGCTGCCTCTGGGAACCCAGTGAATCTCCCCAGAGTCCCCCTGAGCCCAGCGGGGGACCTGGGCTCCCAGTGCGGGGAGAGAGCTTAAGTGAGTCACAGCAGACGGGCACTCGCTCTCAGTGCCGCCCGCTCTTCCACAAGCGGCGGGCCAGTGTCTGTCTGCAGGCTCATTCCTGCCACCAAATCCTGCAGGGCCATGTGGCCGGGGAGGAGCTGGAAGCCACTGTGAGTGTAGAGGCCAGTGGCATCAGGTCCCTCCCAGGACTGGGCTGTTTTGAGTCCAGCTGATTGTGAGCTGTGACTTTGGCCTCTAAGGTGCCAGGATTTGGGGAGGGTGTCCAGGGAGGCCCTTACCTTGGCCATGATGGTGGACGTGAAGGTGCTGCGGTCATAGACCCAGCCGTCCACGCACGGCTCGGTGGCAGCCTCGCTCCAGTTGGTGGCCATGACATTGGGGTCCAGGAGCTGCCACTGTGGGTGGCAGAAGCGGCGACACTGGTGGAGCCCATGGTTGGGGCCTGGTGGGGTGGAGATGGCCAGGAGGGCTTCGGGGCACAGGGCCCCAGGGATGCTGGCCTGGGCAGTGCTGTTGTCCACAAGGAGCACCCAGCAGCCGTGGCTGGGCACGGCAGCCGAGAAGTTCTCCCGCATGTTCTGAGTGGTCAGCCACATGATGGGGACCACCAGGGCCACTGTCTGGAGAACCCAGACTCTGCCCAGGCTGCCCACACAGTCCAGGAGTTCAGAAAAGGCCATGGAGCCCGTCCAGGGGGCCAGTGGAGGTGGCCACATCACAAAAGCCAGCCCAGGGCAAAAGGGTTAACACGAAGGGCTTGCCTCCCTCCCGGGAGCACCGGCTCCCCCGGCCCGGCCGCCTGGAGCATGGCAGCGGCTGCCTGCTCTGCATACGTGGCCCATGGATCATGGGCGCCTGCTCAGCCACTGTCACTCAGACTGGCTTTGTCTGGGACCTTAGTCTGTGAGGTGTGACCCTGAAGCCACCAGCATCTCCTCAGAGATGCAGCTGCTCCTGGACCTGTGGGAGAAGCTGAATTGAGGAAGTGGGGAAAGAGGAGGCTGAAGTCATGCAGGCTGGAATTGCTGTGACCAGGTGATACTGGCATGGGGTTAGTGAGCATTTCCTCAGTCAAAGTTTAACCCGGCCCTGGGGGAGGCACACACTCAAAGGAACAGCAGCTCCTGCCCTGCGTGGGCTGGAAGGCCGCAGCTTCGGTGGCTGTAGGGGGTCCTTGGCTCTGCCCAGGACACAGGAGGTGGGGCTGCTGTGCCCCTCTGAACCCCTGCCCCCTCTGGTGCCCAGGGCTGCCCCAGGAGAAGCCTGGCCAGGGGGTCCTCCTGATCGGGGCTGCTGTGAGCCTGAGCGACACCCCACGCGCTGTGAGGAAATCTGTGTGTGTGGCCTGAGTCGCCAGTAGGCGCCCCCCGCCTCCCAGCCCACGTCGTCGAGCCCCGGGCCTTGGGCCCTCTCCCATCTGCTGTCACTGTTGCCATCCTCCCTTCGCTGTCACCCTCTCCTGAGCCCTTCATGGGGCGTTCAAGAGTCACCAGACACCCCGCGAGCTCCTCAAGCTCAGTGTCACCCCAAGTTACCCCTCCCCAAATCCACCCCCAAACCCCATGTCTTGTTTCACACCTCCCACCCCTCCCTTCCCAGTCCAGCCAGTGGCCAGTCCCACTAACATCTCCTCCTCCACCTCTCTGTCTCCACAGCCCTCCCCTCCCTGCTCTGCCTGCCTCTGCTCTTGCCCCTTCAACCCATCTCCCACCCAACAAACCCTCCTGGCAAATCCTGCTTAAAAGCCAGGGAGCGGCCTCACAGCAGCAGCTAGCCAGCTGGCCTTACAGCCGGGGTAGGGATGGGGTGGCAGGGCTGGGGAAGCAGCGCATGCTGGGGCTGGGTGGGTCAAGAAAGATGGGCCCTGGGCTAAGAGAGTCCCCCTGGGTGGCAATAGTTAATTCTCCAGGCTAAAGGGCCAGAGACCCTAAAAGAGCAAAAACATGTGTGTACATATGTACATGAGTGCATGCATATGTGTGTACACGTGTGTGCATGAAGAGGTGTTCGTGTGTGCATATAAGTGCACGGATGTGTGTGCACATGTGTGTACACAAGTGAGCTCACCTGTGTGTGTGATGTGTGGCAGGTAGAGGGTGGGCAATGGACAATGAATGTGACCCAGCCCTTTCTTCTCATGTGCTCTGGGGAATGAGGCTGCGCATTTTAGGAATATCTCTCCTCCCTCTGCTTCTTTTTGTCTTGCCTGCTCTTCCCTCTGCCCATCCATGTAGCTCACCAGGTACAACCTCTTGGCCTCCCTGGTCTCTGTGCCCCGACTCACCCACTGCTTCCCACATGCACCCTGTGCTGGCTCAGTGGGATGCTGCCCTTGCTCAGGCAGTGCCCCCAGCCTGGAATGCTGTCTCCAGGCTCACCCTTGGGCCACATTCTGCATGCATAACAAGAGCCTCCTCCTCCAGGGAGCTCTCTTTGTTTATTCCTGCCTCCCCCGGGGGCTTGGAGTCATCACTGGAGCCCCATCTTCACACTGTCCTGCACTCTTCTGTTATAGTCCAGCTGGTCTTGTTTCCAGCCAATTCACGGAGGGCAGCGGCCCTTCTCTACAGCATCCTTGGAACCCAGCACTGTTTTGGATGGCATACGAAGGTTCCAAGAACACTTGCTCAGCTGGTTTTAAAAACAGCTTCTTTTTTTCCCCCCTTGATTATAAAATTTATGTTTGCACCTTCCAAAAAATTCAAAAAATATTGAAAGGAAGAAAAGAAACAAAAATCACTCCTAAACTCACCAACCAGTGATGCCCACTGGTAACACTTCGGTGGAAGTATTTCCAGACTCTGTTTTGGTCACTGTGTTCTGCTTCATCAGCCTGGGCTGCAAACTAAGCTTAACATCTCCTTCTGTAAAATCCAAACAAAAGGCCCCTGACTTTTACCTTGTGATTCTAGCCTGTTCACATTTATTGTGATTACTGTCATGTTTGGACTTTTGATGCATTTTCCCCTTTAAATCTTTGCTTCTTCATTCCCATTTTCTATGGAATCCATTGCATTTTCTTGCTCTGTTTTTCTTCTGTCTTGGTTTGGCAGTGGTACATTTTATTCCTCTTGGCCTTATATTTGAACCCACAAACTAGGAGCTATTTTATACTATCTCTTCAGGCTTCCCTCTCCTCTTCCGTCCTCTCAAATAGATGTCTTTTCTCCTTATTTCATTAAGGAAAGAGAAACCAACAGTCTGAGTCTCTCACCAGCTCACCTGCCTTGGGGCCCCCCCACATTCTCCCTTCCCTCCTGCCACTGTAAACACCCTATGCACCCCTCCTTATCCTGGCCAACCCCTCCCTGTGTGCCCTGTAGCCCACCTCTCTACCTGCTCAAGTCTCCCCTCTCTCTTTGGCATCTTTCCCTCCCCACTGGACCATTCCCATCCATGTACAAATATGTGTTTTTTCCCCTCAGTCATCAGAAAAGCCCCCTTCTCCCTTTCAACTTCTCTCTTCAGCTGCCCTCCTCCTTTTCTGCTTTTATTTATGATACCATTCCACGAAAAGATTGTCGATGCTCATCTGCAATTTCTCTTCTCATACTTTTTTGGATCCATTCCCATTAAGTTTTTACCCCGTCACTCATGGTCGCCAGTGATGTCCCTGCTATGAGTTCAGTGGCATTTTCAGTCTTCATCTTACTTGAGCCATTGCAGTCTCTGAGCCTCCTCCCTCCGTAAGACCCGCTGGGCCAGGTCTCCTCCCCTCCCCTGCTTCTCAGTCTTTTTGGCTGGTTCCTTCCCTTCTCCCCACACTCTCATCCTTGGGGCCCCAGGGCTCAGTCCCTGGTCCTCTTTTCTGTCTCTCTCCTCTATCATGGGACAAGTCACCCCTTTAAGGACCTCTTCTTGGAATGATAGACTTTAATCCAACCCCCTAAACATAGTGGCCCATTGAAACAGTCTAGGCCCAGATGGAGCTGTTCCTGCCCAGGGCGCCAGGCCAGCAAACAGAAACTTCGATGATGTTCGTGTCCGCATAAATGCCCCACATTGACCAGAAACGCAATATATCGGTCATCCTACCCCCACATGCCAAGCCAGCCCTGGGCTCTCTACTTATTACCTTGTTGCTTCTCATCCCAAACAAGATTGACTCTGGCCCCAGCCAATCCAATCTTGTCTATTTTTCTCATCCTTGTTCTGCATTCTTCATCCTATCAAAGCCCCCCACCTCCCACCCCAATTTGGCCGTTCTCAGAATGGTTTTGGTCCACGTCACAAAGTGTTAAATAAAATTTGTTTGAAATGTGGCAGAAAAATGTGTTACAGCTCAGTGTTACAGCTCGGTGTTACAGCTCAGTTGTGACAGCAACCTGGATCCAGGAAAGAGACCAAGCAGCACTCGCAGAGTTGTTGGAGAACTCAGGTTTATTACGCCAGCCAGCCCAGAGGACTTAACACTCCAAACTCTGGACCCCTTCTGTAGGTTTATGCAGACTTTTATAGGCTGCCAGTTTACACTTTGCAACATCATATGCAAATAAAGCATAACAAAAGTTGACTAATTAGGAACAAGCTTTGTAGAAATAGACCAATCAGGAGGAAGAGAAATAACCAATCAGGAGTGAGGGAAATGGACCAATCAGGAGTGAGCTCAGGGAAACAATAGAATTTTGGGGGTAAGTTCCACTTTCCTAGAAGTAAGCCATTTCAGAGGCAAAAAGTGAGATAGATCCTCTGGGCCAGGAAACCGGATGGTGCTGGTGGGAGAGTAGTGGCCCTGCCTGGGAGTCCTGCCGGTCTTTTTATGGGGCTTCCCACCTCAGTATCACCTCAGTTGTCTTCTTTAATCATTTTCTAACAGGCCTAACAAACGTCTCACACCTACTGTGGCCAAAGCTAAGCTCCCTCTGAACGTGCACCTCTGAGCCTTTCCCGGTCTCAGCTTTCGGGGACTCCATCTTTCCAGTGCTCTGGACAAAACCCTGGAGTCATCCCTGTTACACCTCAGATACTGTTTGCCAGGAGGTCCCATTGACTCTACCTTTAAAACATGGCCAGGACGTGCTTGCTTCTCACCTCTTCCACTGCTGCCTCCTTGGTTTAAGCCATGGTCACATTTCCCTGGATCACAGCAGTGGTCTCCTTACTGGTCTCCTTACTGGCCTCCTTGCCTCCACCTTTGAGACTTTGCCATCTACTCTCCACACAGAGATAGAGGGATTCTGTTTTACTTTGTCGACAGAGAAACTTAATCAATTTAAGAAACAAATGGAAACCTTTATTCAAGCCAAAATGAGGCTTATAAGCTGAGAGATAGTCTCTCAGAAAGCTGGATAAAGGGGAGGCCAGTATGTAAGTGATTTTGGTGAAGGGAGTACGAGCAATCAATCACACATCTCGGTGGAAGGTGGCTGCTAGTCGTGAGGAACAGACATCTTAGGGTTTTTGTGCTTTTCTAAGTATGGAAGATGCGAGAATCCAGGTTCATAAAAATTTTCTCCCAATAATATCTAATTATCCGAGGGCCTGTTCTGCCCATTTTCCCAGAGCACGGAGCACCCTGTCCTGATCTTCGCCCCGAATTCCTTTCAGGGTGGGTCAGCAACTGCAGTGGCTGGTGCCTTGATTCTTGTAGAACCAAATGATGGGCCACATATTTTAGTCTAAAGTCCGTTCCCTTTTGGTCTTAAATTTGACCCAGGTTTGGGAGGCATTTTGATCAATTTGTCCCACAGCTAGGAGGGCTCATTTCCAGGTTAGGTGAGGATGTCATGATGGGCCACTCAGTGTGCTCTTACTGGACTAGGCCCTGTTAACAGTAACCAAGAGCTCTGGGCTGCCTGTCCCACCGTCTGTCGTGGTCCAGGAAACCGCTGCTTCTTTCCACATCTAGAATTACACTATGACAATCATTGCTCTTATATATTTGCTCTGTATTTTTGATCAATTGTTTCCAGTCATCTGATCATCATTAATTTTATCAGAAGCTCAGTCACACATTTGGTAATGTCAGAAACAATAATCTTTTAAAATAGGCCGAATACAGGTAACATAGCTGGTAACATTAATAAGGTTGTAAGTAAGTATTTAAGCTAAGAACTTCCATTAGGTGCAGCCCAGCACCTCTCCAGGTCTACTGACCAGTTTGCTCTGGGCCGATCGCTATCTTAAAGAGAAATGATGATTGGCCTTGTGCACAAAGTTCACCAGAGATGTCTGCGGGTGCAAGGCAGGTGAGTCATCGCAACCCCTTACAGGTTTGCGAAAGGAATGTTACGCTAAGGAATTACACGACTGGCGCCAGAAGGAAAATTTATCTCTATGGTTGAGCAGGCGTCTCTGCTGTTGGGAGGTCTGGTTAAACGCATGATGTAGACCACAGTGCACACTGGAGGGGAGGGAGGAGGCCAAAGGGCAGAGGAAAAGTTTTCTGTTTAAATTTTATTTTGTCTTGCCTTAAGATGTGAATTTTTATTTGGTCAACTTCCATCAGACCGTGTCGCTATTGTGCTCAAAACCCAGTGGTGCCTCCTCATGTTACGCCGAGTAAAAGCCAAAGTCCTTACGACCAGCAGCCTCTGCCACCTCCACAGGCTCATCTCCTGTCCTTGCTGCCACCACGTTAGCCCCACTGGCCTCTTCTGGTGCTCTGTGTCTCTGCCTCAGGGCCTTTGCACTCCCTGTCCCTTCTGCCAGGGACCCTCTTCTCCCAGAGAGCCTCAGGGTTCACTTCCTTCAAGTTTTTGTGAAGATGTCTCATTCTCAGAGAGGCCTTCCCTGACCCCCACCCCAATTTCCATGTTAACTGTCCCCACCCTTGCATCCCCCAGCCCCCTTTCCCTTGATCACACTCAGTCCCCATCCAGCACCTTCTACCTTTTACTCGTAGATTTCCTTGATGTCTGGCTTCCCACCACTAGGATGTAAGCTCTTTCAAAGGGGGAACCTGGTCAGTTTTGCTCACGGCTGTATCCCCGTTGCCCAGAGCACCACTTGGCACATAGTAGGCACTCAGTAGGTGTGGGTCGAATGATTGAGTGAATGAGCAAGCATGAAAGCACACAGACACACTCCAGAACTCAACAGTCTCAGCCTCCTCCTGGTGGGAGGCATTCTGCCCCAGCATCCAGCTCACTAATTTGCTCTTCAGTTGAATTCATTTGGCTCATCGGCCTTTCTGTTGAGACTCTTATTTCCCAAATCATGAGAATTTTCATTTCAAAATTTATCATTTTCATTTCAGAATGACTACTGAGTCCTTCCTACAACATTCTGTTCTTGTTTCCTAACTTCCACTTCTTGTTTCATTGGTGGAATTATTTATTTGCTTTATTAGAAGATATTAAGTGTGCTTCTCTCTTACTATTGTGACACTTCATTCATTCACTAGGTAGATTTTACTGAGTGTTGATGATGCACCAACCACTGCTCTTGGCAATGGGACTCAACCACTTGTCACTGCCCTTGGGTTCCGTGGCCGCCATGCCAGTGGGGGGAGAAAGAGTAAACCAAGAATAGATGAATATAATCTAATGATGAACAGTGGTCATGCCACAAAGGTGGCAAGGGGTGTAACGGGTGAGAGTAGGGGGGCTCCTTTAGACACTGCAGTCAGGGAAGACCTCTCCATGGAGGTGACGTTGGAAGGGACTCAAATAAGGGAGGGGACAAGGCACACAGATGCCTGGGGAGAGAACATCCCCTGCAGAGGAAAGAGCACATGCAAAGGCCCTGGGGTGGGCATGTGCCTGGGGGGTTCAAGGCATGGGGAGGAGGCCAGGGGGCTGGAGTGGAGGGAGCAAGGGAGAGTAGGATGCGGTGAGAGCAGAGTGGTTACTGGGGCAGAGCATACAGATCCTTTTGAGGAAGGAGGTGACATGCTCTGACAGGTTTTATTTATTTATTATTTAGTTAGTTAGTTATTAACAAATGTATTTTAAAAAAATTTTTGGAGGGGGGAGGTAATTAAGTTTATTTATTTATTTATTTTTAGAGAAGGTTCTGGGGCTTGAACCCAGGAACTCATGCATGCTAAGCATGCACTCTACCACTTGAGCTATATATACCCTCACCCCTCTCTGACAGGTTTTAAAAAGATCCCCCTGCTGAGGGGAGAATGCACTGGAAAGAGAGCAGGGAAGAAGGGGGTCCCCAAGACTGGTGTCCCTGTGAGGGATGACAAGGGTCAGATCTTGGATGTTAAAGCAGGTGGGAGAATGGCTTAGACTCAGGATAATTGGTTTGTTTGGGGTTGGATGTGAGTGCTGAGAGGGGTGGGAAGGATGACCCCTTGGGCAGGTGGACAGGGGTTGTCTGCTGAGATGGAGAGTGCTGGGATGAAGCGAGTTTGAAGGAGCAGTGAATCTGAGGGTGCTTTGGATGTTATAAGACTGACCTGTCTCTTTGCAGTAACGTGTGGAGTGAGCTGGTATTTGGGAATCACTGGGGCTGAGAGGCATTTCAAGTCCAGGACTGGGTGAGCTCGCCCAGGAAGCAACCTTCCACAGCCAAGAGATGGGTCTGAGGCTGGGCCCTCAGTGTCCAGTTTTCAGAGGCCAGGAAGACGAGGCTCCAGTAAAGGAGCATGGTCTAGATCATGACTGTGGGGGTGGGTGGTGGATGGACAGAAGGTCAAGGAGCAGAGAGGTCAGGCAACTGGGGCCAAGAGACAGGGGACTCCGCGCTGCAGAAAGGCTCAGCGCCCCCTCTCCGGAGCCAGCCCCGGTGACTATCAGGTGTTATGACTAGTGAGATTGTACACTTCCTGAAAATGGGCCCAGGCAAACTACTTGTCAACATGGGGTTTTTTTCCCCTGTTTTATTTTTGTTTTTGGATTTGGAGATGCACTGTGGACCTTTCTGGCCAGATCGTGCAGCAGATTTTTTCTGATTCTTCCCAGACCCCGGTGTCCTATGGTGACAGCAGCTGCCTCTGGTCCCAGGCCAGGCAAGAGAAAGGCCTGTAGGAATGCTTACTGTCAGTGACTCAGCGAAGTCCCCAGCAGCCAGCAGGGCTGGCTAAATCCAGGTGGGCGGCTGGAGGAGGTGCAGCCACAGCTAACTGGGTTTGCTCATGCCTCCGGGGTCCCCAGAACTCAGGAAATAGTATTACTGTAGCACCTGAGTGCCACTCTCCTCCTGTCTCTCACCTCTGTTGAGATGAGATGGCTCAGATGGCCATTCTGGGAGGACACTCTGGGCTGGTCCCTTGGAAAGGGTCTGCCGGCCCCCAGCTCATCCCCCTTACTCAAAGCCTTCAATGACTCTCTTCAACCCATCTTCAGAGCCTTCACTTTGCTGCCGCCTTCACGTGGCTTGAGCCCGGCCCCCATGCAGCACAGACTCGTTCTCAAAATGCCCTGCTCCCTGTCTTCCCTTGTGTCCTGTTTCTTCTCTCTGAGGGCCAATTGCCACCATCCGCCAGTCCAAACACACCCCTCCCTCCATGCTTCTTCCTCCCCATCCCTGAGCATCCCCACGGCAGCCCCCCCCCCCGCCACTGGAGGAGCCTCAAACTCTTCCCTCTGTCAGGTAATGAGCTGCCTGCTTCCTCAGCACCAGGCGTGAGTCATCGTGTACCACACAGTCCCCGGAGGAGGGCCCAGGCAGGCAGCGGGGAGGCCGTGTGGTCTTGCTGGTCTCGGCGTGGGTCCGGGCTCTCTGGGCCTTTTCCCCTCATCTGTATAAAGAGCATCATAGCCCCCATTCTGCAAGGCTGTTTTCAGCAGAAGTCATGGTTCTTGGAGGGTCCCCACCTTCTCCGGCCACCCACGGGCCCAAGTCAGGGTAATTAGAGCCCCCAGCACACGTGGTGCCTGGAGTTCCAGCTCCTCCAGAACCTCTGAAGATCTGGTCTCCTGAGTGCTGTTTGTTCCAAACTGATGTTCTGGGCAGTTCTGAAAGTCTGGGCCACTGCCTTCCTAGAAACATGCGCTGGCCCCTCTCCTCGTCCAAATATGTCCCAAATGTAGCCACGGACTTAACTCAAAATTCCCCACAGAATAGCTGAGGGACGTCTCAAGGCTTAATGAGGATGATGGCGCTGATGATGGTGGGGTGGTGATAATGGTGATGCTGGTGGTGACTAATGGTCACTGACCACCCCCCCCAGCAGCTTTATTGCAATCTAATTGACAAATAAACTGTACAAGTTTAAGGGGTACAATGTTTTGATCCAATCCACTTATAAATTGCAAAGTGATTACCACCATCTGTAAGCTACCACCTCTCTCTTGTCACATAGTTACCGTTTCCTTTTTGTGATGAGAACATTTAAGATCTGTTCTCGTAGTCAGACAGAGACAAATACTGTAAGATATCACTTACATGTGGAATCTACAAAAAGACAGCAAACTAGTGAATATAACAGAAAGGAAACAGACTCACAGATGTAGAGAAGGAACTAGTGGTTATCAGTGGGGAGAGGGAAAGAGGCGGGGCAAGATGGAGGTGGAGGATTAAGGTACAAATTATCAGCTATAAAATAAGCTACAAGGATGTATTGTACAACACGGGGCATATAGCCAGTATTTTATAATAACTATAAATGGAGTATAAGCTTTAAAAACTGTGAATTACTATATTGTATACTTGTAACATGTAATATTGTACATTAACTATACTTCAGTTTTTAAAAATGTAATATTATAAAACAAATACATAAATAAATTTAAAAAAGAAAAAGTATGTCACAGAATGTGTGTAGGTTGTACGCAAATACTTTGCCATTTTATATAAGGGACTTGGCATCCTCAAAATTTGGCATGTGTAGGGGTCCTGGAACCAGTCCCCTGTGGAAATGGAGGAACAGCTGTATTAGCACCTCCAGCAAACAAAGGGCTCTGAACAGCCTCTGCTTTAAACATCTCAGAGCCCCTGCAGCACTGTGGTACCTCCGTCCACCTGCTGTGTGGCACTGTGCCAGACAACTTACATTAAAGACCACATTTATAACTTACATCAGATAGTCACCAGTCCCGCCGCTGCTGAGGCTGGTGGTTTTGGGGTCGTGGTGGAAATGGGAAGGTAAGTTTTCAACTCAGAGTCATTGTCCATTGCTGACCCAAGGACAATAAAGAGTTCTAAAAATCACAAGCAATTTTCCTCTCTGAACATCTCAGACACCTTAGATCACTACAGTTTGATTTACATTAATGCCACCACACCAGAAAGACAATATTATACTCATTTTATAGATGGGGAGCCTGGAGCTCCTAGAATAAGAAATAGTGCCAGGATGATATAACTCATGACTTACATAGTAGAGACTTGACTCCAGGCTTGTCTGGTTCCAAATTCCATGTTATTAGTATCTTTTTGTCTTCATTCTATGAGGTCCTAAAAGGCAAAAGACACGTTCTTTTGAAATGTGTCTGATAGCTTGCTAGAACCTATGTACAAACATAGTTTTGGGAGTAGTCTAAATACTTTTAATTTTTTCAGATGATAGAGTAATCTCTTGGCATTGAGGAGAAATTAGAATGAAAAAGTAATGTACCAGGAGTTGTAACCGAAACGTCCTAATAATAGCTATGTAGGTGGAAAGTAGTGCAAACAAAGATTAGCCAAATAACAAAAGGAAAAAAATCAAAGAACAAATTTTATGAAAGCTGTTTAAATCAGGTATTTACTCTAAAATTTTGGTTTTCATTTTTGAAGTGCTGATACAGATATAGAAAGACTGAATTTTAGAAGTACTTAGGCAATTTAGTATTTTTCATGTTATAAGCAGTATCAGTTCTGCAAATGTCTTCAAACAGGAAGGAAAGTGATTACAAATAGTCAACAAATAAATGTTCATTGAAAAAAAGATTTCTATTCTTATAGCAACAAAGTATACAACACAGCATTATTAGCTATAATCACCATGCTGTACGTTAGATCCCCGAACTTGTTAATCTTATAACTGGAAGTTTGCACCTTTAACCAACAGCTTCCATTTCCCCCACTCACCCAGCCCCTGGTAACCACCACTCTACTTTGTTTCTCTAAGTTTGTCTTTTTTAGACTCTTCATATAAGTGATATATTGACTCTTTACATGTGTTGGGCACCATTCTAAGTCCTCTTTCTGGATTAATGCATTTAATCCTTCTGACAACCCTTGTCATTTGATGTATCATTTTTATACCCATTTTACAGACATGGAAACTGAGGCTCGGAGAGGTGAATCTGGGTCACATAGCTACTCTGTGGCAGAATCAGGACTCCAACCCAGGTCTGACCAGCTCCGGTGTTTATGTTTTTAACTTCTGAGATTGGCTGAAGACTTTTGTGTAGCAAAGAAAGACGCCAGGAGACATTTGTGCCTCAAGACCCTTGCCCCTCTCCTTGGGATCCTGTCCCTCAGATCAGCAGCCCCTTCTCTCACATCCTCTCTTCCTTGAGCCCAGGGCCCCGTTTCCCTAGCTCGGAACCTCCCTAAATGGAGCCCTCAATCAATCCCTCTCATAGTCGTTCAGGGCCCAGGGAAGAGATCCTGTACTTCCCGATGCTGTCAGCTTGGCCTCCTTTCCATCCAGAATTTTCTAGCCCTACCTTTGGGTAACCCAATAAAAGGTTTTGCCAGACAGAAAAGCAGCCTTCCCCACAAGCTAACTTCTGGAGTCACCCGTTCCCACCTTTGTGCACCACGTGGGCACCTGCCTGGAACCCCGTGGGCATTCATCAACAGAACCCTGCTTCCTGCCCCTGGCATGACTCCAGAGCAGTCACAGGCATTGGCTGTGTTTAAACGCATTTTCCTCTGGCTTCAGGGTTGTTGACTGGGAGAGCAGGCACGGCCGGGCCACCTGCATAGACCCACCACCCACGTGGAGGCGGCATGGTGACGAGTGGGGTGGCTGTGGGTGGCTGGCGTGGCACCATCTTGGGCAGCTGGCCAAGGCTTGGGGGTGAGTAGATCGTGGCTTTAATTGGCCCCCTTGTGCGAGCTGCCGTGGCCCGGGCCACAGCCCCGTTTGTTTCAGCCTCCCAGGAGCCCCAGGCCCGGCTCCTCCAGCCCATTGAACACATCGGCTCTAAGTAGGTCAAGGAGAGCGCTGGGCAGCCGTGGCTCCGCGCTCCTTCCCTTTCATGTGCCTGGCGGCTCCTGCCAGCCTGGCCTGCCTTTACCAAAGGGACTTCGCTCTCCTTGCCATGTCAAAAAGATATTTCATGTTAAAATTCAACGTAGAGATGTTAACTAGCCGTTGGAATAAGGCTCGTCAGACCATGAGCAGCTCAAACCAGCTGAACTTTGCCCTGCTCTGTGGAGGGTCTTGCCCACAGCTGGCAGCGACCAGCTGGCACATTTTCACAAGGCTGGATGCCGACACTGCCCCCGCAGCCCCTGCGCCATTTCCTGGGAGCCGGTGCCACGGGCCCCCTGTTCCAGGGGTCAGGGCCCAGCTGCCGCCCCCCTTCCCCCGGCTCTCGGCCTTCAAGTTTCCAGCAGCTTTCCTGAACAAGTCATATGCTGGTTTAGCTGCAGTCTTAGGGACTCCTGATCCTCTAGCAGAGAGCTGTCCCTTTGTGATTTTGTGAGTTGCAGCCTATTGTTAAGAGAAGCAATTTGAGGTGGATGCAGGGGAAAGCTGGGGGGAGTGTAAGGGAAGGCACGACATGGATTTTGGCAAAATCCATCTCATTTCACCGGAAAACACAGTGGCAGGATTTGGCCGGCAGTGGGCAAACATACTGTGCGACCAGAAGTTTTCTTTTCCGCTTCTGTGCATGAGACGTGCACAGCCTGAGATCAGAGCAGCCAGGGCTGGCTGTGGTTTGAACAAACCCATGAATTCTCTCAAAACAAGAGACAGTGTAGCTCCACTGTTACTCACACAGTCTGAGTGTTCACTGCCTCGAACCTGCCTTGGGTTCTCCACCTGCCTGGTCTCTGCAGATGTTTGAGTTCACAACCCTTATTCTCCCCGTGGGGAAAAGGTGTCACCTGTCTTGATGACTGCACCCCTACCCGGGACAGTCGTTCAGATAAACCGTACAAAGTCTCCTCCCTCCTAAACTTTCAGCAAATCCAAGGGACTCTTCGTCCAAATCATGCCCTCCCTCTGACCACTTCTTCTCATGGGTACCGCTGGCACCTTGGCCAAGCCAATCACCTCCTGCCAGGACGCAGTAGCCTCCAAATGGGTCCCCCTGCCCCAGTCCCGCTGCGCAGTGCCCATTCCCCGCTCCCAGCCAGAGCTAACCTTCAGAATCAGGTCAGACCCCATCAGCCTTCCACTCAAAACCTTGCATGGCCCCTTCTCACCCAGTTAGAGTCAACATGCCTCCTCACAGACATGTCCCCGGGGGCCCAGCTGTGCCATCTGCGTGACCCCAGAGCCCATCCTGTCCCCCGCACTCAGCCCTGGGCCAGAGCTGGGAGCTGTCCCGCTGCGGGTTCATGGCTTTTAAGCTGAATAAGCCTATAAAGGAGAGAAAAGGAGCAAACCACAGCCACAATCATGACAAGGCTTTGTCTCAAACACGCAATGCTGAGTTGAAAGAAGTGGCTGAAAACCTCAGAAGTCCACGCTGGCGTCACCAAACAGCGTATTGTTGAGGGATGTGTGAGTCGGTGGCACATTTAGGAGGAAAACACGAGAACATAGGATCACAGTTACCTTGGGTGGAAGGAGGGGGCTGCACAGGGGGATGCCGAGTACTTGCAAGACCCTATTTCTTAATTACATGGGTGTTAGATTATGACTTTAAGTTTTGATTAGTTTTTGTGAGGATAATTGACTGCACATATTTAAGTGTACCAAAAGTGGGTTTTGACATACCTATGTATGCGTGAAACCATCTCCATAAACAAGATAATGAACGTATCCATCACCCCCAAGGTTCCCTGTTGCACCTTTGAAATCCCTCTTTTTCTCCCTTCCCCTGCCTTGGGCAACCATTGATCTGCTTCCTATTGCCAAAGATTTGTTCGCATTTTCTAGCATTTTCTAAAAATACGTAAATGTTATATAATGTGTATTTCATTGCATAGATATACCAAAATTTGTTACCTATTCATCTGTGAATGGACATTGGGTTGCTTCCGGCTTTTGGCAGTTGCAAATCAAGCTGCTGTGAACATTCAGATGAACATCTTTGCATGGGCAGTCTCTCATTTCTGTTGGCACATTTAAAAAGTGGAACGGCCGGGTCATACAGTCAGCATACGTGTAACTTTTGGAGAAACGGCCACGCATTTCTCCTAAGTGGTGGATTTTATCTTCCCACAGTTGCCTCACAGTCCCACCAACATGTGGGCTTTGGGTTTTTGCCCTTCTCGTGGGTGAGTGGTAGCATCCCGCCGTGGTTTTAATTGGCATCTTCCTAGCGATGTTGATCATCTTTTCACCTGCTTATTCGTCATCTGTACATCCTCTTTTGTGAAGCATCTGTTCAAACCTTTTACCTGTTTTAAAATTCTGTGATCTTTTTAAATTGTTGAGTTGTAAGTGTTCTCTGTGTTTCCTAGATAGAAGTCCTTCGTCAGATATGGATTTTTCAAATATTTTCTCCAGAGTCTGTGGCTTGCCTTTTTGTTTTTGTAACAATCTCTTTTGGAGAGCAAATGTTTGTTTTATGAAGTCCAATAGATCATTTTTTCTTCTATAGCTCTTTTTTTTTTTTTTTGGTGCTCTATCTGAGATATCGTTGCCAAACCTAAGGTGGCTAAGATTTCCTCCTGTTTCTAAACTTTTAAAAATTTTAGCTCTTATGTTTAGGTCTATAATATCTTTTTTTTTTAAGGCTTCAAAAAGATCATCTTTATTTTATTGTTAGTGTTGGTTTTTATTGTCATAGAAGTGGGACAAACATAACAAGTGGGACAAACAAACAGAACAGCCCACATAACAAGGCTGTGGGGTCTCCTTGGTGGCTTCTTTCTTTTTTAAAAAAAATTTTTATGAAGTATAGTCTGTTTACGATGTTGTGTCCATTTCTGGTGCACAGCATAATGTTTCAGTACATATACATACATACATTCCTTTTCATTTTCTTTTTCATTATAGGTTGCTTTAAGATATTGAATATAGTTCCCTGTGCTAGACAGTAGAAACTTACTGGTTATCAATTTTATATACAGTAGTTAGGATCTGCAAATCTCGAACTCCCAATTTATGCCTTCCCACCCTCTTCCCCACCGTAACCGTAAGTTTGTTTGCTGTGTCTGTGAATCTGTCTCTGTTTTGTAAATAAGTTCATTTGTGTCTCTCGTTTTTAGATGTAATACATTTAAAGTTAATTTTTGCATATGGTGTGAATTTGGGTTAAATTTCTTTTCCATCACCCTCCCTCCGTTCTCTCTTTCTTCCTTTCTTTCTCTCTTTCTTTCTTTCTTTCTTTCTTTCTTTTCTTTTCTTTCTTTTCTTCTTTCTTTTCTTTTTTCTTTTCTTTTCTTTCTTTTTCTCTTTCTTTCTTTCTTTCCTTCTTTCTCTCTTTCTCTCTCTCTTTCTTTCTTTCCTTCTTTCTTTCTTTCTCTTTTACATGGCTATCTAATTGTTCCAGCATCATTTGCTAAAAAGATTATCCTTTCCCCATTTAATTAATTTGGCACCTTGGCTGAGAACCAATTAACTGTACATGCTTTGCTCTATCTGAACTTTTGATTCTATTATATCAAACAAAATTATCCAGCTTTGTTCTCTTTTTCAATATTGATTTGGCTGATTCAGATCCTTTGTATTTTTATATAAACTTTAGAATGGGCTTGTCAGTTTATATCCCCAAATCTGCTGGCGTTTGACTGGGGCGGCATTGAATCTATGGATTAATTTGTGGAGAAGTGACATCTTGATACTCATGAGCCTCCCAATCCATGAACGTGTTACATCCCTCCCTTGATGTATTCTTCTTTATTCCTCTCAGCAATGTTTTGTAGTTTTCAGTTTATAGCACCTCACCTCCCTTTATTTGAATTTATCCTCAGGTATCACATTTCTTCCATGCTGTTGTTAAATGGTATTGTGTTGAAATGCTCAATTTCTGATTGCTACTAGCACACAAAAATACAACAGATTTTTGTGTATTGATCTTGTATCCTGCAATCTGGCTAAACTGATTTATTACTTCTAGTATCATCTTGGGGAATTTCTTAGGATTTTCTACAATTATATCATCTGCAAATTAAAGGCAGTTGTATATCTTCCTTTCTAATCTGTATGCTTTTTATTTTTTCTTGCCTTATTGCACTGACAAGAAACAATGTTGATTAAAAGTGGAGAGAGTAGACATCCCTGTCTCATTCCTAATTTTAACAGGAAAGCTTTCAGTCTTTCACAATTAAGTATGGTGTTACCTCTAGGTTTTTCATAAACGCCCTTATCAGGTTGAGGAATTTCTTTGTATTCCTACCTTGCTGAATGTTGTTTACCAGGAATGGACGTTGAATTTTGTCAAATGCAGTTTCTTTATCAATTGAGATGATCATGTGGTTTTTCTTCTATAGTTTGTTAACAGTTTAGCTTGTTCACTTTGATTTTTGAGTGTTAAACCAACTTTGCATTCCTGGGAGAAACACAACTTGCTCATGATATAGTAACATGTTAATATTAACATATTAATATTCTGTTGGGTTCAATTTTCTTAATGTTTGTTAAGAATTTTTGTGTCTATGTTTGTAAGAGATATTGACTTATAATTTTCTATTCTTGTAATGTCTTTTTCTGATTTTGGTATCAGGATAATGCTGGGCTCATAGAATGAGTTGGAAGGTGTTCTCTTTTTCAGTTTTACAGAATATTTTGTGTAGAATTACTATTATTTCTTGCTTAAATCTTTGGCAGACTTAACCAGTGAAGCCATCTAGGCCTGGAGTTTTCTCTATGGGAAAGTTTTAAACCTTATAATTCAATTTCTTTAATAGATTACAGGGCTAATAATGTTATCTATTTCTTATTGAGTAAGTTTTGGTAATTTATATTCTTCAAGAAATTTGTTAGTTTCATCTAAATTGTCAGATTTATTGGTAAAATATTCCTCATAATATTCCCTTATCATTTTACTGTCTGTAGGATTTGTAGTGATGCTTCCTTTTTCATTCCTGATGTTGGTGATGTGTGCCTCTTCTCTTCTTTTTCCTGGTCAGTATGGCCAGAGGTTTACACATTTTATTGACCTTCTCAAAGAACCAGCTTCAGGTTCCTTTGATTGTCTTGATCATTTTCTAGTTCTCTAATTTCTGCTGTTTATCATTTCCTTTCTTCTACTTACCTTAGGTTTAATTAGTTCTTCTTCTTCTAGTTTCTTAAGCTGAGGCATTTGATTTGAGACTTTGTTCCTTTCTAATGTAAACATTTAATGATATAAATTTCCCTGCAATCACTACTTTGGCTTCATCCCACCAATTTTGATATGTCATTTAGCATTTATTTTCTGCCCAGTTCAAAATATTTTCTAATTTCCTTTGTGATTTCTTCTTTGACTCATGGGTTATTTAGAAGTATGTTATTTCGTTTGAAAACATTTTCTAGCTATCTCTCTGGTACTGATTTCTAATTTAATTCCATGATGATTCAAGAACTACTTTGTGTGATTTGAATCCTTTTAAATTTATTACATGTGAAGTAAGGCTGGGGCCCCACAGGGCCTGTTGGCAGGGGAAGTATGATCTTTATCATGAGTCACCATTAAGCAGACTGGGAATTTAACTAGAATTGTGCTTGATTGGTCTGGTGTGCATCAGATGTGAGAGAGGGAAATCGGTATGCTTGGGATGGAGAACCTGGGGCTTGAGGTATCTCTGAGTCATCCAAGGAGAGTGGGCTGTTGCCTAAAGGGTTTAGATCTCTGGGGAAAGGTACAGCTTTGTGACAGGGCTGCAGATATCAGAGCATGGAGGGGTGCGGGTAAGCACAAGGAGCCCGGTGTGCTGGAAAGAGCTCCGGACTGGGAGTCGGGCCAGCGTCCAACTATGTGACTCTGATCATGCCACTCCACCCCCTGGGCTTTAGTTTCCTCACCTCTGAAACAGGTGATCCACCTCAGTGATGCCATTGTTCTAATGCCCTGGGCTGCTGCTCAAAAAGGGAGGGGCTGCCTGCATTGGGAAAAGGTGACCCCAGGAGACAGACAAACCAAAAGGATGCCTTGCAGCATAAGGCCTAAAATTAAGGCCCAATATTCTGTGTTGCCTTGACATCTGGTGAAACCAAAAGGGTGTCTAGTGGCCTAACTATAGGTCCCCCTCTGCACTCTGCTCCTGAGGGTAAGGCCCCCCAGGCAGGAACACTTCTCATCAAGGGACAGCACAGGTCCTGTCATCCCTGAACAGTAGGAGTCAGCTCCCTACCAACCTGTGGAGTGACTCAAGCCAACCACATGCTCCTGTGGAACCAGGGATCCCCTCCTCACTCTCCTAATTCTACAAAGCCCGCCTTCTGCTGCCTTTGCTGGTTCTCTCTGTTCCTGAGAGCAACTCATGTGACCCTGCGTGGTGTGCAGTGTCCACCTCCCTGGGCTGTGAGTATATGAGATTAATAAACTGCAGTCCGCCTCCCCTGTACAGTGTTAGGTGTTACGTGTTAGGCCTTCCCCGTAATCACATAGTCACAGGGTGGGAGGCCTCCCTCACCAACAGTGTAAACAGGAGGAAATTAAAATAGCTCTTTACTTTGTGTGAAAACAACCCTGTTGGGGTGGAGCCTGGGCTGGGTTTCAGCTCCACATGCCTCCTGGGCTGTGCCCGAGGACGGGACACCACCCAGATGTCGCCCCCTGCAGCTCTGGTAGCAGCTCGTATTGGTTGGACTCTGATCTGTGCTACAATCTGCTAACCCGTCACCCACTCGGGGAGGTAGATTGCATGGTGAGTCCCATTTCACAGAGTACTGAGGAGGACTCTGTGAAAGTCAGGGGAGAGACTGGAACCAGGTCTGTCTGGGACCTGCCACTTCTGTCCCACAATTCACTCTGGAAACTGGGAGGTGAGACACCCGATGTGCCAGGTTCTGAGAAGTGAGGAGAGGGTGGCTGAGTATAAAGACTGCGTCTGGCAGGGAAGGGAGAGGCCTTGGGGGCAGCCTGGAGGGGCATGGCTGTCTGTGGGGGGTGGAGGCGGGTGGAGGGTCTCACGGGGCAGGGAGAGCAGAAGTGAGTGGTGGAGCAGCCACAGCGGCCGCTGGGCCCCACCAGACCCTCAAGGCCGCCCAGAGTGCTTCCACCTTCTGATCACAGAAGACGCCCGTTGGCCAAAAGGGCTCCCGCAGGCAGAATTTCTAGAACCTGGTGCTTTCTGCAATGACTTCCTCTCGCTGGCCGCCCGGGGCTGCCGCCGATCTCCTAGAGTAATCAAAAGAGAGAGCGATGAAGTGTGATTACTACACGACTGGGGCTTGGAAGGCAGAAACAGGGGTCAAGACTTAAAGGAGTGCAAGTTCTAGGAGATCAGAATTTTACTTACCGCTGTTACCCAAAGCAGAGGACAGTGCCCCCATCATAGTAGATACACAAGAAAAATGAATTAAGTGAAAGAGTAAATTACGTCCTTGCTTTCCTGCTTCTTAGCTAAGTTGCATAACCTCTCTGTGTCTCCATTTCCTTGATAGTGAAATTGGACCCCAACCTTGTGGGGTTGTCGTGTGGATCAAATCACAAGCACTATTAAAACCATTGGGGCTCACTAAGCACCCCCTTTTATTACTATTATCCTGATCTTGGCTCCCGTTCAGCTGCAGGGCCCCCGTGAACACCGTCACCTGAGACACAGCAGCCACCCTTGAGGGGCAGGAGCTGTGGGCCAGCCGCCGTCCTTGGTGCTTTCATGTAATTACTCACTTAAACCCGAAAACAACTCTTTGAGCAAGACTTTTTTTTAACACCCATTTTACCAATGAAGAAGTGGAAATGTAGAGGCAATTCTGGCTATGAAGGAAAGCCGAGGAATGTTCCTTCATTCTTATTCTCTCCAAGAACGTATGTGAGAATAGCAGGATCTCCCCCTAGAGGAACGAGGGAACGCACCTGAGAATTTGTCTGGGCGGCTCTGCGGGAAGATCTAAGGTGGATGGTTGAGGCTCTCTTTCTCATGTCTGGTAAGAGGCAGGTAACTTGCCTGAGCAGGCGGGGATTCAGTCCCTGGCTGTCTGGCTGCGGAGCCGGGCCCTCGATGAGTACCGTTTCCTGCCTAAGGTACAATCACCTTCTACCTTGAGGCCTCAAACGTCACTTCATCTCTGAGCTTCTTGTAAATGGAGATGGCAACAGTGTCTTCCTGGCAGGGTTGTTGTGAAGATGAAGTGGTTTCAGAAGCATACTGCCCTGAGCATGGTGTTTGGAACTTGTGAGCACTGAACAGTCTCAAGCTTTGAGCATACTGCGTTGACCTGCCCGGCCCTGTTTCCACCCTCTCTGCCCAGGACGTCTCCTTGACCCTTGGGCTTCCTGCCTTGGGGCTATGGGTGGATCTGCCACCACATCTGCAACCCCGCCTAGCTACGTTGCTCCCAGGGTGGCAGGGGGAGGGGGGGAGGTTTGTCACTCACTGTCTCTCCAGGTCCTGGATGGTGTCCGGGAGTGGAAGTCCCCGGGTCTCCGGGAGGAAGAGGACAATGAGGCTGGAAGCAGTGGGGAGGACACCGTAGGAAATCGCAGGCAGCAGGGGCAGGACCTGGCGGGTCATCCTGATCAGGGGGCCCATCACAGACCCCAGCCGAGTTGCTGAATGCAGGAAGCCTTCTGCTGTCATCCTGTGGTTGGAGAGGAGGCCTTATCACAGATGCCACTTTTGGGTGGGTACTTTACGAGGAGGGGCTATTTGGCTGGGCCAGGGAATGCCAGGGGAGGGAAAGCTGGGCGGAAGGAGTCGTCTCAAGGTCTCTTCTAACACCACCTCCTCCATGGAGGCCACTTAGATTTTCCCACCCACGGCTGCCTCTGCTTCCTGGGAACCTCCAGAGTCCTTCCTGGAAACCATCTATTGCCCACCCCATTCCCCCTGGTCCCAGGTCATTTGGAGCCTCTCCTCAGGGCTCTTGCTAGGCCTCTGAGCTCCCTGTTCAGGTTTTCTACAGCATATCAGCAAAATCAATAAACATTTGTCCAAAAATAAATAAATAAAAGAATGGACAAGTGAGTGAGGCCGGGCCAGGCCCCTGGGGGCTGGGGTCCAGCCCTACGCTCCTCCTGAGTCAGTCCTTGGCCGCTTTGAGCCACCGTCTCCCCATGTATCCAGTGGGGTGGGGTTGAACTCTACACCACTGGTTTCCCATATGTGTCCCATGGAGCCCTTGAGTTCTGAGGGGACCTGGGGGTCTCTGGGGGCAGGGAGGGGACAGTGGAAAGCAAGTGGAGTCTCTACTCCCCCAGGACAGCTCTTGGCTGCCTCACCAGGGCTCTTAGATGTCACCTGAACAGAAGGCCTTGTGTCTCAAAGCAGTTTCCAGCCCAGAGGCCTGTCGAGGGCCCTCCTGTGCGGCTGCCTCTGAGCCTGGACCCTTGGGGAGGGACTGTCTGGGGAGGCCGGCTGAGCATTTACCTTTGGGGGAGGGACTCTGGGGCATCTCCGCAGTTCCATGTCGGCGCTGGGTCCCCCTCGCCCTCTGCTATGTATTCCTGGGTGCCCAGCCCCTCCCTGCCCTTCCCACTGACCCCAACCCTGATGCTCCTTTCTCGCCCACCCCCGGGGCTGGCAGCCCCTCCTGGCGCAGCCTGCGGCCCAGCCTACCGCAGTGAAGTTGGGAAGAGTTCCGGCTTGTAGACCATGAGGCAGGTTAAGCTTATGCCAAAACATCCTTTTCCCAGCACAGCAAAGACCACACGCAGGGTCTGCAAATCTAGGCAGAGAAAAGGGTGAGGGTGAGGCCTGCCTGGAAAGGTGTTCGGCAGCCCGGAGCGGAGTGGCTGGGCTGAGAGCAGGTCTCCGGCAGTGTGACTCGATGCCAGGCTGCCTGGGCCAAGTGGGATGCAGCACAAGGTGACATCGTGGTAGGTGGGCCAGGGGTGGGGTACAGAGCAAGAAGCCAGCCAGGTCTGGGCTGGGTGAGCATGGGCGCAGCTGAAGGTGGCACTCAAGGTGTGACAGTGCCAAGGCTCCTTGGGGCCCTGGGGGTGGTTCTTCCCATGAAGGAGAGGGTCGTGCCAAGCCCAGGTCCATAGCAAGGGCCCCTGGGGCACCCAGCTCCCCGGAAGCCCTCCCACCGCCCTGGGGAGCCTCAGGGTCACACTCCAGTGGTGGGCATCGGCCTCAACCTCCCCTTCCCACAGGTCATCAGAAGCATCTTATAAACTGTCACGTGCTGTCTTTGGAGTTTTTCTCAGAGCCCTGTGTCTTGCTCAGAATTTGGGCTCGCAACCGGCCCGCCGTCGTCACTCAGCCCCTCGCGGCTACTGGTTGCCCCTCACCTTCCTCCAGGTTTTCCCGCTGCAGCAGGACACCTGCTCTGCCCCTCCCCCAGGTACCCACCTTGAGCAATAAAATGAGACATGGGGAGGGTATCTGGGGCATCACAGCCTCAGTCAGAAAGGAGAGTGAGACCAGGGCCCTCCCCAGCCTCCCCAGGGCTCTGCATGCCTCTGTAACAAGCGAGAAGAAAACACCACAGCAGCTTGCCTCGCTGTGGGGCCTTTCCTGCCTCACTCGGACCCCCTCCCAGCCTCCCAGACCCTTCCTCCCACTGCAGAGTTCAGCCTCTGGCTTGAAGTCTGGTCCAGGCTCAAATCTATTCCTTGCGGCTGAGGGAACTTGGGCAGCTGGCTTCCCCTTGCTGAACCTGTTTCCTCAGGAAGATGGGGGAAGGGCTGGTTGGGTTGTGGCTGTCACAGACTTGGGCAGAGCTGGGGCACAGTGGCCCATGCCCATCCTCGGGGCCAGGGGAGGAGAGGAGGCCAGTGGTGAGGGAAGTGGGGTGGACAGGGAAGCTCTCCTGCTGCCCCGGTCGCACCTTGTGGGACAAGCATGTTGGCCAGGATGGCGAGGCCAGCCATGGCCAGGAAGCCGGCCAGGGTCGTGCGGCGGCCGAAGAACCTGAGCAGGAAGATGGTGGTGGTCCGGGCCAGGAAGTCCACGGCTCCGAAGAGGACCTGGAGGAGGAAGATGTCACTCCCCAGGTTCTGCAGGTCGAGGAACAGCCCGTAGTAGGAGAAGGAGAGGGAGAAGCTGCGGGGCAAACCCAGACATCAGTGCCGCCCCGCGGAGGGGAGGCCACCCTGGCAGCATCACCCACCCTGGCAGCCCCAGGAGAGCTCTGCCAGACTGATTGCATCTCCCCAGGGTCAGGCTGGCCCAAGAAAGGGTGCTGAAGGCAGTGGTCCCATCCATTCTCCGTGTGGGCCTTCAGTATGGGCCGTGGCCAGCTGGGCATCACCTCTCAGGCTACCTGTCCACCAACCAGCGGGAAGACTTGACCCTCTCTGGGCAGATGGGGCAGTGGGTCCAGCTGAGCTGCCCCTTCATCAGGATTTAGCGCCCTCTGGCTTTGTTTCCTGGTCCCAGTCCCGTCCAGGAACCGCCATCTGGGCTCTGTTCTACCAGCCGTGAACCTGGGCAAGTCTCTGCCTGCCCCTCTTTGGACACCAGTTTCTTTGTCTTGAAACATGGGATTATAACAGAATGGGGCTGGAGGGGAGGGCATAGCTCAAGTGGTAGAGAGCATGCTTAGCATGCATGAGGTCCTAGATTCAGTCACCAGTACCTAATAATAAATAAATAAACAGACCTAATGACCTCCTGCCCCCCAGAAAAAAAAACAAAAATAAAATTTTTAGTAAATTAAAAAAAATAACAGAATGGGAGAAGGATGGGGTATAGCTCAGTGACTGAGGGCATGAGTGCATGCTTAGCATGCACAAAGTCCTGAGTTCAATCCTCCATTAAAAAAAATAGACCTCCATTTAAAATAATAATAATAATAATAATAATAATAATAATAATAATAATAATAATAATAAATGTAATCTTAGCGGAGGATGCTGGGCTGTTCCCCTCAGGATGAAGAGTCTTATTTCCCAGCCCCTAGAAGTGTTGCCCCCACAGCTGGGGAGAGCATCCCTTGGCTGGTGTACTCGGGCCAGAAGGAAGACTCAGAAAGGCCACCCCCGCTCCCAGGTCCCCGTGAGTTGGCTGGGACCTTGCTATGGTGGTGGGTATCGCGGTGCCTTCTCCCCTGTCCCTGCCGCTTCCCTCCCTCCCCTCCCCTTCCACAAAAGTGATCCCGAGAGTCCTCTCCATGACCTCCCGGAAGAGCTGCCATTCCTGCAGAAACGCTGTGTTTCCTGAAGTTTGTGAAAGTGACGTGGGAGAGGGCTGGGCTGGCACTGAAAGCGGCTGACACATGAGCACCCAGAGCCTCCACTGTAACAACTGGGTAGCAACTGGGTTAACAGCAGAAGACAGGGTAAGCCCAAGAGGGTTGCATCCTCACAGCCCATGATTTGAATAACAAAGGATGCAGAGCAGCCCCTGGGAGAACTGAGGAAGCCTGGATGGTTTTTGAAAGAATGACCCTGGACATTCATGGCACAGGGCACTCCTTCTAATTTATCAGAAAAAAAAGAACTTAAGCCAAAATAAATAAATAAAAAGAGAGAGAGAAGCATTTGCTGCAGTCTTTGTTCTAAGATGTAACATGCATTTGCTGTTATCAGCCACACGTGATTCAATATAGCATAAAATAAACCTTGTCCTGATCTTGAGTTTTATTTCAAGACTAAATCCTAGTCAAACCTGACCCTCAATTTCAATCTGCTCTTCTGGAAGTCACTTAAATTGAATTTGTTTGAACGAGTCTTTTCCTGGTCCCAGGAACCCTTGGGTCACATGAGACAGGGCCTCCTGGGGCAGACGGAGTCCACGATCAGTGTGGGGCTGGAGGGTCACAGAGCCAGGCGAGGAGGCAGCGTGGCCTGGGTTCAAATGCCTGCTCCATTGTTACTTGCCTCTCTCTGGGCCCCTCTTTCCTCGTCTGTAAAGTGGGGTGTAGATGAACTTATCTCATGGGGGCGGCCGGCCCATGGTTCTTTCTACGCTCGAGGAGTCTGGCTGTCAGAGTGAGTCCAATGCTAACCAGCATGTGGTCCTTTCCAGCTGTTGCTGGTCTCTTGGCTCTGCCTCCTCTGCCCTGGGCTTCAGCCTGACCCTGGCACCCTGCCCAAGACCACATCCCAGCCATGCCAGCTTAAGCCGATTTCCTGACCACATCTGTACAAACCCTGTCTCCGCTGCCCGCCAGGACTCCCGCTTCCCGGGGGAGCTGCCTGTTGCAGCCAGAAATGTACTCCATTAGCCTGCAGGGGCTGTTTCCCCCCAGGCTCCCCCTCCCTCCTCGGCCCAGTCACCAGGAGGAAAGATCGGGAAGGCATACTTCACCACCAGCAGGCTGCAGCTTCTCCAGCGGAGCGCGGGCACTCGGAACAGGTCCAGCACTGACTGGTGGGACTTGGTGGAGGCCAGCTCCTCCTCCATTCTGGACATCAGTACCTCCAGGGAGAACGGGGGCAGTGAATGTTGGGCCAATAGCTCTTCTCCAATCCCATGCCACAAATTGTGTCCAGATGGGCAGAGTGATGGGGAGAGCCTGGCCTTGGCTTCTGGAGACTGGAGAACCCTGGGGATGAGGTTAGGGCTGAGGGCAGGAAGGGTTCTCTCTGGCCCCTGGCTGAGCTCCCTTCTCCAGACCCCACCCCTCTACTCAGAGCCAAGGAGCAGGTCTTGTGCCCCAGCTCTGGCCGCTGAGCTGCAGGCTGCAGGAAGCTCTTGGCAGTTACCACACAAAGCCTTACCATCCCTCCTCATTCCTTTTGGCTGGCATCGGCCCACCTGCTCCAGCCACATTGGCTCCTCACTGCATCCCAAGTGCCCATCCAGTCTCTGCCTACACCCGGGGCCCTACATGCCCAGTGCTCAGCTCAGTGTTGATCATAGCTAACTCACCTCTTCCTAGAAGCCTTCCCTGATCCTCCCGCCTCCAGGGAGCTCTGTGTGCTCCAGTCTCTGTCTGCACATCCTCCCATACCTATTTCCTTGAAAGATCTACTTTCAAATAAGCACATCCTGTTTACCCAAATACACTGAGAAGCCCCGCAAGATAAGTGTGCAATATATATGAATTAAAGTGGTGAATAATAGAAGTGGTGATGTGGGTGTGTGACTGTTGTCAATAATGGTTGTACTGTTGTTACTGACGGTGTTGATGGTGACTGTGGTGGAGTTGGGGGTGGTGGTGATGATGGCAATGACGGTGGTAAACGTGAGGGTGACGGTGGGGTTGATGATGTTTTGTGGAGATGTTGATGTGGATGTCAATTATGGTATTGGTGGTGCTGGTGGTAATAGGATGAAGTTGATTGTGGTGGTACTGCTGGTGGAGGTGATGGTGGTGGAGATGGTGATGGTGGTGGTGATGATGGAGATGTGATGGTGGTAATGGTGTGATGATGGTGGTGGTGGTGATGATGGTATTGGTGGTGTGATGATGCTGGTGGTGGTTTGTATGGTGGTGGTGGTGATGATGATAGAGACGGTGGTGATGTTGATAGAGATGGTGAAGATGATAGCAGTGGTGGTGATGCTGATGTTTGTTGAGATGTTGATGTTATGGAGACGGTGGTGGAACAGAGACTGGTGATGTTGGTGATACTGTATCAGTGGACGTCCCTTCCTGGGTCTTGTCCCACACTCTGGGTCACAAACATCAGCATCTCACCTCTATGGTCAGTGTCTTTTGGGCTTCCTTGTGGCCATTAATTCTGGCCACCTTTTTGAGTTCCTGAAGGGCTTGATCTGGTTTGCCCATGATAATCAGCCATCGTGCAGATTCTGGCAGCCACCTGTTAAAGAAGCAGGTGCTTGGCTGGGTCTTTGCTTTCTTTGTGCAGACTGGGCATCCCCCCAGGTTAGGTGGGGAGGGGGTGGTGGGCAGCAGACCCTCCAGCTGCCACAGGAGTGGAGAGAAGGCAGCCGCTTCCCCCTCTGCACCGATAATGCCAGACTGGGAGACTGGAAGCCCCTGATGGTCTCAGAATACAGATGAGTCCCAACGCCCAGCCGCCCTCTTCACCATTTCTCACTCTACGCCACCCCATCTGGCGTCCCTGCTGCCAGGAGCCTGTCCACCCAAGCCTCATATTCAGCCAGCGCACAGGCTGCCTGCACATGGGCTGATTCTGGGGCCATTTCTCTGGCAGAAAGCTTGCATCATGCTGATTAAAAAAAAAAGTTTAAAAAAATCCCCAGAGTCCAGTGGTTTTATAAAAGTCATCTGCTTCCCAGCCCCAGGGGCGGATGGGCAGGCAGAAGCACCTCCCTGGTGAAAGGGACAGAGTTTTCCTGGCTCGCGGGAGCTCAGCCTTGTTTGCAGGGAAGACTCTTTCACATGGTGGTTGGAAGAGCTGCCCCCCTGGAGTCAACTCCTGCCTCTGGCATACAACGACCTGTGGCCTTGGGCAAGTCACTGAACCTCTCCGAGCCTCAGTCCCTCATCTGAAGGTGGCAGCAATAACATCACCTTGCTCATTAGAAGCAGTGTTAATACTTCTGATGTTACTAACAGCACCTGAGACTCTCCCAGTCTGTGTAACTATGGGAGGGTCTTCCTCTTTGCTTACTGATCCTGTTGACACCATAAAACTCCACGCAGCTGGTGACTTTTGGTCTATTCTGTTTGCTAATGTGTCCCCAGTGCCTAAAGCCATGTCTTGCATGGGGCAGGAGTGTAATAAATATTTGAGAATGAATAAATGAGTCCTTATTCTTTTCTATACCCCACGGCACACCCACCTGCACCCGGGGCTGCTCAACTGGGCGCACAGGCACGAGGAAGCTTACGGGGGTAAGAATTTGTGTTTGTTTCCTGTATCTCTTCCTCTGGTCCCTGTGCAAGCAGGTATTTGCAGACCTCAGGGATTTTTGTAGCACAGAAATAACAGTGACACTGATAACTTCCCATGCCTGATGCCTGCCTTGGATGCCCACAGGCCGGGCAGGTGATGTGAAGGAGGAAAGCTGGTGGGTGTCGGGGAGCTGGTGTCAATGCGAGGAAGGGGCAGACCCCTCGGCCTCAGGCCCAGAGGCCAGTGGGCTGGAAGGAACCTTAGGCCTCTGGTTGAAAGGCCCACCCCGAAACTCTGAATCCCCAAGACACAGCTCCCCAGGGGGGCCTGCCTGCTCACCCCAGCTCCCCTCCCCAAGGAAAAAGGCCCCACACTGTACCGACCAGGACATCAGGAAGATGACAAAGAAGGGCACGGACATGGCCAGCTGGAGGGCTCGCCAGTCCCGCAGGGCGAAGGCCACGCCGCCTAGGGCCGTCTGGCCTATGCTGTAGCTGCATCCCAGCATTGTCATGGTGATGGCCCTCTTGCAGGTCGTGGTCCACTCCACCACTGAAAAGCAGTGCAGATGTGTGGGTGAGGGCCACATACAGTGGCCCTGAGCCCACCCCTTACCCCGCCATGGCCGGGGCAGACAATCGGGGACTCACTGAGCGTCATTGAGGTCAAGATGATGCCAGCCAAACCCAAAGCATTCAAAAATCGGAGGCCACAGTAGACAAGGAAGCTGGGGGCAGCAACGGTGCTGATGTTGGCCACGGCCACCTGCAGGCAGCACCAGCTCAGTATTGGCTTCCGCCCAAGCCTGTTTCGGGAAACGAGAACAGTGAGGGCCCGGAGAGGGGCCCTGTGACTTGGGCATAGAGGCAGGTGCTTGCTGCCGGAGGGCCGAAGAAAGCTGGGGCACCTGCTGGGGTCTCCCAGGGCAGGCAGCACCCCCTCAGAACTGCTAGGACCACGCTCAGAGCGCGCTTGTTAAGGAAATGGCAGATGCCTTGCTCTCGGGGGGCAGCAGCTTAGCCTCGTCGGCAAGAATAGGCTTTGGCATCCGATGTCTGGGTTTGAGTCCAGCTCTGCCCTTCCCAGGTGACCTTAGGCACGTGACTCGGTGTCTCTGGGTTGCGGTTTCCCCAGCTGTAAAATGCGGGTGTTCAAGATGACACGCTTCACAGATGTGAAAATCACGATTCTGAACAAGGCGGCAGCGTAGCAGGAGGCTTGATTGCACGTGGTCTCGGGCGAGCCAGCCAGCTCCTCACCCGTCTGCGTGTCAACAGGAGGGCCCTCGGCCCTGTGCCTGCCACTGCCCCCAGGTCAGCCTAGCCCCATCCACTGCCTGCATTTACCTCAAGTGTATGTTGGTTGGACTGGAGAGATGTGGGCCAACCTGTCTGAACAATGTCCAGGAGCAGGGACATGCACCCTAGAAGCTGGGGTGAGGTCTGGAGGCTGACGCCTGGCACTGATCCCAGGCTCACCAGACCAACTGCCATTTGGCTCTCGGTGGGAGGCCACGAAGAACCAGTGATGGCCACATGGCAGCCGGTCCTCTGAAAGTGCAGACTGGACCACATCCTTCCCTGCTACTCCGGCCGTCCGCCATGCTCAAGATGATATAAGGCCCACGAAGTGTGACCACTGTGCCAGGCTGACCCAAGCTCTGCACAGGATTGACTCAGTCATCACAACAACTCCGTGGGGAGGTGGCAGGGTCCCCACTCACAGGAGGAAGCCGAGGCACAGAGAAGCAGCAAACCCGCCTTCTAAGAAGCTGGGACACATCAGACCCCAGAGCCTGCACTGCCTGGAGAGCTTGGGGAAGCCATTCATGCATTCACGGTGTGATGATTCAGGCCACTTGCTGGGTACCGAGGGCACGGCACCACTGTCCCTGCCTTCTTGGAGCTACACACACAGTAAACTAGACAACAATGAAAGCCAGGCACCAGCAGAGCAAGGAGCTGTGATGGGGAAAGTGGGCAGGGCCCTGGGACCTTTGTGCCCGAAGATGGAAAGGCCTCTTTGAGAAGCAGCCTGGAGCTGAGGCCTGTGTGCTGGGCACCAAGCAGCCGTGGGCAGAGGCTTTTAGGCTGAGTTGGGGTGGGGTCACACATGTGACACGGCTGTGTGTCTGACGGCGTGGGCAGGGACTGTCCTCAGTGTGGGTGCCCAGAGGACCTCAGGCTGGGCGGTGACCAATCCATAAAGTCTTCGCAGGGTCACTCTGAGCTCTGGCTGCAGCAGAACGGGCGGTCGAGTGGAGTCAGGAGACTGGAGAGGAGGCTGAGGCCTGTCCAGGCCAGAGAGGGCGGTGGCTCGGGCAAGGGGACGGAGTAGAGGAGTGGGCTTTGGGCTGGGGGCTGCGCTTTGGAGGATGAGCCGTGTGTGCGTAGAGGGTGAGGGAAGGAACACGGGGTTGGTTCCTAGGAGGGCTGTTTTCCAGGATGGAGTCTGGTGGGGAGGGGGCTGGGCTGGGCTTGGGAGTCAGCAGTTCAGCTTCCCCACAGTGATTGTGAGGTGCCTCCAAGTGGAGACACCAAGCCTGCAGTTGGGTTTACAAGCTGAGGGGGTGCGACGTGGGTGTTTTCAGCGCTGGACAGCGGAGGGCGCACAGACCGAGAAGTGCTGGACGGATCCTGGGGGCTGCACCGCAGGAGGGGTAGGGGGGAGGGGAGGAAGAGGAGGAGAAAGAGTGTTTCTACTTCTTAGCACTTCATGTACTTGAAGCTGAAAGAGAGAAGGGTCTGTCTCTCCCTGGAAGACCCTCAGCTCCCCGAGGGCAGGGCTGTGCAGCACTTGGTGTACAGCAGGTGCTCCGCAAAGTTTGGTGCAATAGCTGAAGAAGACAGTGCTGCGGACAGAGCAAGTGCTCAGGGTGACTTTCCACTGCACAGCTTGACCCGGCATCGAGGTTCCCTGGGAACCTGAGATGCAGCCCCCAGACTAAGGGAGGCCCTCTCTCAGAGAACACGGATGTTCCCTGGACTTTTCCTTACCTTTGTCCCCAGGATGCTCATTCTGTTTTGAAGGAGCCAGGAGGCGAGGAGATACTCACCGGTGGGAGAGGAGGCCCCAGGCGATGGACCCCAACATGGTCCCGGCCATGTAGATGGACTGGCCTAGGGGCTTCAGGCCCTGGTGGTCACACACCAGGCCCCACTGGTAAAGAAGGAGGGCATGTTAGCCTGGCTCAAGGAACATGGAGTAGCGGGGCCAGAGTGGCAGAGGAAGGTCCAGACCACCAGAGGGGATCCAGCCACCCCCTATGGGTTCCCCAGATTCCTAGAGCCAGGTGACCCAGGTGGACAGGGTGTGTGGGCAGCTGGCCTCAACCCTGCACTGGTGGCCAGCAGCACAACACACATGTGACACGGCTGTGTGTCTGACGGCGTGACGGCCACTCTGAGTGGACAGCTGTGGGTGGTAGTTAAACCACAAGGTTCGAATTCCAACTCTGCTGATGGCCGGCTGTGTGGACCCGGGTGCGTTCCTGCACCAGCCAAAAATGAGGCTGTACGCTGCTTCCCTCACAGGGCCGTGGAGATGAGCAGAGAAGGCTGAGCACCTGTCACTGTGACTTTCTCAGTGCCTTCTGCCCAGATCGGCAGCCATCGCCTGAACACCACTCCTGGCCCCTCACATCCCCAGTCCCCCACCTCGCCTCGAATTCTCTACCCTGCAAAGTCACCTCCTGAGAATGCAAATCAGATTACAACACCTCCTTGCCCCAAAGCCTGCAATGACGTTCCTTTTTACTTCCCCACTCGGCCCGGCCACCAGCCCTGACCCCTCACCTTCTGTGTGGGGACATACAGGGCCTGGTTCTGTGTCCTAAACACCCAGACATGCTCCTACTCAGAACTTTGTCTGGACTGGGATCCCTCCCAAACTTCATGTGACTGATTCCTTCTCTCATAATCCAAGGCTCATCTCAAAGTTAACCCCTTCAGAGAGGCCTTCCCTGCCTGCCTCTCCCTTCCCCTTGCAGGAACTGCTTTCTCCTTCAGGCTGACTTACGACGCAGGGGCCTCGAGCCTCGAGTCCTCAAGGAAGGGCAGGAGAGTGACGGAGAAGTTCTGGCTCCTGGTTGTCTGGGTTGAATCAGACTGACATACACTTTAGCTGTGTGTCCTGGGGTGAGTTACCTAACCTTTCTGTGCTCCTGTCACTTATCAAATGGATCAATAATAAGACCCACTCATGAGATTGTTGTGCAGTTGTGACTACAGGGAAAGCATGTGAACAGCGGCCTTCACTTAAAGGGTGCGAGGTGAGGATTTACTCTGCTGTTACTACAGTTACTACTGGTTTAAATATTGACTGATTCTGAATTCGCCCACAGAACGTAAGTTCCTCCAAGTCTGCCTGTACATCCTGTAACCCTAGCCCCGGATCAGAAACCGGGCCTTCCTAAGCAATCAGAAAATGTGTTGAGGGAATAGCATATATTTGAAGTAGTGGAAGCGACCTAACCCTCCCAGTCCCTGGGAGGCTGGGAAGGGAGGAAGCGATGGGGTTGGCCTGGGGAGGCCCTTACCTCCGTCACGATGGTGGATGTGAAGATGCTGCGGTTGTAGACCCAACCGTCCACGCACGGCTCTGTGGCAGCCTCACTCCAGTTGGTGGCCGTGGCGTTGGGGTCCAGGAGCTGCCACTGCGGTTGGCGGAAGCGCAGGCACTGGTGGGGCTCACGGTTGGGGCCCAGTGGGATGGAGACGGCCAGGAGGGCCTCGGGGGTGAGGTTGGCGGGGGCCTCAGAGCCATTGTCCAGCACGTGAGCCCAGCAGCGGTGGCCTGGGACGGCGGCCGAAAAGTTCTCCACAAGAAATTGGAAGGGGACCCAGACAGAAAGGAGGAGGAGGGTGAGGGCCTGTAGGGCCTGGAAGAGGCCCACGCCCCCAGCTTGCTCCAAGAGCTCGGTGAAGGCCATGGACAGGGCTGCCGGCACCCAGAGCAGGCTTCCTGGGGGTCAGGGAGCTGGTGAGTCTCCGGCCTGCTGCCCAGAACCACTAGCAGGAGCGCTGGACCTTCTGCCCTCGCCCCCAGCCCCCCTCGCCGCCTGGCCCGGTGCGGGTGGGGCAGCCGCCCAGCAGCCAGTCGAGTCTGTCCTAAGGTGCCCGAGAGGCTCTGAAGAAGCTCCAAACTCCTCCTTCCCCTGCTTCCAGGAGTGACCACTAGGACGGCCTGCTGCTCTGGAGGGGGGCCATCCGAGGACAGAGCCCACTGTGCCCAGGCTGCCTGGGGCATCTGGGGAGCTCTGGTTCTTCAACACCAAGAGTGAAAGATCAAGAAGATTGGGAAAAAAAAAAAAAAAAGACCCAATGCTGTGATGTTACTGAATGACAGCTGTAGAAGAAACATCAACCGGGCCATGGACTCGTCGCCTCGGTTAAAGTTCACTCCCAGCTCGGGCTCCTGCGGGAGAGAGGCAGGGCCAGCTACCAGGAAAGGCCTCAGCAGCCCCCCGCCGGCCCGCGGATGGCATCCTTCAGTCTTAACTGTCAGAACCCTCTACATGAGCCCCTTTAAATCAGAAAACTGTAGGTCTAATCGCCACCCAGCCTGGCCCATCTTGGTCCATTTTGCTGAAGCACAGAGGTGAGGATTGGGCAGGGTCCTGAGCTGGGCTCCACTGCGAGGCTGCAGGGAGGCTGGGGGAGGCCGGAGATGGGTACCAGGGCACGTGCAGAGCTAGCAGGAGGGCCCAGGCCTGTTTGGTACCCCCTTCCCGTGCACTTTCTCCTAGGCAGCATGGGAAAGACCAGCTCGCAGACACACTATTTCGGGAAGTTTCTATTTCGAGGTTCCTGGTTGCCTTTATTAGATGGTAAGCTCCCCCAGGGTGGAAACCATGGCTACAATTTCCTGGCATCCCTTAGAAGGCCCTCGTGGGCCTTGGAGCTGAGCAGGTGTGCAGATGGGGGAAGTGAGTAAAGTCACACCTCCCTGACTCAGTGTCTGATGCCAGCCCAGCTTGGTGTGAGGAGGCAGGAAGCCCCAGCCTCAACGCCTCACCCTGCGCTGGGCCTCTTATAACAGCTGCTCCTGGCACCAAAAGCTTGTTGTGTGTTCAGCTCCACGCTGACCATGCCACCTGCACTTTCTCATTCATTCCTCATAACAGCCCTGGGAGAGAATCCGTGCTGATTCCCCCATACAAGGAAACAGAGGCCCAGAGAGGGCAGGCAGCTTGCCCAAAGCCACACAGCATATAGTAAAGATTCGAACCAGACACCGAAGCCTGAATTTTCTCCGATGCACCTTGCTAGCTGCTGTTTGGCCTCCAGCCTGTCATGGACCAAATCCCAGCTAAAGGCTGGAATTCAGGATCTGGGTCAGAGTTAGGGCATCTCCCAGGATGCAAGAAGAACTGGCTGAGTCAGTTCCGGAGAAAAGTCTGAAGAATGCTGGAAGTGCGGGTGTGGTGTGGGTGGGTGTCTGGACCCTGAACTTCCCAGAACCTCCCCAGAACCTCCCCAGAGGCTTGGGGAACTCAGCCAAGATGGCGTCCAGCCAGGAAGCTCGGAGTCAGGGTTCTGGGCCTGGATTTCAAAGCCAGGACCGCTGTCTCTGGGGTAGGCACTCATTATGAATTTCAAAATAGCAAATAGAGAGAGATGGGGAGACAACCAGCCCAAACTAAAGCCCAGGAGGCCAGGAGAGAGGCCAAATTTTACATGGAAAAAATTGTGTTTCATTGCCTGTCTTTGTGCAAACACCATCCTTAGAGAGGAAGGCGTGGACCTGGGGACTGCAGCCTCGAGGACTGACCTCCCCTCTCCAACCCTGGGCTCCTGACCTGTGAAAGGAAGCATCACCATTGTCGGTGTTTCAGACTTCAGCTCAGACACTACAGAAGTGCTGGTGAAAATGCAGTTCCCTTCTGGGCCCAGGAATTTGCATTTAAAAATAAGCCCCCAGGTGATTCTGCTGCACTGGGACCCAGGCCTCGCTTGAATAATGGCTGGGCTAGAGGTGGCTGCTGAAATCCCAGCATCTGTGAGACAATTCTTTTCTCTTTCTATCTCCTTCTTCCATATGCTTTAAAAAATGTTCGCTTCTTCCCTGCCCTTTGTTTGTCATGGACGCCCCTAGGTTTTGCTTACAGCAGAAGGTCAAACCTGGATTTGCCAGAAGGCTCCCGGAATCTCCAACTGACAACGCTTCCAGGCCAAGGAATTTTTAATTTGTATTTTCTGTTTTTCTGGCGCTGCTAGGGGGCAGGGCTGGGTGCAGCTGCTCCGCCACCTGGTGGTCACACCCAGAACTGCAGTATTTTCAGCATGGCGCCCATCCCCCAAGAGTTCCCCAGCAGAAGTGGGAAGACAGGGACATTGGGGTGGGATGCAGGCAGCCTCAGATTATAGCCACTACGCCCTCCAGAGCGGCTCATTAAATTAATTCCTGTAAAGTGAACCTCTGGTTCTTATGGAATCAGAATGGCCATTGGAGTTGACTTTTCTAGCCAAGGGCTCCACTGCTTAAAGCCAAGGCCAAATTTGTCTGCCAAATGACCTTAGGCAGTTCACGTCCCTTCTCTGAACTCCAAGGTCCCTTCTCTGAATCTCTAAGGTGGACGCCTTCCACTTAAAGTAGTGACATTAAATGAGATGACGAGTGGCCCTGATGAAGGATCTTAGCCACCGTCAACATCACCGGCACCATGCTTGAACCCTTTTTCTTCCTTTTTTTTCTTTTCCAGTTGAAGTCACAGCATTTCAGATCCAGCTGGGCTCACTGGATTTGGCCCCTCCCTGCACAGCTGGAAGAACCTGAGGTCAGGAGAAGGTGAGGGTCTTTCCTGCGCTCAGGGCAGGACAGGGCAGGGCCTCAGGTCCTCAGTCCAGTTTCAATGCTTTTGCAACCCACCCATTCAAAGAGGTTGATGATAAAACAGAAAGTCAGACAGTAAAATGTCCTCATAAATGTCCAATTATCTTCCTGTCTAGAGAACAAGCTCACCACCTTGGGGACGAGGGACAACAGGAAGAAAACCAGCTCTCACCTCCGGAGTTCCTTACTTCCTCCTTGAGGGCAGCACTTGGGAGATTTTTCCCCAAATAACACTGCAAGCTTGAGTCACTTCTTTGTTACCGTTGGAATTCCTCTTCAAGCCACTGCCCAGCAGCAGCTGAGATCTCCCAGGTCTTACACACTATAAAAGAGCATCTTTGTAAAGGCTCCTCAGTTCACCCATGTGCCTCTTTGGGAGGAGGGCAGATGACAGGAACTCTTAACTCCACCTTGTCCTTCCCTACAGCATGACTCCCACAGTTTCACACCCCCGAGGAACCCACAAAAATGCTTTTTTTCTATGTATTTCAGAAACACATCAACATTAATAACTAGTTGTCTTTAATTGAGACGTTGTATGCACACGTGGCAAACAACTCAATGGCCCAGAAGTACACAAATTGACATGCAAAGGTCCTCTGCCCCCCCCCCACTTGCCTGGAGGCACCTGCCACCAACCATGTGTATTCTTCCAGAAAAATCTTAGAGCATCTTCAAATACGTGCACTAAGATTAAAATTTTTTTTTAGATTCTTTCCTTTTTTTTTTTTTTTGGTGGGGGAGGCAATTAGGTTTATTTTTTTACTTTTAGAGGAGGTACTGGGGATTGAACCCAGGACCTCATACATGCTAAGCATGCACTCTACCACTTGTTTTGTACCCTCCCCCCTTAATTTGTTGAATAGGTAGTGAATTCACATGGTTCAAAGCAGAAAATGTGAAAAAGGTTTACAAAAAAAGCTTCCTTCTCCTATCCCCCCTTCCCACCGCCTCCACTGAGCTCTCACTTGTCACCTCCATTCCCAGGTGACCGCTTTTAATTTCTCATGCATCCTTTCAGATTTTCTTCCTAAAAACATAAACAAGCAAATGTGCATTCTTATTTTGCTCCCTTTTATGCAGAAGGTAATTTTGCTCTCTGGGTTTATTTCCCCCTAGTATTATACCTTGTGCATCCATTAGCATAGTCCTTCATTTTTACAGTTGCATAGTATTCTATTCCACTGTGTGGATTTCCACAATTTACCTAACTGGCTTCCTATTGATGGGCAGTTGGATGGCAATATTTTGATGTTTCAAAAAATGTTGAAATGAATAACATTGCACATATATGCTTTTGAATGTGTGCTACTGTATTTGTAGGATAAAATTCCTGAAGTGGGATGGTGGAATTGAAGTGTCAATGAGCTGGTGGCCTTGAGAAGCAGCCCCGTTGCGCTCCCCAGGGACATACTCATTCACACTGCCCCCTGCTCCTTAATACACTGCGCTGTGACTACACTTGTAGGGTTTTGCCAACATCATGGGTGACGAATAGCATGTCAATGCAGCTTTATTTTGTGTTTCTTTTCTTATGAGTGAGTTTGAGCATCTTTTAATATATTTAAGATGTATTAGTATTTCTTTCCTATGAACTGTTTCCTTATAGCCTTAGTCTATTTTTTGGCTGCGGTCTGTGGCTCCCTGACCAATTTGTACAAGCTCCTTCTATGTTAGGGAGTTGGCTCTTTGCCTGTGATAAAAGCTGTGAATATTTTTTCCGGTGACTTTCACCATGCTGTTGTTATTGATCTTGTAGCACGTAGAGGTTTTTTTTTTTTTTTTTTTTTTTTTTTTTGGTAATCTTTTCTTCTTTGACTTTTGGATTTTTGCATCATAATCAGAAAGGCCTCCTCCACTGCATGGCGGCACAGGAAGCCTTTCCCGGTTTGCCTCCGTAAGTCAACAAGGCGGCTGAGTTTGTCACATGCCTTAGCAGCATCTGTGGGGCTGACGTCTGACTTTTCTTGTTAAATTGATGAATAGGATGAATTATATTAATAAACTTCCTGAATTATATGAAGGAGTTTTCCAAAGCATGCTGAACTATCCTTTCATTCTAGGAGTCGACCTGCTTAGACAAGGTGTATTATTCCTTCAATGCGCTGCTACATTCTGCTTATTCATGTTTTAGTTAGTTTTCCATGAATTTGCATATGTGGGACTTGGCTGTGGTCTCCTCCCTCCCTCCCTTCCTACAATCCTTGTTAGATTTTGGTATCAATGCGCTAGTCACTTCACTGAAAATGCTCTGGCCTCACTGTCCCACACCCTGCCTCAGTTTACACATTGGAGGTCTTTTCTTCCACCCTCTGCAGGTCTGAACCTGTGATGGTTTAGCCCGCCTGGTCCTTGATCTGCAGGAAGGCTAGGAAAGAAGAGGCTCTGGGACCAGGGAGGAGAGACAGAGGAGGAGGGTGTGGGCTGAGCCAGCAGTTCCCAGGAGGGAGGATTTGTCCTGACGGTCCCACGTTTGAGCCTCATTTCCTCAGCTGGGCCCGGGCTGCCAAGTGCCCGTGGTCAGAGGTTGTTTCCTCTCCAGCGGACCCTCGTCACTGCGTCCCCACTTGTGCTTCGACCGGATGCAAGGACCATGGTGTCGGGAAACTGATGCAATTGTCCTGTAACCCTCAGCCTTGTCAAAGCAGGTGGCCCAGTGCTGAATTTTCCCTCAGCCCCTTGCTCTTTGCCTTCTGTTGATTTCCTTGGGTTTTGTGGGGAAGGGGTCCACAGCCTTCTTTTCTGATAGCTTCTGATGGCATCTGCTGCAGGTACCAGAGGGCTTTCTCTGGCCGCGTGGAGAAATTCAGAAGCTTCAGAGGCATAACATCCCCCAGAGCAGCCTCCAGCCCATGGCTGACCTGCGGAAGCCAGTGGGTCCACCCCCAGCCCCCGGGGCCCCAGTGCCACAATGGTGGCCAGCTTGATACCCTCCTCCTTTTCTTTCCTGTCTCACTTCCCCTCCTGAGATCACCTCCAGATAAACATCTACACATAGACCTTTGGAGGAACCCAACCTCAAGCAGGGGGTCCCAACCCTCTTTTGTGAGGTGTGACTGTGGCTAACAGGGCCCCTGGGATGGCGTGTGGGCACCGGGCTGATCCCTCGGTCACGCTCCAGATAACTGCGGAGGTGGGGGACCAATAAACAGAGACGGCTCAGAGCTGTTTGATGATTCCCTCAGGCCTCACAGGAATGTCACGGGGAGGTGAGCAAAACCCAGGCATCCGACCCAGAGCCTCACTCCCAGTTCCTGCTGCTGTGGGTCCCCCTCTAAGCATTTGCCAGTATATATAGATGGAAGGGACCCCAGGACGGAGACAGAGACAGAAGGAGCCTGAGATGCCTCTCTTGCCACAGAGGAGAAAAGGTTCAGAGATGTGCGGAGCTGGCCCTGGGTGGAGGGGTGATGGAGCGGGGTCCAGAATCCAGTTGTCCCCACTCTGTTCCCTCCACACTGCTGGGGGCCACTGGAGAGTGACCGTGCAGTTATGGGTCACCTGAGCGCTTCCTGCCTGGACTGACCCACTCCCAGCTGTTACCAGACTCACTCCTGCATTTGTTCCAGCGGGGCTGAGATTCGTCTCACTGTACATCATAGTGGGCTGGATGGTGGCCCTAAATGATGTGCCCATCCTACGCTCCAGGCCTGTGAATGTGACCTTATTTGGCAAAAGGGTCTTTGCAGATGTGATGAAGTTAAGGATCTAAAGATGAGAACATCCAACATCCTGGGTTACCCAGGGTCCTAAATCCAATGACAAGTGACATTTTAAGAGATGCACAGGGAGAAGAGAGGCAGGTCCCGGGAAGACAGAGGCAGAGATCGGAACGATGCAGCCACAAGCCCAGGAGGGCCTGGAGCCCCAGAAAGGAAGACACACGGAGAGACAGTCCCCTAGAGCCTGTGGAGGGCGTGGCTCTGCAGACCCCCTGATTTTGGGCTTCTGGCCTCCAGAGCTATGAGAGAATAAATGTCTACTGCTGTTAACCACCTGGTTTGTGGTACTTGGTTCCTGAAGCCCCAGGAAATACACACACATTTATTTATTCCACTTGGTTCTTCAAATTGTTTTCAAGCACTTTCCCTCCACCTACCAAGACTCAGATCCCAAAGGCTGTGAGAGAATCCATCATTGCTTTAGCTCCACAAATACATATTAAACACCTACCAGACGTCAGGCTCCACACTGGGCCCTGGGCCCCAAGGTGAGTCAGCAAGAAGGTACGTCCAGTGGGGAGACAGAGGTAAAGTCATCATGACATAGTCTGGTCACACAGTGTCAGTGGGACCTGACACCATACACAGCGGGACAAAGCAGAAGACATTAACTCTGTGTGTGTGTGTGTGTGTGTGTGTGTGTGTGTGTGTGTATGTCTGTGTGTGTGTGTGGAGAATGGGGGCTCAGGAGGAACTGAGAGAGGGCACAGGTCTGAGGTAGGGAGGGGAGGCGGGTGGGTATTTAAGGAAGGAGAATGGCACGTGCAAAGGTCCTGAGGCTGGGGGAGGAGAGGTAGAAAGAGAGAGTCTGGGCCCCAGGAGAACATGTAGGGGTAGAAGGTAACAGGACTGGAGTAGGTGGGGGCCCTGAGCACAGAGCCTATCTGCTGGCCCTACCCCCAACGGTGATGAGAAGGTTTGAGCAAAGGAGCATCAATTATGTTCACAGTTTTAAGAGATCTTCTTGGCCAGTGTGGAGATGGATTTAGACAAAAAGGGGCTAAAAAGAGGGAAAGCAGCAAGAGGCTTTTGCCAGGCCCCATACCAGGCCTGGGCTGAGGATGGTGAGTGTAGTTTCCATAAACATCAAAGAGGTAACAACACGAACCACCCACAGGATGACTTACAACTTCTGCCCAGATAAATATTATCAGGCACAACCCTTCTGAAGGTCTTGACGGCAGGCACAGAGCGTCAGGATTCTGAAGCGTCTCTTTTCGGAAATGGGGCAGCATCCTGCCCTCCAACCCCCGCAGACTGAGTCTGTCTTGGCCACATGCTGGATTAACATTTAAACCTATTAACCGAGAATCTGCAGCCCTCCCCACGTGCACATCTTCTGCCTTGAAAGGGGCCCCCGAAGCCCCGATGGGTCCAACCCTTCCACCACCTTGAAGGGAATCTCTAAGAGAGGCTTTGTTATTTACACCATTGCGTCCTCATCAAAGCATAAGCTCCTTTGGAATGGGAATCTTGCCTCATCCTTAAACTCCCCAGCCTGCTTGTGCACTGGAGGCGCCTGCTGGGTGTTTGCTGCATGAAGGAAAGAGTGTTGTCAGGAAGTGCGCTTGCAGAGTGCCGCCCCGTCAACTTTTATTCTCTGCCTCATCAGGCAATGGCGCAGGAGACTGGGCAGCACGTGAAGACAATGCAACGTGCTGCCCCTGCCAGCGCAGGGCTAGAATGTGCTCTTTGCACAGAGAGCCAAAGAGACAGACACCTGGGGACTTGCGTTCCCCACCCCCTCTCCCATTCTGCCCTTGGCAGCAGGCAGAGCTCAAACTCTCCTTTGCGCTGGTTTCAACCCAGCTACAGAGGGACCTCACTCAGTCACAACCTCCTCGGCCACGGAGCCTGCCATTAAGGAACTTGCTGGGTGACATCACCCAGGGGATGCAAGGGTCACACGGGTCTCCTGATCCTTGTATCTGGTTCCCCGGGGATGAAGGTGGGTGTAGGGTTCAAGGTGACTGGCAGAGTACTCCTTTATCTTCCCTCCCCAAGTCCAAGTGGATTCAGAGAGCTGAGAATAGGCAAAGGAAGACAGGAACACACTGAAGATACAAAGATCATGGGGCAGACAGAAAAGGAAACCCCCCAGAAAGAAAGACGCAGCACCCCACACAGGAGGAAAACAAGGGGCTTTGCAGGAGTGGAATAGCACCAGGTGGGAGGCTGTGGGGGAGGGAAGGAGCAGACCAAGGGCATGTGGGTAATTAACGGACGGGGCATCAGTCATGTCAGTCCCCATCCCCTTAGCCACCGACTCCAGTGTTCCCCCAGGGCCAAAGGCTCAAGTACAGGTAAAGGGTGCTCTGAAACGGGGTGCTAGACCCAGAAAGCAAGGGCAGTACCCCAGCACGGTGAGGGCCCCACATCAGAACGGAGCCCTTTGCTAAGAAATTCACATCTGCTGACTCCACTTGGCCACAGGCCTGGACTGCTGGCCCCCACCTCACAGTGACCACGGCCAGGGCTCTTACAATCGGAGATTTCACTCACGGCTAGCTGGCAGGGAGTCCCACTTGGCTTGAGGAAGGATTTCCAGCAACCAATGATTTTGTCCAGACCCCCTTCATCTACAAATACGAATAGACAACCAAGATATGCCAACACTAAGGAATTCTAGTGCACTGAATGAGAGGCACCAGGTCAGCAAACAAAAGAACCCACTCAGGAGGTGAGTGAGGGAATAAAGTAAGCAGAAGAAAAAAATTAAAGTAACTATAGTTGATATTTTTGGAGTGAGAGGACATCTGTTTTTTAAAAACAGGCTGCTCTGAAAAGGAAACATACTCAGCATCTTGGAAATTGCAAATATGACTGACTAATTCTGAAACCATCAACGAACAAGTTGAACAGGGAAGTGGATGCAGTGACCCGGAGGCTCGAGCTAAGGGAATTTCCCAGAATATAGTGCAGAAGGGCAAAAAGATGAAAAATATGAACAAACAGTTACAAGATGTGGAAGTTAGGGTTTTCAACATCTAACAGATGCTGGAGGAAACGCTGAATGTAGCAGCTGAAATAATAGGAAAAAATTAGAGGAGAAAATATCTCTGAGCTGAATGCTTTGGACTGCTGAGTAAGAATAATGAAAAAAATGACACACACTTGGTGAAATGTCTAAACTCCAAGAACAGAGATGGGTGTACACATTAAGTTCCCACCCTGACTCTTGCAATATATAGGTGACTTGGCCTTCGTTTATTATTTCAGTGGCAAACCTTTATCGAAGATCTGAGCACTATGCCAATTACAGGTGTCCCTGCTTTTCAAAAGTTAGCTTTATACCATTTGACTTTTATAAAGACCTACGTTAGCCCCTGCTTTCATTAACTGAAAGAAATCCGAAGAGGATTTTTCGCTTTTAGGGAAAAAAGTGAAAATGGTGATGAGCTGTTTTTGTTTGTTTGTTTTGCAGCAAGCCCAGATAGAGGCAGCACCGCACCCCCGGCAGCGAGCGTGGCACCGCCAAGTTCCTTCCCCGGAACCACACCCAGAATCTCACAGATTCGTAGGAACGCTCTACTTTCGCATAGCGGGGGAAACCTGTACTATGGATGTAAAGGTGAAAACTCAGGCACAACTCAATCTCACAAAGCTTCCAGTCCAGGGGGAACAGACAAGAATAGGTAGCATACCACAGCGGTTAAGAACAGGGAGGCTCTGCAATCTGAATCCAGCCCTGCCAGCTCAGAGACGCTGGCAAGTGACTTAATCTCTCTGTGCCTCAGTTTCCTTCCCTGCAAAATGGGAATTACATTAACAGTTTCTATCTCACAGGCTGTGTTGAGGCCACAGGTAAAGCACTTAGAACAGCAACTTGCATGCAGTAAAAGTGAACACCATACGCGTATTTGACAAAGACAGAAAGGCAGTGATAAATGCTAAAGATCAGAGGTATGGAATCATAAAGGAGGTGGCTGACCCTCCTTGTGGGATCCAGGGGCCCTGAAGGTGAGTGGGAGTTGCCAGGCCAGGCCCGGGCACAGTCTTGCTCGAAGGAGGTTTCAGGCCCAGGTTCACTTAAGCAAGCGCTGGCGCCTCCTCCTGGAGACCAGGTCCTCGCGGTCCACCTCACTCATGTAAAGACATCAGTCTGCTTCCCGGGGCCCTGGGCTTGTCACATCCTGTCTGGGTGATGCTGACGAGGATGGCAGTGGCACCAGTGCCCGGAGGAAGCAGCCCTGGCTCTCTGCTTCACATCTCATTAGCTATTTCTGCTCATCCACAGCCTGATTTCTTTTCAACGCATCACAACTCAGCCCCAAGGCCAAGGGCCAGGGCCAATCTATGGGTAAGGAGGGTCCTGACAGATGAAGCGAGTGGGAGAGGTGGGCTGTTAGATTCATCTGGAATCATGGCAAGGGAGGTGGCCGTGAGATGGCCTGCCTCTCGGACTCTCAGCAGAAACATAAAGGGAGGCAGAGTATCCAGGCACAGGCAGCCAGGAGAAGGGGCCCTAGGCCAAGTTCTCCCAGCAGGGCCTGTCCTCAGGGCCACAGGATCGGGGGTGGTGGGGAAGTGCCATCTCTGGGCAAGATCTCGGGGAGGTGGTGAGGCTTAAATCTGGATCTCTGTGAGGTCCCAGGAGAAGGATAAACACAGGCTGACTTGACAATTCTCTTCTTTTCTGGAAGGGTTCCGCTTCCTGCTTCTGGAACAATGGATACAGGCCAATGTGATTCCTGAGGGGCCAGACTTGTGGTCAGGGGCCTGCAGCCCAGGCTCTGAGGCTCTGGGCTAACCCAGGGACAGGTGAGTCTCATGATGGATGGATGATCCCAGGCCCCCTGTTAGCAATCCCCCAGTGCCCTGGGTCATGATTGTAGCCCCTCAAGGCTTAAAATGCCAGGCAGACCATGACCTGAGCCTAGGGAAAGAGCTAGACCCCCCAGGGGCTGTACAGAGACTGAGGGCAGGATTTCCCAATCCACAGGGACTCTCTGTGGCCCCCTGGGAGCTCCCCCACTCTGTGATTTTGTCACCAGGACCTCCTCCTTTTCTCCCCCCTAGGGTCTCACTCACTGTCCTCCAGGTCCTGGGTGTTGTCTGGCAGTGGAAGCAATTTCAAGAAGGAGAAAAGGCCCTTGGCGGGGGCCATACCAGGAAGGACGTGGGAGATGATGTGCGGGACGGAGGTAAAGTGTCTCCTGGGACCTTCAGGACTCAGGCCAGGCTGCTCCCCAGGCCAGGGGACATCTGGTCCACTCCCCACAGTGGGAAAGAGGAACATTCTCCAACACCACCTCCCGGAGGGGAGCCTGCCAGTGCCTGTTTCATGCTGCAGTGACTGGCACTCCCCTAAGTCTGCCCTGGAAGGAAAAGGACTGCCACTCTCAGTGCTGTCAGCTTTCTCCAACCAGGGGACACCAATCAAGGAGAAGTGACTGTAGTCTAAAGAAAGAACTTCCACCCCAAAGACTTCATGTCTCCCTCAGTCCCCAAAACGCAGGTCCCCTTGATGCTGCGGCCCCAGTGCCCCTCTGCGGTAAGCGAAGATGCAGCTCTGTGGGGCCACGAGGCAGCTAGCCACAGCAAGGCCTGGCTAAAGGTCTGAGATTCTGCAGAGCACCTTCTGCCCAGAAATGCCTGGGAACCAAACTGCTGTGTAGACACTGAGCCGCTGAGTATGAGGGCTAGGAAGCCAGGACCCCATGAAAGTTCACAGCACAGACTATGGAGCCAACCAACCTGGGTTCAAACCCCAGCTCTGACCTGTGGGCAGTTAGTGAACCTCCCTGTGCCTCAGTTTCCTCATCTGTAAAATGGGGACAATAGTACTGATCTCCTAGTGTGTAAGGATGAAATGAGATCATATTAGCAAAGCACTTAGAAAAATAAAGTAAGTATTAAATACAAATATAAAGTAAATATATAAACATAAATGTATAGAGTAAATATAAATATTAACAAAGCCCTTAGAACCTAGCCACACAGAAAAGCCATGTACATATTTAATAAAGAAATACTTGTTTCAGGTTTCCGAATCCCCCAGGGCGAGGCTCAAGGCATCAGAAAAGCCCGAGAAGAAGACACGGAAAGAAAATGATGAGCTTCTGACCCAGCAGGCCACCATCATCTTGCCTCGGAGCGCTGTTTTTTCAAACCTCCATCATTTATGTCTTCCTGACTTCTGTCGCATCCTCAGTTCACTTGTACTATTATTTATTCATGCTTTTCTTTCACTCAACCGACCTCTAAATAATTTATCTTCTGTGGGGTGTTTGTCAACGGCCATAACTGGAAAACCAGTGTCACTTGTCATAAAATAGAAGGAAACTGTAAAAACACATCCTGTGGAAACAAAACAAATAGTAGGATGTTTTTGCTGGATCCCTTCGCCTGCCAAGGGCTCTGAGCTTTCTCTTGGTTTTTAGGGATAAAAACATCAGCAAGGGTTAAGAAGATTCTCCCGTGCGCCCATCAAGGGGCTAAAAGAGAAATGACCTGGGAACCAACTACTTAACTCGCGAAGGCAGGGATTTAAGCCCTTGGGACGCCTCCTAGAATGAGCCTGCCCCGCGGGGCGGGGCCCGCCTCGTGGGGCGCTCAGCCGGGCGCAGAGGAGAGGGGGGCTTAGGGGCGGGGCTTTCATAGGCGCCGCAGCCAGATGCACGCGGGCGGTGGCCCAGACGAGGGGAGCCGGGAGGAGGTGGGGCGGCCTCACCTCAGGGCTGGGTTTGTCTAACTTGGGGCCCTTTGGCGGCTGCAGACCCAGCCTCCTGCTGCCTTTGGGCAAGAGGAACACAGGAGCTCAGGGTCTCCGTGGAGGACTTGATAAAACAGCTGGGCTCCCTCTTGGGACCTGCTTAACACTCCAGGATAAGAAGTCATTGAGCGCCCAAGGCCACTCCAGTCGCTTCGTGGCCACGGCCAGCACGGAGCAGACCCGCGACGCCCAGACTCCTCGCTGCTCGCAACACACGTCAACCTGGCTCTACCCCTGGGCATCACAAGCCATCCTTCTCCACCAAGTAGGACAACCAGACGTGAACTGCTACCCGTTAGCCACCTCGGAGAGGAGGGAGGGGCTGAGACCCTGAAACAGCAGTTGCTGCTCTGGGCGGTGGCGGCCCCACCTGCCCTGCGCACTCACCTGGGCGCCCAGGCAGTGAGGAGCGCGCTGGCTCCGCCCGGGAGCAGGTCCAGCGCCCTGGCGACACCGCGGCTGCTTTGCCGGCTTGTGTGTCGCTTCCCACTGCCTGCAGGGCCCTGGAGGCGGCCAAACCTGCGGGCCGGTGCAGAGAATCTGCCTGGGGTGAGACGGCCTCCGGGCGCCCCAGCACCACAAACCACACAGAAAGGGAGGAGCACGCACCAGGCCAGCCCGGGGCACGGTGGATCGTGAGAGGCTGAATGTACAAACCGACCAAGGCCAGACCGCATATAAATACAGAACTCTGTGAGAGCTGCAGCAAACTAGCCCCGGCAGCCACACAGCAGCCTCTGCAGCATCAGCATCAAATGGCCAGGACTGATCAGTAACTGCCAGCAGCCCTAATTTTTCTCCACTCCAATTTAGGACTAACCAGAGAAAGCCAAATCTGCTCCCCTTGACCAATCACCCCCTTTCTGATTAGCCCACCTCCAGCTTCCCCATGCTGACAAACTCCAATCCAGGCATACCTGACACCTCCCGATTTTCTACTGCAAAGCACCTGTGGAGGGAAGCAGGTGGTGTGAGACTCAGGGAGCCACAAGGGCTCACAAGCCCCCAGATCTGTGCCCTGGGTAGGGCCCTGAGGTCCCCCCACGGTCCTCACCCCTTGGGAGCAAGCAGAATGTTTGGAATGAACTCTATACCCATTCATTCATTCAATGAACATTTCCTGGGCACCTGTTGTGTAACAGCCTGAGAATATGCTCCTAAACCCCTGCCTCACGGAACCTCCACTCCAACAGAGGAAGAGACAGCCAACATGAAAATACAGAATGGGGGGCAGAGGATGATACAGCAGAAGAGGATTGAGGTGGGCAGGGAATTCCTCTAACTCAAGTGGTGTGGGAAAGCCTATCTGAGGGGTAGCTATGGCTTTCTTCCTCTTGGTTTCGGGTAACTCGGGAGAACTAGGGGGCTTTACCCCTCTGTAGCTGTGCGGCAGCCCCTCTCCCCTCCCCTAGAGCTGGCAGCCTTTCCTTGCCACTGTCCAGCACAGCACTGGCATTGCCTCAGAGCCCCCATCAGCCATGCACTTGGTTCCTGAAGCACAGGAAAGATAGACGGTCAGCTGGCATCAACCCATGGGGACAAGGAGAGTGCGTGAGGCTGCAGCCCTATCAGGAACCAGATGCTTTGGGGGACCCCATGGTTGGTTCAGGACTGTGAGCAGGGGTGATACGAAACACTGCAAAATATCAGCTCTAATGTGTGTTTGCTGTCTTACTGTCCATAAGAAAAGGAATATGGCTCAGCTTTGGAAAGAGAACTAGGTGGAATCTCGCTTAGTCTCCATGTGACATGAGGTCAATGATTTAATCTTTTTACTAAGCCTCACATTTAGCCCCTGGAAACTGGGATGCAAAAACCTCTTACGGGGCTGTTGAGAAGTTTTCACAGGGCCCGGAGCATAGAGCCTGGTGCTGGAAAACCCCCAGTAACTGACAGTGAACACTACTGGCATCCAGCAAGTCCAGGGGTTTAAGAGGTGGGCAGAGTTTGTTCCCAATGAGGAAACTGAGGCTTGAGAGCTTAATGTGGCCCCATGGAGACCTGGAGCAGGGCTCTGTGAGTCTTTTTCCAGCTCACCTCCCAACCTGTCCAGGGGTCTGTCCTGTTCTGGGTAGCAGCCCCCCAGAAAAGGCTCTGCTTCTGCCTCTTCTGCCTGCACTCAGCCTTCCATGGATTTGTCTATGTGTGTATGTATTATATATTTTTTCTTCCTTTTTATACAAATTGTAGCCCCTGTCCCATTCCACTACCAATAATTCTTGGAACTCATTCTACATCAGTACATATAGAGCTTCCTGATTCTTCTTTAAGCTCAAACACTATCCCACTGTATGGATGTATGCAATTTATTTCCCGTAAGCGAGTATATTGGTAGGAGACTCCCAGAAGATGAGTGGCCAACTTGGAGGGCGTGTGTGTATGTAATTCTGAAGCTGTTGCTATTGGAATAGATTATCTGCCTCCCTCACGATCAGTGTGGCAGGTTTTCACACTTGTGGTCTTGGCCAACACAACAGGGGAAATATGGTATTTCAGTGTTCTTTTAACACGCGCCCCGCTTATGATGAGTGAGCATCTTTCACGTGTTCAACAGTCATTTGCAATTCATTTCTGCAATTCATTCCTCTCCCCCAATTAGGCTGTCATTTTCTCATTGATTTGTAAATGCTCTTTATATTCTAGGGAAATTAGCCCTTGTCTGTTATGTGAGTTACAGATTTTCTCCCCAGTCTGTCATTCAGAACAGCACTTCAAACCTCTGCTAAAGACCATACCTTATGCTCTCTCTCTTTTTTTTCTAACTTTTTTTTTTATGGAGGTACTAGGGATTGAACCCAGGACCCTGTGCATGCTAAGCAGGCACTCTACCACTGAGTATACCCACTCTTTCTTTTAAAAATATTCCCACAGCATCTCACACAGTTCTTTGCCCATGGTAGGTAATCAATAATTTCTTGTCGATTACATTAGTGGTGTAAAACCTTTCTTCACTCATCATCTTCATGAAATAAAAATTGTAAAGCATGATTCCCACCATTTCATGTTTATTTAGTTGTAAATATGTACTTAGACTCCCAGTCCAAGATAGCAAAGCTAATACAAAGATAACTTTTAAAGAAATAAGCTACAAATAAATATAAGTGGGGGAGTTCTGACATTTCTTCCCTTACCTCAACAGGTTACCTTGCACCTCCCCTAGAAGCAGACAACTCCCCTCTGGAGACCTCTGGATCACCGCATTTCCAGTGAACTTCAGCTTAACTGTGACATGAAGTCTGGCTTGTCACCCCTAGTCTAACACCAAGCATTTCTGAGCTGTCACAGGAACCAGACCACAGCTGCCAAGAGTACAGGAAGGGGAGTGGAGGTGGTGAGGTGTGGGAGGTGCCAGTCTGGGGTACAGTGGCCCAGGGGACCCCATAGTATGATGCCCACCGGTAGTGACAGGTGGTGACGGCCACCACTATGGTTCATGCCCAGTTTGCAATCCACTCCGCTGCCACAAGGAAGCCGGCAGGGGAGGGCTGCTTTAGGGACAAGTGGGCAAGAAAGAGACCCACAGCCAGGCCCCCGGGTTGTGCTGCCTGCAGACTTACAGAGAGGCTGGGAGTTCGTTATCACACTAGCCACACCCACTGACAATGGTGCCATTGTCAAGTTTGGGAACCCTACACTGATGCCTGGAGCAGATGCTGAGATGTTCTCCACTAAATGGTGAGATATCAGCAGCTTACTAGGGAAGATGATGGACTGAAATCTCCCCAGGGCCCCCTACTTGGTTCAAAGGGTCAGGAGGGCCATGGGGCCCCGGAGCAGAGTTGTAGCAACTGGGGAGCCAAGAGCAAGGACATACTCCACGCAGCTGTGCCAGCATCCTCTTGCTGCTGTGACAGTGACCACCAAGGTGGTGGCTTAAAATCACACACTTCTTCTCTGACAGTCTGGAGTCCAAAGGTCCACATTTAGTGTCTCCCTGGGTAGAAATCAGGGTGACAGCAGGGACTTGCTCCTTCCAGGGGCTCATGGGGAGAATCTGTTTCCTCACCTCTCCCAGTTTCCAGAGCTGTATTCCTCGTGCTCGGGAGCGTAGCTTCCTGCTTCAGTGCTCGTGTTGCCACCTCCTTGCATCCAATCTCCCTCTGCTTCTCTCTTACAACGACCTTTGGGGTGACATCCAGGGCCCACCTGGATAATCCGGGATAATCTTCCTTAATCACAAAACCCTGAATTTAATCACATCTGCAAAATCTCTTTTGCCCTAACATTCGCAGGTTCCAGAGATTAGGAACTGAGTCTCTGGGGGGCATTGTGCTGTGCACCACAGAGGACAACGCCAAGCAGACAAAGGGCTCCAGAGACCAGGGGGTGTCAGGGGACGTCCAGGCTCATTTCTCCCAGAGGCTGCGAGGCGCAGGGGCTGAGACCTCCAATGACCCCCAGGTCCCTGCTGTAGCCCAGTGACTGCTTTGGGGGAGTGCCTCCCAGCTGGGGACGGGAAGAGGAAGACAGACAGGAGCCTGGGTCCAGGGCTCACATCACCCCCGCCATGGGCACCACCTGCCAGGTCTCTTGTCCCATTTGTCCAGGGCGTTGGCTGGACAGGTGGCTGCTGAGTCATTCTCCCTCCAGCCTCCTTCTGGTCCCAATCCAAGGATTTTTTTTCTGGCATTTCTGAGGGCAGCTTTGGGACAGAGAAAAGACTTTTCAGGTTGTTTCCAGTTTTTAGGGCCTAATTCTTTGCTGAGCTTTTAAATGCAATTTACAAGTCTTATTCTATGAATAGATCCAGCCAATTTTAACAATCATTTTAAAGACGAACTTTGATTAATGTTTGTATCATCTACGTACTTAGTTAATTAAACTCCTTTAAACATTTTAAGCTGCAATCAAAGTGTATTATATTCCATTTTCTAAGTTTTTCAATTATCTGACTAATGAATCTTCCCAAGTCCTTAAGTGATCCTTATCAATCAAATATATTAAACTTATAATTACAGTGATTTTTAAATATTCAAAAACTGTTTACCAACTTAGTGAGATTTCAACTTATAGTCACAGGTCAAAACCAGCGCCTCAAGAACACGTTTAAAGTTAGAATCAGCGGCTAGGGGGCAGAGCTCAGTGGTGGAGCTCACACACATAAGGTCCTGGGTTTAATCTTCAGTACCTCCATTGACAAAAACAGGGAACATTTTTTTAAAAATTAGAACCACAAGTTGGAGGTTAACACTCAAATACTCCCAATGTGCTTAAACTTTCTAAGTTCTTAAAATGCCAATGCTACAAAGTAGATTTCTGAGCTTAACACAAAAGGATCAATGCTATAGTTTTGATTTATTTCATCGTCATTAGACTCAATTCTAAATTTCCTTGAGTTAAAAGCGTTCCCAAGCAGATTTGGGATTTCCTTCTCAAGTGCATCGTTCTCAGTTAGATGAGGGTTCAACACACAACTGGTGCAGGACGAGTCAATTCTGACATGAACTTTCTTTCCATATTGTGACTAGTCCACACTACCTCTCTAGTCTGCCGAGGAGGACATTCAGGTTGTTTCCAGTTTGGGGCTCTCTGTTTTCTTTCCTTTTTTTTTTCAGTGGAGGTATTGGGCTTGAACTTGGGACCTCGTGCATACTAAGCAAGTGCTCTACCACTGAGCTATATCTACCTGTCCCCGCACCGCCGGGGCTCATGTGATGTCTTGGTAGGATGCACACTCATTTCTGTTGGGTCTGCACCAAGGGTGGACCTGCTGGGCAGAGCGTGAGCATCTGTTGGGCTTTCCTGGACACTGCCAAATGCTTTTCCAAGGTGTGCGCCACCAATCTCCCCAATCTTGAGAAGGAAAGCCCTGGGCAGAAAGGACTCAGCTTCCCAGCCTATTTACCCCCTATCTGCCTTGCGTCCGTGCCCTCCCACAGCTCCTAGATTCTGAGTTCCAAGTTTGTGACTGCCCCTCATACTCCTGTCACATCCACAACCTCCAAGTGGCTGTGTGCTGGGCACCATGCTGACCCAGAGGCCCCACTGAGCCAGGTAAGGTCCTAATCAAGAGCTCACAGGCGCCGAGGCAAGCAAGCAAGCCATCAGCCACAAAGGGCGTACTGTGGTCAATGCCAGGTCTGACATACACGCCCCCAGGGTCACCAGGCCCACACCTGTGTGTCAGAGACGGCAGCATCAATTTGGGCAGTGTCCCGAAGCATCCAGTGCCCTTTCCCCTTGTGCTAACGTCAGCTTCTTGGAGACCACCCCTCCCCTATTCATGTGGACCGGCCTGAATCCATTTCTATTGCATCCACAGGATCCTGGCTGATCCTGAAGTCTCTTCAGGAGGTGACAGCCAAACTGGGTCTTGAGGGATGAAGAGGAGTTGGCAGGTGAGGGATGGGAGGAAAAGTGTCAGGCAGAAGGAACCACACCTGCAAAGGCGAAGAGGCGAGAATCAACCTAGAACAATGGGGGAAATGCAATTCTCTCCACATCCTGGGAAATGAAGTGAGAATAAGCACCAGGTCCTGGAGGGTGGGGCTGTGGGGCTGGGGATGTGGGATTTCCTCCTAAATGGTAACCCAGAGTTGTTGCAGGATTTAAGATGAACGATTGCTCAGATTTTCACCTTGGAAAGCTTACTCTGGCCAGATGGAGGCCGGAGACCCGCCAAGAGGCAGTTGGGAGGGAGGGGAGCCAGGTGGAGTAGCATGGAGGGGAGAGGTCTAACAACAGGAACCAGGCTGAGGAAGGACCCTCCAGACCCAGTTCACAGCAGAGCTGAGCTGGCAGCCATGCCTCAGGTTCAGTGAGCTGTGGCCTTTCTGGAAAGTTCCCAGCTCTGCCCTGCCCCCAGATCCCTTTCAACCTCCCTCCCCGACGAGGAGAATCAGCTGCTGCCCGTCCCCTGGGACAACAAAGAGTAGCACTTGGTCCTAATCTCCAGAACCTGTAAATGATACCTTATAGGCCAGAGACTTTGCAGATATGACTAAATTAAGGACCTTGAGATGGGGAGATTATCCTGGTGGGCCTGATGTAATCAGATGACATGAAGACAGAAGCAGAGACATTTGAAGGTGCTACACTGCTGACTTTGAAGTTGGGGTGGGGAGTAGGGCAGCTTCTAGAAGCTATTAGAGGTTAGGAACAGATTCTCCCTGGGAGCCTCCAGGAGGAACCAGCCCTATCGGCATCTTGATTTTAACCTAATGAGACTCATTTCAGACTTTTGACCTCCAGAAATGTGAGACAATACATTTGTGTTGCTTTTAAGCTACTAAATTTGGAGCAATTTGTTCCAGCAGAACTAAGAAACTCATCCATACACCAGGGTAACAGAAGCAGAGGGTCTGCATCAATGGGTGAGGACTGTCCTTCTCTACGCGACCCCAGTACTCTGCCCTGCCCATCTGGCCTCTCCTAGGCAACCGCAGCGCCCTCTACCTTCTCTCTGTGGGGGCGTGGCTTAAGCAGATTTCTCAGTGTATTCTTGTCTTTTGTCCTTGCACAACTTCAATCCATTAAAATAGAAGAGAAAGGTGTGATTTTGAAATGAGCACAACTTTTGAGTGGCGGGGGTGAGGGTGAGAAGGGTGTTCTTGGCAGAGGAGCACAGATGAGTCAGTGGCTATCTGGGCTGTTAAAAGGCCCAGATGAGCAAACAGCAGACTCTGCTGAAGGTAAATAATTTCCCAAATGAATATTCTACTTTTAATTCAAAGGGAAGCTGCCTGCTTTAAATGTCAAGATGTCCAATGTACATACAAATATGATCATAATTTTAGGAAAACTTCTCAATCCAAATTTGTGATTTACAAAAATGGTACAAAAAGCTGTCAGGCCCAAGAATCATTAGTTTCCTTGTTCTGACCACAGCTGTGTACAGGAACAGGATCAGCTCAGTACCCTGTGGATAGACACAGGGCAATAGCCAGTCTCTTGCCCAAAGGACGACCTAAAACTCCCTTTCTTCTTCCGTCCCATTTTGACATAATAATTTTCTGAGTTTGAGCTGCTGTAGTCTGTGCTGAGAAGTTAATTAGCAGAGGTTTGTAGTTTTCCTTATTAAGTTAATTGAAAAGAAAAGTCTGTATAACAGGAAATAATAAATGAGCCATAGTCGGAATTATGTTTTGACATTTTGAAATAAACATTAAGCATCGTTGTTGACAGACTCGCATTTAACCTTTAAGTGTCATAAAAATGTGAAAAGAGTTGGGATTCATGGGAATAACCGTTCCCATGTCAGTGGAGTGTCCAGGCAAGGCATGTGGCTTCTCTGATCTCCACAACCATCATGCAGAGAACACATTCCTTCCTCACACGAAGCTGAGGGACTCAGAGGTTAAGAAATTTGCCTAAGGTCTCACAGATGGGACAAGAGTTTGACTGCCATGTGTTTCTTTCCAAATCAATTCCTTTTTCCTATACCTTATTGTCTTCCCACTTATATACCAAGTTGTCTGAAAAGATAGATTATCAGGAAAAGAATGACAACTAGGCTGAAAACAGACTTATCACCAGCAATCATGGAAGCCAGAAGGTGGTGTAATAATGTTTTCAAAGTGCCATTTTTGTGAACTAAAGATACTACCAACAAATAAAAACAGAGAGTTTGCCATCAATAGATGCCGACCAAAGGAGGTTCTAAAGGATGTGATTCAGGAAGAAGAAAAACAATCCCATGAGAAAAGGTCTGAGATGGAAGGAGAAACAGTGGCCAAATGAATTGGTAAACATGTAATGCGGGTAAGCCCACACCAATACAGATTGGTTAAAATAGTAATGATACTGTTTATTTTGAAAGATTAAAAAAAAATTAAAGCTACAGCAATTTTATGTAGACACTGTAATTTGCTGACCCAGCATAAGATGGAAGAAAATGGACTGAAGTGTGCAAAAGTTACTGAAGCAAACAGGTCAGGTATTAAATTGTTGTCTCTGCTCCATACCACCCTCCTCTGTTTGGCTTTGTGTTCCCAGGGCTGGAATTCTGCAAATACTTCTGCTTTGTCAATAGGGTCCCTGTTTCGTTCTGCCAATAGAGGGCACTAGAGAGAGACTGCAAAGCTAGCAGAAGAAGAGGGGACTAACCCCTTCCTATCTGCTTCCTGTTCTGGTGAACTTTATCCCAGCAAAGCTTCTTCAGTCCAGCAACAGCAGTTCCTGCTCACAGCAGTGGTTGGATCCCATTTGCAGTTGTGAAAATTAATAAACAGTAACCTCATTTACAATAGACAGGAGGCCAGAAGCGGGAGCTCTCATGCCCTACCACCAGACCTCAAATATAGACCCAACAGAAAGAGAGGAACCTTGCATCTCTAATGGGAAGAAAGTTACTACTTACTACCCAGCAGGAGAAAGGAAGAATTTCTCCCTGCCGGGCAACAGCCCAACCAATGAGACACTGTCACAACTCAGCCAATGAGAAGTCGCTACACTTTGAGCTTGCAGTTTCCTCCAATTGACTCTTTATTTATAACAGCTTCTCCCAGCTTCCCCTTCTCCTCTATAAAAGAATACTCCTGTCCTTTGTTCTTGGCCTTGCCTATGATTGGCCATAGATTGCATGTCCTGAGTTGCAATTCTTTGCTGTTCCTGAATAAATCCATTTTGCTGGTAAAGTAACTGGCTGTTTGACTGTGTTAGGTCAACACAGTTTTTCCAACACTTGCAAACCAACTTCATCACGCCCTTGGTCTACCCCTCAGAGACACTGGTGTCTCTTACAGAGGTGCCCCTCAGAGGGGTGGTCCCAGGCCTAGAGGAAGACTTCCTCTGAGTTTCTAAGCTTTAATAATTTCAGCCTCTTCTCTTTGTTCCTTCAGCCCTGGGGGTGGTAGCTGCTTCTTGTAGTTGCCAACCCCCAACACCTTAGAGTTCTCTCTTTAGGTTTTCTGTTATGAAGTTAACAATTGTATCCCTAGTTAAGAATCCCTTAGATTAAATCCTCTCTGTTCAAATAACTGGAGTGGTTTCTGTCTCCTGACTGCTCTAACTGATGTGGTTTCAGAAATTAAAAGATTGTATCCTATAATGTTGGAAATGTAAAAAACACATTGCTTAAGTAAAAGCACTTGGGTAAACCATGAGAGAATGACTTTATAATGTTGGAGAGGGGAAGAACTTCCAACTAGAACACAAACCTAAAATCCATGAAGTACACCCAAGCGGGGGGAGGAGGGATTTGACTATATAAATTCAAACATTTCTGAGTGGGGAAAAAATGACTAAGTAAAAATTAAAAGACAACATCAAAGTGGGGAGAACATATATAATTCACATCATAGTCAAATTCTAATATATAAGGAAGTTCTACAAATAAATAAGAAAAATTAGCAAGCAACCGAAAGAAAAAATTGGCAAGGGGAGATAACTGAACTATTCATAAAAAAAGAAATACAATAACTTTTTTAAAATAAACTTTTTATCTAGGAATGATTTCAGATGTACAGAAAAGTTGCAAAGATAGTCTAATACTGCATTCATTTTGCTGCCAAATTGTTCCAGATTTGGCCACTGGGAGCTTTTTTAATTGGCTCCAGTGACCGTTTATTGTAGGTTGTTTTGGTTTGTGGGGTTTTTTTCCAGCACTTCTTTAATTCTGACACTACAAGATGCTTCAGGCTTATCTTGCATTTTCCCTGCCCCCGGGAATCAGCCATTTCTCCAAGGAGTCCTAATTCCTTTTATTGGAGAATAGCATTGAGAAACCAAGGTCTGTATAAATGACGTTAGAACATATAAAAGATGCTCTATTTCACTCATAATGAGATATTTAAATTAAAGCTAAAATATACCATTATTCACTAACAGATCAACAAAGAACCAAAATTTGATAGGATATAGTTGGGAAAGCTGAGGGTTGAACAGAACCTCATGCTATCCTGCTGGATGTATAAATTGGAACAGCCTCAATGAAAGACATTCGACGAAATTCAAACACACACACATTTGACCTAGCAATTCCATTTCTAGTGATATGCATGCCCACTATGAACTGGCCAAAAAATCCTTTTTATGGTAACATTGTTTATAAATTTGAAAAACTGTAGACAACATAAATGGACATCAATAGAGAACTAAATTGGGTATTTAGAAAATGGTATGTTTAACTGATGGAATATAACACAGCTGTAAACACAATGAAGAAGCTCTTTACATATTGACTTAGAATAATCTCAGAAATAAATTGTTAAGTACAAACGAAAACACATTTCAGAACTGAAGGTATAGGATTTGTCTAAGAAGCGGGAAAGGAATATATGCATATTTACATATACACATAATACATGCTCATCTATACACATTTTGAACCATATCTTTTTTTAACATTTTTTTACTGAGTTATAGTCATTTTACAATATTGTGTCAAATTCTGGTGTAGAGCACAATTTTTCAGCTATACATGAACATGCATATCTTCACTGTCACATTTTTTTTCTCTGTGAGCTACCACAAGATCTTGCATATATTTCCTTGTGCTATACAGTATAATCTTGTCTATCTATTCTACATTTTGAAATCCCAGTCTGTCCCTTCCCACCCCCCACCTCCTTGGCAACCACAAGTTTGTATTCTGTGTCTATGAGTCTGTTTCTGTTTTGTATTTCTGTTTGTTTATTTGTTTGTTTGTTTGTTTTTAAGATTCCACATATGAGTGATCTCATGTGGTATTTTTCTTTCTCTTTCTGGCTTACTTCACTTAGAATGACATTCTCCAGGAACATCCATGTTGCTGCAAACGGCGTTATGTTGTCGGTTTTTATGGCTGAACAGCATTCCATTGTATAAATATACCACCTCTTCTTTATCCAGTCATCTGTTGATGGACCTTTAGGCTGTTTCCATGTCTTGGCTATTGGAAATAGTGCTGCTATGAACATTGGGGTGCAAGTGTCATTCTGAAGTAAGATTCCTTCTGGATACATGCCCAGGAGCAGGATTCCTGGGTCTTTTGGTAAGTTTATTCCTAGTCTTTTGAGGACTCTCCATACTGTTTTCCACAGTGGCTGCACCAAACTGCATTCCCACCAGCAGTGTAGGAGGCTTCCATTTTCTCCACAGCCTCTCCAGCATTTGTCATTTGTGGACTTTTGAATGATGGCCATTCTGACCGGTGTGAGATGATACTTCATTGTAGTTTTGATTTGCATTTCTCTGATAATTAGTGATATTGAGCATTTTTTCATGTGCCTATTGATCATTTGTATGTCTTCCTTGTAGAATTCCTAGTTTAGGTCTTTTGCCCATTTTTGGATTGGGTTGTTTGTTTTTTTCTTATTAAGTCATATGAGCTGCTTATATATTCTGGAGATCAAACCTTTGTCGGTTTCATTTGTAAAATTTTTCTCCCATTCTGTAGGTTGTCGTTTTGTTTTAATTATGGTTTCCTTTGCTGTGCAGAAGCTTGTAAGTTTCATTAGATTCCATTTGTTTATTCTTGCTTTTATTTCTATTGCTTGGGTAGACTGTCCTAGGAGAACATTTTTGAGATGTATGTCAGACAATGTTTTGCCTATATTTTCTTCTAGGAGGTTTATTGTATCTTGTCTTATGTTTAAGTCTTTGATCCATTTTGAGTTGATTTTTGTGTGTGGTGTAAGGGAGTGTTCTATATTCATTGCTTTACATGCTGCTGTCCAGTTTTCCCAACACCACTTGCTGAAGAGACTGTCTTTATTCCATTGTACATTCTTGCCTCCTTTATCGAAGATTAGTTGACCAAAAGTTTGTGGGTTCATTTCTGGGCTCTCTATTCTGTTCCATTGGTCTATATGTCTGTTTTTGTACCAATACCATGCTGTTTTGATTACTGTAGCTCTATAGTATCGTCTGAAGTCTAGGAGAGTTATTCCTCCAGCCTCTTTCTTTTTCTTCAGTAATGTTGTGGCAATTCTAGGTCTTCTATGGTTCCATATAAATTTTATTATGATTTGTTCTAGTTCTGTGAAATATGTCCTGGGTAATTGGATAGGGACTGCATTAAATCTGTAGATTGCCTTGGGCAGTGTGACCATTTTAACAATATTGATTCTTCCAATCCAGGAGCATGGGATATCTTTCCATTTTTTTAAGTCTTCTTTAATTTCCTTCATCAGTGTTTTATAGTTTTCAGTGAATAAGTCTTTCACCGCCTTGGTTAGATTTATTCCTAGGTATTTTATTACTCTGGGTTCTATTTTAAAGGGGATTGTTTCTTTACTTTCTTTTTCTATTGATTCATCATTAGTGTAAAGAAACGTGACTGATGTTTCAACATTAATCTTGTAACCTGCTACCTTGCTGAATTCTTCGATTATTTCTAGTAGTTTTTGTGTGGGCCTTTTAGGGTTTTCTATATATAGTATCATGTCATCTGCACAGAGTAACACTTTTACCTCTTCTTTTCCAATTTGGATGCCTTTTATTTCTCTCTCTTGCCTGATTACTGTGGCTAGGACTTCCAAGACTATGTTGAATAGGAGTGGTGATAGTGGGCAGCCTTGTCTTGTCCCAGATTTTAGTGGGAAGCTTTTGAGTTTTTCACCGTTGAGTACTATCCTGGCTGTAGGTTTGTCATATATAGCTTTTATTATGTTGAGATATGTTCCCTCTATACCCACCTGGTGAGAGTTTTTATCATAAATGGGTGTTGAATTTTATCAAATGCTTTTTCTGCATCTATTGAGATGATCATGTGGTTTTTGTCCTTTCTCTTGTTGATGTGATGTGATGTATTATATTGATTGATTTGTGTATGTTGAACCACCATTGTGTCCCTGGGGTGAAACCCACTTGGTCATGATGTATAATCTTTTTTATGTGCTGATGGATTCTATTTGCTAATATTTTGCTAAGGATTTTTGCATCTATGTTCAACAGTGATATTGGTCTGTAATTCTCTTTTTTGGTGGTGTCTTTGCCTGGTTTTGGTATCAGGGTGATGGTGGCTTCACAGAATGAGTTTGGGAGTATTCCCTCCTTTTCAATCTCCTGGAAGAGTTTGAGAAGAACTGGTATGAGTTCTTCTTTGTATGTTTGACAGAATTCCCCAGTGAAGTTGTCAGTCCTGGACTTTTATTTGTAGGGAAGTTTTTCATTGCTAATTCGATTTCATTTCTAGTTATTGGTTTGTTCAAGTAATCAGTTTCTTCTTGATTCAGTCTTGGTGGACTGTATGTTTCAGAAACTTGTCCATCTCCTCTAGGTTATCCATTTTGGTTCCATATAGTTTTTCATAATATTCTCGTATGATATTCTGTATTTCTGTTATTTGTTGTAATGAACTATATCTGAGACATAAACTCAGTTAATAACTAATATTAGTTGCCTATGGGCGTCTGGCTGGGGGACCGGGGTAGAAGGTGTAATTCTCCATGCAGACCTTTTAGGCTCTTTGCATTTTGAAACTTTTGAATGCATTGTCTATCTCCCAACCAAAAGAAGTAAAAAAATTTTAACTCTATGCCTCTACATCATTCTTGAGTCAATTGAGAAATCATAATGGAAATCTAAAAATAAATAGAACCGAATAGTAGTGAATACTATTAAAATGTGTGGGATGCAACTAAAGTAGTTCTTGGAGGAAACTTCAGAACCGTAAATGCATTTATTAACAAAAAACAAAGGCAGAAAATGAATGAACATGTCAAATGAGGTCACGGAAGAGAGCGGAATCTCAGTTGTCTGTCAAATCTGCACATTAACCATTGTTTTAAAAATAATAATAAAGAAAGAAACTTTTGATTCTATTCCCAAGTAGTTTTTAAAGATCTTTAAGAGTCCTTAAAGGTCAACTAAGAGGTCACTCCCAGTTGAAGAAGTAAGGCCTGAGGAAGTTTGGGGGTGGTCAGTGCTGATGTCCCCAACTTCTCCTACGTTCATCATGGGCCCTCCGAAGGTGTCCCCATGGCACAGCCTGTGCTCACCTGCACCCAGCGGAAAACAGCATCAGAATGATGCTCTGAGATATGCAACATTCAGGATCATAGTTAACCAGGCCGTAGGCATTGCCAGCCTCGAGGAGACTTTGTATTCCAAGTACAGTGAACTCAGGCTGGGATGGAGATGTTCCTGGCAAATGGAGACACAGCCTCAGAGGCCTGTTTCCTTGAGGAACAGGGAGTAGGAGCAGAAAGGAGGGGCTGACCCTTTAACCAGTGGAGTGCCCCACAGGATGGAGCCCAAGGTCAGGGCCGGGTGTCTACTGCTCAGCCTGGTCCCCTGCCCAGCCTGGCACAACTGGGTCCTAGAGGGAAAACTTGAAACAACTGTTCTTGAAATCTTCTGGGCACAGAGGGCTTGAGGACAGGGCCCAGTCCTTTCTGCAGACTGGGAAGAGGGGCCTTTTCCCCCACCTGCTACCTGGAGAGCTGGGAGGGCGAAAACTTGGCCCAGCGGAGGCAGGCGCTGGTGTGTTAAGTGATGTTGCGGCCCAGTAGAAGCCAGTGGTGGCTGCCTGGGCAAGAACCCAGTGGGCAGCCGAGGAATACTTAGGGTGCACATAGAGAGACTCTGCAGCGGGCTGAGACCCCGAACAAGGGTGAGCCAGAGCCCAACACAGGTTTTAGCAGGCCTGTGACACCAGCCACTCCCAAGCACCCTTCGTGCCCACAGCTGGGGAGGCCAGAGGGGAGGACCAGCTCTGCAAGCAGATGCTTCCAGCACAGACAGCACAGAGAACAGCTTTCAAGTCCATCAAACCAGCAATTCCAGTCTCATGGAAACACAGGGCAACCGAGACCTGCTCAAAGAATAGCGAATAAAACACTTTGTGATTTACAGTACAGACGAGATTGCACATAAAAGGTTACTTTAGTCCTGAATTTAAAATTTACACTACTTCTAAAAAGTAGACATTTGCAAGTATTTTCACTTTAGAACATTACAAAAACAATTTTCCCAAGGACGTAAAGATTCCAATTTTGAATTACAGAAGGTAAAGTGGAAGAGGCTGCTCTTAGAAAATTGGAATTCATGTCAACAAAACAGCACAAACAGCAGAGCCATGATTTTATGGGCAAAATAGATTTCTTAAAGCAATATCGAAAGGCCTGAGTTGAGTCATTACTCTGAATATCCTAATTTCAAAGAAATTTGCCTCCTCTTTGCTAAAACACTTAGCATTGGCAGACCACACAAGCAGACTCTTCACATCAAGCATGTTCTTAAACAAGTCGCTTCTTGTTTGATGCCTGTAAAGCTGCTATGCTGCCCGCCAGCAAATTGACAGCCATTCTCACCCGGGATGGGCAGGGCACAAACCCCAGATTGCAGCCCAGCTGGGGCGCAGCTGATCCAAGCCTGGCTCCCAGGGGCAGGTAGGGGCCGGCGTGTGCATCCACAGACAGGACAGCCTGGGCACTGCATGGGCCTTGGGGATGCTCTCACAGGCAGGCACAATTTGCTGTCAGCCAGGCTCCTTCTGCTGCCTTTATACACAACAGGGGGTTCCTGCAGCAGAAACAAGGGGTTCCCTCCAGAAACATCCTGGCCAAGAGATGCCTCCCTGGCTGACAGGAGCTTTGGGAAACCGCTCTCCCACTGACACCAAAACCAGCCTCAGAGGATGCCCATTTCTGAGAGGTCAGCTGTGGCCAACAGGGTGTCTGGTGCAGGCGCAAATTTGAGGGCTGGGGGTCTGTTTCTCTGTCGCAACAAGAACGCTTACATTTGCTGCTCAGGGTGCAAACTGGTATCTCAGTTTGGCGAACAGCTTGGCCATACCTGATAAAATGAAGATGCACATATCCCAGTCCCCCAGGTCCCATCTGGGTCTGTCCCCTAGAGAAGGACACACACACAGACAAGGATGTTCAAGTTTTAGTAAAACACTTGGAAACATCTGGAATGGCCATCAATTGGACAGTAATATGGAAGTTAAGGTAAATTCAAACAGGATACCAAATGGCCAGGTAAGATGAATGAACCACAGCAGTGTCCCTCAGCATGGGTAAACCTCAAACGCATCATGCTGAGTGGAAAAGGCTCGATGCTGAATATACTGTGTAATGTTATTTCTAGAAAACTCAAAAAACATACAAGACTATACCATATACCATTTACGAGGACGTGCCTGTGGAGAAACTGCAGCGCTGCTGGGATGGAAAATACTAACGGAGGAGAGAGAAACACCCAGTAGGACAGCAGGTCGGGACACATGTCGTTACGCGTGGTGTCTCAGGTCAGGTGGCTGTACATGGATGTTCATTATATGATTCTTGCTACTTCCTTTCACATGCTTGAAATATTTTATTAGAAAAACAACAACACAGCCAGAAGGCAGAAACAGCCCAAATGTCCATTGACAGATTCATGGAGAAATAAAAATGTGATTTTATGAAACCGTACCCAAGATTTGTTTTAATCAGATATGGTAAGACACAGACTCAGAAATGATTGTCATTGGAAGCAACCTAAATGTCCATGGACAGAGGGCTGGATAAAGAAGCTGTGTGTATTTACACAATGGAATACTACTCAGCCATAAAAAGAATAAAGTAATGCCAATTTGCAGCAACACGGATGGAACTGGAGATCATCATTCTAAGTGAAGTAAGCCAGAAAGAGAAACAAAACTACCATATGATATCACTTTTATGTGGAATCTGAAAAAAAAGAAAAAAGAGGACACTAATGAACTCATCTACAAAACAGACTCACAGACATAGTAAGTAATCTTATGGCTACCAGGGGAAAGGGGGTGGGAAGGGATAAATTTGGGAGTTTGAGATTTGTAAATGTTAACCACTATATCTAAAAATAGATTTTAAAAAAGCATTTTTCTGTATAGCACATAGAACTATATTCAATATCTTGTAATAATATTTAATGAAAAAGAATATGAAAATGAACATATGTATATATATGCATGACTGGGACACTGTGCTGTATACCAGAAATTGACACATCATAACTGACTGTACTTCCATTAAAAAGAGAGGTTGTTTTTTTTTAAAAAAAAAAGAAAGAAATGATTGTCTTAAGGGAAGTTTATACACACAGGTGTTTTGAAACAGGAGGCATGAAACTCCAGACAAGACCATGCAGGGAAGCACCAGCATCGGTCAGAAAGCAGAAGACAGAAGAAAGAGGAAAGTGTGGCCCCGAGCCTTGACTGGGGTTTTGTGAGAGGGAGAGAATGGAGGGTAGGTGCTTGAATATGTTTAGGATTGGATAGTCTGAATAATCTCAGCAGGCCCTGGGCTATGGGGTGGTCCTTAGTCGACCTGCACCTAGCCCTGGGGTGATTTAAGGCAGGGAGAGTTTTGGCTTGGTGTGAGAGTTTGAAGAAGAGGATGGTTGGGGTGGGGGTCCCAGCTTGGTGGTTTGTACATCAAGGTGCGCTCACAGCAGTGTCATTTGCTCTCTCTAGGAATTAGCAGACTCTGGGAGAAGCAGGCTTTCCAGGATCAAGGCCCCCAATGCCAGAGGATCAAGGATACAGAAAATATGAAAAACAAGTCAATGCAGTAATACAAACACACAATGGACCATCACTCAGCCTTTAAAAAAAAAAAAAGGGAAATCCTAATAAATGCTACTCATTGATGGACCATGAAGACATCATGCCTAGTGATAAGGCAGTTACAAAAGGACAAATATGTAGGAGTCCACCCATATGAGGTCCCTGGAGTCTAATGCATAGAGACAGAAAGTAGAATAGTGGTTATGGGAGTAGGGGCAGGGAGAAGGGGCAGCTACTGTTTAATGGGGACAGAGTTCCTGTTGGGGAAGATGAGGAAGCTCTGGGCGTGGATGGTGGTGATGGCTATACAATAATATGTCTGTATTTAATGCCTTTAATAAGAAAAAACAATGTGAAAAGACCTCTTCACATCCGTAAATGAATCTGATTCTTCTCGCTTACTCTCAGCTGACTCTTTCCACACAACTGGGGTATTTTCTGAGATTACTAAAGTTTTCAGAATATACTCCAAAAAACAAAACACCACCACAATGGGTCGCAGGGCTTGTTCCTGAAGGGCAGGATGACCCATCTAATCCCGGATCCTGGCTGAGATTTTATATCTTTTCCTTAACAAGGGGATCTTCTGGACACCAGGGAAGACTCTGCTGCTACATTTTCTGCTCCGGGGAGCGCACCCGCACAGCAGCATCAGCTTGAGTCCGTTCCGTGCACCCCAGCCAGCTGGGTTCTGTTGCAGGGAAGAGTGAGGTAGATCAGGCCTGGCTGCTGCCCTCGGAGAACAAAGGACACAAGGTAGACCTGTGGGAGAAGTATTCCAGCAGGGCCGGTTGTGCTAAGCGCCCGAGGGGCACAGACACAGAGCGCAGAGGGAATACAGAGGAGAAATACAGTACTTCCAGGCGGGAAGGCTTGGGAGAGCGGGGAGGGGAAGGCACTTGGAAGGACTCCTGAGAGATAGGGATGTTGGTGCCAGCACTCCGCAAGGGTGACAGGGAGGTCCGCTAACTGGGTCACACAGCATCTGGGCAGAAAGGCAGGCAGTCTGCTCAGGGAGGGCGAGCAGTTAGATCTGCACAGGGCAGAGAATATCTCAGTGAAGGATGAAGCTGGACAAATGGCAGGCTCCAGGCAGGAGGACCCAATCCCTAGGCTTCACTGGGGTCCTTGGGGATCTACACACCAGTCTCTGTGGCAGGAACGGCACGGTCAGAGTGGGGCCGGGGAGCTCATTTCCCCACCAGGCATGGAGGAAGGGGGCAGAGGGGCCAATGGTGGGCAAAACTCCCACCAAATCACACAAACAGATGAAACTGATAACTGTGGCCGCTGTTCCCAAAAGGGTACACGTTCACAGGACAGGGTATACAGGGGGCTTTGGTGTGGACACGGAGGTCAGAGACAGCCCCCGGGGAAGCCATGCACAAGTCAAGGGTTTCAATGTGAGTAGAAATCAACTAAGCAAGGAGGAGAGGCAATACGCTCCCAGCAGAAGGTGCAGCATATACCAAGGCCCTGTGGCAGGACAGAGAGGGGGGCATTCTGGGAGGAGTGCGGCCGGAGCAGAATGAGGGGAAGGGCAGAGAGGTAAGCGGGCTCCTTCAATAAAAGATGCACCGTCATTTATCTGACCAGTCACCTTGGGATGGTCCCGTGACTTCGGACACCAGCTACACCCTGTTGGCTCCTAAATATTTACCTCCAACCCAGGCACCAAACTCACACCAACTGTCTACTTGACATTGGCACTGGCTGTCTAACAGGCCTCTCAAACATAACAGTTCCCATCCTTGGTCCTTCCCTGGTGATGACGGCAGCATCACCCATTTGGATGCAGGTAACCTGGGGGCCATCCTGAGTCCTCCTCTTCCTCTCCCCACTTGCAGCGAACGCTGTCCACGCTCACCCAAGCCCCTAGGACCCCTTCACTGGGTGTGTGCCCCTCCCCCTGCCACTTCAGGCTTCCTTCCAGGGCTGGCACCTGCCGTCTTGTCCCGTTCCTGGAGCCTCTTTAACTGAATACTCTTGCGATTGCACTTTCATCTTCCTTCTCCTGCTTCCCCCACTCTCCTTCCAGCCTTTCCTGGTGGTGATGCCTTAATCAGTCCTTTGCACATCAGCCCCATCTCACAATCTGCATCTGTGAGAACCTGATCTAAACACCTCTCATCAAATCTATTACCAAATCCTATGGTCCGCCTCCAACAGGTATCCCCCTCTCCCAGGCCATCCCCTAAACCAGAGAGCCATCTGCTCTCAACTAAGCAAGTACAGTGGCCCCCCATCCATCTCCCTGAGTTCTCTCTTGCCTCCCTCTCCCCTCCACATTCTCCACCCAAATCATGTCACTACCCGAGGAAAGCTATCAGTCTCCTCTCAGATCAGCCAGGATGGTCTGCTAGGGCTCCTCTGGTACCACCCCACCCCCACCCCCTGCCAGGGCAGGGATGAATTGCCCTGGCACTGGCATTTAGTAGCTGTGATCTCAGGCAAGTTACTTAGCTTCTCTTTGCCTCATTTGTAAAATGGGTTTATTAAAACTTTCTCCAAGAGTTGTTGGAACTATTGAGGACCATATGGAGGTTCCTTTAAAAACTAAAAATAGAGTTACCATATGATCTAGCAATCCTACTCCTGGGCATATATCCAGAGAAAACTATAATTTGAAAAGATACATGCACCCCAGTGTTCATAGCAGCATTATTTACAATAGCCAAGACATGGAAGCAACCTAAATGTCCATCAACAGATGACTGGATAAAGAAGATGTGGTATATGTATACAATGGAATACTACTCAATCAGAAAAAAGAATGAAATAATGCCATTTGCAGCAACATGTATGGACCTAGAAATTACCATATTAAGTGAAGTAAGTCAGACAGAGAAAGATAAATATCGTATGATATCACTTACATATAGAATCTTAAAAAAAGGTACAAATTTTATTTACAAACCAGAAATAGACTCATGAATATAGAAAACAAACTTATGGTTATCAAAGGGGAAGGAGGGTGGTAAGGGATAAATTAGGACTATGAGATTAACAGATACTACTATATATAAAATAGATAAACAACAAGGACCTACTGTATAGATAGCACAGGGAACTATATTCACTTTCTTGTAATAAGCTATAATGGAAAAGAATCTGAAGAAAAAGAAGTATGTATATGTGTTACTGAATCACTGCTGTACACCGGAAAATAACATTGTAAATCAGCTACACTTCAAAAAAAATTTTTTTAAAGAATTGTTGTTAGAATGTAAGGTACTTGGCACGGAGCTTGGCACAGAGGAAGTACTCAATAAATATTAGCCAGTTTTCATTCATTCAATTCATCCAGAAAAAAACTGTATTGAGTGCCTGCTATGTGACAGGCACTGTTTTAGATACTTGGGATGCACCCATGAAGGAAACAGTAAAAATCCCTGCCCTCCCAAAGCGGACAGTCCAGCAGGGAGAGACAAGCAATAAACAATAAATACAGTAAATAAAGGAGTGACCTAGAACGCTGAGGGTGAGGGGCGCTACAGAAGACAAACAGAGCAGGGCCGGGGGACTGGGATGGTCAGAACGCAGTTTTAAGTAGGGTGGGCAGGGCCAGCATCAGGAAAAAGTGGTGTATGAGCAAAGACTCAGAGGTGAGGGAGTAAAGCACGCAGAGGTTTGGGAAATGCATTCGAGGCAGAGGGGAGAGTAGCGCTGAGATCCTGGAGTAGGAGACGCAGTTGATGGAGCACAAGGAGACGGGGAGGAGGTAATGAAGCCGCCAGGACGGGTAGGAGATGCGATGACAGTCTATACTCCAGGGCGAGCCACAGAAGATACAACGGAAACAAATGCATAATTAACTTTTTTCCTTTTTGTATATTTTCCAAATTTCTTTAATGGGCATTTTAAATCATGCATTTCAAAAGTTGAGAAAGCTGAGAAAAGGAAATCCTTTTACAATAAGGGAAAGCTCTAGAGTCAAGGCGAAGGAAGGAGCAAAATTTACACCATCCTCAGACATCTTCCCTCTAGCCCTTTCCAGAATCAACCATCTGGGACACTGGGGCGTTAGGATGACGTGGTGCAGCCTCCCAGATTCCGCGGCTCCTGCTCTCCCTTCCCCCACCGGCGGGATCCGGCATCCGGGGCCACGTGACCCGAATCCACCAATCAGAGAGCTTGGCTCTGGCGCCATTTTGTGATTCACGCCTTAACGGCTGGGGTGGGGGAGGGGCGGGACGTCAGGATTGGGTGGAATTGGGTGTTTATTTGAATAAACAAATAACCTGCCTCTGGGTCTGTCTTAAAAGTCGGAAAGCTCTTTAAATTTTTCATATCTTCTCTGGTGCATCTCCATGGTGGTATGTCACCAAAGGGGAGACCCTGGTGGGGGGGGTGATTCCCTCCAAAAATGCTGTATTTTGCTGGAGTTTCAAAATACTTCTGATAATTAACCAACCTGTACTTCCTTTGCTCTGCATTATGAGCCTCCCCAGCCCAGATCTCCACCCATTCCTGTTACAGTCCCAACCCTTTCCTCTTTGTGCAGACTTCGCAGCACTGGCTCCCAGTGAGTATTGCATCAGTGCCAGCGTTGGCAGGAGACCCGCAGTCTCAGGGACAGGGCGGCTTGGGCCCCACAATGCCCTTGGCTCTGCCCACCCCTGAGAAGTAACCCTGCGGAGACAAGGAGACCTTCCTGCTGCCGCCTCCCCAGCCTTCCCTCCTCAGCTCTAAATGTTCCCTGAATCCTTCTGTCTTATTCTCTCAGGACCTGGCACCTGTTCTTTCCCATAACCACCAATATGCTCGTGTTTATTTGTTTTCTTGTCTACTGTCTCCTTCCCCACCCCCTACACACCCAGGCTGCCCACCCTGGGGGCAGGACACCCCACCCTCCAGGCCATGGCAGGCACTGCTCCAGACGGGTGTGTTTTATGAACGAGTGCTCGCGGGCATCATCTCTCCCTGGGAAAGGTGAGGAAGCACCTCTTCTGCCTTCAGCCAGGCCCTTCCCAGCCCTTCCTGCTCCACAGGCTTCTCTAGTGGTCTAGGGAGAGCTCTGGCCCTACGCATGTAATAGGAAAGAACTTCTGTATTCTATTCCAAGTTAATCGCTGAAGGGACATTGCCTATAAGCTTAAATTATACATAATAGCCCATCTCTGGGAACCCTGCCTCCCAGGTAATGAGCATTAAGCTAAAATATCTTTTTTTAGTTCACAGGAAACCTCCTGACCAGGCCCATCTGTGAGTGGCTGCAGGAAGGAAGAAATGAGCACATCCCCTCTGGGGTCTGGTCGGAACCAGGACTTTACTCCCTCCCCTCTTAGTATAAAAGGAGCCTGAATTCTAACTCAGGGGAGATGGTTCTTTGGGACACTAGTCCACAGTCTTCTCAGTCCGCTGGCTTTCCAAATAAAGTTGCCGTTCCTTGCCCCCAAAACTTGTCTCTCAGTTTATTGGCCTGTCGTGTGATGAGCAGTATGAGCTTGGACTCAGTAACATTCAGGCTGAGATTCCCTGTCGCCAGGGCTGCCAAAGCCATCCCAGGGGTCCTGTTTGCAGAGAAAGCCAACGAGGACTGTTCTTTCCAAGGCTGTGACCCACTTTGCCATGCAACATAAGCCACGGCTTTATAAAAAGCCCCATAGAGGCACAAGGCCCACAGGCAGTCAGGAGAGCTAGCCCTGCTCATGCACTGAACCCAGTTCTACGTGCACAGAACCGGAAGGGCGGACAGCTGGGGGCTCACAGAGGCACTCTGTGGGTGTCACAGTGACAGGTGGGGGCCTGCAATGGGCAAGAGTCACTCCCCCTCCTTCAAGACTTTCAAATGTCCCTGGATTGGATTGTCAGTCATTTTAAATCATTGTAAATGTACCGTGGTTTTAAAATGTTACAGAATTATAATTTCAAAATTATTATCATAAGACCCTGCTTATAATCAATCATTCAGCACCTAAAACCTAACATCATTTTAAATGGATTTTTTTAACTAAACACTCAATTTTTCAGGACTGCAACTATTATGTGAAATGTGGGGAGATTGCCTGTTGTCCTGTTCTGATTTTTACTGAGAGGTGGTCACTGGTTTGGGAGCCCATGTCAGCAGCAGCAGTGACACCACTATTGATATTTGCATCACCAATACAGCACACCTGGGTCAGTCAGCATGTGTCACAGAGCCACAGTGCTGGCCTCTGAGGGGCAGGCGGCAACACAGTGGCAGATAATTTACCTGGAAGAGATTGATCAAATAAGTAAAATATGGAATAATGGAAGCCCCATTTCCCACTGTCAGAGGAAGAGAGTTCCAGATATTGAAAGAGAGAAAACTGGCATGAACCTGGTGTGTAAGATTATAATTGGAGAGGTGAACTCCTGGTTTGCAATACTTACAGACAGGCACAGAAACAAACAAGAGATACAAATATGTGTAAACATGCACATAGTCCCCAGCTTTATCCACTGACAAGGTCCGGGAGAAATAGCCATCAGCCCGCCCAGCACTCAGAGCTTGGTTTCTTCCCAAACAAGAACCAGGGTTTCTTGGGGAAATGGTCAATTTCAGGAGAGAGGCAGGAAAAGTACAAGATGAGCCTATAGCATCTTTTGTGCTGGAGCATAAGGATGTGCCCAGAAATTGATGGGGACAAATCAAAGGGACAGAGAAGCCAGCTCTTGGGGGCTTCCACTGGCACTGAGATAATTTGAACACCAAAATAAATAATGAAAATAACAAGCAGGGAGGATATAGCTCAAGTGGTAAAGCATATGCTTAGCATGCGCAAGGTCCTTGGTTCAATCCCCAGTATCTCCTCTAAAGATAAAAAATAAATCTAATTATCTCCCCCCAGGAAAAAAAAAGGGAAAATAACAGATTAGAACCCATGGAATGCAATGGAAAAATATACAGATAAAAAAATGAATGAATACATAAATGAGGAGAAGAAAAAACTTTTTACACTAAAATGCCAATTAATAAATGTAGCAGGAATGATGGAATTAGAAAAACTGTCATTTGACAACCATCATACTTACTGATAATTTAGCCAAAAAGTATCAACAGATGCTAAGATCGTGGATGAAAGTTTGCAGAGGCAGGGATACTTACATAGCGTCTGAGTACTTCCCCACGAAACACTTACAATTACAAAGAGAAAAAGAGTACTCTACAGTGGAGAAGCCTGGTGGATAACACCTTAACCAAGTGATCAAAGTCCCAGCATCACATTACCAGTCACGGGACAAATTCACGTTGTGTTCTCTCTGATCAGAGGCAAAGAGGACAACATAACACAAGCTCAGTGATATGCCTGCCAAAAAATGCATGCCCTGAATCTAATCAAAAGGAAACATTAAACAGCCCACCCTGGAGGCACATTCTACAAAATAGCTGACCTCTGCTCTTCAGAAGTATCATTACGTCAAGGACTTCAAGGAAGGTCTGAGAAACTATCACAGACTGAAGACTAAAGAGATAAAACAACTAGATGCAACTCGTGATCCTGGATTGGATTCTATAACTGTAAAGGACTTATTGAGAAACTGCTGAAACTTGATTGGGGGGATTCCACTGATTACATGGCGATATCGTGTAAGCTGTAATGTCCTGATTCTGATGGTGCCTTGCGGTTACGCACGAGACTATCCTTGTTTGTAGGAAATACACTAAAACTATTTGAGATAATGGGGCATCCGATTGGCAATGTCTTCTCAAATGGTTCAGAGTGGGGAAGAAAGCTGTTTGGTCTCTTCTTACAATTCTCTATGAGTATGAAATCATTTCAAACTTAAAATTATCATTAGCATGAACAAATCAGAAGGAATGATAAGTGAAGAAATTGGTAATTATGTGGACAAATCCAAATATTGACTATGAAACAGTTATAATAATGTCTGATTTTAGGGGTTAAAAAAATAGGTTAAAAGGCCAGACAGCAATAGTATATAATTGGATGGGTTATGATAGGAATTAAAGCATTCTGAGGCCCTTTATTATTAAGAAATTGGATATTTGTTAGACTTTATGAACTTAAGAACACATATGAAAAAAAAGCTATGGCTACCACAAAAAAGAATAAATAATGAAAAAAGGGGGGGGAAAGCAAAAATTAATGCAAAAGGAGGCAAGAAAGAGGAGGAAGAGGGACGTAAGACCATAGAAAACCCGAAATAAGCTGCATACAATGAATCCAGGCAGATGGAAACCAAAAGGAAACACAAGTGGAGCTATTATATGAGAGGCGGGATTTAGGTTAGAAACGCTAACTAGAAAAAAAAAAGCTATACTATGTAATGATAAAGTTATCATTTATGAAGAAAATAAAATAGTTGTAAACCTATGTCCATAAAAGAGCATAGCAGCTAAATATAAATGAAAACTGTTAGAAATGGTAGGGGACCTTGAGAGAGAGAGAGAGAGATGTATGTCTCTGTATACGCACACCCACATATTAATATATCTACAGGTATAGTGGGCAACTTTAATATATACAATAAATACAATAAAAATCTTCATTTAAGAGAAATATATATAGAACTTTATATTACCTAAATGGAGAAATTCATTTTTTCACATCCATGGAACATGTTTCTGGTGTTGTCCACCAAGAAAACCTTGAGACTGTTTTAAATACTTTAATACTTTAAAAAAGGCTTTAATACTACTCAGCCATAAAAAAAGATAAAGTAATGGCATTTGCAGCAACATGGATGGACCTAGAGATTGTCATTCTATATGAAATAAGCCAAAAAGAGAAAGAAAAATACCATATGATATCACTCACATGTGGAATCTAAAAAAAAAGAAAAAAAAAAAGGACACTATGAACTCATCTACAAAACAGATAGACTCGCAGACATAGTAAACAATCTTGTGGTTACCAGGGAAAGGGGGTCAGAAGGGATAAATTTGGGTGTTTGAGATTTACAAATGTTAGCCACTATATATAAAAACAGATTTTTTTAAAGTTTCTCCTGTATAGCACAGGGAATATGTTCAATATCTTATAATAACCTTTAATGAAAAAGTATATGAAAAAGAATATATTATGTATATGCATAACTGGGACATTGTGCTGTACACCAGAAACTGACACATTGTAACGGACTGTACTTCAATTATAAATAAATAAACAAACAAACAAACTAACTAACTAAAAACAAAAGTAGAGGCTTTAAGATTACGTTCTGTAAACACGATCCAAAATCATTAAGAAGTTTAAATAGAGAGATGACCCCAAGATGTTGATGACTTTGAAACTGAGACATGTTTCCTAGCTTACACTTAGCTCAAAGTAATATAAAAAAAATCAATGACATACTATCTTGAAAACAAAGCAAAAGAGGACATTTCATCCCCAAATCTATATGAACCCTCAAAAAAAAAAAGGACACAGGAAAATTAATTACTCTAAATACTTTTGCTATTAGAGTAGAAAGAGAAAGAGTAAGAGAGTCAATATCTTGTATTCAAATATTCAGCATAATGAATTAGGACAGGAGAACACAACTACTGAAAAGAGAGGAAATTTAAAAAGATGAAAAATGTCACTGATGGAGGGAGGAGCGGGGAGACCATTCAGTGCAGGACTGGAGAACATTCCAGATATTTGCCTCGATCCTTGGGGCACAGAGAAGCCATTGAACAAGGTGATGTGGTCAGAAGTTATTTCCTTAAAAAATGGCTCCGGCTGCAGGGCGGACGGTGGATGCAAGGGGCGAGGGGTTGGGGTGGATAGGGACACCTAAAGGTGCTGAGTGGTCCAAGCAAGTCAGATCACACGGTGGTGGTGGGGAGGGGATGCCAGGAGGACGCCCAGAGGACTGGATTCAGGAGGACTCAGGTGGGATCTTGAACTTGTATTCTTCAACAAGATCTCCCACATGATTCTCTCGGAACCACAAAGGTTGCGCAGCTGTTACTGATCAGAATACAGATGGTTATAGAACACAGAGCAGACCAGCCAGAGGAATCACAGGAACTGAGGCCGGGGGACCCATCTGAGAAATACGAGTGTGTGAGAGCGTGCGTGAGTGCATGTGTGTTCATGCATGTCGGTGACAGTGTGTGTGTGTGTGTGTGTGTGTGTGTGTGTGTGTATAGTTTCCAGAAGATGATCCAAGAATGCAGCTCCCATTATGGGCCTTGAATATTAAGCAGAAAGGTAACCACCATTTATGAAAAAAAGCACGGTTCTCTGGATGTGTATATCAGATCTCCACAGTGTCCAGTGCTGGTCAGTGTGAGGGCAAAGGAGGTCCCCAGCATCCAAGGCCAAGGTGCAATGACAGGAAAGGATGAGGGATAGAAGAGACCTCTCTGTGACTCTAAAACTTGCAGGGCCACAGGCTCGCTCTGAGCCACTGCGGATAGGGCGTTGGCCCCTCCTGCTTGGGAGAAGCCCTGGGGTGGGGAGTAAGGGCGACTAACCCAGGGAACCCCTAGAGGTTGTCCGGCCATCTCACTGAGGTCGTGTCGGGAAAGAGCTCCATCCATCCCTCCCCCTCGACATCCGGTGGTTCCTTCCCGGGTTGTGCTCATGAATGGAAGTCTCCTAAACGGCTGACGCTGAACTGAAGGCCTAAAACCAGCAAGGCCCTTCAGCCATGAGCCCCTGCTCTGGCTGATGGCCACGAGTCTCCATGGCAACCATGGTGGACCACAGAGGAGGATGCAGACCTCCCAACGGGAGTGTGGATCCCGCTTGTGTCGGGGCGCCCCCAAGTGGTCAATTGTGGCAGAGGCACATGAGTGTCCAGGAGGCCAAGACTGAGGGATTGCAGAAAAGTGGCCAAAGCTGGGCTTTTCCGGAGCACGCCGCCGCCATGGGGAAGTGAGTTTGCCACACTGCAGGCCGCCTGCCTCCCTGCCCCACCCTGGCATCTGGTAATGAGTCATTCTCTGTCTTTGTTCGTTCAGCCTCTACTCACTGGGCCCAGAGGACCCCTGGGGGGTGGGGAGGAAGATGGGGGCGGGGTGGGGGCGGGGTGGGGGCGGGGAAGCAAGACTCATCCAGCCCCTGCCCTCGGGGAAAGTATATGACACCCGCGTCTAGTTCCTTGGGAGGAAACATTCAAGTAGTCATCTCACATTTTTATAGTAAAACAAAAGCAGGGAGTTTGTGGCACCTTGTAGCACGATCAATGAACAAGAATTTTTCAGGTAAAACAGGAGACTTTCAAGTAATTTTATGCTTGGTCGGGTCATTTCCAGCTCCTTCTCCGTGTTCCCAGGGATGCGCATTACTCTTCCAAGTTGAAGATGCTTCTGTGGGAACGTTTTAAAAGTGAGGCACAGGCTTTAGAATCAGAAAGATCTGAGTTCTGGTCTCTGCTCAGCCTATAACCAGCCATGTGGCCCTGGGTGAGCTGCTTAATCTCTCTGAGCCTGTGGGCTTATCTATAAAATGGAGATTGTATCTGTTTTCCTCAAGGCAAAGAAATCTTAAACACATGCCTGAACCGCTTAGGAATTTCAGGTCATAGTTGAAACTCATCTATAAAGTCACCACAGACACCTGGAGGAGAAATACAAGCTTAGGAAATCCCGCCTACCTCTGGTCACATCATCTATCCACACATCACTACCTAACCTTGTTTTATGTGTGTTTCTGTTGAAAAACGCCTTATTTAATATACATCGTTGACTCATTAGTATTGAACTCACAGCCCACAGCTTATGCTTGAAGCTTCCCTAACACAAATGTTTTCTCCCTAAGTCACATCCCAGCCTTTTTCGTGCTTGGGAACAGCAGACAGCATTTCAGCACTACCCTTGGGGGCCATGTTAAACAATAAAATCACCGAGAAAAAGCACAAAATTGCAACTAAAAAAGAAGTGGCAGTAAATAGACTTTGAAAAGGACACCTGTTTGCAGCATGCAGACTGAAGCGAGGAAGGTAGAAGTCATCTTGTTCAGCCTCAGCTGGGAATGTGCATTTGAGGCAGCTCCAACCTTGTAGCTACTCTGAGCATGGCCATAAATGACTGTGAAAGAGCTGTGAGTATTGATCTGTCAATCTTAGCAAGAAGCTGGACTTGCAAATACAGAATCCACGAATAATGAGGGTCAACTGTATCTGCAACTTGGGTTCCCCATGCCTCCATCAGCCATCACCTGTTTGGAGCACTGAGCGTTTTAGAGCTTTGCATATGAGGTGGGGGTGTTGCCTGGGCTGGGGCCCTTGGAGACAGCTTCTCTTGGGGCTCACTCAGGAGCTGGCCTGCCCCAGGCTCACATCAACCTTTGCAAAGCCATAATGGATTAGCAAGAGCTTGATTTTCCTTTTCTCTTATTGGGGCTCAGAACAGGCTGCCCCAAGATATGCCACAATGGCTTATTGATTATTTTGAATTAAAGTTACTTGAGAAACAGCTGGTGAGGGAAAATGGTATTTTAAAAAACCACTCTGACCCTCCTGTTTTCCCCTAGAAGTAGGAAATAACTCTCCCATGTGAAGGTACCATCCCTGTACTTGGAGGGCTGAAGGCATCCTTATGACCAGAGTTAGGGAATTCAAGGCTAAGAAAGCTGTACAGACAAACTTTGTTACTTCATTAGCCTGCTACCCCAAGTACAAGGCCCCTCCTGTTTTTAATCTTCACAAATATTGTTTCTTCATCTAAAAATGATATATAAATAGCCTGTTTTGGTCACTTCAGTGGTCCCATTTCTATGTGACCTTTGTAAATAAGAATTAAAATTTTTTTTTCTCCTGCTGATATGTCTTTTGTCAAATTAATTATCAGAACAGCCGAGAGAACTCAAGAGGGATGGGGGGAGCTTCCCCACCCCGCGACAGCCTGAGGAATGTTTCTACATCTGGGTGATCTTCAATCCTAGGTTTTCACTCTTCGATTTTCTATCTAATGAGAAAAGCAATAAAAAGAGATCAGAGTTCACCTCTGAGGCCTGTGTTCATCCATGTTCAAGAAAGAGACCAGGGACATAGGCCCCCAATCATGTGGGGGCCTTTGCTCCCTGATCCCGAGCAGAGGACAGACCAGCCAAGCCTCTGTCCCCATGTGCCCGCCCCTCCCCTCCCAGAGCTTCTTCTAAACAGCACCTGACGCCCTCCTTAGTTAACTCCTCCAAGCCAGACAGGCTACATAATTTGTGGAATCCACTGCAAAATGAAAACGCAGGGCCCCAGTTCTAAATTAGTAAGAACTTCAAGAGCATTAAACCACACCTGGGCCCTTCTATGTGTGGAATGACTCTCTGGATGAGTCTGGAGCTTACCCTTATGCATACATCCAAACCTATGGACCTGCAAACTTCAAACAGGTGCATTTTGGCGGGGAGGGTATAGCTCAGTGGTAGAGCATGTGCTTAGCATGCACGAGGGCCTGGGTTCAATCCCCAGTACCTCCATTAAAAAATAAATAAGTAAACTTAATTACCTATCCCTCCCACAAAAAAAAAAAACACTAAAAATAATTTTTTTAAAGGTGCATTTTATCATGTGCAGGTGACATCTCATAAAGTTGATTTTATAAAATCCAATATCTAGAATGTTCTTTGAAAATAAGCTGAGATACGGGGCTATCTGATGCTCACATTCATCAGCTCTAACATAAGAATTGAGAAAAACTCACTTAATGGTGAAATGAGATCAAGATATGAAACGTCAAAGGGCCTTAGAAATGGTAACATAAAGATGCAAATGTTAGTGACAATTGGTTTTTACAAATGGGAAATAATGAACAAGGGAATGACATATCATCAGGAACCATGTTCCCTAGAAGTGACCATGAATAACTGGTCCGAGACTTGTTAAGGGAAGAACTGGTGTTAGTGAACAAACCTTGTGGAAGAGGTTGGCTTGGAGCATCATTGACTCAAGAGATGAGTGAGCTGAGTAAAGAGAGGAGAGATCTGATGGTGAGACCCTGCGCCCCTCACTGGCAGGGCAAGAAGAGCCGGGGAGCCAGGAGGCAGAGAAGCAAGCGGTGCCCCACCCAGATCCTCCTGCCTGGAGAGACCGGCACTCAGCCGAGGGGAGCCACCTCTCCAGGACACACCTGGAAGTTTATGCCACCCCTCCTCCCGGGGCAGCCTGCACCCAGTGATGCTCTGACCTCCCTGCTTAATGTGGGACAGCCCTGTGGTGCCCCTCACCCCCCAGAGGGCCCCGCAGGATCCGGCTGAGGCTAGGAGACTGCTGCGGAAACCACCTTCCCCCTTGCTTCCTCCACCTCCTTCCCTCAGTGACCCACTTACTCAGGAAGCCCCATCTTGGGCTCCATTCCTGGGAATCTGACCTCAGGAAAGGCACTCAGAGGAGCACGGGAAAGAACCAAGAGGAAGCAGAGGTCTAAGGAGCAACATTTTTAAAGAAAGTAGAGTGTGGCTCTTAATCTCTGGGGCTCCTCTCCCTCAAAGCCCTGAATCCCCCGTGTCCGTCCTTGGCTCTCACACCTTCCCGTGCCCCTAATTCCCTGCAGGATAAAGCCTGACAGCCTTGGTTCTGCCTTCAGGGCCACTGGGCACTCCGCCCTACCCAGGCTGCCTGGTCCTACTTGCCCCAGTGTCACAGTCACCTCCCCTGCTCAAACCCCAGGGGACCCTCAGGCCGTTCAGTCTCTGAGTCCTCTCTGCAGCTCCCCTCGGTGACCCCACAAGGTCTCCCATCACCTCATGCAGCCTCCACCAGCAGAGCCCTTGGGGGTCGGCCTCTCCCATCCCGTCAGGCCGTACGCCCCACGAGGGCAGGGTGCCCATGACGTTCCACAGCTTACCGACCCTAGAACTTAAAAGGATCCAGATGGGCAAGGTATTTGCGAAAGGATTTCTTCAGCAAGAGCTGGAATCCCACCTCCCCCAGGTGGAGTGAGGGAGGTCTGCCTCCCACCTCAAGCCTGGAGAGACTGGGGCCCCCAAAGGGCTTGATGGGAGACTCCATGGTTAGGGGCACAGTGATGGGGTGAGAGACCCGGGTGTCCCCACGGCCCATCTTACAAGCAGGGACCAGCCGCATCCCAGAGTTCGTCCAGGCAGAGGAGGACGAGGGCCACACACGTGAGGGAGCTGCGGATGCTAACAAGTCACCCAGCAGGGCACGCAGGCCTCGGCTGAGGTGAGCTGGTTAGTTCCTAGGATCTGAGAAGGGAGTCAGTGAGCACGGGACTAAAGGACGTCCTCCGGGAGCGAGGGGACTGCCGGGGAGGGACCCCTGCCCTGGAGTGTCTCCGCCTCGTCCCCTCAGCCCCTAGGAGAAGAAATGTCAGCGTTAAATCTCACAGACCTCAGACCGCAGAGCTGTCTTCGGATGTGTCTGGGCCAGACCTTTCCTGCCCCCACCCCGCCACCCCTACACAGCTCCTTCCTGCGCAGGAGGGGAGAGCAGGCCAGAGACGAGGAAGACACTGTCCAGGCCTCCTCCCCTGCGGCCGGCCATCAGCCAGAGGCCAGCTCAACGTGCCTTGACTCAGAAAGCACATGTGGACTAGTATACTGGACCGGAAACCCTGAATTTCCGAAATGAGACCTTCTTTTGGACTTGAAGTGACTATAGGACATTTCTCCCCTGAGGGTGATCAGAAAACTCGTAAGACCACACACATTTTCATCTCCCACTGTACGGGCTGAACAGTGTCTCCCCAAAGTTCACGTCCACCCAGAACCTCAGAATATGAGCTTATTTGGAAATAGATCTCGACAGAGGAAAAACTGAGATACAGTCACACTGGATTAGTGCTGTCCCTATACGAGAAGAGAATGTGGACACAGACACACACAGAGGGAAGGCATATGAAGACAGAGACATGGGGAAAAAGGCCACGTGATGATGGAGGCAGATATTGGAGTGATGTGTCTATAAGCCAAGGAACCCCAAGATCACCATAACCACCAGGAGCTGGAAGAGGTGAGGAAGGACTCCCCCAGAGCCTTTGGGGAGAGCATTGCCTTGCCGACACTTTAATTTCAGACTTCCAGCCTCCAGAACTGTGACAGCATTGTTTTAAGCCACCCTGTTGGTGGCTTTTTGTTACAGCAGCCCTCGGAAACTGATACGACCACTAAGTAAATTTCAGTGAGGCAGTTGGGGACAAAGAGAGATGCTCTCTGATGCCTATCGGCTGACTAGGTCAGCAAAATAGCCAACTACAGGCTTGTTTTTCATCTTTGAAACCTCCAAGGCCTTGCTGGGCCCACACAACATAGGAGGACTTGGAGTTTAGTTCCCAAACTCTGAAGTCCGAATCAGGCCTGCCAAGTGCAAAACCGAAACGTGCAGTGTTGTTTTTCTATACAACCCAGGGCCTCCCAGCGGCTCCTTATCAGCCTGCCAACCTCTGTTCCTCTCCTAAGGGCCAGTCCCAAGTGTCCTGTGGTACTCTCCACATTTGGATTCAGTTCATAGATTGGTATAAATTTAAGATGCCAAAGCTTAAACAAGAGCCCTTGAATCTAATTAAAATGTCGCCAGCCACAAAGCTACCAGGATTCCCGGGAAATGCTTGCCTAAGACCGCGTTCTTTCTCATCTCAGTGGTCAATGTGTCTCCAGCTTCTTTTCCCCCAATTTGTTTGTGCTGCTTTTCCATGTGTTTTGAACTCCAGATTCAGTTTGCCCTAGGTAATCAGCCCCCGGGAGACCCTTCCAAATACCCATTTGGACTCAGATTTCCCCCAAAAAACATTGACTGCAGCTCACCAAAGCCAGCGAAGGCCAGATCACTAACGCCCACCGCGAGGATGTGCTACCAGCAGCCTAGCCCATTAGGGTCTGCAGCGTGGCTGCTGGTCGGCATTATGCACGGTCTTCCCAAGTCAGAGTCTGTCTTTCAATCAAGTGATTAGTGCCCAGAGCAAATGAAAATGGAGTTGACTTTCACAGCTAAGTTAGAAGGTCATACTTTTTCTATTTCAGTCTGTCCTAACTCTATTCCCTTTACAGATCTCAATGATTCAGATTCCATGTTTATTTCTTTCTCTTTTTATTTTATTTTTATTACTAATGTTAATAATGCCTTCTGTTTAAGGTTCACAAACAGCTTTCCCAGACAGCGGGGCCATCCTTATTTTGCAGATGAGGCCAGAGGAGCTACTGATTAGGAAGAAAAACTTTTACAAACCTCTAGGCTCTCCTCTTCAATTCAATGCTTTGCCCCCTGTGTTGCTTTCTCCTAAAGTGAATAAATGAAAATTTGCAGTAAAAGGACCTCGAGAGCCTACTTGTTGGAAATACTCTGGGAAACGTCAGAATCTATGAATCGGAAGGCTCCTTGCATCAAAGGCTGATAAAACGATCCAAGGAGAATTCCTTCATCCTCCCAAAGGAGTGGGACGCTGGCAGGAGAATCCCCGGGTGACATCTGTCACTTCTCCCAAACCAAATTGACAGAAGCACACCCTGTATTTGTGACTTGCCAGCTCCTGGAGGCTTCCCGGTGTGGACTGCACAGAACACTGCATTTACACTCAGTTCCTCAGTCCCTGCAGGAGTCCTGGCTCTCAGGAGAGATAGAGAATCTTCACTTGCTTTCATGGGCTGCACTGTGCACCCCGCCAAATTCACATGTCAAAGCCCTAACCCCCAGCACCTCAAAATGTGACTTTATTTGGAGACAGGACTTTTAAAGAGGTGATTAAGGTAAAATGAGGCCATTAGGGTTGGTCCTGGTTTAATCTATCTGATGTCCTTATAAGAAGAAAAAATTGGGGCACCAGGGGTGCCCATGTACAGAGAAAGACCATGTGGGGACACAGCACAAAGGTGGCCATCTGCAAGCCAAGGGGAGGGGACAGGAGAAATCCAACCAGCCAACACCTTGATCTTGCACTTCTAGCCTCCAGAACTGTGAGAAAATAAAGATCTGCTGTTTAAGCCACCCAGTCTATGGTATTTCGTTACTGTGGCCCTGGCTGATACACTCACTTTCCAAGTCATTTGACCTCCATGGCCCAGGTTTCCGATCTGCTGTAGGGATGGGTTCCTGCCTGCTCCACTTCACAAGGTCAATGTTGAGGCTGTGGACACAAAAGCCCTTTGTAAGATACAAAGTACCAAATGCCCAGGAGACTAGAGGGTATGTGCCCACAGGCACCATGTCCAAGGCCGGGGCCAGGGGAAAGTGGGGGTCAGACATTCACAAAACATCTGTCTCTGGCTTGAAATGAGCTCCTAAAGCCAGCGCTGGGCTTTCAGAGACTAATTTGTACAAAAGCCCTGCAAATGTGTATTGCCTTGGTCTCAAAAATTCCACCTCTAGGAGAGAAGCAGACAAGAGGACTGACATAAAAGAAGAAAGATATTCTTCCCAAAAATCCAGCGTGGAATCAGTTAAGGAAAAAATCACAGGACAGAATAATTTGCATCTGTTAAAAACCACGCAGAAGGGGAAAATTCTCAGCATTGAAAGATGTTGATAATAAATTGCTATCAGAAAAAGACAGAGGGTGAGTATAGCTCAGTGGTAGAGCACATGCTTAGCACGAGCAAGGTCCTGAGTTCAATCCTCAGAACCTCCATTTAAAAAAAGAAAAAAGAAAGCACCTGACCACAGAACCAACTACTTTTGTAAAACTCCACCTGTATCTTTGTGAATATATACATAAAGAAAAAATAGAAAATACATCAAAATGCTAACAGTGGACAGGTGATTATGGATTTGGGGATAGACTTTTCTTAAGTTTGTCTGTGTTCCTCAATTTTTCTGCATTGAACAAGTATCACTTTGTTGTTTTAAAAAAGGTAATAACCAGCACTTTGAAATAAATAAATGGCACTTAAGAGTCCAGAAAATAAGTCTCATGGTTAAATGAAAGTGTTTTAGATGTAATAACAGGATGGTTTTGGCAGAAATTAAAAAGACTGATTGCATGGAAGGCTGGGGAAGGTGTGGGACAAAGGATCCTCTCACAAATTGCTGGTAGGGGTGTAATGTGATATAATCTTTTGGGGAAGTAATTCAGCAGGATGTATTAAAACTTTACTATGCACACCAGTTTTGCAATAGTGTTCTTGGAAATACATCCCATAGAAACAAAGGCAGCACTGTATAGGAGCACGTGGATGTGAGTGTGGACAGTGAGACTGCCTGGGACAGGGGGAAAGGCCATCACACAGGATGAGTGAAGGGCAGTACAGCCACATCATGGACTTCTGAGCAACTGTGAAAGAGCAAGCAGTTTATACTGATGGCCTAGAGGATTCCTGTGATGTATGAAGTGAGGAAAACAAGATGCAGAGAAGGATATATGATTTGGTCCCAGTGTCAAAATGTTAAGCACTGATTCTGTTGAAAGCCCCTCTAGGGTCTATACATAAGGACTTTGTGCATGATCAAATGAGTATGGAGCAAACGTGTTACTGCTGAGTACCTGGGGAAGGGGGAGGAGGGATATGGGGGAAAAGTGTCAAAAAATTTAAATGTAAAAGGGGGCAACAATTTTTTTAAAATATGTTTACTATGATCCACCATATGCAAAGTAATGTTTTCGGGGTAAATAGATGCATAGAAAAATGTATGAAAGGCTGTACTCCAAAACATCAATGGTGGTAATACCAGGGTGGTAAGATTTCATGATTTTTTTTCCTTTCTTCTTTATATTTTTCTTTAATGTTTGGTATCTTTACAAGAAGCATGTGTTTTTAGTAATATCATGGAAATGTAATAAAAATCATTTATTTGGAAGAGGGGGAAGCAACCTGCCCACTCCCATCTCTCTATCCCAGCAAATCTTATTTTGAACTAAGTTTGAGAATGATACTGGGGGTGTATTTCAGAATTTGGAATTCTCTTTTCATTTCCTGTTGGTCCTATTAGTTCAGGAAAAACAGGACTTATTATTCAAATCAGCCATGTTTTATCTGATGTATTAAATACAGCCTTTATATTTTCTCAAAAATGAATGTTATTTTCCTATGGCCTACATGAATTTGTGATCTAAGGAAATTTTTAGACCTTGATTAAAAGAAAAATACTATTCCTTGAGAATTGGTAAGTCTATGCTCCCTAATCTGAACAAGATCCAGCACCTTTGGTGACACATGCCTGAATTTGGAGCAACCTGGTTCTGAGATCGAACACTTAGAACAGGGCAGAATAACAGTGTTCAGTGTCAGGTCCCCCACCTTTTGCCCTCGACCATTAGTCAAGATGCTCCAATCATTTAGGAAATTTCAAGTGATTTAGGAGCTCTGTGTCAGGAACTTGGAATAAAGATCAAATATATATATTTTTTGTTATGCCACAGTTGGGGGACAGGAAGGAATAAGAATAGGGCATTGGTGTTAAGGACATCTGGGGAAAGAGTACATGGGGTGGGACAGAATCTCTTGGAATGGACACAGACTGAGGCTGCTGTGATTCATGCAAACATTCACCAAAGGGCATTCAGTGCCGTGCAGGCTGTCAGGAATGAGGTGGGAAAGCACTCCAAACCAAAGTCTGCAGCCAAGAAAATTTGCAGCCAAGTAAGTTGTTTCTCACATGGGTGAATTTTATAGCACACTCCAAGGGTTGCTGAGCAGGGAATTTATCTGCATAAATATGGCTACCGATTCTTCCAAGCAACTCCAGCTGGTTTAGCCAGCTGGTCTAATTTATAATAAAATCCCAATTCACTGGTAACAGGATGTATTATTCAATGAAAACTTTGATGTAATCTATTTGGAAAGAAACAAAGTTGGATGTCTACCTCATACCACACACACAAAAATTCCTAATCAATTCAATATTTATATATATGTATATCCATATGTATATATATATACACACACACATATATATTATATAAAACAGTGATATGAAACATAGGCGGGTGTATTTATAAGTTTGGGGTGAGCAGGGCCTCTCTCTAAACATAACACACAAACCCAGATGCCAAAAAAGCAAAGTCTTGCATATTTGATTACATAAAAATTTTAATTTCAATGCAGCAAAAGATATTATAATTACAATTAAAAGATAAGTGGCAGATGGGAGAAAATATTTGTAGCATATTTGTTCATTTATCATTCAACAAATATTTAGTGAGCATCTATTATGTCCCAGACACACTGCTAGTTGCTCATAAAATTATTTAGAAAATATTCACAAAACTGCATTTTTAATTCAAATTTTAATATATGTGTGACTAATAAAGGGTTTAATGTCCAAAATATATAAACTGATACACCCAAAATAAAGCAACATTGAAAATAAACAGCAAAGTAAAAATAAATAAATAAAAATAAAACAACATACATTGAAAATGAAGGCACATACACAAAAGAGATATATCAGAGTCTTGGCTACATATAAAAAGTTAAAAAAGCAATGGCTTAAACACAGTAAATGTATATTTCTCTCTCACATAAAAAGATGCAGAGGAAAGTCATCCAGAAATAGTACAATAGTTCCACTGTCAATAGGGACCTAGCATTCCTCCTTCCCTCTGTTCCACTATTGGTGCCATCCTCAAACCAACCTCATATTCCAAGATGGTTACCAGAGTTCCAGCCATCCAATCAGCATTCCAGGTAACAGAAAGGGGAAAGAGAGACAGAACAAAAGAGTGTCCTCCTAACCAGATTGTCTCTCTTCAAGCCTCTCTGTTCTGCCAACACCTCATAGGCCACACCCTGATGCAAGAAAGGCTATTTAATATAGTCTTTTAGCAAGGTGCATTTTCACCACAAATACAATTGGGTCTGCTACTTAAAAACAGTGGGAAAATTAATACTGGATGGCAACTAGAAATCTCTGCCACATTAGATAAATAGTAACCAACAAAAGCTGGTCTGGCAATATTAAAATAAGAATTATGGCAGAAAGCATTATTAGGCATACAAAAATATCAGCATAATGACAAAGTGTAGTATCATCCAAGTCATGAATTTGCATGCACGTAACAATATAACTTCAATACACACAAAGCAAAAACTGACTCATTTATGAGAAACTGTAAAGCCACAGGCATGGAGGAAGACTTTGATACTCATCCATCAAAAACTAATAGATTAGCCAGATTAAAAAATATAATAACTTACATTGTGTAAACAGCATAATCCACAAACTTAATCTACATTATATATTTGGCCCCAACAAATAGATAATATTTATTATTTTCAAGCACACACTGACCTTATATAAAAATTGACCATTTATGAGGTCACAGAGGAAATCTTAAGAAATGCCAAAGAATCTATAACTTACAGACAATAATCTTTGGGTACAAGGCAGTTAAACTGGAGAGCCACTATTTTTTTCAATCTTTGAATCCCACTCATTTAGAAACAAGAAATTAACCTTGGATTACTACAGACTCTAAAGGAGCCCACAGATAAATGACAAAACGTTGAGAACTGCGTGTCAACAGAAGTGATCCTCTTCAAAGCTTGTGGGACGCGGTTAAAGCGCATGGGTGCTTAGTTTTAAATTTATGCCCTTGAAGATTGAAAACAATGACTAAAAGCATTCAACTCAAGAAGCTAGAAAAATATTAAAGGAAAAAAACCAAAGAAGTTAGAAAGACTGCAATAAAAATGGTAAAAGAAAAACATAATGAACAGGAACTTTTAAATATCGGAGATAATTAGTCAGGGAGACTGTTTATTCCCTGCTTCGGAGCTTCCCTCCACGTGGAGGGAGGAATATGACAGCCCTCTCTCCTCTCACTTCTGCCTCATACTCCCTGGGGGATCAGAGTGGGTCCCCTGGCTGGACACAGACACTCAGCATATGCGAGACTGCCTCTCCCCTTCCCTCTTCTCTCTCCATCTCTGTCTCTCGCTCTCTTTCTCTTTCTCCCCACTCCAGCCAAGAATGTGTTCACTACTGTTCTTGGCCACAGAGTAGGCTGAGCATAAGAGCACTGAGGCTGCCTCACTCCGCGGTTCAGTCCTGGAAGTGCCTTTGCCTCCATGTGTAAGTTTCCTTCTACGTCAACCTCATCAATAATAAAGATGCTAATTTGGTGCTTTCCTTTTTGTCTTACTTCTCAAGTGAGCCATGAATTCTGTAAGAAGGACGGATGCTATTTGTTGGTTCCCTAAAACCCTCTCAATCAACAGCACCAAGAGCTGATACCTTGAAAAGACCAGTAAAATAAACAAACTTCTAGCAAGTCCAATCAGCTCAAAAGGTGAAGTCATAAAGATGTGGAACAAAAAAGAGACCATAACTATTAATACAGTAGGGATTTTTAAAACCATTCGAGAAGATGATGAACAACTTTATAGCAATAAATATTGAATCTGAGATGAAACCGTACACAAAGTTTTGAAATAATATAAAAGCCAGACCTCACTTATCCTAGGAAGATAGCATAACTGATAGACTAGTTGAACAAAGACTGCACAAGAAAAGAAAATTATAAATCAATTTCATTTTTAAACATATATGTAAAAATCCTAAATAAAATACAAGCAAAACAAATCCATGGTGTATTTTTAAAATATATACATCACGAACAAATTGGGATTATCCTAGGTATGAAATAGTCAATTTTAGAAAAATATTTAAATAGAATTTGCCACATTAACACATTAAAGAAAATATCACCATTTCAGTAGATGTAGAAAAACATTTAATAAAATCTAACACATTCATGATATAAACTAAAAGTAGAAAGGAATTCTCTTAGTTCAATTAAAGCTATCTACCAAGAACTCATAGCAAATTATCATACTTAATGTAAAAACATGAAAAACATTACCATTAAAATTCAGGAATAAAATAAGGATGCCAGTAATCACTCCTCTATTCGACATTGTACTAGAGATCCTAGCCAATTCAGTAAGACAAGGAAAAAAAATAGTAGAATAATAGGAAACAAAGAGCCAAAACACTGTAGTTCTTTGCTGTTAATATAATTGTCTATGTAGAAAATCCAAGAGCTTCAACAAACTTTGAAAAGTAGTAAGGGTCCAGCAGGGTTGCTGGATACCAGAGCAACATAAAAGATCAGTAATACCTTAGGCCCAGCAATAACCAATTAGAAAAGGTAATGTAGAAAAAAATGTGACAATGAGTGTGTATATGTCCATGAATGACTGAAAAATTGTGCTGAACACTGGAATTTGACACAACATTGTAAAATGATTATAAATCAATAAAAAATGTTTAAAAAAAAGGTAATGTAAGAAAGCATCACTTACAATAGCAAAACCATTAGGAACTGAGATTAAAGAGAGTGATGTATAAAAAAAAAGAGTGATGTATAAAACCCTATGGAGGAAATTACAAAATACTGACATGAACAAAGAAAGAGATGTAGCATGTTCATGGATAGAAAGACGTCATAAACATAAAAATTCCTCCTAAATTAATCTTTAAAGTGAATGCAATTCCAACCAAATTCTGAAGGGACTCTTTTGGGAAACCTGACAATATAATCCTAAAATGCAAATGTAATAATAAAGGATCAAGAACAGCCAAAACAATTTTGAAGGAGAAGTAGGTAAAGGAAGGATTTTCCCTACTGGGTAGTAAGACTTACAAAGATGTGATAACTAAAACAATGTGACAGTCCTACTGTAGCGCACAGCCAACTGCATTCATTATCTTGTAATAACTTATAATGGAAAAGATTCTGAAAAACAGTAGAATATATCTGTACATGTATAACTAAATCACTTTGCTGTACATCTGAAACTAACACAACATTATAAATCAACTATACTTCAATTAAAAAAAATTTTTTAGACAATGTGATAGTAACCCAGGGGTAGACAAATACAGTCAGAATGTGAACCCAGAAATTTGATATAATAAAAGCAATAAGAAAATAGATGAACTATGTAATAAATTGTACTTGGGTTCAGCTGATTGTCCACTTGGAACAAAATAAACATAGATTCCAACCTCACACCGCAATGGCCACAGGGTGCGCTGCCCACTGTCCCTTCATACTCTCAATGCAGACACACAAACAGGTCCACCTAGAAACACCTCTGAGACCCACAGACTTCCATGCACCCTGCAGGAACAGCAGTCTGTGAGTGCAAGCAGAGTAGTGCCGCAGGAATGGTGCAGAGCTGAAGGATAAATACCCACACTTCCTCGCCCCCTCAAGCAAAACACTTGTGAGGCAGGTTCTACACCATCTCCCCGAGGTCCCCAGGGGGTGCCTGTTCTTCGGCACGCCCTCCCTTAGCTTCCTCCCTTCCCCTTCTCATCATTTGCACTCAAATCTTTGTCTCAGGTCAGCTTCTGGAGGAACCAAACCTAAGATTGCAGCAAACCAAAAAAATAAACCAGGGACCTCAGCACCCCAAACATAAAAAAATGAAAGCAAAGCTTTAAAGAATTTACAAGGAAACTATATAGAAGAACCTGTTTATGACCTCTATGTAAGTGAAGGATTTCTTAAACACGATGCAAAAAAGCACATCATAAAGGAAAAGACTGATAATATGACAACATTCTAACGCAGTATTTCTGTTTCAACAAAAGACACTGTAAACAAAGTGAGAAAACAAACTACCGATTAGGAAAAGATATTTGAATCTCACTAAAGGATCACGGCCAGGATACATATGAACATCCTAGAAAGAATAAAAATAAGACTAAAATGGGAAAAGGAACTAAAGATAGAAGTAGGAAATCCACAAAATAAAAACTATAAGTAACCAAGAGACATTAAAATATGTTCTATCTCAATAATGTGTAAGGAGATGCAAATTATAGCAGTGAGATAATCATATTTTATCTATAAGATTGGCAAAGTTTTAGAAGATGGAAAAGTAGTGCTGGGGGAAGGACATGCTTCAACACTTGCTGCAAACAGGCCTCGGCATTACCTTTTGGGAGAACAATTTGGTGAAATCTCCTAACATTTGAAAGGCTTACACCCTGTGACCCAGCCAACCCACTCTGAGAAATGTATCCTCCAGAAATAATAGAATGAGTATATAAAAATATATTAAAGGCCATGTTTTCCTGCATTGTTAGTAAATAGAAAAATTAAAAAGGAAACCTAAATGTCTCCCAGTACAGAATGTTTAAATAAATGAAAACTATTCTGGTGGGGGGAGTATAGTCTAGTGATAGAGCATGTGCTTAGCATGCACAAGGTCCTGGGTTCAATCCCCAGCACCTCCATTAAATAAATAAACCTAGTTATCTACCCCACCCCCAGTAAAAAAAAAAAAGGTTAAAATGGTAGATTTTATGCCACATATATTTTACTACCATTTTTTAAGGCAAAGGGCAGATAACACAGATTGAGCTGGAGAGAGTTGCTCGTTTGCTCAGTAAATACTGGGCCGACTTCCAGTGGAAGAAACAGAGAATAAATAAGTGGACACACACAGACATAATTTCCAGTTGTAAGTGTTACAGGGAAAATGCATCAGGGGCACGTGCTGGAAAGGGAGCATGAGGTGGAGAGGCGGCTGGGAGCTCATTGAGAAGGTGGCATCTGACCGAGGCCTGAGCAGCGATGACATTTACAGAAACCTCCCCCTCGCTTCTCACCTTCCTACACTCTCAGACTCAGCTCCCCCTCCTCCAGGAGCCGAGAGAAAGCCCTAGATTGGTATCCGGGGAGGTGAATCCTCTCTGGATGGCCTACTTGATCGTTAATGAGGGACAGCTTTACAAAAAGGAACCCAAGGGGTTAAAAAGAGGTGACTCACTTAGCCGGGGTTAGCGTTCACCGGGAAGAAAGTAAACGCTATGTTGATAAAGGGGGGAGGCTGTCGAGGACTCTGCACGGAGGATTTCAGGAAGGAAGAGCAGGACCCAGGAGTGCAGCCCTGCCCCTTAGATAACACATCATCTCCCCACTTCTAGAACAGTCTTGGTGCAGCAATCATTATGCCCAGACCAGGTAGTAATCCCACTCTCCCCCTCGTTTAAGGCTGAGGCTTGGCCCTCAGGAAGCTCACAGGAACCGGGGGTCGGGGGGGGAGGCGGTATCTGTGTGTGTTTGCTTGTATCTGTGTGTCTATGAGTGTGTCCATTTGTGTGTCCCCGTGTGTGTGTGTGTATGACAGGGGAGAGGAGGTTCTTATTTTTCCTATATCATTTTTTTAAATTAAGGTGAAATTCACATAACATAAAATTCACAGCTCTAAAGCCTAGCTTTCCATGGCACTTAATGCATTCACAACGTCATGCAACCACCACCTCTATCTAGCTCCAAAACTTTTCCATTACTTAAAAGAAAGCTTTGGACCCATTAAGACTGAGGCAAAGATTGGCGGACACTGAGAGCTGTCCCAGCCCGCTCCTGCGGGCTTTCACAGGCGATGCTCCCGAACATCTCTGGCACTTCTAATTCTAGCTGCCCGCTCCCAGAGGACACACACTGAATGGACACACACTCTTTCCCCAAGTCTGGTTACTAGAATAAATGGCTGAAGTTTCCTGTTACCAGTTGAGTTGGGTCCCACCCTGCAAAACATGCTGAATTCCTAACCCCCAGTACCTAAGAACCCTCGTAGCCTTCAGAAGGAAACAGCCCTGCCAGACTTTTGATTTCTGACTTCTGGCCTCCAGAGCTGTAAGAAAATTAATTTCTATCGTTTAAGCCACCCAGTCTGTGCTGTTTTGTTACAGCGTGCCTAGTGGACTGATACAGCCGTTCTGGGGAAAGACTGGAGAAATCACTACTCTATATGCTTGTTGTAGTATCTCGAGGTCCTTCCCTCTTCCAGCTGATGGATTCTCCACTGGCTCAAGCTTGGGTGAGGGATCACTGCTTTCCATTGGGCATCTGATCTCAGCCTCCTGCTAATACGTTCTTGATCACTTTCAAATATATACATTAAACAACATCCATGCTGGCTGCCAAATATCTTGCCCCTGGAAATGTCAGGTCCAATTAGTCATCTCCTGACCTCCCCTCCTGCAGGTCAGGGCCCTTGGCTGCCATCCCAACCATACTGTCCTTTTTGGTAATTGCACCCAGCTTGTTTGCCTGCAGTAAAGTGCTGGCCTCTGGTCTCTGTTCTTCCATCCCTGTTGCTGCTGGGGAGCTCAGTTCTGGAGCAACATCGCCCACTGTCAGGCCCAGCCCACTGCTACCCCACTGCTACCCACTGTCTCAGCCATGCTGGTGCCTCTTCCCCAGTCCATTCCTTGTCACCTGGGTAGAGGTGGGCCCACCCAGGAACTTAGTCAGCCAGCGGGTTTTCCAATCTACAGTAGAAGACCCATTCTAGCTTTTCTGGGCCTTTGCATACTTTGGCACCTGGTCTGCCACACTGTTCCAGCATCTACCTCATTGAATGTGCTTTATTATTTCTTCAAAGGGTGGGAGAACCATCTCCCAAGGGCCTTTCCAAGAGTCAGACCTTAGAGAGTCTTTCAATACTGCTAAACTCTTCAATATCCAGCTTGCCTTCAGCCACCCTTGATAGGGAACCTTCAGAGTCCACTCCTAGAAATATCCCCCAGGCCCTGCCCGGCCTGGCTGGCTTGCTCCCGCAGCTCCTTTGGTGATTAATTCCTCCTGCCCCTGAGCAGGCAGAACACTCCCCTGGTCAGGCCATGCTGAGGTGTTACTGCACTTTGGGGTCTGGTGGTCAAGAGGGGAGGTGGAGCAGACCCTGAAAAAGGGCAGCCTTGTCTTGTAGGACAGTGCCCCTTAATTAAGGTTTCTGCATCACTTTCAAGCATCTCTGGGCCACTTCTACAGGCCAGAGAGTACAGGAGGGTCTAAGGATTCAAGGTTCTCAAAAGCATCTCCCAGTAGGTCCATTTCGGACCTCAGGGGCCCCACCCCTCCCCACGGGGTCCTGGCTTTGGAGGGAAGGCTTCCCCAGGCTGGGAATTCAGCCTTCTCGGAAGTTCTGTTTCAGCTGAGTCCCGAGCAAGCCTCCAGCCGTCTGCCCTCTGGCTGTAGAAGAGGTTTCTTTAAGTGTGGCCAAGGAATCCTCCTGATTTTGCTTTAAACAGGTGATCCATGGCCAGTTGAACTGTTGGGTTTTTTCTTCAAAGCATCAAGGGTACCAGCAACAGCCTCCCCAGCCCACAGGCCTCAGGACTGCTATTTTTCCCCGCTGTCTCTCAAACACCAGGGATACTGCACAAGCCAGTGCATCCCTGTCCACCTGGGTCCTGTCCCAGGTGTGACCAAGCTGAGTAGCTGGAACCATCAGCTCTCCACCCCCCACCAGTGACAGGTGGCACCCAAGGCAGAATCCCATCCTTGGAGTCGGCCTCTTAGGACCACTCCAGTACTACTTGCCTGCAGTTGGCTGGAAGCAGAGACTGAGACAGGGTTTCAGGAGCAGGGGTTTACTGGGGGAGCTCGTCAGCACAGCCGCTCAGGGAGTGAGGGAAGGAGGATAGGGAAGAGGAAAGGCTGAGCCCAGCCCTGGCCTGATGCACACATTGTACCACAGTCTCATCCCCGTCTGGAGGCAAGGGGACAGCTTCTCACATCCTGTTAGCCACTGGCTGTGGGCCATCCCCGGAACCTCCCAGGCATTGCGGCGCTGTCAGCTGAGGGCACTTCTCCAGGGGAGGGGGCAGGGTACACTGGCCTGGGGGAAAAAGGATCTGGTCAGGACACCACCAGCATCCGCAGAACCGCAGCCCTCTCCTCTGCTGCCTCAGGCTGAATCACTAGTCAGTCATTTCATGGTCTGTGGTGAGAGTCAGTCACCCACTCAGCATGTCTCCGAGGCTGCAGGGGACACGCATCACCCACCTCCAAGCAGCTCTGTGGGTGCCTCTCTGTATCAGCCCGAGGTTAAGGCGGGTGGGAGCACCACAGGCCACCCCCACTCTCTCTGAAGAAAAATCCCAATTCCCACGCCATTTATGGCCTCTCCAGCCTCTGATAAGCTGGATGGAGTGGTCATCTAGGAGCTTCCAAGCCAGTTTTCCATGACCACCTTGCAGGGACGGGAGATTTACTGGCCTGTTTTCCTACAGCCTTCGCCAAAGGGAGCTAGAAAATCTGACATTAACACCCTGTTATCTTAGCGTGTGAGATGCATCTGACTCCAGCTTTCCACTCCCCACCCCTTATCCTCCGCTCCAGGGCTCACCCCCACCCCCCAAATCAGCAGAAACAGAGGCCAAAGCTCTGTCCCGCCTCCACCACCCTCCAGAGGGAAGCCAGGAGGAACGCAGCGGAGGAGAGCGCCACCTAGTGGACGTCTGGGGAGGTGGAATCTGCAAGCGGCTGAGGGACTTGTTAGACGGCAGGGCGGTCTCCCAGGGGAGGGAGTGGGGGGTGAGGCCGAGGGCTGGACGGTAAAGGACGCAAAGGGAAAGAACTGGATGTGGAGGAACCAAGGCGCTTCCACGGAACGCCGCGAGCCTTGCTGCAGCCTCCCTCTGCTCATAGAACAGAGCAAATTGGCCCACCCAGGGCCATCCCTTGACTCCTGGGAAAACTTCCTGAACATTCCAAGAAAGAGAAATTTACAATCAAATAATCTGGGTCTGGTGTTTGGTTTATTCCAAGAAAAGGGACAAGGAAAAATTCAGGAGATAAGGAGAGAGGGTGTTCCCCCTCCATAGTGGCCTGGGGGGCACTGGCCATCTCCTCAGCAGCAGGAGGATGAGTGAGCCAAGGGCCACCCAGTGGTGGAGATGGAAGGTCAGTCCTCCAACCTTCCCCTCCAGACAGCGCTGCGGGGCAGGAAGGAGGCAGCCTCCAACACGACTGCAAGATGTATGTTCTTCCAAGTACATGAAAAGGTCTGGAAGAAAGCACCCAGCTCTTGGTAGAAGCCCTGGGGTGGAGGGGTTGGAGGGGTGGGGAGGGGAGGGAGATGATGGGGCAGAAGACAGCTTTCACTTCTCAGTTTACACACTTCCTCCAAAATGTGGCGGGATCATGGGTGTGCTCCACTTTCAGTTTTGACCTCATTTTGTACTTTTCAAGTTAAAAAGCAATTGGATCATAAAGACAGAAAGTGTCATGGTAGTTGCCAGGGGCTGGGGGGCGGGGGGAATGGGGAGTTAGTCTCTGAGGGGGACGGTTTCCATTTTATAAGATGAAAAGAGTTATGGAGCTGGATGGTGGTAACGGCTGCACAACAGGGTGGATGTATTTAATAACCACTGAACTGGACACTTAAAAATGGTTAAGAGGGTACATTTTATGTTACGTCTATTTTACCACAAGAAGAAAAAAGAAAGAAAAGGCAGTTGAAAACAACGGGATATGAAGTGTCTCCTTAACACAGCAGAACCAAAGAGGTACCAAATGAAGCTGACCCTGACCAAGCCTTAGATCAGGAGTCTGCAAACCAGGGCTTCAAATCCAGTTTGACTGGAACACAGCTCTGCTTGCTGTTTATATATTGTCTACACTGCTTTCATGCTATAACGCAGACTTGAGGAGCCCACTGACCCACAGAGCAGAAAATATTTACCGTCTTGCAATAACAACAAAAATGGAGGGGAGGGGATCCATAGATTTAAAAAAGGCTTAGCAGGGACAGATAATAGAGGTGTGGAAGGTAAGAAAGTAAGACATCCTTTTCCATGGTAGTAAGTAAAGAGATGTATCTAAAACTGAAAACCAGGAATTAAAGCTAAACCACTTCATTGAGACGTCATGATTTAAAAAAAAGAGGAAACATCTATTAAAAAGCTGTACATGGTTGCCTCTGGAGAGGGGTTTCAGGAATCAGAGAAATGAAGCAGAGAACTAATTTTCTTTTAAAGTCTAGTGCTAGTATTTGACTTGAAGTATACACATGTTTAAACATAAAATATTTAAATATAAATATTTGAATGAAATAATAAGTTGGAAATTTAAAGAATTTAACATGCAGGTGAATGTTTCTATAATCTTGGATTATAGAAAGCCTTTCTAAACATGACTTGAAAATCAAAAACAACTATGGAAATGGTTGATCTGTTTGCATCAGAATCTAAAATTGCTTTATGGGAAAAGCTAGGGTATGTATAAGGTTGCAAGACAACTGGAAAAAAGATTTGCAACCGATAATATAAAGGGTTGATATCACAGTTGGATTTTGTTGTTGCTGTTTTTCTGAGCAACAGAAATGGACCTTAGCTGATTTAAGCAGAAAAGGGATGGATATTGAGTCTGGCACAGGCGGTCTGGAATGGCCGTCCTCCCAGACAGGAATGGCAGTTGTGCTATAGTCAGTCAGGTAAAGACCCCACTGCTGTCCCTGTGCTGGGCGTTGGACGGCCACAGGTTGGCTGCATTGCTTCCACCCTCTCCAGAGTGAAGTCTGCGCAGTTCCCGCTCCCTCCTATCATCAGCTTCCAGTTGCATTTCTGAGACTGCATCTGAGACTGCATCTGAGACTGCATCTGAGTTGCAGTCTCAATCACAGGCTGTGCCCTCTGCTACGAGGGAGGCTGGAAAACAAGCCCCGACTCTCCAGCTCCCCCCTCAGAACTCGGGCACTCCCCAGGGAGGAAGAGGGGTCAGATGCAGGCGGGACTGCAAGCCCCAGTACTTCAGCAGGCCTTACAGTCCTTTATGTAACAGATGAAAACGTGATGGACAACTAGGCAAAGCAGCACAAAGAGGCAACTGGCAAAAAGTGAAATTAGGCAGTAAGTATATAAAAAGCTGTTTAGCCTCACTAACGCAGCGGCCATTGGTGGCTGCCTACGCCAGATCAATTCCCACCTTCTTCCTTGCTGACAAAACCCGGGCGTTGTTTGGATACCAACCCCACCTGTAAACAACTCCAGGGAGTGCGTGCGATGCAGTTCTGGTCAACGAGCTGTGCAGGGAGGTCTGCCGGAGACTTCCGGGGAAGGTCTCTGAGTTAGTCAGCACAGGCTCGCTGCTGTAACAAGCAAGCGCCACGTCTCTACAGCTGACACAACTGAAGTTCATCTCTCACTCGTGCAAAGTCCAACACAGGCCTTCTTGGTTGGTTGCTCTGCCTGTGCAGGTCTCAGGGAGTGACTGAGAAACCTAAGGTCCTTCCACTGTGTGGTTCTGCCATCCTCAAGCTACACTCCCAGGTTACTGCACTTGTGCCTTCTGTTCACATTCTATTGGTCAGAGGAGATCACATGGTCACATGGACTAGCCTAGCTGCAGGGGATGCTGGGAATTGTAGTTTACTCCGTGCCACGACAAAAGGAGCCAGCTTTTGTGAACCCTGAGCACTGTTCTTGCCACAATCCCCTCTCTGGTCACCATGTATCCCTCTGGCCCTTCCTCCCACATAAAAGGACACTCCTGGGTTGTGCCTAAACCCTCTTATCTCAGCAAAGCTCCCTTTCCATTACTCCCCATGGCCCCAGGATCCTTCGGCATTAACCTCCTTGCCCAGGACTGAAGTTGAGTTGGAGGTCACGCGCGCCTTGGGTTCCATACAGCTTTGCCCCTGGCTCTTTGCATCCTCTGTCAAAACCTGAGAGTACATAGTGCCCTCCCTCAGTACAGCTCGGTGAGGGGTCCCAGTCTGGCTGGGCGGGTGGCCCCCAGCCCTGGTTATACCTGCAAGACTCCCGCCGCTGCTCTGGGCGGGCAGAGAAAAGCACCAGCCCCAGCTGGACCAGGGCTTCCTCTGCTCTCAGCACCATGAGGAGACGCCTTAATGACACGGATGAGAACCGCCAGGGGGGTGCACACAGCACACAGAAAGGAGACTTTTGAGAACTCAGGACAGACACACACATGATTTCCTCAATTAAAATTTAATAGAGGAAGTGAAAAAAGGAAACTTTCCCTGAGAGCAGAAGCTGCATTCCAGAAGACACGATAGAAGGGCTAGTACCCAGCACAGAACCAAGACACAAAGAAAAGAAAGCATGAAGGGGAAAGAGGCAGGAGGGGTAAATTAGGAGTTTGGGATTAACATATGTATATAAAATAGATAACCAGCAAGGGCCTACTGTATAGCACAGAGAAATACATTCAATATCTTGTAATAACCAATGGAAAAGAATTTGATTAAAGAATAGATTTATATATTTATGTATAACCGAATCACTTTGCTGTACACCCAAAACATTGTAAATCAACTATACTTTAATTTAAAAATGAAAAAAAAAATACAGAAAAAAAAAGAAACAAAAGTGCAAATAAGATAATCAGACCTAAGACCCCAAATCGTGGGTAATGGGGCTTCTAGAAGGAAAAAATACAAAGGGAGATATGGTAATTTAAGAAGTAGTCAAATAGAATAGAGACAGAAATCTTGAGATTTGAAAAGGCTGCAGGCAGGAGTGATAAATAAAAAACATACACCTAGATGCAGCCCGGTGAGACATCTGAACTCTGCAGAGAAAGACAAAGTCACTGGAGCTTCCAGACAGAAAGGCTCCTGGCAGATGGAGGGGCGGGCTTCCCTTGTGCATCCCAGGAAGCGTGCAGGGAGGATCATCCACAAACTGGTGAGAGAAGGCAGCAGACCAGGAAAAGAAAGGCTCCTTCACCCCGAACAAGGGAAACAGACCAGGGCACGCTCTGACAAGCTGAAAATCAAATCGGAACAAAAGTCTTCAAAGAGTAGAAGACAGACAAGGAACAAGACAAGGAAGAGCGGTGAGCGATGCTTGCTTCAAGTGACATTTCAGTGGACAATGATGTGCCTGAGAAATAGAGTGCAATTGTTAAAGGCGGAACTATTGAAAGCCAGGAAACAAAGTCTAAGAGAAAACTTACTAACAAATAGCCTGAGATTGGAACTAAAATCTCTAAATGACATCAGCAAAATGCAGGAGTTGGGTTGAGGGCAGCAGCAAGCGAGCGAGAGAGGGGAAGGGAAGGGTTCCAGAGTCCTCTTGGGGGTCGGGGTGGGGTGCAGAGTGAGCAAGTGGAACAAGACGGGGTAGGGCATTTTTACTGCTGAGCTTGGATACGGTCGGAGGGAGTTTGAGGTTTAAATAAGGTTATTTAGGATGGAAGGTTAACCACTAGTAGAACCCAGGAGCCCAGTGGAACTTCTAAATTGGGAGCAGAGAGGTTAGGGGTGGAGCAGAAATAAAAATGATGTTGTTCAAGTCAGTAAAAGGGAAGAAAGGAAACAAAGAAAACAAGTCAAATAATAGGAAAAGCCGCAGCATTCCGACCCCTTGCAGAGCACCATGCTGTTTGCTGGAAAGTACAATAAAATGTGTTTCCCAGCCTCCTTCGCAGCTCGGTTCTGCCCTGGACCTTGCTTTCACCAAGCAGCCACACGTGGTTCGAAATCTGAGGGCAAAAGTGAAGCCAGGCTCCGCTTCTGCTTCAGGGGATGGTGGTTGGAGGAAGACAAGGTACCCCAGGGCAGAGGCAGTGTAGAACCTGATTTACTGGGGTGAGTCGTGGCCAGTTGGCGCCAACCCAGAGCCCACAGTCGTGGCGGCGCATCGTGATCCCTGTGTCCAGTGGCAGTGGTGTGGTCCTGGGCCAGCCTCTGGGGTGGTAGTGGGCTGAGTCCCCGGCTTCCTGGTCACACAGAAACTAGCTACTCCCTCTCAGGTGGGTTCTGTGGCGCCACTCAATCACTCCTGAAAGCTTAGCCCCAAACTCACTCTTCCAGCTATTCCAACAATTTGGTAAGCACCTGGGTCCTTGTATAAATCTCTCTCTGCTTAAGCTGGGTGATTTCTGTTACTTGCAACTGAACTGTGACTAATACAAATGTAAATATAAAATAAGATGGAAACGATAAAAAACAAATATGTCAATTGTCACAATAAATGTGAATGGGCTAAGTTCCCCTATGAACTTTGAAGTTCGAATTGCAGAAGAAAGAAGGAAAGAGAGAGAGAGAAGAAGGGGAGTTGGGGAGGAGGGAGAGAGGAAAGGAGAAATAGAGAAAATCCCCAATCCCATTATATGCAACCACATTGGAAAATCACTTAGCCCTGTCTGTCTACTAAAGCTAAATGCGCCTGCACACACATGGTCCAGCAGCTCCACTCCTGCATAAATATCCAAGAGAAATGCACACGTCTTTCCACCAAAAGGGGAGTTCACAGCAGCATTACTCAACTGTATAAACTAGCAACAACCCAGATGTCCATCAACAAAAGAATGGTTAAATAACAGTATATTCATGCAGTGGACTACTGCAGAGCAAAGGAGAAAGTGCAAACTACTGCTACACCCCACAGTATGGACAAACATCTCAAGCATAATATTAGGAGAAAAAAGCCAGACACAGAAGAGCATGTATTGTGGGATTCAATTTATACGAAGTTCAAGAAGAGACTATAGAACATACAAGAGAAACAGAAGCCAGAACAGCGGTTACCCCTGGGAGGGTCAGGAGGGAGCCTCCAGGGTCGGGGTGGGGGTGGGGAAATGTTCTATGTCTCCATCTGGGAGCTGGTTGCTCGGGTATAGATCTGCGTTAAATGTGGGTGGGTCGCTATTTAAGATTAGGGCGCTTGGCACTTGATACTAGATGTTTTTTATACCTCAATAAATGGTTAGAGTCAGTCATACTATTTAGAAAGAAAATATATCTAAAACAAAATGAAAAGAAGCTAACTTGCTTGAGGAAAAAAAGAAAACCCTAAGAAATACATTTCGAGACCAGACCTGGACTCCCTTTGTGCTGCTCTGTTGCACAGTGGTTCTTCTTGGGTGTGGAATTGGCAAGCCCCTAAGTAGGGGCATCAAAGTCCCCCAGGCCTCCGTTCTGGGCTGCTTCTCACCTCTACCCAAGAGAAAATCTACTCCCTGCACTCCTGGACAGAAGACAGGACTTCTGAACTTAGACTTAAGTTCTTTGGTTGAATACCGAATAGGCGCCTACTCTATACAGCACACCACCCAGGTGTCTCATTCCCTGCCCTCCCCATCCCTCGGCACAGAAAATCTGGATCTAAGCACTTGCTCATGCACTTCGCCTGGGCTGCTTGAACCCCTGTCTCAGTGATGGCTCCCAGTGGGGTCCCAGGGACACGCAGGAAGGATTGTGCCCCAAGGAATCAGCCACTGCAATCAGCCACTGCAATGAGGCACTGACCCAAACCAGACCGCCTGTTCCATCCTGTAGACCAAAGTGTCGGCACCAACCCCATCTCTTGTGCATTGTCTCACCCTTGCTGGGGCCTTGTCGTGGGTGGGTGCACTTTCCTGCTCCTTGACTTTGAGGCTGTCCATGTGATGTGTTTTGGCCAATGGCAGAAGTGACAGTCGGCCGGGTCCCAAGAGGCCTCCCATGTTCCACCCACACTCGGATGCCTCCGTTGTGGAGACCTGTGCCTTGGCCAGCCCACCAGCCCAAAGAGGATGAGAGACATGTGGGGCTGAGCAGCAAGAGGCGGCCACAGCCCAGCCAATCCATGAAGTCAAGAGAATAAGTCATTGTTCTAAGCGACTGAGTTTGGGGATGATTTGTTTCGTGACCCTTTGGTGGCCATAGCTGACCAATACATCCTGTCCCTCAAGGACTCTGTGATCAGGACCACGGGAGGGCATAGCAGCTGCTGCAGCCACAGAGGAGGGTGAGATCAACATGGAAGAAAAATCGAGAAGCTTCCCAGAGATGGTGGCCCCGTACATCAGTGGCCTGCTGTGTGTCTGGTCCTGTGTGCTGTCTCTCCCTGACCCTCACGCCGTCCCTGCAGGGTCAGTGCCGTTATTCTGGTGACGCTGAGCTTTTTCCCCACAGGACAGCAGGCCACTGGAGCTCAGCTGCCCCAAGCAGTCTGTCTTTTGGGGGCAGGGACTGTTCGCGTGCTGAGAACTCACAACTTTTGGGGGCCACCTCTCTGCGGAGAGAGGCAACAGCTGAGACCTTGGAGGAGGTGCAAAGGCTGACAGCCACCTGTGGGCGACAAGACCGCCAGTGGCGGATGGAGGGGACTCCAAGGGAAGGAAGTGAAGCTCCCCGCCCCTGGGAGAGAGACAGAAAGAGCCAGAGGCCAAGAGAAGCCTGGTCTCCAGAGGGAGGGCTTCCGGCTGATGCTGCTGGGGGGCGAGGGGAGGAAAGCCGGGCAAAGACCGCGCATCAGGCCGCAGGAGGGGGACCGTGACCTCTGAGAAAACTGTTTCCACTGCAGCACAATCGGTGAGGAGCCAAGCCGCTAAGGGGGTTTTTGTTTTGTTTTGTTTCGTTTAAGACCGGAAACAGCTCCTGAGGACTGCAAACCAGCTGCATGAAGGCTGCCCGGACACGCTCCCGGCTTTGTCCATGCGCTGACTCGTGTGCACCGGGAGATACGGTGTCGAAAACAGGTTTTCTGTTCCTTCCAGGAATGTTCCTGAAACTGGGTTGTTTCCCCCGCTTTTGCCCAGGCCACCACGTTCTGCTCTGCTCCACATTCTTTGGTATAAAAGAAACTAATATACATGGCGAGGGCTGGGAGATTTCCCAGAAAAAAAATAAATAAACACTTTGGTTTCCATAGCGGTGGAATCGCTGCTGCCTAAATACCTGGGTCCATCATTTCTTTTCTAGACAGATCCCAGGAGAACCAGCCAAAATGCTACCCAGACTCGTCCAACCCCACCTCTGCCCCAGATGTCTGAGCCCGTCTCAGGCAGGGGCATATGTGGAGCCAAAGGTCAGACAAGACACACAGTCCAGCCCAGCCTCTGCGCAGGGCCAGGCTCGTATTCCAGAAGTCGTCAAACTGACAATTCTCAGAAAATGACACTGCATGAAATCTCTGCTGTTCTGTTATGGGCTGTCGGTGTCCCAGACACCTCTCTCTCTCTCTCCCCGTCTCTCTCTTCCTCTCTTTCTCTCTCCTCCCCCTTCCTCCTCACTAAAAATCCCCCAAACCCGCCAAAGCAGCTCCCACTCTCTCAGCATTCTCTCCCATCCTCCCAATTTTGCATTGAGAAGTCCAGGACCTGAGCTGACAGGGACCAGTTTCATCTCGAAGGCCAGGAACAGAGAAGGTGTCCCAGCTACGAGGTCCCCTCGGGAGGCAGGAAGGAGTGGGGAACAACCATTTAGCAACACTCATAGGTTGGAAAATTTCACTCTTTAAGAAAAATGAGGTCTCATTGCTTCAAAGCGAGTGGCCTGGGGGCTGGAGGTCCTGCCCTGGTAATACCCCACCCCAGCTGCCAAGCTGTATCATTTGGGATTTTCTGAAAAAAATGGAGAAATATTAACTCCCATTGTGTAAAATCCAGAGGTGAGTCATGCTCACACAGTATCATCCAAAACCATGTTCTATTTCTCTGCTCTGTCTTCAAGGCATCACCTTCGACCCACCATCAGCCCCTCTGATGATCCAAGCATGGCCATCAGCAGCAGCTGGGGCTTCCGGGCTCCCTGCTCACCCTTAGTGGGAGGGGGTCAGTGGTGTGCTGGTTAGCGGACAGGGTTTGGCAGAGCTCTGACTTGAAGCATTGACAGGGTTTGGCAGAGCTCTGACTTGTGGTGTAAATACTCTTACCACAGTGGATTGTAAGCTACCAACTTGACAACCAGTTGGAAAGAGTTGCCTACAATAGATTCTCAAAAACCAGCCCTTACCTGCTCCAGCACACATCTGGGGGCAGAGACGCATCCTTCCCTAGATTAAAGAAAATCCCCATAGAACAGAGGATGGGATAACACGGATTCATTTAGACCAATCAGGGCCCACCCCTGGCTGGGAGCACGTCCCCTCCACCCAGATAGTTTGGCAGCTGCACGGTGGTGGGGGCGGGAGGTGGGGCTGTGAAGAACACCTCTCACCTTCTTCCCAGGAGGCCCTTCCCAACATTCCGGCCCAGCCAGCATCTTGCAGCTTCCAGCAGACCCCGGAGCAGGCCCTACCCAGGGTGCTGGTGGGCTGTAGCTGACTCCTGGTTTGGGGGACAATGAAGCCATGAGACTGGCAGACCAAAGGACTTCAGGGATAACCAAGGGCAGCAAAAGCTGACATCCCATGAAAGGTCCCAGGAACCACAGTGCCAACCTTCACACACCTGCCTGGAGGCCGTCTGCCTGTTGGATAAACACTCCCGGTCTGCTAGCTCTGGGTCTCTGGACCATCTCTGAAACCTGCTGCAGGAGGAAGGAGGTTCAAGGCGCACATCTCAGCCGCCTCTGTCGAGGTGCACGATCATGTTGTCCAGGCGGCTCATTTTTCTTTCAAGCTGTGCCCAAGGCTTTGGGAAGCCTGACAGACAGCTTTGTGAGACATTGACACCCCGGCCCCGACATGGCCCCCCAAGTTGGAGGTTCAGGCACCTGCTCTGGGCTGAGACTGAGGACCTGGAAGCCCCGTACACTGCCCGCTTCCTGGCCCAGAGCTGCCTGGTGGGCTGGAAGTGATCCTTCCTGCATCATCTGTGCAGAAACCTGTCTTTGCTGCCAGCAGAGCTAATTGCTGAGTTAATTGGCAATGTGTTGTTAGGTGGAAAAGAGCAAGTTATAAAACTGTATTTATAGTTTGACATTATTCTTGAGGAAAAGGAAATATGGGTGTGTCTGCGAGAACGTATGTGTGTCTGTGTGTGTTGGAGGGGTGTCTGTGCATGTTGGAGGGGTATCTGTGCAAATATAAATGGACATGGGAAACAAGCACAGAGCAGGGGTTCTCACTGAGGTCAATTTTGTCCCCTAAGGGACATTTGACAATGTTTGGAGACATTTGGGTTGTCATACTGGGGGGTGGGGTGAGGGAGGCGCTACGGCATCTAGGGGGTGGAGCCCAGGGATTCTGCTAAATATCCTGCTGTGCACAGGACAGGCCACAACAGGGATATTGATAGTGCCGAGGTTGAAGGAGCCTGATCTGGGGCAGAGGTTCTCAAAGTGGGGCCCTCAGATGGGCAGGGTCACCTGGGAACCCGTTAGAAGTACAGATTCTTGCCCCATCCCAGACCTACTGAATCAAACACTCTGGGGCGGGCTCAGGAGATCTGTTTCTCCTCGCCCTCCAGGAGATGCTAATGCACGCTCCAGCATGTTTTATCTCTGGATGGGGGGACAGTGATTTTTTCTTTGTGTTTCCTAAAATCTCTATATTTAAGTAGGTATTGCCTTTGTGATCAGACCAACTATAATCTAAGGTCTTAACTAATCAGCGATGCTGCTAAGGTTTCCCTTGTCTGCGGAGGGAGAGAACTGGGGGTTCCAAGACCAGAATGTAAATTCTGGCTCAATTTAACAAACAAGTTGTGTCACCTTGAATGAGCAGGTGCCCCAAGACTCAGCTTCCTTACCTGGGAAACAGGTGTGAGAATGTCCCTCCCTCTCAAGTTTGCTTGGGGGCTGAGATAAGATACCCCAGGCAAAAGCACCCAGAATTGTTCCTGGTTCGCGGGAGGCGATCGGGAAGCTCCCTGCCCCTGGGGTGTGTGAACTGGGTAGGTATCTGGGGACAGGAAGAGCCCGTGAAGGAGAGGAGGGCAGCCTCCACACCACTTACCGAGGGCAGGGTTGCTGGATGGAGGTCGGCTGGATTTTGTTCTGTATTTCTGGCTCCCAAGTCCAGGAAGGAAGCCAGACATCAGCTCTCTTACCTCTGGGAGGCCATTATCATCGGACCAAAGCTGAAGTTTCCCCCAAACGATCTCTTTCTGTAAAAGTCCGGACACAGAGAGATGATCTGGGAGTCCTGGAGGGGTAGGGAGAGGAAAGCAAAGGTCCCCAGAACTGGCGAAGGGCAGCACCCGCAGGTCTTCTGGGGAGTGGGCTCCCGGCGGCCCTGGCTCACAGGACCCAAGGAAGGGGGTGGCCGTGCTGTCCATAGAGAACCTGAGCCCTGACCCCAAGAGGCTACGGAAACCACAGGACACCCAGAGACCATGGGACATGGCAAAGGGCGTCTCCATGGTGATTTTGTAGACCGGAGACTGGTCTCAAATCCCTGTGGCAGGGTTTGGAGAGGAGAAGCCATCGATGACTGAGCCCACGGTCCCTCCCACCCTGGTCAGACTGAATTGGATTAAGTAAAGCCCTGACACCAACTGCAGTTTGGGAAATCAGATTCTTCCTGTTACCAGGGGCACCCCATCCTCTTAGGGAAGAATCTTTGTGCCCATTTGACAGATGACAGAGTGACACTCATAGGAACAAGTAACTCATGCAAGGCCATACACAGGGCAGGCCCTTGCCCAAGTCCATAATCTCCAGGCTGTGCCATCTCCAGCCTCAAGGAAGCTGCACCTAGTGTGATGCTTCACACCCAGCTCCTCCCACCACCCTTAGAAGCCCTTGGTCCACCCAGGGTTGCCCCGACCAGTGCCACCCATGGAGCTCTGGATGCCTTGGGCCTGCCCGCCTTCCACCCTGGGACCAGGTATGGTCCTCCATGTCAAATCCTCACAGATGAAGGCCCAGGACAGACTTTGAGCAAGACACTCTTGTCCTTCTGAGCTCAGGGAAAACAACGTACCCTCACCCTAAGTGGCCTAAGGAGAACTGGGGTAAGGGGTGTGTTTTGAGAGGAAAAGGAGGCCTGTGAAAAGCAGCTTGGACCCAGGGGAGGGAGCAGCCACCCAAAGCCTCTCCAAGCCTGTCTCCTCCCCTGGGGACCCATTTTGGTGCCTGCACACGTGTCTGAGCTGGCTGAAGGTGACAGCACCTGGCTTTTAACAGGACAAAGAAATAAGGATCCTCAGAGGACCTGGTGACTACCTTGTGGTTTCCTTGGAAACCACAGTCTCCTGCTCACCTTCCCCAGGCTTCTTCTGCTCCTTGTCCCACCTTGATCTGGGCCATGAATCCGAGAAGGGCCGGGTCACCACTGTAAAAGGGTGACCTTCCACCAAGGAAGAGGAAAGAACCCCATAATCTCCCTGTCTTCCATGTAGGGTCCATACTTCAGGGTCACCAAGGAACCCTAGTTGCCAAAGAAAAGAATTCCTGTGACTTTATGTAGGAAGAAAGGTAGAATTAGAATTTCATAACTTCTAACACAAAACTAGAGTCATGATCACCAATAGTTGAAACACTTAGAGGAAAAGCAGACAGGTATTTTGGTCAGTAACAAGCCACCCATAGCACAGTGGCTGACGACAACTGTTGCATAGACTGTCTCAGTCAGTGTGGACCCGGCTCGACTGGGCAGGTCTCACTCGGGGTCTCTCAGACATCGGGGTCAGGTGGCGGCTGGGACTGGAGCCATCAGTCTTCATCTCCATCCATCATTCTCATGTCTGATGCCTTGGCTGAGATGACAGGAACAGAGGGGACTGGCAGGGCATCTCTCATCATGTGACCTCTCCACGTGCCTAGCTTGGGCTTCCTCCCAGCAGAGAAGACTGAGGACAGCCAGGCTTCTTGCGTGGCAGCCGGCTTCCCCCAGAGTGAGTGTTCTGAAAGACCAAGGGGGAAGCTACGAGACTCCCTCAAAAATCACAGCATCAGTTTCAGCACCTTCCAGGGTGGAAGGCAAGGCTTGGAGCCAGCCAGATCCCAGGGCGGGGACGCAAAAGGGCGTGAATACTGGAAGACATGGCTCGTTGGGGGACCATCCATGGGGACTAGAAATCAAACGAGAAGCCTCACCATGGAGGGGGCAGATGTCACCATCAGAACCCACAGATCGTTTTTAGCATCAGAAAGAGGGACAAGCTGATGCGTGTACCTCCTGACGTGGGGCTGTGGGAAGTCCCAGCACCACTATGGCGCATTGGTTGAATCTAATTTTAATTGAGACATCATTTCCCAGAAGTACAGGGGGGAAAGGTAGCAATAATATGAGGAAGGAAGCCAACAGGGAGTCCAGGATGTGGAACGATCCTCAGAGGGGATGAGGTGGCTTCTACAACAAGTCGATAGCATTAAATTTAAAAAGAGAAGGGAGGGGACAAGCCCTAGGTTGGAAAGACCTTCAGAGCCTTAGAGACAAAACCCCGCACACAAGTCTTTTCTGGATCCAGACCCACACAAACCAACTGTAATATAAAAAGACGCTTTGGAGACAAACAAGGAACTTTGATTACGGACTGGGTATTGGATGTTCTCAAAGGGTTATTTATTTTGTTAGATGTGATCATGACTTTGGGGTTATGTAAGAAAATGTGTGTATCTGTTTAGAAAAATATATAGAAGTGAAGTCACATTATGATTGAGATTTTATTTTAAATGCTTCAACAGAAGGAGAGAGAGAGGGGAGAACATAGGTTAAAGAAATGTGGCAATATCTTGCTAATGATCAAATCAAGCTGGGTGATGGGCATCTGGGGCTTTTTTGTACTGTTCTTTCTGTGTGTGTGTGTATGTTGGAAATAGTGCCTAATAAAAAAGGAAAAATTTAAAGGGGAGCCATTGAGAGGGGAGCCTTTTATCCCCACTGCTCCTGACAGCGAGGCCTCACACTGGAATCATTTGTCACAGCAAAGCTCAGCTGCCCAGGCCTCCTCAGGAACAAGCCAGCCTTTCAAAGTCACCTTTCGCAGAGCCAGAGGCTGAGTTTCTAAGCTGTCACCTTCCACACCTCCTATTGTTTGGTAGGGGCTCTGCTCGGCCAGACGGCAAGTTTGAGCTCCTGAGAAACAGCAGCCCCCCCACCCCAAGGATGGCTCATCCCCAGCATTCTGTCCCCACTGAGGGGGAGTGACAATGGCATCAAATGGATCCTGCCGGCCACATGCTGCATCAGGGAAGAAGGTCCAATACTTTGCGTGTACGAGCCCACATGTGCAAGAACACACAAGAAGGGGAGAGAAATAGACAGAGAGAGAGATGGAGGGAAGGAGGGACACTCAATGGGGAGATTGGCTATGGCCAGGCCTCCTTCAGGCCGGATGATGCTTCTTCCTCTGTAAAAAGAGGGGCCACCCTCCTGGCCCACCCCCAAGTGATGTTTCTTCTGTGGGTTTGGACTCTGCCTGGTCTTTAAATTTCCTGCTAATTTCCAGGTCATGGTCCTCAGATCAGCACTTGGGGTGCTCCAGGGCCTGAGTATGTGGCCCCCATGGGGCTCAGATGGGCTGCTTCAAACCTCCTGGGAAGGAGAGGGGTGTGGAGAGAAGGTTGCTGGCCTGGACATCAGGCGGCCCAGGCCCCATCCCAGCTGAGCACCCCTGGGAGGGTTACCACTTCTCTGGGCCTCTTCCGTGAGCCAGGAGCCGGGCCTGACCCTGGGCCAAGGCCCTGACCTCTGAGACTCTGTCACTATAAAAGGGTGGGGAGTAAATTACTGAGTACCTGCTCGCCAGACCGAGGCTGATGGCTTGTTTGGCGTGTGGCAGTGCACAGCAATTGTGAGTGCGTTGGATTTCTCACAGGCAGGTCTGAGTCTCATATTGGCTGCCTTTCCATGGAGAACCCAGGCCAGGCTAGGGTGTCCCCTGGGGGACGTCATCTGAGCCCTGGGTCTTACCTGAGCACACGAGAGACAGAGCTTTACAAAGAAGGCACAAGGAGTAACAGCAACGAGGGGCCAGTGGTGTATATGTTCAACCAAAGGAAAGCCACACGCCCAGTCTGGGGAGCTCTCAGGCCCAGAAAGACTCTTCAGAATCATTACTTAATCAAAGAATTCAACCCAAATGACTATACCAAAATTAACCCAAGTTTTACTCTTTCCCATAGTTAACAAAGCTCTGGAGTCCCTACTATCCCTGTCTGCCTTCCAGCTGGATGATGACACGGAAACACACTTGTGCACACACACAGAGGTACACGTAGAGCTCAGCGGAAAGAGGATGACTTTTTATAGGTCCCATCTGCAGACAAACCAGGTGCCCCGCCCCACCCTCACCTGACTAAGCCCATCTTAGGACCGTCCCACAGACACTGGGCAGTTCTCTACCCCTCTCATCAGGCAGGAAGGGATGGCCCATTCACAGACCGGCACTAAAATGGCACTAAACACATTATGTCACATAACCAGGTAGACAGTATAGCTAGGGGGAAATTCAAAAAAGCTAGAATCTTCGTACTATGCAGCAACATGGATGGAACTGGAGATGGTCACGCTCGGTGAAGTAAGCCAGAAAGAGAAAGGAAAATACCATATGAGATCACTTATGAGTGGAATCCAAAAAAGGGGGTAAAAAGGACACAAATGAACTCATTTTTAAAAACAGAGAAAGACTCACAGACATAGAAAACAAACTTATGGTTACTAGGGGAAAAAGTGAGTGGGGACAGATACATTGGGAGTTTGGGATTTGTAGCTACTAACTACTATATATATAATAGATAAACAGCAAGGTCCCTGTGTCCTACGTAGAGCACAGGGAACTATATTCAATTCCTTGTAATGGCCTATAACAAAAAAGAACATAAATATGTATATGTATGTATAAATGAATCACTATGCTATACACCAGAAATTAATACAACATTGTAAGTTGACTATACTTCAATTTTGAAAAAAAGAAAAAAAGAAAGAAAAAAGTCTTTTCAAAAATGGTGCTGGGACAACTGGATATCCACATGCAAAAAGATTAAGCTGGACCCCGTCTCACACGATATGCAAGTATTTACTCAAAATGAACCAAAGACCTAAACATAAGAGCTAAAACTATTAAGCTCTTAGAAGAAAATATAGGCATTAATCTTCATGACCTTGGATTAGGCAATGATTTCTTGATTTGATACAAAAATATAAGTTACAAAAGAGAAAAGTAGATACATTAGACATTATCAAAACTAAAAACTTTTGAGCTTCAAAGAGCACCATCAAGAAAATAAAAAGACTGTCCACATGATGGATGAAAATGTTTGCAGATCGTGTATTTCATAAAGAGCTGGTATCCGGAACATATAAAGAACTCTCACAACTTAATAACAGCAAGACAAGTAACACAACTGAAAAATGGGCAAAGGGTCTCAATGTACATTTCTCCAAAGAATTACACAAATGGCCAATAAACATATGAAAAGATACTCTCAACATCATTACCCATTAAGCAAATGCTACCAATCACCATGAGATACCACTTCACACCCAGTAGAATGGCCGTCATCAAAAAGACAAACAATAACAGTGTTGGCAAAGATGTGGAGAAATTGGAACCTTCAACTCCTATTTACAGAAACGGAAAATGGTGCAGCTTCTTCAAGAAAGTCTGGAAGATCCTCAAAAGGTTAAACATGGAGTTGCCATATAATCCAGCAATGATACTGCTAGGTAGACCCAAGAAAAATGGAAGTATATGTCCACACTAATCAGCTTCCTTTCAGAAGGAAACACCACCCTACCGAGTACCCAGATTCCAAGACACAGCCTCACCGCCCCCCCTAAGCCCTCAAAGGCCGGGGATCTAGGACTGACTTAGAGCTGCGGCTGGGAAGAGATGGGCCATCTCAAGAATTTACTCCTCGGCTTCCAGAGGAGAGCATCCATCCATTGAGAAATAACTCCTTGCTTCTGAGGCCATTAACCTCACAGCCTCTTCCTGAAATTGATCACCTTTTTCCTTCTGTCACCTCTAAGCCTGGCCACCTCCCTGTGTAGTCTTTCCCTGTGCCTGTTCTTGGCACCTGGTATCTACTTCCTTGTGGACTCCTACAGTAAGCCTGGGAGGTTAGTGTTTCTATAGATCCACAGATCTTTTTGTATGTTGCAGAAATCAGATTTCTTCAAATTCTAGAAAGGTAACATAATACATAAGCTGTGTGTTATGAAACACCCCCAGGGGAGCTGGGGCAGTGCCCTGTAATCAAACATATTAATATTTCCACAGGAAGATGTATGAATATTCACGCCAAGTGGAATAAATCAAAACTATAAATAGTCTTTCCTCAGCTCAGATCACATTTTGCAGATTCGAGTCTCTAACCAGGTCCATCTGCTTTGAAGCCTCTGCCCTCACCCCCTCCCATGAGCCCTCCCTACACCTGCTCTGAAAACCTCAGCCACATCCATTTCCCTTTTCCAACTGTCCGTACAGAAGAAGTCTGTCTTTGCCATATTCTGTATGTGTCCAGCCCTGGGGGACTGAAGTTTGGTGCTTGGAGTCCATCCCTAACTTTCTGATCAACCCCTGCCTTGGAAAGCTCTTTGTGCATACAAACCCTGTTTAGGCTGAGCTGTGGACCAAATGGGTACCAGCGTGATATTTTTAAAAAGAAAATGCCCCCTTGCCCCCCACCTCTGGAAAAAGGCTGCAATCCCCTGACCCACTCAATGTTTCCCCTCCTCTTGAAAAGCAGAAGGCCAGCTTTGGCAGAGCTGACCTTATTTTGAATCTGAGACTAGCCATCAGCATCCCTGCTCCAGAACTTGCTGTGGCTCCCTGTTGCCTGTTACTCCAATGACCCTCTTTCTCAGACTGGCCTTAAGAGAACTGGCTTCTGAATCTCAGTATAAGACTCGTCTACCTATATGCTAGGTCCTCTGCAGAGGCCACTTAATTTATTCCTTCAGTACCTACTACAGGCCAGTCACTATCTCAGGCACTAGGGTTTTAACAGTGAATAAAATAAACAAGGTCCCTTTCCACTTGAGCCTACATGGTAATGGGGGTGACAGATAATAAACAAATACATGTGCAGTTAGGTGGTGAAATGTGCTGTGAAGAAAAATGAGACAGGATAAGGGCATAGAGACAATGTGGGTGCTATTTTAGATAGAGTGGTCACAGACAGCCTCTATAAAGTGGTAACTTTTAAGTGGAAATCTGAATTAAGTGAGAGAGCAAGCCAAAAGGCTACCTAGGGGAAGAGCAGTGTAGACAGAGAGAAAAGCAAATTTGAAGCCCCCAGCAGGGAGTGGGCTTGCATATTCAAGGAAGGCAGAAAAATTGGGGCACAAAGGAGTCACCGACCAGTAGCAATTCGGATATTTATCCAGGAGCTTCAACTGTTAATTAAAGCCTAGTGGCCTTGAAGGATGCCAGGGGTGAGGACTTAAAGGAAACGTAGGGAAATGGGATTGGAAACTGGAAGAAAGAAGAGTCTTGTTGTGTAATGTAAGAAAGCTTAGCAGCACTGTCACCTTTGGTAACGTGAAAAGTAGAAAGTGTACTTAATGAGATAGGTGATCTAGCTAAAAAGATTCCCAAGCGGAGTATTGTGGATTCTACCTCATTTTTTCTTGCCTGTTTTAGAAAAAGGAGATAGGAGGGTAAGAAGCTAAAAGAAGTACTGTCACACAAGGACTTCCTGGCTTTGAAAATCCCTAGCTTCTCTAGCTGGCAAGTGACACTAAAATTAAGAAGTAGTTTCTGAGGGGAAAAAAATCAAATCAAATCCCTGGGGAAAGATCAGGAAGATATGATCCAAAGACGAAGCTGAGGGTGTGACTATAAAATCTGCTATTAAGTTCTCAGAGAATGTAAGCAGGTGCTTCAGAGAACCATTCACTTAATAAAGCTTCTTTAAAAACTTAAAGTTGTTATCCCTCAGCAGTCTTAGCATAATCGCAAAGTAGAGAGGGATTTATCTCAAAGAGATTTATCTAGTTGGGAGCAAACCCCAGTAAGATTTATAGGAAATCCAAAAAAGTTTTAGGAGAATTGTATTGAAAGAAACACTGCCACCATGAACTGATAGAGACAGACACATTACAACATGAAAAGAAGTCTTTGGACTCACAAATTTCTACAAGCAGAAAGAAGGCTGAGAAAATCAATCAACCCAGAGCCATGCGGAATTACTTCCAGCCCTTAAGTCCTAATGAAGGAACTCCCAACATTAGAGGCTCTGGTATACTTCAGAATTGCTTTGATCAGTGACCCCTGTATGCCCCCATTTTTGAATTAAGAGTGTCTATAGTAATTACCTTATGCTTCTCACAGCAATGTATGTTTCATGCGTGGGAGGGTAGGGGTCATTTCTGTCCCTTTAGTTCACACATCTTAGATCAAGAAGAACTGTTCTCAAAAAGCAATACTTGAGGAACCTTACCTAAGAAGCTTCATCTGTACTTCATTTAGATGATGTGATCCTGGACTTTTAGCTATATATAATATGAGACTTTCGGAACCTTGAGAGGAAGTAAGAGAAGTCACATGAAGAAGGCATATGACTTATTGGGGATCAGAAGGCAGACTATGGAAGATGGTCTCATATGATCTCCCCTCTTGGTGTTCACATGGTGACTTTCTCCCAGATTGGTCCCCTGTATAACCAATGAGGTATTGTAGAAATGACAGTGTGTGACTTCTGAGTCTATGTCATAGAAATCATCGTGGCTTCTTCTTGCTCTTTCCTGGATCACTCCTCCCACTCTGCAGGAATCCACCCACCATGTTGTCAGGACACTCAAGTGGCCCTGGGAATAAACCCACATGACAAGGAAATGAGGCCTCCAACCAACAGCCAGCTCCAATTCACTGTCTATGTTACTGACCCGTCTTAGAAGCAGAGCCTCCAACTCGGTCCAGCCAACAGTTGGCGGCAGCCTTCACCAACATCTTGGCTACATTTTAATGAGAAACCTCCCATCTAAACCATCCAGCTAAGCCCCTCCCCAAATCCTGACCAACAGAAACTCCCTGAAATAATAAATATTTATTGTGTTAAGCCGGCAAGTTTGTACTTTGTTAGGCTATAACAGGTAACTACAAATGAGCATTCATCCTTTGCTTAAGCCCTTCCAGGATCAGAGAATTCATTTATTCATTCAACAAACAATTATTGAGAATCTACTGGGTGCCAAACAGTCAACACCCCTCTACATGGGAGCTTGTATCTCTCCACTGCTACCGGTGACAGCCTTGGTCATATGACTTGCTTGGACCAGGAAAGTGTGAACTGAATTGATATACGCTGCTCTGGGCAGAGGCTTTAGAACCATTTCATGGTTCTACCATCGCTCTTTTCCCTCTGTCTCAAAAACAGCACTTTCCTCTCTGATCCTTCGGCCTGGATCCTGGAATGAAGAGGACATAGAGAAAGTCTGCAGTCCCCACAGGCAAAACTGTTAACAAAAACAAACCACAAAGTTTTGGTGGTGGTTTATCACTCAGTGTCACCCAGTAGAAGCTGATAATACAGTCACACTGCACCCGCCTTGTGGGAGCTGTTTGCTGAGCCCCCTCTCCTGGCTCTCCTCCTCAGGCTGCTCTCTGGTTCATCACTCTTCCTCGGAATGTGGCTCCCAAGGCTCCACACGATGGAGTCTGAGCAGTGGCCTCGCCCCTCCCAGATCCGGGTGTCACACAGTACCACCACAGCTTCCTGAAACTTGGGAGACGCTGCTCGCTGGCAACCTCACAGTCTGGAACACAGAAACCTCCCACATAGATGGAAAAGAATGTCTCTGGGGACCGAAAAGACGTCATGAGTCCACACTCTGAGGCTTGGGAACTTGACCCTCAGGACAGCCTTCTAACCTCCTCAGAGCCTAATTCAACATCTTAACCTACAACCTAACGAGCTTGGTGATGTGGTTGCCAAGTCCACAGCAGATTCAAAGGTGCAAAGTGGAGCTAACTGGACATGCTAGACACTGAGGCAGAAACAAGGAAGGAAACAACAGGTGGCTGAATGCCAGACGGTGCTGGCCCGACCCAACTCACCACTGCTCTGCAGGAGCAGCACTGATGTGCCTATTTTACAGGAAAGGGAACTGAGGCTCAGGTTAGTAATTTGCTAAAGTCGCAAGCCTGTCAGTAAGGATGCAAACCAGCATGTAGTATGTGTTCTATGAACGGCAGCTCCTAGTGCTGATTTGACCTTGGGGTTATTTATGAGTAAAGCAGGAAGAACCATTGGGAAGGGAACCCAGGAAAATCATCCCCATCTCATCCAGATTCTTCCTTGAACAGGCTGCCCCCTGGTTGTTCTCCCCCCGAGACCCCAGCACTGCCTCACCTGGGCTCGGGCAGCCTGGGGCTCTCAGGACTGCCCACTGAGATCCAGGGGCCTGAAACAACCCGGACGTACATACGGAACCAGGTCTGATGTCAATGCTGGGTTTGATGCTGGGAAAGCCAAACTGGAGAACGCTCATCCCCTTGAACTGAGCTTGCCAGTCAAGGCCCAGGCAGAAGAGCTGGCCAAAAGCAGGCCCCCGACAAGGGTCCCCCTGGGGGAGAGGAGACAGGTGCTGCCTGCTCACTGAGGCTCAAGAGACACAGAGATTAGAGGCTGGTGACCCCCTGCTCCCGACTCTTCTGCCAACCTCAGCGATCCTCTAAGTCCTGTCTCCTCCTAACCTGAGGAGGGGCAGATGCCCCCTGGTGTCCTTTCACCCCCTTCCCTCCAGGGACGGACAGGGGTTTCACGTCCCTCCAGGAGAGGTGAGGCGCGGGGCAGCGCTGTGCTTGCGCACAGACAGAGCTGGGAGGGGCTGCTGGGGTCCAGCCATGTGCTCAGTCAGGTGACCACAGCCAAACCAGAGCCACCCCGGGATTTTGGAAGCCTTGTTGAACTCCCTCACAGGGTTGATTTAATTTTTTTAAGTTTTTTATTATGATAAAATATAGATAACATTAAATTTACCATTTTAACTATTTTTGAAGTGTATTGTTCAGTGTCGTTAAGTACATTCACATTGTTGTGTAACCATCACCACCATCCACCTCCAGAGTTTTTCCATTTTCCCAAATTGAAACTCTGTACTCATTAAACACTGGTTTCCCATTTACCCCTCCACCCCATCGCCTGGCAGCCAGCCCTCCCCTCTCTGTCTCTATGAATCTGACTACTCTAAGTGCCTCCTAGAAGCAGAGTCATACATTATTTGTCTTTTTGTGTGACTGGCTTATTACACTTACTATTATTATTGCTATAATTTTACTTAGTCTTCAGGGTTCATGCACATTGTAGTGTGTTTCAGAATGTCCTTCCTTTTTAATGATGAATAATATTCCATTGCACGCATAGACCACACTTTGTGTATCCATTCATCTGTTGATGGAGCCTACGTTGCTTCACATTTTTGCTATTGTTAGTAGCCAGACTTGGTGCACAAATATCTCTTCAGGGCCCTGCTTTCAGCTCTTTTGGGTACATACCCAGAAGTGGAATTTCTGGATCATATGGTAATTCTATGTTTAATTTTTTGAAGAACCACAAAACCGTTTTCCACAGTGGCTGCATCGTTTTATGTTCGCATCAGCAGTGCACAAGAGTTCCAATTTCTCCACTTCCTCCTTATTTTCTTTCTTTTTTTTTTTAATAATAGGCATCTTAGCGGGTGTGAAATGGTATCTCATTGTGTTTTCTATTCACGTTTTCCTAATGATTAGTGATATTGAACATCTTTCCACATGCTTATCAGCCTTTTACGTATTGTCTTTGGAGAAACGTCTAAGTTCTTTGCCCATTTTTTAATTTGTTTGCTTGTTTCTTTGTTGTTCAGTTGTAGGGGTTCTTTATATACTCTGGATACTAACCTCTTTTCAGATACATGGTTTGCAAATATTTCTCCCATCCGATGAGTTGCCTTTTCGTTCTGTTGATAGTGTATTTTGATGCAGAAAAGTTTTTACCTCTGATGCAGCCCAACTTATCTAGTTTTTCTTTTGTTTCCTGTGATTTTGGTGTCACTTCCATTAGTTATTGCCAAATCCAGTGTCCTGAAGATTTTCCCCTATGCTTCCTTTTAAGAGTTTTATAGTTTTAACTCTTAAGTTTACATCTTTGATCCACTGTGAGTTAATTTTTGTATATGGTATAAGGTAAGGGTCCAACTTCATTTTTTTGCATATGGCTATCCAGTTTTCCCAGCACCATTTGTTGAATAAATTATGTTTATACAAACCCAAAAGCTATGTTTATAGTTCTTACAGAACTATAAGCCAAAATGAACATATAAATTAAACACAAACAAAACAAATGACCACTAAAATTCAAACAGCATGAAATTAACTTAAAGGATGATGTTATTTTGCTGAAACGAAATCCCCGTTGCTCAGCAGTAGCACAGCAGTTTCCATCAGTCGAACCACCATGGTTCTCCATCGGAGCTGTACAAATACATCTGTCCCACATTAGTCTGCCTCTTTTCTGTTCCCATTAGCTGAGACATTTAATACTCCAGCATGTCACAAGCACACACAGTAAGCATGAAACCACGTGGCAATGTACATTCACATGTGATCGCGCAGGTGGGACAAAATCAAGTGTTTCTATTATTGGGAACTATTTTCAATATCTTGTAATAACCTTTAATGAAAAAGAATATGAAAATGAATATATGAATGTATACGCATGACTGGGACATTGTGCTATATACCAGAAATTGACACATTGTAACTGATGGTACTTCAATAAAATAAAATAGTAGAACTGACATACTTTTTCAAAAAGTGTTTTTATTATTCACATGAAACCCTAAATTAAGAATTCTTGTAAAGAACTCATGAATCTTGAAAATATGTCCAGGACCCCACGTTAGAAAACATGAATTAGCTGGATGTAGTCCAAGAGCCCTCTGGAATGGAAAGGTTTACAGCGGCTTTTCTAAGGAGTTAAAGGGTTCTGTTTACAAATGTAAACAATTTATAGTGGGCAGAGCTGTGTCTCTGAAGATTATGCTTGCCTAAAACAACTGTCTTTTTAAACTCTGAATTCCTGGGCTAACCTCAAGGGGGCCGTTGATGCTGCCTGGTCATCAGCCCTCACCCCCTTGCCGGGGGTATCCCCCACTCTCTCCAGTGTCTACTTCATCCTTCTCTGCCTCCGTCTTAGCCTGTGTCCTGGCTTCCTTTTTCACTGAGAATTTCCTGAGCCCCCACTGGCACATCCACCCTCAGCCTTCTCTCCTGATCCTTGGAGGATCTGTGCTGGCTGTTACCTCCAGTGAGCACCAGAGCCCATCCCCTCTCTCAGGCTCAAAGACATCCTTCAGGTAAGCCTCCCCGCTCCTCCTGCATCATAATGTTTTTCTTCTCTGTTCAAGCATGCCCATCAGCAACTCCTTCTCCAGCCTTAAATTTTAAAAACCCCTCTTGATCTCACTCCCTCTTCAAATGCCAACTTATTTTCTCCTTCCTTCCCCTCAAAGCTCTTCTTAAGAATGGTCTCTGTCCTCTTGGCTCCCACCCTCTTGTGAACCCACTCGAGGGAGGCTTACAAGCAAAGCCACTCTTGTCAGGGTCCCACAATCCCACATTAGCTAGTCGATCGTCAGCCCTGTCATCCTTCACCTGCAGCAGTATTGGACCAGGTGCTCATTCTCCATCCCAGGGGCCTCCTTCCACAGGGCCTCCAGGTCTCTGCTCACCTGGTTTTCCTCCTTCCTCAATGCTTGCCTCTGCCGTGAATGTGTCCAGTACACCCTGTGGGCTTAAATGCCACCATGTGCTGATCAAATCCAAGTTTACACCTCAGACTGTTACCAAACTGGTCAGGTCCTAGCCAGGGCCAAGATCCCCTGTCATGGCTGGGGAGGTTCTTTTTTCCAGTTGGACTCGCGCAGCCAATGATGAAACCTGAGCTAAGACTGGAACAGCGCAGGCTTTCTTCAATGGCCAATAAATGGAGCAGCAGGAACCTAGTTTGCAAATCTACTTCTGAACCCAATTCAGGTGGAGACACTGAGTATATAGGAGGGTTGAGGTAAAAGGGAGGGAATTGGAAAGACTGGGAGGAATATTCATGAGTTATCCAAGAACAGGTGTATGATTTGGACCCAGAACCAACGTAACTCTCCTTGGATGGGCTTTTCCAGTTGTTGTCATGGCAGTCATCAACTGTCATGGTGCTGGTGGGTGTGTCATTTCGCATGCTAGTGCATGACAATGAGCGTATGAGGCTCAAGGTCCACTGGAAGTCAGATCCTCTGCCATCTTGGATCTAGTTGGTTCTAACAAGTTCTTATTTTTCCCCTTTGCAACTTCCTTCTGAGACTTAGATAAGAGTAATTGGTTTCCATTTGAGGGAGGGGCAGGGGAATGATTATGGGGCAACAGCCCTGGTAACAAGACCAGGCATTCTCCTGCACCCCTGACTTACAGTCAACTGCCAGTTTCATGTCTCCATTGGGGGTCAAACAGGTAAAAAAAACTTAACAGGTCAAACTGAGCTCCCCTCCCACCATCTTCCCCATCTCATTTATTGACCACTTCATCCTCTGGTTGCTCAGGCCATCACCTCAGCTCCATAAATGGCCAAGAAGCACAAGGAAAGATGCTCAAATATCACTAGTTATCAGGGAAATGCAAATCAAGATCACAATGAGATGCTCCTTCATACCCACTAGGGTGGCTATAATTTAAACAAAAAACAGACAATAACAAGTGTTGGCAAGGATAAGGAAAAAGTGAAACCCTCATCCATTGCTGGTGGGAATGTAAAATGATGCAGCCACCATGGAAAAATTTGGCAGTTCCTCAAAAAATTGAACATAGAATTACCATGTTACCTAGCAATCCCATTTCTTGGCATACACCCGCCAAAATTTGTACCTAAATGTCCATAGCAGCATTATTCACAGTAGCCAAAAGATGGAAGAAACTCTAATGTCCATCAGCAGATGAATGGATAAACAAAAGATGGTATAACTGTACAATGGCGTGTTCTTCAGCCTTAAGAAGGAAGGACATTGCGACACATGCTACAACATGGATGAACCTTGAAGACATTGCACTAAGTGAAATAAGCCACATGCAAAGGCCAGCATACTCATTCCATTTACCTGAAACACCCAGAATAGGTCAATCCATAGAGACAGACAGTAGGTTAGTGGTTGTCAGGGGCTGAGGGAAGGGAGAATGGAGAGTAGTTGCTTAATGCCCACAGGGTTTTCCTTTTGGGGTGTTGGAAGTGACTTGGAACCAGATAGATCTAGGTGCTGATGGCACAGCATTGTGAATGCACCAAAGGCCACTGAATTGTACACCAGCTATAAAATGATACATTTTATAGTGTCTGAATTTTGCCTCAATAAACAAATAAAGCTCCACTCCTTACCTCCTCCTGCACTCCACATCCAACTGCCATCAAAATCTATCACCTGCCACCCTTTGCTGCCACCACCCCCCGTCCTAGCCACTGTCACCTCTCATCTGCCAGGACCCTCCAAATGGGTCTCTGGGCTTCCTTCCTTGCCCAGCTTTGGCCTGTACTCCTCACAGCAGCAGGGGATCCTGTTAAAACCCAAGTCCATTCATGTCCTTCCTCTGCTGTAAACCCTCCGGAGGCAAGCCTCACACTCCCTGCCAGGACCAAAGGCAGACGTAGCTTCCCATGCCCGTCCCCCCTCATCTCCATTATCCCAGCCACGCCAGCCTCCTGCTGCCCCTGCCACGTGCCGGCCACTTCCCTCCCCAGCTCTCAGCAGCCACGCTGGCCTCTCCACAGAACGCTCCTCCCCGCCTGTCTGCGCGGCTCACCCCTCACTTCCTTCCTCAGCAGTCCCTTCCTAACGCGCCAGTGCCGCCCAGCACCCCACCGCCTTCCCTGACAGTTTTATCTCCTCCCGTTACTATTGTCTCACCTACTACAGCATTTACCTCTTAACTTCATCTGCAGTCTGTCTCCTCCACTAAAACATAAGCTCCACGAGACAGAGTTTTTTCCTTTTTCGTTCCCTAGTACATGCTCAGCATGTAGGACTGTGCCCCACATATCTGATAGATATCTATCAAATGAATGAAGAGCAGGGGCGGGTATAGTTCAAGTGGCAGAGTGCATGCTTAGCATGCACTAGGTCCTGGGTTCAATCCCCAGTGCCTCCATCAATAAATAAATAAGTAAATCAAATGAATGAAAGGATTCAAATTCATCTAAGCCCATCTATTTGTATTCATTTTGCAGAAATGTGTGTGTGCGTGTGTGTGTGTCAAACAGTTGCCTGTAGGAACTTGGCAGGAAACCAAGAACACAAAGCTGGGAAGATTTACAACCAAGGAGGTGAGGCTGTAAAGGAACTTGATTGGTTTGGAGTATCCCAGACAGCGTGTTACTCAAGAGCAAATAACTCAGACTCCAGGAATGTTCCATGCCCGTCACATTTGCTGACAGCAGCTGCCTTGAAGGGAGTAGATATTTTCATCGTCATCCTGAGACCAGCAGAGCTTGGGCCGGGCAAGGAGGTGAGGGCCTTCATCTGGGGTGAGGTCACACGAATGGGAGGGGGCCCCCTGCGGGGGCAGGGCTCGCCTCCTTAAACTCCCCGCCCCAGGCCCCTCACCTGCCCACCCTAGCCTCAGCCCTATCCCCACGGCCAGAGCTTCCTTTTGGCCAGTTCCCAAGGGGGCTATACCTGTGAGTCACACTAAGGTGTCAGTTTCATTTCTCAACCACAGCACGACTTCCCATAAAAGATGTCTTTATGGACAGATGTTTCACAGCAGCCACCTGAGGAGCTCACGTTTCTCAGGCAGCTGGTCCTCCTCTCCCCCTACCACCAAGCCTTCAGAGGTCAGGCGTGTGTGGAGCCTGGAGAGCTCATTGTCAGCTCTGCCAGTCCGTAGACACGGGCTACAGGCATCTTATATGAAGCTCAGCGGTCAGAGAGCATCCACATCTGGCCCCATCTTGCCTCGTTCCAGGTGGAATTTGAGGTGGCTAATGAAGGTAAATAAACTGCAGCAAGAGAACATCAACTGGAAAAGGCAGTGATAGAAAAGAAAATAAGTGGGAACTACATGGCATGAACCAGAGAAGGGGGAGGGGGCATAAGAACAGAGAGGGAGACACCTAGCCAGCCTGGAAGTAGGGGAAGGCTTCCTGGAGGAGGCGGATCCCCAGCGGACTATTGAAGGTTCAGCAGGAGTTTAACAGGCCAAGGACTGGAGGAGGGGCCCTCTTGGCTGAAGGACTTGGGTGTGCAAAGGAACAGTGAGAGAGGGAGAGCCCTGGGAGTAAGCAGTGGGGAAGGAGAGAAGCAGTGGGGGAAGTTGATGTCTCAACTACCCACTCCCCACCTCCCCTCTCACAAAGTCTCTGAGGGACCGCTAAGGCCTGGCTTCCCAACCAGGCAAACTGGCGAGTCAGGCTGCTCAGGGCCTCGTTCCCCAGGGCCAGTACTGAGCACTGAAAGGCCGGGGTCTGCTCTCACCCCTCTTGGACCCACCTGAACTCCAGGAAATCACTCTGCCCCATTTGCCTGTGGACAGGAGTGCTCAATTCAGAGGGGCTGGCAGGGGTCCTAGACCCCACAGTCCAGAAGCTACCAAGTTTCCATTAACAAGCTACAACCCTCACTTGGGTCCCTGAACCTGTTCTCAGGGAGGAGGAGAAAATGAGTGATCACCTACGACCTCCACCTCGGCACAATGACACTCGAGACTGGCATCCCAGGCACGGGCACCACATGGAAGGACCCGTGTTTCTGGCCACCCGCAGCCCTTGAGACTGCGCAGGATGTGACTGGCATTTATTACGGCCACTGCTGATGTGGAAGGGTGTGCCACAGCAGATAAAGTCAGGCAGTACAAGGAAGGATTTAGGACGGAGAAAAAACCACACTTAGGGGAAGGGTTTCATCTTAGGACAGGTCAAGACTGGCCCACGGATTCCACAAGCACAGACAGGACCCTGGGCTAAGGCGGAGCTCAGGCTTGGACAAATAGCAGCTGACCTCGAAGGGGCAAAGTTTTATGGAGCACTTGGCCCAGGAGGCCACTGGAATAAAGTAGAGTTTCACTTGCATGTTTGTCTGTTTCTTTTCCCTCTTTACTCATTTTTAAGCCAGCTCAGCAAAACTGGAATGTTAATTGCACAACCCCAGGGGGACGACTCTGGCCTGGAACAGGGGCAGGATTCACCCTGAAGCCAACGGGTCCCTTCCTTGAGCGGCCCCTTCTGAAGGCCAGGGAGGGGCTCCAGTGGTGCTAGATTTTGTGGTACCCAAACCTCATTCAATATGGGGCTGGGAGCATTCTTTAGAAAAAGAAGGCAGAAGTGTGAGCAGATCGCTAAGGTCTGGAGGTGAGGTGGAGAAATAGATTAAAATCATCAAAGGAAAAAGGCACGTAGGGCAAAGTCCAGGAGAGACCAGGCAAGAGCTTCCGGTCGTCCGCTCCCAGGGGACAGTTTAATGGGCCAAGAACTGGGAAGGGCCAGTGTGGAATTCTCCCAGTAACAACGTGTGACACCTAAGGTGCTGCCAACCAGGGGAGCTCACCAAGACTCGGTGTCCGGAGTTTTCCAGGGGGTCAGTCTTATAGGCACATGGCACCCACGTGGCTGATCTTAACTCCTCATTCACAGCCTCCCCACAGGTCAGACTGATAACGCGCGGCCAGGACCCCAGGTGAACTAAAGCAGGTATTCAGCAAAATCACGCTGCTGCCATAAACGAGTGATGGGACCCCAGGCCCCAGGGGAAGCAAGACACTCCATTACGAAGGATGTTCCAAGGGCTGGGAGGTTAGCTCCCAGGAGCCGGTCCAGGCCAGTCTTCTCTTTGGCCTGAGCAGGCTTAGAGCAGCCCGTTTCCCCCTTCTCTGCTGAGTTCAGCCTTTACTGCACAGGGTCCCTGCTTTCTTGGTGGAATTACATGGAGTTAGATTCCAAAGAGTGAGGCAAAAATCATACATGATTTGTTACCTTGAAAACCCTTCTGAAAGGTGCTATCTTGGAACCTCATCTTTCAGGGCATCCTGCACAGCCGGGCTGCATCTAGCTCGTGCAGCCCGAGACTGCACTCAGCTGGTGCAACATCAGCCCCGAACCACACCCCCAGAGGGGCCTCTTGTGCCCACCGAGGGGAACCACCTCCCACAGGACCTCAGCAATGTGTGAATTATTCATTCTCCCCTTTTGGCCAAGTACACTTAATATAATTTGCACAAGCTAAGTGCACATTTGATTTAACTCCCCTCCAAGGAGTGAATCCGCTTCCTCGGGTGAAATAAAAAATAAAAACAAGTTAGCACTTCACAGGTGCTCACTTTGTGCTCAGAATGGTTCTTTGCTTCTCAGGTATCAGTCCACCTGATTCTCACACTGTCCCTCTGAGATAGGGTCATACGTGCCTTGGCAGATGGGGAAACTGAGACACAGAGAGCTTGAACCATGGATGTGCCCAAAGTCCACGCTGGACAGTGGAAGGGGCGGGAGTTTTACCCCAGGCTGCCTGGCTCCGGGGTCTGCCTCTTCACCGCCACCTATTACTGCCTCTTGAGAGACGAGTGAACGGGATTATGATCAACCCAAAAGCTAAGAAGGAAGAGCAGCTCCTGCAGGACTCTGTCACTAGCTGCCAGCTCTGCATCCAGACTCAAGGAGAAGTGGGACAGGTCTTCTGGCCAAAACAGGACGGTGAGAAAGTGACAGGGAATTAAGGGAAGGCACCAGCTGACTGGAGGGAGAGAAGATTTCCTCAGGTGAGCGGTGGAGGCCTGAGAGGCCAGGGGAGGCCAATGCCAAGGGCGCTGCTAAGTCCTCCAACAGATGAGACTAGAAGAGGCACTTCTTTTATTGTCACTGCATGGGGAGGTGACTTCAAGATGAGAAGCCTCATGACAGTGACTAGGATGACCTCCAGAGTCCGCTGGAGATGCCCACCCAGGAGAGGCCAGAGCGGGTGACCAAGGAGAGGTTTCCACCTCCTGACGCTGGAGTCAGGGAGCCCCTGCAAGGAGCTGGAGGCCCCAGGAATGGTTACAGAAAACAATGTGAGAGGAGGCCAGAAAGAACAGGACCTGACCCTTTAGGATCACCGTGACCCTGTGTCTGCAGGTGGGGAAACCAGCGTGGCCTGAGCCCTGGGGCAATGTACTTGGAGCTGGGAGTCCAGAGGCAGGCAGGGCAGGAATGAATGGATTCCCCACTGGCTTTGACCTTGGACAAAGTGGAGGTGTTGGGCTGGCAGGGTGGGGGTGGGGGGAAATGTCGAAACAACAGATACTCTTTTCAATGGAGGTACGGGGATGGAACCCAGGACCTCGTGAATGCTAAGCACGTGCTCTGCCACTGAGGTGTACCCTCCCCTCCAAACAACAGATACTTTTGAGAATATCAGATACCAGTGATTTCATCTCTCTCATTCTGGGGACTCCATAAGGCAGGATATACAGTGTCCCAGGTCTATAACAGTTAGAGTTCCATTGGGAGATGGAAACCACATGTGATTTTAACAGGAAATTTAATGTGGAAATTACTAACTAGGCACTGGAGGACTGAAAAGGCAGAAGGGAGAAGTCTAAGGTATATAGGAGTTAGCAGTTCAGGAAACAGACGCAACACTAGGCTTAGGGGACAGGTAAGGGTAGGGATGATTAGACCCGGAGCTTGGAGGAAGGGCCCAGGGGCCTGGGAAGCAGACCTCTGGGGAGCAGACACTGAGGCTGGGGCTGGCATCTCCAAGGGCGGGTGGTAGAGTGGGCTTTGCCTGGTAGAAAAACCACAAACTTGGGCCAGCAGCTACTGCAGGAAGGAACTGCTGCTGCTGGGGTGAACTAGTTTTGTGGGGGTGACGTTCACAGGAGGGAGCATGACCCTTCATCCTCCTCCAGCCTCGCAGTGGCTTCCTCTAACACCCCCTATTGTTGGAGCCCAGCGGGACCAGAAATCCAGTTCGCAGAGTCCCAGCTCAAGAGTCACAGGATAGAAGATTACAGAAGGGTGGATTTGCAGCTGAAAGATGCTAACTGGATGATGGACAAAGTCCACTCTCTGCTTCCTCGTCATCCATGTACACACTCTGCACACATTTGAAATTTTGTTGTTGAACCACGACAAAAATAACTCTGTGGTTGCATAACCAGATGAAACGATCCTTCATACAAAGACAATCTCACCCTCTCCCCAAATTGGGAAGATGACAGTCCCAGCAGTCACTGTGCCCACCCAGGGAGGCCAGCACACACTCTGTCTAGGACCTGCTAACTACACCTGGAGGACTCACCATCCCATCAGAAGACTGTGCTACCTAAATTGTAAAGTTAACCTCCAGCTTGTATGAAATAATGATAAAATCGGAGAAAGGAGAAGAGAGAAGAAAGAAGAAGGCGTGCATCACAGAGCAGGAAGCCAGTCTCCCCTTGGTGACTGGGATCAGTAACCCCAGGAGTAGTGACCCCCTTCTTTGCCAGCTGGTTAGCAGGTGAAGAACGCTATAGGGCCAGCTCAGTTCAGTAACTAATCATGTGCCCTGGAGGAAGCAGTCCCTCCTTGGGAACTAAACCCTCCAAACCAGCAGGGTTCAAAGTTGCTGGGAGGAGAAGCAAAAAAATCCCTGAGTGGGATATTAGGTGTGATGAGGGAAGCCACTCTCACTCCACCCTTTGGTTCCTGGACCACGTATTCCAGCCATGGAGAAGCAATCCCATAAATCAGTTCCGGGTTCAAGCAGACACTGTACCCTGTGAGGAAGAACTCCATCCTCTCAGGGTGTTGTCTGAGTCTATTGCACCATCCCATTAGGCAGCTGCTTCTGGGTGGTGACATATTTGCTAAGACCAGAGACTCCCAGAAGTGCTTCTTTTGCTGTGAAATGAACTCCTTGATCAGAAGCAATCCTGTGCCACGGCAGTGAATGAAGCTCCTGCAGAGTCCAAGGATGGCAGTGCCAGCAGAAGCAGGATGACCAGGGAAAGCAAATCCATCTCTAGATTGTGTATCTCTTCCAGTGAAAACAGATCTCCATCTCCCGTAATAAAAGGGGTCCAAGCCTTCAACCTGCTGCCAAGTGTCTTGATCCCTGGAGGCACTGCATCAGGGGCTCAGAGTTGGTCTCTGCTCTTGGCAGGCCAGGCACTTGGCAGCAGCCTTATCTATCCCAGGTGCGCCTTGGTGAAGGAACAACACGGCTGGTGAGCCCCTATAGCACCGCCACCTTTGCTGCCATGGCCATGGTGAACGTGGACTCTGTGAGCAAGCACCAGGCTGGCTGGGGAAAGAGGCCAGCTGACATCCACAGAGAAATTCCTTTCCTTCACTCCCTCATCATTTCATCCCCCTGGTTGCCAAGAGCCTCGTCTGCAGCAGGGATGTTCCTTGCGAGTCGTCAAGGCGCAATCAAACCCTTTTGCATCCATGCCCTTGCTGAGAACTCCCGCCACTAATTTCTTACCCTCAACTCCTTATCACCCGTCTCCTAGTTCTGTTCCTTCCAAACCTCTGACCATTCAGCTGAGCCAGGGGTCAGCGGGCTTTTTCTACCAAGTTATAAATCTTGCCAGCTTTGTGGGCCATGTGTCCTCTGTCACCACTACTCAGCTGTGAAGTTGTGACGTAAAAGCAAAGACAGTGAGCAAACAAACGGGTGTGGCTACGCACCAATAAAACCTGATTTACAAAATCAGATGCGGGCCAGATTAGGAGCAGCTGCCCGTGAATTAGTGGAGATTTGGAGTTCTGGTTTTCCATCCATCCAAAGTGGAAAACCCAATGTTTTTTTTGGAAGTCTGCTCCCTGGAAGGATTTTCCTTTATGATGCTCTTTAGGGCAACCCCGGAGCGGGCAGCAAGGCTGCAGGCATCCACTTCTGGTAGATGCCAGGCTAGTAAGAAGAATCAGCTGTAAACCAGGCCCACAGTGTTTTCTCCCCCATCAAATGTTCGTAAGGCTGCAGGTGCAGATCCTGGGAGATGGCATCCAGGGTCAGTGTGGAAGGAGCCTTGTGCCGGAGCACATCCCTGCTCAAGGGCAGGTAGGTGCCACTGCACATGCTGCCTCCTGGTTCAGGGGGTCCAATGACACCCGGTCTCTGACCGGATGCACTAGAGGATGCTGAGCTGTGCAGCAAGGTCCCCACGCCCGGGACTGATACCTTCACTCCCCAGCCACAGGGACAGTGCTGGCTGGCGGCTCACAGCTGAGTCACTCTGGGACTGGCCCTTAGCAGCAGAGAGCTGCCTCCACCCCAGGATGTGACACCACCTTGGAGGAAGCCTGCAACTGATGGCCAGGCAAAGGGAGGGGGGACAATGGCCCGGCTCCTCTGCATCAATATGGGACCTCACTGAAGGGCTAACCCAGCTCCAGAGCTCCCCTGGGACTGGCTGAGCCCTCTGGTGCAGCTTCCTCATAGCACCCAATTCCCTCTTCTTCACTCTCTTACAGGTGTTATTTCCAAGAGTACTCCCCAAGAAACCTCTTGCCCACAAATCTCCATTCCAGAGTCGATTTCAGGGACCCCCAGGCTGAGACAGAAGCTCAGGCCACATGGTCACTTGAAGCCCAGTGCTCAGCCTCTGCCAGGCCCACAGTCAGTCTGGGGGTGTTTCTCAAAAGGAGAACAGTGAGTTGCAGAAGAGGGTGTGGCTTTGCTCCCAAGTCCTCAAGGTCTGCACCCATGGCTCTCCCGCCTACATCTGCCAGCCCCTCCAGGCTGCATCCTGATCCCCCCACCCCCGACTACGAGCGCCCTTGGTTGGCTGGGTCTTAAGGCCCAGAGGGAGAGCAGCTTGCAGTGTAGTCTAGACTTGCCGCAGAGTCTTCTCTTGATCTGGTCACCACTCAAAACTGGCACCTTCTGGCTTACTTGGTAAACGAATTGGAGTAATACTCAAATGTGTTACATGTTGCCTCCAGATTCAACCAAGAGAATCTCCATCCTCTTTGTGGTAGGTGGCACCAGGTACAGCAACTTGTCTTTCCCCGTGGAGGGGATATCTTGACGTGCTCCAGATCCTGGGATGCCCAGAAACCTCATGGAGGCAGCTGGCCCCTGAATTTTTATAGGGTTGGTCGCCATCTCATTTGCATATATCTTACTAACCTGGAAAGGGCTCGCTCCCCAGGCTCAGTCAGCATGCCGCCACCCAGGTAGTAGACCAGTGTGATGTTCTGCAGGTTGTCAGAGATGGAGATCTCTGCTGACCACACTGTGGCAGAAAGCAAGAGGGTTGGTGTGGCCCTGGAGCAAGACAGGGAGAAGGACAAGGAAGAGCAAACTGCTCCGAGGGAGCCTTGGAAATCGGTATAGAGAAAAAAATGCATTGGGCAGGTGGAGGGGGGCATGCCAGGTGCCAGGTATGTGCTGTTTTGTTCCGTGAAGAGACCGAGTCTAGAACAGCCACTGCAGTTGGGGTCCCCACCTGATGAAGTTTACTGTCGCAACCAGTGAGTCTCCAAGATCCACCCACGTGCTGCGCAGACAGGGTAAAGGGGGACGGGCTACGAATCACCTCCCCTGCGACCAGCAAGCCTTTGATCTTGATAAGCTGCCCGGGGCTCTGGCACTGATCTGATTTACTATTCCAGAGGGAGGGGAGGCTCCAGAGACGCCCACATAGCCACGCCACTCCTCCCCCCATCCTCACAGCTCTTCCATCACAGGTCAGAGGGCCAAGGTGGAGAGTCCGCCTGCCCCCAAGAACATCTATGCTAAATGGATGTTCGGGAGCCAGGGAAATAACCACGAGAAGAACCCGCCAACCCCCTGGGCCCACCGAGATTGTAACTCGGGCCAAAACTCCATTTATCCCTTGACCTACTTTAACTAGTGATCTGTAATAAAAGATTTTTTTTCTTTTTTTTTAAAAAGAAAGATAGAAAGGCTACATAACACAGCCAAAGTGTAAGAGCATGTATAGAAGAAAAAGAAAGAACCAAGATGGGTTTTTTATTTTGTTTTGTTTTGTTTTTTATTGAAATATAGTCAGCTTACAACGCTGTGTTGGTTTCTCATGTACAGCATAGTGATTCAGTTATACATATATATATATATTCTTTTTCATATTCTTTTTCATTATAGGATATTACAAGATATTGAATGTAGTTCCCTGTGTTATACAGTAGGACCTTGGTGTTTATCCAGTTTCATGGAAGATTTTCCTTGTAGTTCTGATTGTACAAGATCTTCCGCCCAAGTTCAGCAGGCATGTGCCAGACTGGTTCCACCTGCAGGTGTACTTCTGATGTATTCGTGGGAGAGGGTGAGCTCCGCGCTCTTCTATTCCACCATCTTGAAGCCCCTCTGAACCAAGATGGGTTTTTATGTTAAAAACCTCACCTGAAAAGCCCCAGTTCCCAATCCCAGCTGCTACAGTCGTCCGAGAGCTTTATGAAGACGCTGGCTGGCTCTCCTCCCTGACTCCCACCCCAGATGGATACGTCACAGGTGCCTGAAGTGGGGCCTGAGCATCCAGTTCAGTTGCCCAAACCACATTCCAGGGAACCCTGGTGCTCCACAGGTGCTCCTCGGTGTGGGGTGGGAAGCCCTGGGTCCAACAGGCATTGTGATGCAGGACTTCTCAGAGCCTTGAATACACTAATGAACTTTATGACTTTCCAAGAGAGGGCAAAGTAGACAGATGGTCACAAAAGGCTTTACAGAGTATCCATTATTTCTTACAAACACCTGGCGTTATAAGAACACAGTGTGTAAAGCGCCCATTTAGGGCAGTTCCCCATTACTTTCCAGCTGAGGACACTGAGGTCCCACCTCCTGCTGGGAGCAGTGGGGAGTCAGCCTGCTGTCCCTGCGGTGGGACTCACTTCATGACATGAAATTTCTGAGCCTGCTGAGCCGAAGTGCAGACCTGGGGTGTGAACTGGCCTCGGCCTCCTCCCCAGGGGCCCCACTCCTTCATCCCCTCAGCTCCAGCTAGGCCACCGAGGCACAGAGCCCCAGGCTCCATGACCACCCACCCACATTCCCCCTGCCCCCAGCCAAGTTTTCTCTCCCATCCTTGCTCTGCCCCCTGCAGGTCACAGGAAAGTCCCTCAGCAGCACCCACTGAAGGCTGGTCAGTGAAGAACCTCAGCCCCTTCAGAAGTCCCACCACCTTTCAGAGACCTGCTCATCACATCTGAGGATGGGCGGGGCACAGTGGAAGGAATACAGCACCTCCCCTCCATCAGCTCTCTGCTGGCCAGTGCCCACGTCCCATCCCACTGCTGGGCCAGGCTTCCTTGGAACCTCTGGCCACTCCCTCTGCCAGCTACACACATCTGCCCAGGTGGGACTTCTTGTTAACTGACAAAACGTTGTCTACGGGCTATAGACAGCGCTGGGGCTCTGTGCTTCCTTGTCTACAGCCGGTGGAAACAAGGGAGTGTGTATTCCACGCATGGTGACTTTGGCCAAGGTGTGACCTAGAATGTGCTTGTGCAGTGGAGGGACAGAGGGGACACCTGCAAGAAAATTGGGATTTTTTTTTAAAGAAAGTGGAAGTGAAAGGGAAGGATGCTAAGTAAGTGTTGAATGTTAAATGAAATCTTGTATCGAAGGTATTTGGTGTTGGGCTCGACTGAGGTTTGATGCTCATAGATCAGTAGCATTTGTATTCTGTTTAAAGAAATATGTTGGCTAACAGTGAGCCTATCTTCCTTTGATGCTAATAGTCTGGAGAGTGGCAGAATATGATAAAAAAAATTTTTTTAAGCCCTGGATTTCTTTGAATTGGAGGAGACAAATGACTGCTTGCATCATCACAAACAAGACTCCACCTTAGATTCTCCATCTGTAAAACAAGGGATAAAATAACTCAGAGGAGACCAGGCTTGATAAACTGCAGAGATGTTGGCTGCTACGCTTCTGACCCTTGCTACGTGTTGCAGACCTTATTATGAGCATCAATTGGCCAAGGGATGTTTCTGAGAATGGAGTCCTTTGGCAAATGGTAGGCCAGGTAGAGCTGCTTAGACTGAGGTCGAAGTTTTTGCTGTAAAAGTTGCCTGTACCTTTAAATCTATTCAGTTGAATGGCTGATTCAATACGCAAATATAGATCAAACTGAGAAAATTTGCTGTGAGCTCCAAGACAGCAAAGAGGGCTGTGAACTTCAAGGATGCTTGTGGAACAGTTGCTGAAACCAGCTTTGCGAAGGGATAAGTCTCCACCAGGTCATAAGAAAGCTCTCACATTGGGAGCCCAGCAGGATTTATGATGTTAATTAAGTTCATCAGATTCCAACTCCCTGTACAACCCACTCAGCTGCCTGAGGCTATAAATGAAGTCTCGTCCATACCCACGTCTAAATGGCCAAGCATCTTAGCACCCAGCTGCATTCCCACTGGGCCACGGCCCACCTAGCAACTTCTCAGGTGTTTCACGTGCACCCAGGTACCAGCCCAAACCCCTCTTCCTCCCTGGCCTCATCCACTCTGCGTCCCCTGCCTCTGCTGACCCTCCCTCCAGGAAAGCAGCCTCCCACTCCCGGCCATCAGGGCTGCCCTCCGCCACTTCTGTGTTCAAGGTTGCTGAGAGTCAGGTCAGGCTGGGGTGGGGGCAGAAGGGCAAGGCTCCGTGCCCTCGCCATAACCGTGCTGTCCTTTGCCACCCAGGCCTGGAGGGGACACTGCCTGGGCCCAGAGGCTCACCACATCTCACAGAAACATCTCCACAGGTCTCTAGCCCCATGCCCTCCCCTCCTCATCCCACACTCCTCTCCCTGGGCGTTTCTGCACCAAACACCCTCATTCTCCCCTTCCAGTCCTAAGAGATGAAACCACCATGGGTGTCCGCTCCTACAAAGAGGACTAGGCCAACACAAGACCCCAGGCCTGCAAATGGCAGGCTCTGCCTCCCAGGATACACACCTGAGGGACGCCCTTCTACATGACCATCAAACTCCTTTTTATGCATGAGAAGAGGTGGGAAGTGACTCATTGTGCACAAAAGCCATTGCTATCAGTTAAGAATTGCACCTGGCTACAAGTAACAGAGAACCAAAATAATAGTGGCTAGAATAAGATAGAGGTTAAATTTTTCTCTCATGTAAAAAGAAGTTTAGAGGCAGCCAGTCCAGCAGCTCTATAGCCATCAATGACCCAGGCTCCTCTATCTTGCTGTCTGCCATCATTCACATGAGGCTCCCCACTCTGGAAGTCACCTCCTGATCCCAAAATAGTTACTGTAGCTCCTGACATCACATCCACATTCCAGGCAGCAGGGAGTAGAAAGGGACAAGAGCAAAAGGGCATGCCTCCCAACTAAGTCATCCTCCTTTGAAGAGCATTCCGAGAAACCTCACCCAATAACTTTTGCTTACATCTTATTGGCCTCTTTCTGAGAAGCTAGGAAATGTATTATAAAGACCCTATTGACAGACCCAACACTATAAGCTTTCTGTTGCTAAGGAAGACAGGGGTGTGGATTTTGGATAAGCAAATAGCAGCCTTGGACATGCTTTCTGGAGAGCTAAATGAAAGTAAAGGAATAGAGCTTCAAACTAATTTCTCACCTGGTTTCCTTGGGAGGGGCAGGGCACAAGACGAGAATAATACCAGCCCATCAGCAATGATTCTGGCATCACAAAGAGGCAGTGTCAAGTGTTCCAGCCCAACCTGAGATGGGACAGTTTTGTGGTGCTCACCTTAACAATTCCTCTGTCACACTCCACTGCTTAAGTAGGTATTTAAAACAGCAGCTAACTTACTAATGCTCAGCTGCTGGTCTACTAGGACCTCAGGGTCTTTGTTTCCTGAGTTGTCACAGAATTTGTTCTTCCTCATCCATCTTTTGTCTGTGTCGTTGGCTTTTCTCGAAACAATTCACTCTGGAACACTCTTTCTAGTCTTTCCGGACCACAGTCATCACATTGTGGTACCAAGTTGCTGATGGGAATGGAAAGCTGAGCTAAGATGAGGGACACCACCAGGTCACGTGATGGCTGCATGATTTATTTTTAAAAGGGCGCTGACATGTTGGCCTTTGTGAGCAACCTCCAATAAAGCCAGAACTGACATTGAAGGCAATTCTGGCTCTGCAAGTCAAGGCATGAACCAGACCCGAGGGGCAAAGAAAGCTAAAACTTACAGCAGCGGGGAGCAAATAACCAACCACTCATCTGTTACGGAGGAATGTCTTAAAGTTAAGAGATATCTTTGGGAGACAGCTTCACATAGTGATTAAGAGCTCAGGGGTCAGGAGGAGAAAGACCCAGGTTCCACGTCCGGCACCCCTGGATGTGATCGTGTGACCTTGGACAGTTTACCTCTCTGAGCCTCATTTTCCTCATCCATGAAGTGGAACAATAACGAATAAAAATAATGTAGAACCTCTTCATGAAATGAAATCATCTGTGCGTAGCATTTGGCTCAGTGCCTGGCTCCTCAAGGGCAAATGCCCAAAAGACATCAGCAGTTACTATTATTTGCCTAAGAGCAATAGTGATAATTAAGGTACTGACTTGTTCTGTGCGGCACGGGAGGTATGAGCACAGGGCCTGGCACGTAAGACTCGATAACTGGGTTCAACATCATTATTATCCTTGCTGGTGATGAAGGGGCTATCCAGAAAGGGTTTCCTCTTTCCACGGGCAGCGACAGACACCGCCCCTGGATCTGGTTCTCTCCAACAAGAACCTTCCAGTGTGAGCCTCCACGGGCAGAGGAGAAGCAGAGCATAAAAGCCCCCTTACGAAGGGCTCGGAGCTGCAGAGTACACTTGGCGTCTGAGACTCCCTCCCCACCGACTGGCAGGCCCATCTGGGTTCACGGGCTCACAGGCAGCTTCCCTCCTCTGACTGCCTTCCGTGTCCAGCATTCTCTCAGAAGCTTGCCTTGTGGCAGGTTTTCGGGGACATCTGTTGACCAGCAGGCCCTGTTGGCCCCCCCGCTGGGCAGGAAAGTAACACAGAGAGGATCTGGGGATGAGGACGGAGGGGGCATGCAGACCCCCCTAGTCCACAGAATACTCTCCTTCCAGTAGAGCCGTGATGGCCTGAATTTCTGGCAGAGGATGCCTGTTTCTGGGCACTCCTGCCGTAAAATTGGATCTGTGTCCCCACGGAAAATTCCACATTACAGAACACATGGCCCAATGAGGTGGAAAACTCAAGCTGGGAGCATTAGGAGACCTGGCTTTGCCCTTCTACAGCCCCGTGACTGTGGCTGTCTCCCTTCCCTTCCGTGTGCCTGGGTCTCCCCATCAGGAAAGTTCAGGAACCTGAGGAGATCCATGGCTCTAAATGCTGAACATGCATCAGGGAAGCTTGTTGCAAAAGCAGATTCCAAGACCCCTACCCCAGAAATTCAGGTTCAATGGGATACAGAGGACCCAGGAAGCCACCCCAGCCTCCTCCCAGGGGACAGAGACATCTCTGACTGCCACTCAACTGGCAGTTTCATGCATCCCAGAGTCTCACTATGAGCATGACTGTCTCCTGGGAGAGTCAGAGGGAGTGGAGGGTCCCAGAGGGAAGCAGATGGAAGGCAGGGGGTCCCAGAGGCCCCAACCTGACGGCAGCTGCCTACACACTACCCACACCGAACCTGCACAGCCTGGCTGGATACCACTTACCCACCTTCCTGGCACCAGCAGGGCAGCTGATGGGAGATGCACCTTATGGAAATTGGCCTCCTTGCCTTTCCTGCTGAAAAGTCCTTACCTTTGAGGTTTTCAGAAATCTGAAAGGAACAGCCGTCTGGACTGCAAGTGCCCTTTAAGCAAGGAAGCAAAAGATGTCTTTCAAGAAGATCACACTCTTTCAAGCAATCCCACACTCACAGGCAGGTACATACTGTCCTGCGGGAGCCATCCTGGGTGGGCCAGCTTGGATGGCAGCAACCTCCCTGCCTCCGCTGCAGGGACCCTTCTGCCCTCTGCCACCTCCCGAACCCCTGCTCTGCTCCAATCACCAGCATTTAGTGACACCTGGGAGGTGTTCCATGTGCTTTGCATGTTTCACCCCATCTAATCCACAATAACCCCATAAGGTAGCCAGTATCATTGTCCCCATTTCACAGATATGGTTCCTGAGACACAGAGAGGTTCAGTAATTGGTCCAAGGTGATCCAGCTAAGAATTGGTGGGACCAGGCTTTGCACTCAGGCAGTGAGGCTCCCAGAGGCTGAGCTCTGAGACCGTCATGTCTTCCAGCTCAGCTCTGCAGCCTGGAGGCGGGCCGGCCCCGCCCAGGGCCATGAGTCCACCCATCTCGGTCAGGATCTGAATCCCAGACATCCTTGTTGGTAATAAAGCACATCTGGGAACCTGGGGCGGATGGAACAAACCAGAAGAATAAGGTATTTGCTGCAAAGCTTCTATCTTGATAGCTCTGTGCCTCCCCAAAGAGCCTGTGACAGCACACTCACACACACACACTCATATATGTGCACACTCTCACACATCCAACACACATGCTTTGTTCACACTCATACACCTGTGTTGACACACTTGCACACATTCACAGGCTCTCCAGGCACACACATCCTCACATGCACACAGTCACATATATGCACCCTCACACGCTCGTGTGCTCACACATCCTTACACACACACACGTTCACTCACATGCACGCGCACGTGTGTACTCACACACATGGGTGTGTTCCCAACCGCCACCCGCTCCCAGCTGGGCAGTTTGTTCTCAGTCAGTCAGGAAGGCTGAGTGAAGGACTCACACTCACACTGAATGGTGAGAGCAGCAGGGAAGGAATGCCTGCTGGTCCACACAACACGGGGGGATGGGAACACTGTCAGCTCCAGCAGAAGCTGGAAGGAGGACCCTGCAGGTGGCCAGGCAGGGGATATAGAGACTGGAGGGTGGGAGGAGCGTCCCCACTATCTTGCCAGGACATGGGTTCCTGTCATGGGCATGCCTGAGCCAATCCTGATTTTCCCTTGGTTCTCTTAATTTTTTTTCAGTTAAGCTGTCATTTGTGGAGTATTTAGTGTGCCCAGTGCCTTGCCTGAGGCCCTGGTGGACATCCTGTGGCTCTCCAAGCTGGGTGCTGCTCTAACCTGCTCCACTCAAGTGGTGGTGGAGACCCGGCCCTAGTGACTGGACAATTGCATGGCTCAGCTCCAGGGCTCCCAACTCTGCCCCACCTGCCCTCAGCACACAGCAACTCCCTGGGACTCCATGGGGTCATTGCCACCTCCTCCACACAGACGCCCCCTGGCTCATCCCTGCATAGACAGGAGACAGCGAGCGGCTTCCCACCATTCCGCTCAAGGGCCTCACACCCCCCACAGTCAAGGCCCAGCCGGAATTCAAGTAGGGGAGAGAAGGGCCCCCTGGAGACCTTCAGGAGCTCTGCCAAGAAAAACGCCGATGGGCAGGCAGGCAAGGACACACTCGGCTGGTGAGACGAGTCGTTTCATTTTCAAGGAGACAGCCTGTCTTGGATGGTGCCCATGCTGCTGCAAGTCATATAAAATGATAGGATCTTTGTGAAGGGCAGTTTGATCATATACATGGAAAAGCTTTAAAATGTGCATGCTCGGGCACATCCTTTAGCCCGAGCTTCCACTTCTAGGAAATGTATCCTAAGGAAATATTTGGACAGGTGAGCAAAGATGTAGGCACAAGGATGTTCATTGCAGCACTCTTTAAAACAGGAAGGAATTGAAGACTGCCAAGCAGGGCAGAGGGTATAGCTCAGCAGTAGAGTGCATGCTTAGCATGCAAGTGGCCCGGATGTGATCCCCAATACCTTCATTTAAAAAAAAAAAGGCCAAGTAGTCAAAAATAGAGAAGTGTAAATAAATCACAATATATCCATATAACAGAATATTATGTGACTACCAAAAAAAGTTTCATGTAATTACTGACATAGATATTCACAATCTATTTCTGAGTTTAAAACAGGCTATAAACTCTCACAGCTTATTTTACTACCTTGTCCAAGAAAAACCTCTATTAATAAAGAAAAATCAGGAAGTGAATGCACCAAAATGTTAACTAACACAGATTATCTATGGAGAGTAATGCCACCAATGAGTTTTCATTTTTCCCTTCTGTATTTTCTGATTGTTTTTCTAAAGCTAACATTAAACGAAGGTGAATTTTTTTCAATCATGTGTACATATTATTGTTATATTGTACATGAAAATATTCCTGAAGTCTTCACACAACAACTGGTCACTTTGGCACCTGGTGACAAAAGGTTGGTGGCTAAGGGCCAGGACATGTGAATGAAAATTATTTTCACTGTGTAATCTATTGTAACCTTTGAATTTTGCATTATATGATTTTATATCTTTTTACAAATACAAATTAAATTTTTGAAACAAAAAGGATTTAAGGGGCATCTTTAACATTTCACAAACCTCATTTTTGTGCAGCAGTGAATGTGGAAGGAGACTACTGATATCAGAGTTGAATATGCAGGTCCCTAGAGGGGTCAGGAAGATAAATGAGGGACAGAGCTGGTGTAATAGGGAGTGGTGAGGACTGTGGCAAACCAGAAAGCAGGGGCCTTCTCTATGTGGCAACAGGATTCTGCTCCAGCTGGTTAGGCCATGCAGGAAGGGCTGCCAGCCCTTCTAATTTGTCAATAATAGTTAAATATCCAGGCTTTCATATGCATTTTCTCATTTTAAAACATAAGCATCTGCCCCTCCCCCACCAAAAAATGTCTCTATAGACCAGGCATAGGTGCCAGTTTGCAAACCCTACTACATTCTTGTTGAGAGCCACAGGGACAGTTAGGAGACTTGCCCAGAGTCCAATGGAGTCAAATGGTGGTTTCAAAGGGCACAAACTCAAAGTCAGCACGTCGACTTCAGTTATAGCAGCAGTTAGTTAACAGTGACTTAGAGAGAGGTGAATGTTTACCAGCTGCTAGGCCTTCTCAGGGGCATCAGCATTTTAACAGAGCTGGGAGCCCAAGCCTGCCCTCAGAGGCCATTTAAGAGTGAAATTAAAGGCCCAATGCAGAAAGGTGAGCCCTCCCAGCTCTCCTGGAAGAGGCAGACTCCACATAAGGCTGGGCTGGTCAGAGGCCAAAGTCAAGGTGTAGAAGCAGGCTGCCAGACTGCTGGTCCTGATTACTTGCCTCTGAACTCCCCACCTCCCTGCCCATGGCCACCCTCTCCCCGCCCACTCTGCTGGTTCACACCTCGTCCAGCCTACAGCCTAAGTCACATCTTTCTCCCCTGTGGGCTCCCTGGCCACATGGGGCAGAGGCAGGATTCAAATCAAAGCTGCTCATTCCTCTGACCTCGGGCCCTTTCCAAGCAACAGGCTCCCTCCTCGGGGTTATTCCCGTCCTCTGAATCCCATGAAATGAGACCAGGAAGACCCCTTTCTTACCATGGTTTTGAGTCATGTGAGATGAAAGGTGAGGAAATTAAAGATGAGAGACTATTTTTTACCCATCAAAGTAGCGAAGGTTTTAAAATGGTAACACTCAGTGCTTGTGAGCATGTAATGAAATGGGACATTTCATACCCTGCTTCTGAGATTGCATTCCAGGACAATATTTATGAGGGGTTATTTGAAAGTGTATTTCAAAGTGTATATCAAAGTATGAAGGCAAATTTACAAAACAAGACTTAGATGGCTGGTTGCCTCGGGCTGGAGGGTTGAGGGGAAATGGGGAGTGACTGCCAGTGGGTCCAGAGTTTCTCTTGGTGGTGAAAAAAGTGTTCTAAAATTGGATAACTGCACAACTCTGAATATTCTAAAAATCACTGAACTGTACTCTTAAATGTGTGAATAATATGGTATGTGAATTGTATCTCAATTTAAAAATTATATCTCAATAAATCTATTTTTAAATGCACATTTAAAATAAATGCACAGATTTATGTACAACCTTGTTTGTACCTGCTACATTTATGATAGAAACAAAGTTTTAACAACTCCAAACATCCAGCATTAGAGTAAAATTAAAGCCCGTCCTCACCGCAGATCTCCTGTGCTTGAGGGAAATCTGGAATCAGAGCACTGGACGGAAGACAGTTCTGGCTGAGTGACCTTTAGCAAGGTCCTGACCTTCACTGACACTCATGTTTCTCATCTCTTAGATGGAGACGATGCTTTCCTCATCAACTAGTTGTGGGGAGAACCCAGGTAGCACGCTCAGGCCGGTCCCTGAACCCTAGAAGACCTCAGTAAATCTCAGTAAATATTTGGTGGTGAAATGACCACGTTATCACATTTGTTCATTCTCCATATGACCCAGGGAAGCCCAGGGCTGTTAGGTGACTTGCTCAAGTCACATGGCCAGTGAAACAGGAGTCAGAAATGGAAAAGCTTTCCCCTCCTCACCTCCTCCTAGGTATCTTCTCCTGGGCCCTTCCATCCTCCTTCAGCTCCATAGGATGGGACACAGCTGGGTGTCCCCACATCCTGTACTGTGTTTGAGCCACATCCATAGCGCCCAACTCGCCCACCAGGCCTGCCTGGCTTTGCCCTGACATCTGCATCTCTGGGGCCTGGGCTCCTGCCCCCAGGCCTCCAGGTACCTCCTCCTCTAAGAGGCAAACCTCAGAAAAGGAGGAGAGATCCACTCTGAGATGACCCCACAGGGTGGTTATGGGGAGAGAAGGCCCGGAGGCAGCCCAGCATGGTGTCCAGGCAGGCCGAGGGGTGGAAGACGGGGGCTCTCAGGACATCTGCACTATAGGGACAAACAGCCCTGAGCTGGCGTGTGCAGAGGTGCTTAGGCCAAACTGCCCGATGGCCACAACCACCCAGCAGGGATGACACAAGGGCAGTCTCACACCGCCCCTGAGAGGGCACTCTGACCACTGTCAGAGCCAAGGGTATGAGCTGCTCCCCAGCTCTCCCTTCCTGACAGGCACCAAGCCCTGTCCAACTGACCTCTCTCTAGCGTCCACGCCTTCTCCTGCTCTCCACCCAATGAGCTTGCAGAGGGGAGGCCAAGATCTAGATCTAAGCCAATCAGCACACTGCATCTCTGGCCACAGCAATTGGTTCAGGATAGGCACCTGACCCAAATAGATCTAATCAGGGTACATCTCCGGATTTCTGAGGAGAATGCTAAAACAAAGACTATCACCAGATTTCAACCTGTAGCCTCCCGGCAGTACCTGGCACCCATCTTGGGGCCAAAAGAAGAGTCCTCCAGACATCAACAACACCAAAAAAAGAAAGAAAGAAAAGAAAGAAAGAAAAGAAAGAAAGAAAGAAAGGAAGGAAGGAAGGAAGGAAGGAAGGAAGGAAGGAAGGAAGGAAGGAAGAAAGAAAGAAAGAAAGAAAGAAAGAAAGAAAGAAAGAAAGAAAGAAAGAAAGAAAGAAAGAAAGAAAGAAAGAAAGAAAGAAAGAAAGAAAAGAATAAAAAGCTGAGACAGGGAAGCTGAGTCCTGATCATGTGTTTGCATCCTGATCAGGCCTTGCCTGAAGGTACACCAGGATTGTATAGTTTAAAAAGAATAAAAATCCTGTTGGGCTGAAGCAAGTTTAGATCGGATTTTCTACTTACAATCAGGAGAATCCTAAACGATACATGATAGAGCTGTCAGATACACTCAAGACTGGTCCTCCTACTGTTCCTGTCAAATGCCAAGGACAAATGGAACCATCTTTGGTACCAGGCAGGGTCTGCCCTGTCTCTCCTCTCTGAGGCTACAGGCCCCATTGACCCCCACACACCCACACACATACACACGCAGATGCCACACACAGCACTGGGTGGACTTTTATTTTAAAGTCAAAGGCACAGCCTGGATGGGCTGAGGCAGTGACTATGGATGCCCAGCCCAGACCCCCAAGGCCCCACCCAGCTAAGGGCAGCTGTGCCAAAGGGGAGGGGATGGGTGAGAAGGGGGCCTCCCATTTTAGTGGGTTGCCTACTTCCTTCCTTAACCCCAATAGGGGAGAAGCAGGTGACACAAAGTGAGGCAGAAATGCTTCAGGAGGTCCCCCGGGCCTCTTGCTGACCGGCCCCCCAACACAGGTCTTTGGTGGACATAATTGCACAGACAGTCCATAAAGTGACAGTTTGAAGGGGTGCCCCCTCCCAAGAGCAGGACCTCAGGGGAGGGCAGGGGAGAGGTCCCAGTTTCTCCCTGTGGCAACTCAGTGCTTAGAAATGGGGGAGGAGCCCTCCCCTGCTGGAGCAGCCCCTGGGGGAGAAGTTCCTTCCATCAGATGAGGCAGCATCTTGGCAGAGGGCCCCCCACACGTCACTCCCCAGCAGGCCCCCTCCCTCCCTGCATTTCTAACTCTATCTGGTAAGACATAAAAAAAAATTCTCTGCTTATAAAAATACTTCTGCTCTGTCTTGGGATGGGGTGGGGAGAAAGAGGGGAAGGGTAGCGAAGGGTAACGATCCCTGGGGGTGGGGCGGAGCCGACGCGAGAGGCCTGGGGGCAGCAAGCCGGCCTCCCGGATCACAGTCCCTTGGGGGGGTGGTCACAGTGGCCGGGGCTAGGAGGGAGGCAGGGGTCCGTTGGCTCGTCGGGGGGCTCCCTTGGCGGCAGGGGCGCGGCCGGGGACGCTGGCTGGCGCAGGAGAGACGCGGCGGGAGGTGGCGGCGGTCCGCAGCTTCTGTTTCCGCCTCTTGGCCAGCGGCGCGTTTTCCACGCTCTTCAGGAAGAAACCCTCGCGTTTGCCCCGGTTGAACGCCTGGCGGAAAGGAGAGGGGAAGTCCCACCGGCCCGGCCTCGACTTCCAAATCCTAACTTTGGCCCCCATCCCAGACCCTCCCTCCCATCCCGCTAGGTCAGGGCCAACAGATCTTTGGCCTCCAGCCTCTTGAAAGGTCAGGGCCCCGGCCGACCAGAGGCCAGGACTCAGATGAACGTTCTGGACTCTGCGGAGTCACCTCCCAGAGGCCCCGCTTCTCCAGGCTCAGTCCCCCACCCGAAGGCCCAGCCCCTCACCATAAAGGTGGCGTTGAGCCCGGAGCGCACAGCCGGCCCAGAGGACTCCAGCACATCCGGCGTCCGAAGGGGAGGCGAGGAGCGCGCGCTGCCATCCTGCAACCACGAGCTGCCCCGCAGCCCCTCGAGCTTCAGCCGCTTGGCAGGGTCCACAGTCAGGAGCCCTGGAGGCGAGGCGGGTGAGGAAGTGTTGGGACCAGGCCGAGAGTAGACGCTGTAGGGAGATCCTAACAGCCCCACGCCTCCCCGACAGGTCCCCCACCAGGATACCTGACCCAGTGTCAATCCCTGTCCCACCATAACCCCATGGCGTCCCCTGCCGCAAACATGGTCTGTGACCTCTGGTTCCGCACCTCGGACCAGCTCCTTGGCTTCCTCAGACACGCCCTGCCAGGCCTCCCCATCAAGGGAGAAGCGCCCTTCGCGGATCTTGCACATGATCTCTGCCGCCTGGCTCTGCCCGCCCTGGCCTGAGGCCCCCTGGAAGGGGACCTGCCCCGACAGCATCATGTACTGGGTGGGGGGAAGGAAAAGAGAGACCAGTCCAGGTTCCAGGGTCAATGGAGGCCAGGAAACTGACTCAGCCCACCGCAGGACCACTCACCCTCTCCACAAGGGTAACTCCTGAGGCCCATGAGTGATAAACTCTGACTTCCAACCCCTAATACTCGTGTGCCCTGCCCTCAGCACCGGAGCGACCCCGCCTCCGGATTAGGACGACCTCTGACCCCAGCCTCTGACCAAACCGTGCCACCCCCACCAAGAGGATTCCTGACATCTCCCCATGGATCCCGTCCCATACCAGAATGACGCCGAGGCTCCAGAGGTCGCAGGACTCGTCGTAGCCCTGCTGCGCCAGCAGCTCGGGGGCCGCGTACTGTAGCGTGAAGCAGGGCGTCTGCATGGGTCCAGCGGGGCTCTGTGGGCGCAGCCGCGCAAACCCGAAGTCGATGATCTTTACCGGTGCTCCGGGCGTGTCATCGGCGTACAATATGTTCTATGGGGGCGGCAGGACGACCGTCAGAGACTGGCCCTTCGCGCCGAAGCCCTCCCAGTCTGCCGAGGGCCTGCGCCCACCTCGGGCTTTAGGTCGCGGTGAACCACGCCCGCCTCTTCATGCATGAAGCTCACGGCCGACACGAGGCTGCGCAGGATCTGGCTCGCCTCGGACTCGCTGAAGTGCCGCTTCTTGCGGATGTGCTCCAGCAGCTCCCCTCCCTGCAACAGCTCCAGAACCAGGTACGTATGCAGCTGTGGGCGCCGCAGTGGGCTTCGGTCACCACCTGGGTCACTGTCACCACCTATCGATCCGGCGGGGTCCCATCCACCAGCCCGATCCCTGCCCGCCCGCCGTCACCTTCAGGCCCCGCCCATGTTCGAGCTCTGACCTGAAGACCACCCTGAGAAACTCTTTAGGCTCCGGTTTAGGTTATACCTGTCTTCCAGGCCCCTGTCCCTTTGGCCACCTTAAAACCCCTCTCCTATAAATCCTACCTCCCCCTCACGCCCTCAAATTCCGTTCCCTTGGTCATCCTCAACTCCGCCTTCCGGTCCTCAGGCCCTACTCGCCTTAAATCCCACCTCCATGGCCTCCCGAGCCTCAGGCACCCTCAGGCCCCGCCCACGCGCCCTTAGGCCCCACCTCCTGTCCTCTTCCCCGACCCTCGCCCACCCTCCATGCGCAGCCTCCAGCGTCCCTGCGTTCCGCCCCAGCCCAGCAAGGCGTCACCTGGTCATGATGCACTTCGTGCAGCTTCACCACGTTGGGGTGCGACTGGCACATCCGCAGGGCAGCCACTTCACGCTGCGTATTTGCCTCCAGCCTGGGGTCAGGGCAAGCAAGGTCAGGACAGCTGACCTCCGGCCCCGCCCTCCCGGAATCCTCTCTGCCGGGCCCCACCCACCCCGGGCCCGCCCACCTGCGGCTGAGGATCTTGACTGCGAACTCCTGGCCGCTCTGGCGCTGGCGGCAGCGGCGGCACACGGAGAAGCTACCCTGGCCTAGCGCGGGCTCCCGCAGGTCCAGCTCGTACTGCTGGAAGAAAGGCGAGTCCTGGGGGCGAAGGGGCCGCGTCAGAAGTCCTACCGGGGAGCCTTGTGGCCATGCCACGCCCCACTTCGGAGAAGCTCCGGACCTCACCGAAGTCACAGCGGGCGCCTGGTGAAGCCAGGTCTAGAGTCCTGAAGCCCAGATGCCCCCAAGCCCACTTCTCCCCACCCTGGCCCAACCCACCTGCATCATGGCACTCCTGGCCACTGCTGCCCGGCCAGGCCGGTCTCCAGCGCCAGATGCTTCCAGCACATCTGTCATCACCGCATTGTTCTGGTCAAACAGGATGGATGGCGCAACGAAGGAGTATCCCTGGTGGGAGGGGGGGTTGTTAGGGGTGTATGGGCATCGGGGGCTGGGGTGCAGATGGAGTCACCAAAGGGCCAGACCCAGCAGGAAGGGGGGCGGGGGCAGATAAAAGACCCTGAACTGGAGTGGTTGGGGATGATACTTTTGTATCCTGGTGCACACAGGATATGTGGACATTTTATTCCACCTTGTTCTGTGATCGCTTGGGGCCATGTCTGTCCCCCCACCAGTCTGTGACTCTACTTTTCTCATCACAGTGATCCCCCCAAGTGTTAAGGGCACCATGTAGTGGCCCAGAATATGATAGGCAAAAACGCATGAGAGAATTGTGGCCTGGCCTCACACGTGCTTAGCTTATGAGAATTCAACTAGACCAACTCAGGACAAAAAGTCTTTATTCCTTTCTTACAAATCAAACTTTGGTGTCCTCTCCAAGTAGGAGCTACTGAGGAAATGTAAACAGAAACCCTGGGTTAATTCTTTGCCTTTCCTAAAGATCCATGTCCTGGCAATTCAAAGAATTCTCAAGGGTAATTTTAACAATGTGCAGTTTTCTCCTAAAAATGCAGCAGCACTGTGTACTAGAATGCAAGCTACATGTAGGTGAGATTTTGGTCTGTTAGGTCCATTGATATGTTCCCAGTGCCCAGGTCAGTGCCTGGCACATTGAAGGCACTCAGTATATATTTTTGAATCATTCAACAAATGAATGAAAATAACCACTGACTCACAAGAAAGAACTTGCTTGTTAGGACTGTGAGATGGAGGATGGATCACAGTGGGTGGAGGGATATTCAAGCACAGAGCTGTCACCTATGAGAGGTTCCTAGAGGGGACTGATCCACCTATACTTGATATTGGCCTATTCTTATTTACTATTTATGGACCATGTTCTACAGGCCAGGCCCCCAAGCTGGGCATAGGGACACAGAAATTAAACACCTAGTCCCTCTGGGTGCTCCATACCAGGTGAGGCAGTCTTAGTCGGTGTCAGAATACAACCTGACAAACTGCTCAGAAGGAGATGCTGTCTGCTGAGGACACAAGGAAACGGCAGCCCAAGGCCAGAGGAGCAGGAAGAACTTCACGGGGGCAGCACCAGACAACAAGGCTTAAATTTTGCCAAGTGGGCAACCGTGGGGAAGGAACTCCAGATGGAGGGAACCACATATGCGAAGGTACAGAGGTGTGTTCCAGAACCTCTGAGCAGTTCGGAGGTACTAGAGAAGCAAGTGGAACAACGGTGAGGGCTGAGGCCAGGCCACTGAGCACAGACCACATCATGCAAGGCCTCAAATGCCGAGCAAAGAAGTTTGGACTTGTCCAACAGGCCTAAGCTTCTAAAACTGGGAGAAGGGTGCCTGTGCCTCCAGTAATGTGCTATGGTATGCCAAGGGACATGCAAAGCCACAGTATAAACAAGGCATCTCCTCCTAGGTGTCCACTTAAACAAGTGAATAATTGAAAACAGTATTTTTACATAACAATAAAGAAATAAGATGGAGAAGAAGGGAAATTAACATGAAATTTAGAGATAAACTAGGAAGTTCAAAGACATATACAGCCACAGTGGCCTCTATGACTGACAATTCTAGGTACCCTACGAGTGGAGAGACCTGGGGAAGATGCTGAGTCCTGATCAGAACACAGGGCCTGTGCAGTGCCCACAGGTCAGCATCCTGCCTCCCTCACATCTGTGGATCTGTGAGCTCTCACTCACCTGGAAGATGCGAGAGTCCCCGGGTGGGGGGCTGCCAGGGGGTGAGTAGACAGGCTCTAACCGGGTAAATTCCTCTGCAAAGTTGCCCACATCCAACTCTGAGCGGATCTGGGGTCGAAATGGGGCTGGAATCTTCCTGGCAGCCAGAGCAGCCCAATCCAGACCCTGTTGAAAAGGAATGAGATGGAGGGTCAAAGGGCAGGAAGTGGAAAACCCTGTCCACTCAGGCCACCCTCACTGGGCAGCTCCTTAGTGAGGCAAAGGTCTCTCTGGCTTTTGGGTGGGAAGCTGTTCTTCCTGCCTCTAGGGCTTCTGTTTCCCTTCCTCTGATAACAGAATCCCTATTTCCCTCAGAGAATCACCCCTCCACCACACTCAGTCAATTCTGGGACTTTTAAGAGAATTGATGTGCAAAAAAACCCCAAATCTCTTCTACTGGACTTAAATTTGGGAGGATATGGCCCTGGAACTGCTGGGAAGCTCCTCAGGGTCTAATGATGAGGTGCTTGTGCAGAAAAGTAGAACGAAGAGACAAAGAAATTCCTAATAACATAGATTTCAGCACCTGGATGCAGCTTTGCCTGAAAGCAGGCCACTTTCCGTTGGACTTTTCATTTATGGGAGCTAAAACATGCCTTTTTATGTTTAAACCAATGTGACAGAGCCCATTCATTGCTTGCCCAACATCCGTTCTCCCTGTCTTCCTTAGAGCTATAGCCCCAGCCCCAATTTTATTTCAGGAAGCAATGTACACAACTAAAAAACAGTATTTTACAAACTTCCTTGCAGTTAGCAGTGACCAATTACTTGTAAGCAAGAATTACAAGGTAGGAATCCAGGGAAAGAGCCTCAAGAAGAGGATAAATGTTGGTTAAGTGCACTTTTTGCCCTTCCCCTCCTTCTTCCTGCCTGAAGAGCAGCCTAGATAGCAAGAGCTCCAGCAGTCGTCTTGTACCATGAGGCAATCCTGGGGATGGAGGCTACAGGCTAAGTACAGAGGAACTTTTTTTTCTAATTGAGCTTGGCTTCACAGCAAGGGATATCTTCATCACAGAGACTTAGATTCCTGTCTCAGAAAGCTTTTCTAAGGGTTCTTCCATGCAGTACTTGCTGGGAAGATTCAAGGAGAAGGCACTCACAGCAAGGGTGCCTGGCCCACAGTAAGTGCCTATAAATGGATGCTTTTGTTACTGTGTCAGAAAGGGGGCATATCTAATTCCCACATGTAAACAGAACATAACAATTAACAGCATGGGCCTTCAAGTCACCCAGACCTGGATTTGAATCTGAGCTCCATCACTTGGCTTAGCAACTTGGGACAAATTACTTAACCTCTCTGAACCTCAGTTTCCTCATCTACAAAGATGGACTGTGAGATGGAGGATGGATCACAGTGGGTGGAGGGATATTCAAGCACAGAGCTGTCACCTATGAGAGGTTCCTAGAGGGGACTGATCCACCTATACTTGATATTGGCCTATTCTTATTTGCTATTTATGGACCATGTTCTACAGGCCTCATCTACAAAGATGAGGATATTAAGGATGGTTCTGGCTTACATGAAATAATGCAAGCAAAGGGCCAAGACACAGGTGTTCATTGTCACAGGGTCCTGCTAGACAGTGACACTGGCCATGCACAGTGCCCGAGCCAGCGAGGTCTCACGAGGAGATAGAACTCACTCTGCACCCTAACAGATGTGTGCTTTTAGTAAGTGAACAAAACCCATGCAGCCGATTCAGATGCATCCGCTGAAGTACAGGCACAAAGACTGTACGGGGACAAAGACCAAAACCCTGAGTGGATTCTAAGAGTCATAAGTGTGACTTTTAGTACTGATTGGGGTTGACTGGAGACCTGCAGTCTGTTCCCAGCTTTACACATTTACTGTGTGATCTTGGGCAGGACACCTCACTTCTCTGAACCTATCCAATGAAAGAACCAATGAATCCATTCTCAAGTCCCTGCCAGCCCTGACAGGCAGTGAAACTAGAATTCTTTACAGCAAGAACACATCTTCCAAGTTTCAACAGAGATGAGTGATGGCTGCTCCAGCCAGTCAGGAGGGTTCCTGCACTAGCTGGGCTCATTTGCCCCCTGTGCCCGCAGCCAACCTGACCGAGCACGGGGAGAAGGTGGGTATGGAGAACTTCCAGCTGCTCAAGGTGCTGGGCACCTTTATTTACCTGGCTGGTTTTCTAAATCAAGTGAAACTGGCCCATCTCAGACCATCCCTCCAGTGTCCCCCAACCCAGAGCAATAGCCTGGCCCCAGTGTGTGCACAGAAGTATGGGGGCAAGCCAGGAGCCTCACCTGGAAGAAGGGGTGGTTCTTCACTTCCTGTGCCCCTTGGGGTCCTGCACCCAGCCGCTTCTTAGGGTCCTTGCAAAGTAGCCGCTGCAGTAGATCCTGTGCCACTGGCCCGATCCGGGGGGGGAAGGGAGGGGAGCACTTCAGGATCCGTCTGGGAGGATTGGGGGGGGCGTCAGGGGCAGCGAGCCCCCCTCCAGCCCTGCCCAGGCCCCTCGGCCACCCTCTGCTTCCAGCCCCGCTCACCGAGACACCTCAGCCTGCGTGTTCCTCTCACCCTCCAGGGTGAAGGGCGAGGCCCCAGTCAGCAGCTCGAAGAGCAGGATGCCAAGGCTCCACCAGTCCACAGCCTGCCAGACAGAGCCAGGTGAGGGCCTGCGACCACCCCAGCATCACCTCTGCACACCCCGCTCCGCTGCCAACCCACCTTGCCGTGGCCCGACTTGCTGCGGATGATTTCAGGAGCCATGTACTCGATGGTGCCACAGAAGGAGAAGGTCCGCTCTTTCTGGGAGGGTAAGAGGACCCGTTTGGACACCAAGCTGCCCCCAAGGCTCAGAGGAAGACTGGCTGGACTTGTGAGGGTTGGAGCAGTGGTAACTTCCCAAAGGCAGGGCCTGGATCTACTCACCTCTGCAGCCCCAAGCAACACAGAGCCAGGCATTGAAGCAGGAGCCAGGAGGGGAAGGCCTGCGTGGGGTGCAGCAGGCAGAGACTGCCCTTCACTCACCTCCTCAGTCAAGAACTCCTTGCTAAGCCCAAAGTCCGTGAGGACGATATGGCCCTCGGAGTCCAGCAGCACGTTCTCCAGCTTCAGATCTCGGTAGATGATGCCCAGCTGGCAGGAGCAAGGGGGCACTAAGGACTCCTCCCCTGACACCCCCCATCCTGCTCCTACAGCTCCCGTCCCTGCAGGCAGGGGATGTCCAGTGCAGGGGGGACCTGGGCAGAACTGGGCCATTGGATAGGAGAAGCCATTTAAAATGTAAAAGCAAGGAAGGAGGACTCCATGGAGAGGCCCCAGGGAGAGGAAACCCATGTAAGGAGCCCCATTTCATGACGCCTTTGGGAGCCAAGGCATGAGGTCTCCATTTGAGGAAGTTCGGTGAACATGGCCCCACCAGACAGCCCCAAGTTCCCTGTGAGAGGAAAGCCCCTTCGAGGAGGCACCAGGGGAGGAGACCCCACCAGGCAGTGCTGACGCCTGCCTGCCAGGAGACCTCCTTCCCCACGGAGGCCATCATGCCCCAGACAGCCAAGGCTGCTATGTTTGCAGGCCCCTTCTAAGGCCCAGACCCAGTTCCACAGCAGTGGCCAGGTGGCCAGGTCCCCACTCACCTTGTGCAGGTGTTCCAGTGCCAGCACGATCTCACCCCCGTACACGCGCACCTCAGCCTCCTTGAAGTACTGGCGCTGGTAGAGGTGGGTGAACATCTCACCACCATTCACATAGTCTGGGTGGGGTGGTGGAAGTTGAGAAGCGGCCCCCATGGGTGGCCCCACCTGCCTCCATGGCCCCCAAGTTTGGGATGTGCCTGCCCTTACCCAGGATGAGGTGCAGCTTGGCATCAGTCTGGAAGGCATAGTGCAGCGTGACCAGGAAGGGCGCCTGGCGCACCAGCTCCAGCACGGAGCGCTCTGTGCGTGTGTGCTCCTGCGTCTTGGCACGCTGCACCAGCGCCGCCTTGCGCAGCACCTTCATGGCATACAGCTTCCCCGCGTCGTGCCCGCCCGCCTTCCGCACCAGGAACACCTTCCCGTAGGCTGTGGGAGCAGCAAGTGGGCGGAGGGTAGGCAGTGAGCGGGAGGGTGGTGCAGATTGGTGAGGGTGGGAGGCGATGCCAACCCAGGAGGGTGTGCAAGTTGGGGGAGACAGGTGTGCAAAAAGCTAGCAGAGCCTTCTTAGGAAAAGGTTTGCACACCCCCAGGAGCACAACCAGGGAGGGGATGTGCAAACCAGGCTGGAGGGCACACGACTCCAGGAGGCCTGCAGCACAGGGTGGGGGCGGGGCATGTGCAAACCTGTGGAAGATCAGACAGATGCAAGAGGATGCAAAGCCAAGGAAGGGAGGCAGAGGTAGTGCAGCCAGGGGAGGGATGGAGTTTGCAAAGGCAGAGAAGGGGCTCTCATATCTCTCAAGGGGAGGAGCTGTGAAATCGCATGGGAGGGCTGCAAGCCTCCAAGAGTGTTGGCAAATCTGGGAGGCCCTTCCAGGAAGGAGCGATGTCAACGTGGAGCAGCCCTGGGAGTGGGCATGCAAACCCAGGCAGGGCAGGGCGAGGCAGGCAAGGCGGGCTGTGCCGGGAGAGGGTGGGGGGCATTGCGGTGGCCTGGCCCAGCCCAGGAGGGTGTGCAGGCCAGAGGCCCAGGGCACCCTGCCTGGGACACCTGCCGGTGGATGAGGGTCCTCACCTCCCGTGCCCAGCACCTTGAGCAGCTGGAAGTTCTCCACGCCCACCTTCTCCTCGTGCCCGGTCAGGTTGGCTGCGGGCACAGGGGGCAAATGAGCCCAGCTAGTGCAGGAACCCTCCCGACTGGCTTGAGCAACCATCACCCAGCCTGCACCCCCGGTCACCCCTGCCCCACCTTCCGTGATCTGCAGCTCCACGGCACAGCCCTCGTCCTCATCCTCGTCCCCCATGGCGGGCGGGTCGCTGGGGCCCGCGCGACTCGGCTCCGGGCGGCGCCGGTTACATGGCGGCTCCGGCCGGGGCGGGCGCTTCCTGGTGCCGCCTCCGGGCCGAGGCGGGCGCCGGCGCCGCCTCCCGGCTCCCCGCCCCGCGCGGCCTGAGTCAGGCGCTGGAACGTGACAGTGCCTGGCGGCGGGTGGGTGGGCACTGGCCGTCTGTCTCCCTCGGGCGCAGGGGACTGGCGCCAGGGCTGTGCGCTCCGGGACCCCAAGTGACCCTCCTGGGGACCTGGGAACACCCCCTGGGAGCCAGGCCCTGGAATCTGTGGATAACCTGGAGCCTCTATTGGGCTGACACTCCCAAGCCAGGTGTCTGCCCCAGGCCAATAAGATGACACCAGCCTGTGCCCCAAGACGGGTGGGGGGAGGTCCCACACAGGGGCTTTAGAGCCCTCCTCTCCAGCGTGCCAGGCCTAAGGGCAGCCAAGCATTTCTGTCCAATTCTTAGCCACAAGCCAAAGTGAGGGATTTCATAAAAATCACAGCCCACTTGCCTCATTTTTGATCACTCCTTGACCGCAGCAAATATGGGAGGGGATCTGTAGGTCCCCTTGACAGACGAGCAGCCTGAGGCCCACGGCCACCTCTTCCAGCTGCTGCCTGCACAGCCGCAGCGCAGCACCTCTCACCCAGTGTGGCTCTCACTCTTGGTGCTGGGCAGGCTAAGAGAGTGTCTGGGTCCCAGAAGCCACCCAGCCCAGCCCAGCTCCCTGTCTGGAACCCCGCAGCCACCAAGACCGAGACCTTCTTCCCCGTGGACGTGCCTCTGCAGGGGAGGCAAGGGGGCTCAGGCACCCTGAGGACCAAGCCCTGTCTCTGGGCTCCCCCTACCCAGAGGAACACCTACAGGGGCACTGAGAGGGAGCCCAGCCCGACCCCGTGGTGGATTTTCTGACTGAATCTCCTTAAAGCAGAACTGTAAAAGCACCTCAGCCCTCAGCCACCGTTCGCAGCCTACCCAGCGCCACACACCCCTCACGAGGTCCTGCCCCGTGGTCCCCAAGCCTGGCACAGAGCAGACCTCAAAGTTGTGTCAATGGCGGCCTCCTCTCCCTGTCAGGCCCAGAGCCCATGGCCAGCCTGTCATTCAGAGCCTTGTCCCCCTCCCTGGCAATTGACAGGGGCCACCAACAGGGTGGGACAGCCATCAGAGCCCCCACCCTGAAGGCCTATAGAAGGGGGCTTCCAGCTGCTCAGCCTGGCCAGAGGCCAGGGGGTCTGCTGCCACCCCACCAGCCTCAGAAGCTCAGGAGGGGGGCAGAGCAGTGGGTTATCTCCAAGGAGGGGCTGTGGAAACCCTGTGAGTCAGGCTGCAGTAGGTCACCATGGGGAGGCTGGCCTGGCCACCCCTCCCAGCTCTTGCCACCCCCATATTCAGGCTGCCTCACCTCAGCCAGGCAGCCCCACCCTACCCTTGGCGGCCCCAGGTGGCTTGACTCACGTCCTGTCACCCTGGCTAATTGCCCCCTTCCTGGTGTCATCCTAGAGGCCCTGGTCAGAGACCCCAGTGTCTTTCCCACTTCTTGTGTCCCTCCAAAACAGCCCCTGGTACTAGGTGACACCCCAAGGGCTGCAAACTCCCTGGGGAGGGGCTCAGTCCCAAAGGGGTGGTGAGAGAGGATACGGAGGCAGGAAGAAGTAAAAGGAGAGAAGAGGGTATAGGGAGGGGGTGGGGGCAGCCCTCTGGATATTTTACTGCTCTACACCCAAGAGCCCAGGCCCCACCTTTCAAAGCAAAGGCTGAGCCCAGACTCAGACCCCACCCACTGCTGACTACCTGGAACCCCTGCCCCTCCCCTCCCAACTGGGACATCCAGGCAAGGGGGCAAGGAAGTCAATGGCCACAGACCCCTGCCAGCAGAGAAGGACTCCAGCCACATGTGTCCTTGGCACCTAGTGGCTCCTGGATGCGACTGGTAGACACAGCACAGATTCAGGTGTGGCATCCCAGCTTTATTCTCGGCTTTATTCTCGGCTCCCTCACATTCCAGCTAAGGCTCAGAGATGGGCCCAGGACACAATCCCCAGGGAATGGTCCTTGGCTCCTTGCCTGGACCAGGCAGGGGGCTCTCTTGCCCACTCCTGACTGCCTCCTTCAGCTGGGGGGTTCCCCAGAGACCGCCTTGGCAGCGAGGGCTGCACAGCAGAGCCAGAGCCCCAGCCAGGAGCTGTTGGTGGGGGCCAGCCATCCCCCCTGTCCACAAACTCATCCCTGCTCCATCTCAGGGCCCCAGCGCAGGCTGTGGAGGATCTGGGGGCCCAAGCTTCCGTGTCCAAGGACTCGCCACGAGTGCCCTGCCTCCCGAAATTCCTGGGCTGCCTGGGGCCCCCACTGAGACTCCAGTGTCGAGAAGACTCCACTCCCAATCTCCCCGTCCACGCAGTTTCACTGGCTGAGGGAAGGGGCGAGAGGACGTTTCTCCGGTTCCTGCACCTCGAGGCCTGGAGGGAAAGGCTCAGCTCAGGCTCGCTCCCCGGGGGACTCCCAGACGCCTCGCCAGGCCTTGAACATGCCAGGCCTTCGCTTTGGCTGTTCCCTCTGTCTGGATTGCCATTCCCCAGATATGCTGACATGACAGACTCTCACCTCCAAGTCTTTGCTTCAACTTCACCTCCTCTCTGAGGCCTGTCCCGAGCACCAGAATTAAAATTGCGCGCCCCCCACCCCTGCACCACCACCCAATGCTCCTGATCTCCCTCTCCCTCTTCTTTCTCAGAACATTATCAGCTCCTACTATACTAAGGCTGAGCTGCCCAGTACGGGACTGAGTGCGTGACATGTGGCTGGTCTGAACTGTTATGGGCTTGGGTGTAAAATACCACTGGACTTCAGAGACTTAGTGTGAGAAAAAAGAGTATAAAATATCTCATTAAAGGTTTTTTACAGGGATTACATGTTGAAGTGATAACAATATAGGCATACTGAGTTAAACAAAATATGTGATTGAAATTAATTTTACATGTCTCTTTACTTTTTCTGATGAAGCTAGAAAATTTTAAATCACACATGGAGCTCACATATTTTTATTGGACAGAGCTGCTGTAGATAATTATTATTTTTGTGCATATTATTTACTGTCTCCCACCTCCACATACCAGAATGTTCCCTGCTTTATTCCCAGCTAGCACATCACCTGGCACTTAGTAAAATTTCCCTGTCAAATGAATGAATGGGCCAATGAGGCCTGTCAGGAGCCCAGGGTGGGGCAAGTACTCCCACACTCCCTCCTAGGCCCCCACTCACCCTCTCGGTTGGCATCTGCTTCGTGTTCCACCAGGGTCTTGACAGAGCCATCCCATTCCACGCCAGATCCTAGAGGGTACAGGGAGGCCACTGGGCCATGAGGACCAGGACCAGGACAGAGGTGTACAGGGCTTGTGGGGAGACCCAGGAGACAGGAGGGAAGCCCCCTCCCCCAAGGAGCTGATGGGTCCACAGGGAGCTGGGGGGCTAATGGGGTCAGGGACCCTTCTCCCTCACCTTTGCTGTGGGAGCTGGGTGCCCCCAGCGGGCCTGGACGCCGCTGTCGGAATCGCTGCCGGGGGGTGTCCCCAGGGCTGAATGACTCAGAGCTTCGCCCCACAGGGAATCTTGAGCTGAGTTTCCGCCGCTGCCCACCTGCCAGAGTCTCATCCTGCAGGCAGAGGGAGCTCTGGGCCCGGCGCATGGGTGCCGGTGAAGGGGACCCTATGAGAGGCACAGGCAGGGAGGGTATCAGAGCAGTGCAGGGCAGGGCTGGGCAGAGTGGAGGGGCCAGCAAGGAGAAGCTGCAAAGGGGCTGCAGGGGAGAGGGGGCTGTGGGAGGAGGGTGGTGGTGGATGAGGGTGGCGACAGGAGGCTGGACCCTTGCTGGCTCTGACACTAACTCACTGTGTGACCTTGGGCAAGGCGCTTCCCCTCCCTGGGCCTCGGTTTCCTCTTCTGCTGACTGGGATAAATGACCTCTCACTAAAGTCCCCTGCTGCTCCGAGGTCCTAGGCACTGCTGTGGATGGGCAGGATTGGGTGGGTGGCAGCGCAGGCAGGAGGGAGGTGCCAGCCGAGAGGGATGCAGCAGGGATGCAGGGCAAAGAGCCACTGGAACCATCTAGTGGGGGTGGGGGGAAGTTGCAGTAGGAAAGGCCAACAGGAGGCATGTGTGCAAGTCACACAGAAAGTAGAAACAAGAAGCACTGGCAAGCCCTGGGGAAAGGCAGGGAGGGGGCACCAGCAGGGAGCATCTTGATCACCTGGCCCCCAGACCCACCTGTCCCATCCGCCTCCCTGCCCTCGGAGAGTTCCGTCTCTGGGGGGCCCCCCAGGCTCTCGGTGCTGCCAGCCCCATCGGCCCCCAGGCGCGGCCCCCCATGGGGGCCCCCCTCCCGCCGGGGCCGCATCAGCCTCTTCACCTTGTCTGCCAGCCAGCTACCCTTCCTGGGGGCAAGAGGGCACAAAAGGGGGTCAGGCCAGGGAGGAAGAAGGGACAAGAGGGCCATGTCGGGGATGGCAAAGGCCAGGCAAACCCTCCGTGGGGCCTGGACCTGAGCTGAGCCAGGGGTCAGAGGGCAGGGCAGGGGCTAGATGGGGTCAGGAGGGACTGCTCACTTTGTCCGGGGCAGGGGCCCAGGCTCCAGCACACGGTACTGGTCCATAATCTTCTCCACCAGCTTCTGTTTCTCTCGGCGCAGGGCGTTGAGCTGGTCTCTGGGAGGATGGGGAGGGAGAAGGTGGACTTGAGGCCTGGGCCCGAGCACGCGGTACACACTGGTACAACCCTGCCGGTTAACACACTGACATACCCGAGAAGAGACTGATAAACCGTTGCTGCCTTAGAGCCCCTGGGTGGTCAACCGCCCCCTTTCCCAGGCCCTCCATGAGGATCTCCCCATAAACAACCCAAGGGGCAGCCACACGGGCCCAAGTGCAGCCTCTCACAGGTACTCGCGCTGCTCGCGGTGCAGGTGGTCCCGGCTCTCCAGGCTGCGCTCCAGGAGCTCCCGGTTCTCCCGGCTCAGCGCCTGCACCTCAGCCAGCAGCTGCCGGTTTTCCTCTTCCTGGGCGCTCCGGAGCTCTGTCAACAGCTGTCAGGGGCAGGCGGCAGGAGAAGCAAGAGGCTTGAAGGGGCTGAGGGTGGTCGCCTTCCACTCCCTCCAAGCTCTCTCCATTCCCTGCCCCCCTAACCCGGACCCCTGTCACCATCCACCCCTCACCACACCTCACACTGGGTGGTCAGCCGGCAGGCGCTCAGGTCCAGCTGCTGGTTGGACTCGCGCAGTCGCTGGCTCTGCGCCTCCAGCTGTGCCCGCTCCAGCTCCAGCCGTGCCAGCCGGCTCCGCAGCTCCCCGCGTTCGCCCTGCAGCTCCCCTCGCTCCCTTGAAACCTCCGCCAGCAACATCTGAGCTCTGCAGAGGCCAGGAGAGCTGCTCTCCAAGGGGACTTCTCCCCCGCCAGACCCCTTATGAGGGCCAAGAGAGCCATGACGGGGAGAAGAGGCAAAGCAGGACCCCACAGGGACAGTGCCTAACTCACTACTAACCCACTTCACAGATGGGAACACTGAAAACTGGCCCAAGACGGGAGGGCTCTGCCAGGGCTGGTACCTGTCATGCTCACTCTGCAGCCTCCGCAGTTCCTCCTCCAAGCCCCGTTGCCGATGTCCATCCTGCATCAGGCGTTCGCGCTCCGCCAGTAGGGCCACCTCCTGCGCCTCCACGTTGGCCCTCTGGACCTGCAGCTGCTCATGCCTGCGATGAACAAGGGGCTGAGAGGGCCGCAGAGAAGGGGCCAGGGCAAGCAGGCAGCTGGACCACCTGGACAAGGAGGTCTGCCACCTCCTAAGCACAGGCCCCAAGGCAAAGCCACAGGGCAGACTGCTGTATCAGGCGCCCACCACTCCCAACTACCAATGAGCCCCAGGGTGAGCCCACCCCAGAAGTACAGAAAGCCTAGACACACACAGCAGTGGAGGTGGGTCTGCTGGTGGTGGTGTTTCCCTGGTGGCATCAGACCTGCCCGAGGAACCTGCTCTGGGCAGACACGGGGTGCCCAGAGAGGAGCTGGGTGTTTAGAGGAGGCTCACCGGCCCTGCAGCTCCCGGTGGGCCAGCTCCAGTGCCCGCATGTTGGTCTTGAGGTCACGGTGCCGGGCCAGCAGTCCCTCTAGCTCAGCCTCCTGCCGCCGCTGTAGCTGTGCCAGGGCCTCATGGTCCCGAAGCAGGGCCTGCTGCTGCCCACGGGTCTCCTCCTGGGAGTGCCTCGCCACCCGTACCTCCTCTTCCAGCACCCCTAGCTTTCTGTGCAGCTCCTGGCCCTGCATCTCCAGTATAGACTTCTCAGCCTAAGTCGGAGATGGGAGCAAGGGCTACTGGCATGGCATCCCAGACAGGAAAGTGGGTAAGGGACAGAGGCAAAAGGGAGACGGCAGGGCAGAGGAAAGGAGAAAGAGTTGTGCAGGGAGCCGAAGGCAGAGGCAGCCGTGGAGGGGAGGGCAAGAGACACAAGGCAGGGATGGGACAGATGGGGCGGGGGTCGGGACAGGGAATCAGGAGGACTGATGGCAGACTATGGAGGAGAGTGCTGCAGGTGGGGCGAAATGGGTACTAACATGAGGGCTAGAGGCAGGCAGCAGGGTAGGAACAGGGGAAGGTGGCAGGGTCGGGGGAAGGGGCAAGTGGAAGTGGGCAGGGACAGGGCAGGGGGCAGGCCGTCACCCACCTGCAGGCGGCTGCTGTGCTCCTGTGCCCGCTGAGTCTGCAGCAGCAGCTCCTGGGCGCGCCCCTGCAGGCTTCCCAGCTGTCCCTCCAGGTGCTGCAGCTGCCCCTGCAGAGCCGCCTTCTCGGCTGTCAGCGTGGCATTCTGCCGGGAGGGGAGGGGAGCCGGGTTAGCAGGCACCAGACCTCTGGGGCACACCTCCCAGCCCCATACCCACCACGGTCCAACACTCACACTGCGCTCCACCTCAATGAGCCGCATGCTCTGGGCCTCTGTGACCCTGGGCTCAGCCTGCTCCTCGGGCTCCAGCCCCGCAGGGCCCTGGCGCAGCTGCAAGGAGAGGCCCTGGGAGGTCACTCCGGGGAGTGGCGGTGGCTTGGGGATCGCACAGTGGACCCTTACCCACTTTGGCAGCCCAGCCTCCCCCATCACACTCTCCCTGCCCATGGATCCTGCAGCTCCATCACCCACCATCCTGCCTTCTCATCCTCTCCCGGTTCTGCAGCAGAGCTCGGCCTCTGCCCGTGCAGCTGCCTCTGCGCATCCCACTCTTCCTCTGGGCCCCAGTCTCAACACCGCTTTCTCCAGAAAACCTCCCCTGATCAGTCCCACACGTGCCAGCTAGGCGGTCTGCTGGGGGCCCACTGGCTACAGTCATCTGTGTTCTTGCCTCTGTCCCAGGTGGACAGCGAGCTCCCGGGGGCGGTGACCTGACATCGGGCCCCATATCACACCAGTGCTGAGCACTGAGCCCACACACAGCACAGGGCATCAGAAACAATCACTGACTTAGGAGAACAGTCATCAAGCTCAGGAAGTGGTGGGGCTTGAGCAAGAGAGTCCCAGCCGTCGCCTCGGAACAAAGCCACCAGGCTCTGTCCGTTTGAGGAAGTGGGAAGACAAGGCTCGGATGAGGCCACACGGCCTGGCAGAGCTGCCTAACTCCCAGCACAGTGCTCCCTCCTACAGCCCCCCAAAGGCAGGGCGCAAGGCAAGCAACTGGCCAAGAATTGAGGGGCAAGACCAGAGGGGGCACTGGAGGGACAGAGCCTGCTAAGTCTGAACATCTGCATGCAGGATTAGGGGGGTGGGGGTGGCGAGGCCCCAGCAACCAGAGCAGTGGCAGCCTCACCTGGAACAGTTCCTCCTCCAGCTGCTGGGCCCTCCTTTTGAGCGCCGTCAGTGCCTCCTCCTTGCTAGTGGCTGCTGCCTGCAGCTCAGCTTCCAACCGCTGCTCCAGGCCCTGGTACCTGCCAGGAGGGATCTTGGCACTGACTCTTCCCCGAGTCCTGGTCTGCCCTTCTCTGCCCCACAGGCAATGTCCCACCTCTGCTGCTGGAACTCTTGTTCCCGCAGAAATTCCTCACGCTCCAGAGCCGCCTGTTCCAGCTCATTCTGCAGACGCTCCAGCCGGGCCCCCAGCTCCTGGCTCCGCACCACGGCCTTCTCTAGCTCCTGAGGGTAGGTGGAGCAGGCTCAGGACCAGAAAGGCAGATCACAACCCTCACCCAGGCCTGAGAGTCAGGAGACTGGGCTTTCTGTCCTTGCTCTGTCACCCTGAGCAAAGATCTTTAAACCCTTTGGGCCTCTACTCCACCATCTGTAGTGGGAGCAAAGCCTGGTCACCTGGCAGAGTGCTAGGAAAGAGGTAGGGATTGTAAGCCTGCTGGGGTGTGAGGGAGGCGCCTGGGCCAGGAGTCAGAGACACTCGCTGGACAAGTATTTTCACCTCTCTGAGCCCATGGTTCCTCATGTGCCCAGTGACAGCTGGACGCGCCCTACGTGCTGAGGCCACACGGGCCATATAAAGGAAAGACAGGCTCGGAGGAGGTGGGTCTGCAGAGCACCCTCAGCCACAGGGGATGGCCACAGAGGGCAGGAACTTGGTGAAGGCGAGGCCTAACCACAGTGGGGGATGGGAGGGGGAGGGCCGGGATGCTGAGGGCCAGGCCGCCTGCGGCGGTTGGGCCATACCATTGCAGAAGTGGGTGGGAGACCCACTCTGGCCTGTGGGCCCCAGAAAGAGGTAGGTCAAACCATTCCAAGGTACAGGTACGGGGGGCCCTGGCAGGATGAAACCATGGGGAATGGCCAACTATGACCAGCCGCCCCCCCCCAAATCCTGCCCTCGGAAACATCTACCAACTTTTGCTCTGGTCTCCCTGGCTTAGCAACCCCACCCTGCCCACCCCCGAGCCACTGCTCTTCCAGGTATCCCTGGGCACTGCCTCTTACTGAAAAACTAAAAGTCCAAGAGGCCCTGCTGCCTGCGGCCAGCAGCCACCAGAGTCCGAAGTGGAGAGTAGGAAGAACTGTCGTGCAGATGAAGACTTGCATCTTGGGCCAGACCCCTGCCCTGCCCCTTCTGGCCCCAGCCACAGCCCTCGGTGCCCCACCCACTGTGCCTCTGGCCCTCCACTTGGACAACCCCCACTTGGAGACAACCTTCTTCGCCCTGCTTCCCTGGCCTCCCTGCCTCTGGGCAGCACCTCCTCCTGCATCACATCATTGTCACCAGGAACTGCTCCACCAGGAAATCTCCCCAGATTTCCCTTTGTCCTCAGCTTCTTCCACCCTCTTGGTCCTTGGAGCCGGCTCTTCCAGCCAGCCAGCCCTACCCTCACTTCGCTGCCCACTTGCTGGCACTCCCTGTCCATACTGAGTGCCAAGCTCTCTACACTCATTATCTTACAGGATCCTGGGATGCAAGTATTGTTTTTACTCTGGTTTTACAGGTAAGGAACCCGAGACTCAGAGAGGTTAAGTAACTGGCCCCACACCACACAGCTGATAAGTAGGGGGTCTGGGCTATAACCCAAGTCTGTCTGACAGCATCTCAGTCACCTCCTAGAGAGTGGACCCCAGAGACAGCCCCTCGGCCTTACCATCTCATCGGTTACACCTCCTATTTTCACATTTCCGAGGCTTCCCCTCCACGATCCCGACCCCAGGCCAAGCAAACAGCGTGTTCCCTACTTCTCTCCATTGAGAGGGGTCTCAGAGCAAATTACTTCTCCTCTCTGAATCTCAGTGTCCTCGTCTGTGCAACAGGGATGAAACTAAACTGCCCAGCGGGAAGATTTCATTCCTCATCTGCAGCACACCCTCCACCCAGCACTGGGCCCCACTGGCCCAACCCCACTTCCCATGGCTTCATGGGCTCCTCTGCTTTCCCTGAGGAGCCTCCAGACCCGCAGACCTGACTGCTCTGCTCACTTTAAACCCTCCAGTGACTCCCTGCTGCCCTCAAGGAAACAGCTGCAACTCCTTCCTTTGCTTGGAAGGAAGACAAAGCCCTGCCCAACAGGAAACCTCCTTAAGGAAGTCTCAGTCTCACCTCCCTCCACAACCCACCTCACACTCCACCTCTCCAAACTTCACCTCCTCCCGGCTCACTGTAATTCATTCTCTCCCCTCCTCCAGGAAGCCTTCCCTTATATGTCCCAGTTGGAGTCCAGTGTGCTTCCTGGACCCCCTTGACTCCCTGCCCAGTCCTGTCTCCACCCCAGATTGAGCATCTCCTGGAGGATAGGTGCACTGGCTGCTGGTACAGGGCCTGGTGCCAAGAAGTCACCTGGAAACACACTTGAATGAATGAATAGTAGGGTTTCCAAGTCTTCTCTCTCCTTCACTGCCAGTCCCAGCCCCAGCCAGCCTCACCTACCACCTGGACCACTGGCACTGCCTCCTAATGGGGCCAGGTCATCCCCCAAGATGACCCTCTTCAACCCCAGCCTCACACAGGTCTGCCTACACCCTTGGGTGAATTTCCCTGCCTGGGGATGGAGTACTGACACCCACAAAGCTGGCCCAATGCAACTCTCCACTTTCCTCCCATGTGTCCTGGGCCCCTGAACATCTCTAATGCCTTCAAGTCTTTGCACACGCTGTTCCTCCTGAATGGAATGTGCTTCCCCACCTAGTAAAATCTCGATCATTCCTTAGAATCCTCCCTGAAGCCTCCTTGCCCGAACTCTGGCATCAGCTCCCCCTTCCACAGGCTCCCACAGCACTTTGTCCTCAGTAACTAACATATCTTGAGCCTTTGCCCACTGTAAACTAGGCTCTTCACACCATTCCTTCCCCGTCTCCCAAAGACCTGCTGAGGCAGCTTCGAAGAGCACCTCCATTTTACAGAGAGAGGCACTGGGGCGGAGCTGAGTAAACCGCCACAGTCAGAGAGCCAGGATTTGTGGCCAGGCCGTCCAGCTCCATGCCTGCCTCCTGCAGCCACCCCATCAGAGGTAGGGAACATCTGCCCCTGTCCCAGGCCAGCCATGCCTTTGGAAGGCAGGAGTGGACTCTGCCTTTCTGTCTCCAGCCCCAGCTCAGTGCTGGGCACTCAGTGGCTGCTAATGGAATTAATAACCCCCAACCCCAGCAACTGGCCTGAAACCCTGTTTCCTGACCCTGACCCTGGCTGTGAGCCCCCACATACCTCCTGGAGGACCTGCCTCTCCCGGCGCTCCCTCTCGGCCTCCTCCAGGTGCTGGCAGCTCTCGCTCTCCAGCACTTGTAGCCGTTCCTCAGCTGCCTCAGCCCGGGCCCGTAGTCTGGGCCCCTCTCGCTCCCATAGCCTTCGCTCGCGGCCCGTTGCTGCCAGCGCCTCCGCCAGTGCCTCTCGCTCCCGTGATGCGGCCTCCAGCTCCCGGCCAGCTGCCTCCAAGGCCTCCCGCAGCCGGGCCAGCTCTCCGGTCTGGGCCTCTACCTCCTGGTGGGCCTCGGCCTCTGCCCTCTGTGCCTGAGCCAGCTCCTCGGAGAGGCGGGTAGCCTCGGTGCCTCGGGCCTCCAGTCTCCGGGCCTGGGCCTCCAGCTCAGCTCGAAGGGCCTCAGTCTCTCTCCTCAACTGCGCCACCTCCAACCTGAGGGCATCCTGCTCTGGGACAACACTGGCCAGGCTCTCCCCTGGGATCGGCCCCTCCCAGGCCTGGGCCTCATGAGCCCCTTCCAGCTTCTGCTGTGGTTTTTGCTGGACTGAGTCCCCGACCACCCCCTCCAGCTTCTGTTCATGCTCTCTGGCTTCTGTTTGCCCATTGAGTAGGTCCACCTTCTGGCCTGAGGTCTCCTGCTCCTCCAACTGCGAGAGTCCAGGCTTGCTCCCGGGGCCCTCCTGTCTCAGCTCTGGGGCCTTGGGCACCGACTCCCCAGTCTCTACTCCCAGCGACAGCTGAGCCTGAATTTTGATCTCTGGACCCTGAGGTAGAGCCACAGAGACAGGGGTCTGGAGACAGGCTCCATGGCCAACCCTCTTCGGGAAGTCCTGTGCCTCTATGGCAGGGTCTGACTTCTGGAGCATCAGGTCTACAGGAACGATGGCAGCCGTCTGTGGGGGCCTCTCCACCACCTGTGAGTCTGAATCAGATGCCAGGGGAGCCAGGTCCAAGGTCTGGAGGCCTTCATCCGCTGCCTGACCAACAAAGCCCTGGGGGCCATGGTCTGTGGCCAGGCAAGTCTGAGGAGCTGAATCTGGCTCTGGAACCACGGAGTCGTCGCTCTGCTCCTCCAGCAGGGGGTGCTGAGGCCACATAAAAGGGACGGTCAATCCCAGAGGAGGACGCTAGGAAGGACCTGCTGATGGCTGGGGGAGGGGACTCACCTGGCCACCTGGCTGCCCCTGCAGCACCTGTAGCAGGCCCCGAAGCTCCTGATTCTCCCGCTCCAGGGTTCGCAGCCGCCCAGCCTCTGCCTCCCTCACTTCATCATGCAGAGAGGGGGCCACTCCTGGCAGGGATGCTGGAGTGTGTGAGATGAAGTCAGGACCCCTCCCCTCCCGTAGCCCTGGCTTGTCACATACAACCCCACCCCCACACAGCTAGGGGAAGGGCATGAAATCAGAAGCCATCCCACTGTAGCTGCAGGAAAACACACCTCCCACCCCAACCCCTCCACAGGGGCTCCACTCACCCTCCCCAGGAGAGCCTGGGGGTGGCTCCAGGCTCCGCTGAAGCTCCAACTCCAGCTCCACATTCTCCTCTGTCAGCTGGTCCACCTGATGCCGCAGAGAGTCCAGCTCCTGCAGGGAGGGCAAGGTCAGACAAGCCCTCCTCACCATGGCCAGACCAAGTGTGTGGGCTAGAGGGTCACTAGAGGAAACTGGGAGTAGGAGTCACAGGGATCACCAGGGAACTCCGGAGGCCACTGCGGTTACGAGGCAGAGGGAGTCACAGTACACTGAGAGACCAGGGTCACTCTGGCAATCTCACCGCTTGGGTCTCACCCAGCCGGGTCCGCAGCAGCAGGTTCTCCCTCTGGGTCTCATGCAGCCGAGCACAACGCTCTTGAGCAGCCTCCAGCTGCTCCTCCAGCAGTGCTTTAGAGGCTTCCAGAGTGCCGGAGAGCACCCGCTCCTCCTGGTTGGGGAGCAGAGAGAACCAGCGATGTGATGCTGCTACCCCCAAGCATTCCAAGGCCACAGACCCTGGCTCCCCCCCCACATCTGCCCCTGCACCCCAGACCTCTCCCCTCCATCTGCCCCTCCCTCTCCAGGGTCTCTCCAGGTACCACTTCCCTAGCACCAGGCCCCGCCCCTTCTTCCCACGAACTGCCTTCCAAGGTGGCATCCTTCTAGACCCTACTTATCTCTTATTGCTCCAGACACTTCCTCCCCTACAGCTGGCCCTACCCTCCTCTCCAGGACCTACCCTAACCTACAGCCCCACCCACTCCATTTGCCCCATCCTCCAGAGGGCCTATCCCCAGACACCACCTCACCCATTTCTCTTAGTGGTGACTGTTTCCTCCATAAGGCCAGACCCTCTCGAGCCTAGGCCCAAATTCTCTCCTCTCATAGCCCACCCACTCCCTGGCAGGCCCCGCCCCTCCCCCACGCCCCGCCCCCGCGGCCCCGCCTCCCGCCTCCCGCCTCACCTCCAGCTGGCCCTTGCAGGCCTCTGCCGCCTGCAGCCGCTCCCGGCAGCGTCGCAGCTCCTCCTGGAGGCGGGGCAGGCGGCCGGCCCGCTCCCGCAACGCCTCTGCCTCCTCCCTGTACAGCTCGGCTCGCTTGGCCTGTCCCGACAGCGCCTGGGCCTGGGCGAAATGATGCGGAGCTGGGAACGGCCAGCGGCTAGCCAGAGAGATTAGGACGGAAAGGAGCCGGGTCGGGGGAAGCCAGAGGAGGGGGAAGTGCGGGGAGAGGGTTAGGGAATGCGGCGATGGCGGGGAGCGTCTGAGAGCGCACCTCCTGGCGGAGCCTTCGAATTTCGGCCTCCAAGCCCTGCACCTCCGCCTGGGAATCTAGCATCAGCTCGGCTTTCTCCTCCCTGGAGGGAAGGGATACAGGAGGGGTCTGGGGACCCCTTCGTAGGCCTGATCCCGACTGGGACCACATCCAGGCTTAATCTGTTACCCCTCCCCCCAGGTCTCCTTCCCAGCCTGTAGCACTCACAGCTCCTGTCGCAGGCGCCGCAGCTGGGCCTTGGCGTTGGCCAGTTGCAGGGCCAGGTGGTGTGAGGGGCCCTCTGGAGGAGTCCTAGCAGGAGTCTCTGGCAACAAGGGGGCCGTCTCGCGCTCCAGCAGCAGTTCAGCCAGCCGCTGTGGAATGTCAATGGTCAGAGTCAGGAGTACCCCATTCCAAGACCCCCAGCTACCGAAAGCAAGGTGATCTGGCTGCTGCAACCCTCCTGGCCCAAGACCTACCACCCCAACCCCGTACCTGGGTCCCAGTCCCCATCTACCACACACACCTGATTACCACGGTTCTCCTGTTCCTCCACCTGCCGCCCCTTACCTGGGCCCCCACATCACGCTCCCTCGCCAGCCTCAACAGCATGCCCATCAGGCTCCGGGACAGCGTCTCCAGCTCCGGAGGTGCCAGCTCCCCAGGCTCAGGCCCAGCCAGCGCCAGCACAACGCCCACCCCAGGCTGGGTCACCTGGAGGCACAGAGAGAGCAGTTTAGCCAAAGAAGGGGAGGCAGGGTGTCCCCGAGTGGCAGTGCGAGTCCAAAGTTGTACCTCCTGGATGGCAGCAGCCAACTCACTCTGGACCTCCAGGCTGAGGCCCTGGATGTGTCGGATGAACAGTTCCCGGTGCTCACACTGAAGGGAGACAAGGAGGCAGGGGAAGAGGCTGATGCCAGAGTCTCCCACCTCTGCAGCCAAAGCTGGACCCTCCCCTTTCCTCCCCTACTCACCTGCACTGATGCCCCCAGCAATAGCCTAAGAATGCCTTCCAGCTCCTCCACCGCCTCCTCTGCAGGGCACAAGCCACAAGGTGTTAACAGGCAGGGGGAGGGGGTAGAAGCAGGAAGGGGTAGTGGGAGAGAGCACCTGAGAAGGGGTCAAACCCCAGGGTCTGGAGGTCTGGTGGTGGCGACAGGATCAGCAGCTGCAGCTCCTCCTAGGATGAGGGGGTGGGAGATATGAGAGGGGCCTTCCCACAGGGGGCTCCAGGCTCAACCTCCCCCTTCCAACCCCTCACCTGGTAGAAGTCCCTCAGTCGTCCCCACAGGTGGTTCATGTTCCACACCCGCCAGGCTGCAGGACCATCATGGCCCCTAAGCATTCTCAGGCCCCCTCGAGACCTGGGGGCACTGGGGCGATAGGCGGGAGGGGTAATTGAGGACCCACCTCCCCTAAGCCAGGCTCTGCCCACCGCCCTCGGGCTCCTCCCACCAGGCTGCCCAGCTCCCTCCCCTAAACCCCTTGGCAGCCGCCCCTGATCCTCTGATGCCCCTTACATGATGCCCAGCACCCGGAGGAGCAGGGCCCCATCGCTGAGACGCAAGAACCTCTTCTCCAGACAAAGCGGCCCCTCTCCTTCCTCCTCCTCTTCCCCCTCCGGCTCCTCCACCTCCCCCACCAGTCCGGCTAGTCCCAGCGCCTGTGGAACACAAAGGAGTCAGCTGGCCTGGGTGGGAGCTCCCCACCAGCAGAGTGAATCCTGAGCCCGTCTGACCTGCCCCCTGAGCCCATGCAGCCCCCTCGTCACCAATTCCCTGAATGCCAGTGGCCCAGGGTCTGGACCCCTTTTCCTGCTGCACAGCTGCCTGGACTTCTCCATTCCCCCCTTAAGCCCACCCCTCCCCTCTGGCCCCAGCTCTGCCCCGCTCTCCCCCAACCCCAACACCAGCCCCTCCCTGCTGCTCACTTCCCCTCCGCTGCCCGCCCTCCCCCTACCCCCTCACCCAGGTGGCCAGGCTCCCACTCAGGAAGTCTCTGATCCTGGGCCCCTTGCTCCCATCCATGACAGGGTCAGGGTGTTGGTCCCCGCTGTGGTAGCTACACCTGCCCCGAGAGGAAGAGGAAGTCCCCGGCTGGGGGATCCCAGGCCCAGCCACAGACACCCTGTGCAGCTTCCTCCTTCCGGGTGCTGACGGACTGTGCACCCCCAGAGTCTTGCCTCAGCCCCCCCTCGCCGCTCCGCATCCTCCTAGCATCTCCAGCAGAGCTGGCCCAGAGGTTAGCCAGGGAAGGTGGAGTCAGGGCCACCCAAGAACAAGGCCCACAGCTTTCCTGGCTCAATGGACCATGGCGGGTGAGTCCTCCACCTCTCTGGGCCTCAATTACCCAACTTGAAACCCAAGTGGGTAACCTTGGCCTTCCACCTTCCAGGGCCTCTGAAGGGGCTCCAGGCCTTCCGTGATGAGTCTTGGTGCCTACACTGGCATCTTTTGATTTGCCCAGCCTCCTTTTCCCATTGATGTTTCTCAGACTTACCCAAACCACTCTTCTGACCCATGAAGCCTGGGAGATGCTGCCTCTCACATCAAGTCTCCTCTGAACCCCCACCAGAAGTGAGTACCCCTCCTTGGACCACACTCTCCCCCATATTTTATATACACAGGACTGAGGCAGGACATCTGTCCTGTAGGCTTGGTGACCTCACAGGCCCTCAGTATCCTGTCTGTAAAAGAAGTGGGTTGGAATCCACGCTCAGAGGGAAGCCATTCAGTGCAGAGACCAGTCACATGTGTCTCGCAGATTAATAGGCCAGGAGACCCCAGTTCCCCTACTGCTCACTGCTTAGCTCTGTACAGGACACTGTGCTGGGTACTGAGATACAGTAAAAAGCCACGTAGTTCCTGCCCCCGTGGGATGCACAGTACACTGGGGAGACAGCTACCCAGAAAATCACACACACACTCAGAATGTAATATTGCATCTGTACTGTGCACAGTGACAGGGAAAGGATTTGACTTATGTGGGATGATCAGGAAAGACATGGGGGTGGAGGGATGACCATGGAGCTGAGACGAGGGATGACTGAATTAACTAGTCAAAGTAGGGGAGAAGGAAGGGCATTACAAGCAGCAGAGGCAGAATGTGCAAGGGTTCTGTGGCCACTGGAAGCATGGCCAGGGTAAAGTTCAGAAATTATTCATGTTTCATCGATTCCCAGACACTTAATTTCTCATCACATTTAAATCTCTGAAGTCAGGTTACAGGGGAGAGTTGCTGGCTGGCTGGCTGGCTGGCAGCAGTCCTGACATTGCTGGTGTGGCCTGCACGTGCCCACACTTCAAAAGCATCAAACTCTGCAGAAAGGGCAGCTTGGAGGAAAACCCTAGAGACAAGAGCAGAGCGCTCTTAACCCCAGGACCCAAATGGTGGTAGCCCTCAGGGTAGGGGAACCAGACTTGTCAGCAACACTCCCAAAGCAGAAATCCAGCATCAGTTTGTTCTGCAGTCCTACAAAGCTGGCTTAGGACTCCGACGGCTGCTGGTGGGTTTACAGTTGTCTGGTTGTCTTATGGACTATTCCGAGGAGTGCTGCTCTCCCGAACCCTTGACACCTCACAGAAGGAAGTGGCAGGGAAACAGACATCACACCTCTGTCAGATTCCAAATGTGCAGGAGTTTTCTGAACACCGTAAACAATTTTTTTTGCTTCTATTTTCCTTTTTCTTTGTGCATCAGAATTATATATGAAGAGAATCTATGTCTAAGTCAAAAAGAGCTCCTTGGGGAAGGATAAAATAAAAATTCTAGTGATGAAAGCACCCTGGGACACAGTTAACTGGCAGCATTCCTTGTTTCCTTAGTGGCAACTTTTACAATCAATGACATCTTAAATTTGATGAAACATGGAGCAATAGTGCAAACCCAGGCTTACCATGAGCCAGTCCTGGTTACAGGTACTTTACACTTTCTAACTTATTTGCATTGGATTGGGTATTAAATGGGGACTAGGGATTATCTCCAATTTACAGAGAGTGAAATTGAGATTCAGAGAGGTTACTAACTTGACCAAAGTCACACAGCAACAAAGTGGTGGTCTGACCAGGCAATGGGAGGCAGAGCAGGGTTGTTAGCAGAAGAACCTAGCTGGTTGTTTGAAGCCTCCCTAGACACATCTGAAAATGCAGATAATCCCCTCAGAGAGTTGTTATGAGGATTCCATGAGCTGGTGCCCAACTTAAGCGGTCATTAAATGGTCCCTGGTGTGGTTATTATCTTTAGTTGTAATAATATCAAGGACCCATCCAGATTTGACCCTCTGCAAATCTTATTTGCATCCCTCAGGGATTCCAGCCCAGGATGTACTCCAGAGCGCCTGCTCTGGGCTAGCCAAGTGTGGTGACGGGGCCTCACCTCCTGGCACCCGAGGGCCCCTGCCTTGCTCAACTGAGTCATACCCTTCCTCCAGCCTCCTCAGAGGCGGGGGCTGTGTTGCCCCATTGCTCTTGCCGATGGCTGTCACATTGGTCACTCCAGACAGGCCCGGCAACACCTCAGTCTCTCAATCTGGTTCTGCGACTTGGTTCAGCTGAGTCAGGCCCAGGGAGGCTCGAAGGGGAGGGAGGAGGTGGGGGAAGGGCTCCCTCACCAGCTGACACAGAGCTCCTGGGATTTCTGGATTTCAGGGCTCAGTTAGCTGTTGAGGAATGTTCATCAGAGGCTGGCAGTGGTCCCTCTCCTTAGGCTAGATTTTTCCTTTAAAACATTTTTCAGATGCATGATTAAAAGAAGTCAAGAAGGGGTAGGGTAAAAACAAAATAAGTAAATAAATAAAATAAAATGGGGGTAGGGTACAGCTCAGTGGCAGAGGACCTGCTTAGCATGCATGAGGTCCTGGATTCAATACCCATGTACCTCCACTACAAAAAGAGAGAGAGAAATAACATTTAAAATTAATAAATAAACCTAATTACCTCCTCCCACGCACACAAAAAAAAGTCAAGGTGCTTAAAAATATAGAGAAAAAAATCAAGTCTCCCAACCTCAAGTCCCCAGTCCCTCGTTGGCATTTTTTGTGTCCTTCCTGAGCTGCAGCTCCCATGTCTGTCTATAACAGGTAGATGCAACCACACCCAAGTACATTCCACCGTCTGCTTCATTTCTGTTCCGAACCATTGGCCTTGGCCTTTTTAAGGGCTATGTAGTATTCTACTGTGCTGCTCTCCCATCATCTATTCAGCTGTCTCTGGGTAACAAAGACTTTAACTATCTGCATCTTTTGCTAATACTCCAGTGCCATAATGACCGCCCTTCTCAGGTATCTTTTTCTGGAAGTTTTTAAGGAGCGTTGGTGCCCACTGCTGCCAACATGGGGAACACCAGGAGACAGGCAAGGAGCAGAGAAAGACAGACAAACAAATGGACAATGTCATCAACTGCCACCGTGTCCCTGCAATCTTCCCGCTCGGGGTTCAGCTTCCCTGTCGGCACAGGGTGGGAGTAGCAAAGATTTCATCTCCCAGTTTCCTTCTGGCTTTGAATTCTCTGGCCCTGGTCCAACCCCTAAAAGGCCAGAGGCAGGAGGGTACTGGGGCTCCAGGAAGTAGAGTCCAGGAAGGCCAGGGCAGGTGGCAGCTGGGTTCAGCCGGTGCCCAGGACCAACCAGAGCTATGTCAGAGAATGGCTTTTTCTCCCTGCCTGCAGTGGGCCCCGTGCCCTGCCTAGTACCCCAGTGGCTTGGCTGGGGCCCAGCTCCCTAACCAGATGGTTCAGGGCCCCAGGCTCAAGAACTAAAATCAAAAAACAGCTCTGGGAACTTCTGGGCACCTGACCCTCTGGTGTTGGGTCTGAGGGACTCCTTCTTCCCCACCCAAGTGTCTGAGAAGGGGTGATTTTCCTACCCACCATTTGGGGGTGGAAATAGCCAGAGTAGGGCAAGAGCGGAAAGGCCCAGCACAGCGGCCCAAACGAGCTGTCCCCGTGGGAGAAGGCAGTGGGAAGCCGGAGCCAGGGAGGGTGGGGCCCAGGGCCATCTGCCAAGTGCCGGGCCAGGTGCTCGGGGACTCAGGGTGCGGCCTACAAGACCTGGGACCCAGCACTGAGAGGACACGGCAGAGCCCAGCCCCGACTACCTGACACTCAGTTAGCTCTCCCTTCCTGCTCTCCTCAGGGCGCCCCCATGCTCCGGAGGGCCCTGCCTGGCCCTAAGCCTCTTGCCAAGACTGGCACCCTGGCACCAATCCTTCTCCCAGTGGCCTCCAGGAGTCGTTCAGAAATACTGACTGGCTCGTAACCCTTCCCTGTTTAAAACCCTTCAGTGACTCCTCCCTGTACTTTGAATCAAGTTGCAGCCTCTCAAGGGTAGAGTATAGCTCACTGGTGGAGCGTGTGCTTAGCATGCCAGAGGTCCTGGGTTCAATCCCCAGTACCTCCATTAAAAATAAAGAAGTAAATAAACCTAATTACCTACCCTCTCTCCCTAAAAATAAACTAAAAATTACAAAATTAAAATTAGGGAAGGGTAGAGCTCAGTGGCAGAGTGCATGCTTAGCATGCACGAGGTCCTAGGCTCAGTCCCCAGTACCTCTATTTAAATAAAATAAACACACCACCCCTTCCCCACCCAAATGAAAAAAAATTAAAATAAAAATAGAAGTTTTAAAAAAAGCCTTTCACCCTGACCTCCTCCGAGGCCCAGCAGAGCGACCCCAGCTCACCGTGGACTTGCACTTGCACGGCCCCACTTCCTCTGCCGCACACCGTCTCCAGACCAGCTTCGTCAGTCTCTCTCCTGCCCTAGGCACCTCTGCACTTGCTGCTCCCCAACCAGTAACACCCTCTCTAGCCCACCTCTGCGCACACCCTTGCTCTACCCCCATCCAGCTGCTTCTCACCCTACTGGTTTGCCTAATGGCCTCTGTCTCAGAAAAGATTTTCCCTTTCTAAAGGAGACCCCAGTCCTTCTTCCCTTGTAGTCTTATTCTGTTCTGGAGCTTCCCTTGTTTGCTTCGTCTGCTCCCCACTAGAGTGGAAGCTCCGTGATGACAGGAATGCTGTGGGGTCATTCAGGGCTGCAGGCCAGGCCCCGGAGACCATGAGAGCACCAACATATGCTGACCCGTTGCCCTTGCCGGCTCTGTCCTTCACGTGTATTAATCACTCAATCCCCTCCACAGCCATAGAATATAGGGGCTGTGATCATCGTTGCCTTTTATGATGAAGAGACTTAACACAGAGAGGTTAAGTCACTCACTTAAGGCCACACAGCCAGGAAATGGTAGAGCCACGATACAGAAGGCCGCTGAATTAATGTCTTTGAACAAATGAATTCCTGTTGCAGAGACGAGGAGGGTGAGGCTCAGAGGGGCATGGGATAAGGAGGGCAACTGAGAGTAAACGCAAGTCCTCAGGCTCGCTCTGAGAGCTGCATCTTCCCCCTGGTCCCCACTGCCTTGTCGCAGTGGGAGGGCAGGGCTGGAGCCCAGAGCCCAGTTAGCAAGCACGGGGAGATCAGTGCCAAGCCCCAGGGTTGCCAGCCTCCCCCATAATTAACGATACACATATCAAAGACAGCTCCGAGGTACCATTAAATATCCATTAAGTGAGCAAAAAAATAAATCCAGAAGGTAAAACTGGGGCTGGCACACTGTGGGGAGAAGGGCACATGCACACATCCACAAGGGCCCTTGAAACAGCCTCAGAGTTCCTAGACACCAGTAAAACCGCCGGTGCCCTTTGACCCAGCATTCTTACCATTTGGGAACATGCTCCAAGGAAGAAGCCCAAGAGGAAACAAAAATAGAAATGTATCTGAAGCTGCCCCTAGCCAAATCCTGGAGACACTCAGTGTCCATCCGGGGAACCCACCCATGCTGTGCAGCGTGGTCAGAATCCCTGTTCTGCCCTCCCCTGGGCAGCTCAGTCCTGACCTCTCCTGTCTGCCTCAACTTTAGGCCTTAGCACAGGCTGTTCCCACCACCTGGAACACCCTTTCCACCTCTGCTCACTCGGCTCTCGCCTATTCATTTCTCAGCCACAGCCGGAAGTCCTTTTCTCCCTCCCACCACCCCCAACCCCGCCACAGTAGGGTGGGGTAGTGGGTAGGGTTCTGTAATACCCTAAACGACCGACCTGTGCTTCTTTCTGGTTGTCACAGTTTCACCACACTCTTTACAAGGGCTCACCTGGAGTCTGGCACCCCCACTAAACTGTGAGCACATCGAGGTGGGAACCAGAGCTACGCAGGCACTGCCCGCTCTGGGAGAACACTACTGAAGTAGTGCCCTGCAGAGGTGCCGCCAGGGCTGGTGCCCCGCACATGCACTGCTCTGTCCCCGGGGCCCTGCACAGTGCCTGGTGCAGAGATGACTCTCAGCAAACAGCTGCTGGATGCAAGATGCTGATGTGACTGTGGGGGTCCTGTGCAACCCCAGAGAGCCTGAACGTACTTTCATAGCTACATGAGGACGTGCACACGTGCATCGCAATGCTCAGAAGAGACAAGCAGGTTCATCTGGGAGAAATCACTGAGATTAAAAAATCCATCTTAGGGGGAGGTTATAGTTCAAGTGTTAGAGTGCATGCTTAGCATGCGTGAGGTCCTGGGTTCAATCTCCAGTACCTCCTCCAAATGGAAATACATAAATAAACCTAATTACCCCAATAAAACAAACAAACAAAAAAAGAAAATTAAATGGCCAATAAATAAAGATATACTAAATATCACTTTTTTAAAAATCCATCTTTGTAGTGGTGATAGTTGCACAACTTGGTGAATAGACTACAGACCACTGAATTGTACACTTTTGAAGGGTGAATTATATGTCAAAGAAATTCTGTCTTTGATAAAGCTGAGAGTGTAACCCACATAGACTTGTTCAGAGAAGGGACTGGAAATGGGCTGTTGTCCTCAGCAAATGGGATTGACCTGGAGCCTCCAAGGTAGAGTCACTTGGGCAGAAATAGGAAAGGGAGGGGCATCCCATTCTGGGAACTTCTGGGCACCTGACCCTCTGGTGTTGGGTCTGAGGGACTCCTTCTTCCCCACCCAAGTGTCTGAGAAGGGGTGATTTTCCTACCCACCATTTGGGGGTGGAAATAGCCAGAGTAGGGCAAGAGCGGAAAGGCCCAGCACAGCTGGGCTGATGCTGAAGAGGCCAGAGCTTGGAGAACCCACAAGCTAAGGAATCAGGGTGAGGGTGGAGACCAAAGTTGCAGGGACAGAGCTTGAGGATATGAGGCAATCACACAAGGATCTGAGACAACTTAGTATGTGCTCCTGCCAAGGCTGATGGGGGTAGCAGGGAAGTGACATTGTCCCTTGGGAGTTCTTGGAGCACCCCCCCAAAGTTTCTTCCGCTCAGAGGCAATCCCCTCAGGTGGCCCACACTGCTTGTTGTCCACCCAATATCCTTTCTCCCTTTCTTGTTTGGTAATAGTACCCCTGACTTTTTAGACACATGGCACCCTGGAATAAAGTCGATGTTTCCCAGCGTCTCGGGCTGCTACTACGATCACGCGACTAACTTCTGGCCAACAAGATTTAAGCGGAAATGATACAGGGCAGGTTCCAGAAAACCCTCTTCAGAGACAGCTGGTATGGGCCTTTTATCTCCGATTCCCCATTTCCTCCTTCCTGCTGGCTGGACTTTGGCTGTGATGGCTGGAATTCAAGCAGCCACCTTGGATTGTGAGGTAGAAGTCACATGTTTAAAATGGCAGAGTGGCAAGACAGAAGGAGCAGGGGTCTCTAATAATCATACAGCTGCCATACTAGCTCTAGATTATCAATCTTCCTACTGCATGTCTGTGAGCTAAGCCTCTGTATTAAGTCCCTGGTATTTACATCCCTCTCAGGCAAATCTAGTTCTAATTCAGAACCACTATGGTCAAGTTTATGCTGAAATGATGGGAACCAATATCTGGGAAGCTGGAGAGCTTTCTCTCTCCCTCCCTTCACTTTTTCACTCCTTCCCAAAACACATTTGAGTATTTCCTCTGTTCCCCACCTTGAGCAGGGCACCTTACCTGTGTTAAGTATAAAAATATGATCCCCAGCTCAAGCAGGGAGAGTTGATGCAAATATTAATAGCAAAGCAGATTGATATACATGTTTATTAATGCTAAGAATCTGTGCATTCACACAGATGTTACCCTAAAAGAGACACACACACATACTTTCTACGCTGTCGCTCCTTGATGCCTGGGTAGCCAAACCCCAACCAGGACCAGCGGGGTGTGTTCTCTTGGGGCCAGTAACCTCCAGTGCTCTCAGGCACGGTGCCTGCATGGCTGCAGCCCCATCCTAATGTAGGCCAGAAATGGGGGACCCCTTCCACCCTCTCATTCTCTCAGAAGCTCAGGTTTGATTCTGCAAGAGATGAGAAAGATTCCCCCTGGAGAGATCTTCCCAGTTCCTTAGGTGTCCCAGTGCAGGGCATGTGTTCAAAGGAAAGGGGCATTGCTCTTCTCAACACTTCAAAGGAATTCTTGACCCAGAAAAGGCCCAGAAGCACTGATGCTGAGTCAAATCCTTTGCTTCCTAGGTATAGTTGCTACAGCCTTGAGCAGGTCAGGACATTTTATTTGTGGATATGTTAGGTGGATGTTTGGGGGTGGGGAGTTGGTTGGTTGGTTTTAATGTTGGCCCTTTGGCCACCAACAGCCCAGGAATGTCATGTCACCGCTCTGCTAAGTGCAGCCCCAGGCCTCCAGAACTTGCTGGTCCAGGTTGACACGGCCTGGCCTGCCCTTATCTATAGGCCTAAAACCTGACCTCTGCCCTGGAGGAGGTGTCACAGGCTAGAACTCTTGCCACATGATGGCCGATCTCGGGCCTTCCAGCACCTGAAGCAGCTTCACAGGACACCCCCAACCCAGCAAGCTGAGGCTTATGGACAGCAGCCAGGGTCACTGAGGCCAAAGGCTCACCTGCACCTGCACCTAACTCCCATTGTGCTGTCCAAAAGGACCACCCCAGCCCTGGAAGCCCCCTCATCATGCCCTAAAGGACCAGCCAGTGGCAACAGGACCCTGGAGGGGACACTTCCTCTCCGAGGACTCACTGGACCTCAGCCAGCCCAGATGTGAGGCCAGGAGTGGAGGAAACAGGAGCTGAGTAGCAAGGATAGAACCTGGACTTGCCCTGATAGTGAGGAGCTGCTGGGTGGCACAAGGTCTGCAGGGAAGCAGAATAAGAGTGCCAGCCCATGGGGAGCCCATTTGACCCGCCATCTACACTGGCAGACACAAGGCTCTGAGAACCCAGCTGCGGACTCAGTCACTCCCTCTACCTGGGCTCTCAGGGGCCTCAAGGCCACTCACTGGTGTGCACACAGGTGACTATGGGGGAAACTCTACATATGCCTCAGTTTCCTCCTTTATATGACCAGAGGATTAAGAGGGATAATGTCTGGGAAAGTAAGGACCTTCCTGCCTTCAAGTCCAGGAGAGTACTGGGACCCAGGGCGTGGCAGAGGCAGGTTACAAGGGCTTGGGAAACCCCCATCCCTGCCCCAGCCCAGGACCCCTCCAAGGAAGCTGACCCCTCTGCTCAGAGCCCAACCACATGGACACCACCCCAACTACCCAGCCCCTTAGCCCTCGAGCCAAGTGGCCCCCTGGACTCACCCTTCCTTCCAGCACCCAACAGTTCCCACGTCACAGCCTCCACCTCCTGGCCATCACTCACCTGGTCATCAGTCCTTTCCTGCGCTGCCCACCTGGCCTCTCCCCTGCCTCCCACCCACCTCACTTCAGCTCTACGTCTGCCCAGGGGCCCAGGTGGGAATCTGACCTGTCACTTCCCTGCAGAAATTCTTTACTGGCCTAAGGCACCGGCAGGGTGAAAGGTAAGCAGCTTAGGTCTTAAAAGGCCCTTTGCCCTCCTGGCATCCTCTCAGCGGCTCTACTTCCTGCAGCAACTTGGGCTGTTCCACCCTCCGTATCATTCCCTCTGCCAGAGCACCAGTCCCACTGCCTCAAAGGCCATGTCCTCCAAGAGGCCCCTCCTTGACTGTCTCCGGAAGCCCTGAATGAGTGCAGCCTGCCCTAGCCAGCTCTGAACCTGCCCGAGCCCCAACAGATGGCCAGGCAGGGCAGGGAGGGCCCCTCAGGGCCTGGTGCTGACAGCACACAGCAGGCAGCTATGTGTGAGTAAAGCTCCCAGGGGCCAACTGACTGGCTCAAATCCGAACTCTTAAGTGGCTGAATGAGCCAGGCCTACTTACTTACCCTCTCTGGGGTCTAACAGGGCAGTACAGTTCACACCCCACAGGATGGTGCCAAGGATTTTTACTATACCTCAAGCATCTGCCTCCCTTAGACTGTGAGCGCCTAAACACAGCAGGGGTCTAATAATCACCACCTGCTGCTGCTGAAACACATGGCTTCCCAGGGACAAGAGGCAGAGGCCAAGGGCAGGACCCGCAGGCAGCAATGATCCTCAGCCCAACCCCTGCTGGCCCCCCTGATCCTCCGCACCCCACAGTTCACCGACTGCTGCTCAGGCCTCATGAGCATCATCTCCCCCACAGCTCACCTAGACTCCTCCCCCGGGGAAACACCTCCCTGGACTGAACCAGCACTGCCTCCACCAATGAAGTCCTTTCTGACAGTCAGATGGTCCCAAGGCACCAGGGGCCCTTCTTGGAATGTGGGTGCTCCCAGAAGGGGTTCAGCAGAGTTTTAAAGAATGATGAAGCTTGGGTTTGGTCCATGTTGGGGGCGATGACTGGAGCCCAAGTGCCTACCCTGAGGTCTGTGGTCAAAATGAGATCAGCCATCACTCAGACATCACATGCAAAGGTCATGGGGGTGAACCAAGTTCAGGGCTGCCTAGGGCCTTTCCAGACATGCTCCCTCTGCATGACCGCTCCTCCCTTACTCTTCAGACCACTGGCCTTTTCTCAGCTTGCAGACTGATGCTTCATAAGAGGCCTTCTCTGACTCCTAAGTTAAATCAGGGTCCCCTGTTAGCCTCCCCATCTGCCCCTGCCCACTACCCTCACAGCCTGCCTGTCATGAGAACTGGCCCTGGACAAAGCAGCAATTCAAAATCAAAGAGACAGACGTAAACCAGAAGTGTTTATTGCAGAAATCTGGCCAAGGTTCCAACTGGGTGGCCACAGTTGAGGCTGGGTTAGGGCCCCCTGCCCAGGGGTGGGTAGGTGAAATAGGGAATGTGGAAGGAGCACGTCTGGGCCTGAGGCCTCAGAGCTGTGAGATGATGTTGAGGGCCAGGCTGCAGGTGAGGCCTGTGCCATCGGGCTCTACATTCAAGGACTTCACTATGCCATCCTCTATCACCATGGAGAACCTGCCAGAAAAAAGGGCCAGGCCAGTTGCAACAGCCTGGGCCTAGAGGCTGGGAATGGAGACAGGCTGGGTCGGGGGAACCCCACGGGGACTCTCCTACTTTTACCTCTTGAGCCGTCGATTCCCAAAGAGAGACACCAATGAATCATCTAGTAACAAATCTGTCTCCTGAAAGGAGAGGCAGAGGGCAGGGTCAGGAACCCCCAGAACAGGCCAAGACCCCTGGCTGCTCCCCACATTGGCCATGTCCCTCCAAGTCCCTACTTCCAGGGCCCAACACAAGAACCACCCTGCAGGTGGAGCATGGGGGGTGCACTCACCTTCCCAAAGGCCCCAGTGGGGTCAGCCAGGAGCTGAACCTAAGGAGAAAGCAAAAGTCACATGAAAAATCTCCTGCTTGGCCCCTGATCCCCTGCAGGACCCACACCTCACCTTGCCTTCCGTGTTGTGGGCTCGTCCCCATTCTTTAGTCACGAAAACATCATTAACACTCAAACATGCCACCACCTGGATGCCCTTGGCCTTCAGAGCTCCGGCCTGCTCCACAAACCCTGGCAGGTGGGTCTGGGGAGGGGGAAACAGGGTCAACAAAGGGATAAATGCCTCTGCTCCTCAGCCTACCCTTCATCCCCAGGCCCTCCTCACCTCTCTTACTACAACAGTTTTGATCAGACAATAACTGTGTAAGCTGCAGTTCCTTTTTGCCTTGGCCACTAGGAAGCTTGGATCTAAATTTAAGTGTTCCTTGGCCAAGACCATGAACTTCCCATGGGGCAGGACTATGTCCCATTTACCCGAGTTCCAAGTCCCTTCCAGTGCCTGTCACCCAGCAGGATCAATGAGAGTGTTGGATTTCATTGCATCAACCTTTTGTCTTACATACCTGGTACCTGTTCACAGCCTTATTTTTTTTTAAATAGATATGCTCTTTTAACTGTCACATCATCTACATTGTACCTTGGTATAAACTGCCCCAGGACAACGTAGAGGGCTAACAAATGATACAAACATGTACACAAAGTCCCAACTGCTGAGCCCCAGAGGGGTGGGCCTCACCTTGGAACAGCCAGGGGTAAAGGCCCCAGGGACTCCAAACAGCACCCCCTTCTTGCCCTTGAATAGCTCTGCCAGGTTCACCTTGTTCCCAGGCTCCCCTTCAAACACCACCACCGATGGGATGGCATCTCCCACCTAGAAGGAATGACGCCAAGGTAAGGAGTGGGGCGGGAGGCCAAGAGAAGAGCAGCATGGGCGGGAGGGCAGGGGGTGGCGATGGTGGAAGCCCAGAGGACCTAGTAGTTCTGCTTGGTCGGGTGGAGCCAAGAAAGTCCAACCCTGTCAGAGCTTCCAGAGGTCCCTACCCCACAATCACCTGGTTACCCAACATTCTCCAGGTTTGGAGGTGGCCCCATTCCTCTTAAGAGCCAGTTAGTGAAAACAGAAAAAGGGAGAGAAGGCCTCCCCGGGTGTCACAAGGGGTTGAGTAAACAAGCTGAGTTACAGGAAAGGAGTGGGTAAAATGAACAAGAGGAGGCCCTGACAACACCGAGGGAGGGGACCCTGGCCTCAGCTGAGAGTCCCGCCCTCAGGAAGAGAAAAAGGGAGGGTGGCAGAAGGTGGGAAAGTTGAGGAGGGAGGTGCAGGTTGCTACATCCAGAAGGTAAAGAATAAAAGAAGGAATCTCTTGAAGGGGAAGGGACCAGTCTACCTGGGAGTGTGTGAGGCTTCATGGGGCCAGAGGAGGTGGACAAGAGAGGAAAGTCAGGGGGAAGGGGAGAGTCTCTGAGAAACCCAGCAGTTGGTTGTAGGATGAATTAGAAGGAGGAGAGGGTCTCAGAAGAGTGTGGCACAGCGAGGGAAGGAGCTGGGGATGGTTCCTTAAGATGAGAGGGGTGAAAGACTCAGAAGGAATTAGGAATGGGTGGACTGCAATGGGGGAGACAAAACAGGGCTCTAAGAGACAACAGCTGTTTCAGAATATGGGGTGAGAGTGACGCCCAATAACACGACAAAAGCGAGCGGGACGGTACGGAGGAGGGCTCTATGGGGACTGAAAAGGGCAAAGGAGGTGGTTCCATAAGGCGAAGGAAGCCTTGGTACTCAATCGCCTGAAAATGGTGGAGACCCATCACACGGTGTCCCAGAGTGGATGCCGTCTACGAGGGGAAGGCCCAAGAGCCTTAGGGGCTGTTCCAGGAGACGCGGCACGGGGCCCCTAAAATTGGCGACAACGTTGTAACCACGGGGTCTGGTGGAGGGGATGAGGGAGACAGACGGCGAGGGGAGCCTCTAGGGCGGCGGGGAAGGGTCAGGAGGGCAAGAAAGAGGATGACTCTCGCCCAGACAAGCGGGATGGAGGACGCTAGGGAAACAGTCCGGAGGAGGTTGGGGGAAGGTAGGAGGTATCAGGCCTGGCCGAGTCAGCGGTCACCTTGATCGGGGCCATGGCTGCAGCAGCGCTTCTGAAACTGCGGACCCCACCAAACGCCCACTCTAGGCCCCCTTCCAGGCACCTTCTTGCTCCCGCCGCTGTCGCACACTCAACGGCAGTCACCCAGGAGACCACCGGACGCGTCCTACTTCCCAGAATGCAAAACCACGCCATCGATATGCCAGACCCTGAAGCCACAATTGCCCCGCCCCCTCCTGGCCCCGCCTCGCCCCGCCTTGCCCCGCCCCGCCCCAGCTCTCACTTCCGCCTCCCGGCTGAGGCTGAAGGCGGGGCCTGACGTGAGGCGTTATGACCAAACCCTGCAGAAAGCGAAGCCTCGGCCGCCCAGGCCTCCTGCCGTCTCTGGGCAGGCGTGGGCGGAGCGCGCAGAGGCGGAGCTTCCAACACGCTCGGCTTATTTGCATTTGAGGCTGGATCACTGGTGCGCTCGCGAATAGGCGGAGCTTGTTCGCGTGCACCAGTAGGATGCCGCCGTTTTGCTGGGCGTAGTTTACGGGTTGGGGCAGCATTTCTGTTCCTTTACCGAAAACGAGGGGCGGGAGACAATGTCAGTCACCTGTGTAGGAGTAAAATATTTATTTTGCATTTAAGGAAGGTCCCTGCGTTGCAGATGTTTTACATATAATTTTTACTGTACATGATTTGTAGCAGCTGGAGGTTTGTCTCAGCCAAAACCACTGAGCCTGCGTCCTAGCAATTTCCTGCCAAGATGCTTCCGGGAGCAGCGCGTGATCCTATCAGACCTCTGCTCCGGAGAGCACGAGAAGTTCCAGCAAGTTCGCCGTTTCCGCCCCTCCCAGCTATCCAATAGGATAGAGAGTGGAGCAGCCCCGGAAGTAGCACCAGGGGGTCCGCCTTCCTTCCGGTTCCGGCTTGGCGAGAGTGCGTTGTGGCGACATGAAGCTGCTCACCCACAACTTGCTGAGCTCGCATGTGCGGGGGGTGGGGCCCCGTGGCTTCCCCCTGCGCCTCCAGGTACCGGCCGGGGCGATCTCGCGCCCCTCTCCGTGGCGGGCCGGAGAACTAGGATCCGGGCCCTGCCTAACTCAGTCTCTCCGCCCCGCAGGCCACCGAGGTCCGCATCAACCCTGTGGAGTTCAACCCCGACTTCGTAGCGCGTATGATACCCAAAGTGGAATGGGCGGCGCTTCTGGAGGCAGCCGACACCGTAAGGACCCTCCCTGCCTCCTGTGCACACCCTAGCGGGGACCGTGGTCTCACCGCGACCCCTTACACCAGGCCAGGGAGCCTGGCCTTAGGGCGAGGGTCGGGCATGCCCAGAGATGATATAACTTCTTGCCCACAGTTGCATCTGATTGAGGTGCCCAAAGAGCCTATTGAGGGATATGAGCATGACGAGGAATTTCTGAGGAAGATGCACCACATACTGCTGGAGGTAAGAACCCTCTCCACTTGCTTCCCAGCCCTCCACCTGGAGGCTGCCATTGCTCAGCTGTGTTCCCCTTTTCTCGCAGGTGGAGGTATTGGAGGGCACGCTGCAGTGCCCAGAGTCTGGACGTCTGTTCCCCATCAGCCGGGGGATCCCCAATATGCTGCTGAGTGATGAAGAAACGGAGACTTAAAACTGTGCCAGACACCAGTTTTTCCGTTGTGACTGTGTGTATCTTTGTTTACGTATATCCTGTTGGCTAGTTCCGTTCTGTGTATCTCCGATCGTTGGCCCAGTGACACACCGAACACATAGTGTTCTTGAGCTCGATATATTTTTTTTTCTCATTAAAGGTTCAAAACCAAAAGCGGTTTCTCTTTGCAGCAAATATACATTAAAATAGAGTCTCTGTACAGCCAAGGGCTCTGGGTCCTGGCTTGCCCCATGTCCCTGCGCCTCCCTGGCCAAACCCAAAAATAAATATAGTGTTATTGCTCTGCAGGGCATAGAGGCAGTGCTCTCCCTGCCCCCTGAGGAGGCTGGGTGGGAGCTGATGGGGGAGTCCTGGCCACCCCAGGGGTCCAGGGGCTGGAGCCTGCTTGGAGTTATTGCTTCAAGGGGGGGCAGTAATGCCCAATGCAAATGATGAGGAGAGGAGCGAAGGGAGCAGGGGCCTTTGCTCTCCAAATCCCCCTCTGTTCTAGAGAGGAAGTCGGATTAAGCAGCAGCAAAAGCATCACCCACTGGGAGACTGGCCTCCACTCCCTTCCCTCCCTGAGATCAGGCTTCTGCCCCCCCCCACATCCCCTGCAGCCCCCTATGGCTTCCGCAAGGCCCCCGACACTCTGAGGGCACGTTATGGCTTGCGAGGGGCAGCACTGTGCCCAGAGCCTGGACACGCACATTCCCAGCTTCTAACACCCCCTAGGATGGGGGAGGGGAGGGCATAGGGCCTGCTCCCAGGGGCTGATGGTGTTGCCCTGGCCCTGCCAGCAGGCTGTGGCACTGCCCAGACCCCAGCTCTGCCCACTTGGGGCTGACTCCATGCTGGGCGGGTCCTGCCAGCACCCCCACCCGTGCCCACCCCTTGCCTCAGTCCATCATGGCCTCGAGCATCTCCAAGAATAGTTTGTGCATGGGCACCTTTCCCTCCAGCTTCACCCCATAGAAATGGGCCAGCACTTTGCCCGCTGTCTGGCGAAGGAGTGGTAATGTGAGCAGCAGCCTGCCTGCCCGCCGCCGCTCAGCACCCCCTCCGGGGCCCGCCCGGCCAGCTTCATACTCCAGCAGGGCCTCGTGTAGAGCTTCTCGCAGCTGCTCCACAGCCTCGGCATCTTCAATGTGCACAGAGTCTGCAAAGAGAGGCAACAGCTGTAGATGTGGGACACCTCCAGAAAAAGCAGAGCCCCCATCTTCCCTGGGAACTGCTGGATGGGGCCAAGCAGGAGGAGGACAAGGATTTGCTGAAGCGCCACTCACTGCTTCTGCCTATGAGCCGGGCCCACCCTTTCTCCTTTGGCTATGGCCACCTGGTCCCTACCACCTTCCCTCCCACTCAGTGGCTCACTTTTCCACAGAAGTCTCACACTAGGGCTCAAAATCCTATATGCAGTTCCTCGGCCTGCCCTTGACTTATTTTGTGACCTTCAGTAAGTCACTGTTCTTCCCTAAGGTTCAGTTTTCCTTGTTTACAAAATGAGGCTGTGCCACCATCAGAACTAAAAACCGGAGGGCCTTAGGGAGAGACTTGTCAGCACCTGCCCCAGACTAACCTGAGTTAGCGAGGGCCAGGGCCTTCAGCAGGACATACTCCTCACGCTCCAGCCGTAGGGCCTGCAGGCGCCGCACCAGTTGCAGCAGGGCAGCCCCCAGTTCCCCCAGGCCAGCCGCTCGAGCCCCCTCTTCATCCAGGACCAGGTCCTCAGCAAAGGCAAGCTCATCCTGCAGTGGCAGTGAGCGCTGGGCCACACCCAACACCAGTACCTCCATCCACACACTCTGCAGGACTGACATCTGGTCAGACAGCGACAGTGACGAGAAGCCTGGAGGGCAGTGGGGAGCAGACCTGGTTGAGTAAGCGCACCAGAGCCGCGCATGTCCCGGCCTACCTAGGGAAGCCCTACATCACTTGGGCCCTTTACCTGGGATGCTCTTGGCCCAGCTGATGGTGACCACGATCTCTCGGTCAAAGAGGTCACAGAGGGTAGCCACGGCCGGGAGGTGTCCGTCAGGGCCCGCTGGGTCAGGCATGGCATACAGCTTCTCGGGCTCAACCACCAGCAGGTGGGACACCAGTGCATTCACTGGGGCTGCAGTGAGAGGTGGAAGAGGCACTAGAATTCATCACTTTGCTGGTACTTCAGGGTCAAGCATCTTCCCAGAGTCAGTCCGCCCGTGGCTTTCCTTAACAGCCACTGGCCAGCCAGACTCAGACACCTCTCTACAGGAAGGGCCACACTAGCTCTCAGGCCAAGTATCTGTGAAAGAATCAGAAAGCCTTCTCTGCTCTCAGCTGGGCTGCTTGAGGCCTGATGCAGAAAAGGATTATTTTTGTAAATACTTCTTGAGGGAAATGAGTAACTGAACACATGAAAGGAAGATTCGGGTCCCAGTGCCCAAGCTAACTACTATCCTGGGTGAATGACGTCAGACAGGCCTCCCATGTCCTTGCCCCACCCCAGCCCCAAGGACCCACAGCGCTCTCACCTGTCTTCCGAGGCCCTCCAGCCACTGCCAGAGGACCAGCGGGGAAGGGGCCTGGGAAGGGCAGTGGGTCCACCTCTGGCCGCCGCTTGTACTTCTGTCGCCCACCCCGGACACGGTCCAGACGTACCCCTTGAATTGAAGGACAGGGCTGTGTCTGTGGGGCTGAGGATGACCTCTTTTGCAGAGCCCGCCAGCCCAGGCCATTCCACCAGTATGCCCCCGTGCGTCCAGCACCCCCAGCCTCGCCCAGGCCCCCACCAGCGCTCACCCTCCTTGAGCATGCCCACCCGCAGGCACTTGGTGAAGCGACAGGCCTGGCAGGCCTTGCGTCTCCGCTTGGTGATCTCGCACTCGTTGGAGGCCGGACAGCTGTACTCGATGCTCCCTGCCAGGAAGAGGCAGGGCTCCAGTGGCGGCCTCCCGGGGCCCGGAGCAGGGCCCAGCAGACAGGAGAGCCCTGACTCGCCCCGGGCAAGCACAAGTCTGGGGAGAGCAGGAGTGCCGTGAGTGGGGCAGGGGAGCCCGGGGCAATGATGGGAAAGATTGCTGGGCTGGGGGCCCCCAGCCTGGGCAAGGGAAGCGCTGGGACCAGGGGAGTCAGGCTGCACCTACCCCAAACTTCCTGTCAAGTCACATCTCTGGGCTGTACTGCCCTGAATCTGCTCTTACCAAGGGCTACATCCAATGGTCAATTCCTGTCCTCATCTTACTTGGCCTAAAGGGGAATCTAATGTCATTGATCCCTCCTAGAAACACTTTTCTTCTTTTGCTTCTAGGTTACCACACTCCTGATTTCCCTCCCACCTTACTGCCACTTTGTGGTTTCTGTGCAGCTGCCTGCACTCCTTCCACTGAAGACCCCCCCAAGGGCTCCCCTCGACCTCACCTTCACTGACTCACTCTCATGGTGATCTCACCCAGTTGTGGACTTTCAAATCTGTATCTGTAGTCTAGACCTACCTGAGCTCTAGACGCATATCCCACTGCCTCCTTGGCATCCTTCCTGCACATCTACAAGACGCTGCAAACTTTACCTGTCCTAGGTGGAGCCCTGGGTCTACCCCTCCAAGACCTGCAACCCCATCTGTCCAGTTGCTCAAGCAGAATTTGAGGAGATATCTTTGATTCCTTTCTCACACCCTAAATCCAACCCATTGACAGATCCTCGTGGGCTTCACCTCCGAATGTATCCAGAAGCTGACCCTTTCTGCCCCTGACAACTGCTTTCACACTTGACCAGAGTCACTGTCACCTATCCTCCTGCTGTCTCTGCAGATCCTGCCCACCCCCTGCTCAAAACACTCCAATGATTTCCCTTTTCAGAGTAAAAGCCCAGGTGAACCCTGTGGCCTGTGAGGCCTACACTTCACCATCCTTCTGACCTCATCCCCTCTTCCCACTGTGCCTGGCTCCTTTGGCTGCTTTGGTGTTCCTCAAACAGGCCGCTGCCTCAAGGGGCACTGCTCCCTCACCTCCTTCAAGCTCTGTGAGGCCTTCCTGGCAGCTGTGTGGGAATGCCGAATGACCCTCTGCAGACACCTCGGGACGCCTGTCCCTGCTTCATGCCTTCTCATCTGTTCTTAGTATCACCTAATATGCTACCTATGTACGGAGTACATATTTATCTTCTTTGTTACCTTTAGTGTTAGTTCCACAGGGGCCAGGGCTGTGCCCAGTGCCACGAACGGGGTCTGGGTGAATGAATGCACGGCGGCGTCCCAGGGACTGAATGACACAACCAGCCAAGATGCCCTTAGTGCATTTCTCCTTGCAGCCTGCTTTCTCCTACACCCTACCTGGGCTTCTGCACCTAGCTCAGGACACCTCCTTGGGGAGGCCCTCTGGAGCCCCAGACCCAGGCAGCTTCCCTGGCACTCCCCCTGCTCCTCACCCTTCTGCACTTACCACTGTTGTTCTATTAATAACTGGGTTCAGTTCATTGTTTTCTCTCTCTCCCCTGTGAGGGAATGTAAACTGCTTGAGGACAGCAGCAATCCTGCCTTAGTCCCAGCTATATCCCCATACCTAGAATGGTGGCCAGGATAGCAAAGCACAGGTTTGTGAAGAGCAAGGACCCTGGAGGCTGCCCAGGACACATCCTGACACTGCCACTTACCAACTGTGTGAATTTGGGCAAGTCTCACACCTAAGCCCTTGAGGCCTCAGTTTACTCCCACCTGTAAAACTGGGATGATTAACACCTCCTTCTTACTAAGGCGGGTTGTGAGAACTAAATGGGATGATCAAGGTAAAACATTTAGCATGGTTCCCAGCACTTCAATGCTCAATAAATGATTACTATTTATGGCTCCTGCTCAATAATATTTATCAACTGAGGCAACAAAGAATGCAGGGTTCCGGGGTGGGTCAGAAACACCTGGACGTGGGCCTGTTGGCTCAATGGTCTTCAGGGCCAGAGGGGAGCAGAAAGCTTTTAGACCAACGGGTCTCAGCCAAGTCAAAACTTGCTGGAATGTCACAATCAGTGGTGAGGCGTCTGTCCGAAGTTCAGTTATTAGTAATAAGCAGCGGTGAGTCTTGCCTGCATGAGCTTAGCTCTGGACCTAAATCAACCCCAGCTCAAATCTCGTTTGTGCCATTTTTCTACCTGTGGGACTTGAACAAAGTTTTACAAACCTCTCTGGGCCTCAGTAATAATAGTGCTGGCACCTTGGAAATCGCTCTGGGGGTAACCGAGAGCATAAACGTAACAGGGCACAGGGCCTGGCACAGGGTAAGCACTCAGGAAATGTTCTCAAAAAGTCTACACGTTATAGCCCCAAATAACCAACAGTTTCCATAAAAATAGAAGTAACAGGCACATCCCCAATAATACTTACTATATCACCATTGCTCACTCATATTTTGATATGCTCAAAAATTCAATGAGCGCTATTAGCAGGGATGCCTGTCTTTTTAAAGTTAGGTGCTGAAATATGATGAAGCCCCTCTCAGTTACCGGTAAAAACCTGCCTTGTGCTGGCGCTGCTTTAGGGAAATCAACACAAAAAGGGGCATATTATGTTTTCTGCTAGTGAGAAGTCAGCAGCTGCCGGAAGCAAGAACAAGTTTAGGAGCAGGCAGAGGCTACTTTGAATTTTTTAGAGCCACTGTGGAAGGTGTTGGGCCCATGGTACCCAGAAACCTAGGAGGCCTCCGGAGTCCCACTCTTACATCCCACATTCAATCCATCAACGCATCCTGGTGGCTTTATTTAACTCTGAAGGGAGAGGGCTTTCCTGAGAGGTAGGAGGGCCTGGGAACTCCAGGCTGCCAACCCCAAGTGGTACCACGGCAGTCTGAGGGTCTACAGCCACCCAGCAGGGCACTAACTGGGTAGTGCCAGAAAGAGGGCAAAGGGCACAGGAGTGGGGTGGGGGCTCACCCTGGATGGTCCTCTTGAAGAAGGCTTTGCAGGCCTCACAGGATGCCACACCATAGTGGTAGCCGGAGGCCACGTCCCCACAGACCAGGCAGAGGCGTTTGGGCAGGGAGCTGAGCACCAACTTCCCACCACCCTGCTCACCAGGCCCAGCCCCCTCCCCATCCTCCTCCTCTTTGTGGCCAGGGAGGCAGCGGGTGGGAGCTGGGCCAGGAGCCAGGGTCACAGGGGCCTCAGTCTCAGTCTCCGAGGAACCCTTTGGGCTGTCAGGGCTGGCTGGCTCTGCCTTGATGTAGAGAGGCTCAATGCCCACCACCTGGCTGGACATGGCGCTGGTCACCTGCAGGAAGAGACCCGTCAGGTCACAGGGAGGCGCTGGGATGGGGGATGGAGACACCCTGTCACCCTGGTTGCCCAACCCTGGGCCTGGGGCCAGGCTTCCAGGCTCAGTACGGGGGAGGAAGGGGGGACAGAGTCCAAGGAAGGCTGCCCATGAAGAGGGCCCCCCAGCTGTTGCCATGGGAACAGAGGCTCCTGTGCCTCCAGGGCCAGTAACTGACAGAAATCCCACTCAAGAGGTTGCCAGAGACTTGGAAACCCCCTACACCCACTCAGGCCAGGGAATAGGGTCAACTTAGCCCCCAGGCACCCTTCAACCCGAGCCAGACCCCAGCCAGGAGTGGGATACTGCTCAATTTTCTCCAGATGTTGGGGATCTCAGTGATCTCCACACCCAAGTAACCTCAAGATCGCAAACTGAGGTACACAAATCCAAGCACAGTTGATGTGCTCACACATGTTGTGTTTACACACTCCCACTCACCTGGGTTCCCGACTATCTTCACCTGCACGCACAAGCTCACACACACTCACACACGATCACTCTACTGGGCAGGTTCATGCTGACACATGGCCTTTCCCAAACCATGAGCTCTCACTCACGCTCCCATGTGCCTTCGCACACTCCTGAAGAGCATGACGCATTCAAGGCTCATAATCACACTCTCGTTCACAAACACTCTTACACCCTCACCTTGTCCTCACACTCACACACACAAGCATAGACCCTTGTGGAAACACATTCAGACCTTTTCACACCTGACACATCTCCCCCTCCAGACCCAGGCAACGGCGGGAGCGGCTCCACCTCCTTGCAACCGCCTCCCCCCACCCCCCAGCACATTCACTCTTACACTCCAGCTGCCGCAGTCCTCCACTACGGGGCGCCCCGCCCCCCCAACCTGCGCACACCTACGGGAAGTTGCCTAAAGTTGCTGCGCCGCCCCTCCCCCTCCACCCGCGAGGGCCCTCTATCAGGTTATCAGGAAGTAATGGGGGAGCGCCAAGGAGGAGGAAGTTCTCCCCTGCCAGTGCGATGACCTTTGACCCAGAGAGGAGGGTGGCCCAAGGCCCCTTCGAGCGCCCCCACGTGGTCTTCAAAGCCCCTTTCCAGGGCAGGGAACCCTGCCCATCTTCCACTCCGGCCCGCCCCTGGGACTTAGGCACGCTCCAGGTGCCCGATTGAACCCTGCCCTGGGACTGGATCCGAGGCCCAAGACCGACCCTGGCCAGGATCTGCAGCCCAAGCCAGAGCCGGCCCCGGTCCCAAACCGGCGCATTAAGACCTAGGTCCAGATCCTTCCCGGACCCTGACCCCGTCTGGCTTTCGACTCGGTCCCGACCGTGACCCGGGCCGCTATGGAGAGGAACCTCGCTTGGAGCCCGCCCCCCGCCCCCCGCCCGACTCCCTGCAGCGTTCGCACATGGCCACTGCGCCCCGCCCGCCCACCCCCCAGCGGCGCTCCCCTCCGCCCCCGGACCTGGGGCTCCGGCAGGGCGGGCGGGCAGGCATGGGGGCCGAGCGGCCAGGAGAGCCGGGGTGAGCTGGGGGCCGCGGGCGGCCCCTCCTCCGCCGCCTCCTCGGGCCGCGCCGCCCCGCCGCGACGCGTCCCCTCACTCGGCGGCGCCGCCGGCGGCTTGTAGGACACAAAAGGACATCGCGGCCGCTTCCTACTCCGCTTCCTCCAGCTGACAGCGGGGGCGGGGCTGGCCGTCCGCATGCAAAGCAGGAGGCGGGCACAGCGCCCTATGCTAATCAGGCAAGTGGGGCGGGTAGCGCCTGCGTGCCCGGACGTGTCGGGGCGGAGCCGGTGAAGCCAGTGGGCGGGCCTTCATGAAGGTCCCCGCCCCGCCGCCGCCGAGCCACAGAGGCGCACAGGCGTACGCGGCCGCTGAAGGGGTGTGGCCAGGATAGACGCGGTGAAGCTGTGGGATGGGGGAGTCCAGCAGCACTCTTACATAAAGAAGGCGGGACGCGCTGTGCGCGAGAGGAACGGGAAAGGTCGCTCAGTGGCCACTGCTACCGGGCAGGAAGACAGTATACATATGTAAATGAGAGGACGGGGCGAGAGCGAAGGCTGGTGTGTCTGCATATGCATGAGGGGCGGAGTCTAGCACGCCCAAGCTGGAAGGGAGGTGCTGCTCCTTTCTCTTTTCCCCCTTTCCCCAGGATAATACCAACTGGCACTTTGGACCGCATACCCAATATCCCCACAAAGCTGCTGAACTCGGGGTGGAAGAAGCAGACCTAAAACATTCAAGGAGTCCTGGATTTCCAGTCCCGGGAAGGCGGAGCCGATAGGGCCTGGACGGAGAACGCTCAAGGTCACTGCGGTGACCGAGTGAAGGTCACAGGGAAGGGTGGGGCCACGTGCGTCCGCCTCACGCGGGCAGCCACGCATTGACTCACGGACCACGTACAGACTCCTTTATTTCTCTTGGGCTCAAACTCCACATGGATAGGGTTGGGCTGCGGTCTGGGGAGGGGACAGGGACTAGGGCTGGAGTCTGCCGGTCACTTGAGCCCGAGGCGGTGCTCTCAGTGCACCGAGACATGCAGCCTCTTGTTCTGGCGCCTCTGGAGCCGCTCGATGTATCGCTGCAGCTGCTTGGTCAGAAAGTGGTCCCGGCCAATCCCCGATCGGTAGCCTGGGGGGAAGAAATCCACTCAGGGCAGTGTGCAGGGGCATGGCCTTCCCAGCAGCCGGCTTATGTTAGTTTGAAAAACTTTGGATCTCCAGGGTCCTGGGACCTACCGGTTTTGTTTGTTTCAAATTATCAAGTCATAGACTTGTGCCTCAAAGAGATGAGGGATTCGGAGCAGGATGGAGGTGTTGGGTGGGTGAGGAAGGCAAGTTTAGAGATGTTGCAGGCCTGAACTAGGGTATTGGTAGCAGGCAGCTTTTTGGACACCTCTTGGACCACCCACCCTAAGCCATTAGCCCTCCCCACCCTACCCCACATTCATAAAGTGTCCACTGTCCCAAGGCTCCTCATAGCACCCAGGGAGGGGCCAAGGCCACACAAAAGCTGCCATCCCCAATAGACAATTGGAAAAAATGTGCCTTACAAAAGCCATATTGCGGGAAGGGTAATAGCCGAGTGGTAGAGTGCTCACCTAGCATGCACGAGGTCCTGGATTCGATCCCCAGTACTTCCATCAAAATAAATAAATGCCTAATTACTCCCCCCCCCAAAAAAAGCCACATCAGGTAGAGAAGGGCTGCACTAACGCTAGAGCCCAGGCTCCTGTCACCCTATGCTCTTCTCACTGGGTCTCCCTGTGCCCAGTCTCCCAACTTCTTACTTTTTGTGGGGCTTCTGTAATACTGGGAGGTGGTAAGGGAATCTAAGACAGACACATCCTGAAATCCCGCTCCGACAGGCCCAAGCCCTGCATAATCCCCCAAGGCCCCTTGTGGGAGCTGGGAGAGGGGCTCACTCCAGAGGGCTTTGGTGAGGATTTCCAGAGCTTCATTCTCCATGAGTTCAGTCAAGGGCAGGGGCAGCTGGAGAGACAGCAAGCAAAAGGCTCAGATGTCCAAGGGCCCAGCTCTGCCCACAGCTGAAATGTCCCCACCTGCTCCCTCCAGCCCCAAGACTCCCAACCAACCTGCCTGCCCCTCCACCCTTCAAAGCACCCCCACCCTCTCACCCCTGAAACCCCCAATCTGCCCGTCCCCCACCCCACTAAACTCCCCAGTCTCCATGGCTGCCTCCAACCCTATTCTGCTGTTCCACCCAGTAGGCTCGATGGGGTGTGTGCTTCGAGATACTGAGCGATGACCCTGAGGAAGGCTTTTCTGGAAGAAGAGAAAAAAAGGAATCAGTCATCTGCAGACTTGCAAACTGCTGGGACTTCCCTTGAGCAGAGGAGATGTATGGGTGGGCATGTGGGGGGAAACTTCAGAGACCAGCTCTAGGTGCCACTTTAGTGGGAAACAGTATGGGAGCGGTTTACAAGCCTAGGCTTTGTTGTCCCACCCTCCAAGGTTCCAGTTCTAACTGTCCCACTGTGTGAGACTTAGGGCCACTGACTGACTTTCTGACCCTCAAGTTCTTTATCTGTACAATGGGATAATAAGAATGGCACCCCTCCCCTTATGGGAGTTGTAAAGTTTAAAAGTGATCATGCAAGGGAAGCCCAGTGCCTGGCACAACAGCAAGCCCTCAATAGATGGCAGTTGTTATATTGTTATGAATTCCAATTGCCTGATGAAGGGCTGGAGAGCACAGGTGGTAGGTAGAAGGGGAAGGCATGTCCCAAACAGCGCATAGCATGAAGTAGGAAGTAAAAACTTAAAAATTGTAACTGATGACTTAATGAATGAAAGACAGACACCTCCTCAAGCAGCGCAAATCCACAGAAAAGGAACTAACTCCTTGCTCTCAGCTATCCTGGTAATTCCATTAAATGCATAGGTCGTACCACACTGCCTTTGCGCATTTTCTCTATGGCCCCAGGACCTTGTTTTACAGTTGCCCGGTAGGGGGCGTTCCTAAAATATCTCGTTGATTTAAAGCGTCATGGATTAGCGCTGGCGCCCCTTCCAGGGAATCCTGGAAACTTGGGTCCGACAATCGCCACCACCACCCCCCTTTCACAGCAATAGAAATTGAGGCTCTGGCCAGCTCCCTGCTCTGTGGGCGCCCACAGCCCGGTGAGGCCACACTAACCCGCTTTGGTACGGATATCGTCGTCCCCTTCCTCTATATGGTTTCCCAGGGAGCTCCTGCGGTGCACATCCTGCTCTGGCTTGAAGCTGTCTTTGTCATCCATTTCCTTCCAGCTACTGTCAGAGTAGTGGCTGGCCGCCTTCTGTTTGTACCACCCGTGAGTCTTGCCGCTTATGCTGCTGCCCTTCAGTTCTGAGTCCTCGGGGACACTGGGCAGCGGCACGTTCAGCTTCGGCTGCGACAGCGTAGCTGTGGTCCACAGATTCCGTATGTCTGGTTCACTCGACTTGCCTGAGACATGGCGGCCCAAAGACTTGGCCTGTGGGCCACATAAAAGGAAGGAAGCCAAGGGTCGAGAGGAATTGGGGAGGGGGCGGGGATCCTGAGCCCAGCCAGGGCGGAGACTCCTTCGAGGTGGGTGGGGATGAAAAGGGAGTGATTGCTGGGAGCTGCCTTGAACCAAGGCTGAGACCTAGGATGAGTCTGGGGGCTGACAGGGTGAGGAGGCCCAGGAAGGGTTCTTACTTTCAAAGGCTTTTCCTCCATGGTTCTGCCCCCAACGGGCCCAGTCGCCACAGGCCTCGGGGCAAGGAGGAGGTGGTCACGCTCCGAGAAGGGGGAGGGGCAGGGTCCCGTTTGGAATGGTGATGGGGGTCTCGCGCGGGGAGAGTTCAACCTACAGCCCTCCACATCAGATGCCGTTATGTCTTCCCATCCTCCTCACTCCCCCAACCCCCAAGAGGTATGCTGAGGATGAAGGTACAGCCCATCTTGGCAGATTCCCACGCCAGACGCTATCCAGTAAACCCCAGGGAGAGACACAAGTCCGAGCACAGCCAAGAGCACCGTGCCTTGACCGAAGTGGGTGTAGGTGGGAGGCGAGGCTTGGCCCGGGGGTCCAGGGAAGCCTGACTTGCCCCGGAGGTGGCCCTATGCAAGCACTCCTACACCCTCTCGCGTCCCCGGAGCGCCACGCCCGCAGTGGTGCAGACTGTTTTCGTTTATTGATGTAGGCTTTGAGGCACAGTCGTGAGATGTTGTGAGGGACCGGCCCAGACAGGACAGTGAGACAGAAAGCCTTGGTGGGGGGTAATCTGGTAATGGATGAAGTGAGGAGGGGGCCAGGAGCAGAGGGTGGCAGACAAGCAGCAGCCCTTAGCCTCCTCCCCAGGCTTCAGTCCACTCGAGAGAGGGCTCTTTGGTCAAACAAGCAGAGCATGCCGGGGAGAAAGCAAGAACGAAGCCCTTTGAGAGGCCCTGGGCCGGGGTCCTGCCCCTACGCGGGCACGCCTTTATCCCGGGGGCGCCCCAGGCCGCGGGGCCGCGCAGGCTTCCTGGGGGCGTTGAGAGGGCGGCGGCGACCGCGTGGCGCGCGGGGTAGCGCGCAGCCGCGCTCGCTCTGCGTGTCCGAGGACTCGTCGATGAAGGCCAGGTTCTCGCTGGGGTAGTCCAGCGCGGAGGCCGTGGGCGGCGTGGGAGGCGTGGGTGGCGTGGGCGAGGAGGGCGGGGAGGGCGGCTGGGTCTTCTCCAGGGCCACAGGGGATAGGGGCCTGCTGGCAGGTTGCGCTGGGCACGGCGGTGGGGGCAGGGGTGGCCGCTCCTTCTCTGGCTGCGGTGGTGCCGTGGGCCCGACTCGCTGGGTTACCCGCGCGGTCACCGTGCCGGTCCAGCTGGCGGCCTGCGCCGTGAGACCGCCCATCTGCGCGGGGAGGAAAGGCAGTCCTCGACCGGGGGTCCTCGACCGTCTCCACAACCCCAGGAGCCTGCCCCTTCGCCAATCAGCCATTGCCCCTTTTCTGCCTGGTTCTCCCGCCTCAGGAGTAGGGAAAGGCTCATCACCCAGCCACGTGCTCTCCCCTCCTCCATCTGCACCCTCTCCAGGAGAAGAAAAGCCTCGATTTTATTTCACCTCTCCCTCCCGTTCCCCCAGAGACCTCTGCGCCTCTATCGACTCGGACTCCGCTCCACCACCGGGTGCAAGGAGTAGAATTACAAAATACAGGTCGCCTAGTTAAATGTGAATTTCAGATAAACAATAGATAAACTTTTAAGATAAGTATGCCCCATGCAATATTTGACACATATTTACACTCAAATATTATTTGCAATTTATCCGAAATTCACATTTAATTGGGCTTCCTTCATCTTTTTGCGAAATCTGGTAACCTTATCCATGAGAGTAGAGATAGAGTCACCTGCAAACCTGTCCGGAATTTATCCCTTTGTTCCCAGTTGGTGCACACTGGGGCTCCCTCAATCTCTGCCTTGGGGAGCCCACACTCTGGAAAGGAGGTAGGCTGGTCAACCTGCTACTACGGTACAGCGCAGGCGCAGCGCCGACGCACGGGTGCCTACCTCTGCCCGAGTGCGGCGGGAAACTACTCGCAGCCAGTTCCCGATGGTGGTGAGCACTGAGGCGAAGTAGGCCAGGCCGAGCAGGATCCAGAACCACACCAGCGGCTGGTAGGCTGCAGAGTTCTGATTGGGGCTGGCGCCTGGGACACCGGGGGTCGGGGTGGGGGGCAGAAAGAAGTTGATTGGGAGGCGTGCCTTGAGCCTGTTAGTCTCTGGTTCACTGCCCTTCTTCCCAACTCATTGAAAAGATCCGCCCTCCCCAGGGCAGTGGGTATGTGCTAGAATGCGCGAATGGATGCAGGAAGACGGGTGGGCATGACTTAAAAGTGTGCAAGAGGAGAGCAAGTGGGGGTGCTCACGTGCAAGAATGTGGCACGTGTGAGGGGTGCACTTGTGTGAGCATGCACGGGGGGTGCAGGCATGAGAGAATGTAAGTGGGCTTGAGGTGTTGTATACGTGCAAAAATGTGAGGGTTCATTCAGTGGGCAGATGTAGGGATTGGAGCAAGCACGTGTGAGCGCACAAGTGTCCTGTGGAATTTGGAAGGAGAAGAGAGATTTCCGAGTCCCTGGGCAGGAATAAAGTGGGTAGGGAAGTACAGCCCAAGGAAGGTGGCCTCACCGGCCACATAGTCCCCGAAGCCCACCGTGGTGAGCGTCACCACGACGAAGTAGATGGCCTCCAGCTTGCTCCAGCCCTCCACGTAGCAGAACACGAACGTGGGCGTGAGGACAAAGAGCAGGCAGCCGATCAGCAGGAAGAGCACCGCGGATAGAATTCGCACCAGCTCTGGTGGCACGTGCCACTTCTGCAGGGAAGGGCAGTAGGCAGGAACGAGGAGTCGCCAAAACCTCCAGTCTCATCCCCATATCCCCTCTTCCGGGAGCCCGCGTGCGGGGAGGTTCGCCGGATCCAAGCGCCCGCCCTCATGTGCTGGGCCGGGACGTAGGGAAGGGTATCTCGAGCCCAACGCAAGGGAGCGCAGGGCGTGGAGCAGCTCACCAGAAAGATGGCTTCGATGTGACCGATGCCGCGGCGTAGGGAGGAGCCCAGCCGGTCCCCGACCCCTGCCAGAAGGATCCCAAACAGCGGGATCCCCACCAGTGCATAAAAGATGCAGAAGAGGCGCCCGGCGTCGGTGCGCAGGGCTGCGTTTCCGTAGCCTGGGCAGAGGGGCCATGCAGCAGGTCTAGGGGCTGCCTGGCACGCCCCCTTCTTCCCCCTTGAGAAAGCCCAGCCACCCCTTCCCCCCTGCACATGCCCAGTCCCCTCCCCCACCGATGGTTGTGATGATGGTGCCTGAGAAAAAGAAGGCGCTGCCCAGGTCCCAGGCTGAGTGGTTGCTGTTACTGGTTGAATTGGTGTCCGGGTTCGCACCCCCTCCCAGGGCATCAGCCACTTCCTGCAGGACAAGGTGCAGAAGGAGGAACCTCAGTTCTTCCCTCCTGTCCTGGCCAACCCCCTGGCCCTCTAGCCTCCAAGGTTGTCCCCTCCTTACCCCTCCCAGCTCTCCCCTTCCCTCTGGTCTCCCTGAAGGTGGTCCTTTACAACAGACACTGCAAATTGGGAGGCCCAATTTTGTTTGACCAACGCGTTGTATTAGAGACATTTGAGTTATCGGCCCCTTCATTTCACACAACGGATTTTTTTTACAGTGGTCAGGAGCACAGATTCTGGAACCAGACTGCCTGGTTTCCGATCTTGGTGCTAAGTTGAGCGAGTTAACTCTGTGCCTCAATTTCTGCATCTATCAAGTAGGGATGGTGATAACAGTACCCACCTCACAGAGTTGTTGCGAAGAGTTAAAGCACTCACACCAAAGTAAGCACTGTGTGTTTGTTAAACTTGTCCCCATGGAGGGCTCATGCCCAGTAAGTTCCAGCTTTCCACAGACCCCCACCACTCCCACTGCCCCTATGGAAGCTGCATTTGAGTCCCTTGCCTTAGAAATCTGATGAAAGTTAGGGACCCTCCCTCCAGGAAGGTTCACATACTATCAAATTTTGCATCCAATTTTAGGAGGGTTATGGACACACAACCGCTGCCCACCCCACTGAAGTCCAAACCAAACCCTGTCCTATATAGTAGGTGCTCAGTAAATATGATTAAATTAATGAAGTGGCCATGTGTCTGCCCCTCTCGCCAGCCAGTCTGCCTCCCTGGGGGGCAGAGTCTGTGTTTTGAGAGTGCCTCCCCTAAGTAATGGAGGCCAGGGCATAATGAGGAAGGGGTGCAGAGGGGCCCTTCCCCAAGGAGCACAGAGCCAAGACACAAAGGCAGTGGGTGTGGGGGAGGTTCTTTCTGATTGCAGTCCTCATTAGCAAGACACATTCCAAATGAATCTTCCTAAAGTGACTGCCCCAAATCTTCCATAGCTCCCTGCTGTCTGCAGAACAGAGTCCAACCTCCCCAGCCCAGTGTGTAAGCCCCTTCTCAATCTGGTCCTTTCCCCTGTCTTCTCTCCTGGGACTCCTACTTTGAAACCCAAGCTACAGTGACCTTATCCCCTGATTTTCTGAGATGATCCCATTTCCTGTAATAATTTTTTAATCAAGCCAAGAAGTGAAATGTATCATTAAAAGTGATTTAATTTTATTTTGCCACACTCTTCCAATAAATTCACTTACTTGGGGAAAAAATCCTTTGTCATCCTGTGTGCTCTAATTTTTGCTTCAAATGACTAGACATCTGCTAAATCCAAGAACTGCAAAACACTCTTGAGCTTTTCAGCTTTCACGCCTTTGCCCATGCTGTTCCTCTGCCTGCGAGCCTCTTGCAACCCAATCACACAAGCCTCTAAATTCTACCCATCTCACCTGCTTCATATTAATTACCTGCTCTTCCCAAAGGCCCAGCATCTCCCTCCTTGGCCCCAGCACCTAGCCCAGGGCCCAGCATACAACAGACATTTAACAAAGAAGGAAAGAAGGAAAGCTCCCTTTCTTCTAGATTCTACAGTGAACTATCCATGGATCTGTCCCTTTGCCTAGATGTGACATCCTCTAGGATAGAGCTTGCATCTGTTTCACCCCAGTATCAATTTCCCTGCTCACCCTATGTGTGTATAGCACAGCACACAGTAGTTGCATAATTGCTGCATGACTGCCTAATTATGGAGAAGAAATACCTAAATTCTGCCGTTCTTTTTCTTCTTTTTTTCCCCAGGAAAAAAGCAGTTCCATTGTGAAGACAAAATAGGTCAGATTCCCTCACTCCCTTTGCCCTGTGGTCTGGCCAGACACTTTCCTGCTCTGGCCTTGCTGGGCAATCTAGAAGTGTCAGAGACAATGTCAAGCTGCCTGTGTCCTGGCCCCACCCCACTCTCATCTCTGCTCCTGGTCCTACCACCTTGGGAATCAGCTGAAACACTGAGGCTTCCATACCGATGGCTCCTCCCTCCAAAAGAACAGGCAAGAAAGAGGGGTAGTTTTCAATAAAATAATAAGCGTTAATTTATTAAAGTTCAATTTTAGGTTTTTTTTATATGACAGTGTCTCAGAAATCAGAGAGTGCAGCAGACGTGCTTACCTGACAGCAGCCCAAAAGGCTGCAGCCCACACTTTCTTTAGTCATTGGACCAAAGCCAGCCCCATCCCTGACTTGCCCTCCCTCTAGCCTCCACATGTGTCCTGGTAGGAAGGAATAGACCAGCTTAGGGGATCCTGGAACCCTCTGAAATCATTGGTACATGTTTATATGTGCACTTTTCTGGGGGTGGGGAGAAGTGTGCACAGTGTTCTTGGGTTTCTCTCAGGCATCTGTGACTCCAAAGAAGTATAGGAATTAGCGTAGAGTTGCCAGATTAAGCAATTAAAAATACTGCAGGGAACATATTTATATTTTAAAAGTATTCATCCCTTAGCTGAAATGCACATTTAACCAAGTATCTTGGATTTCATTTGGCAACCCTAAACCAGTGAGTTAGACCTGAGAACATGTAACAGAGCTCATATGGTACAGCCATTTATCCATTACTTCCTTCATGCCTTCATTTGACCACCATCATACACTGAAAGAGACATTCTAGGAGCAGAATCCAATGCCAGGCACAGCAAGGAAAACAAATGTCCCCATGGCCACCATATTGAAAACACAGAGACCAGGATCCCAGCTGCACCCTGCCTTCAAGGGTGCGGGTCTGGAAGCAGCGCCCCAGCACAGGACCCCACTGGCATGCAGCTGGTGTCAGAGGGTCATGGGTGACTGCTTAAGGGGCTCTCCCCCACCCACGCACCTTGATGAAGAGCCCCAGGTCCTGGTCGCTCACACATGGATGGGCCCTCAGGAACTTCTCTCGGACCTCCCCCAGCTCCCTTTGGGCCTGCTGCTCATGGGGCTGCTCCAGGGCCTGGAACACCAGGGCACCGGACACCAAGTAGAGCAGGACCAGCGCCAGCAGTGCCAGTAGTGTGGTGCTGCGCATGGCGCGCCCAGGGGCCCGGCCAACTCCACTGCCCGCCTGGGGAGGCCCGGCAGGCGGCTCCTGGGGAGCTGCAGTCACTGCGGGCAGAACCAGGGATGCTGGGATCAATAACCTGGCCTGACACCCCTACACCCTTCTTCTCCAACCCCTACACACCCAAAAGTGCTTGGAGCCCCCAGCCCTACTACCCACGGATATCCTCTCCTCACATCCCTCTGGCCGGATACTTGGTACCAGGACACACCCAGTTCCCCACCACCTCTGTCCTCCCCCTTACCTCCACTGCCCGGCCCTCAGCCCCTGTCCGGGGACTCCAGAGTGTGAGAAGAGAAGAGGGCACCGAGAAGGGAAAGGATGGAGAGTGGAAGGGGGAAAGAGAGACTGAGCCTACGCAGGGAGAGGCGGTGAGCAAGGAAGTGCTGGGGGCCTGGTGGCTGAAGGGGTGCGGAGGCGAGTGAAGGGAAAGTCGGAGGAGAGGCCGGACCGCGCAGGGCGGGGACGGGGATGGCTGGTCCCGGCTCGTCCGCTGAGGCTGCGGCAGCATCTTCGCGGCTTCTCCCTCCCCTCTTGCCTCTCCTTGCTCTGCTGCTAGACGCGATGGGCCGGGCAGGGAGCCTCCAGGGTCCCCCAGCGCCCCGCCGAGCTTTCGAGGAACCCAGGGGCGGGTCCCAGTCGCTGCGCAGAGGCAGGGAGGAGAGGGCGGGAAGGTGCCGGGTTCCGGTAAGGAGCGGGGTGGGAGCGACCGGGGCGGACCAGTGCAGCATCCCCCGGGACAGCTGTCAGTCCCCGGGACAGCGGGCGGCGGCGCCCACGCGCACACAAAGACCTGCGCGCCCACGCTCCACCCTGCGGCTCCAGCCGCCTCGCTGCCCAGGCTGCACGCACGCACACACTCCACCTGCACATTCCCCGGACTCACGGGCACAGTAGACCCCCAGGGCCGTGCGTGGCGGGTCAAGGCCCCCAGAGGCCCCCACACACGTGTGCGCACACTCACGTACACACACACTTAGATCGCGGGGCCATCGTGCAGCGCCCGCCGCCCAGGCACCCCACACCCGCCGCTCGCTCCCACCGCCTCCCGGCGTCTTCACGCCGACGCCTCGGAGCGTGACGGGCGGCGGGACGCGCGGCCGCACGACTCCCGGAGGCGCCCACGCGCGGGAGGTGGGCGCCCCTTGCCGCCAGTAGCCCCTTGCGCCCCCCGCGATCCCGCACTCCCTCCCCGCACCCGCGTGCCTGCCCTCTCCGCCCTGCACTCACTGTCGGCCCCGCTGCGGCTGAGGCTGCGGCTGCGGCCCGGGTTCCCGAACGGCCTCGCCGGTGCCGGCTGGGCCACGGAGGCGGCGGCGGCAGCAGGGGCGGAGCGGGAGGCCGCCGGGGCTGGGACCCCCCCTCCCGCAGCCAGAAGCCCCCCTCCTCCCGCGTTTAACCCCTCCAGCGCCGTGCTTCCCTCCGTGCCTCACCCTCGCCGCCGGCGCCGGTGCCGCTCCTTACCTGCGGCCGCCCAGCCCCCCAATCCCGGCCGGTCCCAGGAGATGAGTGGCAGAGGAGCCAGAGAGGGGTCGCCGATGGGTCAGGCCTGGAGTCCCAGATCGGAGCCCTCGTGCTGCCCTGCCAGCCAGCCAGTGTGGCCAGCGGACTGGCCTGGCCTGGACATCAGCCGGCTCACCTCTCCAGACAGGAACCACGCTAATCTCCCAGCATCTTCTAGGCCCACTACCAGATCCCAAGGGCTCTCAACACCCTGCCCCTGGGGACAGCTTGGCCCCTGGGCTCAGCACTCATGAGGGAGGACACCCCACAGGAAAAGGGGGTGGGGGAATCCACCAAGGCCGTGGTAGGGTTGGGACCAAGCTCCAGGAAATCAAGCTGGGGCACCTCCTGCCCCTACTCCTGTATCCCCATCCGTTGCTCCTCACTTCCATGCCCATCCCAGCCTGGAACTGGTGCCAGCACTCCCTCCCCCACTGCTGGAACAGCAGGGCCCTGGCAGTTCCTGAAACTCAGCCCCTCTCTGCTCTTACCCACTTCTTTACAACTTTTACCTTGACAAAGACCCTCCTCTGCCTGGGGTCCTCAGCCTTCACCTGAATGGTTTTAAGCAGGGGTTCTAAGGCTGACTGCCTCCTACCAGAAGAGGGCCTAGACAGGTTACCAAATTCTTTGAGCCTTCCAGTTGCCACTTACAGAAAAAGGATGATTAATTATCACCTCAGGGTGCTATCCTGAGAATTAAAGAGGTGGGTATTTGTAAATGCTCAAAACAGAGCTTAGCATTCACAATTAAGTGCCCTACAAATGTTAGCAATTTTCCTTTCAACAAAAAGTGACTGTCCAGCTTTAAGCTGATTCTCTGAATCTCAGATGCCCTCTCTGGAGGCCATGGGGGCCTGGCACTCAGGATAGTCCCAGGGGAAGGGTTTTGAGACAGGCTCAGTTCTAGGCTCCAGGAATTCCAAGGAGCTGGAATAAATGGCCAGGTACATGGGCAGGAGACAGACCATCTGATAAAGAACTCCAGCTATGGAGCAGATGACAGATCTGTTAAGGGCTGTGACTGCACTACTAGGGACAGCCAGAGAAGGGGGTCCTCAGGACCATCAGGAAGACTGCATGAGTGTAGCCCACCCATCTGACCAAATCCACACCTGGTAGGGAGATGGGGGCTGCTCAGTCACTGGCCAACTCCTCCAAAGGCCTTGGATTAACTCCTGGACCTGAAGGCTAGGTTGGGCATAATAACAGGGGAATAAGGTCTCCAGATATCCCAATCCACTGAGGGTAAGAAGCATAGTAGCCACACACAATCACAGTGCCAAGGGACCCAATAGGCGGGGGACACAGTTCTCTGACCGAGAGATGGAAGGCTTCATGAAAGAGGTGAAATTTGAATCAGATCTTGAGGAAAGAGTAGAAATTGTTCAAGTAGGGAGGGGGTTGGGGTGGAAGCAGGACTCTTCTGGTCTCTCTTCCCCTCAGACTGCAGGCTGCTCCCTCTCCTTGCCCACCAGCCTTGGGGGAGGTAAAAGGCCCCTGCCCAGCCCAGCAGTCCTCTTCAAGGGGCAGTGTCAGATCTGTCTTAGAATGAACCGGCTACAGTGTGAAGAACACAAGCAAGCAGTGAATGGACTCAGGGCACAGACACTGTTTATTGAGTGGCAGGCGCAGGAGAGGTAGCTGGCTCCTGTGTAGAAGCGGAGGTGGCAGGTCATGCCAGGGTGCTGTGGGCATCTGGCAGCCAGGGCCATGCCCCTCATCCTAGGGGACAGCACAAGCTCACTATGTCAGGAGTAGCAAGGAGCTGGCCTGGGGAAGAGGCAGCTACAGCCCCCGGGATCCTGGGCAAGAAGCGGCAGGTGAACTTGGCACAGGGGCCTAGGGTGGGAGGGACTGGGGCCTGGATGTTGTGGGGGGAAATGGAGAAGGATCACGTCTGTGGGGTGGAGTAGAGACTGTGGTGGTGGCTGCCTGGTCCTAGAACCTGGGAGAAGAGCAGAGGAGTGGTCCGCGTCTGGCTGCCTCCGCACCAGCCTGGCTCACGCCCGATGGTGCCGTACCAGCTACCAGAGCTCAGGCTGCCAGACATGCTGCAGGCAGAAAATAGGGTCAGTCCTGCAGCAGTGACCAGGACCACAGTCGCAAGAGATGGCGGAGGGAGAGAAACTCAGAACAGAGCCCAGTGACCCAGACCTCTCTGTCTATGGCAAACTGCATTTGGGGGGTAGGATGGGGGCCTGAGCAACAGGAAACCAGAGGGGACCTCACCTTGTAAAGACAGGAAGCAAAGGCCATCGGAGGTGGGTAGTGGGTGGCAAGACCCAGTTCTAGGTCCCCACGGCTCAATGGGGCAATCTGGGAGCCCAGGGGACCTGAGGTGGGGCCGGGACTCCTACCTGGTGCTCTCGCCCCGGCTGTGCTCCCAAGAGCAGCCCTCGTCCTCGCAGTGGGCCCGGTCAAAGAAGTAGGAACGGGAGCCAAAGACCTGCCCGTTGAGGATGTGGCTGGTGCTCTGGGGGAGAGAGCCATCGTTGATGCTTTCTCCTGCCCCCAACTGGCCTCCCACCACCCCCAGAGCCCAGTCCAGGGATTCCCAGTGCCACCCTTCTCCACTGGCCCTCACCAGGTCCTGTGGGGGCCGGTGCACCCGAAAGAAGCCCACCAGCAGAGTGGTGGGCAGTAGTTCCCACACAAAAAGGATGAGGCCAAACACCAGGTAGCCTTTGTTCCCCAAGTCATTCACCAGGTCCGCCTGTGGGGAGGCAGGGGCTGTGCCAATCTGCAGTTGTGCCAGTGGGGCACCCAGACAGGGCCCAGGCCAGCTTGGGGCCAAGAGCCACAGCAGACGAGCTGAATGCCCACCTGGTCAGAGACGTTGTACCAGTCGTAATCGAAGGCATCCAGCCGGCTCTGGGGGGCCAAGGCCAGGGCTGCCAGGTTGTAGCAGGCCCGGCTGGCATAGAGCAGGACCATGGCGCCACCCATTGCAGCTGCCTGGCACACACTGGTCCCCTGGCACAGATGACAACAGAGGACCCTCAGGGACGGGAGGCTCCAACTTCCTCTCTACCCTGAAGACCCCAAACACCCCAAAAGACACTCAAGCATCAGCACTTGTGGCCCTACCTTGGCCTCCAGGTAGATGCTGGTGGAGGGGGCCCGCCGGGCGACAAGGCAGAGGCAGGCAGCAAGAGAGAGCGCGCAGATAACAAACAGGGAGTCGCTCACCAGGACGCGCACCAGCAGGAGGGCCCAGGGCTGTGCCCGGCGCCGGCGGGACAGCACTGCACACAGCACATTCACCAGAAGAAAGAGCAGCGAGGCCCCCACGAAGGCCCCTCGGACAGCCAGCCTGCAGCCCACAGCACAGTCAGCCCCAGCTGACCACCTCTGGCACTCACCAACCACCAACCACATCCCCCATGAGACCCCGGTGTCAATCAGAACCTCAGATCATCCAGTCTGAACCTGTTCCCAGATTTGCAGATGAGGAAACTGGGGCCCAAAGAAGTCAGAAGGTGATTGACAGCTGCAGTACAGTGGAAACAGCACTAGATTGGGAGTCAGAAATCTGGGTTTAAGCCCTGACTCTGCCTCCTGCCAGGGGTGTGACCTTGAACATGTTGCTTGACCTTGCTGGGCCTCAGTGTCTTCATCTCTCAAATGGGAGTAACATCAGCTTCACAAGTAAGATGTAAAAATTAATGATGTTTGTGAAAGCTCTTAATAAAACTGTGAGATGTTATACATATGACAGGAGTATCATTGCCCAAGGTCACCTAGAAGTGTCATTGGGTTTGGAGTTTCCAAAGGCTGGAGCCTACAGCTCTTATTCCATCATGGATGATGCTGGTACCCATGTCCCCCACCATATCATGATTGTTTCTATTATAGTTGCCCTTCACATGTGCAGCGCATCTGCTAAGCCATCGACACCAAGTGCTTAACTTTTCCAAGCCTTTCACAAACATTCCCTGGGTTGTCCTCACCTCAACCTGCCATGGGGGAAGGAATGGCCACTGGGCTTCTCCCTGCCCATGAGCTGGGGGCTGAGCCCACCAGTGTACCGAGTACTTACAAGCCTCGGCTCATCTCTGGCCGACGCTTTGCCTTGGCCTTGAACACCACCTGGGAGCAGAGATGCCTATCATTCTTTTGGGCCCTTGGGGCTGGCCACCCCACTGCCCACCCCCACCCGTCCCCATGGTTACCTGAGCAAAGTAGAGGTTCATAAGCGTCAGTGTGAAGAACTGCAGGCAGACAGGGCAGCAGTAGAGAAGCCAAAAGGGCAGGGGTCCCAGGCGGTTGGCTCGGGGTGTATCTCGAAAATAGAAGGAGAAGAGGGTGGTACGCAGGGCAGCCCAGAGCAGACACAGTGCCAGGAACACCGTCTGATAGCTGAGACGCTTGTGCCCATACAGGAGCACCAGCCAGAGCTGGGCATAGACGGAGAAGAAGAGCAGGGCGTACAGGGTCGTGTAGGCCGCAGTCAGCCCCAGGGTCACGGCAGGCGGCAGCGCAGGCACCAGCCCAGCAGCAGGCACCAGGCCAGACAGGTTACTCTCCATGTCAGAGAGGGAGGCCTGAATCCGGGAGACAGAGGTGGAGTGACTGGTAGGGGGCAAGGGAAATAAATACAGAGGGGTGGGAGTTGTAGGGTGCAGAGGCAGAGATGGGGGCTTAGGGGTAAAGAAGCTGTGGCTGGCCAGGCCCTCCCCCAACAGAGGGATCCCTCGCCTTTGCTAGGTACAGGCAACCTGGGTCCCTCACTCAGGGGTATGGAAGGACAGCCTTTCCTGTCCCGGGCAGAGAGTGTCTCCTCCCTGGGCCAGCCTCAGAAGCCAGGGTTGGGGGTGGGGAGGTGCAGAGGCTGAAGAGGGGTCTCTGGCCTTGGTCGCTGGAGTCGTCCTGGCAGGAGGGGGAGAGCCGGCCAATGCCAGTCGGCTCAGGGCAGCGGCCGCTGCGTGGCGCGCTCAACGCCTGGCTCTCCCCCTCCCCAAACTAGGGGGCTCTCTCCCCTCAACAATCCGGATGGTAGGGCCTCTGCCTTTCGTCCTCAGGATTCCGAACGCTGCCCCCACCCCACCCCCACTGCGTCCACTCTCCAGCCGCAGGGGAGGGGAGGAGGTCGACGCCGGGTCCTCAGGCCGCCGCTGGGGGAGCCGACTCCGGTCGCTGGGACCCGGGACTCCGGCTCCCCGGCTCCCGCTGCTCCGCCCCCTCCTGCGCCTGCGCGGGCGCCGTTCGCTACGCAAGTTGCTCAGTCTAGCCCTTGCTCCGCAGCCCTGCGCCGCGCCCGGGGCGGAGCGGTTCGAGAATTGGCGCGAGCTGCGCAGCCGGCGGGCGCCAGGGGTTATGAGAGGCGGGAGGCGACCATGAGGCTCTGGCCGCGCTGTATCCGGCCCGCGCTGGAGTGGGCCGTGCCCGGGGCCAGCGGCCCTTGCTTGTTTGGGGGACCGCCAGTTCCCATGCTTCTCTTCTCCACCCCCAAATCGAGATCGTGCCGCCCGACCCGGGGCGGTAACGACTTCCCTTCACCCGATCTCTGAAGGAAACTTCCGCCCGCAGCCAAGATGGCCTCCGAGGCCCGCCCCCACCCCCCCCAACCCCATCCCCGGCCTTAACTCCCGGGGTCCCACAGCCCGCCAGCCGACGCCCTGGCCGGCGGCGGTTCCTGCTCACCTGGCCAGCCGCCTGCCAGGCCTGAGGCCCTACGAGTCCTATGGTCACCCTGACAGGGGCCTCTGTCCCTTCTGTGTAGGGGCAGTCATCCTGCCAGGGTGGAGGCTCCCTCGCTTATCTCGAGTGCTCCCGCGTTGGCGCGGGGAGTGGCGCCCCTGATGCGGGCGGTGCAAGGGTTCCACTGGAGGAGGAGGGCGGGGAACTTCCCGATCTGGTCACCCAGTCCAGACGGAGCAGTGACACCAGCAATAATTGCATCCAACGGCTGAGCTTCAATGACGGTTTTGCAAAGTGCTTTCACCCACAGTAATCACCACTCAGTTTACAAGGATCACTGGCTCCTGAGGGAGGTGTCATCATCCCTATTTTACAGGGGCAGGAATTAAGGCCCAGACAGGCTGAAGGACTTGTCAGCAGGAGCTGGTCCCCAAATGGGGACTCCAGAGAATCCCTCATCTGCTCACACACAAACGCCCGAGACAGAAGTAAGTTGGGAACCGAGCATCCGAAGACGAAGAAGGGACCCAGGAGGAAGACGGTGGGCTGGGCCCCGGGCCGGTAGTGGCCCCGCCTGCTGGCCTGCTAGTGACATTTCCAAAGCTGATTGGGCCGGAACGATGACAGTTCCCGTTGCCCAGGCAACTAGGGCCGGGCTCCCTCAGCGCTAGAGAGAGGCGGCGGGCCCGGGTCAGGGGCCTAGAGATCGGGCTTGGGGTGAGACCTGTCTGCCGTCACCATTGGCTTGTCTGGCGGAGGCCTGGGTAGGGGCCTGGGGCTGCTCCACAGCCCCAGGGCTCCGAGAGATTTAGATCCTGGATGGATAGACTGAGCTTCCTGCCAGGCCAGACTCAACGACAGATGGGGGCCTGGGAGGCAGGGTGGACCTGGGGCTCTGAGGTGGGATAGGGAGCAAGGGGCACCTGCGCCCCAACCCCTGCTGGCCACCGTTTGCCCCAGCTGTGCCCTAACTACCTGCCATCTTGCCTCCACAGCCCAGAGCATGTTCCAGATCCCAGAATTTGAGCAGAGTGAGCAGGAAGAATCCAGCCCTGCAGATAGGGGCCTGGGCCCCAACCCCATTGGGGACAGGGCCCCAGGTCCCGGCAAGCACTGCCGAACAGCCACAGGCCTCCTGGGGGAAGCTGGTCACCAACAGGGGCAATCGGCCAACAGCAACTACCATGGAGGTAGGCACCCCCCTTACAACAACCACCTGCCTGTCCACCTTACCTCCAGCTCAGTAGCTCCCTGCACCCCAGCTACCTCCACACTCCCTGAGTGGCTTTGATTAAGTCCCTAACCTCTCTGTATCTCTTCTGTAAAACCGAGCAATTAGTCACCACCATTGTAGTGCTGTTGGGATGATTGGTAGGAATATCTAAGAAGCACTTAATTATAGAGCTGGTGCTTTCTAAATGCTCAAAGTATGTAGCTGTTAGTGTAGGACCAGGATAGAATCACTGAGAAGCAGCTGGAAAGGGGAAGTGACTTGCCTAAGGTCACACTTGCTTGGCATTTCCACCAAGCAGAGACTCTGCCCCAGGCTAGTACTTTCCCTGGGATTGGGCCTTACAGCTTCCAGCTATGTTCCTTCGCACTTGTTGGCTCACACCCTCATAGGGCTGTCCTTGTCAGTTGCCAGGGCCCAGTGACCCCAGGAGACAGACGGCCCTACCAGGCAGCGGGTCTGTGTGGGGCTGGAGAGGCATCAGCTGTCCTCCACACCTACTGAGGGGGACCCAGCGCTGGGATGGAAGGAGGGGCACTGGAGGGCAGCGACCATTTCTCAGTAGTCTCCATCCACCCAGTGCCCAGCACAAGCCTTAGCACCTGGAACAGCCACAGAGAGCTTCCGAAAACAAACATCACATTCCTTGCCAGCTGAAGCTGAAATGACACCTTCCCCATTTTCAGGAGCAGGAAGGCTTAAGGTCTCTTTCCCAGCCCACTCTGTTATACTGAACTCCACGGGCTTTCTTTACCTTCTTCCAGGTCTTTGCACTTGCTGTTTTTCTGCTTTTTCTTCCTTCCCATCCTCTGTCTCAAGTGCTTAATGTGTGTCACATGCTGTTCCAGCTACCAGGGAGTACATCAGGGACCAGAAGAGATAAATCCTTGCCCCTGTGGTGCCTACATTCTGGTAGGTGAGGGGAGACCAGCCATAAACAAACAAACAAGTAAATGATATAATGCATTAGAAGGTGATGGCAGTGTGTGACACACTCTTTACTTTCTTGTTGGAATCTAAAGTACCAAGGGGCGAGAGGAGTGACTTTAACTGAGGTGGCCTTGTCAGGGCAGGTCTTGCTAAGAAGTGACATTTGAGCAAAGGCTGGAAGTGATGAGTGTGAGCCAGGATGAGCCAGGCAGACATCTGAGGGAGGAGATGCAGGTGGAGGGAAGGGCATATGCAAAGGCCCTGAGGGCAGGACACAGTTCAGGCCAGGGAAGGGAGGGGAGTTGGAGACACTTTAAGAGTTAAGGGAGGAGGAGAGGCTGCTGGGCAGGGCCTTGGAGGACTAGGCGAGGTCTCCGGCTTTCACTTTGAGTGCAGACATGGAGGGCTTTGATCTGATGTGGGCTTCCAGAGAATCACTAGGGCACCTGTGTTGAGGCGTGTCTGCAGTGGGCAAAAGGAGGGGCGGTACCACAGGGGAGGATGCTGGCCTGGGCCAGGGTGGTGGCGGCGAAAGTGGTAAGTAACTGGACTCTGGGCTTATTTGGAAGGTGGGATTTGCTGACGGACAGATGTGGGGTATGAGGCACAGAGAGGATCAAGGATGGCTGCAAGGGACCTGGCCTGGGCCTCTACAAGGATGGAGTGTCTCTTAACTGAGATGGAACTGACAGGGCATGGGGTGAGATCAGGAGCCCTGCTTGGGCCAGGTCAGGTCAGAGGTGCCTTCTAGGCATCCAGGTGGAGATTTCTAGTAGTGATAGAGCCAAGCGGAATTTGTACACGAGGGAGCTGGCAGTCACTGATGGAGTGTTCTGTGAGACCCCAGGGAGCCAATGTAGACAGGAGAGGGTCCAGCCTGCACAGGACAGCAGCAGAGGAGAAGCCAGCACTGGAGTCTGAGATGAGCCACCTGGTAAGGAGGGGAGTGCTGAACTGGGTGACAAGGGGAGGGGCAGGAGGAGGGCTGGGGGTAGGGTGCAGGACTGGACCACACAGGCAGTGCAGTTGGGGTGGAGAGCTGGGAGGGATAATGGGAAGAGCTGGAGGCAGAAAGGAGCATCTACTATTGGCAGCTAAGCTCCTGTCCCGAAGAGCACAGGAGCAAGCATCAGCTGAAGGCACCAGGAGAGTCAAGGAAGGCTTGTTTTATTATTTTTTAAGATAAAAAGGGAAAAGAAAATAGCATGTTTATAAGCTGATGGGTAAACCAGGAGCGAAGAAAACATAGGAGGGTGTAGGAGAGAAGGGAGGCTTGCTGGAGAGGTGTCCTTGGGTAGGAGAGAGTAGCTGGTGTGCAGGGGAGGGGCGGTGTATCTAAGTGCAGTGGGGAGGGTTGGGGGAGATACCTCGTGGGAACTTGTAGAAGTTTCTCTTGTGGGTCCTCCCAGCTTCTCAGTGGAAGGAAGCCAAGTCCTGAGCCAGGAATGAGGGTGGGGAGAGGGGTGGGGGCTGATGGGGAGAGAGGCCCTGATCTGAAGGGGTCGTCCAGCCTAGAGTACTGAGTGTCAGATGTATGCCTGGCCACATGCAGGACTCCCGCCACTGGGTCCTTTGACCGTGAATCTGAACTGAGTTGGCTCAGCTGCACTTTCCTCCAACCACCCTGGCCGCTCACTGTGAGAACTGGCACAGAGTTGGTATTAACCAGAGCTGTTTGTCTCAGTCCAGTGGAGAGGCACTGGGGGGCTTGGCTCCGGTGGGGTGTAAGCTGGCCAAGTGTGAGGAATCCCAGCATCACTAGAGTTGGGGTCCCGAGGCAGGAAGCCGGGAAGGACCACTTCAGTGCTGTGAAGGAATGAAGATAGGCGTGACTAAGGGAGAGAGCTGCAGGGAGCTTGAGTGACCCCCTGCACACTAGGGGTGACCTGGGGGTGAGGGGTGCTTGTGGCCCAGAGGGGGAAGGATGGTAGAAGCTGAGAGAAACTAGATTTGGGGAGGAGGGGATGAGAATGTTCTGAAGCAGCAATGAAGAGGTAAACGCCTACTGCAGCTCCGGCCCCGCCACGAGGGTGGCTGCAGTGGGGGAAACAGTCACCATGTAAGAGGACTGCACTGGATTTCTTAAACGTTTTTTTCTGTGCATGCCTTCTGTTTTTGGCTTTTTTTAATTGAAGTATAGTTGATTTGCAGTGATGTGTTAGTTTCAGGCATACAGCAAAGTGATTCAGTTATACATATATATATTTTTTCCATTATAGGCTATTACAAGATACTGAATATAGTTCCCTGTGCTATACAGCATGTCCTTGTTGTTTATCTATTTTGTATACAGTAATTTGTATCTGCAAATTCCAAACTCCCAATTTATCTCTCCCCCTACCCTTTCCCTTTTGGTAACTGTAGGTTTGTTTTCAATGTCTGAGTCTGTTTCTGTTGTGTAAATAAGTTCAACTGCATCTTTTTTTTTTTTTAGATTCCACGTATAAGTGATATCATGATATTTGTCTTTCTCTGCCTTGCTTCACTTAGTATGATCATCTCTAGGTCCATCTATGTTGCTGCAAATGGCATTATTTCATTCCTTTTTATGGCTGAGTAGTATTTCATTGTATATATATACCACAACTTCTTTATCCATTCATCTGTCAATGGTCATTTAGGTAGCTTCTATGTCTTGGCTAGTATAAATAGTGCTGCTGTGAACATTGGGTGCCTCAGTTTTCCTATCTGTAAAATGTGAATAGAACTAGTCACACCTCATAGGGTTGTCATGAGGAACTGATGCGTTAATATAGGAAAATTGATCAGAAACAGTGTCTGGAACAAAGGAGGATTTGCTGTTCTTACTATTACTGCAGCTGTTATTATTGTTACAATGAGTTGGCCCAGGCTCTGAGCAGACCTAGGGACTGCCATTTATTCAGCAGGGATAGAGGCATGCATAACCAATGCACCCCTGATGATGGACAAGTGAAGTGTAGGTTAGACACTGAATGTAAGGGCCTTGAAGGCCATGCCTAGGAGTTTGGGGTTTATCTCATGGGCAACGGGGAGCCATTGAAGGTTTTAGGCAGAGGACAGAAACAGTTGGGGTTTTTTTGTTTGTTTGTTTTGTGTTTTTTGGAGGGGGGGAATTAGGTCTATTTATTTTCAGAGGAGGTAGTGGGGGTTGACCCAGGACCTCATGCATGCTAAGTGTGCACTCTATCACTTGAGCTATACCCTCCCCCCTCAGACATAGTTGGGTTTAGAGCAGGGGTTGGCAAACCACAGCCACAGGCTAAATCTCTCCTTTTTTGTACAGTCCATGAGCTAAGAATGATTTTGACATTTTTAACTAGTTGACAAAAATCCAAAGAAGAAAAGTATTTTCTTTCAGTGTCCCTAAATAAAATGTTAATGGAACACAGCCATGCACAGTCATTTATATATTGTTTATGGCTTCTTTCAACCTATGACACAAAGTTGGGTAGTTGTGACAGACTGTGTGGCCTGTCATGCCCAAAATATTTACTCTCTGGCCTTTTACAAAAAATATTTGCCAGCCGCTGCTTTAGAGTGTTTTCTGATTTCCTCAGCTCTGAGCAAGGTGGGGCTATGTTCTTAACAGGCCAGTAGGGGCAGGTGTACCCAAATGGCTTTGGGGTACACAAGGAGTCTGGGCCGAGGCCTGCAGTGCTGGAAGCCACATGGCAACCGTGCCTGCTCAGGGTGGGGCGCCATGCCTTTCTGCCTGCTGGGGGCAGTGTGTGACTATGTGGTAGAGCAGGATCCAAACCCAGCCCTGCCTGAAGGCAAAGCTTCACTGCCTCGAATTGCCTGGAACACCACTGTTTTAATTAAGTCTTGGAGGATGCTCACTGAAGCTTGACCATGGATGTGTCCAGCCCCACCCACTTACCCAGAAGCCCAGTGGGTGAAGGACTTAAAGCTTTGTGAGGGCTTGGGGCACCTCCAGCCACAGGCCCCTCCCTCTTCCCCACCCCAGCCCTAGGCAGGCTCTCGGGGAAGAAGGCTTGAGTGGGCAGGCCTGGGTATCCACCCACGCTCACACCAAGCTAGGAGCCACGTCCCCTCCCTATCCCTTACTTGCTCCAGAGGCCACTTCTGCCCTGCCCAGGGGCATGTAGGCATGAGAGCTAATTGAAAGTTTAATAGTTGAAGTGGGGGGCATATCTGCTTCCTCCAGGGAGTTCACAAAAAATCCCTCAGGTTTTTTCTAGTAAATAGAAGGACACTTAAAAGTTCTGGAGGGAGCCTGGAGCATGAGAGTTAAACACACAGACCCAGGGGCCAGACTGGCTGGGTGGGAAATCCCAGCTCTGCCACCTACCAGCTGTATGATCTTGGGCAGGTTACTTACCCTCTCTGTGCCTTGGTTTCCTCCTAACCTCCCCCATAGGGCACGCAGAGGACAAACACGAGCAGTACTTCCAACCTGAAACCGGGAGGGCTCTTCTATTTGTTCTCATTCCCAGGAGAGGGGCTGGTGCCCAGACCAAGTGCCCACCTGCAAGCCACTTGCCTTCTGACCCTTGGCCCTTGCATACATCAAGTGCGGAGTTTATGTGGGTTCTTAGAGCCAGTAAAAGAGAAGAGCTGGTGGTTTCTGAGCACTTAAGTGACCAGGCAGGGTGGGCCAGCTGTGTGACCCCTGGCAAGTTCCTAACCTCTCTGTGCTTCATTTCCTCATCTATAAAATAGGGAGAACTTGGTGTCCGCCTCACTGGGAAACTAGGTTTCAGGACATGAAAGAGGGAGAATGGGGTGCTTTCATTGTGTCATTTGTTCTTCTGGTGGTCCTGGGAGACCAGGGCTGCTCCCACTTCACAGAGGACACTGAGGCCCCAAGGGGTTGAAGGGCCCAAGGTCACAGAACAGGAACGTGGTTGAAGTGGGGCCCACCAGGCTAGTGACCCCTGCCCTGCTGCCCACACCCCCACGGAACCAGAAAGCACTCTGCAGACGGGTCTGTTCTCATCAGGGGTATTGCTGTTCTTGGCTCCTCCAGTCCCATTCCGAATCCCCACTGCTGATTTTGCTGCCCGTTCCCCACTGCCAGCTTGTTCCTCAAAGACCTTACCTACCTGACCCCAGGCCTGGGGTTTTGGGGGAGCCCACGTGCTCCGACCTTGCTCTTAGCCTAGGCCTTTCTGGATCCAGCCCTCTTGTCCCTTCTTGGCTTTCTCAGACACCTATCTGGAGCTGCGACCCTTGGAGGCCCTGCAGCCCTGGAGGTGACCCACAGGCTTTGGGGGGAAGGATGAGACATTGTTATCCCCTGGCTTAGACCTGATCTAGATCTTACTGCCTCCAAAGTGCTTCTCTGACAGATGTGCCTTGCTGTGCATGCTGAGCACATTCCCCTGCACTTGCTCCATGCCTGTCTTTCATTCTATACTTTGTTGGTCTGGGTATGGGGCTGGGCTTGGCAGGAGGGCAGGGGATGGCCTACAGTACACAGGTCAGACAAACTTTCGATATAGTAGAGGTGCCTCACTGAATAACGACCCATCACGCACTTCAGCTTACAGAGCACTTTCACGCTGTTTATTTTATGGGAGCCTTATGTGGTCACTGGTAATAAGGGCTAGGTTTATCCCCACAGAGAGGTGAGGACATAGGCTCAGGGAGTTGAACGGTAGTTGGACAAAGGAAAAAAGTGGAGCTCAATGGATAATCACTGGTTTCTGGATTCCAACCTCTGAGGGACTTCTAGCCTCAGAGCTTCACAGCTATGTGACCCTGGTCAAGTCTTATCCTCTCTAAGCCTCTGTCTTCTCATCTGCAGAATGGAAGCAATGTTAGTACTTACTTCCCAGGATGGTTAGGAGGATAATTAGGTTATGCCTAGGGCCTAACACTCAGTTAAGTGTGCCATAAATTTACCTTAAAAGTCAACAGAACTTTCTGGACATTTTCTCCCAAGTGGGTGCTGTGGGAGGTACAGACTTGCTGCTGACATTTTTTTGTTCTCCAGGGGCCCAAGGTCTCCTGTAGGCCACAATAGAGGAACAGACAAGCCCCAGCAGGTTGCCTGCAGAGCTGAAGTTCAGCCCTACCTGGCTGGAGCAGGACACCTTTTCATCCAGGGGACTGGTTTCCTCTGCAGGAGAATGGAGCTGATGAAAGAGCTAACAGCCCTGGGGTTGCTGGAAATCCCAGGGTCTTGTACTCATAACTATAACTACTATCTCTAATGCCCTTATTTTGCGCCAGGCACAGAGGAAAGTCATTTTATACACTAAGGGCCTGGCCCATTATTGGGGCTCAATTAAGATTTGTGGGATTAATGAGAAGTTATTTCGAATCTTCACAAAAGCCTCATGAGCTTCCCTTAGGAAGGAACTGGGGCTCTGAGAGGTAGAGTGATGTGCACGCAAAGATATCAACCGGCAGGTGGAGCTGATACTGAGGGCTTCTGGACGGCTGGGAGCGAAGAGGAGTTGAGATTCACATCATCCCCCACCACCCGACCCTCTCTGCAGGCGCTGGGGCTGTGGAAACCAGGAGTCGCCACAGCTCCCACCCAACGGGGACCGAGGACGAAGAAGGGACGGAGGAGGAGGAGCCCAGCCCCTTCCGGGGCCGCTCGCGCTCAGCGCCCCCCAACCTCTGGGCTGCACAGCGCTATGGCCGCGAGCTCCGGAGGATGAGCGACGAGTTTCACGGATCCTTCAAGGTGAGCGTACGGGTGGGCGCACGAATCCCCGTAGTCCTGGAGCATGCTGGGGACTATACTCGCAGGTCTCCTCCCACTGGACTGTTCCGTTAGGGTTCCGGTGCATGTCGGGATTTGCAGTCTCGTGACTCCTCCCCTCCCACCGGCCTGCAAGGCATTTCGGGATCTGTAGTCCAGACCCCGCTCCAGAAGGCCAAGCCTCCTGGGTTCCCTAAATATTTGGAGCGCTAGGCATGCTGGCATCTGTGCTCCCAGCCAATCCCGTTCGGATATCCGGGTCCTCTGGCTTCAATTTCGGAACCACCTCTTTAATTCTCGAATTCTGGTCCCGTCTTACAGGTGCTTCCGGATCTCTGGCTCTGGTCCTAATAGGGTCTTCCTAGGCCTCCTCTCCCCGTCCCCGCTATGGAGGGTCCAGAATCTAACCAGTTCCATTCCTAAGAGCCCAAGCGATCGTTCATGCCTAGTAAAGTAGTCAGGAGACCCCTCGGTACAGGATCTTTATCTCCCCCGGAATTTCACTTAGCGGTGGGATTCCAGAAGTAGAGGGGCCTGACTTGGGCTGCCAGGTAAACTAATTCACTTAACCCTTTCCTCCTCCCACTTCAAAGGGACTCCCTCGCCCGAAGAGCGCCGGCACCGCGACACAGATGCGGCAAAGTCCCAGCTGGACGCGCTTCATCCAGTCCTGGTGGGGCCGGAACTTGGGGAGAGGAGGCTCCGCCCCCTCCCAGTGAACTTCCGTCCCATAAGCCGAAGCTCCCCACCGCCGTTGGTGGCCATCTTGGGAGTGGGCGGAAGTCTTTTCTGCAGGCCTTATGCAAAAATAGGATCCATTTCGTCCCTTTCGGAAGGAAGCGGTCTGACCCAGAGCCCGATTCCCTTCCGGGGTGTGCGGACCACGGAGGGGCTCGGTCCCCATCGGAAGTTTTGAAATTTTTCCGCCCTTAGTTGCCGGAAGTGGCTCCGTGACCCCGCCCCGGCGCTGGTCGGCCCCAGGTGCCTGCGCCAGTTGCCAGCCGGGATTAACCCTAACTTCGCCAGAACCCTTTCCTCCACGGTAACGCTGAGGGCTAACAGCTCGCTACGAAATGTGCTAATAAAGCCCGCGTCTGTGCCAGCGAGTCTCCTCCGTCCGTCGTTTGGGTCTTCGCGGGCAGGGGGAGCGCTGGTACTGATAATGTCAAAAGATGTCCCCGTTTTACATGTAAGGGAAACGGGCTCTTTTTGAGTGACATTCTGGGACCGAGACCAGGAAGGGGTTGAGGCGGCTAGCAGAGCCACGCTGCTTAGCCTCCGGGAAGCGGAGCGTGACCAGGCCTCAGGGACCTCCAAGTCCTTAGCTCTAATATGGTAATTGGGAGCCGCAAGCTGGCTGGCCGCCGGAATGCCGCGTACTGCAAACCGTGCCGCCGTCCCCCAGGGAGGGTCATTTGTTCCTATTTGGGTCAGTCCTTTTGAGTAGCTACTGTGTGGCCGGCCTGAGGCCAGCGATCCTCAGGGAGCTGGCAGGACACGCAGGGCGGGGGGACGGGGGCGGGGGTAAGGCTCCGCTCAGGGATTGTGACTAGAGTGATCACTAGGGAACTGGAGAAGCTTCACCAGGACCTGGGAACAGAACTCAATTCCAGAAAGATTTATTGGCGCCCTCTATAGACCAGCCAGCGCTTTGTATAGGTTCACAGAGATGAATTAAACGCCACAACTCCTGCTATCTCAAGCTTCCTGGCAAGGGGAGAGCTAGCCTCTGAACAGTGGAGTTATCGCCAGCCGAGTCCTATAACAGGGGCTTGGAACCGGGCTAGGGGCGGCTCACTCCAGCAAGGGAAAGTCAGGGAGGTCTTCAAGGAGGAGGTGAGCTAGACTCGAAGAGATGGGGGAGAGGGCTGTCATTCCTGGTAGAGGAAGGAGCAGACCCATGGACGGATAAGGGGAGCAGCAGAGGCCAAGCATCTCAAGGATGGGAATGTAGTACCCAGGAGTTTGGAGTTTAGCCTGGTCTTTGAGGACCTGCGGACTGGTATCTAGTGTTCCCGTGTAGAGTCAGGAAGATAGGAGCTGGCTGCTGAGAGGCCTGAACAGGGCAGATTTGGGGCTAGGACAAAGCCTGACTGCAGAAGCAGGGAAGGCCTGGGCAATGGTACTGATCCTAAGGAAGCAGGGCCTTAGGCAGAGGTCCCCAGCCTGACACATCCCTGCTCTGGAAGTCCTGTTTCTCTGGCCTTCCCACCACATTTGTTTGTCTGAGGTTGCAGCAAAAACAAAGAAAGAAAACACTCAATTGGCAGGAGATAAGCCCAGATAAGAGGCTGCCTTCCTCTGGAGGAGGGAGGCAGTCAGCCCAGGAAGCGCCAGGAAGCTGGGAGAGGCCTTGAAGAAGTGCCAGCCTGACCCTGCTGCAGAACCCGGCCGCACCCTCGCTGCGGGGTCTCTGCCACTCTGCCGTCCCAGGGCCGGAGGGGGAGGCGTGGAGCAGGTCCTCCAGGCTGGCATAGAGGGTCCAGGCCCACCCTGCCTCCAGATCAGGATGTCTTGACTTAGTTGTGGCCTCAGTTTCCTCATCTGCAAAACAGGGATAACATCTCCCTCACAGGGATGAGAGGGATGCTGGGTCTCCTAGCCCCTGCAAGTGCCTGTGACTGTCAGCTTCCATTCTCCCAAGAGTCACTTCAAGGCCCATCCTCTTCCCACCTAAAGCTGAGAACCTAGGTCCCCTGATGTTGGGCAGGTTCTGGGCTGCCCAACTCCACCCCTAGCAGGTCGATCCCCAGATAGTCAACTGCCTGTGTGGCTGGAGCTGCCTCAGCGGAGGATGCTGGGTGTTTGGGTCATATCAGGCAACAGGAAGGGGGGGGCAGAGGAGGCTTCCTGAAGCAAAGGCCTGAGCCTCTGTGAAGGGAGGACAAGAAAAGCCCAGGAGGGAGAAAAGTAATGGGGGCGTGGGGCGGGAGTGATAGCCCAGGGCAGGGGCATAGAGGCGGGGAAGCCTCGGGGAGACCAAAGGGGCTCTGGTGTCAGGTCATTGGGAAGATCTGCAGGTAGTTCCTGGGCAAGGAGGTCTCAGGTTTGAAACCCAGCAACCCTCTGGACGGGGGCCTGACCTCAACCCCACAATGCCCACAAGCCCATTTTATAGATGAGAAAACTGAGGCTCCAGAAGTGGCAGAGCCAGGTCTAGGGCCCGGAGTCCTCTCCAGCGCTACCCCACCCCAAACCACGCTGCACACAGGATCCCTGAAATCCACTTTTATTCATGTAAAAAAAATTCCCAAAAGGATAGAGAAAGAATGTGACCCCTACTTCCCGGAGCTCGCTGTCTCTACCCAGTGCTCCCTGGGGAAGTGAAGGAGATGACGCCCACTCTGGGGTGTGGGTGTCATGGGGGCGAGGCTCTTCTGGCCCAGTGACCCACTCAGCACCTTCTCTAGAACTGAGGACAGGAAAGAGGCGCGGAGGACTAAGAGGGCCCTAGGAGGGTGAAGGGAGGGAGTTAGTGTGGGGTGCTCGCCCCAGTTTAAAAAAATAAAATTTCTAAAGATAAAAAGTTAAAAAAAAAAAAAAAAAGCATTAGTGTCTTGGCCTCCTGCCCTCCTCCCAGCGCCCACCCTGGCCCTTTGGCCACCTCTTGCTCAGCCAGTTCAGAGCTTCGTATTCTCCTCTTGGCTCTCCAAGTCAGCACTGGACAGGTGCCCACTGCTCCCGGGAGCGTGACCATTGCTGGCACAGGCCACCAGATGCCCGTCCCCCAGTCCCTCTGGTGACTCGCCCAGCAGGCTCCAGCGGATCTCCTGGGGCAGCCTTGCCCGCTGCTCCTGACACTCCTGGGCCAGCTGGGCCAGCAGCTACAGGAGAAGGAAGAGTAGCATAGGTGAGGCCAGCCCACCCAGCACTCTGCCCGCCTGCTGTCCGCCTGCCCCTCATCCAAGGCCTCACCTGGGGCTCCTCTTCCACCAGCTGTTGTAGGACCTGCTGCTGCCCTGCCACAAGGCGTTCATACCGCTGCTTCTGGGCCTCCTCCAGCTGTGGGGGGGCAAGGGCTCAGCCAAGGGTCTCTGAAGGAGGGGCCCCAGCCCCGGGGCTCTGCCTGGGTATAGACATCAGGCAGGTGCAGGCTCCCGGGGTTGTGAGGTGACCCTTACAGACAATGCTCCAGCCGTTGCAGTCGGCTTCGGATGTGATGCGGGTGAGAGAGGGCTGTGGGAAAAGGACTCTAGAAGTCCGTCTAGTGCAATGCAGCACCAGGCCGGGACCCAGGACACAGGTTTCCAATGACTAAAGGAACAGGGGTGGGCTAGGGTGGCACCTGAGTTTCACTCACCCGACGGATCGAGTTGACCGACTCAGTGATGTGCCGCCGGTTAATCTCTGTCAGTTCCCTGCACAGGAACGAGGCAGGATGGGCTCAGTGCCCCTGCACCCAGCCCTGCCTGCCCAGCGCCCAAATGGCTCCCAGCCCTGATGCCCTTACGCCTCCTTCTTATGTTTCTCTCTCGTCTTGGCCTCTGAGATACTGTTGTGGCGCTTTCTGTCCAGGATCTTCTGCAGTTCCTTCTTCTCCCTGGAGGAGCCCATGGGGGAAGAGGCAGGGTCAGTGGCACGACTGGGGGCTCTGCCTGCTACCTGGCACCAGGGAGTCCCCTGTCCCACCTACATGAGATTCCCTGCCTTCACCTGTCATTCATCTCCTTCAGTCTCTTGAGTTGAGTTGTGTGAGCATCCATGACGACCTCCCTGAGCCGCTGCTGAGCCTAGAGACACAGGTGGCCAACAGGTGACATGGGCCAATGAAGGTCTGTCCAGGAGGCAGGCTCTCCCTCACTGCCACATGCCCCCTTCACCTGTCTCAGGTGCTCCAGTCTCCGCTCAGCATCTATATCTGCCTGGGCTTCCTTCAGCTCCAGCAAACACTGCACCTGTTTCTTCTGGAACTCTTGATACCGCTTCACCTCTTCGTCCTCCTCCTTGTCTTCCCCACCTCTGTGGGGAGAAACCCTCTGGGTGATGCTCTGGTTGTCACATGGGCTGGGAGGGTGGGGACAAGGCATATCCCAGCAGGCAATGGCAGGTGCCAGCCTGGAGGGGCAGGGTCTATTATGCCAAAGAGGAGGCCCGTTAGCTTCACCCCAATGATAGGAGCCTGTCTGGGCAACAGTCTCTCAGAACATATGCCCTCATGGGGACTTCAAAAGAGGTGACACTCACTGATGGAACCCAGCCTCCTCTGTCTTCCTTTCACCCAACCCTCCCCACTGGGGGTCAAGGGGCAGCCCTTGGCCATCTCTCCAAGCCCACCTAGTACAGAAATCCACATGCAGACACACCCTCACGTTCACATCAGCACACGCAGCACACTTGCACGCAGGCAGTCTGGACACTCACAGGACACCTGGCCGGTGCCGGCACCTGCCCTCAGCCCGAGCCTGGCCCAGGCCATCAAGCAATCGGCGAGTGAGGGCGTCCGCCTTCCGCTGATGCTTCTTGCGCAGCTCCCGCAGGTCTCGCTCTTGCCGGCTCCGGAGTTTCACCAGGGCTTTGTGGCCTCGCAGCTCATCCAGTGGGACCGGGGCCACCTCTGTGAGCAGCAGAGCCAAGGCAGGCTGGGCTGGGTTGAGCTGGGGCAGGCAGATCCTACAGGAGCACCCACTCCCTCCAGGAGGAGCCCCGTCCCCAGAACAGATCCCCCCCCTACCTGAGAGGATGCTGGCGACGAGGTCGTCACGCTGACCTGGAGAGCAGGGCAAGACTGAAAGCTGGAGGAAGAACAGCGGAGCTCCTCCCCTCGACCCACCCCAGGCCCGGGCCGTCCCTCACCTGGGCTGCTGACGGAAGCGCTAGTGGGGGAGGTGGCAGGGCCTGGGGGACGGCGAGGGGAGACATCCAGTGGGCTGGGTGTAGGATTTGGGGTCAGCTGGGACCCCAGCTGCTGAGACTGGGTCTCTTGGCATGTCTCCGGGCCAGCCTGAGCCTGCAGGGGATAAAGCAGAATGCTCTTTCCAGAAATGCTGTTCTTTCCAGGCCTTCTATCCTTCACAGCCTCCCAGGGCTCCCCAGTGCTTTGGTCAGCCTCCCTCAGCCCTGGACTCATCTGTAATGTGGGGACAACCACATGCAAACAAGAGGTATAAAACAAGCATTTCTGCCCATCTTTCCACATGGGGTGTGAGGGAGGTAATGTGAGCTTGGGTCTCTAGGATGCCAGCCCTCATTGCATGTGCTGAGGAACGTCCAGATTGTTCTGGAAAGCCTTGGCCCAGCCCCAAGCTTCTTCCCCTCTCCGAGTCCCCCTCCACCCTTGCCCACAGCTGCTCATCTTCCTTGTTACTTAGCTCCTGATTAAATCAACGAAGGAAGTAACCGCAGAGTGGGCACCAGCCTCTCCCTCTAACAGCTCCAGGCAGCCGTCTCTCTTCCCCGCCTGCCACAGGCCCCCGGGAGACTGGGTCGAGATGTGCCGGCAGGCGAGCCTCTGCTCCTGAGCCCTCCCCGCAGAAGCCACTGCCTATCTCATAGCTCCCAGGACAAATGTTTTAAAAGCTTCTATGGCTTCCAACTACACTGCTGAAGTGGCTGAACCCTGCCCCACGCCTTTGACCCCCCTGGCAGCAGTTAGAATTCTAGCCCAGGACCATCCTGAAGGCCTTTTGCATGCAAAAAGGTGGTTTCCACCTCCTTAAAATGTGGTGAATAATCCAAGGCCACTGAGCTTATTGAATGCGAGGCCAAAAGCTTCACACTGAGCAGGGCGGGCAGGGTGGTGGAAAGGCCAGCGTTGGAGGCAGAGCTGAAGGGGTTGGGAGGGTGTGGGTAAACACCTGAGGCTGGCGTGTGCAGCAGGAGGGAAACAGCCCCACTCAGGGATGAACAGACCACCAGCTGGGAGTGGGGTGGACAGTGCAGGTGGAGGCAGGTAGAGAAGGCTGCAGGGTGCTTCTCCACCAGGGCTGGGCCTGGCCTATCCCACCCCTACCCCCAGGGTCCAGGTAAGCCTGAGCCCTGTGGCCTCCTGCCTGCCCCTGCCCTGCCCTGGCTCACCTCACTCTCCCCAATGAGGGCAGCCAGCTGCTTGGCTCTCTGGTCCATCAGGCTGACGTGCTTGATGGGGTTGATCAGGGCCTCTGCGTAGTCTGGGGGGCAGTGGGCAAGGGTCTCAGAAACAGAACCCCTAGGGCCACAACTTCCCCAATGACTGGTCTCGTGGAAGGACTACAGAACCCGCCCTCAGATCTGTTTATCACCTTCAATTGAGGCCACCAGTCCCAGCCACTCCCAGGCCCTGGTGGCATCTTTGTCCCCTACCTGCCTCGCCTGCCCCACCCCAGCTCCCTCCAACTCACCCTGGTGATCGTCGGGGATGTAGTCAGAGGCCTCGGTATAGATGAGCAGGGCTGGCAGGCAGAGCGGCTGGTTGGCCTCATTCCGCAGGCAGATGTAGTGGTACCCTGGAAGGGCGGGAGGGCAAGGTTGGCTGGGCCCCAGGCAGGTTCCCACACACTCTGGCCCCAAGCTGCCCAGAGCCCAGATAGCCTCACCTGAGCGGATGGCAGAGACGGGCAGGATCCGGTGCCCCACGAACTTGCCGCCCTCCTCAAAGGCCGCGATACGCAGTGAAGCCAGTGTGGGCAGCACCACCTGAGGGACCAGACTTGTCTGAGCCACAGCTGACCACAGCCACCAAGGCCGAAACCCAGAGCGGGCCCTTGGACAATGTGACCTAACCACTGACCATCAGTCACCATTGTCACTGAGCCAATGATGGACCCTCCCCTCCATGGCCTGGCCAAACAGATGGCCAGCAACCACCAGAGCCCTGAGTCAAGAGAACAGCCAGATGGACTTCTCCAGGCACCATTAGGGCAGGATAGGTCTGGTCATCACCAGCGTAGAAACTACAGTAAGCCATGCATCAGGGACTGAGGCCACACCCCACCCCAGCAGGGTACAGAGGGCCCATCCATTTGGGAGGCAGGAAGAGCTGGGCTAAGTTTGTGGCTATGATCTCGGGCAAGTCCCTCCTGCCTGGGAGATGGGGTGGACTGTGCCCACTCCCCACAGGAAGGCTACAGAACTCCCTTCTGTCACAGCTTCCTGTCCTCTTCTCTCACCCTGCAGAGGGCAGGGAGCCGAGCCTGACACTGGGACATGCAGAACCTGGGGTGGGGCCTGGAGGTGACACCCCCACCTCCTGACTCCCGATTGTGCTCCTGGTTCCCATCCCCCTGCCCAGAGAGGCAGCAGGTTGGAGCTCCCTGGGACTGGGCTGGGTGCTGCACCAAGCTCACCTTGGGGAAGTCAAAGGGCTCCTCATCCCACACAGGGTTGAAGGAGTTCCCCTGAGAGGTCCGCGTGCGGTACTTGCGCCGTGTGTCGACAGGGAGGCCAAACATATCCACCTCCACGTAGATGCCCACCTTCCTGTCGGACAGGAACTGCCCCGAGATCACCTGGGGGGCCAGGAGGTTAAGGTGGCTGCTGAGAGTCCCACCCCCAGGACACCTTGGCCTGAGCCCTCCCTGGCCCCACCTTGACCCGCAAGGCGTTGGCCACAATGCCGTCCACGATGACCTCGGTAAAAGGGTCAAAGCACTTGTCCGGCCGCCGCATGAACTCGGGCTTGAGCAGGTAGCCGCTGCGCCCGTTGTACTCGAACACTCCCGCGTTGAGCTGCATCGCCACATCTGGGGGCGACACGGAAAGGGCGAGGGTCAGCTGGTCAAATGGGGTCAGCAGTCAGGGCTATGCAGAGGAGGGCCAGGGATCATTAAGGTCAAATCAAATGGCATCAGGGATCCAGACTCAGGAAAAATCAGTTGGGGGAAGGGTCTAGGGTCAGGCAAGGTCAGGAGATGGGGTCAGCCAAGGTCTTGGCTGGGTCTGGGGATCTGGGATTAGATAGAAGTCCATTCAGGTAAGATTCACAGGATTATGGGGCAGAAGTCAGTGCAGCTGGGGGCCAGAGATCAAAGGCCAAGGCAGGCCAGTGCTCACCCAGGGTCTGGAAGTTGAGAGCAACGAGCTGACAGCCCACGTTCCAGAAGAGCTGAGGCATGTAGTTGGACGAGTCCACGCGGGTGCCCTTGGGGTAGATGCGGCTGAGCTGCTGCTTATTGTATCTGATGGGGGCAGTCAGGGGCCACGCCAGGTACTGCGCCTGCCTCCTGCCTCAAGCCCAGTACTCCAGGCTCATCCTGGGCAACTGTGAACGAACCTCCTGGCCTCTGCTCAAGCTGCCCCTTCAGTGCCTCCAGTTCTCAACCTAGGCCCTGTGCAGTCTCCCAGGCCCACCCAAAACCCAGACCAGGGTGCTGCAGCATCAGGACCCTGTGCAGGTGGTGGGTGGCGTTAAGTGGGGTCTGAACAATCTGAGCCAGCCTCCCAGCAAGTACCCCAGCCCCGCTTGCCAGCCCCAGCCCTGTGAAAGGATACTCCACGAATTCCATGGGGCTCTTGGTCAGTTGCTCCATGGCCTTGGTCTCCACAAAGGATGACATCTCGAAGCACTTGTTCCTCTCTGAGAGGTGGGAGGGGGTCAGGCCTGGCAGGGTCTTGGTGGCTCCCACTCCCACCACCTCTCACCCCACTCACTTCGAGCGGCCTCAAAGGACTTGAACTTGACAGGCTCGATATAGTTGACGAGGGTCGACATTTCCTCAGTGGCATTGACCTCACTGCTGGCGGTGCCCTGCGGCCCCCAAACGCAGAGTCAGCGGTCCTGTGTCCCATTCCAGTCACCAGCTGGAAGTACCCTCACCTGCCCCACTCCACGAAGGAGGTGCTGACCCTCTTCCCAGCCCTGCAGACACCCTGCCTGGTGGCTCTCACCAAAGACCCCAACCCCGCCACTGCTGTCAGTCCTGGTCCCCACCTTCCTGATTTGCCTCTTGCCTCCTTGATCCTTGGAAGCTGGAACTCCTCATCCAACTTCGGGGTTTCAGTTATTCACATGCACGTGGGGCCCAAATTTCCATCCCCAGTCTCATTTCCAACCACCACCTTGCTGTCTCCGCTTCGGTGGCTCACAAAAGCCTCAAACTCAACCCCTGAGACACTGAGCTCAGCCACCCCTGCCCACACCCTTCCTCATTCTGGGCCCCTCCCAAATCCAATCTCATAATTGACCTTTGCTGTCACCTCTTCGCCTCAGAACTCCTGAACCTCCATCCTCTTGCACTGCTCCCTTCCCCTGACTCTCTGGTCCTGCCACAGGGCCTTTGCACATAGTATTCCCTCTTCCTTGGGTCCCCTCTCCCAACCTCTCTGCCCAGGTCAGATTCTGCTTTCTCCCACCAGTTCTGCACCCTAATTCACCCATCTCTGGCTCAATTCATGAGCACAATTTCACACTTGCTTCCATGCCTATTTACCCCTTGACCCCCTCCACACACCCTCAGAAATCCAGGAGGGTGGGGATAGTGTCTGATCGTGGGCAGCCCCATCACCTGATGCCGTGCCCAGCCCAATCAGTGCTCAGCAAACGCTTGGGAAACAAATACATGCTGCCTCCCACTCTTCCTGCTTGCAGGCCTGACCTCATCCGTGGTTGGCTTTTTGGGGTCCGTCTGTTCCTCCTCTTCCTCCTCTTCCTCCTCATCCTCACGGTAGGCAGATCCAAGATCAGGGCCCCGATGCAGCCCCTCCTCACCCAGAGACTTCTGGGGCCCCAGGATGGGCTTCTCGAGGCCTACCTCCTCCCCATTGCTCAGGCCTGGGCAGCTGTCAGAGCTGGGGGACCCTGCAGAGGACAAGGCCACAGGGGATCAGGGGTCAGGGCACACACAGACACTCAAGAGCCAGGAGGGGTTGTGCTCAGTGCGTGTGGAGGTGACTCACAGAGGAATTAAGGGGTACTCTCAGGGCAGTGTGGCTGGGCGAGTAGGGGAGAAGTCAGGAGTCAGATGGGATTAAACCAAGTGGTAGTGCAGTGGGATCACAGGTCAAAGGTCAAGGTCCAGAGTTATATCCATCAGGGAGGTTGAGAGAGTGGCTCAGAAGGATGAGAAGCCAGGAACTGGCGTACAACAGCCTTGACAGTGGTGGTAAAAGATGATATGGCATTCAAGTCAGGGGTTAGTCAAGTCACACACAGTGAGAGGGCTTACTGAGGCGAGCAGTCAGGGGTCAGATGTAATGGTACCTCAATAAAGTAAGAATTAGAACCAGCCAGATGGGTAGATCAGTAAGGGTCTCAGGACAGAGGTGGCTCACTGGGGTCAGAGGTCAGAATTCAGAGTCACGACTTGGTTGAGGGAGAGGGCTCTGCAGGGTGGGAGCCTGGGGTTGAGGTGAAGTCAGGAGTCGGGAGGAGCCAAATCCAGCTGGTGTGTAGCTAAGTGAACGTCTGGGGTCAGGGGTCAACATACTCAGCAGAGAGGTGGCAAGTGGCTTAGGGTGGAGGGAGGTGGGGCTGGGAGCAGAAGGAGCAACCCCAAGGAAGGCAGAGGGGAGGGAGGTCAGGCCGGCTGTACCAAGCTGGGGCGAGGAGGGCTCGGTGGCGGCAGAGCTCTCGCTCAGGGCCGAGTTGCTCTGCTCTAGCGGCCGCTTGCGCACGGAGCTGTCAGGGACGCCGGTGCTGGGCCGGTGCCGCTTCTTGTTCTTCACCAGGATGCGGCCCATCAGGTCCTGGGGGCTGGGCAGGGGGACGCCTGGGGCCAGCTGGTGGGCACGGACAGGTCAGGGCCTGCTGGGTGCCCTCAAGCCCCACGCCCTGCCCTGGCTCCGCGCCCCATACCGGGTACTTGTCCAGTGGGTCGATGAGCAGTGCATCCCCAAAGATGGAGCGACAGTACTCGGCCATCTTGGCCTGCTGCTTTGCCCTGTGGGGCCAAGGTCAGAGGTCAGAGGTTCCTGGGTTGCAGCTGAGGTCCCCAGGGCAGGTCCAAGGCCCGCAGAGTCAGCGGAAGTCACAGGAGCAGTCCGACCGTGCCATGGTGGGATGGTTGTCTCTGGGTCATCAGGGGTCTCAGGGCCCAGATTGGGGTCCCAGGGTCAGGGGCCCACTCACGAGTCCACATGGTTCTCAAAGGACAGGATGACGGGGTAGGGCGAGGTCTTGAAGGCGGACTCTGCGATGGCCTCAAGCACGTCTCGGAGTGGCACCTCGGTGGTCATGGTGAAGCCATGGGTGATGAAAGGCTCCTCCTCGGGTGGCCGTCCTTTCCACACGTCCAGCTCCACGCAGCGGCAGCCCCACAGCAGCACCTGCCGGTATATCTCCACCGACGAGGTGCCGGCCAGCTGCCCAGCTGGGGGCGAGGCTCTGTCAGTCACCACGGCCACCCAGCCAGCCTGGCTCCTCACCCTCCTCCCCAGGCCAGTGCTGAACTGGGCCAAGCTATGAGCGCAGAGCCCTGGTGGTGACCCGGCCCTGGCATGCTCTGTCTCGCCAGCCTCTGATCCCTTCCTAAGTCACTGTGGAACCAGCACCATCTCTCCCCAAAGTCCCAGAGCTGGGCAGAGTTGATATCCACCAGTGCTGGCTGATAGGTTGGCTCCTCCACCGGGTCTCACCCTCCCTCGGATAAATACGTACCATCCCTCATCCCTCCAGTGGAACAGGGGAGTCATCCCCAATCCCCCTAAGGCCCCTCACTTCCTTTTCCTCCTTCCACCGCTGCTGCCCTGGAACAGACTCCATCACCTCCTGCCTGGGGACAGCAGGCCCCTCCCCGCCTCCCATCCAATCTCTGCGGAGCACCTGGCGTCATCCTTCTAAAAACATACCAGGTCACATCACCTCCCCCTGCTTAACACCTTGCAAAAAGCCTTTCCTGCACACTTAGATCAGTCCAAATTCCTTCCATTTCTTCTGAGCCCCCAGGGTCCCTCTCCACCGCCCTCTCACCTCAACCTGCCCTGCCCTGCCCCACCCCACCTCTCAGCCTCCTTCCTGCTTGAAAGCACCAAGGAGTCTCCTGCTCCAGGCCTTCACACAGCTGACACCGGCCCCAGCCTCCCCAGGAAGCCTTCTGAACCACCTCAAAACTCACCCATGCAGAGAAGTCCCACTCCCCCAAGCAGGTTGGCTGTCCCCTGCATCCCTAGCATGGGCCACCTCAAAAGGAGGAAGGCAGTTTAAGGGCCAGAGGGCAGAGGTCACGGTAGGGTGGGCTCTCACCAGTGAGATAGGTGTTGTGGGAGGAGTTGATGAAGTAGGCGCTCAGCGGCTGGGTCATGTCTGCGCTCAGGTCTAGGGCCTCCAGGGGCAGGATGCCGTTATCCTCACCTCCCAGGTAGCGGCTAAAGCCCTCCATGGACATCTGATCTGGGGGTGGGGTGGGGTCAGTAGGGTCAGCCGGGGCCCCTCAAGGACCTCCTCCAAGCTCCCACACTGGCTCACCTCGCTCCAGGAACTGCTGGTTGGGCTCATACTTCTCAATGAGCTGCCGGGCCTGGGAGGGCCGCAGGGGTGGGTATAGCACTTCGTTGAGCCTCGGGTCCCGTTGTTTCTGGTTGATGAAGTCCATGAGCTGCTCCAGCGTCAGGTATGGCTTGCCCTTGGCGCCTCTGGAGGGGGTGGAAAGCCAAGCCAGGCTGGAGCCTCACAAGCCCCTGCTCCAAACCCTCACCCCAAGAGAGGGAGTTGGAAGGTCTCCTGACCACTTGGTGCTGGCACTGTTACCTGCAGGGGCTTTGGAAACCACCAAGTGTCTGGCCTACCACGCCAGGCTTCCAGATTCTGCCCCAGTCTCAGCTCCAGCCCTCACCCAAACACTTCTGAGTTACTCGGTCCTCATCCCCCAGCATCGGCAGATGACTGCAACCCGGGCCAGGGGTCAGTACAGAGCCAACCACCACAGAGCCCCAGGCAAGGCGGCTCTGAGCATGGCCACAGCCTCAGCGCGGGGACCCCTGACAGCTCCGCTTCCCCTCCCTGGTTGAAAGGAACACCAGCAGAGGCCAGACACGGCGCATGGGGGGCTGGGAGGCAGGCCCTGCTCACATCTCCAGCAGGATCTTGTCAATGTCCGGCCGCAGACACAGCTTGTTCAGGAACCGCTCAAAGATTTCCAAGGAAAACTCGTCAGGCCGGATGGACTCGCTCTAGGGGCCAGGAGTGGAGGATGAGAACCCAGGGACAGCCAGCCCTCAAAGAGCAGGCGCCCACAATGACACCCTGTGCCCTGCCCCTGCCCACATGCCCCTCACCCGGTTGAAATTGAGGCCACAGGATTCCAGTGCAGTCTCTACCCGCTTCTTGTCTGCTGAGAACATCTTCAGGATGCTGAGTCGAAGGGAGAGGTTAGGGTCAGCAGGGGCAAAGGTCACCAAGTTCAGAGCAGGAGAGAAGTTGCTGAGGGAAAGGGGTGCTCACTTCTTGACTGGGATCCGTCCATCCTGGTTCACCTGCAACTTCAGCTTCGTGTATCTGGGGAGGCAGATGGAAGGGTCACACCCTGGGGACAGCTACTTGAACCCCCAACATCCATTCCTCCCACCCTGGGCAGGTCCAGGGCTCACGCTTTGCGCAGGAAGGTGTTCCGGGAGGCGTTCTGAGCCAGGATGTTCATAGCTAGCTTGAAGAGCTCCTCAGTCCAGACCTGAGGGGTCAGGATCCAGGGGGAGGGGGTGAGTCAGGGACAGAGGTGTTGGTCCAGCCACAGCCCATGCCCAGAACTAGGTCTGGTACACCGTTAAGTGTTTAAATACCCCTTTGTCAGAGGATGATTAGAAATAGGGGCAGAGAAAGCTTAACATATAACAGGTGCTCACTAAGGGATGGCAGACTCAGTAAGTGAGGCCATGGCTCCCCCAGGATGACCCCTAAGTCCCAGCCCACCTTCGCTGTGTCATCCTGCACGGCCATGAAGTTTAAGAACGTTGTGTTCACCAGGTCTGGCCCGGCCACCACCGTCATCAACCTCTCCTCCAGCCGGGCATCGGGGCCCCCAAAGCCCAACACCTCTCGGATCTTAGGGTCCTGAGTAGGTGAGAGCCAAGGGTAAAGAGGGTTGTCCCCATCCCCTATGGCCTCACTCCCATCCTGAGTCCTGGGCCCCGTCACGCACCTTGGGCAGGCGGGCGTAACGGCCCGTCCTCGTATCCCTGATGGAACTGATGTCCAGTGTGTCCACCTCCTGGGGAAACCAGATGCCAGGGTCTGAGAGGCTACAGGGTGAGAGCTGGGAGCCCCCAAGCTTTCTACCCAGGCCAAGGAGTGTCCACCCCCTGCTTAGCCCCCACCCTTGGCTCTTCCTGTCCACAGAATCATAGGAGAAGTCAGGCAGCAGCTGAGCCCCACTCCCATGGGCAGGGGCTGGGGGCAGTTTAAGGGGTCTGGGGCAGGGGTCCTAGACCTGAGCCAGCTGCACCAGCACCGCCCTCACCATGTTGGGTCCTGTCCAATACAGGAAGAAGCCATTGGAGTCCACGCGCAGGGTCACCAGGTTCTGACTGGAGACCTCCTGGGGATGGGACAGATGTCAGGGGTCAGGGAGTGAGGGCTGATGCCCAGGTTTGGTCCCTGGACCCTCTCAGGCCCCCCACCCTAGTCTTTCTGCTAGTGACCGAAGAGAAGCATCACCCAGCCCACAGGTCCTTTGAGGCTCCCTCCTGACCTCAGGCCACAGCTGAGGTCCTGGGCCCCTCCCAGCCTCACCTCACTCTCACTCTAAGACTCTGTCATGGGGACCACTAACTATCCTTCCCCACCTCCAGCTTTTGCATCATTGTTCCTTTGCCAGGCGAGCCTCCCTTCTCTACATATGAAATCTGACCTATCTCCTTGGGAAGGCCTCCCCGGATCCCAACCCTGGGCTCAGTTTCCTCAGAAGGTCTGAGAGCTCCCTGACGGCTGAAGCCCCTACCACCCCCTTGGGAAACAGAATGAAAGCAGAGGATTTGGAAGCCTGACCCTCATGGCTCTTCTGTGTCCCTCGGGGCCCCACATGACCAGTCACCCCTTACACATGCTTCAAAGTCTGTTACCCCCCCACCCTGCACGCCACTGGAGCCTTAGAACTTGGTGGCATACCCCACCTTACAGAGCACAGACTAAGTGCCCTTAGAAGGGGACTCGCCCTGCCCTCAGGACCCAACAGTGAATTCTACCATGGCTCAAACAGCCCTGTGGCTCATGGGAGGGCAGGGAAGGGTGCACTGGCCCCATTTTCTGAGGGAGGAGGGCCACCCTGTGTGACTCAGAACCAGCAGCTGGAGGGAGGGGGTGGTCATTGGAGGGTTAGATTCAGCCAGGGCCCAAGTGACCAAAAGCAGAAATCTCCTGCCCCAGGAAGACCAGTGGAAGACCCTGCCTCACCCTGGTGCCACCCCCAAGCTGCTGCTCACTGATGGATGATCCTATGGTCAATAGGACTGCTCACTCTCTCGCTGCCCCTGCTGTGTTCCAGGAATGGTTCTAACCACTTAATACATCGGAGCTCACTTAGTCCTAACAACCTGTAAGGTCTGAGCTAGTGTTCTTCCCATTTTAGAGATAAGGAGACTGAGGCATAGGGCAACTACTGGGTTTGCCTAAGGTCAAGAAGAGGAAGCAAGATCTGCATTCAGACAGTACAGCCCCGGAGTCTCGAGGTTTGGGAAGCATGGAACCAGGACCCCTACCAGGCCCCCAGCTCCTGGCCTTAGCTGCAATCCCACTGTGGGCCTGGGATTAGTCTCTAGTCTCCAGACTCTGTTTCAATCTTCCGGAGAATGGGGACTGCACCAGCCCCGCCCATCTCAGGCTTTGCTTACAAAGGACAGGAGAATGATCTGGGGGCTGAGGGGACAGGAGGCTTGGGAACTACTGGGATGCTTGGACCTCCCACCTCACTGTGGTGACATCCATCCTCAGTCCCTGTTTGAGATTACCAACCCTGCCGTGGGGCAGAGGCCCCCCAGTAGTGTGAGGAGGGGGAGTTCTGTGGGTACTGCCTCCAGGGCCTCCCCCTGCCCCTCCTCAGGGACCTGGTCCTCAAAGGCAGCCCAGGCCCCAGGCTCTCAGGCCCCAAGTCCTTGTCAGCAACCCCTACCCCACCCCCAGGGCCCTCTCCCTGTTCCCACTTCCTTATTTGGGTTTATCACACTGGAAGGAAAAAGAGAAACTTTTCCCTTCAGGCCTGCCTTGGGGGGAGGGGTCTCCTCTAGCCCCTGGGGCGCCCTGGGCACCCCTCTGTGGCACACCTGCTACCTCAGGCCACGCCCCCAGCCCCTCCCCCCAGCTCCCACGCCTACCCGCCCCACCCAGCCGGAAAGGAGCCCAGAGTCTTCCAGGCCTCCGGCCTGACTGGGAAGGAGCAGCAAGGAAGCTCAGGCAGGCAGGGGTTAGCCCTGGGGAAGGAGAGGCCCAGGGTGCAGAGCAACGGGCGGTGTGAAAACGAGGGTGAGGTGCAGGACGGGTTGCAGAGCGGCAGGTGGGAGCGGGGCATCGGGGAAGCACCAGGGACACTGCAGGTAGAAAGGGGGGTCAGGATTTATTGGGGTTCAAAGTCTTGATGCTAAGGAGTAGAGAGCAAGGTTCCCCAGAGGTGGAGGAACTTGGGGGGCAAAGTCTCCACTACGGGGTGACTTGATACTCCCACCTGAGGAGGGAGCTGGGCTGGGATCCAGAAGCAGGGCAAAGAGGTGCCAGCCAAAATAAGGTGAAAAAGTGATGAATGGAGGAGAATATTCTGACTAGGGCACTGGGAAGAGTAGGGTCCCGGCGGTACGCACTCAGAATGGGGGGTACATTGAGCCAGACTGGGGGCCAGATTTCTCGAGCCAAAGAGTCCAGTGCCGGGCAGGGGTCTGGGGACCAGGCCAGGGTTGAGGGAACCAGAAGTATACGGGCTGGGAGAGGTGGAAAGGGCCAGTGAAAATAAGGGGACCGGGATTTATTGGGGTTCGAAGTTTCCGGACCAAGGAATGGAAAGACAAATTTTCCGAAGATGAGGGGATGCAGTTGGGGGAACGACAAAGTCTTCATCACAGGGACGATTGGGACTCAAGTTTCCGGAGCGCAGCTAGGCTGAGAAGGGGGGGCGCGTCTGATGGCCAGGCGAGTCTGGGCTGAGGGTCCCCGGCGTCTGGCCGAGCTGGAGTGAGGGGGTCCCCGGATCTGGGCGGAACGGGGGGCCCCTGCGCTTACCTCGTCCCATTTGATGAACTTACTCCCGCGCCGCAGGGTCTCCACGACGGTGGGCGGCTCCAGCTGCAGCGCATGGACGCCGGGCCTGGCGCCCGCCATGGCCAGGCCGGGGGCGGGTCGGGGACCCACGGAGCCCCGACGGGAACCGACGGCGCCGCTGCTCCCTCCGCGGGCTCCCGCGCGGCCCGCTTCGGCCCGGCGGCGTCAGCGCCCGCCCGCCAGTCTGTCCGGGACAGACCAGAGAATCGGCGGGGCCCGGGCGGGGCGGGGCGGGGGCGGGGCAGCTGAGGTCCCGCCCCCTCCCACGGCGTCAGGCCCGCCCGCCCCGCGTCGGCTCCCCCTGGCGGCGGGGGCGGCGGCTGCAGCTGGAGGAGGAATGGGGCGCGGGCACGCCTGGACCCGGGCAATTGGCTGGGGGGCTCAGCTGAACCCACCCGGGGTGGGGGGAGAGCGCGTGTCGATGAGGGGATCTGTTGGGGTGCGGCTGAAGGGACTGGGTGTAGAGGGCTGTGCTGAAGACCGGCCGGGGTCAGCACGCTAAGTTTTCTCAGGGGCGGGGGCGGGGTACTTCTGGAGGGCAAGACTTGGGCCGAGGGGCGCAAAGACCTGCCACCCACTCCACTCCTGCAGCACTTAGCCGAGTGCTGGAAAAGCCACTCCCACCCCTCTCTCTGCCCTCACTTCGCCTCTCCCCCCCACCCCCACCCCGCAGCAGCTCAGTCCTGGCTCCCTGGGAGCACTTAGCAAGCTAATGGGCCTCCCGCCGGCAGGCGCCCCACCCCCCACCCCCACCCCCACCCCCGTCCCTAGCCCTGGGAGGCCAGGCGCCTGCTGCCTCCTTTGAGAACCCAAGCACCCTGGCTTTCCAGAGCAAGCCATCGAACAGCCCCCTTCTTGTTCCACGGACCCCCATGACCCAGCCTGGAGCCTGTCCCTGTGAGATTTCTGATTACAAACTGCTAAGGGGATGGCTGGTCTTTTTCCCAGAGGGGTCAGAGCCAGGTGGGTGTCCACGAACAAGGAGGGTTAAGGAGGGGCTCTGCCATGCTTGGCCCACAGCAGTGCCCTGAAATCTGCTGTGTTCCAGGGGTGGGAGCAGGGAAGGCACATGGGCACTGGGATGGGTGGGGGCTGCAGCCCCTCCCGCAGGGCTTGGCTGGGGGGGCTCCTGCCTGGGGGCCCCTGTGGGAGCCCCCCCAATACAGAGGCAGTAGCAGTAGCAGGTTTAAAGTAGAACTCATCCAGAGGGGCCAGCCAAGTCACCTAGAAACCCAGAAAGAGATGAAGCTGGTTCTGGGGGAGGAGGGGTCAGACAAGGAGGAGCCAGCCCTGCAGGCCCCTTTGCCCCAGGCTCTCAGACCCTCAAGGGGAACCCTGCCTGGTGCTGGCCATCCTCAAAATCCCCAGCATACTGGGTCCCAACTGTAGCCTAACAGATCTCCTAGCCTTTGGCTGAGGCCCTGTGGGATGTGATTATTATCTCTACTTGAGGCCCAGAGAGGGGAAGGGACTTGCCCAAGGTCACACACAGCTTCCTGAGAGGATTTCAGCCCTCTGTCCTGAAGGCCGGCTTATGTCCTGCTTTTACTCCTTACCCTTGAGGAGACAAAAGAAAGGGGGCCAGGACTTGTGGTCTTTGTTCTGTCTCACCAGAGCAACAGAGCTATACTCCTCGGAGACTCAGAGACCACGAGGTCTCATTGGGTAGAGCCATGCAGGGTGAAGATTGGCCTCTGCCTCTGCTGGCTTGGGTTCAAGTCTACCGGCAGAACCTAGTCTCTTGATGCCTCAGTAACCTTGTCCAGAAGCTAAAGGTTGTCGGAGAATGAAATAAGCAAATGGGTATGAGATAACCCCTGCCTATAGACAGGTGGGTATCTAAGGAATGGAGAGCAGGCTGTGGGAATATCAGGGAGGAAGGAGAAAAGAGCTAGATCAGCTCTGGGACAGGGGGACTGCCAGACAGTACCAGGGCTAGCAGGGCCTAGAGCCAGGGTGTGAGCTTAGGGATAGAAGCTCTAAGCAACAGCTCCTTGGAAAATGGGATGGGAGCCTATTTCCTGGGCCTGAGCCTCTCTCCCTCTCCCTCCACCCCTGTGTCTCCTGAGGCCAGGGCAGCCCCCATTAGAGGGCTCCTTCCTTCTTGGACACTTTCTTCCAGCCTTTCTTAATGGTAATAGGGTTTCTCGGCAAGCAGTAATAGTGGAAGGAAGGCAGCCTTTCTAGCCTCTATCCTTAATTAAGGGAGCAGTCTCAGCCCACTGGACCCTCCCCAGGGCCTCTGCTTTAAGGAGGTTCTGAAAGCCACTTTAGCTGCCCTCTGGTGAAGGGGCTCCAGGACTCCAAGAAGGGTGGGGCTGGGGAGGCCACAGCCTGAAGCTGGAAGAATGAAGAGCAGCAGTGGTGGTAGGATCCAGTCCCAGGAGAGTTCAGGCAGGAAAGCAGGGGCTGGGATATGGTCTAGGAGCACTGACCTTGACCCCCAACCACCAGAAGTCAGCAGAACCAGCCCCCTTGAGGAGGCTCAGGACAGCTAAGTGACGTGCCCATGGCCTCTCAGCCTAGTGGGCAGAGGCAGGATTAGAACCCACTTCTTCCACTCCAAATTTCTGTGCAGGGCAGCCCAGCCTCCAAGATGGCTGCAGGTCATCATGGCCATCTACATTAATTGTTTGCAGGGTAGGTGGCCATAGGAAGGGACTGGATGGGTAGGGGAGTCAGCCCTAGGAATCTGGGAGTGGCCTGGGGGTGGGCATAGGAGGTGGAGATGGGGAGAGTCAGGAAGAGCATCCCCAGCTCCTCCCTGTCCTGCCCAGATAACCCCCAGGGGATACCTTGAAATTTGGACAAGACAGGAGGCCTTCACACCAGCCTTGAGGGGAGTGGGGACAGGAAGATCATGGCTCAGGGTCATAGCATCTAAGGGGCAGAGCTAGGGCTGGGACCCAGGTCATCACTGCTTATAGGCCCCACTCCACAACAAACTATGGTATATCCTCCCTCTTAACTATGTGTATCCCCAAGGCCCTATTCAATGTTCTGGTTCGGAAAGAACATACCCTTCCTGGTGGGGTGAGGTCAGGTGTGGTGGGGTGTGGTGGGGAATTTGGACTTGGATAAATTGCTTCGGCCATCAGGCCACGGTTGAAGCCAGAGGCCACGCTGGGGATGGGGCTCTCTTAGAAAGGGTGTGTACTGTCTAATCTGCAAGAACAAGGGTCAGCCCTTCCCTGGCCTCCCCAGGCTAGCTGAAGGTTGGCTAAGGCCATATAAGGGTCTGGGGAGGGAGGAGGTGTTAACTCTGGACTAAGCCCCATGAGTCTGCCCCCTCCCTGGTCCTCTCAGGCAGAAGCTCACCTGGCAAGTACCCTTTGACACACACACATACCATTCTCAGCCTCTGCCTTCTCATTGTCTGTTCTCCCCAACTACAGGTAAGCCCAAAGTCTTGGGTTCAAGTTTGTCTGCAGCACCAGCTGTGCTAACCCTGGGCAAGTCTCAACCTCTCTCTGAACTCCACCTGCTGCAGAGGGTTCCTCTGGCATCCAGAGAGAGGATGTCTGTGAGGGGCTGGGACTTACTGATTCTCAGACTCTGAGACTCTGCTTCGGACTGCAGAGGGTGAGCCTGCTGTCTGTGGAAGCGTTCCAAGCAGAGCTGCACAACGTTGGGCTGTTGTATGAGTAGAGACTTTGTGCCAGGGGGCCTGAGCTCCACCTCCATTTGGCTCTGTAACTTAGGGCTGTGTGACTTAATTAACACCTGTGGTAGAGTCATTGATCTTCCATGCATTTTCCTATTTAATCTTTGCCACAACCTTCCAAGGAAATGGAGGCACAGAGGAAGCCATTCATTCTTTTATTTGGTCATTCCTTCAAGCAATAGTTATGGAACACCTACTGTGAGTCTGACATAGGCGCTGAGAGTTCAGCAAGAATCAGGTAATTTGCATGATATACATGGATTTGAAGCTGAGCAGGCCCATTCAACCATGGGCATCAGCAGTAAACAAGAGTCTCAGCCTTGTGGAGCTCATAGTCGAGAAATGGGAGCCAGACAATGAACAAATGAATGAGAGAGACTGTTTAAAGATACAGAAAATCAAACCGGGTGCGGGAATGAGATGCAGGGTCTGCTTAAGAAGGGTGGGCCAGGTAAGGTGCCTGTGAGATCTTAAGGACGGAAGGAGCCTTAGGACGAGGATCTGCGGGAGTCAGTTTTGCTGGAACCGATTATGAGGAGCCTTCTGTAGGAAAGCTTATTAGGGTCAGCTGTTATTATTATATTTATTATTGTCAGTTCCAGCTCCTCCACTTCCCAGCTCTTTACGTTGCGCTGGGCGGAGGGTAGCGCCCTGTGGAGACCAAGCCCTACGAGGGCGCTCCGAACAAGTTTGGCGCTTCCCCGCCCCGGCTCCGCCGCAGGGGAGGGGTGGCCATGCGGGACCCGACCCTATGAACTACACTTCCCATAATTCCGTTCCCTGCAGCCATCTTGGCCGGTGGGCGGTGGCGGCCTGGGGTCTGACCCTTCTGGCCGCCTGGACGGCTCAGCTCACTCCCAACCCAGGTCTCCATCATGGGGGGACCCGACCCCGACGAGTAGGGCTTCTGGTGACCTGGACAGTTCCTGCCCGCCTTCTCTACTCCTCTACCTCCAGGAGCCCGGTCCACGTGTCTGTCCCCGCGAAGAAGCCTGCTCACTCCCCGCTGGCCAAGGGCTGAAGGACCCAGACGTCCGGGGCTCCCACGTCTCTCGGGACCTCTGACCTGCACACTGTACCCAATCCCTTCTATTTCCAGACAGCCCCTGATTTTGCTTCAGTGAGGACAGAACACTAGGTTCCCCGCAGGAGCCCAAATTCTGGTACCAGACGTTGAGAACACCAGGGTTTGGGGCAGGAAAGTTAACTGAGATAACGGACAGCCAAGCGCAAATCGCTGACGATTAGACCCTCCCCTAGCCCCTGCCCGAGGGCGGAGTGGGGGCGAGGGGCGTGCTGCGGGACTGGCCCTTTAAGGGGGTGTGGTCGGAGGGCGGGGAAGCGATCGAGACAGAGAAAGCGGCTTCGGCGGCGGCGGCGGCGGCGGCTCGGGCGGCGGCCGTGGGGGACAAAGGGCGGGCGGATCGGTGGGGAGGGGGCGGGGCGCGGCCAGGCCAGGCCCGGGGGCTCCGCATGCTGCAGCTGCCCCCGGGCGCCCCCGCCGCCGCCCTCGCCGCGGAGCCGCACGGAGCCGAGCGCACGAGCTAACCCGAGCCAGCGGCCCGGTGCCAGCCGGCGGGCGTCCCGGAGGCGGCGGCGCAGGGAGGGGCTCGACGCGCGCACGTGGCCCCGGCGGCCGCCATGGCGGACAGCGGCCCCGCGGGGGGCGCGGCGTTGGCGGCCCCGGCCCCCGGGCCGGGTAGTGGCGGCCCAGGGCCCCGCGTCTATTTTCAGAGCCCGCCTGGGGCTGCAGGCGAGGGCCCGGGCGGAGCGGACGACGAGGGCCCAGTGAGGCGCCAGGGGAAGGTCACGGTCAAGTACGACCGCAAGGAGCTACGGAAGCGCCTCAACCTGGAGGAGTGGATCCTGGAGCAGCTCACTCGTCTCTACGACTGCCAGGTGTGTCCCCCACCCTGCGCCGACACCCTAAAATTGTTCCCGAGTTGGGTCGCCTGGGAACCCCACCTTGAGCCCGTCTGTCACCCGAAGTCAATGGGCGCTCCGCTCCCGCGCGCTCCCCTGCTCTCCGTACTCCCCGCCCCTGGTATATGCTCTTTCTTATCTAACCTAAGTCACTCCTTTTTTATCCGCTGCCCTAGACCCTGTCTCATGCCACTACCTGGTCTAGCTTGGAGTCCTCTAGAAACCTCAAGGGATAACCTGGGCCTTGGACAGGAGATATGGGGTTCGTCTAGGCTGGCAGTGGAAGGGGGTCTACTTATTGCCTACTAGCCTAAACTGGTTAAAAGGTGCTAGCCTGGTTGGTGGGAGTACGGTTTTGCTTATTCTAGTGGGCTAACCTGGAACTCCATCTTTGCATGAGGGCAGACTAGCCCACTCTCTGGGTTCTGGTTCTCCACCCCATGACTCCTTCCTTGCTCCGACGGTGACTCAGGCCCCGGGGGGCAGGGTGGAGGAGTGGGCTTGCCCTGTGCTGTCTACCCTAGCCCAGCCCTGGAAAGCAGCTGGCTGCAGACAGTAGAGACGCTTCCTGGCGGGAGAGGGGTGGCGAGGACCCCCTCCCTCAGCAAAGCATGGGCTCTTTGTTTTCCCTTTACCAGGCCCTTCTCACTGACCCCTCACCCTTCACTTCCTCCTCACTCCCGGGAAGCTGTGACAGGTGTTTGGGGGAGGGGAAGGGGCTGTGATGAGCTGGGACAGCTGGCCCCACCTGTGCTCTGGTTGAGATGGGGGGCCCGGAAGTTGGGGAGACACATCTGTGAGGTTCCCAGCCCAGGATCCCCAGCCCTAGTTGTCTGGCACCCAGAGTGCCCAACTGGCAGGGACAGGAAGCTCCCCCCATCGGGCAGTTTGCCTTGGCACGAGCCTGATCTGTTTTCTTCCTTGGAGCAGCTGCCGCTGTCTGCTGGGCAAAGAGGGCTGTCTCCTCTGCAGTAGGCAAGGGCCTAAGCCGGGGAGCCCCTCTCACACCCTCTCTCCCAACTTAGGCCCTTGTCTCTCCCTCCTCCCCTACCCCCACCCCAGGAAGAGGAGATCCCAGAGCTGGAGATTGATGTGGATGAACTCCTGGACATGGAGAGCGATGATACTCGGGCTGCCAGGGTCAAGGTGAGAGTGGGTAGGAGGTAGCAGGGCCGGGTCAGGGGAGCAGGAGATAGCGGACTTCCCGGAGGCACTGCCCCTTGGGTACGCTAGCCTCTGGGAGCCACACCTTCTTTGATCTGAGTTAGCCAACTCTGTGATCTTGGGCCTCAGCTTCTGCCTCCATCAAATGGGGTTAATGGTACTTGCTTAGCTGTTCAGGAGCTGTGGCATCTCCTGTGCCTCAGGGTGGCCCCAGTGCCTTGTGAATGAGTACTGGTGAACTGTAGGTCCACGTTCTTGAGAACTCATAGTTACCCTTATTCCCCATGCCCCACTAGGAGCTGCTGGTTGACTGTTACAAACCCACTGAGGTAAGGAAGTGGTTTTCCCCAACGGTGGGGTGAGGAGCCTGGGGTCCTGTCATCTCTGGGTCTGGTCTCCCTAATGTCCTTCCTCCCTCCAGGCCTTCATCTCTGGCCTGCTGGACAAGATCCGGGGCATGCAGAAGCTGAGCACACCCCAGAAGAAGTAAGGGTCCTCGACCCAGATGAACGGTGGCTCCCACAGGACAATCGCTGCCCCCTGACCTCGTAGCAACAGCAATACCGGGGGGCCCTGCGGCCAGGCCTGGTGCTGTGAGCAGGGCTCCCCGTGCCCCTGGCCCAGGGGCCTCTTCCCTGCCCCCTCGGTTTTCCACTTTTGGGGTTTTTTTATTATTATTAAACTGATGGGACTTTTTGTGTTTTTATATTGACTGCAGCGCGGGCCCTTTAATAAAGCTAGGACACGCCTTTGCCTTTGGTGCAGTTAACAGGCTTGGCTGGTCTCTTTTAGGGGGGACACACCACTGTACAACTGCTGCCAGCTCAGCTTCTCCCCAGGTGACCGCAGGCCTTCCTGAGGGCCATGTAGCCATGGCGATAGCCCAGTGTTGGCTCCCAGACCAGGAGCTGGAAGTGGCTGGGGAGCTGGAGAGAGCGGTGTTGCTGTTGGCAGACAGGAACACTCCTTTTTCCTTGCATAAGGGCCACCATGCCATCTTGGGCTTGGCCTACGTGACCTCCATGCCATGGAGCCTCAACCCCAAGGCCCTGCAGCCAGGGAAGGAGAGGGAGGGATGGAAGGAGGCTGAAGCTGTGGTTTCTAAGTCTCTTAGGGCCCACAAACAAACACAGGCTCACTTCATGGGCTTTTAAAGTTTTTTTTTTTAAACAGTCTGGTCCCTGATGGGGGGCCTCTCTGCTGCCCCTCCCCAGTTTGGCTACAGTTCTGAACGACGCTCAATTTTGAGCAGCTCCACCTCGAACACCAGGGTTGCACCACCTGCAGGGGAGAATTGGGGTCAGAATGAGAACCAGGGCCACAGGGAAGTGGAGTGGGTGCAGGAGACAGAGGGCAGGAAGGTTAATTACCTGGAATCTTTGGGGGAGCTCCCCGCTCTCCGTACCCTGTCAAAGAAGTAAAAAGAAACAGTGAGCTGTGGCCAGGCAGAGGTGTTCTGCAACAGCCAGGCCTCTGCCCATCCCAGCAAGAACATCAGAAATGGATAAGGTGTAATGGGGATGGGAAGGGGCTGTGAAAGATCTGGTAGAGGGCAGAGGGTGGCACCAGAGCCCTGTCCTCATTGCTAGACACAGCTAGACTTGCAAGAGGCATGTGTTGAATGGATTGAGTGGAAATCAATGCAGAGGCTGAACCAGCCTTCACCCTTACCCAGATACACCCCCAAACTCCTCTACTCCCCCTCAGGAAGGGCCTCTTACCCAGCTCGGATGGGATCACCAGTTTCCGCTTTTCCCCCTCACACATCCTGCAGAACAACGTATGTTCAGCATATGGCAACACCAGGTTCCCTGCTCCTCTACCCCATCCCTGGGACTTGCCTCCCACAGTTTACATCCTGGACTACAGCCATGGCCCCTTGACTCACCCTAGCAGCCCCTGGTCCCAGCCCTTGATGACCTGGCCTGTGCCCAGGGAGAAGACAAAGGGCTGGTTCTGGGGCAGGCTGCTGTCAAATTCCGTCCCATCTTCCAGCTTCCCCTGTAAGACCATGGAAAGGCCAGTGAGGAGGAGGGTCTGCTCTGACATCCCCACCCCGAGGTGCTTTTCCCATCAAGATGGCCCTCCAGCATCCGTGGCCATAGACCTAGAAGGGGACAGGACCTTGGGCAGCTCACAATTACACTGCCATTGCCTGCTGATGCCACCCTGGGGAGTAGACAGTGAACAGCAAGATAGAACCATGGAAAGTGGCAGGTGAGACTTGCCCAAGGTCACCCACCTTGTTGGCAGAGGAACCTGGCTCCCAAGTCTTTTCTGGTTCCCAGAAGCCCCACCGGCCCCCCAAAGCTCCATTCCTCACCCACCGTGTAGTGCATGTGCAGGACGTCCCCCTTGCGCGATTTGATGGGACAGTGGTCTACCCGCTTCTTGACCCCGATCTGCAGCTTCCGTTTGCCCTCGGCCCCAGCAGCCGTGACCAGGGCGCTCAGGCAGATGGACAGTACTGTCAGGACCCAGCTCAGCCTCATGTCTCTGTGGGGACAGACCCCGACCGACCAACCGGGGAGGAGGGCGGGAAGAGTATGGAATACAGGCAGGTTCTAGTAGGATTCCACCCCACCATACCTTGCCTGCCCCTGGGGATCCCCTTCTCCCGGGTCACCGCCCCCTCCCCCAGGCTCCGCGGCCACACTTACCAGTCCAGTGAGAAGGGGGCTTGCCCGAGGACCCCAGCAGCGGGGGGAGGGGGTCAGGGGAGGCCACAGCAGCCAGGGCCCCGCCCCTTTGCTCACCCCCAGCCATTCCTTCCCTCCCGGTCCCCGGCTCCGCTCTTCAATTCCCACTCGTCCCTTTCCGCAAAGTCCAGACCCTATCTGGCTGCACAGCAGTTGCCCCAACCGGGCGACCCCATTCACGCCACACCCAATTGCCCCCCGCCCAGCACACCCACAAGTCTGCGGCCGCCGCAGGGGGCCGACCTCGAGGCACCCACACATCGCCACTGGGTGGCTCTGAGGAGCCCCGGTCCTCCGGGGGTACCCCCCAGTCCGGCCCTGTGCCTCCACCCGGGACGCCGCCCCAGCTCTGAGCCCTTGGGGGCCGGCGGGGAACCCAGATTGGTCCCGTGTCGGGTGGCTGCCGGGCCCGCTCCACCCACACCACCTCTCCTGGGGGAGTTCTCGGCCTGCCGCGTCCCCAGGCCCGGCCACCACGGAGACCGCCCCCGCGTGGGCGCCCCGGGCCATTACCTGCGCCTACCCCTTCGCTTGACTCCTTGGCCCCACCCTTTAGAGGGCGCAGTTCCGCCCCCGGCCCTGGAGCCCCGCCCCCAAAAGAACTGGATCCCTTTTCCTGAACTGTAGCCACGCCACTCACCAGATGAAGTCCCGCCCCCAGCGCCTGGGCGCCTTCCCCCTCGGTCTCCAAACCCGAGACTCCTCCTTCCGTCAGTTTCGGCTCCTCCTCCAAGGACCAGGCTCCACCCCCAATCAGTCCTAACTCCGCCCCCAGCCCCGGAGCTCCGCCTTCCACTAGCACCAGTTCTGAGGTCCCACCCCTCTCAGTTCCACGTCCCGCCCCGACTCCCGGAGCCCCGCCCCGTGCGGCGTGAGAACCCTTCCCCTGCGGCATCCCCAGACAGCTCTGACCCCCAGCCCCCAATTTCCTCGTAACCTATCCCTCGTTGACACTCGGAGTTCCGGCCCGCTCCTGTCCCGCCTGATCCAGCTTGCCCCCTTTGCACCCCGGCTCCCTCCAGCCCGGGCTGTGGCCCCCGCTCACCTCCTCGCCGCGCCCCCGGAGCCAACCCCAGTCGTGCTGCCGTCTCTGCGCAGGCGCGTCATCGTCGCCAACGCCGGGCCACGCCGCCCGCCTTCATTGGACGGTGCGAAACCCACTGCCACACGCCCGCCGGGGCGGCTTCTTCTTTAGCTCCGCCCCCGCACCCACCGCCTTGTGACTTCTACGTCACGTCCGGTGAGTCTATAGTCCGTAAGGTTAGGTGAAAGTGACTTCCGAAAGGGCCGAAGGTACTTCCGGCTGAGGTGAAATTAAGGTCAGGCGGGCGCAGGTTCCCGGAGGGGGCCTTGAGATGCCATTTCGTGTTGCCCCCAGCCTTTCCCATAGCGTTCCTGTTGCCCCTGGGCCTCTTCATTATCTATAACCCTCAGTTAGTTGCTGTGGAAAGAGCCTGGGCCTCAGGGTGAGGCCTGTTTGAATCCGTGGTTTGCCACTGACTGGCTGCGTGACCTTGAACAGGTTCCTTGTCCTATTAGGGTTTGGCAGCCCTATAACTTGGGCTTGCTAACATCCACCCCACAGGGCCCTTGTAAGACTGCAGCAGTAATGTGCATCACCAGGCCCTGGCTGGCAGAGAATACTCTCTTCTCTTTCAGAGCATCCAGGCCTGCCTCAACCTGCCACACTGACCCCTGAGTCATGACTGTTAACAGTCTGGCTGGGTCAGTTCCCCAACCAGACTTATTTTCAGGCGCCTCAGCACCCAACACTTTAAATCTGTCCATTGAAGTAATGAACCTTCATTCAGGAAGGGAGGCAGCTAAACCTAAGCAACCTCAGCAAACCTGAAGTTGGTCAGCCTTTCTGAATCTTATTTCCTCAGTTTTAAAAAGGAATCTAATTGCAGCACTGACCTCAGGATTGAGGACTAGGCGAGAGAGAACACCATCTGAAGCATTGTGCATGATGAGCAGTAACTGGGCTTGGGAGGCGATAGCTCTCCCATCTCTAACCTTCATCTGTCTCACTCTAATTGAGCACTGGCATTTTTGGTGACAGTATGGCTGAGAAAACGTCTTGAAAATAGCAATTACTGTCAGGAATTGTCTCTCCTGGTTTAACCCCTCTTGCCCTGGACCCAGCAAGACCACCACCACACTGTCTAATCTAGCACCTCAGAGAAGCCCTCTGTTAGGGTAGCTGCTTTTGGTTAACCTCTTCTCTAAGTCTTATGCTTCAGCAGGCAAAGCACGGGTACCCAAGGTTGGCCTTCAGTCCACCCCATCACCACTCAGCCCTGGGGGCACTGGAGGCTTCTGCAGGCAGAAGGCTGGTCACTAAGCTTGGACTGCATTAGATAAAGATCAGGAGAATCCCAAGGTGCAAGGGAGGTGAGAGTGGAGAAGGCTGTGGTTGGGGTGTGGACCTGTCTCCCAAACCAAACCCACCAGCCACAGACCTTTGGTGTTTCCCTTTCAGAGGAGTGGGAGTAAGATGGGGACAGCGCAGGTGCATGGCTTTTGAATTAAGCTACAGGGAGCAAAAAGCTGCAAATAGAGGGGAAGATGGGTGTTCTTTTCTATTACGTGAGGACACTAACCTTCTTGGAGCCCAAGGGTCCAGATCACAGTAATCATCTGTTCCTGCCATGTGCATACGTGGGAATTGAGGCTCAGAAAAAGAGGGGCAGTGACAACCAAGATCATTCAGCAGATCTGGGTCCCACCTTAAGCTCACTGGCCGTAACAGGCTGTCTCTTTCCAGAAAGGAACCTTTGTGATGGGTAGGGGGGCAGGGACTCTCCAGGGCCTTTCATCATAGTGTGAATGTGAAGGATGCACCATTGTGGCTCTGTGAGCTGTTGTGGGGCCTTGGGCTTCATCTCTTCCAAGCTCTACACCTAGAAAGCAGTGTGAAGCAGATATTCATGCCCAAACCAGCCAGCCTGTCACCAGGACAGTGACAAACAGTGACACAGGCAGGGACAGCTCCTTCCATCTCTTTTATCAGGGTTGGGGTTCACAGTTCTTATAATGAAGACCAAGTCCCAGTTTTTGCAGAGTATCAGGGTCTTCTTAGTGAGGGGACGGAGGAGCCAAGTGTAAGATGCTCACTTGCACAGGTAGTTAAAAATTGAGACAGGAATCCATTCTCTCCCAAGTTTGTACATGACCCCTCTTGCTGCCAAGTCTCCTCATCCAACTCTGCCCATGTTGTTGGATGGCAGCCTCGGAAAGACAAAGGACGGCCGGAAAGCCCTTTGAGAGGCCCAGGTCCTCAAGGAACTTCCACCCAGGCCGAGGTCTTGGGGGCTGGACTGTTCTCACCAGGCTGCCCTTGTCCCCTTCTCAGGGGGCCTGTGAGGCAAGTGGCCCCTGTGAGTCTGAAAAGCAATGTGTCACCTTCGCAGCTTCCGGCACCTAAGGAGGGAAAGAGTCTGTTCGTGCTGGCACAGCTCAGCCCCTGCTCATAGACTCACCCCCTTGTTACCTTTTGCAAGCCCCATTCTCCCCTACCAGTCCTGGGAAGCCCCAGCTGGCCTGGACCACAGGATGCCACCCCATAGCCTCGCTGTGGGAGGGGTGGTAAGAAGCACCTTGGACGAGGGCGGACAAGGGTTCCCCTACATCCTCTAGTCTCTCAGGGCCCATAGGCAGAACAAACGTCTGCCACAGGGATTTCTGGGAAGGCTCAGAGCTTTGCGAACTGGAAGGCTGTCTTTCTTATTTTTACCCTCGGCAGATGTCACTTCTTCCAGGACATCTCTGACCTCTCAATGATGATGTCAGGTGCGCCTTAACACAGCTCTTGACTTGACATCCTCTGCTGGCAATATGTGCTCTCACGTCGGACTCCCCGATTAGAACATCGGCCTTGTTTATGCTGATGCCAGTGCCAGCACACACTTGGTCAATATTTGTTCAAAGCTTCCCATTCCCTGGCTCTTCTCCCACCAGCAGGCTCACCTGGACCTGCTCCCGGACAGGGCCTTGACGCCTTTCCAAACAACCGCCCTCCCTGACTCCTCACCTGCAGGTGTCTGGGTTGAGCTCTAAGCCCCGCCCTTGACAACGGAGGAAGCTGCGGCGTCGGCAGCGGCAGCGGCAGGTCCGGGGGTCAGGGCGCTGGCGCCGCTGGGGGCAGCGTGGGCAGAGGGGCCTGGGGCTGGAGTGGGATGGGTGATGTCAGCTGGGGAGGGTGCTCCGGGGACAGGGTCCCAGCCCGGAACAGAGCGGGGCTGGGGACGGTGGTGGGGAGTGGAAGCCCTAGGAGGAGAAGCAACATGTCTGGGGTGGGAAGGAAGAGTCTTCCCGGGAGCTGGGGTAGGGGCAAAGCATACAGACTTGGGGAGCAGAGGAAATGGGGAGAGGAGGATACAAGTGGGAGGAGAAGGAGGGAAGGGGATCACAACTTCCTGACACACTCGTACACCCCCTACCCCACCCACAAATTACATTCTGGACACTGGGCCTGGGCTCCAATCCCACCTCAGCAAAAGCCCAAGAGACTCACCTGTCCAGCTTCACAGCACTCTCTCTTTTTTTTGGTCTGAAAATCAAGAGACAGACAGAGACAAGGAGGAAATGGATCAGGACGCCAAGCATCCCACTCTTGCCCGAGATCCCAGGCCTACCCAGCTCTACTCTAGGAAACCTGGTCCCCACTGTGGTGTACCACCACACACAGCATCCCCCCAAGCCTGGTCTCTGTGAACTCAGAAGTGGGGCCTGGCTGGCACCTGCATTCACATTGGCTGTGTTCTTCCAGGGACATCTCCCCCAGCTGACTGCTCGGGTACCGGATCATGAGGATCTGTACTCAGATGAACAAGGAGAGAGACAATGAGAGGGAATGGAAGGGGACACTCCATGGATTGGAGGAGTGAGAACACCCTGCCCACCAGCCAGGGCTCTAGTGCCACCCCTCTGTCCCCAGAACACCAGCATCCACCCCAGCTGGGCACACTCCACCTCCCCTATACCTGCATTCTGACTTGGTGCTGCCCAGTGGGCACGCACTCCAGGCCATCGTCAGGGCAGCAACCGCCGCAGCGCTGCACAGTCACGCAGCTGGGCACCAGCTGCTTGGCCACAGTGCCCATGAGCTCCATGGACAGGGGCACCACCACCTCCCGCGGCTGGCAGGTGGCACGAGCATACACGTCTATCCATGACACCACTGGGGGCAGATGTGCAAGGGTTAAGTCCCTACTGGGTTTCCTGCAGCTGCTCCCTGATTCCCCTACCCCTGTTCTCTAGCAGCTGTTCTCCCTAGTTCCCATGTCACAGCCACCCTCCAGTGGCCCCCACTCTTGCCCTCCCAAACTATCTTCCTTGCCTTCTTCATTCCCGAACCCAGGAACCCCACTGCCTCAATCTCCTCTTCTATGAAATGGGCAGAATAAGGGCTTGCATCTTACAGAGGGGCTGTGATTACACAAGATGAGAAACACACAGAGTCTGGCATCAGGGCTGAAGGCAAACATTCCTAGCGCTGGCTAGTGCAAAGTTATTGTTGTGACTCTTACCTTTCTTCTGGTGGCCAGAGGGATCAGGCTGGGAGACAGTGGCCTGTAGGAAACAAGAGACCTGGACCTAGGTGCACCATAGGAAGGGCTAGCCCTGTCGCTGTCTCCAGGGCTCTGCCCTTGCGATCAGGAGGCTTCCACTCCTCTCTAACATTTTTCCAGATTGCTCTGTTCCTAGGGCCACTCTAGCTTTACCTGCCCTCTCCTGGCCACCTGGGACCTGCCCTGGCCACGATCTGCCAGGCGCGCTCTGCCCGCAGCGTCGAAATCTCCAAGCCTGGGGACCGGGCTTGTTCTCGAGGCCGCAGGTCAGGAGGGGGCACCGTGGGCGCCAAGCCGAGACCTGCAGGCACTGAGGCGGTCCCGCCCCCGACTGCACTCAGGGGACGGGGTGGGGCGGGGGAGTGGCCCCGGACTTGGGCTACAGGCTGGCGGAGAGAGACGCTTTCCGGGGGATTCCCAGGCTAGGCCCCCGAGACGCCCCAGTCCACGGCCCGACCCCGCGGATCCCCGAGGCCGAGGCCGAGGCCGCTCCGCGCCTCCCCACTTCCGCCAACCTTGAGAGAGGGCACCGTGGGCGGGATGTCGCGGACTCACATACCTGGGCAGGGGCCAGCTGCAGGAGCGCGGCGAGCAGCAGGCGGCGGAGCAGGGGGCTCATGGTGCCCGTGGGGGCCGCACGCCGGGGGCGCCCGCATCGCCCTAGCCTGGCGGCGCGGGGGGCGGCGGCAGCCAGAGCCCCATGGCGCGGGCCCGGGCGAGGCGGGCGGGGGCCGGGCGCGGGGGGAGGCTCCTCCGCGGCCCCCTCCCGAGCCCTGGGCGCAGGCAGCGCAGCGCAGCACAGCGGTGGCGGCGGCCGGAGGAGCCGGGCGGGCGGGCAGCCGGTGGCGGTGGCGGGCGGCGGGGACGGCGGGGGCGGCGGGGGGCCGGGCCCGGGCTGGCGGGCGGGCGGCTCATGTGACCCAGACACGCGCTCCCCACCGGGCCGTGGGGCGGGGGCGGGGCGGGAGCGGGTGGGAGGGCGGGGGCGGGCCCGCCCCCTCCACATACACCCCCTCCCGCAGCAGCAGGGGAAAGGGGACGCACCGCCCAGGGGGCCGGGCTCCCGGGTTGCCGCTGCCAGAACCCGGAGGGCGGGGCGTTGTCCCAAGGCGGGGCCGGGCGGGGTGGGGCGCTGGGCCTGAAGGAGGGAGCCAGACAAAAGCGCTAAGAATCACTTTATTCCATGCGTTTTAGGGAGTGGGGCATCCCAGGAGGAAAGCAAGCAGGGAGCACACCGCAGGCCCCATCCAGGTGAGCGGCTCAGGGGCTAGGGCCGGAGGGCACGATCCTGGGGCCTTGAGGAGGCCCGGGTGGTGGCTGTAGCTGCTGTCTCTGCTGTTGCTCCTGCTGGAGCCTGGCTCTGTTGGCCCTGCAGGGGAGAGCACTTGGGTGGTCGGGACAGGGATCCTGGAGGGTGGCGTCAGACAGTGAAGGGAGGGTGGGATAGGGCTGGGACAGACCTGGCCCTGGCACGAGCGTCATTGTAGATGGCTGTGATGATTCGATCCTTTTCATCCATGAAGCTACGGTGCATCTGCTCCAGCTTCCTGCAAGGGGGTTACAATTAACTCTGGGTCCCCCAACCCCTGTTGTCCCCTAAGTACCACCCCCTTCCCCCACTCTAGGGTCTCACAGCTTTACATCTGTGGGGACTTCAGCCTAACTGCCTGTGCTAGGTGAGGAGAGGGGCACACAGTGGCTGGGGCTTGTCCAGGGTCCAATGATGACCCAAATCCCTGCTGTCCTGATGATAGTAGCGCTGAACATAGGAGTGGTCCTCGAAAGAGACTAGAAAGGGTTGCATGTCTAACTCCATCACTGAACTAGGCACACTGCTAGCAGTGGGCACCAGCCTTTAGGTGTCTTTGCTGTAGAACCTCAGTGGCATGGCATACAGGAGAGAGCGGCAGGAAGACATTGACTGCCAAACAAATGAGGACAGTTGCTAGTGAGGCCTAGTTCAGTGCATTTCCTTCTTGTGCAGGATTTTGGTTGGCTCATGGCAACTCCCTGGCAGCCAGCACCAGAGATTTACAATCAAATTATTAAAAAAACAAAAACCTGAAAATAACATTAGCCCTTAGTGCAGAGCTGCCTTTGCCAAGTAAGAAGAGGCTCTGGAGGAGACCTACTTCATACTATTCTTAGCTTGAGACACAAGAGTGCAGGCCACAGGGGTGGTGTAGATGGATGGCTAACACTGGGTTTCACCCACCCTTCTGCTCTCTGCCTGTCACCCCAGGGGGAAGGCAGGGATGCACCTGAAGGCAACGTAGTGCAGGACCATGCCTGCCAGCATGATCATGAGGCAGTACCCCAGAACCCGCTGGTTGTGTTTGTGCTGCTGCTGCCTTGACTCTGGTCCCTGAGGCCTCACACCATGAAACTGGGCCCAGTATTGTGCATTGGGGGGTGTCCAGGAGCTGCTGAGAGAGAGAAGAAGGGACAGTGTAGGGAAGAGGCTCCCCAGGAGGCCTGGGAGTGGCAAACTGGAAGCAGGAGTACTGTACCTGTGTGTTTGATGAGCAGACCTGGCATGAGCTGTGGTTCCTGGAGACTTTGGGGAAGTTGCCCAGCGGAGCTGGTGGTCATAGCTGCGGCGGCTCTGCTCATGGCTGAGCACTTGGTATGCTTCACTCAGCTCCACAAAGCGGCTGTGCAGGGCTGGGTTCCCAGGATCGCGGTCAGGATGCAGCTGGGGTGGGGCAGCACTCCCATCATGTCTTTTTCCACGCCCTTTTCTGGGACCCATTCTGATCATGTCCACCCACAAGGGCTCAAGTCATTCCCAGAGGCCCTGCCTGAGCAGTGACCCTTACTCTCAGGCCTGCCCATCCCTCTAGAAGACCAGAGAGTCAGGAAACACAGATTCCTGCTCCCTCCCCTTATTCAAGCCCTCTCCACCTGCTGCGTGGCTTCAGTATATGCTCTAGTACTAGCTTTCTCAAGAGCAGACAGGTCAAGAAAATCAAGACCAGCCCATCAGACAGGACCCCTGGCTCCTGCCCCCAGCCTTTCCTCCCACCTGGCCAGATCTCTGCCCTTGGTGTACCTCCCTCTTCCTATAAAAGCTGAGGGAATGTAACCAGCCAGAGTGAGCCTCTCAGCTCCATTCCTGAGAATTTGGAGCATACCCCATCTGGCTCAGACTCTCCCCCTCACCCTCACCTTAGTACCATTGGTACCTCTTTGGACTTGGAGAAGAAAGCTCGTTTAACTTCTTCAGTACTGGCACCAGGATGCACCCCCAACAGTTCATAGTAGTTACTGGGGCCAGAGCTGTGGAAAGAGGTCCCAACCTGCAGGGACTAAGGAAAACACGGAGGATACCCCTTCCCTGCCCCTCCCATCCCCCCGGGCCACACCCTTAAACTCAGCAACAAGGTGTTGAGGGGGCTGAGGCAGGGTGCCAAGGGGGATCTATCTCTAAATTATCCCTCTCTTTTTGGCTGTTCTGGATATGGGGCAGATCAGAATTTCTCAAAGTGTAGGCTTTAGACTACTTGTGTCAGAAACACCTGAGAGGGGGAGGAATAAATTAGGAGTTTAAGATTAACAGATACACACTACTATATATAAAATAGATAAACAACAAGGATATACTGTATAGCACAGGGACCTATATTCAATATCTTGTAATAATCTATAATGGAAAGGGATCCGAAAAGTATATATATGTGAAACTGAATCACTTTGCTGTACACCTGAAAGTAACACAACATTCTAAATCAACTATGCTTCAATTAAAAAATTTTTTAAAAAACCACCTGAAAAGCGTATTTTAAAAAAGATTCCTGAGCCCCACTTCATTCCTGCAAATCAGTCTCCATAGCAGGGCCCAGCTATCTGCATTTTTGTAAGCCACGCCCCCCCACCCCGATCCCGCAGTGGTTATACACAGAGATGCCTGACAACCACCAGTGTTATTATGGAAAGCGCATTGGGTTTGGCTTGAGCTCAGATTCCAGATCTTCCACTTAACTCTGTATGACCTTAGGGGTCGTCCCCTTAATCTCTGATTCTCAGCAGCGAAGGTGACGGTAACCTGACACAGAGCATCAGATCACAACTATCTCAGCACCTGGGGAAGGGCCTAAAATTGGGCAGGCCCTCAACAAAAACCCACTGAATTACCGGGCCCGGCCCCGGGCGCCCGACTCACCGCTGCCGGGCTGCAGTTGCGAAGAACCGGGTGGGAGGACTGCGGGGCCACAGCCGGCACAGGCGCAGGGGCAGCATGGCGGCAGGCGGACAGCTGGTGAAAGGAGGCCACAAAAAGGAGTGAGGTGGGACCAGGATGGGACCAGACTTCAAGCACTCGGGGAGGTGCGTGGGCAGAGGGAAGGGGCCTGGCCTCGATTACTTGCGAAGGAAAACAAGCAGGTCCGGGGAACCCAGGAGCGGGTGGGGCCTCCTTGCTCAAGACCAGACGCCAATATCCTAGCCCTTTCCTCTGCTCTGAGCCGGGTATCCGGCGCCCTTCTCCATACTCGTCTTGGTGTCTGGACTGCCAGCCCCGGACGTAGATACCCCCGTCACACCCGGGGAGTTGGAGAGACGGGGGCAGGAGGAGCCACACCAAGCCCCGCCCCTACTGCTCTCACGGACTCCGCGCCGGCCGCCATTTCCTGTGCCTAGTCAGGCCCCGCCTCCATACTTTCATTGGTTTAGACGCCCCAGACCACGCCCGTGGCGCGGATCTGCGACGAGGCCCCGCCCCCGCAATCTATTGGCCTTTGACACCTCCGGCCCACTCAAAGAGGTCCAGACCCACCGACTACCAGGTAAGGCAGCGGGACCCATCCTGACCCTCAGTGAGGCTTTCGGCACGCCGCCGTTGCTCCTCCCTCGGACGTGGCTGTTACTCCACTCTGCAGCGCAGCATATTTCATTTCACAAAGCAATTCTACCCCACAGTCGGTTTGGAACCTCACTACAGCCTGGCAAGGGGGAATGGCCCTCATCTCAGCTTGCAGAGGGGAAAACAGGCTGGGCCTTTTTCCTCCGCCCCCGGTCTTTTGTCCTGTCTCTCTCACCCACCCTGGGCTCTCCCAGCGGCCCATCTCTATCTAGTGTAAACAGCAGATGCCAACGGAATCCAAGAATAAAGTCCTTTATTGTCTTCCGAGCTGTGGTGATAGGGCTGGGGAATCTAGGGCGACTCAGGTGGAACCTCCCTGGACCCGGTTGTAGAGGAAGATGGCGCCTTTGGCCGAGGGACAGATCTCAGTCCACATTTCCATCTCCTGCAACCTAGGCACACTCTGTGGGGAGACAGTGAGATCCAGACATTACGACCTCAGGTTTCTTGAGGGGGCTGTTCTTGAGTTCACAACTGTTCCACAGTTCCCGGGCCTCAGAGCCCTCTGGGGAGACATATTAAGGGGGCTGAACAGGTCCCTGGCCCTCTCCCTTGAGCTGAGGGCATCCTCAGTGAAGCCTTGTGATTCTGGAGGAAAGCCCTGAGAGATTTGGGACCCCCTCTGACCCAGCCCAGGAATATAGACATGCATCACCAGGCCTCCACAAGGCTTCTTAACCAAATGAGACACACTTTGCCACCTCGAACCTGTGTCTCTACAAAGATGATTCCTGTGGATTCGTGGGCCTCAGGTCCCCCACTCATGTAGTGCTTCCTCACCTGCTCAGAAGTCAGGCTGCACCTGGACAAGGACATGAGAGTGGCCTGGTGAATGCCTAGCCCCTAGTGAGCCCCTGAGGGGCCCCAGCCCCTCAACCACCCACCTACCCCAGGACCCAGGACAATGTTCCCCAGAGCTCACTCACTGGACGTAGAACTCGGCACTGGCACGGCCGGCACTAGTCTCATTGCTGGCAATGCCCAATAACAGTGGCTGGCTCAGGGTGAGCAGTGGCAGGTTCACCTGGAGCCAGGGGTAACACCTATCAATGCCCACTGCCTACATCTCTGCCCCCCTCAATGAAGAACAGCATGTTATCCCTGTACAGCATCTTACAGTTTGTAGTTCAAGTGCCCAGAATCACAGAATGTCAGATCTCGGGCATGTTCATTTTACATGGGAAAACCAAAACCCCTGAAACATTGAACAATTCGCCAAGGTCACCCAAGGGAAGTGGATTTAGTAACCCGGACTCTCATTTATTCCTCTTTTCAACAAACCTGGGGGTAGTGTGCAAGACATCTATCATTGCTCACATTGTAAAGAGGGAGACCTTGAGGCACACAGAAATGAGGGCAAGAGCGGGGAGGGTATAGCTCAGTGGTAGAGCACGTGCCTAGCATGCACAAGGTCATGGGTTCAATCCCCAGTACCTCCATCAAATAAAATAATAATAATAACAATAACAACAACAATAATAATAAAATAAGTAAATAAACCTAATTACCTCCCCCCCAAAAGCAAACAAACAAAAGAAATGAGGGCTACAGTCCCACATCAAGTGTGCTGAGCTACAAAGCCAAGCTCTTTGCTCAAAGCCAGATGCCTACAGATCCTTCCGCCAGCCCAGATCTGTGGAATTCTGGCATGTTCTATGCCCTCCCTCGTCTACCACCCTGTCAGGGTCGCCCCTCACTCACCTCATCACAGATCTCCTGGAGGACACTGGAAAAGAGCTCATGCACCACCAGCTCCCCAGGGAGGTCCTTGTGCAGGGGGCTGTCACCTGGGCACAGCGCCTGTGAGAGGTCAGGCTCAGCCCCTGCTCTCCTCTTCCAGCCCTCCTATCCCCCATATTCACTGGCCCTGAGGGCCTGGTTGGGCACAGAATAAGAGTCTTGGTGATCCCCTGACCCACGCCTTCCTTTTCCAGACAACCAGAGAGCCAGCTAAGTCCTCTACCCTGCCTTCCCCAATTCCCTAGCTTCCCACAGGTCTGGGGCAGCATTCAGTGGGGAGGCTGCCCTGAGCAGATTTTTGGAGAAGAACCAAGCCAACTCCTCTTTTAATGGATGAGGAAAACCAAGCCGAGCTGTCTGGGTTTTTGTACCTTTGTGCCAAACCTGGCATCTCACCTGAGGCTCAGGGTGCCCACCAGGAACATCCACCAGCCCAGGTGCCTCAGCCACCTGCCCAGAGCGGCGCAGGAAGACAAGGAAGTCGTCCGCGGTGACCAGTGCGGCGCCTACCCCTAGGGGGTCTGCTAGGTAGGCTTGCTTGTCTCCCCAATCGGTGGCCCCCTGCTGTCGCAGCCAGGCAGCTGAACTGGCCCAGTTGGTGCCCAGGAAGTCTCGATAAGAAGTAAGGCCCAGGCGCAGGAGCAGCTGTGGCCCTGATGAGCCAGTGGGCACCAGTGTGGCGGAGTGCAGGCGGAACTTCGGGGCGTCAAAGAGCCAGGGCTGGGCCTGAAGCCGGCTCTCCCAGATGGCAGTGATGGCCTTGTCTCCTCCTGGCAATGGGCGACGGTCGTAGGCTGGGCTCAGCTCAGCCCGTACCTGCTCCTTAGGCAGTCCCCGGGGAGGGCACTGCAGCAACAGGGACACCTCAGGGTCCATGGTCTGTACAGGACAGTTCTGGGGAAGGACACAGCCAGGCCTGTCACCCCAGGGGACCTACAGCCACCCTTGGGCACAGCAGCTGGCCCCCTCTGCCTGAGACCTCCTGAGGGTACCCCCAGCCCTTCTGTACCCCACTGACCGCTCCCGGCGCAGTAAAGGGTCTTAACATCCCAGCAAGAGCTCCGAGGCTCCTGCTGTCAGACATCCCTGAGACTGATTCACGGGCATCCCTACCACCCAGAGGTCCTGGATCCAGCCACCCTCTAAAGTCCATGCCTCCTAAAACCATGGGAACCTCCTCCAACCCCCGACGCCCCCGTACCCCTCCCGGAGTCCGGAAGCTCCAGCTTCCAGCCGGTACTTACCCGCCCACTCTCTCCTCAGGCTCCTCCCCTTTCCCCCGCAGCGGAAGTGCCCGCCCCCTTCTTTCTCGGCTTTTCATTGGCCGGTTCCTGCGCTCCGGCCCGGCGGAGGGGGTTAGCCGTCCGCACCCGGCGTTGGTAGTCCTGCTCTTCCCTCTTCCTCCTTCCGTCTCTAACTACTTTGGCCAGCCTTGACGCTTCCGCCCCGTTATCCTGGACGCTGATTCCGCCTCCCTGGGCCTGCCTTCCGGAGCCTGGAGCTCGGGGGCTCGGCTTCCCTGGGCCTTCGGCCCCGTGGCTGACACAGTGTGATCTTGGGCAAGTCTTGCCTGCTGGGCCTCAGTTTACCTCTCCGCACCAGGGAGTTGTGGGTGGGAAGTGAATTTATTGACCTGAATATCCAGCTGTCACATTCGGAGGCTTTGTGACTTTCTGGGCAGAGTGGGGGTATGGGAAGGTCCTTAACAGTCCCCACATGTCACTGCTCCCCTCAGGTCTTGGCCATGAACTCCTCTGGAGGAAGGAGGCAGGAAGCAGCAGGGCCCAGGAGAAGGGCTCACAAACCCCGTGAACAGGTGTGCTTTTCCCACCTTCACTCCGGCTCCCGTGGTAGGAGGATTGGAGAGGGGAACTCTGAGCCCTGGGGTGGGAGTGGGGCCTGATGGGTTGTACTATTCCCTGGAGCACAGGGCCTCCTCTCCCTCTGGTCTCCCTCTGCAGGGGGTCACTCAGAGTTCAGGGTGAGAAGTAGGGCAGGATCACCATGGGGACTAGGGGCCACCTCTGGTCTCTTTCAGGACCGAGATGTACAGTTGTCCAAGGCTCTGTCCTACACCCTGCGCCACGGGGCCTTGAAACTGGGGCTTCCCATGGGAGCCGGTAAGTGAGCATCGTGAAGGCTGGGCCTAGGAGTGGTTGGAACCCAGGGAGAGTGTGAGCCTATCTGTGACTGCCTTCCCCTGTAGCTCCCACCATGGCCCTATAGGGATGGCACCCAAGGCACATCCCTTCCATGTACAGGGAAGACCTAGACCCATAGCCCAGTATCACATCCAGTGCAGACTGGGAGAGGAGCCTCTCTCTGGGCTGAGCTTGATGATACCTCCTGCTCAGTGGCCCAATGAACACTTATCCCAAGAGTGGGTACTGGGGTCTGTTGGGGCAACTGATGTTTACTAAGTGTCCACTCTGGGCTGGGCACTGTGCTTTATCTTGGTGACCCTTGAGACAGATCCTATTCCCATGCCAGTTGAGAAAATTGAGGCCCAGAAAGGGGAGACTTTCTAAAGGTCACATAGGCTCTATTTTTGTTGCCTGTGGTCAACAGAGGGTCTGGGATGGGTGCTGGGTCTCCTGTTCTCCTGGCCTGTTAATTCTCCCACTGTTCTCCCACTGTTAATTCTGGCCCAGGCCAGAGCAAGTTCAGCTCCTGACCACCCTGCCCACATGCAGATGGCTTTGTGCCCCTGGGTGCCCTCCTGCAGCTGCCCCAGTTCCGCAGCTTCTCAGCTGAAGATGTACAGCGCGTGGTGGACACCAATGGGAAGCAGCGGTTCACCCTGCAGGCAGGGGACCCCGGCATCGGCCTTCTCATCCGGGCCAATCAGGGCCACTCCCTGCAGGTGGGAGCTAGGGGGACAAGTGGGAGAGCCAGGCGGGATCTCTGCTGGTGAGGGGTTCTCACTGCTGCCAATTCCCCCACCCATCCCAGGTACCTGAGTTGGAGCTGATGCCCCTGGAGACCCCACAGGCCCTGCCCCTGATGCTCGTCCATGGCACATTCTGGCGGCACTGGCCATCCATCCTGATCAAGGGCCTGTCCTGCCGGGGAAGGACGCACATACACCTGGCCCCAGGACTGCCTGGGGACCCTGGTGTCATCAGTGGTCAGTGACCACCCCACCAACTATTCCCACCCAATCTGTCCTCCCAGATCCCCCTCCAAGTGTCATCACCTCCCTTGTCCAGGGCCACTCCAGGCCCTGTATGCAGGAGCACCTCCTCTTCCCTGCACTGAGCCCAGGACCCCAGCCTGCCTAAGTTTGATAACCACAACCCACACGCCCCAGGCCCCAGCTCCATTGTCTCCATAGGCATGCGGCCAAACTGTGAAGTGGCTGTGTTCATCAATGGGCCCCTGGCCCTGGCAGGTAAGTCTGGACACAGTAGGGACCGCCCCAGACCTTCAGAGAGGTCATAAGTCACGTCTCTGTCTCTGTCTGCAGATGGAATCCCCTTTTTCCGCTCTGCCAATGGGGTGATTCTGACTCCAGGAAATACTGATGGCATCCTGCTTCCCAAGTACTTCAAGGAGGCCCTGCAGCTACGCCCTACCCGTAAGAAGCACCACCCCACCCCTCTTCTTTGTGCCTGAAGTCTGTGCTCTCTGCCTCACATCTTCCCCACTTTCCAACCCCAGGCTGACTTAGGTCTCCCTTTTTCTAACCAGCTCTTATCTCTATCTCAGGAAAGCCCCTCTCCTTGGCTGGTAATGAAGAGACAGAATGTCAGAGTGGCCCCAAGCACAGTTCCAGAGGAAGAAGGGTGACCCAACAATAAAATATTTATTTTTTTAAAAATAAAAAAATGTAACAAAAAAGAAACTCTAATCTTAAACCATGAGTCATCATCCTGTAGCTGCAACTGGTCTTCCTTGTGTGCTCAGGAAGTACAGCTAGGGCAAGGGTGTTGGTCTTGGCCTTTCAGACAAGGGAAGGGCGGGTGCTGGACAAGCTCAGGGCCCACCTTTCCTAGCCTGGGGAGGACAGAATCTGGCCCGGCCAGGTCCTTGGTCTGCACAAAGCCAGTGACAGTGGGTGAATGTGCCAGCTCAGTGCATATCTGGAGAGGGTGGGGGCACTGAGTCCTAGTGGGTGTGGGTTTAGGAGCGGTCGTGGCAGGTGGTGAGTGGGGTGGGGGCAATAAGACAGGCCTCAGAAGGCCTCGTGGCCTCCTGTGAGCTGCAGGAAGAGGTCCTCATCCAGCTCCTCCCCGCGGGCCCGCTCCCGCGTTGACAAGAAAATGTAGCCCCCAATGTACTCATGCACAATACGGCAGCTGGCAGACACGCAGCTGAAAGCCACGTTGATGTGCTCATCAAACTCGATGGCCACCTGCAGGGCGGTCAGTCAGAGGGCTGGTGGGGGGTGGGCTAAGGCAGCAGCCCCTGCCCTGGCTGGGTCTGGCCAGCCCCCTGTCCCTCCCTCCACCCTCACTCCGGGCCCACCTGCCGGATGTCCCAGTTGACATTCCACTGGCGCATGTTGCTGAAGCGCCAGGTCTTGACCACATCACCCACGGCCAAGTCAATGCGGATCAGTCGGTTGTTGGCAATGCCCAGGATCTCATCTTTCCTGCTGCCCTTGAACCTGGTGCCCAAGGGGAGAGAGTGTGAGGCAGGCCCCACCCTGCATGGCCCCAGATCCTGCCCAGACAGCCTGGTGCAGCACAGGAGCAAGCTTACAAGTAAGTCATTTAAGTTCTCTGGGCCTCAAGTTCCTCATCTGGAAAATGGGAGTTCATTGAAATAATCACTGTGATAGCATTTAGCAGTGACAGGCAAATAGTCCATGCCTTTTAAATAGTGACTTTTTTTGATACCAGCATCATCTGTTTGCTCCTATCTTTGCAGGCTTGGAAAACAGGCCATCAAAGGGGGCAGTCCCTGTCACAGCAGCCACCCATGGCCCTGTCCCTCAGACCAACTACCCAAGGTCCAGAGAGGGTCTGGGATGGGTGCTGGGTCTCCTGTTCTCCTGGCCTGATCTCTCTTGTTTGCTGTGCAGGTACAGGATGGAGGGGGCTGCACACAGAGTGCCCTCAGTAAGGTCTTCCAACAGAGGACAGGAAGGAAGGCCTCAGGGTGACACCTCCCAGGTGGCAGGGGAGGGCAGAGCGGGCTGGGGGTAGCTTGTACCTGACCACGACATAAGAGATGCCAAAGTCAGGCAGGGACTGCCAGGCCTGGATGAAGCGCAGCTGGGCCTCTGACAGCGAGAGTTGAGCCACGTTCTGGTGGGCTTCCAAGATCCGTGGAGTGAGCTGCGGGACCACGCTGGTGAGGGGCTGCCAAAGTCCCTGAGACCCCCTGCCTGTCCACATCAGGGAGACAGGGTGTATGGAGCCTGGGGCAGGGGCAGTGTCAGGGTGGGGCCACCTGAGGGCACCCTCTCACCATTCAGCAAATGTGAGCTGAGCCCTGTCCTGAGGTGGACATGGGCAGCTGGACCATGACCCCTCCCAGAGGATGGGGACCAGCACGCTCAGTCTCAGGGACATGGATGGGATAAGGAACCAGTGAGCCCTTGCATTTCCAGAGAAGGGCCCTGTGGAGATCCAGGGGCCAAGGGTGGCCAGGTAAACCCTGTGGTCATTCCCATCACCCACTCCCTCTGGCACCTGTTTGGCCTTGAACTTCCGCTGGAAGCGGGGGGCGACAAGGCCATAGGGGTTGAGGCCTTCAGTGGAGGCATCAGGGCCCTGGGGGTGGTTGCTCGAGCCCCCGCCGCCTGTCCGCTGCAGGCTAAGGAAGGCCAGAATGGCCTGCACCTCGCTGGAGTAGCTGCTGTCTGCCATGGTGCGGCCCTTGGAGGCCAGTCGGCAGCCGGCCATCCAGCGGGCATACTGCTGCTCCTGGGGTGGGAGGGATGAGGAACAGGGTGAGAGGCCAGCCAGGCTCTGGCCCAGCCCTGGCCCCGGCCCAGCCCTGGCCCCATTCCCACTCCAGCCTCAGCCCGGCCGTCACGCACATCCTGGCACCGCAGGTAGATCTCACTCATGCCCTCAGGTGAAGGCACCAGGAGTTTGATGCAGAACTTCTGGCCTGAGACGTTGACATCGGGGACCACCTCACATCCTGGAGGGAGAAGGAAGACTAGGAGGCCGAGGAAGGGAGCCTGATGAGAGATCCCCAGGTGAATGGCAGCCACGCACAGCAGCCTCAGGACAGAGGGCATCTTCCCAGGCACCCGGGAGGAAACAAGTGACAACATTCACCTGACCAGCCCACAGGTGGTCCTGTAGGCCCCAGCCAGCCCCTGCCCTTGCCCCTCTCTTGGCCAGGCCGCCCTCGCTCACCCTTGAGGTTGAGTTGCTGAATGGGGTCCCCTGGGGCCTCGTCCTGGCTCTTGTAGTAGGACAGTGTGGTCTCCTTGAACACCACCCAATGCTGGCGGTACCCCTTCAGGGTCAGCTTCCGGGGCCTGAGGGTGGGGCAGGAGGTTCAGGACAGGCCGTCTCCCTTCCTCCTGGACTCTCTCCACACTGGGTCCCTTTAGCAGGGCTGCCAACTCTCAGCCCAAACTCACCGGAAGATCCGGAGATGGTCCTTGAGTTCTGGGATGGTGGTGAGGCTGTCCTGGGGAGGAGAGGAGTCAGGGGGAACCTGGTCCCTGCAGTTGACCCTGACCCCAACTTCTGACCAGAGCCCCTCCTCACCAGCACATCTGTGGGCGCCGAGCCCTCCAGCTTCACCTCCAGGTTGCTCAGGGCTGCATCTAGGTCGTCCAGCCCTGGGTCTGTGCAGGCTGGCTCGTCTACCTCCCCGCTCTGGGACAGCTTGTTGATGTGGTACTGGGAGGGGCGCACAGCCAGGAAGGGCTTAGTAGGCCACCCATCAGCCCAACAGTGCCCTCAGCTGGGCTTTCTGGAGATGGGTCCCCTCCACTGGAAGACCCTCCCTGCCCTGCGCCTGACCCGCACCCAGCTGCCCCGGGCCCCCAGGCCTGCCTGGCACCTGCAGGGCTGCAAACACCATCATCTCCTCCTCCGTGCAGTCAATCTCCTCCAGCAGCAGGTCCCACCGAGCCTGCTCGTACAGCTGGGTCAGCCGCACTGGGTCTATCTGGAGTGGTGGGAGCTCATTGAGTGGCCCCACACAGGCAGCAGACCCCAATCCCAGCCTCCTAGCTGCCGGCCCCATCTGCCCAGGTAGGTGGCAGCTTCGTCCCTCTAAAACTTTTTGTACAGATACTTACTCTGTCTACTGTGTGCCCTGCATGCTGCTGAAGGGACAAGCGGGGCTGAGTAAACCAATCAATAAATAAGTGAAGTGATTCAAGAGTATAATCAAAGCTATAGAGGAAATAGATTCCAGTGGGGGAGGGTATAGCTCAGTGGTAGAGTGAGTGCTTAACATGCATGAGGTCCTGGGTTCAATCCCCAGTACCTCCATTAAAAATAAATAAATAAACCTACCTACCTCCTCCGACAAAAAAAGGAAATAGATTCCAAAGGGTGGCTCACTCATGCCCTCAGGTAAGAACCCCACAAGTTTGATCATGATGAGACAGAATGGAACTGGGGTGCAGGGGTGCTACACTATATGAGGAAGCTTTCAGGAAAGGCTTCCCTGAGGAGGAGACATGCTTGTACTGAGACCTGAGGGATGACAACAGGCCATTGAAGGGAAGAGTGATAGGAAGACTATTCCAGAGAGAAGGAACAAGAAGCTCAAAAGGGGATCCCAGTTACCCACAGAAGATCAGGCCCACACTCCTACTGAAACCCACCAGAACTGACAGCATAAAAAGGGTAAACCAAAAAAGACAAGAGAAAGAGGACTACAGCAGGTGAGAGATGCCAACAAAATTTTGGAAGATGGGTAGTGAAAACATGGATGGGAACTGAGTTGCAGGGAGGAAGAGCTGGGATCTCATGCCCTTTTCCCTGTCTTGTTCTATGGTGAAGGCACTAAAGAGTTTTGAAAATATCAGAGAACAAACAGCAAAAAGAACTAAGATCTGAGCAAAAGTATCCAGTTCACAAAGCTGACAGTCTCCAGTCTGGGATCCTCTGGCTGAGAGGTGAGGGTGGGCTGAAATGAGGACCAGAGAAAGTCTCTAAATGGAGCAGTTCTCTTCCTACTCCCCGCACCTAAGTGGCAACCAGCTGGCACCTGGTAGAAGCCAGAGGTTTGCTCTCTGGAGATGCTGAGCCAGAGCTACCCCTGCATTTGGTACTCTAGGTACAGCTGGGTTGGGGTTCACTATCCTGAAAACAAAGGAATTAAGAAAAAGTTGGTGTTTTGAAAGGTGAGACACCCCCAGCCCTTCCCTACTTGTCACCAAAGACATTGATAGCAAGCCTTCTATACCCAGTCAGGAGATCAGAGATTTCACTGCTGAGAAGCCAAACAGAAAACCCCCACAAAGAGTAGTATCCCTGCCCCATCCCCCCCAGGAGGCCCCCAAAATGCCAAGCCCTCTTCATCCACTCAGAGTTTCCAATTGGCTTCATAGAGCCTTACTTCTAAATATGAAAGGACAGGCAGGGATTACCCACATTGAAAGAAAGCTGCTAGCTAGCATGAACTACAGAGACCAAGTCAAATGGGGGGAAAGAGCTGGGAGGAAATAAAGTAGGGAGCAGGAAAAACTTCAAACACTAGTCAAAATCCTTACAGAGACAAACTACCACATTCATAAAACAAGAACACAATGTTGTTATTTAAAGGAACGTAATTATAAAGTTAAAGGAATTAAGACAGCATGGCATTGACAAAGAGAGACAAATTGATCGATGGAATCAAAGAAACAGTTGGAGAGAGACCTACACATGTTCACCTGACTTAGGACAAAGGTGATCTTGCCATCACTGGGGAAAGGATGCTCTTTTCAATACATGGATCTGGGTCAGTTGGATACCCATATGGTAAAAAGATATATTTTTACCCCTACCTTATGCCACATACAAGTATCAGTTCCAGATGGATTGCAGATCTAAATATGAAAGTTAAAACAATAAAGCCTTTAGAGAAAAATAGAACTACAGATTGTATTAACATTAGGAACTTCTGCTTATCCAAAATAAACTATTATGAGAATGAAAAGGCAAAGCACAGAGTGGGGAAAATATTCATGATATATTTATCTGACAAAGTACTCATGTGCAGAATATATAAAGAACTACTAAGAAACAATATGAAAAAGACAAGCAACTCAGTATAAAAATTGGCAAAACAGTTGAACAGAAACTTCACAAAAGAGGATACCCAAATGACTAATAGCCATATGAAAAATTTCTCAACATGGCTAGTCATCAGGGAAATGTAAATTAGAGCCACATAAAAAGCACATCAGTGATTGTCTGGGGTTGGGTGTGGGAGGAGGAATGACTGCAAATGGGCACTAGAGAACTTCCTAGGGTGATGGAAATGTTCTAAAACTGGGTTGTGGTGATGGTTGCACAACTGTATAAACTTACTAAAAATAAACTGAATGCCTACAGTGGGTGATTTTTATGGTATGTAGTTATAGCTCAGTAAAGCTGCTTGAAAAAACAAACAAAATACCGTATGAGATACCATTACACACCTACCAGAATGGCTACAATGGAAAATACAGGGAATACCACATGCTGGTGAAGTTACAGAACAACTGAAACTCTCATACACTGCTGATGGGGCTGTAAATTGGGACTGCCACTTTGGAAACTGTTTGACAATTATCTGCTACAACTAAACCAATGCCTGCCCTGTTACCCAGCAGTTCCACCTCTGGGACTACAGAAACGTGTGCATATCTTCACTAAAAGGCGTATACTGGAATGTTCATAGCATTTGTATTCATAACAGGCCAATATGGAAATTGCACAATGCCCATCAACAGTAGAATGGAAAATTAATTGTTGTATGTTGATGTCATGGAATATTACACACCAATAAGAAAGAATATGCTACCTCTATATGCAACAGGGAAGAATCATACAAGCATAATGCTGACTGATAGAAGCCAGACACAAAAGAGTATAGACCGTGTGATATCATAGATTTAAAATACAGGCAAAACTAATCTATGGCATTGGAAGGAACATTAGTGGTTCCCCCTGTGGGAGATATTGCCTGGGTATGAGGGAGGATTCTGAAAGCTCCTGAAGTTCTTTTGCTTGATGTGTTGGTTATATTTGTGAATATTTCTAAATGTATGTTACACACACACACCCACTAAAAAGGAAAACTCAGAAAATAAAGCCTCTTAGAATTTAAAAAGTCGGTTGCAGAAATTGAAAATTCAATAGATCATTTGAAAGGTAATTTAAGGAACTCTCCAGAAAGTAGAACAAAAAGACAAGCATAAAAAAAGGAAGAAAAGATAAATGTCTAATTTTTAAAATATGTATATTTACAATTGTTTTATTTTATTTTTAAAATTAATTTATTTTTTATTTTTACTTTTTCCCCTTAATGGAGGCACTGGAGATTGAACCCAGGACCTTGTGCATGCCAAGCACTCTCTACTACTGAGCTATACCCCCTACCCGCCAATATCTAATTTAAAAAATTAACCCAGAAGGTCTAATATCTACTAAGTTCCAGGAAAAAAAAGAAAAGAAAAGAAAAATGGAGGGGAGGGAATTATTAAAGACATTGTATAGAACATATTTCCAGAACTGGAGGGCCCAGGTTTTTTATTTGAAAGGGCTTGGAAAGTGTGCAGGCCCATCACTGAAGAAAGACTCATGCCAGGACATACTATTGAGAGCTTTTAAAACATCAAGAGGTAAGAAGAAGATTCTTAAAAACCTCTAGTGCCTCCCCTCCCCTCCAAGAAAAACTGAAAGAGCCACACATGGAAGAATTGAAAATAAAAATGGCATCAGACTCCTCAGCAGCAACACTGTAAACTGAAGGACAATGAGAAGGTGGCTTCAAAATTTGGCAGGAAACTGTTTCAAACCTAGAATTCTATTCCTATCACACAAGTGAGGGGAATAGCCACCTTTCCAAACATGCAGGATTTCAAATCATTTAGGGGAAGCTATTACTATTTTACCATTTTAGGGGAAGCTGTTGAAATATATACTCCATCAAGATGAGGGAGTCAGTCAAGAAAAAGGAACACAAGAGAGCTAGGAACCAAAAGTCTAATATAGGAGTTCCTAGGAAATAGTGAAGGGAAGTTCAAGGACAATGGCCAAGTGCTGGGTCTAGACTGCCACCATTCATGGTTCTGGCCAGAAAATAACACTGACTGATATCCTAAAGTAATCAACTATTTTGAAAGGAGTATTGTGGTTGGGTTGCAATGCTGGAGGGGCTTGGTTATGGAACATCCCACCTCATCACCATGAAGACTCCCCATGGCAAGCCACAGATTCAGAGAATGTCCAGCTAGCCTTTGGGGTCTCTTTTCTAATTATACACAGACAATTACCAGAAAATAAATTTTAAAAAATATAACAATGATGAACTCCAAGAAAAATTTGACCAAGAAGGAAGTATAGTTATTCTGTGGCTTAGCTAAGAATGCTAGTTATATGTGTTACTATTTATAGCCACAATCATGTTGTTTTAACCAAAAGCCATAATACAACTCAACTGGAAAGATGCAAAGAGATGTGTGTGTTGTGGGGGAGGGAGGGAGCACAGAAGACAGCTAAATCTTCATCTTCATACAAAGTGAATGTGTAATATGTGAAATGGAAATATCAAGGAAGAGACATATATAAGCTTGTCATACAGATGTAAACACTAGAATAAAAAGCTACAGAGTTAAAATCTACAGTCTCTAGGGATGAGAAATCCAGGATAAGGAGAGGTGAGAAGGGAACTGCTTTTTGTTGTTGTTTTTATTACTATTGGGACCATTCAACTCTTTAAGCCATCATATATTACTTTGATTAAAAATAAAATTTAGACACAACATTGTAAAATGACTATAATGCAATAAAAATGTTTAAAATAAAATAAAATTAAATTTAATACAAACTACTATATATAAAATAAACAACAAGGTCCTATTGTATAGCACAAGGAACTATATTCAATATCATGGACTAAACTTTAATGAAAAAGAATATGTATAGATAAGTATGTAACTGAATCACTAAGCTATACACCAGAAACTAATTGTAAATCAACTAGACATCAATTAAAAAATACATAAATAAGATAAAATTTATAAAACAAGGAAAACGACAAAGACCAAACAGTTTTTAGATATTGCACAACAGTCGGGTACGTATAGCTCAGTGGTAGAGTACATGCTTAGCATACGTGAGGTTCTGGGTTCAATCCCCAGTACCTCCATAAAAAAGAAAAAAAGATATTGGACAACAGACCACAGAGAGAGAGAGAAGAGAAATAAAGAAGTGCATCCTGAGATTGCCTAGCTTACTTTCTGGAGTGAGTGTGCTCCCCGTAGTAGGGAGGAGGACCTCAAACAGAGCCCAGCAGGTGAGAAGATGCAGTTGAGAATTTGGGGAGTCCAAGGCAGCTAGAGTTCACAGGACAGAGTGCTGGAGAGGAGAGAGCTGCACAGAGAGAGAGCTCTGGATGGAGATCACAGAGGGCTCCTCTTAGGTCTTTAGCTGAGTACTGATCCGCCTATGTGTGTAAGGAAACTACTCAAGGCTGGTGGAAGAAACCACTGCAGAGGAGCTGGTAGAACATTAATCAGAGCTCATGTTGGGTGGGAATATTTCACATTCCCAAACATAGGTTAGAGAAACCTCACAATATGTCATGTCAGAAGACTCAGGAGGCTATTGTCTCAGTAATAAAGTAAGTTAGCCCTAGACTAAAAGATGCTTTTGTCCGGTCTAATTCATTATTATTGAATTATTATAAATTACAATTATTAATTAATGTTCAAAGCAAGCTTGAGAAGGATCAAAGTGTTTCCAATTGTCTTAATTTCATCTGTAAACAAGGTTTAAAAAGATTTAAGGGAATATCGAAAAAAAAAATCAAGCACCCAAGAACATAAGGTTTATAGTACAGTGTCAGGTATCAAATAAAAAATTACCACAAGGCATGAAAACAAGCAGAAAAATACAACCCATAATGAACAGATAAATAGTCAATAGAAATAGATCCAGAAATGACACAGATAGTAGAATTAATGGACAAAAACACTAAAAAAAGTATTTAAAATATATCCTGTATGTTCAAGAAGGTAGAGGAAAGCATGGGCATGTTAAGGAGAGATGGAAATATTTAAAAAGGTCACAACTGGACTTCTAGGCAGGGGATTGATGGCAGATTAGACATGGGAGGAGAAAAGATTAGTAAACTTGAAAATAAAGCAATAGAACTATCCAAAATGAAACACAGAAAAATAAGATGAGAAAAAAAAAAACTGAACAGAGCATCCATCAGCTGTGGGTAATTTTAAGAAGCCTAATACTCATGTAACTGGAATCCCGTAAGGGACGAGGAGGTGCAGAAAAAATATCTGAAAAAATAAAGGCCAAAAATTTTCCAAATTTGATGAAAACTATTAACTCAGATTCAAGAGGCTCAATGAATTCCAAGCATGAGAAACCTGAAGCAAACTGAGGCACATGATCATCAAGTTGTTCAAAACCAGTGATAAAGAGAAAACCATAAAAGCAGTCAGAAAAAAAAGACACATCACATACAGATGAGCACAGAGACAGCAGGTCGGCTGCTGGAAGCAGTGTGAGCCTCGAGACCAGGAGGCATCAGCGTTAAGGCACTGTAAGGAAAAAGAACCATCAACCAGGAACTCTGCACCGAGTAAAAATATCTTTCAAAATCAAAGGCAAAGAGGGGGAAGAGCATAGCTCAAGAGGTAGAATGAGGTCCTGGGTTCAATCCCCAGTACCTCCTCCAAAAATAAACAAACCTAATTACCTACCCCTACCAAAAAATTCTTTAAAAAAAAAAAGAAAACACATTTTAAAATGGATGACAAATAAATAATAAATAAAAATTTAAAAATCAAAAGCATAGAAATTTTTTTGAAAAAATATTTAATGAAAAAAACAAAGGCAAAATAATGGCTTATATGGATATACATACAAAGCCTGAAAGAATTCATCACCATTCTTGTCGAGATCAACTCTACAAGAAATATTAAAAGAAGTCCTTCAGGCAGACAGAAAGTGATTCCCGCTGGAAATCCAGCTCTGCATTTTGAGAATAAAGAGCACAGAAGGGCGAGGGTAGAGCTAAGGGGTAGAGCGCATGCTTAACATGCAAGAGGTCTTGGGTTCAATCCCCAGTACCTTTATTAAAAAAAAAAAACATTATGCTAAGTGAAAGAAGCCAGCCACAAAAGGCCACGTAGTGTGTGATTCCATATACATGAAATGTCCAAACAACAAGGACCTACTGTCTAGCACAGGGAACTGTATTCAGTATCGTAATAACCTGTAATGGACAAGAATCTGAAAAAAAATACATATATATACATGTATAACGAAATCACTTTGCTATGCACCTGAAACACTGTACGTCAACTATACTTCAATAAAAAATAAAAATAAAAACAAAAAGAAATGTCCAGAATAGGCAAATAAATAGAGACAGAAAGGAGATTAATCAATGCCAGGGGCTGAGGGGTGGGGCATAAATGGGGAGTGACTGTTAACGGGTGTGAGATTTCTTCTGAGGATGCTGAAAGTGTTCTAAAACTGATTGTGGTGATGGTTGCACAACTCTGTGAAAACACTAAAAGCCATTGAGCTGTACGCTTTAAATGGGCAAATTTTATGGTGATGAATCATTTCTCAATACAGCCATCATCATAGTAGTAACAGCAGCAAGAACGACAGTGTACTGTGGGCTGTGACGTCAGTAGAAGCAGAGTGTGTGAGGCCAGGAGGGGAAGCGGAGCATCTCTCCTGTTGTAAGCTTCTTACACTGCAGTGAAGCAGTGGATTACTGGGTGGCAATAGTATATGTGTCCTATAACACCTAAAGCAACTACCAAAAGTTTTAAAAAGCAGCATAGCTAATACGATAATATAAAGGAGACAAACAGACTCATGCAAACTCCTCAATCCAAAAGAAGGCAGGAAAGATGGGAGAAAGAAACAACAGTCTGCAGGAGGAAGGGACAGGGATGTGGGGGAAGCAGAAAGGGGGCAGGGTGGGTGGGAGGGAGTGGGCGGGGCGGGGCCGCTCCAGGGCCAGATGGACCTGGTCCTGCGGGCACTGGCATGGCTCCTGGGCCATAGGCAGCCACTGGAGCCATTTAAGCAGGAATGACAGGACCTGATGTACCACTTGCAGGTGTTCATTCCAGATGCTGCGTGGAGGTTGGGGAGGCCAAGAGAGGAGAGGGGTCCATTAGGAGGGGCTGCAGTAACCCACAAGAGAGAGGCAGCCGCTGGACGGGTGAAGAGACAGAAGGGAGCGAATGGTTCAGGATTTTAGATCAATGAAGACACAACAGGGCACAATAAGGGGTGAGGTGAGAGGAAAAGGGAAGGCTCCAGAATGGGGTGAGAGCGAGGCTTTTACAATGAGTCCATAGTGGGAGGATGTGCTGGGCAGACCCGAATCAAGAGCTCTGTTTCAGGAAGGAGCCTGGGGTGCCTGTTAGGTACCAGAGCAGAGACGGCCAGGTGGACACAGGAGTCTAGAGCTCAGGGGAGAGGTGTCTGGGCCAGAGGTGATAAATCTGAGAGCTATAAAGAGCACCAAGATACTTAAATCCATGAGAAGAGATTCCTGGGAGAAAGGAAGAAGAGAAGGAGGCTGGAAATGGAGCCCAGGGGCTCACAACACCCAGAGGCCTTGGAGACAGAAGAGCCAAGGAGCCCAGGCGGAGCAGCTACAGACCCCCAAGTGCACGATGACCCCAAGTGGCCAAGTAAGACAGATGTGGAGGGGAAGTGAGCAGGGAACAGGTAGCATGGAGGGCACCATCCCCTTGGCAGGGTGGGGATGGAAGACGCAGGGATAGATTTGGCTGAGGAGAGGGAGGGAGTCGAGGGGCACCCACACAGAAGGCTTCCGGGGAGTAAGGACACTGGATTCCAGGGTTTAGACATTTTGCAGTGAAGTGGCGCAGAGAAGCAGGGCCACAGGTAGAGGGAGCGCCTGGAGGTTTTTGAGACGGATGCATGGAGCCTATTGGTTGCTGGGTGGGGACGGTAGGCAGGGAGGGAGAGAGGCACACTGCTGCCTGTCGGCAAAGCCTCGTCCCTCACCTGCCCCTAGTTTCTGCAGGTCCCAGGGCCACCCCTCCAGGAAGCCTTCCCTGAGCCAGGTGCCTGAGCAGACTTCCCAGGGGTACCTGCCACTGTCTACACTGAGCTGTGGTCATTACCTCCCCGACAGCCCTTAAGAAACAGGTGTTGGCATCAGGTGTTGGTGGAGTTAGTAAACGGGTGTGGGTGGACGCATGGACAGATGGACGGGACCCTGTGAATGGCTACCATTCCCAGAGCCCAGACACCCACGTCCCACTGACCCAGACCCCTTCTCTGCAACCCAGCCCACCTTGGGATCCAGGTCAAAGAAGCTGTAGTACTTGAAGCGCAGCCAGAGCGTGTCCCCAGCCTTGATGCCCTGCTGCATGAGGCACCTCGATGAGTCCAGCCACCTGGGCCACAGGGAGGCAGGGGCGGGGTCAGGGCGGAGCCAGGTGCGGTGGGACAGGGTGGGGGCTGGGCAGGGGGCTGGGGGCAAGTACAGGCTTATGGGAGTGGCCTGGGTGCAGACCCCAGCACATGGGGCACCTGCTGTGGAGATGGGTCTTGTCCAAGAGGGAGCTGGGCCGGGGCAGGCGCTGGAGCAGGAGGGGGTCCGGCGGTGGCTGCGGCCGGCTCAGCATGTGGTAGCAGGCCTCCGTCTGGGCACTGTCTGAGAAGTGGGCTGGCATCCCCCGGAACAACGCAGGTGCTATGCCTGGAGTGCGGGTCGGGGGTCAAACAGGCCCGGCCCCCAGCCCCAGGCCTCCTGAGCCTGCCCCTGCGCCTCAACCCTGGGCCACCCAGTCTGCGCTCACCCCCGGCCAAGACGACCTTGGTCAAATCATACACCTCCTCCTCCGGCTCCTTTTCCTTCTTCTTCTTCTCCTTCTTCTCGGGAGCCCGGAGCAGAGACATCTCCTCTGGGTGCCGGATACCTGGGGAGAGCTGGGGCCTCAGCCAGGCCTAGGGTCCTGCCCTAGGACCTCCTCCCACCCCACTCACCGGCAGTTTGGGGCAGTTCCCTGCCCTGTAGGCAGGATGGGGAGCAGTTCAGCAAGGACAAGGTGACAATAGCTGGGCCTGTAAAGGGAGGGGACCTCACCCTGGCAGGACCCTTGCAGGGGGCAGAGTGGGAACCAGCGGGGGACTCACTGAGGAGCCGGCAGATGGCAGCCACGGCCTGGAAGAGGGGTTGGGAGAAGCTGGCTCTGAGGCGCAGGGCCCGGCGATTGGGCAGCCTCAGGATGACTGGCCGGTGCTGAGGCCCGAAGAAGAGGCGGGCATCGGCCAGGATCCCATATTTGTCCAGCGTCCAGTGGGTCTGCAGCAGCCATTGTCTCTTCTGTTCCCACCAGATGGCATGGTCTGACCAGTCCTGCTTGCGCTCTGAGGGGTCACAGGCGGGGGGTGCACATCAGCCTCGGAGGCCCTGGCCCCCAGCGCTGAGCACAAGCCTGGGATTCGGAGGTGCTGACTGCCCCTCCCCTACCCAGCCCGAAGGCAGGGCCAGGCTGGGTCAGCTTGGGGTCTAGGATTGAGGTCATTGCGGAACCGTTTTTGCTGGCTAACCCTGCTTGTCCACCTGGGCTCAGTCACTACTACTGAAGGGAGTAACATCCTGGGGGACCCCCCAACTCAGAGTCCGGACGCCCCAGTCTTAGGGCCCCCACCCCACACACTCCAGCCCATGGGGCTCCGCTGTACAGCACCTCCCACAATTCCTGGCTTCATGGCCTCTCTCTGGCATTCCTGGGAGCTTGGGAGACAGCAGGCAGTCCATAAATATATAATGCTTACTAGCTCTGTGACCTCGGCCAGGGCCTGAACCTCTCTGAGCCTCAGTTTCGCAGTTTCTGAGATGTAGGTAGCAATGGACACTGATCAGTGCCTGCCCCATGGTAAGTGCGTGGCGTCTGTGACATAGACATGCGGCCACATGAAAACATTCAGTTAGAAACGTGAACACCTCACAGTCCTGCAGTTACGGATGGAGGATAAGGATATGCGCTCTCCTCTCCGTCCTCCACCCCCGCCCCACCCCCAGCCACAAGCTGAACTGGTGCCAGGTGAGCATAAAGACACAGGATAGGCAGAGCCCTCTAGTGTCAAAGCCCTTCCTGGGGAGGGGTCCCACCGCAGCTCCGCTCCCTCCCGCGGCCCTCCCTCCTCCTCCTGCCCTGAAGTCAGCAGTGCAGCTGAATGGAGAGAGGGTCTGTCTGAGCCTCCCTGCTGCACCCTCACTCTGTTCTTGGCTTTCTGGCACCCATCTTCCTTCTCCTCCCGATCCTTTGCCCTTGTTTTGTCTCGTTGGCCCCTCTGCTCCATCCTTCCCCATTTGATTCAGCTGGAGGAGCCTCTTCTCCCTCCTTGGCCATGGCCTCTTCCTGGGGGGGGGGGTCTCACCTAGTCTACAGTTTCATCTTCCTGGTGTGAGCCCCAGCCCAAAATCCCTAAGCCACTGGTTAAGAGGCACGTCCACTGGCTTTGCTCATTCCAGAAATCTTTGTTCACCAGCCCATGTGCCCAGCTCTGGGACTACAAATGCAATGACTCACAGTCCCAGCTCCCAAGGTGCTCCTTTTTACCTCACTCTGCCTGACACTGGACAGAAGCACCTCCTCTCCTCACAACCTCTGGGGGCTGCGTGACAACAGCTCTCCTGCCAGGCCCAGCATCGTCCCTTTTGCTTTTAGGCAGTGCATTTAATCCATGCCAATCCCACCTCCAAAAGCCACCGCCTGTTCATCCTCCAGCCCACCCCAACCCGAGGGACCTGCCTTGGGTATCTCACTGGAAACCCTCCAGCCACTTCTCTCCACCTCCAGGATGGAGTCCGCAATGCCTTATGGCTGTCACTCCAGCCTTGTTTCTTCTCAGAAAACACTGACAAATTCACAACGCTCCTGTGCCCCAACATCCCACCTTGCTCCTCCCTGCTACAGACCCCTCCCAGGATGCATATTAAGTGGCCTCTCTTGGGAAGCCCCTGTCTTGGACTGTGAGGCCCATCTTCTGGCTCCAGGTCCCCAAGCTGGCTGATCCTGGCACACACCCCCACCCCCAGGACAACACTCGGCCCTATGCCAGCTGCTGAAGGGTGGGTCTCACCTGCCTGGCTGCTCTTTAGGCCAGGGGCTGGCATGGGCCGGCTTGGCTAAGCATCAGTAGACATCTGATGTACTACGGAGTAAGTGAGAGTCGGAGGAGTAGGGACAGTGTCCCCGGGGCAGGGGACAGGAGCTGGAGGGACTGAACCCTAGGGGCCCAGCAGCAAGTGGAGGAGCGGGGTCCTACTGGCTCCTTGTTCAGGCCTCTTGCTTTGCCGTGGGCCATGCCCTGGGCCCAACCGGGTCTTCTCTTGGGGCACTTGGTCTTTACCCTCTCTGCCCTGCTTGGCCCAGGCCTGCCTGAGTCTCGGTCTGCCGCCCAGTCCCCTGAAGGACCCTCTCTCCCTACTTCTGCTTTCACAGCCTCCTTGGGCCTTGCCTTCTGGAAGCTCCCTTCACCACTTCAGCCTTGTGGCCGGGCTGCCCTGGGGCCCCCTCCTGTCTGTATACCTACTGACCTCCCTCCTGGGCTGCACGTGGCGGGTTGGCTGGGTCGGAAGCAGCCGTCCCATCCCCACCCACAGGAGCCGGGACCCGGCTGGCTGGGACTATCGTGGCCTGCCATCCGGCTCTGGCTATCGGAGCGGGCCTGCTGCCCTCCCAGGAAGGGGCAGCCCCCACCCCCAGCAAGGAGAGGTGATGAGAAGCCCCCATGTCACTGGCCCCGCTCCCCTCCAGGGCTGATAGCACAGGCGGCTCTGCTGTAACTTCCTGTGGGGGCAGGGCCTTCCCACTCGGGCTGGGCCTGTCACCAGTCTGCTGAGGGCTTCCGCCCGGGGAGAGAGTGTGGGAACAGGCCCCCAGGTCTCCAGGAGACCCCTCTGGTCCCCCCTCAGACCTCTAGAGTGGGACCTCTGCCTCATCGAAGGCAAGGCCTCTCCTGCCCCAGAAGTGGGTGAACGGGGGACCGTGGTTGGGTCTGCTCCTTGGGGTCTTAGCAGAACCAGCTGGTGTGGGAGGAAGGGAGGGAAGACAGTGGGAGGGAGGGGAAGTTAAGCTGGGGAAATGTCTTTTTTGGAACCAAATGATTAAGCTGGTGCCTGAGTCACTGTGACTCGGTTATCGAGCACGGAGCAGCAGGGCTGGCCCGGAAGTGCCAAGAGACCCGGTGGGCAGCAGGGGCAGCAGGCACTCACTAATCTCCTCCACGATCTTCAGGAGCACGCCACCGATGTGCGACTCCCCTGTGACCCGGAGGGTGACCGACTCGGCCTCGGGGTCCTCCTCTCCTACAAAGACCCGCAGCTCCCAGGACGAGTCAATGTAGTCCCCCATGGCTGTCTTCATCCCCGCCATAGCTGCGGCAGTTCTGCAGAGAGGGTGGCAAGAGGCAGGGTGGTTAGGAGGGCAGGCTGGGGCCTGGTAGGCTGCCTTGGGTGCCTGGGACAGGCAGAAGAGCAGAGAGCAAGCCCGCAGGCCAGGATGCCACGGCAGCGGCAAGACATGGGGAGCTGAATTTTTCCAGGCAAACCTCAGACCCTGTTGCCATCGTGGATGGTTAAGTTGAAGGGACCCTTGGAGGCCATGTTGCCCAGCCGGCTCCCTTCTCACAGAGGGGAAGATGGAGGCCCGGTAAGAGTAAGAAGGGGCTCACTCAAGATCACACAGCTTGATGCCAGAGCTGGGCACTGGCATCCGTCTACTGGCCCAGCCCACAGCCCACCCCAAGCCCACACTGGCAGCTGCCCACCCTGGAAATAGCAGTGAACCCAGGTCAGAGAGTAGTTCCAATCAGGCCCAAAGCTCAGCTCCATCATCCCAAACTGGCCAAAGTCTCCCCAGGGCAGTGGACAGTCCAGGCTGCTGCACGGAGAGAGGCATGCTGGGCAGAGGGCCTGCAGGAGGGCAAGGAAGAGAGGGGCCCTTGGGCCTCCAGCTGCCGGCCTGCTTACCTGGCCTGCGAGGGGTTGGGGCTGCAGGTGGGGGATCGGGGTGTCAGCCACTCCTGGCCTCGGCCTGCACACCTGCAGACCGCTGCGTGCTTCCTTCCCCTTTGCTTTCTCTTTGGAGCTTCCTTCAGAGGGCAGCCCTTAGGCCTTATCACGTGCAGGGCGGGCTCAGCCCCTCCCCAGGGCGGGCTGGTGCTGGGTGCAGGAAGCAACTTCTGGCAGGGCGGCAGGGTAGCGGCAGTGCAGGGGCAGCGAGAGTTCCAGTGGGGCCCTGCCTCTGCTCCCAGTGAGCACAGGAGCAAGTGGGTCTTGTGGACCCAAGACCACAAAATGTGTCCCCCCTTTAGAGGGAAGCCCGATTCAAACTAGCCACCAATTCGTGTTCCCTTATAGGAAGCCATCTCCCATCTAAAACCTGTCCAGAGGTGGGGGGGTCTTCAGGTGGTAAGCATCATCGGGGGCCAAAAGGGAGTGCAGTGGAATTGAAAGGATCAGATCTGGGTTATTGATGAACTCAGCAGGCCAAGTCAGCTCAAGCCCAGAATGTCCTTTATTACCACAAAGAGATCCTTGAAGGCCCGGAGGGAAAAACTTTCTTAAGTCTTTTCTATCCCTAATAAAGGCCTCTATTTCCAAATTTACCAAGCTTAGAGCTGCCAGGGTAACAGTGGCACAGAAATTGGCCCTTGATGTTTCACAACCTGCCTGCTCTGTGCCTTCAGGTCTCTTCAAGACTTGCCACCGCCACGCTGTCCCTCCACCTCCCCAGGCCAGTGCATACGAGGCTCACACCTGTTAAGTCCCTATGCAAATGTGACTCACAAGTGTGACTTGGAGGGCACCTGGTGGCCCAGCATCTTCCTGTCCATCACCTGCATCGAGATGTAAGCTTCAGGAGAGAAAGGCCTTATATTCACCACTGGTTCCCAGGAGAAATTCAGCCTTCCTAGACAGTCAGTTTGGGGATGGAGGGAACAAAGCCTGAAGAGATGGTAGCACCAAAGGTGCAGCAGAATCCCTGTGGAAGCCAGGTTTTCTAACTGGGCCACCCAGGCCAGGGAGGAGGCCTGCCTGGGGGTTCCCAGGGGAAGGCCGGCTTATGCAAAGTCAAGGTGGCAGGAAGTACAGCCAACTGCTGGCCTCAGCGACTTCCTAGCCCAAAGGCTGCACTCAGTGACCAAATGAGGAAGTTTTACTACAACTGAGAAGACTCCAGTCCAAGAGGGTTTTAGAAAGTTTATTGCAACCATAGGAAAGTGTCATTAAAACCTATTTTAAGCTCAGTTGAAAGTGGTGAGTTAAGAACTAAAACTAACTATACATAGTTATTAGGAAGATTCGATCTTTCCAAAAGAAAGGTTCAGAGAATCTCTTGCAATAGAAATTGCTTTTGATGTTTGCTGAGATCCAGTGTTCTCTGGATCTAACTAGTTTTTTTCTGGCTTTGAGATTAGTGTGGAGAACTGACAGCATGGGAATCACCTCCAGAGCTGGTGCCACTCTGGGGAGGGCAGGAGCCTCCAGGCTCCCTTTCAGTGTTCACTGAGTGACAGCACCACCTAGTGGCCACCTCCGTGCGGCTGTGGAATCCAGCCAAGCTCACACTGCCCCACCCCACTCCTTAGGAAGTAAAGGAGGCTCTGGTTCCCAGGAGTGCGTTTACACCTCTCCCTATCCAGACTGTGACCTCTGCAGGACAACTTTAAATCTTTTGGCAAAAAAATTACTCAGGGACATAGCAACGTATAACCACGCCTGACTGGCTTGTTTTATTGGAGGAGAGGACGTGGAGTTAACAATGTGAAGACAGTTGGGACCTGAGGTTGGGAAGAACACCCCCTCCCCTACCCATACATGCCCACCGCCCCAAATAAAAAACCAACTATGGGGGAGCAGCTGAGACAGCGACTGGGGGACAGGGGCGGGAGACATGGAACTCAGGGCAGCAGAAGAGACCATGCGTGTGCTGGGAAGGCCCAGAGGCAGCGGCTGCACAAGTAACGCAAGTACAAGTCTCTGAATCGTCCACATAGGTCTGTATAAATATATAGATAAGTTGTTGGCTTTCTCCCCTTCTCTCCCTCCTGCTCGTGCTGCTTGCCGCGGTCCCAGCTCCTCTTTCCACATGAGGGTGAAGGGAAGGGGGATGATGAGCAAGTCATCACCGAATCGCGATCAGACCCACATCCATCAGCTTCTGGATCTTCTGTGCTATTACAGGATTCTTCAAGTGTCTGACAAAGAAGAGGCAGAGTTATGTGAAATGAGATTTAACCTAAAAAAACTCTTAACTTGCTTGCAGAGCAATCCCCAGTGCAAACCCCCCTGGACGCCACCAATAGGTGGTGGTGAAGGAGGCGTCCTGGCAAAGACTGCCTCACAGAACCGCACAGGCCTTCTCTGCCCATGGTCAGAAGCGGACCAGTCCCACTGTGCAGCAGTCCATGGACACAGCTTTAAGCTGAGACCTTTCTCCCAGCAAAACTGGTCTTTCAACTAAGCACTTAAGCCATCATGACTAACACACAAAAGCCCTTCCAGCTCACCACCAATTGCCAACCTTCTAAGTAAGAATTACACAACGAACATCTCACCCAGACCGATCACACTGCTGCCAGCATTGTGCATTCTCACTGCTCCTGTTCACCTTCTCCCTCCAATGCCACCCTTCTAACTCGACTTACTCGCTGAGCGCCTGGGGGTCCTTCTGCATCTGTTCCAGGATGAGCCGCATGGCCGGGTCACTCATTATCTGCTGCACCTCGGGGTCGGCCATGGCCCGCCGCTTCACATCTTCGGGGCTGTCGTGTCGGTTGTACTGGGCCATCATGCAGCGCTGGTAACCATCTGCAGCCTCCTGCATTCCAGTAAAGCCAGACGGGGAGGGAGTTAGCCCCACCTGGCTTGGCTCACTGCTGCAGCAGGTCCAAGACAGCAGAGGTAATTGAGGGGGAGAGACAGACACGTAGAGAAACAGGTGGGATGGAAGAGTCAGTGAATGAACACTGAAAAAATCTGAAGAAGAAAGGGAGGCAAGGGAGAGCTCACCAAAGGCCAGAAGCAGCCCCACCTTACAGTTGGAGTCCAGGTCAAGTGCCTTCTGGTAGACGTCCATGGCTTTCGTGTAGTCTTTCATTGCTTCCAAGGCGGCCGCTTTCCGTGTATAGCCCTTGACTGCAGACGGAAGGGAGAGGTGAGGCGTCATCCAAAACACACCTCGTCCTAATCTCAACACTGACAGCCCTCACATCGAAGGCTAGCTCCTACACACTACAGGCCCCAAAGACACAGGCCACAAGCACGCTCTCTCCCCTCAATCCTCTGGCCAGTAAGGGGATAGAGAAGCAGCACAGAAAGTTACTTACTGAAGGTCGGTTCTAGCTGGATGCACTCCTCACAGTCCTAGGAAGGAAAGACAGAAAAGAATTAGGCTCATTCCTTTAGACGAGTTACTTTAGGGCAGACTGATCATTTGGAATTACAAATCTAACTGTTCACCCGAGCCATTACAGAACATTCTACTTTTGTTCCCAGTGCTTCTGCTAATCCTGGCATTTGGATAATTTGACAGCGGGCCCAGCAAAAGGAGAGTAGAGAGGCTCAGTAAGCAGAGCCACAAGGGCTGACAAGCCCAGATTAGGCTCCATCTCACGTAAAACAAGGGGCCCAGATTTTTCAAAAGGCTGATGTTATGGGATAAAAACCCAAAAGGTAGGGGAATTTCTAGTGTGAGAAACTAGGCGCTACTAATACTGTGACTGGATGGGAAGAGGTACTTCAGGAGACGTATGCTCAAGAATTTAGAGACCAAGTGCCAAAACACATCATTTCCTTTCACAAATGGTTCAGTAAGAATGTGTCACTGCTTATGGCTGCATAAAGGTGAAAACACACGGGTATTCTGTATACCTTTAAAATATAAAATTATGAGGAAAAATGCTAAACAGAGTCGTGTGTGCACCTAGGCTTAACTCCAACTCCTCCACCAAGAAGCTCTAAGGCCAGAAGCGATTCTACTCATTCCTTCTTCCCATGTGCGGACTCGGAAAGCACTGCTCCACCTCTCAGGTGCCTGGCAATGTTATTCTTTGCTTTGCAAACCAGCTTGCTTTTGACATTGCCCTTGTACAGTTCCACCAGCAGCAATGATGTCTCTACAACACACACAGACCCAGAATAGCGGCAACAAACAAAAACCATCACAGACTCAGGTACTGGTGTCTCTAGACAGATCACATTCTATCTTGTTCCCACAAGATGGTCCAGGCTTGTCTCCTAGAGAACAGTTTAAAAATCGCCGAGAGGCACATAGGAGCTCATGTTCAAGAGGGCAATGCTGAGTAACCCCTCCAGTGTTGAACATGACTGTATCTGACCGTACTTTACATGACTGAGAACAGCAGACCTAGACACCTGCAGTAAGAATGGTAAAGCTGCTGTGGAAAATAAGGCAGTTCCTCAAAAAAACAAAACAAAACAAAACAAAAAACCACCAAAAAACCCCCACACAGAACTACAGTATTTCTACTATAGCCTATAATACCTGAAAGAATTGAAACCAGGGACTTAGACAGATAATCTGTACACCCCTGTTCATAGCAGCATTACTCAGAATAGCCAAAAGCTGGAAAGAACCCAGTCTATGGACAGATGGATGGATAAACAAAAGACAGTCTATCCATACAATGGAATATCATTCAGCTGTAAAAAAGGAAATGCTGACATGTGCTACATGAATCTTGAAGACATTATGCTAAGTGCCATAAGCTAAACACAAAAGGTAAGAAATTGTATGATTCTACCTATAGAAGGTCCCTAGAGTGATCAAATTCATAGAATGTAGAACAGTGACTGTCAGGGGCTGGGGGAGGGGACAGGGAGTTAATGTTTAGAAGATGCAGAGTTTCCATTTGGGAAGATGGTTGCACAACAATGTGGATGTACTTTATGTCACTCAACTGTACATTTAAAAAAAGACAGAACAACAACAAAGATGTAAGGTAGGACAATGGGAAGGAAAAAGATCCACTTTCCCACCCTGTGTTCTTACAAGTCTCACACGTGCACCATCAAAGCAAGAACGACAAGCTGATGTTGATGAAAACATGAAAAGAGAAAGCACACTTTCCTCATCCACAGATTACAGTAACGGCTGCTCTGCAGAATATTCCCAGAGCCTCACCTTGAGTGCCAGCTGGAACTCAAGGAGTTTGGTGTAGCAAGCAGCTCGATTGCTGTACAATTTGGCATCTTTTGGGTTCCGTTTGATGGCTTCCGTATAATGCTTCATGGCCTGGGGATAGTCCCCTGGATAAGGAAAATAGAAACTTAAAAAAAAAAAAGGCAAAAGAAGCCACCTTCTTCCCCCAAAGTGTTAACAATCCCACAGTCAGCCAAGGCCCTGAATGCACATTCAACTGCTCTCAACCCAAGTTCCACCATCTGAGCTGGAAGTACCTTTCTGAAAACACTCATTGCCTCTGTTCTTCTCCTCCAAGGCCAAGTCAGGGTTGATGTAGGCCAGCCGCTCTTGCTCCTTCAGGATTTTCTCTGCCTAAAAAAGGGTTAATTCTTGGAATAGTCATTCAGACTCTCATAAACATTAGACTAAAAAGCCTGATCAGAATTTTAATTTTCAGAGAGTATTGCTGTATAAAGTAAATAAACTACAAAGAGAATAGAACACAGGGAATACAGCCTGCATTTTTTAATAATTTTAAATAGAGTATAATCTGTAAGTTTTGAAATACGGTGCTATACACCTGAAACTAATAAATGTTGTAAATCAACTATGCCTCAATTCAAAAAATATAATTTTATACTCATTAGCAATGTATACTGTTAAAACAGAATGAGTGATATTGACATACACTTGGTATAAAGATATGCCCTACATGAAAATGATGTGTTAATAGCTCGATTTTCTTTTTTAATGTTTTAGACTTTAATAATATTTTTAAAAATTGAAGTATAGTTGATGTACAATATTACATATTACAGGTATACAATACAGTGATTCAAAAAGTTTAAAGGTTATACTCCATTCATAGTTATTATAAAATATTGGCTATACTCCCCATGTTGTACAATACATCCTTGTAGCTTACTTTATACCTCACAGTTTGTATCTTTTAATCCTCCACCTCCATCTTGCCCCCCTTATCTCTCTCCCCACTGGTAACCACTAGGTTGCTGCTTTACATCTGTGAGTCTGTTTCTTTTCTGTTATATTCACTAGTTTGTTGTATTTTTTAGATTCCATATGTAAGTGATACCTTACAGTATTTGTCTTTCTCTGCCTCATTTATTTCACTTAATTAGTTCAATTTTCTGACCAATCTTTTTGTGAATAAAATACCCCCCTACATAATTTGGTTGTATAAGGTAAGAAAAATCTTAAGTTACAATAAGACCTGTAACACTGTTAGCGCACTGACCCTCAACATTAGATGCTGAAACCTTGGCCGACCACAATGGACAGCAGAAAAATAGGGTTATTCCTTACATGTTGTCCTCATTGACAGGGGCAGCATGACCAAAAATACTTTAAAAACTTAATATTTAAAAAACTTTAAGGTTTATTATTAAATACTAACGACTACAATAAATAAAAGAAGTAACAAAATATCCCTTAATCTCTACTCACCTGTTGGCACTTTTTGAGCACATCTGGGGTTCGGTGCTCCGCCAGAGACTTGTTGTAGAAATGGATGGCATCCTTGTACTTTTCTTCTTTGAAATAGGAGTTGCCAATTCGAGCATAAGCTCTGACAGAGACAAGAGAGAAAATAATTTGCTAAGGGCAGACAACAGACAAGGCCAGCCGCTGAAGAGAAAAAAACATCTGCAACTAGACTCAAGGCCCGCGAGCTGGCTCGGGCCCCACGCCCCTCCAACACCTTATGTCTTGGCTCCTGCAGCCTCCTTTCCAGCCCACAGCTAAGAGCAGGTTCTGCAGCCAGCAGCCCTCCTCCCCATGCAGATACAGCGCCCTCCACTCCACTCCACGCCACTCAAGGTATTCCAGAAGGTCAAGCGTACTTGGCAATCTGTCGGTAGTCTTCTCGGTTTTCTCGCCCCACTTCAATGGCCTTCTCACAAAGCTCGCGGCATTTACCATAGTCACCCATTTCGAAGTAAACAGCTGCCAGGCAGGATGGTCAAGAAAGAAGAGTCAGCCCTGGCCTCTCCTCCAGCACCACCTAACAACTCCTGTGCCCACCTCCCAGCCTCACCTGCTTGGTTGGTCATGTAAGTCATGTTGGTGGGGTCCAAGTCCTTGGCTCTGTCATAGTGTTTCAAGGCTGTGTCAAAGTCTTTCTTCTTGTAGGCATCATTCCCTAACTCTTTTTCTTTCAGTGCCTAGATGAGGTATGGAAGAAATGAGTGCTGGGTCAATCTAACCCAGATGGCCAAGAGAGCCAGGGCCCGTCACAAGTCCGCACAACACACACAACAAGGCCGCGGGAGCAGCTCTCCACATTCACAGCCCTCCCTCCTCATCAAGCAGCTACAGGTTTCAAACAGTTAAGTACCAGCTGTTAGGATGAAAAGTTAAGAGTTTCACCTCTGTTTCCTCCAAAACCCCTCCCTTCCCACCTACTCTTCTGGATCTTTGTCAGACAGTAAGGGCTTCTTCAGGGGGAGAGGAAGTCCCTTCAGCTGGAAGCAACTTTAGGGAGGACAAGACTGTTTTGTGCTAGGTTTCATTCTGAGAGGCTGAGCAAGTTCGATTTCTGTCACATGGCCGTCTCGGGGTCTGAGTGGCTGCAGACACCAGCGGCGATGAGAGGGTTAGAAGGGGCTACACGCATGGCAGGAGTCTTCAGCAGAGCTCACTACCACCCACACTGGAGGGCCTTTTTCCAGCGCTGAGACACCATGGAACAGCCAACGCTCACCCATTTAAAGGTACTAAATTTGGTAACAATCTGCTGTTCCCATTTATAAGACGGGAAATAAAATCACTTAGGCACATGCCTCCTGCTCTGGAAGACAGTGTTGCTAAGTGGACAATTTTTAATTACACACCAGTCAAACCAGGAAACAGAAGCCTAAGGACTGAGAGACAGCATCCTTCTGGATCATGGCAAAGACAAGGACGACTCACAACTATACTAGATGGTCCAGCTGACACCCATGCTGCCGGAACCACAGTTGCTGTGGGACTGTGGACAGGTAGCTCCTGCTGCCTAAAGACTCTGAGACACAATTCCTGTCAAATGCTTGTCACATGGGCCTTTTAATATATTAATCATTCTAATTAATAAGCTTAGCACATACCAAACACTCAAAAAAATAATTATAGCCTTCTGAGGTCTACAGATGTCCCCACCTGACATACATATTTCCAGTTGACTAGGCTGTTTCTAAGTGTATGATAGTAAATAATTACTTAAAACAAAAAAAGCAAGAGACCTGCTTCTTATTCTCTGGAAGATCTTCTTCCATTGGCTCCGGCTTGGTCTCCTTTTTGGGAGGAGGTGGTGGTGGAGGTGTGGCAACTTCCTCCTCCTCATCCATACTGCCCAGATCAACCCCCAGGAGGACACTGAGAGTAGTCATGATTCGGGGATCTTGCAGTTTCCTATATTGGTAAAAAGAAGGGGGAAAAAAAGCATTTATTCTTCTCTACAATTAATTTGGGGGGGGTGGTAATTAGGCTTTTATGTACTTATTTTTTAACAGAGGTACTGGGGATTGAACCCAGGACCTCATGAATGCTAAGCATGTGCTCTTATCACTGAGCTGTACCCTTACCCCCTCCACAACTGATCTTAAACCCCAACGTACTGCTGAAGTTCAGATTACTGTATATAAAAGCTTCTCATCCATGAAAACATTGCAAGATTCTGCACTATCCAAAGTTACAATTGCAGAATACTCAGTCCTTTGAAAATCCATCTGAAGTGAGGTAACAGAGATCAGATTTATTTCTTGAGGCCAGTAGGTAGAGAGGAATGAGTTATAGGTACATTCTGTCTGATTTCAGGAGCCAGAAAAAGATTCAGATAGTCAGATACCAATATAAGATTTACAGACACATCTTTAAAACTGACATCCTTTCAACCTTGAGTTTTGGCCCCAATATACAAACAGTGATAGTGGAGCTTGTGTGTCCAGAAAGGATAGGTCACACTTGCAGGAGAGCAGGGTGAGGGTTAGAACAAACATTCCAGATTACTTGATATATTCTCCTCCTGACTCTTTCTAGAAATACAAAAAAAACCCCCAAAAAAACAAAAAAACCAATAAACCAACAAACTCCTACTGTTCTTTGGAGAAAAAGCAAAAGCAGAAACCCTGCCATCTGGATGAGGGAATCCTCTGCCACAGGGCCCCAGGAAGCACACACAATGTTCCTGTCCATTTGCTGCCTTGACTTACGTGCCCAGGTCAGACGGCTTGTTTCGCAGTTGCTCTATCAGCTCCCGGTAGGTAGGGTCAGCGAGCAGAGTCTTTGTCCTGGGATCACTCTCCAATTTCTGATACAGATTAGGCATGTTGAAAGGGTTCATGAATTTCCTCTCTGTTCCGAACAAAGAAAAGCACATCACCGGGAAGTCAGTTATTGTGCCCCAGTAGCATACTAGACCAACACTGGAGGGAACCTCAAGTTTGATCCCATTTAAAGAATAATTTTAAAAAGAGAGAGAGAAAGAAAAGGAAACGACAGTGTACATGGAGCCTACCTGCCAACCGGGCCTCCATATTCTGTAAACCCTCTTTGAGCTGAGGGTTATTTGCTTCATGTTTTAAACCCTCCTCATAGGTTCGCTTGGCTTCTTCAAATCGGTTTAAGAATTCAAGAGCTGCAGCTTTTCGCGAATAGCCCTAAAACCAGCAAAAAAAGATACAACACAAATTAAAGGACACCTAGAGGTAAATTCTGAACTCAAACTCAAAAGAACCCACTTTACACTTCATGGGACAAAATGAGTATTCCCACGAAGGTCAAAGAAAAAACAGGAAGAGGAGCAGGATACACCACCAGTACTATCCACGCCACACAATACAGCCACACAGCTAAGACACACACTCTCCCCACCCTGGTTCAGCTTGTGATCCTAAGTGTTGTTAGTTTCTCTGGCAACATTCTTTCATAGTAGTACCAAAAGTAAGACATGTCTGAACACCTGATGGTACCCCAGATTTGATGAAATACACCATCACTCTGAGAAACATTCTCAAACTAGGGGGAGGGGACCAATCAACTGTGAGTCTCTTGGGATGGCAGGCCAGGAGGGCTGGTGTTTAAGAACTGCCCCCAAAGGAGTTTCTGGGCGCCTGAATAGCCCCAGCTCACACACAGCCTACCTTGCCCCAGTCAGGCTTCAGGTCAATGGTTTTACAGGCATCCTCGTAGGCCTTCTGGTAGTCTCCTTTCTTGGCATAGGCAGCTGAGCGATTGCTGTAGAGCACATGGTTCTGAGGGTCTAACTTAATGGCTTCTGAGTAGCACTGCAACGCGTCGTCGATGTTGCCAGCACTTAGGGCTTTGTTGCCCTTCTCTTTTAGCTCGTTCACCTGAGGAGAAGAGCCGCCCATATAGTTCCCCCCCACACACAATATACCTCAATCCCGACTTCTTAGGTGATACTCATTTTTTTCTGTTGCTATCGACAAGCAGGTTACTCTACAGATTAATGTTAATTAATTTACATTTCCCACACCTTTGGGAACCAGCAAGGAAAAAATAAGAAAACAAGGAAGCATCAGCCTGACACTTTGCTTTTTGCTGGCTCCTGTATGGATTAGTAAGAATTCCAGCCACTCTTCCCAAAGTCTCTACTTCAAGCTGATAAAGCCACTCTAGGACATACTCATGAGTTCCTTTCATGTGAGAATAAATTCATTTGCCATAGATTTCCAGAGTTCAAATGATAAATTGTACACAGGCCTAGTTACTCCTCACAGGACGAGGCAACCAGGAAGGAAGTGGGCTGAGTATGCCCTGACAGACATTCCAGCAACCTACCAGCTTGAGGGGGATGTCTTCAGGAGCATCAAGATGCTCACCTACAATCAGAACAATCTACTTCCCTTTACAGGTGTGGTAATGTCACAACGTGGTAGATTACGGCTCTGTTCCTTAACAAGGAAAGGAAAAGCAGTTCCCCAAAATCAGTTTTTGCCATGTTTAAGTATTATTAAGTTACTAAAAGGATGGAAGAGGATAAAGAAACAGTTTGTAGTTCAATCCTCTATCTTCTCAAATATTCAGAACAGAACAGCGGGAACACATCAAAGGGTTTAAAAAGGTGAAGTGGACCTTGGCCATTTCAGAACAGGGCCCTAAATAAAGGGCTTTTCTTAACCAGGGAGCCTTACAAGAGAAAAAGGCATACACACTTGGTGTCACTCAAGTTACTAAGTTATTCTTTCTTATTATCTATCATCTGCCCATGACCCACTGTACTGATGCAACAAAGAATTGTTATGAGAAACGACTTTGGAACTGAGGCACACCAATTAGGAACCTCCATCAGCCAGACATCTTAGAAAGACAACCTCTTAGAGGGAAAAGCAAAGAGACTGCCAGCAAGAAAGGGGTAAAAATCTTAGAGCCCATGACGCAGGTGAGAAGACAAAAGATTTAAAAAACTCATCTAGTACCACAAGGCAGCTGGGAACAGCTTGGTGGCATTCTTGCCTATCCTACAGAACATCTTCCAAACTGAGCGCCTATCAGCAGTAGGTCAAGAAATCAAGTTTGTAGGTCATAACCACCACTTTGAAAGATCAAATGGAACAGAAAATACCAGCATGTGGTGCATATAATAGAAGGAATTGTTTTGTTAAACATCGTGTATGTTTATCTATCACTTCGCAGCATTTTGCTGATCAAGTGTAGACACATGTCTGTACTGGGTCAAATTTTCCAAGTTTATCACGGTGAGATTTACTTGAAAGGTTACTTAGTTAAAAATACATATATACAATTTTGGACATTCAAATTTGTCAAACTCAAATATTTCCTAACACTAAAACAAGTGTGAACCTCAGAACTGAAAATGAAAACAAGAAAAGCTACATATTGAATGGGCCCAAGACATTCAAGCACATTCTAACACACCTAGAGTAAAAACGCCAGGCCATCTGTACAACGCTCATGGTAAATGTGTGGTCCTGGGTTTGGCCAAACACTCATTCACAGTCTACCTGTATGTACACTTCTACAGTGGGCAGTTATCATTAAAACTTTCTTCTATTTTGATAACTGCAGTAGAGCTTTTCTTAAATTTAACACAGTAATGTGTTCCTCCTGTCATAAATGTTTCTTGTCTACATCACAGCCTATTTAATCCCTGAAACAGTTATCAAAACAGTGCAAAACGCTTATTAACCCCTCCATTTCCACTTTAAGTTTTAAAAACGTAGCAAAGAGGCTCCATGTTTGGCCAAAGGAGCAATAACTAAACTAGAGCAAAAAATCCAGCTTTGTGGATCACACAAAAAGACCTGAGCTGTTTTCTTTTTCCCCCAGATCAATCATTACAGTTCAATAACCGCTTCCAAATGAATAAAACCCCTCTAGGTTTTTCGAAACCTTCAGGCCACAGAAGGCATAATTAAGTCACTGAAAACAACCAGCAGTAACTTCAAACTTGGCCCCTAATAATGCTGAGCGGAATCAAATAACTTACTTCTTACTGCTTACCTACACATTCTAAATTTTCTACAGCAACTAATTCCTCTTTGTGTAATTAGAAACCAATCTTTTAGAAGTATCAGTCCTCAGTTACTCTTGCATCACGAAGAAAGAAAAAAGAAAAGAAAGAGAAAGAAAGGAAAAGAAAAACAAAAAACGAGACGGGGAGGGACCGCACGTATACTTGTAAAACACTGATAGAGATGAAATTCATTCCAAGGACTTTCACTGCACCCTCCCCTTTCCCGCATCAAAGAACTCGGCCTGATGCTTGTCATACCTTCACTCAACACTCTTCTATCCTGGCCTTTCCAGATGCAGAGAAGCACGATTTCCCCCAACTGGCTACTAAGTCCCTCAGCTACTTTCAGTGTATTCCCGTCCCCGCCCGGTGCATTCCTCCAAGTTAACTATGGCCAAGTCCTGGGTGGCTTCTACGTCCGCAGTCTCTGATCACCCTCGCAGATGACGAATTCCCTGAGGTTGACCTGATCCCTCCAGCCTCTCCCAGGGCCCCTCGTCCACCTGCATTCCTCCCAGCGCCGCGGGCGCCATCCCCCCCAGCTCACCCTGGACCCACTTCCCGGCAGGCCTCCGGGACCCGGCTGCGGACCCTCTTCCTGCTGGGTACGCCGAATTGATGACTCCCCCGACCCTCCTGCCGAGTAGGAGGCGACTAGCGCTGGAGTGGACCCGGCGCTCCCAGAGGCCAGGCCTCCAGCTCCGCCCGCCCGCCGCGGCCCTCACGCCCTCGCCTTCTCCGCTGGTCTGCCAGTCCCGGCCCCCGGCCCGGCAGCCCTGATCGGGCGCCCGCCCCACCCCTCCACCCGCGGCCTGGCCTCGGCCGGTACCGCAGCAGCCCCAGGCCTCAGCCCGCCCTTCCCCCTTCACCTGCTCCATAGCCTGGCCCGGAACCCCGTTGAATAGACTCCGTCGGCTCCGCGTTCCCAACCGCACGCGCCGCCTTCTGGAACCTACTAGAAGCTGCCGGGACCCCCAAATCCCGCCCCTTCCTCGCCGGCTTACTGGTCGCGCTACTTTACGGGGCTTTCTGTGCTTTTCTACTATTGGCTTGAAGTCTAGCCCATCATCTTTGCTTCTCTCTGATTGGACAGCGGAGAGTAATTCCCCCGGCCCTGCCTCCTCCACGCCTCGGGATTGGGCTCCCCAATAAGCCCCGCCCACCTCGGACTCTATGATTGGAGGGAGGAGTGGACCCCTGCGACAAGGATTGGTCCCTTCGGCCGTCAATCGTGGCCGCCCTGGCCGCGCCCATTGGTCCTGTTCTTTCTGGAAATTTCCACCTTTCCCATTGGGCTGATGGACTCCATGGCGGAACCGCCTTCAGATTTAAAAAAATGTCAATTGGGCGGAGAGTTTTCGACACTTTGCTCTGATAGGTTTAAGTTGCTGTCTTTCATAGAGCAGGGTGGGGTTTCACCGCAGCCGTGGTTTATGGGAGTCCAAGGCCACAGTCATCCTCTGCTGCGATGGTTCCGGAGGTAATGGGCTCCGGGCACTTGTCGTTTCCTGCCTCGCTGTGTGGCGACTCTTGGCCGGGACGATTCGCATCTCCCCAGCGGCAGAGAGCCCTGTTCCTTCGCGCGTGTGTCAGGCTCGGGAGTTCCCAGCCTAGCTTATAGGAGTGACCGTTTAGGTCAGCCTCAGGAGAGCTCCCTGGCCCATGCCCAGATCTCGCTATCAGGTTCTGGGTGTTCCGAGATCCCGCGTGGTGGTGAAGACGCTGGGGCTTGGGTAGGACAGGCTCGGGATCTCACCTTGGCGGGGCCCCTAGGTGGAGACGCACACCCTCTCTGAACCTCTCGGGTGGAGGGTTTGGTAACCTAGGGCCATGGAAACGTTCATATTCATGCAGTACAGTATTTAGCACTTAATGAAGGAGTGCTGCCTTCGTTCGGAACTAAAGGAGTGAAGAAGACAAAGATCTCACTGAGGTGCTTAACCACCTGCTGGTGGGAGGCAGCCGCCTGGGCGATCCTTAAGTCGCAGCCCTCCTTTGAGAGGCAGGGCAGATCCGGAGAGGAGTGAAAGGCTTACAGCGTGAGGGAGAAATGATTTTTCGTCCTGGACCAGTATGTAGTTACCGAAACAAAGGAGCCACATGACTGGACTCTGGAGGGACCTTGGATAAGGGTCTTGGGCCCTGCTGTGACCTCTTTTTCCCACCTCTGAGTAATGCCCTCCCTTCCCAGGGTTTTGACTGCCCTCTGTGCCAATAGATTGTCTCCACAGTGTCCTCGTTCATCCCAGCTGTCTGACCCTCCTCGACACTACAGCCAAGGTCACTGCAGATCTTCATGCCTGGTAACCCCCTCCCTTGCTTAAAACTCTTGGAGGCATTTAGATTGGGGCTCAGGGCCTGTCTAATCTGGCAGGCCTTTTCCCACCTCTACTTTTCCCTGTTCTCCACCTTCAGCACCAAACTCCAGCCGCACTATGTCTATCCCTTGAATTAGGCTGGTTTCTTCACTCTGAGCCTGACTGCAAGGTGTTTCCTCTGCTGGGATCCCCCTTCCACCAACTCTGCCAGGATAGCGTCTTCTCCGATTCTTCAGGATGAGATGAACTGTAAACGTTCTTTGACCATCTGCCCCCAACAAGCTCACTAATTTCTGTCCACCTGTTATTTGCTTTCACGGCGTCATGTGTCCAATCACGTGTTACACCAGCAACTTTGGTATCCGTACCACATTTTGTAAGGCCCACAAGAGCTTTGTGTCTATTTTCCTTATCCTTGCTTTCCAAGTGCATTGTACAGTTTCTGGCACGCAGCAGGCAAATATTATTGAATGCCCTATAATGTGTTAGGTGTAATTGTGGGTACTGGGGGAAATGCAGTAAGCAATAATCACAGTGCCAAAAACCACTGTTTTTGTGATGCTCATTTTAGTAAGAACAAAAAAGATTTGTATAGTGTATATGCAGCATAGAAAAAGAAAGCATGGAAAGGATTAATGGAGCATCAGGCAAGGGGGGAAGGTGTTGCATTTCCAATAGAGGAAGCAGATCAAATCCCAGTAAGAAGCTAATATTTGAGAAAAAACCTGAGCAAGTGAGGGAGTGAGATTCATGGAAAACCTAGGGAAGAGCCTTGCAGTCAGAGGCAAATGCAGAGGCCCTGGGGTGGCCAGAATGGCGGGAGTGGAGAGGGAGTGGGAGAGGGGGCTGAGAGGAAGCAGGGGCCAGATCCTGCAGGATGGCTGGCCATTGTGTTCACTTTGGAACATACCAACAGATTTTAAGCAGAAAAGTGATCTGACTTAGTTTTATCAGAATCCCTCTGACTGCTGTATAGACCAAGAGGATGAAAGCAGAGGGCCCTCTCTGAAGGCTGTTGCAGGACTCCAAGAAAGCTGTGATGGTGCTGTGGGCCAGGGTGGGAGCAGAGGATGGGTGGCAAAAGTTTGATTCTTGATGCATTTTGGAGGAGCCGATGGGATCTGTTAATGCATTAGACGCAGAGCTTGAAGGAAAAGGGTAACTCCGAGGCTTTTGGCCTCTTACTCACCTGCTAAGTTAACTCTGTCAGCAAGAGTGTTCGTTTCTTCTTGGCACTATCTCCAGACCACCATACGCCTGCCAATCCCACTGCTGCCCCCGGCCCAGCTCTTCCTCCATCTCTGGCCTTGCATCCTTCTGAGACCTTGCATAGCCTCCCCACCTCTCTCCAAGCTTCCTTCTGTTCCTCCCTCTGTGTGACCTGGTCTTATCACCTCTTACATATTTCTTTATAGTTCTATGTGTGGCATACTACTCTGGGTACAGGGGCTCAACAGTGAACAAAGCAGCCCACAGGTGCTGCTTCTGCAGGTGTAGACCTTGTCTTCTTTTGGGAGAGACAGATGGTGCTTAACCTCATCAGCTGTGTGACTTCTAGCAACCTGCCTAACCTTTCTGTGCTTCAGTTGCTTTCATTTAAAAATGTGGATGAAAAAGTTTCTCTTTTTTTTGACATTTTTTATTGATTTATAATCACTACAATGTTGTGTCAGATTCCCGTTGAAAAAGTTTCAATGTCAGAGTAGTTGTAAGGATTGAACGATTTGATGATTTATAAAGCCCTGCAAACAGTGCCTGATGACAGAATAAGTACCATATAAAAACAAATACACAAATGAAGATTATTCTGAGTGGTGAATGCTATTAAAAAAAAAAAAAGTAAGGGATAAAGGGTTACCAGGGAGGCTGAGAAGGAAGGAGCTCCCAAAAGTAAGTGGTTAGTGAAGGCCCCTTAGACTTGGAGTTATGAGAAGCCAGCCAGGGACAGGGTTCCAAACAGGGCAACAGAAAGTGCAAAGGTCCTGAGGCAACAAGTTTGGAATTTTCAAGAAACCCAAAGAAGGATTTTGTGTCCTTGTCTGTAAATGAAGATGATGAAGGGCCAATGATTTCTGAAGGTCATGCCAAGGATTAAACAAAATAACCTACATTCAAGTCTTGGCAGACCTGAAAAATAGAAATTTGAGAGCTCTGAGAAAAGAAAAATATAAATTTAAAAAATATGAGATGTGGAGCTTTAAAACGGGGACAAATGAGGGACCCTGAGGCTTAAGATCATTCGGAGTCATAGTAAAGCCACTTCTTAACGTTCAGAAATGTTAACTCTTTGCACAGTTTCCACCAACTCAGGCTTCTCCAAATCTTAATGAATTCAGAGCCCTCCCAAGAGGGGACAGAAGGCAGTGATGCAGGTGGGCTGGCTAGTGTCCCCTTCCTCAGGTCCCTGGAATGCAAGCAGAAGGTCCCCCCCATCAGACGTCCTGGCCGGTGGCGATGCTATGCCTGACGCTTCCAGAGTGATTCACGCTGCTATTTCGGTGCCGCTGCTGTCCAGGTGGAGAGTAAAATGGCGAGGGCTGCATTTGGAGTCAATTCTGAGGCCGTAGCTTCTGCAGCAAGGAGAGACTGTAGGGGTCACCGTGTGCAACCAGATTCTCTGCAGAGCAAATTCCCAGTTGCAAAGTGCTCCCAGTATCAGAAAAAAAGGAAACAGCTGGAGCTCAGGAAGCTTGGCATGGGAATGAGGAGCAGAGGTTGGAGAGAGGTTGCAGCTCAGAATTCTGAGGTCTGTAGAACATGAAATTTTTGTTTTTAGAACTTCCACTATTGGAGTTGGAATTTAAGACAATCTGAGTTTCCTTCTGCAAGTGAGAGTGAAGTTCCATTTTGGGTTCTGAGAAACTCCTCCAGAATATTTTCATTTCCCACTTAACTGAATGATTCCAACTTTCAGCTACTCGCTAACATAGAATCTGAGTCCTGATCAGCAGGGAAAGCATGAGGGAAGATAAAGTGCCACAGAGTTCTGCTCAATTCAGTGAACTCCACAGAGCCAGGAACTGCTCCAGATACTTCAAAGAACAAAACGATGGTAATTATGATCCGATGATTATTCATCAGACAGCCCCAGAGCCCAGTCCAGGACCTCGCCATCCACATGCCCTCCTGGGGTGATGTCAGCCAGTCTCGTGGCTATAAATACCATCTCTGACGACTCCCGCCTTGCTCTCCAGCTCAGAACTCTCTCCCAAGTTCCAAACTTGTCTCCCCAGCTGTCTCCTTGATGTCTCCACTGGGATGGCAAATGAACTTCCCAACGTGTTCAAAAAGCTCCCAATATTTTCCCCTGTGAAGCTGTTCCTCCTTTGACTTCCCTCTCACCAGGGACCTCCCTATTCTTGGATTGGTTCAGGCTGATAACTTTGGAGGCATCCTGACTCCTGTCTTTCACAAACACATCCAGTTTAATCAGCAAATTTTATCAGCTGGATGTGGACCTCTCTGCAAGTCCCCAGCCATCTCCTGGCTTTGGGAAGGGGAAAGGAATGTTGGCTCCCTGAGCTGGTATGTGGCCAGGCCCAACTGGGGTTCCCAGGGCATATCCTATGAGAGATGCTGGTTGGTGTGGGGGATGGAGAAGCACTGCTATGTTCAGGTGAGCAGTGATAACATGGATGGCCCCCAGGACAGACAGTGGGTTAGCCCTCTCCCAAGGTTTAGGGCACTGTGCTCTCTTCCCCAATTTAGGACCTGGACAGAGAAGGGGCTCCAGTTGTATATGGGATAAAACTTGACAGCTGGGTATGATGAGGACTGGGAGTCATAATGAGTTGATCCCAAGCCAGTGGGTCTCAACCAGGGGTGATTTTGCCCCAAGGGGATATGTGGCTGTGTCGAGACATTTTTGGCTGTCACAACTTGGGGGTGCATGTGCCACAGAGGCCAGCAATGCTGCTGAACATCCTGCAATGCACAGGACAGCTCCCCAGAATTACTTGGCCCCAAATGTAAGTAGAACAGGCTGGAAAACCCTGATCTGAGGAAATGTAAAATGTTGTATTTCTGGCACACCTGAGCTTGGTTGAGGCTTGAGGGTGAAACCTGCTATGTGACAAGCAGATTTGTATTGACCAAAGCACGTAATATGCACCCAATACCAAGAGAAGGCCATCTGGGGGCAAGGTGAGCTGTGAAAGACGGTGCCTGTTGAGAGGTGAGGGGTCTGTATCCTCCCTCCCCTTGAACTTGATGGGCTCTGGAACTCCTTTGGCCAATAGGATACAGTGGAAGTGGTACTAGGCCAGTTTCCAAGCCTTATAAAACTGGCAGCTTCCCCTCCTGTCTTTTGGGACATTCACTCTTGGACCCCTGTGCTGCCACATAAGAAGTCTGTTTGCCCAAGGCCACTATGGTGTGAGGAAGCCCACGCTAGCCACCTGGAGACCCCTGGCTGTGCAGCCTTCTCAGCCCAGAAGGGACTCCGTCTTGGACTGTCCAGCCCAGCCTAGTCTCCTGCTGAATGTCACTGAGTGACCCTAATTGAGGCCGCGTGGAGCAGAAGAGTCACCTAGCTGAGCACTGACCAAACCCCTGACCTGCCAAGTCATAGTTATTAACTGTTTCCAGCCATTCAGACAAGGCAGCTTAAGGTACTAATTTGTTAAAGCAGCAGCAGATAACCGGAACGGTCACCCCCAAGGGCTTTCCCTGTGCCCTCTTTTCTGCTCATGGTGATGCAGACTCAGGCTTGGTCCATGGACTCCTCGCCAGTGCTGCCCCCACGGCTGGCTTGTCCAGGCGCCATTGTCTCTAATGCTCATATCTTCTTAGCTGCTGAGAGGCTCCCTTTACAAGCCAGCTGGTCCACAGCCTCGATCAACACCCTCCAGAGAGAGAGTCCCCATATGCAGAATCCGAATCCCAAGCGACACCAGGTGCTGCCTCCCTCTCTGCTTCTCCCCCTTTCCCTCCACCTGCTGCAGCCACTCGGGCCCTTTTCTGCTCTTTGAAGTAATTGTCTTGGCACCCTTAGCACTGCCCGAAATGACTTGTACTTGCTGACTTTGCCATGCCCCCCACATACTGCTTTCAGAGGGCGTGGTCTATGACTTGTTCGCCACTGTGTGCAGTCAGGACCTGGGACCTGGTCCATGCTTGTAAGAATTTAGTAAATGAGCAAATAGAACTGATCGTCCTCCCACTGCCTCTCCCGGGAAGGCTCGCCGGCCTTCCTCCCTCTAGACATTTTTGCTCCCAATTGTCCTTACCCTTCTTAAGGCCAAATGGTTGGGTCCCTTCAGATCCAAATGTCCCAACCCCACTATCTCCTTTCTAGCATGTTTCTTGAGAAATACCAAGTGGTGGAGAGTGTGAGCTTGGGGAAAGGGGACCTCTCATCTATGGATGGGAAGGCACACTCAGCAACATCTCTTTAAAATACAAAAAGCAATTCCACGCTTAGGAATGTATCCCACAGGGAAGCACAGCCTGGTGGCCCAAGGATGTATATTGCAGCCCTGTTTGTGACAGCAAAAGGAACAGCACCCAGCTACGTGTGCATCCAGCCAGGGCACTGGAAAACACGATGCTCCTCCAGAAGATGGAATATTAGTTAGTGTTCTAAGAACACTCCAGTAGATATTGTCATGGAAACATGCCCAGGATATACTGTGAGATGATGAAAGTCGTGGAACGGAACAAATCTTATTTTTGTTTAAAAAAAAGGGTATATCTTCATATATGATTATAGTTGCACAGAAAATGTCGAGAAGGATACACAGCTAATTGCTAAAGTTGTTGCCTCTGTGGACTGGAAGTGGGGAGGTGTGCTGTGTTAGTTTGCTGGGGCCACCATAACGAAATCCCTCAGATGTGGTGGCTTAAACCGCAGAATTTAATTGTCTCACAGTTCTGGAAGTCCAAGATCGAGGTGTTAGCAGATGTGATTTCTTCCGAGGTCTCTGCCGGCGGCTTGCAGATGGCTACTTTCTCATACTGTCCTCACATGGTGTTTCCTCTGTGCGGGCATGCATCCCTAAGGTCTGTGTGTCCAACTTTCCTCATATGAGGCCACCAATCAGGTTGGATCAGGGCCCACCCTGAGGGCCTCATTTTAACTTAATCACCCCTTTAAAGACTGTCTCCAAATCGGGTCCCATTCTGAGGTACTGAGGGTTGGGAATTCAACATAGGAATTTGTGGGTCTGCGGAGGCCGGGGTTGGGGGGACCACAATTCAGCCCATAACAGGGGCATTTACTTTTTATTATGCTGTTAAAATGTGTTACAATGAACACTACTATTCAAGCTTTTTGTATTCTTCAAGCCAGATGTCCCCAGAGCATCTACCTCCTTCCCAGGCCTTCTCAGAAGTCAGAGGAGAGGCGAATGTCCTCCCCTAGCCGGCTCCAGGGCCTCTCAGGCCTTTCCCCTGAGGAAGGCAGTGTAATCCTCGTCAGATCCCTGGCCAGGTCCTCAGACCTGCCCTGAGAGGAAGCAGAAGGAGGGGCTTCTGCCATCTGGGCCTGTGATCTATAGCTACATGTTCTAGACATTTAATACCTTGTAATTCATCCTTCCCCTTCACACCTCTCAATATAATAACTATGATATTGGCCAATGAAACAGATAGTAAAATGAAATATAGGCAGGTGATAAAGTAATCTATGAAGAGAGCATGACAGCCTGGATGGAGGGAGGTGCAAAGTTGTGATCACACAGCCAAGATGTTAGGGGGACCCAGGAGGTGCAGGGGTCTGGGGTCATCTACCTGAATGAGGCAGTGAAAAGAAAGGTGGGGGGTAAATTGGGCACGGCTGGGCTGATACTCGAAAGACTCAGGAAACTGTAACGCATTGGGTTTTAAAGTCAAGCCCATGGGGAAAGGAGTGGCCTTGGGGGGTCCCTTTATGTTACCAAACCAAACCAAACTTGGGGCCACTTGCCCACGTGCAGTAAGTCCAATCTACTGACACCGGGGTTGTGGTGAAGGGAAGAGCAGTGTTTATTGCAGGACCCCGAATAAGGAGCCCAGGCAGCTAGTGCTTAAAAGGCCCAAACTCCCCAACGGCTTTCAGAGAAAGGTTTTTAAAGACGAGGGGAGGGAGCGGGGTTGTGGGCTGTGTGATCAGATGGACTTTCTTCTGATTGGTTGGTGGTGAGCTCATCAGGAGTTAACATCAACCTGGTTCCAACTGGTCTGGGGTCTACGTGCTTGTGGGCAGCATACAGTTAACTTCTTCCACCTGGTAGGGGTTTCAGGCTCTGCAAAACAGCTCGAAGGACATGGCTCAGAATATTATCTACAGACCTTGAGGAGGAACTAAAGGTCCTTGACGTTTAATGGCTAAACTATTATTATTTTGTCTTGCTTGATTGTTTTCCTTTCTTTCTGCATTTTCTCACTTCTCTGATTAAATGTACTCTTTGGAACTGGGGGAAGCCTAGGAGACTAAAGTTTTTCTACAGACAAAGGCAGGCAGAGGACATGGGTGGGGTGTGGTCTGTTCTGGGAAGGCCCCGTAGGCTCCTGCTGGGTTCCATTTAGATCTGTCAGAATTCTCCTGGGTCCTGCTCTGGTTCATCTTAAATCTCAGACCAGAAGCAGGAAACCCTCACTGCACTGTGGTCTGGAATCTCTCTGCACATTCAGCCCTGCTAAGATGGTGAATCTGCAGCTCTGGGTGGCTTTGCAACCCTGAAAGGTGTAGAAGCCAGCAAAGCAAACCCAGAATCTTGGTACCAGAATAGGAAGAAGTTTTATAATCATTGTGCTAATATCTGAGTGTTTATTTAAGGTTTTGAAACACTTGCGTCAATCTGCCCGATTTGATCTGTGGTTTTAATTAGGGAGGTGTGAGTGGGAGACAGCCTGCAATGACAGCTGGAATAATTTCCTCGCATCCCTGTATGCGCGTCCTTTGCAACGGGATCTGGCTGCTCCTCCCATTAAGTGGAGTGGAGTTTATTTCTCCACTTCCTAGATTCTGGGCTGGCCTTAGGACAAGTCGTGACCATGTGAATTCTGTGCAACAGAATGTGGTGGAAGCGATGTAGTGTGACTTCCGAGTCAGACCTCGAGGCATTTTGCAGCCTTTCCTGTCACCTTCTTGGAGCAGGGCCTTGAGACTAGCATGCCATCAAGAAGCCCAGTCTAGCCTAGTGGAGTCGAACCGAGGGGGCCTTACTGACAGCCAGCACCGATTGCCAGTCATATGAGTGAGGCCATCCTGGGCCCGGGCTCAGTTGGGTTGTCAGATGACTGTGGCTACTGGAGTGACCCAGGCAAGACCAGCAGATGAAACTTCCAGCTCATCCCAGCCCAGACTGCTGATTCAGGGTCCTGGTTGTTATTTTAAGCCAATAAGTTTTCAATGGTTTATTAGACAGCAGCAGATAACTGAGACGGTATAAAAAGACCTAAGTTCATAAACAGCATTTGAATTATTTAAGAGAACTGATTTACTATATTTCTAAATTTAACCTATTAATGTAAAAGAATTGCTAACTCACTAGAGAAAACAATGGTTAGCCTGGGAGGGCAGAACAAGGTAGGGGATGAGGGCATCTTCACCCCCTACCCCCTTCCTTTTCATAAAGGAAAAAAGAACAAAAAAGAAAAAATTATGCTTGTTAGGTGCTTAAGTCTCTCCTGCTGAGAGTTGGAGGTGTTTGAGAGGACCAGCTATTTCAACTCTGTAAAATGTAGTTTAAAATCTATTAGGGAATTTAATTACCTAAGTTTGTAATTGGCATTCATTTTTAGAATTTAATCTGTTGAACCTGTGAGTTAATTAAATATTCATCAAAGACTAAGTGAAAGTAATTGTTCTTATTTTTATACAAAAGTTAGATTTATAAATAGAAAACTAGATTTGCAAGTTGTATTTGGATATTTAAGAAAAGCTAGTTCTTTTTTAATTTATAAGTTTAATAAATACAGTATTAATTTAAATACAAGCAGCAGTAGGTAGCTTTTCTCTGCATGAAAGCCCATCTCCAACATTAAAAATCCTTGACAGACAACACAGGGTATTAGAGTCCCACCAGAAGACTCAGCATTCCACAGACTTCTATGCCTTTGCTTCGGTCTGGAATGCCCTGACACATACACACATCTTTGGTACCTGGCAAAATTTTACCTTTTCCAAAAGGTCCAGCTGAAACTCTGTGAAGAGGTCCAGTCTTGCCCAGTGAAACTCACACTTCCCTGCCTAGACCCATCCATCCCCGTGTGGGGCCCAGGCCTCTCTTAGGCCAGACCCTGGTGGGCTATTGGCTGGGACCTTGTCTCATCTGTCTGCCATGTGAGAACAGAGCTGAGTCCCCACAAAAAGGAACAGAAGGGCTATTTCAGATGCCCGGGGTATCTGGGGGTTCAATGACCTGGATGTGGGGGACATGGATTTTAGGCTCTGTGCAGAAGGCAGCCTCCTGATAGGCACTGAGACTTTCTATGGCTGGGTCCTCTGCATCTCCTTATGTCCTTGTCCCCAGACTTCCCTGGGAAGGGTGTAGTAAGCAGAATAATGGCCTCTAAAGATGTCCACATCCTAATCCCTGCAGCCTGTGAATATGTTACCCTACATGGAGAAGGGGTATTAAGGTTGCAGATGGAATAAAGGTTGCTAATCAGCTGACTTTAAATGGGGAGATTGTCCTGGTGAGTTAAATATAGTCAAGAGGCCCCTGACAATGGAAGAAGGAAGCAGAAGAGAGTCAGGGGGAAAGGCCCCCAGGGAAGACTGGTAGGAGAGATGCAGTATTGCTGGCTTTGCAGATGGAGGAAGGGGGCCATGAGCCAAGGAACGTGGGTGATCTCTGGAAGATGGTGCTGACACCTAGATTTTAGCCCAATGAGACCCATGTCAGACTTCTATCCTATAGAACTTTAAGAAAATGAATTTTGTTTGTTCTTTAAGCTGCTAAATTTGTGGGAATTTGTTGTAGCAACAATAGGAAACTAATACACAGGGTCACCCCCATGCTACATTGCCTGAATCAGTGACATCTGCATAATCACTTTCTAGACTACAGATGGGAACCAAACAACCTGGACCCAAGCCTGGGTTCTGACTCCCCACAGGTCACGTTGACTTTGGGCCAGTCCAGGCTGCTCATCTGTGCCCTGGGGCAGTGCTGCCTCTTCCGAGTTAATGGAAACAAAGTAAATGGATGTAGAGCTCAGCACCAGCTGGTACCTACTATCCTGTGAACAGTTGCTGTCCTGGATGCAGTTGGCAAGACCCTTCTTGCACTGTTGAGTTATTGGAGAAGAGGAAAGTGATGAGGCGACCTCAGGCCTGGGGGCCTGACTACAGAACTCATCTCTCTGATCTTTTCAGGAAAGGGCACAGGCCTTGTTGGTGGTCCCGGAATGTTGGGGGCCACTGGCCCTTCCTTCCTGTCCCGCTGGCTTCTGATCTCCCCTCTCCACCTTAGGCCCAGGGCCAATCACCGTCTGTCACCCAGTCTGCAGGTGTGCCGCTGCTCCTCTCCTGGGCACCGTAGTGGTGCTAGCTGCGTCCACAGGTAGCCTCCCTACAGCCCTGTGGAGGGTTATTGCCACACTCAGCCCCAGAGAGGCCTGCAGCACTGGGGCAAGTCTAAGCCAGCCCAACCTGAGTGCTGTCTTCCTAATTTACAGCTCCAGAAGCAAGTTCCAAGGGGACAGTGTACCAGAGTAAGAACAGCAAAGCTAGTACTAAATCCTTTTTTGGTACCCTGGCTCCTTATCCCAGGTTATAAAAATATCCACTCATATTTATCAAATGAGAAATTGATATAGGAAGGAAGACATTAAAATATTTAGATTAAAAAATTCATCTTCGTAGTCCTTGTAAAAAATTAGGAAAACTATAAGGAAAAAATCACCCCAATTCTTCCACCTGAGTGTGCCATTTGGAACTCAGTTTTCTGCCTTCAAATTCCACGATTTCCACCTTTGCCTCCCCAGTTGCTCTAGATTCGGTTCCAGCCGCGGCCCCGCCCGCCCCCGGGGGGCTGAGAGTCAGCGGCTCAGCGGCCTGGGGAAAGTCGCCCAACCTGACGTACCCGTTCCGGCCACTCGTCACCTCCCCACGCCCGGCGGGGATCCGCATCTCCAGAGGTCTGAAGGTGGGGTGGGGTCCGGGTGATCCTCAGGGAGCCGCGCCCGGCTCTGTAATGAGCGCGGGGCCGGAGGGGCGGAGGCGGAGCCGGGGCTGCCGGGAGGGTAGGGGACTCCCAACCCGCGTCGGGGGCTGGAGGCGCTCTCAACCAGGAAGTTGGCGGCGACTGAGCCCGCCCGGTGGGAAGGCGCACTGCAGCCGCGCGATCCCCCGACAGCCTAGCTCCAGCGCGGCTCGATCCCCGCAGGCCCGGGCGGGTCGCGCACGTTTGTATACGAGTGCGGGGGCCCATCCAGCGCCCGGACTACAAGTTCCAGGGTGCCCAGCGGCGCGCCTGGGTTTTCTGGCCGCGCGGCCCGCTGGCTCCGAGCAGGTCGCCGCGGGCTGGCACGCACCACTAGGTCCCCGAGTAAATAAGGGAGAGACTCCCCGAGCACCGTAAATAGAGTCCAAGTGGGCGGGGAAGCCGCCCCGCGCCGCCCGCTCATGTCTCTGCAGAGCCGAGTGTCCGGCCGCCTGGCACAGCTGCGCGCGGCGGGGCAGCTGCTCTGCGACCCGCGCCCCTGGCCCGGCCCCTTGGCGGGTGCCACGCGGACCTGCAGTAGTGCTTGCGGGCCCCCGGCGTCTTTGGGCGCTTACGACCCCCGTACGAGGACCCCAGCGGGAGTTGGGATTTGGGGGGCGGCGGCGGTGGGGCGGAGAGCCGGGGTGCGCACCTGGTCCCCCCTGGCCATGGCGGCGAAGGTGGACCTCAGCACCTCCACCGACTGGAAGGAGGCAAAATGTAAGTGTAAGCAGGAGGGGGGCGCGAGGGGCGAGGGAGGCCCTACGTGGGCCTTCTCCAGCTGGACACCCCACCAGCAGCCTCCTCCACCCCAGAGACCTGGGGAAGTTGAGGCTCCATGTACCCTATATGGACCACCCCCATTCGCAGCTACGCCCCCATGTGCCCAGCGCCATAAACCACTTCACCCCAGACCAGGTCCAGGTCCCCGGGTTGTGGGCAGTGTGAGGACGGTGGCCTCACCCCACTGGAATGGATCACAGGGCTCCCCCAGAGATGATCTACGATCTACCTCCTTACTCTGTTGTAGGAGGGAAACTGAGGCCCAGCGCCTGAACTGAATAGCCCAAGGTCACTGGGAGTTTGCTTCATATCTGACATTAGGCTCTGAACTCCCCAAGCTTTGTGTTATTTGGTTTCTCAAGTGGTGGGTTTTTAAGTAGAGTGGCAGGGAATGGGCTAAGGGGACAGCTCTGGGGCTGGTGTCCCACCTGGTGGGGTCAGATAGTCACAAAGACTGGCCTCCCTGGGCAGGCCCATTCCACCTACCCCCCATTCCTACCCCCAGGGGCCTGCCTCTCTGGGCACGTGGTCTAGTGCCCTTTTGCCCTTATCACTGGCCTCTGGCCACCTGTAAGCAGTCTCTGCCTCATTCCTAGGGGACACAGGGCAAGAACTGGGTGGTAGGACAGAGATGGGGCACTGTGTCTCTGAGAACAGTGACACCCCACCACCCCCAATCCACAGAAATCAAGCCATTTTCTCCTACTCCAGGGCAGGGGGTGAGTCCTGGTGGGCATGAGCCTGAGGGCTGAACTCTGCACCCAGAACAGAGCAGGGAAGGCAGGCAACCTGACCTGTAGAGCCCCAAATAGCCCTGCTGTCCATCCAGCTGCCCCTGCCCTTCAGGGCCTGCTCCCTGAGCTCTTGTGATCATTCCCCACTGGATCCCCTTTCAAAAGGGCAGGGTTGGTAGCTCATTGGCTGGGCCTGTGTGGTGGAGTGGGTTTGGCCAATGGGGCTGGGAAGGCAGGCCTGCGGGCGGGCTGTGGTTGGGGGTAAAAGGAAGGCATCCTCTCCGGTTTGGAGGTAGAGTTTAAGATCACTTACCCTGTCGTGAATTGCGTTGCCTTCGCTGGGATCTTAAAGCGCCGGCAGGAAACACTTGACTGCTCCGGGAACACAAGGAGTGCTCGTCATCCCTCGGCCCTGGCCCTGGAACACTGGTCAGGGCGAGCAGTAGGGGGCCGGCCCTCTGGCAAGGGGACTGTCCCCACAAGGGGGCCTGCTTTCCCTTCTCTGTCAGAGAACAGCGACCCAGGGAGGTGGGAAAGAGAGCTGGGGAGGTCAGGGGCCCAGGCACCTGTTCCCCAAACTGCTGCTTTTTCTAGGACGCAGCTCTCCGCCCCCTCCCATTCCTTGGTTCTGCTGAAAACTTCCAGACCTCAGGAGGCTGAGGGGCCAGGGAATCCCAGGCTGCTGTGGTGTCTCTCTGCTAGGAGCTGGGATTTCCATTCATTCATTCAGTCCTTCTGTGTAGCCAGCACTGTTAGGGTGCAGGGGGGATAGTCAAGGGCCCTGCCTTCACGGAACTTAGGATAAAGGTTAATGCTGTGAAGAAGCCACGGCAGATGGGGCCGCCTGAGCTCTAGTGTCCAGTCAGGGGGCAGTGTTGGGGGGCTGGCCCCAGGAACCCCAGCACTAGGTGTGAAGCCCCCAGCAACCATTAGATGGTAGCTTGTAGGGGCAAGACACAGAGAGATCTCTGTGTTTTAGTTATCTACTGCTGCATGGTTCCAAATTACCCCAACACTTAGTGGCTTAAAACAGCAAACATTTATTTCTCGGGAGGTCACTAGGACACGTGAGGGCTAGAGTGAGCCCTGCCCAGATGGCTGTTGGCTAAAGGTCTCAGTTCCTCACCTTGGGGCTGCTTGAGTGTCTTCCTGACATGGCAGCTGACATCCCCCAGCACGTGACCCTAGAGCAGGCGCCTGAGGAGACCAAGCCAACAGCCACAGTGCCTTTTTGTGACCTAGGGGCAGAGTCCCACCGTGTCTCTTCTGCTTTATTCAGGGTTTGGAATCAAGTCACAGCATCCAGCCCATATTCAAGAGGAGGGAAATTGGTTTCTGCCTTTGAAAGGAAAGAGGATCAAAGAATCTGGGACATATTTTTAAGACCACCACATTGGGAGGCTGTCCCAGCTGGACTCTGTCTCTAATTGGGGTCCAAACTTTGATCCTTGAAGACCCCTCAAACTTTTTCTTTGTTATATTCAATTTACACATTCCACTGAGTTATATTGTACAGTGAAGTACACTCCATGTACAGACCTAAAGTACGGTCAGTGTACTTTTACCTAAGTATCCGACTTATGGAGAACATTGCCATCACCCCAGAAGGTTCCTCTTAGCCCCTTTCCACTCAGTACCCCTTACAGCTAATCACTCTCCTATCTATTTTCTTTTTCTTAAACTTCATATCACCAGAGGCATACAGCACATCCAGTTCTTTTTACTTAACATCTGTGTGATTTGTCCACATTATTGGCTGTACTGACAGTTTGCTTTTTTTTATTGTTGTGTGATATTACATGGTATGGATGTACCACAGTTTGTGTACTCAGTCTCCTGGTGATGGGCGTTTGGTTTCTGGTTGGGGACTGTTGGGAATAAAGCTGCTCTGAATATCTTTGTACATGTCTTTGATGGACATGTGCTCATCTTTTTCTTAGGGATATACTGACACAGGCCCCTAAATGCCTGTCTGTACATGAGATGATCCTCTTTCAAAGACTGGCACATAGTAACCAAACTCACAAGAGACTGAGGTATAGTTCAGAAGGTTGAGGTACAGTTCACGGTAAGGAAATATTATAGCAGTAAGTCTGGAAACTCACCTGTGCCTGGGCAGGATCTCCTCTCCCTGTATTCCCTGTAGAAAAACCATGTGGAAGCCAAATCATAGTCTCAAGTTTGCTCAGTAGCATGTGTTCTCAGCTGGGGAGCTGGGTGAATGATTTGGGGCAGGCTGGACAAGCTTCCCTGGCAGGGGTGCACCTATCCACCAAGGATGCCCTTCTCCCGGGCTGTTACTTGGTATTTCAGTCCATGTACTGCACCTGTTGAGTATCTGCTCCTGGCCCCGGGTGCAGAATACCTCAGCCCACGGCCAGTGAGTCTTCTGGACAGATGGCCAAATTCTGCCTGGGCTCTGGGCATTCCTTTTTTCCGTCTTCAAGCTGACTGCCCACTTCTTTTTCTTTTTTTGGGGGGGTAATTAGGTTTGTTTGTTTGTTTGTTTGTTTTTAGTGGAGGTACTGGGGATTGAACCCAGGACTTTGTGCATGCAAAGTCTACCACTGAGCTATACTCTCCTCCCAACTGCCCACTTCTGCTGGCCCATTCTCCCTCTATGTAAGTAAATACCATCAGGCTGGACCTTCCTGGTTAGGGGACATTCAGTCTTTTTTGTTTTTTTTAACATACTGTTTGATTTTTTTTTATTTTATTTTATTTTATTTTATTTTATTTTATTTTTTCCCTTAATGGAGGCATTGGGGATCGAACCCAGGACCTCATGCACACCAAGCACATGCTCTACCACTAAGCTATACCCGTTAGCCCCACATTGGAAACAGTTCTGCCGTAAGGAATTGGGCATGAGGGGACTTAAGGTCAGGCACTGGGGTATCTGGGGGCTTTGTCCCTATAGGAGGGGCCTGGCCTCCAGGAGAAGGGCGCAGATCATCCTTCTGACCTGCAGTGGGGGCAGAGCTGTGTGCAAGAAAGAGAATGGGCATTGGTGTCATCAGACATGGCAAGCCCTGGCACCACTGCTTCCACACTCCTGGAACCTCAGTTTCCTCATCTGTAAAATGGGACAAGCAGCACCTGATTTGTATGTTGTGCTGGGAGCACATCTGAAATTTTGTACAAGGGGGCCAAAGGGGGCCAAAGGTCCTTGTCACCCTCGGGCCTGTCTCCTCTCACTGCTCTCTTCTGGCTGTGGGGACACTTGGCTCCTGTAAACTTGTCTCCCTCATGGTCTCAAATGCTGGAGCCCAGACCCACGTGTTCTGAGCCCTATTTCCTCCCCCGGTGGCTCAGGATAGGGCTCCTGTGTTCCAGCCTGTTTGCACGGGGCAGGAGGAGGACTGATTTCAATCCTGTGGGACTTCACTCAGAGCGGATGATTTATCTGATTTGATTGCCGAACCGGGAAATTTTCCAGGCACACCTGGGAATAGGGGCAGCGGGTGGTGGTGGGGGGGTTCTCCCACCTGTCTTCTAGGGAAACAACCTTGGCACATCCCAGTGCAGTGGAGGTGAGGAGGCCTGGGGAGAGCAGAAAAGCTCCTCATGCTGTCTCCTGTGCTGTGGGCTTTGATGAGTCCTTGCTCCTGGGGAATGGTGAGCCCAGGTGATGAATGCCCCTGCCGCCATGTTCCCAGGGCATCAGCTCTGCCTACCCGGCCTCCTCCAGAAGAGGAGCCTCCCTCCGTGACGTCTTGCAAAGTGCCATAAAGACACTTCTTAAAACACATCATTGAATTCCCGTTCGCCCACTGCACTTTATGGTCCTGGCGCAGCCTGCTTCCTCCAGCCCGGCTTTCATGCCCAGGAGCCGCTGAAAGCTTCGTCCGGGGTCAGGCCTCCCCATCAAAATTTACTGCAAACATCTTTTACAGCACCTGTCTCACTGGGCTGTGAAATACTCTCGCCTCTCCAAAAATGAAAGAGGATTAAAACGTATGTTGTACATCTTTTATAAGAAAAATAAAACTCACTTGTGCTTTAAGTCTGCACCCGGCCTTCTGGCAGAGGGAGGTGGAGCGTGTTATGAATGCGTGGGGCATATGCCTGGCTTACGGGTCCTGCTGCTCCTCCCCTCTTGATGCTGAGGCCGTGAAGACGGTGCTCGGTTGCTCGGCTGGCTTCTCCTTTCCCATAAATCATATCAGTGCAGCACATAGCTCCTCAGGGGCCAGCCAGGTCGCAGTGTTGTTCTGGAGATGAGGACACAACACCCCGCATGCTGGCCTCGTGAGGTGTGCACTTGGGGACCGTAGGCTGGAAGGGCAGGCTGATGGGTGTCCCCAAGTCACAGCTGGTGGAAGAGCCCGGGGCTCTGGCGATCTTCCTTTGCCATTTTCAGGGAGTGGAGCTGTCTTTTGGACTTTGCTGGAGAGAGGGGGCCGGGTAGGGTGGGCCACTCAGACCAGTACATGGATACAGGGAGGTCGGTGCAAGAGAGAGCCTTGGGCTGGGTCCCGCCCCGACTTCCTTTTGCTTGCCTGTGGCCAGGGATGGTTTTTCATTTTTTTGTTAAGCAAGCAAGGTGGTGGCATTGGCCAAATGGTGTCTGCTAAGGTACCTGAGTCATCTCTGGGCGTCCCAGTCTGGTTCCATGGGGGGCCTGCCCCAGCCAGAAGGGCTCCCCTCATTGGAGTCCTATGGGGTGGGTCTGGGGCCTGGCTGACCCATCCCTCCAGTGTCACAGCAGGTGCATTCATTGTCTGGCCACAGGTCCAGCCTGCTGTGAGTACCTGCCCTGGGGCACACTGAGGCCTCGGAGGGGGGATGTCTGAACTCACAATTGGGCAAGGTGACAAATATGGGGACCCAAATAACTTAAAAAGCTCCTCCACCTGCTATGCCCCAAGTTGGAAAAATAATGTTTCCCTTCCTAAGTTTCGTTTTCATTTGCTCTCTTTGGGCCTTATTTCACTCACAGGAGGGAGCGAGTGTATCTGGTGTGTATATTGCTCTTGACAGTTTATAAAATATTTTCTTTCGCAGCAAGCTTGGGTGCCAGGGAAGGCCTATCTTACCCTTATTGTCGAGATAAGAAAGCTGAGGCTGAGAGGGTAGGCACCTCGCCTGTGAACGTGATGTTGGGAGCTCATGAGCCCAAACCTAGTGGGACTGAGGAGCAAGAGCAGAATCAAAATCACAGCTGTGGCCTGGTCCTGGGCTGGCACATTGCCCCAGCACATGCCTCAGACAAGCCGGAGAGGCTGCTACCGCCTTGCTTTTGCTCTCCTGTCCAACCATTTGGTTTCTCTCCGTTTCCCCACCCAAGTGCTCTCTCCAACCCCAGGGCTTTTGCATGCGCTGTTCCCTCCACCCAGAAGACCCTGTTCTCTTAGCAAACTTGCCGTCAACCTTCAGGTCTCAGCTCCTTGGTTCATTGATTCATCCCGCAGACGCCCAGGGACAATCACACATGCCTTATGCTGTGCCAGGTGCCAGGAATCCAACATAAACACAGCAGATCCCTGTGTGCCAAGGTCAAGTAAGGAATAAAGCACAGATGGTCGGGGAGGCAGCAACTCTGGGAGGTGGGAAGGGCCACGAAGAGGGGACTGTCAAGGAAGACCAGGCAGGAGGCCAGCAGGTACAAAGGCCCTGAGGCAGGAAACAGCCTGGCTATTGGGGGAACTGAAAGGTGGAGGGGGAGGAGGCAGAGTGATGTGGCCGTTGCCATGAGGGCAGCACATGAGGAGGTTGGGAGAGAGGCAGGCTCTCACGTGGGCCCAGGTAAGGACTTGGAGTTTAAACTGAGCTTTACACAGAGAGTTTCTGACTTCTGTTCCTAAGGTCTCTGGGCTGCTGTGTTAGGAGCAGACCATAGGATAGACACAGGGAGTCCACCGGAAGTGGGGGGCTTCCAGAAGGGTCTAGGGAACGATCAATGATAGAGCAGAAGCCTTGGTTTCTCTGTGTTCTGGGGATAAATCAGCCTACAGATGGTTGGAAGGGGGAATAAGAGAAAGACCCTAGCAAAGGGCCCTTCACTGAGAAGGAGGGAGGATGGAAGGGTGAAAAAGGAATGTTTTGTGGGGAAGGAGCCGGAAGTTCAGTTTTGCACACAGGGAGTCTGAGGATGAGAGCAGGCTACAGGCCTTGGGGAGCAGATGCTCAGAAGAGACAAGGGGCTGGAGGTGCAGCCTTGGGATCATGAGCTCAAAGAGGGTTTTTGAATGCGTGGAACTGATGCGAAAACCCATAGAGAGGTGTAGATTAAGGAAGGGGGAGGCAGTGAGGAGACTGAGAAGGAGGACTAGTGAGCTGTGTGGGATCCAGAAATGGGGACCTGGTGAGGAAGAAGGAGCCGGGGGTGCTGAGTGCACCCAGGAGGCCAGGAAGGACCACTGCATAGGGTCAAGTGGCTAGTGTAGTGCCTCTGACCTTGGCCTTGATGAAGAGGTGAGGCTAGGGGGGGCATGAGGGGGAGGAGGTGGAGACCAGGAGTGGAGACAGTGGAGGGGGCAGGCAGAGAAATGAGGCCACAGCTGCAGGGCGTGGAATGCGGGGTTCGAAGGAGGGTTTGTTCTAAACAACAGGGTACATGAGAGGGCATTTGAGGGCAGACAGGCAGACAGGAGGGAGAGCCTGTGGCCTTGGCTGGGAGGAGGGACCTTGGTGGCCAGTGACCTGAAGGAGGACGAGGTGTGGGAAGGTGTGTGTGTGGGTTCCTGGCTTTGGAGAGGAGGCAGCATCTGATGGCTGGATGGCCTGGAGGATGAGCAGGGTAGGCTTGGGAGCGAGAGAAGGGGGAGGAAGGACCCACTTCCCAAGCAGCAGATGGAGTAGCCACCTGGGGGAGGTGAAGAATTTAGAGGAAGCCTCTGCCTGGTTGTGAGATTTTCTCTAGTGATTTGCTGCTCTGGGGCAGACCAGAGACATTAGGGTTGCCTCCTCCAGGAAGCTGTCTCGGCCTCCCCTCTGCTCAGTTAGACCCCTGGTGCCTCCCAGGCTTGATGCATGGTGAGGGTGAGTGTTAATTGACTGGTCTATTCAAACCACCAGGGGGAGGCACAGCCCATGGAGCCCGGCCTGTCCTATGCTTGGTGGTACCGTCTGCCGGCAGCTGAGTGCTTGGTTCTGTGCCCAGCTAGGCCTATTCTGCTTCTCATTTAATGTGAGAGAGTTTTCCGTATCCCTGTTTTATAGGAGACAAGCAAGGCTTGGAGAAGCACTTCAGTTCCTTCAAATGCCAGCACCACCCCGCATCCCCTCAACACACAAAGAGAGGAGCGTTCAAGTCCGAGCCCTTGGCCTGTTTCTCAGATCATGGGGAGGGCAGACCCTTGAGGTGGGGAGGGGGTGATTTTTAATCTCTATCTGGTGGAAGCATTTTAAATCTGATTCAGGTGCCCCTGGCCCTGCCCCCTCTCAGGGTCACTCTCCTCTGTGCCTGACCCATGCCCTGCACCCTGGATTTCAGCCAACATACTGTTCCAGCTGGTGGAACACCCTTCCCTGCCCAGCTACTTCTCATTCCTCTTCCCAGTCTCAGCCAAGCCCCTGGGACTGGGGTTCCTGTTACTGCCTCTCCCAGCCCCTGAAGGTCCCTTCCATAGCCCTTCCTGAAGTTTGGATTGCTTGCTTGAGTGTGAGTTTGCCTCCCCTGCTGGTTTGTAAGTTCGCAAGGGCAAGGACCACGTCTGCCTTGTTAGGGATTGTATCTCCGGCACCAAAAGCAGGACCTGCACGTGGTAGGTGTTTATGCAGCGGGTGGGGAAGTGGCTGCTGGAGAGTGTGGTTCTGCTTTGAGCAGGAGTTGAAGCAGATTCAGGGTGGAACAAGCCTTCTATAATAATTCACCATTGTGTGGAGCCAGAGTGTGAATGGGGCCCTTTCCAGGCTCCTCACACATCCTTAGGAGCAGAGGCTTGGATGCACTGACTTTGGCAAGACAACAGGGGACCCACCTGTTTCTTGAATACCTGCCCCTCGCAGCCTTTCCACAGAAGCCTCCAGCAGGCTAACCCTACCTCTCCCGCCACCCCCTCAAATTGCCCTCCCACCTCTGCACGACTTCTGATGCTTTTTGAGTATCTTGTCTGTGGTCTTTGTGTTGGTTGTCCCCTCTTCTAGTGATCATTGGGGGCTGCTCTTTCTCGGGAGTGTGTGGTGGAGGGGGCAAGGCTGGGCTGAGAGCCTGGCTGTGCACCTGGCCTCAGGCCGGCAGGGGGAGCCCACGAGCCACGAGCCTCGACCGTGGCTTAGGAGAGTTGCCTCTAAGCCGGTCGTGCTCCCTACCTGGTGCCACCAGGGGCCCCAGCAAGGGAACCAGCCTGGGTGGACCCAGAGTCTGTGAGCAGATGAGAGGCCAGGCTTCCCACTTACCAACTGCAGGACCATGAGTAGCCTCCTAACCTCCCTGAACCTGTTTCCTCATCTGTAAAATGGGGACAGTTCCAGCTGCTCCCTTGATTTGTGCTGGGGGAGGCCCCAACTGGGCATCTATCTGTGGGGGACCCTTTGCTAGAGCTGGGGCAACATCACAAACAGGCACCAGATCTGCCTGGCCCTGTGGCTCGTTGAGGAGGACGTTGTCCTGGCTCCCTGTGTCCTGCAGCCTCTGAAAATGATGATGAGGATGTAACTGATTGATATAACTGATTCAGTGCCACCAGCCTGCCTGGCTTTAGCATGTATGAATAAGCTTGACATTATTCTGCAAGGGCTGTCTTCATCCCCATTCTGTAAATGAAGCATTAGGGACCCAGAGGTGTGGACACGACTGGAAAGTAGCAGAGTTGAATTCTGAACTCAGGTCTGATGCCTGACAGACGCCCTCCACCTCTGCGGGCCTCCGTTTCCCCTTCTAACAAAGAGGGCGGGGCAAGATGTTCTAGGGGCCCTCCCTCTGGGCCCCCTCCCCATGTGCCTGTGGGAAGGAGGTTTGCATCCTTGGAGGAGGCAAATGTCCTGTGGGCGGTGGGGCCCACCTGACTCTCCTTCCTGCCCGCCCCACCCTGTCCCTGCAGCCTTTCTGAAAGGCCTGAGTGACAAGCAGCGGGAGGAACATTACTTCTGCCGGGACTTTGTCAGGCTGAAGAAGATCCCAACGTGGAAGGAGACAGCAAAAGGTAGGCCCTGGGCTGGGGAGGCCCAGCCGGCCAGTTGCTGGGCGGCCCCTTCAGATCCACGTCTTGGGAGAATCGTACAGACAAGGCCAAGACGTGGCAGCGTCGTTTACTGGGTTTTTGCTAGGTGCGGGGCACTTTGCAGCATCACCTCATTTAATTATTAACACAGCCTGAGGTAAATTCGCTTTTTATCCCCATTGTATTGTTGGGAAACTGAGCCCTAGACCCACCACCCCATGGCTGCTGGAGCTGGTTTTGCCGCTGTGGTGTAGCTGCCGGCAGCATGCGTGCTGGTGAGCATCTTGGCCCCGCAAATTGCATGCCTGGTAACGGGGAGCCCGAGTCAAGTCACTTAACCTCCCTGGGCCTCGTTACATCTTCTGTAAAATGGGGGTGGATGGCATTAATACTGTACCCAAGTGTAACATTGTCGTGAAGATTTAGGGAGATGAGGGTGTGCTGCTGCACATAGTAGGTGCTTAATCAGAGTGGGCTGTCATTCCGGGTTCGTTGGTCTCCACGTGGCAGGCTGCCTCCAGAGGTAGAGGGCGGTTGATGGGGGCTTGCCTGGCCTGTGATTCCACCCCCAGCCTCTGCTTGTTCCAGGAGTGACCGTGAAGGTGGAGGAGCCCAAGTACAAGAAAGACAAGCAACTCAATGAGAAAATCTCCCTGTTCCGAGGTGATATCACCAAGCTGGAGGTGGACGCCATCGTCAACGCGGGTAAGTGGGGGCTTCTGGCTGGCCTGAGCCAGAGACCAGGGTGGCCGCCTCATCACTATGCCAGGCATGAGTGGACGCCACCTGGCTCCAGTGAGGCTCGGGTGGCTGAATGGGGATGGCCTGCTGGCGCCGTGGGAGCCCAGCACGTCAACAGCGCGGACTCCTCTCTCCTTGAAACCCTGACCCACCGTGTTGGGGGCGCCTTGGCCGAGCTGCCTCGAAGCTCTGAGACCCATTAGCGGCTGGGAAGGAATTGCGTTTGGAATTGTGCCGGCTGCCCTGCCAAGAAGGCGGAGGCCAGATCTGGGTGGTCCGCCCTTGGGGGCTGCAGATGCCCCTGACCACTGCTTTCCTTCCTCCGCCTTCTGCCAGCCCTGCCCACTTCGGACTGGGGCAGGCGAGGATGTCGGGGGAGCATGTCAGAGGAGGGGTGGGGGCAGAGGCCCCTGCACCCATGCTCAGCTTCCTGCTGCGGCTCTTGCTGGCTTGGCAGTTTATTGTGATGTGTCGAGGAACCGGCTACTTCTCTTCCCTCTTGGGAGAGGGAGGAAGTTGGCTGCTCTCCTCCCAGGCAGTTGTCTGCTGGAGATTAGGAGTGGGGCGTCAAGGTGGGGGTCAAGTCTAGCAGGTGCACAGGTGGTTCATGAGACAAGGGCGAGTAGGGGCTGAATCAAGGGTGAGTGGTTGCCAAGCATTGCAAGAAGGAGCCTCCTCCTTAGAGAAGGGTTTGCAGACCTGGGCAGACCCTCTCATCTTGGGCTTTGACTCATAGGGAAGCCCCACTGTGCAAGCCCGCTCCCCACCTGCACAGTCTCAGGCACCCCCAGAAGCATCTCAGATCTCCTTCGTCTCACCCTTGGGCTTGCAGCTGTTGTCTGACCCTGGCGCTGGCCAGGGCGTGGAGCGGCCAAGGGACTCTGGGTCTTGGTGGTGCCCATGCTGTTCTCGCTCAGTGACTGGGCTCAGGAGACCTGGGGAGAGGTGGCTTCTCTGGGTCTGTGGTCTCGGTTGCATTTCCAACAGTGGCATTGCTGTATATCTCCCCAGTGGTGTTCGCAGAACTGTGTGGTCACAAGAGTGTTCCCTCCCCCGACATTGCCTGTCTCGGTACACAGGTGACCAGGCACAAGATTGTAGGAGTTCTGACTCTGAGCAGTGGGGGGAGGTGAGGTCACCTTTGAGTTTCTGCTGGCGCGTCTTCTGCTGTGTTTCTCTTGGGCCACTAGGACAGTGGGTGGCAGTGAGGTCTCCATCTGCGGAGACATGGGGCTAAGAAAGGTCAAGCTAGGTTGGCAGATGTCATAGTGGCCCGGGGAGAAGGGTCTTCTTGACGCCTGGGCCCTGGAGGGACTGGCCTTAGGTGCAAGGACCAAGCCTTGGGGTCCCAGCTGAGGGGACAGTGCCGCAGACCTATGAGGCTGCCCTGCCTGGTGTCCCAGCCCTGTCAGTCACTGGCAAGGGTGTGGGAGGCACCCTGCTGGTCCTTTTGTTGAGCTGCAAAGTGGTCAGAGGGAAAAACGGGGCATCTTATCAGTTCCTTCCTAGCCAGTTTGGTGGTTGGTGGCCAAGGTGTGGGGACCAAGGCAGGGTGTCAGCTGGGATGCAGATGGAGTTGGGTGGGGGCTCTGGAGGTCATACGTGCGCTGCAGGCATGATTAATGGCTCTTCCTGAGAGTGTAGCGGCTCTGTCAGCCTCCTGTGCTCTCTGGAGAGGACTTCGGTCTGGCTCCTTTTGATTTGCCGGGACTGGGAATGGCAGTGTTTGCTGCATCTCTCTAGGGTCTCCCTTTCTCCATGTACCTCCTAGGGCCTCTGCTTCCTCCTTATGTGATGGGGATGGTGGAAAACCCACCTACTGGTTTGTTGGGGGCATTAGAAGCTGATGCTCATAAACTGTGATGCTCATGCAGTGCCTGGCACGAACTGAGCCCTCAGCACCTGCTGCTGTTGTTGGTGCTGGAACTGATGCCACCGTTGTCACTCTGGATATCAGCCCTGTCCTAGGGATGCCAAGGGATGCTGGGCTTCTCCCACAGATGAGCAGTGTAACCCTCCCCCTGCCTGCCTCAGTTTACTTAATACCTCTTGGTGTATGAGAAAGAGTCTCATAGTAGGGAGAACCCATAACCGGCCTGGAACCCCAGAAAACGGCCGCGGCGGGTCCTGGATGTGGGGCTTCCATATAGTCTGCATCCCCTGCAGACCCTCCTTCCAGGTTTGCCCAGCCCCGGTGTTTGGGTGGCCTTAGCACCGATAAGATCTCGCGGGTCCTTGGTGGGCTTGGTACCCTCCAACCTCCTCCCCGCCGGGTCCCCATGGCCTTGGCGCAGCGGGGGCCGCCGCCCACCAGGGGGCAGCGGAGATCGCGGTTCCCGCGCCCAGCAGCGCCTGTAAATCAGCCTGTTTATTAGCGGAATAAAAGTCGCGGTAACGCGAGGCTTTTCGGGGCTGCATAAATCTGGTCTGTTCCTCGTGAAACCCATATGTGCTTAATTCATATGTAAAGTTTCAAGCAGGAAGAGAATACGTGTCTATTAAATTCTATTTGACTTGATTATAATCATTAGCCGTGAATAATTGCTTCCCAGCGCCTTCCTCGGAGCCACCACAATGGGGAAAAGGAGCGAGCAATTATCTCGGGGTGGGAATTTTTTTAATTTTATGTTTGAAACCAAGGGCAGTGTTGGCTGCGTGGGATTGGTGGCCCATGGAGAGTAGTGGGGGTCAGACTGGGCTGGGGGCTTGAGGTCCCCTGTGGAGCATCTGGATTTTCTGGGGGTGGGAGGGTCTCTTTTTGTGCCTGAGGCCAGATGGGGAGGAGTAGGGAAGGTGCCATCCTGCTTGGGCCTTGCTCCAGCTGCAGGGATCATGGAGGGGGAGTCTGAGGGGCTGGGAAGGGCTGGTGAGAGAAGGGGTCGATACCCTCAGGACCCTCTCCATCCTGAAGAGCCGTGGCTTGGGGTTTTCCTGCCCTGTGGGTGCTCTCCCCTCCCTGGGGAGGACCTAGGGATCCTTGTAGGAGGCAGGGGCCAGATGCCCTCCCTGCCTGCCCCCTCACTCCTCCCCTCCCCAAAGATTGGCTCCACCCATGGCCTCACTCCCAACTTTGGAAAAGCAGAGTTTCCCAACTGTCCCCCTAGCATTTGAAGTCCAGGACTGGATTTTTACCCTACTCTGTTGGTAATTGAGGTGATTGGGGGTGTATGTGGTGTGTGTGTGGCTGTGATGTGTGTGTGGTGTGATGTATGTCATATGGTATGTGGAGGTGAGGCTAGAGCAGAGAGTAGAAGAGTGTTTGCCTGGCTGGTCGCAGGGCTTGAGGTCACAGGGGACAGGACCAAACCCCCTCCCACCCTTGGTAAGGGCAGGCCTCCCAGGGCCATCCTTGGTCCTGCCCTAGTGGCTGCTGGCCGAGGCCACTTGCTCGGGCAGAGCCTGGAGAGTTTCAGGCTCCCACCATCTGTGCCGGCCACGGCTCCTGCCCATGGGGGCACACTGCATCCATCTTAATTAAATTGGGCTGCCACGCTGGCGAGATCAGCCAGGGAGCCCCTGCAGGCCCCCATTCTGGAGCAGGAGATTCTAGGGGGCTGTGCCTGCCTCTCCAGATTGGCCCCATGTCCCCCTGGCTGTGTCTGGGGATAGCCATGCCTGGCATCTCTGCCAGAGAAAGCTCTGGTCTAGGAGGTCTCCTGGAGTGTTAATGTCTTCTCTGCCACAGGGTGGAGGGTCAGCGGAGGGAGGCAGCATGACCTTGACTGGGTCACTTCTGTGCCCCTGAGGTTCCCAGCTTACTAGGCCTGTGCCTGTGGGCCCCTACTTCACAGCAGACAGCTGAGTCCCAGGCAGGAAATGTCCCAGTACAAAGAAAGACCCTCATTCTTGGCCAGTCCAGGGTCCCGCTGCCGGCTTTGGCCTTCAGGGCATAACGGGACAGAGCAGGGGTGAATGTGATGCTTTGTGCAAATACAGACAGAATCTTTCACCATAAAACTGCCCTAGGCCAGCAATTTGGGGCCGTGGGCACAGAGGCCAAGGGCAGGTCGAAATCCCAGCACTCCAAGCCTCTACTTCCCCATCTGAAAAATGGAGCATCGTTGGCCCCTCCCCAGGGTGAGTGTGAGGATAGCGCGAGTTCAGGCCCGTCCGGTGCAGGGCCCAGGCCTGGCGCGTAGCAAGCCCCCGGTAAATTACTATCAGGAAGTCAGCATGAGAGCAACTAAGTAGGATATAATGTGACACAGCACTGGAAGCAAGGTCTGAACAAAGTGCCACGCGACGCCTCAGGGACCAATTAATTCTGCGAGGAGGTGGCGGGAGGCAAGGAGGGTCAGGGGAGCCTTTGAGGGGCCCAGGCATGCAGGCTGGACCATGCAGAACGGGTGTCGTGTTTCACGGCGACAAGCTGGCCTCACAGGGAGATTTTTAAGCTGCTTATTTATTTAAAATAAGGCATGAAGTGGCGCCCTGTTTCCTTAAGTCTTGGGCCTTTGATTTGTAAAAATCTGCCAGCTGCTTAGATCACCCTCCTCTCCCCAAGCCTTGCTTCACCCCTTCTGCTGCCCGGAGGGCCCGAAGAGCCTGGCCCCCTCACTGTCCCTGGGCCACTGCTCGGAGTCAGTGATTTAGAGACCGCCTTGATGGACTAGCAGGCAGGGGGGCCGAGGGATGCCGACTGCCTTGTGGGAAGTGATCTGACGCTAAACTGTCGCCATAAATCGCTTTATCTGTCACTTCAGATTTAAATGTGTTTGCTGAGGCTTGCCTGCCGGGCCTCCACAGCCGCCTTCAGCAGCAACCTCTCCGTAGTGGGCAGAGAGGGTGGGCGGGAACCTGTGAGCCCTCACTCACGGGATCTGGCCCCAGGGGAGCACAGCTGAGACCTCTGTCTCCGTGCTGACCACTTGGCTTCCCTGCCAGGCAGACAGGACTCTGATCCCTATTTCCAGTGATCAAACTGAGGCTCAGAGGCAGAGAGACGATGCCCCTGCTCAGCAGGTGACTGAGTCAGAATTCGAACTCATGTGTGGCCCTTCATTTAGCAGCTGTACGGGTGGGGTGTATTGTGCACCAGGCATTGTGGTAGGCCCTGGGCTACAAAAGACTCAACCTCAATTTCCAAATGTAGAGTGAAACATATGAATGGAAAGGGACAACAGAGTGTAGGAGGGATGGGAGTTGCACCTGCAAGTGTGGGAGGCAATCTGGAAGGCTGCCTGGAGGAGGCAGCACCTGAGCTGAAAAGTGGGGAGCTGAGTCAGTAGTTGGACAAGGACATTCTAGGGGGAGAGAGGGAGAGTGCTGTCAGGGAGAGGTGAGGCAGGTGGGAGTCAGGAGAAGCTCTGGGGGTCTTGGAATGAGCCAAAGTCCCCTTGAGCTGAGGGTCCCCCTCTAGGTCTAGGCCATATTCACACCCCATGCCACCTCTCCTGGCCTCCTGGTGTTATATCAGCCCCAAGGTGTCAATGAGAAACAGGCTCAGAGACTTGAAGCAATTTACCTAAGGCCACACAGGTAAACAGCAGTGGCGCAGGGAAGGGAGGTTTGCCAGGCTCCAGAGTCTCCAGGAAATCACCCCTTTTTTTAGGGCAAGTGGGAATACCTTCTCTTTGTTCCCTTTTCTGGTTTAAAACTTCGAGTGTGTTGTCATCTGTCCTCACTACAGGGAAATAGACAAGTGGGGTGGGTGTTTGGCGCAGCAGGTGGTCAATGCAGGAAAGATGGGTCCAGGTTCGTTGGCCCCACGAGGCCTTGTGGTGGCCTCCAGCTCCTGCCCCCGGGCACCCCCTACGGAGCCCTGCCTCTGGGGAGAGCTTGTTATGTGTGTTCCCTCTGGGCTGGGGGCTGCCCATGGGAACATCACCTCATTTCTGAGGCACACCCTACTCTTCCCCCAGTTTACAGATGAGGAGACTGAGGCACGTGTGGGGCCACACTGCTGAGTAAAGGGCTGAGCCAGGAATCAAATCCTCATCTGTAGAACTTGGGGTTTGAGAGGGAAGTGATCGGGTCTGCTTTTTCAGAAGCTCCCTCTGGGTCCAGTCTGGGGGTGAGGGGCAGAGTGGATTGGGAGGCCAACAGGGAGGCCTGGGGTCCAGGTGGCACCCTCCCCACGTTAGAAAGCCCAGGACACCGGAGACAATGCCAAGCCCTGATTTCCACCACTGCAGGAGGAGGCGGCTCATTTCCACAAGGTCAAGAAGCAGTTACATAAATTCATAAATGATGAATCCCTCCTGAATTATTGAGATTCCCTCGAGGGCTCACAGGGCCTGGTCCAGTGAGCCGAGCTCTGGCCAATGTGCAGGACTTGAGGATCCTGGAAGGTCCTTCTGCCCCACAGTCTTCTGCCAAGTGTCCCTTTATTAGCCAGATCCTTCCCATCCTTCCATAGGGAACATGACGGTGGGCCGTGGACCCTGGACCCGATGACCCTTTGTCCTGGGAGACTCAATAAATGAATGAATGAGTGATCAGAGGCCCTTGAGAGTTGGTCGGACAGCGAGAGGGACTGGATGAACCAGTGACCCCATCTGGGCCCCCTCCTCCTGCCCCAGCCCAGACCCCATCCAGCCCTTCTTGGTTGGTCATAGCAGTCAGGGCTGGAAGAGACAAAAGCATTGTGCAGGTGAGGACAGTGGAAGACTGCTTGTGAGGCTCAATGACCCCGTGCCTGCCCCCAAGGCATTTGCAGTCTTGTAGGGGAAGATGGGAGCATCTGAAGCCGAGTGGGATGGCAACTTGCTTAGGGTCACACAGCAGGGAAGTGGCAAAGCAGGCCTTCCTGACTCCCAGCACTGGGCCCTTTCTCCGGGGCCTTTTTCTCCCCATCACAGCAGACACGTGGTTAGGAAAGGCCAGTGGGCTCCGCTGCCCGCCGCCCCCTGTTGAGCAGCCTGAGTACGCTGTGTCCAGCTCCCCCGTCCTTGAGGCTGCCTGGCCTCAGCACCCGCGCCTGTGTGCCAGCCTGTGTCCCTGACGTGCTTTCCACCCCAAGCACTGAGCTGAGGAGGCTGGAGCTTGTGGGAATGTGTGTGTTTTGAAATTAATGGGGACCATTAAATTGGCCAAGCATGAAAAGGGCTGGATCTGCAGCCCTTGGCTCGCTCTCCTGGAATGATCCGCCAGCGCTTTGTCAAAGGGCTGCCCAGCCGGCTTCAGGCCGCCCCAGGAGGCTGTGGCTTGCCTGCCCATTTTACGCGTGGGTACCCTGTGTCCCTAGGAGGTGATGGGGGTCTGGCGCAGCACGTGAAAGCCAGGGATCCCCCAGGAACCAGGGACCCCTTGCCTTCCTCTCAACACTTAGCTCTGTGTAGACAGTGCTGTTTGCAGGAGTGTTGGGTTGAATCTGCTGTCTCCAGTCCCTTCGAGTGGGCTCACACATGTGTCAGACCCTGACTCTGGGGACTCCTGGATGAGACCTGGCCTGAGCCCAACTTGGGGTGGCCTCTAGGACATAATATGACCTAAAAGAGAGTGGAAGGATCAGCCCTCGTTTCCCCATCTCCCACTCTAGGCAGCCCCATCTTCCCTGGAGTCTCCATCACAGGACACTGCACCTGGGTATGAGTCCCAGCTCCACTGGGCAGCAGCTGTGTGACCTCAGGCAAGTCCCTTCACCTTCCTGAGCCTCAGTTTTCTCATCTGTAACGGGGATAAGAGTGCACTAAAGACCCACATCCCGGGTCCTTGTGAGTTTGCAAGAAGACAATTGGTGGGGAACGCTCAGCAGACAGCGTCTGGGATAGAGGAAACCCGAGAAATGCCAGCTCTTGTGCCTGCGATTGTTGCTGCTTCTCTGGGTGGGGAGGGGGGAGCTCGGACCCATGGAACTGGGCCTGCTGCGCGCCCAGTGCTTGGTTGGGCTGGGGACGGGGATGCTGAGGGCACTTCCTTCCTGTCCTTCCTGTGGTGAGCTGAGCACTTGCTGGGCCCAGAGAGGCTGAGGGAGGGCCCCTCCTGACCGCCAGCCCTTTGGATTTGGGGTCTCCTGACCATGAGCATGCAGGGCAGGCGGGCTCGCCCCACTCCTTCCCCACTGCGGCGGGGCTATCAGCATCCTCTCTGCCTTCTGTCGGGGATGGTGTGTGTCACATGGGAACAGCCTGTTAGGCACTGGCCATTAAGGCGGGGCGGGGGGGTGCTCCCCCTCCCCACCGTGGGGCTGCTGACTGATGCTCTCCCTGTCAGAGCTCGATGGCCACAGCTGAGCCTGAGCTGGCAGAGCCGAAGCCGCCTGCAGCCTCCAGCCCTCCCTCCCTCTCCCTTCCTCAGGGGTCTTCATGCATTTCAGAAGCTCACCTTTTGGGCTCATTTATTTATTTTGCAAATTATTTGTGCTGATGCTTCCTGAGGCCCTGCTGGCAGCCGTGTTTCCTGTGGGCTGAGGGCTCCCTTGCCCTGCAATCTTGACTGCTCACTTATGCAAAGGGTGCGGCTGTCCTAGGGGTGGGTATGTGGCCCGGCCTGGGCTGGAGGGCCCCCAGGCGTGCAGCATGGGTTGGCCTCAGAGGCCTCTGGAGGCTAGGGCCATGGCTGCTCACCAAATAGGTTGGGATGAAATCCGGTTCCACTGACTGCATCTCTGGGCCTCAGTTTCCACATGTGCACCTCATGGGAGGATAAACAGGGAAAAATGAGTTAGTGCCTGGAATGCTTTGTGCGCTGGAGGGGCTCAGTCAGTGACAACTACTGTTCTTACCGGTGAGGTATCTCAGTGCACCACCCGCTAGACTGGAGCCCCTGGAGGGCAGGGGCTGGTCCGCTGATCCCAGGTCTCCCTCCTTGGACAGGGCCAGCACATGGTCAGTGCCCCTCCAAGGTGGGGGCCTCCCGAGGATGTCTGCACAGTAGCTCCCCAGGAGGGACACAAAAGGACAAGAACTAATGACTGATCACAGCCAAGGACCATTGGGTGGAAGCAGGCCGCCCAGTGGGCACAGCTGTTGGGGGAGACTCCTGCTGCCTGCACACCGGACAGGGAAGGGACCGCAGCTATTTATGTCCATGTGGGAGTGTCAGAAGCCAGTGAGGACTTGGGAATCAGGAGCTTGGGCTGCAGCTCCGAGGGAGGACAGGTGCTGGGATGTGATGCTGGGTCTGACAATGGGCCTGGGAGGCAGCGAGCACAGGCGGACGTGGCTTGCTGGCATCCCCCGCTTTGGTTCATTAAAATCCCATCGGCTGCACCCCACTCCCAATGGCAACAAGTGGTCCTTGTACAGCGGTACCCACCCTCCTCCTCTGCATCACTGCTCCCCCCTCCTCCTTCGGACATTGTAATTGCCATAAAAATAGGAGCTTAGCTGCGGTGGCCGCGTAGCATGTGGGAAGAGAGAGGCCCGGCTGTCAGCTATCCCCCTGCCGGCAGGCCTCGCGTCTGTTTTATTATTGCTGCCTGGCTGTATTTCACGTAGGTTTAAACAGCATCAAACGCCACATCCCTTTTGAAAAGCAAGAGCTGCCTTGCTGAGGATGTTGAGGAGAAACAGGAACATTAAAATCTATGAAGCAAATGGCCCAGAATTGACATTTGTGATGGGAGCTTTGCAGCTCTGCCAAAGGAGCTGAAACCTGCCTGGCAGCCCGCAGGGAACTTTCTGGTGAGGCTCACGGGTCACACAAAGGTGGGGCAGGTTGTAGCCAAAGCCTTGGGGTTTGGCAGGGAGGGGACGAGGGTGGCATAGGCAGGGCCAGGGGGTGCTAGAATTCTCTGGGTCACCTGACCACCTCTTGTGCCTCCCTGGCCTTGACCTTGACTCAGACTCATCTCCCTACTAACAAGGCAGATGGGAGTCCCCTCTGGTGCACAGAGCAGGGTGCTGGGCTCTGGAGCTTGAGACACGTCAGGGGACAGATAGGACAGGGCTGCCTTGGCTCTTTTGACCTTGACCAGGATACATCTCCCCTCTGAGCCTCGGTTTCCTTGTCTGTAAACCTGGGTGAGTGACATCCCCTCCAAAGGTCGCTGAGAGGATGGAGATGTGTATAAATGCCCGACAAGCCGCTGGAACTCAATAAATGGTGACTGTTATCACTGAGCAAGTGGACGTTTGAGCTGCAATTGATTTTTTTTTAAATGTTTAACCTACCTATTTCCACTGAAAAATAGGCATAATAAAACTGGGGAGCCATTAAACCAGGAATAAAAAGAAATAAATGAGGGGAGGATGCTGCCTGGGCATCTCATAAGAATGTGCTCTGTGCTCTTGGCCACACCTGGAACCCTTTGGCCTGGATGTTCTTGGTATGACGTACTTTCTGACCTGCCAGCCTCTCACCTGGTTCCTGGTTCTGCTCAGTGCTACCACCTACCATGGGATACTGGTGTCTGGTCAACCATGGAAGGACCATGGTTCATCCCCACCCTTGTATTTTATGTTCTTGGTGACTGCTTGGGGCAGCTTGGCTCCTGGCACTTACCATGGCCACATCCAGAAGATATCTCAAAACTAGGCCATTGTAACAAATCTGTTGCAACTGAATAAGAAAAGCAGCCCTGAGCTTCCTGGCAGCCATAGCAAAATGGGAAACAAGACTTCAGGTTCTGTAACTCTAAACTTGGAAATTCAAATATACTCCAGCTTAATGCCTCTTTCTCTTTCTTTCTACTCTCTCCCTTTTTTCTTCATTCTCTCCCAACTATCCTTTATTTCCCCTGCAGATGCTTCATAGCTCGCTCCAGAGCCCCCTCCAGTCTCACTCTCTCAGTGCACCGCTTTGCTCCTGACTTGGGAGGCCCCTCTGCCCTCCTGTTTATTGCGGTCCATTCGCTGACGCGTGTCAGCGGCCTGGCCTGTGGGCTGCTTGCCTCGCTCAGGCCCACTGGGTCTGCCACTGTGACTTCTCTCAGATGAGCCAGTGACTAATAAGTGTTGCCCCCAGGGGCCAGCAAAATCTTTCCCTCCTTAATATCAGAGTTTAAAAATGTGTCACCATTGATTTGAAGAAAAGACTTGTTCCTGCTGAGAAAAGCGGCCTGGAGATTTGTCTCGCCTTAGGAATCACACAGGCAGCTGCATAAATTCCAGAGCCACAGAGGCTCTCCATGCAAATGCCGACTCTCAGCCCACAGCCAGCCTGGAGAGCCCCGCAGAGCCCACCCCAAGCTCCCGTGGGCTGGCCCCCTACTCCCCCACCGTTCGTGTTCCCACGGAGACCGCAGGGTCTGCTTTGCAGAGGGCATCCTTGTTTAGAAGAGCCTCATTTCTCTCCACTTCTTTGTGGTTAAGCCAGAGGCTGAGCCCGTGGCTAATTTCATGTCACGATATGTTTTAATCCTGGAGAAGGAGGAGTGACTTCTGAGTGGGGGGCCCCACAGGCCCGGGGGTTGGTCCCCTCCCTTATCCTTGTCCATGGAGCTGTTGGCTGCTCAATGGATCTGCCCTGAAGGTGGGATTTTTAGTGTCTGGATGTTCTGTCTCCTGACCCTGTTTCATCCTTGCCTGGAAGGGATTGTTGGGGTCATTTCATCCATCCCTCTGTCTCTACCCAGGCCCCCTCCCCTCTGGCAGGCAGGCATGCCCCCTATGCTTTGCCCCCAGACTTAGCCCAGCCTTCTGCCCCACAGCCGCAGGCAGTGGTCCCCCCTCATCTAGCAGCTCTGTGAGCCCAAGGTAATCATCACAGCAATGACCTAGGAGGTGGCTTCTAGTATTCCCACTTTCCAGATTGGGAAGCAGTGGTGCTAGGGTGGTAAGTGACTGGTCCCAGATAAGTCAGGAACTTTGGACCAGATCCTGGACACTTTCCACTATGTCACATCGTCTTTGAGTGAGTGAGTGAATGAATGAGGGGCAGTGGGCTCATGGTAACCACTTGTAGTTCTAGGCGTCTGCTGATTTCTAGGGAGTGGCCAGGGTGTCAACCCAGGATCGAGGTGTTTGGAGAGCTTGAGGGTGGTTAGGGGACCCCATCCCCCTCCTGCTATGTGGAGGTCATGGCGGCCACCTTTGTGATGGTGTTATTTGTCCTCCTGGGGGGCTTAACCCAAGTATGGCGAAGAGCAGGACAGTGGGTTTGGCTGCCTAAGGTGCCCACCTCAGTATGGACAGTCTCTCCTGCCCTGGCTGCAGTGGGGTGACCTTGGCTGGCACCAGGCTGGTTGCTTGTAATCTGCAGTCTGGCTCTTCTATTGGGAGCCTGGTAACAGGTGGGAGATGGGTGGGCACAGGGTGCTAATGAGCCCTCCTTGGTTTGGGGGGAGCCAGTGCAGCCAGTGCAGGGCAGTCAGGGAGAAGGTACGCAGGCAGTTTGCAGCCTCCCTGGCTGCTGTGGCCCCTTGGAAGATGTGCTGGGCAGTGGTTTATCACCTGGTACAGGGAAGCCTGTGGGCTGGCCCTACGCCTGCCACTCGCAGCTCCAGGAGGAGCCCCGTAAGGGCTCTCGGCAGCCATTAATCTGGGAGAGGAGGGGCTTTATTTTGCCCGACTCCCTAAAGGTTACTGCCTTTATGGACTTTGGAAATCAGTGTTATGGCCTCTGTTGTTCGTCTGCTGAACTATGTATGGCAAATGCTGGAGGGAAATGAACCGCAGGGTTGCATCTGGCCCTGCAAGATCAGGTGGCCGAGGGTGAGGGGCAGAGCTAACATGTGTCCTCCACACCTGTGTCACCTTTTAGGGACTGTCATAGCTGGAAGAGGGGCAGGGATGATGTGCACCAGAGGGGGCCCTGGAATTCTAATGGGAGGGTCAGCCTGAGGCTTCAGGACCTGCCCCTTTTGCAGGCTGGTTCCCACTGAGCTGGGCTGGGCTCGTGAAAGTCATCCTTTCTTCCTAGACACCCAGCTCCACCAGCTGGTTCCCCTTGGGTGCCATCTGGGAACCCCGCCAGCCACTGGCAGTGTAGAATTCTCAGTGTAGTGAAAAATAAGCCCTCTGGGTTTTGCCAGCTGAGATGCAGGCCTGGCAGTGGCTCCCACCTGCAGAAGGTGCTTTGTCTTCCTACAAAGCTGGCCTGCCAGGAGCTGGGCGGGGTGTGGAGATGGAGTGGGGGCATTCAAAAGCCCCACGTAAATCCCCCTCCCTTCCCAGGCCTGAGGACCCTCAAGGGGGGCCCTGAGGGTCTGCCCCAAGACAAGGCTGCTGCTTCACTCCTCTCTTGATATGCGAGGAGCTCCTACAAATCAGTAAGAAAAATGGGCAAAAGATGTGGACAGGCAGTTCCTGGTTGGAGAAAAACAAATGGTCAGTAAGCAAGAGAAAAGATGCAGAACTTCGCCGGTAATCAGGAAGAGGCTAATTGAAATAAGAGTCATCATTCTCCGTCGCTGGGAAGGATGCTGCGGCTGGAAGTATTGATATGTGCACGTGTGGTGTGGCGATGGTAGCAGTAGCAGGAGACAGGCTTTCCTGGGCTCACCCCTGTGGCTCCCACCAAACCAGCACATCGTAGGTACTTGGAAATACTTGCTTTGTCCCAGAAAACATGTAGAACTCCTCTTTGCTCACAGTAGGTCTCAGCAGGGCCGCCACCACTGCCTTTATTGGCCCTGGTTTGCCGTGCCTGTCGCTGGAGACGCTCCTGTGGGCATTGGCACCGGCCTCATTCCCACCTCCCTCGCCCCAGGGTCCACATGCGTCTTTGGCTGTGGTCTTCCTGGGCCTGGCCTCATGTGCGGTGCATGCCGTTTCCTGCTGCTGGGCAGTGCCTCTGGGTTTCCACTCTCTCTGCAACCACATGGCTGGTGCCAGGGCTGCCCTGCACAACTTGGGGGGAGGGGGGATTCATAGAGAGCGCAGTGGAAATGGGGACCCCCCCAGAGTTGGGCGGCCCTTGCTGTTATCATGACTTCTTCCATCACCCCTGGGATCCTTGATTTAGGGAAAATCTTGCCCTAATAGTGACCTTGGCTCCCTGAGCATCCTGGCTGGCACACCCACACCATCTGGCCCCAGAACCTTTCCTACCCTCTCCATTCCAGCCCAGCTAAATGATTCAAGGCCTTATAACTGCATGTTCTCTCTCACTTACTGGCCTTTGCATGGGCTCTTCCCCCTGCCAGGAGCACCCTCTCCTCCCATTTTCACTTGGCTTACTCTGGTCATGCTCCAGGTCCCAGCTTAGATGTCATTTCCTTCAGGAACCTGCCCTGACCTGGGTTAGGTGTCCCTCCCATGTACTCTGCTCCGTAGCATGGCTGTTTATTCACTCAGCAGGCACTGGGTTCTGGGGCTGCAAGGCAGAGTAGGGGAGATGTGGCCCAGGCGGCTGGACACCTTGGAAGCCTCACCGTTACCTGCAGTGACTTGATCCTGGAGGCAGACCTGTCGGGAGGGTCAGGAAGGGGGAGCTGGGGGTGCCTCCCAGACACGGGGTGGCTCAGTGTCTTGCACCGGGAGCAGGGAAGCCAGAGGGAGGTGGGGGCGGGGGGGCGGCTGCGCAGGGGGGCCTGATCACTCTTTTTCTGTCTGCCCTAAGAGGACAGCCCTTATCTGTCCAGCCCCATGTGGCCAGACCACAGCAGAGCTGCCTTTGATGCGAGCTCAAGGGGGAGAGCGCATGTCCTACTTCAAAGGGCTTCAGTCCCAGGGATCCTGGTCTCCAAGTACTCCTCCTCCTGCCTGCCTGCCCCTCATGCGCCTCCTTGGGCAAAGCCAGCCAGCGGGAGAGCCCAGGCCTGGGGGAGACCCCAGCCTTGAGCTTCGCCCCAGGGATCCCTGGCAGCCTCTTCTCTTGGCTCCCTCCTCCCTGTCCTCCTGGCCCTGAGGCCCAGCCTTCAGCCAGTCTTCTCTTTCCAACCCCCCGGGGTTAAGAAGGGCGCAGCCTCCTTACTTCATTCAGAGAGTACGGAGTAATGAAGGCCCGCCTCTTCCTCTAAGAGACACTCAGTGTGTGGTGGGGGCAATGGGTACAGCATGGGGTGTAAGTGCCTAGATGGGGACTCCAAGGTGCTGTGGGTGGTCAGGGAGGGCTTCCTGGAGGAGACCTGCCTGGGGAGGGTTACTTCTCTGCAGTGATTTCTGGTGGTGGCTCACCTGAGCCTTTCGCTCCAGGTTCACAGATCCCCAGTCAGACCACCTAACGGGCCAGGACCTGGGTCCCATGCTAACCTCTGTCACTGTGGCCTTGGGCAGGCTCCTTAGGTCTGGGCATTGGTTTACTTGCTTGAAAACGGGGGTGAGCGAGGATGGAACACGGTGACAGATGTCTGGCGCCTGGCACCATCGGGCCATGCTGCCTTGCCTCTCACAGATGCGCACCCCTTTAGGAAATCCCCCCTAATTATGAAGTTCCAGATCTGGGCAGGCACACGGGAAGGAAGCACTTTCATTAAGAGATCCCGGCACACAGCCCGGCCGTGCTACGCGTCGATCCGTGCCAGCTTCCCGAGGACCAAGGCCTCACTGAGCCCATCTCCCGAGTCTTCCTGGTGACAGATTCCATCTGCCAGCCCTTGGGGAGCCGCCATCCCCAGTGATGGCCCCTCGGCCCTTCACCCTGGGTTTGTAATCTCAGCTCTAAGGGACTGCGCTCCCCTTCTCCGGCTCCACCACAACTAATCCATTTGCCAGGGCCCCGATCCAAGAGAAAGCTAATTAAAGAATTTCTGCTCTTGGCTCAGCCTGGTCTTTGAAGATTCCCCTTGGTCTTCCTGGAGTATGTGAAAACAGGTGGAGAAAGGGGGCCTCAGAAAGGGTGTCGGATAAGCCCCCGGAGCCTCAGTAATAGGCTTAATCCCCCAAAGCTGGCAGGCGTCAAAGGGCCCTCGGTCCAGCACTGCTGAGAAGGTGCTCAAGGCTCATGACCCTGGGGGCCCCAGACCGTATGGCTCCCCGTCCCTGGCTTTCTGTGAACGTGAGAGTGTCAAAGCTGTGGAAGGACGGGGCGGGGGCCCCTCACCGCATGTTCTGCAGAACAGTGAACAGCACGGCGCCCGGTGGCTCGGAGCCTTCTTGTCTGTGACTTGGGGAGTCCCAGCCTCGAGGGCTGCTGCAGTGGCCTCCACAGTGGCACAGAGCAGACACCGGTCAGATGGGCTTGCTTCCTCCCTGCCGCTCCCTCCAGCGCCCCCCATGCCAGCAATGTTTCTTTCAAGAGCTTGTTTGCCTCTTGGATATTTTAATCAACCAATCACAGATATTTATTCAACACTTACCAGCAGAATGTGTGGTCCATAGGCAGGGGTCTTTGGGGTCCTGCTCGATGCTGTGTCCACATCTGAGCGGGGCCTGGCACACGGTAGGTGCTCAATAAAGACTTGGTGATCGTGTGGATGGTGGTCAGGTCCTGAGAGAGGTAGTCTTTGCTCTCCCAGAGCTTAGACTATAGCTGCCTTCAGAAAACACCTGCAGTGTCTTTGGAAGAATCACTGAGCCCCGAAATGTGGGGTGGGGGTCTTTGAGCCAGCCTTCTGTGTCACTCTGAGCTTTGGCCAAGCCTGGTATAACCCTGGGGAGATTTGGGGCATCTGCTGCCACGCCAGCCCCTACCCTTACCCCTCCCAGGTCCCTGCTCCCTGATTTCCCTTGCAGTACTGGGGTTACAGGGAACATTTAGACCTGCAGTTCCTTGTGCAGGGACCTCCTGGGCCTGCAGCATGGAAATAAAAATGATAAAAACTTGCCACTGAATTCTGGGTGGCAGTAAATTACTTAACACCTGAAACAGGTTGAAATGTGGCCACTGTGGCTTTTAATAAGCCCATCTCCAATGCAGCCGCTTCTGCGGGGGGCCGGCCAGTCTCTTTCCGAGGCATAATTTCATCGCGTCCCAGTCTTGGCAGCAGCGCAAATAAGATTTCACTTCCCCTGTAAATCTCTGCAGGGGGAGCACCGAGATTTCATTTGTGCTGTCAGTTAGCAGCTCGAGGGAACCTATTTACCCCACCTTGGGAGGAGAGGGTCCTTTGGAGGCGGAGGCGCTGGTGCTGGACCCAGCTGTGGTGGGCCATGCCAAAGCAGGTGCTGACAAGAGGATGAGGAATGTGGAGGAGGGAGGGGAAATAGCCACTGGGTGGCCCAGGGGAACACTTGGTTGTGGGCACCTGAGAGTGGATGAGCAAGCTCCACCCTGACCTTCTGAGGCAGCATTTTGGGACTGTCTGGGGACCTCAGACCCGTCCAGGACCTCAAATGCAGAGTGCTAAGCACTGGCCACGGAACTTGGGTACGGGGTGGGATTTGGGGTGTTAGACCTTTCCTGAGTTTTGTTGCTTCTTCTCTGGGATGCTTGGCGAGGCCTGAGACGCCTCCTGGGGAGTGGGAACAGGAGGAGGGAAGCTTCTGGAACCTTGTGGGAGCCGGGTAAGAGCAGGGTCTAGGGATGGGGATGGTGGCCACCCACTCTTTCTCCTACTTGAACTGGAACTTTCATTCCTGAGTCTAACCAAGCAGGAGGAGTTGGATACATGAAGAGAGGCCCTGGGCCTCAGGGTGCCCCTCGGCTGCAGGGCAGCTACCTGGGGGGCTTACCCCACACATGTTTGTAACCTCAGTGATATGTGAGTCCTGAGATTTCTTTGTGAAGGAAAAGACTGGAAACTGGCTTGGCTGGAGCGGGGGTGGCAGCAGGGGTTCCTGGGTTTGTGGGGAGACCACCCTGTCTCCCAGGGTCCATCTGAAGGCATGATAGGGAGACAGGGGCTTTTCACCATCAGCCTGTCACCTCCACCACCCAGAGCTCACGCCCCCTTCAGGGACCAGCCAGTTCTGCTTGCTCTCCTGTGAGGATGTGGCTCACTACCCCTCAGGCCACCCGCACAACTTCAGAAAGGGCCAGTGATGTTTGGAGGATCTTTCCACTGACATGAAATGCCGATCCTGGAACCTCCTCCGCGGTTCCTGGTGGTTTCCTCCTGTGGGGCCCAGCTCTGGGCCTGCAGTCCCTGGGCCACTTAATTAAGACCTAACGTGCTCCCACCCCCGCCCCTGTTCTCCTGCAGCCTAAAGCTCGGGTCAGCTGGAGATTCCCTCTGGCAGGTTTCGGGAGCCGGCCACAGACCTCAGGTGTGGTCGGGGTGGCTGGAGGACCAGGTCCTGTTTGGACGCTGCTCCTCTGTGCAGACTGGGGGCACTTTGCTGTTGCAGAGACACCTGGGCCTCCTTGCGGGAAGTACCAGCCTGGTTCTGTGCCCAGGGGCTGGGGGCTCTGGGTAAACCCTGGGGGCGCCCGGGATGCGGCCTGCACTCCCTGGGCAAGCAGAGGGAAACCGGCGCCCAGCCCTCTCACAGAGGCTCCAGCACACATCAGCAGGGTCAGTGCTGCCATGTGGTAAACATGAGCAGTGGGCTGCCATCATGCACACGTTTTACAGGGGTGGGAACTAAGGCACAGGGAGTGAGCGGTGTTCTGAGGGACTTCAAGGATAGCCATGGCATTAATGCATGTGGCCGTGAACTCTTCCTGGGCAGAACTTCTGTGAGTTCTGGGGCCTGAGGAACATAGTCTGGGAAACTGGCCCTCCTGCCCCGGCTTGAAGGAGGCCCCTCGGGCACCTGGTTTGTGGTGCTGCGGCCAGGGTGTGGAGGGTGAGGTGAGCTGGGAGGGCCCCGCGCCCCCCTCCTGCTGCCCTCTGGGAGAGGCTGGACGGAGAGAAGTAAGACTGTCTCATTACTGGGAGGCCCGGGCTGCCGCTCTTGGAAAGTCCCCGCCTTGGACCGAACATTGACTGACTGATGGGTTGGTTGATCGATATGCTGCTGCTTATTGACTCACCCGCTCCCTTCATGTTTCTGGTGCCTCCAGTGGGTCGGGCCAGTGCCCTCTGGGATCTGAAGGGGTGGAAGGTGAGAACTGCCCGCCAGGGGCCCCTAGAGAGCGAGGTGCTGGAACCAGTCACCTGTGCAGATGAGAACCAGCAGGTGTGGACCCAGGCTGGGCGGGGTAGGAGGGGGCGGCCTTTCCAGAGGCAATGCCTGAATTGAACCTTTAAGGGCCTTCCACAGCATCCGGACTGAGAGGTCAGCACAACACAGACCTGGAGCCCGGGACAGGTCGGGGCCTGCACGGGGAATGAACTGCACTCAGCAGACAGTCCTGTGCTTACAGGGGAAGCGGAGTCTTCCAGAGGGAGGCACGGAATTGGACTTGCCTTCCTGCCCTGCCTCAGAGCTTCTGACGGGCCATGTGTCAGTCCCTCGGCCCCCTCCGAGGAAACGCCCTCAGTGGAAACACGGCTCCCCAGGGAGCCTCCCTCCCCCGACCAGGTCAGGGCTCCCTTTTCCCTCCAGGAGGCAGGAAGGATGCCCCACCCCAGCACATAGTAGACCCTCAGTAAATACCTACTGATGGCTGGCTGATCACGTTCTAGAAAAATCACTTGGCAGCCCTGGGGAGGGGAGCTCAGATGAGGAAGAGCAAGTGGCCCTCCTGAGCTCCCACTGTGTGCTGGGGCCTTAGGAAGAGGTCAGAGAAACAGACTTGGTCCTTTGCCTGAAGCCCACCTGGTGCGCTGCCCTTTGGAAGAGTCTCTCTGGGCTGTTCCTGCCCACAGTGGGTGAGCAGTGAGGACTGAGAGAAGAGGATGAGGGGAAAGGGGCACCCCATGTCACCCCACCCAGGCCACCCACCATCAAGGCACATCCAGAAATAACTTTGCTTCCTTGGAATATAAGAAAAGCTCATTAACCCGTATCCAGATGTGAAATTGGATCTAAGGCAGAAGTAATGGGTTCTTATTTTAGGTTACATTTAGCAGAAACTGCTACTGTTCTCATTGACAATAATATTTCTCCTTTCCCTGTCTTTGGGATGTGAGATATCAGGCGAGGCCTGGAGAGTTGTGAATGCACTGGGTGTGTCTAGGGGATGCGGGGCATCAGGTGGGGGGACTCCAGGCAGAGGAATAGCTATGTCCCCAATGCCCGCACAGTTCCAGGCTTATCTGGGTGCCCACATGGTGGCCGGAGCCTCTTGCAGGATAATCCATAGCTCCTATTAACACTTCTCCACGTGGAAACCCTCTTGGAATCTGCCTTTAGCTGCTGGTCGCCCTCCCCAGGGCCCGTGGGATGGGGTCAGAGCTCCTTTCTCCGTCCTGCAGCAGAATTGTTATTTTGGTTCCCTTGGTGCCCACGCCAAGCCTCCATCCCGTCCAACCACCACCTGTGTGCCGGTGGACCCAACAGCAGGGCTGACCCTCAGGATGGAGCCTACGGAGAGGGTGTGGGCAGCCGAGACCATGTAGGTGACAGATCTGGGCCCCAGGCACACTGGGCCAGTGAGCTGAGAGTCACTGTAAAAGCTGAGAGGACTGTAAAAGTTAAATCTTTCTATTTATTTCAAGAAAGGACAAGGAAAGTGGACTTGGACATTTTATATGAAAACAGACAAACAGAAAATAGGACCAAACAGTTCATCACATTCATCTCAACATTGAAGTTTCAAGGCACCTACAAGAAGGAGGCCCAAGGGCGGTTCGCAGTGCACTTTGGTTTGTGTTGTCGTCGTGGTGGGTGTTTGCGTGTCTGGGGGGGAGGGGGGGAGGGAGCCTGGGGTCTGGGGGCCAGGCTGGGGCCGCCAGCCAGGTGTCTGGTGGCAGCAGGCAGGAGCAGAAGTCCCACCACTCAGACCCCCGAGACTGCTTTGCCCTTCAGAGAAAAAGGAAAAAGACAAGGAGCAGGTGGCCAAGTGGCCCCACAGGGCTGATTCTGCAGGTGGGGAAGGGCCGGGGCTCAGGGGAAGCCAGGAGTGCCCCTGGCAGGGAGCCTTCGGGTCAGAAGGGACCTTGGTCACAGGCCTGCCCTCCTTGTGCCCTCAGCTGGCCAGGCATCCACCTTCTGCAGTAGAGGGACCCACCCCACTCTCCAGGGTCCCACCAAGGACCCCTCCTGATCTCTTCCTTCTCAGACCGCCGGGGATGGATTCCACGGAGCAAAGCGCTTTAGCACAACACCCCACACGAGATACAAGGAACTTTTGAACATTGGCAAAGGAAATTGCTGTTGGTGGCTCTTAAAAAACATTTGCTCTGAGGTCCTTATGCATGGGGTTTCTTTTAGTTTACTTTTCTCCTTTGCCTCCCTGTCCACACCTGCCTGTGACAGTCATAATTAGGGGCATCCACTCCAGCCAGCAGAATCGCACCACTGCACGGTCTCTCCGGCTCGCCCGTGTTTGCAGCCGCGGCCTGTCCCCAGCCTTCAACACCATCTCTCCAGCTTCTCTCCCTCTCAGATGATAAACCTCTTCGTGAGCTGGACACCGGGTGGGCTTCTCCGCTGAGGCCGCTGGGCAGCTGGCAGGTGGTGTGCTGGGTCAGGTGAAAACATCTAAGCTCATTTCAGGGTTTTGTGTGTCTTCCTCCTGGGCACCCAGAACCTTTTGAAAACAGGGCCAGCCAGATGTGGGTGGTCTCTGGGACCCTCTGCAAGCGTGTCCTCCACACAGGGTGGGAGAGAGGCACTCTGGACCCCTGGGTCCCGGGAGGTGAGCAGGCGGTGGCCCCGTGTCCGCTGTGCCTTTGATTGTTGGCTCATGTTGCATGTTTTTCTCTGTCTTGAGGGAAAAGTCTGGTTAGTTCCTCCAGGTGGGCAGGACCTCTCAATGGGAGTGTCAGGCAAGGGGGACGCCCATTTCTCTGCCCTCCTTGTCACCCACCTGAGCTCAGCTCAGAGAGAGGGAACCGAGTCACCCAGGCTGGTGACCAGATCTCGACAAGTGGCAGGATTTCTCTATCAGGCTCACAGCTGGAGATGGGTGGGTCCCAGGGAGAGGGAAGTGAGATGCTTCAGAGAGGAGGAGCCTCTCCTGGGGCCAGACTGCCAGTGGGGCCGGTGCAGGATGAGAGAAAAGCTGTTGCCAACACACCTGCCTGAGCCCCTTGTACTGAGCCCGAGGGGCAAGTGAGGAGGGAGGAAGAGATGAGTGACACCCCTGCGTGCCAGGCGCTGTGCTGGGCCTCAGTAAGCTGGCATGGAGGCGCATAGGGTCCTAGCATCGGCTGTGAAAAAGGTTTAGGGGGGATGACAGCAAAGACCTTCCTGCAAGGACTCTCCAGGCGTGGACTTTTGGGCTTTCAGGTGTAGGGGCCGCGTGGGTGGGTGTGGGAAGGACAGGGGCCATGGCACCGTGGTGTCTCCAGTGGCCATAGTGCCTCAGGAGCTGGCTTTGCCAGGAAGTGGGGGCTGGGTCAGCCCCCCACAGGTCCCCCTGTGCCCTCAGTGTGCCCACACTGCCTTCCCAGCACAAGCTGGCAGTTCAGTAACAGGGGGTGGAGGGGGCAGTGACAGTGGTCTCCAAAAGCCCCTGGCCTGCTGGGCTCTCCAGTGGGGAGCAGGCAGCAGCTCCCCTGGGGCTGATGCTCTGTCCTGTGCACAATGTCCCCAAGGGGAGAAGTGGAGAAAGGCAGGCTTTGCTCCTGCGACATCAGGGGTCTTGGGCAAACCTGTAAATCATATTAATGTGAGAAAGTGGTCCTGACCCCAGTGATAATAGAATTTCTGAAAACTAGAGAAAAACTGTATTAAAAATGCAAAGGGAGGGAGGAAGGGAGGGAGGAAGGGAGGGGGAGCCAAGAGCCCCAAGGGGATCTTCTTGTGAGTGTTTTTAAAGAAGCAAATGTGGGTATTTCAGGCAACTACTTGGAACATTTCAAAAGAAATGGTAAATGCTTAAAGTCATAGAATGAAAAGTGCCTCAGGCAGCCGTCAACCTGGCTGGGCTGGGAATGGATTAAGCCAGCAGCGGAGTCAGCGCTGAGTAAATTGAGTTGGGAGGACAGCTGGTGGGACCGTGGAGGGAGCTCACTGGGACAGGGGCCTGGCATGAGAATGGACCCAGGAGGCAGCGGCACCTGGGAGGTGGCCCCGCAGGTGGTAGGTCGCCCTCTGCACCCTTGCCCGTCCAGACTCCTAGATGGGGCAGCGCGTGTCTGTACTTCCTCTCCAGGGGCCTCTTGGACACTGAGGTTGGAATTTTACAGGCTGCCTGGTGACACAAGCAGCTCTTTGATGGCGCTGAGTGGCCTGGCTGTAGGATGGCCCCGACCTGTGATTTTCAGGGGACACTGGTTGTTTTGAGCAATCTCTGGAGATCTTCCTTACAGGGTGCTCAGGGATGATGGAGTAAGTCAAAGAACCAAGCCTTGGCTTAGGCAGGAAAATATCTGCCACCTCCCCATCAAGTGCTTGCATGCTCCAGTGACAGAGAGCTCACTACCTGTTTCTTTTTGCTGGGCCAGAGTTTCTCTTTCCTGACCTTCAGATTTCCCTTTACAGTAGCCCCACTCCCCTTCCACTGGCTGCAGGGACCACTCAGAGACAGACACACCCTGGAACAGAAAGGAAGCAGAAAGGCACATGGCTTTAGAGTCCTCCTCACTAAGGGACTGGCCTGGCCACTTACCCTGGCTTTTCAACCCAAAGGCAGATGGGATCTGGAGGGCAGGGGCAGAATCCTGCCTGGGGGCGGGGGGGCCGCTGTGACAGCTTCTGAATGATCTGTGTGGGCCACATAACCCCCGACCCCGTCCCAGAGGCTGACACAGGCACGCATTGGAGGCAGAACTCCTTCCCCTCGGAGCTCGAGCCCCGGCTGCATCCAGCCAAGTGTATCCTGAGCGCTGGGGCACGCGTGGTGTCAGCCTTCAGAGACCCTCAGCTCCCTGTGAGCCAGGCCCAGAAAATCTCTGCTTTGCCTACAGCCACTGGGGGCAGGTTCATGAAATGTGAAAAATCCCCCTTTCCCCTCACCTCTGAGGAGTTTAATCTCTCCTAATCAATTTAGCAGACTCACTTGGTTGTAAACGGTAATGATTTGCATTTTTGAGCCTCCTTATCCCTCCTCAAGAAGAGATGCCTCCTCTGTCTGCGCTCTGGAAGGCCTGTGCAGGCTGTGAATTGCTTGTTAGCATTCACCCTGGCGCCCGTCCAGCACCAGGCGTCCGCCGCCCGTCACCTGTACTGATCTGAGTGAGAGGGGGCATGGGCACGTAGGACACCCACAGCTGACCCTGGCCGAGCCCCGGCCCTTGGGAGCTCAGGCCCCCAGGCCCCTCCTTCCAGCAAACACCCCAGCTCTCTCGCAGTCGCCTTCGCAGCTCCATCGCTCCCTGTCTGCCACGTCCAATTTTCCTTGTTGTATTTTTCATAAGCGCGAGGCTCAGAAACCCGATCCTCCCTGGCGCATTCAGCAGGAAGCAGATTTCTGAAGTGGATTAGCTTTGGGACTCAGCTGCCATTGTGGGGCGGGGAGGGGGGTCCTTCCCTTGCTCCACAGCTCCAAGGGAGTAAGAGGGAGGCTCAGATGCAGTCCCGGCCCATTGCTCAGCTCCTTCGCTTCTCAAGGCTCCAGTCAGCTCCCTGAGGAAACCTCTCCTGGCCTGTCTCTCCCACTCCTGGCCTCTGTCACCTGCCTTGGGCCAACTAGAACCTTCCAGAGTTGGCAGAGGGGAGGGGCCCCCATTTGGCCTCTGGAGCACCCAGCTTTTCTGGGCAAGGCTAGACCCTGCCTTAGCCCACCCCAGCTTTACAGAAGGGGAAACAGGGGCCGTGGATTTGAAAAACACACTTTCCCTGTACCTGTCTGGAAACACTCCCTGACCCTTCTCATTCTCTGCCCCTTATGGGGGCTGGTGGGCCCTCCTGGACCCTTAAGGGAGGGAGGAGGCAGCCTGGTGCCCATCGAGGAGGGGAGAGGAGGCACAGGCAGGCATGGGCTTCAGGCTTTGGGTGGGGAAGCCCGGGGCTGCTGCCATCTTCCAAGCCACTGTCCCCTCCCTGGTGCCCCAGCTCCAGCCCCCAAGCCCCAGAGGGCCCCTAGTCAGCCAGGCAGCCACCATGTTAATGGGAGGCGGGCCAGGAAGCAGGAGCCAATTTAGAGAAGATGGAGGCTTCTGTGGGAGTCGCGGGAAGAGGGAAGGAGAAGAGGGAAGAAAAGCAGCTTTTGATGCACATCATGTCTGCGGAATTGAGTATGACTAATTAATAGATTTTATTCTTAGTAATCTCTTAAGCATTCCATACGTGGGGCCCCACGCCTGAGCTGAGCTTACAAGAGGCCTCATTCGCAAAATGCAAATGACTTGCCTGGCCCTGCTGCCTTCTCTTGCCTTCCTTGCCTTCTCTTTCCTTTTTTTTTTTTAAGGGGAAATTTAAAGGAAAATTGCCATGTAATAGAAAAGAGATTCCAATCACTACATCTAATTACCACGAAGGGTAAACCACTTAACCAAAGAAGTGTCATGGACTTTTTTTTAAAACTTTAAACCTGCCTTAAATGCCACAAAATACACTCATCAACACTGAGGTCAGTGAGGTTGCTCTGGCTAGTCAGAGGCTGCAAGGGTCAGGCTGGCCACCCCCAGAAGGGAGATTCTAGACAGAAGTGGGGCCTAGGCCCTGTGTCCTCCCGTGCTTCCAGGAGGTGGAGGCTGGACACCCTGGCGCATCCTCTCTCACTACATTACACGGCTGGTTCGGAGGAGCTGGACCAGGAAGGGATGGGGTTTCAGAGTGGACCTGGCTTCAGGCCCCAACCCAGGCTTGGGGGAACAGGGGCAGCAGACATTTGGAGGCTTTCTTTCAGAAAGGACACTAGGAAGATGTCGGGATGCTGAGGCCAGGAAAGATGAGGGGGTGCCCCTGGGCCCTGGCTGAGCTGAGTCTCCACTGTCTTTGGAACTTACACTGGCAGGAGGATGCCTGCGGCCAGGCAGACAGGGACAGCCCGGTGTGAGATGGGTCCAAGCCCCATTAGTGCAAGAGCCGAGAGCAGGAGACGGATGTGTCCTCAGGCCCAGAAGGGCCTGGGCCTGCTTTGTGCTACAGGGGAGGAAAGTTCATCACCCAGGCCCAGCCCGGAGGGTGCTGCTGGCATAGGCAGGATCTCAGAGCTGCAAGGCCTCCGCTACAGTGCTCCCTGTGTATGGCCACCTGCTGTTCCCCTAATGCCTCCCTAGCCTCTAAGAGGATGATCTGACCTCTTGCCAGGCTCACAGAAAGGAGAAAGGAGGACCTAGAGTGACAGCAGGGGACCAGGCATGTCGGCAACGGGGGTTGGAGCCTGGCAGTGGGGAGGCCAGGACAGATTTTTCTGGGACACTGGCCAAAAGCAGGAGTGATGTCTTTAGGAAGGAGATCATGTTTCAGAAACAGCAGAGACCTTAGACTTCTGACCCCTGGCCAGTGCCCCACACCCTTGTGCACCCTCTCCTCCTGGACACTAGCCTTGGGGCCCCTCTGCTCCTCCCTGAGCCACCAGAACGGGCCTTTGTCTAGGAGCTCTGCAGGCCAAAGGAAGGGCAACTTTACATGGATGTGGAATTAAGGCTTGGAAAAATTTCTCTCCTGACCTCACTGTATGAGAAAATTCAGAGGCAGGAAAAGGAAAAAGGCTTGAGCCGAGAATGAATTGTGCCCGTGACCCTGGGCCTCTCCCTGGGGGGATCCCCTGCTTGGTGACACCATCCCTCCGGCCTGGCGATGGGAGCCGCGCCTCTTCTCCGCCTCGCTTGCGCGGCTGTTGTGTCCACTTCTTTCAACCCCGCCGTCTTCATGGAGGGGCCAGCAGCATCTTTTCATGTCCTGTGAGTGGCTGGCCCCTGGGCCTGTCATGGCAGCCCTGTGACTGTTGTTCAGCTTCCTTTTCCTGCCTTTGGCTTTTGTCAAAGCAGCTGAGGCCTTTTGAAAGTGCCATGGCCAGGATCTGGACCCGTTCTCATCCTCCCTGCCCTCAGACCAGCGTCTCTCCTTTGACATCACCCTTCCCGGGTGCAGGACAACAGGCATCTTGATAGACAGTGACCCAAGTTCCCTGAGTGCTGGGATGTAGAAGATATCAGAACCCCAGGCACCACTCCTCTCTTCTTTCCAGATTTGCTGTCATTATTTCATCATTGTTTTAATCTCATGGCTCGCCAAACAGCACTGTCAGTTGATAAATGACGGTGGCATTGATTCCAGAGGGAGGGAAAAAAAAAATCTTAACTCTTCTGAGGGCTCCGGTCAGTACCTTTTGGGAGGCTGGCACTTTTAGAGAGATGTGGTCTTCCCTCTCCAGAGCAGAGTCCCAGCGGTGGGCATGGCTGAGTGCTCGGCATTCTAGCGGGGAAGCCGTGTTGTCTCCCAGGGCTTTTCTGAGAATTTTCATGTCTTTTTCTGGGCTTTGTTTGAACAACCATGGAAACCATTAGGTCTAATCAGCTGATATTAAAAAAAAAAAGTCCCTGCACCAATTATCTATCTCTGGAGGAAGCATGTAGCACACAGTAAATGCTCAGAATGTAGCTGTTGAGGTGATCTGTGGGGGTGTGGGAGGAGAGAGAGGAGGACTCTGGCAGTCAAAGAAAGCTTTTCTCTATATCAGAAAGGAGCACAGCCCAGCTCTGGCCAACCTGAGACAGGATCAAACCAAAAGCACTCCTTGCCCAGGGTTTCCCCAGCCACCCAGCCAAGACAGACATGCCTCCGCCTTTAGGAACAGCATTACCCCCCACCTTCCATCCCCAACACACTTTGTCTACTTAATGATTTCTAGGAGAAAGCAACATGTTTGCAACTCTGTTGTCTCAGGAAAATTGTATGAACTGACCCCAAAAGTACTGTAAGGACCATATATGTGGCTCTATCTACCCATCTGTATTTAGAGACACGACATAAAGGTAGACAGGTAGATAGATGCACCTCCAAGTGGCTGGGAAAGCCACAGCTTCCATGGGACTTTTACAGAGTATGGTGCATGGAACTGAGGAAGGCTTTAGTGTGGGAAAAAGAAAGTTTGTTTTTTAATTGACTACATCGTTCTTCAAAGAATGCAGTGAAAGACGCACTATTTCTGCAAATCTGTAAGGGAAATGGCATGGAAAGAACCCAGGAAGAGATTTCAGGACAATATCTCCATAGCAAAAGATATTTTCTTCCCTTCTCCTTTGTGAGGAGCCTGAAAACCTTCCATCATGTCGTCTCCAGTGAGCAGCCAGCAGCGAGAGCTGCGTGGGGGCTACGTGTCGTCGGCTGCTTCTGTAACGGTTCCTTTGTGATGGCCCTGCACAGAGCACAAGGCGTACACAGGCGTTGCACAGGTAGTATCTTTCCAGTTCAGGGAAGAAAAAATCCAACCTAACCCTTCCTGCAGTATTATTTTTAGTCTTTCCCTCCCCACCTGGCATCATTTGGTATAAATTATGTCTTCAGTAACGTCAAATCCCCCTCCTGCCTTCTATTCTTTAAAAAAAAATTTTTTCCCCCACTGTTGTGTTCTACAAAATTGTCAACCCTCCCGAAACTGCTTTCTGCTGGGAGAGTCATAGTGGAATTTCTTTTCCTTGCTCTGTCAGATGGCAGCAGGCTGGGCAAAGCCACGTGGCCGCCATGCCAGGAGGAGGAAGGAGCTGGGCGCTGACATCATGTGTAGGAGTAATCTATGTCAGGGATGCCGCCGTCCCGGTAGCCCCGCGTGGTGCCGTAGCCGATGGTGTGTGTGCCCTTGCAAAGGCTGCTGCCATTGGAGGGGAAGATGGTGTGGACCACGTACTCCTCTTTGGCGCGGTAAGGGTTGATGGGCAGCATTTGTAGCCCGGGGCCGCGAATTTCCAGGATGGAGTTATCCTTCTTGGTCCCCGACTCCATGTAGTCGTCCTTTTTCCGGTTGCCCCGGTTGTAGGCTCGCTCCCGGGTCAGCAGGTCGCTGGCTCGGTGCACATACCAGCAGATGGCTCCCAGGACCAGGAAGAGGAAGACAAGGGCCACAGCGCCACTGATGATGCCCGCCAGGGGCAGGCCTGCCATGGGGTCGGCGCTCTGCTCCTGGTTGAGCGTGGTGGTGGGGCTGTGGCTGTCGGCCGTCTCTGCCTTGGCACACACGGGCGTCTCATCCGCTACGTAGGTGTTGCCGGTCTCCATGGTGACCAAGCAGATGATATAGGTGGACTTGGGCTCCAGGGCTGTCAGCAGGTACTCTGTCTTGTCCCCCTGTACGAGAGTCTCCGTGATGGAGCCCACGGCCGGGCTGTGGCCCAGACGCAGCCAGCTGAGCCGGAAGGAGGAGGCAGGGAGCATGGCCTTCCACGTGATGCGGATGGAGTCCGCTGTCAGGGGCTTCACGTGGATGACCAGTGTTTTGGTGCCATCACCCGTGGCCATGGGGTAGTCGAGGTTGGAGTCAGGTAGGCGCAGTCCCGGCCTCTTGGCCTTGAGGGTGAAGAGCGAGCCCTGGGGCGTGGTGGCAGAGGCATGATCACTGGCTGTGGTCTTGGCAGCGGCATTGGCCATGCCACCCTGCACCCCCGCTTCGAAGCACTCGTCCATCTCGCTGGTAATGTCCTTGATGGCCATGCCCCGGACCTTCTCGGGGCCCTGGCACATGAGGCCACGTACGTTGACCACAGCCGCCCGCGCCTTCACCCAGTCGCGCAACCACAGAAGGTTACAGCCGCAGAACCAGGGGTTGTTTCTGAGCAGCAGCTGGGCCAGGTTCTCCAGGTCATCGAACAGGCCACGGGGCAGCGTGGTCAGGTTGTTGTTGGACAGGTCCAGGCGCTCCAGCTCGCGCATCTTGGCCAGCGTGTTGTAGGGCACGTGGCTGATGGCATTGTCTTGCAGGTAGAGCTTCTGCAGGCGGGCGCTGGGCAGGTTGAGGGGCGGGGCGGCCAGTGAGTTGCGCACCAGCGAGAGCTCGGTCAGGTTCTGCAGGCGGCTGAAGGTGTCGTCGGCGATGCGCTGGTTGGCCAGCAGGTTGCCGTCCAGCACCAGGCGCCGGAGGCTGCTGAGGCCCTTGAAGGCGTGCAGCGGGATGGTGGAGATGCGGTTGTCGTCCAGCCGCAGCTCCTCCAGCGTGCGGGGCAGCCCCGAGGGGATGCTGCTAAGGTGGTTCCTGCTCAGGAAGAGCAGCTTGAGCTGCTTGCTGTCAGCGAAGGCATCCTCCTCGATGCTGACGGTGGACACGGAGTTGTCGTCCAGGTGCAGCTTCTCTAGCAGTGGGATGCGGGCCAGTGAGTCCCGGGCGATGGTGCGCACGTTGTTGTCCTGCAGGTGCAGCTCCCGCAGGGAGCGGGGCAGGTTGACGGGGAACTCGTCCAGGTCGTTCTCGTACAGGTAGATGACCTGCACATTGACCTTGGTCTTCAAGTCCTGGGGGATGCCGGCGTTGTTGATCTGGTTGTTCTGCAGGTAGAGGGTGGTGGCGTCATCCGGGATGTCGGCGGGGATGGAGGTGAGCCCCCGGTCGTTGCAGTAGATGAAGCCATTGTCACAGCGGCACACCGAGGGGCACGTGGTGCTGTCAATGACCTCTGTGAGGAAGGCGATGAGCCCATAGCAGAGGAAAAGCCAGTCCCGCAGGTCCATGGTGGCCGTGGTCATCACAACAGTGGCCGTGATGGTGGCAGCGGGTGTGGTGGTGGCGGTGGCAGTGGGGTGTGCCACCACCATGGTGGACAGCTGGGGGAGCTGGGCCCCACCTGACTTGCAGCCTCTACACCTGCAAGGAGCACAAGACACGTGCAGTGAGAGTAAGTCGGGCACCCCCCTGCCTGGCATCAAAAGGTCACTATATTTAGGGCCACAGGGCAGAGGTCAGGCCTCGAGGCACACGCCCCGCAGCCCTTTTGGTGCCAAGTTTACATCACAGATGATCGCTCGGGCTGAGGTCAGCCTCCAATGACCCCTGGCTCACGTTAATCTCACCGGGAGCCAAAACCCTTCCTGTGAATGACACAGACAGGGCCGCGGCCCTCCCAGACTTTGACTATGAGCCTCATGAGGTTAATTTAGTGGGACCTAGGCCGCAGTTTCGGTCTCCTCTTTCAAGATCTCACACTAAGCCAAGTCTTTATGGCTGATGCTGAAAGTGGCTGGTCAGTGTTGATGGGATGGATTTAGGGCATGTTTTATGGATTCAGAGCTACCCTTTCTCATTGGAACGGGAAACTTGCATCCCTCTCTGGCTGGGACCCAGGGTTTGAAAGGAAAGCTTGTTTCTGCAAGACCTGAGAGCTCAAAAGCAGGGAATGGGGTGGGGTGGGCGTCACTAGAACCTGCAAAAAGAAGCTGCCAGCATCATCGCTGGCAAGCAGCGGAAAGCGAGGAGCTTCATCGTCTGGTGTTAAAACAACATGTCCTGTTTGTCACTTGTGCATCTTATAGACAGAAGAATGAGGTGTCAGCAGAGCCGCTTTCTCGTGTATTTACAGAAATCTCTTTCTAGCAGAGATGCCCTCCCTGGCTTTGTGTTTCGTGTTGTGTGAAAAGTAATTCCACACCTTGCCCCCTTCCCAAATCATGAAACTTTCAGCTATTTTGAAAAAAAAATGTTTTCTTGCATTTAAAGACAAGAGACAAATAAAAGGAGGGAGGGGGTCCACGCTCTGAGGGAATTGTCTGCAAGGAGTAATTTCGGTTTTCACAAATGGAAAAATTCAGTGTAGATTTTTCTCATATTACTTTACTGTTCATAGAGGTAAAAAAAAATCAATTAAAGAGAAATTATCTTTCAACCTCGGTGGGGAAAATGTCTTCATGCAGCCGGCAAAGGTCTGTTTTACAACTCCAGGTTCACAAAGGCTCTTTAGTGTGGGACACAATGGCCTCTCGGAGTCTCAGACAAGGCCCCAGCCTGGATGGCAGCCCTGATGTGCAGAGCAGAATCGGGACCAACTCCCTGTATGAGTCAATCGGGACCTCACTCCCATGCCCCAGGGACCAAGTGTCTCCTTTTCTCAACCACATCACACCTTTCTTCCTTCTGTCTCTCTGTTCCTGGGCGGCTCCTCTCCAACTAGCACACTGCTCCTCGCCCTTCAGGAACATGTTCAAATGTCTCTTCCTCTGCTAGGTGTTCCTGATGTCATATAGAGCTTCCCTCTGCTCCATCCATCCGTCCACCCACCCACCCACCCACCCACTGTTTATTCATCCATCCACCCATCCATACCTCTGTCCACTTACTCACCCATCCATCCATCCATCCACCCACCCATCCATCTACCCATCCGTACCTCTGTCCACCCACTCACTCATCCATCTATCCATCCATTCACCCACTCACTTATCCATCCATGCATCTGTCCATCCAGCCATCCAACAGAACTTTACTGAGCACCTACCATATGCCAACCTGTGTTCTAGGCACTGGGAATTCCATTCTGATGGGATGGTAGCTCACACTATAATAAAGACCTCACCTAGAATTTTATGAATATTTAAGTCATTTAATCCTCCCAGCAAATGTCAGGTTAGTGCCCTTGTTATTCCCATTTAACAGATGGAAAAACTGAAGCTCGGAGACATTAACTTACTCAAGACCACCTGAGAAGTACTGAGGGAGAACCTAGGCCAGGATCTTGACCACTCAGCTTGTAGCACTGCATCTTGTGCCCAACTCTGTGGGCTGCGGGTCACGCTGTTTGGTAACTAGTGTTTTAATGTCCCCAGCTAAATTTTGGGTGCTCTAGGGCGGGGACTGTGGGCTGTGTAGGCTAGTATGGCTTGGCTTTGGTGACCACGCAAAGATAGAAGGGAGCCGGCTGAGGTGCCAAACAAGGGAGGAATGCCTCTGCCTGCTCGCTGCTGCCCCTCACCTCATGCCATTTGCACTGGCCTGTGGCTAATGCTCTGACTGCGCTCAGAGCTTCTTTGCAGCATGATGCTTTGTCCATGAGGTGGACTCAAAGCAGGCTGAGGCCAGCTGAGAATACCTGGCTGGAAGCAAGTGAGGGTGAGGGCCAAGTGCACAGGGTCTGCACAGAGAGCCAGAGGGGAACGAGGTCCCGAGGGAAGCTGGAAGAGAGGTGGACTGATGAGACTGTGCCCAACCCTCTGGGCCTCTGCAGCCAGCTCAAGCTGCCTCCCACCAGCACCTGTGGCCTGAGGGGCTGAGGACATTTGTCTGCTTACCCCAGATGCTTCTTTGGAGGTTGGCCTGAGTCTGTGGGTCATGACCCCACTCACACCCCTGCCCCTTGGGACTTGGACTTGGTCTTTGCTTCCCTCACATGCACTCCTAGCTCTCTGGATTTGGACAGGGGTAGATCCCAGCATAAGGGGCCAGGCCCTACCCAGCCCCCTCACAGGCACATTTGTACCTGTGCCCACCTGTCACATACACGTGGGTGCTCGGTCCCATTTCATAGCTGAGCAGCCTGAGGCTCAGAGACATGAGGGGCCCATCCAAGGTCACAGCCAGCTCAGGCTTCCAGCTGCACATTGGTCCCTTTCTCTGCACAGAGCCACAGCTATGAAGGTTATGGAGCCTGGAGGTCCTGTCTCAAGATGCTTATGAGCAAAGAGGCAGGGCCAGGGCAGGTGCTGGGGACAGGAAGGCTCAGGGCTGCTCAAAGGCCACCTTGCCTCAGTCTCAGAGGTCAAGTTTGAGTCCAAGAGCACCTCTGCCCAGGCTCCCAGCGTGTGGCCAGAGGACGCACATTCTCCCTGGTCTGTCAGCTGCTGTGAGTCCTGGCACAAGGGATATGGGTGGCCCCTGGGCTCAGGGATTCCAGAGCAGTGCCCTGAGCAGGGGGCAGACTTGTTAAAGCCAAAGCCAAGGCCAGACTGCATTCTTTGGCATGAACATCAGTTCCTGGTGCCCGCTCAGCTCATGGCCACAGCCCTCAGCCTCCAGGGGCCCCAGCACCATAATAGAGTCTAAATTGCATCTTTCAGAGATGTCTGATGAATAACCAAGAAGCATCTGGGAGGCAGGGACCCAAGGCCTTTCTGCTCCCCGGTCTGTGAGCTTCATCCATCTTGGCAGAGCCTCCCCTGCCGCCCCCTTCCCCAAGGCTTCCCCAAGGCCTGCCTGAGGCTGAGGCTGAGCCCTCTAGCTCCGGAAAGGTAGGGCAGGGCCTGGGGGTGGGGAGGAAGACAGTATGCCTCCCTGAGGAGCTCTTTAATTGCCCAGGTGCCTCGAGGCCTTTTTATTCCCTTGTTGTGTGTTTGATGGTTTATGTGGCCATCAAACTAAACCTGGTAAATCGCCCATCTTTTACGGGATCACTTGTCACTGTTGCGAGAATCCCGCACACTTCAGCGTGGTGTGAGTTATGACCTGCTGGCTCCATGACTAACAGCAGGATCCGTGGCGTGTGATGGGGTTCGGGGAGGGGAGCAGTGAGATGGCACAGACTGGAGGTATCCAGACCCCCATTAGCCAAGGGGTGACCTGGGACATCATTCTGGGCATTCGCCACCAGTCCCTAGATCCTGCCATCTTCTAGGACTGAGAAACCTGGGTTCAAGTGCTGCCTCTGCCACTTCCAGGCTGTGAGATCTTGAGCGAGTTACTTGCCCTCTCTGAGCTTCAGTTTCCTCATCTATAAATGTAGTCATAAAGTCCCCTTAGAGGCGAACTGACTACTGAGGTTTCAGTGAGATAATACATGCAAAATGCCCTCTCCTAAGCACAGCCTGTATATCCCAATCTGTTCTAGCCCCTGTTAATTGCTTATCTCTTTCCTCTGCCATCCCTGTTCACTCCTGGGCCCCGGCTGTGCCTCCAGGGTAGACTGGGACCCTGTAGGCCAAGCTGCTTCCTGGCACAGACTCCTTGTCAATTGCTGTTATGTGGGGTCTCCCTCACCTCAAATTGTGCATCCTCAGCCCCGCTCCCCCAAGCTAGGGTGGAAGAACTGACCCTAAGTCTGGGCCACAAAGAGCTGGCCCATCAACACCAGGCCCCTCCCATGTGACCCTGGCTGCTCCAGCCCTTCCTTCATGGGGGGCCCTCTTGGGGGTCCAGTCCCAGAAAAGGAATGTGAGTGGGTAGGACCTACAGCTCAGTTCTTGCCTCTGCCCTCTTGGAACTGAGAAGCAGACCACCTCCGGTTCCTGAAGGCCCTGCCCTCCCTTGTGCTGCCTCCAGGCCTTTGCATGTGCTGTTCCTGCTTCTTGAACTCTGGCACACCTTCCCCACTCAAGCCTCGCCAGGCCAGCTTCTGCTTATCCCCCAGTCCTCAGCTTGGACGCCCCCTCCATGAAGCCTCCCTTGAGCCATGTCCCTGGCTCTGCTCCCTGCACGCACTTGACTGGTAAAGCAGGCGCTGAGTGATATCTGTAAATATCTGCCAGCTGGACAGAGGCGCCGCCCCATTGGAGACCCCTGGTCTCCCAGCGCTCTGCCCAGTTGTCTTTACCAAATCCTATCAAGCTGGGGCTGCCAGAGGCCAGGGCCATCTGGGGAGTCAGAGCGAGGACAGCACGCAGGGGGCAGCTGTGGGACCCGAGGCCCTGACATGCTGGAGGGGACATGGTGTCTACTGCTGCAGGTTCCTGGGGGGCAGCTAGACATGCGCACACCAAGGGGCTGAGTCGGGGTAGGGGGCACATTTCTGGAGGGAGCTGGGGGTTCCAGGCAGCAGAGGGAAGTCTGGGCAGGCCTCTGTCTGCCTCCCAGCCCTGGCCTTCCTATTTGCCAATGAAGGCAGATCATGTGGGGACGTCCCGATGCCGGGTCCCATGACCTCAAGGCCCTTTGAACTCTGTGCGCACAACTTCACTCTTGATTTACTGGTGCCATTGAGGACTTGTAATGCATGGGGGGAGGGCGTGGGGATTCTTTTAAAACCTAAAGTTAATTATTTTTCTAATTTCATGCTGCATGCATTATGCATCAGCTGTTATCACTGGCGGTAATTGCAGACAGGTATGCAAATCCACTAAAAATGTACCTCGAGTTCACCTCACCGCGTAGGCCGTCTGGGCGGTGCCGGGCAGCGGGATGTCCCGAACTTCAGAGAATGCAAATCGCTTTAAAAAACAAGACTTTAAAATTGTGTCTTAGGAGGTTAATTATATTGATAACAGTGTTCGATATTAAACTATTCAGGGCCGGGGGGGGGGGGGGGATGAAAGGAGACACGTGTAATTTTGTTTCTTTCTGTCTCTACATTATTTAATAAGATGTTCCTGTACCCAATATTTCTGTCTGTCTCTGTACATTTTTAGTAAAGCTGCCTAGACTGAGACGTAATCCTTTTGGGAAGGGAAAACAAAAGGCCAGGGGAGTTTCAAAGGGTAGGAGAGGGGCCTGAGGGCTGTTATTCTGGGGGCAGCCTTGGAGAATAGGGCAGGGGTCCCAGGTCTGCGCTGCTGGGTTTCTCAACAGCCTGGGCGATCCTGGCAGCCAAGAGCCAGAAGAGTAGCAGGGCAGCCAGGAAAGCCTGAGAGCGGTGATGCTTACAGGTAATAAGACAGAGGCTTGGAGCTGGGTGGAGCTGGGGCTCCCCCAGGAGCTGTGTGGCATCCCCCCACAGGCAGGTCCTATTCCTGGTGAGATCCCTCCCTTCCCCCATTTACTTATCACCAGTTGATTGTCCAGTCCTTCCCACTAGGATAGCACCTCCTACAAGTCAGGTGTGGTCTGTCCTGTTCCCTGGCCTAGCACAGAGCCTGGCACCAGAGGTGATCCTAAACACATGCTGAATGAATGACTGACTGAATGAATGAGGTTGCCAAAAGGGAGGCCCCAGAATCTGAAGCCAGGACAGGGCAGTGGATGAGAAGAGGGGGGCTGGCCTTCTGTCAGCCCCACCTGGGAGGTAATAATGACAGGTGTCCTCACCACAGCAGCCCAAAGGGGCAAAGGGACCAGTCTGAATTGTGCAGCAGGTGGTGGAGGAGCTGGACACAAATCCAGGATTCCTTTCCTGGGGGTCATACCTGCCTCTCTCAGCTGCCCAGTGGGGCCACCCCAGGCTCCTCGGGAGCAAACGCAGGGAAAACTCCTGGCTGTCCCCTCTCATCTCCTCTGACACAGGGTGGCCCACCTGGCCCTGTCCAACTTCAGGTCTGCTTCCAGACATAGAGGCTGGCCCCACTTTCTTAGAGATGGCCCCTTCCCTCCCACCCCCACAGATACGCACAAGGGTAGAACTCACCCTCAGGATCCTGGAATCAGGGAGGCAGAGGACCTCACAAAAACTGAGTCTCAGAGAGAAGAAGGGATGGGTCCAGGGTAGAGAGAGCCTTCCAGCAGCTGTGGAGGCCAGCTGCCTCCTCTGGCCTTGGCCCTGAATTCTCAAACCTTTTCCCAAGGGTTTGGCATGGACAGGATGATGGTGGAGAGTTTCCAACTCAAGCAGGGTCTCCTGGGGGCTGCCTTCCCCCGCCAGCAGCTCTGCAGACCCCTCTGACCCTGTGGGGTCAGGCCCACTAGTAGCAGTAGCTGGCAAAGCTGAGCGCCAGCTGCACGCTCAGCCCTTCACAAACTCCTCTCCTTTCCAGCTGTTCACAGCCCTGTGGAGCCTGTGTCCCCAGGGCACAAAGAGGGAGCACACTCAGGGAGGGGAAGGGATGTCCCCAAGGTCATACCACTCACAGCTGGAATGCCAGGGTGCCAACCCACCTCTGGCCCACAGCCCAGTTAGTTGGTCTCTGCTTTCCTGCCTTGGAATGGAGGGAAGCAGTATGGCTCAGCAGAGGCAGAGCCCAGCACTGAGCAGATTCTCTGTAAATATCTGGGGTGCCAGCCTGCTGCTTCTCCCCGCCCACTCTACCCCCGGCTTGGCCTCAGCCCCAGGAATTACCCACCTAACCTCTCTTCAGGGATGGGAGGAGGGTAGGGACAATTGATGAGGCTATGGGAGGGGTCGGTGGGATGGGAGAAGGGAGGCCGGCTGGGCAGGGGCCCAGCTCAGGCTCCGGCGAGCTCAAGACGCCTCTCGGCCCCGCTGCCGGGCTGGCGCGCCTTTATAATAAATAACAGCAAATAGCCGATCCACAGGGCATCTTTCACGCTGGTGGCTAATAACACGGCTATTAATGCCCCCGCAGATGGCGTGCACACCGTGCCGCGCTGACGAATGTCCTGGGCCCTGGTGCAGTCATAAATCAGCCCCTCTCCTGGGGAAGAGCGTGAGGAAGTGTCATTTTCCATCTTGGTAATGAATTGGGGCTTCCCTGCCCTGCCCAGGGCACCTTCGATAGAGGTTGCCTAGGATTTGTATTTGGGGAGGCACGAGGCCCTCCCTTCTGGCCTCTGGGGATCTGGAGGAGTAGTTCCTGTCCCCTAGGCAAGACCCTGCCCTCCAGGTGCTCACTGCTTCTCTGTGACCTTAGGGCACATACTGCCTGTCTCTGGGACCCATCATGCCACTCTCACCAACAAAGGGGCTGAACTGGAGGCCAGAGCAGATGACGCCCGAGGGCCAACAGGTACGGGCCTTGGATAGTGGCTTTGGATCACTCCTACCCTGGGTCCTCCTGGCCAGGGCAGAGGCAGGCCTGGATGGAGAGGACTTGTGAACCCTCTCCGGTTGGAGGGCAGTAGGTGTCATGGCCAGGGGCTAGGTCACCAAAAGTCCTGCCTCCCTAAGGCCTCAGGGTTGCCCCCTTTGGTTTCAACTCAGAGTGAAATGTCTCTCCCCTGAGGGGGGCTGTGCAGTGGGGCCATGGCAGGGGGAGGGGCAGTAGTCCTACTCCAGGAAAGGGCCACCCACCCTGGGACAGAGACCACTGGCACAGGGAGAGGGGACCCACGAGGTAGCAAATGACCCCTCCCCTGGCAAGTAGATACCACCAGTTGCTGGAACTGCACACGTTGGGTGGGTGGGATGGAGCTGCAGACCTGGGAACGTGACCCAGCTCAAAGAAGGCAGGCACTAGCAGTCCCCAGAGAACTAGGTGCACTGCGCCCTCTGGGCCCAGGAGCCGCGGGGCCTTCCCAGCCCGTCCAGACCCAGCTGCATCTGCCTTACCTCCTTCGCTATAGCCTGGGAGCCCGCCACTCTGGATGCTGTGCTTGTGGTCGAGGTGGGCCCGGGCCTTGCTCACATGCCCGCCTGCTGGCCTTGGCACTTGGCGTGCGGACCACAGACCTGGTTGTTGGGTGGTGCCAGCGGCGCCCGGGGCACAGGGAGGAGACCTTGCTGGGCTCCTTGTGTTCAAAAATGGCTGTGGGTCCGGAGCAGCATCCTCTGTGCCCTAGGCTGCGGGCGCTGCTGGCTTCTCCCCTCCGGAGTGAGGGGCTCTCATGAGGGGCCTGCAGGGGTGCCCCCGGAGTCCCCGGGACTCCCGTGCACAGCCCAAGGGTGTTCTGGGCCCCTGCTCCCCAGGCATGCCCTATGGCCTGGCACCCATCCGGAGAAGAATGGTCTCGCAGCCCTCGTTCAACTTTCGCCCTTTTGTCTGTTGGCCACCGCCTCCTCTGAAAGCCTTCTGCGTGGCTTTTACCCCTTTTTCTTTACCAATTTTTTTTTTTAAATCCCTTTAAGTCACTTGGCAGAATGGGCTCCGGTACAGAGAGCGTTCTTGCGTGACAGAGCTGAGAGGGAGCCGCTCTCCAAAGAATGGGTATTCCTGCCACTCAGGCTGTGTCTCCGGCGGCGGGGAGGAGGGCGCCCATTACCCCGCTGAGGAGTTCAGATGTTCACCGCGGGGCTGGAGCTGCTGACATGCGCCGCTGAGCTGTCAGGCCCCACACGCCCCTCTTCGGGAAGATGTTGTTGGGGGGGGGGGCTCAGTCCTGCTTGGCTGCTCCTGTTCGTAGAAAGGTTTTCTTGCTGGGTAGGTAGGCGGACGGGTTATTCCTGCTTCACCCCCGGTCTCATCTGTCCAAGAAGGAGTCCTTCTCACCCAGTCGCTGCCTTCTCACCTGCCAAAAAAACAATACGAGTGATGAAGCCCCGGGAAATGAGGAGCCATGCAGGACGGCCAGCCTGGGCTGCAGCCCCCTCTCCTCCCACCCCTCCGGAAACCTGTTTTCTTGAATGTCCCTTTCCCGTGATCTGCAAGGGGGCTGGGATTATTCTCTGCCATCTCTTTTCTTTTCAAATCCAGATCACAAACAGCTGGCCGTGCCCAGCACCCTTCCCTGCAGCTCCCTCCTTTCCCTTTTCCTGGGGGTGGGAGGACTGGGACGAGGCAAATGAAGTTCTGAGGGCTCCTGCCTGTGCCGGGGCCGCACGCCTGGCCCAGAGCTGGCTGCACTTCTCCCGGCACCTGCTCCTCTTGCAAAATATCATTCAAAGGATCCAACTGGGCCACCACAGCCTTGGCTTTCAGAAACAGTGCTGCCTCTCCCCACAGTGGGGAGCAGGAGCATCAGGGACGCGGGGAAGTGGCATCCCTGGCCTCCCTCTGTGGCCACCCTCCCCTTCCAGGGAGACCTGGGGACAGGGCCAGCTCTTCCTTAGCATCTAAAACCACCAGAGCCCTCCGGATCGCCTCTCATTAGCGTGGCATGTTGAAGGCCCACGGTGCCCCGGTGTCCATATTCCCCCTGCAGGAGCCCCTCTTTGGAAAAGGGCTTTTATTACACATCTGAGAGTGTTAGCTCTGGTTTGAAATCGGATCCAGATGGGCTTGGCTGCATCTGGGCACTTTTCTTTGTAGGGACGAAGGTGGCTGATTTGAGAAATGCACGTTGTCTGGGGCTGTTGCAAATAAAAACATGAATATTTCAGGGTGCTTGTTTTAATAAGTCTAGAGCCAAGATTGTGGGGGTCAGAGGTCACTGTGCACTGGGCGTCCAGCCCGGCAGGGAGGGCGTGTGGGAAGAGGGGCAGGTGCTGGCCAGGTGGAGGGCAGCCTGAGGCCGACGGGTTGACTGGCTAAGCAGGGAGGTTTTGGGACAAGCTTTCCCAGGTGCCAGGAGGTTTAAGAACCACCAAGTTTTTGGAACCCATGGGACATCTATCCTGAATGGCTAGGGTCTGGTGAATCCTCAGGGTGTGAACAGGCAGGTGGGGTGCGGCCCCCCTGGGAAGGGGCAGGGTTGGGGGTAGACAGGAGGGAAGAGGATGACAAAGTCCCCACACGAGGGGTGAATGCTGGGCTCCCGCCCGGCTCTTGTTGCTCTTACACCCGTGTGATTTCATCCAATTATAAACTGTAATTTCTCTATGAAAGCGAGAGGCAGAAACAGCCCAGTGAGGTCATCTGCCTCCCTGACTAGGATGAGGAAACTATTTTATACCGTGGCGGGTGGGGGTAGGGGCAGAGGCAGCTGGGCCTCTGTATTTAGAGAGGATGGTGGCAGTGTCCTCAGAGCTGAGGCTCTAGGCAGCCATGGCCGGCTGATCCCCCAGGATAGAGCTCTGCTTTTGAGATTGGGAATCCAGGAAGACAGCTTTATCAGGCCCTTCCCGCAGCCCCTGGGATAAAGGTGAACTCCTAGGCAGCCTCCAAGGCCCACCAGGCCTGGCCTTGCCTGATTCCCCCACCTCGTCTCCCACCACCTCCCCCTAACTCCCTGAGCTGGCCCCTGCCTTTCCCCATGCTGTTCCCTCTCCTGCAAGAGTCCACCCAACATCCCCCCTCCCCTCCTGTCCGTCCGCAAGGTTGCACAAACCCTGACACCAATGACATAATATCTTGAAAGGAATTGTCTTCCTGGTTCAAGGAAGGGACCACATCTGCTTGTCCGAGGCTGATCTCCCGGTGCCTGAGTCAGTGCCTTGCCCACAGTAGGTACTTAATAAATGCACCCAGTGAATGCCCCACTCTGCTTTCTCAGGTAGAAAATCAAGGGTCCAAGCAAGGCTCTCGGTGAGCCTGCCCAGCTTTGTGCATTCTGGGTCCCACTTCCCTGCACCTCCCCTTCCCTACGTGTGGTTCTCATGGGAACCAGGCAGCATGCACGCCCCAGGCCCCACTGAGGACATGGGCTCCTCGAGTGTTTCTGCCCTGGGTGAGCAGGTGCCTCTCGGGCGTCTGGGTGGGGTGTGTACTCCTAGTGCAGCCTGGCTGCAGTGCTTGCAAGGTGTGAGCGCTTCCCACGTGTGGGTGCGTGATGGTGATTGTGAATGGCCACCTTGTGCACTGGACCCAGGAACACATAGCAGTGAGCCCTCCTGGCGCACCCCTACCGTCAGGGCCACAGAGTCCCTAGCAGCCACACTACTGGCTGGAATAAGCCAAGGCCACACTGCAAGCAAAGTCGATGGTTGTATGTAGACTTTCCATGCGGCCGGTAAAGCCGACCGAGGACAGAGTGAATCTGTGTGGTCCCAACAGCTCAGTAACTGGGAGCCACTCTTTGGCCAGTTCTGGGCACTGTGACCACAGGACAGCCTCTGCTCAGCCTCCTCGCCTCGGCTGTCCTCATAGGTCTGGTCCCTGCGTTCGGGTGCCAGAGAACCATTTTTTTGGGTCAACATAATAAAAGCTTCCATCTGTAAGTACTTGAGATGCTTACACAATTTTACTTTTTGTTATAAATAAAAACATCATAACTGTATTAAAAGAAATTTGAAAGGGAGGAAAGAAAACCAAGTGCACAATCGCCCCTCTCTACTTCATTCTTGGCATTTTGGCCGGATCTATCTGCCTGTACGTATGTGTGGTTTACAAGGAGACAATGTCCCTTATCCTTTTCCAAGTCATTTCTGCTTTGCCTTCTCCCCTGGGCCTTGGGACAACCCAGCTCACCTGACAGGGCAGGGGTGACTGTCCCCACTGTGTAGTGATACTGAGAAGGGGGGACTTGTCTCAGTTTGTATGACCTACGTGGCAGCCAGGACTTCAAACTCTGGGCCAGTTCTCCTCTCCCTGCACAACCCCAAGTCTCAGTGCAATAGAAGCACAAGGTGGCCCTTGGGCCCACTGCACCCAGGGACCTTAGGTTTCTCCTAAGCCCCTCTTGTGCAGTCATCCATCTCCCCATCCATCCATCCGTCCATTTATCTCTCCATCCATCTGTCTACCTATCCACCTTGCCATCCATCTGTCCATCTCCCCATCCATCCGTCTGTACAGCCCTCTCTCCCACCCTCTATCTCTCCATTCATCCATCTACCTGTCCATCTTTCTGACTGTCCAATTTTTCATCTCTTCACCTATTCATCCATCTATCTGGCAAACAGGTACTGAGTTCCATCATGCTCCTGCCACCGTGCAAGACACAGGGATCCAAAGAGGAGCCCCTGTCCTCCAGGAGTTCGTGGTCCAGTGGGGAGGCCACTGGCTTGCAGAGGGCCACAGTGTGAGACACACACACAGGGCTCTAGCAGAGCCAAAGCCCCGCCTTGCCCAGCCTGGGTGTGGGGGCAGTGATGGGTCACAGTGGGCTTCCTTGGGGAGGTGACACTGTGCTGTGGTTCTGAGGTCCTCCAGACTCTCACATCACAAGAGTCATATGTGAGCTCAGTGGCAAGCTAGAGTGGGGCAGGTGTGGCCAGGGTTCCCCCTGACCACCTGGCTGCCTTCCAGGGCCACTGCTCCACCTTTGGACCTCAGGGCTCCCACCTGAAGTAGAAATGCTTTTCAGTTTTACAGTTCCCACCTGCCTTGAAGATTGGTACTCACTGATATTAATTTGTATGTTAGCAATTAGCCCTCCTGCTTCTTTCCAGCCTATGGCTCTTTGGGATGGATTTTTATGTGTGTGTCATTCATCAGACGCCTGTATGTGCTGCTGGAGACCCAGGTGGGCTTTATGACTGGTGACTTAGCCGAGTAGCATTATAAATGAACAACACGCCTGCCCCCATCCCTGGGCAGAGCTGCCCTGTGGCAGAGAGGGCAGAGTTTAGATCATTGTAAGCAGGTCAAAGCTGGCGTGAGCTGGGAGACCCAGGGTGTTCTTTCATTTTAGACTTCCAGGCTGAGGTCAACATCTGTGTCCAACCTTTAGAGATGAAAAGGCTCTTTGTGACTCAAAACTGGAGTTTGTTCCAATGGCTGCTGACTTCATCCCACCAGGACGGCCATCCACAGGGCCTGTCCCTTCTCCCTCACTGCCTTGTGTGGGTCACTCCTTGTTTGTGCCAGCATGGACCTGGGTGTTGTCACCGTCATGTTCCCTCTCTCTGGGGGCAGAGGGCTGGGGGTCAGAGCCACTGGGAAGGGAGAGCTTTTCCCTTTGGGAGTGTGGTCTGCTCCTAAACCAGTCATCAGGGTAGAGGGTTGGGCAGGAAGGGCATTTCAGGCTGAGGGAATAGCATATGAAGAGGCTCAGAGGTAAGAAGGGCTTGTTGCAGTGAGAAGGCTGGTGTCCCAAAGCCCTGAGTTTGTGGAGGACAGTGAGCAGAGCTGAAGTGGGAGATGGGATTCTGGCCTAGGGGGGAGTTTTGAATGCTCTACTGAGGGGCCTGGTCTTCATACTGAGGGTAGTGGGGAGCCAGAGTGGGTGCCCAGGCAGGGAGGGGCATGACCAGACCTTTGTGGAGAACTGGAGGGACCAGGGTACATGGGAGGGGATGAGTGAGGGGCTGGAACAGTGTCCCCAGGAAAGGGGTGGGGAAGGGGCTGATTCGGAGGCCTCCCTAAAGACAGGCCAGGGGCTGAGTGGGTTCCCTCCCCCTTCTCCTTGCCAGAGGGTGGCTGAGTGCTCTCGTGACCCTGTGAAGCAGCATCATGGGTGGCTTGCCTGCTGGGGGCTCCAAGCCTGCCTGAAGGGGATGCAGGTTCTAGGTGCCCCAGGAAGGGCAGCAGGAAGGCCTCCGGAGGGGGCATGTTGGAGGCTCCAGCTCCTCCCTCTGCACCAAGATGGCCCCAGCCTGCCCCCTTCTCACTCACTCTGGCCTCTGGGCTTGGCACCCACACAGCGCAGCAGGTGAGAAGGGGAGGAGGCGAGAGCCTGCGTTCAGGCGTGAGCCCTCCGAGCTTCCACGCTGCTAATTAAACCATTTCCTGACAAAACCCAGACATTCCAGGACGGTTGTGTGAGCAAGTGTGTGAGCCAGTCTGCAGGCGGCCTCCGGAGCCCATGCCCCCTGCCAGCGCCCACCCTCAGGGACAGACTACGGGGGATCCAGGAGGGCAGTGCCCAGAGTAGAGAAGCCTCAGCGTTCCCTGGGGGCTGCTCTTCCAGGACAGAGCTTCTCTGGAGAAAAAACCTGGGATGCCCACCACGATGGGCTGTCCTCCTTCCTGTCTGGGAGCCAGAACCTGGGGAACAAGGGCGGCAGTGGCCAGAGGTGGCCTGGGAATCACTCTCATCCCCTGGTGCTGGGCTGGGAGAGCAGCCCAGGGGCCACATCGGCCTGGACTCTTGGCCCCTGCTGCCCACCTGCCCCTGGGCCTAGCAGCCCCTCCCCTGGGGCCTGGGGGCCAGGATGCTGCCCCCACAACGTGGCTGAGCATCAGGGACCCAGAAAGGCTGCTGAGTGGGCACTGTCATCCCTGGGCAGCGGTGAGAAAGAAGAGAGGCAGGCGCCTGAAGAGGCCTCCTGTGCCTGGAGTGCTCTCGTGCCTTTGAAATCTCCTCTGAGCCAGAGGGCGGCGGGAGGGACTGCGTGTGGCGGGAGCTGCGAGAGTTGGCAAGGGCACGGGCCAGCCAAGGGCTCCTGGCACTCAGCCGGGCTCGTGACCGCTGCTCTCGGCCTGTGGGCAGGGAGACCCTCCCACGGGGGAGCCGCAGGTGGCTCTGATGTTTGGGAGGGGCAGGGAGGGGAGCACACACCGTCCTCCAAGGCCTGCCCCTCTGCCCGCAGAGAGGGCCACAGTGGCCCGAGCCTGCCTGTGCACAACAGGGGACATGTGCAGCCTTTGCCCCCTGCCCGTGACTTCCGGGAGGGAGCTGCCTGCTGGCCGGCTCTACCCTGCAGGGCTTGTTGTAACTCTGTTTCTGCACATGAGGGTCTGTGTCCAGCCCATGGGAGCCCAGGGAGGATGAGTCTGGTGCACTCAGCGAAGGCCATAGCTCTTGAGCAGATCTTTGTAGCGGGATTTTGCTGGTGTGTCTGGTAGGCCCTGTGGGTCACGGTTAGAGGTGCCCCATGGGAGCAGGCTAAGGAGCTTTTGGAACCTAGACTCTGCTCCAGGGGTGTTAGTTCCCCTTCACCGCCCCTTCCCTTGGCCCCTACCCCTGCCTCAGATTTGCCCTGTGGGCACAGGTAGGGGCCCAGGATCCAGCACGTACCCTGGGGACCATCAGCACCCCTCCAGCTGCTGCACCCAAAATGCCACTCCTCCTTAGACCTCCACCACTGACCATACTCAAAGCTGTGAGCAGGAGCTTCCAGGCCACAGACCTGCGCCCTCCAAGTTACCCAGGTGCAGCCAGTGGAAGCTGTCTTTTTTTCCAGGAGCGTCCACTTCCCTCTCGCCAGCTGTGCCAGCCTCTGGCCCCCAGGGACAGGCGCCCTTTCTCCCGGCTCCCCTGGCTCTCTGGTTTCCCTGCACCAGCAGAAGCCTGTGCCAAGGGATTTTTGCCTCTGTGTTGGAAATCTCTTGCCCCCTCCCCTTCTTCCCGTAAACTCACTCTCCGGCTGGGAGCAATGCTGCGCGCCCAGGCCAGGCGGCCAGACTTTGTTAATATTTACAGCGAGTGGCTCAGGAAGCTATTAGCTTCCTTTTCTTGTTGTTAATTGAAAGAGGAGAAAATGGTTGTAGCACTTCAAAAAGACTTAAAGCACAGCCTGAGAGACCAGCTGAACTGGGAGGAAGGGAAGAGAGAGAGAGAGACTCTTTTAAATAAAGAAAGGAAGCCCACACCTCACGCGAGGGTGGATTGATGCTCCGGCGGCCGCCTGCCTTTTCTCAGAGGCTTCCTCATTGCCACTCATTGTATATTTTCCTTTTCACTTGGGATTCAGCCTTAAGGATAGAAAGAGGAAGAAAAAGGATTCACGGTGCACTTTGTTAATAATGGGGCTTTTTGAAGCTGTGGCTAACAAGGCCCCTGGTACCTTCGCTCCTGAGCAATGGGCTGGCCTTGCCCAGCAGCTGCTTCCCTGTACTGTGGCCACCAAAACATGGGCACTTGCCTCCCAGGATACAGGCCCAGACAGGAGGCCTGGGCTAAAGCAATTTTTAGTCCCCTGACCTGGGTGTGACCTTGTGGAATTGCTTGGCCTCAGTACCACTCTCTGACGCACACACCATGAACAGCCGGGGTCAGCCAAGGATGCCATGGTCATGGTGGATAGGGGGACTTTCTGAATCCTGGTAGACAAGCAGCTAGGAGTCCAGCATTGCCAGGTCTCTATGGTTGGCCTCCCCGAGCCACATTTCCTAGAGATAAATTATCCCTCCTACTGCACCTGTGTAGTTGGCTTCTGGAGTCTGGCCTATGATGTAAGCAGCCAAATGGCTCTGCCAGTCTCCCTGCAGTCAGATGGGGTGGACTGGGTGACTCAAAAGGTCTTAGCTCTGGCGGCCTGCCATTTGTTTCTGGCTGACAAGTGCCCCCTCCTCCAGAAAGCCTTCCCTGACCCTCCCTTATCCCCAGCCTGCTTTAGAATGGCTCCTTGGGCTCCCCTGGAGTCCTGCTCTCTATCAGCCTGGCCTTCTCTGTGTCTGCAAAGCAAGGTGCTGACTGCTCCAGACACCAAGGGTCCTGGCTCCTGGTTCTGGACGGGCTGCATTAAAGGAGGGACAGACTGTACATTGCAGGAGATCCTTGCCACCCTGCACCCTCCCTGCTTCTGCCCAGCTCAGACTGAACAGGAACTCTATTCAGTCTGGGCTCCACAAGAGGCACAGGAGGATGAGGCCCAGAGTGGTGAGAACTGGCCAGGACAGTGATGGAGCAGGGTGGGGCCATTCTAGGAAGAGAGCTATTCCCCTGTGCTCCATTGTCTGGACAGCTGACCTGGAGAAGGAAGAACAACCTATGCTGGGAGGCCCAAGAACTAGAAGCACCAGGAGGGATTCAGTTGAGGAAGAAATCTGTAACAGGCAGAGATGCCCAAAGACAGGCCAGACTACCATCGCCAGGAGTGCCCGAGGCCCAGGCCGGACAGACACTTGGCAGTGAGGGTTGACCAGGATGAACACACTGAGGAGGGCATCCTACCCGACCCAGGCTTCCTTCCCCTGGGGTCTGCGCTTGCAGCCATGCTGGTGCTCCCTCTGGCTACCTCCGTCCTCCTCCTCCCAGCCCTGGCCCCTGGACTCTCCACCCTGGACTCTAATTGTCTTTAACCCCCAGCCTGTGACCTCTTCAGGGCAAGGACTGTGTCAACAGCAGTGACACTAACCGTAGCTAATCTGATTGGGTTCTGACTACAGCCCAGGCCCACAGAGCTAAGTGTTTCACGCGGGTAATAATAACACAATAACAGCGACAGCAGCAGCAGCCCCGTATTAAAGCTGAGGCGGCACCGCTCTTACACCACCTCACTGAACCCGCAGGCACCGTTATTACCGTTTCGATTTTCCACGTGAGGACACAGAGATATTCAGGAGCCTGCCCAAGGTCACACAGTAGGTTCACCATGGAGCCTGAACACAGACTCGCTCTTGTCTCGGCTCGGCGCCCACAGCACAGTTCCAGTGTGGCCGGGGCTGGAGGGCTGCGCTCAGACCTGCGGGAGGCTGCAGGCTGGCGCTCCCCCGCCCGGTTCACAGGGCGCGCGCGCGCGGGTTGAAGGCTCTGAGAAGTCCTGCCTCCAAGATACTAATTTAATTCTGTTCGCTCTGGCGGTTCCCTGTTAACCTCCCAAAACTGGCATGTTCTTCAGAACACGCTCTGGGGGATGCATATGATGTTTGGTAAGTTGCTGTGTGCCGGGCAGTGGTGAGGACAGCATGTCTGCCCTTCGCCCCCCAGGACCAAGCTCGCTGCCTGGCACACAGTAGGCACACACATCAGCAAACGAGGGCCAGATAAAGGAGGGAATGGATGTGTAGATGAGCTGGGCGGGGCTACGGGAAGCTGTGTGTCTGGGCCAGATGTAGTCTCTGTCTTGAGCCGCCCCCATCTCCTCCTCCAGCCCTGGACCCGATGCCATCCCCTCCAGCCACACTCAGCCTCATCCCTCCCCCTGGTGGCCAGGCCAGGCGAGGGGGACTGGAAGCAGCCTGCCCCACGCAGGCCCCACCCACACCCACCAAGCCCCCTTGGCCCCCAGCCCAGGGCCCCCCCGCCTGGCACAGCACCTTTTCCCTTCCCTTCCAGCTCTGTGGCTCCTGCCTTGACATTCCGATCACATCCCCCAGCCCTGTCTGGAATACTAATTCTCCCAGGATGAAACCATCCGTGTTTAATTTTTTTAAGAGCCAGGAGGAAAGACAAGGGAAGGGAGGCATCAGTGGTTGAAGTTGGGGCCCTCCTTGATGCTGTGTTCAGAGCTTCTCTGGGCGGCTGGCCTTGAAAACGTATGTGCACCACCACCACCCGATGGCTACATGGCACCCGATGAGGGCCAGGAGGGGGTCAGCCCTATGTGGTACTACCTGCTATCCCAAGACTACCGTGTTGCCCCTAAAACAGGCCCAATTTCCAGTGGGTGATGGACAGGAGCAGGGGCCCAGGCTGGCCTTCTGAACACACCAGGGCATGCTGCAGGTCCTGGCTGGGGAAGCTTGTGTTTTGAGGCCTTCAGGAGGGAGCCCCTTTAATTAAAGGTGGGCAGCCAGGCTCCCTCTCCCCTGTCTGTCACTTGCAAATTAGGTTTCTGCCCAGCTCCTGTCAGAAAATGGAGTCTGAGGCCTCCCCAGATGGAGTTGGGGTCAGAGTAGGGACAGAGGGAGGGCCCAGAATGGGCCCAGGGAAGAGACACAGGGAGAGTGTTTCAGCACCAGATGACCTTGGATGAGCCCTTGACCTCTTGGGGCCCCAGCTGCCTCCTTGGGACGCTGGGATGTGGCTGCAAAGTTAGGATGGCTGTTACAGGGAGAACAGATGGTTAACAGCCTGGGGTCAGTGATCGGAGCTGAACCCCTTGTGCAGCTTCAATAGCTGTGTTACTTGGGGCCAGTGTGTCTCTGAGTGTCCCATTTCCGTATCTATGAGATGCAGTCATGAGGGAAGCAGCCTCGTGGGCCTGTGGTGACGATCAAAGGAGGTACCGTGAGGATGCCCTCAGGACCAGCCTGGCGCTCTACGCACGTATAGAAGCCAGCGATTATTATTAGTATTATAACCCGCGAGACAAGTGCTCTCAGTAAGGCTCTTCCCTTGGCATCCCCCTCCCTCTCTGCCAGACCAGACCTCTGGGGAACCCACGCCTTCCCACAACCCCACTCCCCAAGACCAGCCAGCTCCTCCCAGGTCTGACTCCCTCGCACCAGCCTGGCCCTGGGACATGAGCTTAGCTCAGAGCCTCCTCCCCCACAACATCCCATTTTTGCATCCTCATGTCCCCAAAGGGAAGAATGAAATTGTCATGGCAGGACACATGACAGAACATGAAACCTGATGAAATCAGCTTCATAAATTATAAAACCCAGATCCCAGCCCTGTTCCTTCCACCTCAGGATACATGCTGGCACAGGCTCTGGGAACCCCAGGTGGAGGCCTCCAGGCACTGGGAGTGGTGGCTGCCTATCCCCTCATGCCGTCTCCCCACTCCTTCTCCTCCAGCAAACAGGGACCCGGAGAACACTGACTGGCCCTGAAGCCTCAGTGAGACTCCATTCTGTGCGATTTCTGCCCTGGTGCCCCTCTACCCTGTGGATCAGATCCTGGCCAGGGCCACTGCTGGGCTTGTCCCTTCCCCTGCCCTCTCCCGGTTCACATCCTCCCTTAGGTTTTTCCCAAAGGCTCAGGCTCAGGACCCTGTCTCAGGCACAGCTCCCCTGGGGTCCTACCTGAGACAAACCCCAAACCAGTTGGTGGAGGGGCCCACCACTGTCCCTGTGCCCCATTTTGGTCTTGTGATGCTTCTGGCTCAGAATGTGGGCCTGACTGGTGGTCAGGGACAAGCTTGGGGTTGGTCAGCACTCTCTCTGCCGGCTCCCCTCTCCTCCCCTCCCCTCCCCTCCCCTCCCCTCCCCTCCTCCCTCCCCTCCCCTCCCCTCCCCTCCTCCCTCCCCTCCCCTTCTCTCCTCTCCTCTCCAGTGATGCCCCTGAAGCCAGCACTGCACTTCCACTTTGCCTCCTCCCACACAAGCTGGGCCACTGGCCTCCCTCCCCAGCCCACACCCCAGCCGCCACAGCCACCTGTGAGCACAGAGCTGGTACAGGGAGGGTGACTCCAAGCAAATGAGTTTTTTTGGCCACCTCCCTTCTGCTGCGGGGGCTGCATCATAAATTATTATCGACCCAAAGCTGGCCCGGACTGGAGACAAGATGGGGAAATAAAGCACTGGGCTCAATAATTGTGCCCTGCTGCCTGAATATACTCATTTGTGGCTTTCCTACCCACTAAGAAACACGACGATAAATAACTGCAGACTATTAGGCTCCTGGTCAGGAAAAACACCCTTGGATCCATTTCCTGAGGATGGGCGAGGGCTAGAGACCTGCATGCCCATCCGTCTGCCCTGCTGGGTCTGATTGGGTTTTCCCAATCCCACTCCCCCCAGGTCGAGGCTCCTTCTCCGTATTACAGATGAGGAAGCTGAGGCCCAGAGACGTTAGGTACCTGGACCCAGGTCCTGGGTGACCTACAGGTCCTGGTTTGCCTGGGACTCCCTCAGTTTTAGCACAAATCCCAGGCAACCCAGGACAGCCTGTCACTGTACTCTGGTCTCACAGCTAGTAAGCAGCTGAGTCAAGGCTGGGACCCTGTTCCTTCTGACCAAGAGCCCGTGGGTCACCATCATATCTACACCTGATGCAAGGCCCGCTGGACTTTGACAGGCTGTGCACGCCACCCCTGCAGATCACTCTCTACCCTACTCCGGGCCCAGCAGGCTGTGGTCACCAATGGGCTCCTGGAGCCCTGGCTTCCAGCTGGGCTTGGCCAGGGGAGCAGCTGTGCAGAGGGAGGGAGGAGAGCCAGGTAGAGACAGACTCCCTGGCTGCATCCCTCTCTTGTTGGGGACCTGCTGACAGCTCTGGGTTGGTAACCACGGTCTCTCCTCCCCATAAGGCATGAGCAGGAACAGCTCTCTACTGTCGCCAGCCCAGAGAGCCTCCCCTTCCTATGCTGGTTTCCCTAACTCTGTCCATGCTTTGCGAACTGCCCCTCCATTACTCTCTGATCCCCTGCCAAGGGAAAACAGAAGAGCCACTTCCACCTCCTGAGGGCCTCCTGTGTGCCATGCAGTTTCAAAGTCTTTTACTGCCTGCAATGACTCATTTCATACTCTCAGTGACCCTACAAGGAAGCATATTGTCCCCATTTCACAGACTAGGCAACTGAGACTCAGAGAAGTTAAGTGACTCACCCTGGGTCACACAGCTGATAAGGGCAGCCTGGTGCGGAGTCTGCATAGATGGAAAAACTAAAACCCAAAGAGGAGGAAGGATCTGCTCAAGGCCAAGAGAGACAAACTATAAAGGGCCATGCACCCTGGAGCCACAGGGATGAGAGGTGGTGCTGTCAGAGGCTGCCAGGCACGCAGTGGGCGGCCCTTCACAGGTGTCCAAGTGTGTGACCCAGTGCTGGAACAGACCCTGGAGGTACCTGTGAGAGGGATACTGGGGATGGGGCATGGAAACCAGGGGGCACTGGCACTAGGGTGCTGAGAGCTAAGTCAAAAGGATGAGGCTGTGCTGAGCCCCCTGGGGCTGGAGGGGGGTGCAGATACCTCATGGGCTGTCCAGAGCTGGGCAGCTCTGCCCAGCAGAGCTCAGCATCTAACGCATCACAGAGCATCATGGCAGGTGCCACGGCCCAGCTTCCACATGCAGGAGACAGCAGAATCTGCCTGCTCTCCCAAGTGAGCAGGGGAAGGGGAGGCTGGCGGTTACTGGGCACCCTCAGCCTTACCTGCTGAGGCTGGCCTTCACATCCGGCAGCCCTCCAAGGAGCATGTCCAAGGAAGCATGGGTGCTTCCCTTTCACAGGTGGGGAATCCGAGGTTTCCAGAGCAGCTATGTGCAAGGTCCCATGGCCTCAGAGGGGCAGAGCTGGAGCTGAACCTGGTCTCCCTGACTCCAAGTCTCCGCCACCCCTCCCCAGCCCTGCCTGGTAGCGGAACCTCCTGACGTGCAGGCCCCTGCATCTCCTGGTTACGGCTCCCAGGGCGCCTGCCTGGTCTCTCCCCTGGGGATGCAGCGGCTTTAATCGACTCACCTGGAGGAGTCCCCAGGTGGCTCAACTTTGTTTTTGCAAGCACGTTCTGAGTAACAAGAGTCCCCAGAAACCCTTAGGTGGGGGCAGGAGACTCATGAGGGTCCAAGTGTCTATGGGAAGAGCCAGACAAGGAGGCCAGGAGGGGCAGACAGGTGGTGACGGGGGCAGTGCCGATGCGGGGACCTGTCTGTCTAGCCATGCTGGGCTGGGTGACTCAGGCAGAGCCCTCCCTGGGCCCTCAAACAGCTGAGGAGGCCTGGGCTCCCCTCCTAGCACAATCCAGACCTCTCCCTTATCCCAGAGGCTAAGGGAAGCTAAGCCACCGCCTGCCCTCTAGGGCAAGGAAAATGGTCAGTGGACCCCACAGTGCAGAGATGTCCTTGCTGGGCTAGGCATCCAGCCATGCAGCCATCCAGCCATCCAGCTATCACAGCCATCCAGCCATCCAGCCATCCAGATCCAGGCGCAGGGAGTGAGGCTGGCAGGATGCTGGCTCCAGCTTTGCACATTCCACGGGCCACCATCACCTTGGGGCACCTGGGACCTGGGTCCCTTCCTTCTAGCCCAGAGCTCCATCAAGGGGTGGCGATGGTGAGGGGTGTGCCCCACCTGACCCTGCCCATTCTAGAGCCCAGAGAACACAACCTGCTTGGTGGGAGCCAGACACACAGCAGGGGCCCCTGCCCTGGCCTAGGTTCTCCTGTTCCTCTAAGCAAGGGGCTTGGATTGCAGCTTGGGAGGGCGGAGCAGGTGTGGCAGCAGAGGAAGGTCTGGGAGGTGAGCCCACCAAGGGGTGGCTCCCCTGCCCTGATCTGCCCTCACACCCCCTCCCTGGCAGCAGAAGCAGGAGCCCCCGTCTGGCCTGCTCTTGGAGGGGACAGCGCCTGCAGCCGGGTTATTTCCCTCTTTGTGTCCTGCGAGCCTTCCAGAGGGCCCAGTTCTGGGCGCTGAGGTAGGGCTGGGGCCCTGGCGGAGCAGGAGGACGGCAGGCACGGGCTTCTGGGCCAGCGCAGGTGCGCTCTGCCAGACCCGCAAATCCCGGGCCTCACTTGACTGCACCATCGGCTTATTTTCATGCCTTTGTGGTCCACGTTTGGGTGTGGGTGAAATATGGCCCCGCATTGTTTACTGGCGGGGATGTTAATTGTGTGCCACTAGGCAGGACAAACATGCATCTTGGAGCGCAGATCGGGTGGGGAGGTGGCTGAGGGGCCGCTGTGAGAAAAGGCCAGCAGAGCAGGGTGGGCCAAGTACCTGGAGATCGTGAAGGGTGGGGAGCCAGGTACCCTACAAACGTCAGGACCCTGCGTGTTCCAGCGCCATCAGCCAGATGTGGGAGGCCAGGGACAGGGTCTCCATGTGGAAAAGGCTTCTCTGGTTTTCCTCTCTGTAACCCTGCCATTTTGGACAGAGGACAGCGTCAGCTCTGCCGGGTCGGGAAGGGCTGGCAGGCTCCCTCCTGCCACCGTTTCTAGGTGGCTTGCGGAGGTCACAGGGCGAGGATGGAGGGTGAAGTTAGAGTCTCACCCAGTGTGGCTCTGCCAGCGACTCTCTGAAGACCTGGGCAAGTCACAGACCTCCCAATGCTGCCACCTGTGGGCACGATAACCCTCCCTCCTTCCTCCTCTCCTCCCTTTCTTCCCTAAACATAATCCAACATGTACGATATGATACGAGTAGTGTGAGCCAGGGTCAGCTGGCAGGGAGAAGGCTGGCTCTGGCAGTTTCTGAGAGAAGCCCACAGTGGGCGGGGGGCAGGGGCTGGTCAGTCAGCTGGGGGCTCATGGGGAAGGGGTCTGTACTTCACCCTGAAGGCAGTGAGTTGACCAGGGAAGGGCAGAGAGGGAGAGGCAGGCTCAGACTTGAGAGTAGAAAGCTGGGGGAGGGGAGATCTGCCCCACTCCCACCCCGCCCAGGAATGGTCTATCCCCTGAGGTGGGGCTGGCACTTCAGTTCATGTGGCCACCATAAAATGGTAAATAAGCAGCTGAGGGAAGACTTCTTTGGTCCTGCACAGAAGGCCTTGGGCAGGGTGGCTGAGTCCGTCCCCCGTCCGTCCCCATCGCAGCCCTGGGGCTCCTGTCACACCCCAGGGTGCAGCCCCCAGTGCTCTGGGGGGAGCGGGCAAAGGAAGGAGGCCTGTGGGCTTCCCAGACTGCTCCTCCCCTTCAGCCACAAGGCCACTCACTATCTGCTGGGGTAAGGGCTGTGGGGACAGGAAGGGGCACCCAGCCCACCTTTCTGACAGCGCGGGTTGGTGGTGGCCTCCAGCAGAGCCCACTCGTGTGGCCCCCAGGGCATTATCTACATCCCCTTCCTCATCTCCCCCACATCCTCCAGGGAACGCTGTGATTCCCCCTCACTGCACAGCTGAGCAAACTGAGGCCCAGAGGAGTTAGGAAACCCAGCTCAGTGGGCCTGTCGGAAGGAGGTGGAGCTGTGATTTGAACCCGGGCCTTTCTGACAGCAGAGCTACCCGCAGCCCCACTGGAACCCTGGCCCAGGCCTTTAGAACCCCCAGCCAATGGCACCAAGCTTCTGCCTGGGGCAGCCAGGATGGACCCATGGCCAACCCCAGGGTCCCTTCTCCCCAAGGCAGGCAGACCCCGCTGCCCCACAGCCACATGGAGCATCGGACGAGGCTGTCCCTGTGCCGGCTTGTGGCGGACCTGGCAGGTGGCAGGGGATGGACTTGGAAGATTTATGAGCTGGGTTAAAATTTAATTTGGGTGGAAGATCCCGGCCAGCCGAGCTGGCTGCCCCAGACAAATGGCTCCCGCCCACCAGACCTGGGGTTGGGCCTGGCCACCCCCCAAACCCCTCCATGCCAGCCTCCCCCACACTCCCTCCCCGGAAGGCAGGCCGCCGCCCGCAGAGAAATCACAGCACCGAATTTGATTTGGGGCAGGAGCAGCTTGCACTGAGCCTTGTTTGCACTTCAGCTCAAAATTAAACAGGACAGACTGGGCTTTGGGTGGGAACTGCCTCCCCCAGGGCCTCTCTCAGGGCCCAGGGACAACCTGCCTCCAGAGGGGCCTAGCCAAGCCCACCAGCCCCCTTGCTGCGGGAGGTGACCCTGGACAACTCACCTCGCCACTCCAATGTGTCTCACCCAGCTGCCCTGTGTCCCCAAGCCCTGTCTTATGCCCACACCCTGATCCTCCCTAGGCCCCAACTGTCTGGGCTAGAATCCCAAACATGCTAGATCTTATGCAAGTGACTCAACCTCCTGGAGTCTGTTTCCTCATCTGTAAAATGGGACAGTCTGTAAAATAGGACCTGTTGTTATTAGCTGATGTACTAATGTAACTATGGCCCTGCACGGGGTCTCCCCTCACTGTCACAAGGCAGCGCCCAGGCTGCAAGGTGGAGGAGCAGGGGGTTTGCAGAGCCAAGGAGGGTCTTTGACTTTCTAAGAATCTTGTGGTCTTGCTCCCCACCGGGGCCAGGACATCACCTCTTTGGACCTGGGGGTGCTGCTTTGGGTTCGCTGAGTCTGATTGGATAAGGAACAATGCTGGGGTCCCCAAGGTACAGGGCGTGGAGGCCAAGGCTGAGCTGCGGCAGCACAAGCACGTAGGCCCCATGCACAGCCCTGCTCACTCCCGGCTGACCCCCTGCTGGAGTGGCCCTGTCACCATTCTCACCCCTCTGCCATGCCTCAGGACCCTCTTAGGTGCTTTCTTGAGTGGGAACTGCCCACCCATTTTACGGATAAGGAAAGTGAGGCTCAGAGAAGTGAAGAGACTGCCCCCTGCAATTTCTCTCCTGCCTCCCAGGTCCTGTCTAAGGTTGGGGGTTATGGAGCAAGGAGGGAGAGCTGGGCCAGCTCAGGTTGGGGAGAGGCAAGGTGGGAGGGCGACTCTGTGCAGCTGGGGGACAGGAGCACCCCCTCTCTGGAACTCTCTCTCTCTCTCACACACACACACACACACACACACACAATCTCTCATGCTCTGCTGCGCTGGCAGGAATCCAGGCCCGGAAATAGCCATGTCACCTTCCGAGGCTGAGCCCCTGTCATTGCTCTGCCTGGGCCTAGGGAGGAGGCTGACAAGAAGGGAGGCTGCAGTAATCCAGGATTGCACAAAGCAGGAGTGTGTGCACACACCCTCCTACATGCACCCGCTCACGTCTGCACAAACTCACACATGCATGGGTGATGGGAGGGACAAGCTTCCGATGCCACCATCCTGGCCTCCTGAGGGACCTGGAAAGGTTGGGCCTGAACCCAGCACCTTTCTTCTCCAGTTGTGCAATGAAGCCCTTCACAGCACCCCACAGCAGGGCCTGGGGGTCTGCACTGAAGACTGGGTGTCTGCCAGCTCCTGACCAACGCTGGACCTTAGCCCAGGCTGCCCAGCACCCTCACACACAGAGCTGGGGCCAAGGTGTTGAGGGGGTACAGGGCCCCCTTGGGGGTTTCTTTTACCCTTTAGCCCTCCCAGGAATCCAGGGTCCTTCTTTCAGACACCTGGGGATCTGGGAGCCTGGGCTCAGCCTCCCGCAGCTACACCAGCCATTCCCACCCTCTGCTCCAATCTGGGCTGGAGGGCCCTGCGTCCTGCTTGGGGACTCAGCTCTGTCCCTTGCAGTTGCTGGGCTAATCCTCCCAGTGTGCTCCCGAGGGTGCAGGGATTAACATGTCAACATATTTGCATTATAACAAGAGCGGCAGGGACTTGGCTCTAAGAAGTGAGCAGCGTGGTGAGGAGCCAGACGCTGCTGCTTCTGCTGCCGAGTCTCCCAAACCCCACACGTGCATGCCCCTTCCAACGCACCCAGCACCCTCCCGGGGCTGGTGCCCATCCCCACCCCCCCAGTGGGTGCTGCAAGTCAGCCCCAATTCACCCTTGACCTTAGGAGACCCAGCCTTGGGGCTGGGGCACCTCAGAGGACACAGAGACACACACACAGACACACACACACACACTCAGAAATAGTCCTGTCCCGTGCCCCACTCCCAGCTCTGACCCAGTCTCAGCATCTCACTGCAGCCTCTCATTATATTCTTATGTATTTATTTATTTATTCCCATCTCGTCCTAAGGGATTTGCAGCAGCTTACAGAAATACAACCTAATACGAGAGGATCAAGAGGAGGGAGTGGGTGGGGTGGGAAAAACCCAGGCTCTGAAGCAGACTCGGGTTCAAATCCTGCTCTTTATTTACTTATTTTTGCTGTGGAGCCACTTCACCTCTCTGAGCCTCAGTTTCCTCACCTGTAAAATGGGGATCATAATGCCCAGCTGTTAACAGGATGAAATGGAGACCCAGAGGGCACTCGGCACATGGGACATGCAAACAGCTCTTGGGCACTTTCACAGTTAGAAGAGAAGATGGAGGAAGAAGTCGGGGTGGCACAGATGGGGACGGAAGAGCTGGTGGGGCAGGGCCAGCACAGCCCATCCCCGAATCCTGGGGCCTTCCAGGTTCTGTCGAAATCTGAGCTGCGGGAAAGTGGCCTGGGGAAGGCGTCTCAACCTTCATGAATGCCAAGGTCCAGGAATTCTCCCCAGATTCCTCTCAGAGGGGAACCCCTTTGGGTGACACCTCAGCACCCCACCTGCCCCTCTTGGGGTGCCTAGAGCCTGCAGGGTGGAGAAGGGTAGAGGTTTGGGGTTCCAGGCTGGGGACCCCACCCTCCTACCTTGTGTGTATACCTGAAGGTGGGGTCATCAGCTCCTGGCCCTTGAGCCTCACCCCAGATCTGAACCCCACTTCAGCCTTGAGCTCTGACTCCCATAGCCTTGGTCCACCTCCCACAACCTGCTCTTGGCCCCAACCTAACCTTCAGTCCCTTGGCCCAGTCCCCAACTGCCCCGAACCCCCTCACCATCACCATCACCTCCTCCAGCCAGAATTCCCAGCCTGGCCTGAGTGTGGCCTGGCTTCCCAGCCATCAGCTGCTCTGGGCCCCCCATCCTGTCTTCTACAAATTCCCCAAAATCCTTCTCCTCCCAAAGCCCAGGGTGGTGGGGGGAGCTCTAGGCCTAGCAGCCAGGAGGGGCCTAGGAAACTGGACAGAGCTCCCCTGCTCCACAGGCCCGCCAGGCTGCCCTAGGGGCACACAGAGCAGGAGAGCCCCTCTGGCCCAGTCTGGGATGCCGGAGCTCACTCACTTTGTGACCCTGTCCTGGGAGGCAGCTGCCTATTCTGCGAATGGCCAGTTTGCTGACACAGCCGTGGGGACTACACACCCATTAGAAACACCAGGTGGCAAGCAGCAGCCAGGAGAGAGCCCAGGGGATCCGGTGCAGAACCCTCCTCCGCTGAACCCCCAGCTCTGCCACCCAGTGGCCCCTGGAACCCTGGCTTTATTCATCATGTCTGTGAGTTGGGAGAATGGACCCCACCCTCTCCCTGGCTTCTCAGCTGCTCTCAAAGGAAGCAGGCGGGAAGAAGCATGTGCCTGCCCAGCTCAGCTCGGAACCTCCAGGGTGGGGAGGAAGGGCAGCCAAGTGCCCGTAGGAACAGGCTTCAGCCACCCCCTCACCTGTTGGGTTCAAGTGGAGAAGCATTTATGGGGCCAGACTGAACACCAGACAGACACACTCCACATCCTGAACCTCCAGGCTCCAGGACCACGGTGCTAGGGTGCTTCAAGTTTGCTGGGATAAACTCCAGATAAACTGGTAACTTGATAACTGGTACCATGATAAACTCATGGTAACTGATTTTAAAAGAATTACAAAGTATAGGCCTTTCAGGGGAAGATGGCAGAGGGTCCCTTCATTAAATACACTCTGATAATGTCAGGGTTGGGACCTCAGGAGAGTCGGGAATCCCCTCAAATTCTCCCCTGCAGGCTACATGCTGTGACCACCCACCGTTGGCCACACGCTGCCCCTTCACTTCCCTGCTCTGAGAGTTCTCCTGTCACTGTCATCCCGGGGCCACACCAGGGCTCCGTGAGCACGCCAAGCTCTAAAGCAACCCTAGAACCCCCCTGGAGGCTTCCTCCACCTCTCCTGCTCCCTCTTTGCTCACTCCCAGTTCTGAATGGTCCTCAGTAGTCTGGGTCTGTGCAGTGGGCACATGGAGGAGGGAAGTTCTACGGGGAAGGGTGAAACGGGGACACGGGAAAGGGCTCTGTTCTGCATCATAAATGTAACCCTCCTTTGTCAAAGACACCAGTGTACAGGGAGTCTCCTGTTCAACCCTCACCACCTCCCTGTGACTCAGGGGCCCATTTGTGTCCCTGTTTTACAGATGACAAACCTAAGGCTTCTTTTTGGAGTGATGAAAAATGTTCTGGAATTAGAAGCAATGATTGCACAACTTTGCAAATGTACGGAAAAAAACCACTGAAGTCTACACTTTAAAAGAATTTTATCTCATGTGAATTTTTTTTAAGTGAGTTTGAACTAAGCTTATAAAGAAGAAAAACCCAGGCTCAGGGAGAGGAAGTCTCAAGTGAACAAATAACACAGCGGAGGTTGGAACCCAGGTCATTTTAGCACTTCCCGTCATACAGCCTTGCTTCCCTCATTCATGACTGAAGACAAGCTTTGATCTCACTACTCCCTCACTCAAGAACTTGATTTAAATTTTTTTTATTTTTTTGGGGGGGGAGGTAATTAGGCTTACTTATGTATTTATTTCTTAATGGAGGTACTGGGGATTGAACCTAGGACCTCCTGCATGCTAAGCAGGTGCCCTACCACCGAGTTAAACCTTCCCCCCCTCAAGAACTTTCACTGGCTCCCTATTGCTCCTTCCTTGGGCCCGAGTGCTCCTCCAGGCCTGGCTACACCTCCAGATAGAAGTGCCTTCTTCCTCCTCACCCCACTCCACATTTCTGCCCCACCCGCATCATCTACTGCTCAGTCCGCCTGTGACCAGGCCACCCACTCCGCCTATCCCTTTCCTCCAGGAGCCCTGGCTTTGTCCAGCCTCTGGGCCCCAACTTTGCCTCTCTGTCCAGCCCATCTTTCACCCCAGAGCCCTCCATCTCTCTGGACTGCTCTCTGGTTCATGACAGCTGATTTCTCCCACCACCCGGCCTTTGCACTTGCTGGTCCCTCTGTGTGGGACACTCTTCTCATGCCTGACTCCCTCCACCTACCCTGCCTGCCTCTTGCTCAGCCCTTGGATCTTGGCTGTGACACCCACTGCTCCCTGTACATCCCCTCATAGCTACCCCTTCCCTCCTGCAATGTCTCTCGCTTTGACTATAACCTCTCGAAGGGCAGACCTCGGTCTATCTAATTCCCAGAGGCATCCGCGGCACTGGGGAGCATAAGCAAAGGTGGGAGAGCCCCTGTGATCATGAAGCACCACGTGGGTGGCTGTTTGAGCGGAGCAGGAGAGGCCACGGGGCCTCCCTGGACCCCCTCACCCCCTACACAGTTGTCAGCAAGTCCTGTCAGAACTGACTGAATTCCATCACTTCTCTGCAGTCCATCCGACGTCTGTCTCCCTCCCTGCCCTAAGCACTGCCTCTGCTTGGCGCCCAGGATGGTCTCTCCCAACCCCGCACTGTGGCCTGTCCACCTGGCAGCTAGAGTGAGCCCCTGGGAACCTAAATCCCATAGCAGCTCCCCACTTAGAACAAATCTGAGTTCTTCACCAGGGTCCACAAGGCCCCCACATCCCCTACTCACCACCCTAAGACATACCGTCTTCCTTTACGTCCTGGAACCTGCCCCATCCCTCCCCATCCCCAGCTCTTGCTGTTCCCTCCACCAGCCTCTGCTCCAACGTCTCCTCCTCCTCCTCCTCGGGGCCTTCCTCCCTTCCATCACCCAGTCTGAAACCATCTTTCGGGTTTACTTGTGTCCTGTCTCCCCAGCTCGGGTACCTCCCAGAGGGCAGAGACCCACTCTCCCTTCACCCGCTACTCAGATCAGGCCCTAGGCACCTGGAAGCTTCGTGCTCAGTGAATATTTACAGGATGATTAGTGAAGGACTCTCCTGCCCGCTTAGCTGTGGGCTGTGAGCGAAGAAGCTTCTCCGCAGCCCTGTCGCTTCCCAGCCAGCAGGAGCCAAGTGCGCCGGCACATCGCCTGGGAGATGGGCAGCCCGTCCTGCGGCCACCCAGTGGGACCCCGCAGGGCACAGGGCGGCATTCACTCCACTGCCCACCCAGACGGCTGCCCATCCTGGGCATCCCTTCAAGGCTGCCGAGGGAGGCCAGGGCAGAATAACCAGATTAGCCTAAGCGGCTCGTCTTGTTTCCTGGTGTAATTGGATTGAGGCCATGTTTCGGTGCAGCTGCATTTAATATCGCAGCTCCGAGGCCGCCTCACCTGCTGAGAGCATCAGCGGATGGACACAGACAGGACTGGGCGGAGGCTTCAGGCTGGAGAAGAGGCCAGAGCAGGGGTCTCACAGCTCCCACCTGTGCATAAGGCGAGCATGCCTATCTCCGTCGTGGGGGGGGGAACATCTTTCTGAGCAAGGGGCACAGGCTGTTCTTCCAGTTTCTTGGGGCTGGGCAGGGGGTTGGGGACCAGGAAGGAAGGGCAGGGCTGTCGCTAGCACCCATGGTCGGGGGGCACTCCATACACACTTATGGACAGAGAGCAAGACTCTGGAAGAGGCAGGCCACTCCCAGACCCCAGGTCCCAGGTGTGGGGAGAGCCCCTGGGGCCCCGGCTGAAGAGAGACTTGGGGAAGGAGGCCAGGCTGGGCCAGAATGGTCTCCTGAAGCACCCCCATCACCATGGGAGGCTATTGGCCCAAGTGGCCAAGCAGCAGCCTTCCCAGCCGGCCAAAGGCCCAGACCAGCTGTGGGTCAGGGGATCCTCAACCATGTCGGCGCAGTGCTAGGTGACTGTGCCGCAATGGGCATTGACACCAGCTGGACCCTACCCCATGTTAGTGCCTCCAGAGACCAAGAGGAAGAGGCGGGTGTGTGCACGCCAGTGTCTGTCTGTGAGTCTGTGTATGCCCGTCAGTGTGTCCTGAGTGTCTGGGCTGAGCATATGTGTTGGGGCCAAGGAGACCCCGTGTCCCCCACCATCCCAGCCATGTCTCCACAAATGCCCATCAGCACCTGGATCCTGAGGCCAGGCTGATGGGTGTTTAAAAACCAAGAAGCTAAAAGACAAAATCGAGAATGGGGCTCAGGTAGGGAGAGGGAGACAGCAGGGCAGCCTTGTCACAGGGTCTCTGATTCCCAGACACCCCTGCCTGAGGCCCGGCCCCAACCCCACCTGATGCAGATACTTTCAGCTGCCGGCAGGTGGGGGGCACCTGTTGGGCAGATGAATTACTTGGCCTGGTGTGGCTGGTACCTGTCAGGGCTGCTCCTCCCGGAGGCTCAGACCCAGCTCTGAATACCTCTGGTGCAGAGCAACTTCCCCCTCATCAGTGAGAGGGGGTTCAAGCCCACCCAGGGCTGGGGAGGCACCCCAAGGTTGAGAGCACTGGCTGGGGTCTGTGGACCCCTCACCGGGCCCCATTCCCCTCCCTCACTCCCACCACTGCTCCCCATGGCTGGAGGGCCTGGCAACAGCTCTCATCCATCACTCGGCCCTATTTTTAGGAGGTGATAACCCAGCTGTGAAAATTCACTCCATGCAGATCCCTTCCACGTGAGGAAGTCTTAGCCCCAAGCCGAGGAGATGAGTGAGGGTGGGCGTATGAGAAGGAGAGGGATGGTGGAGGGGGAGGTTGGAGAGGAGAACCTCTGGTGGTGTGGTCTGTGGATTGCAGCAGGCACCTGGCAGAGGGGCACCCGGCAGCTCAGCCGAGATGTGGGGGTGGGGTCACCAGCCTGGCCTCCTGGGGCAGTCCACTGAGTAGGAGGGCTTGGAGTCCAGAGCTTGGGCCCCACCTTGGCTCTGTCAGTAACAAGGCCCTGCCTGCTCTAGACCTCAGTTTCCCCATCTAGAAAGTGGGCTGTAATCTCACATTACAGCCTGGCTCCTTTCTACCTCTTCTTTGTAGGCTGACAGATAAAATATAGGAACCCACTTAAATGTATATTTCAAACAAACAACAAATACTTTTTTTTGGTATAAATAAGTCCCAAAGATCACCTGGGGTATACTTAATACTACAAAAATTATTGGTTACTTCTCAGAAATTCAAGTTTAGTCGCACATCTGGTATTTTTTTCTTTCTTTTTCATTTTAGTTGAAGTCTAGTTGATTTACAATGTTGTCTTAGTTTCTGGTGTACAGCATAGTGATTCAGTTATACATATATATATTCCTTTTCATATTTTTTCATTATAGGTTATATTCAAGATATTGAATATCATTCCCTGTGCTATACAGTAGGACTTTGTTTATCTATTTTATACATAGTAGTTTGTATCTGCAAATCCCAAACTCTTAATTTATCCCTCCCTCACCTTCCCTCTTTGGTGACCATAAGTTTGATTTCTATGTCTGTGAGTTTGTTTCTGTTTTGTAAATAAGTTCATGTCATTATTTTTAGATTCCACATTGGAGTGCTATCATATGATATTTGTCTTTCTCTGTCTGACTTCACTTAGTATGATAATCTCTAGATCCATCCATGTTGCTGCAAATAGCATTATTTCATTGTTAATGGCTGAGTAGTATTCCATTGTGTGTGTGTATGTATGTATGTATGTATGTGTGTGTGTATATATACATACACATACACACATGCATATATATCACATCTTCTTTATCCATTCATCTGTTGATGGATATTTAGGCTGCTTCTATGTCTTAGCTATTGTAAATAGTGCTGCTATGAACATTGGGGTGCATGTATCTTTCTGATTTTGGAGTTTTCTCTGGATATATGGACATTGGGTATTTTTATTTGCTAAATTTGCTGACTTTATTTCCTTGAGTCAAGTCTCTATTCACCTCCCTGCCTGAGCCAGTACAACTGCTAAACGGGGAGTGGCCAACAGGTATTTGTGCCATCCTGGCTGCCTAGTCCCCTGGGTCCTGCCCCCTCTCTTGCTGGGGCAGCTGTCACACCCTCTGCTCTGGTGCCACAGACCACCCAAGTCATCTCAGTGTTTGCCTGGACCAGACCTCCAGCTCCTGAAGACAGGAAGGGCCCATGTTTCCCTGGCTGTGTGACCTTGAGTGATTTCACTTCCCTCCCTGTGCCTCAGCTTCCTCCTCTGGAAAATGGGGATAGTGGTGTCCACCACATAAGGCTGTTGTGAGGATTAAATGAGCTGACCCTGGCTGAGCACTTAGAGCGGTGACATAAAAGTCAGCCATCTCTAGATTCTAATTGCCCACACAGGGCCCAGCACAGAGGACATTTGTTCATTCATTCGCCCAGAGCATAATAAGGCCAGCCTGTGATATGCCAGGCACTGCTCTGGGTGCTGGAGATGGATCAGCGCTAGGCTGCTCTGGATACCCGGGGAGCCCCTAGAACTGTCCTGCCCTTGGAGCTGCTGAACCAGGGTGCAGTGAGGGGGGTCTTTGGCCCAGGAGGTGGGAGGTCGGGGGCATCTCAGTCCAGGGGTGGGGTCCCTGATGAAGGGTCAGAGGGCCTTGCTTAGGAAGTAGAAGCCTGCAGAGTGAAATGAAGTGGGGCAGGGAGCATGGGGCAGGGCTTATCTGAGGAGGGAGGGGAGACAGGGGAAGGGGTGATGGGGATGGGGTAGCAGGGAGCTGGGAAGGTCGCTGGGGCCAGAGGTGGAGGCCCTCCGTGGTCTCACCAGGGCCCCAGGGCTGGGCAGGTGACTGGCAGGGTCAGCGTGTGTCTTAGGGAGATGCCTCTGGCTGTGGGTAGGGGCGCCAGGGAGGGGGCAGCAGAAGGGAGTGAGAACAGTGTGGAGCGGAACCTCTGGCTTCCCTTCACCCCAGAGCCAGGTCCGGGGTGTCTTGGTCCAGGGTGACTCCCCTTTCCTCTCCTTAGGAGCTGGGTAGATTGTCACTTCAAACGAGAATGGAATGGGACAGGAATTTAGCCACTGAGGGGAGGGGGCAGCGGGGCCAGATGATCCATCTATCTCTGCCTGAGCCTTGCCTTGAGCCTGTGCCACCTATCAGCTGGGTGGCTTTGGGCAAGTTACTTAGCCTCTCTGAGCCTCAGTTTCCCCCTCTGTAAAACAGGAATAATAGTGGATTATGATGAAGATTCAAAGAAGTGAAGGATTTAGGTGCCAGGCTTTAGATGGTGCCCAGGGAATGGTTCAGACCCACGAGGGTCACCCCGTAGGGCCAGTTCTATCCAGATGGGGTGATGGGGGGGGTCATTAGGAAGGCAGGGCCAGGGGCTGGCCAGGCAGGTCCCAGCCTGTCTAAATGTGTCCCAGAATTCCCACAGAGAGTCCCCCAGGGTCAGCCTCACCTCCCGTCTTCTCAGTAAAAGAAAGCAACCCAGAGAGGATAAAGTCCTTCCTGGGGTCATAGCAGAGACCAGGCCTCCTCAAGGACGAGATCCCCCAGTGCCTATCCCCTTTCTCTGTCCTGCAGGGGGCCAGGGCAGGATCTTAGATCCCAGACCTCCCTTTTCAGCCCTGGGGAAGTCAGAAGGCCAGCTGACTTGACAGGGAAGTAACCCCTTCGGCCTCTGGGTGGCATCTCCTTGACTGAGCAGGAGGCTCCCAGATGGAAAGTGAGACCCCTCACTCAGGATCCCAGAGTGAGTCTGGAGACCACTGGGGCAACCAGAGCCTTCCCCACCCCGAGCGCCAGGAACTTGGGAGTGATTTTATTTGATAATCTGCTTCTTGCAAATGAAGCACTGAGTCCAGTCACCTCAGGCCTCTGGGCAGCCGCTCAGGGGCCCAGAGCACAGTTGAATGGTATGTGGCTCCTTGGAGAAAGGGGATCTGACTATCCAGATGCACTGGAAGAGTGCAGGCCATCACACAGCGATGGGAGAAGGGCTATAATAAAGGCCATGCAGAGAGGGAGGCTGAGGGCACAGAGGTGGACTGCTTGTCCACTCCTTATTTGCTATGTGATCTTGGACCAGAAACTCAACCTCCCTGAGCTCCTTTCCTCTATAACACGAAGACGAGTCCTCCCTCCCAGCGTTGCTCTGAGAGTCGCGTGGGATCCTGTGTGTGCAGCAGGGCCGGTGAAGGGGTGGCACACACTAGGGCTCAGACCAGAAAGTTGTGATTACAATCCTCAGAGGTGAGAGGGCGGGCGTCAGGAGAGTTCTCCTAGAGCTAGGGTGTTGGGATCCATAGGAATCTGGGTGGTAGAAAAGGTGAAGGAACCTCCCTCATAAGCCTTACCCCTTGGCAGAGAGAGGGAAAAACCCCACAAATAGGATTCTGGGGCCTTGGGGAATCCCTGCCTTTCTCTGTGCCTCAGTTTCCCCATCATAAAAGGAGACCATTGCCCTGAGCCAGCCTCATGTCTAGTTGTGACGTTCTAGGTGACCCTTCCTTGGAGGAAGGCAGGACTGGAGTGAAGAGGGGGTATCCCCCACCATCCCTCTGGCTGGCTGGGCTGACAGGTCACTCACGGCTGGGAACATGGCTGGCTGGCAAGAGGCCTCCCTCTCCCTCGTGCCTGGGCGTCCATGGCACCCCCAGTGACCAGGGCCAGCCTCTCTCCCGTGTACTCTCAGTCCAGCCAGGCCTCCAGCCCCAGAGCCCAGAGACCCAGCTGAGGCTCTGGCCCCTGCAAGTTTCCCGGGGCTGTGGGGCCTCCCCGCCCCAAGCGCAGGGCTGGACGCAGGCTTCTCGGCGGGAGGCTGCAGTGTTTACCCTGCAGAAGCCCAGCTTTTACTCCCTGAGGAGTGTGTTTAGGAGGCGAGAACCCACGCGCACTCACACACCATCTGACGCGCCAGACCACACAGGCTCACAGCCCAGCCGCAGATGTGCACCCCCAGTGCCTTCTATGGGCTGCGCCTCCGGAACGTGGGCCAGAGCTGGGTGGCCTTGGCACGGCAGGGGACTGGCATGAATTTTGAAGTAATAAGTTAACAGGTGCCACATGTGACCTCAGTTAGTCCTTCCCCAAACTTCCTGGTTTCATCCTGTCCATCTTACAGATGCCCAAACTGAGGCTCTGGGTGGCTAAGTCACCTGGCCAGAGTAGAAGCCAGAAAGTGGCAAATGGGGTTCAAAGGCAGACATCTGGGACCCTAGGTCTGGTGTTGGCTGCCTCAGAAAGGAGTGAGGTTGGACGTGGGGGCAGCAGGGACCTTGGCATGTTGGTCACAACTGGACACCATCAGTACACAGCAGGTGCCCAGCATCAGGCGGCCCTGGAGGTCCGTGCATGGTGCCCCATGGCCCTCAGAACCTTGCAGTGGGGGTCTCTGGCCCCCTCCTCAGGCTTGCTGCCTGTGGCCTGGCATCCTGAGCATCTGCAGCTGGGTCTGCCTCGGGGTGACTGCAGGTGGGGGTCTGCCCCTCTCTGGGCCATAAGACTCCTCACGAAATGGGGCAGTTGGAACAGATGAGGCGTCTACAACAGGAAGCAAGAAAGAAGAAAACCCCAGAGTCCAAGGGCAGTTACCTCTTCCTGTGCTCCTAGGGCTTTAGAAATCCTAACACATTTCATCCTCAGAACAACGCTGTAACCAGGGTGGGGCTGCTCTTTATCATCACCATCTTCTGGTTGTGGAGACCAGGGTACAAAGAGGTGAAGCAGCGTGTCCAGGCCACGCAGCAGGAAGCAGCGCAGCGGCATTTTAACCCAGCAGTGTGGGCATTACCCGCTGGGTTTAATTTGCATGGCGGATCCCAAGCGTGAGGTTTATATTATGCTTCGTGACTTACAGAGATGCCACATGTATTTTTTGTGTTTACCTAATGTTATGTAATTATTTTAATTAAAGACAAAAGAACTAGATCAGCTGACCTCCTAATTTTAGCTTCTGGGATGCCTGCACTTTTGGCTTCCAAAGCCTCCTCCTGAGGCAGCCCCCAAAGGGCTCCGCCTGGACCTACCCACTCCGCCTGCCTCCCTGGGGCCTGGCCCAGCAATGGGGTCACGACCAGGCCCTCCATGCCAGGGCACTAGAAGGATGAGGTGAAGCCCTGCACTCTGCCCCCGCTGCCTCCCCCAGGCCCCAGCCTCCACCCTGCCTGCGCCCTCCCCGGCTGCTGGTGGAGCAGGGCCGCCGGGTTATGAGTTCAGCAGCCGATTCGGGCTCACATCATCTTGTCTGCCGGGAGGATTTAGTGCGAGGCCGGTCAATAGTGCGTTTGTTTTGTTATCGACCTACTGGCATAGCCCAAGAGCCAGCTCTTTCCCCTCGGCCGCTCAGGCCTCTCCAGGCTGTGGAGCCTGGACCTGAAGGTCCCGCTGGGCAGGTGGTGGGGGTCCTTTCGGCCCCCTCCAAGGCGTCCTGCCACTCCCAGCCCTGGGTCCTAAAGGTCTGTGTCCCCCACGGTCTTGGGTCCCACAGGCCCAGTCTCCTGCCATGCCTGACGAAGGGCCTCCTGCTTGACAAAGCCCCGGTCTCTTAGAGACCCCACAACCACTTCACAAATGGGGAAACTGAGGCCCAGAGAGGTGAAGCAACACAAGCTGTACCTGAAGGAGTAGGAGTTTCCCGGAGCAGGCCCCCAGGTCTGGGAAAGGCCCCAGGTTGGTCCCAGCCCAGTCCAGGAGCAGTGGCCACCTGGGAAGCTGGCAAAGGGACTCCATCCTTGGCCTTAGCCGGGTTCCGGCCATACCAGGTTACAGGGAAAGGTAGGCACTGGGTCTCTGTCCATGACCTTCACTCATGCATTCATTCAACACATATTGCCAGATAGCTGTTCTGTGCCAGGGAATCCTGGGCCCCCACACAGCCCCGCACTGGGTGGAAATCGAGGTGGGTTCCCTGTGAGGGCTGGTGCTGACGGAGGTCAGGAGGGCTCAAAGGCTGCTTCCAACTGGGGGCACCAAGGGAGCCTGGGAGGAGGGTTTATTTAAGGGGCCTCCTAGGGATGAGTGGACTTTTGACGAGGGCAGAAAGGCACCCCAGGCAGAGGGTCCAGCAGGGCAAAGGCCCAGTGTCCCACTGGGGAGCACAGGGGGAGAACAGCAGGGTGAGTACCACCAGCAGGGGAATATGAAGGTTTGATGAACTGTACGCACTGTTCCTTGGGAGCAATGAATAGAGACAGCCTCTCCTTGGTTTACTTAACTAACCCCTGGAGGACGTGGACCCCTGAGCATCCCTTCCCCAACAGGGTCCCAGATAGGAGCCCCTGCCTCACTCCTCCTTCCTCCTCTCCCCACTTCCAAAATGAGGAAGAGCAAAAAAAACTATTATTGTTCACGCCTCATCTCCCACCAAAGTTATTAAATTTCATTCCACGAACAAATAAATCCATTTTTATTGCAGCGGGAGGAGCGGGCAGCGGTTTGCTGTCTTACGTTTTTTATTTTTCAAAGTCCTGTTAAATCTGCCCTGATCAGCTGGGCGGTCCCATGGCCCCAGCACGCCCGGGTTAGTTATGGTGTTTCCTTCTCCACCACTGGGGCAGCAGCCCTTCCCCTGAGTGGCAGGTGGGGCTGGATCCCCCTAGACCTGCCACTGGCTCTCAGGTGGCCCTCCATTCACCTGTGAGCGGTGTAGGGCTGCTTCCACCAGCCTCTTGTTGTCTGGCATTTTATAGTTTTCCAAACACTTCCCGCACATTTCCTCCTGAGGCCCAGCCCGGCATTTCACAGAAGAAATTCAAGCTCAGAAAGGCTGGGAACTTGCCCAAGGCCAGGAGAGTCCTAACCCTAAGCTGCAGCTCTGTGGGCCCCAGAGAACTGGGCCTGGCCTCCTTGGAGGGGGACAGGCTGGGCTCTGATCATTGGTCTCAGTCACCTCACTTGGTGCAGCAGGAATTCAGTTCTCATCTTCGTCACCCACCAGCTGTGTGACCCTGAGCACACTACCTGGCCTCTCTGGCCCTCAGTTGCCACATCTGTAAAAAGGATATAATAATAATAGCATCTCTTTCTTAAAGCCGCCATGAGGCCTGGGATGCAGGGAGCACTTACGGCAGAGCTTAGTACCTGCCGATGCCTCTCACTATCACCCCCCCCAGGCCGCCAGCTTCCAACAGGTCTCCTGGACCCCCTGCTCTGCTCCCCTGCAGAGGGACATGGATCTGAGCCAACGCCAGGGGTCGGGAAGCACACGCCTTCACCACCGAGGTCTGGGATGGGCGCCCAAGATGAATCCTCATCGTGGCTATTTTTTTCTCCCGAAACCATTTGCTAAAGACTTAATGACTGTCAATAAGTAGCCTGTTGCGTCCTCAGCACTGCCAGCTCACAGAGGTTTCCCAGTGAAGCATTTAGGTGATGAAGCTGCCCAGGCCAGGACCGGGGTGTCACTGTGCCCCTTCCCACGTGAGCACCCTGCTCTGCATGTGTCCCTGTGGGGAGGGGACTGCCTCCCCCCTGCCCAGGATAGGGTCCAGCCATTGCAGGACAGAGCCAGCAGCCCTGATCCCACCCCTACCACAATAGGCCCCACATCTGGGAGGATTGCCTGGGCGGGGAGAGCCCCCCACCCAGGCTTCCAGCGACTATGCTCACCTGAGACCCATCCCCTCCTCAGCCCAGGGAGGCCTCCCGCCCCACCAGACGCGGACAGCTGACAGGCTGCCCCTCAGCAAGGCCCAGCAGCGCCTTTTCCTCCCGGTTCAGAGCTGTCTCCGGTGTCAGATAGGCTTGTGATTCCAGGTGAAGACATCCACTGCGCCCCTCAACACACACACACACACACGCACACACGCACACACACACGCACACGCACGCGCGCGCTCCTTCCTCACCCTTCCCTGCCGCTATCCCCTGGGGATTCCCTCTTCTTTTCCGTCCCAGACTGATTAGCTCATGGTACTGTCAAGAAAGGCAGCTTCAGATAATGTTCCCAACGCTGCTGTCGGCACCTGGGGCCACTCCAGCCTGGGGGAAGGGGGGTTACGTGGTTGCCCATCTCCCACCAAGTCCCCTACAGTTCTCAGCCCCTCCAACCAAGCCCAGAGGCTGACCCTGGCCAGGCTGGGAGGGCTGCTCAGGGACAGAGGCCCATGGTGGGGGTGAGCATGCCCACAGGGGTGCAGCCGGGATCTGAGCCCCTTATCCTGGCACCAGGCTGGCAGCCGGCTCAGCCCTGGCTTCTCTGCCCTCAGTGGGGAAAGAAACAGAGAGACACAGACAGAGAACTGAAATTAGGACCCTCCGTGCTGGCTGGAAGAGACTGAGGCAAAAGCCCTCAGTGTGTCGAGCCCTTCCCATTTCCACCTCTGCCTCCCTGGCCTCAGTTTACTTGTTAATCAAATGGGAATGCTGGCCTTGCCAGCTTTGCAGGCTGCTCTGACATTCATTCAGCAGTAAATAGGTGCAAATTGATAACCACCATCATCCTAGGACCTCAGGCTTATGGCAGGCCCCACTCTGTGCCAGGCCTTGATATGCCCAGCTTCTTTATTTCTTGCTGCCACCTGCCAACACAGGTGTGGTGGGTACCTCCATTTTGCAATGGCTGGGGCATGCCAGGAGCTGGGCTGGAGGCAGGGAGCAAGCCAGCCAGGGTCCCTGCAGAGGCCAGTCTGTGTAAGTGTCCCCCAAGGTGGAAGGGTGGGCCACGTGGGTGCTGCATGGGGTCAGGGCCACCTTGCCCCCAGCTCCCCAATGCCTGGTACGGAAGGGGTTTCTGGCACTGCCTGGAGGCGCCACGTCACCTGAACAGAAGGCAGAGCCCTTGCCAACTCTCCCTTTGCATGCATGACTCCTGCCAATTCAAACACAGTATCTCAACGCCATTAATTTACATTTTGATTCAACTTTCTTAATTTTACTTTAACTTCACACAACTCTGGTTTGAGAATCATTTTAATGTATTTATCTGTGAGGCAATTTGTTAAATAACCCCCAAGACTCGGCGGTTTTCCGTTCTGAGCTTTTATTGCAAGGCTGTTTTAAATTAAATTAGTTGTCAGGGTCCCTGAGTGCATTGTAACGGGGATGAGTTCACTGCCAGCCCACTCGTAAAAGTCGCGCGAACGCTGGCTAAATGGACAAGAACAGGAAGTGGGCCGTTTAACTCCTCCCGGACCCCCTCGGTGCTCGTTTTTTTGAGGAGTGCGGGGGTGGCAAGCCACCTGCAGTCTAGAAGGCAAACAGCCTGGAGCCACCCCCAAGTTCCCAAGTGGGGCCTGCCAGGCCCCCTGCAGGATGTGTCCAGTGCCGCTGGCTGGGGCAGCTCCTTCCTCTGGCTCCCTGCTCTGGGGACACCAGGTGATGTGTGTGCAAGAGCCACAGGCACATCTGCATGTCACCCGCTGAGGGCAGCAGGGAGCCAGAGCTTGGTCTCCCCTTTGGGTCCTTGAGCCCCAGGGAGACTTGCTGGGGATTTGGGGAATGATGTCTGTCCCCTCTCATTCCATTAGCTGAGCCGGCATCTGTGCCGGCTGTCACTTGGGCTGGGGACATGATTTGTGAGTCGAAAGGCACAGGTATTGAACCTATATTTCATTTGCACGTCAGCAGCTGCTTTTTGCCTGATAATGGACTTCCCCTCACTGCTCTCCAGGGGAGACAAGCAGCCGGGAGGCGGCCAGGTGTCCTGTTAGTGAAGCTGCTGTGCCAATCAGGCCAGCGGGCTCTCCCTGCTCGCCTTCTGGAGCTACTGCTCCTACAGGTGGGCACTCTGGCCTCCCACCCCCACTGCCCTGCCTGCCCGACCTCCAGGCCTGCTCCGGGGAAACAGGACACTTCCATTCTGCTCAGGTCTCCTGGGGAGCTGCCGAGCCCCTGGATGGGCCACGACACTGATCACTGGGAGTCACTGGACACCTCACACAGTCTCCCAGGGTCCACCCAGCTTGGGGGAGGAGGGCCGGGATGCTGGTGGTGCTCTGGTCCCTTCTCCGCAGTGCCTGGCAGGGGCCCAACACAGCAGGCTTTCAATACAGACCCCTTCTGTGCACGGGGTCAGCAGGGCACCCTGGGTGTGTGTGTGGGCACTGCCGTTGGATGCCTGGGTCCAAATCCCGGCTCTGCTGCTTTCCAGCTGTGTGATCCTTGGCCATTTGCTTTACAGTCAAGCAGCCTTTCTGTAAAATGGGTCCTCAGAGGAGCATTGTAAGGATGAAGTGGGTCAAAGTGCTCAAAAGCACCTGGAAGCATTCAGCCTCACCACATCCCCAGCTTGGAGGCAGACCTCTCCAAAGGAGAATAACACTTTGAATACACCTTAATAGCCACTTTGCAAACTCCTATTCATCCATTAAGGCCCACCCAGAGGTCACCTCCTCTGGAAAGCCTTCTTGAGACAGAATGAGTTGTGTTCTCGCGAAGCTGGGGCGAACCTTGCTGCATCCTTCTCCCACTCAGCTGGCTGTGTGTCGAGGGAAGGTGGACTCTCTCCTTTTTATCTTTTAAACCTTCTCTAGCTCAGGACAAGCACACACCCTGCCACTTCTACTGCAGCCTCCGTGAATGTTCGGTCTGGGAAGGGAAGAAGGGGAGAGGGAGGGAAATCTTCGTAAAAGGCAGATCTGACCACGTCAGACCCTGGCTTACAGCTGTCCAGGACCCCAGCCAGCCCTGAGCAAAGCTCAGCTTCCTGCCCATGGCCTGCCACCACCCCTGCCGGAACCTGTTGCCCTCCACCTCACCTCTCACACACCTAACGCTCCCCTCAGTCTTGACCACAGCACCTTAGCTCCTCAGCCTCTCCTAGCCCAGCCTTTCTCCTGAAACGCCATCCTGCACCCCCTTCCTTGGCCACCACCACCTCATCTCCAGGCCCAAGACCAGCTCACTTTTCCTCTAGGAAGCCTTTCTGAGGCCCCCCAGTCTGGGTCAGGTGCCTATTCCAGTTTCCTTCAACATGGCTTATGTCCCTGGCACCATCACTGCCCCATTTCTGGCCTGTCCCCTCACTAGACTGCGCTGGGGAGGAGGGGAGGGGAGGACTTGAGTCTGTCTCAGTGGCCATGGTGTCCCTCCTGCCTGGCATGTCCTAGGTAGGCTCTGGAGGCAGTCAGTGAATGAATGGATGAACGAACGAATTATGACTAAGGTCTTTGTAAAACTCTAAGTTCCTGGCCACTGAGTGCCCAAGGTATTGGCCGGCAGCCCCCTCTGCCAGCCTTCCCTGGGCAGTGGGAGCCAGGCCTGGCTGCCTGCTGGGAGGCCAGGGAGAGGGGAGGGGATTGCTGAGATAGCTCCCTGCTCCGTGCTAATAGCTGGCCAGAGGCTCCCCCACCTCAGCACCCCGCTCTAACGCTGTCAGGACGCGCTCTGGGTTTTAATAGGGCTGGAGAGGAGAAGCCAGATCCAGCAGGCGGGTCACAGGTGAGGGCCAAGTGTCATATACACATACACCCGACCCCACATGCCCAGCCGGGGCAGGGCCTCAGGCCTCTGGCTCTTTGACCAAGAGAAAAAAGACTGCTTGTCCCAGTGTTGGGAGGGAAAGGTTGAGGAGTCAGGACTCCGGGGCCCCAGCCCCAGCACGGACATTGATCGGCCTCCCAGACCCCATATCCCCCTCCCCGTGGGGCCAGAGGCAATGGACAGGTCTACCCTGAACAAGCAGGCCCTCCCCGGTGAGACACCCACCCCCAGGACATGCAGGGCTGCACGTGGCACTGGCAACATCGCTTGCTTGCTGGCTTTCTGTCCCCAAGCCTGGGCTGTGCAGTTTGGGATTTTTCCCCCTTCACTGATGTTTTATTCATGTAAACCCAGCCTGCGTGCGTCTGTCCTCAGAAGACCAGAGAGAAGATGCAGGAGAGAGAGGGAGAGATAGAGGGGCTTGGAGAGATTGAGGGGCTCGGAGAGGAAGAGACGTCGGGTTTGTGCAAGTGTCCCTGTGCAAAGCCAGATAACCTACAAAGATCCAGGAAGATGCGCTCTCTCCCCGCGGCTGCCTGACAAGAGGAGCCGTCACTCGGATGCGATTCATTGTCACCTATTCGTCTATCACTGGTTCCTTTTCAGACCTCTCCACAGCTCGCTGGGGTGGGCCCAGCTTGTCCCCTGCCCTCCGCCACCCTCTCTGGGGACGGGGAGGAAGCGGGAGGCTTTGTCTGTGCTAATTGCATTGTTAGACCGAAGGTGCTTGTGCTCGGCTGTCTAATTTGGGGCCTTTATTAAACATGATTGCTGGCTGACAGCCGGGCGAGAACCAGCACAGCGCCCGTCAGGGGGGCCGGGTTTCAGCACACACTGAGGCCTGTCCCTGCCAGCGCACTTCTCGCCCCCTCCAGCACACACACCCGTGTCACCCATTCTTCTCTCCTCTAGAGGAGGTTTTATTCCCACGTGAGCTTCAGCGAGCAGAGGGGGAGGAAGCTGCCAGGAGGGTTGCCGGCCAGTAATGGAGGCTTCTTGGGGCCCTGAGACTGCCTTTCCCCCACTCCTCGACGAACTCCTGTTCTTCCCTCAAGAAAAGCACATCACCTCCCCCGGAAGTCTTCCTCCTCTCCCTCCTTCATTCCTTGGGCTTCCCTGATACCTGGTTTACATATGGGCTGTGGTTTTAGTTGACACATGTGTGGCACTTTCAATAAATTAGTTGACGCATGTGTGGCACTTCCAATAAACAGGCGATTGTCTAGGTGTTCTATAATCATGGAGTCCTGCAGCCAATATTCACCCTATGAGGAGTGCACTGGTATCACTCTCCACCCTGCTCAGATGAGGCAACTGAGGCACAGAGATGTAAAGTGATCAGCCCAAGGGCACACAGCCCGAGTTCACCCTGCTCCTTCGTCTGTGCCCTTGACCACTCTGTGGTGGCCTGTCCGCTGCCTGCATTGCTTTCTGAAAGGCTTCATTTGAATGGAGACTGCAGTTCAGTGTTTGAGCCCTCACACCATCTTATCCCCTCTCAGCTGAGCCCTGCTCTCTTCCAGCTATGGTGTCAATCTCGTCAAATGTCAGTATGTCAATGTGGCTCCACCCACAGCGCCTAGAACAGTGCCTGCACAGGGTGGGGGCTCAGTAAACGCTGACCCAGTTGTTACAAGAATCTCATACTCACTCCAGTTTGGGTGCCAGAGTGCAGGAGGAGGCTAAGCTGAATTGGCTGAAATCTCTGATGTTTCTTTTAGCCTCATAGGTGGTGGGTGGACAAGTCAGAGGCTTGAGCAAGACAATATTTGGAAAATTAGCCAACAGAAGGAAGTGGAAATGGGACGGTGGGGTCAAGTACAAGAGTTTCTCATTTACTCCTTTGAAAAGTAAAGTTGGAACTTGATATTCCCCTGAGGGATGCTCCCAAAAGTACCCTGGCTGCCTACATTGGGGCCAGAGGGAGGTGTTTTAACCTCAGGACCCCACCCACAGATAATTCAATCCAGCAAGTAGGGGGTGGCACCCTGGACCATGCATTTCGAACAAGGCTCTGGCTGCAGCGTCAGAAGCAGGTGACTTAGAAAGCTCATGTCGGCAAAGAGGGACCCGAAGCCCCGAGGCTCAGCGGGGTCTGAGGAGTCCAGGCCCACTCCTCTCTTCTAGCAGAAGGGCCCTCACCTCCAGCTGGGGGCGGGGACGGAGGCACAGCGTGAAGGAAGGGCGGTCAGCGGCAAAGTCAGCGCGCAGCGCATCCATCTGCCCTGACAGCCAGCAATTACACCGCGTGATCGCCAGATTACTCCAAATGCATTTATTACAGGGGTTAGAAGCGGGGGACTTATTTACTGGCAAATCCATACTCATTACAAGACTCAGCCTAGCCTAGACTGAAAACAGCTCAACTGAAACAAATAATTACCGAAGTCCTTCCAGCGCGAGGCTCTCAGGTGGTTGTGGAGGGAGGTGGAGGGACGTCGGCCCTTTCCATGAAGAAAAGGGAGGAACAGGCCGAGGTTGAGGATGCCCCGGCGCCCGCCCCGACGCTGTGCGCATGCCCGCCCAGTCATGAATATGCAAACAAGCCCTGCAGGCGGGGCGGGGTGGGGGTGGGGCTGACACACCGGCCAGGAGGGCTTAGACCACCGCCCACACCTGTAGAGGGGAACGGGGGCGACCTGGGGTCTGCAGGATTCCAAGACTGTGCCTTCGAGAGGCAGCTCAAGTCCTGCATTTTTTGAGGAAATAAACACTGGGTCCCGCTCAGAGCACAAGCCCCCAAGTTGCTGAATGAATGAAAGGATGAAGTATAGCCCAGACAAGCCTTGCCCTGAGTCTCACAAGTTTGAGGACCCACTCTTGTTCCTCAGACTGGAGGGGCCACCTCCCAGGGTATCGCCAAGCTGGTGTGTCTTCTCCAGATCCCCACTCACAGGCACAAACACAGCTCTAACCTTGTAGCCACAGCACTGATAGACACAGGGCATTCTGGGGACACGGACTTGGGGTGAACAGCACTGGGCTCTCAGGTTCTAAATGCCTTCTGCACCCACCAAGGACACTGGAGTTCCAGAAATAAAATCAATTAAGGATTTTTAAAGGACTGACAGAGCTCTCCTGGACTTCTGCCCCCACTTGACAGATGAGAAAGCTGAGGCCCAGACAGCGGCAGGGCCGGCACAGTCTGCCTGTGCAGAGATGGAGAGCTCCTCGCTGCGCTGCGCTCGGGCCTCCTGGGTGGCGGTGGCAGCGATCAATGCCCGCGTGGGGAGCTGTCAGGCCGACTGAAATGTGGGCTCGGCCTCTCTGCCCGCTGGGCAGATGCTGGCACCACCACCCGCGCCTTAAATATTCATTCTCTTGACAGAACACTAATTAAACAAAGTAAGGTGCATTATTACTTGATTAAATTTTTTATTGGCAGCTTAACTGGTCTGTTAGTTGCCCCTTAGGGAGTTGGTCACCCGCTACCCCCCGCCAGATGGGAGGGGGCCCCTAGCCATCCCTGCGCTGCCTAGGCTGTCCTTCCCAACCTGAGAGGCCACCTGAGCGCCCCCCCTAACCCAGAGCCAGAAGGGGGAGGGGGGTCTGGAATCCTGCCCCCTGGGCCGCCCAGGTTCCCCTTCTGTTGGGTCAGAGTGGGAAAGGCAACCTGTCAGTGCCTAGGGGTGGACCTGCCGAGATCAAGCTCGCCTGGGCTCCACCTCAAAATGCGCATGGGAAACACCTTGTAGAGGGAAGACCCAGATTTGGGAGGGAAGGCCCTGATTTGATTCAGCCTGGAGGAGGTGGGTGATCTACCCTTCTCTGGGCCTGGGCCTCAGTTCCCCTAGCTGCACCCCCGCAGGGCTGCCCCCATAGGCCCCCTATCCAGGCACAGCCACCTCCCTGCCTACAGCATCTATGCTACCTGTTCCCCCAATCAGAATGGGGGTGCCTTGCAGGCAGGTATGGCCTGGGGAACCCAGAGCCTTCACAGTCCAGCCATGAAAGGCCCTGGGAATGCCCCCTCAGAACAAGTAAAGCCACCTTACCCATCCAGCCTCCCCAGCCCCTGCAAGCAGCCAGCTCTGTGGCACTCCTCTTGAGACAGGTACTCACTGCCCGCCAAATCAATGGCCAGACATGCCCACCCCAAGTGGAGCAGGAACCTGCAGTTTCCCTCCTCACAGCCCACACCTCTTATATGCTTCTCCCATTTCCCCTGAGGGGATTGGGAGTCTGGAGCCAAACTTTGCCCTTTCAGACAGGCGGCCCCTTTCCCTCTTCCCCCAGGTAGGTGCCCATCCTCATCCTAGGAGCATGATTTGAGTGTGTGGCACTAAAGCAGGAGCTCACCTCCGCTTTGAGGTCTCATCTCACTGCCTCTATCACCTCGCTTTACAGAGGAGGTCCCGAGGGGCTCAGTGACATTTCCAGGGTCTCTTGCGGGGCTCAGGACTGAGGAAGAGGAGGGCGAGGCTGCTGGAAAGCGCAGAGCAGGCAAAGCTCTCTGTTCTGTTCACATGCCCACTCACCAGCTCCTCTGCCCATTCAGCAAACAGTGAACCCATTTTGGGTGGGGGACAGGAAAGAAGTGGGGCTTTCCCAGGGTGGCCTGGGTCTGTGTGTCACACCTCTACCTCTAGCCATGCCCAGTATGACCCCCCACCGCCGCCCTCCCGCTCTCCAGAGAGGATCCAGGCCTGGCCGATGACAGAGGGTTCGTCTGGCAGCCCCAGAAGCCGCCGCTGGCGAGCAGGAGGCGAGGTAATTGGCATCGCCGGCTGCAGGAGCAGGAAATGAGCGGCCACAGCCCGCATGGAGCAGGAAGCTGTTCAGTGTCATCGGCCTTATCTGCGAACAGGCCGCCCAATTACAGGGCCCTGCCCGCTACACCCAACAGCTGCCGGCTCCGCTGCTGCCCCCTCCCTGGTGTCCTCACAGCATCTCTGGGTCTGGAGCATTTGCTGCCCCTTCCAGACAGCACCAGGTGGCTGTCTAGAGAGAGGCCTGCCCTGGTTCTCCCCTATCCAGGTGTGCAGCTCAGGTGCCCCCTAGCCAGGCCTGGCATCTCAGGGAGCAGTGCCAGGTTCCACTCCTCAGGCCCTTCTCACCTATTGGTGACTATCTGGACAGAGCCCTAAGTATCTTCTAAGTATCAGAAGAATCCAGGCCAGGAGCTGATCTGGGCAGTGAGGGGCACACCACTGGGCTGGCAGGGGCCCCCAGCTGCCCCACCTCAGGGCAGAAGGAGCAGGTCACCCTGCCCAGATGCCTCTGCCCCTTTGCTGGCTCCCATATGAGAGGATGAGTGATTCTGTGGGTGGACAGTGCTCAGAAACGCAGCGCTCCTGGGGGCTGTGACAGTCTGTCATATATTAGGAAAGCAAGGCTGTAATGGGTTTGCAATTGTACATAACGCAGCCTGGTATTAGCAGATCACGCTGTGGCTCACAGATCAGGAGAGGGATGGCTGTCCCAGGAGGGTTGAGCCAAGGCTGGGGCTGGGCTGCCCCTCCAGACCGGCGTTGGGGAGGCAGCCGGCAGCCGTGTGCGCAGCTGTGGCCCAGGGGTGGCACAGGGGAAAGAGAACTGGCTTTGGGATTGGACCCGCCTGTGTTCAAATCCAGTGACTTCACCAATTCGTGCCTCCATTTCTGCATCTGTAAAGTGGGGGTGCTGCTGCGTGCTCTCAGGGTTCTTGTGAGAACTCAGTGGGCTGGGTAACTCGGCGCTGAACTCGGAGTAGATGCTCAACAAATGACTGTCCCCTCCCTCTCCTCCCACAAGAGCTCCAGCGTCCCCCCTTGTCAGGCCCCCCTTTCTAGGAAGGTCTCCTTCAGATATGTAGACAGAAAGGGGGACCCTGTATGAGAAAGACCTTTCTGCAGCCGCTTCTGCAAATCTGGGCCTGCCTCTGTGGCCCAGAGGGTAATGGGTGCTGGACGGGCCTCCCTTCTCCTCCTACTGCACACACTTATGTGCCCTCCGGGGTCCACAGAGACATGCATGAGTCCCCTTCCTGTTTGAAGACCCCTTTCTCCAGGCAGAGAAGAGCCAGATGTCCTCAAGATCTCCACCCCTTTGCCCCTCTCTCTTCATCTGAAAAGGGGCCATGGTGGTCTGTCTGGCCAGAGAGCACTGACACCATGCCAGCAGTCCTCGCTAGCCGGGAGCTTCCTGAGGGCTGGGACGGGGTCTGTCTGGCTCCTCTCTGTCCTGGAGCTGGCATTTCCGAGGTGCTGATTGCACCTTGGCAGGTGAAACTGCTTACCAAGCAGGAGCTGTGCAGACAAGAGGTCCCACCATCCCTCTGGCCTGATCACAGGGACTCCATCTGCTCTCAGTCCACAGGTGAGAGACCTGGGAGGAACCCGGATGAGGCTGTCCCCTCCCCTAAATCCAGCCCTCAGCCAGCTCATCCCAGAGACCTGGTTCCTGCCCCTTCTCCTAGCCTTATAAACCAGCAGCTAGCTGAGGCCCAGAGTGGCACAGGGCCACCCAGGGCCACCAGGTGCAAGGAACCAGATGCACGTACTGAGAGCGCCATTTAGTGATAACTGGTATAGTGCAGACTGGCCCGTAGGGAGCAGCCTAGGGGCCAGAGTGGCCAAGGGAGGTTTCCTGGGGGAACTGACATGGGAGCAGAGGCCAAAAGGAAGGACAGGGCAGGCCTTGGGCTGGGCAGGGATGCAGGGTGGAAAGAAGGGGGCTGTCCTTGTGGCAGTGAGTCTGGAGTGTAGACTAATACTAAGCCTGGAGCCTTGAGTTTGGGGAGCATAGATGTAATTTTTAAGACAGACTAGGGGTCTTCCCAGGGTGGATGGGACAGGCCTTTACCAGGTGCCTCAGACCCCTGACTTCAGCCCGAGGTTCATACCACCCCCACCTCACATCATGGAGAACCCAGGATTGGCCTAGCACCCCTACCATGTTCTCAGCTGTCCCCAGTGAGCCCCCAGGGAGTCTCGCTGTCCCACAACCTGTTGGCCCTGCATCTTCATCACAACCGACCATGCCTGCTGCCACCAGACTCAGAACTCACCACCCCAACCCCATACCTCTGGGCCATGGGGCTGGGCTGGAGGTGGTGGTGGGGCTGGTGGCCCACCTGGCCCCTGGCTGTCACTTACAGATGGGGACCTGGGCTCTGTCCCCCTGTCCATCTGTCCACTCTCTCATAGAGCCTCCTGTTTCTACATCTGCTCCCCGCTCCTCACCACCCTCCTCCCTGCAGACAGCTTGGTGGGGCTGTGGGTGTGAATTTCCACTAGGAGAGAGAGTCTGTTCCTTCTGTTCAGCCAAGCCTGGGGAGAGAGTAGGAAGCAACTGGGGGAGGGCTGGGGAAGAAGAGTGGGTTTCCCTGGGGACCCCGCAGACCAGGGCTGAGGTCCGGCTCCCTCAGCCTCTCCATGGCTTGCTTGACACAGCTTCTCCTTTGAAGCCAAACAGGCGATGGTATCTGAGACTGAGAGCAAAGTGGGCTGTGGTCCCAACTGCCTTGTCTCCATACTGGGGGCTCAGAGTAGACCCTTCCTCCTCTAATACACCCTCCCCCGACAGCAAGGACAAACTGTGCTCCCATTTTGTGGATGGGAGGCCTGAGACCCCGTGGACCGACAACACCTCTTGGGAGCCCATTGCTCACAGAGCTCCCCGAGTGCTTGGCCCATGTGGCCATCAGCCAGAGCCAGCATGACCTCTGTCCCCACTCTCCTGTGCCCTGCCTGCTCCAGCAGCCCTAAGGGACAAGAGCACACCCAGCAGTCACAAACCAGGCCTGGTGCTAAGAACTGTGCCTAGACCAGTGCCCTCTGTGTGGAGGGGGAACCGAGGCAGTGCAGGGGAGCAGGGAATCCACTGGCACTCCACCCACGGCCCACCCTCCATCCACCCGGGGATATTTACTGCTTGTCTAACGTGCCAGGCCCTGGGGAACATACGAGAGCTGAGGCTCCTGCCCTTGTGGCGCTCTCTGCCTGGTGGCCACAGACAACGGATAGGAGCCACGCTCTAGATAGAAAATGTCATGCTGTGCCCAGTGCTGGGAAAGGACACAGGTAAGATGCTCCCCAGCTCCTCCTTGACCGTATGGCGGGGGGGGGGGGGGCACGTGGGATGGGATTAGGCAGACGCTGAGCTGCCTGTTCCTACCCCCAGCTCTGGCTTTCCCTCCCCCCCCACCCACGGCCTGTGTGAAGCCTGTCCCCTGCGGTTCCTGCTAATGAAGGGCAGCTCCACCCACCCAGAAACTGGGCTGCTTCCAGCTGGTATTTAAAGAGGTGTCTTTGAGTGTGATGATGGGTTTGTTCCCATTCCTGTCTCCCGCCCACCCCACAGTGGTCCCCTCAAGGTAGACTGGAGACAGAGCTACTGGCTGCCCCTCACCCATGCTCTGGCCCCAGAGGAGCGCCTCATCAGGCTGGGCTTCATGCCAGGCCCTGTGCAGGGCATGGCAGGTTCGGGGACAACTAAGGCCTAGGGCTGTTCTCGGGTCACTGGTTGGCTATGAAAGAGGGTCAACTTCTGGATGAGGCTGGGGAAAGCAGGGAAGGCTTCCTGAAGGAGGCAGTGTCGGAAAAGAAAAGAAAAGGCAGGTAGGAAGTGGACTTCAGTGCATTGGGACATGGCAGGTCCCATGGCAGGTGGGAGATTCATCAACTATTTCAAGAAATTCAGCTGTGAAGGGGGAAGCGAGAAAGGGCAGTAGCTGGAGGAGAAAGGGGAGTTTGGGGATGGTGTTTTTAACAGGAGACACTCAAAGTCCTTAAAACCTGCCTAGAAAATGCTACCTGAGGAGGGGTGGCCACTCAAGAAGAGAGAGGTTGCGTGTCAGAGGGAGGACCCCCTCAAGGCAGGAAAGGGCTGGCCAGGTTGGGGTGGCAGCCGGGAGGAAGAAAGTTTATGGGCTGGGTAGCAAAAAGAGGGTAATTCCTATCTTCTCTGAGAAGTGAGAGACGAGGTCATCTTTCTCCCCAGGAGGCACTCACCCATTTGAAATATGAGGAAGCTGAGGCCAGGAAGGTTCCACAGCTTGCCCTGGCTCGTAGACCCTCTGGGGCCCACTGGCTGGCTGCCGGCCTGCGCTCCATCAGGCAACTCTGGGCTGAGACAGGATGAAAGGGGTGAGGGCCCAAGGGCATCCTACCAGGAGCCCAGTGCCCACTTTGTTGATATCTGCTGGAAACGCCGCCCTGCATTTGTAGGGCAGCGTGTTTTCCGAAGCGCTCAGATCAAGCCCGCTGCCGAGTGCGCTGTCTCCTGGGGAAGCAGCTGCTGTCTTCTTCACAAACTTGTTCATAATCCCTGCTGTCAGGCAGTCCTTCCTCTGTCTAACTTAAGTCTCTCCTGTTGTGGCTGAGCCAACTGTCTCTCCTGGAGCAGGCTGCAACCTGCCCCACCCAGGATCCTGCACCCTTGGCTACGGGCACTAAGGGCAGAAGTACATTTGAGGCTTCATCTTCCCCACACTAGTGAGTGCCCACCTCACAAAGACATCTCTGGGGAGTTGGGGCCTCTTCCCAAAGCTCCTTTCTGAGCTAGGACTTGCCCTTTGGCTCTGGTTAGCACCCAGTCCCTCTCTCTTGCCTGGTAGGAGAAGCCTGGGCCATTCACAGGGCTGGGGCACCTCTACCACCCCAGGCCAGGCCCCCCATCCTAAACTGGCCTGGAGGCGCAGTGGCATCACCTGGGTGGAGCACACAACACAGTGCCTAGTACGTAGGAAGTGCTTGGTAAGGAAGCCAAGCCCAGGCCATCGAGGTGGTAAGCAGGATGGTATAGAAGGAACTGGGACGTGGCCTCACATCCTAGCCCAGTCACTAGCTCCTGGGTGGCCCTGAGCAGCCCTTCCCTGCTCCAAGTCTCTTTTCCCATCTGCAGGCGAGCGAGGGGCTCCGGAGCTGGTGGCTGTGCCGCCAGGCTGGGAGCAGCGAGAGGGGAGACCAAGGCAGGCAGGTACTCCAGCTCCCCCAGGCCCCCTTTCCCAGGCAATCACACCTGCTGAGGACCCCACTGAGCAAGCATTCCCCTCTGGGTCCCCAGGGCAGGATTCCTGTGTCCATCCCGCTCCAGCTCTGGGCTGTTTATGCTGAGGCATCTGGGTCCAGAAGTGTCCCTATGGCCTCAGGTCAGCCCTACCTGCCTCCCACCAGGGCTGGGTTCCTGGCCACACTCCCATGGGGGACACAGACATTTCTGGCCCAGCCTGATCCAGCACCTCAGCCCCTTAGGACTGCAGGCCTGGCCTAGCAACCACCTCCAAGTCCCAACCTGCAGGAAACTGTGGGCTGCAACAGCCCAATATGCAGAGCCCAGCCTGGTTAATCTGCTTCATTAGAGGCACTAATTAATTGGCTTAATTAAAAGGGTACCTGGAAGCCAGCAGCACTATCTCCTAACAAGGTGCGAGGTTGTGCAGAGGCAGCACTGGAGTTGAGGAGGGGAGCCCCCTCTGGAGTCAAAGAGGGCCCCTGTACCCCTCCCCCCACTGCACCCCAGCATGCCCACCCTAGGGCCCGGCCCAGCCATTGGCCTATGGCAGCTCCCAGCCTACATCAGCCTGGTGACTGCTGACCTGCTCCCTGACCCCACACCCTCCTCAGTCAGGCTTGGCGTGCTGGCAGGAGTCAGAAATCCCACATTCATATGCACCGCTTGGCTACAGTTAGGAGCCCAGAATGTAAGTGGCTGTAATTAGACTGAGCACAGGCAGGCAGCAGCTGATAAAGGTTAGCAGGTTGGGAAGGAGGGATGGCCATGGTAGGGAGGCCAAGCCTGGCCAAACTGTGCCTGTCCCATGGGAAGCTAGATGGACTCTAGTGGGGGCACCGTTGGCACCAAGGCAGAACTCCATCTGGACAAGGAGCCCCTGGACCACCAGCTTCCATGATCAAGAAGCTCTGGGGTCAGGAGAACCGGGTTTAATTTACTGATTGATGGATTTAATGGAGGGACTGGGAATTGAACACAGAACCTCGTGCATGCTAAGCACACACTCTACCCCTGAGCTATACCCTCCCCACTAAATTAGGTTTATTTATTTATTTATTTTTTAATGGAGGGAGGAGAACCGGGTTTAAATCCCATCTCCACGTCTAGAGACTGGGTGGTTGTGGCAAGCTACTTTGCCTCTCTGAATCCCCATTCTTCATTTGCAAAACACCTGCCAGGGATGCTTGGCAACTTCTTTTCCTAGGCAGGCCCTCCGCAGCTCAGCAAGAGAATGTGCTGGGATTGATTAGCCATGTCTGCTCAGGACAGTTGGAAGGAGTGAAGGCTCACGTGCCACTCTGAGCCCAACCGTCCTGCCAGCCTCTAAAGAGGCTAAGTCCCTGTTTCAACATTTCAAACCTTTCCCACAGTCAGAGGAAAATAATTCTCACAACTCTTCAAATCTTTATAAGGCCGCACAGCTGAAAAAGGTTTTTAACAGACAACATTCATTTATGCCTCCTGCCACCCTTCAAAATTTGGAATTCAGCATGCAGGTTCAGAACTGACGCTCTGTGATGGCCTGTCTGGAGCCATCCCCAGGCCCTGAGGGCAATCTTTCTCACTGGAAGGAGGAGGGTGGGAGCATCTTCCAATGAAGGAATTTGTGCTGGTGGGAAGACCCTGCCCACTTCCTCCCCGAAACGCCACCCAAGATGCCAGCCAAGTTCATGAGCAACCCATACCTCTCTCCCGAGCAGAAATGGCATAAAGACATAACACTGCATAGGGACCAAGTGGCCTTGGAATATTCACTCACTGCCCTTCTCGAAGCACCCCCAGAGAGGAAAGACAGGACCTGGGAATGGGGTGGGGGTGGCCCCCAAGATCTAAAGGAGCCTAGTTAGGCCCCAGAGTCCCTAGGGGATGGGCAGGGAGTGAGACCAGAAGCCCCGGGCACTCTGGCCATCAGTTTAGGATGTAGAAGGTTCATGAAGGTGGGAGGGAACCCCTGAGGGTCCGAGTCCCAGCCCTGCCCATCTCACAGATGAGGCCTAAGGAAGGTCTGGCCAGCTCTCTGTGCTGGGAGGAAGTCACCAGCCTTGGCACGCTGCCCCCACATGCTCAGAAACCCAGGCTCAGAGAGGAGAGCCATCTAGGCCCAGGCCCTGTGTACACACGGCCATCAGCTCGTGGCCCTCTCATGCACTGAACTGCAGCGGTGGCGGCTTGAGGCCAGTCTGTCAGACCCAGACAGATTTAGTCTCTGTGCAAACAGCTGTTAGCCTGCTCAGCCGACAGCTCTGCCGCCAGCCCAGGAGCCAGAAGCAAGGTTCCAGCGAGGGTGCCCTCACCCTCGCAATGATGAGACTCAGTCAGCACCAGGCCCTGGGGAGGGAGGGGCTGCCACTCGGTGTCACTACCAGCAGTGTCGGGCCAAGCTGCCAGAGTCCCCCAACCCCTCCCCAGCTCCTCCCCAGCTCCTCCCCGGCTTGAAGACCCACACACCCACCCCGCCACCCACTTGTCAGCACTGGTGCCTTCCCAGAGCTGCTTCACCCAGAGGGACCAGTCCCTTCCCTCCCCTGACCAGGCATCTATGAGAGGTGAGCTTCTGCCCACGTCATCCCAACTTGGCATCCCTGGCCCCATGTTACAGATGAGCAAGCTAAGGCCTAGAGAGGTGGTTGCTGAGTGGCTAGGGAGACTCATGGCTAGGGCTCTGGGAGCTGCACCCAGAGGCGGCTTCCGTGGAGTCAGCCCCCCAGGTTGACACTGCCCTGGAGTGCATAGTGTGCGACATCAACCCTGGCAAGGCTGAGCGAGGAGGATTTAGACATGAGGGCTGAGGGGACAGTCAAGGCCACCTACAACAGGAAGGCCTTAGAGGCGGGATAGGGGTGAGACTGAGTGTCGGAGGCCCGGCTCAGACATCGGGGCAAAGGAGAGTCAGCCTCTGCTCTCAGGGCTCCCTGCTTCTCCCCAGGAGTCAGAATCCTGCTTGGGACCCTGCCCGGGGCCAGTGACCCTTCTGCACACTGAGGCACAGCCCAGCCCTCACTCCCATCCCAGCAGGCATGTGTGGTTTGCCCAGGACTATGCGAGGCCTGAGTTTCCCAGTTAGGATCCTCAGGTGCAGGGCAGGGCTGAACCACCTGGAACCCAGCACGGTTCAGCTGAAAAGGATTGTGCTCAGTCCACTGGCTGGGTGATTCCCCTTCCCTCACTGTGCCAGGCTTGCACACAGCCCTGGGAAGGGGACTGTCCTCCCCTGCTAACCCTTGGGAACTGAAGCACAGAGAGGATGCAGGCCCAGAAGCATCCACAGCCACACAGTCAGGGAGGAGCAGGGCTGGGAACGCTGTGTCCTCCCGAAGGCTGCATACAGCTCTCCCCACAGGAGAGCAGGCGCCCCTGGGGCAGCCAGCAGGCCGTGTTGCTGGCCTTGTCCAGCTGTCCTCGGGCAGCCTACACATTTCCGGAAGGGCCAGTAGGGAGAGCGCTGGACTCAGTCACCCTAGGACCGAGCCCTGGACTTAGTAGCTGCGAGTCTTCCAGGACCGCTTCTCTCTGGGACTCGGGTCCATTGTGGGGGAAACGGAGCAGTCAGCCCCACCCACCCCGGAGGCAGGTGTGAGGGTTCACGGGGAGCCGGCAGGGTTGAGAAGGGGACATGAAGCCAGCCTGACACCTGGCTCCCCTGCAGGGGTCAACTTCACCTGGCCAGGAGGTCTGGGGCATAAGTGCCCGAGGGCCTGATTCCCATCCTTGGGAGAGAGCCCAAGGGGTGAGCAGACTATCGCCCTCGTCATTTCACTCGGCTGCTTGTTATGAATATTAATAGCATTAATTATTTCTAATCTGGCATCCAGGCCTGGCTGGCTGTGAGTGATCCCCAGGCCACCAGTCTCTGAGAAAGGCTTTGTGGGGTCTGGGGCAGAACCTTTCAAGGGCAGAGCTGGGGGAGGTGAGGGGAAGCCCAGCCCAGCCCCATCAATGAGGGGGTCTAGAGACAGGATTTCACCCATGGGTTGCCTAGGAAGGGGCCACACAGGATGGGCACCCATTTCACAGATGGAGAAACCAACCTAGCTCAGGATGAGAAGGCCAGTTTAGCAGCAGGACACTGCCCTGCAGAAGGTCACTGAGGCATCTGTCTGGTCCCACCCAAAGCCCCTGTCTCTCCCTCAGCAGGCACCTCTGACCTTGAACCATCAGGATATCTGTGCCAGAGGTCAGAATCCTGAGAGGAGAGGAGAGGAGAGCTGTCTAACCAGCTGAGCTAGGAGACCTCGGGGTGTGGCCTGGGGGCAGATGTCTTGGTGTGAATTATAGAGATAATAACAATACATCCCTTATAAGGTCCTTGTGCACATTAATTAGTTACGAGGGTCAATGCTTAGAACTGGGTCTGGGACTCACAAAGAGCTCAGAGCTTGCTATTTCCCCCACGCTCGCCAAGGGTCAGTGGTGGTGTCCTTGTGAACAGCACAGCCTTTGGGGGCCACTGGGCCCATGTTCAGTCCCCAAGGCTGTGGGGCCTAAGCCAGGCCCCTTTCCCCTCTCTGTGCCTCAGCTTCCCTGACTACACAGTGTGGGATGTAACACATGGTCTCCGAGGGCCCTCCCAGGAGTGACTCTCAGTGGGGGAGGCTCAGCCTTGAAATCATTCAGTCTCTTGCTGGGACCCATCACCTCCTCCACCACCCCCGACCCTGGGACCTTGGCGCCCCACCCACAAAGTCTAGGCAACCGTCCCACCTGACCCAAAGGGCAAGGCTGAGGAAGGACCCAGGTGGGGAAGTCGCAGGTAGATGCCATCTGTCCCTCACCAGCCAGTGGCAGGCACCCAGACATTTCTCAGAGCATCAGTTTTCTGGGCTCTAAAATAGGGTGACAGGGCCTCCCTCACACAGGACCACAGTGCAGATCAAGTCTGATGGTTCAGAACTCCAAGGGGCAGGGCAGGTGGCTCTGCCTCTGCGTACCGTGGTGGCCACTGGAGTGCTCAGCAGGGATGGCACTTAAGAATGGGCTCTGGGTGGTGAGGAACCCAGTGCTCCCCTTCTATGTGAACGGTGGTGAATGTCTTAACCTCGCAGAGCCTCAGTTTCCTCATCTCTAAAATGGGGCAAATAATTGTCCACAACCTGGAGGGCTGCCTTGAGGAATCAATGAGATAATACACATACATGCCTGTCAGCGGACACAGAGCAGAGCTCCACGGACGGCAGTTGCTGCTGTCATTATTACTGTTATTGTTCTTTATTATTATTATTATTATTGTTGACCCTCCAGCTTCAACACCTCCTCCCCAAACCTGAGTCAGACCAGGGGCCAGCACCCTCTAAGGCTGGATCTGTGCACTGGGAGGGGTTTCTGGGTCTCGGCAACATAGACCACACCCATCCTAGGCCATCAGAGGGTTCAGGGTAGCCCCCCACCAGGGGAAGCCCCCAGCCTCCCGCAGACAAGAGTCTCTGTCCCGCTGACCTCAGGTCAGGGCAGGGGCAGTGTGCCGGCACAAAGGCTGGGCTCTGTCTGTGCCTGCGGCGGGGGCAGCTGCCTGAGGAGGGCCCTCCTGCCACAATGAAGTCTTTGAGCAGCTGCCGGCAGGAGCTGAGCTCGCCTTGAAGGCCCCCGGCGTTCACAAGCCCCGTCTGTCTGTGAGGCCACCAGGCCAGGCAAGCAGCTGCCGTGGGGGCAGGGCCCATGCCCACCCTGCTGCTGGGCACACCACCTCCCCAGCCTCCTCTCTCTCAGAGGATGCCTGGCTAGGACAGGTAACAGGCCTAAGAGCCAGGCTGAGCCTCAGGGGGAGGGGGGAGGGCTTGCCCATGTCCCTGCTCTGAAGTGATAGTTCCAGGACTGGCACAAAGAACACGGAAAAGCCCCTATCCCCCCAACCCAGGGCTCTCAGGAAGTCACAGCAGGGCCAGGGCTCTGCCTCTCTACTTCTCTCCATCTCTTAGCCTCAGTTTTCTCATCTGTAAAATGGAGCCTCCAAGTATGTCCCCTACCCCAACCCCCAGAGCATCTGTGAGAATCAAATGAGACCTGCATTTAATGTTCTACTCAGTGACAGGCAGGTATGAGGACTCAGGGATTGCCATCCTGATCACGACACCATCACTTCTCCTTTCTGGGACATGGCTTCATCCCCAGCTCAGCGTGGGTGACCTTGGCCTGGTGACTGAGTCTCTGGTTTCTCCTTTATAAAATAGGCTAATGCCACCACTCCCAGGGCTGCTGGAAAGAGAAAGCCATTTATCAACACACCTCAGACTCAGGAAACCTTGGCTAGATGAATGAACGATTCGACTCCAGGGTTAAGCAGCACCTCGCAGGGGCTTGGGGAGGGGAAGAAGGAGGAATAAAGGTGGGTGGAGGTGGGGTGGGGCAGATGTGTGTGACCTACACCGTCACAGGGAGGCCTGCCAAGTGCCGGGGGGCCAGGAGGCAGGAAGGGCTGGTCCTACAGTCAGTCAGGGAGGGCTTCATGCAGGAGGAGGCATTCACTCAATGTGGGGATTGAGGGTGGTCTGTATACAAGGAACAGCAGAAGTGTGAGCCATGGTATCCACAGGCCTAGTGGGGGACGTCCTGGAGGAGAGTCTGGTGGATCAGCCAGGGCTGGGCTGGGCAAGTCTGAAATGTCAGGCCAAGGGCTTTGGTCAGTGTTTCCAGAAATAGGGAGCCACTGATGATCTCAAAGCCAGTGAGTGACTTGAATTAGGATGAATTCTTTAAATGTCTGGCAGTATCTGTGCTAGAGGGAAAGGGATGGGGAAATTTCCATGTGGCATCCTCTTTTCCACCACTGCAGTTTAAAGAGTGGGTTGGTCAGGAGTGGGTGTAAAGGAGACTTCGGGCCAAGCAGAGCCATCCAGAGCCTAACCCTCTGTGGGGTCCTAGTCCCAAAGCCAGCACTGCCCAGGGCTACTCTGACGTGTCCCTGTGGGCAGCCTAGCACCCAGCATAGGGGATACTTTGAGAACCCAGAGCCAGTCTGGGTTCAAATCCAGCTTTGCCTGGACTTTGTACAAATGACCTCACCTCTCTGGGCCTCCGATTCCATGTCTGTGAAGCGAGTAAATATGCCTGAATTCTGAATTCCTTCCTGTCACCAGAGAGGCCGAGGCCTCTTCCTGTTTTATGGCGTCTGGGGGTGCAAGGACTCATGTGACCACACAGTGGTGACTGCAGGGTTGTGGAGGCCCCCAGTTACTCCCTCCCAATAACCAGCTCCCCCTCCCCACCCTGAAGACCCCAGGAGCCATCTCTTGACTGTGCACCTTCAAGACCCGACAAGATTGCCATCACTTCCACCCTTGCCAGAGTCAGGGCAGCAACAGGCCTCGGCTGCACCCCTAGCCCACATCAGTCTGGTGCTGAACAAGCCACCAGGAGCCCCCCTACCGCCCCCAGACCCCCAGAGGACTTGGCCTTCACCTCCCCAAGGCCTCCCTCCTCCCCGGGCCCAGGCCACCCCAGCCGCACCCTCTCGGACCTTGCTCCTCCTCACCCCAACCTCCTGAATCAGGGGAGGCTGGTGCGCCCCTACTCGAGCTGCCCCACGGAAGGGCCGCGCTGCAAAAAGCTGAGTAAATAATGACATTTCCTCCTCTTTCCTGCGCTCTTCGCCCCTTTCCCTCCACAAATAAATTATCAACATGCCGAGGTCCCGGCGGAGCGGAGCATATCGCAGGGAACAATGAAAAAGCTTTTAATAGGATTCCAGGAGCTGCAGCCACTCGCTCTGGGCCCTAATGGAGATTGCTCCGCGACCGCAGGCCGCCCGCGCCCCCGCGCCCCCCGCGCCGCCAGCTCCTCCCGGGCCCGCGGGCAGTGCGGCCCGGCTGGGCCGCCCGCTGACGTCACGGCCGCGGCTGGCGGCAGAGAAGCGGGAGGCGGCGGCGGCACGTGCCGCCACCCGGCCTGCCCACCCCCGGCCCAGCGGGCGGGAGGCTGACCCCGCCAGCCCAGCTCTCCTTCCAAGGCACCTCCGCGGGGAGCCCTCCCCTGACTCCTCACCCCACTCGGGTTAAATGACGCCACATTTCATTCACCAAGGAAAGCACACAGTATGGCGTCAGGGAGGGCAGGCTGAGTGGAGGACGCCCGGGGAGGGGTGAAGTGGAGGCGGAAGCACGACAGAGATGAAGCTTGGGCCCTGGAGACCCCTGCACCTCGGTTTCCAGTCTGCGAGGGCATTTGTAAGGACCCAGGCAAGACTGGGACCAAGGGTAGCTCCATTGCTGCCCCCTCCACGGTGTGACCTTGGGCGAGTCACTTCAGCTGTGTCTCCAATTCCTGGGGGTAAAATCAGGATAATAAGAGAGCCTGCCTCCAAGGTTTATTGGGGGGATGAAGCCAGCTAATACCGCCGAGATTGTAGCAAGTGCAGTCTGTCGGCCACTATCTCTAGGACAATGACCACCATCTCCTTATGTGGGGGAGGAGGTCAGATGCCCTATTCTGGCTGTGCAACTTCAGTCCAGTCACTTTGTCTGTCTGTGCCTCAGTTTTCTCTTCTGTAAAATGGGCTGCTATGAAGCCTCAGAGGGATCCTGCAGAGTCCCTAGCATGATGCTCCGTGGCATGTGGTGTAAACAGTAAACACTCGATAAAGGCAGCCATATGGCCTCTCTGCTGCCCTCACAGGACGGATCTAGTCACACTGGCCCCTATGCCAGGCTTCCACCCCAAGGCTTGGCACACAGGAGGCACCTGTTAAATACCCAAGGAGGTCCTGCCTTACCCCATACCAGGGGAGTCATTCTGGGCAGAAGGTGACTTTGGAACACAAGCTCTCCCTGTTCACAACTTGGACCCTAACACCTCTCACCTCCCAACTCATTGCTTCCGGAGCCCTCAGGGGCCCAGTTCTCCCCAATCGCCCCAGAGTTACCCACACTCCAACCTGCCCCTCATCACAGCTGAGTGGTCTGCAGTCCCCTCCCCTCCCCCATCTACCCACCTGCTACCCACCTGGGCTGCAGACCTCAGGGGCCAACCTCTGCCCCATGAGGGGGCCAGTGAGTTCAGCAAATGCGTGGTGAGCTTCCTGGCCAGGAAGGGTGGGCGCTCCTGAGGGCAGGAGGCTGGTGTGCATAGCCCTCCCTGGGGCCCTGAGCTCCTCGGAGTCCCAAGCAGGGCCAGCATCCCAGCCCCAAGTCTGGCAGGAGCCTGACCTATTTGCTAAAGTACAGTAACTGCTGGTTCCTCCAGAGCCCTTCCGTGGACACCATCACACTGAATCTTCACACTGACCCTGGGAAGTGTGCCCTGTTGGTCCATTTCACAGATGTGGAGACTGAGGAATAGAGAGGGGAAGTAAGGCATCCAGGGGCACCCAGCTGATAAGTAACAGAGGTAGGATTAGAACCCAGGTCCACCAGACGCCACAGCCTGGGCACTGTCATTTCACTGCCCAGCTGCCTCGTGGTGAAGCCTGACTTCCACATGGCCTTGGAGGAGGCCTCTCTCCACTCTGTGCCTCAGCCTCCCTCCTCACAGTGGAAAGCCAGGCAGAGCGGGGATGTGACACTGCCCAGCCCTCTCGGCAGCCCAAGGCTGGCGGGGTCTCAGGGCTCAGAGTCCCAGAGCCATGATGCTGGTGAGCACTTTGGGGCCTGGCAGTCCAACCCCTTGGCCAGCAGTAGTGGGGAAACCGAGGCACAGAGAGCCCCAGTCTCTGACTAGGGGGGTAGGGGATTGTGTGTGGTATGTCTCCCTGGGACAAGTGGGCAGACTAGAGGGGGTGCAGACCATTGGTGGGGGAAGGTCTTCCAAGACCTTTGCTGCCCTCTCTCTGCTAGGAGCCCTCCCTCTGTTCACTGGCCAGCCCTGAGCACCCGGCCAACCCTCTCATCCCCTGCTGGCTCCAAGCAGGTGGCCCTGCCCCGTGCCAGCCTGACTGCGGGGCTCCCTCCTGGGTTAGGCTACAAGGCTGACCATCTCCAGGGCTCCTCAGCTGGAGCAGGGTTTGGGAGGGGGCTCTCACCCTGGCTTCTCACTCCTTTGCACCCACCCCCTTCCCAGAGAGGGACACAGTGAAAGCATATGGGCGACAGACAGCCCCGTCTATGGGGTCAGGATTGGCAGGGGCTGCACAGGAAGAGGCCCTGGGCTGGGTGGGTGGCATCAAGGCCCTTCTTAGCAGCAGGGTCCTGGAGAGGGGGTGGGCTGTAGGGTTCATTCACCAGAGCCAGGCTCAGCTCGCTCAGGGAAGGCAGGTTAAGAGGGTGGGTGTGAGCATGTGTGTGCAGGAGTGTGAGTGTGTGTGAGCGTGCAGGTGTGAGCACAGTGAATATCTATCTCCCGTCCTGATCTGGTCCTGCCACCACTGGGACTGTGGATAACTCAGCTGTGGCCAGCTCCGGGCCTAGCCCACCCCAGGCAGCTTCTCTGAGAGAATGAGCCCCCCCCCCGCCCCAAATGAACCTGAGCCCCCTACTCAGGGCAGGGGCAGCCCAGCCCTGTCTAGGAGCCCGGAGCCCAGCAGGCCTGCCGGCAACCAGATTCCCCTGAGACAGAACCAGTCGGTCTGGCAGAAGAGCATGTTTTAATTTTTTTTTTTTTTTGGCAGGAGGAGAGGTGGGATTAGGTTTGTTTATTTATTTGTTTGTTTAATGGAGGTGCTGGGGATCGAACCCAGGACTTCGTGCATGCTGAGCATGCACTCTACCACTGAGCTATACCCTCCTCCTCTCAGAAGAGCATGTTTTCAATGAAGGTCATCCCAGGAAAGCCACAGGCAGCTCCTGGGCAGGGTCTGCAAGGATCCTGGGTCCGGCCCATGTTTGATCCAGGACCCAGGGGTGGTGTGTCGCTTGAGGGGCAGCTGAGTCTAGAGGAGTCCCCAGGAGTCCCCAGGAGTCCCAGCTGGTAGGATGGACCCTCCGCTGCCACCCACAGCAGCTCCTGAGGCAGTTCAGCCACGGCTTCATCTTTCACTCGTCCGTTCATCTACCCTGCACCACACTGAGCACCTACTATGTGCCATGTCCCCTATGGCTGCACCAGTGAGGCAGACAGACAGACACAACTCCTGCCCTCAACCCATCCCTGCCGCATGGGGCCTCTGACCCCTCATCCCCAGCCCCACCACCACTCAGGACCAGCCAGCCAGGCAGCTCCCGCCCGGAGAGGCCCAGGGCACCTGCCACTACCCCCTGAAAACTCAGCTCTCCCCTCTACTCCACCAGGCAGCCCTTGGCAGCCCGCCCCCAGGAAAATCCCATCCTGGCGCCAGGACTGGTTCCTGGGCAGCACTTCCCAGGCGTCACCAGGGGTGGAGGGTGGAGGGGCGACCAGTCCATGAGAGCAATTTGCTGCTTGTGTAGATAAATGCCACCGTCCTCTCCTCCAAAGTGAGTCCCCTTTTCTTTTCTCTCTTCCTCCCTCCAGCTCTCTCTCTCTTTTTTTTTACAGTTTGCTAAATCTGTTGTAGTCTGGTGCCAACGATTAATTCAGGCAGAAGGAGGGAATGGGGAGCAAAAAACATGCTGTCACAGAGCTGCTTCTTGGGAGCAGAGCACACGGGAACGGCCGGGGCCAGCACCTCAGCCACCCCGGTTTTAATCCCAGTTTCAATTAAGTACAAAGCCATCCCCCAGAGGCCCAGCCGCTGCCTCCCTGCCTGCGAGTCCCCCACCCAACCCCCAAAGAGCAGAGCCTACAGCACCTGCGCCCCTTCCACCCTCTGGATGCCTGGGAGGCAGTGTCCCCTAGTGGTTAGCTGAGCCCCATACAGCTGGGTCCTGGTGCCTCCAGGAGACCTGGCCTTCACTCGCTTCCCTAGCCCCTCTGTCCAGTGTCCCATCCCCGAGCTGAGGGACATTCAGAGCCAGAAGAGGGTTTGTCACCAGCACCCATCAGTCTGTACCGGAACCCCTGCCCCATTACAGACAAGCCCAAATATTCTCCCTCCTGGCCCAGCAGAGGCTGGGTCAGGCTGCCCACACAGGCAGACACACAGCTCTCAGGAACAGGGGACTGATCGAGCCCAGGAAGCCCACCCTTCCAAGGGCTCACCCAGGAGGACTAGGCAGAAGGTCACTGAGGCAGGTCCAGGAGTCCAAGAGATGGAGAAAGGCCAGCAGAGACCCAGGAAGACAGACCACAAGCTCCAAACAGACCCACTGTCCAGATGCCTCCCCGGCCCCCTGTGCTCCTCACACCGGCCAAGGGGTCCACACGCAGCCCCTTATGTGGGTTCCGTCCTCCAGGCCCCTCGTTCCTGCCCCTCCTCCTCACCGACGCTGCTCCACCTTCACGTCCTTGGCTCAAGCACCCCCTTCCCTGTTCCCAGCCCCCAGCAGGCTCCCCTATCAGCCCACCTCACAGGGCTGCCTTCCCGCCTTCAGAGTCCAAGGTTCCGTGGGAGGGGAAGTATCTGATGCTGTCTGACCCCCACTCCCAACTACAGCTCCCTGAGGGCAAGACTTGCAGCTGCTCATTTCCCTCCTTTCCTCCCAGAGCCCAGCACAGTACCTGGCCCCTGACCATGACCCATGCTCGATGCCAAATGAATGAATGAATGAATGAGGGAGGGATGGACTGACGGAAAGAAAGACTGAAGAGCCAGGGAGCCAAACAGGGCACCTTGTGAGCCAACCCCTTACCCCACGAAATAACGCCTATGGCGGGTGGGGTCTCCCCATCCCTCCCCCGCCCCTCCCCCATGCTCACTGGTCCCAGCTCCACAGGGTGGGAGGCAGCACGCGCAAGTCCACGGTCGGAGTTTCAAAACCCAGGGCTGCAGTGAATCCAGCAAACAGCTTCCACAAGGCGAGTCAAGGCCCCCAAATGCTGACATCATCTGCAGAGCCACTGACCCCAGGGAGCGGCTGGGCTCTGGGGGCCGCAGGCAGCGGTAAACAGACATCCACTCGCCGCTCAGGCAAACAGGCCTGCACAAACACGGCCTTCTCTCCGTGGAGCCCTCTCTGCTCCAGCTGCTGCTAGGGGATGCCATGCTGGCCCGCATGGGGGACGGGGCATGGCAGGAGCACCCTGGGGTCACGCTGTCCTCTCCCCTGTCTTTTCCTCAGGCCATCCCCCCACCCCCCAGCCTTCTTGGGGTGACTGCCTCACAGCAGAGGACAGTATGCAGCTGCCTTATACCCTGGCACAAGCCGGAGCAGGCCTGAACTCTGTCTCAGGGAGAGTAACCCAGGTTCTGGGGAGGGGGCCCCCAAACTCACATATCAAGGGCAGCAAGCAGGCCTGAGGCCTGCACCAGCCTCACCCTCCCCGAGCCCTGGCGGCTTTTCCCGATGGTGAGCAGCCCCCACCCACCCCACTGCAGGCATTTAGGACCTCCAGCCATGCCCACGTCCCTCACACCCCTCCTGGTCTGTATACTTACTCACGGCCCACACACCCCATCCCATGAGGGCTCCAAGGCAAAAACCCCTCGCCCTCACCCCCATTGCTCCTGGACATCCCTGCATCTCTGGGGCTGGGCACTGGAGCTGACGACCCCAGCCAGCAGGTGGCTGAGATCCCACCCGGAATGGGCTTTGGGGGCTCGGGGCGGGGGGTGGCTGAGGTGGTCCTTCCTGCTACTCCAAGGCCTAAAGAAGCTGAAAGCCCTCAGCCCAGCGTGAAGCAGGGGTGGGGATCACAGTGGTGGCCACACTGCTAGGCATAAACTCTGCTAAAAGCTTCACATGCATCATCTCATAGTGGGAACCCCTAAGGTGGATACTGGTATTACCCCACTTTACAGATGAGGATATTGAGGCCCAACAAGATCCAGGAACTTGCTGGAGGGCAGCAGGCCAGGCTGAGAAACCTTCCCCAGGAACCACAAGTTCCTAGGACCCTGGAGCAGAAGGGTTGTTCCAGCCAGACCCCTGCACAGCCCCAGACAAGCCCCATCTCTGTGATCAGGCCACTTCTCAGCCCTGACTCTAGGGCAGCCTGGCTGGCTGGGGAGCTGGCTGCCAGCAGGTCCCCAGTTCCCAGAGGACACACACCACGGGGCAGGGCCTTCTTCTGCTCATAGTCAGTCATGAGCCATCTGCCCCTTCCCCAGGAAGGGGGCAAGCTGCCCTGCCCCGCCCAGTACTGCCTCCCTGCCCTGCCTGCTGCCTCTGCCTGCTGCCTCTGTCCCACCTGACTGGGCAAAGGTGGCTGTGCCCAGCAGGCCACAAGGGCTTCATCCTCCCCTGCAGCAGGGAAGCCTCTTCTTGACAAATGCCACCACACTGGGCCTCTGCAGGCAGTCAGCAGGTTCCAAGCCTGCCTCTCTGTCCCTTGACACCCACCATTTGAGGTCCCGTCCATCTCTCAGCTAACTTAGAGGCGAGTACAGACACTACCTGCCCCTCTTTTGTGCACCGCCCTTCCCTCCTGTCCCACTCTCAGGATGTGCACTCATTCTCACAGCGTGCGGCAGCCGCTCTATCCCCCCGTGCAGGCAAGGAAGTGGGGTCCCCATGGGTGAAGGCTTGGGGTCACCCAGTGGGCGACAGGGGCTCAGCCACCAGGCCTCAGTCTGCACAGAGCTGAGTCCTGCAGACCAACGCCCTCCTCACAAAGCCCTGACAGCAAGTGATGCAATGGGGTGACAACACCCCTCCCCACTGCCTCCTTAGAGACCAGCTGGATGGACCTCCCAGGAGCTGGCGATGGGAGGCCTCGGGGAGGTGTGGGGTGGCAGGGGGACACCACGGAGAGTGCTGCTTCTGAGGGTCAGTGCTGGAATCTGACCCCCAACCCCAGCCCTCCAAGACTTCTGCAGGTGCCCGCAGACCTTGGGGACCCCTTCAACCCAGGAGCAGGACATCTGTCAACCCCACCCATTTTATAATACATCCTGGCCCCCCCCAAACTCAGCCTCAGGGGGTCAGTACAGTCAATCCATTTTACTGACAAGGGAAACTGAGGCTCAGAGAGGCAGAGGGACTTTCAACCAGTAAGTGATAGGATGGAGGCATACAGACTGAGGTCTAGGGGACATCGCAGCAGACTACAGCAGCCCCAGGGCATGCCTGCTTAAACTCATGCTGGGTGGCTTTTTACAGAAGAGTGTCCAGTCCCGGTGTCTATGTGAGATCACAGGGCCTGGGGCACACATAGCTCCCCCCATACACAGACACCCTGTCTGCTCTCCTCTCTCTTCCTCTCAAACCTGCCCATGGCCAGCCCCTCAGCCAGGATGTGACAGCCCGTCAGACCTACCAGGGCCCCCTCTCTGCCTGCTCAGCTGGGCAGTAACCCCTCCTGGGCATGGGTCCTGGCAGCTCAGGCCATTTCCATTTAAACCCCTGAGGAAGCCCTGAACAGTCGCCCACGGAGTCAGCACCAGCTGACAGGTGATGTTTGCACCTCTCCTCCTGGGGCTGGCAGGAAGAGATGCAGTTGGCTTTTACTCCAGAAACCTGAGTCTGGAGCCCCTGAGCGTGGCCACCTTCCCCATGGCTGCTTGAGCAGAGAGGGGCATGCCCCAGCCCATATCCCTCTGTCAGTGGCATCCTGCATTCTGTGGGGCTCTGTGCCCCAACACAGGCAGCCTCCTCCCCAACTCCTAAGCCACCTGGGGAGGGAGAGAGGAGGGACTGGTTTCTGTTTTCCCTGAGGGTGCAGGGGCCAGGGTGGGACAAGGCAGGACCCAGCTGCCCCCTCCCCACCTCCTAGTCTACGCTTTATTTATTCACATCAGGGCTCTGGCTTGGGCTACAGGGGCTTTGCACACCCCAGCTGGGCTGTGTTCTCTTAAAACCACTCACCCTAGAGAGCCTCCCAGCCCTCCAGGGCCACCGAGAAGCCTGGGGCAGCTCCCTGATGTGATGCTCCACAACTTTCTCCTCCTTGGAGAGCTGTGATCAGCCACGGTTCCTGCAGCTGGGCAACAACCAACAACACTCCCCAGCCTTCCGCCCCTGGGCCTTCAGTCCCCGCGAGGAGGAGCAGGCACCCGGCCTCCGGCTTGAGGGGGGCACCTGCTGCCCACCGCCTCCCACCGCCTCAAGCCCAGTGGTCGCACTGTTCTAGCCGCCAGGTGCACCGCCCTGGCCGCCTGCCCCGCACCGGGCTGACCGTCCACTGCGCGCACAGGGAGGGAAGTTGGAGGCTGCTTATGCCCCCCTTGAAGTCGTTTTAAAAATAAAACCTCGCTCCAACCGTGACTCACGCGGCTGGTGGGGACCGGAGCGCGGCGCCCTGGCCGGCCGGCTGCCTCTCTCCGCGCGCCCTAGCCCGCCGGTTCCCGGGGACTGGGCCAGAGCCGAACCGGCCAGCCCAGCTTGGCGACCCCCGCGGGTAGGGGCTCCTGCCTGGGGGCGCAGCAAGGGCTCGGGCTCCGACCGAGCCCCCGCCCTTTCCAGCCTCTGCTGAAGAGAGCGAAGCCGCTGGCCGCGCACCCGGTGCCTCCCCGTGGCGAAGCCAGCGCCGCGGGTACTCGGCTGTCCACTCGGGGGCCCCCACCCCAAATCCCAAAGGCTGCTCGGTCCCGGAGGCAGCTGGGCAAAGCCGGGCAGCCGGATCCCGCGACGCCTCCCTGCGCTCCCCCACCCCGCCCCGCTGGCCCCATAGCCCCGTCCTGCGCGCGCGGACCCAGGCCCCCCGCCCCGTGCATCCTTCCTTACCTGCGCAGCGGCCGGGGAGGCGGGTCTCCTCGGGAAACTTTGCGGTGACAGCTGGAGCCTCAGGGGTTATTCCAAGGAACGGGCGGGAACCGGAGCCCGAGGGCGCCCAGGGGGGCCCGGGAGAGGAGACCCCAGCGCTCCGCGGAGCGCGGTGGCGGGCCCGGGGCGGAGAGCGCGCGGCGGCGCATCTGCCCGGCTCGGGCGCCCGGCGTAGCCGCGGGGGGCGTGCGCGGGGGTGCGCCTGGCGGCCGGGGTGCGTGTGCCCGGGTAGGTGCGCTCGGCGGGGCGAGGGCCAGCAGCGGTGCTTGCGCGAGCGGCGGCGGCGAGCAGGGCGCGGGGAATCAGGCTGTGCGGCCGCCTCTCCCCTCGCGGCAGCGGCGGCGGCGGCAGCGGCAGCGGCGGGGGCCGTGCGTGCAGGCGCGGAGCGGGGAGGGAGGGGAGGAGGGGGGAAGAAGGGGGAGGCAGCGGGCGGGGAGGAGGCGACGGGGGCGGGGGCGCCGCGCTGCGCACTGGCCGGCGGGACCCGGCGCGGGAGGCTGCGCCGCTGCGCGGGGACTCGGGCCCAGCCTGGGAGAATCGGCCTTCGCGTCCCACTCCCCCTACCCACCGCTAAAATGGATGGGGGGGGGCAGAGAGGTTGGGGTGTTGGTCCTGGGGGGAGGGGGAAGGAGGGAGGTTCCCAAAGCCAGCCTCCAGCTCGGGGGCGGGGAGAGAGAAAAGGGTTCTCACTCACGCTCACGCGCCACCTCCCCTCCTCTCTGCACCCACTCATTCATCCATCCTTTCACCCATCCATCCGTTCATTCATTCATCTGTGTACCCATGCATTCATTCACAAACAGGTACCCACCGCCTCCTCTGCGTGCCAGGGTAACCCCTTTCTCCCTGTCTGACGCCCCTTCCCCACTGGGACCCTCTCACCTGCCTTGCTCCCAGGTCAGATCCCAGCCCCGCTTTCCCCTCATTAGCTGACTGTGACCTTGAGCAAGTTACTTAACCTCCAAATCTCAGTGTCCCCCGTTATAAAATGGGAGCATTAACAACTTACTTCCAAGGGTTAACAGCAGGGTGAAGGAGACCTTGAAAAGGAAAGTGGCTAGGGCCATGCCTGGCACACATTAGTGACAGGAAATGTCTACACCTGTTGTGTGGGGTCCAGTGTGGTGGTAGGGGTGGACTAGACCTCCCTCCTCTGAGCCTGGGAAGTTCCCATGCTCTCAGCCTTCTCTGGGATACTAAGGAGTTCTCTGTCTGCCTGGCATCCCTAGACCAGACCTTGTCACAGAGCTCAGTCATCTGGTCCTGCCACCCTTCTCCCTAGAGGGCTGCTCTGAGTGAGTCCTTGCCTCTATCTAGAACCTGCCCACCTCCACCCAGGCCCCACTGCTTGCAGGTCCATGCCCAGACTCCCCACAATCTGGCTGGGACCCCTCCTCCCAGTCCCATCCCAGCACCTCCCACCCACTATCCCAACTGCAGGCCCGTGTTAGACCTTGCAGGAGCCCAGCACACCCTGGGCTTTGCTGTCCTTTAAGGCCTGGCCAAGCCACCTCTCCTCTGGGATGCCCTCCCAGCTTCTCCCTAGGGGAAGGTCATCCTAAGGAATATCAGCCCCTCTCTCCCCCGCATCCTGTGCTCTCCCATCCCAGGAGCAGGCTGAGGCCTTCCCTGAGGCTGCTGCCTCGGTCCTCACAGTGAGCACCCCTTCATTGGCCCTTCTTGCCTCTCCCTCCTCACCCCTCTATCCCTGCTTCCCTCTCCTTATCTCCCTTTCTTCTGCTTTATACTCAATTCACCAAACAGCTATTTTTTCCTCCCAATTTTTATTTATTGTCCAAACACCATCACATCAACAATAAAGGAAAGAAAAATCACCCACAACACCACCGCCCTGTGGCGTCAACAGCCTCCATTCTTCTGCTCCCTTCCAGGCTTATCCATTCCCTGTCGGCTGTAACTTTTATGGAGATATGGTTTCCGTTCCGCCTCCCTAGACCCCCAGATGGACGTGAGGGCCCTGGGGCTCCATCATCCCTCCATCGTGGCACTTAGCACCTTGCTGGGGAATTATGTGCCTGTCTTCCTCCTCTTCTGAACTGAATCCCTTGAAGGAGGGACTCCTTTCCATTCCCACCACCCCCAGGCCTAGCACAGTGCTGGCACAAAGCAGGCATTCAGGGCCCCGGAGTGGAGTGGATCGTATGGATATAGCTGTATTTGACAGATTGCATTTAGATATCAAAATACCATCTTCATAATAGTGTTTTTTATGGCTGCATGATATTCCAACAAGCTGATGTACCCTAACTTACTCAGCCATGCCTGGCAGCTGCAGACAATTCAAAGAATATTTATGGAGGTCCACGGTGCAGGGGGCATTTTGGGGACCAAAGGCCAAAGGGAATCAGGCTCTGCTGGACCCCATCCTAGCAAAACCAGAAATCCAGCCAGGGGGTGGGTACCTAGGCAGTTAGGGTTTAGCAGGATCTTGCTGAAACAGACATCATTACCATGTGACTCCGGGATACAGAGGCCAAGTGCTCTGCAACATCCAAGGTAGCTTCCAGGGGAGGCTCCAGGGGAGCCAGGGGAGGTGGCTCTTGAGGTGGTCTTGGAGGGCCAGGAAGAATGTTCTAGGCGGACGCTAGAAGCTCATTTCAGCTTCAGGGACTGTGACGTGAAAGAGGCTGGGGTTTGGAGATCTGGAATTCTTGGTTGGAATTGGGAGGTAGGAGTCAAGGGGGGCCATGGTGGAAGGTGAGGTGACTAATGTCAGCCAGGCCAGGTGTACAGGGCTCTGGACAAGCCTGGAGAGTCTGGCCTTTATCTTGGAAAAGGTAGAGTGCCAGGGAGGCAATGTAAGTATAGCAGGGGAGCTATCAGCCATGAGATTCAGAAAGATCACTTGTTCGTTCAACAAACACTTACTGAGACTCTGTGCGCTCTGGGGCTTCCTGAGGGCATGAGTCAGTGGTGAAGGCAGTGGGGTGGCCCTGGCCCAGGAGGACTGAGCTGCTCTTCGAGCCAGGCACTCATGAAAATGCTCTCAGCACGAGACAACACAAGCCACCCAGGGACAATTTGTGGCTTCAACCTTGGGCTCGCCAAGCCCCAGTTCCCCAGGCAGCATTAACCTGGGCACTGTCTGGCATCCAGGTGCAGCAGGCCCTACCACTGGGCAGCCAAGGTCACACTGGCCCTGCTCTCAGCACCCCAGCCTTCCCCACCACCTGCCTACCTTCTCGGGAGTCCTCAGATGTGGATTCTGCCTTCTACCTTACCACTGCTGACCCCCAGGTGCTATCTCAGTCCCTGCTCCTTTCCTCAATAGGGCCATCACAAGACCCCCTAAGGCTGGTGTGACAGTCTAATGATGTCCTACGAGGAAAGTGCTTTGTATACTGTAAAGTGCAGCAACAACACAGCTCACCATGATTAAACTGTTGTCAACCAAGGTTCCACCACCCTCCACCCTGTGTGGGCCTGTTCTGGGTTGAGGGAAACAGAAGGGGCTGACCTGGCTCAAGAGAGGGGGAGGGTCTACCCCACTGGATGGATAGCTGGCATCACCAGGGACTCTTTAGTCCCAAGCTCTGTGCTGGGTGTCCAGAAATGAAGCCCGCTGAGGAAGTGGCCAGGGGTCAGCACTACTGAAAAGGCCAAGAGCTGTTGTTCAGAGGGCGTGGCCTTGGACTTCAGCCAACTGCCTGAGAGTCAGAGGCTCAGCCTCCCCCACAGGCCCCAGCTTCGGCGTCATTTCCAAAGAGGGATAGACCTCCAGCCCCCAACTTGGAACCAGAGAGCCTCCTAATGGACTTTCGGCCCCATCTGTGGATTCTCGGTCTTGGAGATCACTGCCCTCCAAGATCCCCAGGGTCCCCTGTATCTGGGGGCACCTGATGGGGGCCCCCAGAGAATCAGTCACTGATCACCTGGCCATCTCAGACCGGGCCCTCTCAGTGATACCCAGGTATACCTTGTTATGTTTCCATGAATCATGGGCATGTGGCCTGTGGGTAGGCTGGCTGTGCACACCTGGCTGGGCATACCAGTCCTCACTGAAAAGTCCCACCAGCTTCTCTGATCCAAATCTTAATGCCACCATGCTCCCCCTCCACCATTGTACACTAAACCTTTCCATCCCTCACAGCAGAGAGGGCTGGGGCTTCTCCCCAGAAGCATGGGGTTTGGGTACAGAAGAGGCTGGGGGGGTGGGGGTCCCAGCATAGAATTTCAGGGATAGCAAGGCCCCAGCCCGGGAGGAAGTCCTAGAGAGGCTGCTCCAGGGAGTGGGCACAGCAGGGACAAGTCAGGTAGAACGAAGCTAGCAACTCCCAAGGGTGGACACCAGGAGTGGTGAGGAAGGGTGGCCAGGGCAGCAGGCCTGGGCAGCCTCTGGCCAGGCCAGGGGCACCCCTGCTCCTGCCCAGAGTGCTGAAACAGGGGTCCCGCTTCCCTGCACCCTTCTTCCTACTCACCCCTCAGTCCGGGGCTCTACCATCCTGTCCTTTGAGAGGCCTCCCTGAACCCACTTTTCCCAACTGGGCCACTTTGTTCCCTCTGCCCCCTCGGCTTCTCCTTGGTAGTGCTTCACTCAGTCTGTGCTTACAAGTGATTTGCGTGACTCCATTTTTCACATGTCTGAAATCGGGGCGTGGATGGTAGTATATTTTCTTCCTCAGTTGTACATGAAGTCTTGGTGAGACTCAGAATCGATGGAGCCCATGTTCAGTGTCCTGTGTTTTATTAGTGTCTGTCTCTCCCAGCAGACTGGGAGCCCCCATGTGGTCACAGTCTGGGCCTCTTGTGGTCCCTGTGGGTCTCCAGCACCTGCTGCAGGTCCTGGGCACGTGGGGAGACAGGTGGGCCTTGCTGAGTGTCAGGTTGAAACAGCCCTGCAGGCGATGGTGACAGCACTGCCCAAGGCCAACCATGATTCCTAAAACTGCCCAAGATGATGGTTCCAGGGATTCAGAGGGAGGCCAGGCACACTTCCAGCTATTGCAGTATGGTGGGGGCGGAGGGTCCTGGTGTTGTGGGTATGGGGGGGCGATGGGAGGTGAAGGAGAAAGATCAGGGCTGACAGCTGCCATCCCAAGCCCCTGGGTGGGTGGAGAGAAAGATGCCAGAGAGAATCAGAACTGGCCCTGGGCAGAGGCAGGACCAGGCCACCCGGGACAAGGGCTCCACACCAGCCTACCTTCCCCGGCACTGGCAGGACTGAGGCTGCTGCCTGGCTTGTCTCTGATGGGCCCTTCTCTCCCTTGGGAACCTCCTTTTCCTCCCACAAATGACATCACCACCACCCCCAACCCCCCACCTCCTCCAGACACCCAGGGCTGCCTCTTGCTTGCTTCTTTCCTCACCCACTCACTCCTAGGCCACTATTCCCAGCAGAAGTGATGCTTCTGATGGTGATTTAAGCATTTCTGGACTCTGACTATCATTCACTACTACACACATCCCAGGTCAATCTCAGGAAGGGAGACATGAACTGAATTTAAAGGACAGTCCAAGTGGAGGGACCAGCATGTGCCAAGGTACAGAGGGCTGGGTGACCAGCAGCTTGAGGTTTGTGGGAAGGGAAGTCAGAGGTGAGGCCAGAGATGCAGGACCGACCAGGAAGGAAGTTGGAGGGAGGAAAAGAGAGGGCATGTCCTCAAGATTTGGGGTGCCAGAAAGCAGTGTCTCCCTGACTGCCTGAGAGAGAAGGGGAGGGCAGGGTAGAGGATGGCAGGGTGGAAAATGGGGTTTTGAGATTGGAGCCTTGGAGACTTCAGCTGGAGCCAGGCCTTTGGTGACAACTCTCCCACCCCATCACTGCCTCTTCTGATCCCGGCTGACCTTTTCAGGGGCTCAGGACTCTGTTCCTCCTCTTCATCTCCTCCTTTGCTACCCCTGCCCCAGTCTGAGTTTACTGCCTTGGTCTCCTCCACTACCCAGGGGCTTTTGAGACAGGATGCCCTGAGTAGGCCACCTCCCCAGGGATTCAGACAGTTCCTGGGCCCTCCCCTTTGGGTTCTCTCTGTCCCCCAACCAGCTCCAACACCTCAGGGCAGCTGAAGCCCCTGAAGATGGGGGTCTGCAGATGGAGGGTCCTGAGCCCGGGGTCCCCCTCCCGAGTCCTGGTAGCCAGAGCCATGGTCCAGGGCTGGGGTTGGGTGGAGTCACTCAGGGCCCCTCACCTGCCCGTCACAAGTGCAGCCAGGCCTAGCAGGTTCTGAGCTAAGTATACCTCTGAGACTGGGTGCTGGGAGGAGCAATGGAGGAGGAGGAGGGGAGGGAGGAGGGAGAGGCTGCCAGTGATGGGGGTGGGGGATGGGGTTGCCCAGCAACCACCACGCTGACTCTGCCAGGGAGGGATCCTTAAAGAACTGAGCGGAAAGGCTGGGCCTTGGAAGGGCTGAGGCTTGGTCTCGCATACCAATGGCTGCCACCCTGGCACCTCCTCCTCCCTCCACGAAGTGAAGCTCCAGCTGGGAGGGCAGGAGGACCCAGGAAGGTGCCCAGCCCAGGGAGGACTAAGCTGGGATCCTATCTTGTCCCTACAGGACACAACCTGGGAGGGGGTAAGAAGGCTTCCCTGAGGCCTTCAAGGCAGGGGGCGCCCTGGATTCCCGGGCCCCCAGGGCCTGGGACAGGAGGGGACTGGGACTCCTCACCCCAACCCCTGGCCATCCCACCACAGGAGCACTCCTTCCAGAGCCAATAAAACTACCTCTTTTTGGCTGAGTGACCTTGAATGAGCCACCTCCCCAACTTTGTGTCCTGAGAATTCCAGGTGGCCATAGGACTGTCAGTCAGGGGCTGCCCAGAGGCGGCAGGCCTGACAAGGCTGTGTCTGGTGGGTGGAGTTTCTAAGGAAGTCCTTCCTGGTATCTGACTTAAATACTCTGCACAGCAGCCCACCAAGGGCTTGCCAGCTTTCCTCTACCTTTATGGAGAAGGGAATATCTGTTTGGTCTCAGTACAACACCTCATATTTCAAAAGCAACAAGGGTGAGGATTCGCTGTGAGGCCTCCTCTAGTTCCTTTCCTTTCAGAGTCTCGGTTTCCCCATCTATACACAGAGGGCTGGGCTTGGCCAGGGTGCCTCGCTGGGCTCCAAGGAGGCACCTCTGGACTGCCGCCCTCTCAAAATCACCAGAGCTCCCTCCTTGCTTCCTGCAGGGGTAGAAGGTGGGGGGAGCAGCGAGGAGGCCAGAGGCCCTGCTGTTTCCTCTCACCAAAGTGCTCATTCCATTGACTGGATTGAGCCACATTTGGAAGCCCATCCCATGCCCAATCCAGTCCTGACTTCCCTTGGTCCTCTAATTGGTCCCTATGGGTCCAGCATTGCCTCTACTCCTGGCTCTCCATCAGTCTCTCCTTGGCCTTTCAGAGGAGGCCACAGTTTCATTGAAGACCTGAAGGATGAGACCAGTTTGGAAAGAGCTGGAAGAAGAGTGTGCAGGGCAGAGGGAGCAGTCTGTGCAAAGGCCCTGGGGCATGAAAGAGCCAGATCTATTAGAGGATGAGAGAGGAGATCAGGGAATTGAGGGAAACGGAGCATGGAATGCAGCCATGCATTTGTGGAGGGGAATATGAATTTTATTCTAAGTGTAATAGGAAGCTATTTGAGAGTTTTAAGCAGGGAAGTGAACTGATCTAATTTATATTTTAAAATGATCATCTGAACAGCCACTTTGGAGAACAATTTGGCAATAACTATTAAAGTTAAAGAGGTGCATATACTCTAACCCAGCAGTCCTGATCCCAGGTGTATGTGAGACAAACTCGGACACATGGGCTCACGGGCCGTATGCACGATGCTACTGCAGCCAGGTTAGCAAGAGAGACAAAACTGGACACACTTGACTGTTGCTCAGCGGAGGGATGGGTGGATGAGTGTGGGACAGTCCTAACCTGAAGTATTACAAACAGCACTCTTTCCTCCTCCCAACCCGTAGTTTGTTTTTTGCTCAATTAGTCCCTGGTTATCTCCTTTTGGGAAGAAAACTGAAGCTCAGAGAGGTCAAGGGGCTGCCTGCGAACACCCAGCAAGCTGGGAGCAGAGGAACCTGTGACCCTCTCTTGGGTGGGTGTGCCTATCTAGGTAGGGGTGAGCAGAGTGGGAAGGATGCCTTCAGGACCCAGGCACACCACCCTCACCCCCAGGAGTTGTGGGCGAGAGGCCTCTCCAGGCCCCTCCCCCAGGATATATTTCCCTCGCCGCTGTCCACTCTCCCACCCGCCAGGGCGCCTCTGGGCCCCAGCCCCTCAGTCCTGCATAGATGGAGACTGCACCCGGCTGGCTGGGGCCCAAGTCATCTCCTGGTAATTGGGTTTCAGGGATGTTCGTGGTTATGCTAATGGTGGGACACTGAGCGCAGGCCCCTGTCTCCTGGGGGAGGGGAGGCCCAGACAGCAGCCAGGGTCCCACAGCGCTGCAGACTCAGCACTTCCATCGAAATCAGACTGCCAGATTCAAACCCTGGCTCCCTGCTTCCCAGCTGCGTGACCCTCAGCAAGTTACTCAGCCTCTCTGAGCCTCCATTGTGTTATCTGTAAAGTGAGAAAAAATAATAGTATCTTCTCATAAGGCTCTCGTAGGAGGGAAAGATAAAATGAAAGAATCCACTGGAAACACTTGGCCCAATGCCTGACACAAAGAATTTGCTCGATAAATGTGTCATTAACTATTTTTTGGTTTTGCTTCAAGTCTGAAAGTTCCCTCAGGAAAATGTGAACAGTGGCTAGCCGAATCTGTGTGATGAGCTAAGAGGTGATTCACTTTTCTTTTTAAATATATTATCCAATTTGGGACAATGAACATGAATTTATTACAAAACAAAATACCAATAAGTAGAAGTGTCTGGAGAAGGGGCTTGGAGAGTGGGTGTTGAGGGGGATGGGGGCCCAAGGGTTTAGGGTCCAGCTTGGGGGCCGCTGGCTGGGAGGTTGGATCTCCAGGGGCAGAACCCAAGGAACCCAGGCAGGAGGGGATGACAGAGGGGCCTAGACCAGCAGGAACCACAGCCAAGTCACCTGCTTTGAGCCTAAATGGCTGACTAGGCGGCTTTTGTAAGGAGGGGGATGGGGGTGGGATGCCCAGGGTAGACCAGGGAGGGGACTGCAGAGGCGGGATGGACGTGCGTGAACGGGCAGGGGTGGGGGGGGGGGGTCCATCGAGGTCCAAACGAGCAGAGGAAGCAGGGCCTGGCACAGGGCCAGTGGGAGGAGGAGGCCAAGGGTGAGACTCTAGAAGGGGGCCCCAGCTGGGTACATTTCCAACAGATCCGAGGAATCCCAGGGCCCTACTCAGAGATGGAGTGAAGAGCTCAGTCCCAGAAGCAAATAAGCCAGACCTGGCAGAGCAGGATGCTTAATGGTCCAGGCTCCAGAGTCAGACCAATGGGATTCAAATACTACTTCCACCACCATACCTGTGTGGCCTTGGGCCAGGCACTTATCTGAGCCTCAGTTTCCTCATCTGTAAAATGGAGCCATGCAACCAGCAAGCTCCCCATGGCTCTCCCTGAGAGGCTGGCGAACAAACCTTGAAGATCAGAAGCTGCTGTTGTTTTGTTGTTGCTGTTATTAACCCCACCTGACAGCAGGCTGCTCTCACCTTTCTCCCTGGCTGATCGGGGAGAAGCTGGGGATCCTCCCTGCCAGGAGACCCCAGCTCCAGTGCCCATTGCCGCCACAAAGCTCTACGATGCTCTAACAGTTTTACGGGCATTTTAAACTTTATCACCCATGCCCCCACAAGGCTTCACTTTCCCCGCAGGTGAGGCAACCAACTGAGGGTCCAGGGGGTGGAGCAACTGGGCCACGATCACAGCTGGGGGCGGGTCACAGGACCAGGCCTTACAAAGCACAAGGATGTTGGCTCCCCTCGTATAAGGGCTGTGGCCTTGGTCAAGTCACTTCACCCCTCTGGGCTTCAGTTTCCCCATCTGTAAACAGGATGGGAAGGGGCGTGTTTACACATGTGCACACATGTTGAGATGATCAGCAGAGGTCTGTGTGAAAGCCTGGTGTGGTAAGTGTGAGTCCCTGCCCCCTATGAGGGCCCCCCCGAGCCTGGGGTATGTCGGGTAAGCCTCACACTTTCCAGCAGACAACCCCACCTCACAGGACAGTGACCTTGGCCTGGGGGACAGAGCTTGTCAAACACGGCAACTGCTCATTCAGTTTGAGATGCCTTTGAAGTCTCTTGTTTTATCTTCAAAAATTCAGCACATTTCACATTTTATTCCATCTGCGGGGCGTTTCTAATCTAAAACATGTTTTAAACGGCTCGCCCTCAAGTACCGCGAACACCCACCGAAAGCCTGTGGGAAGTGGGGGAGGCAACGGTGTTGGTTTCCTGGGAATAAACCCCACTCCCTCAAACCCCCCGGTGGGGCTGGGGCTGACACTACCCCACCAGGCGGTCGGTCAGTCAGTCATCACCTTTCAGGTGTCAGACGCTGTGCCTGACTCTGGGGTGTAGGTGAACAGTGGGGTCTCAGCTGAGGGGAGGCAGGCCAGGAATGGGGCAGTTGCAACGCAATGGCAAGGGCTGTTTGGGGGGTACACTGGTACTGGGGACGTACCAAGAAGGAGGTCTGGGAAGGTATCACTTGGACAAGTGCAGTACCCCTCCCCCCAGCTCGCCTTCCTGCCCCCATTGCCCTCTGACCTTCTCTCCCCCCACTTACTCTGCTTCAGCCACAGCGGCCTCTTGGCTGTGCCTCAAACACACCAGACCGGCTCCTGCCCCAGGACCTTTGCACAGGCTGGCCCTGTCTGGCATGTGCTCCTCACAAACAGCTCCCCTATTCAGTAGGTCCTCCACTCCTTCTAGACGAGCCCCCATCTGCCTGCCTGCTACTCTCTCCTCCCTTCTATCCTCTTCGCAACCTCTGGTGCTAATGGGACTTCTTGTTTAAGTTTATTTTGTTGTTTCTCAACTGTCTACCTGCTAAATGACATGCTCCATGCCAGCAGGGCCTTGTCGGTCTGTGCCCCAGAGCCTGGCATAGAATAGGGACTGGAGGCATCTTCGTCAAATGATAGAAAACTGAGATCTGGCCTTACAAGGGGCCAAGCAGAAGGGCTGGGTGATTTGGGGAGCAGCCCCCCTCCCCGAGCCTGGCTGGCAGCCTCCCAGGCTTTGGAGGCCGGGAGGAGGGCACGACAGCAGCTGCCGGAAGCCCCCAGAGGGGCTGTGCCTGCCGCAAAGTCACCGCTGTGCCCGCTCACCCGGCTTCTCCCTGGCCCAGTAACCTGCTCAGCGCTTTCTTCGGATCACTGAGTCTCCTCTGTAGTGGCCCGGCCTCCATGCGGTGCCCTCGGCACTCCTCCGCCCGGGCTGGAGAATTTAGCCCCTGTCAGGGAGAAACCTAGGCAGCTCCAATAGTGCCTCCTGCCACTGCCCTTGAACCAGCCCTGTCCCCTGCGCAGCCCCCACCCCAGGTCCTGCCTCTTAGAGCCCCCCAGATGAGCTCTTCTGCGAGGCCCGGGGGAATGAGAGCTGGGTCTTCAGAGCAAGGGGATCCAGGCAGCCTAGCTGAGTGACTCTGGGCACAATCATAACCTGTCAGGTTCATTCAGTAAATTGTTATAAATTGTTAGCAGACACCTGCTGTGAACCAGGCTCTGTGCTGGACACTGGGGACACACTGTGGATGAGACACACAGGGCTCAGAGAGGAGGGTAGCAAGGTAGGCACTTACCTGGGACGTGAGGATGCTGGAGGCAGTGGTTCATGGCCCACCGGAGGGTGCAGCGGAGGACAAGCTCCAGACCTGGGTAGCTGGGTGTGCTCCTGGCTCTCAGGGGGATGGTGAGGGTCTCCTCCAGGCAGAGGGACAAGCCCATGCAAAGGCCCGGGGGCCAGAGGAAACGGGGCAAGTTTGAGGACCTAGAGTGTGACCAAGGGAAAGGTGAGGGGAGAGAGGAATGAGATGAGGTGATGGGTCAGCGGGTCGTGTGCCTGTGGTATGTGAGGGGCTGGTTCTTTATCCTGAGAGCCAAAGGGAGCTTTTGGACCTTTAATCAGGAAGCTGGGGGTAACAAAGGAGATGCTCACATTTGCATTGTGGGAAGATCCTTCTCCATGGCTCAGCTCTGTCATCTGTAAAATGGGCCAGTTAATACCTTCCACACAGGATAAGAATGAAATGAGCTTCTGTATGCCAGGACAGAGCTTACCTGGCCAGACATTCCTGCCACCATGGGCCCTTCCACTATAAAAATATTACATAACATAAAGACAAATATTTTAACATTTGATATTATGTATTTATATATATTTAATGTTATATATATGTTTTCTTCAACCTCAAAGTTCATTTTTTCCTTCCAATTTTAAGAGAAGTTACATTTCCACAGTCCCCAGGGCTGTGCCTACTTTGCTCACCTCGGCCCTCAAAGTGGGGGCAGCTCTTCTGTTAAGGTGCTGCCTGGCAGGGCGGAGGGGACAGGGGGCAGCAACCAGAACGGAAAGAGGTGTCTGTGTGCCATCCTCCCCCTGCCCTCCCCCTCTTCCCCAGCCCGGTTCACAGGTTCACGCTGCTGCTGCCCTGGTTCAACCGCATTCTGGCCCCTCTGCTCCTCGCTGGGCCTGTGGAGAGTCAGGCAAAGCCGACCTTACTCTTCCCCAGCAAAGGCAGCCCCATGGCTCCCCATCCCAACCAGGGAGATGCTCAGACTCATTAGGCCCTTTCACATGGGCCGTGCCCGCTCCGTACCTTTCCTTCCCTGGAAGGTGTGCTGCTGCCTCCCTCAAGCCTCAGCTTACCTGCCACCTCCTCTGGGAAGGCCCCAGCCTGCAGGCTGCTCCAGCTCTGGTAACCCCCTCACCGGGACGTTTACACTCTCCCCCTACCCAACTCTGAGCCCTGGGGCTGTGTCTTGCTCATCTCTGTGTGCTTGGTGGCCCCTGGCACATGGTTGGCACCCAGTTAAAAGGCTGTGTGTAGAAAGCGATGGAGGGGCTGCTGGGTCCCCTGAAGTGACAGTGGCCAAGCACTCTGGGTCTGGCCCTCTCCCTTTCACCAGGCAGTGGCCACATGCCAGAACCTAAATGGGACCAGGGACTGGGGCGCAGACTGGGGAGTGGCTCTTCCTGCCCACAAGGACAACAGATGCTGGGGGGTGGGGCAGGGGCTGGGGCTCCCCAGGTGCCCTGGGCCTAAGAAGGTGTGCAGTGGGCAGAAGGCGAAATTGGGGGTGGGGACTGCACTGCATGAGTGGTAGTGTAGGGGCAGAGAAGGGCTGGCAGAATGTGTGGGAGGCGGGGAGTGAGGCCCCCAGGGCACCCCTGGCCTGGTGGGCTGCTATCAGGGGACAGAGGATTTGGCAGTGGCTGGGGTGGACCTCATTTCCACCCCAAGGTCACAGCCCAGCACTGAGGCTCGGAGCCAGTCAGCTGTCCAGCAGAGCATGGCACAGGCACGTTCACAGGCAGGGGATGCGGCAGGGCTGGACCACCTCGCCACGCAGTGGGACAGACACGCAGACTCGGATGGCAGGCTTCAGACCAGGCAGCTCACAGTCCTGGAGGCGCACAGTCTGGCCCAGGAGCCTACGCCCCACCAAAGCCAGAACAAGCCTAAGCTCCCCCACTACAAACCCCCTGGTGAGGCCTGCGCCCTGCTTGCTCAGCCCCTCACAAGCTCGCTGACCCTGCTTTGCTGGGGCAGGTTTGGGTCCTTTGGGTGGGGCTGAGTCACAAACTCTGGCTTGGACTTGAAGTCCAGTGCTCGTCCACATCACACTCACCCATCACCACACCTCGGCAAGACGGCTCTTCCAGACAGAGGGAGCACGCAGGGGTTTAGAAAATGGGTGCCGACATTTGACTGCCTGTGTTATCTTTGGCACTGCTCCCCATTTTCAGTGTTCCCCCCAAGCCTCCAGGCCATCCCTGCAGCAGCCTGGCCCACCTGTGAGCGCCTTGGGAAGCCTTAAGGGGCACCATGTGGCCAGGTGTCCAGACCCCTGGGGAGAGGGCCAGACAGGGGTCCAGGGGAAAGAGGAGTGAAGGAACAGGGTCCAGACCACAGGGTCACTGCCATTCCCCCTAGTCCCCCACCATGAGACTGCTGGGCGCCATGGGCTGGGGGAAGGGGACACAGCAGACCGGCCTCCTGGGAGGCCTGCTGAGCCTGGGGACAGGCTAGTGACCAGGTCCTCTGTACAGCTCGCGTCTGAGCCCCCAGTGCTGGGCTGCACCTGCCCTTTTCCACCTGTGGCCAGTAATGGCACCTGCTACCTGATCCCCCTTCCTCAGCTCAGGCTGTCCAGACCCACCTCCCTCCTCAGCCCTTGGATGTTCCCGGCCTGGTGAACATCAGATCAGTTCACCCCAGTCCCCTTACCCGGACAGGGCCACACACAGTGGGGTTTAGTGGGTACCATGCAGGTGGGTGTTGGCATCTCCTTCCAAGAGGGGCCTGCAGAACAGCAGGTCGGTGCCCCCTCCCCTCCCACTGCTTCGAGGCTCGCTGCCAGTCCATTTGGCACTGAGCCCTCCCCGAGCAAGAGCCAGCTCGTTTGCAGCCAGTGTTAATTAAGAGAGAGGTGATGGGGGGAGGTAGGGAAGGGCCATGGAGGGCAGCTTCTGACAGCCGCCAGGACCGCCCTGAGGGCCAAGGACTGGACCCAGACTGACTGACCCAAGATGCTGGGACCTCCCTGCTGGCTCTGGGGCTGAATAGTCCAGGCATCGAGCCCCTCATCTTTGTAGCCAACCTGCTGGGGCGGGGCTGAGTCAAGACTGATCTGGGGGAATCTACTGTGTGCTCTGCCGGGGTGTGGAGGAGGCAGACCCCAGCCTGGCAATGGGGTTGGCGGAGAGGAGCCTCCCTCTGACGGTCTCTCAGGCAGTCTGCCTTGAGGTTGGCCCACTTTGTGCCATGACTTTGGAGTCAGAGAGACCCAGTTCTGGACCTGCTATTGTGCTTTGGTTTTCAACTTCTGAGCTTTGGTTTTCTTATCTGTAAAATGGGAGCAACAGCACCTCCCCTGTGGCTTTGTTATGATACTAAAAGAGATCAGTTTGTGCCTGGCAAGTAGCCTGCGGTCAGTCATTGGAAACGTGTTCCAGGGGCAGAGGCCACATCTGGAGCCTTTGGGAGCCCAGCCCCTCAGCGGCTTGCCGTGCCTGCCTAGGTGTCCCGCCGTGGTCCATCTCCTGCTCTCACTCTGACTTGGGCTGCCTCCCTGCCTGCTCAGCCCGCCTGCTCCCACGTTCCCCGTGGCCCCCCACCCCTGCTCTGGGAGCGCCCAGCTGCTCCTCGCCTCTCCATCTTAATTAGCTGCTTGTATTAATCTTGCAAGTAACGTGGCAACTTGCAGCCCTGGGTTTTCGGTCTGTGGAATTAATTATTCCCCAAGCGAAGAGCTGTCAGCTCTGGGAGACCAGCCACTCAGAGCCACCCGACACCACTTAGCAGTGTCCACAGCTTCCGCACAGCACCCCAGGCCTGCGGCCTGGTCGGCCTGGAAATGGTCCCCGCTCCTGGCCTGGGCTCTGCTCCCTATTGACCTCCTATAGAGGGGCTGCCTCAGGACCTGGGAAGGGAGGGTGGGTTGCCAGAGTGGTGTCAGAGCTGATGGCCCTGCTTGGTGCCAGAACTCCTGGGGCCCGAGGGGCTGAGGCACAGCTGATCCCCTCCCCCACCCCGGGCAGCACCTGGGCCTGGGGAACACACCTGCCCTGGGTCTCCCATCACTTGCTTTGATTAGCACCAGTGCTTAACGCAAATGCAGCTGTGTGGCCGGAAGCTGGAGCCCAGGCTGGGAGGGGCGCTGGGCTGCTACAGCCCTGACTTCCTGGCGGAGAGGCTGCCAGCTTCACTTTGCCCCTGCGTTGGCCCTGTGGGGAGGTGAGAGAGGCCAGCCGGCCAGGTAGAGCAAGACAGAGTAGCCACAGCCTCCGCCAGGCTCCGGAGGAAGGAAGGTGCTGGGGCCTGGGGGCTGGAGTGGAGGAGCCTTCTCTCTTCCTTGACCTTCACACCCACCCTGTCAGACGGCCTGTTTTCCCATTGACACATGGGGAAACAGGCCCACAGCAAAGTGGCTCAAGTCACACATGTGTTGAACCCGGCTTTTGTTCCAGTCCCAGTGCCCCAGGCCCTCACTGTGCTGCCCAGGGGTGGAGCCCGGGTCTCGCACACGGGGGCTGTCGTGCAGGCCACCAGCCCGGGGTCACAGTTCTCCCTCCACAACCTCATTTCCTGGGCAGCTCTGACCACGGCTGCAGCGATGGCTCCGGTCTGTGACCCCCACGGTCTCTGCACCAGGCCTGGCGCAGGTGGGGCTAAGTAGGCACTGTGGGAAGAAAAGAATGAGTGAACAAAAGGACGTGTATGGCCGAGGATCGTCTGCTCCTCTAGACCCCACGTGTGGCTGCTTCTGCGTTGAGCAGGCCAGACCCTGGTGCCCCTGACTCTGCCACCCTACAAACCCAGGCACATCAGCCTCAGCGGGAGAGGATGTCCCAGCCCCTCCACCTCCTGGTTATCTGCCCTGGCCTCAGAGGAGACTCTGTGCCCAGGGAGCTGGCTGGCACTCGGGCCCCCCTCCACACAGCTGCCGGCCCCACCAGCCACTCCCCGACTGACAGCCTTTCTGTCTCTCTTGCAGCCAACAGCTCCCTGCTTGGAGGCGGCGGCGGTGAGTGAACCCTTCCTGCGGTCTGGGGCGCGGGGTGGGTGGGGGGTTGGGAAAGCTTCTGGGCCCACCTGGGGGCCTTGTGCCTTCCCCACAGCCTTCCCCCTTGTCCCCACTGTGCTCCTCTCCCATTTCTCCATCTCTGCCCTTCTTTACTGCCTCCCACCCTCCTGGCCTCGCCTTGTCAGCCATTACTGTTGACAAAGCTGGACACCTGGACGGCAGGCCAGGCTCCCTCACTGCTAGGTGACTGCGGTAGGTCCCACCCTCTGAAGAGGCCTCTTAGTCTGTAACTGGGGGCCAGAGGGACACTTGAGGTTTAAAAGAGATTGCTCCTGGGACTGGAGGCCACAAGTGTGATGAGAGAGCCCAGCCCTGCCCCTGGTGCCCACATGACCTCAGCAAGCCTTGTGCCCCCTTGGCCTTACTTTCCCCACCTGTGAGGGCAAAATTAGTATCTGTGCTCTGCCCTGAAGCCTCGCAGGGCAGCTCTGCAGCCAGGACAAGATCCTGTCAAGTCAGGGAGAGGTCCACCAACCATGAAGTCTAGGAGAATGCATGTGTGTTCACTATTGTTAAGGACCAGCATGGAACAGGGGTTCCAGCAGGGCCAGGTGGGCAGGAGGTCAGAGGTGAGAGTGGGCCCAGCCCCCAGGGATGCAAGCCAAGGTCTGCAGGTGCCGGGGGTGGGGCAGGGGGCAGTCCCTATGCCCCCTGGTGCCTGCTTCCCCTGGCCAGCCCTGCCCAGGCTGCCCACACCAGCCCCTCGCCCCCAGCCCTCAGCCCCCAGCTGGCTGGGTTGCCCACTGTCTGTGCAGGCAGCAGGATGATTGGTGAGCCGGAGGGCAGGGGTTAATGCGCCGTCGGATAAATCCCAGGGGTCGTGTTTACGGCAGTGGTGGCGGGGCCCAGGCCAGGTTTTAAAAGGGGGAAAAATAAAAGGGGCATAGAAGGTCAGGAATAAATAAGAGCAGCATTAAGAGCTGTCGGTGACCAGCCAGGATGCAGGATGGGGGGGTCTGTTTGTGACTAGAGATGTTTTCCCTCCCCCGCTTCTCCTCCAGCTGTCCATGTGGAGGTCACAGCTACCCTGGAAGCCTCACAGAATGAGGGGGGCTTCACTGGGGACTGGGAGCCCGCAGCCAGGCACATCTAGGATCCTCGTCTGAAGACTGTCCTTTTGGAGGACTCAGGGACCCTAGTGGATCTGACACCTGTCCTACTGTGCCCATGCCACCCTCTCCTTCATCACCCAGTGATTGAGCGCCTACTGTGTGCCAGGCCCTTAGCTGTGTGCTGGGACAAATCTGCTGGGCACCAGAAGGGCCTGGTCCCTGCAGACAGGAGCACCACCGTGACACAGGGTGGTCTGTATGATGGCAGCTGGGGCCTCAATGAGGAGCACCTGTCCAGGCTTGGGCACCAAGGAGTCTCCTGGAGGACCAAGGAATGGGTAGGAGACAGCTGGCAAAGAGCAGTGGGAAGGGTGTGCTGGGCAGAGGGAACAGTACAGGCGAAGACCTGAAGTGAGGGAGAACGTGGGGCCATTGGGGATACTCCAAAGGCTGGAGTGGTTGGAGCCCAGCCAGGAGGAGGGGAGACAGGAGATGATGTGGGGCCTCAGAGGCCATGTAAGGAGCTGGTTTTTAGCCATTCACTTCAGATCACAAAAAGGAAGATGTGAGCCTTGTAAATCCTAAATCAGTTTATCACCCTTCTGCTCAAAACTCTCGCAGGGCTCTCACCTCACTCAGAGCCAAGGCCAAAGTCCCCAGCATGGCCCACAAGGTCTCAAGCTTCCTATCAGGCTCCCCACCACACTGCCTGACCCTCCCCACTCTGGGCCAGCCACACCAGCCTCTCTGCTGTTCCTGGAATAGACCTGGCCCACTCCTGCCTCAGAGCCTTTGCACTGGCTGTTCCCTCTGCCCAGAATACTCTTCCTCAGATCACCATATGGCTGCTCCCTTCACCTCTTACAAGTGTTTATTTGCATGCCATCTTCTCAGTGAGGCTCACCCTGCACTCCCCGGACTCCTCATGCTGCTCTGATTTTTATTTTGCTCCAAGTAACTCTCTCCTAGCGTGCCGTATAATTTACTTATTATGTTCATTGTTTATTGTCTGTCTCCTCGCACCAGAGAACATGACTGTATCTCCAGCTCTTAGAACTGGGTCTGGCACTTATAGTAGGTGCTCAGTAACTGGTTGATGAATGAATGAATGAACTACAGGTAAAGGCAGGGATGGCCTCACATGTAAAGGAAAAGACTTGCTGGCAAAGGTGGTGGGAGCCACTGAGGCTTCAGGCAGAGCAGGGAATGGCTCATAGATGGCCTGGTGACCTCACTCTGGGAGGGTGGCCAGACTGAGGAGGGAGGCCCAGTGGGGTCCTTCTAGCTCCTGTTCCTGCAGCATTGAAGGTGAGAGGAGGCTGGAGCAGGCCCCAGGCACAGCCTGACTGACGCAGAGATGGATGGGGTGGGCCAGGACCTGGGAGGAAGTGGGCCCGGAGTCCAGCCTTTAACTCCGGGCGAGATTTATGGAGCCGCCGCCAGTGCTCGCTGGGGCTGTCACTCTGCTAATGTGATTGCAACAAGGTGGAGGTGGCGGGGAGAAGACTGGAACTGTGGCGAGGCTGGGGCTGGTAGGGGCCTGGTGCCCACCTGGGGTGGGCATGAAAACAGGCCCCAGACCCCTGGGATGTCCTCTGCTGTCACAGCTGCCACATGTGCCCTCTATCACCTCCTGATCCCTCCAGCCTTAACCCACTGACCTGCCAGGGTGGAGGGCACAAGCAGGAGCAGCCTGGGACTGGGGGGCTGGGTGCCCACCTGAGTCTGCCCAGACAGACCCCGGTCTTGCCGCATGCCCTCTTATGAGTCCAGCCCTGCAGGGGTTCAGACCTCTACCCACCTCCACCCTCCCGTCACCACCCGTTTACCCATCACCCACCATCCATGCATTAATCAGCACTAGTCCCGTTCAGCCTTCCCTGGCCACTGTGTTTAAAACTCCTCCAGCTAGCCACAGCCCGCCGGGCTGATCTCTCACCCAGTTCTGTGGCTTTTCCCAGAGCATTTGTCCCCTCTAAACATGATTGTGTTTTAGGTTTGTTTCTATCGCCTTTCCCCAACTAGAATGTACTCTCCCCAGGAGCAGGGTTCAGGGGATTCCAAGCCCCTAGAATAGCCTTTATGGGATGGTTCGTTGCACCCCCATGTGCTGGCTGCTGCCCTAGGAGCTGGGACACAGATCTAACAGCCCTGCCCAGGGGTTCCCATCCAGTCCTATCAGGGGAGGGCAGCTATCAGCTCAGAAGGAGACTCTTGGAAGAGGGGCCAGCGTTGGCCTGCAGGACTTTAGTGTGGTGAGCCCACAGTGTTTACTGTGAGTTTCTAGGGAAGGGAGTCAGCTGGCACCTCAAACCTCAGTGGGACCCCCCAGGGGCCACTGGGCCTGCCTCATTCAGTGGTCCCGATAAAACTTGGGGAAGGCCCCCTGCTCCCTGCTTCCTCCCAGGGCTCATTCTGGGGTTATGCGTATGGGGGGCGGGGGCAGGGGCGGGGGACATCTGGGTCAAACACTGGAACCCAAGACTTGACTCTGCCCTCAAAGAGACACATTTTGGTAGATGTCTTCCCTGCAGAGGGGGCATTTAACTTGGGCCCTAATCGCTGTATAGGAGTTCAACAGGTACAGAGGGGTGGAGAGGCCCACTAGGTAGAGGGCCAAGGGTCTGCGGTGGGAGACGCTCAGGTCTGGGGACTGCCAGGCCCACTCTCGCTCCCGCCTCCTTCCTGGAGAGCCTTTTACTAGCTCAGTAAAAAATTTTGTTTAAAAAAATACTCCTATTGTATGGTAAGAAGGGAGGCGGGCCCTAAATCAGGATGGGAATCGACAGGGCCCTGACGCGTGTCTCTCCTGTTTATTAGGACTGAAATGTTTACTCGGCGATAAGGAGCCGGCTTTCTCGTGGAGATTTGTGCGCTCTTTTTCAATTACCCCTCGTCTTTCTCTGCCACTTTCGCACTAAAGGGATAATAAATGTATCGGAGCGTTTCAATTATTCATCTAAATCATGACTGCGCCTGCCATGGCCAAGCTTTAGTGACAGATTAATTCAGGGCCGCCTTCCTCTGCTTGCAGCGGCCATCTCTGCTCCTGCCTGGCCAGCGCCCCAAGGGCCAGCCCGAGGGGTGGGCACCAGAGTCAGGCAGGTCCTGGGTAGGGCAGGATGGAGCCCTGTCCATACACACACACACACACACACACACTTCTATTTATCGAGGGTGGGACCCAGCAGACCCTGGCCCCCTTGGGATAGCATTCTGTTACCCTTGATAGTCAGACTTCCATTTGTGTTATTAAGTACCAGCTGCTCCCCATCAGACTCCCCCATTAAGAGGTACACACAGGCAATCTGTCTGTCCACCTCCTGGCAAAGAGTAGGTGTTCAGCACAGACCTGCATGTGGCCAGCCGAGCCCAGGAGCCCCTCCCCTAGCCCACATCCCTGTGTGCACCCCTCCCTCACTCACCATGGTGGCACATGGCACAGGCAGAACCTGCCACCTTCTGCTCCCTTCACACAGGTACCCATGACTCCGGGGGCAAGGGCATCCTCTCTCTCTGAGTCTCTCACTTTCTCTATCTCTCTCTGTCAGGTTCTGTTTCTGCTTCTCTCTCGCTCACCCTCTGTCTCTTGCTGTCTTTGCTCTCACTCTCCAACTATCTCCCTCCTTCATGCTGGCTTTCACGCACACGGTCCTCTGTTCATGGACAGGCAGGCCTGGGAAGATTAGAGAGGCCTCTAAGTATTCAGGCCCCGACTCCGGCCCAGTTCGCTTACCATCCCGCACCCTACCTGCACTATCTCCCATCTCCCATCACTGCTAATCTGTGATTGCTTCTTGCAGCCAGCCGCCGGGAGAGGCTCTGTCCCAATTAGCCAGGGCCTGGCACAGTGGACAGATAGTGGGGCCCCCCGTGGCCCTCTTGAGGCCAGGCCAGGTGTGGCCAACCCCTCCTGGGCTGGGCTCAGAGGAAGCAGGAGGTCCAAGGGGCCGACCAGCCAGTCCACAAAGTGGTCTTGAGCGCGGCTCTGTGCCAGGCTCAGGACGGCTGGGTGCACGGGGCAGGTGTGGCCGGGTGTCTGACCTGGAGTCGTCTGGGATGGGGGACTGTGCTGGGCAGAGAGGGGAGGGCATTATTTCCTGTCCATCCATCTGTCCAGCAAAGGGCCCCAGGGGGCCCTCCCCTGCTCAGAACTTCCCATGGCGCTGGTTCCTGCAGGTGCAGCCCTCCCCGCCACCTCTCCCCCGGACTCACCCGGTTGCGGCTGCTCCTGTTGAAGGGCTGCTGCCCTGCTGAGCCTTCTGCCTGGACCCCTCTTCCCCACCTTCCCCAAACCAGTTCTCAGGGCTCTGTTCAAATGCCACCTCCTCAGAGGTGCCTTCCCAACCCTGAAACCGCCCCCGCCCCCCTCCCTTGCTCTGGACTGTTTTCTCCTCCCGCTTCACCACGGTCATGAGAGGTGCACTTCCCCTCCCTGGCACTGGGCCTGGCGGGCCCACCTCCCCCTTGCCCAAGGCCCATGTTGAGTCAGGTGGGAGGGACGCAGAGGCCAGATGTCACCTAAAGTGGAGGCCAGAGGGAGCCCCAGCCTTGCTCCGAGTTGATTTTATTTCATGGACTCGTGCGAGCTGTGGGAGGTTTGATCAGCAGAGAAGTGACACCATCTCTCCAAGTAAAGGCACCAGGCCCCCTGCCGCCCTGCCCCACCCCAGTGGGGTGTGGTGGTGGTGGTACTAACAGCTGCCTGATGTGCGGAGCGCTCACTGCGTGGATTCCAGGGCCTCGCTGCGGCTCTCCCTGCAGAATCTCACGAGCCCTCGTCACAGCACCATTAGGAGGGCTAATGGGACATATCATTAGCATCTCCACTTTGCAGATGAGGAAACTGAGGCACCAAGTCCCTTGAGCTGAAATGCCCTCCCCGCCCCCAGCCCTCAGCCGGCCCTCTGGGGCAGGAGAGAGAATGCTGGGGTCTCCACAGGCCTGTGGGTCCCATGCCCTGCCCCCAGCGGGCAAGATGCCACCAAGCCCCTGCCTGCAGCTGCCGTGGGGATTTTTAATAACGGGAGTGATTTTTGCATGATGAATGAGGCACTGCCGTTGTGTACATAATGAAGCCCTAATGTTTTCAAATCCCCATTTAAGGAGCTGATCTCACCCCATAATTAATTTCAGATCACATCACAGAGCTGTCGTCCATCCATCTTCTCCCTGGAGCACCCACCCACCTTGGCACCTCGAGGGTGGGGCCGGAGGGTGGGCTCTTCATCCCCCAATGGGCCAAGCCCAAGCCTAGCATGGAGTCAGGGCTGGCACTGGTTTGTTGATTGAATGAGTGACAGGGAGGGTGTGGTCAGCAGCCAAGGCAGTTAAGGCAACAAAGATTGTATGGGGTCAAGGCTCCCAAGGCTCTGCCTGGGAGGAAAATGGAGAGCAGAGCCAGAAAGAGTGGGGTCAGCTGGAGAGGCCCCTGAGCTGCGTCATATGACCAGGCTCTTCGGCTGAGCCTGCCCTCTGCAGGTTAGGGGCCTGGGGGTGCGGGGGCTTGGGTGTCTGGCCGTTTTGAGCCCTGGCATCTGGCCTTTGTGCAGCTGGCTGGGGCCTGGCTGCACCAACATGGTTGGAATAGGTGGGCTCTCAGATCGGGTACCCAGCCCCTGGGTGAGATGTCTAAGTGGGGAGTAGTTCTGGGGCCCAGACCCAGGTGCCTTCCCAGGCTGGAGGGGTGCACCTCTCACCAAGCCCCTCAGCCCTCAAACTCACCCCTCTATCTCCCCAGCCTTCTTTCCACCCAGAGCTTTCTGGGCGACATCTCTACCTGGCAGTGTGTTCAGTCGCTTGGGCTAAGGGGGCCCCAAGAGCATGAGGGACAGAGGAATCTTCTGCTTAGAGTCAGTGGCTGGGCCTTGGTCTACACATCTGTAAAATGGGGCGACATGTGATAAAGTGCAGGGCACTGAACGCTCATCCCAAACACAGGAGGTGCTGTTGCTGACCTTGAACAGATGAAAGTGAGGTGCAGAGGGGTGACGTGACCCGGCAAAGGGGTGGACTAGCAGTGGGGAGGGGGCCTTGGGTCTCACGGGGCCAGGTCTGCTCTGCCACCTGGAGCCGTGCCCCCACACAGCCCCAGTGAGCTCATTTCAGAGGCTATGAGGGCCCCTCCAGCCTGGGAAGGCACCTGGGTCTGGGCCCCAGGACTACTTCCCACTTAGACATCTCACCCAGGGGCTGGGTACCCGATCTGAGAGCCCACCTATTCCACTGTAGGGAAAATCCTGGCTGTTAGGCTATTTCATTAGCCATAAAAACAGATCTCATGGAGAAGCTGTGGTTGGTGCTGCTTAGGTCATATGCCGTGTATGTATGTGTGTGTGTGTACACTGCCCAGGCCCCGTCCCCTCCCTCCCCTCCCCTGGGAGCCCACAGAAGTCCAAGAAGAGCTGAAGGCTGCCAGGCAAGGCCTCATAACCCCCACCTGGCTGACAGAGCGGCTTTGCCGCTGTGAGCCGTTGTTCCTCCTCCTGTGAGATGGGCGCTGGGGAGGTGGCCCTGAGCATCAGCCCTCCTATAAATTTGAGATCTTGAAGGAGCTGCTTAATCACTCTGGCCTTTAGTCTCCCAGCCCCCCAGCCACCTCTCAGCAAACCTCAGTCCTCCCCACAACTTTCTGAGGCTCAGAGAGGTTGAATGACTTGTCCAAAGCCACCAGCAAGCTCGTGTGCAGGATTTCTGGAAGGAGAAATCCCAGAAGGGGGCCCGCAAGAGTCCAGACCCACAGGACAGTGGAAGGGAACGGGGGGAAGAGAGAGGGGAGGGGCAGGCCCAGGGCCGGTCAGGGTCTCCTGCCCTCTGTCAGGGGTACAGCTGCCGTCCTCTCCCCCAGGCCACAGGCCTCCTTGTGTTCCTGTAAATAATTAATTAGCCCCTGCTTGCTTGTTTGTTTAGCATGAGGAATGCTCCCCCACTGAGACGCATTTATTGCTGAATAAATTTAAATATCTAATCTTCCCTTCATGAATATTACAGCACCCTAAATAGCGGCCAACATATCCTACGCACTTTGGCAAATGGCTCCCACAGGAGCTTGCCTGCTTCGCCTCTGCTGGCTCTGAGGAGGGCCTGGCTCCAGCCCCTGCTGTCTCCCGGTGCCCTCCCAGCCCTGGACTCGCTGCATTTGAACTGATGCTCCTGAAGGCCGAGTGCAGGGCTGTGGCTGTGGCGGCCATGCCCATGGCAGGTGGCTGGGCTAGGCTTCCAAGCAGGGGCAGCTGGGCTTATCTGGGGGAAGTGCCTGGACCAGGGCAGAATCAGGGCTGGGGCAGAGAGACAGCAGAAGGGGCCCCAGACAGCAGCATCTGAGGAGCTCAGGAAGGAGACAGAAGAGATCAGGGAGGCAGCAGGTCAGCGAGAGCAGGTCTCCAAGGCAGCCTTGCAGGATTGGATGGAGGTAGTTAGCGGTCAGCCCATGGGCGCCGCTGAACAGTCGTGCAGACCACTGAGCAACCAGATGTACCCAGAGCAGTCCCTCTATTGGGAGGGGGATATGTAGATGTGGGGAGGAGACAGGAACCAGACTACAGGGGCTGGCAGTGAGCAGACAGCCGGCCTAGACAAAACATCTTCCCGAAGTGTTTGGGTGAGGAGGGCAAACAGGAGACAGGCAGCCAGGGTGGGAGGGAGGCTCAGGATGGGAAGGGAGACACAGGTCCTTTCATGGTCCTAGAGGAAGTAGAGCAGTCCAGCTGTGTGACCTTGGGCAAGTCTCTCACCCTCTCTGTGCTTGAGTTTCTTCTCTAAAGCAGAAACAATAATAATAGCACCTCCTAGGGTGGCTGTAGCTGTGAGGACCAAAGAAGATGGTGGATGTACATGGCTCATTACGTGGCCAGTGCTAAAAGGCTGCTGAGGCTAAGATTAAGGAGCCAGATCTGGGAGCTTAAAGGTGGAAGAATGAGGAAGGGGCTGAGGGGAGAGGCAGAGAGGGCCTTAGGGCCACATTCCTATGGAGGAAGGGTTCTGCCTTGACCTAGCAGAGACACATCTGAGGAAGGCCCCACTGCCCATGTGGGCTCAGTCTCCCTAGGAGAGACCCTAGGTTTTCTGCTGACTCAGGGCAGGGTAGGGTCAAGTTGGAGTTGAGGTTTTCTGGATGTGGCTGAGGGGCCCAGGGAAGGGACACAGTGTCGACTAGTATGAACTGGGGACATTTCCCCCACCAGGCAGCCCCAGGGGCCAGCTGCCCCAGAGTCAGGTGGGGAGGGGGAAGAAGGACATGGCCCTTGGAAGGAACCCCAGGAAGCCTCCTTCTCTGGTCTCCAGGGTTCAGCTTAGCCCAATGTAAGAGCCAGGACAGGACCTGGGAGTCAGAGCCAGGAGAGGTGTGGCTCATGGTAGGAAACACAGTAAGGGGAGGGCCTTTGGGCCTATGGCTAAGAAGAGCAGGGCTGGGGCCTCCTCTGGCACTCAGGGATGGGAAAGCAGCAAGGCTGGTGTGTGGACATGGGGTGGGGTGGGCAGGAAGGGACCAGGCTGCTGAAGCCCTGAGTGCCAGGGGGAAGGGTGAGCAGGGTGGTACCCGGGGCCTGTCCCTCATCTCTGCTTTGGGTGAGCTGCTCCCCAGACACCTGCACAGCAGTCACATGGCCCCAGCCCTGTTCTGGATGCTGTTGGGGGGACTCCAGCCCAAGAGCTCTGCGAGCATCAATTCTTCCCTCTTCCTCCCACCTCATGCCCCCAGGTCGGCCCCAAAGGCCTGGCTGCAGGCCTGTCCACCCCTACAGGAAACATTACATCCCTGAAACACAGATCTCGCTGAGCTCCACTTCCGCACAGCCCCCACAGCAGGCCAAGGTCGCCTGCAGGGTGGACAGCACTGGGAGATGGCAGGCAACCAGGTGCCAAGTGGATAGGATCACGGAGCAGGCCGGGAGGCCCCTAGGAGAGCCGGCTTAGACACTTCCCTGTGCTCACCCCCATAGGCCCTGAGCATATCTTGCCTGGACACCGCCTCCCACCACACTCCTAGCTGTGCACACCCACACCATCTCACCATCCTTGTAATAGCCAACATGTGCATCTTCTTCACTCATGCCAAGCATTGGCTTAAGCACTTAACAGGAATTAACTCACTTAATCCTTCCAGCAGTCTTATGAGGTGGGTACTACTGTTATCCCATTTTACAGATGGTGCAGTTGAGGTCCAGAGACCTTAAGTGCCCTGGGTCATGCATCTGTGACTAGAAGAGCTGGCATTTGAACCCAGGCTGCCCAGCTCCACAGCCCCTGCTGTCTCACACCATGCTAGGTGGTCACCTGACACCCCCTACCCAAGAACAAACTGCAGGTGGACACTGCCCACTCCAGGTTGTACACTGCCCACTCCAGGTTGTACACCAACTCTGCTGCACCTGGACACATAGCCCAGGGCCCCACCTGCTGCCCCCTCCCATGGGCTGCAGCCGCCCTCATCCCTGCACAGGAGAGGAGGGTGGGGTACCCAGTCCCAGCTTCTGTCCCAGGGTTCCCCAATTCTACCTCACCCACACCCCACTCCTGGGATACTCTAGGAAACCGCCTGGTGCCAGCTCTAAGTGAAGTCGCAAAATTACGTTTAATTGGGCCTCATAAGGCACAAAAGAAAACAGAAAACAGGAAAGGTCCAGCTGGTGTCCCTGGATCTGTGCCAAGACGTTGGGGGTTGGGGATATGATGAAGAGGCAAGGGCCTCAGTCTACGCATCTGTAAAATGGGGAAATGATAGGCCTTTCCTGCTGCAGAGCATTGAGCTCGGTGTTCAAGAATCTCCTGACACTGGCCTAAGGTGTAATTTGATCTGGGGACCTGCCAGAAGTGGGTCATTTTCTCCTGGCCAGGGTGTTAACTCCTCCCCTGAGGAGAGGTCACTGTCTCTGTCTTCTACATGAGACCGTAGAGGCTCTGAGAGAGGGGAAGGACTTGCCAAGGTGCCGCAGGCGATGAGGGTCTAGTTGGGACTTGACCCTGCCCGAGGCCGAGCCCCGCCTCTCCCAGGGCGCCCGCTGGGGCGAGGTCGGGCAGGAGAAGCGTCTCCTCCGCGCCTCCTGCCGCGCCGAGTTGTTTATCTGGGTCTGGGTCCCCAGGGTCTCTGGCGAGGCCCCGGAGCCACCCTCTGATAAACAAGCCCAGGCCCGGCCCCAATTAAGCCAGATGAACTAACAAGGCGGCTCGTTAACGAGCTGGGGTGCGCGCGCGGAGACACCTGCGCGGCGGGTCCGCCTCCCTGCGTGACTCAGGGAAGGAGCTGGAAGGCCCAGCTCAAGGTCCGGATCGGACCTGCCTCTTGTAACTAGGTGGCCTTAGTTTCCTCGTCTGTAAAGTGGGTCTTAGTTTGTAAAGTGTGTCCGAGGAGCCTCGCCTTAGGAGGTTGGCCTTGGAATCCCGGGCACGGTGCGGGTCGGCGCTCCTGGGATCCTCCTGCGGAGGCAGTGATTCACAGCGGGCCCCGCGGCGCGTCTGGCCGGAGCCGGGAGGGCAGACTTCCCCTCGGCCGGGATCTTCCTGCCGCCGCGGACCCCGCCTCCCGGAACCGCCCGGCCTTGGGAGACCCCAGCCCCGCCCGCGCCCCACCGGCGCCCGAGAAAGGGCAGGGCGGGTCGGGCGCGCCCCCTGCCGGCCTGTCTTCGCCGGCTCCCGCTTTGGCCCCTCTACGAGACTGGGTTTCCCCAGATGTAAAACGAGTGTGCGGCGGAGACGGGGGGGGGGGGGGGGGAGCGGGGGAAGGGAGCGACTGGAGGCGGCGGGAGAAAGGCTCGGTGCCCGGGGAGTTCTAACACAGCCGAGGGGATTGGGAGAATGCAGTCCGCGGGCCTCGGCCTTCTCTGTAAAAAAAGGCTCACTACTCTTTCCCCTACAGTGGACGGCTGCATCCACCGGGCCGCCGGACCCCTGCTCACCGATGAATGCCGGACCCTGCAGAGCTGCGAGACCGGCAAAGCCAAGATCACCTGCGGCTATCGGCTGCCGGCCAAGTGTGAGTCCCCGACACCCCCACCCCTGTGGGGCACAGACAGGCGCCTGGTGTGATTAGGGGTTATGCTGCACGCCCCACATTATTGCTGGAGGCCCTCTCAAGGGACACTTCTGAAGTGCCAGGACCTGGCCCCTCTCGCATATGCATGTGGGGAATGATGAGCAGCAAGGACTTGAAGGGAGGGGAAGAGCTAAGGAACAACAGCCCAACTTTCTCAGCCGGGTCCATACAGATGTGGGGAAGGGGGCAAGTGTGAGCCTGCCTGTGTATGTCGAGGTGTGGATTTAGGCTCGAGGGCACAAAGGACCACATGGGTATGGTCCTTCCCAAGGCTCAGAACTTGGGGTGGGGGACCTGTTTCCTGTCTCCTCCAGGGCTTAGGCCGGCAGGAAGGAAAGCCAAGGACCACACTGGAGCCCCGGGCCTGTCTGATCTGATCATTTCCCACAGATGTCATCCACACGGTGGGGCCCATCGCTCACGGAGAGCCCAGTGCCAACCAGGCCGCGGAGCTCCGCAGCTGCTACCTGAGCAGCCTCGACCTGATGCTGGAGCACCGGCTCCGCTCCGCGGTGAGGGGCGCCGAGGGGCGGAGGATGGGAGTGACGTGGAACCGAGGCGGGAGGCAGCGGGCGGGAGGCAGAGCTGAGAGTGACGCTGTCCCCAATCCCTTCCCCTGCCCCAGGCATTCCCCTGCATCTCCACCGGCGTGTTTGGTGAGTAGAGAAGAGGAAGGGCACGGGTGGGCAGCGGTTGGGCCCAGAGGCAGGGAGGGGCCGGGGCGGGCTGGGCAGGGGACGGGGCCGGCACAGGGAGGGGCGGGGCGAGGCGGCGAAGGGCGGGCCAGAGCCCGGGACTCAGTCGCGCCCCACTGTCCTGCCCACAGGCTACCCCAATGAGGCAGCAGCCGAGGTAGTGCTGAGCACGTTGCGCGAATGGCTGGAGCAACACAAGGACAAGGTGAGGCCCGGGCCCAGCTGAGGGGAACGAATGTGGGTGGGATGGCGGGGCGCATCCCGACCCCAACAGTCATCGTTGAGCAGTGTGCAGAGCTCCAGGCACATGGGGCTCTGGCCTTGCCTGCCCTCTGTGCATCCCTTGCCTGCCCTCTGTGCATCCCTTGCCTTTCCTCGGGTCCTGTTTCCTCTCCTGCACCCAGGGCATCATCCGTGGTGGGAGAAGGGGATAGCTGGGCACACACCACGAGCCCCCTGTGAAGGGTGTAGCTCTAAATTCAGATCGATGAGCACCCCAAGGGCAGGGCAGAGCAGATGAAAACCGGCAGGGGTGGGGGCAGTTATAAGGCTGGGGAGCGGGGATGTGGACGGTTCCGACCCAGGCTGAGCAGGCCCTGCACAGGTGGACCGGCTGATCATCTGCGTGTTCCTGGAGAAGGATGAAAACATCTACCGGCAACGCCTCCCCTACTTCTTCCCCGTGGGTAAGTACCCAGTGGTGGGGCCCTGGCCAGCCCCTGCCCCGCCCCCATCCACCCCGGACAGGTTCTCACTGTCCTCTGCCTTCCAGCCTGACGGCACCCCACCGCCTACCCTGACCAGGACTGGTAAGCAGGGCCTGGCCCTCTGTGTGGCTGCCCACTAACCTCCTGCCCACTAACACACCCGCTCACCCTCGACCCCGCTCACCCCCATGCAGGGAAGCCAGGGAGGCAGTTTGGGGCAAGCCCACAGCCCACGTGCTCTGACGTCTCCGCTCTGCCCACAGACTGGCCTGAGCCCGCTGGACCTCGCTCCCAGCTCTAAGAAGTCGCCGAAGCCTGCAGCAGGGATTGGCCTGGCCACCCTATTCTTTCCCTCCGCACCCTGCCCCCTCCTAATAAACACTGTTGCAGCTCCTACTGTCTCAGCCCTGGCTGAGGGTGAGGGAGGCGGCCCAGGTGTGGACAGGTGCTTTGGCTTAAAGGGGCTGGCGAGAGCTCTCAGTGAGCCAGGCAGGTGGAGGCATGGGCCGGACAGCACAGGTGGGCAGCAGTACTTCACATTTATTGAGGACCTGCCCCCAAGGAGCTCACAGCCTGGGGGCCAAGTCCCCACATGTGCTGGGAAAAGAGAAGAGGTGAAGGCAAAAAGGAAGGCAATGCAGACACCACGGCCCAAGCAAAGGGGGTGCAAAGCAGGCACAGGCAGGAGGCCGAGGGGTGCAGGTGGTGGGAGAATGGTGGCCTGGCAAGCCCCACTGGACCTGGGGATGGAGGGCCAAGCACAGGCTTGAGGGCTGCCCCTCCTCCACCTGGCTGGCACCACCTGGGGTGCACTGGGGTACCCAGGCTACTCCACCTGCCCTGAGCCAGGCCCCACCATCATGCCATGCCTCTCCACCCAGCTCTCCTCGACCATGCAGGCCCCTGACGGAAGGCAGGCAGCCAGGGCCCTGGCCAGGACATAAGGGTAGAGGCAGGGCCTATGAGGGAGCAGCTTGAAACTTTGGTGGTCCTGGTCCTGGTCCACAGCAAGTCTCAAGGAACTTGCAGATTTCCAAGGAAGCCCCTGGCTAGCTAAGGGGGGAAGGCCTGAAGGGTAAAAAGCAGAACCCCAATAACCAGGAGGGGGTCCCCAAGAGGCCTCACCCCCTCAAAACTGCTCCTGCTGGGGAGACTTGGGGGGGTGGACAGGCCGAAGGCTGAGAGGAACCCACCTGAGGGGAAGGGGGGCAGCCAGACACAGAGCAGCCAGGCAGGCAGCAGCAGAGCAGGGACACGCACACACGTGGCTCACCACCAGCGTCCCCTTTAATAAAATGTGGAAGGTCGAGGTCGTGTGACAGGGAAGGGGTGGGGCATGAAGTATGACCATTTACAACCACAAAAAAACCTCTGTACATGTCTAGCGCCTGGCAGAGGGGAGGGCAGGCAGGGCAGTGGCAGGCTGGGGCCAGCCCTATTTGTAGAGGATATCGTAGTGTCCAGGCCGGTAGAGAAGGTAGACCTTGGGCTCAGAGCCCTCGGGAAAGATGTGGGGGTTGGTGGTGCCGCCCTCGCCGCGGTCCATGTACTCCACCTGGATGGAGACGCTTAGCGCCTGGGCCAGCGCAATGATGTGGATGTGGTCGCTCTCCTTACACATGGGCTCCACCTCCTGCAGCACAGGGGCGGGTCAGGGCCTGGGGATCAGTGCCTCCCGCCTCCCGCCCCCCCGCAGGCAGGAGAGAAAAGAGGGGCCTGAGTCTGAGGAGTGGGGAGGGGGCAGCACCTGCTGGCAGAACTCCTTGACGGTCCGCCCACCCTCGATGAAGTGCTCGAAGAACTTGCTCTCACGCTGCAGGTAGCCCGAGGTGAGCAGCCGCAGGTACACCACCAGGTAGTCCGAGGTGCTCTGGTCGTTGAAGGAGGCCAGCAGGTCGGCCACTGACGTCTGCTTCTCCACCTGCTCGATCAGGTCCATGAACTGCCACCCAGGAGGGACAGAGAGCAAAATAAGGGAGGAGATGGGTCAACTATGCCGCGGCCAGACCACCCACCCTCTACCCTGGCTGAGTGGGCGATGGGGCGGCTGGGCTCACTGTGTTATGAAAATCCTCAATTGTGAACTCAGTGAAGCCCTGGGACACCAAGTCCTCTTTGCTCTTGGCAGACACAGCCTTGAACCTGTGGATGGGAGGGAAAGGGAGGCTGGCATGGGCTCCTCAGCCAGCAGAGCAGGGGCCCAGAGGTCGGGGACTGGCCAGCACCAGAGGCCACTTCCCCCGGCTCAGACAGCAGCCTCAAGCAGGGGCCCAGCCTGGCCTCAGGTGGAACTGCACCTCCCAGTCATCAGACATGAAGGGAGCCCCCCAAGTCCCTCACGGAACCCTCCCCTACCCACCTCCTTCAGTGCCCAAGTGCCCACACTCCTCACCGCTGCAATTCCTTGCTGTCATCCAGCAATGCCTCCAAGTGGGAGAATCCAAAAGCTCGATAGAAGCAGTTCCCATCAGGCCTGGTCTTGCGGATGTACGAGTACTTTTTGTGGAGGTCCTGGAGAGAGGCAGCCCCCACCCCATCCCGTGCCCATCAACATCAGGCCAAAACCAGGGGGGCCAAGGAACCCCTCCCTGCAAAGGTCATACCACAGCAGGCGGCAACTAAGCTCCAAGCAGCCACCGGCCATGCTTGGCTGCTGACTCCGATGATTGGAGTCCCTTAGCGACCTGCTGCCAGGAGCCCCCAAAGCCTCAGGAAACTGACGAACACACTGGTTATACGGATCACAGAAATGGTCACCAGCCACTGGGCATGCCATGCTGCTGGGCCTGAAGGGCTGTTTGTTCACAGAAACCGGCAAGTGAATGGGTCCTTGACCAATGCAGCTTTTCCAGTGAGTAGTCTTTCAAACCAGAAGAGTTCCAGGGCAAACAAGTTAGGGCAAGGGGCACAGGGCCAGCTTGTGAGGCTCCCACTGCACAGCCCCGGGGCTGGTAACTGCCTCCCTCTTCTCCCTCTGAACTCCGCCCTGCCCACTCGCAGGCACTGGTTTGATCTTTTCCAGTTTCCTCCCCAAATTCAACGGAATTTCTATTGAACCTCCCCACAGGAGTAGGAGGTCTGGCTGGCAGTGCTGTCTGGCAAGCAGGCCTAACTCCTCAGGTCTGGGAACCCTCCCCTTCTCCTGATGCCTATTTCACACCTTCTCCATTCTCCTTAACCTGCCCCCTACCCCACTTCATCTTCCCCATGACCTTGCTTCCTTTCTGACTGAGGACTTTTCACTGAGAACCCCTCAGCCCGCACCAGCACATCCACCCCCCGGCCCTCTCTCCTGAGCCTTGGAGGGTCTGAGGTTGCTACCAGAGCCGCCTCTCCCTTGAACTCAAGGATACTGTTCCAGGAAGTCTCTCTTCTCTGCATCATCAGTTTCTCTCCCTACTAGTTTAGACCCATCAGCATGTAAACACAAGGCTAGTTCTCCCCTTAAAAAATATCCTTTGCTTCCCATGAATTCCTTTCCAGCTGCCATCAATTTCCCTGCTCTCCTGTAGAGCAGAGCTGTTTGTCAAGTTCTGTGCTTGCTGCCTCCATTTCTCTTCTGCTGTGAACTCAATCCAAGCAGGCTTTGCACAGATGCCCTCTTAAATCTGAAGGTCAAACCCACTCCTCCCCAGACCCCGTTCAGCCACGCCCCGTAATGCCCCACCACACCCTTCTCTTCCCTACCTCCCTCCGCCTGCTGGTAGACCAGCCCTCTCCACCATGTCCTCCTCCAACCTCACCGCTGCCCCTCCATCTGCCCCTCCTCATCTAACCTGTGAATGTCAGGGCCACCACCAAGCCACACGGCACCCTTCCTCAAGACACCATGTGTCACCTTCTAGAAGACAGTCACACCACAGACCGTCCACAGTGACTGGCACAACCCTGCTCAGCCCTGGGGCAGCTTCTGCATCAGCCATACTCACTCTAGGAGAACGTAGTTCTTTGCCAGGCCTGCTTCTCGGCCCTCAACTCCAACTTCGACTCACATCCAATTGACTTAGGCCCACTCCCCCGACCTGCCCGGCCAACAGGCGGCTCTGGACTCCCCACGCCCCGCTCCTCATGGCCTTCCCCCCAGTTACCTGCAACTCCTCCACCTTTCAGCTGCTCAAGCCCAAACCTTACATCCACTGCAGACTCCGCCCTCACAGCACATCCAACCCAGCAGCAGATCCTTCTGGCTCTATCTTCATTATGTCCCGTATCCAACTGCTTCTCACTGCTTAACTCTGCCACCCTGGCGCTGATCACTCTGTCTCCTGACGGTTTTACTGCAAAAGGCCCCTCACAGGTCTCCCTGCCTCCACCTCGCCGCTCAGCCTGTTCCCACCCCAGCCACCAGAGTGACCAGGAGAACCCATTAAATACTCAGCTCCCTCTGAGTCCTTTCTCTGGCTACAAGCCCCCCGCGTCTCCCACCCTCCTGCTCCCCCCAGCTCTGCTCCAGCTTTGCTGGCCACCGCCCGGCACACACCTGGGCGGGCCTTGGCTTGCCCGGCTCTGCCCAGACGGCCACGGCCTGCTTGCTCCCGAGCCTCGTTCAGTTCACTACTCAATCACTACCCTCCCTACAAGGCCTCTTCCCACCACCCTATTTAAAACTGCAAGCCCTCCCACTCCCCATCTCCTTGTCCTGCGTCACTTTTCTCCACAGCACTTACCACATCAGACACATACTTTCGTTAACTCCGACTTATTGTCTCTTTCCACCATGAACCACAATCTTCATGAGGGTGGGAGTCTGACAGCTGCAGTCATCACTCTAGCTCCAGTATCTAACACAGTGCCTGGCCCACAGTACGTGCTCATAAATGTTAAATGAACAGGACGAAATGCGCACCAAGAGCCCAAGTCATTGCAGCTACCAGGACAGCTACTGAGGTCACTCTGAGCACCTCGGTGCCGGGCCCTCAGCTGAGGGCTAATATCCACTAGCCTACTCCCCTTCCTGGGGGACCCATTTTACAGAGAAGCCGAGTCATGCAGGTCTGCCTGGGCTCTGCTGTCTGGGCTCAGGCCCTCCTAGGGAGCAAGGATGGGCTCAGGCCCAGCCCAGGGTGGGGTGTCAGGGCATCAAGGCAGATCTCCTGCCCAGACAGCACACAGCGGACACTTGAACATTCGCCGAATGACTCAATGGGAAGAACCTGTCAATCTTACCAGGGTGGCCTAGGGTGACAGGCCTTGAACTGGGGGCCCGAGGGCCCCACTCTGCTATTCTGCCATGTGGGGAAGAAAAGGGACTCAGCTTCCTAAGCCCTGGCTGTGCTCCAGGCCCAGGACTCAGCACCTGGCCACCATCTCCTCCTTCAAGCCTCACACCTGCCCAATGAGGCAGGCATCTCCACCCAGAAATTGGCAGATCAGTGGAGGCTCCAAGAAGTCCAGTGCATTGCCCAAGATCACACAGAAGTGGTGAAGCCAGGACTCAAACCCAGATCTACCAGGCTGCAGAGCCTGTGCCTTCCTCTCTCCACAGGCCTCTTGGGTAAATCACAAACACCCTGAGCAAGGGGTCAGAGTAGACCACAGGCCACACACAGCTGGGTCTGGGCTGCAGGTGTGCTGTTTGGCCCACACAACACTTGAAATTTGAATTAGCTGCCAACTATTAGAAGTCTGGAGATTTTACATCAGAATAATTTCTGGCGTGTCTTAGAAGCAATGACAGGGAGACAGGCATGGACACTCCCTGCAACTGGCTGACACGGAGCTGTGGTGCAGCTGTTCACCACCAGAAGTGGCCCTTCAATCACGTGGGTTACTGCCTGGCCCCTGATAGGGCTAACCCCAAAGGACCCTCCTTTCAGGTGTAAGTTCTAAGCATCTCTGATCTTTGGGGGAGAAGGGGAAGGAGTAATGTTTACTAAGCCCTCAGGCTGTGCTGATTAGATGCTGTTTTACACATACTCACTGTCAAACACCGGCTCACAGAGAAGAAAGTGAGTGGTTAAGGGACTTACCCGTTTGTAAGGAATGCAGCAGGGCCTTGCACAGAGGTCTGGAGGCCCCTTTTCCCCATTCTGCCTGCCACTCTACAGAGCCCACAGCAGGTTGCAGGACTGTGCCCCTGCTGCCACTCTCCTCCCCAAGTCAGCCCCACCGTGGGCACTGAAACCATCAGCTCCCCAACGTCTGCACCAGGCCCCACAGGTACGATGTCCCTCCACCTCACAGCCACCCTGTGGGCAGATGCTTTCATCATCCCGATTTTACAGACGAGGACTCCACAGCTCAGGGACACTGAAGGAGCTGCTGTGTGGCACAGTCAGGATTTGAATCAAGGTCTTTTTGGTTCCAAAGTCTGCACACTTATGAATCAGCTACCAGAGGGCTCCCCCAACATCCTACCCTATCTGAGGCCAGGCCTAGCACGGAGTAGGTCTAAAGCAGGCAGCAGGCACTCTCCTGCCCCTACCCGAGGGTTCCTCCTGTCCCCTCAGCCAGGCTCCCACCTTGATCTTCTGTTGGTAGATGTTGTCATCCTCAGCATACTCTTTGTATAGGACAGAGAGCTCCAGCCGCTCCGAGACCAGAGGGTTCTGCACAGCAATCTGCAGGGCACAGGAAATCCATCATGCTCTGGTAGGTGAACAGAGTGACTCACACCTAACAGCCAGAACACCTAAATAAGGGGTACCATGCCAGTCACCTAGTGGCACAGTGAGCCACCTTCCCCCCAATAAAGGCATCCAGGACCCGGTACAGGTTGGAGAAGAGGAGGCTTCCAAAGTAGAGGTAAACAATAGGCCTCAGGCCCAGCCTATGCATCCCCAAAATAGGGCTGCTGCCCACAACCCCTCACCTCCTGCTGAATTCGGTCCTGCTGAGCCATGATGGCTTCATCATAGGCAAGACAGTTAACACCTGGAAGAAAGAAGGCCAAAGATTACAGTGGGCCCTGACAGTCCCAGCTCCAGGCAGCTGGGCTAAGGACAAGAGCAGCCCAGGGCCAGGAGAGCAGACCTGGAAGCATGCATCTCACAGCCTGCTCCATCCCAACTGCGTATCTTGACAAAATCCCTTCCCCTCCTGGCTTAGTTTTCTCATCTTTAAAATGAGGGGGCAAAGGTGATTACCCCCAAGGTACACTCTTCCAACTCTAACAACCCCTTCCCCCTGCTTTCTAACATCACTTCCCAGCAGCCTGGGGATGCTCTGGGCCCAGGCAGGGTCTCTTGGGGAAAGTAGGATGAAGAGGCAGAGCCTTGGGCTGGATGAGAGCTTCCTGTTTTACAGACAACAAAACAAATGCAGTGAGCTGAAGTAATCTGCCCAAAGTCACTACCAGTAAGACCTGTGGTCAAACCCAGGTCTGTCTAATTCCAGAGTCTTAAACTATTTACCACAATAACTCTCCTTTGCTACTTCACCACAGAGGCCTACCCTCAGCTGTAAAAAGAGTAATACTACCACCTTTCTTCAGTGAAATATCACAAGAAGGTGGTACCTTAGAGGCATACTGTTAAGAACTCATCAGTAAGTTGGGCAGGTCCACCCATTGGGCCCCACTCTGAGCAGCCAGTGGTGAGGAGCCAGGAGACCTGAACCCTGGCTCTGGATCTTTCTTAACTTATGTGATCTCAAACAAGGCCCTTCTGGGGGCCTGAGTCTCTGAAAGCTCAGTCCCTTGAATGTGTGGTTAAAACAGGAGGTGTGTGCCGAATGATTTTTAAGCATCCTTTTGCACTTGAGCATCCCGGATCCTCAGCTGGGCCTCGGCCCATCTCCTACATTGCCCTGCAACAGGACTGTCCCTCCCACCCCAGCGTCTAACTCAGGCGTGAAAAAGGAGAGAGTGGTACCATTCTAAATGGTCCAACTCTTCAGGGGTCTAAGGAAACAATACCGAGACAGGAGGAAAGGGGCTGTAAAGAGAAAAGAGGGGGCTCTACCGGAAACGAAGACTGCTGCCCTCGAGGGCACACACCGGAGGCCGCTCACAACCCCGGGCCACCCACAGCATCCCCAGCGGCCCGCCTAGTCCTTTGTGTTCCGCAGCCTGGCGTAACTCGACGCCCTCCCGGGCTCGGACTGTTCTGAAGAAGGCGAGCTGCCAGGCCCGAACTAGGCCTGGGCCTGACTGCAAGGACCGGGACCGGAGGGCTGGAGACTCGGGAGCCCCGCGCGAGGAGCAGAGGGGGCTGGGCGAGGGGCGGGGCGACCGAGGCCCCGCCCCAGGAGCACGCGATGGGGAAGAGCCGAGGGCCAGGGCGCGACCCGCTCGCTAGTTCGCCGCCCACCCGGCCGGGGGTCGCGGCGGCGGCTCCTTCCATTGTGAGGGGGAGGGGAGAAGGCGGCAGCGGAGGAAGGCGCCGCCCGCGAGCTTCGCCGCCAGCCGCCCCGCCCCTGGCCTCCTTGGGAACCCGCGGTCCGGCATTGCCCCCGCTAGCCCAGGCCGGACGGCCCTCCCCAGCTCGGTACCTTCGGAGTCGCTGCCCAGCTGCTCCTGCTTCTGCTGCTGAGGTTCCTCCGCCGCCATCTTTAAACAGCACCGCACTGCCGACCGCTTCCGGGTTACCAATTGCCCTCCTCCCGGAAGAGAGCCCCTCCTCGTGGCCCCTCCTTGGTAACGCCCCTAGCAACGGAATCCCCTCGGGCGTTGTTACCTGAGGGGCTATCAGTCTGGCGCGGCCGCCGCGGAAACCCGATGAAGGGAAGGTAGTCCCCGCCCACCCTCAACTCGCACGCTTGCTGGGCTCCATCTTCCAAGGCTCGCAACGTGCCCGGTGGTGATAAGAACCTCCTGGGGCCACTTCAGTTTTCTTTTCACTGGCGTTTGAAGCACGGATTATGTTATTGAGATAAGCAGGAAGAGGAAATTAAAATCACCGAAGGCAACATTCTTGCTGCGAGCTCCAGAATTGACAGCAGGTGATTGCAGTGAGGATCACCTGGCCGACGAGAGGGACTGGTGCTAACATCAGAGCCCTGGGACATCACCGCCCCTCTTCACTGAGCCTTGTTTCTGAGTGGGCTTTGGTGTCCTGCTTGCGGCAGGGAGAACATGTCCCTTGCGGCCAAGGACCTGATTTGGACTCCCTACCCTTCTTGTTATGAGAAAATCAGGTTTTTGTTTTTGTTTGGTTTTGGTTTTGTTTAAAAGAAAGGAGTTGATATATATGGAGATTAGTGGTTGCCAGGGGTTAAGGAGGAGATGGGGGCTAAAGGGAAGTGGGTGTGATTGTGAAAAGGAAACAGTAGAGAATCCTTGCAGGAATGGAAATATTCTTTATCTTAACTATATATGAATATCCTGGATATATGCTATACTATAGTTTTGTGAGATGTTACCGATGGGGGAAGTGGGTAAAGGGCAGACAGAATCTTTCTGTGTAATCTATTAAAATTGCCTGTGAATTCACTAAAAATAAAAAGCTTAGAAAGTGGCAAGGACTTGGATGCTAAAGATGCTGTTTTTTTACAAGTGAGTTTGGCATCCTGGTTCCCAATTTTTCACTATGGAGGGCCTTTTTTCACATGACAGTGTTCTGTTAGCACTTGAGGAGACTGTGCCTCTGCCCCAGTCAGATCCCTTGGTTCATGACAATACAGGAGCGGAATAGGACCAAATGTCTTCATGAGCTCCATCCAGCCCTGGAGCAGGGGCAGCTGGTGCCTAGGCTCACCATACAGGCCACGGTGGCTTTCTTACAGCAACACTACAAATGCCAAGTCTATGTCCCAGCAACTTTGCAAATTGCTATTTATTGGGTCACTGAGCCTTGAGGTTGTTTTCAAACTCAAGAAAGCAAAGGGTCCACCCTGTTTGGACTCCATGCCCACCAAACTGTTCATTCTTTTTCCCAGTTTTAACAATGAACTCAGTAACTGCCAATCAGATCTTCAGTCAGTAGAACTGGTATTACCAAATGAGGAGCCAAGACGGTTGATGACAAAAACATTTCTCTTTGGCTTTACCCAATCTTGAAAATAGCAATAAAACAACTCCTTTACCCCCATGCTTTACTTTGACCAGGAGTCCAGCAGGCAGGGGTGCACAGATGGAGCTGGAGCTGGGACTAATGGTAGATATAGAGAATACAGTTGCTCTGGAGAGTGAGAAGGAATCCTGGCTGTGACCCAGTGCTGGACTGCAGCCAGGCTGCCAACACCAAGTAAATGCCTCCTTCACACACAAGGTTCTGGGGTTTGAAGGACAGATCTGCACCCTCAATGTACCCTCCCCCTCTTGTCAGGTAGAATGGGGAAGGAAATGGCCAGAGGGAACCTTTGGCTCTTAATCCCACCCCAGTCAATTTTTGCCCCACTCTTCTGCATGCTACTTTATTTGGTGGGTAATAACTGTTCTCCTACCCTTGTTTCATCTCTCCTGGTTCTTTTCCCATTTTAGGGTTTTGATTCTCTACGCTGAAGCATCTAAAACCCAACAGCATATCTGCCAGGAATCACCAGCATAGCTCCTGGTGTTTATCTCTGCCTCCCAATTTGCCAACCTGGAAATAGTCCAGCGCTGCTGGTCCTGCCTGTCGATTCCCATAATGAAACAGGCAGCACTGGTGCTTGGGTTCAGGCTGCTGTTGGAAAGTTGCAAAGGAGACAGGCAGCAGCCCAGGACTATTTTCCACAGAACCAATATGGCATAGATGCCTCCTCACAGCTCTGCTGGCCAGAAATGTGTCCAGACGCCACATCCATGTCCACAGGATTCTGTCAGGTGGAGGGAGAGGAGACCCACCCCCTCCACCACCAGGACCCAGGGACTTGGAAACCTCAGCCACAGAGGACGAGTTTGCTGAACGGCCTAGAGGCCCTAGAGAGCCTCATAGCTTCCAGGGCCACCCAGCCTCTCAGGGGAGGAAGCCGGGCAACAAGGACATGACATAGGCCTTGGGACAGCCACAATCCTCACAGGTGGGCCATGGCCAGAAGGCTGGCCAAAGGTGAGGCCTCAGTGGTCCTTCCCGAGGTGGCCTTGGGAGTCAGCAGCTGCCCAGATGGGAAGTGTCAGGGTGCGCCCAGCCCCAAAAAGGGACTCTGGAGCTGCCCTGGCAGGGATGCGTGGTGGTCCACAGGCAGCCAGCTCCCAAATCATGGTCTGGCGAGGCTTTGATGGTGCAGAGGCCAGGCTGATGAAGCTGACCAAGGGCTGTACTTCAGGCCATGGGCAGGTTGATATTTGCCTTCAGGGTCCACGACACCTAAGGCAGAAAGCAAGCAGAGGAGGGGAGAAGCAGCAAAGGAAAAGCCCCCAGATCCCCAACTCACACCACCCATGGTCCTGTAAATGTGTCACAATTCACTTCACCTCAGATCTGCTGAGGCTCCTTCCCCTGGTGCCAAGCCCCTCCTGGGAGAGCCCCCACCTCGCAGGGGAATGATGCATTCATTTCCTTACTGCTGCCATTAACAAATCACCACAAACCTAGAGGCTAAGAACAACACAAATGTACAACTTTACAGTTTTAGAGGCCAGAGTTCTGGTATGGGTTTCACCAGACTAAAAATCAAGGTATCTGCAGGCTGTGTTTCCTTCCAGAAGCCCAGAGGAAGAATCTGCTTCCTACTTAATGCAGGCTGTGAGAATTCCGTTCCTTGCTGCTCTGGGACTGAGGTCCTCGTGTCCTTGCTGGCTGTAAACCGAGGGTGGTTCCCAGCTTCTAGAGGCCTCTTCGTTCCTTGGATCATAGCCCACTTTCTCCATCTTCAAAGCCGGCAAGGCTCTGAGATGTGAATTACCTGCCTTTCCCGACCACCTTAAGGAGTCATGTGATTACACTGGGCCCTCCAGATGTCCTCCCATTTCAACATGCTTAACTTTAATAACATCTGCAAAGTACCCCTGCCATGTAGGGTAACACAGTTGCAAGGTTCCAGGGATGAGGCATGGACATCTGGGGGCACATTATTCTTCCTGCCACATCACCTTCATTTTACAATCCCGAGAGGCTTAATGACTCGCTCAAGGTCACAGAGTAAATGGCCAAGCCAGGTCTCAAACCCAGGCCTCCTGACTCCCACCCAGTCCACTATTCTTAACATTATAGCATCTGCCATGACTGCAGCCCCCCGGCCACCCAGTGTGCACACCAGGGCACAGACATCCACCCCTCCAGACTCAGGATCTGACAGACACCCACAGACACAGACCCACACAGTGCTGTTTGGGAGTACAAGGAGCCTTCCTTTATGGAAGGCCCCAGGGCCTCTGGTTTGCTGAGGGATAAGAGGACAAAGAAAAGAGATCAGATTTAAGGCCCAGGGGAGGGTGAGATTCAAGCAGGACAGCTCACTCCCATCCACTCCCCAGCCTATGACCCTGCCCACCTACCCCCATCTAGCGCCCAGCAGGTTGTGGGAGAGCAAGGGCTGGAGGGTTTGGAGGGGCTGTTGGGCTCCCTGGGGGATCCCTCTGACCAGGGACCACTGGATTCCCATCAGTCTGAGGGGTGGCTCAAGACACACAGCTTAGGGCTAAGGTAGCGCTCCTGGGCCAGGGGGACCACTGTGACCCTTTGGGTTCCAGGGGCACAAAAATGGGAGACACCCAATCAAACCCTTGGCAGGGCCATGGTGCTACAGCAGAAACTCAAGACAGCTTTCCTCTGAGTGTCACAGACCCACGGCCTAATCTGTGCCCAAAGCAACCAGGCATCACTGGACACATGAAAAGGCCAGAAAATTCTAGATAAAGGGAGAGAGAGCAGAATGCCCCTTCAGCTCCTGTCAACACAAGTCAGGAAACAAGCCCTGCAAAAGAGGGGCTAGTGAGGTATGTGTTCTGACACCCAGAGCCTAAAGTCACCCACACCCTAGAGGCCCTCAGCTCTCACCTGGCATCCTGTCCACCATCCAGCAGCTCCTCAGGGGACACTGAAGCCATGTCTGCTCTCAGAAATCACTCATGTCACCCCAACAAAAAGAATGCAAAAACTAAAGCCACGTCCTCCTCTAGGATAGGGGTCCGCAGGTCTGAGTCAGAATTCCAGCTCAGTGGGGAGCCCTTCATATGCCTGTTCCATCTAAGGAAGCCCCCCTCCTGACCCCCAGGAAGAACCACTGAGGAAGGGCTCTGGGGATGGACAGAGGAGCAGCACTCTTCAAGCTAAGGAGGGAAGGGGATAGGGAAGCAGGCAGGGAGAACAAGAAAGCCAGTCAGTGCACAAGCATTTACAGGTGCTAAAAGGAAAGGGGTAGAAAAATGCAAGACACCATAACGTGGGCCACCCTCCACCAGGAAGGGTAACAAGCACATGAGAAATGGATGGAGCCCACCGACTGAGGACAGAGAAGGCTGACCCCACTGGGAGAGAGAGACAGAGTCTTGAAATTGGCACAACCAAGGGAGCTGGATGGGGAGCAAGAAAGGCTGCCTAATGACAACAGGATTTGCTTTCCACAGGAACCAGAAAACATTCAGAGAAAACCATGTAAAGGAAGCATCACTTCCAGGCTGAGCAAGGAGAATGGCTGAATGTACTCCACCCCCCAAAAGGCAGTCAGCCAGCAGGGAAGTGCGGCGGCCAGGCCTCTTCTCCACACCCCGACCCAACATCATCCTCAACTCAAGTACAGAGGCAGAAGCCCAGGCCAAAGGCATGATGAGTTTCTGAAGCAGGGTTTAAACAGACTTTATTGTTACAAGGGGGGCCCTACAGAGCAGGGCCTTATAAACTGATAATATGTGGTCCCAGGATGTCACCATGGAGAAATGGAGAGGTCATGACTGCAGAAGAGGTCACTGTAACTGAAGGACATGATCCAGGGGAGGCCGGCCAGGAATGCAGCAGACATGATCAGGACAGGCCAGGGGGTGGTCAGGTCACAGGGTGAGGGGGAGGACAGCTCCCTTCACCCCCGCTTCGTGTAGCTGTCCATGTGCGACAGGACCCAGCCGGACGGCAGGAGGAAACACAGGAAGCAGGAGGTGAGCCCAATGGCGATATCCTAAACAGAGCACAAGAAAGAAGGAACCTCCACAGTAAGGATTCCCCAGGCTTCTCAGAGTTTGAGCAGTCTTCCCAGACAGCAGAAAGCCCCCCTCAAGGAGTCAAGATTCAGGCTCCAGAGCAGGGACATAGCAGATGCAAGGTTCACTCTAGGCCTCGAGGTAAAGGGTTACATATGGGGCCTGGGTTAGGATCCGTGGAGAAATCCACCACCAGATGATAAACCGAAGGGACAGGAACAAGGATTCAAACCTGTTTTACAGCTGGTCTGTTGAGACCCAGGAACCTCACTTGCACAGACAATTAACTCTAAAAATGCATCTCCCCTTCTCCTTGCCTCAAAAAGCTCTCCCTCCCCAAACCTTCAGGACTAGAGCTAAGACTTTTTGCAGCCACTTCTATATTCCCTATAGCAGTTAAGATCACAGCACGACTTGGAGTCAGACTTAAGTTCAAATTCCTTCTTTGCCACTTAAGTGTGACTTTTGACAAGTCAATACACTGCTCCTAAACTTCAGTTCCTTCAAACACCAAATGGAGATAACGACCCTTTCCTGGGGTCACTGGGAGGAATGAATGGGACCTCTCAGCACAGTGCTTGGCACACAGCAGGCACTCAACGGACCCAGCTGCAATTTCTGTCACTATTATTTCCTCAATCGCAGCACTTTCTGGGCTCTGCTCCTAGCTGGAGGCCCACTAACCTGGACTCTGAAGACTCGCATTCAAGGTCGAGTTCTGCCAGAGGCAAATGCAGAAAAGTGCCAAACAGGTGAAAGTCATTAAGGGTTAAACTTTCCCACGTTTCTGGGAATTACAAAGACCTACCGGAGTCCTCTCTGCCCCCAATAATTAATAGCGGTAACAGTTATAGCGCTGACAGTCGTCAGGCATCCCCCAAGGAACCGATGGGTAAACAGGCTCAGAGAGGGTAAGGAAGCTTGCTCAAGACTGCACAGCGAGTAAGCGACAGAGCTGGGCAGACAAGTTCTGAGCATAGATTCTGAGGCTGAATGAACACCGACTGTCGCCTGGACACCGTCCCCTCGTTTGCGCCCTGCAGACAGGCCCAAACCAGTACTGCCTCTCCCCATTACGCTGCGGGCTGAGAGGTGCAGGGCGCTTTCGGGGCCGCTGAGGTCCAGCGCCCCAGACCCGGGACCCCCATGGGTCTCCCATGCCCTTCCTGGCCCGCTCCTTACCATGGTCCCGAGCTGCTCCCGCGCAGGCCTGGAATGGACCTGGGCACGCGGCACCGGGAGCCGCCGGGCCGAGCCTGTCAGGCCCCTCAGCAGCAGCGGAGTCAGTATAGACATGACCGCACCGAGTAGACTGCAGACAGCTGGCGGTAGGAGCCCAAGGTCGCGAAGTCAAAATGGCGGCCACGACCGGAAGTTCCCGAGCCGTAGAGGCCCTGGGAAAAGGGCGTCCCGGAAGTTGTCCGGAAGTGACGTAAGGACACACCTCCCGCCCACTCTCGTCAGTTTTTGGCGCCTTCCTCAAAACAACCAATCGACGCCAGCCTACCACCGACGGGCGGGGCGCGGAGGGGCTTTCCTTTCGTGTATGCGCCCGCCCCCAAAATGGCCCATCTTCGTGAGTGACAATCGTGGCCACTCAATCACGTAAGCCAAAAACGCAGGTGGCACTCTTGACTCCTCCCTCCATTCGTGTCTTAAATCTCTCTATTCAGTAATCCCCTCTCCCCGCCAGGCCTCCACTATTTCTGGCCAGAAAGCCTGGCACTAACCTCCTAACTGAACTCTCCTCATTTACTATTACTCTCTCCAATTCCAGTCTCCATGCAGTAGCAGCCGACCTTCTTCCCTTTTTAAACATAAATCTAACCAAGTCATATACTTACGTAAAAACTTTGTGGCTCCTCTTACTAGACAAAGTCCCGATTACTGGATGTAATTCTCCAGCGTCATCTCTAAGTATTCCACACCTTCCTCCTTGCTCTCTCTAATCCTCCCCCACCATCCAGCCTTTTGCTTCTTTGTATCTTATGTACCACTGGACACTTTCAACTCGTACCTACCTAGCCTTCCTTTTTCACCTCTCCAATTCCTACTTCCAGGCCTCCACTTACTGATATAGCTTACTTTATTCAACGAATATTTACTAGCCCCTACTGTGTTCCAGAAACTGTTCTAGACACGTTGTGAACAAGGTGGACAAGGACTCCCTTATCACAAAACTGACATTCCAGAGGGGACAGATAATATATGAACACTTAATGAGAAGCTAAATTGCCATGATATGGTACAGTGACAGGGGTGGTACTGCCTTAGGAAGCCTTCCCTGGCCACCCCAGGCCTGTGTCGCCTCTGCCCAGCAGCTCCTGTGATAGCACTGCCCACAGGAGTGGTCTTCATCCCTCATGGGGGCCATCTGAGGGCAGAGCCTGTATCTGGTTCTCCACTGTCTCCAAAGGACCTGGCACACACTTAGAAACTCAGAGAACGTTTATACATTGCAGGAGAATGAACAGTAGGTAGAATACAACAGGAAAGAGGTGAGGGGCCAGCCAGGGAGCCAGGCTTACCTGTATGACTCATTTCACCTTAACAACAATGTCCTGAGGGAGACACTATTATTATTTCAGATGTTTTACAAATGAGGTAATAAGCCTGGAGAACTGGGTGACCTGCTCAAGGTCATGCAGCTCCAAGGCCACCTAACCAGGATTCCAGGGCAGGTTTATCCACTCCAAAAGTCATGCTTTTAACCACCAAAGTAGCTGCTGCGAAGAGGGAGAATTTCTAGAAGTTCCAGGTTTTGTTTTTTATTTATTTTTTTTACATTTTTTTTTGCGTGGGAGGTCATTAGTTTTGTTTGTTTGTTTATTAGGTGTTTTTTGGTTTTTTTATGGAGGTATTGGGGGCTGAGCCCCAGACTTCATGCATGCTAAACATGCATTCTACCATTTGAGCTATACCCTCCCCACCCAGAAGTTCCAGGTTGATATCATGGTCAATGGCATCAAAGGCTGCAGCAGGGAATGGGGGTAAGGAGAGGCAGCAAGAGACAGGGGAAACAGGAGCTTTGGAGGAGCAACCTCAGCCCCATGGGAGCAGGGAGGCATGCCCACAGAAAAGTGGGAATGGACCCAGAGTGCCCAAAAGGGTGGGCTTTGCCTGTGCTTCTTTTGGAGGGATGGGTTCCCAGGACCTGAGCTATCCAGGGCCCTTCTCCACCCCTCCCCATCTCCCCCACGCCATTCGTGGGTATTGTTAATGTCCAGTGGTCTTGGTCCGGCCTCACCTTCAGCAACCAGGCCCCCTGCCCTCACTCTGCCCTGGGTCCTGGCAAACAACCCAGCACAGATGCTTCTAAACACCCTCCTCCCACCTCCCAAGGGGCACAGCCTAGGCACATAGGGCTGGGAGGCCAAGGCCCCAGCTGCCTGCCCCTGGGAGAAGGGACAGGGACTTCCCTGTGGCCCTACTGGGCTTTATCAGGCCTTTGTCCTGTGAACAAAGTAATAACCCCCAGGTTAGAGCACTGTGCAGGAGAGGCCTGGAGAGACTTTGGGAAGGGACAAGCCTTTCTGTGTTTCCCTGGGTTACTCCCTTGAGGAACTGCATATTCATCTCCTCCTATGTGGCTGGAGGAAAAGGAGTGAACATTTGTCAGGCAGGTACATCTATGCTGTTCCAGGGCTTTCCTCACAGCCCCTGTGATGAGACTTCTTTCAGAACTCGAGTCAGAGAGGAGGAAAGAGGCTGGCAGATGTTAGGTAATGCAGCTGAGTCTACAAACGCCAGGAAGGGTTTGCGCCTAGGTCTGTTGGATTAATACCAACATCTCTGCTCTTCCCCCCTCCTCCAGCAGCCATCCTTCCCCCAAACTAGGGGGACAGTCCCTCAACAAGAGAGCAGTGAACTCTGGTGGTGGTTTATACAACGACACACTATACAGCAGTGAAAATGAACAAACTACAGCTACAACACAGGTGGTTCTCACAAGCATAATGTTGAGCAGCAGAGGCCAGACGTACAAGAGCACAGACTGTGTGGTCCCATTTATATAAAGTGCAACAACAGGGAGGACTAAGCCAGGCAGGGTGGGGGCGGGGTAGGTAGTGGGGATCCTGGGGGAAGAGAAAGGGCACAGGGACAGGAGAGGCACGATGGGGCTTCTCGGTGCTGGTTACTCGAATGTGATAATTCTGTCATGAGTGGCTAGACAGTCACGACTGTGCTCTTTTTTTATGCCTGTTACATTTCTATTTAAAAAAGTTTGAAAACAGATAAGAAAAAAGCAAGGAAAACAATGTGTCATATGATCTTGTTTTTTGAAAACAAAGAAAAAATATCTAGAGAAATAGATATGCAAATATGAAGGAAAAGCCCAGCTGGGCTAACTCATAAATCTGAAGTTTAGTGTCAGTCTATTGGGCTAACGAGCTCAGTCACAAATCTAAGTGTGATAAGTGTCGGTTTACTGATATAAGTTCTGCTGGGTTAACTCATAAATCTGAAATTTAGTGTCAGTTTACCGGACTAACAAGCTAACTCATAAATCCAAGCTCAACAAGTGTCAGTAACGTGATCTGTTCCGAATTGATAAGCTTCAGCGTACTGATTCCTTGCTTTTTGTTGTTTGAGCCTTATTGGCTAATAGCCCATACTTGTAATTAACCCTGTAAAACCTCATGTGCACGTCTTGGAGGTGCTCAGAGCTTCACAGCAGAAGCCCCTCTGAGCCCGCCGGCGTAATACATCTGAGTACTCCAACCCTCCGTGTGGTGCTTGTTTCTTGGCTGGTCTGTCATTTCCGTAACACATAGATACAAGTTTGGAAGGACACACAAATTCACAAATTCACAAATTGTGAACAGTGGTGTTCTCTAGATGGTGGTGGGAAAACGGGTCATTGGTTTTTTTCTGCTGCATTTTCCAAGACTGCACATTGGGCACTTCTTTTGGCATTAGAATAAGCAAGAAAGGAGAGGGAGGTCTGCCCCATGGGTGACAGACTCTCTGGGAGGCGGGGATCTTGGACAAGCTTCCACGGGCAGGGAGCTCCTCTAACATCCTGGCATCTGCTCGCTGTCTGCTAGGACGTGGAGCTCATTCCCACACCGCAGGACTGTCCATTATGCTTGGATTGCTGGGAGTCTCTCCTGCATCAAGGTGAGGCTTAGGGATCCCAGCCTGGGTCCTGGCTCTGATCCAAAGGTCCAAGCTGTCCATCCCTCCACCCACTCCCCTTCCCCTAAATGGGGCAGTAGGAATAGATCCCAAGCCTTGGGGATGGGTCGGGGAGCTGATCCCTACTGCTGAGACCAGCCTCACAGTCCAAGCCTCCAGTTTCTGATGGTCATATATGGGCTGGGAAGATCCCAGGTGCCCCATCCCAGAGCAGACCCCCGGACCCCAATGGCCATATGTGGGTTAGAGAAACACTGGATACCCCTGGCCCCTGTCCATTAAAGGCTCTGGCCCAACAACTACTCTCTTCAAATATGGAGCTATGAGTCCTGGAGAAGGGGACAGACCTCAGCCCTATGGGGCAGCAGGTATAAGTCCCTCAGCTGCCCGCCCCCGCCACCCCCAAACACACATACCTTCTGGACTTTGTCACCTCACAGAACATCTGACATAGGGCTGTCCAAACCTGACCTAGGGGTTTCCAGTTTCCTCACCTGGCCTAAATTCCCCTCTTGGCATGTCAAGTGAGTGCTGGGCACTGAGCCCTGGGGCTGGCCAGGGAAAGGGCTGTGGGGAGAAGGAACCCACCCTAGGGCTCTGAGGGCAGCTGCGATTCCCTATAGGCCTGTGGGGACTGTCTGCCTGGGGTGGAGGTAGCAGCAGGAGGTCTTTGTAGAGCCTCAGGAAGGGCCCAGTGTCCAAAGGATGAGGATTCAAGGAGGGGATTTATTTTAATCTTTGCAGTAACTCAGCAAGGGATGTGTGCCTGCTTCCTTGATGAGGAAACAGGCACAGGGAGGTTAGATAATTTTCAGGGTCACAGAGCCAGCGAACAGAATTCTCAAAGAGGTCTTTCTACCGCCTTCTCCCTCTCCTCCCCCGACACTGCACACCCCGTGAGGTAGAGGAGAGGGCATATCTGCTTTATTTGCTGATGTAGACCCAGTGCTCAGTAAACGCTAGGTACTCAGTTCATACCTGCTGAATGAATCCTCCAAGATTCAAATCCAGGTCCTTCCACTATCTCAACTAAATGTACGTGGCACTTGTTATAAAGTGTGATGAAACGTTTTCATGTGCAGCTGTGAAACTCCTCCTTGCTCGTCCTGTCAAAGTAGTAATCTTCACATGCAGTCCTATGATTATTAGGGCTTCAGAGAAATTAAAAATGGGGGCTTTCATGCAAAGTCCAGTAGGAGAAAGGGGCAGGAGGAGATGGCCCTGGTCTGGGTTGTCCTCAACAAGAAGCAAGGAGCCCCTAGTACAGGGGTGGGACGGGGCGGAGCAGGGTCCCAGAAGGGGCATCTACTCTTCCTGGGGCACAGCTGTCATCAGGCGCCAGATGTTGGTTGCGGGTGTGGGGCAGGCCAGGACACAGCTGTTGGGAGTGGGGCAACATGGGAGGGTGGAGGCTGGGGTGCTGCCCTCCCCAGGGCGACACAGCTATCAGAGCCTAGGCACCTGGCAGCTGGCTGGAAAGGTGCAGCTGCCAAGGCACAGGGAGGCTGCGGGCTGGGGGGTTGGTGGCACCTACCAGGAGCCAGGCGGTAGTTAACCCCTTTCTGCCTGCAGCCCCCAGCCAGTAGCCAAGTGTAATGAGACAGCTCCTGTGTGATAATGGCTCAGGCTTGGCAAAGGTCACCCACACCTGTGGTGGGCAGGGTAATCAGGTCTCCAAGTCTCCCTGCCCCTGCCCCTGCCCCCATAGTGCAGATGGGTAAACTGAGACCGACAAAGGAGTCAGGCTGCTAGGCTGGATGACCCCCAAGCACACCTAAGGCCTCTCCTCCCCAGTCCCCCCAGGACATCATGGTGGGCTTGGGCCAGAAGGATTTATATGCAGCCGAGAGGTCAGGGGCAAAGGCAGCATCCTGACGCCCAAGCACCCCAAGGAGCCTGGCATCATCACCAAGTAGGACGCCGTGGAGAAGACCTGCCGCCACAGCTTCTACAACAAGTAGTGTGTGGCCCAGGAGGAGCACCGGGCACTGCTCGCCAAGGTCCCACCCACCTCAAAGGCCAACGGCAAGGTGACGATGACCCAGGTCATGTTCAAGACGGTGAAACTTCCTGCCACATAGGTGGCTCTCCAAGACCTTGCTGAAGCTGTATGTCTCTGGCTGCACCAGTGAGGACCAGTCTCACCCCTACCGTGCTGTGACCTCTAGACCAACAAAGCAACCTACAATTCCATCATGGAGTGCGACACCGACATCTGCCAACAACATCCTGTCTGGGCATAAGACCACGTACCAGGGTACTGCAGACGGATGCAGACCCTGCCCTGGCCCCCAGCACCATGAAGGTCGGGGGAAGGCTCCCAACTGCTGGGGTCTCCGGGGCAGATGGCTCTTCCTCAGGAAGCAGAAACTCAGCCTCTCAAGGCCTCTGCGGGGGAGGCAGCCTGGGGACGGCAGGGACTTGGGAGTCGGGGAGAAAGCTGAGTTCCCTGGCTCACTGCTATCTTCCTTAGCTCTCCTGAGCTTCAGATCACCTGTCAGGTGGGGACAGCACCTCCTACCCTGGGTTCAAATCTTGGCTCTTATCACCAGGACCACGGACAAATTACTATACACTCTGGGATTCTCAACTTATCTCTAAATTGAGAATAATACCACCAAAATGGAACAGGGTTGTTGTAAGGATTAAATGAGGTGACAGAAGCAAGAGAGCATTCCGGTGCCTGGCACACAGCAGGCACTAAGTGTGGGGGCTGCTGGCACCGCAGGGGCTCACTGTGCCACTTCCTTCCCCACCGCAGCCAAGTAACACGCCTGCATCAGGCCGTCCAGTCTCCAAGGGGCCAGACTGCCCCAACTGCCCCAGACTCGGGACCTCAGGTGGTGTAGAAATGGCCTCTGTTGCACTTAGAGGGAGAAGCAAAAACAACTAGAATGAACGTGCCCTTGTTTGAAATGACGGCTTTCAAAGCCTGGCAGTACCCATCCGGTGAGCAGGTTTCCCGCACTGGGGAAGCCCGCCCCTCTCATCCAGCAACTGTGCCTCTTGCTCCACCCGCTCCCTGAGGAGATGGCGTTCCAGCAAGTGCCACTTGAGTGAAGAAGTCTGAGCTGCAGCTAGGGGAGCAGTGAGACAGCAGCAGGAGGCAGCCATTGTGGGGGACCAAGGAGGGGACCCGGCCACTTGGGAAGGTGGGAGCGGAGGGTGTAGCTCAAGCCCCCCAACCCTTCCAGCTCTGGCCACCCACCCTGCAGCAAGGGAATGGCCATTCAAGGAATTCTTTCTGGGAATTCAGTCCTCAAGGAGCAAGAATTTGGGGGGCAGACTTTGGCACATGAAGACTCTCTCTTTTCCCAAGGACCATGATGCCTCCTTCATGTCGCCAAGGTAAGACAGCTGCACAAACCATCTCCTGGCTGTGCCCCGGCCCGGGGCTAAGGCCGTAAGACACTAGCACCCACAGGATAGCTGTTAACCCTGCTCCTCTTTCCCCAGATCACCGCCCCACCAGAGCACAAATCCTCCGTGTGGCTTGGGGCCCTTTCCACCTTCCAGCCGACGTGATCACCAAACAGCAGCATGAGGATGCTGGCCCTACCAGTGTCCACAAGAAGTGCTTCTGAGCCCTGGCTCGCAACCCACTTCCTGCCTCTGCTCCCGGCTCACCCGGGGCCAGGCACAGGCAGAAACCCGCCTGGGAGAGAGGCTGCACAGCTCCATCTGCCACACTCGGGGGGCCGGAGGACCCTTCCCCAGCTCATAACTTTCCTGCCCTGTCAGGCCTGACATGAGCTACCCTTCCTTTGGGCCTGTGTCTTTTGTGAGGGGAGGGAAGAGGGCGTTGGAGTCTTTTTAAGAGACAAAGAATATTCTGAGTGACCCAGTAAAGTAAAAGGGAGGAAAGAAACAGACACTCTCGTCTATTCAACTCCCACACAAGTGCTCTGGGACCTACGTTTAGCCACAGATGTCAAATGTCACAACGCCTGGCTTGGGACTCTGCTATGTGCAGAGGAGGCGCCCCTCAGCAGGAGACCTTTGACCTCTACCCAGGGTTCCTGGGAAGTGGCACAGGCGCCTCAGCAGAAGACCTTTGACCTCTACCCAGGGTTCCTGGGAAGTGGCACAAACACACGCGTTCGGTCTCAGTTTCCACGTCTGGATGCTCGCCCCAGACACCGAGGTTTTTCTCAGCCTGAAATTTCCTTCATGAGAAGGGGTGTGGGGCCATGCCAGCTACATGCCCCTCCGTGGTTTAGGCCCAACACAGGGCACCCCAGCATCAGGAGCTGTCCTAGCAGCTGAGCAAAGTGTCTTTTATTTGTGACATACAAATACAACCAATGCGAAAAGAGATCACTTTTTCCCTTTGATTCCAGTGATAACAGATCGCTAAAGAAAAAAAATATATATATCAAGGAGTTTATCTTCAACACATCCTCTAAAAAAACAAAACAAAACAAAACCAAGGTTAAAAAGAACCATATGTGTGTCATATACACATCTGACATCAACGAAAATAACCTGAAATAGGGTGGATACAACTGAAAAAAAATTCCAAAATTAACATTTTAACATGCCCCAAACAATAAACAAAAAAAGCGTGGTACAAGAGGCCTGCTAGGTTTCTCAAAACCAAGACCTTTGGGAAGAGATGGAGAAAGACTGATGGTCGAGAACTGAATGGGCTCAACATCAAAAACAAGGTGACCTGCGGGTCTCAGGCAGCGCCTCCCCACCCAGCCCTGACCCCCAGCAGCCCTTGGGAAGTGGGGGGAGGCAGCTGGATGAGCAGGACCTGGCAACAAGCACCGTCAACCAACAGGCTCA